>NC_044322.1:32843959-35243959 GCF_007399415.2 Gopherus evgoodei
ACATCTTTTGTTCTTCTTCAGGAGACACAAGCTCTTCAACCATCATCAGGCCTGGAGGCAAGCTAATAGGTATAATGTCTTCCCAATGCACTATGGGTATAAAAATAAAACAGTGCTACTGCTTATGGAAAATGATCCACTTGTGTTCTTTTATCAATAATGATAAACCCTAGACTGATCATCATCTGAACTAATTATCCTCCTTGGTAGCATAAAACAGGATCAGAATCCAAGTTTTGTGCTATACAACCCAATTCTCAAATCTCACTGTGTAGGACCTGAGAAACTTAATGTTTTCCACCTCAAAAAAATCTGATAGTCTGTCAAAAGAAAGGTCAAAACTTCCCCATGCATGGCAGGGAGTTCTAGTTGGAGTCAATTTTATTTTGCCAGGACTCAGCATTTGTCACTGCTCATGGTGACAAGCATACAGCACAGTGAAGAAAGTATGTCTAATGCTATAAGCCTAAATGCTATATGCCGTTTCTTAATGTAAGAAATTATATAAAATAATGGCCATTTGTAGCTCTGCAACCAGATGTGATGAAATGTTCACTGCAACACCTATCTGGACAGAAAATGACTACGTAACAGGCTCCCAACTTGCAGGCCCTATGAATTATTATTGAAAATGATCTGTACTATGGTAGAGTTTAGGGGCCAAGATCAGGACCTCATTGTGCTAGGTGCTTCTACAAACACAAGAGACGGAGTTCACACTCTAACAGGCAAGCGTTATTGTTTCCTGTTTTTTTTTTTACAGTATGAGAAACTAAGGTTCAGAGGCGAACAAGTGACTTGGCCAGGGTCACACAGGGAAACTTCTGTTTAGAATGGAACTGACCTCAGACCTCCCAGTCCCAACCTATGTCTTCACCACCAAAGACCATCCTCCTCTCCAGCAACAAAGGTTTGGCTCCAAGCTACCACGCGAGCCCTCTCTCTTCTCCATTCTGATAACAACCAATGTGCTCATGGAGGTGTTCCAAGATGTTGCCTCTTAGCATTTAAAACAAGCAGGTCGCTGCTAGCAGGACATATCTGTGACGGGTCTTTAGTGCGGCATTACTACATGCCTCAGACTACAAGAGACCAGATTTCAGGGTATGCTGCAAGACCCCTTTTTTTCCCTAGACTTTGGTTAAGGAGAAAGAAGACTATTGCTTCTATTATTGTTTGATCCTTTTGGGCAATTAATTTAGCTTCTCAGGTTCCAGGAAAAGCTGACTCTTCTATCTGATACATATATTTATTCATCTATTTTGGATTGTATTGTTGCAAGCATCCACAGATTGCTCTAAGTGCCATATTGTCATAAACAGATAGCTAAGGGTTAATGTTCTTTTACCTGTAAAGGGTTAACACAGGGAACCAAACACCTGACCAGAGGACCAATCAGAAAAAAAGACTTTTCCAAATCTGGGTGAGGAAAGTTTGGGTGTTAGTTCTTTGTCCTTTGTCTTGTGTCTGTGCCCTCTCGGCTCTGAGAGTGATTTTTCTACCTCCAGGCTTTCTAATCTTCTGTTTCCAAGTTGTAAGTACAAGAATAGTAAAACAATAGGTTTATATTGTTGGGGGTTTTTTGTATTTACATGTGTGTAGTTGCTGGAGTGTATTCTTTTTGGATAAGGCTTGTTTATTCATTTTTCTTTTAAGCAATTGACCCTGTATATGTCACCTGGATACAGAGACTATGTTTAATGTTCTTTTTCTTTCTTTTTTATATAAAGCTTTCTTTTAAGACCTGTTGGAGTTTTTCTTTTAGTGGGGACTCCAGGGAATTGAGTCTGCAGCTCACCAGGGAATGGTGGGGAGGGAGAAATCAGGGGGAAAATCTCTGTGTGTTAGATTTACTAAGCCTGACTTTGCATACCCTCTGGGTAAGGGGGAAGAGAGATTAGCTCTCTCGGTACTTGTGTTTCCAGGACTGGAAGCAGGGAATCTCCTAGGGTCGTCCAGGAGGGGAGCCTGGGAGGGAAGTAACAAGGAAACAAGGGGAGGGGGTTATTTCCCTTTGTTGTAGGACTCAAGGCAATCTGAGTCTGGGGGTTCCCCAGGGAAGGTTTTGGGGAGACCATAGTGAGCTAGGCACTGTATAATTCCTGGCTGGTGGCAGCTTTACCCAGGTCCAAGCTGTAACTAAGCTTGGAGGTTTTCATGCTAACACCCATATTTTGGACACTAAGGTCCAGATCTGGAAAAAATGTTATAACACATATAATAAAATAAAAGACAAAAACCAGGAATGATTCACCAAACACAGTTCAAAATATACAGTCAATTTCTGACCCCATTGAAGTCCATGACAAAGCTTCCATTGACTCTCATGGGGCCAGAATTCTATCCACAATTCCACTATAACAAGCAACTGAAAAGCAAAGGAAGAACAGTGATGCTTTATGGGATAGCAGAATATTGATACCTTTTTCCACAAAGTTAACATACAGAGTAACATTTTGGTTGGAGTCCTCCAGCATTATCTCTTTCCCATTGAGAGTGTCGTAGGCTTTCTTGGCTTCTTCTTTAGACCCATATTTCACAACTGAATAGGGTTTATTTGGAGGCATTAAGAGTGCTTCCACCAATCCACATTCCTCTACTAGGCTGAGCAGTTGGTGTCTATTCACACCATTACCCAGACCTCCATTGGCAACGACCAAGTTCTAATTTAAAAAAATTAAAAATAGACAGATTAGCGGTCACCACTGTCCTGAAAATAGCATTTCACAAACACAAGTGTCATAAAGAGAAATGAAGCTATTATCTCTAAATCGGTCTGTGGTTATTCTGTTTGATATTTCAAAGGAAATGTTTATATTTCAATTAGTCTGTGGCTAGCTGAAGCCCAGGGCACATTAGTACAGCACACATTTAAGGGAAAGGCTCTTACAGAACAAGAGCATTCGAGCTCGGAGAGAAATAACATGCCCATGTTTGTGTGTGCAGGCACCACAACTGTGCCTGCAAACAGGTATCTGTGCAGAGGAGATGGTGGGCAGGGGGGGGTTCTACACATTTACAGTACCTGGATGATATGTGCCTTGCATATGCCCTGAACATTCCTGTCCCTCAGCTACAGAGTTTATTTGTATTTACAGATTCCATAGCCAACAGTTGGCTGTAAGTGTCCTGCAATACCCTTGAAAGGGTAGAACAAAAATAAATCCCATTGTATTAACTGTATCTGCCTGATTTTTTTCATGACAGCCAAGTGTTATGGCTCCCACAAACGAACTCAGAGAGAACTGAGCTCAGCAGCCCATTTCTAAACACTCCGAATAATTTTTTTTTGAAGGAGTGGCCTCTAACATCCTCAACATTTTTCTCTTTACTCTTTTCTGCAAGGAAGGGTAACCCTTTCCTCTGTGTGAGGAGAGTCTGATGCATTCATTAGTATAGCCCACTAGTGCTATTCTTTCATTGGGCAAGGGGAGGAGTGTCACTTGAGAGCAATATGAGGTATCTCTCATGACCCATTTTGGGAACCAACCAGGCAACCAGTGCTGAGCAGAATCAACCCTGAGCAGGATCAGCTCAGAATCCAACTTCAGATCCCCTTCAGGGTATTTCTCTGAGTTGATGCTAGCTTCTTGGGGATGCCCCAAAATGCTACAAGTAAAGATACACTGGACATCCTGCTGAAAGAACGGAATCACCCCTTACCCAGGGGGCCTGCTACACAATACAAAATACAGCTTTAGGGCCCCAGTTCATCCTCCAAACACTTATGCACAGAAGTAGTCTCAATGGGACAATTCGCCATCACCGATGTACCAATGTCTCAGTGCAGCGACACTCGGGGTATGGCTACACTGCAATGCAAGCCTGGACTCAGACACAGGCTTGAGCCCAAACCTCTCTTCTGTTTACACACAATCCTGTCGTACTCAGGCCCAGGCCTCAGGACCTTGCAGGATGAGTCGATTCGAGCCTAGGTCCCACTGACTCGGGACCAAACTTCATCGTTTTGCATTTGTGGATGCAACTCAGGCTAAGAGTTAGCCAATACTATCCCACACACCCATGAGACACTGTTCTTTGTCCTCTCTACTCCAAAAGTAGCCAATTGACCCCCAGGAAATGGAAGCAACCCCACTTGTGCAGACAGGCAGCGTTTAATCCTTCCACTTTACTCTGACCAATGAGCTACAGAGTAAGCCTTCCCCCGCCTTAGCTACAGCCATCAACCAGAAGTCATCTTTTGCCAAGCGTGCCGCTTCCAGGTTCCGAGAGCACAGTCAGATTTTGGTGAATCTCTGATGTGAGGCCAGCAAAAAGATGAGTTTCAGTAGGAGAAGAAGCTGGCAGTGCTGGGAAGTCACTGGACCACAGACTGGGTCAGAGAATGGACCAAGCAGCTCAAGACCAACTACCGGCAACCCAGGGAGGAGAACTGCGCCTCTCAGAATTCGCCGTCAACCTGCACGTTTGATGAGGAGTCTGACTGGGTGCTGGGTACTGCACCGAGCACAGAGCCAATAGTGCTTACAACAGCCTGGTCAGCTGGGGTGGCAAACTTCTGAACCCAACATAGGCATGGAGGGGGGCCAGCAGGCACCGACTCACGCCAGCAAAGTCACTATGGTGCTGGAACCAGTCCCCAAGGAGGCTTTGTCACTAGCACAGCTGCAGCATATACTGGGTCCGGAGAAGCCTTGTGTTGTCCCCACTTTGAGCAGCAACCTGCCACAGAACTGGAAGAAACAGAATTAACCCGAGAGCCCGGTAAGTTTCTGGCTCCGTGTTTGTCTTGATTAATATAGGAATGGAAGGGATTTCCAGGTTATGAACCAGTGCAAAAGTTATAACACACCGTGGGCAGCACTGGGTGTCCACTCATGGCAGATTGCACGGGCAGCACCTTGGCGCCGGGGTGTTAAAAATAAGACTTTTATATTGACTTCCCTGTCAGTACGCTGCTCTGTCCTAACACAACAAGGCAATGAGCCACTTGTAATCAGTGAACTGTCCAGGTGGGGGTGGTGCAGGTGTGGGTTGAAATGTGGCCCATTTGTGTATGTAGTTCATGGATGACAACATCATTTGTCCAAAATAGGGGTGGAGGGTAGGAATGCCATCTGGAAATGTGTCTGGGAGGAGGTGGGGTGGCTGTGGAGTTCTCTACAAGTCCATATTAAGGTGTGTGCTTGCATGCAGTCATAAAAGGCTGTATGGAAAGTTGTGGGGAGACACTAAGCCATACAGATGCTAGCACAGCATCCTGTTGATTCCCCCCATGGATTCTGACCCAATCCCAAGGGCTGATATAGCTGCAAACTTCTCCCGTAGCGTGAACTCCAGAGAGCTAGGCACACTGGAGAAGAGCATATTTTCGAGGGCCAAGACAGTAGCTGCCCAACACACTCCACTCACAGATGTGCTATTCGGGCACCATAAGTTTGAATACTTTGGTGGCATACACGGTTGGCTTGCCCGCCTGGAAATGCTTTAATATTGTTAATTTTGCAACACAAATAAATGCTTTTACTTTATTTAGAGAGTTTATTGCCATCACTACATCATGTCTTATAATGTGTGTTTTGAATAATAAAGATAAAACATAGGGGAAGAAACAATGGGCAAGTTGTAGCCATACACAATTTCTCAGTACATCTATGTACAATCAATCAATAATGAAAATGCACAGTTTCCCGTCCATTACATTAACAGTGAGGTCATCCAAAATAAAAAATGTGAGGGGAGGTCTAAATTGGATATTAGGAAACACTATTTCACTAGGAGGGTGGTGAAGCACTGGAATCGGTTACCTAGGGAGGTGGTGCAATCTCCATCCTTAGAGGTTTCTAAGGCCCAGCTTGACAAAGCCCTGGCTGGGATGATTTAATTGGAGTTGGTCCTGCTTCGAGCAGAGGTATTAGATTAGATCATCTCCCGAGGTCTCTTCCAACCCTAATTTTCTATGATTCTCTCTTAATATGCCCCATTCACTGTGTACTGTGACAATATCCTCCCCACACACACATTTCATTGTGTGCTGTGACAATACATCATTTACTGTCAACACTGATCTACAAAAACATTCCAAAACATGCTGTTCTCCCTCTTCCCTTTGCCCATGCAAATCCATAACATGGGAGCACAGAGCATCCCCGATTTGTGTTGCCTGGGCCCATCCTGCTGTCACAGGTGCACTTTCTGGCTGAGTGTACTGGTTCAGCGATCCATCACTGCCATAGCGCCATTCAGGGGCAAACAGCTCACCTTTGGCTTCACACAAATTGTGACGAGCACAGCAAGCCACAGTGATGCGGACAGCATTGATGACACTGGAATCCAAACAGGCCTGTTGATAGTGCCAGTGGGATTTCAGTCTGCCAAACACACATTCAACCACCATTGTGATTAACCCTTCTTTGACAGGCCCTGAGATCAGGATACAGTTTCATAAGCCAAGGTAAAAGGGATTACGTGGGGACAGTAACTCCATTTATGACAATGTCCTTTGGTGGAAACAGAATCCCAGCCTGTCCATGAAGGTAAACTCCTGCCCAGCAGAAAACCCTGGCATCATGATCCCTCCTTCCAGTGCAGCTCACATGGGTGTCCATAAATCAGTTTCTGTGGTGCACAAGGGCAAGTGTAATAGAAGAGTAGTGCCCTTTGCGGTTTATGTACTCATTTGCTCCCTGAGGAGTACAAGTCCCATCAGTGACTTCGGTGCAGTTTGGAAAGCTCATTCTCTCAAAATCAGCAGTTACTTCACAAATATAGTTTCTGCCCACCCCAGCTGGGTAAATCACATGCCTGATCATCTCAGAAGCCTACATCACGACTTTACCCACATTTGACTTTCCAACACCAAATTGGTTAGCAATAGACCTGTAGGAGTCTGGGGTAGCCAGCTTCCAGACAGTGATAGCAATCCACTTCTGGACCAATATGGTCACCCGCAAACAGGTCTCATGCTGCTGGAAGGACAGGACAAGCTGCTCACAAAGCTCCAGAAATGTAGCTCTCTTCACGCAAAAGTTCTGACCCCACTATGCAGATCTGGGATGGCCAGCAATGATGGATCCCACCAATCTGCGCTTGAAGCCCTATTCCAGTAGCACAGGTCTACACAGAGGGCATCAGAAACTATACTGAGAGTCGCGAGTTGTACCAGCCAGTTCCATACTTCTGTATCTGTATCGTCGTTCTCCTCTCGCTCCGTCATTAGCTCCATCAGGTGCTTTTGGAGGGTCATGAAACATTGCTGAAATGTGCACCAGCATCTCATGGAAGCTCTGCCTGTTTCCTGATACAGGAGTGAAAGCCCAAGCAAGAGAAGTTCTTCAAATGGTGACTCTTCCATGCTGCTGGCTCCAGTTGCTGGGAGCATGCAGGCCAGAATGGCGGCTTGGCAGGATGTGTTGGCAGGCTGTGACAACTTCTTGGGATGTGCGGGGTGGACGGTCAAGTTTTCCAATTCTGCACCATGAGCCAAGGGCTAGAGAGGCCACATTTTGGGAGGATGCTAGGTAGTCTGGCATATGGTTGGTTGGACTCGGATGGATGTTGCTGCCCCAGTGTGGGGCTCTGACTTAAAATTTCTTATCCTAAGGTTACCAATGAGCATGGACACTCAAGCCCCTGAGCTTTCAAATCCAGAGTCTGCAGACTCAAGCCCCACTAACCCTGGGCTTACATTGCAGTGTAGACATATGCTTAGCTTCCCTAGCATTGCTTTATGGCGCACTGGAGTGCTGAGGCAGTAATACCAGGGCTCTCTTCAAGCACTACTGCCTCAGCACAGATGGACTCCCTCAATCATAGGCTTCCCACAAAGTCCCTGTCTCCCCCATGCCATCAGGTTCATCACAAAAAGATGCAGCCCCAAAATGAAGCTGATAGCTGAACTTCTGAGACTCCTTCATATGCCAATTTCTCTCTCTCTCTTTCTGGGGTGGAAGAGAGACAGCCATCCCCGCTGTTTATTTAGGTTCACTTGAGTAAGGGGAATCACCTTTTGAGTGTTCAATTTTAGAATTTCAAAAGTGGCTGATATGCAGTGATGTTGTAGCTGTGTCAGCCCCAGGATATTAGAGAGACTAGGTGAGGAAATCTCTTTCATTGGACCAACTTCTGTTGGTGAGAGAGACAAGCTTCTGAGCTACACAGAGCTCTTCATCGGGTCTGGGAAAGGTGGAACAGATAGTTTAGCATAAGCAATTAGCACATATTCTAAGTGACCATTCAAGGTAAAGTGGCCCATTAACATCCCTAGAGTAATAGGACAAAAAGGGAGGGTTAGTGGGTTACAGATTGTCATAACAAGACATAAATCCAATGTCTTTATTAACACCATGATTTTGAGTGTCTAGCAAAGTTATGTATTTAAACTCCCAGATTCATCTTTTGAAAGTGTTGGGCAGGTTCCCTTTGAGGATGAGGACTGATAGGTTGATATAATTTAGTAGTGTAGACATGCTCTCTCTCAGGAAAATGATAAAAGACAAAAACACAACATCACCTGTGGGTGAACACTTTTCACAAAGCAATCACGCTATATCTTACCTATCAGTCCTCATCCTGTGTAGCTTGAAAGCTTGTCTCTCTCACCAACAGAAGTTGGTCCAATAAAAGATATTACCTCATCCACCTTGTCTCTAAAACTGGCTGATGTCCGAAGAGTTATCAGAATGTGTGTGTGTTGGGGGAGTGTGGTTGTTTCGTTAGTGGAACTAAACAAAATAAGACAAAATTAAAAAATAAATAAATAAATAAATAAATAAAGCATTCATAAATATTTCCTCTGCAAAAGATAGAACACTTCTACCCTGATATAACACTGTCCTCGAGAGCCAAAAAATCTTAACACATTATAGGTGAAACCACATTATATCAAACTTGATTTGATCCGCCGGAGCACGCAGCACCTACCCTCTCCCCGGAGCCCTGCTTTACCACGTTACATCCGAATTCGTGTTATATCAGTTGGCGTTATATCGGAGTAGAGGTGTACATATTTTGCAAAAATTACAGACAAGGTCCAATTGTCTTCTGAATCATTATTTTGCCCAGTTTGGATAGTAAATCAATCATTTCAGTATGAAACAGAGAGATTTTAATCCTACTTTAAGGGCAAATTAAATGCAACTTTAAGTATGCAGTCAATATCGGTGCCTTCATATAACTAGCAAGCATATGCCATTATTGCCCTAAAATGGCATAACTGCGTTTCACACATTTTTTCTTCTCAACATCTTTCCCAGAATGAGTCAGCCAATCTTTCTGTAAAAGCATTTCTATAAATGCTCTATGACCTTTTCTGAAAGCAGACCCTAAAAAGTTTTGTTGTTTCAAATTATAGTGTCTAATTCTTCCAAACGAGAGCAATTTGGCTTGAAAATGGGAGGGAAAGATTTAATAAATGGAAAAGGATGACAGTACTCTTAAAATCTTAACAAGGAGTGCTAGGTGACATGTCTCAGTAACTACTGAGAGATATTTCTGTTATGAAGTCTCAGGACAGTGTCAGTACTTCTATAAGAAATCACATTTTCCAGAGGTTTACAATGCAATCATAAAAAAAATTGTTCTGGCTTGAAACCAGTAAACAAAATCTCAGTGAAGAGTGAATTTCAGGAAAGTCTCTTCATTACCTAATCTGTATATTGTCACTAGACCACAATGTTCAGAGGATTTTCAAAGTCTGTGTGTTAAATTCAGCTACAAATTCTGACTATTATTACTATATTATTTTTATTTGGATTGCTGTAACACCTACAAGCCCCGGCCACGGACCAGAATTCCACTGTGCTAGTGCCGTAAAAAAATCAAAACAAAAAGATAGTCCCTTCTCCAAAGAATTTGCCATTTGCACTAGGTTTTCAAATCATTATTTATCTACATCCTCACATGGTTTTAAATCTCAGTGTAAACCAGGCCCAACGACTTGTCTTAAAACAACTGCCAAGGTTGCAATGGCAACCATAAGACTAGAATGAGGAAGAGTCCTGAGACAGACCGGGCAAGACATGGGACAACAGTTTACATAAGAGAAGCTGAAGTGAGATTTCTAGTGAGGATCAGATTAGTGTTAGAAAAGATTTCTAGGAGTGGGGTTTAATAGGGAGTTTGAAGGAGAGAGATTATGCTTTGTGGAGAAGCATGGAGGGAAAAATAATAAAGGCAAAAAATGAAAGCAGAAGAGACAAAGAAAGCAATAAGGGAAAAGGAATGGGAGGCTCTAACACGTATATTAATTGATGAAGGTAACAAATTTTATTAGTAATATAATTATGGCTATCAGAACTTTTCCCAGCCACATGAACAATCCTTTCAGCCTAAAGACCTGGTCCAAAGACCATTAAAGTCACTGGGAGTTTCTCCCTGGATAAAGAGCTTTGACCAAAGCCCGAAGTGCAGTTCTAATTTGGAATCAATCTGAAACAATCAACATGGAGTCTCACTGCCCTTTTTACAGTCACTTTTCAGAACAGAACTGCACTTTAGTCAACACATAGGTGAGACTAGGATATGCATGAACTGTGCATTCAGGCTCACATAACAACAATTAGAGCTTCAAGTCACCTGGGTGGTGTGAGATACACACTCGATGCCCTCATGTCTCATTAATGTGTTTCTGGCCTTGATCTGTTTCCTCAATAATTTCTTCTCAGATTTATTCCGTTTCAGATTGTTTTGACCGGTGCTGTCCATTTCTGCACTGGAGATTTGGAAAGACAAGGCCACAGCAGAAGGGAGAAAACATTCAAAAGTCCTTTAAAAAAAAAATCCTAAATGTCATTTATTCATAGGCCGTTTTAAAATATTTTTTAAAGAGCCACTAATAACAAAACTCCTATGTAAAAAATCCATTATTTCTATTACTAATAACACCTATGTTCTAATCCCACCTTTAATACAAATCCCTCACAGATCTTGGGGGTGTTTCCCATTTTTTTCCCCATTTGAAAAATGGAGAACAAAACTCACCCACTTCACATTGCTCCGGTGAGATTATTCACCTTGCTCAGAAGTCCTTTTTAACGTAGGAATGGGGAACTTCATTTAGTTCACAATTTTACAAATCTTACAATTTGGGGGAGAGGATCACAAAATTTACTTGAATGCAAAAATTGTTTTTTCCCCTTCAATTCATCCCCATGGGATTTTTTTTTTCCTGTAGGGTGATTCATGCAAGAAAATGGCAATCTATGCTACATATTAGGGAAGAAAAAATTAGGCTGCTCTGAGGGGAGTCCTATGTATAGTATATAATACCAGATTTTTTTTTTCATTTCAGTGTTTAATCTCTTCCCCATTCTATTCCTTTATTCACAAGCTTGTGGCATTAGTTTTTCACCCTACCTGCCCCTCCACTATCAGTTTCATCTTGTTATTTCAGTTGGTTTCACCCCCCTTCTCCAATATCTCCAGAGTGGAACAAGAACCCACAAATGTCCAAATCTGAGTTGAACTTCCATCCTTGCAATGTTTGAGCGGGTTTGAAATCAAATACCTATACAACACAGCTCACCGAAACCAGGCCCCATCACTTAAAGGGATCAAACAGCTGTGCATTCAACACAATATAGCATTCAATAGAATCTGTCAAAAATCTTCCATTCCATTTTTCGATAGAAAATAAGGCTTTCAACGAAGGGCTTGTCTACACTGGCAATCTACAGTGCTGCAACACTCCCTTGAGCACAGTAAGTTTCAGCACTGTAAAGCACCAGTGTAGACAGTGCGCCAGCGCTGGGAGTTAGTCTCTCAGGGAGGTGTATTTTTTTAAGAGCACTGGGCGAGCTCTCTCCCAGCACTCTGCCCTGAGCACACAAGCCACATTAAAGCGCAGCTGTGGCAGCGCTTTAGCGTTGCCAGTGTTGACTAGCCCTAACCAAACCTTTTCACAAAAAGTGTCAGCTTTCCAGAGAAAATGTTTATATTGTGTTAATATAAGAAACATGGAAATTTTCAATTAAAATGAAACAATCCGTATAATGGTAACATTTTGTCAATTAACTTTCTACTTAATACATTTTTAAAAGCTGATTCACTCCCGACCCTTTCCCTGCTTATGTTGTATCTTCTTACCCTTCCTCATTTCATATCATATTTTCTTTCCTATCACAGATCATGCTGTATCTTTTCCTGCACTGTCCTTGGTTTCTGCCTCCTTTTCCTTTCTGTCTCCTTCCACCTCTTTCAGACTCTCAGGGTGAAATCCCGGCCACATTGAAGTCAATGCACAACTCCCACTGACTACAGCGGGACCAGGATTTTGCCCTCTCTTTCCCTACAGTGTGTTCTCTACCTCCTGCCCTATATTTTCTGTCCCTCCTATCTTCTCTCACTTCTTTCTGACAGCACTGGCTAGACAGATGAGCTAGGATGGTCCCTCCTCCCCTCTTCCTCCTTCTCCCATTCCTTTACTCCTGCTAACCCTTTCCCACTGGTCAGCCCCCTGCCCCAAACTGTAGAAAATCGATGTCAATCACCACTATATTTAGCTATTTGTGTCTC
The DNA here is from genome assembly GCF_007399415.2 of Gopherus evgoodei. Taxonomy (NCBI): domain Eukaryota; kingdom Metazoa; phylum Chordata; order Testudines; family Testudinidae; genus Gopherus; species Gopherus evgoodei. The sequence continues at coordinate 32,856,434 of NC_044322.1, forward strand.
ACCCCATCCTCAATGCTTCATCTGTTTGTGTCTCTCTTAGATTACAAACTCTCCAGAGGAAAACTGTCTCCCAACCTGTGTTTGTAGAGCATCCTGCACAATGGGGCTCCAATCCTCCTTGGGAGTTAAGGGGCCAACCATGGTATAAATGATAAATAAAACAAAACAAACAAACAAACAGGAAAGGTTCCTACATTACACAGGCAAGTGGATCTTTCGTCCTGGAGCTCACCCATTCCAGATGTGAGTGCCTGTGTATAAAGGACTTTGAAGAGGAAAGGTCGAGTGTGTGTGTGTGTTCCATGATGTTAATGACATTTTGTATCACTAAAAATGAACTTTCAAAAAATAAAATGATCCTTTTAATGCAAAACAAGACCTACCAATGAAATACAAAAAATCTTTTCAAACTCTTCACCTCCATATGTAAAAATGCAATCAGTACTATTCTCTACAGCAGGGTGTCACATTACACTCCATATTCTTCATAGAAATAGTATTAAGAACATAAGAACGGCCGTACCAGGTCAGACCAAAAGTCCATCTAGCCCAGTATCTGTCTACTGACAGTGGCCAATGCCAGGTGTCCCAGAGGGAGTGAACCTAACAGGCAATGATCAAGTGATCTCTCTCCTGCCATCCATCTCCATCCTCTGATGAACAGAGGCTAGGGACACCATTCTTTACTCTTCCTGGCTAATAGCCATTTATGGACTTAGCCACCATGAATTTATCCAGTTCCCTTTTAAACATTGTTATAGTCCCACCCTTCACAACCTCCTCAGGTAAGGAGTTCCACAAGTTGACTGTGCGCTGTGTGAAGAACTTCCTTTTATTTCTTTTAAACCTGCTGCCTATTAATTTCATTTGGTGACCTCTAGTTCTTGTATTATGGGAATAAGTAAATAACTTTTCCTTATCCACTTTCTCTACATCACTCATGATTTTATATACCTCTATCATATCTTAGTCTCCTCTTTTCCAAGCTGAAGAGGCCTAGCCTCTTTAATCTTTCCTCGTATGAGACCCTCTCCAAATCCCTAATCATTTTAGTTGCCCTTTTCTGAACCATTTCTAGTGCTAGAATATCTTTTTTGAGGTGAGGAGACCACATCTGTACACAGTATTTGAGATGCAGGCGTACCATGGATTTATATAAGGGCAATAATATATTCTCAGTCTTATTCTCTATCCCCTTTTTAATGATTCCTAACATCTTGTTTGCTTTTTTGACCGCCTCTGCACACTGCGTGGACATCTTCAGAGAACTATCCACGATGACTCCAAGATCTTTTTCCTGACTCGTTGTAGCTAAATTACCCCCCATCATATTGTATGTATAGTTGGGTTATTTTTTCCAGTGTGCATTACTTTACATTTATCCACATTAAATTTCAGTTGCCATTTTGTTGCCCAATCACTTAGTTTTGTGAGATCTTTTTGAAGTTCTTCACAATCTGCTTTGGTCTTAACTATCTTGAGTAGTTTAGCATCATCTGCAAACTTTGCCACCTCACTGTTTACCCCTTTCTTTAGATCATTTATGAATAAATTGAATAGGACTGGTCCTAGGAATGACCCTTGGGGAACACCACTAGTTACCCCTCTCTATTCTGAGAATTTACCATTAATTCCTAACCTTTGTTCCCTGTCTTTTAGCCAGTTCTCAGTCCATGAAAGGACCTTCCCTTTTATCCCATGACAGCTTAATTTACGTAAGAGCCTTTGGTGAGGGACCTTGTCACAGGCTTTCTGGAAATCTAAGTACAGTATGTCCACTGGATCCCCCTTGTCCACGTTTGTTGACCCCTTCAAAGAACTCTAACAAATTAGTAAGACACAATTTCCCTTTACAGAAACCATGTTGACTATTGCTCAACAGTTTATGTTTTTCTATGTGTCTGACAATTTTATTCTTAACAATTATTTCGACTAATTTGGAACCCTGAAATGAAACAGTGCCGAAGAAATTCCTTTAAAAAAATAATTTTCTCTCTTTTCCTCACCCCTTCTTTAATCTTAAAATGAAATAAAATGCTTGTGGAAGGAAATGAATTGCCAGCACTGGAAAGTGATGTCTTCTATCAATAGAACAAGTTCCAGCAGGGACAGCGGCAACAACTCTGTTCTGAATATGTGTTTCAACTGATTACTAATAGGGTTGAGGGAGTTAGGAGAATTTCCATGATCATTCAGTCTTTGACCTCTTTGCCAAGTAGTGTCATGCAATCTCTGAATGGCCAGGTTCTCACATTTACAACTGAACTGAGAAAAGGGATTCTCTGCTGGTCCAGGTACCTGAACACCATGCTGGGGCACCAGTTCAGATAGGAAAAGCACTACCTAATGAAATATGTCACTATGTCACACGACCACAGAAACAGAGACAAAGAGGCAGAAAAGATCTACGAAGCTACCTAATCCTTCTTCCTACCAGTGTGGGATTATTCCTCATTATACATTTATTAATGGCAATCCTATCTAGTTTTAAAAGTCCTGAGTGATGCAGCACTCACTGTCTCCCTTAGGAGACTATTCCAAAGGATAACAGATCTCAGTTTTACAGTTTTTGTCAATACTCAATTCTGATTTTCCTTTTCTGCAACCAGTACTCTTAGTTTTACTAGTATAAATAACCACTTGCCCTCCCTGAGGTCTCCTATGCATGAGAAAGCTAGAGGAAATTGTGGGCTAAGTCCACAGCAGTGTCCCTTCAAGGGCGATCACACTTGCCTATGAAGACTGCAAATTCAGAATATTTCTCTTATCTGAACAGATTGCAGTTGAAAACAAAACAACTGGAGCATAGCAGTGCCTGTAATGTGTATTTCAGAATACAAGAAAACAAGAATCAGCCCAGTAAAGACAAGGGAAACTCATACCTGCTTAAACAAAAAGTGCAATGAATTTAGTTTTCACTTGGGAGAGGAGAACACAGAGAAAAATATAAGGATAAAGTTAAAATTCCTGTTTATCTTTGTAAGAAGACATTTTGAGAAATCAGTTACACAACTTTCCTCAGAGACTTGAAACTAGACCTCTTTTACTGCTGGAGCTATTACTTGTAACTGGCAGGTAACATAATAACAAGATAGTGGGGAATAAAGTCTAAGACAAAAAGAGACTTTATTCCCCACTATCTTGTTATAATGTTACCTGCCAGTTACAAGTAATAGCTCCAGCACACACAAGAAATGAAAAAGCCCCTTTTATCAAAATGGGCATCTATTTATAGCAAGGATTTGGCCTGATTCACTAATCAGTCACTTCAGGATTTGAATATCAAAGGCAAACACAGGCTGGGATTTAAGGGCAATGGTATGGAGGACTCTATAGGAAAGCTTGCACGCTGCATGCACATATTGGGCCTGATTCTCCACTGTCTTGTACATTACATATCCATTTAAGGCTCAGTTCCATGTCTACTGAAAACAATGACAACGCTCTCATTAACTTTAATGGTGCAAAATCAAGCCCTTAGAGCTATGCACAGTGAGTGAAAAACTCTATCATTCCCAATTTGTAACTTTTTTTACCCACTTTGCACACGTTAAAATTACCATAAAAGGTACAAGGCAATGGAGAATCAGACCCATACGGACCTTAACTCATTTGCACTGAAAAATAACCCCTCAAAATGCATCAAAATTAAAGCAAAAACACAGGCACAATCATGTTGTACTGGCAGTTTTAGTTGTGAATATAATGATCCATATCATGCCACACTGAAATTAATGGAAAGAGTTAATGGAGAGTTTTGCTTAATAATGGAGAGCCTGGACTGGCCCCATATGTTTTAGGAGCAATTTTTGAACAGAATAGCAAGATCAATTTAGACTGTAGTTTGGTGTGCTAGTTACCAGCAGATGGAGCACTATGCTCAGTTATAAAGTGACTGATTTCACTTTGCCGGTGCTCAGCTCTTCTGGAAAAGATGCCTAGATAGAAAATGGATATAAAACAGAGAAAAGAGGGAGGTGGGGAAGAAATATATTACTTCCATAATTTCTTGATGATGTTTTTAATATTGCATATAAAATGTAGTGTATTCATGATAACATGCCATATATAGTTTCACAGTCATTAGTTAACTGTTGATCCAATATATAACTTCTCATAGTCACAATTGTTTTATTTTATACCCTTTAATCATTCAGGCCCTCATCCTGCAAGGAGATGCATGAGGGCAACTCCTGCATCTGTATGGAACTCCAATGACTTCAATGCAGGTCTACATAAACACATTACAGAATCAGGGCCTTACTGTGTAAGATTACTGACATGAAACAGTAACAGATGACAATTTTTTTTTTTTTTTAATAATTGGAGATATACCTATCTCCTAGAACTGGAAGCGATCTTGAAAGGTCATTGAGTCCAGCCCCCTGCCTTAACTAGCAGGACCAAATACTGATTTTTGCCCCAGATCCCTAAATGGCCCCCTTAAGGACTGAACTCACAACCCTGGGTTTAGCAGCCCAGTGCTCAAACCACTAGATGAACTTCCATCTGAATCTCTAAAATTCTGCATAATCTACTTTGCATTGATTTACAAAGTCAGATATTATAATCAGAAATGAGCTCCAGATGCAAGTTTCAGATACAGATTAGGCTACAAATATCTCAAAGTCTGCAATGCTTTGAAATGCCCACTTATAAAAGGTGGCATCATTTGCAAAATTTGAATCTGGGTTTGGATGTTAAAAACTGACTCCCAAAATTCCAGACTGGCCAGATCTAGAGGTTTGACCTGGGCTCAACCTGTCACTAATTATAATAATTCCAAAGATTACTATTATTTATTCATCTGTCAAGATTAGATTGGGTTCAGTCCAATTGTATTGTACAGACAGTAAGAATGTTCCCTTCCCCAGAGAGCTTACAAGCTAATTAGAGAAGACAGGAAAAAGGTGGGAAACAGTACTTAATTTGTAATGCAAGAGGTGCTGGGGCTCAAAGCAATTTTTTTTTACATTCAGAACTTCTGCAGCAAGCCCAGAAGTGCTGGGGCTCAGTCCTGGCAAGATGTGGCACAAATTAAGCACTGAGGGGAAGGGAAACAGAAAAATGAAGTGATTTGCCCTAAATAATGCGGACATCAGTGGCAGAGCATGAACTAGAACACGTCTCTACCTCTCAGTCCTGTGCGCTATCCACTGGACCATACTGCCAACAGTGACCTTCTTGTACAGCACAGGTGTACGTGTGTGCACACAATCCCCTTGCCGAGGAAAACTTACATTATAGAAAGGATTTAGTTATATTTCCATGTGCATGTACCTGGATAGCCTTATACACCAGCCTATGTAAACAAGTAATTACCACAGGAGTGGGGCAGAGCAACATAAAACCCTGGGAGAGTGCTCCTGACTCTAACACTCTGCTCTCCCTACACACAGGGATTCCCAGTGGCAGCATGGCAAGGCTGATCAGAATTGCACTCTGCCACGAGGGGGTTGAGAGACGAATTGTCTCCTAAAGCCTCAGTTATGACGGGGCCCTGAACCGGCTGCTGTCAGACCAAATACAGACAAAGAGTGACCCCTCCCCAAAGGAGCAGCCCCTTGCAGCACAGACCTGAGCTCCAGCCCAGCCCATCCTTAGGGCTGGATCTGACAACAAGCCATTACTCCTGATCACGTTAACACAGTGATTGCCATGGGCCACATTCACCCCTGGCCCGGTGCCACTGAAGCCAGCCGCGTCCGCCCAGCTTGGAGCGTGGCCCCCGGAGCTCAGCTGTGACCCGTTCAGCCGCTGGAAGGTGGCAGAGGAAGCAAAGCACATTACCTTGCTGGAGGCAGCCATGCTGGGGAACCCTTGACTACAGCTCCCATGAGCCTCACTGCCTACAGCTCCCATCATGCCAGTGGGAGGCAGCTTCCCTTCCCTGTTAACCCTCTAGTCCCCAAGTAGCTGTGTGGTCTCATCGTCTCCTGAGCGTGCTCACCCTGCAGCATCCCTGGGACAGTGCAGTATCACCCTCCCGCAGTGAGGTGGGAGAGGCAGGTTTTACGGCCTGCCTACACCAGGGCCCCACAAACTCACGGGAGCTCCTGGTCAACCTCCTCCTCGCCCTGGCTAAAATGGCCATCTATGCAACCAGGGAGAGGAGGTTGGCCAATGGAGACTCCTGTGACTGTGGGGCTTGTTTCCAGTCCTTAGTCCATTCACGTATCCGGGCGGAGTTCCTCTGGGCGGTGTCCACTGGCTCCCTTGACGCCTCGAGGAGCAGTGGACGGTGTCCTTGGTTCTCTGCTCGGTGTCCCCATCAGGCTTCCTTCTTATGACCCTCTGACTGCACTCCTGTCCCTTTTCTTTTATTAGTTGTCCCCTGGAATCAGTTGGGTTTTTGAGGTCCTGTAGATCCTCCCCTTAGGCTGGGGGGAGGATCTGTTAGCAGTGCGGGCTTCCGCCAGCCCACTTCCCGGAAACCCAATAGGTACACCGGGGGTTCTCAGCCTTTTTCCTTCTGCAGCCTCCCCCAACCTCCCTGGCCACACTATAGCAGACCTTAAGGTGGCCATCCTGCAGCAAAAAAACTTCAGGACCAGACTTCAAAGAGAAACTGCTGAGCTTCAGTTCATCTGCAATTTTGACACCATCAGCCCAGGATTAAACAAAGACTGTGAATGGCTTGCCAATTACAGAACCAGTTTCTCCTCCCTTGGTTTTCACAACTCAACTGCTAGAACAGGGCCTCATCCTCCCTGACTGAACTACCTCATTATCTCTAGTTTGCCTGCATGTATATACCTGTCCCTGGAAATTTCCACTACATGCATCTGACGAAGTGGATATTCACCCACGAAAGCTCATGCTCCAAAACGTCTGTTAGTCTATTAGGTGCCACAGGACTCTTTGCTGCTTTTACAGATCCAGACTAACACGGCTATCCCTCTGATACTTGGAAATTTTAGACATAGTCTGCAGACCAAAGGTTGAAAAAACACTGGCCTACACCTTAGCCTTTAGATCTGTAACCCAGTAGCTGAACATCTAAGAGTGTGGGTTTGATTTCTAATGGGAAGAGTCTTCTGTTTTTTCCCAAAGAAAATCAAATATATTTACTACTAGGTTCTGAATCCTAGTTTTTCTTTCCTTCCTCTGACTGCAAATATATAGCCCTGTTAATTCTTATTTTGAGCATGTGTTCCTCGCTGATCTGGATAGCATCCATAAACAGAGAGAGGCAGGGACAGAAAATTCAGTGTCTTTGCACACAGAAACTAGGATTCTTTCCTCTTCATTGTCTATGGCATCCAGATACCAAGGTGGTAGGTGCCTTAGAGATGGTAATTATATAAATCCCCAAACACAGTATTGTCTGTGTTAATACACCTCTATCCTAATATAACATGACCCGATATAACACAAATTCAGATATAACACAGTAAAGCAGTGCTCCCAGGGAGGAAGGGGGAGAGGCAGGGCTGCGCACTCTGGTGGATCAAAGCAAGTTTGATATAACACATTTTCACCTATAACGTGGTAAGATTTTTTGGCTCCCGAGGACAGCATTGTATCAGGGTAGAGGTATATGTATTTGGGGATCATATTTTCATAGTGAAAAGCAAGACTGTGGCGAGGGTACCTGGAGTGGTGGGGGTCAGGGTAAGGGAAGTGAAAGCAGAAGGAGTTTGGAGGGAAAGCAGAGAAAGGGGACTGAGATATCCCACTCCTTCCACTCCCCTTCTTGACCAGATACCCAACTTTCCCCCTTTGGAGCAGCATAAAGAGGCATAGAAGGAGTCAGAATCTGGCTCTTTATATTTAGTCTCACCTGGTCTGACTGAGACTTTATTTCTGCCCCCTTCTCTCTATATACTTCCCTTCCTCTTGGATATTATGTTCTTCGTAATCATCGGTGCTTTCCTTTCACTTTTTCTTTTCTCTTCCTTTTATCTTTTTCCTTTCCTCATTTTGTCCTCTGCAATGTTACCCAAACAGTGAGTGCCAATCCAGCAGTGCATCATGGGAAGGTTCTAAACATGTCGCTGCGTCCAGGGCTGGATTAATCTATCACTTGGCCCTGGCCTAGGCAAATATACACTTCTCCCAGCGCAGGGTGGAGAGGATTCCCTAAGGGTGGGGGGGTTGGAGAGTGAACCCACCCTGCAGTCAACCCATGGTGGTTTACACAAGGCTGTGACTGGATCCCAGCTCCAGGCATTATGACCTGGGACATGGGGTCAAAGCACCACTTGATTTGACCCGGAGAGGCGGCTGGGCCAAACCTGAGTGGCACTGCAACCCCACAAGCCAGGTTGCAATGCCATTCACTCAAATTTGGCCCAGCCACCACCCCAGCATGACAGAGAGGCAGCCAGGCCAAACCTGATTGGCACAATGATCCCATGCATTGAGTTGCAATGCCTGGAGAGAGGAGCTGGGACCAGCCCCGCAGGACCGGAGCCACCACGGTGGGGTGAGTGCAGGGCAGGCTTGCTCTCCAATCCCACACCTTTTGCAGACTCACTTCTGCGCTAAGCTGGGGCTAGGGTTGTGGTGCCAGGGCGGAGGATACATATACATACTGGTGGGACGCAAAAAAAAATAAAATGCAGTTGGTGGGTCACCTTAGTAAAAAGTTTGGGAACCACTGCTCTATACATTCTTTCCTCTCTGTCTTTCCTTCATTTATCTTCCTTTTCCTGCTAGGTATCAGACTCTCTCTCTCCCCACTAGAGTATAACCTACCCCCAATACACTATTATCCTCCTGGTCTCCTAATCTCCCCTTCCTCATGTCACCCACAGCATCCCCACCATGTGCTCCCTCACTCTGCCTCCTGTCGTCTCATCCATCCCCTCCTGCTGCCCCCACACCTCCTCTTTCTCCCAGTAGAACCCCCTGGCTGCTCCCTCACACTCTCCTACGTAGGGATATAAATATTGTTTAAAAAGTTAACTGATTAAAAATTAAAATTATATAGTTTAAACCATTAAACAATTAAAACTATATCATTTAAATGGTTAACTGATTAAAGGTAGAGGGGCTGGGGTTGCTCTGGCCAGCAAGGCTGGGGCTGGTTGGCCAGCCACTGGGCTGGGGTTGGCTGGCAGCCAGCGGGGTGGGGCTGGGATCCGGCATGGCGCAACCAGAGCCGGGGTCCAGCTGGTGTGGCCGGGGTCCATCTGGAGCAGTGTGGCCAGAGCCAGGGTCCAGCTGATGGGGTCCATCTGGAAGGCATGGCTGGGGCCGGGGCTGGGGTCTGGCCAGAGGGGCTGGGATCCAGACGGTGTGCCCAGGGTTAACAGCTGAGGTTGGTTAACTGGTTAACTGGTAAGCATTGGGCTGGCTGAGGTTAATGGCTAAGGTCGGTTAATTGGTAAGCCTAATGTTTACTGGTTAACCAGTAAACATTTTACATCCCTACTCCCATCCCTCTTAGAAAAACTCCGCCCTCCACTTCCTCCTGATTCCTGCTCTCCCTTCAGCCTCCATTTGCCTTCTACCTTTCCTCTTCCCAGAATCCTCTGTTGTCCCCATTTTCTCTCCGCCTCCCCCTCAAAAATTAATCTCCTGATTTGTCTCCCCACATCCAATCCCAGATTCCTTTATGCAGCTCTTCCTTCCAGGACAGTGCCAGAGGAGAGGAGAAGTGCAATGTGGTAGCAGGTCTGAGTGTTCCCTACTCTTTCCAGCAGTACCTGACTCCTGGAGTTGGACTCTCCAGAAAGGCTGGATACAGCAGAGGTATCTCCAGTGGGGATGTGAGGGGAAGGGGTGACAATGGCTGTGATCTAGGAAGGTTGGTCCTTAGAGGCTCAAAGGCTCATCCTTTCAGGCATCGGTCTGCTATTTCATGTGATCTTCTGCTTGCCAACGCCAACTGCATACTGTTCAATGGAGAACTCACCGCAAAATGAGGGACACAATAAAAACGTAACACACAGTTTAAACTGTAGGGGATTAATTTATGTTCATAAACTGCATGGTTGGTAACATCATATATTTTCAATATTTCTGACAGGAATAGTGTACAGAAAAGTAAGACAGTACCAAGTGTGTGGGGGACAGTAAATGTGGGAGTAAATTTGGATCTTTGGTGTCGAGCACTGCTGAAAGACAGAATTCACACACAGGATCTTCACCTTCAAAACATCAGACTTCATCTAGATCTGCTTCAGTAGCTCGGATCATTACACAGGAAACTGACTTGCCAGCAGAGGGCAGTATAGCATACGCAAACCAGTAGAAAGCTTTCTCCATTACACATTAGCTAAAAGTTTCTTGACTGATACTTGTACTGATTATTATTATTCATTATTTATACAGTACCCAAAAAATTTGCCTTACAGAACAAATAAAAAGAGACCTTGTTCCTACCATGGAAATCGTACAGTCCAGTCTGAGATGTGGTGCAGCAAATGAAAAGTAAACACACTATGGGAAGGGGTAAGGAAGAACAACATACGCTAGTATGGCAAGGGCAGTGGTGAACCTAATGGAAGCTGAGAGGACATGGCTCCATGTGGCAGCTCTTAGCTCATCATACAGCACATGAAGAGTACCTGGGTGATCCTGCACTGGTAAATAACCTGCATCTTAGCGAGGTCGAAAAGTTTCTCCTTGTCTCATACACTGGGTGTCCAAGGAACTGATACCTCCTTCACAAGTCTTGCCTTCCTCCTCCTCTTCCTTACTTACAGTCTTACATACCGTCTAGTGTAACCCACGCACCTCCTGGGGGTGGTGTTCTGTCCCCTCTAGTGGCACCAAGACCACTTAGAGATTAATGAGTCTGCTACAGCCTTAGTTAAGGTCCATGTGGCTTTTAGCTCATGCAGTAGAGGCTCATGCATTTAGCTCCAGAGGTCCCAGTTTCGATCCTGCCTGCTAATGACTGCAGTCTGTCGGTGTTACACTAGCTACACTTTTGGTGTCATCTGTGGCTGGTGCAGCCCACACCCAGAAATGCTGAAGTCCTGGAATCCCCTCCCATCTCTGCTTAGCCTAATGTCCCCTGTTCTGGCCCAGCCCTAGCTCCTGGAAAAGTGTGTGTCCTGCCATCTTATCTCTCTCAGAAGATCACAGACTCAGTCCCTATCCACACTGTCCTGTATTAATTTAATCAGTTAGATAGGTGGTGTGCAGCCCTTTGGAAAATCCTAGCTGAACAGACAGCCCCCTAACCATGTCCAAATCCAACCTTAGGAAGCATTCACCCTGTGGAGCACCACAAAGATTTGTGCACAACAAGCTGTTCTGAAAATCCCCTTAACACCCACATGGACCTAAGCAGGCCACTCGTCCCATGTGAACGTTTGTAAATCTCAGCACTGACCTCTCAGCTTCAGTTTTCCCATACATAAAAGTGGGATGATGATAACTTCCTACCTCACAGGGTGTTGTGAGGATTAGTTAACCTTTTCTGGTGCTTTTGTAAGTTGAAGTTAAGAGTGGGGGAAGAACATCCAAAAGCAATGCTGACAGCTGCTCTCTCGGGTAGAATTTTCTCTGTGAGCCACAGTATGGAATTGATGAAATCTGTAAAAGGACTCATAAGGTGGTTCTAATGACTTAAACTGGCATTTCACTGCCAATCTCCAGCAAGTGGGAAATACCTACTGTCCAGAGATTGTTTCTGAGGCCTGGTCTACACTACGCGTTTAAACCGATTTTAGCAGCGTTAAACCGATTTAACGCTGCACCCGTCCACACAATGAGGGCCTTTATATCAATATAAAGGGCTCTTTAAACCGGTTTCTGTACTCCTCCCCCACGAGAGGAGTAGCGCTGAAATCGGTATTACCATATCAGATTAGGGTTAGTGTGGCCGCAAATCGATGGTATTGGCCTCCGGGCAGTATCCCACAGTGCACCATAGTGACCGCTCTGGACAGCAATCTGAACTCGGATGCAGTGGCCAGGTAGACAGGAAAAGCCCCGCGAACTTTTGAATTTCATTTCCTGTTTGCCCAGCGTGGAGCTCTGATCAGCACGTGTGGTGATGCAGTCCCAAATCCAAAAAGAGCTCCAGCATCGGCCGTACGGGAGATACTGGATCTGATCACTGTATGGGGAGGCAATTCTGTTCTATCAGAGCTCCGTTACAGAAGACGAAATGCCAAAGCATTTGAAAAAAATCTCTAGGCTATGATACAGAGTCCACAGCACAGTGCTGCATGACAAGCGTAACAGAAAGCCAAAGAATCAAATGGACGCTCATGGAGGGAGGGAGGGGGTACTGAGGACTCCAGCTATCCCACAGTCTCCGAAAAGTATTTGCATTCTTGGCTGAGCTCCCAATGCCTGTAGGGTCAAACACATTGTCCGGGGTGGTTCAGGGTACAGCTCGTTAATTTACCCCCCACCTCACCCATGAAAGAAAAGGGAAAAAAATCATTTCTTGACTTTTTTCAATATCACCCTATGTCTGCTGCATGCTGCTGGTAGATGCGATGCTGCGGCAGTGAACAGCAGTATCCTCTCCCCTCCCCTCCCCTCCACGGTGGCAGATGGTACCATATGACTGCTATCCGTCGTCACCATCAGCCCGTGAGTGCTCCTGGCTGGCCTCAGGTGAGGTCGGCCGGGGGCGCCTGGGTAAAAATAGGAATGACTCCCGGTCATTCCCAGTAGATGGTACAGAATGGCTGGTAACTGTCTTCATCATAGCAACTTGGGCCTGAGCTCCATCAGCCCCCTTCCTTTCATGTGTAAAGAAAAGATTCTGGACTACCTGGACTATCACAGCAGCGGGATGCTGGGCTCCTCTCCCCCGCACCATTTAATGTCCTGCCTGAACTGTCATAGCAGCTGGAGGCTGCCTCCCCCTCATTTTATCTCACTAACAAGTCAGTGTTTCTTATTCCTGCATTCTTTATTACTTCATCACACAAATGGGGGGACACTGCAATGGTAGACCAGGAGGGTTGGGGGAACAGGGAAGCAACGGGTGGAGTTGTTGCAGGGGCACTCCCTAGAATGGCATGTAGCTTATCATTTCTGTGGGATCTGACATGGAGTGGCTGTGCTCTCTGTTTCTCTGGTACACTGGTTCTCTAGTACACTTGCACCATATTCTAGGCAGGACTGACTCTATTTTTAGATACCATAAAGGAGGGAATGACTCGGGGAGTCATTCCCATTTTTGTCTTTTTGCCCGCAGCCGACCTCAGCCAGGGGCACCCATGACAGCAGCAGACAGTACAGAACGACTGATAACCGTCATCTCATCGCCAATTTACAATGGCATGGCAGACGGTACAGAACAACTAATAACTGTCTCTGCTATCTTGCAAAGGCAAATGAATGCTGCTGTGTAGCGCTGCAGTATCGCGTCTGTTGGCAACATCCAGCAGACATATGGTGACAGTAAAAAAAAGCTGAACAGGCTCCATGGTTGCTGTGCTATGGCGTCTGCTAGGGCAATCCAGGGAAAAAGGGCGCGAAATGATTGTCTGCCGTTGCTTTCACGGAGGAAGGAATGAGTGATGACATTTACCCAGAACCACCCGCGACACTGTTTTCGCACCATCATACACTGGGGTCTCAACCCAGAATTCCAGTGGGAGGGGAAGACTGCGGGAACTATGGGATAGCTACGAGATAGCTACCCACAGTGCAACGCTCCAGAAATCGACGCTAGCCTCGGACCATGGACTCACACCACTGAATTAATGTGCTTAGTGTGGCCGCGTGCACTCGACTTTATACAATCTGTTTTACAAAACTGATTTATGTAAAATTGGAATAATCCCATAGTGTAGACATACCCTGAGTCATGGTTCCAGCCACCTGCTTTGCATCTCTGAATTCTGGATCAGAAAGAATTAACAGGAGCACATTTCTCCTGCTTTGCTGTGTTATGCACACTCTTATTAATGATCTGATAATTCAAATGCATGATCAGTAGGTACTGCTGGGAGAAACAGGATAATTGGGATTTGTGCAGTATATAAACAGCTAGATTCTTGCAGAGGAGCAGCTGGTTGCTCTGGGTGTTTCTCTGTCATCTTTTGGATGAAGATGCCTTTTCATCCTCCTGTGGATAATTTGCCAACAGGATGACAGACGTATTGTATAGTTTGTCCTAGGAGTGTCTATTTAAGATTGGCATTGGTCAGAAAATTTTGCATATTTGGCATAAAGTGTCTCAGTGTCTTCTTTGCAAACATATCAAGAACCTATTGGTAAAAAAGGACAGAAATTTTTCCACATGAATGAAAGCTATATAAAAAACTGCTTAGGGTTACTAATGCCATATTGTACTCAACTCAGAACCACATATCCCAGGAGATACAGAGTTAAGCCCTGAGATACACATAGCCCCTTCTTGTGGAGTAACACCCACACCCATGAATACAGACACCTCCTTCAGACACCAGATTCCTAATGATCACCCACAAACAGGCAAGTGCATATGTCCACCTACATTATTATTGACTAACACACAAAATCTCTCAAAATACTGGGGATTACAGCTGGCATCTAAAGATATTTTCCACAAAAAATGGCTTTTCAACCAAAACAATGTGTGTGTGTAAGTGTGTGTCTGTGTGTGTGCGAGAGAGAGAGAGAGAGAGAGAGAGAACTTCAATTTTGTCAAAATTTTCCAGTTTTACAAAAGCTGAACATGTTCTGGTTAAAAATCAGTTTTCAGTAAATATTTTTGGGTTTTGGTTCATTTTTCAGTAATTTTTTTTTTTACCAAAATGGTATTCCACCCAAAAACATTCTGTTTTTCGTTCTAGAAGTTAATTGAAAAACTGCAAACATTTCCTCCTTGTTTCCCTCTTGCTCTAGGGGTGGGAAGTAAATTGCTGTTGATGTGTCAGCAGAAAATTATGACACTTCTCACCCTGGCTCTGTTGCATTAGCAGGGGCCTTGGCAGGGGGCCTTGTCCACTCCCTGTCACACCCTGCCCACTTCAGAAGGGAGTAAAGAAGCATGCAACGCCACTGACATCTGTGCTCTTGGGCCAATGGGTAGTCCACACCAGGGTGGAAAGGGATTCTATCTTCCCTGCCTGAGTGGGCATTTCAAGCCATAATTCAGCCCAATGTGACCCCACTATGCCTGCTGTCATTTTCAGACCCAAAGAGAAACACACAAGAAAGTAGCATATGTGCCAACCATTTTTGCCATCCAAAGTGAAATCCATTAACAAAAACAAGAAGAGACCTGAGACTTGCTTAGAACAACCCAAGAAGAACAGTGCTGAAGAGTATTATTATAAATGATGAAACAGAGGCAGATTGTTTCAGGAAAATGTTTGTACAGTAGTTAGGAGCTTTGACAAATGTTTGTTGACCTAATTTCAAAATGTGTTACAGCTGCCAGTCAGGATAGTAAAATTCTCCATAACAAATCGCTATAACATCAAAGGCTCTTATTCTTCGGGAAGATATCAAGGGAGCTCTGTGCTGAATGTCAAGTTGATTATGCTTTTGTGCTCTTCAGTACTAGACTTTCAAACTGCAGGCTTTTTTTTTTTTAAACAATTGATTTATTTAGGAAGTTTTAACAAGTTTACAAATCCTTGCTATATAAACACAAAACAATAATCATTACAACAGTGAACTTTTGTTTATAGAACCATTGTACAGGAATGTAGTCATCAGAGCTCTTTGTTTAATCGGGTGTTACCATATTGCAGTGTGAACATCCTTACACTATCCATGACACGCTATTTCTGATGATTTTATTAAATTGAGTATTTTACAAACCAGGCATATCTCTCAAATGTTCATATTAAAAGAAGTAGGGGGGAAGTGTGCCGGTTTTTGTGCGGGTGAATGTACTTTGCCTGAGTATTGAATAAATGGTAACCAAATA
The DNA here is from genome assembly GCF_007399415.2 of Gopherus evgoodei. Taxonomy (NCBI): domain Eukaryota; kingdom Metazoa; phylum Chordata; order Testudines; family Testudinidae; genus Gopherus; species Gopherus evgoodei. The sequence continues at coordinate 32,872,221 of NC_044322.1, forward strand.
TCTAAGTATCTATTTCTCCTAGGTCTACTTTGCTGGGTATGTGACTAGTGAATTAATTTTCTCATAACAATCTCCCACATCTTTGAATAATTCCTCTGGAGTTGAAACTGTTTATTTTTTTTCCAATGAGAGACTGTCAGTAGCCTATCAGCTATTACCAGATGAGAGATTAAGTCTTGATTACCTTTTGCGTGACCACTTCTGCTAGAAAGCCCTGGGAGAATTACCAAAGAATAATTTGGTAGTAAATATCCAATAATTTTTGATATTTGGTTATGAATTGCATCCCAATACTCTCTAATGACTGGGAAAGTCCATCATATATGTATAAAATCCCCTCTCTTGCCACATTTTCTCCAACACTTATCCTCATTCAATATATTTAAGCTGACTGGTGTGAGGTACCATTGAAACACTATTTTAAAGAAATATTCTTTTATTGTGCTACAGACTGAGGTTGCTGGTCCTCTTTTCCAGATCAAATCCCATTTCTCTGAGTTCATTTGTCTATCCAGTTCCTTTTCCCAGCATGTCATATAGAGACATTTTTTGTTAGGGAAGTTGTCTGCAAAGATTGATACAAATTATTTATATATTTTTTTCTTTCTGAATTGACACTATCACTTCTATTAAAGTTAGCTTTGTGTACAAAACAACTTTCCTAGAAAGTTGAGAAACATAATGCCTAACTTGAAAGTACTGGTGCCATGGAAGAGTGGGCCAGCTGAAGTTAGTTTTGATCTCTAAATAAATTAAAAAGTTTCTTTACTGAATAGCTGGACAACCATATGTATTCCCTGGTTCTCTCAGTTTGAAAGCTTTTCTAAAAAAACCCCTTAATTTTAAAACAAACAAACAAACAAACAAACAAACAAACCACATTTAACTATTGCCTAAAATTAAGATTAGACGCGGAGAGAAACCCTAGCACTGCTTGATGGCTGGCCATACAGGGTACTGGGCCCATTCCCAGCCTCTCCAACTTTTCTATCTGCTCACCTGCTGCAATGGGTGAGTAATGGGTGTGTAGCATTCACTTACCACTATCCACCCAGATCTAGGGTCTAGGTGGCCCACAGGGGGAAATACAGGAGGGTCTGACTCCCCATTACACCCCTCACAAGTACACAAAAATCAACCCACAATCTAGCCTAACATACAAAATCAACCCCACTGCAGGGGGCACCGTGAGTTCTGTGGTATAATGGTCCCCTCTAGATGCTTGGTGGCACGCTCTGTGTGCCACAAGTTTGGCCACAAGTATTGGCAGTGCTCCAAACACAAGGCTCTTGCCCTCGGTGGGTTCCTCCAAACACATACACACTCTGAGTCTAGAAGATTCCTTGCCTAAGACTGCTAGAAACTAAAAGGGACAAATTCCCTAGGCACAATTACTTCAAATTACTGTGACAATGAGGTTCAACCCAATGGTTTCAAACCCAACCCCTAGCCCAGTGGTTCTCAAACTTTTGTATTGGTGACCCCTTTCACATAGCAAACCTCTGAGTGTGACACCCCCCTTCCCATAAATTAAAAACACTTGTGTATATATTTAACACATTACAAATGCTGGAGGCAAAGCAGGGTCTGGGGTGGAGGTGACAGCTTGTGATCCCCTTGTAAGAACCTCGTGACCTCTTGAGGAGTCCTGATCCCCCAGTTGAGAACCTCTGCCCTAGCCACACTCCCAGGCAGCTGCCTCCAGGCAGCTGCTTCTGTTCACACACAACCTCTAGCTTTCTCCCAAGCCTAGTCCTCAATGGTCTCAGGATAGTACTTCCTTTTCCTCTAATCTAGGGGTTATGGAGTCCTCTACCGATTGGGAACTGAACTGGGCACCACAGGACTTTCCGCTATATGAAAGATCCTTTCTCTCCAACTCATCCGAGCTGGAGGAAGACATCCAGTAATCAGCTAGCAGGTTTATTACTTTATATTAATTCACTTCTTAGTAAGGTCAGGAGATATTTACAGGATTAGTATGGGAAAAGCAGTGGACGTGATATTCCATAACGTTAGCAAAACTTTTGGTGGATAGAAAGCTGGCTAGATCATTGGGCTCAACGGGTAGTGATCAATGGCTCCATGTCTAGTTGGCAGCCGGCATCAAGTGAAATGCGCCAAGGGTCGGTCCTGGGGCCAGTTTTGTTCAATATCTTCATTAATGATCTGGAGGATGGTGTGGATTGTGCCCTCAGCAAGTTTGCAGATGACACTAAACTGGGAGGAGAAGTAGATATGCTGGAGGGTAGGGATAGGATACAGAGGGGCCTAGACAAATTAGAGGATTGGGCCAAGAGAAGTCTGATGAGGTTCAACAAGGACAAGTGCAGAGTCCTGCACTTAGGACGGAAGAATCACATGCATTGTTACAGACTAGGGACTGAGTGGCTAGGCAGCAGTTCTGCAGAAAAGGACCTAGTGGTTACAGCGGACGAGAAGCTGGATATGAGTCAACAGTGTGCCCTTGTTGCCAAGAACGCTAATGGTATTTTGGGCTGTATAAGTAGGAGCATTGCCAGCAGATCAAGAGATGTGATCATTCCCCTCTATTTGGCATTGGTGAGGCCTCATTTGGAATACTGTGTCCAGTTTCGGGCCCCACACTACAAGAAGGATGTGGAAAAATTGGAAAGAGTCCAGCAGAGTGCAACAAAAATGATTAGGGGGCTGGAGCACATGACTTATGAGAGGCTGAGGGAACTGGGATTATTTAGTCTGCAGAAGAGAAGATTTGAGGGGAGATTTGATAGCTGCTTTCAACTACCTGAAAGGGGGTTCCAAAGAGGATGGATCTAGACTGTTCTCAGTGGTAGCAGATGACAGAATAAGGAGTAACGGTCTCAAGTTGCAGTGTGGGAGGTTTAGGTTGCATATTAGGAAAAACTTATTCACTAGGAGGGTGGTGAAACACTGGAATGAGTTACCTAGGGACGTGGTGGAATCTCCTTCCTTAGAGGTTTTAAGGCCAGGCTTGACAAAGCCCTGGCTGGGATGATGTAGTTGGGTATTGGTCCTGCTTTGAGCAAGGGGTAGTACTAGATCACCTCCTGAGGTCCCTTCCAGCCCTGATATTCCATAATTCTATGATTCTAATGATTTTCCTCCAAATCACTATCCTCAACATGAAAAGCTTGTCCAAGCAACTTATTTGGAAAACACTAGTGTTTTCTTAGGCAGACCAAAGACTAAAAATGATTCTTTCGCCTTCAAAAGCCTGCTTGCACAGTACAGCTACTTTACATTCTCCTTTCGCTCATTATTCTACATGGAAGGTGAGACATGAAGTATTATTTTCAAAATAGCTGATTTTCAATAATATTATTCTCTTCTATCCTTGAAGTCAAATTCTTGCACTAACCTGACAAAACCCAGTTCTGTCACATACAATTAGGATTTGGTAGGCAGTCGGAAAGCTATGCAACCTTACCCAAAGATCCTCACTACTCTATTTGCTATGCAGGCATTCTGTTTTCCTCCATCTCTTTGCAAACCATAGCTTCCCAGAGTAATCCTTGAGGGTATTCACATATCATAAAAACAGTGATGGAACACCATGAATTTGTCCACTCCATCAACCGAAATAATACATATTTTTAAAGATACAGCACTTGCAGTCCAGACCCTATCTGCAATCTCAGTTTACCAAGGGGACAATATTGTTTACATGCACTGGAGAACTATATGATTTACATGTTAGTTTTTGGAGGTCTTTTGGACTTCCTCCACCAGGCAAGTTTCTCACTGAGTAGAATAAGGAGGTAGGAGAAATTTAGGCAATATCTTATAAAGATTGGGATCCAGTGGGGCCTATCCTTTCAATCCCCACTCATCAGCACTATATGAGTATCTCCATTGATTTGTTACTCATGAGATTTACTTATATTCTGTGGAGGAAGAACCAGGCCCCTGTATTATTATCCTGGCTCTGCAATTGGCCCACTTTTTAAGATTGGCACATCAGTTAAGCCAACATTTTCAGAAATGCACACTAATTTGAGATGCCCACCTTGAGATACCTAATTTAAGGTGCTGTGACCCTGCAGCCCCTTTTGACTTCAGCTGGAGTTGTGGGTGCTCAGCACCTCTAAAAATCAGGATGCAGGTGTTTCAAGTTGGATACCCAAAAACTGAGGCATCCAAAATTAGTAGGCTATTTTGAAATTGTGGTTCTTAGCTTCTCTATGATTCAGTTTACCAATGTGTATAATGAGTATAATAATATTTACAAAATTCATCAATGCTTGTGCAGTGCTTTGGGATCATTGGATTAAATATAGTATATAAATGCAAAGTGTGCATATTATTAATTATGGAAGAATAGTGAAAACAAGGATTCATACATATTTTAATTTCCTCTTCCTTCTTCCTATCATTCAGAATCTGACTCAAGGACCATTCTTTATTGTAAATACCTTTTTTTATATGTAAATAAATATCGTAGACATATTTCTTCACAGATACACAAAGGTAGAGGATACAGGTATATTTTGATGGTAACTAGCATGTTGAAGTTGGTTCTATTTATAATCACCTTTGCTAAAAAAAAAACATTCATTCTTAGCAGAAGGAGTTCTGAATTCATATTCACATCCCTGGTCTTTTCTATGGAGCTTTTTCTACTTGGAAAGAATGAATGGAACAATTCATTCCATTAAATAAATTAAACTTTTTACTTCATATGAAGAAATTATCTTTTCCAGCAGAATTACTGACATTAAGAGTCGAGTAAACTAAATCAGCATACTAGCCACTTCTCTGAGCTGTCATCTGTCTGAAAGCTATGTGAATAAGCTTGACACACGTTGTCTCTGACGTTGTCATCATTTACATGTTGTTGTTATTGACTCCGCTGTTAAACTGTACAGCATCTTCAATCAAACAAATATGAATGAAGTAAAATGGGACGCCATAAATGAACCAAGTGATAAGGAAAGAGGCTTAAGATCTGAGAGTGAAAGGCCTTCTTCAGATAACTTTCGTTACCACAATATCAGTATCGTCAAGTCCCTTAGAATGCAGTCTTTTGCAGGTACCTATGTGTGATTCTTGTTGTAAACTAGAAACCACAGCTGTTCCAATGTAGGGCAGTAAGGCACATCCATAGTCAAGAAATGATCACTTTTGTAACAATATGTTTTTAATTAGAGTAATCAGATATTTTAGTCAAACACAATCATAAAATTAGATAAAGAAAAGACGTATTATGTCATCTAGTTGATCTTTCTGCCTAAGCAAAATTGTTCCCTATAATACATTTTTCTAGTGTGTTCCCCAATGTACCTTTATTTATCTGCTTGTGTTTTAAGCACATACATACCAGTATAAGTTACATACGCAACTGGCACATTATTATATACAGTGAAGAATACAGGATCTCCAGAATGTAGTGCTGTGTTAGACATAAAATGGAGGTGTAACCCAACCAAAAGTAAATGAAGATCCTTAGATGAAAGTCTCAATAGAAGTCCAAACTATAATACACACAGGAATTTGGTGCAATAAAATTAGACTTTCATAGATCCATAAAAGAGCCTGATTCCACATCCTTTACTGATGTTTCTATTCGTAGGCACTGACTCATTGGGGTGCTGGAGCACCCATAGAAAAAAAATAGTGGCTGCCCGTGTCCAGCAACCACTGGCAGCCCTACAGATCAGCTTCTTCCCCTTCCCCCTGCCTGATGGCAGGCCCCACCAATCAGCTCCTCCCCCATCCTTCCAGTGCCTCCTGCCTGCCACCGTCAGCTGTTCAGCAGCATGAAGGAGGCGCTGAGGCGGGAGGGAGAAGGAGCAGGGGCAGAAAGAGGTGGGGGAGGGGCAGAACAGGGTGGGGCAAGGGCAGGAAGAGGCAGGGCAGGGGTGGAGGCTTGGGGCAAGGAGTGGAGTGAGAGAAGGGCCTAGGGCAGAGTGGGGGTGGAGCACCCCTCTCCCTCCCCAAGAACTCAGGAAGTCAGCGCCTCTGTTTCTATTTATTTATTTAAATAGATAAACCAGGATGAATAAAATCAATTATTTAATAACCACCACAACAAACAGATTTAAAAATTGAAATAGGGTTTTTTTCATTTAAATTAAATTGGAAACTGACAACATATGTTGTCATAAGGCCTAAAGTTCTTATAAACTAAAAAATCATTTAAATTAAATAAAGAAGAACTGCTATAGTGTGGCCAGGGAGGTTGAAGTGCTCTCCTACAGGTTTTTGTATATTGCCATTCCTAATGTCTGATTTGTGTTCATTTATCCTTTTCCGTAGAGACTGTCCAGTTTGGCCGATGTACAAAGCAGAGGGGCATTGCTGGCATATGATGGCGTATATTACATTGGTGGATGTGCAGGTGAATGAACCGGTGATGGTGTGGCTGATCTGGTTAGGTCCTGTGATGGTGTCGCTGGTGTAGATATGTGGGCAGAGTTGGCATCGAGGTTTGTTGCATGGATTGGTTCCTGAGCTAGAGTTATTATGGTGCGGTGTGCAGTTACTGGTGAAAATATGTTTCAGGTTGGCAGGTTGTCTGTGGGCAAGGACTGGCCTGCCACCCAAGGCCTGTGAAAGTGTGGGATCATTGTCCAGGATGGGTTGTAGATCCTTGATGATGCGTTGGAGGGGTTTTAGCTGGGGGCTGTATGTGATGGCCAGTGGAGTCCTGTTGGTTTCTTTCTTGGGTTTGTCTTGCAGTAGGAGGCTTCTGGGTACACGTCTGGCTCTGTTGATCTGTTTCCTTATTTCCTCGTGCGGGTATTGTAGTTTTGAGAATGCTTGGTGGAAATTTTGTAGGTGTTGGTCTCTGTCTGAGGGGTTAGAGCAGATGCGGTTGTACCTCAGTGCTTGGCTGTAGACAATGGATCGTGTGATGTGTCCGGGATGGAAGCTGGAGGCATGAAGGTAGGCATAGCGGTCGGCACTTCAACCTCCCTGGCCACACTATAGCAGACCTTAAGGTGGCCATCCTGCAGCAAAAAAACTTCAGGACCAGACTTCAAAGAGAAACTGCTGAGCTTCAGTTCATCTGCAAATTTGACACCATCAGCTCAGGATTGAACAAAGACTGTGAATGGCTTGCCAACTACAGAACCAGTTTCTCCTCTCTTGGTTTTCACACCTCAACTGCTAGAACAGGGCCTCATCCTCCCTGATTGAACTGACCTCGTTATCTCTAGCTTGCTTGCTAGCATATATATATATTTCCACTACATGCATCTGAGGAAGTGGGTATTCACCCATGAAAGCTCATGCTCCAAAACATCTGTTAGTCTATAAGGTGCCACAGGATTATTTGCTGCTTTTACAGATCCAGACTAACACAGCTACCCCTCTGATACTTTATCCTACTAGTTCATTTCAAGGACTAGGTCATTCAAAGTTAAGAAATCAGTTTGGAGTTGAAAAAGCAAGAAAGCTTGATTTCCTTTTCCAATCTATGAATAAAAAGTAGATGTGAGAAGATGAGATCTACTAGTTGTAAAAACTTGAAGGACATGGTGACCAGAAACAATCTGTTCAATTAATTAATGACAGATAATGATTCTTTTGTTTAGCAAATCAGTTAGTTTTAATGTAAAACATCTTTTAATAAACTTTCTCTTATGTAATCAGCACTTTCAAGGTAGTTTTATTTAATAAAAAATGAAAATGTTGTTTTTGTGCATTTTAATTTAATATGAATTTCCATCTAAAGAGGATTTGATACAAATCACAAGGAAAAGATAAATCATACTCTAGTAAATAAGAAATGAAGCATTCACCATTTTCTAACATAATAAAATATGTAAAAGTAAGAATCTGAATAAATGTAAGTAAAGATATATATTTGCATAAATAAATGTGCACAGATATAATGTGTCCTCCTGGTTAGCAAAAAAAGAGCACCAAATGTAGTGGAAAAGTTATAGTTAGTTGCAAATAATGTTTTAACGGTTGTTGATGAATGAGAATCCATCTTTTTCGTTAGGAAAATAACTTAAAAGTACAAATGCACAAGAAGATTAAAATTGATGATCAAATCAAGGTTTCCTGATTGCTGATATAAATTATTATTAAAATCAGTGATTTTAAATTGTTTTGATTTAAATCAATCTACCCTGGTATAAACTAAAGCTCTAGCTGCCTATGCAAATAGTAAAGAGCTTAATATAAAGGACTTGTTATGGGAGGATGTAGAAGTCTTTCACTGGTGGAGTGGGGTGAGGGGGCTGGTTATATTACAAGTACTAGTCACTAGCGTATATGGCCAAGCTTGGCAGCTGGGAGTTGAGTTGGCTGTGAACACGTTTCACTATAGAGCTTTGGATGATTAGTGTCCTTAATATGGGGTCCTGTTGATCCTGCCAGCCTCCTGGAGACCATACATTCTCCTGTGCAGTGACCCCTGGTGTTCTTTCTTCCTCTTCAAACAATGAATTTATGGCCCAGTTGTGTCTGTGCAGAGGACTAATGTCAAGTGAACTATTGTGCACACGCTGGTGTGAGATTCACTAAACCATGGTCTTTTACAATCTGGTGGGCACCTGGATTTGGGGTGCCTTAATTTCATCACACATCAGAGTTCCACTGTGGAGTAGAAGGTCCCATCATGCCAGGATCCAGCACAGTTGCACCTAGTTTATCCTGATGTGCTTGGGTTGGGTGGCTGCACGGAAAGAGGAGCTGTGCATTGGCAGATGAGCCGAGGTCATATGTCTGTTTAGATTGAAACTGGGACAAAACATGTTTCAATAGGCTGGGATACCAGGACAGCCTTGCTAAAGCAGCATATTCCCTGAATCTGGGAAGTCTGATCATCACCTTAATTTAATCTGTCTTTCACAGTTAGGGAACTGCTGCAATAATAAAGACACAAGCTGTTAGTTCAGCTGTATTTATTCCACGGCGGCTTCTCCACTATCAGCAGTTTCATTGTATGTGGCAGCACACTTCTATCAAATGTATGATAAAACTGGGCCCAGCTGCCTGTTGCATTAAAATCCATTAAGTCACTTATGACATAAAGCCAGTGGATCTGGTCAGTAGGGAATAAGGACTTCTGGACGGCAAACAGCTCTTGGCACAGGGAATGTGTCAGTGGAATGACTGAGGAAGCGGGTATGACCAGCTGTGTGCTGACTGTTCTCATCTGACAAAATGCCCCCTTCAAGCCATAGACAGCTGAGAGTAAATTAAAGAAGCCCTGAAGCTGCTCAAATGTATACCAGTTGATGGGCAATTCCCTACCAGCCCCCAGAATAAGGGCAGGTGCAAAGGTGGTAGGGTTTGAATCAGGGCTATTGACTGCATTTAAAAAAAAACTAAAGAAAATGTATCTCCAGAGGGACGTATGCTCCCTCCAGGAGGGAAAGCATTTACACTCGTCTAGCATCACTCTTGTTTCCTTTTCCTCTTCTTCTATTGCAGTTCTTATGAGCACTTAAGTGTTGGTCAAAATATTTTCTTCTTATAGTATATCTGAAATAACAGATTATACAACTAAAATATTTCAAATACAAGCTGTATTTGTTACAAAATGTAAAATGCTACTTTATACTTGATAAAGAGGAAACAAAAGCTATATAAGCGCTGGCTTCCCATGAAAACTAATTGAATACCAACTTCAAACAATGCTTTAATGGTGGCTGAGTGGCACTGGCAATGAGGAAGGAACATTGCTGGTAGGTGTTAAAATCATGATAAGTTCTTCTTAAGGGGGGAGGGATAGCTCAGTGGTTTGAGCATTGGCCTGCTAAACCCAGGGTTGTCAGTTTAATCCTTGAGGGGGCTATCTGGGGATTTAGTTGGGGACTGGTCCTGCTTTGAGCAGGGGGCTGGACTAGATGATCTTCTGAGGTCCCTTCTAACCCTAATATTCTGTGAAGGGCATATTACACACAGTTTGCATCAACCTTGTCTCCATCAGTAAAATGTGCAACAACAAAAATTTCCCATCCAAAATAACAAGTAGCTTTGGCTTTTGATTTACATTAAGATCTGAATTAGTTGTGCTGGTATAAGCTTTTGTTGCTGTTCCTGTCACCTTCTTTCCAATAATAAATTTAACTTGTGGGTGACCTTGCTGTTTCCTTATGACTCCCAGCAGGTTCCATGAGCCATTTCTGGGAGAGTGTGACATTACTCAACTACTGGGAGCTTGTATTTTTCTCCTGAATGTGTTTATTTTTACAATTTTTACCATTTCTGAATGCCTGGGTGTAGGCAGACATGCCACAAATTTCCTGGGCACAAGATTTTATACAGGTGGCTAGGGTGTTCTGTTTCTTATTGGGAGTTTTATGAACATCCTAGTAGCCCTGTTTACCTATCAACATCTGCTATGTTAGGGACCAGATTTTGTAGGATGGCAAGTCTGCCTTGGGAGATTTTGGCTGTTCTTTGGGCTGGAAGGTGGTCGATGTGACAGACTGGACTTGATTCTCAGTTATTTTGGTCCATTAGTTGGAAGGGGGGGGTGTTGGGTTGTGCCTCAGGCTAAGGTTTTTCATTTTAATTTCAGTTAAAACAAAGGAATGTTTATGAAATAATGTTAGGGGGAAATACTGTTAAATTGATTGGGTTAAACCTCTTCTAAACTATTTTGACCTCCATCCCTCATTTACGATAGTTGAGCAATAGCTAAAAAGCCCCACCCAAAAAAAGAGAGAGTGCAAGCCCATCCAATTAATTTGGACTTTGAGGAGAGAGCTCCACAATCTTTGCATATGTGAGTGTGTCTGGGGGGGACAGAGAGAGACTATACAAGCAGAAGCAAACAGAAGCAAAACAGCAGAGAGAAAAAGCCAAGCAGATACAGCATGGAAACACAATGATGTAGCCTCGAGATAAAGCTAACAGAAAATGCTTTTTGGGCACAGATTGTTGACTGGAAAGGCAGGCTTGGAACCACAAACAAGGGAACTGTTTGTATCCTGCCACTTGATTCCTTATGAAGTCACAGAAAAAGGACTGTATGTTGCTTATAAAATACAAAATTGCATCAAAGAAAACATCAGACTTCATTGTAAATTTCTATTCCCAACTGGAACACTTACAACCCCCCAAATTTTTGGTTAGTCATTCAGATCAAAGAGGTAACACTACACTGTTTTGTCCATGTAAAAAAAAAAAAACCAGCCCAAAAACCTTACAACCATTTTCATGAGAAGCTCTAGCACGTCCATGCTTTGGAACAAGGGCTTGACATTTCAGGAAGGGGTTGGGAATGTTGCTCTGGTGTCAGGGATGTGCTTTTTGCTCTCTCTCTCTGTGAAGACACGTTCAAATTTGGCCAAGTTATAGGCCTCTGAAATCCCAGTTTGTACATGGTCAGTAAAGATTTGTTAGAGTTTGGCAGCTAAATTCCTCAAAGTGTTCATCTGTAATGATTATGCTCCAGAGTCCAGCCTAGGCCTGCACAAGGCAGAACAGGACTTTCCCTGCAATTGCTTTTCCCAGCTGCTGGGGATGAGGTATCAGAACTGAGAGCAGGACTCCTGTGGAAAAAACACAATATATGATCATTTAATTAAAGATTGTGCCATAATGCATACGCACAAGGGAGCCGAACTAAAGTTGCACATGCAGCCTTAATTCTGGCATTTCCTAACTACTAAGTGCCTGATTTTGCAACCTCAACATTTTTAGCAAAGATTTGTGGATGTAATATTTGATATAGAGAAAAAATAACTGGTAAAAAAGGAATTAAAAGAATATATAAGCCTTGTCTCTTTAACAGGCAGGCAGTGAGCTATTTTCAAGTTCACATCTTTGGTCAGGGATGGGAAACATTTGAAAAGAGGTTAATTAGCATCCCTAGGGATTTTCTCCAACACCAGACAACCAATTGGACAGTGGATCGATGCCAATGTGGTTTGAAAGTTTGCATACAGCTTCAGAGAAACATCTGGAGAAATCTATGTAACTGGAGGAAAAGCTGGAACCTAATCTGTTTACCCAATGGCAATTATCTTTAAAGCATTCTGTGGACATTTCATGAATGAAACAATTGTCATCTTCCCTTGAAGGGGATACCTATGTAAATATCTTTGATTGAATGCCTGGGATGATGTTGACATTTTGAAGATCAAAAGGATCACAGGCTACCAAAGAGGTGGGATGAAGGGGAGGGATCCAGGACACTTGATATGTGCGATGGTGGGAGACAGGGGAAAGCAGAAGATGACAGTTTAGCTAGAGGGCAGGGGCATCTCACTGGCAGGTTAGCCAAGAAAGGGAACATAGAAGAAAGGGACAAGCTGGCTAGAATGTATTTGGTCTTTATAAATGCTTCTCTACTGTAATGACATGAATTGTACCCAGAGCAGTTTATTTTTTGCCAGCTGTAGGACTAAATATGCTATGCAGCCTATTTCTTTTGTTTTAATCCTATTTTCCTCTATCCTCATTTCTACTTAGAGCAAATCGATCCTAACCAAGCAAACTGCTGCACCCACTTGAAGCCCATTTAAATTAATGGGGCTCTGCCTGGGAGCAGCAGAATGCTTACATGGATCAGAATACAGAACTGTGACCTTAGATTGTTTTTAAGGTTCAGTCTCTGTGTTATGTCCTTAAAGAGCAGAGAACTTTCTGCCCCTTCCTGGTAAGGGCACTTGGGGATACCTAGTACACTCAGCCAAGGAAACCCTCTAAATGTATTCAGTAGGAGCACAGGGAAAAGGGAACCAAAAGGTTATATACAATACAAAGTACAGCAGCACATTTCCAGTGCCTGCATGCAGTAAGTATGACTAATGCAATTAAGAGTGCTGTAAAAAGAACAGAAAGCTTATGCTGAAACAAACTTGTTAGGCTCTAAAGTGCCACAAGTACTCCTGTTCTTTTTGCGGATACAGACTAACATGGCTGCTATGCTAAGACTACTGTAGTGCACTATGCAAAGAATTTTGTATGTAGCATTTTTATCTCATCTTTGCTGAGCTTGCAGTTCAATGCCTACAATAAACTGTGCATGCAACACATTGCCAGTGAAAAAAAGCATGAAGTGACAGGGGGCACAGAACAGTGAATGTAGTTTATCCCTGGTGCAAAGCCACACCCACAAAATCAGACCCTCACTCAGGCCTCAATCTTTCAAGGTGCTGAGCATCCTGCCCTCCATCTAGTAAAGCATCTGAGCACATGATTAACTTCAAGTAGGCCCATTAATTTCAGGGTTAAGCAGGTGCTTAAGTGATTTGCTGGATGAGGACCAGCCCTGATCCCTTAATGCCTGTAGAGCGCTGGGGACATGCATGCAAAAACTCTCCCTCAAGGCATGTCAGTTTTACCTTTTCTCTTGCGGGGGGGGGCGGTGCTATGGCAGCCATTCCCCATCACACGCAGGGGCCCCGGGCAATGTCCCGCCTGCCCCAGGGCACACAGGGCCCGCAGGCGCTTGACCCCCTTTCTCAGCCCTCGCCAGTAGGTGGCAGCCGCACCCTGTTCCCCGCCCGCGGCTCCTCGGCCCTCCCCGCCAGCGCGCGTGCGGCCCCGGCCCCTCCCCCGAGCTGGCAGCTCCTGACCCACATTCCAGCGGCGCCGCCGCGCAGCGATTCCCGGTGCAGCCGAACCAGCGGCTCATTGCGGCAGCTGCCGAGGGGGGGCAGAGGCTGGTGAGCGGCGGCTCTGCGGCGCTATGGGACCGTAGCACCCGCCGCGGGCAGGAGAGAGGTGAGGGAGCCGCACGGGCGCCTTGTAAATCCCCCTCCTTCTCCCTGCACGCGGCCGCGCTGCCCTAGACGGAGCCCGGCAGCAGGGTGCCCTGCCAGACAGACCGAGCAACAGTGTGTATCCCCCCCCCCCGGCGCATTTTGCATTTCTCCCCGGCTCTGGTTGTGCAGCCTCCCGGGCGTGGTGCATCGTGTAGCCTGGTAGCAGCCGCCTCCCGCTCTTTGCTCTCAGTGGCTGGACCTGGGCTCCGTGCAGGTCGCCTAGCGACGGTGTATCTGGTCCTGGAGAGGCGCGAGCTCCTGGGGCGCAGAGGGTGCGGGGTCTCGCCTGGCAGCACCCCGGTGCCATCCGCATCGCAGCCAGAAGGGCAGCGGCTTCCCTGCCCGCTCCGTGGGCCGGGAATGGGGGGATGCTGCGGTGATCGCTGTAGGCTTGTGGCAGGGCTGTAAACACTAGTGTGTGGAGCAGTTTCTTTGAGCTGATTATCTGGTGACTGTGGTTACAACCTGCCTTCGTGCTCGAGCAGCTGCTCACGGCCATATCGCCTTTCCCAGGTCACTGTCAGGAGAGGGAGTAGCCAGCGAAGGTAAGTGCTGGAGAAAAGAGGCTTTTATTTTTATCCTTGGCAGAATGCTTTACGTTTTTATAGTGACTGTGTGTAGCCCAGTGACACACATTTGTAATCCCCCAGAGCTGGCATGAAACGTCTCCTTTTTCTTTTGGAATTTAGCTGAGTAACTGTCATTAAAATCATTGGAGTTAAAGTTTGTCCCTTTACGTTTTGGACTTTTGGATTTCAGTGGGATTTTATGTGTTAGAGAAATTAGGTTGACTCTTGCACTTAAGCACACAAACAAAACATCCTAAAGCACTGAGAGGGAGGATAGGAAATTCTGGGCAGATATCCAGGTGTCTTGCTCTGCAGCTCTGCAGTGTTTGTGTCATGCAGATGGTTTGACAACCATCCTAATATAAGTGGAGTTGCCAATATGGTGGAAAGCAGAGAGAAACACCTGAAGCCAGATTTGATCTCAATTGCACCATTGTGAATAACTCCACTGAAGTCAATGGAAGCTGTGAGATCAGAATCAGGCCCCTTGGGGTGCTTATCTCATGCAAACCCCATTCATTTTAAAGTTTGCTCTGAAATCACCATAATTGTAATCTTCAAGTTTATATCCCCCACCAACCTCTACCCTTTTCCTTGCCCCCTCCTGCCTTTTAAAAAAAAAGTATTAGAGGAAAGAGGCCACTGTGTATTCAATAATTGATGAGAAGTACTGTTACTGTCAAGTCCCAGCAGCTCAACATTCAGATAACAAACAGTTCTGGTGACAAAGGCATTTGAAACAAAGGAGCCATTTTAGAAAATGCTTGAGAGAAATTATTTATCTCCATGCTTTTGTGGTTGTAAACCAAGAGATCACTTTTAAATTGGGTGTACATTTTTGGAGAGTAGAAAACTGAAGTAACAGAGAAATAAAATAGAGGAAATAAAGTTAAATTTCCTTTCTGTACTACAGCATATATTTCCCACATGCACTGCTGCTGGCTTATTGTCATCTCCTGTTTCAAACATCTGGTTACACAGTGAAAGAACTATTTTGTGTACTTCTCCAGCCATGAATAGTTGAAATGGTTCAATGTACATGTGCTGCTCATCTTGCTTAATTGAGCACTGATGCCTACCAGTAGTAATTTCTGTGAGGATGTATTGCATGCTTCTCATCCTGTTACATGGTGATAAATAAATTAGATTTTAGGAGCAGTTATGACAGTAGACAATAGCATCTTTCTGTGGTTACCTTTAAAATATATTTGGGATAGTCACATTTCTAAGCCAAGCATGGAGAATCCAGATGCAGTGCCACATATTTGAATTTAATGTCTTAGTTTTTAGAGTTGGTGAAAGCTGTTGCTAGAAATGTTAAGTGTGGTTGTCAGTTTCACTTTTGGAATAGATTATTTATTGCCTACCTAGATTCTTGCCTGAAACTGATAGGCATTGTTTTTCAGAGATGATGTATTTCACATTAAGACAAATAGCCATTTGTAGAAAAAACTTCAGGAGACCATTGAATATCAATGAATGCTACAGATTTCCCACAAAACACTGCTAATTTTCCTGCTAGCTTTGGTGCATTTCAGGGAATAGGCCTGTATATGAAGTTATATAAAGGGAGAGGGATAGCTCAGTGGTTTGAGCATTGGCCTGCTAAACCCAGGATTGTGAGTTCAGTCCTTGAGGGGGCCACTTAAGGATCTGGGGCAAAATGAGTAGTTGGTCCTGCTAGTGAATGCAGGGGGCTGGACTCAGTGACCTTTCAGGGTCCCTTCCAGTTCCATGAGATAGGTATATCTCCATATATTATTATTTATTTGTTATCATGTCAGCAGTGTAGAAAGTGCCTCTTAACCCTTTGGGAGTCAGAGCCCACAGGACAGGTGTTGCACAAAGTTTTAGTAGATAGATACTGTCCTTAGTTCTATGCAGCAAAGCATTTTGTTAAGTGACAAAAGATCTTTTTCTACTGACCTTGCCACAGAATCGTAAGCCAATGAGACTAGTACTGCTAACACAGCCAGAATGCTAAACCATACTTAAGCTATGGCACTTCAAGGCTGTGCTGCACTAGCTTTTCTTTTCTTTTAAAATTCCCATTGTTGCTAGCAGGTGTAGCTCAGTAGTGGGAGCACTAAGGTACACAAGGTTTCAGGTGGCTGCTGGCAAATTAAGTACCTTGTATTCTAATCCTGCTCAGAGTAGGTTTGTATTCAGAGCTGAACTGTGATCAGCACTGGCCCAGCTGCAATCATTATTAGCACTGATCCTGCTTTATTATATAGAGGAGGTATAAGATGCACAAAACCAGACCAAAGGGAGCTTTATTTGCTCCATGGGCCACTTGCAGCACTAGCAGAAAATTGCAAAGAGAAAAATCTGGGCTGGCTGGAGAGCAAGGCCTACTGGTTCTAAATGCCACTGGGTCTTTGGGAGAGTTAGTCTGTACCATTCATGAATGTCTGCTAAGCCTCATTGAGAAGAAGGTTTGTCTGATACTCCTCAGTAGTCTTTGTTGCTTGATGGTGTAGATCTTCATAAGACCACAAGCCCAGGGAGAGCAGAACATTTCTCAGGAGTTTATGGAAGGAAGGAGAGTCCTAATCTGGATGAGCTTGCTAGAGTGCTGGGAAGGAAACCAGGTGATTTGGGGGGATTCAAAATGAGGAGTGAATAAAATGAAGGTGGATGATTGGACTTAGGTGAAATAAGATGGAGAGTGGGGATCACTGATGCTGGTGAGGGTAATACTGAGAGTTGTAGGTTGATGAGGGTCTGAGAAGAAAGTTTGTGGTGTCAGGAGGTGAAGAGGAGCTGAGAGGTTCAGAAGATGGTTTGCAGACTTGATGTATGACAAGAGGGAAATTGTGACTTGTTAGAGGTGGTTGGAGGATTGGGCCTGTCTTGGAGGGGGCCTAGCAGGTACAGGGGTGCTGGAATCATGGTTCTGCACCCAGAATGAATTGCACGTGTAGTCTTATAGCTATAATCTCTCCCCTTTGCCCCCAAGTGCTACAATACTTACGAAGTCCTTTACTGTTATTGGTTGATCCTCACAACAGCCCTGTGAGGTAGGTAATTGTAATTATTATCTGTCAGCTATATCTGGTGAGACTGTGGTGCAGAGATTAAATGACTTGCCCAAGGCTGCAGAACAAATCTGTGCAAGAGGCAGGATTAGAACTCAGGAACTCCTGGCTCATAGCCCAGACCAAAATCCCTTGGATGATGCTGGCTCTTCATTAATTCATTGTTCATTCACAATTAATGCTTTTATGGAGGTGATTGGGGAAGGAAGACATCAACTGGGGAAAACATAGCATGCCTGTGAAATTTAAAACCTAAAATAAATAGTGATACCATTTACCTCTTACATAATGCATGTAAACAAGTCTCTAATTACAGCCAATAGTATGTGTCTGTGTCTGAAGTCATTCAGTTTAGAGGAAAAAAAGAACACATATAGGATCCAGGTCATTCTATGTTCATGATGCCGCTCTGCTGGTGCATGAACCAGGAACAGGTTGCTTTATGTGCCATTTCCAAAATACAAAGACATTAATGGAAGTCTTTGCACTGACTTCAGTGGGCTTGGTATTGGTTACCATGCAAATATGATGGAAAAAGATTCTCACCCTCCTCTACAGTGTTTCAGGTCATGAGAGTACATCCATCTGTAGTGTGGCAACTTCTATGTCAACTATCCTTTATGATCAGTATGCCAACAAGGAGGACTGGCACATGCTAAGAATGGAAACACTTTGGGTACAAACCAGTGCCTGTAGTTCTTGGAAGTTCTCCTCAGTTTCCATGACTCTGACGTGGTGATCATCATACTAAACAGGTCAGCTTTTCCCCCAAATGTACCTTGACAAAACTACAGCCCTGCTGATAACTGACATTGTTCAGTTACCCTGTTTCCTGCAGGTATTGATAACATTGGTGAGCTGGATGTGTGCGATGAAACAGGTTCTGTTCTTTGGAAGATAACTGAGAGCATTATTTCTTTGGGCAGATTTTCCCCCATTGTTAATTTCTTGGGATTTGATAGTCCCTGGCACAGGCAACAGTGAGAAAACATGAGGAGAGCTGGTGCGGGGGAGGCAATGAGGAGAACTCTCATCGCACCAGCCAAACAGGAGAGGGGAGCACAGCTTGCCTAAGCCAGGGAGGAGAAGGGAAGCTCTCCCTTTGCTTCTAGCAGCAGATATGGAGTTATGCTCACCCTCATATCCTTTAAACCCTGGGCTTGAGCTAAAAAGGAAACAGTGACTTCACAACAAGCCTCCCACGCATCTACTGTGTATGGAAGCCATTCCGCAAGGGCACCCTGGTCAAAACTGCAGGGGCCTTTGTGAGGTGGCCATGTTTCTTCTTCCACCTGTTGCCTGTCTTATCTGTGTAGATTCCGGGTTCTTGGGGGCAAGAACTATCACTATGTGTTTGTACCGTGCCCGGCACTGGATAAAAATAAAATGAAAAACCTTATTCAGTTTTGTATTGTGCAGAAGGGGAAAGGTAGCACTGAAACATTCATTGTATTACATACAGATTGCATGGGCACAGCTATTGCTGCTTCCTATGAAAAAGAGAAGGAAAAAAATCAAAGTAAGCAGAATGAAACTGAAACGTACAAACTAAGAGGCATCTGATCATTTCTGTGGGGGAAATCCAAATGAAAGAGAGGGGATTCCTGAGTTTCATCTTGCAGAGTTTCCTCACCACAAGAGCAACTGATGGAACATAGCTCATGTCACGTACATTATCACATAAGCTATTGTAAAAGTATTGTAAAAGCCTCTTTCACAAGTGATGTTGGTGCTCATAAGAAACTCTACCCTCCTATTCTTGTGATGTCTGGAACTTCTACATTGGTGTTACTATGTTCTATGGAGAAATTATTTGGTTTGTATACACAGTCCAAGAGGACTCATTCCATAGTATGACAAAGGTACAGGATCACAACATCGTTCGCTGCAATGCAACCGTAAGATCTTTCTCCTGCCAAGGTTATTGCTATCAGCTTCAGCATGTAGATCACAATCTCTAAGATAGCATGGACTGTACATCCTTACTGAATTCTCATCATATTTCCTGTCATAAATTTTCGGGAAACTTGGGCTTCTGTGACTGCTCCCTTTTTTTCCTTTTCAATTAAAAAAAAAAAAAAGACAATGAAACTAATGTTGAAAATACAACTATGTAAAGTGATAAAAAGATGGAGCTTGAAAATTTTGCCCAGAACCTATCTACCTCATGGGCTGAAAATATCTTCACCTACGTATCCTTTGCAGTGTAATGGTTGTGTTTGTGTACAGTTGGATTTTGAGTAATATAATGGTAATGCTTTCAATCAACTTTCTATTTAATGAACTTTTTTTAAAAAGTCATTTACTGCTGATTGTCTCTTGCTTTAATTATAGTTTCTTACTCTTCCTGACTTTACTCCACTTCTTCTTTTCTTCAGTAGATCATGTTGTGTATCTTGTATTCCTTTTATCTTCCTTTATTCACTTACAGCATTCTCTTCCCCCTGCCATATTGTGTTCTTTGCCTCATTCCTGACTCTATTTACACCAAAAATCTATTTGTCAACACTATACTTCCCACACACACACACACACACACACACACACACACACACACACACACACACACACACACACACACACACAACTCTTACAAGTAGCTTGGAAATTTTACCAGATACTTAACAGCATAAGAAGGGTGTGGGAGTGGGAATAGTCACTGCCCAGAGATAACACCCTGATGAGAAACAGCCCTTTCTTTCCACACACCCCTTTCCCAGTTGTTGGGAAAAGGGTCTGGTGTGTGATTTCCTACCAGGGTGCTGTTCCTGGACCCTGCTTGATTTTGTATTTCATATCAGTCTCTGCCTGTTAGTTGAGTGATAGATTGGAATCTCTTTCCTGGTCTCCAAAACCTTCTTTCTTCTGCAGTGGAGACCAAGCATTCTGTCTCTGCCCTTAGCCCCCTCAAGCCTCACTGAGGCCTCAGTTGCCTAGCTGCTGTTAGGATGGGCTGTTTCTGCTACTCTCTGTAAATGTTCCCAGTACCCATCTCAGGTCATAGCTTCCTTGTTCAGGTTTTCTTCTTCCATGACTAGCTTCAATGTCTGCCCCTGGTGCTGCTCAGAGCCATCTCAAGCAGCAGAAGAGTGAAATTGACCTAATTCGCATCAGTTCTTGGTTAGTCAGAGGGTTGTGAATAGGGACATTGAAAACTGACAAGACTATGGTGATTGCTGTAGGTTGGGAGAAATGATCAGGAGCAGCAGAAGCACTGAGCCTGTTTGCAGCCTTGGGAAGTTGCCCCTGAATCAGTTTATAACAGGTTCACATTTGCCATGTTTGCTTTACAATCTACAAACTTCTCAAATAAAATTAAAGCTTACTGGCTGCAGAAGTTGAAAGCACTTGGTTGGGGAAACTTCCTACTCTCCATAGGCATCTAGAACTCTTTCAGACCCTGTTAAAACAGACAGAGCTTGCTCTAAAATGTAATCCATAAAATGTGCTTTGTTGTGCATTGTGCACACAGTCAGGGCTCCCAGCAAGGTCACATACATACACACAGAATTGTTCTGGTTTCCTCAGCATACAGAACAGTTCACTGAGCACCAAGCAGCAGCCAAATCAATAGGCCATAGAATTTCAGAAATAACTGTTTCTCATTTCTGAGTCAGCTCAACTGCAGACTCATCAGAAGTTCATTGGATTGCTCTTTAGCTGTGTCTGGGGTCATGCAATCCTCAGAGGGACTGTGATAAATAGTTAACACTTACATAACACTTTCCATCAGAGGCTCTCGGTGCTTCACAAAAATAACATTCCTCTGTGCCATCCTTCTGCTGAACTGTTGTATACTGGCTCACTTTACTGGAGTAAGGTATATCCTGGGTCCTGTTGCAGTCATTTGGCTCCATGAAATGTTAACACAAGGATAGTTTTCTCTCACATACCCCTTTTCAGCTTGTCTTCCTCTTGTAGCATCAGGGTAAAGTTGTCATTACCACAAAAGCTGTCTGGATGCAATGGTAGGAGAGCTTTTTACCATAGGAAGGATTTCTGCTCAATCAGTATGGATCATGTTGGAGTTTCCCTGAATTTCTAGATTGATGCTGCTGCATTATCTTCCTTTTGCCTCAAAGGGCTGTCCTGCGTTGTCCGGTTGCATCTCTTTTTGGTAAGACTTAGATGTTTATGTCAGTTGTTACCCAAAATCAGTGTGAAGGCAATTAAAGTGCTTATTGACTGGCAACTTGTTCAGCATTGTGCTAATCGAATGCTCCAAGCAAACCTCACAGAAGATACTAGTCTGGGTCCCTGACTGGCCATCCCATGCTGAGTATGGATACTACCCACCAATCACAGTAAGTTTCTACACCTACATGGGAGATGGGATTCAGGACCAAGAGACCCCTCTACCAGCTCTGCTCTCTTTGGCCATTTAGGTGAAGTCTGGCAATAGATGTGCATTCTTGAGGCAGTTATCTTTGCTGCCATCTCATTCACACCAAAGGCTTCCTATACTTGGCCAGATCTATGCATTTGGGGACTGGCTTTTTTAAGTTCCTAGGGTGAAATCTTGAACGCAGTGAAGTCAGTGAGAGTTTGCCATTGATGTCAATGGGCGCTAGAATTTCAGTCCTAACCTTTGTCCTCTGTTTTTCTAGAACTTGTTTAAAAAGAAAAAAGCTAGTTTTGTGAGTAATTTCAAAGCCGTTTAAGTTTCAAATGATTTGAAATGGACTGATTTTTAAAAAATTTTAAAATTTTTTTAGACATTTTTATCTAAAGTAACAGTTCTGAAACTTTAGCAACCCAAGGACCCCCATTTTGATTTAAAAAAAAATTGGGGCTCCCCAAGCCCCCCTGCTCAGGACTGGCCCCGTCTCTTCTCTGAGGCCCCACCTCCACTTGCTCACTCTCTCTCTCTCTCACTTTCACCAGGCTTCAGCAGGGGGTTGGGTGGTGGGGCCAGGTGGTATCTGCTCACTGCCCCTAGCCACAGGCATCACCCCTGCAGCTCCCATTGGCCATAGTTCCTGGCCAGTGGGATCTGCAGAGTTGGTGCTTGGGGTGGGGGCAGCGCACGGAGACCCCCTGCCCACCCCAGCCCCAGGGACCACAGGGACGTGCCAGCCACTTCAGGGAATGATGCAGAGCCAGGGTAGGTAGGAAGCCTGCCTTAGCCCCACTGCGCCACCAGACTTTTAGTGTGCAGAAGGCTCTGGGAGGGAGGGAGAGAAGTTGATCAGTGGGACCCAGGGACCCCCAGGAACGCCCAAGGGTCTGCAGACCCCAGTTTGAGAAACACTGATCTAAAGCATTATCAATAGGGCCCTATCAAATTTACAGTCATGAAAAATGTGTCATGGACTGTAAAATCTGGTGGTCTTGTGTGCTTTTTGTACTATACTACACAGATTTCTTAGGGAAGACCAACGTTTCTCAAATTGGGCATCCTGTCCAAAAGGAAGTTGCAGGGAGGTCACAAGGTTATTTTAGGGTGGTCGCGGTATTGCCACCCTTACTTCTGCTATGCCTTCAAAGCTCAGCGGCCAGAGAGTGGCGATGTTGGCTAGGTGCCCAGCTCTGAAGGCAGTGCCCTGCCAGCAGCAGTGTAGAAGTAAGGGTGGCAATACCTTACCATGCCATGGTTGCCACCCTTACTTCTGCTGCTGGCAGTGGCTCTACCGTCAGAACAAGGCTCTCGGCCAGCAGCCACTGCTCTCCAGCTGCTCAGGTCTGAAGGCAGCACCGCTGCCAGCAGTAGCACAGAAGTAAGAGTAGCAATACTGTGACACCCCCCTCCCATACACAGTAACCTTGTGACCCTCCCCAGCTCCTTTTTTGGTCAGGACCCCTACAGTTACAACACCATGACATTTCATATTTAAATAATTTCATGATTTCAACTAACTATTTTTAAAATCCTATAACCATGAAATTTGACCAAAATGTACCCTGAATTTGGTAATGCCCTAATTATCAACATTTTTTTCATTTGCCAAAACAGTTTTTTTCATAAACACATGTTGTTGAGGTATTTGCTTTTAAAATAGTAACTTTGATATGAAAAAAGGAAGAAAAACCCCAAACCAGTATTGACCTTTTTAAAACCACTTTTTGAAACAGACCAATTTTTAATTATAAACTTTTCAAAAACTTCAGACCAGCTCTACTTTTTCTGCAGAATCTGACCTTGAGGCCCATGAAGACAGAAGGTTTCACAAACCCGTAATACTAAGGATTCCTAGCACTGCAGCTCTGAATTTTTGGGTGCAGAACCATAAGTGCATTTGGTCTCCCTTCTGGAGCTCTGGTAACAGAGAGCAGTCTCCAACAGGAAGCTCCTTCACTGACCAAGTTCAAGAAGGAACTGATTAGGGATGCTCAGAGGGCAACATATATGCTTAGCATGGGGTGATGTATGACAGCCGGTAGAGGGCCTAGATTGTGTCCTGTTCCTGCTCCTACTGTCATTATGGGTCGGAATATTTTAAGACTAAAGGCTGTTTCATTTATCTCATGCTAAGACCCAGCAATGAGAATGCTGTACAGATTATATCTTTAGACAGAAAACTGTGGAGGGAGGGCAATTTACGTCCCCTCCAGTCTTGGCCCTCCTTTCCCATTTCACCTGCACTTGATATTGTCTAAGGAACATCAAAAGCTTCCCTAGGGAGCTTTAGAAGCCTGCCTGAACCAGAGTTTGTTGTTAGCCTCTGTCCACCCTTTCAAGCAGGTGTCACAGCAGGCAGTAGCAATTACAGCTGTATTCGGGGGACAGCAGCATGGTTCAGCCAGTCAAAAACAATCTAAATGGACTGAAGCTTTCACAGTTTAGGGATTATATATTTTTAGCGAACAGCATGATGTGATCCAACTGGATAGCTATGTTTTTATAAATGGAGCACTTGATCTTTTCTTAGCAGCAGGTGACAGTATAATATTCAGAGATGTCAGAAAGAGGAAAGGAAAATGCTCACTAGGTGGAAGAAGGCGAGTGGGGGAGGGGGAAGTTTGCATCAGATTAGCAGTATCATTTGGTCCTGCAAAAGTACATGGGGTCAGATTTTCCAGGGGTCATCTTCCCTTTGAGCCCCCCCAAAAGCTGCAAGATTTTCAAAAGGATGCTGAACTCTTCAAAATATTGGGTGCCCAATTGTGTGAAAATCTGGCCTTTAATCAGAAGCCTAAATGTGAACTGAGTTCTTTTGAAAATCTGGCACGTAGATAATTAGATTTTTTTAGACATTTTTGCTTCCTCTGCCTTTTAAAAACTGTGGTGTAGTTTATTACTGGCACAGAATGTGCCTCCCTGTTGGCAGTTCCCTTTCCGTAATGGACGAATGGTCCCTATATTTGAAGTCTGTAAAGGGCTTTTGGATCCTCCTGGATGAAAGGTGGTAAATAAAAGATGTTTTGTTGATCCTTTTGAGTATTTTGGTGTGTAAAATTAATAGCTGAATTCTACATCTTATTGGAAGTATTATTTCAGGGTGAAAACAATGCTACATTTTAGAAGCTTATGGAGAAAGGAGGTTGCTGGGGAGAGTCCCAGAAATCTGTAGTGTACAGGCTTGCTTCCCAGAAACTGACTTCTTATCTGAATTCCACCCACTGCTTTCAGCTAACTGGTAATCACAATGGAACTTAACTAGGCTTGCCTGTCTTAGAAGAGTCTAGTGGAGATGCTGAGTAAAATGTGAGGAAGTAAATTGCAAGACAGCAAACATATCACCTCAAGGATCTTGGTGCCTGGAAGGGTAGTTACTGTCTTGTCTCTCATGTATGTCTCAAATCAGGATCCAGTCATAATACTTTGCACTTATTTAGTGCTTTTAATCCGAGGATCTTCAAATACTGCTACAGATGCTCAAGAGAGGCTTACAATGCCCTTGTGAGGTTAGGTGCATGTTTTTTTGCAGTTACAAATGGGGACAATGTTGCAACTTCACAAGTTCCAAGGAAGTCTGTGGAAGAGTTTTTGTTGGGAGGCATTCTTGCTCTTAGTCCTGGGCTTTATCTAAGAAAATCTGTAATCTGAAAAAGAAAGGCATAGAGCAAAGTAGTATAGGTAAGATTTCAGGCTGAGGACTTGAACATAAACTTACTATTTTTGTTGGAATTAGAATTCTTAAAATAATTGCAGGAAGTATGTAGAAAAAACTCATTAACAACTGAGTGTTGAAACACTGTTAGACCTATTTAGTAACAGAGATATAATTTTTTCTACAGCATCAGTTATTTCTTCAAGAACAACTTTATCTGTGATTGGTTGAGGAGGATTGCATGTCTGGAACGTCAAAGCCACCACAATGAAGCACTTCCTGAGGTAACCCTTCTCCAAAACTATGTCTAATGATAACTCATTTCCCTGTAGAACAATTTTGCTGTATTTTGGCCCTTATCTTCTATGTAACTTGTGGAACATAGCTTATTATTGGTTGCTTTTCAGCCACTTTGCCACTACCATTTAATTAAAACTGTCAAAATGCTAGATTGTGTTAGAACTTCATTTTCAGTTGTACAGAATATAGGGACTGGCCTATTGAATCGGATCAGTGATCCATCTAATCCAGTGGCATGTCACCAGTACCTGATGTTTCAGAGGAAAGTTGAAGACACTCACAAATGGACAACTAAAGAATGATCCGTTAATGGCAGAGAATCCCTTTGGTACTGCAGATTTCAGTATTGTTACTTAAGGTTGAGCATCCGTAATGGTCTGGTACCTAAGCCAATTTCACTGCCCTCACTCTTTTGTTTAAATGAGTTTCTGTCACTATTTCTCTCAGCAGTGATGTAGTGCTAAATTTTATAGTGTAGGAGCCTTGAGAAGTGATCTCAAGTTAGTAATTCTGTCATGTGCGATAGGGTTTGAATATGGGTGCTTTGTCTTACAGTGACACAAGGTAGTTTAGATTTTGGAGGCTAATGTTTTACCAAGAAATTTTATCTAATTGAAAATCTGCACAACAGCAGTAGTGAGCCTTCATGCATTTGTAATAAATACACGCACGTCTCAACATGAAACACACATAACTCAGCTTTTATTTTCCAAACTTTAAGCTAGGTAGCAAAGCATGGTCAGAGCACACACATCGTTAGTCAAAGAGTCCATTGGCAGCACATGTAAAATACTGTCTTTACAACATTCATAATTCTCTGCAAATTTCATATGAGGGCAAGATTCACTGGTTTGTTCCAGCTTCTTTTGAGCTGCTCCATATAAACCTGATTTGACTGGCTAATCAGACTAGGGTGACAATAGTTTTCCACCAGCCCACTTACCCTGACAGCCTGCTGACACATCCCAGCAGCCATAACATACATCTTGTTTACTGCAGCCCCCCTGCCCTCCAGTCCCTCATCCCAAGGCCCTCAGCACTCCTCATTCACTCCTTAGCCCATCGACAACTCTCCCCTCTGCTGCTTACCCACTACCCCTGGGACTTTCCTGGCCATTCACCAGCACATCCCTGGCTCAGCACTCTGCTTCTGTCCCAGGTTAGGGGGATTCCTGTCAACTGTAACCACCCAGAAGCTTCATTAGCTTCCATCACCCAGCTAACACACACAGCATAGGCCAAATTTGAGTGGTGAGTGGCATTGCAGCCTTGCACATGGGGTCACAGTGCCAGTCCAGTTTGGTGGAGGCAGAGGGGTGGCCAGGGGTGATGAAAGAACAGCTAGGCCAAACCTGAGTGAAACTTCAACCCTGCATGCCAGGTTGCAATGACACTTGCTCAAATTTGACCAGGCTGTTCCCTGTCCTGACGGAAGGGTGGCCGGGTCGAAAGGGAATGGCGTTGCAACCCCATGCACCAGGTGGAATCCCAGTGGGCTGCTCTGTCCTGGATTTCAGGTGCCGGAGGAACACTCTGGACTACTCCAGCAGCACTACACCCTGTCTGTCACTGACTGTATATAAGTCCCCTGGGGAATGAGGCTGATGATTTAGAATTGTATGCACACAGCTAGCTCTCTGTTTTTAATATGCTATTAATAAAGCTCCTGTTTTAGTCCAGTCCAAATCAGATAAACAATGCCTTCATTTTGACTCATATAACCACTTCCCCATTGTTTCTTATTCTCTTCCTGTTAGTAACTAAATAGGGAGGGTTAGCATTGCCCATTGTGAGCATGGTGATGGGCACACTTGAAATTAAAATAAATTCCTGTGGATGGCCAGAAGGAAACTGCCATCTCTCTACTTCATTTTATGATACTCCTAAAGGCAGTGAGTCTTGGGAGGCACTCAGATGCTGTACCAGTGAGAGCCAAATAAATATCTGTTTGGGAAACAGTTTTTCCCTTTCATGGGGAAGTCTAACATTTTGAAATTACTTTCCATTCTGATTTGGATTGAAAAGTCAAAATAGCTAAAAGTTTCTGCAAAATGAAAAATTCTGAAAAGTTTCAGTTTGGAAATGTTGAAGTGGAAAAAGTGGACAGTTTTGAAGTATGTTTCAAAATGAAATATTTCATTTTTGAATTGATATTTCAAAATGAAACATCTCATTTTGAATCTCCCCCATCATAAAATCAAAAACATTAATCTAAATTGACATTTTTCTTGGAAGTTTTTTGTCAAATAATTTTCCAGTATTAGCATGTTTTTTAGTTGAAAAATTTCAATTAGCTTCGTTAAAGAGACCTAGGGTGATAGCGAGCAGCAAACTAGATACCAGCATGTAGCGTAATATCATTGCAAAACTGCAATGAAATTTGGAGCTGCAGATGCATCCTCCAGGCTAGGGAGGTGATAATATCTTGGTTTAAATAACACTAGTGAGACAACACCTAGAAACTGTGCACAATGCTAGACATCTGTGATAGAATTAAGCGTGGCAGAACAGGAGCTTTCTAAAGTTGATATCTACTGTTTGCCAAGGTGAAAGAACTGCCTCCTAGTGCAATCATTTTTCCAGTTAGGCTCTAGGATAGTGCTTCTCAGACTATTTACCATTGTGGGCCACACATGCAGCTCTCTCTGTTATGGGGGCTGCATCCACACAATATATATATTACCTGTATGGCCCTAAGGATGTCACATGGGCCGCAGCTGTGTGCTGATTGGGCCGCAGATTGAGAACCACTGCTTTAGTGTAAGGAGACTGGGTAGAAACTGAGAGTGATAAAGGTATTTTGAAGCTGCCTCATGCTGAGGGAGTTCATTTGAAGCAAAATGGAAACTACTCCATCCCTATGAACTTCCCAGAGTGGCAGCCATTGTAAAGAAGACTTGGGGAGAGAGCTGGAGAACAAGAATAGGCTCTAGAAAGAGCAGATGATATGTGTGGCAGAGCTCTGACCTTGCTCCCATGGGTCCTGCGCTTCTGGGCGGTTTATGCTAGCCTCAGTGGCTCACTGTGACCCTCCACGTAGCCCTTCTCTCTCTAGGGCCAGGGTTACAGTCTACTGAGCCCTTTTCATCATAGGCTTGCAAGGAGGTTGGTGAGAGAACTCCCACAGTCTCTGTTCAGCCTCCTGTCCTGACAGGGGCCTGACTTCTCCTCCCAGGAGATGTTCCTGTAGTGGTGGGTTGGGGGGAACCCGGGCCCGCTCTCTACTCTGGGTTCCGGCCCAGGGACCCTAATGGTAGCAGCTGTTGGTGGCCAACCTTTCACTGCCAGAGTTGCTACATTTCGCTGGGCCACTTCCCCACAACTCTCCTGCTTCTCCCTTCCCTTAGGGCTCCCTTAATGATGGTTTGAGGGTGTCTTCATTAACCAGCCCTTCAGCCGCACTTCCTCTCCTCTGGCTTTCTGGCTCTCTCCTGTCTGACTGGAGTGAGCCCTTTTTATAGTATCAGCAGGGCCTTAATTAGAATCAGGTGGTCACATTAACTGAATGGCCTCACCTGACTCTTTGCAGGTTAATTAATCAGGTGTTCTCATTAGTCTGGAGCAGCCCCTGCTCTGGTCAGTCAGGGAACAGAAAACTGTTAATCCAGTGGCCAGATATCTGCCTTCTGCTATTCTGCTGTACCCAACTGGCCTGGGTCTATCACATATGATAAAACATGTCTGTGTAAGTGCAGAGTCTGTGGCATGAGAGATTCTCTCCATTAATTACTGAGGTAGGTTCAGAGTGTGTATTAGAAGTATAGCATTAGAGTGGGCTTGTGGAAAGGAAGGATGGCCTTGTGGTTAACACACTGGACTGGGACTCAGGAGCTCTAGTCCATTCTGGCTCTGCCCCAGATTTCTTTGTGACACCATGTACAAATCACATAATTGCTCGATGTCTCTTCTCAGTCTGTAAAATGAAAAGTACGATACTTGCTTTCTCCACCTTTGTCTGTCTTGTCTCCTCAGACTGTGAGGCCCTTAGGATAGGGGCTGTCTCTGATTGTGCTAGATGCTGTACATATATATGACAGAGCCTCTAGGTGCTACAGGAGCTCAAGACACTAATTCATGTCCTGATGAGGCTAAACAGGACAAATATTAAGGGTTGTTATAGGACAAGTTTTCAGATAAGGATGAAGTTGTTGTAATTTGCATATTGGGTTCTGTGTGGTTTTTAATCTGTTCCTTTTCTGCTGATGTATTGTTTGTGGGTTATTTTGATAATCTGTTTAAAATCCTGACCCATTCCTTTGATGATGTGGTTGTTGTATATATGGTTTGTTTTAATTAAATATCAAAATTTTCAGGGCATGCTATTTAAAGCTTATTCTATCAAAATAGGTTTTAAAAAATTGATCACTTTAAAAAAGCTCAAGTAGAAAATATCCTTTAAAAGCGCTTCTTACACACAACTCAGAAATGGCTGAACTCTAAAATTACCTTTCCTCACTGTGAAGCAATCTGTCTTCCACCTGGAGGAGGGATGGTGGGTTAGCCTTGGAAAAGTTTTCAAAAACTTGGCATTGCATGTGAATGATAGTAACTCTTGCTGACATTGAGACTAAGTTATTATATGTAGGGCTAAGTTAGAAAGATTCCTATGAAGAAATTAGTTATGATGCTGCGCAGTGACACTTCATTTAATAAACTGAAGTCTTGCAGTGCTTGAGAGATTAAAAAGCACAATCAATCTTTCTCTGTATATATATTTGATTTTAAACCCTTCCTTCAGACATTCCTTGTCCACTTGATCAACTCATCTGTTCAGTCCCTTCCCATGATTCTGCCAATGAGAGAAAATGGACTTTGTGGCGTGTTTGGAAAGGCAATTTGCCTCTGGCGACCCAAAGGGGTAGCAAATGCCAGAGCCAAAGGTTTCTCATGGAGAATGCCCTGCCAGCAGTCCATCCTACTTAAAGCAAGGAGACTCCATCTTAAATGTCTCTGCTGATCACAGTTTTTGTAGTTCTGCACCTTGTGTTCTAAGGTAAGAGGCTCCACCCATTTAATGACCATTTAGCAATGCTGAAACTCTGGCAGATTTTGGGGGGGGTGAGGGGTAGAAAGCACCCTCTGCTTGTGAAAGTGTGAGGCTATTCCACATTCCAACCGTGGTCCAGCCAGCTAAAGACAATATATATTCATTGTATATAAGGGATCTGCTTGGATCTGCAACTTTCCACATTCTGCCTTTTAACTGCCCTTTTGCTTTGGGAAGGCTTCTCTGAGGACTTAAAACTGGACAGACGCTGTTCCTGAATTGAGACTGTCCATATGGTCAGATTTATGTACGCACCTGACCCTTCACTCTTATTGTGCAGCACCAACAGAGGACTTATAAATATTGCAAAGAGCATTCTCTTGGAGGGATTAATATAACCTTTCCAGAGCTTTCTTTGTTTTCATTAGTTCCTCCCCTTCTTTTGTTGGACAAACTCATATGAAAAGCTCATTTGATCTGGGCACTCAGTTATCAGATAATTTAATGGTAAGTGTGAATTTGATAAGCCAACCAGAAGGAAGAGTTGTTTCTTGCTCTCACTTTCTGATTCTTATTACACATGCATAGTCTTGGGTTCTGTTTGCTTCAGTTTCATTTCCTGGCTCAACACGAGCAAGAACATTTTGAAGAATTTCCTAAAATTTGACATTTTTGGCAAAAATGGGAAAAGGATTTTCATAGAAAACATCTCCACTTTTCAACCAGCTCTGCTCACAACTTGGTCTTGGTGAGGCTGCCAAGATGTCACTTCCTTTTATTGTTGTTGTTATTTCAGATACTAAAATATAATTACATACTTACTCTACTTAACACCTGCTGGAGTTGGCTGGAGTGCAGTTTTTCTCAGTAAATCTCTGTCACCCTCCCTTGGTCTACTGGTAAACAGCCTGCAAGCACTAGCAGATTTTTACAATATGTTATATGTCTTGCCCTGATCCCATCAAGTAAATTAAAAATCACAGAGGCAGTTGAAAGTAAGGAATGCGAAGGTGCAGCTCCTAGTATAGAATGCTTTTGAATGACTCTGTCTTGATGTGTTCCTTGGTTGCTATAGTGATTTTCCTCCACGTATAAGCGGTTGGGCAAATTGGAGTTCAGTCTTCCTTATGTCTGAAAAACTGTCTGATATGTCGTACAATTGTTTAAAAAAAAAAAAGGAGCAATCAGGTTTGTGTGGGGCAGACAGATAATTCTCCTTGTAACGATGGCCAACAGAGAACCTTAACTGGTGATCCTTGTTTACAGCTGCAAGTTACACAAATAAAACGAGGACCAGTCAAATTGAATTGTTCATAAAAGTACAGTGTAACATTTTTAAAGGGTTTTTCTTACTTGGAAAAGCTGCTGTTCTGTGGATGGAATATAGAAGTCTTTTGTTTCCAAGCTAAAATCGGAGTGCAGCTACTCAGTAACGGTACAGTGAGCAACTCTTAGCGTATTGCACCAGCATCCAGCAGACAAAATGAATAAACATCATCCATTTTCTGATGTGACAGAAATAACATCTTTTCCACTGATTTGTGCCTCTCTGCATAGGCGTCTCGTGTATCTGCAGTAGGTAAAACTAGGCATGAAGGGAAGACAGTAAGGATGGCAAACTGTGGATCTATGGGATGGATTTTTAGACTAGAAAGTTTTTTTTTAATTTATACCAAACTTACTCATCAGCACTGGGCATCTAATTAAAAAGCATTCAGTTTACCAAGGACTCAGGCAATTGAATTTGTTTAATACTGATCTGTTCTTGGCTTTGAAAATACTAATCTTCCTGTGGCTTTGAAAAAATCATTTGAGACAAGAAGAACCGGGCTTGTTCCATTCATTAATTTAAGGTGGGATTTTCAAAAGCTCTCCTCACTGACCTGACTCACTGCTATTGAAATCAATGAAATGCTGAGCACTTTTGAATATCCCACCTTTAAACTCTTGGGGGGATTACTTCATGCAGGATAGGATTTTTCTCAGATGTGTTAGGGAATTTGGAAATCTTTGACTGAAAAGAGGGTTTGATCTTTTAAACATGGATAAAACAAGTACTGTTGTCTGCAGTAAGAGAACTCAGTCATGATTAACTTGCATTTTTCATGCCTTTTGTAGTATTTGAAAGTGCTGAACAGGCCGTTAAGTCACCAGTCATTGACATGCAGCCATGTTTTGGATGGGACATAATATTTGTTTAACAGGGCATGGGAATACAGTAGAACCTCAGAGTTACAAACACCAGAATTACGAACTGACCAATCAACCACACACCTCTTTTGAAACTAGAAATACACAGTCAAGCAGCAGCAAAGACGAAGGAGGAGGGGAAAAAAAGCAAATAATGTACTGTTAAACATAAGCTACTAAAAAATAAAGGAAAAGCAGCATTTTTCTTCTCCATAGTAAAATTTCAAAACTGTATTAAGTCAATGTTCAGTTGTGAACTTTGAAAGAACCACCATAATGCTTTGTTTAAAACTGCGAACATTTTAGAGTTATGAACAATCTCCATTCCTGAGGTGTTCATAAATCTGAAGTTCTGCTGTATTGCACAATGGTTTAGGACCAGAGGGGAAGACCAAAGAAACTTTGGATAGATTATTAATCAAGTTGACCACACAGTGTTGAGATATGGCTTCAGTATTAACTTTGGTTGAGTCTTTTCTCAGGTTTTCAGTCTGTGTTTGACAATGGATAACAAACATGGGTCCCCATGTTTTGCTATGATAGAGAAGATCAGCTGAGTTCCACTACCCTTTATGTAAAAGTCTGACTGAGCTGATCAGAAACCACCACATCAAATATGCTTTTCTCTGACTATTTTGAACTAAGGGGACACTATCCAGTCCATTAGGATAATGATGTTTAACACCAGTTGAAAGGACCCTGGTGCTAACTGAGAGCAAATATGTGACACCCTTTACAAGATCAGCTGGAAATGCTCATGTGGACAGCTGTAGAGTGAAGAACATAATCTACCAAGTTATCACCACGCTCTGCTGCATGTAGACTTCCTGAGAGCGTTCCTGTTCCACTACTCTCCAAGACCAACTCAGCTTAGTTTGAGATCATAGTAGTGTAAGGGATTAGCTATGTGGGTAATGCACGCAAGTTAAAGCACATTAAACCCCCATTTGGAAGCTCTAATTCAGAAGTTGTGTCCTTCGTTTGCTGTGACCCAATCTAAGGAGGAACAAGTTACAGTGTACTAAGGCCACTTTACTTCTGAATGAGAACATCCACATGAGGGTTTAATGTGCTTTCATTTGCCTACATTAGCCATGTGCAGGTTATAGTTTATCAAACTGGTTTTTGACACAGAATGGGAGGCTCGATATTGGTGCTTTCCTTTGAACACTGGCTGATCTTGAAGAATTCTAACCCTTCAAGCTATAAAGTATTTGCAGGAGGCATGTTGGAACTGCTGTGCCAGGAGGAAGGAGTGGGTGTGGCAGGAAGACAATGGACCAGGGCAACATTCATGGGTAAAGGGGGAGGTGGTGTGAGAGGCAGCAGTGGGGGATGAAGAGAGGGAGAGAGTTCTGAGCCATTCACTCTGCCCCACCAAAGCTC
Organism: Gopherus evgoodei; assembly: GCF_007399415.2. Classification (NCBI taxonomy): domain Eukaryota; kingdom Metazoa; phylum Chordata; order Testudines; family Testudinidae; genus Gopherus; species Gopherus evgoodei. The sequence goes on from NC_044322.1 coordinate 32,906,367, forward strand.
CTCTTGGAGCCCGAAATAGAGAGAAATGCTTCCTTAGGGTCAGAGTAACTTTTTCTAAGCCATGTTATCCCAGTTACGTTGAGCTTCATAAGTATATTACTCTGCATGTAACAAATCACTTTGAATACTCAAAATGTTTGGGCTAAGGGATGGAGTTCATGTGTGTCTGTGCACACGCATTCCACGAGAGAGAGAGATTTATGCCAGGTAATGTGTGCTTCTGTGTGTGCATGTGCACATGTGTACTAGTATTAAATGCATCATTAATTTTCAGTGCTTAATGCCTGAACCTTAAGATATTTACAGTTACTAGTTTACTTCTGTTAACATGTCCACGTGCATGTTGTACAGTATTTTCTTTTTGCGTTTTTCCTGATTAAATGGTACCCCACTAACTTATGGGCGAGGCCCTTCATTTTAGCTTTTTAGTTAGTTTAAAGTTTCCTAGGAATTTATCAGTGCTTACTACAGAATTTTTAAAAAGGTTTAAAATCAGAGCAAAAAATTAACTTAATAGTTTTCTGAGCAAATAGGGTAAATATTGGGGACAGAAGGACCGAAAAAAGCAATAAATAGAGATGGTGTCTTGGTACTGAGTGGCCCAGGTTGCCAAGCCACCATCTCTCCATCCAGACTCAATAACCAATGTATGCATATGACATGCATGAATGTGTTTGTCTTCCATTACATTGCCTTAGTTTAACAGACTGCCTCGCATTTACACTTAGACTAATTTATTATTAACATAAAATTTTCTACCTAATGGAACATATTGGATTTTCATAATAAAATCAGTATTTTCATGGACTTTGGTAGTCCAAAATAAGAGTGAAAATTGGTTTAAAAAAAAAAGGGCAAATAGCTTTTGTAAAATTAGGAATTTTTGGTTAAAAAGACGGAAGGCTTTCCTTCTGTGTAAAGTATGCATAATGCAGACTGTACGTATGTGTGCTATATATAATGTGCAGGTCTGCAGTGTTGGGGAGCTCATGCTGTGGAGGAACAAACCCTACCTTTTAGAAATGTCCTGACTTTTGCATACTTGTTTTTCTGAACCTTAATGTTGAATTAATACTCACTTGAGTGGAGAAGTTTGATTTAGTATCATTTTGGACCCACTTTGAGCAGGTGTAAATGACTACACAAGCCAGTGGTGAATCAGGCTCTACATTTTCTGTGCAAAGAAAACATGTACCAGACCCAGAGCAAGCTTGGGAGATGGGAGGAAGGAGTATTTCCACGAGAATTCGGAAGGTATGGCATATGTTGCCAGAGGCAGTCACTTGTGTATCATCCAACCTAATTCAGTGATCATGCTGGAATGCCGCACTAGATTTTTTTTTTTTTTAAGTGCTCAATCTTTGTTTCACATGGGTGTTAGGAATTTGTCAGTTCACTTTAAAATAAAAATCTAGCCCATTTCATCAGCAGTGTGCTTTCATTACAGGATTTCTGCAAGCAAGAATTCATTTTTATTAAAAAAATAATAATTGAAAACAAATTTCAGTAACTGTTCATACCATTCTCGTTGTAAAGAAGACTTCCACTATCAAAAGGTTAAGATGGACGAGTAGTATAACATTACAGGTATCTACCAAACAAAGATTTTCTTGTTTAACTTTAGGTTCATAATTATAATTAATGCTGTCTGCTTTATTAAAAACAGCCACTGACAAATGTCTTATGGTAAGTCACATATACAGTATATTTGTCATTCTGTAGCACTGTGATCCATTTTTAATAGCTGTATTTCGGTTGTTAATAATAAAAATAACCTAGGATTTATCTAGCTCTTTTCATCCGTAGATCTCAAAATGCTGTACAAAGGAGGTCAGTATCATTATCCACATTTTATAGACGGGAATAGCCATGTGCAGTACAAGCCATACACAAAGTTATAATGATGAACATAAATTGGAACAGGGGAAAAACAGCTCTGAGTCCAAACTCCTTGTTAATGATAAGCACGTTTCATCAGTGAACCTAAAGGCAGTGACCAAATAACATGTCACAACTAGCAAGTTTTTGAAACTTTATCCATTTCCAAGAATATTTATTTTCCATGAAACCAGATTTTTACCAGTAATAAAGATGGATTGTAATGTTTAAGCTCCAAGGGAATGAGTTAACTACAATCATACAGTTATTATAAAGGAGCTATGCTGTTTGTATGAGTGATTCTATACGTTGGAAATTAATATTTTGATTGAGCAGCTTGCTTGAAGTTAAATGGATCTTCTTTATGCAAAGAAGAGACGACCACTGTGGCCTACAGACATTACTGAAATAGGAGTATATTATAATTACGGAATTCACTGCACGCCAATAGTACGTGATTTTAATCTACAGCACAGATCAGTGATCAAAAAGCACATTTTTTGTCTTACTCCATTTGGGTCCCGTCCATCAGTGCTCTCGGATAAAACTTCAATTTACTCTATGGGGAGTTTTGCCTTAGTAGGAATGAAGCAGAGCACTTTAGTGTTACTTCAGCTTCATCATGTATCTGTTGCTAAGTTATGCTTGTTTTCTTGTTTGAAGATAGTAACCTAATCCAGGATAGCAACAACCACAGTGACTCATGGGGCATATGTGACTGCAGGAATACTGAAATGTGCAGCTTTAGAGACTATTTTTGCAGGAGCAGAATTGAAGATTATGGATGAAGACATTGGCTGCCTTTGCGTGACACATTTTATTCTCTCCTTTCGCCTGATTTATACTTCTGACTGCTGCAGACTTTAACAATGTCTATGCATCTGCTTAATGATGGGATTTTTTTACCTGATTGCTGTTTTGTTTGCTCTCTTAATACTAAGAGCAAATCCTCACTACTTTTTTTAATGTGCAAGAACATTTTAGTGCTAGCAACTGGGGTATCAATATCTGTGTATATTTGATTCAGATACCAGAGGGGACACATTTAGGCTATGTTTACACTACAGCTTATGCCTGCATAATTTGTCGCTCAGGGGTGTGAATAAACCACTCACCCAAGGGACATAAATTACACCACCATAAGCGCTGGTGTGGACAGCGCTATGTCGACGGGAGAGATTTTGCCATTACATAGAGCATGTTCACCATATGCGGCACAGTTGCATCGGTGTATGTATAGACAAGCCCTTAGAAGTCTTCAGGCTTTGTGACTGAATCCAAAATACAGACTTCCTGTGGCCTGAACACTAAGGGGACACCTAGGCAAGTTAAGACAAATTAACTAATGGTGTAAAGTCAAAGCACATTAGTTCAGGTACCTTTAACCCTCATGTGGATAATCCTATTCAGATGTAAAGTGGCCTTCCTTGGTTTTAGCTTAATCCTCCTTCAAAGAGGATTAACTTAAACTAAAGCAAGCGAAGCACCTACACAGGGGCTTAATGCACTTTTTATCTTCACACCTTTAGTTATTGTGGCTTAATTTTCCTTAGGGTATGTCTACACTTAAAATGCTACAGCAGCACAGCTATAGCCCTTCAGTGTAGACACTACATACACTGACATCGGCATAGATAAACCACCTCCCCCAGAGGAAACTAGGATTAGATCCACTTAACTAGGCCACTTTGAGGTGTGGATTTTTCACACCCCGAGTGACCTTGTTATGCCAATCTAATTTTCTGTTGTAGAGCAGACCTTAGCGTCTCCATGTAAATGTGCCCGTAGGGACTGATCTTTACCTCTTGTGAATTGATGCTGCTCTATAAATGCTGAGTCAGTTTCCACTGGTTGAGTATCTTACACAGTGGCCAGGTCTACACTACAAAGTTTTGTTGGCTTAGCTACGTTGGTCTGGAGTGCGTTTAAAAAACAAAAACCCTGGCTGACATAGTTATGCCTGCAAACCCCGAGTGCAAATGCAGCTATGCTGAGAGAATAGTGCTTCTGTTGGAATAGCTGTTGTCATGTGGGGACATGGTGTTACTGTGTCAACAGAAAACTCCTTCTGGTAGCGTAAGTCACATCTACATTAGGGGACTCTGCTTGTATAGCTGTACTGCCCAAAGCATATGAAGTGTAAACAAGGCTTTAGTATTTCAGTATAACTAATTTCAAGAACTTGATATATAAGCTTAACTTCGGGGTCTGTTGCCAAATATGTAGGGTTTTTATAATCTGTTTTCCAAATATTCTTGGCATTTACGTAGCAGTCATCCCATTACTTCCTTTATATAAAATTATAGTAGAATGAGAGACGTGGAACTTAACGGGTTGCTCTTCTTAAGCCCTTCTAACATAATACAATTGAAAACTAATGAGTCATTCTCCCAATTATCAGAACTATTTTTGTAATTAGACTGTTGCTTCCAAAATTAGGGCCTGATTCTCTGGAGTGCTGAGTGCTTCCTGCACTTCCCTCCACTCCTAGTGAAGTGAATGGGAGTTAAGAGCTCCACTCCTCAGGATCTGGCCCTTCAGATCCACAGCAATAAAAGGGCTACATGGATAATTTGCTCAGAGAATGTATTTCTTGGGTCTGAAGGTTTTTCTGCACATAATAGTCACAGTTCTGTGTCAATTGTTTTAACTGCAGGCATGTTATTGTGTCTTTACTTACCCCTCCTAACTAAACACAGCTAATAATAATAATTGTGGAACACTTGCTGCCTTCACATAGTTCACTCTGTGTGTTGTATCCCTTTTTCCCCGAACCTTTCTCTGTCTTACCTGTTTAGACTGTAAGCTCTTTGGGGGCAGGGGCCGTTTATTACCCTGTGTTTGTATAGTCCCCATCCTTGGTTGATCCTTAAGCAGCACCATAATAAATGCAATAACATACATTGTTAGAATTTTTATTTTAGTAACAAAATTTTAACATGAATAAAATAGAATCCTCTTCAGAACTGCAGCGTTTCCAGACTTCCGTGACTTGTGGTTATTATAAACACTGCTGTATGGCTGCTCCCCATCTTCAAAGGGCTGAACAAACATTGGCCCTTCTTCAGGAATCATTCCTGTCCAGGACAGCCACTTAAAGGCCTGGTTAAAGGAAGATTCAGTGCTTTCCCTAATTAGGGCCATTCGTTCTCATGCACCCCTGGGAATTAGGTATCATCATTGTATTAATCAGTATTAATAGTCCTTTAACTTCCAGTCAAGATGAGAGGTTGAGTGACTGGCCCAAGGGGATAGAGTTTGTATTGGAGCGGGATATAGAATTAAGGAGTTGTGGCTCACTAGACTTTACAATACTATAATCATTCTGAGGTCTGTACATCTCTTATTATATGGGCATAATTCCTGTTGACATTAGTAAGACTTACGCACACAGACTCATATATTAAGGGGAAAAAAACTTCATAGAAGTAAAATTCTTTTGGGGATTCTTTTCTGAGCTGATTCATGGTTTGGCTTTTTTTAGCTGGGTAAAACTGACGGGCCTGATTCTGCAAATCTTACATGTATAAGAAATCTATTGCAGAATAGGACTCCATATGTATAAAAGGTTTGTCCTTCAGATATACAGTTAGGTGTCTTAATCATCTGTTTTGTTTTAGACAAATTCAGTTCCAAATTCTCACTTTAAGGTTTCCTTTGACAGAATGTTTGTCCAGGTGTGCCTGTACTTCTACTGTAAATGTTTGTGGCGTTGTCTGAAATTTGTGGTGAGGAAATTAACGGGACGATGTGAATTGCAAAGGATCTGTTACAATATCAAGCCTGGGGCTAGCAGAACTATGAAGATAGGTAAGTGTAAAATACCTGGTATTCCTCACTTTCCTGTTCTTTGTCCATAAGTGTGGCCACGACACACGCACAGTGTATGTTGTTTGGCTTGAAAATGAACTGAGATAATTACATTTTTAAATAATTGTTTTCTTAACAGAGACATCACTGAGAGGTTCAAAAAATAAGGTGAGTGAACTTCTTTCTCCCATATACTTTTCCACTCAGCATTTCACAGCATGCCTCTTTCCAATTTGTAAAATGAAATTTAACAGTAGAGGAAAACATGTTTGTCACAGGGTACAACCCTCATCACCAGACTGGCTGCTGCCTCCTAGTCTTGCTGCAGATTAGCTCAAGGCCAGTGGCCATGTCCATGGTCTGCACAACAGCATTCTCTCTGCTCCTTCCTGCTGCACCTCTCTCAGCTCCCAAAACTGCAGCATCCTCTTTGTGACTCAGCTCTCAGGCTATGCCATAATCTGTGTTTCCACCTTCCGAGGGATGGGAGGGGGTAACTGTCCAACAATCCAGCCATTTCCTTAGTGGGGAGGTGGGGATCCGGGCCCACCTACTACTCTGGGCCCCAGCCCAGGGACTCTGTAAATAGCAGCCTCCTGCTATGCTCCTCTGTAACCTCTGTCAATGCTGCTGTGTTTCCATGGGCCCCTTCCCCATAGCCCCAGCACCTTCTTCACCCTTACCTCAGGGCACTGCTCAGTACCAGCAGCCAGCCAGGAGTCCCTCACCCTCCCTCAGTCCCTTCTGGCAGCTGCTCTGTCCAAGATGCTTGGTTCTCTCAGCCCTCGAGGGACACAGTCCTTACTCCCTGAGCTGCCAGCAGCAACTGACCCTGCAGCTCCCTTTTATCCCAGCCCACTGGGCCCAGATTGGGTGCTCTTTGCAACTACTCTGACTGGTTGTGCTTCACACAGCCTCTCTGGGCTGCTCGGAGGTCTCACCTCCCTTGCTCCTTCCGGGGCAGGGCATGATTAACCCCTTCTATGCCTGTGTGGGCTAGGCACCCCATCACAGTGTTCACTTGTCAAAATTAGCACACTAGTTTTCCCACCTCACAAAACCTATATAAAGACTGACACACTAGCATAAATAGCAGGCTCTCCTCATGAGAAGTCTGTGGCTAGAGTAGCAGGTGATTTTGCAAGATAAGGTTGAGTTGTTCAACAAAATTATATTGGGAAACTGTTTATACAATGCTTAGTGCTTTGTAGGCAGTAATGGAGACAAATAAGAAAAGGGAGAAAGGATGATCTTGTTGTTAAGGCACTGGACTAAGACTTAGGAGTCCTTGGTTCAGTTCCTGATTTTGCCAAAGACTTCTTGTGTGACCAGAGGCAATTCATTGAATCACCCTGTGCCTCAGTTTCTCTATCTGTAAAAATGGGGTTATTACTTTTGTACCTTATGGTGATTGGGGGACAAGTAGAAGTACCTGGGCAGTGTGTTTTTTGTCCCTCACTTTCATGAATGTTCATAAAAATATTAAAAACAGCCTCTCAGTCTTTTCTCCTCAAACTGTAAAATTAGAATTCTATTATCTTAAATACATTGCACAAGTTAAAACGAAGAGCAGGAGAACATAAAAACTATATTTTTAAACTATACACTTCTGTCTGGGAAGGGAAATCTGGTGTCATTGGAAAGCATGTTATTTATGTCTGCATTTTAAAAAAATTTCGCAAAATAAACTAAATGGCATCTACTTTATACATATTACAGTGCCACTAATGGAAATGGATAGTATGGCTCTACATTTAGAAAATATGACCTATGAGGAAAGCTTGAAAGAATTAGGCATGTTCAGTCCAGAGAAGAGAAGACTGAGGGGGATATAATAAGTCTTCAGATACGTGAAAGGTTGTTATAAAGAAGACCAGTGATAATTTTTTCTCCAAATCCACTAGTGTAGGACAGGAAATAATGGTCTTAGCTTGAAGCAAGGGAGACTTAGGTTAGGTGTAAGGAAAAACTTTCTAACTATAAGGATAGTTTTAAGCACAGAAACAGGTTACTTAGGGAGACTGTGGAATGCCCATCCTGGGAGGATTTTAAGAACATCTTGGATGCTATCAGGGCTGGACTAGATGACCTCTTGAGGTTCCTTCCAGACCTATGTTTCTGTGATTCTGTTCTGCAAGTGCAAGTGACAAATGAGGTTTCCAGAGCAAATTCTCAAAAGATTCAATCTATTTTGAACTTCTCTGAGTTCTTGCTAGATTTTGATCATTTGATAGTTCAGAGGTTCTTTCCTATTAATTCACTCTAGAGATTGTGCATCTCTAATCTTTGTAGTGGGATCACTTGGAATACATGAAAAAAAAATTCTTGCTCAGTTGCTATATGCCCAGAGTGTGTCAGTTTACCTTACACAACATTCCAATATACTATGTACTTTGGTACTTTTATACCAAATGGAGGCCAGAAATGCAGATATATTTTTCTGAATTAGTGGTTTCAATTTAGTTCCTATTAGACAAAAGTCCACAGTACAAAACATCTTCACAGTTGGCAGCTACCATAGAGATGTACAGGATTGAGTGAGCCTAGGAAAGTAACCTGGCTTCTCACTAGGAGGGAGGGTGATCAGAATCAAGGTGAGGTATTAAACACGTTGGAAGGGCTGCTCAGAGTGTATTTGTTCTGTGTGCAGATAGAAAGGTTGAGTTTCCCTGGCTGTCAATCTAGAAGTTCTCATGTGCATCATATTCCACCACAATGAGTATCCACTAAATATCATCATATAGTAGTTAATTTATGTTAAAACATATTTCCAGCTGCTGCAAACTTCAGTAAGTGTTCATCCAGATGCCATTGAAAAAACTATAGATGACATCATGGAACTGAAAAAGATTAATCCAGATATAAATCCACAGTAAGTTTTTATTTCTTTATCAGAAAATTTGGAACTGTTGCTGTCTTTCCTGTGAATCAGGCGTTCATGCTTAGTTTTATTTCTCAGTGTGAATCTGCTCTGTGCTTCTTGTTCAAATAATGCTACTGAAAAATAAGTAATCTTTTATGGTGCCTATAATTTGCAACAGTCCTGTGCCTCTTTACTTGATTGTTTTCTGAATCTTGCTGTCTTTTTTTATAAACTGATATACAAATTATATAGTGGTCTCTCCCCCTGGGATGAAATGCAGCTGTAGTTGGTGTTCATGGCAATAAAAATGATGGCTTTTTAGCAATGCACAGCAACATTACAGAGCAGTTTAGTGCAGGGAAGAAAGAAGCATACCTTAAGCAATTCAAACAATATTCTTGTTTCTAACTAAAATTTTCCTTTAACTTACCCAAGTTGGAATTTTGACCGGGGCAACTTGATTAACTCTCTTTTTTAATTTAAATGCCACAAGATGTCATTCACCAAAAGTGTTCAGGACTTTGGTTTTATTTCTCATGCAAAAGATGGCATTTCAAAAAGGAGTAACGATTTTCAGGTTACCTCGATGTTCTGGGTGTCCAACTTATGACACCCTACAGGGGCTTGATTTTGAAGAAAGTGACAAGAACCTCCTGAAAATTCTTTTCTTTAAGCCAAATATTGGCTGCTTCCTGGAAGAGATACTGTAGTTAACCACACGTGGATGGACTCGATTCAGGAATCCCTGGGTGAAATCATGTGGTCTGTTATGCAGGTCATCTGTATAACTCAGATGTAGCCTGCAGGTTATGCAGACTGGAGCATCACAATGGTCACTCCTGAGTTGTGGTTTACAGCTCTTGCAGTGACAGCGCAGTGATTTCAGCAGGTATTTACTTTACACCTTAGGCCTGGTCTACACTAAGCGTTTAAACTGATTTTAGCAGCGTTAAACCGTTTTAACGGTGCACCCGTCCACACAACGAGGCCCTTTATATCGATATAAGGGGCTCTTTAAACCGGTTTCTGTACTCCTCCCCGACGAGAGGAGTAGAGCTGAAACCAGTATTGCCGTGTCAGATTAGGTTTAGTGTGGCCGCAAATCAACGGTATTGGCCTCCGGGCGGTATCCCACAGTGCACCATTGTGACCATTCTGGACAGCAATCTGAACTCAGATGCAGTGGCCAGGTAGACAGGAAAAGCCCCACGAACTTTTGAATTTCATTTCCTGTTTGCCCAGCGTGGAGCTCTGATCAGCATGGGTGGCAATGCAATCCCAAATCCAAAAAGAGCTCCAGCATGGACCATGTGGGAGATACTAGATCTGACCGCTGTATGGGGAGACAAATCTGTTCTATCAGAGCTCCGTTCCAGAAGATGAAATGCCAAAGCATTTGAAAAAAATCTCCAGGCTATGATACAGAGTCCACAGCACAGTGCTGCTTGACAAGCGTAACGGAAAGCCAAAGGATCAAATGCACGCTCCTGGAGGGAGGGAGGGGGTACTGAGGACTCCAGCTATCCCACAGTCCCCAGCAGTCTCCGAAAGGTATTTGCATTCTTGGCTGAGCTCCCAATGCCTGTAGGGTCTAACACATTGTCTGGGGTGGTTCAGGGTATAGCTCGTTAATTTACCCCCCTCTCCCAACCGGGAAAGAAAAGGGAAAAAAATCATTTCTTTACTTTTTTGAATGTCACCCTATGTCTGCTACATGCTGCTGGTAGACGCGATGCTGCGGCAATGAACAGCAGTATCCTCTCTCCTCCCTTCCCTGGTGGCAGGCGATACAATATGACTGCTATCCATCGTCGTCATCAGCCCGTGAGTGCTCCTGGCTGGCCTCAGGTGAGGTCAGCCGGGGGCGCCTGGGTAAAAATAGGAATGACTCTCGGTCATTCTCAGTAGATGGTACAGAACGGCTGGTAACTGTCTTCATCATAGCAACTTGGGCCTGAGCTCCATCAGCCTCCTCCCTTTCATGTGTAAAGAAAAGATTCTGTACTGCCTGGACTATCATAGCAGCGGGATGCTGGGCTACTCTCCCGTGCACCGTTTAATGTCCTGCCTGAACTATCACAGCAGCTGGAGGTTGCCTTCCCCTCATTTTATCTCACTAACAAGTCAGTGTTTCTTATTCCTGCATTCTTTATTACTTCATCACACAAATGGGGGGACACTGCAACGGTAGCCCAGGAAGGTTGGGGGAACAGGGAGGCAACAGGTGGAGTTGTTGCAGGGGCACCCCCTAAAATGGCATGTAGCTCATCATTTCTGCGGGATCTAACACGGAGTGGCTGTGCTCTCTGTTTCTCTGGTACACTGGTTCTCTAGTACACTTGCACCATATTCTAGGCAGGACTGACTCTGTTTTTAGATACCCTAAAGGAGGGATTGACTCGGGGAGTCATTCCCATTTTTGTCTTTGCGCCCCCGGCCAACCTCAGCCAGGGGCACCCATGACAGCAGCAGACGGTACAGAACAACTGATAACTGTCTCTGCTATCTTGCAAAGGCAAATGAATGCTGCTGTGTAGCGCTACAGTACGGCATCTGTTAGCAACATCCAGCAGACATACGGTGACAGTTAAAAAAAAGCTGAACAGGCTCCATGGTTGCCGTGCTGTGGTGTCTGCCAGGGCAATCCAGGGAAAAAGGGTGTGAAATGATTGTCTGTCTGCCGTTGCTTTCACAGAGGAAGGAATGAGTGACGAAATTTACCCAGAATCACCCGTGACACTGTTTGCACCATCATGCATTGGGGTCTCAACCCAGAATTCCAATGGGCGGGGGAGACTGCGGGAACTATGGGATAGCTACAGGATAGCTACCCACAGTGCAGTGCTCCAGAAATCGACGCTAGCCTCGGACCATGGACGCACACCACCGAATTAATGTGCTTAGTGTGGCCGCGTGCATTCGACTTTATACAATCTGTTTTACAAAACCGGTTTATGTAAAATCAGAATAATCCCGTAGTGTAGACATACCCTTAGGGTTCAGTTGTTTGTGTTGTATGAAATGAGGATCTTTCTCTTTCTTCCTGTCGGCAGTTCAGTGTCTTGTTATCTCCCCCACTGAGTTAGTGTTTTACCCTCTGTGTGTACCCTCTGTGCTTCTCAGCCCTGCCAGTTATAGCCATCACACTGTTTCAGACAGGCAGGTGTGAGCTTGCATTAATATATTATCTGCAGAGTCCTAGCTTGTATCTCTGTAGTCACCCCAGTGTTTGCACAGATGTAGTGTGTTGGTCAGTGCTTTAATCTGTTCTCAAAACTGCTCAGCATGTTCCAGTTTTGCTCAGTGCTATATGTATGTCTGCTTCCCAGAGTAAACAGGCACTTGTATGCCTTTCGAGTGTTCCCATATCCATTTTGAAAGCTCCTTTCTACTGTACAGTTACCTGCCTTTCTCCTCACCTCTCCCCTTCTTTCACTCTCTCTCACACACGGCCATACTGGGTCAGACCAAAGGTCCATTTACCCAGTATTCTGTCTTCGACAGTGGCCAATACCAGGTGCCCAGAGGGAATGAACAGAACAAGGCAATCATCAAGTGATCCATCCCCTGTTGCCCATTCCCAGCTTCTGGCGAACAGAGGCTAGAGACACCATCCCTGCCCCTCCTGGCTAATAGCCATTGATGGACCTATCCTCCAGGAACTTATCTAGTTCTTTTTGAACCCTGTGATAGTCTTGGCCTTCACAACATCCCCTGGCAAAAAAGTTCCACATACTAACTCAGCGTTGTGTGAAAAAATCCTTCCTTTTGTTTAAACCTGCTGCTTATTAATTTCATTTGTTGACCCCTAGTTCTTGTGTTTATGAAAAGGAGTAAATAAGACTTATCTACTTTCTCCTCACCAGTCATGATTTTATAAACCTCTATCATATCCTCCCTTAGTTATCTATTTGTCAAGCTGAAAAGTCCCAGTCTTGTTAATCTCTCCTCATATGGAAGCTGTTCCATACCCCTAATCATTTTTGTTGCCCTTTTCTGAACCTTTTTTAATTCCAATACATCTTTTTTTGCGATAGGGTGACCACACTTGCATGCAGTATTCAAGATGTGCGCGTACCATGGATTTATATAGAGGCCATATGATATTTTCTGTCTTATCTGTCCCTTTCCTAATGAGTGCCGACATTCTGTTAGCTTTTTTGACTGCTGCTGCACATTGAGTGGGTGTTTTCAGAGAACTATCCACAATGACTCCAAGATCCCCATCATTTTATCTGTATAGTTGAGATTGTTTTCTTCTCCTCTGTTTGGGTTGTTTATTAATAAGTAGACATCCCGTCATGTCCCAGACTGATTTGTGAATCTTCAACCAAATTAACGTTCTCTTTCCCCTGTCCCCCATAGGGTACCTCTGAAGCCCCTAGCATAATTGTTAGGAAATAGGTGGGTACCTCTGAAGCCCCTAGCATAATTGTTAGGAAATAGGTCAGCCTCTGCATCAAAGCCTTAAAATCCTCAGTTCAGTAACTTCATCTATAGCAAAAATGATGTGTTGATGGATACTATCTCATTTGCCACACCTTCTGTCTGTGCCTGGTGAGAGCACATCTCAGGTATTGTGCAGTGCTCAGAACACATCAAGATCTTTCAGAGATACTGAGATGTTGGAGCAAATTCAGAGGACCAAAATGGTAAAGGATCAGACAAGACTGCGTAAATACTACAAGAAAGAAAGGTTTGGCTTGATTAACTGCTGATACGATAGCCAAGCCAATTCAGGTAAATCACTTTTCTCACAGGCTTACTTTGATGGGATGGCTCAGTTGGAAATGATGTTTGGTGGCAAAGACGCAACATGGTGTTGTAGGCTCTATGCTACTAGAGATGCCGTCTTTCAGAAGATATATAAAGTCAAGGTCCAGATGAACAGTGGTCAGTCAAACCAGAGTTTCAGGGCTCCATCCTACAAAGCACTGAGCACTTTGGTCCTGTCATAAACAGATAGTTAAGGGTTAATAGAACAGGAATACTTTATGTCTCTTTTGACTGTAAAGGGTTAACAAGTTCAGTGAGCCTGGCTGTCACCTGACCAGAGGACCAATCAGGGGACAGGATACTTTCAAATCTTGAGGGAGGGAAGTCTGTGTGTGTGCTGTTAGTTTTTGGTGGTTGTTCACTCTGGGGACTCAGAGGGACCAGACGTGCAACCAGGTTTCTCTCCAATCTCTCCGATACAGGTTCTTATAAGTTCAGAATAGTAAGTACTAGGTGATAAGGCGAGTTAGGCTTATGTTTGTTTTCTTTATTTGCAAATGTGTATTTGGCTGAAAGGATTTTACTTTGTACTTGTATACTTAGGCTGGGAGGGTATTCCCAGTGTCTATAGCTGAAAGAACCTGTAACATATTCCATCTTAAATTTACAAAGATAATTTTTACTGTTTTTTCTTTCTTTAATTAAAAGCTTTTCTTGTTTAAGAACCTGATTGTTTTTTTATTCTGATGAGACCCAGGGGACTGGGTCTGGATCCACCAGGGAATTGGTGGGGAGAAAGGAGGGAAGGAGGGGAGAGAGGTTATTTTCTCTCTGTGTTAGGATTACTGCTTCTCTCAGGGAGAGTCTGGGAGGGGGAGAGAGAAGGAGGGGGGAAGGTGGATTTTCCTCTCTGTTTCAAGATTCAAGGAGTTTGAATCACAGTGATCTTCCAGGGTAACCTAGGGAGGGGAAGCCTGGGAGAGGCAACGGTGAGGGAAAGGGTTTACTCTCCTTATGTTAAGATCCAGAGGGTCTGGGTCTTGGGGTTCCCCGGGCAGGGTTTTGTGGGGACCAGAGTGTACCAGGTACTGGAATTCCTGGTTGGTGGCAGCGCTACAAGTACTAACCTGGTAATTGAGCTTAGAGGAATTCATGCTGCTACCCCATCTTTTGGACGCTAAGATTCAGAGTGGGGAATTATACCATGACAGGTCCCTATCTAGAAAAGCATTTAAGCACATTTTTAACTTTGCCCAGGGCTACTCACGTGCTTAACTTGAAGCATATGCTAAAGTGATTTCCTGGATTTGGCAAAAATAACAAGGAGTCCTTGTAGCACCTTAGAGACTAACAAATTTATGTGAGTATAAGCTTTTGTGGGCTAAAACCCACTTCATCAGATGCATGGAGTGGAAAATACAGTAGGGAGGTATAAATACACAGCATATGAAAAAATAGGAGTTGCCTTACCAAGTGGGGGGGTCAGTGCTAACGAGCCAATTCAGTTAAGGTGGAAGCAGCCTATTCTCAACAGTTGACGAGGGGGTGAATAACAAGGGAAGGAAAATCACTTTTGTAGTGCTAATGAGGCCAGTGCAATCAAAGTGGTCCCTTTCAAACAGTTGACAAGAAGGTGTGAGTATCAGCAGATGCAAATTAGTTTTTGTAGTGACCCATCCACTCCCAGTCTTTATTCAGGCCTAATTTGGTGGTGTCCAGTTTGCAAATTAATTCCAATTCTGCAGTTTCTCGTTGAAGTCTATTTTTGAAGTTTTTTTGTTGAAGAATGGCCACTTTTAAGTCTGTTATTGAGTGTCCAGGGAGACTGAAGTTCTCCTACAGGTTTTTGCAGGGCTTTGGAGCAGATCCCGGAGCTGGAGTGTGGAGCAGGGGAGCTGCAGGTTTTTGCCTGGAGCTGGAGTGGAGCCAGAACGCAGCTCCAAAGCCCTGGGGTTTTGAATGTTATAAGTCTGATTTGTGTCCATTTATTCTTTTGCGTAGAGACTGTCAGGTTGGCCAACGTACATGGCAGAGGGGCATTGCTGGCACATGATGGCATATAGCACATTGGTAGATGTGCAGATGAACAAGCCCCTGATGGTGTGGCTCATGTGGTTAGGTCCTATGACGATGTCCCTTGAATAGATATGGGGACGAAGTTGGCACTAGGGTTTGTTGCAGGGATTGGTTACTGGATTAGTATTTTTGTTGTGTGATGTGTGGTTGCTTGTGAATATTTGATTCAGGTTGGGGCTGTCTGTAAGCGAGGACTGGCCTGCCTCCCCAAGTCTGTGAGAGTGAGGGATCATCCTTCAGAATAGGTTGTAGATCCTTGATGATGCACTGGTGATGTTCTGTTACTTTTTTTGTTGGGCCTGGGTACTCTTCTGGCTCTGTCAATCTGTTTCTTCACTTCAGCAGGTAGGTATTGTAGTTTTAAGAACACTTGATAAAGATCCTCTAGGTGTTTGTCTCTGTCTGAGGGATTGGAGCCTATCTTAGAGCTTGGCTGTAGACAATGGATTGTGTGATGTGGTCTGGATGAAAGCTGGGTATGCTCCACACTCTGCAGGTCTGAGCCCTTAGTGAACATAATTTTTCTAACCCTTGAATAAATATCTCCAACAGCAGGCATATTTTATAGAGGAGTGTATGAGTACGTATGTACTGTGTGTGTGTTAGGTAGCAAGGACTATAGTTAAGGTTGCCAAACGCTTTCTGTTATAAGACCTTGTTTTTAGTTGCTTATAAATTAGTCAAATTTTGACCATTTGGGCTGAAAATTTACATGCCAGCTATATACCTCGGGTTGAATTTTGTTGGGGAAATTTCAGGAAAAATTGTTCAGCCATTTCTCCAAATGAGATGAGAAAAAATATTGTTCTGTCCATGTTTTAAAAAAAAATAAATCTAAAAACTGCATGACTGAGAAGCTCTAGTGCCCCAATGCTTTGGAGCAAGGACTTGTCCTAGCACTTGAGATATACGCCTTTTACCATCTCTGTAAAAATTGGTTCAAATTTGGCCAAGTTTGCACATCTGAAAATCTGTTTCTACATTTACTCAGTAGAGACTTGTTAGAATTTGGTGGCAAAGTTTTTTCCAAAGATTCCATCTCTGCTGTGTGTACTCAGGGCCGGCGCTACCATTTAGGCAGCCTAGGCAATCACCTAGGGTGCCAGAATAAATGGTGGGCGCCGTTTTGCCAGAGGGGGCGGCAGGCGGCTCCGGTGGAGCTGCCGCAGTGGTGCCTGCGGAGGGTCCGGTGCTCCGCGGCTCCAGTGCAGCTGCCGCAGTGGTGCCTGCGGACAGTCGGCTGCTCGCGCGGCTCCGGTGGACCTCCCCCAGGAACGACTGCGGCAGCTCCACCAGAGCCGCGGAGCAGTGGACCCTCCACAGGCACCACTGCGGCAACTCCACCGGAGCCGCGGACCAGCGCGCGGGACGGCGAAATTCCCATCCGCCTAGGGCGCTCAAATCCCTTGCGCCGGTCCTGTGTGTACTCCATCCCAGGGCTGCAGAGGTGAATGGGACTTTTCCTGGAATTGCTGTTACTGCTAGCTAGGGGTTACTGGTGCCAAGAAAAGGAATTTAAGAGAAGAAAGATTCCTGGTCCTTTGCCCTCAGTGCTCCCCCTGCTTTTACCCTATCAGCAAGGATGAGAAAGAGGAAAGAGCCTGACTGGAATGCAAAGGTGTGAGGAGCGAGTCCTGGGGCGGAGGTGGTGGTGTGTGTGTATCAGGGAATGGAGAGATGAGGGGGAAGACTGGAACAAGGGGCTGAGGAGATGGAGAGGAGACTTTGTATATATGGTGGTGGATTCTCATCACTGGCAATTTTTAAATCAAGATTGGCATTTTTTTTAAACGTATGCTCTAGTTCAAACACAAATTATTTTGGGGCAGTTCTATGGCCTGTGTTATACCAGAGTTCAGACTAGATAACCACTATGGTCCCTTCTGACCTTGGAATCTATCCATACATCTATGTATTGATAGATATACTGTGTGTGTGTACTACAGACAAATTTAAAAAGTGTGTGTCCATAAGATTGTATAAATATAATTTTAAAAAAAAAGTAATTCTAATTTGAATAATTACTCGGTTTCAGTTGCCAGTGGTATTCTTCTTTCCCTGCTCTAAACTGTGATGTGTCATTGCTGTAGTTAAGTCCCATTATGGCAGCATTTTAGAATGAGGTGAAAGCATTTATATATAGTTTACTAAAGCACATTTTCATTCTTTGGATTGGAAGGTACTATAAAAATGAAGCATATAAACACCAAAGGAGGAGGAGACTTGTTTAGGGTAGACCAAGAATGTATAACTAGGAGTCATAGTATGAAACTGAGGCAAGGAAAAATATCCTAATGAATATCAGTTCCACTCAGTGGAACAGTCTTCAAGGATAAGAAGTGGAAGTTTTTATGTTCAAGTCATTTAATACTACAATAGATTAAACGAAGTACTGAACAGGACAGTCTTGCATTTTTAGAGAAATGGACCTAATAGATCTTATCTCTGATATCTTTGATTTAGTGGCATGCAAACGGCACTGAAATTAAGGGGATTGTGCTTTCCTTACTCATGTTAGGGATTATATTAATTTGAGATTTTATGGAAATGTCTTTTAAATACCTGCCTAAATATTCATAGCGTGTTTCTATATGCAATACGAAAGGTATTGGTATTCAATAACATTAGTATATAATTGCATTTAATAATATGCTTTAGACTGTCCAACCTAACACTTGAATAAATTGCCGTAATTTAAAGCAGTAGAAGCCTAGTGACTTTTAAATGGTGCATAAAAATCCTAAAATGTTTTGACTTATAATAGAGTGAAAACAGAACCATTATAGCAGTTCTCAGCATGTGAGGCAAAAAATGACGACCTAAGGGCAGATCCCATAAAGGCTGCATAAGACGCATTAGTTCAGCCTTTTTGCTCTATTGTGTGGGATTTTGTGACATGGAAACAAAACATAGTTTTAATGATTAATTCAATGTGAATTTTTTAGTTCATAGCTGTCTCAGAGCTTTTTTTGAGAAGCTGTGGTTTGCGTGAAGGGAAAAATCTGATGCAGTCCTTTTTAGCAGGCGTCCACACGGCTGCTGTATACAGTCAGAATGGGATGTTAACAAATGTGAGAGATTTCACTGCTGTTCTTGGGGGAGAGGGGGCGTAGAATTAACTTACAAAGAAAGTCCAAATACTAAAGAGAGCTAGTAAATGGCAAAATTGTGCCGTGTACAAGATCTCTTTAAATAGGGTGACCATCCGTCCCGTTTTTAAAGGCACATTTCCGTTTTTGAGGACTTATTCTTATAGGTGCCTATTACCCCTCACCCCCTGTCCTGTTTTTTCACAGTTGCTATGTGGTAATCCTATCTTTAAATGTAGTTTTTCTAGTAAGAAGAATTGTCCCCATTAAAATTCTTCCTCCGTAATTAAACTTATTAAAGCTTTTGATTCATTGAGGATATTCATATAATTTAAGGTTTCAGTGGTAGCCATGTTAAATGGTAGTCTGTATCAGCAAAAAAATGAGGCGTCCTTGTGGCATCTTAGAGACTAACAAATTTATTTGGGCATAAGCGGGTTCTAGCCCACGAAAGCTTATGCCCAAATATATAAATTAAGTGTCTGTGTACAGTATAGTACCCTACCTCATTGTTTGACTTCTTTTTGCTTAGGTTAGGAGTATCTCTTCAGGCCTGTCTCCTACAGATTGTAGGGTACAGAAATCTGGTTGCAGAGGTTGAAAAGCTGCGCAGAGAGCCATATGATTCAGAGAATCCCCAACATGAAGAGATGCTTCTAAAGGTGAGCGCTGAAATCACTTTGACATGGAACACTTGCTTCCTGGTGATTCCACATGCCCTATTTGTAAAAGCGTCATACACAGTTTCCACAGGTACTTCTTAACTTCCTCCGTGCTCTCTTAAAATGGCATATTTCAGCAGTATTCATCAACACAGGTTGTAAGTTGCTAGACATGCAGCTACCCTGCACTTATTTATGAACACTATCGTGGATTTACAGGCTCTGTGCTATGCCCCAGCCTTTAAACAGTCAGACCTTCAGGGGCTCACACTTTTCCAGAAGGGCTGGCCACTTGCCCTCAACTCCTCTGAGACTGGCCTTTGGGATCCAACAATCCCTGTTTCTTGGCATGAGCTCATAACTGTGAATCCAGTTGAGGTAGACTCCTGTTCAGAGATTTTCTACACCCTTTGGGGATCAGTGCACATCAGTAAGTAGAACCAGCAGCAACAGGAAATCTTTTTTCCAAAGCTGGGTAGGTTTTAATAGTCAGCTGGAATACAATGTTGGGAAGTCCTTAGGTTAGCAGAGAGAACAAAAGGTTAAGACAGGATTCATATTGGCTAAAGTCAGGGCTCCATTAGGCCAGCTTGTTCTGGAATCCATCTTAGCACTCTCACGCTGTCCTTTCATCTCTCAGTGCTAAGTGAAAGTGCCTGTATGTCTGAGAACCCTGTACTTGTCACAGGCCCCTGACACCTTCACCAACAAAGGCCAGCTTGTTATGGAATCCATTTTAGCACTCTCACACTTTCCCTTTGTCTCTCAGTCCCAAGTGAAAGCGCCTGTATGTCATAGAACCCTGTACTTGTCACAGGCCCTGACACCTTCACCAACAAATCATCAAGTATAAACTCCTGGGGCACTATAACAAGCTTAACATGGAGTCAGACTGTCATCTTGTGTACTCCAATCTGTCTTGCCACCCAGGTAAACTTCCCTTTGTGACAGAGATGGTACCTTACATCATGAATCACAGCAATATTCAGGCTACTTCCAGTCCCAGAGGACCAGCCACTTTTTCCCCAGGTCAAATGCACCTTAGATATCACACCAAAGACAACGCTGTAGTCAGTCCTATAATAAACTATGTACAGATTTAATGAAAAGAAAAGGAAATTAGAGAGTTACTTGCAAGGTTAAAGCTGATAAACATACAATGACAAATGAGTTCCAATCGTAAGTTTTAAAAAAAAGTAATGGAAACTTCTATAATAAGCAGCAAAGAGTCCTGTGGCACCTTATAGACTAACAGATGTATTGGAGCATGAGCTTTCTCTATAATAAGCAAGCTCTATATGTCCTTTAGGGATAATCCAGGGTAAGCACTAGGGATCTTTTGCTTATGCCTAATAATCCTTGCTCCCTAGAGTCCGAGCAGCATAAACACATAGTTCCTCCTTGTTAGAGGTTTTTATTCCTTTTCCCTCCTTCTGCTCTGAGCGGCAAACTTGGCTGATGAGAGGAATCCAGTTGCAAGACTCATCTTCATGGGGGAGGGAGAGTAAACAACAAAGTCTTTTGTCCTCTTTAATGTTCCACTGTAACCCTTCTGGTGTCAATGGACCTTCCTCCTTGGGAAGGACATAACATCATCTGTTGGAGACCAGCATTTCACACTACAGTAGAACCTCAGAGTTATGAACACTTCAGGGATGGAGGTTGTTTGTAATTCTGGATTGTTTGTAATTCTGAACAAAATGTTATGGTGGTTCTTTCAAAAGTCCACAACTGAACGTTGACTTAATATAGCTTTGAAACTTTTCTTTGCCGAAATAAAATGCTGCTTTTAACCGTCTTAATTTAAATGAAACAAGCACCGAAACAGTTTCCTTACATGGTCGCATTTTTTTTTTCAACTTTTCCTTTATTTTTATTTTTTGGTAGTTTAACACAGTACTGTGCTGTTCAGTGTTTGCTTTTTATTGCTTTTTTTTGCTTTTTATTGTGTACTTGTGCTTCCAGATGAGGTGTGTAGTTCACCAGTCAGTTCATAACTCTGGTGTTCGTAACTCTGAGCTTCTACTGTAGTTAATGTCTCTCTCCTGTCTGGTGATCTACACAGTTAGAGGCTTACAGTGCAAACACTTACAATGTGGGATACAGATGTTATAAGTGAGATTAGTGCATGCAGCAACTCACAAGCATTCAGTAAAGTCTGAACACGTACTTGTAATTCTCACACCTATTTTAACAGTACTAACACACAGGTGAGCCAGACTGATTTCAGCTGTGTATTTGTCAGTATTCAATGGAGGCCAAGGGACCTTGGCATGGCCTGGCACCAGGTCTGTCAGTGTCAGACCTTTGTTGTAGGAGAAGCATTTTAACTCCTCTGCTCCCAGAGGGTAAGAATGCAAAGTTTGATGGGAGAGACGCATGTTCACAAAAATTATGCCAAAAATTCCCACTTTTGTCACCAACACAAAGCCTAGAAATATGGTCTGCCATTTGGACGCGCCCACAGATGTCTATCACTTACCTGACTGACAATCCCACGCTCTTGCTGCCTTTGGCAATAGAACTGAGCTGTCATTTTTGTACCGAAGGAATGTCTGAACAATTCCTTCAAGCAAAGAACCAAGTTCGTTTTTCTCCAACATTAGGCAAAGTAAATTCTCTTGTTTCTGAATGTGTTGACTTCTTACACCAGAAGCAGACCTCCAGCTATGATTATTTCAAAATCAGGTGTGTGGGGGTTGAATATATATTAAAAACTCATATATAATAATACACAATTAAAGTAATATTGCAGTCAGTCAGCTCTGGTTTCCAGGTTATACAGAGCCAAAACTGACTAGTTTAGTGAGTTTTTAATGCTGCTCTTCAGAATCATTGTTGGCAGCAGTGAAACTGATAGGAATCAGATCAGAATCACTATGCAATTCTTTGGGGACCGCCCTGTGCTTAAGCAGAAGCAGGCACTCGCCTTATTCACTAAAGAACAGGGCTCAAAAACAGAAACTGTGGGATGGGATAGGGTAGCAGAGACACCTTCCTTGTAGCAGCCAGAGCTGAAGAAGGAGTAGAGTAATGGGAAAAGTATCTATTGCCATAATGATTCAGCCCAATGTTTCATGTAGTCCAGTATCCTGTCTCTGAAAATGGCCAGGACCAGATGCTTCAGAGAAGGTACAAGAAGCTCTGCAATTTTACTGGCGAGGGGATAACCTGCCCCCAAGGAAAAGTTTCCTCTTAACACACCTATTTCACCCAGCAAATTCCTGAAATAGAGCTCTTATCATCATGAATAAACTTGAACAGTCTTTGAAAAACAAACATTTGATTGTTTTATTAAAAGTTATAATTGGTATCTCTGAATAGCACCATCATCTGCAACATCATTTGTAACTTTGCAGAATGATAGCCTAGGGAGAGTCATTTCAAGGAGTCACTTGGGAGTCATTGAAATCCATGGGAGGTAAGTGCCTAAGTGCTTTAGAAAATCCCAGTAAGCACTTAACTGCATCTTTGAGTCCCTAAACAATTTTAAAAACCTGGCCTCCCCCAAGTGCCTGAATCTCTTTGGAATGTAGGCTCCTAAATCATATAGGTGCTTTTGAAAAATTTTTCTCCTAAATTAGAACTAAAGCCAGATGGAAACTGATTGTAATAAGAAAAATATTTGTGAAAATTTCATTTTAAACAGTAAAGTTCTTCCTGTTTTTAAAATAAGGACATTGATGTCCAGTCTCCACTATTTGCCTCCCATACCATTTATCAAGCATCAGTTTGCAGCATGCTTTCAACATAAGAGTTAGTGAATACCAAATAGCAGTCTGTCTGGGGCTTCGATTTGTTTTCAGTTCACATCAGGGAAGATTAGGTTGATTCCTCCTCATTGTTTCTAGACATTCTGATTAAATGATCTCTCCAGTGGGAAATTCTCCTAGTTCTTAATGGTTATTATTTATTCATGTTACCAGAAGGACATTTTGTGAGATAAGGTAAAGATTTATCCAATGTGATTGAACTAGCGAAGAATAATATTGATGCAGTGAATACTGTTGCTGGCTGTATAAGCAAGAATTTGGAAATGTGCTTAAAATATTACATGCTGTTGCATACCATGATAAAACAGGAAATGTTAATAAAGATAAAGCTTATTTTTTTTAAAAGTTGAACAAATGGTTTTATAAAGTTTTTAAAAAATTAAACTGCATTTTGAATTCTAGAATGTGAAGTTTCTGTAATATTATAAATTATGAGTTCTGGAATTTCATTTCCCCTCCTAGTATTTAATGATTTTTTGCACTTCAAGAATGCTTTTTCATACGAGTGCTCCTTGAGACATTGGTCAAGAATATCTGAGTGAGCTGATGATACGGTGATAGTAGATTTTAGATTAACAACAATTGTCTTATTCACATCAGAATGAGAAAATGTATTGTTTTACGCCATGGTACATAAATATGTACATCGTGTGCCTCTTATTTGAATAATCCTGCCAATTTAAGCATTTTATTGGGTGTCCATCATTGTGGCATCTAGGCATGGTATTCACTGTGGATGTAGTTTCATAAACGGCTTTAAAATGGCGATTGTAAAAAGATATGTAGGAGCAAAGGCATCTAAAATGCCTATGAAAATGACACATCTCTCTGACTATCTATTCCCACAACTAGATACTGTGGACCAATGAAACTTGGTTGATTTACACCAGTTTGTTCAATCATGGTAACTTTTTCTTTTGTTGTTTTTATGTGAGCTCAGTGAAGGCCTCGTCCCTGAATTAAGTATGAAGGTGAACTATGCCATTCCTGTTCAGGTTTTTCTCTTTTATAGTTTCAGTGCAGTGTTAGCCAAGTCACCACTCTCAATTCCTGATAATTCTAGAGTATTGCATAAGATGTATCAGAAAAGATTGCTGCAGAGCCTTATGGAACTGAGAAGATTGATTGCCTGCTGGCATGTCAGTTATTTACAACAAAATGCTAACGTATTTCTGACTCTGCTTATGGAGGCAGTTTCTATTTCGATGCCTAAAGTATAAAGAAACAAGTGCTTGTGAGGGTTTGTACAACTCTTGTATAATGTCAGAGGGGGTTTCCTAGGGTAGTATTTGAATTGTTTGCAGTATTAAAGAAAAATTTTTAGAGGCTGGTACCTGGCCACAGGCTCTTGTTGCTGAATGCTATGCATAGTGATGCACTTAGGTTGCATGGAGAATTTCATAAAAATAAAGACCTATTATATACATGGAAAACTTAATCGTTAACTTCTCTGTAATATTCCTAGTTATGGAAATGTTTGAAGCCTGATTGCCCATTGGAAGCTCGGATTTCGAAGCAGTGGTGTGAAATTGGTTTCCAAGGAGACGATCCTAAAACAGATTTTAGAGGGATGGGCCTCCTGGGATTATATAACCTGTTGTAAGTAGATATACAGATACTTGAGTTTGAAGATGTAATGCTACTTCTACTAATATAACACAAATGTTGATATTGTTAAAAGTTTATAGGCATAATTCCTGAAACACTAAAGACTCATCTCAGAAAACTGTGCCAAATAAAACAATTTTATCTTGAGATAGAAATATTTCTTAAAAACCTTAAGCCACGAATCTTGAAATTTAGACAATGCACATGGTTTACTGTGGTATTTCTGTTTATGTTGAGTTTGTACTCATTTGTGAAACATTAAACAAACATGAGAACAGAAACATTTCCATTAAGCATATAGCATTTATTTTATTTTATAGTATTTTTTGTGTGTAGAGATATACTCTGTAAGAAATATAAAAATCTTGTTTGTTTGCCTATATATGTTTGCTCCTTTGAGGAGTTTTGTTCTGACTTATTGGTTGGAACTGAAAAAAATGCCATCACTGTTAGTTATTGTCTGTAGTTAGATCACATTCAATCTTATAATTAGACCCTGAAAAAAAAAATCTGATTGCTTTGGTGAATTTTAAATAGCCTTTTATTTTTTCGTTATTTGCTACCATAATATCTGTCCGTTTGATTTTTGACATCTCAGTATTAAATAACACAAAAATCCTGTGCTGCTTCTGTCCCTTGATCTAAAGATATCTAAGTATTTTACAATTGTTTAATAAACTACTCCTCACAACATCCCTGTGAGGTCAGGAAAATGTTTTTCATGGTGCAGAGTGGGAATCAGAAAGGTTCAGTGACTCAGCCAATGTCGGTCTGTGGCACAGCTTATCTTAGAATTCCAGCTCCTGGTTCCAAATTCTACTCTTTGATCGCAAAAGAAATCATTCCCATTGTACTTGGCATTGTGGTATTGTGACGGCCAGTCTTAGCTGACAATTTGGGAACTGAACTGAGGCTCTCCAGAGCTAAAAGCAGGAGCTGCTACAGTTTGAGCTCAAGTGCCACAGCTCTGTAGCTGGGGCTATAACAGACTCCTATCCTGTGCATATCAGGGACAGAGGTGGGACATGTAACATGCACTCCTTAATATGTACATAAAGATATCTGGATACTTTATATATACACACTGATCATTTTAAAAATATATTATCAATATATTAAAGCATTTTATATACCATCGTATATATGCAGAACTGCCCTTGGCAATATTTGAAAGTATTGGGACTATTGTATGAGCATAGCTTGCCAGCATTAAGAATTTCCTGACTTTGTTCGCAAATTGCATTAAGTATTTTAATGTGTGCACCTACAGGTATTTTGCTGAACGGGATGCTGCAGTAGCTCAGCAAGTTCTCTCTGATTCCCTTCAGCCGAAATACAGGTAATGCTTGAGGCTAACAATAAATTGACTTCAAATAAATTTTTGTTAGACTTGTGTGCTCAGGTATTGCCATATGCTGTCTCTGGGGCTGTCTACGTGGAGAGTTAATGCACGGCACAGTGGGGTGTAAATCTACAGCACCCTAGCCCTGCTGTGCACTAACTGGCCGTACAGACCCTGCTGTCATGTACTAAAAGTTCCCTAGTGCGCTTTGACCTACTGCTGTTTGAAATGCTAACTGTCCTTATAGGCAAGCCCTGTCTCTAAATTAAAATAGCTAGCTACTGTAAATTAATCAGATTGAGAGGACAAACTCATGTATTTCATGTACTGAATCAAACATAGTTTATTTTATTGCTAAATATTTTCATTTTATTCCATATTCTTTTAATTTTAAGCTACTTATCTTTTTATGTGCTTTTCTTTAATTCTCTCTTGTCTTTCACCATGAAGGGACATCACTAAAGAGGAGCTGAGGTATTGTTTTCTCTCCTTTCAGTTTTGTAAGCTTTTACATGTAAATAAAGATCAAACCATATTTGGAGTAAACCCAACATTTATCCAAGTATTCTCCAAGAGTGTACTTGATGTATTCCCTTCTTTAGCTCAATGCTGCAGTGGTCACCAAATCTTACTGGCTGCACAAGGATATGGTGCAATTAAACATGCTGATGTGTATAAGATCAAATGTCAGCCTTGCTTCATCATATTTAAAGCAGATTCTGCGTATTGTAGCTACAACTGGACAAATTATTTGTTGCAAATAAAATGTGTGACAAATTTAGCTCTTTAATTAAAATTCTCAGGACATGCAAACAGTTCCAGACTTCTGTAACCCTGACTTACTAGTCAGAAGTATTTGCCGAATAGTTTGGGCTAACAGTTTTAAGCTTACAAGTTGTTCATATCAACTGTCTGCTATTCCTTAATTGTGATCACCTGGCTACATTAGCACTGCCATGCCAGTGTCAGATACGTTAGAAGAAGGTGCAAGAAGCTAATCTAATGGGTAATAATGGAAAAGCCTATCTGTAGGGAAAGTTTCTGCCCCTCTTCCCCAAAAGCTCAGGCGCACAGTTGCCCAAAAGAACAAAAATGTTTATTCCTTGTGTTCTCATTATCCATATAAAGAATCCATTTTTTAGTCCTGCTAAGCTCTTGGCCTCTAATACCTTGTGACAATGAGTTCCATGTGCATTGCATAAAATATCACTTCGTGTTATCATTTTTAAATTTTTTTGTGTCAATGGACATCTCCTTGCTCTTGTAGTAAGAGAATATGAAAATTGGAGCAATCAATTAACTTCTCTATGCAGTTCCTTAATTTATATACATCTATCGTGTGTCCCCTTTAATTCATCTCATTGCTAAATGTTTGTGTAATATACAAGGCAAGCACAAAGTATTATTAAGGCCTGTCAGAACCAGCAATAGGAATAGGATTTGAGACTACCTGACTCCTAGGTCAGTAGTCTTTTTATATCTTATACATTTTTATTTAAGCAATGAGTGGGGGCGGGGGAGTCCATACAGAAGTTATAGCTTTCAGAGTGGTAGCAGTATTAATGTGTATCAGCAAAAACAGTGAGGAGTCCTTGTGGCACCTTAGAGACTAACAAATTTATTTGGGCATAAGCTTTTGTGGGCTAAAACCCACTTCATCAGATGCAGGGAGTGGAACATACAGGAGCAGGTATAAATACATGAAAGAATGGGAGTTGCCTTGCCAAGTGTGAGGTCAGTCTAATAAGACAATTCACTTAACAGGATACCAAGACAGGAAAGATAACTTTTGAAGTGGTAATGAGTAGTCCATTTCAGACACTTGACAAGAAGTTAGGGGGAAATTAGTATTGGGGAAAATAGGTTCAGATTTTGTAATGACCCAACCACTCCCAGTCTTTATTCAGGCCTAATTTGATGGTATCTAGTTTGCAAATTAATTCCAGTTCTGCAGTTTCACGTTGGAGTCTATTTCTGAAGTTTTTTTGTTGAAGAATTGCCACTTTTAAGTCTGTTATTGAATGACCAGAAAGATTGAAGTGTTCTCCTACTGATTTCTCAATGTTATGATTCCTAATGTCAGATTTGTGTCCATTTATTCTTTTGCATAGAGACTGTCTGGTTTGGCCAATGTAAATGGCAGAGGGGCATTGCTGGCACATGATGGCATATATTGCATTCGTAGTTGTGAAGGTGAAAGAGCCTCTGATGGTGTGGCTGATGCGATTAGATCCTATGATGGTGTCCCTTGAATAGATATGTGGACAGAGTTGGCACCAGGGTTTGTTGCAGGGTTGCTTACAGACAGCCCCCCAACCTGCAGCAATACTATACACCGCACAGCAAAAACACCAAACTAGGAACCACACAGCAGAAACACCAAACTATATGCCAAACTAGGAACCAAACCCTGCAACAGACTCCAGTGCCAACTCTGTCTGCATATCTATTCAAGGGACACCATCATAGGACCTTATCACATCAACCACACCATCAGGGTCAGCCATAATCACCATCAGTAATAACCACCAAGAAATGTTAAATAAAATCATAAATAGATAATAAATAATCTCAGCCTGTCAGGTGCATTAACCAGTCAGAAGTGGTAACAAATGCTCTCAGCCAGCCATTAAATCAAAACAGTAGGAAAGCTCCTTTCCAGACTCTCTACTTTTGGTAGCCCCACTTCTTAGTGCTCTTCATACTAAACAAGTGTGAATTTTATCACAAACATGCCTTTTTGAGTGCTGCAGTGCAAATAATTTTCAGTTCTCAGAAAAATTGCAGTAAGCAATCCTAGCTAAAACCTAGCTGTTAGTGTTGTAAGGCACAGACAATAATTTGCGCAGCTTTAGATGGAATGCAGTGTCTGTCCCACAGCACAGCTGTGTAGGGCTGGAAGTGAAGACTGCAGAGGAGGTATTTAAGTAGCCAGAGTGTAACTGCTTCAATGAGAATTTGGTTAGGATATTAATTTTATATTTCATCTGAACCATGGCTTTTCTTTCCGCTCATGGGTTTGGTATTGATTCATTGTGTGTGTTGCTGTTGAATTGCCAAAACCACTTCCTCCAGCACTTTCCTTAAAATTCTTCCATCTAAAGACTACCCTGGCCCGACTCACCTTAGTTTGTGAAAGCTTTGTTTTGTTTAATTTCGATAAATTATGAATAACTTCTATAAAGAAAAAGCTACTTCCTAATTTACAATATTGTAAATGTAGAACCAATTATTATACCCAAGAGAAATAATATTTTACACCTAATGTGAGCTTTCTCTTGGAAATGTTTCTATTGCATAGTAGTCAGTAGTAATATTTAATGTTAGATAAAATTGATTCAAAATGACCACACTATATTGTTGCCAAAGACATTTATATCTTAGCAAAATCTGAAAAGAGCAGTTTTCTACAGACATTAGCTTTGTATCTTTCAGCTATTATTGTACACAGCTTCTTTTTAATCTCTTTATTAAGTTTAGTTTGTTTTGTTTTTTAGCAGAGTTTGCTTCATTTCTAGTTGGTTTTACCTAATCTTTATATTGTTCACCCTATGGATGGGGGGACAGTGTTTTGTTTGTTTTTTAATCATTACCATCTTCATGAAAGGAAATTTGTATTTGCTAATAAACAGGGTGTGTTTGTTAATTTTTAAATGGTTTTGTCCTTCAATGTAAAAAAAATAAAGATCTTAATTAAAATTTTCATCAATTTACATGGCAAATTAAATTTGGATTATGAGCCTTTCTGGGCTAGGGAATTTTGCACCAACGTAGCTTCACAAGCACTGTGTATATTCCAGTGGCCCATTTGTGAGACAGGGAATATGAATTGCATTAGTATTCTTCATTTACATGTTATGTCACTTAGAAGCCTTTTGGAATGCTGTATATGAGCATGTGCGCTCCATCCTTGAAAGAGCATCCACAGAGGGTAAAATGCTTCTAGTGATGCTCTTTGTGTTTGCTGATGTGTTTGTTTAGCGGTTGTGCTGGTGTTCATGTGATGATGATGAATGTTGCTTCTGTTTTTATTAAATTGTATTATTGCTGTATCTTCTCATTTAGCAATTCGTTACCTTCCTTTGAAGACACCACTGAGCCTGTTCCACCTTCCACTATAATATGACACTAACTGTGGACACTTTTAAACGTGGTGTCTCCTTCATTGGGCCAATAATAAACCCCCTTCAGCCTTTCACCAAATTGCAGGAGATGAAAACAAAGTTTTGGCGATTGGGAAGATAAGCAGATCAGCATTCTGATGAATGTGTGCACAAATCCTTGTTCTGCTAATAATATCTTTAATATCTGTTGGAGGACTAAATGTGGATATTTCTAATTGTGCAAAAATTATTCTAAATGATATACACAGAAGTATGTGCTCTGAGTTCTCACAATTCAGGTGCAATCTAAACATGACATGTGGCTGTATTTTTGCACTCAAGTATATTTCCCTATAGTGGGTCCAAACTCTGAAAATTCTCCTTAGTGCTTATTCAGGCAAAACTCCCATTGATGTCATTGGGATTTGGCATATACAGTTCAGCTATGCCACTGAAACCTCAGTTAATTGACACTTGTAAATGGTATCAAATTACCTTTTCTAGAAGTCTTTCCATTGTCATACCCTAGTTTGTATTATCTTACCTCCTAAAAGATAAAAAAGTTCCTTTGTTAATTGTCTGTTGTGAGTGATGTGTAAGCATCTATAAACTGCTCTAGACTTCCTTGTAATTAGGCATTAAATATGGCTGCTTTTTAGTGTTGCTTAAACTGTAGCTGCTAATTTACTCAGATTAATAAAAAAATATATTCTTTAAGATAACATTTCCCCTATCCATTTGCTGCTGGAGAAGTACTATTTTTTCATATTTGTTTCAAGTGGTTCACGTCATATATATCTTGGAGAACACCAAAGGCTAAAGTCATCCTTGATCAAAGTTAAAAGAAATGTAGAGTTTTCAACACTTGTTCAAGTTTAACTGAGGTGGACCATCTTTTTGAAGAGGAGACAGAATAAATTGATTTTGACTGGGAGAATAGCATAGCCACAGCCTCCTTTCAGATTGCACTGATGAGAACAATACATGGATGATGCTGTAAATCGAGGAAGCTAATCTCACTTCAAACCTATTATACCAGTTTGATCAAACTACGGCAAAATCATAGAAGGAAAGTAAAATACTACTAGGCAGCTCAACTGCACTTAAAATCCCCAGCCTGTGTTAGATAACATTACAATATAAAACAAATTGGAAAGCCGTGTATGGTAACATCTGAATTCATTTTTTCAGCCAATTCAGCAAAGCTGAATGGGAGAAGAAAAGGTTTGATAAGGCAATTGGGTAAGTACAAGATCTTTAAAAATAAGTTGACATAAATACAATTATGCTGATTGATGTTGTGCATGTAAAAATCAGTTCTCTTAATTTTTTTTAATTCAATTTTTAATGAAATTTCAGTATTAACACCACCATTTATTATTTTATGCTTATCTTAGCCATACGTTGATTATAGCTAATGTACTACTTTTCTGATTGCTTCCGAGTAACTGGAAGAACTTCTTAAAATTATAAGCATTTACTTGTAACTGTGCATAACTGCACATATCAAGGGTTGAATAAACCTCACGAGGTGGGGTCTCACTTTTGACTGTGGCATAGACAAGTTGTGATTTATGAACAGGCCACTTGCCAGCAACTGTAATAACAGGATGAGTGGCCTGGGATAAGTGATGTGGGATTTCTTAGCCATGATTTTGGCATGACTGTATCACTTCCTTTGTTTAATGAGAAACACAAATCAGGGGATAATGTCCTTTTTCTTAACACAAGGACCATATTGACTGCCCACTAAAATTCATCTTCCTTGATCATTCACTTTCATGACTGTGTAGGATGTTGCCCATTATGCAGATAATTCATTTCCTTTTCAAACAGGTCTTTGATCTACAGTGAGGTAACTGAATCATTATACTAGAGATTTATTTACATGTCTTGGCTTTTCCCAACAGCAATGTAAACCTATGGGCATTCAAAGAATATTTTATCCCTTTTTATCATTTCCAGCATCTGCTGGGACGAGCAGGGAGCCTATGCATATATTTCAACTGGCTCTTTTTATATGTTGAAAGAGACTGTGTAATACCCTCCTTGGCAGCATTTTGTTAATCTCATACTGATCCAAATCTGATCATTCTTAACTGTTGGGGTAACTATGTACATACGATACAGGTGGTAGTTTAAAGTGTAGCAGGTCAGTAATAATAACAAATTACTTGTCATAATGAAAACTATGTCATATGTAGCACTCCCTTTCTACAATAAGTTCAAGAATACTGAGACTTTAATAAGCAGGTCTTATTCCTCTTCCACAGAAATATTTCCATGGTGCTTCTGTGGGAATGATTAGCAAGATGATGAAACTATTATTTTCAGTATAGTACAGGCAGATATCATAGGTGTAACACTGCCTTTAAAATGTACAGAAAAAAGGATAAATATCTTCTTTTGTTTTCATTTACTTTGTTCTAAGAACCTTGTCAGATAAGAGGAAAATTAACCAAAGTCAAGCATTATTCTTAAAAACAAAATCTGTGCTACATTTACTTCCCCCAGCCTTTTAGTTTCATCAGCATTTCCTATAAATCCTACTCTTTACTTTTCTTCCAGCTACTCTTTTGCTATTGTTGGCATTAACATAACTGACCTTGCATACAACCTGCTTGTGAGTGGTGCGCTGAAGACCCATTTCTACAATGTTGCTCCAGAGGCTCCAACGTTATCCCATTTCCAACAGACTTTCTGTAAGTTTTTTTGTTTTTGTTTGCATTACCAGTAACACCTTTCTTAAAATCACTCAGGACTGGTGAATTTCATGGAACAACATTAGTGCAGCACGGATGGGCATCATCCTAACCTTATTATTTTATCTTTGTGATGTTTGGACCCCGGAGCATACTGTGTATGATGATGTGCAAAACAGACAGGTGAACAAGTTCAGGAAAAAGAAAAAAAAATGTTTTTTGACAGAGCCATACAAAAGAAATTCTCCCATCTATTCAAGCTTACCTGCAGAACATCTGTGATAAGGATACACTGCAGAGCAGGGACTCAGCACTGTAAACAGGAGTGGTGAACTGACACATTGGCAGCTTGACCTTTTTCAGAAGTATAGTGTTCAGAAGCGAATGTTCCCAGTTCTTATGGCACCCACATGGTATAGGTTATTCTGTTCTCTTCAGACAGCCTTCCACTACCGCAGCACACTGGTGATTAGGATCTGAATCTTAGCTTTAAAAGAAAAATTCAAAATTGAACTTGCAAAAATGGGCTTTTCAGGATGAGAAATTCTGTAAATGGTTTGGAGGTCCTGGTGATGGTACGGGGAATCACAGAAGTGTAGGGTTCGAAGGGACTTCAGGAGGTCATCTAGTCCAACCCCCTGCTCAAAGTAGGATCTAATCCCCATATAAATCATCCCAGCCAGGGCTTTGTCAAGCCTGACCTTAAAAACCTCTAAGGAAGGAGATTCCACCACCTCCCTAGGTAACCCATTCCAGTGCTTCACCACCCTCCTAGTGGAAAAGTTTTTCCTAATATCCAACTTAAACCTCCCCCACTGCAACCTGAGACCATTACTCCTTGTTCTGTCATCTGCTACCACTGAGAACAGTCTAGATCCATCCTCTTTGGAACCCCCTTTCAGGTAGTTGAAAGCAGCTATCAAGTCCCCCCCTCATTCTTCTCTTCTGCAGACTAAACAATCCCAGTTCCCTCAGTCTCTCCTCATAAGTCATGTACTTCAGCCCCCTAATCACTTTTGTTGCCCTCTGCTGGACTCTTTCCAATTTTTCCACATCCTCCTTATAGTGTGGGGCCCAAAACTGGACACTGTACTCCAGATGAGGCCTCACGAATGCTTGGATCGCTACCCCTTCCTGCTTCTCCACCTGGGCACTAATGATACTGCCAAGAATGACCTTGAGTGGATCACTGCAGACTACATGGCTCTGGGAAGAAGAGTAAAGGAATTTGAGGCACAAGTGGTGGTCTCGTCTATCCTCCCTGTGGAAGGAAAAGGCCCGGGTAGAGCCTGTCGAATTGTGGAAGTCAACGAATGGCTACACAAGTGGTGTCAGAGAGAAGGCTTTGGATCCTTTCACTATAGGATGGTGTTCCAAGAAGGATTGCTAGGCAGAGACGGGCTCCATCTATTGAAGAGAGGGAAGAGTATCTTTGCAAGCAAGCTGGCTAACCTAGTGAGGAGGGCATTAAACTAGGTGGAAGGAGGGACGGAGACCAAAGCCCTGAGGTAAGTGGGGAAGTGGGATACCAGAAGGAAGCAGGAGAGGACAAGAGGGGAGGACTCATGCCTCATACTTAGAGCGCAGGATGGCCAGCGAGTTATCTTAAGTGCCTATACACAAATGCAAGAAGCCTGGGAAACGAGCAGGGAGAACTGGAAGTCCTGGCACAGTCAAGGAATTATGGTGTGATTGGAATAACAGAGACTTGGTGGGATAACTCACATGACTGGAGTACTGTCACGGATGGATATAACCTGTTCAGGAAGGACAGGCGGGGCAGAAAAGGTGAGGGTGTTGCACGTCTTAAGAGAGCAGTATGACTGCTCAGAGCTCCAGTATGAAACTGCAGAAAAACCTGAAAGTCTCTGGATTAAGTTTAGAACTGTGAGCAACAAGGGTGATGTCGTGGTGGGAATCCGCTATAGATCACCAGACCAGGAGGATGAAGTAGATGAGGCTTTCTTCAGGCAACTAACAGAAGTTACTAGATCACAGGCCCTGGTTCTCATGGAGGACTTGAATCACTCCAATATCTGCTGGGAGAGCAATACAGCAGTGCACAGACAATCTAGGAAGTTTTTGGAAAGTGTAGGGGACAATTTCTTAGTGCAAGTGCTGGAGGAACCAACTAGGGGCAGAGCTCTTCTTGACCTGCTGCTCACAAACAGGGAAGAATTAGTAGGAAAGCAAAAGTGGATGGGAACCTGGCAGGTGTTGTCAGAAGAGTGTTGTTGTCAGAGGTGTTGTCAGACGCTACCGCTGTGGTGCTCTGCTCTCTCTGTTGGTATCACTCGGCTGCGTGCGTGAGCTCACCCTGTGTGCTGCCCCAGCTCTGCAGATAGCTGATACAGCAGACCTGACGAGAACCCCCAATGACCACAGACTCTAGTAAGGTGCAAAGTCACGTCTGCTAGGTTTATTGCGATCTTGGACACAATGGCAGTTCCCTGTAGGTTTCTTAGCCTAACTCAGGGCATACTACGAGAAAGTGCCTCTTGGCAATGGACCCAGCTCAGTCAGTGGCGGGACTTTCCACTGCCCCCTCGGCCGGATAAAGACATCGCCCCAGGGATACATTTTTATACACAGGTACAAACAAGTTACACATGACTCCTGACGTATTGAGGTGCAACCCCTCTACGGATTAAAGTGCCGCCTCTCACCTTGTACATGTTGGTTCGATCAAAACAACTCTATCCATCATATTACCCTTTTGCCCCTGTCATTGGGATTGGTCAGTCTGTTCCTTGTTATCTGTGTGGAATGTGCAAGTATGTGAATGTTCTGATCTCTAGTGTTCAGTACCTTTTAGGTACGTATCTTCTTGCAGCATCAGCCCTTTCCTTGCCAGCTTCTGTGAGCAGGGCCTGCCTCTGGCTCACAGCTTCACTTTGCTTTATGTTAGCAAAGTCTTGGCCATTATTTTAGTTCAGGCCTCAGGCCTCATACTGGGCCTTTATCAGGGCCTTCACTTACTACAGGAGGCAGTGACCATGAGATGGTCGAGTTCAGGAGCCTGATACTAGGAAGAAAAGAGAGCAGCAGAATACTGACCCTGGACTTCAGAAAAGCAGACTTTGACTCCCTCAGGGAACTGATGAGCAGGATCCCTTGGGAGAATGACATGAGGGGGAAAGGAGTCCAGGAGAGCTGGCTGTATTTTAAAGAATCCTTATTGAGATTGCAGGAACAAACCATCTCGATGTGTAGCAAGAACAGTAAATATGGCAGGCAACCAGCTTGGCTTAACAGTGAAATCCTTGCTGATCTTAAACGCAAAAAAGAAGCTTAGAAGATGTGGAAGATTGGGCAAATGACCAGGGAGGAGTATAAAAATATTGCTCAGGCATGCAGGAGTGAAATCAGGAAGGCCAAATCACACTTGGAGTTGCAGCTAGGAAGGGATATTAAGAGTAACAAGAAGAGTTTCTTCAGTTATGTTAGCAACAAGAAGACTTTCAGGGAAAAAGTGGGCCCCTTACTGAATGAGGGAGGCAACCTAGTGACGGAGGATGTGGAAAAGGCTAATATACTCAATGCTTTTTTTGGCCTCTGTCTTCACGAAAAAGGTCAGCTCCCAGACTACTGCTCTGAGCAGCACAGTATGGAGAGGAGGTGACCAGCACTCTGTGGAGAAAGAAGTGGTTCAGGACTATTTAGAAAGGCTGGACAAACACAGGTTCATGGGGCTAGATGTGCTGCATCTGAGGGTGCTAAAGGAATTAGTAGATGTGATTGCAGAACCATTGGCCATTATCTTTGAAAACTCATGATGATTGATGTCTCTGATTACTGGAAAAAGGCTAATGTAGTGCCCATCTTTAAAAAAGGGAAGGAGGAGGATCCGGAGAAGTACAGGCCAGTCAGCCTCACCTCAGTCCCTGGAAAAATCATGGAGCAAGTCCTCACGGAATTCATTTTGAAACACTTAGAGGAGAGGAAAGTGATCAGGAACAGTCAGCATGGATTCACCAAGGGCAAGTCATGCCTGACTAACCTAATTGTCTTCTATGACCAGGTAACTGGCTCTGTGGATGAGGGGAAAGCAGTGGATGTGTTATTCCTTGACTTTAGCAAAGTTTTTGATACGGTCTCCCACAGTATTCTTGCCAGGAAGTTAAAGAGGTATGGGCTGGATGAATGGACTATAAGGTGGATAGAAGGCTGGCTAGATGGTTGGGCTCAACAGGTAGTGATCAATGGCTCCATGTCTAGCTGGCAGCCGGTATCCAGCGGAGTGCCCCAAGTGTCAGTCCTGGGGCTGTTTTTGTTCAATATCTTTATTAATGATCTGGAGGATGGTGTGGACTGTACCCTTAGCAAGTTTGTCGATGACACTAAACTTGGAGAAGTGGTATATACGCTGGAGGGTAGGGATAGGATATAGAGAGACCTAAACAAATTAGAGGATTGGGACAAAAGAAATCTGGTGAGGTTCAGCAAGGACAAGTGCAGAGTCCTGCACTTAGGAAGAAAGAATCGTGTGCACTGCTACAGACTAGGGACTGAATGGCTAGGCAGCAGTTCTGCAGAAAAGGACCTAGAGGTTACAGTGGACGAGAAACTGGATGTGAGTCGACAGTGTGCCCTTGTCAAGAAGGCTAACGGCATTTTGGGCTGTATAAGTAGGAGCATTGTCAGCAGATTGAGGGATGTGATCATTCCCCTCTATTTGGGAAAGGAGGTCCAGAAGTAACTAGAGAAGGGTCTGTCTAGAATTAACTAGTAGGCAGCAGTCGGTAGCTGCTGATGGGTGAGGGTAGGGAAGGGAGTGAATTAATGGATGAATATGGGTGAGGGGTTGGGGGGAAACGGGTTAGAATGAGAAGTAGCTGAAAATAAAATGGAAAATATATAAGCAAGCATTTCGTAAGAAGAGGAAGTTGATGTTAATTTTTTTTCTCAAGTAGGATCATCAGAGACAAAAGGAATGGAAATAGTGTCGATAACTGT
Source organism: Gopherus evgoodei (assembly GCF_007399415.2). NCBI lineage: Eukaryota > Metazoa > Chordata > Testudines > Testudinidae > Gopherus > Gopherus evgoodei. The sequence goes on from NC_044322.1 coordinate 32,943,945, forward strand.
ATTGCTTGTTCCCCCTTTCTGATGTTGTTTGGTTAGATGACAATAAGATCTTTGGCACTGAGACCTGTCTTATTTTATGTCTGTGAAGTGCCTAACATGCTGGCTGTTAGATACAGTAAATACATCTTAAAGCTCTTCAGATATTCACTAACTCTCTTCGAAAATGTGCTACTGTATAAGACGAGTCATTACCCTGTGGGCAAGCTCCATACATCAGCAGGGATCAGCCTGTATGGTTTTATGATGGATTCTGGGCTGTCACAGCTGACTGGAGCTGGCTGTGATCAGGGGAGCTAACACTTTTACTGTGTGGCATGTGACATTCAGATACAAAGATTCCATTATAATCTCTGCAGACTACAGCTGAATGTGTATGTTTAAGGTAAGTTTACAATGAGTTGTTTGGCAAACAAAGAGGAACAAATTCTTCAACATTTCAAAGGCCCTTTCTCAGAAGACTCTGAGAGTCTTTCTTGTTGATGCTGTCTAGTCATCAGTTTCTGCAAATCCCTTCTTGGCCAGTGTGCCTTAGTTTTTGAATGAGCGAGTGGATCTTTTGGATAGGCTTATGTTGTTTTCACATTGTCTGTTATCTCCAGTGTTGCTGCATCCTCAAAGTCTTGTTGAAATCCACAAAATTTTAAGTAATTTTTACACTTTAGAAATGGCTTTCCGGAGGTGACTGCTTGTTTTCTTTCAGAGTAGCAGCCGTGTTAGTCTGTATCTGCAAAAAGAATGGAAGTACTTGTGGCACCTTAGAGACTAACAAATTTATCTGAGCATAAGCTTTCGTGGGCTACAGCCCACTTCTTCGGATGCGTAGAATGCTTGTTTTCTGTGTGCCAGTGCTCAGATCCAGCCACCAGGTGTCACTGTTCTGCTTTTTGATCCCATTGCAGATGCTTTTTCTGCTCCCATCTTTACTGCTACCCTACAATTCCATCTTATTTCACTGCCTACTCTGTGTACCTACAAAAAAAGGGGAGCTCCCTGGAGAGACATGGAGATAGTTTGGGAGTAGGCCCAGTAGGGCTAAGAAATTACATTTACCACTCTCTCTCCTGGCTTAATGCTGCAGTGGGATAAAAACCACAAGGCTAAGAATTCCAGGGTGGAGTAGACTTTTCATGCTGGTGGGGGAGGTGGTGGAGCTGCTGGCTATGTGGGATGGCTGGAGTAGTCCCAGCATGGTGGGATTGTGTGTGGGAAGAAAGTCAGGATATATGTGGAGAAGGAGTGCTGCTTTCTTTATGATCAAATATCTGACAGACTGACCATGCCAAACATACGTTGTTGTAATGCCTGTCTCATTGTTTGGGAAGTGGGAGGCCTCATTGTGTTTTTCACTCACTCACACAGTTCTGTATTCTTTCCCACTACACTGACACTTTTCCCCCATGGCCTGAGTCGTCCTAGGTTTCAACTAATTGAATTCAGCTGAGAAAAATTGAAACACAATTAGGCTGCAGTAAATGCCTGCAGGCTGCATGTGTGATTCTGAAAGTCAAAATTACAATGCACAGCAAGCACTATTTCTAGGTGAAAGAATATAATAGCTGTACTGATTTGACCTCTCAAACACCGGGCCAAATTATGTTCTTGTCTACACCCATCCAGTCCTCCTGGACTTTGGTGGGCTTGCCTGGGTGTAGCTGAGTGCAGAATTTGTCTGACTATTCCCAGGGCAGTACTGAAATCTCTTGATACTACAAGCAATGCACTCAATTCTATATCATTAATTAATATGAAATTCCTTTTGATGGAATAAAAATGACCCTACACGCTGAACACCAAGCCACTTCTCATGCTGTATAAATAATAATACTTTTGAAACACCCGGATCTGTCTGTGAGAATCCCAACCATAATATATTTCCCTTTAATAATAATTTTTAAAGGTATTTTGCTGAGCTAGGTTTTTCCTTCAAAGAAAAACCTTCCAGCTTTAGGAGGAGTATCTGTCTGCCCAAGTACATGAAAATGGTTTAGTTTATAAATTAACCATGGAATCCACTGTGTAGCTTGTAAAGACTAGCAATAAGGTACCATTTTGGAAGTGAATAGACTGAGTGAGATGTTTATCAAACCAAAGATGGAATAAAGTACATAATAAAAGTGTCCTGCAATAAGTCCTGATTGAGCAAAGCCCATGGCATATGCTTAAGTCCGTCCCTATTCAGGAAAGCACATAAGGTTGTATGTAAGGCCTGTTGGCTTCAAGCACATGTTTAAGTGCTTTGCTGAACTGGACTACACAACCCATAGTATTTCTTGACACAGCTGTTTGTCGACAATGTTCTACCTCCAGACCACTGCTGGGAAGGTGATGCAGAAATCACAGATGGTCACAGAGGGAGCAAAGAATAAAAACAAAAAAGACTTTAAAAAGGAAAAAAAACCTTTATCAGGGCAGCTATCATAGGGTATAGATTTCTCATGCCTTTTCCTTACACAAGGGGAGTTTGCCAACGCCAATTATTTCTTGCCCTTGGCATTTGTCTAGCCACGATTATGTGCAAACCCAATATGGTGGAATCCTTTATTCATGTTTAGAAAGACAAGTGTAAAACTGAATGTTCCTGGCAAAGATCCAGTAACTAGTTGTTTTCAGACTGTAAGTTATGTTAACTCGCAATTCATAAATTAAATGGTTTTTAAGTGTAGGGCTTGTTCAGTAAATATTTTATAATAGACACTTCCCTAGAGGCTGTTTATAATGTAAGTGTTGTTTCATAGATATTTGAGCATGAGAATAATTTGAATATAAACAAAAGATGCTTATTAAAGACTGATTCTGATTAATAATGTCATCTCTTAATGCTTGTAGCCTGCAGTTTAATACTAAAATATATTTGTATTTCACTTGGTTTATCCAGGCACAAGTTAACAATTCTGTAACTGCATATCAAGAGAGGAGAGATCTGGTAATTTGATAGATTCATTTTAGTTAGTTATTGGTAAAATTAGGCCATTTCATTCATATAAGTACCAATAAAAATTTTGTTTAAAGTTTGCATTAGGCAATTGAGTAATCTTTCAAAAGTGCTTCTCTAAATTAGGCCTTAATTCAAGACATCGCAATTTGGGAAAACTTTAAAACACATGAGTACGTGTCCTCCTGATTGGGGGCTCTTGGTGTTATAAAATTAGTGTATTTTCTTCTGTTAAGAAGTAAATTATAGTAATTCCATTACTATTGCTAGCAGAGCTATATAAGTTATTTTGTTTTAATTATTTGAAGATGCCTCTTAGAGGCTTGTTTTAATGTTGTATGCTGTAGTGCTTCATTTCTTAGTAAGACTAACACAACTTCATTAAATACTGTAATACATCACACTTCAATAATACTAGCTTCACCTACCCCACAATGTGCATTATGATTTCTGATTGCAGTGCTTGCTATTCTGTAGACTAAAGGGAACAACTTTACCTGTGTTCTAATTCTTTATATATTGAATTCTTTTATTAGGCTATCTGATGCATGAATTCCATAAATTCTGGATTGAAGAAGATCCACTGGACATAATGGAGTTTAACCGTGTGCGAGAGAAATTTCACAAGCGAATTTTAAAACAGCTCCAGAATCCAGACATGGCTCTGTGCCCTCACTTTGCTGCCTCAGAAAGCTTAATCAACATGTAGTCATTCACTTGATTTGATTTGAGAACACTGCCTCACTCTTCCCTTAGGTCACACTTTAGATCATCACTAACATATTGAATGACCATGGCGATTGTATGCATGCCTTTTGGTGCAGTATTCATCTCTTTTTGTCATAAACATTAGATCCCCTTACACTTCTCTTTCCAGGGGATTTCTCATTAAATGGGTGCTCATATTGCGGCATTATGCAGTGTTACGTTCTGAATTGATGTCCAGGTATCAAGAGTTTTCTATTTTTTTAGATCTTTTTTCCCATAATTCGACATTGAAGAACTGTATTTCTCTAGCTATGTTTTGTATATGTGGAATAATTATCTGAATCTTGTATTGTGAAAGCCTTTAAACTTATTGATATGTTTTGTGATAACTACTGACATTTCAAGCAAAGTACGTGTTTGGACTTCATCTAGAAGATAATGTATGTAACTTTAATCTAATGCAGAAAAACACATTAAAGACTAATTTTTTTCCATGCATTCATTCATGCTTCATGAAAAATTAATGAAAATTTGAGACAAACTTCAGTGGGAACAATATATTTAAAATATGCAGAATTGCTATGAGACTCCACAGCTACTTGAATACAAAATGAGCTGAAGACTGCTGCATTCATAGTGAAGAGCAAATATATTCATAATGACTGAACACCTCAGGTGCCATCTTTACAAAAAGTTGCATAGGGTTAGAGCCACCCAGCATCCACTAGTGCAGGGGTTCTCAAACTGGGGGTTGGGACCCCTCGGGGTTGCAAGGTTATTACATTTTGGGTAGTGAGCCGTCGGCCTCTACCCCAAACTCCGCTTTGCCTCCTGCTTTTATAATATATTTTATAATATATTTTAAAGTGTTTTTAATTTATAAGGGAGGCCGCACTCAGAGGCTTGCTATGTGAAAGGGGTCACCACTACAAAAGTTTGAGAACCACTGCACTAGCACATCTAAATTCCTGTGCACAAGGGGTTAATATTTCACATGTCTGACATTTGATCATGTTTTGCTTGGAAAGTTCAGCTGAGCAAAAAAAGTCTCTTTTTTGGTGCAGTTTTTTGGAAGTATTGAAAAATTTGCTTTGTGTTGTCAAATCAATTCCCAGGAACTGTGAGAAATAATTGATTAGAAGGTTTAGAGGAAAATCACACAAGTTTCCCAGATCACTTTAAAAAAGGTGTCTGTCACTATGATTGACCAGTGGCATTTCATACCCTGGGTATTTTTTTTTTTACCTTCTGAACAATCAGTTTTATTATTAGTCAAAGTTTGTTTTATCACTTGCATATTGTGATAGACCCAGGCCAGTTTGGAAAAGCAGAGTAGTAGAAGGGAGATATACTGGCCACAGGATAAGCAGTTTTCTGTTCCCTGAGTGACCAGAGCAGGGGCTGCTCCAGACTAATGAGAACACCTGACTCCAATTAACCTGCTAAGAGTCTGGTGAGGCTGTTAAGCACCTGACTAATTAAAGCCCCCCTGATTCTATAAAAGGGCTCACTTCAGTCAGGCCAGGGGGAGCCAGAGGAGAGGAAGTGTGTGTGAGGAACTGGGAGCAAGAGGTGTGCAAGAAGCCGAGAGTGAGTAGGCATATGGCTGGAGGACTGAGAAGTACAAGTGTTATCAGCCATCAGGAGGAAGGTTCAGTGGTGAGGACAAAGATGATGTTGGGAGGAGGCCATGGGGAAGTAGCCCAGGGAGTTGAAGCAGTCGCGCAACTGTACCAGGATGCACTCTAGACAGCTGCAGTCCACAGGGCCCTGGGCTGGAACCCGGAGTAGAAGGTGGGCCCGGGTTCCTCCCAACTCCTGATCAAACACAGGAGGAATTGACCTGGACTGTGACTTCTACCAGAGGGGGAAGGTCTCTGGGCTTTTTCCCGACCCACAGGGTGAATCTGTGAGGCGAGCAAATCCACCAATAAGTGCAAGACCCACCAGGGTAGAGGAGGAACTTTGTCACAGTATTGAGATTAAATTTGACTATTGCCCAACTATGTGAATTATATGAATACATTATCTGTCATTCTCAATAGGGAAGCAGCATGGGATTTTATTTCTAAGGTACATACATGTAAATTAAAATGAATGTTCCTGTGCTTTCAGGGATGTCATTGAGTGAAAGGGAACATAACCATCTCAGCAGCGCTTCTCTCTGGCCAATGTGAAAAGCAATATGGGCCTGATCCAAAGCCCATTGGATCCTGTGGGAGTCTTTTCACAAGTTCTGTTCCAAAACACATTAGTCTATTTGTGTTGTAAAAGTAGCTATTGCTCCTTATAGTTTGGACCAGACACTTAGAAAACAAGGAGAGGATTAGCCTTTTCTAGGAAACTATCTAGATTTTGGTCCTGTCAATCGTGTGCTTCACAAAGATTATACAAATGTGGATCACGTCTCCCACGTAAGGCTAGACACCCACATCCTGCTCTGTTTTCATAGGCAAATCTCCGGTTGACTTTGAGGACTGCAATTTTTACCCAATGACTTTAGAAACTAGAGAAACTCATAATACCCACTGTTGCACACACAGCTGCCCAGAGGCGGAGGCAAGTGGGGCAGTGTGCCCTGGGCCCCACAGGGGCCCCCACAAGAGTTTTTCAGCAGGTCCAGTGCCGCCAAGCACACCCGGAGCGAGTGACGGATCTGCTGCCAAAGACCTGGAGCTTTTTCCACTCCGGGCGGAAATTCGGTGGCAAGGGCTCCTTCTGCTCCAGGTCTTTCAGCGGCAGTTCAGTGGCTAGGGCTTCTTCCACTCTGGGTCTTTGGCAGCGAGTACTTCACTCGCTCTGGGACCTGCTGCTGAAATGCCCCAAAGACTTGCAGCAGAAGGACCCCCGCCGCCAAAGACCCCAGGCCCCCTGAATCCTCTGGGTGGTTCATGAAAATGGAAGTAATAAGATATTTGTTCAATTATTTTGGTACTTGGTTAGCACTGATTTGGAGAGAGATTACTTACAGTATTGGTGAGAACAATGTACGTAATGCCAGCAACGTTATATTTAAATGATTTTTTTTCTGTCTCAAACTTGGAAAAAGCATCTAAAACAGAGTCTGGATTATAACTTTTGATGCTTTACAATTCTCTTCCCTCCCCCTTCACATTTAATTGAGCAAAACAATCCAATTCAGGTTGCAATGTTTTGCACATAGTTGCAGCCTGCTGAGATCTTAAAGGAAGACACAGCATTCGATCTTCTGCATCTGAATTTGCAAGAGAAAATCCAGGTCAGTGTTTCCTTTCTAGGGCTGGTCTTCACTACGGTGAGATGGATGCTGCTGCAATTGATGCAGCAGGTCTAGTGAAGGCCTGCTAAATCGATGGCAGAGCAGTCTCCACCCGACCCCAGTACTCCACCTTTCCGAGAAGAGTAAGGGAAGTCGACCAGAGAGCATCTCCCGTCAACACAGTGCAGTAAAGACACCAGAGTAAGTCAGTCTAAGCTACGTCAACTCCAGCTACGTTATTCACATAGCTAGAGTAGTGTAACTTCAGTTGTTGTACCCCAGTAGAGAAGACAAGCCCTAATATTGTGACCTTAACAACTATGGTATGGCATGGCTTTTCTCCAGGTGCCTGCTGCCTATACATTCAGAAAATAACATCTAGTTATGTGTCAGTGTAATGATAACCCAGTTGCTTTTGTGGTATTTCTGCTATCTTACAGAGAGTGGTATGCAGTGTTTTTGTAGCTGTGTCAGTCCCAGGATATTAGCGTGACAAGGTGGGTGAGATAACGTCTTTTATTGGACCAACAATGGTCAATGAGAGAGACAAACTTTTGAGCTTACTCAGAGCTCTTCTTCATGTCTGGGTTAGTTTCCCAGACCTGAAGAAGAGCTCTGTGTAAGCTTAAAAGTTGGTATCTGTCACCAACAGAAGTTGGTCCAATAAGAAAGTGAGTAGTGTGCAGAGAGATGGATTTAATGGTGCTAAACATGTAATTTCCCTTTCCCTTGGAGACCCTTCATATCTCCATTGCCACCCAGGAAGCCTCACTATTTTTGTTTTGTGTATTTTATTTTACTTAGGTACGTATTTTTGCAGACCACGTTTTCCTAGGTCTTGATGGGCAGTACCCTTGGTCTTCTCGTTCTTGTCCTATCTGCAGCATAGAGTGGCTCCATCAAGATGGTTGTGAGCTATTAGGAGAGGGTGGCTCAGGGAATCTGTGTGTTTTCTTCTACTGACTTCAGATCCTGCCACACAAGAAAATGAGTTCAGTCTTGCTTCTCTCCATCCAACCCCAGAAAATGGTTCAGCAGCTGTCTTTGCATTGAGCTTGCTGAGAAGAGGTCATTTATTTTATGTTTTGCACAGCTCTGTGCACAAATGGTCCCAACATAATTGTGCCTTTTTAGGTGCTACCACAATATAAATATTGAGATCTTAAAGCCACCATCTTTCTAACCAGGAAGCGTCTTCCATCACAGTGTGTCACCAACGTTCCAGAGAGGTGTTTGTATTAGACTTAAATTAATTCATGTTTTTATTTTTCTGACCTCTTTGGTGCTTCGTTTCTGGGGCTGAAAGTTTGTTGTTCTGTGCACTCCCCTATTGAGTTCTAGTCTGTTGTGTTTAACCTTCTTTACAGGAGACATTTGACCAGATGCTAGCTTCTTGTAAGCAGGGAGAGAAAACAGAGAATGTAAGCAACTAAAGAGTTTGTCTCATCTTTTGCTGCTGCCTTCCATGGACAGAACTGGGCCCATTTTGCTATGCTGAAAATATCTCTCATACTCCTGGAGCAGAGAAAAGCCTTAGCTGTGAAATGCTAATTTCACTTACTATTGTCAGATGTCTTAGATCTTATCTTTCTCGGCATCTATGGTTTTTGTGCCTTCAATTTGAATAAAAGATTTTAAGGGACTGTTGTGATCATCTGGTCTGCCCTCCTGTATACCTCAGCCTACAGAATTTAACCCAGTGCAACCCGTAACTTCTGGCTGAACTGAGGATCTCACTTTAAAAGCTACCCAAGCTTAGATGCCATAGTTTAACACAAGTGCTAAATAAGTCTTATGTATTTTTGTATTCAGACACTAGTGCTGGAGTAAAGAGGATGCTGAGAGAGATCCCAGAGACTGTTGTTGCCAAGTGCTCTACAGCAGCACCCCAGTGCTGTGAAAGGAGTCTCTGCCCAGAGGGCTGCTTTCTCTGTCTCTGCACTGGCAGATAATTACAGACTGCTTTGTGCTACATAACACCAATCTTTTTTGGGTGTGGATATGGGAAAACTGCCCTGGCATTGAAAGATTTACCGTGGTGTGATGCAGAAATGGAAGCATGGAGCAAGCTACTGATGGAAGGAAATAAGTGACATCACATTAAATTAAGTCTGTGTGAAATAGCATGAGGATTTCCCATCTTTCTGACCATGCCAAGATTCATTCAGCTGCCACAACATAAAGCCCTTGACTTAAATGGCTTTTGTGGTGCTGTCAGGACTCCTATAGCATTGCAGGACATTGACTACTACAGGACTGACAGTGTGAGGCCCTTGTTTTTCTTATAGCCCTACATAGATGGTGCGTGTGAGTGAGAGGTATTGCTGTTAGGTATCAGCCTTTCATTTGGAGTTCTAGCTTTCTCCAGGTTCTAGTAAGTTTGTTACTATTTTGTCCAATAGCTCAGAGGAGTTATTCTCACATTTATTTGATTGCTTTTCTTTTCCAAGGAAATGCAGTTTTGCTGGCACTAGTCTACTTTTGTGTATACATAAATAAGAGACTTGTCTCCAGAAGGCGCCTTAGCTCTTGGAACATGCTGTCCCTTGGATTCTTCCTGCACCAGGGCTGCGCTGGAGAGTTGCCCAGGATGGACGGAGGTAAGTGCAGGGTGTTGTTCTACCGTAGGTTTGAGCAGTCAGCTGATTTAAAGAGCCCCTGTGATTGGTGCACATGAGAGATGCTGTGCCATCTGCCCCAAGACACTTTGCAGGGGAGATGGTGGAATGGAAACACTGGCTAGTGAGGAATTTTCAGCACATTGTAAATTGAGATTGCGGCAGTGTTTGGAGTATGGAGTGTGTGTATAAACTGTGGTGAATTGGGTGGCTGTGATCTGGGATCGGCAAATCTAGATCTTGCGTCACTGTTGTTGCTGCACCTGAGAGGTCACCAAAATCGTGATTTCCCCTTTCCCTTCCCCCGTGCCCTCTTATTTGATTATACAATGGGCAATGGATTTTATGAGGCACTGTCAGTGGTTCTCCAGTCTGGCCCAAGGTGGGCATCTTTAACATTGTTTCTGTCTGTGCACTTGCTTCAAAATGTCATTTTGTTTTGATCTTTTGGCTTTATCTATGCATCTCTCTCTAAGGATGACAACCCTGCTGTCATGCTGGCCCACAGGTGGCTGTGTCCCAGCAGGCTGTGGATCTCTAGGTGTGAGCTGCAGAGTAAATACCAACTTGCATCCACATCTATCTGCCACTCTGATCGGAGTACTGTGCATCAGACTGTGGGAGGCAGTTATATCAGAAATCATTCTTTTTTTCAGGGAGAGGTAATGCTGGCCCCCAAACCGCTGGCCCCCAGTTGGCTCTGTATCAGATGAAATAAGACTTCTCCTGGCCCTTTTGGAAAACTCTTTATTGGCTGCTTGTCCCAAGCTATGGTTTAATGCTGCTGCACAGAACTGTCCCAGTTTTCACAGGTTTACATCTGCCTAAATGTCTTGAGATTTGTAGCTTAAATTGGATTTTGGCCAAATATAAGCTGGAATTTTGTGCTAATGAAACCTCTGGGCTATGGTGAGAACAGTACAGAATGTTTATGTTCAGTCTGACTGTCTTAGCCACTCAGTGTAGCTAAAAATCAGACGAATTATTTAAACAGAGGTAGAAAACAACCCTAAAACATATGGGTTAAGAACATGAATGTCTTATTTTCCTTCTTTTGCAATGGTCCAAGGTTGATGCAAGACTTGAAAAATATAAGGGAGGAGTTTTTCTAACAATAGGTGTTGTAGAAAGATACCAGGGCTGGTCGTGTGCATTCTCCTGCTGGCTACATGCAATATCAATCACATGATTATTTATTCAACTAGAGAAAATATTCTTAATGTATAACTGTCATTAGCAAATACGAATTTGGCCAAAAAAGCCCAAGAGCAAGACACATAGGAATTAGCTTAGACCAGACCACTCCCCTTAACAATTAATTTTTCTTATTAGTAGTATGACTGTAGCATGTAGGGTCCCTTGTCATGGACCAGAAACCCATTGTGCTCTAGGTCCTGTAAAAAGACAGCTCCTGCCCCCAGTGATCTTATGATCTAAGTATAAAACAACAGCTGGGGGATGCAAGGAAACAAGAAGACAGTACTGGTCAACATGACAGGCTGTGGTCTCTGCACACCAGTGGCCAAACCCTTGTCAAGTTTTTTGTAGGCATCACAGCAAAGGAGAGTTTAAGCAGGATTTTGAAGGAGGAGACTGAGGTAGCTTGGTGGGTGTTTACGGGGAGCTCCTCCCAAGTGTGAGGGGCCCCAGCGGAGAAAGCAGGAAGGGGATGAGGAGGATCCTCTGAAGGAGCTAGTAGAGAGATAGGAAGAGACCAAGGAGAGAGAAGAATAAAAAAAGCCCCACGAGGACAAGATTTCACGAAGAACGTGTTCAATGGTGTGAAAGGTCAAGGAAGATGAGGATGGAGATCTGGTTTTGAGCTTTTAATAATAGGAGAATCCTTCAAGCAGTGGAGAAGAATATAAATAGCTCATCTCGAATCTTATCCAACTTATTTATAGCAATGGAGTGACTGCCGTTGAATTGAATCTGGTCTCTAGTGCATTGTTGCTGTAACAGTGAACATGTAGAGAAATGTATTTCATCTCCAAAGGACAGTACACACACCAAATAAGTAGGGTTGAAATCTATTCCAAATTGTAAAGCCTGAGTAATGGTGATGGTGGGTGGAAGAGCTGAAATCCCTCTTGTGAACTCAAAGCCAATGAGTCTTCTTTACCCATTAACCCTCTTCACTCCTGCCCTTCCCCCCACTCTCTGGCACCTGCTATTCAGTGGGCTAGAAAAGCAGCTGCAACCCCTGTGTGCTGACTGCTTGCCCTGGATTTGCAGTGGGTTGCATGCAAGAAGATTTAGATGACTGCAGCAGCAAAGAGCATGACTGTGAGGGAGGGATCCAGGCCTAAGCAACTGCTGGGAAACAAGGGAAGCAAGAGACTAAAAGGTCATCGATATCTGTGGTCTTTTGTGAAATGAAGGAGGCGTTCCTGAGGGACCACATGGCCAGGGGGAAGGTTGGGTGGGGGAGCTGATGGTGTAAAGGCAGGGATGGAGAGCTGGAGTTGTAGTAGATGTCACCAGTGACAAAGGTGGAGAGGAGAGGAAGAAAGATGCAGAGATGGGATGAGGGCAGGAGAATAGAGATGGGAAGGAAATGAGGAGGTGGAGCTGGTGGGGAGCAGTGCAGGGGGGAATGTAATGGGAAGGGGCAGCTGGGAGGGAAGAGACAAGGGAGCACAGAAGAGATGACATGAGTGTGGAGTGAAATAATGTCAGGACATAAACAATGGGTAGGTGGAAATGTGGGAGCCCAGTGAGTGATGGGCTGGCTGCGTTTTTAATAAGTGCTCAATAACCTGATGAAACATTCAGTGAAACAATGCAGCACAGGGCCTCGAGCTATGGGGATAGTTGCTGTGAATCACTGCAATGCACTGATGCAAGAAAAGGGGGGGATGATGTTACTTACCTAAATCCTCGTGAAAGCAGCTTCAAAACCTCCTCTATCCATTCCTGTTTCACCATAGCTGAAGCAATAGTACGCACACAGAGCAATCAGAATAAATCTTTACATCAAATACAGTAACTCAGTGCTGTCTCAAGGGCCCTAGTCATCTCCACTTTACAAAGTAAGGGACCAATTCAGCGCAACAGGTTCTTAACTTGACTCACATGGGTAGTCGCACTGAAGCAAATGGGATTGCTCACTGGCTTGGAAGTAGGCACCTGTTTCAATGCTTTGCTGGATCAAGGCCTTAGAGCCCAGTTCTGAAGGTTATTGAACTCCCCTCAATTGCAGTGAAAGTTAGTGGAAGTTAAATGTGCCCTGTACCTCACAGGACTCCAAAACTGAGTCACTCTGTCCACTAGAGATCAAGCTTCACCTGCATTGCTGATAGCGGGGAGGGAGGAAACAGAAAGGAATGTAGGCAAAAGAGGCCATAGCTCAGTGGTCAGCAGCCCCTACTGCACTGGTTAGCTGCTGGTGCCCCGCCACATTCCCTAGTGCAGTTGTTACTACCCCTCACTTGCCTTCCCATTTTCTCTCTCCTATTGTCCCCCATTTCTTAAGAATAAACAAGGAAGCAATATCTATTCTGGCTTGCCAGGCTTCCTCGCCCTCCTCTGTGAAGCTTTCCTGGGTTGTCTTTTTCACACCCAACCTCTGCAAAGAGAGCCATTCTGGAGGAGGGGCACCTGGGTATTCATGAGGGAGCAAAAAGGAGGAGTTCTACATGAAAGGGTGTCTGGGCAGCATCCCCTCTTGTGTTGCTCCCACAACGACCAGTTGCTTTAAAGCAGATGGGTCAGCTACTGAGCAGGAGCTGTCAGATGCTTTCCCCTCCCACCCTGCATCAGCCCCACCTGCGGGTCACAGTTGCAGTGTGGGCAGAAGAGCTGCTGCAGCTCAACTGTCTTGGTCTCTCTGTTCTCTACTTCCTCTCAGGGCTGGTGCATCCTATTGCTCTGCCTACTTCACAAAGGCTAGTGGCAGCTTTAGGAGTTCAGAGATTCCGTGTGGGAGAGGGTGGATGCCATCACTGACTGGTGGTCACACATGGCTTGGTGCTGCTCTGCCCCTCCCCAAGCATCCTCCTGCCCTAAGTAATGAGGTATCAGCCCTTTTCAGCTGCTGAAGAGGGAACTCATTCTTCCAGTCCATGAGCCAACTCCTCTGCTAGTGTAAATCTTCACTGACTGCAATGGAGCACTACCATTTCACACCACGCGCAGATCTGGCCTTTTATCAGCAGATACAGGTGACGGCAAGGTAATCGTCACTTAGCTCATAACTGGAGTTGCAGCTCTATGAGCTCAGGAATATGTTTAAGGAGCAGCATTCAAAACACAGCACTCTCGTTCCCTCAGGCAGGTGAAAAGTTACATCCCCAGGCAATGATAGAAATGTCAAATATCTGCTCACTAGAGCAGAAGAGGTTCCCTTCCCCATCCTATGATTAGAAAATGTGTCTTTGAGCTGCAGTATGAGAGTTAAGTATCTCATGAATACTTGATTCCCCCTTGAAAAGCCATTCAGTGATTCAGGTATCCTGTAGGAATTCCAGTGCTGTATGAATGCAGAACTCCTTTCAGATTCCATAAACAACCAAGCATTACCCTGAGACTTGGCAATGCAGTTGGAAAACTACAGCACTCGCATGGCTGAACTGCAGAATTGTGCAGAGACTAAATCTTTATCACCTACTCTGCTACCTCTTCTACATTACACGCAGATGAAACACCATTATATAGCAGAAGCATTGTACATAGTTACCTTAAATGTAGTATGGCTGCCTATAATGATTATCTACCATTCTTGTGTATTCTGTTAAGTATGTTCTGTTCCATGTGTTCTATTTCATCATTCTACAGATGGTGACTGTGCTTGGATACTAAAACGACAGGTGTTATAGAAAAAAGTCAAAATAGACTGGCAGTCAGTGTGTAGGGCACTGTGAAGAAAGGCAGCCTATACTACTTTGGGGAATATAGTTTGATACTACTAAAAATGTAACCACCTCTATAAAATTGACATCTAGCAGAGGCATGCTGTGACATTTTTAGTCAGGCATGCAACTGTACCCTTGCATGCAAAATGGCATTCTCCATGCAGCCTGACCTTACATGTGCAGTGTTTGCAAAGTCAAACTGTGCAAAGGATGCCATTTTGCAGAATTTTGTTCTTCAAAATGGCATCCTCCATTTACATTCAGAGGCCATAGGGATTCATCCTGCAGCTACAGAAAGTCCTGGGCCATGCAATGCATACCTTGCATACATAAGGGTATGCCATTGGTATCTGATGTCCATCTGGTTCAGATCAGAAGTTTTGGTAAATGTTTATCAGAGTGTGTATCTCTTTAAAAGAAGGTCTGAATAATCCATAGGCAAATTGAAATGGCAGATGATGTATTATCTGCATGCTTGAATATGACAGTTGCAATTCTATGCCTGCCTTGAACTGCCAGGAATTAATTCCAGGACACTTCAGCTCACTGCTTTTTAGAATCAAAACAGATTGTGGAAAATTATCTTCCTTCTTATTAAATTACCTGCAGCAAGCCCTGCAGCAGAAAAACATGCATGGGACCTCTGGCAATAAAAAAAAGTAGGATTTTGAAGTAACCTGGCTAATATGTTACTGAACAGACTTAACAGAAGTTAAAAGGTACAGTGACTAAAGGGAAATCCCTGCAAGCTGCATGGGCACTCTTTAAAGACACCATAAAAGGGCCCAACTTCAATGTATACCCCAAATTAAGAAACACAGTAAAAGAACTAAAAAAGAGCCACCGTGGCTTAACAACCTGAAAAAGAAGTAGTGAGAGAGAAGAAGACTTCCTTTAAAAAGTGGAAGTCAAATCCTAGTGAGGCAAATAGAAAGGAGCATAAACACTGCCAAATTAAGTGCAAGAGTATAATAACAAAAGCCAAAGAGGAGTTTGAAGAACGGCTAGCCAAAAACTCCAAAGGTAATAAACAAAATGTTTTTAAGTACATCAGAAGCAGGAAGCCTGTTAAACAACCAGTGGGGCTGTCATAGTATAATTCCCAAATCTGGACCTTAGTGTCCAAAATATGGGTACTAGCATGAATTCCCCTAAGCTTAATTACTAGCTTAGATCTGATAGGCTGCCACCAATCAGGACTTAAGTAGAGCGCCTGATAGACTCTGGTGTCCCCAAACCTTTCCCTGGGGACCCCCAAGACCCAGATTCCTTGAGTCTCACAACAAAGGGAAATAAACCATTCCCTCCCCCCTCTTTACCTCCTCCCAGATCTTTCCCGCCCTGGGTACACTAGGAGATCACGTGATTCAACTCCGTGAATCTAACACAAAGAGGAAATTTATCTTTCCCTCCCTCAGGGCAATACAGATTCGAGCTCCTTGAATGTGACACAAAGAGGAAATTTATCCTTCCCTCCCCGCTCTCTTTCCCTTCTCCCCACCAATTCCCTGGTGTACACAGACTCAAGTCCTTTGAGCCTTAACTAGGAGAAAACTCAAACAGGTCTTAAAGCAAAGCTTTTAATAAAAAAATAAAGAAAAAAGTAAAAGGTTTATCTCTGCAATTTAGATGGTAAACAGTACAGGGTCTTTTAGCTTATAGAAAATGGATAAACAGCCTTATCCAGAAAAAATACAATTTAAACTATTTCCAGCAGACTACACATTTGCAAATACAGAAAAACAATGTAAAAGCCTATATTGTCTTTCTACTCCTGTACTTACAATGGGAAACAGAAGATTAAAGAGCCTGGAGATTCGGGTGGTCACTCTCAGAGCCCAGAAAGAGAACAGACCAAGAACAAAGAACTCACACCCAAAACTCCCTCCACCCCGATTTGAAAGTATCTTGTCTCCTGATTGGTCCTCTGGTCAGATGTTGCAGGTCACTGTTTGTTAACCCTTTACAGGTGAAATAGACATTAACCCTTAGCTATCTGTTTATGACAGGGGCCCCTTGACGATCGAGATACAAAAGGAGCACTTAAAGATGATCAAGTCATTGTGGAGAAACTAAATGGATTCTTTGCTTCAGTCTTCATGGCTGAGGATGTTAGGGAGATTCCCAAACCTGAGCTGGCTTTTGTAGGTGACAAATCTGAGGAACTGTCACAGATTGAAGTGTCACTAGAGGTGGTTTTGGAATTAATTGATAAACTCAACATTAACAAGTCACCGGGACCAGATGGCATTCACCCAAGAGTTCTGAAAGAACTCAAATGTGACATTGTGGAACTATTAACTAAGATGTGTAACCTGTCCTTTAAATTGGCTTCGGTACCCAATGACTGGAAGTTAGCTAATGTAACACCAATATTTAAAAAGGGCTCTAGAGGTGATCCCGGCAATTACAGACCAGTAAGTCTAACGTCGGTATCAGGCAAATTAGTCAAAACAATAGTTAAGAATAAAGTTGTCAGACACATAGAAAAACATAAACTGTTGAGCAATAGTCAACATGATTTCTGTAAAGGGAAATCATGTCTTACTAATCTATTAGAGTTCTTTGAAGGGGTCAACAAACATGTGGACAAGGGGGATCCAGTGGACATAGTGTACTTAGATTTCCAGAAAGCCTTTGACAGGGTCCCTCACCAAAGGCTGTTATGTAAATTATGCTGTCATGGGATTAAAGGGAAGGTCCTTTCATGGATTGAGAACTGGTTAAAAGACAGGGAACAAAGGTGGTGTCCCTGCCTGCAGGTATATGGGATCTTGGGGAGCAATTACCACACATGTGGGGTGCCAATTAATTTCTTTATTAAAGGAAAAAGGAAGTGGTGGGAATTTAACAATAAAATACGATGGGATGGGGTGTATAGGGTGTTTACAATAGACAATAGTGGGGGGGTTCTTATTGAACAATGTAGGGAGTTCTAACAGTGGGGCACAGTAAGTGGGGTTCAGCACAATGGGATACAGTACAGTCAATAAGCATATCAAAAGAAATGCAAAATAAAATGGTAGCTTCTATATAAAATGGTCAACAATCTTAGATAGAATGTATTAAGTGGTCAGTGGCCTTATACACAATGTAACACAATGGTATCAATGCAAATACAAAGTATATCAGAAAAGTGGAAGCAACCAATGGGGTGTTATAATTACAAGTAAAATGTGAATATAAGTGAACTTATGCAATGTAACGGTATAAAAGAAAAGTAATGACTTAATTTGTGAGGCTGGGATAGCAGATAATCTGTCAAGGAACAGGAGGGGGGGTGAATTAGTGGCAACTGATGAGGGGAGAGTGCGGCTGGAAGCAGCCAGAGACTCTGAAGCCCTGCAGGGTAAGGACAATGGAGCAGTGTGATGGTGATCTTCGGTAGGGGAGGGGCAGCGGAGAAGTGTAAAGAAGGGCTGGAGAGAGGTTTAAGCAAAAAGCGGACACCAAAAACAAAGGAAAGAAAGCGGCAAAGGGTTTGGGAAGTTTCACAGGGGAAGAAGCAGCAAGGGGTTTGGGGAGTTCGGAGGGTGATGCAGACGCAGGGGGGGAAGCAGCAAGGGGTTTGGGAAGTTCGGAGGGAGTGCAGATGCGGGGGAAAAAGCAGCAAAGGGTTATAACGGAGACATGGAGGAGCACACAGAGGGGGAGATGGGAGCGGGGGAAAAACAGATACGGGAAAGTTCAGGGAGAGATCGGGACAGCGGGAGGATGAATTTAAGCAGCAAAAACCTTATCTATCTTAACCAACGACTAGGCAAAACAACAAATATCACAATTCTAAGCAAAACTATAACAAGCAACTATACGGAGCAACAAAACAGTAAACTATAACAAGGCAGGTGAACTTACAAGCGCTACAATTTTAACAAACTATGACTTATTAAACTAAAAAAAACAAAACCTATGGTGCACCTTATGCTATGGGGAAGTCACAGAGGGCAGAGTGGTATGTGCCCAGGATACAGCTCCCAAGGAAGCCAAGGGATGGTGGCTGAAGCCAATGGATACAGCTGAAAGCAGGGAGCCCCGAGGCAAAGCCCACAGGAGCAGAGCTTAGCAGCGGCACAAGCTTATTTTTAGCGGCAAAGCGCCGCGGAGTTTGAGAGGTTTTAAGACACAGACCAAGGTTTAGCTTGAGTCTGTGTGCTGGGGAAACAGAGTCAGCAGCTAAAATAATAAAATAAAAGTAGGGAAAGTTTCACAGAGAGATTCTTACCAGTCCCTAAGGCAGCAGCAAAGGCAGAAGCAGCAAGAACATCAGAAGGCTCAGTACGGTCTTGATAATCAGGAGATCTCTCAGGCAGCAATTCGTTCTTCGTGGGGGGGTTCAAAAAACGGGTACGCTTAAAAAATAAAACGAGAGCAGAGAAAGGACCCCCCAGAACCCCTGGCTGATCAGACCAGGCAGCAATGCAGGAACCTTTCTGATGTTTGTTTCAAAAATGTCTGGTTTTAAAGTCAAACTCAGGCAGTTTCCCACCAGTAATCCTGATAGGCTCCCTCTGTCACAGGGAAGGAGGCACAGGGAAAAGACTGCAGGTGAGCACAGAAACATGTCTGGGCAGAGTCCTGTGCAATAGGTGACTCAAAAGCACATGAGGCCTATGACTCATGCCCAGGATCTTAAAAACACAGTAGGTCTTGCAGCGCTGGACATTGCCTGCCTTACACCAAGCCCAGGTTCTACGAGGTGATAACAGGACTAACCCTTGAACAGGGCAGTGGTCCCATTTAGCACGCAGCACAAGTGGCCATCCCTTTGAGAAGGGCAATGGCTCTTGTTAAACAACTCAAGGGGCCCTCCCTTTGAGAAGGGCAGTGGCCCTGGTAAATAACTTAACAGCCAGGGAAGGGCAGCCACAGGAGGAGAACAAAAACAAAATGGAGTATGGGGACAGCTGTAAGAAACAAAATGGAATAGGGAGATAGCTGTAACAGACAAAAGGGTAGGAATTAATAGTAAATTCTCAGAATGGAGAGGGGTAACTAGTGGTGTTCCCCAAGGGTCAGTCCTAGGACCAATCCTATTCAATTTATTCAGAAATGATCTGGAGAAAGGGGTAAACAGTGAGGTGACAAGGTTTGCAGATGATACTAAACTGCTCAAGATCGTTAAGACCAAAGCAGACTGTGAAGAATTTCAAAAAGATCTCACAAAACTAAGTGATTGGGCAACAAAATGGCAACTGAAATTTAATGTGGATAAATGTAAAGTAATGCACACTGGAAAAAATAACCCCAACTATACATACAATATGATGGGGGCTAATTTAGCTGCAATGAGTCAGGAAAAAGATCTTGGAGTCATCGTGGACAGTTCTCTGAAGACGTCCATGCAGTGTGCAGTGGCAGACAAAAAACAAGCAGGGTGTTAGGAATCATTAAAAAGGGGATAGAGAATAAGACTGAGACTATATTATTGCCCTTATATAAATCCATGGTACGCCTACATCTCGTATACTGTGTACAGATGTGGTCTCCTCACCTCAAAAAAGATGTACTGGCACTAGAAAAGGTTCAGAAAAGGGCAACTAAAATGATTAGGGGTTTGGAGAGGGTTCCATATGAAGAAAGATTAAAGAGGCTAGGACTTTTCAGCTTGGAAAAGAGGAGACTAAGGGGGAATATGATACAGGTATATAAAATCACAAGTGATGTGGAGAAAGTGGATAAGGAAAAGTTATTTGCTTATTCCCATAATACAAGAACTAGGGGTCATCAAATGAAATTAATAGGCAGCAGGTTTAAAACAAATAAAAGGAAGTTCTTCTTCACGCAGGGCACAGTCAACTTGTGGAACTCCTTACCTGAGGAGGTTGTGAAGGCTAGGACTATAACAGCGTTTAAAAGAGAACTGGATCAATTCATAGTGGTTAAGTCCATAAATGGCTATTAGCCAGGATGGGTAAGGAATGGTGTCCCTAGCCTCTGTTTGTCAGAGGATGGAGATGGATGGCAGGAGAGTGATCACTTGATCATTGCCTGTTAGGTTCACTCCCTCTGGGGCACCTGGCATTGGACACTGTCGGTAGACAGATACTGGGCTAGATGGACCTTTGGTCTGACCCGGTACGGCTGTTCTTATGTTCTTAATATAAATAAACACAAATGTGCCCGTTAATTTATAAAGAATAATACTGGGCACTTACATGGCATCTTTCAACCAAGGACCTCACCTTGCTTTACAGCTGGTAATTAATTCAGTGAGTACCATCTTCATTTTACAGAGTGGAAAGTTAGAAGGCAGAGAGAAAAGTGGCCTACAGTCTATGGGTTAATTTGGCCATAACATTGTATAGGAAGTCCCTGGTAGAATCAGGACTAAAGCCCAGGATTCCTGGCTGCTTTAGCCATGAGAAAGCCTTTGCAGGAGAGGAAGAGTGGTTAGAACTCTCTTCAAGGGCCATCAGTGCCACTTTATGATCATCTGGAAAAGTCATTGGTAAGACAGGTAGAACTCTTATCTCCTATCTTGCTTACTGTAACCACCTCAGCTATGGATTCCCCAAAGCTCATGTTACCCCTGCCAGTCTATACAAGATACAAATGATAATTTTTCTTGACAGTCATTCTGGCCATGTCCTCTATCTCCCCTCACTTCCCCCCCAAAAAATCAACAACAATCTTGAATCCCTCCCTGGAGTAACATCTAAAATTTAGATTATAAGATCCTTCAGGCAGGGACCATGTTTTTCTATGATTTCTGTCCATCATATTTTTGGAGTGCTAATAAATAATAAACTAATTATCCCTTTGTCTCTTTCTTCCACTCTTGTTGCCACATCTTTTCCCTGTAGTCTGTATGCCTGGAACTTGCTACCTGAACTGATTCACCCTCTCTTCAAGGATCAGAGAATATAGGCCATACTTACATGATAGGGGACTCTATCCTGGGAAACAGTGACTCTGAAAAAGAGTTGATAGTCATGGTTGATAGCTGAACATGAGCTCCCAATGTGATACTATGGCTAAAAGGGCTAATGTGATCCTGGGATGCATACAGAAGAATCTCAACTAGCAGTAGAGAGGTTTTTACCTCTGTTTTTGGCACTGGCATGACCACTGCTGGAATACATGTCCACTTCTGGTGCTCATAATTCAAGAAGGATGTTGCTAAATTGGAGATGGTTCAGAGATGAGCCACAAGAAGGATTAAAGGATTAGAAAACCTGCCTTATAGTGATAGACTCAAAGAGCTCACTCTATTTAGCTGCACAAAGAGAAGTTAAGGGGTGATTTGATTACAGTCTATAAGTATCTACATGGAGAAAAAATATATGATAATGGTCTCTTCAAGCTGACAGAGAAAGGTATAACATGATCCAGACCAGGAGTGTGCACAAGGGGGGACAAGAAGGGGCACTCCATCACCACCCCCAATAATCGTTGAGGGCACAGAACTCCTCTGGCTCCAGGACTGGGGGGGAGGGAAGAGCGAGCTCCTCCGGGGGGGGGTAGAGCGGGAGGGAAGAGCAAGCTCCTGCCAGGGTGGGGGCAGAGTACGTTCCTCCTGGGACAGGAGTGCTGCCCTAGATTTGAGGAGTGTGTATATCCCAGAATGTGATCAAGCTAATTGCAACCATATAATGTCCATTCAGCCACTTTGAATTAATGAAATAGAACAGCACATAGTTAAGGGTTAATTTGAAGACAGGCTTTCAGAATCAAGCTTAAAATTAGCTACAGTTTCTGCTAATCAGAATGGGAGGAGGGGACAGACAAGTAAACAACTAAGATGGAAAACCTTGGTGGTTGGAAAACTTTGAGTCTAGACACCTCTGGTATTAAAAGTTTATTGAAAGTTAGAAAACCGATGATTCAGTAGGGGGTCATTATGTGGTTTGTAGACATTAGTTATAAAAGATTAGCTAATAAAATGTACTTTGGAGCAGTCCTCTGAAGCCATCTTGAGAGATGTTTTTCCTGACACCTTTTCTCCCCGGTGGATGAGCAACTGACCACTGTGAACCTGCTGTTAATTATTCAATATTGTTCCAGATGTTAGGTAAATATCTGGGATGTTCTAAACCTATTGCTTATGTTTGTGTGTGCTTAAATCTAATAAACTGCAGTGTTAGACAAGAGCATGCTTACTTTCGTTTAATCCTTTGATCAGACAGAATTGCTGAGTTGCTGTTGATTTATTCCTGACACTGCCTGGCGTGAAATAGTTAAGTTACCACTGTTAGGGGTTCTGAAAACCCTGGATAAGGGGCAGCCACAGAATGTTCCCCTTCAAAAGGAGGTCAAAATTTAAATTTCTGTGTATGTCCCTGAATTAGACAAATTCAGACTGGAAATGAGGCATAAATTTATGACAGTGAGGGTAATTTACCAAGGGTCATGGTGGATTCTCCTTCACTGACCATTTTTTTAAAATAATGTTTTCCTAAAATATATGAGCTAGGAATTATTTTGGTGAAGTTCATACAGCAGGTCGGCCTAGATGATCGCAAAGATCCCTTATGGCCTCAGAGTCTACGAATCTATAAGTCTCTTCTTAAAACACATTTTCCTCTCATAAGATTCCAAAACCTATTCTTTCACTTTTAGCACATGTGTTTAGGTGCATACATTCGAGAAGGTGTTGGAAAGTAATTTGCGGAGGTGTTGTAGCAGTGTTGGTCCCAGGCTATTAGCTGGGTGAGGCAATAGTTTTTATTGGGCCAACTTCTGTTGATGAAAGCGACAACTTTCAAGCTCTTCTTCGGGTGTAAGCTCAAAAGCTTGTGTCTTTCACCAACAGAAGTTGGTCCAATAAAAGATATTTTTTGTATGGAAAATAATGTAATACATCACCTCTACAGTGCATGCATCAATATTTTTATCATCCGCATTATCTTGGCCTTTGTCCTTTTTTTCCCTTCTGTGGCTAATGCTTGTCTGTACAATTACATAGCTTGTAATCGCACTGAGATATATATATATTTTGTTCTCTTGTCAGAAAAAATGTCATGCTTATTTGTGGCACTACAAAAGTAGTCATAACAAGGGTAGCCATTGTACTCTTTGGTTCAGTACCATGGCCAGCTCTCTGCCTTATTGCTGCAAATGGGAGCAGCAGCACCATCTCTAACGGGTAGGAAATCTGTGTGCAGGTGAAACCAGGGCTGGTGCAAGGAAGTTACGCGCCCTAGGCGAAACTTCCACCTTGCACCCCCCCCCCCAGCTCACCCCCCCCCACGGCAGCTAACTCAGCATCCGACCCAGGGAGCCCCCCCCCCACAGCAGCTACCCCCCACCGTGACAGCTAACCCCCCCCCCAGCAACTAACCCCACCCAGGGAGACTCCCTCCCCGCCATGGCAGCTAACGCCGCCTGGGGAGACTTCCCCTCTCTCCTCCCCCGGCCACGGCAGCTAACCCTGCCTGGGTAGCCCGCCCCAGCTCACCTCGGCTCCGCCTCCTCCACTGAGCACGCTGGCGCTGCTCTAATTCTCCTCCCCACCCAGGCTTGCGGTGTTCATTGGAGGAGACTTAAAGCTGGGCTGTGTGCTCAGCGGAGGAGGCAGAGTGGAGGTAAGCTGGGGCAGAAAGCTGTTCCCCTATGTGCCCCCCGTTACTGCGGGAAGCCCTCCCCATGCGCCCCCGCACCCAGCTCACCTCCACTCCACCTCCTCGCCTGAGGGGACTTTTAGGCGCCCCCAACCACTAGGCGCCCTAGGCGGCTGCCTAGTTTGCCTAAATGGTTGCACCGGCCCTGGGTGGAACAATCACATTTCTCAAGATTATTTTCCCTATCATAGCAAAAAGAAATATTTTGTAGCTAAACATTATGTTCAGATTTATTATAGCTAATATGTCTGCTTTAGATTGGTTGCTTTTTGGATTGAAGTCAGCCATGTCAAATTAGATTATTTTCTGATGTTGCAGAGAATGCCTGTCAATCAGCTAAATGCTTGTCCAAGCGGTCAAGAAAACTACAGTTCTTGATCATCCTGTTAGAGTATCCAGTGGTCTGATTTAACCCACTCAGTGCTGCTTTCCTTTCATATACTTCCCTAGCCTCAAATATTCCCATCTCTTGCTCTCTTGCTATCTGAGTTGAAGGGATCTGGGACCTTTTAAGAAGCTGAGAGGGTTACCCTTGCTATTTGCTACAGTGGCACCTGCAGGCTGATCCAGAATAGCATCCTTTGTATGTGAGAGTAAAGCAAACTGCTCTCATCCTTTCCAAGCTGTCTAGAAGGGATCATCAAAAACACCTCTTTTTATGCTTACTACCTACTTCTGAACACAGTGAATACTGTAATTGCTGTAATCAGCTTATGCTGGGGTGTTCTGGCAATATTTATAGGGAGAGTTTTCTCCAAGAATAATGTGTCCCTTTCCCACCCCTCGTACATAAGAATGGCCATATCTGGTCAGACCAATGGGCAATCTAGCCCAGTGTCCTGTCTTCCCTCAGTGGCCAAGGCCAGCTGCTTTAGAGGGAATGACCAGAACAGGCAGTCATCCAGTGATCCATCCACTATTGTCTACTCCCAGCTTCTGGCAGTAAGAGGCTAGGAACATCCAGACCATAGGGTTGCATCCCTGACCATCTTGTCTAACAGTCATGAACTTATCTAATTCTTTTTTGAACCCTGTTATAGCTTTGGCCTTCACACAACATCCCCTGGCAAAGCGTTCCACAGGGTGACTGTGTGTTGTGTGAAGTACTTCCTTTTCTTTGTCTTAAACTTGCCTTCTATTAATTTCATTGGGTGGTTCCTGGTTCTTGTGCTATGTGAAGGAATAAATAACACTTCCTTATTCACTTTCTATACATTCATTGTTTTATATATGTCTATCATATCCCCCCACCCTTAGTCATTTCTTTTCTAAGATGAAAAGTCCCAGTCTTTTTAATCTCTCCTCATAAAAGGAGATATTAAAGGGGTCTTTGAATCAAGGGGGCTTTGAATTTCCAGACACATTTCCTAATGTCCTTATGATGTTGGCTTCTCTGAAGCATTTAGTGCTGGTAGAAAAAGAAACCCATAAAACAGTTTCCATCCACACCACCATTCAATGTGCAGTGAGAACTGTTCATCACAATTTCATCATGGTTAATCATAGTAACCATCTGCCTAGAAGAAAATATTTTTTCACCAGCATACTACTTGCTGTGGTTGGTTTGTCCCTGGGAACTATCTTATTCCTACACAATGCTTCCCTAAATTATCTTTTCTTTGTTCAATGCAAGAAGAAAATACTAGGAAATCAATCTATCTAGTAGTTTTCCAACTCTACAATGCTACCTATAATGTCAATGGGCCATTTAATAACAGCAACTACAATGCTATTTTAAGTTCTTACCATGGCAAGAAATGTACTGGAACTGGTATCCAAGAGTTATTTGTGATTAATGTTTTAATATGGATTCTTAGTAATGAAGGTAGAACTGCAAAGTATCTTATAATATATAATGAAGTGCATAATATATTAGAAAACAAGTGAGATTTTTTCAAAATGAAGATAATTAACCTTTGGAACAATTTATCTTGGACTATGGTGGATTCCCCATCACTTGAAGTCTTTCACTCAAGACTGGATATCTTTCTAAGAGATATGCTGTAGCTCAACCAGAAGTTGTAGACATGATGCAAGAATGACTGGGTGAAAGTGTGTGGAATGTGTTATATAAAAGATCAAACTAGATTATCATAATGGTCCTCTCTGGCCTTAAAAGTTCTGAATCTGCTCCCACTATAAATAGTGACACACCTTCCACCAGAGGCCACCGCAGACTCTTAAGTTGAACACATTTTATTCAGCATCTAAACATGTACCAAACAATCCAAACTGAATGAGAAACTGCTGCCATGACATAAGCCAAGATCTGAAATTCAAGAAGGATTCAGGGCAGCAGGAGTAGGTCCATTCATTTAGTTTAATGAACACAGGGTATAAGTGCTCCTATTGTTAAATCCTGTCCACTCAACACTGCATTAAAGCAACAAATCTGATGCTACATTCTAGCCCAAACTACCTCCTTCATTTGATACATGCATAGACTTCCACTGAAAATAAAGCAATACCACAAAAAGACAAATACAGAGATCCACAGCCGGTGTGCAATAGTGTACCTCCGCTGAAGTCAGCTCAGGATCTGGCCCATAGTTCATAGAAATGAAGCTTTCCCATCACTCTTGAAAGCCTTAGATTATTCATACTGAGTTATGCAGCCATCAGCAAAACTATAAGTCAGATATTAAAAAATGTCACCATTCTGAAAGCAGTAAATAAGGACAAGAAACTTAATTTAAATTGTATAAATACTTCATCAGAGAGTAATCCATCCTAAATATTTATTTCTCAGTCTGTTTCTATAACTTAGGTTGACAAGTTGGGTCATTCCTGCTGAGTAGTTAGAATTGCTTGCCTAGGCCGGTTTGTCATAGTAAAATGAAATACCAGAGTCACATAGTGTGTCTAAAGGAATGTGCAGATTCCAACAGGCATCCAATGGGAAGCACTCCAGGCGTACATAGCTCTAGGCACAACTTTGTAGACTAGTAAACCTCTTTTAAGGATGTGAGAAAGTTCCTGAATATCTGGGTCAATGGTGAGTGCTATGACACAGCTGAACTTCAAGCTATATGCCATCTGGGCTGCACTCCTTCCTTACCTCATTATAAGTTGGCAGGGCTAGCAGTACAGTGATGTGAATGGGACATGGTAGTTCAAAGAGGTGGATCACATACTTCTCTTGGCCGATGTACTGATTTTCTCCTCTCAAGGCAGAAAGTGACAGAGCTGTTGTTTGCTTTCCAAAGGCAAGGGATATACCAGAAAACAAAAATAGGCATTTTGGACCAAGATTACAGTTCTTCTCAGGCTCATGCTGAGCCCATAGTCAGCCTATGTATGTGGAGAATATATACAAAGTTAAATGATCTTTGCTCCTGAGTTTCTTGTATACAAAGCCCAGACAGCAAAAGTACTAACTGCAGTAAGAGAAAAGATAATGGCAACCACAGCTAAAATTTCTATCAGCACTAAACTGTTAGCTTCTTCATCCTAATCCTTAAAATGAAGAACTATTGAGAACCTATTCTATATGAAGGGGCAGCTGATGTAAAGTTGATGTATCCTCCATTCATTTCCAAGTCATGCTGATTTACACCAGCCAAAGATCTGACATATTATGAGTAGAAAGGAGAGTTTTGTAGCAAGTTACTGGCCACACAAAACTGTTCTTGCTTTAAAAATAGAAGCTGAGCCTTTAAACTGTGAAGTCAGAGTTGATTGGCTTGCACATCTGTATTTTATGGCTTTGGGAAGAATGCCAAATGGTTTTCCAGTCCAGACTATTAAGATGCTAATCTGTGAGCAGGCCTTGTGCACAAGGGACAAACCATTTCAGCTGTATGAGTGAAGAAAAATTTAAGGCCCTTGCAATATAATCCAAGAGAATCAGCATTTGTCAGACTTCTGATCTTACTTAACTTCTGACCCCAGTAAAAACAATCGATTACTATGCGAAGTTCGTTCCTGATTTGAAAGAATGTTTCAATGCCTTTAAGGCATTTGCAAACAGACCTGTATAAATAGAACCATGCTTGCATTGTTTTGTGCCACAGTAGTTTAAATGGTACAGAGCCTGAAAGGTATTTAGGTACCTAGCTCCCATTGGCTTTAATGGACATTAGATGTCCAGATCTTTTTGGGGAGCTGGACCAAAATACTTAACATTTCTTGGTTTGGTCCAGAAAGAAACGATATACCTAAACTGTAGTGCTGTCTTGATATGTCCAGGGGAAGTGGTCAGAAAGTTGGGGCTGAGAGGGGGTTCCATGTGAAATATTTTGCCAAACCACACAGACACAAAATAATTTTCTAAGTTTTCCATGGTAAAATTTAATGAAACTTTGAAAATTAAAAAATTTTGGCCAAAAAGCAGGAGGTGTCTATACTGCCTCATGGGAGCTGAAGATCACATGTTTCATGGCCTATTTCATCTCTATAGGCTAGGCTCCCTGGTTGGACTACATTTCCCAGGATGCATCATGGTTTCCTTCTCTTGGAGCAGGGAAGCAGTTCATCATAGGAGTCATTGACTATGGTGCCTCACAGGAGATGTACTCTGGCTGGGGGGTTTCAGCCCACAGAAGAGAATGGGGATATGAGGCAATTGAACTACAACTCCCATGAAGCACTGTGGCAGCATATTCAAAGCTGAATATTTCAGCTTTCAGCCATTGAGTGTTTCAAAAGAAAAAGTGAAATTTGTCACAGAAAGCAGACACTTTTTGCAAAAAAAATTAATTTAGTAAAAAAACAGTTTTTCATTGTAAGCTAAAATTTTCAAATATGGATGCCTAAAGTTTGGCCATATTTAGGTATCAGTCACTTGATTTTTCAAAATCACTGAACACCCGGTGCTCCAGTGTGCTTCAGCTGAAGTTATGAGTGTGCAACACTTCTTAAAATTGGGTCCTGAGATCAAAACTTTGAAACCTGCATGTTTAAAATTAGACACCTAAAGAAAAGTGGCCTGATTTTCCAGAGTAAATTCCCTTTGACCTTGGCAGCTGCAGATGTCCTGCATCTCTCAGAAAAATCTAGCCACATCAATTTAGGTGCCTAAATTTGGGTGGCCAGTTTGAAAATTTTGGCCTAGATAAATTTGAAGGATCACACAATTGATGAGCAGTCACATGAACATGTCTCAGTTTGTGATTTCAGACTCAAATAAATGGCCTTATCTTTATTTGAATGTTTTCAAATTCATATAGGATGGCAAACACAAATACACTATATAAATGCATGCAGTGTAATCAGTATATAATGCTTCCAATATCTGCATGAACAGCATTTTTATCTTCAAATGGCTAAACTGTGTTTGTAAGCAAATTTCCTCCTGAAAGTGTTTTTCCATATCAGGCCAGAAGTTTTAGAAATAATCCATTGGGAAATGAACAGCAGACAGCTTAAGTGACTTGGCAGAACTGATTCTAGATCTGAATCCTAGTGTCAGCCACTAGAACATCCTGCTTTAACTCTGTAAAGTTGAGAATATTCCATTTGGTCTTTCCTGAACTATTGGATTTTGAAAAAATGACCATTTTCAAAGACAATTCACCTCTGCCCTGAGAATATGCATGAGGAATTTCATCCAAATTCTTCCAGAAAGTCAGAAATGCCTGAAAAGCGAGGCACTTATATCTATTTACTCAAATAGGCTGATGTCCAAAGGTGCTGCACACCTAACACTGCCATAGACTTCAAGGAAAGTTGGGTTGCTCCGCAGTTGTGAAACTCTGGCCAAAATAGTTAGCAGCTTCTTCAACAGTGAAGTATCAGAGGGATAGCCGTGTTAGTCTGGATCTGTAAAAAGCAACAAAGAGTCCTGTGGCACCTTATAGACTAACAGACTTATTGGAGCATTGCATCTGATGAAGTGGGTATTCACCCACAAAAACTTATGCTCCAATACGTCTGTTAGTCTATAAGTTGCCACAGGACCCTTTGTTGCTTTCAACAGTGAAGTATCAGTAATTTTTTATCACTGTGTGTTGTGACAAGACCAAATGTGTAAGATGGCTCAGTATCTTATGCCACTCAAAGTGTTGCTATGCAGTATACGAATCAACAGGAAAGATTCTTCCAACCCAGGTGGTACGCAGTGTGTTTCTCACCCCTGAAGTTGCGAGAGTTGGCTGTACAGCTGCAATGTTCTAAGGCCTAAGCTGTGATGCACAAGAGAATCTGAAAATCTATTTTTAAGCCACAGTGTAGATCTGATAATACCGGATGAGAGAGGCCCAGCTGGGATAGAAAGGCACAGTATGTGAAAGACGAGAATCATATTGAATTATCAGGTATTCACTATATTTAAAAATAGATTTTCCATGTCCTTCCCTAGACTTTGCTGCCTTCAGATGTGCCCTTGGAATGCAAACAAACTGTGTAAATTAGTGGAATTGTGGCAGCTCCTGGTGTCAGATGAATCAAAACCCAAGGTTGTGGCTTTTGTTGGCACAGGCTAATTTAATGCCACCTCAGCTTTCTCACAAGAAATTTCACATCCCTGAGGCCATTTCTACACTAGCACTTTTGTCGGTAAAACTTGTATCACTCAGGGGTGTGAAAAAAATCCACCCCTGACTGACATAAGCTACACTGAAAGAAGCACTCGTGTGGATAACGCTATGTTGGTGGGAGATGCTCTCCAGACGACATAGCTACTGCTACTCATTGAGAGTGGTTTAATTATGCCTATGGGAGAGTTCTCTCCCATAGGACGGCTACACAGGAGACCTGCAGTGGTACAGCTGTGCTGCTGTAAGGTCTCTAGAGTAGACATCGCCTGAAGATGTTGAACGGAAAAGAGTTCAGTCATAGCCAAGAACAAACAAGACTTACATTTTAACAAGCTTTTGAGCCACAGAGAGCTCTTTGTCAGGTCTGAGAAAGATACTCCCAGCATCACAGCAAAATGCAAAATGATCAACACCCCCCCAACCACCCAACCACACCCTTTTAAAGATCCATGGATCCTACTAATGCCTATCACAACACATGGTGTACCTCACCCAGAGCACTAGATGCCTCAATAACAACTATGTGGGTGAAACCAGACAATCTCTATGCTCTTAAATGAACTCACACAGGAAAATGATAAAAGACAAAAACACTCTGTCACCTGTGGATGAACACTTTAGACAAAGTGCTCACTCTATATCTGACTGATCAACTCTCATCCTCAAAGGAAACATGCACAGCACTTTTGAAAGATGAGTCTGGGTGCCTAAATTCATAACTTTGCTAGCTACTAAAAATCATGGCTTGAACAGAGACACTAGATTTATAGCTTATTACAACAATCTGTAACCCACTAACTCCCTCCTTTTGTCCTAAGATTACAGAGGGGTTAACGGGCCACTCTCCCCTGAATGGTCCCTTAGGAATATATGATAGCTATGCTAAGCTATGTGATAGCTTATGCTAAACAATCTGTTCCACCTATCATTTTGCTGTGACACACCGAGTACCTTTCCTAGGTCTGAAGAAGAGCTCTGTGGAGCATGAAAGATTGTCTATCTCACCAGCAGAAGCTGGTTCAATAAAAGGTATTACCTCACCCACCCTGTCTCATAATATCCTAGGACCAACATACCTACAACTATACTGCATAGTTTTATAAGTATCCTGCTAAAGAGAGGATTTATTAACAGGAGAGGAGATAGTCTATTAACTGCAGAAACTGCTTTGCAATCATCTTTGAGAAAACAGAGGAGGAGGAAAATTATAGAAGAGAGTGGAAAGTACAGACTAAACAGAAAAATGAAACTTACTTAATATCAACTTTTAAACAGATAACTGTAGCAGATGGAATAAAGCCAGGCAGCCTGAGATTTTCAGTATTGTCCTTTAAAGCACTAGCCTGATTCCCAAAACATGCCTATCATTATGCTTCTAAATAAAAGTAAAACAAATCATCCTTGGGTAATCTCCTGACCTTTACTCATTCCTTTAAGTGTCCTAGCCAGGAAGTGAGCCAATGTAAGTACAGTGAGATGTATTTAAATGATCCAGACTTCCTAATGCAAGCCTCATTTTATCTAAAAGGTTGCATCTTTTGAAGCCATTAGGATGGCATGTTTGAATTCTTAGGAAGACTTTAGCTGCTGATTGACAGATGAGAGGGGTCGAAGGGACTGTCTGGGTCCAAACCTAAGCACTGTTGTATAACAGTCCCAAAGTTGGCCAGAGTAGATAACTGATGAGTCCTCTATTGCTGGAAGACACCAAGCAGCATAAAACCAGCCTATTTGCTCTAGAGCACTCCCTTGCAGCCCTTTGTATAGGAGAGCTGGTGAGGGCAAGGAAATATGACTGGAGTGCCTCTGTGCTCTGGTGATCTCTGGCTGCTGCAGTGGAACCTTTCAGCTTCTTGAAGTTAGAGCAGCCTTGGGGCTGCTGTAATAACTGGTACCAACCCATGCCTCTGCTCCCTCCACCTCGTGTGCCAATCACAGTTTGGTGAAACTGTGGGATTGGGGACTAGACTAGATGCCCCATGCACAGTCTTCTAACCCTATGATTCTATGATTCTATGAAGTCCAAGAATTAGACCCTAAAGGTGACATCTGAAATCCATCTCTAGAAGATGCAATTATATGGCACTGTCAGCAGTAAGGCAAAGGATCTCTTTAAAGTCTGTGTTCACAGAACTGGTAGCATAAATAATGGTCTAGCCCTGAAAATTCTCAGGCTATTTTACTGTACTAACTATTGTGATGAACTCATTTGGTGTTCATGTGACTCAGTATGAGCTCCACTGGGACTCAGTAGCAATTAAGTGGACCTTTATTTGTACTTTTTAACTAAAGGCAATCAAGCCACCAAACTTCCCTGGCTGTTGTTCTGTATTTCTCAAGTAAACACACCATATCCTTCACTGAAAAGTAATCAGCTCAAGGAAAGGATAAAAATAACTACAAAACATGTCTTACATGTTCTTCTTTATTCGGGAGAGTACAATGGTGAGCAAATGAAAAGGTTCCACATCTCTTTCAGTTCTTCTGTAGGTTTGTGCTTCTTTTGTCTCAGTTTATGGAGACAGTAACTGTTGGAGGGACAATCATGTGTAGCAACTACTGAGGAGCTTGCCTTGTACATTTTACAGCTGGATTGCCAAAGAATAAAATAATTACATCATCATAGACCCATGAAAAACATACATATTATCTCAGGCAACAGGTGTTTTAGAGTAAAAAAGATTACATTCTAGAGCTACATGAAGCTTATCACACAGTTGTACAGATGTCATATACTGCTGCAGACACAAACTTAAACTCATTCATGGCATATGGCACAGTCTTTTACTCCTGATAAGATTTCACCAGAATCCACATGAGGAGCACAGTTATGAGGACAATCATGAAGTTGAGGAAAAGCTCTTGTGTGGATCGTTCCATTTTCAGGAATGATCAGGGAAGCACAGAGGCTAACAGCTGAAGCAAAGGGAAACTCTCAAGGAATCCTCCACGAGAGTCCTTGAGATCAGCCTCCAGGTCAGAGTCTCGCCTGAAAAAAACACACCAACAGAACAGACATATGAAGCTAGGAAGCCTAACAGCTATATATATTACTATAAGTAAATGTTATTTCTATTGCTAAAAGTTAGTGTGTGCTGCAGAAGTTAAAAAGCAAAGAGTATCTCTACCAGCTTATCACCTTCTTTGATTTCCAGCATTTGAGAAAACATGTTCTCAGTGTCACCCCAAAATACATCTCACATAACAAGCAATCTTTGGACGTCAGCTTTGACTTGCACAGTTATTTTTTTAAAAAAGCTTCTGCCATATTCTTTTGACGTGATACTTACTGCAAACATATTACTATTAAAAATTACTAGCATTCAATTTTTTTTCTGATATTCAAATCTTAAACTCTATAATATTTACATCTCTCTCTCTTCATTCCCTAATAGTAGGTTTACTTTAATACTGCAAGTATAACTTGTAAGAATCACTAAATTCAGTCTTTCTTTGCAGTTATTGTAAGAGAAAACAACTTGAAGGATTTTTGTTATAACTAAAAAGAGAGAGGCAGAGTTATACAGTTTTGTTTCTGAAAAACATCAAAATTCATGGGCTAATGCTAGTAGATTAAATAGGATTTTCTCTAAACTCTTTTGACTCTCCTGCATTTTCAAGTGGCTACAGTTCTCTTAAGTAGTAATGCCTTTTGAGATATATTCCAAAACTTTTAATCAGCTATTGTTTTTGTGTGATTCACTTTAATCACAGAAAGTCCAGATTTGTGTATGTTTCTCAGAGCATACATGGAGAAGTGATAACATTTGTGACGAGTACCCTACTGCCTAACCCCATTTGTATGCTGTGTAATAAAAATGAAAACTTTTTTAAAAAATAAAGAGAGAAATAAGTTCTGGGCAAAAAAAAGAAATGCAGCCATGCAAACAAACTCTTAAAGGAGAAGCTAGATTCGAAAGTAACATCTATGATGGAAACAAGAGCAAGTTCAGTATCATACCATAATAAAGACAGAAGGCTTTAACTGGACATTGTCTTAGTTTACTAATGAAATATTAAAAGCTCAATAAGTGGTAATGCAGTTATACAAATTCCCATGCCCTCATGTTTCTCTGTCAGCTTCATATTTTATTTGTACAAAGGAAAAATAGATCTAAAAAGTAGCCCATGATTTACCTGAAGAGGATAAATGAAACGGTATTACAGCTTCTGGAACCCTAGGTCAATCAGATATTATTTCTTCCTCAGCTTCTGCCTATCTCCCAGTGCAGTCTGGATTCCCAGTTTCTGTGTTGGAACTAAAGTAGTCAGAGGGAGGAGAGCAACAAGTGTATTGGCAACAAAAGTGATGACATCACCAACTAAATATTTTAAAAAGGCTATGCTGGGCCTCAGGATTCAGTTAGGGCTATTTATGCATTTGAGCATATGGATGGATTTACATATGACCATTTCATTTCTTCCTCTGATGAGTTGCTTTAATGTTAAAGACATGCACAAAACCATTGGAACCAACTGGATTTTACAAACGTTTCTTTTGTGCTTCAAATTCACCAGTTAAGATCTTCATCCGTAATGTAAAAACCGGAGTTTGAAATATTCCACATTCATTTTCCGGATCTATATACGACGCTTTCCAGTCTTTAGAAACTGAACAAAGTCCAGACTACATCGTTTACTTTACAAGCACAGGCACCTGTTGCTGCCTTACATAGTTATTATAGTCTCAACAACTTCTCATGTTCTTATTCATTTAGTCTCAGAGAGATAACTAGAGCAAAATATTTTTGCACTTGGATATGCAGTACTTAAATAAAATAATATTTACTGGACATAAGGATTTGGGAATAAATTAAAGTATCTGAAAATCATGGTCAGTTGCATTAGCCATGCCCCATTAACTGCCTCTCCTGCATTCTGCCTATTAGCCCATTTCCCTGGGAACTTCTCTAACATTCTAACCCCCTGAGCTACTTGAAAGAGTTGCTAGTAAAAAAATTGCAATAAAATATTTTCTCACCAAATGTGGAATTTGTCCCCCTAAATTACACTGCTCTGAAGTCCAACCAATTTATATTGCCCACCTTACCTTAGCTTTTCTCCTTGGCAGTCATAAAAATGGACACACGTCACCAAAAAATATTATTAAAATACAGAAAAGCATTTTCATCAAATAAATACATTTGAAAGAGACTATAACAGTGTGACATAATACAGAATTGGGGCAAGATTCTACCGTCCTCACTCCACTGGACCAAATTCAGACACCTCAATTACACTGAATACCTTACTCCACAAATATTTCTATGAAGTCAATTCAGCCACTATTGAATAAGGAGCTACCCAACATGAGTCAGGGTATCAGCATCTGGTTCAAGTTAGGAAGGATATCCAAATCGGTCCCTTACAATTATTTCCAAAAACTGCATACTGTGGTTACACAAATTAGTTATAATTTCATATGACTGTTGTGCATTTAAAGTCATAACCATAATATTTCACTAACTTTTTGCATTTAATAGCTACTGACTCCAGTTTGTACTCCCTAATTTACTGACGTTATTTCAGAACAAGTAATACAGTTCCATCCAAGTCACACAACTAGCCACCAGCCCAGCCCATAGGAGAGGATGGGGGAATTTGAGATACCCAAGCTGCAGTTCCCACATGGCACCAGAGAGAAATGTAGAACTGACTCATAACGAAACATTTCAGGTCACTTCAACACACTGAAATATTTTGATTAGCATCACACCAGCCCAAAAGAAAATATTTCATTTTTGGTTTTTCCCAAAGGGAAAAACTGAAATTGACAAATGTTGGTGAAATTGAAATTTTCTCATGGAAAAATTTTATTTGCCAGAAACTACATTTTCCATCAAAAATCATTATGACGGTAAAAGCAACTCTAGCCACCACCCTCATGTCCACATCTTCTTCTATGTGGCTCGCTATGCTTGAAATTTCTTTCCTGATTTGGCCTTCCATCCTTTCTGCTTTAAACCACAGTTCGTTTAAGAGCTCTATAAAACCTAGCCCTCTCTTCCTTCAGGTGTTATTGAACCACACAATATTATAAATGTGGAACTAACCAGTCACATGCTAAACATCACCACTTCTTTTGCATCCCTTCCTTTATTTCTATAGTGTCTAAATAGGACCGGATCCTTCACTCTTACTTGTGTGGTGTAGGACCTTACTCAGTGAGCTTTCGCTGGGACTGCTTATGGAATAAACTACTAGTCAATGCAGATAAGGTTGACAGAATCTGATTTTAAGGTCCAATCCTGCAATCAGAGGCACACAAGTCAAGGCTTATGCCTGCAGGGAGTCCTGCTAGCAAGATTGGAGCTTTACATTGTAAACTTTCCAGAGCAGGGAACTTGCCCATATATATGATTGTCTAGAACATATCAGGCATGCTTTTTGGCACTATACAAAATATAATTCAATAACACTCTAATTAGGGCTTTCTGCTTTATATGTTCATCAAGACAGAAGTAATTTATTTTTCCTCTTGCAATGGACAACGTTGAGACAACTCACTTGACAGAACTTTTTATATCACCACAAGACACAGCTGGCAAAGGAAGAACATTTTTGAGTGGCAGATACAGTCCATAGTAATTTTAGAAGAGACAAACTACTGTATTACATTTAGATTTTGTGCCATTTGGCAGGATATCTACAAGGCTTGCAAAAAGACCTTAAGCTTAATTGGTGCCATGTTAGATATTATTAAGATGAGGAACATTCGTTGACTTGAACTGTGAAAGAAAAAAATCATGCAATGTTTGGCACTTTTTCTGACTTATGTATGCCACAGCTTAGAGTCTACAATCTAAAATCGCCATAGGGTCAACCGCTGAGCCATTTCTTTAAGCTATATCCTTGCTCTTTATCAAGTGTGAAAGACCTTAAAGGCAGTAGCAAAAGAGGATGCTTTATTTAATCTAGTGAAAGCAGCATGCATCCGACGAAGTGGGTATTCACCCACGAAAACTCATGCTCCAATATGTCTGTTAGTCTATAATGTGCTACAGGACTCTTTGCTGCTTTTACAGATCCAGACTAACATGGCTACCCCTCTGATACTTAATCTAGTGAGTTAACCTCATCTAATGACTAAGGAAAAGAGAATGGAAGGCAAAGGATGAGATAAATGATTATATTTTAAATATAAAGCTGGGTTTTGGTGATGTACTAAATAGTTCTTTTGTTGGCCAGTTGATTTTCTTTTGACAGATTTGGTTGTTCTAACATTTCACATACACCCTGCCAAAGTTCCCTACTCATGCCTTACATATTCAAACTTAAGGCTCTGGTCTATATTTAAAGTTGCTGTGTCTGTCTCAAATTCTTTCTAGACTACACATCAAGTACCATGCAATCTTTCCAAGTAATTCTTATACAACAAGGCTGCATTCATTGTTGCAGTGGAGACTGTCTTAAGACGTCTTAATAAAATCTCATTAATAGTTTTTTTTAAGTGTCAGTGTCTGGGCAATGGTGGCCTTGGACTCTCTGTTCTTAGTGTAACAGAAGTGTATTGCCAAAAGATCCACTTGATAAAATGACCTCTTTCTATATACACAAAGGTAAACATGAAACAGTTGTAAGGTACATAAATCTCTGGTGTGTGTATGTTGCATACAGTTACCATGTCTGGGTATAAGTGCATAAAAATACCCACCAAGTTAGATTACTCAGCATAGTAACAATTGGCAAGAAGTCTCTGAACTTGCTTTGACAATTAAAATACATTCTAAACTGACAGCACCTCATTATTGAAAAGCCACTGTGTCAATAAGATAAAATAAAGTATATGTACTTCATTTATTGACTTATCCATTTGATTCCATTATGTATTAATAATTGAAGATATACCTATCTCCTAGAACTGGAAGAAACCTTGAAATGTCATCAAGTCCAGCTCCCTGCCTTCACTAACAGGATCAAGTACTGATTTTTGCTCCAGGTCCCCAAGTGGCCCCCCTTAAGGATTGAACTCACAACCCTGGGTTTAGCAGGCCAATGCTCAAACCACTGAGCTATCCCTCCCCCTCATAAAAGTAGCCTCAAACCTGTAAGCCTCACAATTAGGGCCGAACCCTGCTCCCA
The DNA here is from genome assembly GCF_007399415.2 of Gopherus evgoodei. Taxonomy (NCBI): domain Eukaryota; kingdom Metazoa; phylum Chordata; order Testudines; family Testudinidae; genus Gopherus; species Gopherus evgoodei. Next base: position 32,982,412 of record NC_044322.1, read on the forward strand.
CAGAAGTCAATAACATAACTCCCATAAACTCCAAAAGAAACACGAGCAGGTCCTTAGTGTTTGCCACTCACCCTCTCTGACCTTCAGGAAGCTACTCAAAAATCCTCTCAGTGCATGAGGCATTACAGTTTCAAAGACCACTGCCCTCTTAATGATGTCCCTTCTCTTCTGTTCTGTTCTTTAGCTGTTTGGTTCTGACCTGTGCTACCAGGGCCAGGTCCTGTCCCTGTGGAATTTAGGAGTAAGTGGCAAGGTGATGTGGTCAGAGTGGTGGGAGGGGAAGCAGCAGCAGTAATTTTAACAGAGTGGATTTGTGAGGACCCACCCAGTGGGGTGTACTCCACTGGTTGAGGGAGAAATAGCAAATTCCAACATTCACTAAAAGCAAAGGCAGGAGAGGAAAGGAGTTGTCTTTCTCCCTCTACAATTGCATGGGTCCTTGGCACCAGCCCTGCTCTGGCTACTACCAAGAGCTGGTCATAAAACCAACATTTTTCTCATGAGAAACTTCAGGTGAAAAATCTAGGTTCAAAATTTTTTGGGTTTCCTTCCGGAAGTTCTGAACCAATTTGTAAAGAAAGTGTTTGTTTAGAATCAACATTATTAAACAGAACAACAATTTCATTTCATTTAAACTCAGAATGTCATTTCATTTTTCAGTTTTAAGATGAAATAACTTTTTATGTCAGAATAACTTAATTGAGTATGAGGCCAGAAGGGACCACTATATCATCTAGTTTGACCTCCTGTATACATAGACCATTAATTTTCACCCCGACACCCTCATTTTGAGCCTAGAGATTTTAGTTAGATCAAAACATTTCAGTCCTCATGAGACTAAACCGTGTGCCACAAGCAAAGAGTGGGAGAGAGCAAAGCACCACCAAAGAAACGAAAATTGTCATTTCCAATTAACACTTCATCATAACGTTGTTTTGCCTCATTTTTTTAAACTGAAAAGCCAAAAGGAATCAACATTTTAAGTCAAAATGAAAAATTGTTGTTGCATTTAGAAAGGTCAGTTCCAAATGAAACTTTTAGTTTGAGATTTTCCATGAGAAAAATAATTTTTTAAATCACAATTGACATTTTCCTGTGAAAAATGTTGGTTTCAACTTTCTGCACAAAATTATTTGACCAGCTCTGGTGACATGCAAGCCTGAGGCTGCTCCTCTGCCTCTCAATCCCCACTCTCATGATCCTCCCCTCGGGGAGGGGAAGCAGTGCTGCTGCCTCTGGGCAGAGTACTCAGAGGATGGTGAGGAGTGGGAAGGAAGAGAACCACTTGCAGCACAACCCACCCCCACCTCACTCCAGCAGCTAAGGCCATGGGCACCAATTCTGTGGGAGCTCTGGGGCTCAAGCACTCACGGAAAAAAGATAGTAGGTGCACAGAAGCCACCGGCCACAGCTGTTCAGTGGGGCCACCAAGCAGCTGTTTGGCTGCTGGCAGGAGGCGCTCAGGGGAGGGAGGAGAGCAGCAATCTGCAAGTGGGATGGGGTCTCAGCAAAGGGGGTGGAGCAGGATGGGAAGAGGCAGAATGAGAGTGGGGTCTAGGGGGAGGGGACAGAGCAGGGGCAGGAAGAGGTAAAGCAAGGGTGGGGCTTCAGAGAAAGGGGCAGAGTGGGGGTGGAGCACCCACAGGAAAAATGAAAATCAGCGCCTGTGGCCATAGCACCCCTCCATCACCATTGCAATAGCATCTCCATTCCCCAGTGATACTATAGGACAGAGATCTCCATCAGCATTCTGACCCAAGTTCTGTCATTCCCCAGCATTAGCTATCCCCTCCTGAGGACCTTCTATTGTCTTTCAGCACCATTTCCCCCACCACCACCACCACCACCTATGGTTTCTTATCATGATCCATAAGCTTTTACAACTGCAAAGAACTGTGGGATATAATTGATCATAAGATGATTTTTTTTAAATCACTGTTTAAATCAGATTAAATAGGGTCGAAAACCACTGATAGCATATTTTAGAAGTCAAATATACAAAATACTGGTCTTTAAAATTCTATAGACAGCCTGTTTCATTCTCCTACTATATACTAGTTGGAATCTAAATATTATGTACCAAGTCTTGTAGTCCTTGGTTTTCATGGACATTTTTATTGAATAAGGACTACAAGATTTGCCCCAGAAGTTGTAATAGTTCACAGATTCATAGATTCCAAGGCAAGAAGAGACATTGTGATCATCTAGTCTGACCTCCTATATAAGAGATGCATCTGATGAAGTGGGTATTCACCCACGAAAGCTCATGCTCCAAAACGTCTGTTAGTCTATAAGGTGCCACAGGATTCTTTGCTGCTTTTATATAAGAGAAGAAGAGGCAAAGAGACATATTTTAAAAATTGGAAGTTAAATCCAACTGAGGAAAATAGAAAGAAGCATAAACTCTAGTAAGTCAAGTGTAAAGGTACAATTAGGCAGGCCAAAAAGGAATTCGAAGAACAACTAGCAAAAGACCCAAAGCTAGAAGAAAATTTTTAAAGTACATCAGAAGCAGGAAGCTGGCTAAACAACCAGTGGGGTGACTGGACAATCGAGATGCTAAAGGAGCACTCCAGGAAAATAAGGTCATTACAGAGAAACTAAATGAATTATTTGCATTGATCTTCATGGCTGAGGATGTGAGGGAGATTCCCACACGTGAGATTCCCACACGTGAGATTCCCACACTTTTTAAGTGACAAATCTGAGGAACTGTCCCACACTGAGGTATCAATAAAGGAGGTTTGGGAACAATTTGATAAATTAAACAGTAATAAGTCAGCAGGGCCAGATGTTATTCACCCAAGAGTTTTAAAGGAACTCAAATCTGAAGTAAAAATCTTAAGCAAATCCACATGTTCCATAGAATCTCTATGAATAAAAATTTCATGCTCTAATAAAAATATAACATTAGGGATCTATTATCAACCACCTGACCAGGACAGTAATAGTGATGATGAAATGCTAAGGGAAATTAGAGAGGCTATTAAAATTAAGAACCCAATAATAGTGGGGGATTTCAACTATCCCCATATTGACTGGGAACATTTCACTTCAGGACGGAATGCAGAGATAAAATTTCTCGATACTTTAAATGACTGTTTCATAGAGCAGCTGGTACGGGAACCCACAAGGGGAGAGGAAACTGTAGATTTAATCCTGAGTGGAGCACAGGAGCTGGTCCAAGGGGTAACTATAGCAGCACCGCTTGGAAATAGTGACCATAATAAAATAGTATTCAACATCCCTGTGGTGGGAAGAACATCTCAACAGCCCAACACTGTAGCATTTAATTTCAAAAGGGGGAACTATGCAAAAATGAGGGGATTAGTTAAACAGAAGTTAAAAGGTACAGTGACTAAAGTGAAAGCCCTGCAAGCTGCATGGGTGCTTTTTAAAGACACGATAAAAGAAGCCCAACTTCAATGTATACCCCAAGTTAAGAAACACAGTAAAAGAACTAAAAAAGAGCCACCATGGCTTAACAACCATATAAAAGAAGCACTGAGAGATAAAAAGACTTCCTTTAAAAAGTGGAAGTCAAATCCTAGTGAGGCAAATAGAAAGGAGCATAAACACTGCCAAATTAAGTGCAAGAGTATAATAAGAAAAGCCAAAGACGAGTTTGAAGAACTGCTAGCCAAAATCTCCAAAGGTAATAACAAAATGTTTTTTAAGTACATCAGAAGCAAGAAGCCTGTTAAACAACCAGTGGGGCCCCTTGATGATCGAGATACAAAAGGAGCGCTTAAAGATGATATAATCATTGTGGAGAAACTAAATGGATTCTTTGCTTCAGTCTTCACAGCTGAGGATGTTAGGGAGATTCCCAAACCTGAGCTGGCTTTTGTAGGTGACAAATCTGAGGAACTGTCACAGATTAAAGTGTCACTAGAGGAGGTTTTGGAATTAATTGATAAACTCAACATTAACAAGCCACCGGGACCAGATGACATTCACCCAAGAGTTCTGAAAGAACTCAAATGTGAAGTTGCGGAACTATTAACTAAGATTTGTAACCTGTCCTTTAAATCAGCTTTGGAACCCAGTGACTGGAAGATAGCAAATGTAATGCCAATATTTAAAAAGGGCTCTAGAGGTGATCCCAGCAATTACAGACTGGTAAGTCTAACACCAGCACCAGGCAAATTAGTAGAAACAATAGTTAAGAAAAAAATTGTCAGACACATAGAAAAACATAAACTGTTGAGTAATAGTAAACATGGTTTCTGTGGAGGGAAATCAAATCTTACTAATCTATTACAGTTCTTTAAAGGGGTCAACAAACATGTGGACAAGGGGGAATCCAGTGGACATAGTGTACTTAGATTTTCAGAAAGCCTTTGACAAGGTCCCTCACCAAAGGCTGTTACATAAATTAAGCTGTCATGGGGTAAAAGGGAAGGTCCTTTCATGGACTGAGAACTGGTTAAAAGATAGGGAACAAAGGGTAGGAATTAATGGTAAATTCTCAGAATGGAGAGGGGTAACTAGTGGTGTTCCCCAAGGGTCAGTCCTAGGACCAATCCTATTCAATTTATTCATAAATGATCTAAAGAAATGGGTAAACAGTGAGGTGGCAAAGTTTGCAGATGATACTAAACTGCTCAAGATAGTTAAGACCAAAGCAGACTGTGAAGAACTTCAAAAAGATCTCACAAAACTAAGTGATTGGGCAACAAAATGGCAACTGAAATTTAATGTGGATAAATGTAAAGTAATGCACACTGGAAAAAATAACCCCAACTATACATACAATATGATGGGGGCTAATTTAGCTACAATGAGTCAGGAAAAAGATCTTGGAGTCATCATGGACAGTTCTCTGAAGATGTCCACGCAGTGTGCAGAGGCAGTCAAAAAAGCAAACAGGATGTTAGGAATCATTAAAAAGGAGATAGAGAATAAGACGGAGAATATATTATTGTCCTTATATAAACCCATGGTACGCCTGCATCTCGTATACTGTGTACAGATGTGGTCTCCTCACCTCAAAAAAGATATACTGGCACTAGAAAAGGTTCAGAAAAGGGCAACTAAAATGATTAGGGGTTTGGAGAGGGTCCCATATGAGGAAAGATTAAAGAGGCTAGGACTTTTCAGCTTGGAAAAGAGGAGACTAAGGGGGGATATGATACAGGTCTATAAAATCATGAGTGGTGCAGAGAAAGTGGATTAGGAAAAGTTATTTACTTATTCTCATAATACAAGAACTAGGGGTCATCAAATGAAATTAATAGGCAGCAGGTTTAAAACAAATAAAAGGAAGTCCTTCACGCAGCCCACAGTGAACTTGTGGAACTTCTTACCTGAGGAGGTTGTGAAGGCTAGAACTATAACAGTGTTTAAAAGAGAACTGGATCAATTCATGGTGGTTAAGTCCATAAATGGCTATTAGCCAGGATGGGTAAGGAATGGTGTCCCTAGCCTCTGTTTGTCAGAGGATGGAGATCGATGGCAGGAAAGTGATCACTTGATCATTGCCTGTTAGGTTCACTCCCTCTGGGGCACCTGGCATTGGACACTGTCGGTAGACAGATACTGGGCTAGATGGACTTTTGGTCTGACCCGGTACAGCTGTTCCTATGTATATGAAATTGCAGATTTAAATCAGTTTCTATACCAAATGACTGGAGGATAGCTAATGTGATGTCAATTTTTTTAAAAGGCTCCAGAGGCAGTCCTGGCAATTACAGGCCAGTAAGCTTGACTTCAATACCAAGCAAATTGGTTGAAACTAAAGTAAAGGACAGAGTTATTAAACACGTAGATTAATGTGATATGTTGGGGAAGAGTCAATACAGCTTTTGTAAAGGGAAATCATGCCTCACCAATCTACTAGAATTCTTTGAGGGGGTCAACAAACGTGGACAAAGGTAATCCAATGGATATAGCATACTTAGAATTTCAGACAGTCTTCGACAAGGTCCCTCACCAAAGGCTCTTAAGCAAAGTAAGCATTCCTGGGCTCAGAGGGAAGGTCCTCTCATGGATCAATAACTGGTTAAAAGATAGGAAACAAAGGGTAGGAATAAATGGTCAGTTTTCATAGTGGAGAGAGGTAAATAGTGTGTCCCCTACTGGGACCAGTGCTGTTCATAAATGATCTGGAAAAAAAGGGTAAATAGTGAAGTGGCAAAATTTGCAGATAACACAAAATTGCTCAAGATAGTTAAATGCAAAGCTGATTGTGAAGAGTTACAAAGAGATTTCACAAAACTGGGTGACTGGGCAACAAAATGGCAGAGAAATTCATTGTTGATAAATGCAAAGTAAAGCACGCTGGAAAACATAATCCAAGCTTATATACAAAATAATGGGGTCTAGATCAGTGGTTCTCAAACTTGGGCCACCACTTGTTCAGGGAAAGTCCCTGCTGAACTGGGCCCATTTGTTTACCTGCTGCGTCCGCAGGTTCAGCCGATCGTGGCTCCCACTGGCTGTGGTTCACTGCTCCAGGCCAATAGGGGCTGCAGGAAGTGGAACAGACCAAGGGATGGGCTGGCCGCCCTTCCTGAAGCCCCCATTGGCCTGGAGCAGTGATCTGCAGCCAGTGGGAGCCGCGATTGGCCAAACCTGCGGACATAGCAAGTAAACAAACTGGCCCGGCTCACCAGGGGCTTTCCCTGAACAAGCAGAGGCCCAAGTTTGGGAACCACTGGTCTAGATTAAATGTTATCTTTAAAGAAAGAAATCTTCAAGTCATTGTGGATAGTTCTCTGAAAACATCCACTCAATGTGCAACGGCAGTGAAAAAAGCAAAGAGAATGTTAGAAACCATCGGAAAGGGATAGATAACAAGACAGAAAATATTATAATACCACTCTATACATCTATGGTATGCCCACACCTTAAATACTGCGTTCAGTTCTGGTCGCCTCATCTCAAAAAGATGTATTAGAATTGGAAAAAGTACAAAAAAGAGCAACAAAAAGGACTAAGGAACAGGTTCCACTTGAATAGAGTTTAAAAAGACTGGGAATGTTCAGTTTAGAACAGTGGTTCTCAAACTTGGGGGTCAGAGAGGGAGAAATAGATGGGGCTCTGCAGAGAGATTGTTGGAGTGGCCAGAGACAGTGTCACAATGGCCAGCTATAGAGTAGTCATGGCAGAAGACACCATTGAAAAAGACAGGGGGATGGAGCGGAACTCTAGAGACAATACAGAGCCAGAATGCTCGGTTGCAGCACATACAGCCTTTAGGGCAGCAGGCAATGCCGTGCTGTAAACCAGGACCCAGCCATATTCTGCAGCCCTAGACCAGTGGCTCTCAAGCTTTCCAGACTATGGTGCCCTTTTCAGGAGCCTGATTTGTCTGTGGACCTCCAAGTTTCACCTTACTTAAAAACAATATGCTAATAAAATCAGACATAAGAATACAAAAGTGTCACATCCACACTATTACTGAAAAATTGCTTATTTTCTCATTTTGACCATATAATTATAAACCAACTGGAATATAAATATGGTACTTACATCTCAGTTCATGATACATAGAGAAGTACAAACAAGTCATTGTATGAAATTTTAGTTTGTACTGAGTTCGTTAGTCCTTTTTATGTAGCTTGTTGTAAAACTAGGCAAGTATTTAGAGGAGTTGATGTAGGCCCTGGAAGATCTGTGTATAGCTGGTTGAAAACCACTGCCCTAGACAATACAGGGGACTAGGAACACCAACTCCGCCCTGCTATATGGCTACAGCAGTGCTCCCAGAAGCCATTCTCTTCACAGACTTAAGTTCAGAACAGTGAGATCAGCTACACCTGGGAGCCCAACTCTTTTGTGCCATCTAAGGCCCCTAATAGCTTGCCACTCATCGTCAGAAGGGCCAAGAACAAGATGAGGCCGAGGCACAGGCTGGCATATACTCACCAGTGACCTGAATTCCCCATCCCCTTGTTGTGTTCTGCCTTCCACTGCATGACGTCACTTTCAATCTTGAGTTCTTTCTTTTTCTTTTTTGCACTTTGAATTTTTGTTTCTCTGTTGTTCTCCTTTTTTTTTTTTTTTTTTTTTTGGTTTGCTATATAATGCAGTGTTTAATAATAAAAACTCTTGAAAATTCATTTACAGAGTCAATGCATTTTACATAGAAAAATCCATAGATTCTAAATAATTCATAGAGCTTTACAAAAGTATCTAGGCACAGACACAAGGTAAAGGCTGCCACAGTGTTCAGCTTCTACTGCCCATAAACAACACTGCATTGCTCACAATCCATCCCAATGCCCCTCCACAGGTTAATGGCTGAATGTATAGCTGCACATCTTCAGCCCTGTGATTCCCAGTAGGAGCACGAGGCATCCCCAATAGTATTGCCCCACTGTTTCCATTTCCTTTTGGATGCCCTGCTGGCTGCTTAAACTGATGAGCACGTCTCTGCTCCTCAGCCTCCCACCCATCGCTATGGCTTTCTCCCTTACTCCCACAATCAGTGCAAAAAAACAACATGCTGCTCTGATCTTCGGCACGGTTTCTTCTCTTGCTTCCAACCTATTCCACAAACAGGGCCATCTTCCTTTCGAAAGGCCAAACGCCCACTCCACTATCATGCTGGAACTACTGAGGCAGTGGTTAAACAGCTCCTTCCTTCTGTCCAAGCAGCCTGTGAATGGCTTCACTCACCAGGCAAGCAGGGGATAAGCTGGATCTCCCAGGATAACTGGAGCAATGTCCACACCGATAACTGGAGCAGTATCCAGGCCATTAATGTACATGGGGGCAAAGAATCCTTTCTCCATTAAGGTAAATAGACTTGAGTTCAGAAACATCCTAGCACTGTGACCCTTTGCAAACAATCCTGCATTTATGTCTGTAAACCTGCTGGGTAGCCAGCCAGCCCGCCCTTGGAGCACCATGGAGGAATAGGCCTTTTCTTTATAAATTCTGCACTCTGGTTGAAGGGGTGACAAATAAGAGGTACCTGGGTCCTGTTAATTGCCCTAATACAGTTTGAGAACGCCATGCGTACAAAGCCACCAATGATCTCCTGTGCATTACCAAGCTTTGTAACCCAGTGCAAGAATGCCTTTTCATGGCATCATACACCTGCGTAGCAATGGCCCCAGTCAGAGGCCAATCAAGACAATATATGTGCCCTACAAAATTAGCTAATTGAAGCAATTTTATGTTACTAAGTATCCATATTTTACTCATCCAGATTAAGTCAGAGAATGTCCCAAGTGTAATCCAAACTAAAACTAAACAGAAGAATTTAGATAAACCAAATTCCCAAAACAGTTGCAAAACAAAAAAAATCAAAATAAAACAAAACCCCAAGGATCCTGATGAGGCAGGATCAATAACATATGACCTGCTCACACAGTAAACATCTTTCCTAAAACAAAATAGAATAAATGAACAATGTTTTTCTTAAACTGCTCATTTTAAAAACACCATTTTATCAGCAGATCAAGTTGAGCAACTTCATGAATTTATTAGAGGAAGCTTACAGTCCAAGGGCTTAATCTCAAACCCATTCAAGTCACTAGACAGACTCTCGTTGACTTCAATGGGCTTTGGACCAGGACCAAGGCCCACAGTACTAAATCTTCGGAGAAACTCATCTTATTTAGCTAACCTCCTCTCCCAAACAACCCCCCTTGATCATTTCCACTACCAGTCTTATTCATTTTGCTGAATCAAAGGTGCCCTTCCAGTTGTGCTCAGTGAATCTCCTAGAGAATCTTCTTTCTGTAGTCTGGCCTGGGAACCTTCTCTCCTCTCATTCTTCCTAACTTCCAGCATTGCATCAGCTATGACAACCTCTTCAGCCACTTTCTACAGTTTGCTTGAGTCTTAGACACCTTGCCCTTCTTATTCTACTCCTGTCTGTCCAAATGCTTTCCTTTATTGCTAGCCCACCACAGCCCACACTAATATCCCCTGAAGTTCAGTCCCTGGCCTTTTCCAGGGTTGCTTTCTTCTTGTTTGTTTGCTTGTTTTATCTCAACCCATTTGACTTCCTCCTATTTGAATTCTCCCCTGGGAATCACTTGAGACTGAAGCAGAGGAAGATTGTCCATCTGCTAAAACCTTGAGAGGGAATTCTAGCAATCTAATTAAAGGTGTCCTGTCTTTCCATGGATATTACACAGGAACACCCTCTTCTTATTTCCCTCCTTTTCCACCAACCCTTATCCTTCCTCTTTCAATGTGCCACTAGTGCAGGTAATGCACTGCTGGAATGGTTACTCATTAAGCAGCTGATCCTCAGAAGCTGTCAGTGCAACTCTTTACACTGGAAGAATGCGTAAACCCCTCCCATTGCTGCTTCACTCTGTAATGGCCCCTTAACCTCGTGACCATACACAAGTTCAAACGGTGAAAACCCTAAACTGGGATGTGGTACAGCCCTGTAGGCAAACAGCAACTGCTGCAACACTAGGTCCCAATTATTGGAGTATTCGTTGATGAATTTACGTATCATGGCCTCCAAAGTTCCATTAAACCTTTCCACCAGGCCATTGATTTGATGGTGATACAGGGTGGCAACCAAGTGGTTCACCCCATGAGTTTCCCACAGTTTTTGCATGGTCCCTGCGAGGAAATTAGATCCTGAATCAGTAAGGATGTCGGAGGGCCAACCTACCCTGGCAAAAATGTCTGTTAGGGCCAGGCACACAGAGTTAGCCCTGGTGTTGCCTAGAGCTACTGCTTCTGGCCATCGGGTAGCAAAGTCCACGAAAGTCAGTACGTACTGCTTTCCTCTGGGTGTCTTTTTTGGGAAAGGACCCAGAATATCCACAGCTACTCGCTGAAATGGGATCTCAATTATGGGGAGTGGCTGGAGAGGGGCCTTGACTTGGTCTTGGGGTTTTCCCACTCTTTGGCATACCTCACAAGGCCAGACATACTTGGCAACGTCCTTGCCCATCCCCTCCCAGTGGAAGGACTTCCCCAACCGGTCCTTGGTTCTGTTCACCCCAGCATGGCCACTGGGATGATCATGGGCTAAGCTTAAGAGCTTCCCCCAGTACTTAGTTGGAACCACCAACTGTTTTTGCGGCTGCCATTCTTCCCGGTGTCCACCAGAAAGAATCTCCTTGTATAAAAGTCCTTGATCTATAACAAACCGGGATCGATTAGAAGAGCTGAGAGGCGGTGGGGTGCTCCGTGACGCCGCCGAAGCTTTCTGAAGGCTGTCATCTGCTTCCTGCTCAGTCTGGAACTGTTCCCTTGAGGCTGGGGTCACCAGTTCTTCCTCAGACTGGGGACTTGGCTTGGTCTCTCTGGAAGCGATGTAGGTGATGGGGTTGTTTCCGTTGCTGGTGAACCGCTCTCCGCTGGTGCACCTGAGGGTATTTCAGGCTCTGGCTGAGCCTTTTGGGTATGGCTGTCTGTTGCTTCTGCCAGTTTTGGCTCGCTGGCGCCCTCTGGTGTTGAAGATGTGGTTGCACTTGCTGGTGCTGGTTGCTGTTCCAGTTCCGGGCCTGGGACTGGAGGTGCTGTGGCTGTTTCAGTGGCTGGCATGGAATCCGGGTCCACTACCTCTGTCTGGGTCTCTGGTAACACAGATGGGGCGTCTGTGGATGGCTCAGGAACAGGAATGGGTCTGGAAGCTTGCCTGGTTTGGCTAAGTGTAACCATTCCCACTCTCTTGGCCCGCTTCACCTGGTTGGCCAAGTCTTCCCCCAGTAGCATGGGGATAGGATAATTGTCATAGACTGCAAAAGTCCACATCCCTGACCAGCCTTTGTACTGGACAGGCAGTTCAGCTGTAGGCAAGTCTACAGCTTGTGACATGAAGGGGTAAATTGTCACTTGGGCCTTTGGGTTGATGAATTTGGGGTCTACGAAGGATTGGTGGATAGCTGACACTTGTGCCCCCGTGTCTCTCCACACAGTAACCTTCTTTCCACCCACTCTCAAATTTTCCCTTCGCTCCAAGGGTATTTGAGAGGCATCTGGGCCTGGGGATCTTTTGGGTGATGGTGGTGTAATGAACTGCACTCGGATGGCCTTCTTTGGACAGTTGGCCTTGATATGTCCCAGTTCATTACACTTAAAGCATCTTCCATCTGATGGGTCACTGGGTCGAGGTGAGTTACTGGAGACTGGTGAGGTGGAAGAATAGTGTGTCTGTGGCTTTACTTGGGTTGTAGGTGGGGTTTTTGGCTGCCCTCGGTTGTAGGGTTTATGGTCGGTGTGCCCTCTGGGGTATTCATTCCCCTTGACAGTAGCTTTCTTGCTTTCTGCCACTTCCATCCATCTGGCTCCAATCTCCCCCACCTCAGTGAGATTTTTGGGTTTTCCATCTTGTATGTACCGTGTTATGTCCTCAGGAACACCATCCAAGAACTGCTCCATTTGTATGAGGAGGTGCAGTTCTTCCAAGGATTTAACATTGTGTCCTGATATCCAGGCCTCATAATTTTTCCCAATGTAATAGGCGTGTTTGGGAAATGACACATCTGGTTTCCACTTTTGGGTTCTGAAACGTCGACGGGCATGATCCGGAGTTATCCCCATTCTGTATCTGGCCTTGGTTTGAAAAAGTTTATAGTCATTCATTTGCTGCTTAGGCATTTCAGCTGCTACCTCTGCTAAAGGTCCACTGAGCTGTGGCCTCAATTCTACCATGTACTGGTTTTCAGGGATGCTGTACCCAAGACAGGCTCTTTCAAAATTTTCCAAGAAGGCCTCAGTGTCATCACCTGCCCTGTAGGTGGGAAATTTTCTGTGATGTGGAACCATAATTGGCAAAGGGTTGTTAGGATTGGCTGGCGCATGCAGCCCAGCTTGCGCTAAGTCTAGTTCATGTTTTCTCTGTTTTTCCTTCTCTTCACTTTCTTTTTGTTGTTTTTCCATTTCTCGGCAGTGGGCCATGTCTTCTTCTTCTTGTTTCCTTCTGTGGGCCACCTCTTCTTCTTCTAGTTTTCTTTTGTGGGCTGCCTCTTTGGCTGCTTGTTCTCTTTTGTAGGCTGCCAGTTTGATGCTTTCTTCCTTTTCTTTCAGCTCCAGTTGTCACCTGTGTTCAGCTTCTTTGATTTGTTCTTCTGCCTCTCTTTTTTCCTTGGAAGTCATGGTTCCTGTTTTCTTGTGTTGGAGTGCCCTCTGGTGTTTATTGTCTGAACTGCAGGCTCTGTTGCCTCCTGGCGTCTGCCTAGCAACAGTGTCTTTTTCCCTTTCTTCCTCTAGCTAATGTTTTCAATGTAAAGTAAACCAGAAAAACCACTTTATTTGCATGTGTATAGTGCTGGTATTTGACTCCTAATGGGAGTGCTATTGTGTGACAAAAGACCCGTAATAGTTACTTAATGGTTGCTTGCTTAATATGCAAGCCAGAAACTGCAAGAGAGAGCAGAGAAAAAAAAATTATCTCTGGTTCCTTTTAAAACCAAACTGTTTCTCTCTGCTTAAAAGCCCCTAGCAGAGAAAAGAAAAATATAATATTCCTACTGGCTTCTGGATTCTATCTATCCCACCACTGCACACCATGTCATAACCTAGTCCCAGATTTGGACCTTAGCGTCCAAAATATGGGGGTTAGCATGAAAACCTCCAAGCTTAGTTACCAGCTTGGACCTAGTAAAGCTGCCACCACCCAAAAAATTAAAGTGTTTTGGGGCACTCTGGTCCCCCCAAAAACCTTCCCTGGGGACCCCAAGACCCAAATCCCTTGAGTCTCACAACAAAGGGGAATAAACCATTTCCCTTCCCTTCTCCCTTCCAGGTATTCCCTCCCTGGGTTCCTGGAGAGATAAACAGAAGCAAACTCCGTAAATCTAAACAGAGGGATTCCACCCTCCCCATTTCCAGCCTTGGAAACCAGAAGTACCGAGAGCTAATCTCTCTTCCCCCCTCACCCAGAGGGAATGCAAAGTCAGGCTAGTAAATCTAACACACACAGATTTCCCCCTGACTTCTTCCTCCCACCAATTCCCTGGTGAGCACAGACTCAATTCCCTGGAGTTCCCCTCTAAAAAAAAACTCCAACAGGTCTTAAAAAAAAGCTTTATATAAAAAAAAATACATAAAAATGGTCTCTCTGTATCAAGGTGACAAATACAGGGTCAATTGCTTAAAAAATAGATAAATAAACAGCCTTATTAAAAAAAAATACAATTCAAAAGACTCCAGCCACTACACACATGTAAAATACAAAAAAACATATAAATCACTATCTGATCTTTTGTACTTACAACTGGGAAACAGAAGATTAGAAAGCAGGAACTAGAGAAATCCTTCCCATAGCCGAGAGGGAGATAGGCAAAAGACAAAGAGCTCAGACACAAACTTCCCTCCACCCAGACCTGAAAAAGTCTGGTTTCCTGATTGGTCCTCTGGTCAGGTGTTTCAGGTTACTTTTTTTCAGGTGAAAGAGACATTAACCCTTAGCTATCTGTTTATGACACACTAGTGCAGGTAATGCACTGCTGGAATGGTTACTCATTAAGCAGCTGATCCTCAGAAGCTGTCAGTGCAACTCTTTACACTGGAAGAATTTGGTGGCTCTTGAGTATGACATCACACCCATTACTTAACAGAATTTACCAGGGGCAAAAAGAGGAGTGTGATCATCCTTGTAATTTTCTAGATTTTTTCCTTATAATTGTTAGCCATATATTGCATAACATTAAGGCAATAGTTTGTTCCGCAGGTGTAGAACTGCAAGGGTTGCCATCACATTATACACTTTGGAGACAGAGTAGCTGTCACTGTATAATACATTCTGCTGTACTATCAAAAAGGTGATTTCATAGTACAAACAGGATGCTAGGAACAGATTTGGTTCCCTTACAGGACAAAAGGTTGGTGTGTAACAGACAACATTTTGGCACAGCATAGAAATACAATTTTTATCCTCATGAGCAGCTGTATCAGCACTACTGCTATATGAGAGGTTTTCAGCTCTAACTCATATAGCTGTCATGCAAGCATCTTAAATCTCCAGAGTCATTTACAAGGCAGCTTGTAAATACTTGCCACATGGAGAGGTTTGCACAGGGTTACTATGTACTGTAACCTTATCTATAGTTATGGAGTATTTTAACCAATTACCCACCCCAAGATGTTCTAAGTGTTCAGCCCCCAAGATTGACTATAGAAGAGAGGTTATCAATAGAAAGGGGAACCCCATGGTGCACAACAGAGAATACATAGTGCTCCTTCTATAATAATGACTTTTATCAATCAAACCAAACAAACAATACACACACTTTCAATTTGGTAAAGGAGAGAGAGAGACCAATACAGAATGCATAATATTTGCATTATTCACACTATGCTTTGTGGAAAAACCGACAAGGGTTGATGAGGATGTTAGTCCTCATCCTCATGATCATCACCAGTGAGCCAGCCTTGTATCTCCCCCCACCACGGCATGCAGGCCAGGAAACAGCTTTTATAATGTATTATGCTGACACCCACTGGAGTCCATATGTATTTATGAAGGTTTTAACCCCTTTTCCTTATTTGAACTTCCACACCCCACTACTTTTGGGATGACCCATATTTCATAGACTAACTCATTAGTTCCTCTGATACTCATTAACGTGTATGTGACCATATCACCCTAGTACCAATGGGTTCCCTTAAGGAAGTCTCTAACATTTATCCCTGGCTACCAATAGTCCTCTTGTGGTGTCTACTGGTCTCTCGTAGACATTATTATCCAAACTCAGTAGTTAATTTCAAAACATCAGCTTACCACAACATAGCCATAAGCCTAATAGGTTTTGTTATTAACTTACTTATGCTAACTTAGCCTAAGCTCTAAGGCCTAATTTTGCTAAGCTAAATATTTCACAGGCCTGAGGCCTGTAGGCCCTGTGTTACAACATTAGTTAATCCTTATATTTCACCTCTGTATCCTAAATATACTTGATACCTTTTATCCTGGCTACAGTAGCCACCAACTGCTGTGCCAATGCAGCGTGATACACTCAGCCTGTACTGTAAGGGCTATTATGCGGGTGGATAAGCCTCAGCCATGTTGCAAGGATGACTTCAGAGGAGCATTGAACCACTGACAGTGTCCACAGGCCTTCTGACTGTGAAGACACAGGCAGATAGACTGTCTCAAGGGTGCTACAAGGACCATGCTTAGAAATGGGACCTACCGTTTGGAGGCGTAATGTCTGCACCAGTCTGGCTTGCCAGCCAATGTGGATGTGGTGAGGGCTATGGCCCCACACTCTATCACCTCTTTGGAGTGCCTATCATCATTGACATTACTATAACTCCCCTCCTGCTTCTGCTCAGGAAGTATAAATACTGGGCTTCTGACTTAAACCCTTTAGAGCAGGGGTGGGCAAACTTTTTGGCCCGAACGCCACATCTGGGTATGGGAATTGTATGGCGGGCCATGAATGCTCACAGAATTGGGGGTTGGAGTGCAGGGGGGTGAAGGCTCCTGGGGTGAGGCTGGGGATGAGGGTTGGGGATACAGGAAGGTGCTCTGGGCTGGGACTGAGGGGTAGGGAGAGTGGGAAGGGAGATCAGGGCTGGGGCAGGGGCACGGGAGAGAGTCGGGGTGCAGGCTCTAGGGGATGCTTATCTCAAGCCGCTCCCAGAAGCAGCAGCATGTCCCTCCTCCAGCTCCTACAGGGAGGAGCTGCCAGGCCGCTCTGTGTGCTGCCTCATCCGCAGACACCACCCCCGCAGCTCCCATTGGCTGTGGTTCCCAGCCAATGGGAGCCGCAAGGGCGGCACTTGTGGCAGGGGCAGTGTGCAGAGTCCCCTAGCTGCCCCTATGCATAGGAGTCGGCGGGAGGACATGCCACTGCTTCTGGGAGCCGTGCTGAGAGGGTCACGCCCCCGACCGTGCTCCCCGGTGGGAGCTCGAGGGCCAGATTAAAATGTCTGGAGGGCCAAATGTGGTCCCCAGGCCATAGTTTTCCCACCCCTATGTTAGAGGGTGTGGAAAGAGCTGCCTGCACACTTTCAGCTACACAGGGCAGAACCAGAGTCTGGAACAGAGACAAAGAACTATATAGTAGAATGGCTAACGGTGCCTATATTGTTGTAATGAACCAGCTAGCTCATTCCCTCCCTTCATGGCTGAGCAGATATCACAGCCTGCAAACAGGAGGCATGGGGGCAAATGCTTATGCCCAGCAGGAGCACAGTGCAGAGGTGAATGCAAATATTTTGATATCTTTATACCCCAGTACTGCACAGCCCTAAGGACAGGTTTAGGAGCTGTTGGGTTGATCTTTATTGTTATGGTAATTGAAGTAATTGTGCCTAGGAAAATCGCACTTTTTAGTTTGAAGCAGCCCTAGGTAAGGTATCCTCTGGACTCAGAATGGACCAGCCTAGTCCTCAGGGTGCTAAAGAAGTGCTTTACACGTGAGGGGTCAGTATATATATAAGTAGTTAATAGAGAAGTTGGCAGTAGGTAGCTCTGAAGAACTATGTACCGTAGTTCACGGGCTTTGTGGGACCAATTACATTTCTTCCTGTTGGGCACCACAAGTGGCACCCTCTGTGCAGCTCTTTACTGCTTTAATTCTTTATTATGGCTGCCTGGAAGCACTGAGTCCAATTAATAATGGCGGCGAGCAGCATTCCACTGCCTGCTGCAATGCAAATGCATGAGAACGCCTGTGAGAAGTTGGGGCATCTTCAGGCCACCTGGACGAATTATGAAGTGGCTCTGAGGCTGGACAAAGATAGCATGGCAGTCAGAGCTGCTCCACTGAACACAGAAGTGGGTGGACTACTGCCTCGTTTGTCAGCACTTACAGTTAGCAGATGGAGAGAAAGGCAGATGCAACCAAAGTCTTAGATGCTTTAGAAAAATACTTGTGCCTAAAAATATATAGTATGTGAGATTCCCTGGAGTGCGTACCTACGACTTGTGATAAACACAGCACGCTACCAAATACCAGAGGGGCTAGTATCTCACAACACTCACTGAAGTGGGGTTAATACAGTATTATTATTGCATTGCCTTTTCAATTACCAGGCCACATATTCAGCTGGTATAGATGGGTATAGCTCCAGAGAAATCAGCAAAGATCATAATTTATATCACGAGCTGAAAGCAAGTGGGAAATTACCTCAGTACCTGCAGTATTCAGTTAATAGATTTGAGCCAGTCTGGAGATCTTTGCTACAAATAATGCGGTATTTCTGTGGTTTTGTTTGTTAACTGCCTACATACAGTATTTCCCTGATGGACTGAGATGAATTTTTTTGAGCAACAGTAACTAGTAACCATAGCAACACAGAAGCCAAATAAATGAGAGAAATATGAAATGCAATAGCAAACATGACCTTAAATTTAAGCAGCTATGTTTCAGTCAGCTACATTTATCATCCGTTCATGGTTATAGGCCTGCCTCACATTCCTTAGCCCACTAAGAGTATGTCTGCACTGTAATAAAATCTCCACAGCACTGAGTATCAGAGTCTGAGTCAGCTGACTCAGGTTTGCAGGCTTCAGGCTGCAGGGCTAAAAATTGTAGTGCAAACATTCAAGCCTGGGAAGGTGACCTGGCTCTGAGACCCTCTCCCCTCGCAGGGGTCTCACAGCATGGGCTCCAGCCCAAGCCTGAACATCTAAATTGAACTTGTATAGCCCTGGCCAGCTGTAGCCATGCAGCAGGACTTTTATCCCAGTGTAGACATACCGTAAGGGTCTCATCCTGCTCCCACTAAGGTCAGTTTTTACCATAGACTTTAATTGGAGCAGGAGCAGGCCCTAATTATAACTGGTAGCATTGTGTCATGTTCGTGATGTAACATGAAGTAGGCTCAGGTTCTAGTGGTATGAAGGAAAGCAAGGATGGAGCCGAGCTTAGCTCAGCAGTCACTCTCCTCCCTCTGCCATCCTTCAAGTGTTTAGCTACACCCAGAGATAAAGTCATGGGGGGAGGGTGCATTTTAATGCTTGTCTACTGTCATAGTTCATTTACCCTAAGTGAGCTGCATGAAGTCTGAAATGAAACATGCTGCTCCAAATGATATGAACTGCAGATTTGTATCTAAATATTGAAATAAACAATCCTCTTCTCCCTGTATGTTACCAGCTAACAAATTAATGTGGTTTCCATACAGTGCTTAGATATTAGAGATTGACCAGGGCAAAAATTATAGATTAGAACACACCGGGGCAGTCTCTTGCCACAGACAATGGGTCTGCACTGAACTTTAAAGGATGTTGAAAATGGAACTCAGATACAAATTTTGCAAACGGCCTCAAATTTTACCATATGCCAAACCAAAATTTCAGCTCTAAACTTTCCCTCTGCTCCTATCCTTTGATCATGCTATGATTGGATTCCACAATCCAAATCTACCCTAGGGTTGCATTTCCTCCCCCCCCCTCCAGTCCATTCCCCAGGGTTTCACACCTTTTGACTCCTCTGTAGATGCTTTGGGGATGAGTGAAACAAGACACAAAATTATACCAAGGGATGATGACAGCCCTTGGTGCTTATTATTAATGCAGGTGAGAGGCAGTTTACAGGAGAGCTGTGGTGCTCATAACATGCATTAGGGAAATGAGAATCCCAGCAGACTGGGGCAATGCTATTAGCATCGCCACCAGAGAGCAACTGTTTACAATCAATGAAATATTTATAAAATAAATGTCTGGATTTTGATTAGGATTTTTAATAAGATGTCACTTGCTCTGATTGATGCAGCATTGGAACGGCATAAGGTCAGGCTCTTGCAGGAATGGCAGACTAAGAAGGGACGCACATTGTGTTCAGCTTTCTTTTATTATTATGTGTATCACCCTAGTGCCAAGGAGCCCTAGTCATGGACCTGGACCCTCTTGTTGTAGGCTCTGTACAAACACAGAACCGGCAACGGTTACACAGAGTTCCTAGGAAATACATACTGGACACCATCAGACCTCATCAATATGCTTAAAAGAACAGAGAAAAAGTGAACACTGAACCAGATATACATTAAGGGCTTGATTGTTCCTAGCCCTGGTACAATTGTGCAGATAGAAGATAGTAAAAAGAGCATTTTCGTCCCCTGAGGATGGCTGCAGATTGCTCCATCCTGGCAAGCCTGGGGTCCCAGCTGCTTCAAAGGGAACAGGGAGGGCAGGGTATGAAAAAAACAATCAGCCAAATTTGCCTTCTTTAAACTACAGTGTGCAGTTCACACAAACGAACAATGGGCCAGTCAAAAGAGCTATGCCAATTAGGGAGGTGGTGGAATCTCCTTCCTTAGTGGTTTTTAAGGTCAGGCTTGTCAAAGCCCTGGCTGGGATGATTTAGTTGGTATTGGACCTGCTTTGAGCAGGGGGTTGGACTAGATGACCTCCTGAGGTCCCTTTCAACCCTGATATTCTATGATTCTATGACTCTATACCACCTGAGGAACTGGCAGTGCCCTCCTCCCCCCCACCCACTGCTTCTATCTTTCCTCAGGAATACCTGCCAGAGATTGACGTAGGTAGAAATCTATACATAACTTCATGTGGGAGTAATTCACTAACCTCTGATGCACAGAGAGCATGGGAAAATGTATGGAAACTTGTATAGTTCCACTAAGGATTGGTAAAGGAGCGTGTGTATAGACTGCAAAAAGGTACAGCTGGACTGAAAATAAACCTGAACATAATGATGAGTATTGTTAGTAGTTACACAAAAGAGACATTATGCTAAATAAGGAAATAATGGAGCAATTGGGATAACGATACCCTCTATTATCCTAATCCCTAATGAGACTCAGCAGGTGCATCAGCATCCATCCAGGCAGACCCCTTTCCCAATATAAGGACTTCCTAAGCAAAGTGATGCAAGGAAAGAACAGAAGTAACAGTGCATTAAGGAAGATGAAAGACAAAAGGAAGTCAATGTATTTTTCAGACAGTGATCTAGTACATTACCTCCCCCAACAGGAAAATAATATAGTAAATACAATTATATAAATAAAAATGTTAGATATCAAACAATTGCCTCATTTTTAATTTGGAGCGCTCTCCTTGCTCTGTGTGTAAATCTTAAATTAGGCATGTTTGGGGTTAACCTCATTTTGGTTTGTGGTTATAGAAGTTTTTCAAAGAGTTACCGGTACCCAAACTTGCCAAAGGATGAATTCTCCATCACTTCTTTGCATCCAACAAAGTGGGTATTCACTCACGAAAGCTCATGCTACAAAACATCTGTTAATCTATAAAGTGCCACAGGATTCTTTGCTGCTTTTACAGACGCAGACTAACACGGCTACCCCTCTGATGCTCTCCATCACTTGGAGATATTTAATCAAGATTTTGTAACTTGCTTAAGGATATGTTCTAGCTCAGCCAAATGCTACTGGACTTGATTCAGAAATCACAGGGTGAAATTCTATGGCCTGTGTTATGCAGGAGATCCAACCAGATGATCAGCTTCCATATGAGGAGAGATTAATAAGACTGGGACTTTTCAGCTTGGAAAAGAGATGACTAAGGGGGTATATGGTAGAGGTCTATAAAATCATGACTAGTGAGGAGAAAGTAAAATAGGAAGTGTTATTTTTGCCTTCTCGTAACACAAGAACTAGGCGTCACCGCATGAAATTAATAGGTAGCAGGTTTAAAACAAATGAAAGGAAGTATTTCTTCACACAATGCACAGTCAACTTGGGGAACCTGGGGAACTTTTGCCAGAGCATGTTGTGAAGGCCAAGACTATAAGAGTTCAAAAAAGAACAAGATAAGTTCCTGAAGGATAGGTCCCTCAAAGGCTATTAGCCAGAATGGGCACGGATGGTGTCTCTAGTCTCTGTTTGCCAGAAGCTGGGAATGGGCGACAGGGTGGATCACTTGATGATTACCTGTTCTGTTCATTCCCTCTGAAGCACCTGGCACTGGCCACTGTCGGAAGACAAGATACTGGGCTAGATGGACTTTGGGTCTGACCCAGTATGGCTGCTCTTATGTTTCCTGAGAAATCTAAAATTACCAATAAAGCAAAAGTTCAGGTTTAGTGTGATTTTTATTTGTGAGTGTGCTAAAAGAGACTAGTTTGCAAAATACCCTTCTTCTAAGTCCTGATCCAAAGCTCACTGTCCTTCCATTGACGTCAATGGATTTTGAATTAAGTCTTTATTCAATTTGTCACTTGTGCCTTACCTGCTCTTACAAACACAGGATGGGTCTAGGTGACAAAAGGTCACCAGATAAGTGGAACTATTTCCACTTATCAGTTTTACTCTTCATAGTTGCAAAATCTTTGGAACAATTTCAGTAAAACATCAAAAAGGCAGAAAGAATAAGCTTTGAGCTGCTGCACTCATAATTAAATGACATTTTATTGTTTTGTTTTTTAAAAACAGCAAAGTTATTTGTTTTTTTTACAGAGCCTTAATTTAACACTATATCTGTGACCTGATTTTCAAAGGCTCTGAACACCCACGGAGATCAAACTATAACTTTTTCCATATGATAAATGACTCTCTGCAGCCCTCTGCTTAAATACTGTTCATGGATAATAAAACCATTGCACTAGGTCAAATTTCTTCCTAGAATCTTCAAAAGAAAATATGAGAAAACTGTATTGTATTAAAAAAACACCTAGTGTCATGGTATAATCCCCCACTCTGAACCTTAGCGTCCAAAAGATGGGGTACCAGCATGAATTCCTCTAAGCTCAATTACCAGCTCAGTACTTGTAGCGCTGCCACCAACCAGGAATTCCAGTGCCTGGTACACTCTGGTCCCCCCAAAACCTTGCCCGGGGAACCCCAAGACCCAGTCCCTCTGGATCTTAACACAAGGAAAGTAAACCCTTTCCCTCACCATTGCCTCTCCCTGGCTTCTCCTCCCTGGGTTACCCTGGACGATCGCTGTGATTCAAACTCCTTGAATCTTAAAACAGAGAGGAAAATCCACCTTCCCCCCTCCTTCTCTTTTCCCCTCCCAGACTCCCTGACAGAGAAAGCAATCCTAACACAGAGAGAAAATTAACCTCTCTCTCCCCCTTCCCTCCTTTCTCCCTACCAATTCCCTGGTGGATCCAGACCCAGTCCCCTGGGGTCTCACCAGAATAAAAAAAACAATCAGGTTCTTAAACAAAAAAAGCTTTTAATTAAAGAAAGAAAAAACAGTAAAAATTATCTTTGTAAATTTAAGATGGAATATGTTACAGGGCCTTTCAGCTACAGACACTGGGAATACCCTCCCAGCCTAAGTATACAAGTACAAATTAAAATCCTTTCAGCAAAATACAAATTTGAACTCCTTCCAGCCAAATACACATTTGCAAATAAAGAAAACAAACATAAGCCTAACTCGCCTTATCTACCTAGTACTCACTATTCTGGACATATAAGAGACTGTATCAGAGAGATTGGAGAGAAACCTGGTTGCACATCTGGTCACTCTCAGAACCCAAAGAGAACAACAACCAAACACTAACAGCACACACAAAAACTTCCCTCCCTCAAGATTTGAAAGTATCCTGTCCCCTGATTGGTCCTCTGGTCAGGTGACAGCCAGGCTCACTGAACTTGTTAACCCTTTACAGGCAAAAGAGACATGAAGTACTCCTGTTCTATTAACTCTTAACTATCTGTTTATGACACCTATTATTATGGTTGTTTCTTGCTTAACCTACCTGAGTGGTTAAGACTTTGTGGTCTGGATTGATGAGAGTCAGTGTGAGTAATGTGGTGACTTGTTTCTGACTTTAGAAATTCTGAATCCACACATTGCAAAGAGATGGCTATTGAAGGAGGACAGTCATCCAGGTTAAAACCTTCCACTGGAATCAGCATCACATCTGCTCCACAACAAATATTTTTCATGAAATGAATTGAACATATCTTTGAAGGAGATCGTAGGCAGAAATACATTATATAGGCTTCTATGCCAAAACTATGTGAGCCCAGGACTCTCCAGTTTCAGCTTAGTGATAACTTTGTAAGACTTCTGGGGCACAGACTATGTCTTCCTCCCTGGAACGCACCTAACTATACTTGCACTGAATGAATAATAAATAATGTGAAGGGTTGGGTCAAACCTCTTTGAAACTGGGAGGCGTAACCAATGTTCTTCATTGAAGATTGCCATTAAGTTCTTTAATATAATCATGTAGCTGAAACAAAGTGGCCTCCACTCGAAACACAGGCCATATTAGATATTATAACTCTAGGCAGTATCTTTGGGGCCCACTGAATTAAATTTATGAATGTTTTACATACAGTTGTGTTTAATTCCATCGGGGGAGGAAGGGCAGAGTGTTACCACAGCTTCTCACTAAAAAACAGTGGTGGTTGATTAAAGCAAGTCACTGAGACTAAACAGCTCTAGAGGGGTACCACCTCCTGTGGAGACTTGTGTATATTAGTTCAAACTGGGTTTTCCAGAGACTCAGACAAAGAAATGGCTTTTAGCATAAAAAGGCTGAGTCTGAACTGACACAGGGCATTCTTTCTAAACCAGCAAATGGACATGAACTTTTGTCATAAGGAGCCTGTTGACATGTGCCTCCTCACATGCATGCCTCAAGGAAGCCCTGCAAGTGGCCCCTCACCTCAGGTTCCCTCTTGATTCTTCAGATAAACTCAATACAGCCTTCAGAGCATATAAACAACCCTTTTTGTGGGGTTTATTAATTACTAAAAGTCCCACTACAAGAATCCAGAATCCCTCTAGCACAAACCAAACAGTACATTCATCTCAACAGTCCAGCACCAAGTACAGCTCCAGCATCTCTCACAATTTCTCACCCCAGCTCCCAGCATGACCCCAGGGTCTCTCACCGTGCTTCATCCCAGCACCTGGGGATGGTTCCAGCATCTCTCACCACATCTCACCCCAGCTGGGGTGTTTCTCTGCCCTGTTTCTCTTCCAGATAGGATTCCAGCTCTTGCCTGGAGACATCAGCGGACTCACTCCTCATCATTCCCCAGCCTCCAGCCCTCTGGCTTCAGCTTTCCAGCTCTGAAAGCCAGCAGGCATCTTCCTCTACTGTTCTCAGCCTTCAGCCCTCTCCAGCCATCACTCTCTGGCCTGAGGAAGTTTGTAGTTGATTGACTCACTGCCTCCCTGCCATCCATTTTCAGCAGCCTGGTCTGGCTCCACTGCCCAACCAGGGAATTCTCACCATTCCATCCTTCGAGGCATCCCCTCCCTAAAGCACTTGGCCCAGCTCTGCTCATTCTCTGTGCTCTCAGGGCTCTGGACTCTTTCCCTTTCTAAACTCTTGAGCACTGAATTCTGGACACTGGGTTCTGAACTCCCCCCTGAGGCATCTGCCCATTTACAACTCCCAAGAGGAAGCCCCACCCTCCTCATTACACCAAAATAGGGCACAGCTAGACTGGAGCAGGAGAATTGTACTCTATTTCATTTAATGAGCTAGCTATCCTATCACAGGACTCCAATCCTGCAGAAGGGTTGGAAGTACTTTGGACTAATGGGGCCCCATAAGACTGATGGCTGACTCTTGGTATGTTTAGTGTGGGTTTAAATCTGTATATTGTTTTTATTATGTTTGCTTTTCAGGGCTGTTACCTTAAGAATAAATGTGTTTACTTTAAAAGAGCTGTGTGGTAGCTTGTGCCTGCTGGCAATACACTGTTCACAGCCTCAGAGAGAAAGCAAAACATAGGCCCTGGCCTTTAGCTTGCTAGGGATATGACAGTGTAAGGAAGCTGCGCAGACCTAAAACCCTCCGGCCATAATGGTATGGGATAAGAGTCTTTCTCCAGAGACAGGTAACGACTGCAGACCTGAGACCTGACTGGGCACTCCTGGAGTGCACCACACAGGGGCAGATTGAGGGGCACTTATTCTGAAACTTCAAAAAACAATGGCATATGTAGGCAGACAGGTTTTGCTGGCTATTTTGGTTTGTGTGTGTGCGCGAATGTTTGTGTTTCAGTGAAAGAAACAGCAGAAGGACTAGAGAAGCTGAGAGAAAAGGCAGCCAGGAAGCACCAGGAGCGTGGTCCTGAGAAAAGCTGAGAGAGAGAGAGAACTTATTGGGCTGAGTACTGCATGAAAGGGTCTTGGAGCTATGAGCAAAGAAACTGCCCCCTGCTGTTTCATTCTGTTGGTGTTCAAGAAAGACACTTGGCATATTCTTTGTAAATAAACAGGATTGCATCAAAGAAGCTCCTGACCCAGTCATCAATTTCTCCTTCTAAAGTAAACAACCTGCAGGGCCCCAAACTTTGGCTAACTGCTCCTGTCACAAAAGGGTAAAGCTAAAAATAATTTCCTGAAGGGTAATGACTAATCAATCTTTGTGGCATCCTCTCTTCCAGAATCCCAGAGAGAGGTTACCTTTTAGTACTTGGTTAGAACTGCATTCAAAGCATCCTTTTCTTTGCTGCTTGTGATTATATGTATTCACACTGAGCCTATTTCAACATACATATGTGACTTGGCTTTCCCAGACTGTTCTGTTCCATAAGCCTGAAAGACAACAAAAATACAACTTGCAGCAAACACACACTGTGAATAATAGGGCTTTGATATCTTTTTGCCATAGCTACCGTATCTCTTTACACTATAAAATTCCCTTGGTAACCACTTCATAACTTGTATTTATTTCACAGACAGCAGAATACCTGTCACTCTCGGCTACAAGAGCTCATTAAGGGCCAGGTGGACATTATCTGACTTCAGAAGGACTTGCTTGGATGAATTATTGTTACAGTGGAGAAGCTGTGGTTTAATATTTCAGCTAAAGTTCGGTTTAAGTGTTCCTTCAGACGACAAGGCTATGTCAGGAAACATTAGAAAGGTTAGATGAACCCCCCAAAGGTATAGGAGAATAATCCACTATAACATTTTATTGAAGAAAAACCTTCATTTCCTCGTATGGTATTAATAAATGTAGCTACAAAGGGTCAGCTCACAATGTACTTAGCTGACCTAACTGTCAAGAGAATGAGTTCATATATGGCCTGAGGAATGCAGCTAAAATCTTCCCTTGCAGTAGAGAAATACATCAGAAGAAATCAAAAAGACACATTAATTATTTGTTGAAATAAATGAGGATTTATAGTGTTACGTATGGCTGCATATAGCCAAATATAGATCTTAAATTTAGACACTTTAATCAAGGGTGCTGAAACTGGGTCCAGAGGGCCATGGCCCCATCACTTTTTACCAGCCGTAAGGACGAGCGACAGGGTGGGAGGGGGTGGAGAGAAGCAAGCTGGGGGGTGGTCTTGGGGAATAGAAGCAGTGTGAGGGTGGAGGCTCAGGGAGAAGGGGTGGTGCGGGGGCAGGACCTCATGGCAAGGGGCAGCACAGGGGATGGGGCCATGGTTCGGGTACCAGCAGTCCCCCACTTTTAGGGGGCCTCCGCTCCTGAGTTTAATCTGTGTTAAGGCATTTAAATAAAAATGTCTTGATTTGCCGAGGTGCTGAGCAATCCAACTCCAGTTCAAGTCAGTCGGAACTGGGGTTGCTCAGCAATATCAAGTCACTTTTATTTAGGTGGCTAATTATGGATTTAGATGCTTAAACTTGACTGTTTTTGCCATTGTGCTGTAAATATACAAGTTTCCATACTGCGCCATTTCATCCAAGCAAAGTCTTCCAGGGTGGTGAACTGATCAGGTGTGATGGTTTGAGGACTGGAGCTGTAAACAAGAGTGGCCTTGAAGTAGAGCTTTGGGGAAGGATGTGCCTAAGCTCCAAGATTGCAGTGGGGCCCCACTTCCAATGAGAGCCATCAGAGTGAGAGTCTGTGCCAAGGAAGTGTGCCAGAGACTACCCAGTGACCAAATGATGCTTAAAAAAGCACACGGACCCAGAGTCCAAACACAGTAGCCTGGTGAGTGTAACTTACAAATGTAGATTTTGTTTGTTACATAACTGCTCTCAAAAACAAAACAATGTTTAGTGCCTACAAGTCCACTCAGTCCTACTTCCTATTCAGCCAATCACTAAGACAAACAACTTTGTTTACATTTACGGGAGATACTGCTGCCCACTTCTTATTTACAGTGTCACCTGAAATTGAGAACAAGTATTTGCATAGTCTGTAGGCAGGGCCGGCTCCAGCTTTTTTGCTGCTCCAAGCGGTGAAGCGGAGAAAAAAAAAAGATAAAGCCGCAATCAGCAGCGCTTCAGCAGCAGCTCTACCGTGCCTCTTCATTCTTCGGCAGCAATTCGGTGGTGGGTCCTTGAGCAGCAGTGAAATGATTAACAGTTGAGACATTTTATCATTTGGCACCTGAATTAACACCTCTTTGACGTGAAGAGGAAAGTTCATACCCTCGGTGACTTCAGGCTCTCAGCAGACTCAAGCACACATCACAGTATCAGTCACATACTGACACTCAAGTCACATTTTCAAGGTTTTGCTGCAACAGCTAGAAAGTTTGGTTTTCAAATGAAAGCTGAGACTTTGGAGAGCAAGCCTGCGCCAAACACAAAGTACGCAGGTTGAATTACCCAGTCCAAGCTCTGAACTGAGGGCTGGTTTAAGGATTCTGCTCTGGCACTATTCCCAAGCCCCCTGTGTAGGAAAGGTAGCCACAGTAAACTGCCCTATGGTTAATCTCAGTTACCCAGGACTCCTTGGAGGCATGGAAAATGGAACATAAATAATCACAGCCTTGAGACTAACTGCTTGGGGCACCAGCAGCTCCAAAGGCAGAGCACTAAGGTAGCTTAAGGCAGAGCACTAAGGTAGCCCCCACCTCCTTCTCCTCCCTTTCCCATTCCTTTGCTCAGTGCAGGAATGGAAAACTGAAAAATGGGCCTCTTGTTTTTAGCCAGGTTGTATTTAGCTGGTTTATTAATTTTTCAAAGGATGCTGTTTCCCATCCACAGTTTTTTAGTGTATGAGAGCGGATGCACCACCTAGGTAGCATTAATCATTTAGCACATTCTAGCGCACTAGCTACCAACTGTTTTCTTGGGGCGGAGAGACTTGTGATTTGAAGTTGTTTGATAGTACTGAAATGGTAAACCCAGGTGTGGGTGTCCTAGTATGCATTTCAGAACGTCACTCATCTAGTTCTATATTAAGATTAGGCAGGGGTACGCCCACAGTATGAGTCCAGTGTCATACTTGTGCTTCTCACATCTTCAGCACTGACAGTTATTTATCAGGCCACATTGCCACAGAAAAGCAGGAAACTAGTCTCTGCTGGATGTATTTTATTTAATGAGGCATTTTCGAACCCCTCTGATTGAGTGACAAGGTGTTTATAGGATTCTGTCCCACTCTTTGTTTATTAAACATAGAGAATAAAACAAAATCATCATCAATAAAGTTTGAAGATGACATAAAAATTGAGGGTTGGTAAATAATGAAGAGGACAGGTCACTTATACAGAGCAATATGGATCACTTGCTAAACTGGGCACAAGCACACAATATGCATTTTAATATGGCTACTTGTAAACGAATGCATGTGGGAAAAAAGAATGTAGGCCATACTTACAGGATGGGAGCCTCTATCCTGAGAAGCAGTGACTCTGAAAAAGATTTGGGGGTCATGGTGGATAATCAGCTGAACATGAGCACGCAGGGTGACGAAGTGGCCAAAAGAACTATTGCAATCCTAGGATGCCTAAACAGAGGAATTTAAACTAAGAATAGAGGAATTATTTTACCTCTATAGTAAGCACTAGTGCACTGCTGCTGTATACTGTGTCCAGTTCTGGTGCTCACAATTCAAGAAGGATGATGAATCATTTGAGAAGGTTCAGCGAAGAGCCAAAAGAATGATTAAAGGATTAGAAAACATGCCTTAAAATGGCAGACTCAAGGAACTCAATCTATTTAGTTTAACAAAGAGAAGTTAAGGGGTGACTTGATTACCCTCTATAAGTATCTACATGTGGAACAAATATTTAGTAATGGACTTTTCCATCTAGTAGAGAAAGATATAACATGTCTGGAAGTAGGAACTAGATAAATTCAGACTGTAAATAAGGCATAATTTTTTTAACAGTAAGAGTAATTAACCATTGAAACAATATACCAAGGGTCGTGGTAGATTCTCCGTCACTGACAATTTTTAAATCAGAAATGGTATGTTTTTCTAAAAGATGTTATTTTGGGGAAGTGCTATGCTCTGTGCTGTTCAGGAGGTCAGACTAGATGATCACAGTAGTCCCTTCTCACTTAGACTCTATGAATCTATGAAACAGCTGTTTAGGTTACTTTCCCATAAATGTCAGGTTGTGCTAATTTAACTTTTATTGCACACTAGCCCTCTTCCTTTCCCAAACTTGGTGACTATTTAAAAAATTAAATTAATCCAAAATGCATTCTTCAATAAATACAAAGTCAAAATATAAAAGTACATATATATAACTTATAGTAGTTAAATTATTTAAACTAACTGTTAACTAAGTTACTAGTGCCCCCGACCTATGAGGAACATTAGTTTCAAATGATGTGCCAGGTTTGAATGACCTATGCAGCAGAGAGGCCTGATTAATGTGGCACTGATCCCGTCCTTTCACTCATAATCCAGAGCAGCGTGATCCATACAGTACATCTTTTTTAAATACGTTGATTCAATATATTTTATGCTGCAGCCATACTCTCACATTTCAGCTTTCTGCCAATTCCTGTCATAGCATCAGAGAAGCTGCTAAAATAAAAGACAGAGGGTTTGGCAAATGGGTAGACATGCCTCCTGCTAC
The DNA here is from genome assembly GCF_007399415.2 of Gopherus evgoodei. Taxonomy (NCBI): domain Eukaryota; kingdom Metazoa; phylum Chordata; order Testudines; family Testudinidae; genus Gopherus; species Gopherus evgoodei. The sequence continues at coordinate 33,012,937 of NC_044322.1, forward strand.
CCAGGACGGGATGTGCCTTCTCTTTTTTGTCTTGGAAAGGGCAGAGGTGACCTTAAATTTGGCAACTGGGGTTGAGTTCGCCACTCCATACCCCATCAAATCTTGACAACAACTACCAATCCCACTACATCTCTTTGCAATATCTTCCACTACATCACACAATGGTAGGGAAATGCGTTATTCTGCTTTTCATTCTTTAACAATGTTGATGTCATTAAAGCTTCAGAGTTAACACTTCATTGAAATGAATGTGGTTATCTGTACCTCTCTCAGAGAGGATGGTCACACTGCAAGCAGTACAGTGGTACAACTGCCATGCTGCAGCTATACTGCTGTAGTGTAGACACTGTAGTAAATCCACTCTCTTGAGAGAAGGTAGCTGGGTTGATGGAAGAATTCTTCCATCAACTGAGCTGCGCCTACTCTGGGGGTTAGGCTGACCTGACTACATCACACAGGGCATGACATTTTTCACAGACCTGAGCAATGTAGCTAGATCAAACTAAGTTCCAGTTGTAGACCAGGCCAGAGTGATTGTTTCAGCCTGTCTGTAGACGTGGGCGGACATCGCTGCATTGATATACGTTTGTTTCATGTTTTGAAGGTTATCTTTGCAACTATAAAGGCTAGAGGTTTAATTTTTTTAAGTTAAACCTTTGATCCTGAAACACAATTATAAGCAGATTCAAAAAGGACAACTAGGCAGCACTTTGAACAGCTGCATCATCACCTGATGCAGTGAGCTCTGCCAATAATCACTTGCTTCTTTCCTGTGCAAATTAATAAGGGATTCAATTTGGCGTCTCCCACCACTAGCAATTTCCATGTTCACTATGAAAACTTGGAGTAATAACCTGCTCTTGAGGAAAGGGCCAAACATTAACCCCTCTGACTTGTGAACAAGGTTGTTTGTCGAATTTGCCACAGATGAGCTGACCTTTATCAGGTTTAACCTTAGCTGGTTTTTGTTTGTGCGTCAGCAGAATTTTAGCCACTTGTGCTGTGATCCTCTCAGTCACTCCAATCCCTATTTTGGCATCATTTTCTTTAATATTCACAAAAGTTCCAGAATTGCACATTCTTGTAGTTGAGTTGAGTCTGTATTTATTTCTGTTACTTGAAGTTGCTTTGTTTGACTCACCTGTACATCTGCCTGTAGGTCTCATCTACACTAAAATTACATTTGAGACAGGGCAGCTGGTTACAGCACAGTTGCCCTCCACCCTTAAAAAGCTGTATTGTGACTAGGCGCTACCTGGGACCTCATCATCACAGTATTGCTAACCTCAAGACTTCAAATCTGGAATTCTCTTTATTTGCCTTCAGGTTTCTGAGCCCTGAAGATTCATATTTTGAAGTTTTTCTCTGCAACCATGAAGGCTAGAAACTTATTTTTTGTTTAAAATGAAATCTGACATTTATGATGTAATAACATGACTCTAAGAACTGGAACTTTAAGGGAAAACACTCTATATCATGTGACTAATAATAAAATCCCCAAGAGTTGGCAGCTCTGTGAAAATCCATATGAAAATCCTGGACTGTCAAAGACTTTAATTGGGTTTCTGGGATACAGTTAGATCTCAACTGTGCTACAATTTTAAATATGTTTTAATGAGGGCAAGAAACAACCCGCTGTAACTAGGTCACTTGATTCAGTTATAATAGTAGTATAAGTATCAGTCACAGAAAGATTTTGCTTATTTTTCTCATGGTGACTTGTTCATCTGGATTACTTTGAAACATCCTTCTGGAGTGATATTTGCTTGTACCTTTGCCATTAAATACAGAAGTTCTGTCTCATGCAGTTTCCCTTTTGCAGAGGGTGATCCCTACACATGCAAAATAGCGACTGATGTTCCTGTATCATTGCCTCTTTCAACATCACTATAAAGGTCTGGAACATTAATCTCTGTTTTCTATGTCTGTAAGTAAAAAATAACAGTTGAGAATGCATAGCTGAACATTACTTGAAAAGGGTCTCATGCCTATTGAAATGCAAGCTTGAGAAGAAGTTAGGTAATATCTGATCTAGGGAGAGGAGATCCCTAAGGTATAACATGACACCAAAGAGAACTAAGAATAGAAACAAAATTTTAATGGGTAAGAAACTAGAAAAAGATTTAAGACATTTGCTGGGAACAGCCCAGAAGCAAAGAGATAAAATATGGAATAAAGCCTGAAAATAAATGAAAGCAGGCCGGGTTAAAATCTGCATCCAATTCACTGTGGAAAAGAAAGATTACCATAAACTTAAAATAATTTAAAATACTTCAATTTGCAAATGTTCCTATTAGGTCTATATGTTGAGGAGCAAGCAGGAGGTATAATACATGGCCATGAAAAAGGAAGCAAGAGGTGAGAATTTGCTGACTCTCTGTACAAGCCTAGTCAAGGCTGAGTGTGTCTATTAGAACTGATAACAGGAGCTGAATAACAGCATTAACTTTATTTTCAGCCTTGGAATTTTGTTGATGGTAGATTCTTGTAAATGCGTTTGAATGCTTCACGCTGTGCAGAATGCTTGGTTATCCTGAAGGCTGTGAATCCATCTCCTCCCAGTAAGGAAGTGTTGGGTCAGTGGCCATTTCCCATTGATTTCAATGGTGCACATAGCATTTAGCCACAGTCCATAGTTAGAGGCAGTGCAGAACTGCACCACCCCAGCCAGAGCATCAGGAGACATTCTGTTCCAGAGGCACGTTGACTCCTGAAGCTCCCTGGCTGTGCAGAGGGAGTAGTTTGCTACAGCACTTTAAGAGGTGCAACATACTCTTTTCCTGTGCAACCAGCCAGCCTTGCTGACCAGCTTGCTCAGTCTGTTCCTGCCCCTAACTCCTCCTTTTCGGAAGACTTGCTCTGGGTGGGCAGCCTTACATGGGCAGCCCTGTGCTCCTACAGTTCTGGCCAGATATTGCACAACCAGAAGGTATAAGTAGCTCAAAATGTGTTGGGAAACTGACCGGGATGGGAAAGTGAGAGACGATGGATAAGGGCTTAGATACAATGGTGATGGGCACTAATTAAAAAAACCCTGTAGGTAGGAGGATAGATCACATCTAATTGTATTTATGGAAGTGACCACCAGAAATGAAAGAAAAAACAGTTAATTTCTGCAGAAAAAAAGACTGTGGTCTGGCCTGATAATAAGACTAGGAACTATGCATTTCTGAGTTCTAATCCTGTCTCTGCCATTGATCAGCCATGGGCAAACCACTTAAAGACAATTTTTTGCCACCCTTATTCTGCTAATTAGTACCTTACTCTATGAGGAGATTAATCAAACCTGAGCAAGAGTTGCAGTCTGACCCTGGACTTCACTGTGCCTCAGTTTCCCCATCTGTAGATTGGAGTCTGTAGTTCTTGGCTGTATCACAACAGTGCCTGCAAAGAGCTAAACTTTAAATTTCCAGAGGCAGGTGAAGCATTTAGAGGAGCACCGGTATAGATATAATAAAATAAGACTCTGAAGTGCTGTAATTAATATGGTTGTTACAGTCCTCAGGCATTATATTTTGCTAGCAAGCATTAAGTAGTTATCAAGATGCAACTTCCTTTTTGGTCTGTTTGATCTCTTTGGCTTTCCTTTAGGTTGCTAAAATAAACAAAACCTCTCCAAAGCATTGTCCCGATTGCCTTAGTGAAGGCTCTGTGGCGTAAAACTTTCTCAGACTGTTCCGTTGCAGCCAGAATCTAAAACAAAACTAATTTGGTAAAGTTTGAGTTTAGACAGAAGGATGGATATTTTAAGACTAAATCTACCCTGTCATTCTTTCCTCTCTGTACTCAGCTTAGTAGAACTTTCTGACCTCGTATCAGTTTTTGATTCTTGTGGAGATGATGTTTACAAGAACCACTGTAACTTGACCTACTTATATTTTCTTGATCTAAGAATAGTACATTCTAGGCTTCTTGCCACCTGCCAGAATTGACAGCTGTTTATGAGATCACTATCTGACATACTTTGAACAGGGGATTCCACTTAAGGAGAATTACAAGAAGCCTTTTTTTCCTTTTTTAGGTTTCTGTTATTGAGAGGAAAATGTATTAATTAAAAACAGCTCTGACCTAAAAATGTCCTTGTACAAAATCCAGTGAGGTTAGTAAAAAAAAAGGGAGAGACAGCAAGAGAGAAACTATGAAGAAGGTGACTTCCTCTTCTATTTCCTCACCATTTTTAAATTTATGGGACTCCTCTATCAGCTCCACTTCTTCAGACAGATGACTGTGCCCCATGCCTCTCTCCTCACCCCTCTGTTGAATATAAATTTGCCTTCTTGGACAGGCAAAAAGTGTGTGTGGGTATCTGGGTCTGTGCTTATGTATGTCTGTATGTGTTCTCTGTCATACCCTTTCCCCCCACACTGGAAAAATAATAGATTTTTCATAGAAGCAGCTAAGCATCTGTATGCAGTAAAGCTTCCCTGGAACATAAGAAATGTTTTATTAAAATCAAATGGATGCTCGGTGTGTCTCTTCACATCGCCACCTCCCTTATATAGCATTCAGGAAGCTTCACAAACATACAGATGACATTCCTGATTGCTCAAGGCTTGTGTGGCAGTATATATGCATATACGCTGAATGTAAAATCAAACCTCATCTCATATACCTCAATTAATTTCTGTTCTTTGTCATCTCCCTTCTCTTTAGCGCAGGACCACCTGCAACAAAGACTGCAGCACAGAAAAATAAAGCTCATATGAGATTTGGATTAGAGAAATCAACATTTACATCATTCTTTTGTGTGCAAGCCACCATACCTCACAACCTGCAGCAGCTTTTGGTTTCAATTCCTGTTCATCTTGTCATTAGAGCACTGATCTATAAATTTTAACCCATTACTACACCTACATTACAGATATAGTCCATGATCCAACCATCATTGAAGTCATTGGAATAGGGCTGCCCAGAGAGGGGGGGCAAGTGGTGCAATTTGCCCCAGGCCTCTAGCCCCACTGGGGCCCCCACGAGAATATAGTATTCTATAGTATTGCAACTTTTTTTAATGGAAGGGGCCCCTGAAATTGCTTTGCCCCAGGCCCTCTGAATCCTCTGGTAGCCCTGCACTGGAAAGATTTTCACTGACTTCAACAGAAGTGACATCTGGCCCAAATTTTGCACCTGTCTTTCCATAATTTTTATTTTTTTTAACTCAGCTGCAACAAACATTTGCCCTGAAAGAAATCACACTTTAGGTTTTCTGGTGACAACTAAAGAAATTACATTTGCCTACTTTTTAGTTACAATGTTTATTTTTTTCTGCCTTTTGGCACATATGGCATCTTCCAGCTGAGGTTCTCTGAGCATCTCTTGTGCTTTAAAAAAATCTATGACTAGAAAATAATAATAATTATTATTATTATTATGTATTTATATTACTGTAGCACCTACATGCCCATGTCGTGAACCAGACCCCATTATGCTAGGTGCTGAACAAACACAGAACAATATAGACAGTCTCTTAGCTTATGATCTAAGTATAAGGCAAGAGACAACAGACAGATAGGTGTAGTACAAGGAAACTCAGAGACAGAACTACTCAGCATGATAGGCTGTGCCTCAGTGCACCATTAGCCTAAAGGCTGTCAAGTTTTTTTTTATATTGTGCTTTAAAAATGTGATTGGTTTTCCAGAAACAAAGCACAAACACATACTTTCAGTTTGGATGACTGTCATAACCTAGTCTCAGATTTGGACCTTAGCGTCCAAAATATGGGGGTTAGCATGAAAACCTTCAAGCTTAGTTACCAGCTTGGACCTGGTAAAGCTGCCACTACCCAAAAAATTAGAGTGTTTTGGGGCACTCTGGTCCCCCCAAAAACCTTCCCTGGGGATCCCAAGACCCAAATCCCTTGGGTCTCACAACAAAGGAAAATAAACCTTTTCCCTTCCCTCCTCCAGGTGTTCCTGGAGAGATACACAGAAGCAAGCTCTGTGAATCTAAACAAAGGGATTCCACCCTCTCTATTTCCAGTCCTGGAAACAGAAGTACTTCCCTCTTCACCCTGAGGGTATGCAAAGTTAGGCTAGTAAATCTAACACACACAGATTTCCCCGACTTCTTCCTCCCACCAATTCCCTGGTGAGTACAGACTCAATTCCCTGGAGTTCCCCACTAAAGAAAAACTCCAACAGGTCTTAAAAAGAAAGCTTTATATAAAAAGAAAGAAAAAATACCTAAAAATGGTCTCTCTGTATCAAGGTGACAAATACAGGGTCAATTGCTTAAAAGAAATATGAATAAACAGCCTTATTCAAAAAGAATACAATGTAACACATTCCAGCAACCACACACATGTAAATACAAAAAAAAACATATAAATCACTATCTGATCTTTTGTACTTACAACTGGGAAACAGAAGATTAGAAAGGCAGGAGATAGAAATCCTCTCATAGCCAAGAGAGCGTACAGGCAGAAGACCAGAACAAAGGACTCACACACAAACTTCCCTCCACCCAGATTTGAAAAAGTCTTGTTTCCTGATTGGTCCTCTGGTCAGGTGGTTCAGGTTATTTCTTTCCAGGTGAAAGAGACATTAACCCTTAGCTATCTGTTTATGACGCCCCTCAAATTGCAGACAGTGGGGAAGTTCACTGGCGGCGATTTCCTCCTAAAACTTTAAAATAAACAGATTAATACAAAACATGCACCTTTACATATACCACTAAGTATATAACTAACAGACTTGTACAATTTAAGAACAGTTTTCTAACTACTGGATTCTGGGAAACTCTCATGGGAGAGAGCATCAGCTACTTTGTTAGAAGCACCTGAGAGGTGCTGAATTTCAAAATCAAAATCTTGGAGAGCTAAACTCCAACGAAGAAGTTTCTTGTTGTTCCCCTTGGCAGTATGAAGCCACTTTAGTGCAGCATGGTCAGTTTGTAGCTGGAACCGCCGTCCCCAAACATATGGGCGTACCTTTTCCAGGGCGTACACAATGGCGTAGCATTCCTTTTCACTGACTGACCAGTGACTTTCCCTCTCAGACAGTTTCTTGCTGAGAAACACGACAGGATGGAAGTTGTGATCTGTTGCTTCCTGCATGAGAACTGCTCCTATACCACGCTCAGATGCATCCGTGGTTACTAGGAATAGCTTGTCAAAGTCCGGGGCCCTGAGCACAGGGTCAGACATAAGCGTTGCCTTAAGTTGGGTAAAGGCCTTTTGACACTCATCAGTCCACTTAACTGCATTTGGCTGGGTCTTTTTGGTCAGGTCAGTGAGTGGGGCAGCGATTTGGCTGTAGTGTGGTACAAATCGCCTGTAGTACCCGGCCAAGCCTAAAAAGGATTGGACCTGTTTCTTTGACTTTGGGACAGGCCACTTTTGGATAGCATCCACCTTGGCCTGTAGGGGGTTTATGGTTCCTCGACCCACCTGGTGCCCCAGGTAAGTCACTCTGTTTTGGCCTATTTGATACTTTTTGGCCTTAACAGTTAGTCCGGCCTGCCTGATGCGCTCAAAGACCTTTTCCAGGTGTAGTAGGTGTTCGGGCCAGGAGTCCGAAAAAATGGCCACATCATCGAGGTAGGCAACTGCATATTCTCCCAGTCCTGCTAGTAGACCATCTACCAGCCTCTGGAAGGTGGCGGGTGCATTTCGAAGCCCGAAAGGAAGGACATTGAATTCATACACCCCGCATGGGTGACGAATGCTGACCTTTCCTTGGCAGGTTCATCTAGCGGTACTTGCCAGTACCCCTTGGTTAAGTCTATTGTAGAGATGAACTGGGCACATCCCAACTTCTCCAATAGCTCATCGGTGCGTGGCATTGGATAGTTGTCTGGACAAGTTACCGCATTTAGCTTACGGTAGTCCACGCAAAAGCGTATTTCCCCATCTGGTTTGGGTACCAGAACCACTGGAGATGCCCATGCACTGGTAGATGAGCGTATTATACCCATCTGTAGCATGTTCTGGATTTCCCGTTCTATAGCAGCTTGGGCATGAGGAGACACCCGGTAGGGTGGGGTTCTGATTGGGTGAGCATTACCTGTGTCAATGGAGTGGTATGCCCGTTCAGTCCGTCCTGGGGTGGCTGAGAACAATGGGGCGAAGCTAGTGCACAGCTCCTTGATTTGTCGCCACTGCAGACGTTCTAGGGTGGTTGAGAGGTTCACCTCTTTCACGCCACCGTCTTTTTTCCCTTCGTAGTAGACACCATCAAGGCCACTCAGCATCATCTCCCTGGACTGTAAACTGACAAACCTGTAAGTCTCTGGAATAGAAAGGCTTGAGAGAATTAACATGGTACACTCTGGGCTTTAGTGAGGAATTGGGAAATGCTATGAGGTAGTTCACAGTTCCCAGGCGCTCTTGGACTGTGAATGGCCCTTCCCATGATGCTTCCATCTTATGGGCCTGTTGCGCCTTCAAGACCATGACCTGGTCTCCTACCTTGAAGGAACGTTCTCTGGTATGTTTGTCATACCAGGCCTTTTGCTCTTCCTGAGCATCCTTTAGGTTCTCTTTAGCAAGGCTAAGAAGTGTCGGAGGGTGCTTTATAGGTTGCTTACAAAGTCCAGAATGTAAGTTCCTGGAGAAGGCGTAAACCCCTCCTATTGCTGCTTCACCAGCTGTAATGGCCTCTTAACCTCGTGACCATACACAAGTTCAAACGGTGAAAACCCTAAACTGGGATGTGGTACAGCCCTGTAGGCAAACAGCAACTGCTGCAACACTAGGTCCCAATTATTGGAGTGTTCGTTGACAAATTTACGTATCATGGCCCCCAAAGTTCCATTAAACCTTTTCACCAGGCCACTGGTTTGATGGTGGTACGGGGTGGCAACCAAGTGGTTCACCCCATGAGTTTCCCACAGTTCTTTCATGGTCCCTGCCAGGAAATTAGATCCTGAATCTGTAAGGATGTCGGAGGGACAACCTACCCTGGCAAAAATGTCTGTGAGGGCCAGGCACACAGTGTTAGCCCTGGTGTTGCCTAGAGCTACAGCTTCCGGCCATCGGGTAGCAAAGCTCACGAAAGTCAGTACATACTGCTTTCCTCTGGGCGTCTTTTTTGGGAAAGGAACCAGAATATCCACAGCTACTCGCTGAAATGGGACCTCAATTATGGGGAGTGGCTGGAGAGGGGCCTTGACCTGGTCTTGGGGTTTTCCCACTCTTTGGCATACCTCACAAGACCAGACATACTTGGCAACGTCCTTGCCCATCCCCTCCCAGTGGAAGGACTTCCCCAACCGGTCCTTGGTTCTGTTCACCCCAGCATGGCCACTAGGATGATCATGGGCTAAGCTTAAGAGCTTCCCCCGGTACTTAGTTGGAACCACCAACTGTTTTTGCGGCTGCCATTCTTCCCGGTGTCCACCAGAAAGAATCTCCTTGTATAAAAGTCCTTGATCTATAACAAATTGGGATCGATTAGAAGAGCTGAGAGGCGGTGGGATGCTCCGTGCAACCGCCCAAGCTTTCTGAAGGCTATCATCTACTTCCTGCTCAGTCTGGAACTGTTCCCTTGAGGCTGGGGTCACCAGTTCTTCCTCCGACTGTGGACTTGGGCTTGGTCCCTCTGGAAGCGATGTAGATGATGGGGTTGTTTCCATTGCTGGTGAACCGCTCTCCGCTGGTGCACCTGAGGGTATTTCAGGCTCTGGCTGAGCCTTTTGGGTATGGCTGTCTGTTGCTTCTGCCAGTTTTGGCTCGCTGGCTCCCTCTGGCGTTGAGTTTGAAGATGTGGTTGCAATTGCTGGTGCTGGTTGCTGTTCCAGTTCCGGGCCTGGGACTGGAGGTGCTGTGGCTGTTTCAGTGGTTGGCATGGAATCTGGGTCCACTACCTCTGTCTGGGTCTCTGGTAACACAGACGGGGCCCCTGTGGACGGCTCAGGAACAGGAATGGGTCTGGAAGCTTGCCTGGTTTGGCTACGTGTAACCATTCCCACTTTCTTGGCCCATTTCACCTGGTTGGACAAGTCTTCCCCCAGTAGCATGGAGATGGGATAGTTGTCATAGACTGCAAAAGTCCACATTCCTGACCAGCCTTTGTACTGGACAGGCAGTTTAGCTGTAGGCAAGTCTACAGCTTGTGACATGAAGGGGTAAATTGTCACTTGGGCCTTTGGGTTGATGAATTTGGGGTCTACGAAGGATTGGTGGATAGCTGACACTTGTGCCCCCGTGTCTCTCCACGCAGTAACCTTCTTTCCGCCCACTCTCAAATTTTCCCTTCGCTCCAAGGGTATTTGAGAGGCATCTGGGCCTGGGGATCTTTGGTGTGATGGAGGTGTAATGAACTGCACTCGGTTGGTCGTCTTTGGGCAGTTGGCCTTGATATGTCCCAGTTCATTACACTTGAAGCATCTTCCATCTGACTGGTCACTGGGCCGAGGGGGGTTACTGGAGACTGGTTGAGGTGGAAGAATAGTGTGTCTGTGGCTTTCCTTGGGTTGTAGGTGGGGTCTTTGGTTGTCCTCGGTTGTAGGGTTTATGGTCGGTATGCCCTCTGGGGTATTCGTTCCCCTTGACAGTAGCTTTCTTGCTTTCTGCCACTTCCATCCATCTGGCTCCAATCTCCCCCGCCTCAGCGAGATTTTTGGGTTTTCCATCTTGTATGTACCGTATTATGTCCTCAGGAACACCATCCAAGAACTGCTCCATTTGTATGAGGAGGTGCAGTTCTTCCAAGGATTTAACATTGTGTCCTGATATCCAGGCCTCATAATTTTTCCCAATGTAGTAGGCGTGTTTGGGAAATGACACATCTGGTTTCCACTTTTGGGTTCTGAAACGCCGACGGGCATGATCCAGGGTTATCCCCATTCTGTATCTGGCCTTGGTTTGAAAAAGTTTATAGTCGTTCATGTTCTTCTTAGGCATTTCAGCTGCCACCTCTGCTAAAGGTCCACTGAGCTGTGGCCTCAATTCTACCATGTACTGGTTTTCAGGGATGCTGTACCCAAGACAGGCTCTTTCAAAATTTTTCAAGAAGGCCTCAGTGTCATCACCTGCCTTGTAGGTGGGAAATTTCCTGTGATGTGGAACCATAATTGGCAAAGGGTTGTTAGGATTGGCTGGGTTTTGTTGCTTAGCCTTTTCTAATTCCATGGCCTGTCACTGGGTTTCCCTCAGGAGTTCCAGCTCTCTCCTGTGGGTAGCCTCTTTTTCTCTTTCCCTTAGCTCCATCTCTTGTAGTTTTTTTTCCATATCTCGCCCGTGCTCGTCGTCTTTGATTTGTTCTTCGGCCTCCATTTTTGTCTTGTTAGGCATGGTTCCTGTTTTCTTGTGTTGGGGTGCCCTCCGGTGTTTATCTTCTGAACTGCAGGTTCTCTGTTGCCTCCTGGGGTCTGCCGAGCAACAGTGCCTTTTTCCCTTTCTTCCTCTAGCTAATTTTTTCAATGTAAAGTAAACCAGAAAAACCACTTTATTTGCATGTGTATAGTGCTGGTACTTGACTCCTAATGGGAGTGCTATTGTGTGACAAAAGACCCGTAATAACTACTTAATGGTTGCTTGCTTAATATGCAAGCCAGAAACTGCAAGAGAGAGCAGAGAGAAAAAAATTCTCTCTGGTTCCTTTTAAAACCAAACTATTTCTCTCTGCTTAAAAGCCCCTAGCAGAGAAAAGAAAAATATAATATTCCTACTGGCTTCTGGATTCTATCTATCTCACCACTGCACACCATGTCATAACCTAGTCCCAGATTTGGACCTTAGCGTCCAAAATATGGGGGTTAGCATGAAAACCTCCAAGCTTAGTTACCAGCTTGGACCTGGTAAAGCTGCCACTACCCAAAAAATTAGAGTGTTTTGGAGCACTCTGGTCCCCCCAAAAACCTTCCCTGGGGACCCCAAGACCCAAATCCCTTGAGTCTCACAACAAAGGAAAATAAACCTTTTCCCTTCCCCCCTCCAGGTGTTCCTGGAGAGATACACAGAAGCAAGCTCTGTGAATCTAAACAGAGGGATTCCACCCTCTCTATTTCCAGTCCTGGAAACAGAAGTTCTTCCCTCTTCACCCTGAGGGTATGCAAAGTCAGGCTAGTAAATCTAACACACACAGATTTCCCCCTGACTTCTTCCTCCCACCAATTCCCTGGTGAGCACAGACTCAATTCCCTGGAGTTCCCCACTAAAGAAAAACTCCAACAGGTCTTAAAAAAAAAGCTTTATATAAAAAGAAAGAAAAAATACCTAAAAATGGTCTCTCTGGCCATGTCTACATCTAAAATTTTGCAGCGCTGGTTGTTACAGCTGTATTAGTACAGCTGTATAGGGCCAGCGCTGCAGAGTGGCCACACTTACAGCAACCAGCGCTGCAAGTGGTGTTAGACGTGGCCACACTGCAGCGCTGTTGGGCGGCTTCAAGGGGGGTTCGGGGAACGCGAGAGCAAACCGGGAAAGGAGACCAGCTTCGCTGTGGTTTGCTCTCGCGTTCCCCGAACCACCCTGCAAACCGCAGGGAAGGAGACCTGCTTGCTCGGGGGTTCGGGGAACAAGAGAGCAAACCGGGAAAGGAGACCAGCTTCGCTGCGGTTTGCTCTCGCGTTCCCCGAACCCCCCTGCAAACCGCAGGGAAGGAGACCTGCTTGCTCGGGGGGTCGGGAACGAGAGAGCAAACCGGGAAAGGAGACCAGCTTCGCTGCGGTTTGCTCTCGCGTTCCCCGAACCACCCTGCAAACCGCAGGGAAGGAGACCTGCTTGCTCGGGGTTCGGGGAACGCGAGAGCAAGCCGGGTAAGGAGACCAGCTTGATTACCAGAGGCTTCCTCAGGTATGCTGGGATACCTGCTTATTCCACGGAGGTCAAGAAAAGCGCTGGTAAGTGTCTATACTTGATTACCAGCGCTGGATCACCAGCGCTGGATCCTCTACACCCGAGACAAAACGGGAGTACGGCCAGCGCTGCAAACAGGGAGTTGCAGCGCTGGTGGTGCCCTGCAGATGTGTACACCTCCTAAGTTGCAGCGCTGTAACTCCCTCACCAGCGCTGCAACTTTCTGATGTAGACAAGCCCTCTGTATCAAGGTGACAAATACAGGGTCAATTGCTTAAAAGAAATATGAATAAACAGCCTTATTAAAAAAGAATACAATTTAACACATTCCAGCAACTACACACATGTAAATACAAAAAAAAACCTATAAATCACTATCTCTTCTTTTGCACTTACAACTGGGAAACAGAAGATTAGAAAGGCAGGAGATAGAAATCCTCTCATAGCCAAGAGAGCATACAGGCAGAAGACCAGAACAAAGGACTCACACACAAACTTCCCTCCACCCAGATTTGAAAAAGTCTTGTTTCCTGATTGGTCCTCTGGTCAGGTGTTTCAGGTTACTTCTTTCCAGGTGAAAGAGACATTAACTCTTAGCTATCTGTTTATGACAATGACTTTTATTTTAAAGTGAAACGAAAAAGAAGGAACCAATGGTCTCCGTAGGTCTGACTGTGACAGCTTGAAAGGACTCCCAGGGAGTGCCCTGCAGATAGGCCAGTGAATCCATTTTATTCTTTATTGTGAAGTACAGGTATGGTGAACCACATGTACCATATCAGAGAGATTCTTTTTTTTTTTGGTCCCCTGACCCTCAAAAACTGATTTAAATTTTTAAATGTAGGCCACTGGTCCCAAAGGTGAAAAACCACTTCCCACGTATGAAAATAGTGAAACAGAATTAGAGCAAAGAATTACTGTTCGGGGGTGTTCCAATTCCACTCATTCTACGTGGGAGTTCCTGCCTCAGAAGATGATTTCCAATGAATGAAACTGAGTTCCTGTAAAAAAAAAAAAGACATTCTCTTTGCACAGGACAGGAGGAATTTGGTGTCTCCAGAACAGCTGTTGTGCTGTCTTTGATTGCAGACTGGCATGGGGGTCCCGATTCCTGGAATAGCTCCCTGAGAGTTCCAGATCAAGGTCATTTTTCCCCATGTAGATAAGGCCTTAGAAAGGCAGGCACATTTCTTTGAATTTACATCTGCTGAATATACAGAGCAGTTCCCAAGCATAGAATCATAGAATATTAGGGTTGGAAGAGACCTCAGGAGGTCATCTAGTCCAACCTCCAGGTCAAAGCAGGACCAACACCAAGTAAATTATCCTAGCCAAGGCTTTGTCAAGCCGGGCCTTAAAAACCTCCAAGTACAGAGATTCCACCACCTCCCTGGGTAACCCATTCCAGTGCTTCACTTCTAGTGAGATAGTGTTTCCTAATATCCAACCTCCCCCACTGCAGCTTGAGACATTGCTTCTTGTTCTGTCATCTGCCACTACTGTGTACAGCCTAGCTCCATCCTCTTTGTAACCCCCCTTCAGGTAATGGAAGGTGGCTATAAAATTCCCCCTCACTCTTCTCTTCTGAAGACTAAATAACCCCAGTTCCCTCAGCCTCTCCTCATAAGTCATGTGCCCCAGCCCCTTAATCATTTTTGTTGCCCTCTGCTGGACTCTCTCCAATTTGTCCACATCCCTTCTGCAGTGGGGGGACAAAAACTGTACGCAATACTCAAAGTATGGCCTCACCAGTGCCAAATAGAAGGGAATAATCACTTCCCTTGATCTGCTGGCAATGCTCTTACTAATACAGCCCAAGATGCTATTGGCCTTCTTGGCAACAAGTGCACACTGCTGACTCATATCCAACTTCTTGTCCACTGTAATCCTCAGGTCCTTTTCTGCAGAGCTGCTGCTTAGCCAGTCGGTCCCCAGCCTGTAGCTGTGCACGGGATTCTTCCTTACTAAGTGCAGAACTCTGCACTTGTCCTTGTTGAACCTCATCAGATTTCTTTAGGCCCAATCCTCCAATTTGTCTAGGTTACTCTGGACCCTATCCCTACCCTCCAGCCTATCTACCTCTCCCCCCCAGCTCAGTGTCATCTGAGAACTTTCTGAGGGTGCAATTAATCCCATCATCCAGATCATTAATAAAAATGTTGAAAAAAACTGGCCCCAGGACCGACCCCTGGGGCACTCCGCTTGATATCGGCTGCCAACTAGACATCAAGCTGTTGATCACTACCTATTGAGCCTAACAATCTAGCCAGCTTTCTATCCACCTTATAGTCCATTCATCCAATCCATACTTCTTTAACTTGCTGGCAAGAATATTGTAGACCATAAAAAAAGCTTTGCTAAAGTCCAGATATATCACATCCAACACTTTCCCCATATCCACAGAGCCAGTTATCTCATCATAGAAGGCAATCGGGTTGGTCAGGCACAACCTGCCCTTGTTGAATCCATGTTGACTGTTCCTGATCACCTTCCTCTCCTCCAAGTGCTTCAAAATGGATTCCTTGAGGACCTGCTCCATGATTTTGCCGGGAACTGAAGTGAGGCTGATTGGTTTGTAATTCCCCGGGTTCTCTTTTTTCCCTCTTTTAAATATGGGCACTATATTTGCCTTTTTCCAGTCATCTGAGACCTCCTCCGATCAGCAAGAATTTTCAAAGATAATGGCCAATAACTCTGCAATCACATCAGCCAACTCCCTCAGCACCCTTGGAAGCATTAGATCTGGGCACATGGACTTGTGCATGTCCAGCTTTTCTAAATAGTCCTTAACCTGTTCTTTCACCACTGAGGGCTGCTCACCTACTCCCCATGCTGTACTGCCCAGTGCAGCAGTCTGGGAGCTGACCTTGTCTGTGAAGACTAAGGCAAAAAAAAGCATTGAGTACTTCAGCTTTTTCCACATCATCTGTCACTAGGTTGCCTCCCCCCTTCAGTAAGGGTACCACACTTTCCCTGACATTTGTTTGGTTGCTAGCTCCCAGCACTAAAAGGGGAGGGATCGATGGCAAACCAGGACCCTGAGACTGACAGTTCCCAGGAACAATGGGGAGAGGCCAATGCTCCAGGTCAGTCTGATTGACAGGGCGGGCAGGCTAACCAAAGAGACAGAAGGCCAGGGTGGGTCCCGTCCTCCCTGTGAGCTGAAATTGCCTGGGTCAGACAGAGTGGGGCCGAGCTAAGGCGAGAGCAGGGGCCCAAGCTAAGCTGTTGGGAGCAGAGCTGCAGCCCAAAAAGCCAGAGCACAGCTCAGAGAGAGCAGACCTGCCCTGGCAGGAGAGCTGCAGCAACCAGAGCCAGAGGGGCCAGACAAGCAGCCCAGGAAGCAGGTGAGAGCTGAGAGAGACACAGAAGCAGCCTGCAGAGCAGCCCTGCCCTGGGAGCAGAGCTGTAGCAACTGGAGCCAGAGAGGCCAGAGAAGCAGCCCAGGGAGCTGAAGGCAGCGCAGCAGCAGCAGCCATGCTGAGGCAGTGTGGAGCTGGGGCTGGAGCAGTCCAGAGCTGGGTGCAGTGAGCAGCTGGGAAGAGCGAGGGGGACCCTGGGCAGTGGGCCCAGCACAGGGAGATGCCTCAGCCAAGAGGCTCTGCAGGCCAGACTTGGAGGGGGATCATAACCCTGACAGGGCGGGGGTGACGCTGGGGAGAAGGGTCCTGCAACCCAGAGCCTGAGAAAGTGTGGCCACCACCAGAGCAAGTGTCCAACCCGCAGCGTCCCTGCAGCACAGCCAGGGCCTGAGAAGGAGGCCTGGGACCTACAAGGAACAGACTGTGAACTGCCCTGACATTCCAGAGACACTGTTTGTGATGTTCTCTGCCACAGAGCAGGGTGATGTGTTTTCCTTTAACCTTTTCCATTTTTCCTTATTCTTTTTTTTAATTAGTTGTTAATTAAATAACTTGTATTTGCTTTAAATTGTATGATGTGATCAGTGGGTCAGGGAGGTGTGCAGTGCAAAGAGAGTACCCCGGAGTGGGGACACCCTAGCCCCTGTCCTAGGTGACCACAGCAGGGCTGGGGGTTGAGCCCCTCAGAAATCCTGGGCCCAGCCTTGTTGGGGTTACGAGGACTCTGCCCGACAGGAGAGTGGAAGGGGAGTCCTCAAGGGCAAGGAGGCCTCTGGGTAAAGGAAATGGGAGCGAGGACTCAGATCCTTTTGCCAACCCACTTCACTGGGGTAGTGCAGAAGCCAGGAAAGTTCCCCACAATAGCGGGACCATTCCTCCGTTACATGTAGAAACCCTTCTTGTAACCCTTCACATCCCTTGCTAGCTGCAATTCCAGTTGTGCCTTGGCCTTCCTGATTACACTCCTGCATGCTCCAGCAACATTTTTATACTCCCCCCTAGTGGTCTGTTCAAATTTCCACTTCTTGTAAGCTTCTTTTCTGAGTTTAAGCTCACCGAAGATTTCACTGTTAAGCCAAGTTGGTCGCCTGCCATATTTGCTATTCTTTCTGCACTTCGGGATGGTTTGTTCCTGCGCCCTCAAAAAGGCTTCTTTAAAATACAGCCAGCTCTCCTGGACTCCTTCCCCCCCTCATATTAGCCTCCCAGGGGATCCTGCCCATCAGTTCCTAAGGGACTCTAAGTCTGCTTTTCTGAAGTCCAGGGTCCGTGTTTTGCTACTCTCCTTTCTTCCTTTTTTCAGGATGCCGAACTCAACCATCTCATGGTCACTGCTGCCTAGGTGGGCAGCTCATTAGCATAAGGAAGAGAAGAGAATGAATATGTGGCATGAAGTCTTAACTGCAAGGGCCCAAACTTCTGGTTTTACACTATTATTTAGCAGAAGATGGGGATGTGTGTGTGTGTGTGTGTGTGTGTGTGTGTGTGTGTGTGTGTGTGTGTGTGTGTGTGTACACACACACATGCATACTCAAATATGAAAAAAACCTCAATTCTTGGGGACATTTATTTGTCACCTCTTTGTCACATGTATCTCTGGTAAACCAGATTATCATTTACAGAAGGAAGCAAGAGCATTAGCACTACCACACTTCACCATTCTTACAAGACACTGTTGTCTCCCTGAATCTAGTCAAACTAGAAGGTATTTACAGCCTCAGCTAAGCTGCCACAGAGCATGGTGCAAATGTGGAGGTTATAAATTAGTTTTAAACTGCGATGACAATTGCTCACATCTCTGCCTTTTCCATAAATTTCAGAGGCAAGAGCAATTAGTCTGATTAAAAACATGAATGTGAACCGGGCAGACTGGATTTTAATAAGCAATTACATTTTTCCATTAAAAATAGTTTGCATGATTTAATTGGCATGCATTATCTTAATTTCCAAGCCCGTTTGTGATTTTGGTTACTGAGCCCCATATTAATCATTAAGAAAAAGCAGAGCAGCTGTCCTCAGTTTTAAGGTCCTCCCTCCTTTTTGCAGATGTAGTTTTGCTAAAGTAAATACACATTCTGAAGTAGATTAGTAACATTTTGACTGCCTAAAAGAGATGTTTGCCAGTTTGAATGGAGAATTCACTAGCTTCTGTGGAAAAGGAGGATCTGTATTACATGTAACCCTCTGCTTGCTATCAAGATGTCCTGTGTTGTGTATTACTCTCTACAGATCATAGCCCTTGAATTTTCCACTCCCTTGCAGCCCTGAGGCTGCTCTATCTAGCACGGGGGTGGGAATGGCTGCCAGTGAGATCAGGGAAGGGAAGAGATAAAGATGCAGCCCTTTCAGTCTCTTCCTGCACTGTGTGGACTCTGACTTGTCCCAAGGATCTACTCCAGTATGTGCAGTTCTTGTCTCCCAGATTCCAAAAAAATAGATTGAAAAAAATCAGTAAAATATAAATGATTTGAGCCAGGTGTCCACACCACAACTAGTACTATTGTTAGACTCAGCAACAGAGCAAGGAAATTCATGAATGCTGAATTAGGCTATTTGTCCTACAGAGGGCTGAGACTAGAACAGAGTAAATACAACAAAAAAGTATTTGAGAGTATTCTTGAGAATGAAATCTAGTGATTCACTTCACTGCTAACCAGGCCTCCCTTTTATTTCACAAATACTTGGGTGAGCAAGGTTTGAGTTGCAAGAATATTTAAGGAAAGCAACAACAGTATGAACACTGCTGGGTCACTGAATTGTCCGGCTGATCAGTATTGTCTCAGGGCTTGTCTACATCAGAAAGTTGCAGCGCTGGTGAGGGAGTTACAGCGCTGCAACTTTGAAGGTGTACACATCTGCAGGGCATCACCAGCGCTGCAACTCCCTGTTTGCAGCGCTGGCCGTACTCCCGTTTTGTCTCGGGTGTAGAGGATCCAGTGCTGGTGATCCAGCGCTGGTAATCCAATGTAGACACTTACCAGCGCTTTTCTTGACCTCCGTGGAAGGAGGAAGCCTCTGGTAATCAAGCTGGTCTCCTTTCCCGGTTTGCTCTCTCGTTCCCGGAACCCCGAGCAAGCAGGTCTCCTTCCCTGCGGTTTGCTGGGTGGCTCCGGGAACGCGAGAGCAAACCGCGGCGAAGCTGGTCTCCTTTCCCAGTTTGCTCTCTCGTTCCCGGAACCCCGAGCAAGCAGGTCTCCTTCCCTGCAGTTTGCTGGGTGGCTCCGGGAACGCGAGAGCAAACCGCGGCGAAGCTGGTCTCCTTTCCCGGTTTGCTCTCTTGTTCCCGGAACCCCGAGCAACCAGGTCTCCTTCCCTGCGGTTTGCTGGGTGGCTCCGGGAACGCGAGAGCAAACCGCGGCGAAGCTGGTCTCCTTTCCCGGTTTGCTCTCTTGTTCCCGGAACCCCCCTTGAAGCTGCCCAACAGCGCTGCAGTGTGGCCACATCTAACACCACTTGCAGCGCTGGTTGCTGTAAGTGTGGCCACTCTGCAGCGCTGGCCCTATACAGCTGTACTAATACAGCTGTAACAACCAGCGCTGCAAAATTTTAGATGTAGACATGGCCTCATTGTTTCCTTGTACTTCCCTGTCTGCTTTTTTCATCCATGGCCGATAGTCTTATATTTAGACAACAAGTTCTTTAGAGCAGGGACTCTCCCTTTAGTATATATTCATTCAGTGCCTAGTTTAAGATCATAAGAACATAGAACTGGAAGGGACCTCTTGGGTCATTGAAACCAGTCCCCTGCTATCACAAACAATTCTGTTTTATAATTCCATTCATAAATTTATCAAGCTCCATCTTGGTTGCTAGCACAATGGGGCCTTGCCTCTAGGTGCTGCCATAACACAAATAAATAATAATAGGAAATATTTGCAAGAACGTTAATGGCTCAAAATAATTTCCAGCATAATGAAAACTTATGATTTAGTCACAAAAAGATTCATCAGACATTTACTAATAATGGATACCTTTGTAAAAATCACACCTTGTTTGCAGATAAATTATGAACTGGAAAAGGGACTCCTAGTTTTAACACTGAAGTCATCCAGTCAGAAAAGAGAGAGAAGCATATCTGATTCAGATGAGCTATGATATGGCAAAAATTGCAAATCATGAAGCGCAAATACTAACAAAAATTGTTTTGCAAAAAATAATTGCACAGTCAATCAACTGGGAATAACAAATACTTTAATAAATATACTAACTTTAATATGAATAAATATCACACATTAACACATCACATTCTATTGATGGATAATTTGCATTTATAGACAGTTTTTTAAAAATATGAGCTCCCTTTCTTGCCAGTGCCTCTAAAGGACTATTAGAATCAGAATAATTGGATGGAGAATGAATTTGGATTGTGTATGGTTCAAATTTATTGCTCCTAGTTCATTTATTTATTTGCAGCACAAAAGAGAGAATTTGTAATTGAGATCAGCTAGGTAGTTAAGCTATCAGGCCTTATTTAATAGGCATCAGCAGATGCTGTACATTAATCTTGATAAGCCCTTGATACTCTGCAAGGCCTGTATTTCCAGGTTTGTTAGTAACACTTAGGCCCAGATCCTCAAAAGTATAGAGGCTTTTAACTTCCAGTGGGTTTCAGCCTCTGTAATTTTAGAAGATGGAGGGGTTTGCTCTTATTTTCCTTTTTATGCTGTTAGTTTAAATATTCCCATGCTGAAGTAATTCTGTGACTGGTCAGGACCTGGAAAATGGCTTAGCATGCGGCTAAGAGGAACAGTGGCAGTTCTGAGAATACTTCAGAGGCAGAGTTTGGCTATAGGTCCAAAGACCAATATTCTGTTTGTATGTGAAAGTACTTATAGTGATTAAAACAGTCTCTGTGTCCCACCCTTTATCACTGGTGCTGTCAGATTCAGGCTCAAACTTGCTCCCATTGACATCAATGGGATTTTTCCCTTTGGCTTCAGTGGGAACAGCATCAGGCACTATTTGTTTTTAAACGTTTTAAAGTTTCCTAGGCAGATTGGCATTGCCATTCTGCAGTGTGGACACAGCTGAGGCCCAGGTCCCCCAGACTCAGGTCCTGTGCTCATGGGCACCAGGTTTGTATCATTTTTGGTGGTGCCCAGAATGGGTCCAAGCAGAGCCATCCCATCCATAGGACAGACCAGGGTAACCACCCCAGGCCCCATACTTTGCGGTCCAGAGTGGCCTGCTGGGGTAGCAGTGGCAGGGGGGAGGGTTGGGGCCAGCAGCAGCAAGTGACCAGGCCCCAGCCAGCCACATTCCGCTCCACCGGCTCCCAGCATCACTGGGCAGCCTGGGGCCAGGTCACTTGCTTCTGCCAGTGCCAGGCCCTCATCTAACCCCCCAGACTGCCCTGGACCTCATGTCCCCCTGAAGCTCATGGCTGCCCAAAGTGCAGGGCCCAGGGCAGTTGCCTCGGTCCATCCTATGGACGTGACAGCTCTGAAAATATAAGCCCAAACATAGGTGGAGCCAGGCCCATGTTCCTGAATATTGGTGGAGCACGGGCACCATGGGCCCATATAACTATGCCTGTGCTATCCCACAATCCCATGGCCCAGTGCTCCCAGCCATTCTATCTCAAGACCAGCCAATAGATGCTCTGGAAACAGCAGGAACCCCCTGGTTCAAATACAGCTGCTCGAAATTTAACCCTTCCATTTTATTCTGATCACAGAGGGACTTCTCTCCTGCATTAACTATGGCCATCAACAAAAAGGCCTTTGCCAAGCATGCTGCTACCTCTCACAAAACTACAGTCAGAATCTGGTAAATATGTGGTGTGAGGTGAGCAAGACATTTGACTGCAGTGCTAGAGTACCCAAAATGACCATGTGTACCAAGAAATAGACAAGCTGGCCATATTGGGGATTCACTGGATTAAAGTGGCTCAAGACCAATTACCAGAAAGCCAGGGATGAGAACTGCACTTCTGGGAACTCCTTGTCATGTGCCTCCCTTATGAGGAATTTGACAAGATTCAGGAGCCCCCAGTGGCTCACACCAGCCTGAACTGCAATCTTCTGACCCCAGAATCCAGTTTGGGACTGGACAGGAGCCAGTAGGTGATGGATCAGGCTACCGAAGTGACTCTACTGCTCATTCTGATTGCCGAGGAGGCTTTGCCACTAGAGCAGCTGCAGCAATCCTGGGTCCCTACTCAGAGGAGCTTTTAGATGCCCCCATCCACCAAAGGAGCAGCCCGCTACATGGAACTGGCAACATAAACACAAGAGGCATAATTAGTCCCATAGTCTGGTACATTTCTGGCTCCATGGCTTTTCTTATTAATAACGGATGGGAGGGATTTCTGGCTTATGCTCCAATGCAAATTTATTACAGCAGCAAAATGTATCCGCTAATGGTGGATTTTCATGCCAACGCCCTAGGAACTGCACCCCGTCCTCATCCTCACCTTGTGGAATTCATAATGGAAGCACAAACAACAGTGAAACAAGTATTCAAAATTAAATTTTTAATAGAAACTCTCACATTCCTACAAAGATGTGCTGAGGTGTTAAAAGTGAGAACCTTGTATTGCCTTCCTTTTTAGTACGTCCTGCCATACAAATCAACCAAACGACAGCATAACAAATCACCTGCAAACAGTAAACTTTACAGGAGGTAGGTTAAATGTAGTCCATGGGTGACAATATCAATGTGCTAAGTAGGTTAGGGGTTTGTCTGTAGTCCAGAAATATGCCAGAGGGAAGGGAGAGATGGCTGTGTAGATCTTTCAGAGTCCGTATCATCATGGATTCATAGATTCATAGACTCTAGGACTGGAAGGGACCTCGAGAGGTCATTGAGTCCAGTCCCCTGCCCTCATGGCAGGACCAAATACTGTCTAGACCATCCCTGATAGACATTTATCTAACCTACTCTTAAATATCTCCAGAGATGGAGATTCCATAACTCTAGTCCCAGATTTGGACCTTAGCGTCCAAAATATGGGAGTTAGCATGAAAACCTCCAAGCTTAGTTACCAGCTTGGACCTGGTACTTGCTGCCACCACCCAAAAAATTAGAGTGTTTTGGGGCACTCTGGTCCCCCTGAAAAACCTTCCCTGGGGACCCCAAGACCCAAATCCCTTGAGTCTCACAACAAAGGGAAATAATCCTTTTTCCCTTCCCCCCTCCAGGTGCTCCTGGAGAGATACACAGACACAAGCTCTGTGAATCCAAACAGAGTGACTCCCCCTCTCCGTTCCCAGTCCTGGAAACAAAAGCACTTTCCTCTTCACCCAGAGGGAATGCAAAATCAGGCTAGCAAATCCAACACACACAGATCTCCCCCTGATTTCTTCCTCCCACCAATTCCCTGGTGAGTACAGACTCAATTTCCCTGAAATTTCCCAGTAAAGAAAACTTTAACAGGTTTTAAAAAGAAAGCTTTATATAAAAAAGAAAGAAAAATACATACAAATGGTCTCTCTGTATTAAGGTGACAAATACAGGGTTAATTGCTTAAAAGAAATATGAATAAACAGCCTTATTCAAAAAGAATACAAATCAAAGCACTCCAGCACTTATATTCATGCAAATACCAAAGAAAAGAAACCATATAACTTACTATCTGATCTCTTTGTCCTTACACTTAGAAACAGAAGATTAGGAAGCAGAAACTACTTCTCCAAAGCTCAGAGAAAACAAACAGACAGACAAAGACCTCAGACACAAAATTCCCTCCACCCAAAGTTGAAAAAATCCGGTTTCCTGATTGGTCCTCTGGTCAGGTGCTTCAGGTGAAAGAGACATTAACCCTTAGCTATCTGTTTATGACACCCTAGGCAATTTATTCCAGTGTTTAACTACCCTGACAGTTAGGATCTTTTTCCTAATGTCCAACCTAAATCTCCCTTGCTGCAGTTTAAGCCCATTGCTTCTTGTTCTATCATTAGAGGCTAAGGTGAACAAGTTTTCTCCCTCCTCCTGATGACACCCTTTTAGATACCTGAAAACTGCTATCATGTCCCCCCTCAGTCTTCTCTTTTCCAAACTAAATAAACCCAATTCTTTCAGCCTTCCTTCATAGGTCATGTTCTCGAGACCTTTAATCATTCTTGTTGCTCTTCTCTGCACCCTCTCCAATTTCTCCACATCTTTCTTGAAATGCAGTGCCCAGAACTGGACACAATACTCCAGTTGAGGCCTAACCAGCGCAGAGAAGAGCGGAAGAATTACTTCTCATGTCTTGTTTACAAAACACCTGTTAATGTATCCCAGAATCACGTTTGCTTTTTTTGCAACAGTATCACACTGTTGACTCATATTTAGCTTGTGGTCCACTATGACCCCTAGATCTCTTTCTGCCATACTCCTTCCTAGACAGTCTCTTCCCATTCTTTATTTGTGAAACTGATTGTTCCTTCCTAAGTGGAGCACTTTGCATTTGTCTTTATTGAACTTCATCCGGTTTACCTCAGACCATTTCTCCAATTTGTCCAGATCATTTTGAATTTTGACCCTGTCCTCCAAAGCAGTTGCAATCCCTCCCAGTTTGGTATCGCCTGCAAACTTAATAAGCGTACTTTCTATGCCAACATCTAAGTAGTTGATGAAGATATTGAACAGAGCCAGTCCCAAAACAGACCCCTGCGGAACTCCACTTGTTATACCTTTCCAGCAGGATTGGGAGCCATTAATAACTACTCTCTGAATACGGTTATCCAGCCAGTTATGCACCCACTTTATAGTAGCCCCATCTAAATTGTATTTGCCTAGTTTATCAATATGTTTATCATGTGTGTTTGCATGCAGTCACAGCAGGCTGAATCAGAAACCACAGGGAGGCAGTAAACCATATGGATGCTGGCGCAGCATCCTGTTGGTTTCCCCTCATGAATTTTGACCCAATCCCAGCTGCTGATAGCTTCAAGCCTTTCCCATAGTAGGAACTCTAGATAGGTAGTCAAATTGGGATGATGGGCATATTTTCTAGGCCTATCAGTGTAGGTCACCAGCCCACTCCACTCACATGTGCTGTTCAGTCACCATAAGTTTGAAAACTTCTGTAGCATACACAGCTGGGTTGCCCCCAGCGGTTTGGAATAAAATGTCTCTTTGCCTTTCGAGAACCTCCAGAACAGTTATGTCCTCCAGAATGTTGAATGACTGAAAGGCCAGAGAAAGCTCAGGTAGTAAGTAGTGCCCTCCCTGGTCCCCTCTTTCCCTCCCACCCCCAAAGTCCAAGGTGGTCTTAAATTTTTAAGGAAAAAGCAATTGTATATTTTAACTTACTGTTGTCTGTACATTCTTTTCACTCTAACTTTGTTGTGTCCATGGAGCTCCTGGGAACAGAAGCATCCCTCTCACAATATAAATTGTCCACCCTCTATAACGCTGATAGAGAGAGATGCATGACTGTTTGCTCCCCTAGGTATTAATCATTACTCTGGGTTCATCAATAAACAAAAGTGATTTTATTAAGTATAAAAAGTAGGATTTAAGTGGTTTTTGGTAATAACAAATAGAACAAAAGAAGTCAAACCAAGCAAAATAAAGCAAAAACATGCAGGTCTAAGCCTAATACATTAAAAAACTGATTACAGGTAATTACAGGCAGCCCATTTGTTTTGCTCCACCCCCTTTTTATAGCTTTTGCACAAGGCAGGCATCCTTTGTCTGTGCTTGGCTCCCACGCCTCCTTCTGAATGGAAAAGTAAAAGGATTAAGATGGATTCCAGTATCAGGTGACATGATCACATGTCCTGCGAGACCCCAGCCTCCATTCTTCCTGACCCACACTACACAGGAAGTAAACAGAGCCATTTATAGTTCATTGATTCTGAAGCACCCTTCATGGCTTCCACTTAATATGTTTACATCAATAATACAAGTTTATATCTTATTCTCCTAACTTCAGACGTAGAGAAAATACATGCAAACAAATAGGATGACCACACTCAGATTATAAGCTTTGTAATCATACCTTACAAGAGACATTTTGCACAAAGAATATTCCAGTTACATCATATTCACATTCATAAGCATATTTTCATAAAGTATATGGCATGCAATGTCACATGCACAACTACAAAAAGGGGAATAACGGGCTAGGTTTTTATGCTGATTAAAAGGCTTGGGAG
Organism: Gopherus evgoodei; assembly: GCF_007399415.2. Lineage (NCBI taxonomy): Eukaryota > Metazoa > Chordata > Testudines > Testudinidae > Gopherus > Gopherus evgoodei. Next base: position 33,039,124 of record NC_044322.1, read on the forward strand.
TTATATCATTCAATGATGTGATGCAGTTGTGAAAAAGGCTAATATTCTGGGATATATTAGCAGGATTGTTGTACCTAAGATATGCGAGATAAATGTCCCACTCTACTCAACACTGATGAGGCCTTAACTGGAATATTGTGTCCAGTTCTGAGTGCCACAGGTTGGAAAAGATGTGGACAAATTGGAGGGAGTCCAGAAGACAGCAACAAAATGATAAGAGTTTTAGAAAATCTGAACTAAGATTTTTAAAAAACTGAGCATATTTAGTCTTGAGAAAAGAAGACTGAGGAGGTACCTAATAACAGTCTTCAAATATGTTAAGGGATATTATAAAGAAGACAGTGATCAATTGTTCTGCATGTCAGCAGAAGGTAGGACAAGAAGTAATGGCTTTAGTCTGCATCAGAGGAGATTTAGATTAAATATTAGGAAAAACTTTCTAACTATAAGAATAATTAAGGTCTGGAACAAGCTTCCAAGGAAGGTTGTGGAATCCCTATCACTGAACGTTTTAAAGAACAGATTGGACAAGCATCTGTCAGGGATGGTCTAGGTTTACTTGATCCTGCTTCAGTAGAGGCAGCTGGACTTGATGACTTCTGGAGGTCTCTTGCAGCCCTACATTTGTATGATTACATGATTCTGCAGGGCTTAATTAGTGTGAGTCATCAACACCTGAGTGAATTTCACCCTGAGGCCATGTCTAACTAGGAAAAAAAGATGTATTAATTAGGGCTATTAATTAAATCACAGTTAACTAACAAGATTAACTCAAAAAAATAATTGCACTTATAACAATACAGTAGAATAGAATTTAAATTTATTAAATATTTTTGGATGTTTTTCTACATTTTCAATATTGATTTCAATTACAACACAGAATACAAAGTGCACAGTTCTCACTTTATATTGTTATTTTTGAGTACAAATATATGCACTGTAAAAATAATAAACAAAAGAAATTGTATTTTTCAATTCACCTCATACAAGTATTGAACTGTAATCTCTTTATCTTGAATGTGTAACTTACAAATGCAGATTTTTTTGGTTACATAACTGCAAACAAAACCGTGTAAAACTTTAGAGCCTACAAGTCCACTCAGTCCTACATCTTATTCTGCCAATTGCTAAGACAAACAAGTTTGTTTACATTTACAGGAGCTACTGCTGCCTGCTTCTTAATTACAATGTCACCTGAAAGTAAGAACAGGTGTTCTCATGGCACTTTTGTAGCTGGCATTGCAAGGTATTTACATGCCAGATATGCTAAACATTCATATGCCCCTTCATGCTTCGGCCATGATTCCAGAGGATAGGCTTCCATACTGATTATGCTTATTAAAAAAATAACGCATCAATTAAATTTGTGACTGTTCTCCTTGTGGGGAGAATTGTATATCCCCCTTACAGAAAGGAGAAAGCTAATGCTGAAGATCAGGGGAGAAAGTCTAGCAGGTGTGACTTATTAAACTGCTGGGTGGCAGGGCCTCTGACTGTGGGAAGCCATAAAAAGGCATTGGTGATAGAGGCTAGTTAGTAAGAGAGTAGTATTCCTGAAAAGGGAATTAGTTGCTCTCTAACACCTGAGACTGCTCAACTAGGCCCTGGCTGAGTGAGAAGAGGAGCTGGAGAGTTATTTGCTTGGATTGTATTGAGACAGACTAAATGCCTGGCACTGTAACAATGGTAAAACCTATTTTGGGTTGTTCTCTCCAATTGTCTGAGGTTGAAGAAAGGGGTGCTTTGCAATTGTTTTGTTTCATTTGGACTGTAGCTGGGGGAAAACTTTTTGATTTTATTTTGTTTTGCATGAGACTACAAGGGTGGGTGTGTGTGTGTGCGTGTGTATCCCCTTCTCCTTTTTGACGTGGTCAAAAGGGGCTGCAGCCCCCAACCTCCTGTCCAGTTTCCCCCAGGGAAGGCAACGCTCCTGTTACAAAGTGTTAAGTAAACAGTTTAGGGTCTGGTCCGCTGTGTCATCACACTATCGTGAGTCTGGTGTATCCCATGGAGTTACACAGAGCTGGCACTAGGCATAAGCAGACTAAGCAACAGCTTAGGGTCCCGAGCAGCTCAAGGGGGGGCCCTATTCACTTTTTATTATGTGTTGGGGGAGGGCACAAAAATATTCCTGCTTAGGTCCTCCAATGGGCTAGCATTGCCGCTGGTGTTACAAGAGCATAAAACGGATGTAACAGAGTTGAGAATTGGGCCCATAAATAGGTTCTGCATGGGAGGAATCATCACAATAATATGACTATATAGAGCTGACTCTTAGAAACTAACAGTTTCATTAACACTTCAAACCCATTCTTTAGACACTTCTGACTAAGCATTAATAATATTATTCACCTTTGTGGTGCTTTGCATCTGTATCTCCAAACACATTTACCAAAGAAGGTTGGTATCCTCATTGACTCTTTTACAAATGGGGTAACTTGAGGTAAAGAGAGGCAAAGTGACTTGCCATGGTCAAACAGGGACGTGGCAGAGCTAGGTCTCCTCGTTCTTATCCTGATGTCCTATCTGCTGAAAGATGGTCAGACGAAAACAACCTGACCAGACGGTAGAATTATTTCAGTGCACATTTCACTGCATTGTACAAGAGGCCTTATCAAAATGACTTGTTTCCATGACTCATACATAATCTTCACTTAACACACCTTAGTCGTTCCCTGATTGTATACAGTACGCTTAGTAAGGCTGCACTGAATCTTACATTCACAACCAAACAGTAAAGTAACCCATAATGTGTAAAGTGGCTTTATTATACTTCTAATGTGGTAGCTGAATGTTGCTGGTGATCTCTGATAAGTAAAAGCCCTATAAATTGTTCCCCATGGTACTGTACTGATCAGTGAGAAACGCGTCTCAAGACAACTCCTTAACCCTGAAGCTTCTTGAAAAGAATACAAGAAAGCTGTGCCATAAATAATTAAATATATGTATTTTTAATATTAATGCAATTTGTTGATAGCTTGTGTTTTGCTTCTGATGTTCCAAAGATGTTGACTGTAGGCAAGCAAAGATCTTATTCCTGATGCAAAAAGCTTTGAAAATAGGACAATGTCTTTTATGCTGAAAAGCATATTTTCAATTGTGGGTTTTTAATTAAAGTGTATTGGCTGCTGTGCAGTGCTCCTAGGAATGGGTACTGAAGATCAAAACCAAGCACATGATAAAAGGAATGGCAAATACATTTAGCTGGTTTTTAACTAAGTAATGTGTCAGCCATTTAAAGACTACAACACTGTACTCTATGATAAGGCTGGTGCCAGAAATGTGTCATTATGGATAAAGATGGTATGAAACAGATGCTAGCCACAGCAGCTTTGCAGCTCTATTAAACAATATTTCTTAACATTGTGGAAAAAGCTGAGTTTTCTATGTTGGTTAGATATATCAATGTTATTTTCAAACTAGTAAATATGAAAAGTGTTTATTTACGTGACTGGACTGTTGCCTTTTAGTGCTGAGAAGAGCCCAGAATGTAATAAGTCATTTTCCTTATTAGAATTCTGCTCTTTTTGGGAAGACCTTATGAATTTAAAGGATGTTGGCAAATGAGAAAGATCCAGATTTCTGGTGTCAGTTGTGACACCGGAGTGAATTAGAGCTGGTCAACATTTTTCAAACTCAGAAAAATGTGGCAAAACTTTTCTGATTAAATTTTGTGAAATTTTAAAGTTTGTTTTTTTTTAATTATCTTATGTTGGGGTGAGGGAAGGGATTCAAAGCACTTCCAATCCTTATCATTCTTTAAAGAGAGCAGGACAAATGCCCACCACTCTTGTTCCAACTTTGTAAGTCAGAATCCATCTTTTAACAGAGTTTGGTCTTGTTTATTGGTCAGGATTTGAAACCTTTTATTGGGGTGCTGAGTGCCCTCTACTCCCAGTGACTTCAATAAAAGTTGAGAGCACTCGTCGTTTAGAAAAAGGCATGATAGGAGCCTTCTGCTGTAATCCTATCCATTACCAGTATTTTTATACAACTTACTGTTGGCAGAAGCCTATTCGCTCAGTGAGGTTTGAGTAGCTCAGCCTTATTTATCATATGCTAGGTATTCTAGTTAAAAAAAAGAACCCTTGTATTAAAGTAAACCCAGAAAATAAAGATGTATAACGTAAAAGTGTCCTGTTAAAAAGAAATAGCTAACAGCTACTAGCCTATAAAAGAGAGCCCAGCTACAGAAAGGAGCCCCTGTCTCCTAGCCCCTTGTGCCATTGCCAACAGACTAAAGTTTATATTTTCAATATGCATAGATTACATCAGTGCTGGTTATTCCAATACAGCTGCAGAATAGTTTTACTTATCTGTGTATGGGATATATGGTTTGCATTATTATGTGCTGTGCACAGATATTGTACTGCACATAAATGCAGGGCATTGGTATTCCGGAGCTCAGGTGTACTGACACTTATGTTAAATGGGTTCACTTGACCCCTGTTGTAAATGGTCAAAACCATAATGGAAGCTGTGAAGCCCTACATATGTTAGTGAGCTCTGATCTTCATGAGTTAGAAAAACGTTAACACTCCAAAGTTAATGGGGAGCTCAGACATAACTACACCTGGCTGTCTGAGGCAAATGATTAGTGATGTTATTATACATCCCTGTTGTACTGTTCCTCTGCAGTTCATTCACTTCTCCAAGGGCTATGTTGTCCTCACATTTTGGGCCTGATCCAAAGTCAGTTGATGCCAATGGAAGTGTTTCCATTGACTTCAGCAGGTTTAGGATCAGCTCCCCTAAGGCAGAACTCCTTTTTGAACATAATGGGAGTTCTGCTTAAAAACTGGCGACACAATATGCCCTCTAGTCACTAATAACTAGTAAATCGGTAACTTAAACTAAATTAATGGTGAAGGACATTGGTATATGATGTACCGTTTGCTAGGCAGCCAAATAGTCATTGACCACTGCATTAGAAAACAAATAGATAAGACTCAGTTCTTGCTAGACCTCATGACACAAGTGTGATTTGCCAACTGGAACATGTGCTTCCCCCATTAAGCAGGAAAACTAGAATGTAAAATGCTAACTTCAAAGGGATTCAGGGAGTCCTTGTGCCAGCTAAAATGGAGATTTCACTGTAAACTTTCTCCTATCAGCTTCATACACCTGCAGTGCCCCTCCATAACTTGTTCATGAATAAAAATCCAAACCAAAAGAAAGACCATGTTGTTAATCTTCTTGCATTTCCACATGGAGGTTCAGTATTTTGAAACAGAGGCCATTGGATAGGAAAACTGACTAACATGACCAGCAAATTTCCACTCAATTTTTTTTTTTTTTTTGCCACAGACTACTGGCTTAGCAGGATCTGGAACAGATAACCACAAGCTGCTGATGAGGTGGACTGCATGGACCTGCACCCCCATGCTACCAAAGGCCAGACATGAAGACAGAGAGGCAGACATATAGAGGTCCAAGGAGAGCCATTATAACCCAGAAGTCTCGGGAAGGATTATGTTCTGAAGCACAATACCTTCCTGTGCTTCCATGGGGCAGTATATTTTGAAGCCAGCCCCTACTTATGGCAGAGGCTAAATAGTACAGTCTATAGTTAACCTCTCTAAACCTCAGTTTACTAATCTATATAAAATTAGGATCCTAACTCCCCCTTTGTTTCCTCAGAGCTGCTGCGAAACATAATTCATTAGTGTTTATAAGGTGCTTTGAGATCTTTTGATGGAAAGGGCTACAGAAGTACAAAGTAGTATTATTTTTGCCTTTTCCACCTCACAGGGCCGGCTCCAGGCATCAGCTTAGCAATCAGGTGTTTGGGGCGGCCACTCCAGAGAGGGGCGGCAGGTCCAGGTATTCGACAGCAATTCGGTGGAGGGTCCCTCGCTCCCGGTCGGAGCAAAGGACCTCCTGCTGAATTGCCGCAGATCGCGATCGCGGCTTTTTTGTGTGTGTGTGCAAGCTGCATGGGGCGGCAAAACCCCTGGAGCCGGCCCTGCCACCTTATCATGCAAATCAGACATCATAGTGAGATCTCTAGGGTAGGGACTGTGTCTTAAAATAGATGTATACAGTGGACCTGTGATGAAGGATAAAAACCCCTCACTAGACAAGCAGGGGTTAAAGACTAGCTAAGGGCTCAGGCAGCCCCACCTGGCTGTGTCTGTAACACATGCCAGCCAGCATTGGTGGAGAAGATAAACCCCCAGCTCAGAGGCTCTCTCTACACTGCAATTAAATACACCTCTACCCCGATATAACATGAATTCGGATATAATGCGGTAAAGCAGCGCTCGGGGGGGCTGCACACTCCGGCAGATCAAAGCACATTTGATATAATGTAGTTTCACCTATAACGCAGTAAGATTTTTTGGCTCCCGAGGACAGTGTTATCTCAGGGTAGAGGTGTACCCGCAGCTGGGTCAGAGCCCGGCTCCAACCCAAGCCCAAACATCTGCACAGCAGTTAAACAGCCTCTTAGTCCAAGTCCAGTGAGCCCAAGTAAGCTGACATGGGCCAGCCATGGGTGTTTAATTGCTGTGTAGACATACCCAGAGGGCCCCACCACAGGGTGGTGAACAGACCTCTGATCCCCTGCTCTCAAAGAGGAGCACAGCAGAGAGCCAAGCTGCTTTCGGTGCCTGTGAGCACAGAGCAGTCGGACAGATGGCTGGAGGATCCTGCTAGGACAGAGATGCTGGTGCAGCTCCTTATTGCTGTTAATTTAGTTTCTTTCTTTTGTTATGTGGGGAACTGGGACCGGGGCTTGACCCCAGGGCAGACTGCTCTGAAGCCCCTAGAGGAGAAGGTGGGCTGATGTAGGAAGTAACTCAGGGAAGAAGCATCAGGCCTGGCAAGATGGATCTTAACCACTCGCCAGAAGCCGGGGGAATGAGGGGGGTCCTCAGAGTTCCACTACAGCCTCACTGAGGAGACTAAAATGAAGACCCCAGGCACAAGGGCCCTGACACACTACTGGGCCTGGACCTGGGTCGTCCACCTGGCATGAGGTTCTGGAACTACTGAATTGAAACCCTGGATTAAAACCCCAGAAATGGGTGAGATTAAATGTGACCCAGCCAGGAGGCCAAGTCACAAGGCGAAGGGGACCACCAGCAAACTGGGTCAGCAGGTCTATGGAGAAAAAATCCTGCATCACTGCACTTCGCTGCCAAGTGGCATGCCAGCTGGTGAGTCGCTCTGTCACTGGGCCCTAGCAAAGTGAGCCCAGATCAGGACTTTGAGGCGCTGCCACACTACAGACAAAGAAAATGCTATATGAACTGAACTGAAGGTTAGTAACATTCCCAGAAGGAACTGCGGACTTTTTATTTATTGGATCTAATTTCCAATATGCAGAAAACTGCAGGACGTTTGTACTAACCACTCAGTCCATTAACCTAGATTCCTATCTTAGCAACTAATCAAAATGTCAATACCTGGTCAAAGAGTTAGAGTTCATGCCACATCGTATTTCTGCTTAAAAAACTACAATTAACTAGATGGTACAATAAACCACTTTGTATTCACAGCATTATACTCACACTCATTCATTTCTAAGGGAGTTTCCTGCCGCTGGAGCAGTCTGCTACTGAACTGATGATCAGAGCACACAAACACCTAGTTAGGATGGTGAGAACTCTCAGCTACCACATCTCAACGTGTCCTACTGTACCCAAGGTCACCACCAGCAGGGCACAGGTGTAGAACCACATGAGCTGGTGCAAATGCAATTGTGAAGGGGATGACAATGACAGTTCTCTGTTCCTGCTACAGTCATCCCAGTGTGCACTTGATCATTTATTATATATTTAGCTCTACTAATCATCTTATCCCATTCCTGAAACTGGCAGGATTACATTTCAATGTGGTGTCAGAGCTTTTCTTTTAACAGTGGCTATACTGAGCTACACAATATTAACCAGCTTTCACATTTCATCCAGTGGACTGTGTTATCAAAGATGGCCTGGTGAGTTATGGTAAAGGTGACTCCTAAATGCCCCCTTTCTTTTGTGCCAGCCTCGTCGCCAGTTTGGTATCCAGATGGCTTATGCCAGACAAAGCTCAAAGGAAAGCAGCTAGAGTGCGAGTGGTGGGAGCCATATTTGTAGTAATGGAAGCAAGGGACAGGTTCTCATCCTCCACCCTGGCATCCACAAAATCCCAGGTGGTGGCACTGCTTCAGAAGAAGAGCTGCCTCGTGGCTCTTGGTTGTCTGTCTCTGCCAGGATACGGTATCAAGTGTGTCTCACCGATAAGAGCTTCTTATCTACTTCACACACAAGGTTGTTTAGTTTTGGACAGGACTGCTCAGCCAGTGGTTGGTGAGCATGCTAAAAGGAGACCAAGTTCTCTGCAGCATTTTAGCAAGTGTTCAGGAGGGGCATAGGGAACTGTGGGGCATGATCTATGATGGACTCATGTGCAACTCATAAAATCTCAGTGAGACACTGGTCCATTGCTGGAGCAATAATTGACAAATTTGTTGACAGTTGCCTGGTCTCTGATCAACTTTTTAAGGGGACATCATTAAGAAGGTGGTGGCAAAGCAGTACCTGAAATTCTCAGATCTCCTTGGCCTTGACTATACCACTCTTGTTCATGTTAGTGAGCATTTATTTGAGTAAGCCCACTGCTATCTACACTGCCATATGGACAAACACTTACAAATGTTAGGCACGGAGGCTGCAGGTCAAGCTGTTTAATACCTTAGATCCAGTAGTTAACGTAAAGCATCCTGATCTCAACTGAATAGCCAACCACTTTAAAGAAAATTGTGCAGCACTCTGATTCCAGCGCTTATGCCATTTGCAAGACACTCAAATGACAAGAGACACAAACTCAGAGACCCATTGGAAGACTTTGTAACACTGCCAGCACCTGGAAGATTCATCTCAGAAACTATACAACACAGGGGAGCAGAGCACAGGGCCACCCGAGGGGGGGGGGCAAGTGGGGCAATTTGCCCTAGGCCCCGGGCTCCACGGGGCCCCCAAGAGAATGGCTGGGGCTCCCACCCCGACTCTGTCTCTGCCCCTCTCCCGGAGCCTCAGCGCATCCAGGAGCATCCCAGAACAGCTGCAGCGTGGCTCCAGCAGGGCCCCTGAGCCTTTCCCTGCTCACAGCTGCATGGTAAGGGGGCAGGGCTGCGAGCTCCAGACTGAGTGGAGGGAGCTGAGCTCAGCCTGGAGCTCGCAGCCCCACCCCCTTTCCACATGGCTCTGAGCAGGGAGGGGCTCAGGGGCCCCGCCGGAGCCATGCTGCCTCTGTCAAGGGAAGCTCCTGGATACGCTGAGGCTCTGGGTGAGGGGAGAGCCGGGGGTAAGGGGCCAGGGCCAGAGGGGTTGGATAAGGGGCAGGGAGTCCCGGGGACAAGGAAGGGGAAGAGGTTGAGGGGGGCGGTCAGGGGACAGGGAATGGGGGGGGGTTGGATTGTGGGCGTTCCAGGGGTCTGTCAGGACTCAGCGGGGGGTGGATAGGGGTCGGGGCAGTCAGGGCACAGGAAGCAGGGGTGGGATCCTGGGGTGGTGGTGGGGAGGGGTCTCTGGGGGATGGTGAGGTCACAAGTAGCAGGATGGGTTGGGGCTTCGGAGCGGGGGCAGGCAGTGGGTGTGGGTTGGATAGGGGCAAGGCCAGGCTGTTTGGGGAGGCGCAGCCTTCCCTACCCTAAAGCTCATTCAGCAGTTTGAGGCTTGCAGAAGAGCCAAGCTGTTAGCTTTTCCATTAGGGCTACCATCCCTTTCACTTCTCAAATGCCAAACTATAGTCTATATTTAATTTCAGTGCCATAGGGAGATTCATGTCAAGGGAGGGTAGCTTCATTTAAAATTAGCCACTGGGGGAGGGATCACATGAGAAGAGCAATATCCTTCCCAACCCTACCAAGGGAGACCCCCCCACACACATTCCCTGAGGCTCCAGAGGGGTTAATTCAGTGTCATAAACAGATAGTTAAGGGTTAATGCCTCTTTTACCTGTAAAGGGTTAAGAACTTCACCTAGCCTAGCTGACACCTGACCAGAGGAACCAATGGGGGAATAAGATGTTTCAAATGGAAGGAGGGAAGTTTCCTTTGTTTAATAAGTTTCAGTTTCAGCCTGAGTGAAAAAGATCAAGGAACCAGCCTCTTATCAGAGAAGTTTTAGAAATGGATAAATAGGTTTATGTTTATTTTCTTTGTAACTTGTCTTGGTACTATTAAGGGAATTATCAAATTTGGGTATTCTTGTGTGTATTAAGTTTTTGCCCAGGGGAACATCCTGTGTTTTGAATCTGTTGTCTGTGAGAGTAGCTGGTATGCTAATCTCTCCCAGAGGGTTTTCTTTTACCTTTCTTTTCTTTAATTAAAAGCCTTTTTCTTAATACCTGATTGATTTTTTCCTTGTTTTTAGATCCAAGGAGGTTGATTCTGGATCCACCAGGAGTTGGTGGGAGAAAGGAGGGGGAATGGTTAATTTCTCCTTGTTTTAAGATCCAAGGGGTTTGGATCTGTGTTCACCAGGAAATTGGTGAAGTCTCTCAAGGCTACCCAGGGAGGGGAAGGTTTTGGGGGGGGGAAGAGGGTGTTCCAGACACTGAGAAATCTGGATGGTGGCAGCAAGACCAGATCTAAGCTGGTAGTTAAGCTTCGAGCTTCTCATGCAGGTCCCCCACATCTGTACCCTAAAGTTCAGAGTGGGGAAGGAACCTTGACACCTGGTGACCCCTTTCACATAGCAAACCTCTGAATGTGACTCCTCTCCCCCCTTATAAATTGAAAACACTTTTTAATATATTTAACACTATTATAAATGCTGGAGGCAAAGCAGGGTTTGAGGTGGAGGCTGACAGCTCACAACCCCCAGTAATAACCTCGTGGCCCCTGAGGGGTCCCAACCTCCACTTTGAGAATCCCTGGGTTAATTTAATTTTAGCACCCTGTGTCCATTCACATGCATATGCTAGTTTGAGCATTTCAGTTTTCACAACATAGGCTCATTCCAGATTCTGAAACAAGCTCATATGCTCAGTTCATGAAGTATGTACATAAGCTATACTAAAGAGAAACCCACAGTAACAGTCTCCAGTTTGTGAGGGACCCCATGGAGCCAGCCTCTAGGAAACAGATAAATGCATGAAGGTTAAGTCCATTAATGGCTGTTAGCCAGGATGGGTAAGGAATGGTGTCCCTTGCCAGAGGGTGGAAATGGATGGCAGGAGAGAGATCACTTGATCATTACCCATTAGGTTCACTCCCTCTGGGGCACTTGGTATTGGCCATTGTTGGTAGACAGGATACTGGGCTGGATGGACCTTTGGTTTGACCCAGTATGGCTGTTCTTATGTTCTAACCTAAATGAACCCAAAGTTATAGAGACAGATATGAGTCAAGGAAGCCAGCAGAGTATCAGAAACCTGGAAAAATCTCTGACTGGATGGGCTCAGACATTTGGTCACAAGCTGAGGTGGTTCAAAAGTTTTGGATATTTTTTAAGCAGAATTTTTTTATTGTTTCTTTAAACTATCAAACACAGCAAGCAGCAAATATTTGGCCACACACTTCTGAAACCCCAAACCATATTCAGGTTTTGGCAGACTAATTTCAGCTTTTCAATTAAAAAAAAAAACAACAAATTTTGAAGCAAAGCAGAGGTTGTCCGTGATTTTTTTCTGCTTTTTAAAAACCCCTAGTTTTCGATCCAAAAAGAAGTTTTGACGGAAAATATTTGTCCAACCCTTTTAACGAGCTTTAGTGCCTTTTAGCACTAGCTTATGCTGAGAACCAGTGATACCTTGTAAAGAAGTTTTCTCAAAACTGGGTTTGTGCCGAGATGCGGAAGGTTTATTTTTCCCAGGGCCAACTGTGGGGGGAGGGGAGCAAGTTGGACAATTTGCACCAGGCCGCGCAGGGTCCCCCATGAGAATATAGTATTGCAATTTTTTTTATGGAAGGGGCCCCCAAAATTGCTTTGCCTCAGGCCCCCGAATCCTCTAGGCAGCCCTGGAGGAAGAAGGATTAGGACCTGGACACAACCTGGCTGCGAGGAGCAGAGGAGAAAGAGTATCATAGACTCATAGAATCAGACTATCAGGGTTGGAAGGGACCTCAGGAAGTCATCTGCTCAAAGCAGGACCAATCCCCAGATAGATTTTTGCCCCAAATCCCTAAATGGACCCCTCAAGGATGAACTCACAACCCTGGGTTTAGCAGGCCAATGCTCAAACCACTGAGCTATTCCCAATATTCCCAATATATATGTCCAAGTGACAGGGAAGATAGTGATAGTCAACAGTGACAGAGAATGTGGCACAGGAGGGAAGGATTAGCGAGGAAACATCGGCTATGTTTAAATTACCAGCAATTCTTTCAGGAGATATCACCGAGAGACAACCTGAGATGTGGATGTGGACAGATAGAGACAAATCAGGAATGGAAAGCTAGATTTGTGAGTCATTTACATAAAGATGGTATTTGAAGCTTTGTGAATGGATGAGACAACTGAGTTTTTATAGGCATAAAGGTTGGGAAGTTTAAAAGTTATGATTCCCAGAGTAACTCTGACTCACTTCATTAGGGATGAGCTCAAGCTGCAAAATTTGCATCTGAATCCAAGATCTGAACTCCCCAAAAATTAAGAGGATTATATTCCAGCCTTTACTGTAAAGGTAAGGTATACAGATGCAAAGGTCAGGTCTGAATCTGAAGTTTCCCAAAGCCCAGGGCTTGATTTTGGGCCCATCTTTTTCTATACTAGACATACATATAGTAAAGAAAAAAAATCATGTATGGTTACAAAATATCTCATATGTGCCAGAGGACCAAATTTGAAGTTACTCTGGGGACCGTCACTTGAATTTTCAAACTTTTAAAATCTGATCCAAAAAGTTACATTAGCACCAGATTTCTTGAACCTTATAAAGTAGGTTTGCAGTGTGTTGTTTTGTTCCACTTTCATTTGAGAAAACTTGCTAAAAATCCCACTTTTTAGTTTACTTAATTTTTGAAATTTGATTTGTTGTTGGGGTTAGTGGATTTTGTGCTTGTAAAGCATCATTACCAAAAGTTAAAAAGAAACAGAAGTAACTGGAGAATGTAAAAACCTGGACATAGCAAATCAACAATTAAATTAGGCCAACCATCTTACAACGAAAAGAAATGTAAAATAATTGATTGATAGTTTTGCACTATTAATCTCCCTTGACAGAGATCATGAACATTCACATAGCCACAGTAGGTACTTTCACCCTGGTTCAGGAGTAATAACGGCTATCTAAAAATCATTCTAAAGGAAAGTAGTCAACCAAACTTAGTGAGAAATTATTCACTCTCCCTTTTGGATCTTTCAACTTTTTCTCGGGGCGACTGGATTCATGTTGAAGCATCTCTCTGGCATGTGTACGTTTCAGATATTCACAGTCTTCCTTGTTCTTTGGCAGTTCCCCTTTCAGATTGTGTCAATTAATGTGATTCAGCCAGTGATCTTCCTGATTTGTTTAACATTTTGAAAAGAAAACTCTGGGCCATGCTGATTGACGCCAGCTAAAGATCTGGTTTGCAGTTTCTAACTACCCACAGATCTATTATGTGCTCAAAATAATGAAGGGACTGACTTTCCCATCACTTAAAATGATGGAAATCAGAAGAAACCCTGTAGACGTCAAGAGTTACACTGGTGTAAAACTCATGTATGATTGGAAGAGAATCAGGCCTTGGGAAAGCAGCTCTGATTCACTGCAAGTATGATTTAAGTAAAAAAGAATGAGTAGTACTTGTGGCACTGTAGAGATGAAAAAATTTATTTGCTCAAATAAATGTTAGTCTCTAAGGTGCCACAAGTACTTCTCCTTCTTTTTTCTGATACAGGCTAACAGGGCTACCACTCTAAAATCTGATTTAAGTATTTGCCTCTTGCAAATAGGGGTGCAGGACAAATCCATTCTGAGTAAGAAAATCCCAGAGATTTGGGGCATGGCCTCCTCTGCCACAAAGACACCTGGGAGGGGAAAGACGAAAGCTAACATCATTGTGCAACCTCACCTGCAGGTAGACAAGGAGGGAATGAGTGACTAGCTGGCAGCTCCCCAGATCAGCCAGGAGAGCAGAGCTGAGGTCTCTCTCCCTTCCTGGAGCAGGTTACAGCCCGGGAGAGAGATGCCAGCGTGTGATCTTGACTGGATTGTTTGAGTCTTGTCTGCTGACTGTTAATGATTTGCTGCGGAAGCCACCCGCACAGGAGAAAGATTTTGCCGAGCAGCTGAGCCAGCAAAGAAGCCGCGCACTAGCAGCGCCCTCCCACCTCCTTCCTCCCTGTCTGCGCTCGCCTCCCACCCAGCTCTCTAGACAGCAGCTACTCGGCGGCGTCTGGCTGCAAATGGAAGCGGCTGGTCCCGAGGATGCCCCCTGCCCGCGGGCACCGTCGGAAACAGCAGGAGCTGCCGCAGCGCCTCCGAGATCGTTCCCCAGCCTCTTGCTCGGGATCAAAGGCAAACTCTGCACATGGTGAGTACAAAGAGCAGAGGGCCGCGTGTATCTGCCCTGCTGCAACCCGGAGGAGCCTTGCAGAGGCTGAGCCACGTGTGATCAGCACATGGGTAAGCGGGGAGCTCCCTTCCCGGAAGGGATGCCCTAACCTCCACAGACACCACACCCCCCCGAGGGCTACCCTATTTAGAGCAGCCCCCTGCCTGTGCCCAGCTACCAGCGTGTGCGAGCTGCGTGGGGCGTTTACACGTGGCTCTCTGGGAAAGCCCTGGCACCAGGGGTAATAGCGGCTCAGCTCCAGGACTGCTTGGGAGGTGGAGAAGGAGCCTGAGGGTGAATTGCAGCAGGATCAGGGGTCAGGAGGCCAGTTCTCAGCTCTGCCGCTGACCTGGTGTGTGGCTTGTAGGCAGTTCATTTAATCTTACTAGGGATAACAACACTTCCTCTCACCTCCCGAGGGGGCGGGTGTTGTAAAACGCGTGGAGATCTCGGGGTGGAAGGTGCTACAGGAGAGCACGGTATTAGGTAGCTTTTGCAATGAAATCGGTGTCCCCAGCTTCATAGCAAACGTGCCCCCTTTCCCTGATCTACCAGCCATTTTATTGTGCACCCAACTGGTGTTGCCACATGCAAACAGGATGGACAGTAGGATCCTGTTTTGGGACCTTGTCATCCTTTTGCAACAAAACAGCCCCATGCAACCGAACTTGGATCTGGCATGTGGGATGATATTCTGTAGGCTCTAAAGCTGAGTTGAGGGCCTGCTAGTGGCTCATGAACAGAATTTGCAATTTGTGGGATTACCATGAAGAAGTCAGTATCAGGGGGATGAATGCTTGAGTGACAACCCTTTATGGGTCCCCTCTGATCCCTTCACTCATCCCTATTTGGTGTCTCTGTAAGGTAATATCAGTCTTTTGGGAATGAGGGGCAGGGCAGAGCTAGTGACCTGAATAGCGAAGAGATTCAGTCTGTCCAATTTGGCTGCAGTCCTGGCCTCATTTACATTATTGGTAAAACTCCCATTGATTTTAATGGGCTCAGGATTTCACGCTTTGTGTCCTATGGATAAAGTGGGGGAAGGGAAGCATGAGGTAATCTCCTATCTATCTTTCTGCCTTTTAAAAACCTGCAGCAGTGAAGTCTAGGTAGGGTGTGTCACACATACGCTTAAGTCAGTGGTTGACTTACCAACCTTTTTACGCCCACAATAATTTTTTAATTTAAGGGCAACCCAGGATCTCCCCGCCCCTGCTCACTCAAAATCCCCGCCCTGCTCACTCCACTCCCCCCACTTGCTCTCCCCCACCCTCACTCATTTTCACTGAGCTGGGGTAGGGGGTTGGGGTTCAGGAGGGGGTGCAGGCAGTGGTGTAGCCAGGTTCTAATATCAAGGGGAGCAAACACATTAAAAAAAGTGCCACCCGACATATCACATTACACCTCTACCCCAATATAACGTGACCTGATATAACACGGCAAAGCAGTGCTCCAGGGGGCTGTGCACGCACCCGATAGGACAGCCTCTCATCTCTCCTGAGGGGGCTGCTCTGCAGTCTGTGGCCCCTGGAAGCAGGCAGCACACAATTGGACAGAGGTGGGCAGGGTCTGTTGGGGGTTCGCATAGGGGAGAGGCGAGGGGCTGCACTGGGAGACTCTCCAATGCAGCACCTAGCCACGCTGGCTCTGTGGATCATGAGGCCACTTGGGAAAAGGAGGCAGCAAGAGAGAGAGGCCGAAGAGGAGTGCCCTTCCTCTCCCAGCTGGGTCGGTGAGTCCCTGATCTCACAGAGTTTCAGCACTGCAGGCACCCAGCCCCCAGGTACTGGGCTACAGTGCAAGCTAGAGAAGTCAGAACCAGTCAGAGCACTTCCCATGTCATCATGAAAACTCACTCCTGGAAAGCTGGGTGAGGTAATATGGGGAGGGAAGGGTAATATATGTCAAGGTGGATGAAGTAATATATTTTATTGGACCAGCTTCTGTTGGTGAGAGAGACAAGCTTTTGAGCTTTCACCGAACTCTTCTTGAAAAAAAAGAAAGAACTCCATGAAAGCTCCAAAGCTTGTCTGTCTGTCTGTCTCTCCCACCAACAAAAGTTGCTCCAATAAAAGATATCACCTAACCCACCTTGTGGCTCTAATTTCCTAGGAACAACAGGGCTACACCAACACAGCATACAAAAATGCAAGGTTCATATGAACAGCACAGAGTGACCACCATCACATCAGGACACTATTTCCACAATTCATCTTAGCATAATGTCATCATCACACCGAGGAAGTAGCACTATAAGCCCAATTAGATAAATATAGCCACATGTGCATGCCAAAAATTCAGAGTACAAGCACACTGGGATCCACACAGCAGGACAGTAGTGTCAGGTTAGCTCTCAGTCTCAGTCCATCCCCACTAAACTAAGTCCAAAGTTTCAGCTAAACACAAGGGCACCTGCAAATAGCTGTACTAACAGCAGGATCTACACTGGCACAATAGGAGGAGTTGCATGTCAGGGCACTAATTCCCAATCTCAGTGCAAGGCAATATGGGATCCAGGCACCAGGTCCTTAGAACCAGAATTTGTACTCACAGGACAGTGTGATAAAATTAGAGAAGTTACAGAAGGCAACTCCCAAGAAACAAGGCATTGACCAAATGGCTGGGTGGATGTTAACCATCACCAGCCATTGTGTGCAGCAAGTGAATGACAATGAAGTTGCGTATCTAAGATCGATTTCCCCCCCGTAGTGTGGACCAGCCCTAAGTAACTTAATGACCACCATCACCAGAGAATTACTCAACCCTGGGACTCAGAAATGCCTCCCCTTCCTCCCAACATGATCACAAGCCCTTCCCTTAGGGGACAATTCAGGTTTCCCTGATAGGAGAGGGAAAATCAGGCTACCTCTCCCTGCCCACCATCATGGTGCCCGGACTTGTGTTTGCCAGAGTACATGGACTAAACTAAACACATACTACAACAGTAGATAGTTCGTTCCAGCCTTCCCTTGGGAGACAATTCCATCTACACCTCCAAGGCAGAGATTGTACTGCTATGAAGATTTCCCCTGATAGGAGAGGAAAACTGAGACTCCCTGCCACCCCTATCCCTTCCCCACTGCCTCTTCCCTTCCAACCCTCACCCCCTAAGAGGCAGTCACCTGGATGCCAGGGAGGGGGAACCAAGCACACTACATGGCCACTGCCTCTGAGAGGCAGGTGTCTCTGCCTGGGCAGGGAGGACAAGCAGGGACACTACACCCCACAGGAGACCAGGAGATGTGCCTCCCCACCACCAATGCCTGTCCTGGTCCAGCTGCCCAGGTGCAGGGGATGTTTTTGGAGATGCCTCTGACTGAGCCTCCTGCCCCCCCACTATGCAGATGGCCATCCCACCAGCAGCCGGTTGCTGGCTCTCACAGCCACCTGGGAGGTTTCCAGTCCCCCCCAAGCCACCCTCACCACAAGAAAGACCCTTTTTGAAATACACTTACTAGCTGCTGCTACTGGCTGCCTTTAGTTGAGTGAGAGGTTAG
Organism: Gopherus evgoodei; assembly: GCF_007399415.2. NCBI lineage: Eukaryota > Metazoa > Chordata > Testudines > Testudinidae > Gopherus > Gopherus evgoodei. The sequence continues at coordinate 33,057,091 of NC_044322.1, forward strand.
GAGCTGCTGCTGCAGAGCCAGAGAAAGCATGCCTGCCACAGTGCCACAAGAAGCAGGTAAGTGGGGGGGGGTCTCAGCTCAGCCCCTTGCTCCAGGAACAGTTCCCCTCGCTGATTAGCTGGTGGCCAAAAAACCAGCTGAGCAGCGAGCACTCACACTCCCCTATCTAGCTACCCTACTGCCCCTGCCCCAGCTGAACAGTTGATGGCTCGTGGGCCCCCACGGACCCCATAAACAGTTGGCGGGTGCCCCTGTCAATGACTTCCTTCCCCAAGGCCCCAGCCTCTCCTCCCCAGGAGCCTAGCTTGCTGGAGCTCAGTTCTTTCCCCCTTCTCTCATTGCCTCACTGATTAGCTGTCTGTCTCCCTCCTGCTGGGAAACAGCTAATCAGGGAGGGGACAGGGTTTATGCAGCACACTAGGGGAAGCCAGCAAAGCTTGCCTGTAGGAACCCAGTTTGCTAGAGCTGAGTTCTTCCTCTCCCCTCCCTGCCGCATGATCAGCTGTCTCCCTCCTGCTGGGAGACATAGCTGATCAGCAGGGGCAGGGTATGCAGCATGCTGGGGAAGGGCAAGACAAGCTTCAGAGCAGAGCATGGGCCTCGCCCCTGGTGCTTTAGCAACCCCGCCTAAGGTGCTGCTTTTTTTAAAATGTGCTGAGGGGAAGCAGTTGCTTCCCGTGCAGCCCACTAGCTACGCTACTGGGTGCAGGCTCTTGGCTGAGTCTGGAGCATGGGGTTGGGGTGCAGGAGGGGGTGAGGGGTGCAAGCTCTGGGAGGAAGTTTGGGTGCATGATGGGGCTCTGGGGTGGGGCAGAGTGTTGGGGTGCAGGAGGGGGTGTGGGGTGTGGGCTCAGATGGAGTTTGGGTGTAGGGGGGTTCTGGGCTGGGGCAAAGTGTTGGGGTGCAGAAGGGGGTGCAGGGTGTGGGCTCAGAGGGAGTTTGGGTGCAGGGGGGCTCTGGGCTGGGGCAGAGTGTTGAGGTGCAGGAGAGGGTGTGGGGTGTGGGCTCAGAGGGAGTTTGGGTGCAGGAGGGCTCTGGGCTGGGGCAGAGTGTTGAGGTGCAGGAGAGGGTGTGGGGTGTGGGCTCAGAGGGAGTTTGGGTGCAGGAGGGCTCTGGGCTGGGGCAGAGTGTTGGGGTGCAGGAGAGGGTGTGGGCTCAGAGGGAGTTTGGGTGCAGGAGGGGACTCTGGGCTGGAGTGGAGTGTTGGAGTGCAGGAGAGAGTGTGGGGTGCTGGCTTTGGGAATGAGGTCAGGGCTGGGGCTTGAGGTGCAGGAGGGGGTTTGGGTTGCTGGCTCTAGGAGGAGGCTCAGGGCTGGGGTTTGGGGTGGCTTCCCACCAGGGCAGCACGTACCCTTGGTGGCTCCTGGTCTGTGGTGTAGCATAGCTGCCGCTAAGTCAGGCTCCCCACCTACACTGTCCCCACGTTGCTCCTGGAAGGGGCCAATGCTCCCCTGTGGCCCATGGGGGAGAGTATGTGGTGTCACACGCTGCCCCTCTCTGCAAACACCACAACTCCCCGTTCCGGGACAATGGGAGCTGCGGGGCGGTACTTGCAGGCAGAAGCAGCATTTAGGGGGAGACCCTTGCCCAGGGCCTTGCTGGCTGCTTCTGGGAGTCCCACTTCTCCCACTGGTGAAAGTGGCAGTCCCACTTCTCCACCAGAGATTGTGATGGACTGGGAGATCCTCTAGGATTGACCGGCTGGTGACCACTTCCTTAAATGAAGAATCACCATGAAAGGCTGCTTCTAACTCTCCCTGTGTGATTTTGGTCCTGTAAGATGTGGAATGTGCTGGCCCTGATCCGGCAAAACCTGTGAGCATATGTTTAACTTAAAACATGCCAGTAGTCCCAATGAAAAACTACTCATATGCTTGCATTTAAGTAGGTGCTTAAGGCTCTTAAATCAGTGAGGCATTGCAATGCTAAGTACAGCAAAGCCTAAATACCTTTTAAAAATTTTAGCCTATATGTTTTGATGGATTGGGGCCTGCCTGCTTTGTACCTTGCAGAATTGGGCCTATATCCCCATAGCTATCGATCTATAGCCTAGAACCACAACATAGTAGGAACATTTTTTACAGTTTTGTAGAATCATGGGCCAGGATGACAAGAGAGGTTTCTAAGAGGCAAGTCTCTCAGTAAGGATCCTTTTAGCTGTTGTCTAACATTGGACAAAACTCAGGGCTACAATCTCTTTTGCATCTCAAAGTCCGGAGAGTTGACTTCAGCTGAGACAAACTTAGTATTGGAGAGTATTAGTATCTGGTTGAAAACACAAATGGGAAAAAAAATCACTAAAATTTGGAAGTCATTTTCTTTCCACGGGTTTAGAAAAGGAACTCCTATTCTTTCAAAATATTCACAAACATGTTGAATAACAAAAGTTCCTTTTCAAAACCTATGGACTGAAAATTACTTCAGAATTTTTCATTCAAATTTTTAAAAAATTGTTGGTTTACAATTTTTTGAATGTTTTGGGGCTCTTTTTTCCTCCCCCCCTTCCCACTTTTCTCACATTTTAATCACCCCCCGTACCTCTTTTTCATTTTCCACAGAAAAAGGGAGAAAGAGAAAAAAGGAAAAGGAAGGGGAAAATAAAAAAAATCATAAATAACATTACTGAGTAATTTTTTCATTTTCCAATTTTGTGAAAATTAAAAAGCCCCCAGAAAGTTTGTAAAAAATGTTTTTTCTAAAAATTCTGATGTAAAGAACTAATTTTTAACAATAAAACGAAGTCTTCATATGGAAAAAAAATTAACCAGCCTTAGAATTAGTTAGAGGTGGACAAAGGTTAGGTTTCACAAAAGCTTATGCTCAAATGTTACTCTTTAAGGCCTGGGCTACACTAGTGGGGTGGAGGGTGTTAGAACTAGTGATGTGCAAACTTTTCCAGTCGCATGGGGCCACCTCTTACTATTAATGGAATCTATGTGTGCTGCTTCTATATTGCTGCCAGGCTGCATCGCAAGGGCAAGGCCAATACCTGCCCATCTGTCTCTCTCCTCTTGGGTTTTCAGGATGGGGGAGGGCACGTATGATAGTCTCGGGGGGCAGAGCCAGTGCTGGGTGTGGACACTGGTGGGAGCAGAAATCGGCATGGGTGGCCTGCTGAGGTGAGTTGGGGGAGGAGGTGGTGCTCCATCCCTGACCCCCTGTGGGGACTGGCATGAGCTGTCTGGCATCGCTGTTCAACCCCCCAAACATTCCTTCGTGCTCAGAGTGGCGCACCTCACAGTTTGTGCACCGCTGATCTAGGTTATCTCACTGCCAGTGCAGGATTGTTCTCTGAGAGCTAGCTAAGTAGCGGGATCTCAAAAAGAGGGAAAAAATGTTTTCTTTGTTCCTATGGATGAATTTTGGCCAAAGTTGTGAAAGGCAGCATATATATATACCCTGAAGTGTACACAGCAGAGCCATCTACTCTCAGAGCCATTTTGGGAACTGTAATAATAATTCATATACTATTTTGGACTTTTATCTCAAGGCTCTTAATACACATTACTAATATTAAATGCACTTCTATTCTGAAAAGTATCTCTGTAAAAAGGCATTGTTGGGCTCCATATTTACTGGTGTCTAATGACTTGTGTTAAGTATGCTCAGCTTACTTTTTTTTATCTGCCAGCTTTGCACTTGCAGCCTGCAATCCATTTCTTTTTCATACATCACCAGCAGTAACAAAGATCTTCAGTGACTCCTCTGCAATGCCATTAACTTTCAGTAGGTTTGCATAGGTGACACCAAACAACTCTGTTGAAGTGTCACTAGAAGGAATAGAAGCCAGCTCACACTAGCTGTGCAGGGCTAACAAAAATTAAAAGTAGTAAGTTTTATTATTAGCACTCACGTCAGCAGATCTGACTGAAATATGCATAGGTACAGAGCTCTTGAATAAGAAAATGTAATTTTTATATAATTTATCTTCAGTGTAGACTTTTTAAATTAATTTAGCCTCACAACACAACTAAAAACCACTTTAAATTACAGCTGCCTGGCTGTTACACAAGCTGCCTGGCTGTTACACAAGCTTAGTTGCTAGTCTGTGGGTACGTTTACACAGCAGCTAGGAGGTGTAATTCTCATGTTGGGTAGATGTGCATGTCCTAGCTCTGATTGAACTAGTGTGCTAAAAACAGCAGTGTTGACATGACAGCATGAGCAGTGGCTTGGGCTAGCGTCCAGATTACAGTCCTGTCCAAGATCCTAGGTATGTACTTGAGCAGCTAAACTGAGGCACCATCTGAGCCACAGCAGCCACATTTCAGCCTAGTCTGCATTACCAAGTTAGGGCGATGTATGCCTTGCATCAACCCAGTTGTGCATGTGTCTACACTTAAGGATCTGTCTACACTACAATGTTTGGCTGATGCAAGTTACATTAAAATGCAACTGCCGCAGTTAGCATATTTCTCGTGTGCGTGCAGACTTGGCTCCTTGCATTGGCACTGTGTACACGCATCAGGAGTGCTTGTGTCGATGCACAGTGCTGCATCGTGGGCATTCTAGTGAGCAACCCACCACTGTTCAGCACGCTGTCTTGGGCATAAGTGAGTTGGGCAGGCATGACTGGGAGCAAGGTTTCAACTTCCCCTAAAGCAATGTTCTCCATCCCATAATATTGGAATCCCATAATTTTCACACCTGTTTCCAATTTCCCACAAACCGATGCGGGGCTTGTTGCTGTCTGCCATCTCTGACAGAAGCATGGAGCCTGCACAGCTCTGCACTATTGTCATGAGTGTTGCAAGCACAGGAGGCACAATGCTCTGTTATTTGTAGAGTCGCAAGAACTGCAGGGAACATGACAACTTCTTGGAGGACAAATTGCCATGGAACATAGTGAGAACCAATTCATGGGCGTTGGTGGCATTCACAGAGCATCTGCAGACAGTGAAGCGCCACTTCTAGGTTGAAGAAATGAGCACCGACTGGTGGGATGGCATCGTAGTGCAGGTTTGGGATAGTAGGCAGTGGCTGCAGAACCTTTGGCTGTGCAAGGTCATTTTCCTGGATCTCTGCATTGAGCTTGCCCCAGCCCTCCAACTCAGGGACACCAAACTGGGAGCAACTTGGACCGTGCAGAAATAAGTGGCAATCACACTGGACACTTGTAATGGTGGATTGCTACCTCTAAGTGGGAGTCATTTTGGAGAGTTATAGATGTGCAGACTCACCCCTGTGGCACCTCCTGCTGGTGACTTCCAGCTCCACAGCGCCCTCTGCAGGCCAGTGATCCACCTGTCCCCTGGCCCCCATATCCCTCCCTAGACCCCAGTGTCCCTTTAACTGGGGTGCTTCTCCCTGGCAGTACCCCACCACTCTGGGTCTCCTCTCCCTGGGGAACCCCCAACCCACTATCCCCACTTTGCCTCATTTTTGGCTACTGCCCAGTGTCCATCTAGCCCCCATTCACTGGGGCAGACTGCAGTATCAGCCACTCATCATCCAGGGGTCTGGAGTGGCTGCCTATACCCACTTTCAGGCTGCCCCTCTGCACGCCCAATACCTAGATGGGCCTAGAACTAGGCCCTGCAGCCTGGAGAGTTGCTGGCCTAGGGCTTCCCAGCTCCGCCTCACTCTAGGTCCCCTGGGTGAGTTCCCCAGCAGCCAGGCCTGTCTCCCTCTCCAGTCAGAGAGAGACTGCTCCCTCTGGCTTCCCTGGCCTCCTTATAAGGCCCAGTTACTTAGTTTGGGGCATGGCCCCAGCTGCAGCCACTTCCCTCAGTCAGACTGGGTTTTACCTTGCCCAGCCTCAGCTCTCTGCAGGGCTTTTCCAACCTCTCCAGGGTCAGAGCGCGTGCTCACCTCGCTACAAGTGGAAAATCCACAGTGAAGGCCATTGTGATGCAGGTGTGTAGGGCCATTAATAGTCTCCTGCTGCGGAGGATGGTGACTTTCAGCAATGTTCAGGACATTGTGGATGGAGCAATAGATGGCACGTATAGTCCTAGTTTGGCCCCAGAGCACCTTTCCATGGGGTACATCGACAGAAAAGGTTATTTTTCTACAGTTATGCAAGTGCCGTTAGATCACGAGGGATTTACTTCATTGCCATCAATGTTGGCTGGTCAGGGAAGCTGCATGATGCTTGCATCGTTCAGATAGCTACAAGCAGGGACCTTCTCTGCTAACTGGTGGATTTTACCGCTGGCAATGTTGAACTGCCAGTAGTGATCTTTGGGAGGACACAACCTACTCCTTACACCCTGACTCATGAAGCTGTGTGCCAGCCATCTTGACAGCACCAGGGGAAGATTTAACTATCAACTCAGCAGGTGCAGAATGACAGTGACAGTGGGAGGGGACAACTAGGGTTGTGTAGTCGGAGGGGGTTTTATTGTCACCTTGTTGTCACCATCCCAGAGCTATAACCCACACTCAGTGAGGACCTGTGATGTGGGCTCTATTCACCACTGAACGGTGCCGCCTCCTGGTGGTTCTGGCGATTAGTTCTGCCAGGCCAATGCCCTTCCTTCCATTGTCTCTTTCTCCAGTGTGCAGTCCCTCTCTCGCTCTAGGACCTGCTGTCCGAGTTGCTTTGTGACTCGGTCCTCCGACCGGGTCACTCAGCCGTTTCCCCTTCCAGGGTGAAGTCCTTCAAAGTCTCTTCTGTTCAAGCGGCATCGGGCAGTCCTCACGTCCACTGCCCTGACCCTCTCTCCTGCAGTGACCCAGGCAGTCTTCTAATTCATTGCCCCCAACAGTACCATTCTGCAGTGGTTTGTAGAGGAACCTACCAAGGGTCCTTTACCAAGCAGTCAAGGTCTGCAGCTTCCCTGACCTTACTGATCTCACTGCTGGACTACTTCTTCCCTGCTTCTACTCTTCCTTCTCCTTTACCTCAGGGAGTGGGACTTCAGGCTTCCTCCCTGCTGCCTTCCCACACTATTTCCAGTCTCCCAGATATATAGAAGCCCTGCCTGTTTCCTGAAAGGTGAGCTTCCTTCTCATTAGCTCCCTCCATATAGCCCCACCCTGCAGGGTCCTAGATCCTGGGCTCCAGCCCGAGCCCAGAAGTCTACACAACAATAAAACAGCCCCACAGCCTGAGCCTGAGTTGGATAGCAGGGGCCAGCTACAGGTTTTACTTTTCTGTGTAGACATGCCCTAAAAATCATGGACTCAATAGAAACACTGGATTTATAGCTTATTACAACAATCTATAACCCACTTACAACAACCATCCCAGCTGCTTCCCCCTCCCTTCCTTTCCTTCCTGTGACTGGAGTGGTCTTAATGAGCCATTTCACCTTGAGTGGTTCCTTGAAATATGTGTTAACTACACTGCTCTACAGCCAAAATGCTTCTGAAATAAGTGTAGTCCAACTTTACTAATTCTGGGTCACTGAGAACGAAAATGATGGTTAAAATTGTTGATTGGCTCTAGTTTTCAAGATATGCTATTGGGTCAGTATATATGACCCTTGACTTGGGAATGGCGGAGGATAAGTGAGTTATAAAGGGAAGGGATCTCAATTTAAACCAGAAATGACTAAAATACATCTTTGACTGGATCTATGAATAAATCTATGACTGGGTTTGGACAGTACTTGCTTTTAGGCAAAACAATGAGTGATGCAATCTGAAGCTGGTACTGCGTCATACATGATATGAATTGCATCATGTTATTCCTAGAAGTCATGGATGATGCAATCATAACGAAGCTTACATCACTCTGCTGAACAAATTGCCCTATATCAGCTCTAGAAATCATACAGTGTCAGTGCTCTCTTATTTGTCAGTGTTGATTTTGCAAAGGGACACATTTCTGTTTAGCCAAAGCGAGCAGAGATGCCTCGTACTTGTGTGAACAGTGCAGATAACTTCTGCTATGTTTGTGGTGAAGTGACTTTTGCATCACAAAAGCGCAGTATAACCACTCTGGTTAAGAAAGCCTGTCACCTTTATTTTGGCTGCAAAATTGGAGATCAGGACAAGAGGTGGGCCCCACACATATGCTGCAACACTTGTGCAACAAATCTTCGCCGGTGGTGGAACAGGAAAAGAAAATCTATGCCTTTTGCAGTGCCAATGATTTGGAGAGAGCCAACAGATCATACCAGCAATTGCTACTTCTGCATGGTGCCTCCAGTTGGGAAAGGTGTGTCAAAGGAGAAAAAGTGGACTGTGCATTATCCAAACATTCCATCAGCTATACGCCCAGTACCCCACGGAGAAGGACTGCCAGTTCCTGATGCACCAGAATCATTCTCACTTGAGTCAGACGAGGAAGAGGAAGAGGATGAAACTTCTGGTCCTGAACCATCAATGTCATAGGACCCACATTTTCTCCCATCCTCCCCCTCTGAACCACACCTCATAACACAAGGTGAACTGAATGACCTTGTCAGGGATTTGGAACTACCCAAGAGTAAGGCAGAGCTATTGGACTCCAGACTACAGCAGTGGAATCTCCTGGCAGGCTATCAGGGCAAATGGAGCCCATCAATGCTTGCAGACTATTGCTGGACAGTGACAAGAGATGCTCCATTTAATGAATACAAGAAACAAGCCAAGAAGCACGGAGTAGACACTGAATAGGACTAAACTATGTACATAATAGTTTTTTGCCTTTTGTTTCATAATAAATTTTATTTATATAACCCTTTTGCTGATTTTTAAAGTGTTACATAAACAGGACATGTAAAGCAACCATAAACACATGAAAAGACCTAGGTTTACAATTTATGATTAAAACTCTACTTATCTGCACAGTATACGTAGACATAAAATGTAAAAACTTAAAATATCTTAGAAACAGTAGCCAATCAGTTGTTTTAATTGTCATATTTGAATTCAGCACATCAAAATACATAATAAATATCACATTTTATCTCTGAAGCAGACGACTTCTCAAAAATTGTAGACCAGTGCTACTTATACTAAGCAATCTGTTGAACCTTGAATTTAGCAATGGCACTCAGGTTCCCAGACCTGAAGAAGAGATCTATGTAAGCTCGAAAGCTTGTCTCTCTCGCCAACAGAAGTTGGTCCAATAAAATATATTTCCCCACCCACCCTGTCTCTAACTGTTCCTGGGACCATCACGGCTACAACAACACTGCACAGACACAAGGGTTATGAGACAAGCTCAGTGAGGAGCTATATGGCTTAAAGAGGCTTTCAAAGAGCACTTTAACTGCACTCAACCTGGCGCTGCAGTTTGGGGGCCTGTTAGGAATTGGGTGATGCTTGCTGCACATCTGTGCATATGTCACCGACATTGCAGCTAGTAATGTTGGGATGCTTGCTATACATTTATGATGACTACTCTGTTTGGCATTGGCCTCTGAGTTGTGAGTATACAAGACCACAACTTTCACTGCCACCAGGCATCGTGCCCCCGCAGCATTTCAAATATAGACAGGCCCTTATATTTTTACTGCACTTACGTGCTCAGAGCTAGAACATGTACATCTTCTCAGACTAGAATTACACCTCCTGACTGCAGTTTAGACACACCCTAAAACTGTCTTCACTGCAGTTAACTCAAGTTAAGTCCTCTTGAATTAACTTAGTTTGAGTGCAAAACAATTGCAAAATGACCCTAGAACAGCACAAAATAATTTTATTAGTGATTGTATTAGCAGCAGCGGAGTTTTGGTAACTTGAGCGTCGCCTACACCCCGTGATGGGCCAGCCAACTTGAGTTAAAAGCACCAATGCAGTCCAGTTTTGGGTTCTTGAGTATGTCCACACTACAGTGTATAGAGTAGACATACCCAAGATGGTTTTGATTCAGCGAGCTCGAATAAGAATAGCAGTGAAGTCACAGCAGATTGAGTGGCCACATGGGCTGCACAACCCCATCCAGGACCCTGGGTATGTATGTATTTGAGCGGTTAGCCTATGCTGCTGCGGATTCATTGCTATTATTATTTGAGCTAGCTAGTTCAATGCTAGCTGGCATACGTCTACATGTGCTGCAGTCACACTGCTCACTGCAGTGTAGAAATACCCTTTGGGTTAGTGTACAGTGCAGCCATGAGTGTGAGTTACAGCTCATGCAGCCATACCTCTGGTAACTTTAATCTAGCTAACTCGCTAAAAACAGCAGTGAGGATGTGGCAGTGTGGGCTGCACAAGGCTGTCTGACCCCCGAGTATGTACTTGCATTGCTAGCCCAAGCTAGGGTGACCAGATGTCCCGATTTTATAGGAACAGTCCCGATTTTTGGGTCTTTTTCTTATATAGGCTCCTATTACCCCCCACCCCCGCCCTGATTTTTCACACTTGCTGTCTGGTCACTCTAGCCCAAGCTGAAGCCCACGCTCTCACTGCTGTTTTTAGTGAGCTAGCTAGCTTACAGCTAATGCTGGGACATCTGCATGTACTGCAGTTGCAGCTCAGAGGTACTCGTATGCCTACACAGCAAATGATGATGTGATTGTAGCACAGATAAGCATACCCATGCAAGCTTTAATATAGCTAGCACAGCTACCAGTAGTAGTGTAGACATGGTGCCCAGGGCTTCGGCACAGGCCTTCCCAAGCTTCAATCACACCTTCACTTGCAGCATAGACCTACCCTAGTGTGGGGATGAGACTTGAGGTAGGGTATGTCTCCAGTGCAATCAGAGCTAGGCATAGCTGAGATAACTTTGAGCCGTAGCTTGCTTGAATAACAAGAGCAGTGAAACTGGCAGCATAGGCTAGCTGCATGGTTACGTTCCAGGGTCCCCCGTGGGTGGGTTTGTACAACCTGTGCTGCCAACTGACCTGCTTTAGCTTCACTGTTATTTGTGATTCAAACTAGCTAGATCAAAGCTAGCTTAGCTATGTCTACCCATGCTGCAGTCACACCTCTGACTATAGAAGTACCTTTACTGGGGCACCACTCAAGTTAGCTTAGCCATGAAGACAAACCCATAGTCAGACAGTTTTCAACAGACACAGTTTTTTGTGATGTACATGAAAATCTGGTTGTATCTTTGCAATATTGCCAGCACCAAGCATTCAGCGATCATAGAATTTCAAATCAAGTTCATGGTCTTGGTCCTTGTGCTGAAAGCACTCCGTGGCCAGTATATCTAAAAGATCAATGGTGGTTGACAACTTCAGTCCTCTGGTACATGGGAGTTCTTAGCACTAAAACTCATCTGTGCAGGAGACCGTGTGATCTGAGATTGTGGAATGAACACCCCAGAAACTAAGGAGCATCACAAACCTCACCATCTTCCACTCCAAGTGCAAGGCACTTTTCTTTGAGCTTGCCTTTTCAAACATAAACAGGTGTATTTATTAGCTCCCCACCACCCTTCCCAAAACCAAACAACAAACCCCTTATCACAACAAGGCACCCATAACCAGCTTGTGAATTAGGCTAGGAATATAATTTGATATATTAACTTTGAATGTCTAGGAATACAACAAAGCTCAAAACTACTTTGAATTAAATAGAGAACATGCCTGAAAACCAAAGGGAGCTGGAACTCTTTTCCCATTTTTAGCTGGGCATAGGAAGAGATGTGTGAGTTAAAGCAGTGCTTGCACAGGAAGTGTTCGTTCTAATCACCATCAACAACTGCAGTGGAGTGTGATGGAAAATAGCAAAAATATCCACAGTTAATAATAACACATTGCATTTCAGTAGCACCTTCCATCCACAAGTCTCAGCTCACTTCAAGTCACTCAGGAATTGAGCTTCACAGGAGGCTTGAGTTAGATAAGTATTATCCCTGTTTTACGGATTGGGTGACTGAGGCACAGAGAGTTTAGGTCGCACAGGAAGTCTGTGCAGAGCAAGGAATAGACCACAAGCCCTGGGTATCAGAATACCTAGATACACTGGAGATATTCTCTGATTGGTTTTAAAACTACTTCAGCTAAACTGAGTTGAAAATTATTTAGAGAGAGAGTGTGGACTCAGTTTTAGATGATTTAAGTTGGCTTGATCTATTTTTACGGAATGGGTTCCAAGACTGTATGAGGTTAGAAAATGCTTCCAGTGTAGACAAGGCCCCATGTGCAGGTTTAAGCAGAAGGTGTGCTAAAAAATGGTATCAACAACATATTTAAGTTGAGGAGCTAATGAAAGGGAATGGAAGAAAGAACTAGGTGCCGAGCTAAGAAATGGCTTCTTATTTTTCTCTGTAAAACATTAATTATCTTAATATTTTGTTTAATTCTAAATTAATTACATTTTTCTTTTCCTTTTACAGTCATATTTTGAAAACAGTTGCGCTGGGTCAGGTGCTTTCCTTGTTTATCTGTGGGACTGCTGTTGCAAGCCAGTATTTAGCAGAACAGTACAAAGTGAACACTCCAATGCTACAAAGTTTTATCAACTATTGTTTGCTTCTTCTAGTTTATACAACAATGTTGGCATTTAGGAGAGGTATGTGAAATACTGTAGGAGGGATTTTGGTTCATAAAACTCTGTTTTCCTTGCATACTTTTCAGATTACTGCACTAAAACAGTGAGACATGCACTCTGTGAAGTATGGGCCAACTGAACACCATGAGAGATATCATAAAAGTAGGGGTCCACTCCTGCACCCCTGACATCAATGGTAAAACACCCAATGACTCCAGTAGAAACAGGATTTGGCCGTAGAAGAGTGAATGCACCTGAACATTGTGGGGAGAGTAAAGGAGGTTTTATTTGTTTCATAATTACTTTAAAATATATACAAATTTTTTTTAAATGATCAGTGATAGCATAGTGAGAAGCTGGCAATTTTATGGCCCTGACCCCGCCTTCAGATAGGCACGAGTGGACGCCTTTTCTTGTACAGAACCCCACTAAAGTCTGTGGACCTAATTCTCAGTTACTGAATTCCTGTACTTCTGGCAGGAATGAAGAGGGGGAGGATGTGATGGCAAAGGCAGCTTTAAGATACCTTTGCACTTCCCATGTTCTGGGTTATATAATGCTATGCTCAGCCTTTTGGATAAATTAGAGCCATCCTGAGGCTGCTGCTTTTCTTATTCATCTTCTCTTTAAACAGCCCTAGTCTTATCAGTTTCTTTTCAAATCAAGCTCTTTCTGTGGGGGAGGGACAGCTCAGTGGTTTGAGCATTGGCTTGCTAACCCAGCATTGTGAGTTCAATCCTTCAATTCCCATTTAAGGAACTGGGCTGAAAATCTATCAGGGGATTGGCCCTGCTGTGAGCAGGGGGTTGGAGTAGATGACCTCCTGAAGTCCTTTCCAAGCCTGATATTCTGTGCCTTTAATCATTTCTATTGCCTGTCTGTGGGCTGCATTCTGTTTCTACTTTACCTTTCTTCAGATAGGCCACCTAGAACCAAACACAGTAATATTAGATATACCTTAAAAAGCAAGAGCTCTGAAATAAATATCCAGCATTCCTTTTGAAACAAATGTATATTGACTGAAGTTTTCTCTAACCAGGCAGTGACAGCATTTTGCAAATTCTGAAAAGGAAGTGGTGGAAGTATATTCTGTTGGCACTAGTGGATGTCGAAGCTAATTACACAATTGTAAAGGCTTACCAGTACACAACCCTAACCAGCGTTCAGGTATGGGTCCTTTTACCTTTCTGATTTGCTGCTTTTAAATCCGCTTGAATCCATTGCTAACATGAGATTTTGTAATGCAAATATGGAACCATTTTAAAATGGAAAAGGTTGTCAATATATGGAGTCCTCTCTGCAGTCTTGGGAATGGAGTATGCTGTGCCATGAGTAATAGTTCTGGGAAGCAGTGAACATTTGCTCATGGTATCCAGTCCCAAGTCTGTTGAGTACAGCTATTATTTTGTAGAGCCGGAGGACTGAGGAGGAGCAGGGGCAGCTGCGCAGCCAGCTGCCAGAGAGAAGCAGCGCTTTCCCCTTCAAAGCACCACTTCTCTCCAGCCAGCTTTGAAGGGGAAAGTGCTGCTTCTTTCTGGCCCCTGGCTGCGCGGCTGCCCCTGCTCCTCCATGGGCCGAGGACTCAGGGCCGCATTCTGAAAGGGGCTTTGGAGCTGCAGGCCAGGGCCCCAGAACCCCCGTAGTCCAGGGCCCTGCAGCCCCTAAAGCCTCTGCGTTCCAGGTGGCCCTGCCTGGCTGGGGGGGAGGAGCTTCCCCACTCTCTCTCTCCCTCCTTCCCTCCTCCAGCCGCCCTTTTTTTCCCTCTGGCAGCGCTCCTGCCGCACCCCCCCAAAGAATCACCTTGGGGTGTGCGCACCCCACTTTGGAGACCACTGATCTAGCAAATAAAGACATAACAGGATCCAGCTGAAGTTGGAAAAATTCAAATTGAAAGTAAGATTTTTTTTTTAACTGAGGGTGATTAACCATTGAAACAGATTACCAAGAAAAATGACCCATCCTTTGGATGCTTAAATCAAGATTGGGACTCTTTCTAAAAGATGTGCTCTAGCTCAACCACAAGTTATTGGCGTTATTGGGCTAGATGTAGGAATAACTGGCTGAAATTCTGTGGAGGTCAGAATAGATCATCTCATGGTCCCTTCTGGGCTTAAAAATCTATTAAAGTTTTTTATTTTAAAAATGATTTTTTCGGTCTGGGCTGGAGGGCTGTATGATGATTAGAAAACTAGTGAAATGGTGACTGCATTTATCTATAAGTAGTGAAAGGGATATTTTTAGACAGATTGTCTAAAACTCTTTGCTTTTGCTTCTTTCTGGTAAAACCTATTTGATATCATGCAGAGGAGGCTTTGTTAAAGATTCAGCAATCTCAGATAGATTCCCTAATATCTCTGGCTGGTCTTTCAACAAAATCAGGGAAGACAAGATTTTACCTTCCTGACATTTCTAAAGGTTAAAAAAGAAGAAAGCAGAAAACAAACAAACATCCTTAAACACTCTCCCCACAACGTTTGACTTTATCATCACTGAGAACCAGAAAGGGGACAAACACAGTTTTAAAAAATCCTTTGCAGGTCACATTTAAGTGCTTCATTCTACGAGACAACCACCTTAGAGCTTAGTTGTGATTTATCCCTAAGCAGATGCACAGGGGAGTAACTGGACATAAGGCTGTATAGCTTGTATGGCTGGGCAGGGCTTGTGAGTCTATGCATGGTGGAGGGAAGAGACGGAGCTTTGTGTCTGATGCTCATTTCTCTGAGCAGCTGGGTTGGAGTGGGGGGCAGAGACTAGACAGAGCAATGGTAAAGCTCTCTTACATGTCACTGGCTGGATGAGAAGGGGGAATATAAAGAAGGTACAAGTGGGCTGTTGTCACAAATTCCCTTCACCCACCCAAAAGTATTAGCTCAAGGGAAACTGATGCAGAGGGACATCTCAGGCTATGTCTATACTGCAGGTGCTACAGTGGCACACCTATGGTGCTGCAGCAGCGTTGTAGTGTAGACATTTGCTATAAGGAAAAAAGGATTTTTTTCTCTCAAGAGGGGGTAGCTAAGTCAAGAGCAGAATTCTTCCATCAACTTTGTGGTGTCCTGGGCTTAGGTCAGCTTAGCTACATCGCTCAGGGGTGTGTATTTTTACATCACTGAGTGACACGGCTAGGTTGACCTGTTTTAGATGTAGATCAGGCCTCAGAGTCACCATTCCTTTCTGGAACTCCTCCTGGGATGGGGTAGTTAAAAACCTCCCTACACAGGGCTGAAAGTAAACTCTTAACCTAGCCTTTAATTACAGGTAATGGAGTAACAGAGCTGTGAAATCTAGAACAATGTGCATTGTTGTTCCAGCAGATAAATGACAACTTTAGTTTAACACTAGACAAAACCACAGAATTCAGTGGTGCCAGAGGAAGTGTAAATGTTTTCATTCTTATGATAAAGCAAATGCCACACTGGAATGTTTGGTCAGAACATGTTCTCATAACAGCCTTGGTAGGTCCCTGTACATCTGTGGCCTTCTCAAGTAGGGCAAACTGGAGAGAATCCAGGGAACAAAGAAAAAATTGATAGCAGGATTAGACGGAGCATGTGATTTATGGAGCACAATTAAGATTTAACCTGTGACAATTCCTCTTTCTGCTGTATTGATTTTAGTTGAAATATTCTGTATAGATATGAGCAAGTGAAAACATGGGGTAGTAAACAAAAGTCATTTTGCAGCCTTGCTTTTGTAAGTGGTAATCACACTTCAGTAACAGGAGTATGCAGAATAAAACACTGAAATGGTGTATTTAGAAAGGCAAAAAGTAACAGGAACATTAAGGACGGAGGGCTAAATCTTGGTCATGGTACTTACATGAGAAGTTCCATTGATCTGGCACTTAGGTTTGGGTGTGACTCCAGGAGATCAGTTTTTAATAGGCATGTTTTAGTTCTGGTAAGTTTCAGTGATTTGAAGTACAATGTACAGGGCTCTGTGGGAAGCTGGACCTAAATTTGGCTGTAGTCCCTTGACCCTCACTTTCTGTGGCATCCATTGAGGCAGACTAGAAAGTCAACATCAGTTTCTGGCAAATTCCTACAGGAAAGGTGTTTTTTGTTTTTACCGAATTAGATATAAAAAATGAACAATGCAATTGACACAATGTTCTTTGTGTTACTTAATTTTCTGTTACATTCAATCTGTTTTTTACTGCAACCCAGTTTTCAGTTTTGAGTATACTACAGAGTTTATGATAATGCATTGCTGTATTGTAGATGTTTTCTGGAAGAAACTGGAGGCTTTGGAAACTGGCTATGGGATAACTGTTTCCCTCAAAAATTCTTTACAGCTTTCCTTTCAGTAGCACTAAATTAACCAAAACATAGTTTTTTCAGCAGAAGCCATTTTAAAAATGCAGGGCCAGATTTTGGTCTCAGTCACATTAGTACAAAACTGCAATAACTCCGTTATTTTTACTGGATTTACTCCAGATTTTCACTGGTGTAACTGGGATCAGAATCTAGCCCGTAGATCAGATTTCAAAGTAGAAAAAGGGAAAAAGAAAAAAACCCGGATGAGCATGACCAGATTTAGCTACTTTTGTATGGCAAAATAAAACCACATAAAAAGAGAAAAAAGTGAAATCCAAACAAAAGTCCTCTTTCTAGTAGTTCAGTGGCCCCTGGAGGAAGTTGGGTTTAGCAGCAACATTTTCACTCCTAATGATAGTAGGGGTGAGCAGACCCATTGTGAATATAATAACTTAATTTATAGATACAAGAGACTTTCCACTCAGTAGCATTCACACCTGCCTAAGTCACGTAATGGCTTTGATGGCAAAATGTGGGCCCA
The DNA here is from genome assembly GCF_007399415.2 of Gopherus evgoodei. Lineage (NCBI taxonomy): Eukaryota > Metazoa > Chordata > Testudines > Testudinidae > Gopherus > Gopherus evgoodei. The sequence goes on from NC_044322.1 coordinate 33,074,212, forward strand.
ATTCCCCTCTGACCTAAACTGGCTTTACACTGGTGTCACTTCATTGACTTCCATAGGCTTACTTTTGATGTACTCGTGGAGAATGAAGTCCATGTTTGCCTTCTGGATGGTGAAATCAAGATTATTATTTTTTTGGCAGGTTTCTAATTAAAAAGTGTTTCTCTATACACATAGCTGCTGGACTGCTTTGGGATCCCTGTGTTGATGGCTCTATCATGGTTCATTCTGCGTGCAAGATACAGACTCATCCATTTCATTGCTGTTGCTGTCTGTCTGTTGGGTGTGGGAGCTATGGTTGGTGCAGACATATTAGCTGGGAGGCAGAACAGTGAAGGTAAGGAATTGGTTATCATCTGGGAGGAGTGTGGAGACATGGGTTTCATGACATTCTTACTTTCAAAGAGGAGACAAAAGAAGAGAAATGAATGGGTTTGGCTCTATTACAGGGTGACACCCTCTATTTCAGGTTAACATCCTTCCAAACTCTAGGACTTCTGTCTTTTCAGACTGCAGACATGGAGGTGGAGCCATATGTTACACGATTCTCTTCTACTTGTCCCGGAGAACAACACTCCCACTTTTGGTTTCTTTGTTGAAGTGTAATAGCTCCTCACTCCCCAAAGACAGTATTTGAGGACTTGTATTCAGACTTATGGGGATAGTGGTATCCGTTTGCCTGCAGACCTGGGTTAATGCTACTGCCTCAAAGACTGAGGCCAAGATTCTCAAAGGTATTTAAGTGCCTAATTCTCATTGATTTCATTGGGAGCTAGGCATCTAAATACCTTTGAGGATCTGGGACCAAGTTCATTAAGCCCTGCTCCTATCTTTTTGCACCATTCCAAAGGCATGAAGGGGCCAGAAGGCTAGCAACTCTCTGCAGCTGGAGATACTGCTTGTATAGGGGAATCCCTGCGTGGCATAGAAGTCGGTGTCAGGGGCATGCTGGGGATGGAGGAAGTGTGGCCAGGAAGGCTGGCTCCTTGAGGCCAACGGCCAACTGGGCATAGATTAGAGCAGGATTAGGGCTGCTCTAAACTATGCTGGGGCCAAAACAATCTTGAGTCAGCACCAACATTAGGGAGCCACATCGAGATCCTCTGCAGCTTGCCCATTTCCTTGGGTTGTCAACATTGTATTTCAAGAATAAGGGACCATTTCCTTAGTACCTCTGCCCCACCCCTCCTTCCGATATCATTATTAATTATCATTATTAATAATAAGCAGTACTTATCTACTTTCACCAGGGGTATTTCTTGCTGCTTTTTGCAGCACTCAGCAACTCCCGATCTTGTTGTACAAAGTTGAAAAAATAAGGGACGTCCCTTATTTTTTCATTTCTGTACAACAAGATCATTGGCAACCCTGCTGTGTACAGCATTTATTGGGTGCAGCTGAGTACTGTGGCCTATGTCTATGTTTATCGCTTTTAACCTCTCCTCAAATAAAACCTTGCCCTTTAGATTTTGGAGTTAATTAAAACTTCTAGTAATTAGTACTGTTGCAAACCAAAGAGCGTGTGGATGAGTTCTCTTTGGCTAGAGCTAACATATCAACATGTCTTTAGTCCAATTAGAAAACTTACTATGGGCCCAGAACTGCAACTGTTAAATACACTGAATAGCACCTACTTACACAACCAGCCTCACTGATGTCAGTGGGTCTTTTCATATGACTTAGGCTTTGTCTACACTACCGAGCTTTTAGCTATCTCGGTTATCAGAGGGGTAGCCGTGTTAGTCTGGATCTGTAAAAAGCGACAAAAAAAGAGTCCTCTGGCACCCTATAGACTAACAGACGTAAATCCTAGCAGAAACGAGTCAAGGTGAACCTCAGGTGGGAGGTGTAGTTTGACTTCAACTAGCTACATGGAGGTAAAACCCCTTTCTGCCTTGTCTCCACCAGGATTTTACAGCTATCTCAATGTAAAAAGACATCTGTTTTGTAGTGAAGGCATAGTCATAGTGCTACTTGACATTAGTAAGCATGACTAATGTTTGATAATGGGCTCTTCAGTCTAGCAAAGAAAGGTATAACACGATCCAGTGGCTGGAAGCTAAAGCTAGACAAATTGAGGTGTAAATTTTTAACGGTGAGAGTAATTAACCATTGGAACAATTTATCAAGGGTCGTGGTGGATTCTTCATCACTGACAATTTTAAAATCAAGATTGGATGTTTTTCTAAAAGATCTCCTCTAGGAATTATTTTGGGGAAGTTCTGTGGGCTGTGTTATACAGAAGGTCAGACTTGATCACAATAGTCTCTTCTGGCCTTTGACAGAATAGAGTCCAAAGGGAAAATCTTCCTTCCCTGAGATTTCTAGATTTGTCATGATTCATCCATCATAGATACAACATAGATATACTTCTTGCAAGAAGTGTCTTAGTCCTTTCCCCAGCTCCCAGTCATGTTTCCTAAAGAATGACTATCAAACTGCTTGGGGAAGAGGTTTTAAATCAAAATCAAGGACTTTAATGAGAGCAACGATCTGGCTATTGAACTGATGCATAAGGGCATTACCTGAAGACGGTTGGCATTACAGGGAATCCCATTAGTATAGTATAAAAGGCTTATTTTAGCCCATATCATGCAATCACAGACTTGTAGCACTCACTTAAGAGCTTTCATAGACTTTGAGCCTAATTCAGCTCCCCCTGAAATCAATAAGTTGACTATAATGGGAGCTGAATCAGGCCCTTAATGTAGAAGAACTGAATCAATGGTCTGAAAGGTAGGATTCTTCTGGATTCTGCTGGAATGCCCACACAGTGCTTAACCCTAGCAGAACTAGATAGAACTGGAGCTTACTAAGTGTGTTTTAACCTTTAAAATAAAAACCAAAAGCTAAACTGGTCCCAAACTTTTCAAGGGCGGCTGGAGCCTTTGGTATTGTCAGTCTTCGGTTTGCAAGTGATCGGTCACAAGCAGAACAGAAACAATCCCCTCTCCTAACCTGAAAGGTAGAGACATTAGAAATAAACTTGTTTATTTTTTTTAAAAGAAAAAAAGCTAAAAAGTGTTTACAGTATTTCCCTTTTTGTGGATTAATATTTCTGTACAGGAAGTGACGTGGTGGTTGGCGATGTCTTAGTTCTGCTGGGTGCTTCTTTGTATGCCGTTTCTAATGTGAGTGAGGAATACATTGTGAAAAATCTGAGCAGAGTGGAGTTTCTAGGAATGGTGGGCTTGTTTGGGACTTTTATCAGCGGTCTACAGCTGTAAGGATCTAATATATTTACTTTAACCCTAATTAAGAACACACTGCAGAATGATTTCTTTGTGTACCACCAAGTGGTGCTATTGTTTTTAAATTAATTCATTGTTAAGTCTGCATTTACCTAGGCATTTGGGGTCCTTTTTGTTGATCTGCAGCATGCATTTCATTTTCTTTTTACATCTGCTGCCAGGGCCCCAAGCAGCAAACCACTCCCTCCCTCCCCCAAAACCCCAATCTACCGCGCCGCTTCATTCTTCGGTGGCAATTTGGTGGCAGGTCCTTCCCTCTGAGAGGGACTGAGGGACCCACCACCAAATTGTCACCGAAGAGCCGGATGTGCCACCCCTTTCCATTGGCCACCCTAAGCACCTGCTTGCTCTACTGGTGCCTGGAGCCGTCCCTGTCTGCTGCCTAGGTCATACATGCTCTTGAGGCCCAATCCTGCAAACCTGTCTGAGTGTGGGTCCAGATCCTCAAAGGCATTTAGGTGCCAAACTTCCATTGATTTCAATGGGAGTGCGGTACCTAAATACCTCTGAGGATCTGGGCTATAGTCTGTATTTGTGTGAATAGTCTCATTGACCTTCATGGGACCACTCGTGACAAAAGACTACTCATAGGATTGCATTTCTGTAAAAGTTTTTCCAGTGGGAAGCTGCAGGAGTTACGCCCCGGCACACTGACTTCTATGATTTTCTAATGTGACTAAAAAATCAGTGTTAAAATGTATTTAGAAAGGAAACAATTAAAGAGGGGTATTTGTGATGTTTAAGTTTGAATTTAAAAATGAGGCAACATTTACTACTGCAAACAAACATAGAGACAGAGAGAGCAGGCAAACAAGGCCTACTAATTAATTTTATGTTCCTCACTTCTCAGCTTCACAGTTAATCATTTTCTCAGATGGTATGTTAAATACCAAGTGAACCCATGAAAGGCAAAGAGCCTTTTTATTTAACTCTTATGTATTCTTTCCTTATTATAAGAGAGAAAGAAAGTCAAAGCATTTCTTATACATGCTCATAATTAAATCCACTATTTGAATACATAGTGAACACAATGCAAAGTAATTTCACTTCGCCATGTCTTTTCTTATGTAGAGCCATTGTGGAACGCACGGACATAGCTCACATTCAGTGGAACTGGAAAATTGGTATGTGTACATTAAAATTATGTATAAATTTAAAAACCTCAGAAAAATGGATAATTGGTTGAATTTATCAGAGCTATGATATCTTCATTTCCCTTTATTTCATTTGCTGGCATAAAACAAGCAACATTCATGTTGTGTTTTAAAAAAAAAGCTGTACTCTATGCAAACTCTGGGTAGCAAAGAGCCGGTTTTGGACCCCAAAATCCACATAGGTCCATGGAACTGAACCACATTGACCGCCAAAGTACAGAAGACCCAATCAAGACAGAAATTATGGCATTGTCTGCTATTTCATAATATTTTACTCATGCCACCAACATCATTGTTGTCTTGACAGGGTTTGTTTCAGCCAGAATATTTCAGGCAGATGCTGGTGTCTCCTCTAGGCAAAGTTAGTCTTAACTAGAGCTGATTGGAGGACAGAAATTCAGCTTTGCAAATGATCAAGATTTCAGAATTTGGCTTCATTCCGAATCTGAGTGAAAACCAAAAATCTTGAGATTCTCTGCAAAGGAAAATTCCAAGCTAAAATTCATTTTGGATCAATCAAAATGTTTCATTTCAATTCCAGCATTTTTATTTTGTGTCATATAATACAAGATTTAAAAACTTGAAATGAAATGTCATTTCAAAATGAAAATTTGAGAAGTTTTTGCTTTGAAAGGGTCAAAATGGGATGTTTCGACCTGTTGCAGTTTTTCTGATTTCTTCTGAAATTAAACTCCAGCAAAAATGACGTGATTTCATGAAGTGTTTTATTTTAGATGGAACTGCATATTCTGATGGAATATGATTCCATCAACATTTCTCTGACCAGCTCTAGTATTATCCAACGAAGACTGAAGGAACAGGATTCTTCCTTTTTTTGATGTTACAGGCCCCCTCCTTCATCTCCCTGTGATCAATGTCTGTATAGAAATTCAGTACCGCCTCCCTACCTTTCATCCACACAGCATCTGAATCTGTACAAGACTTTCCCTGTTACTGTAATTTTCTTTCTTTCTTGTTTTTGCCATACGAGAGTTATGCGTAAGGAACTTGCTTGTGCTCAGTCTAATTAACATTTATTATTTGTATTACTGTAGCACCTGATAAAATGTGCAAAGATTTACAATGTCTGAAGAACATAAGCCTTTTTTGCTCTCTTATTATTCATTCCTTTTAGTGTAAATTGTTCTCTTGTTTTACAGTGTTACTATTCGTGGCTTTTGCCCTCTGTATGTTTGGGTTGTATAGCTTCATGCCAGTAGTGATTAAAGTTACTAGCGCTACTTCTGTCAACTTGGGCATTCTGACAGCTGATCTCTACAGTCTTTTTTTTGGACTGTTCCTGTTTGGCTATCAGGTAAGCAAAGATTCAATCATAGTTTCAGTTAAGTTTCATTCCAAAGCATAACCATCTTAACTGTCTCTAACAGCTATTCGCAGTTGTGAGTTTGTGCAGATTACATCATTCGTTTATCATGGAAATGAAAAAGTTAATCAGAAGACTCAAGTTTAATTGCATAATACTGCACTGTTAGGTAGATGGTGATTTAAAATTCATTTCACACTTTCTGGATTAAGTTGCTAAAGAGCATTGCAAAACCCTCAGAAAGTCTTGCAATCAGCGCAAGAAATTGTAAATAAATTAGTGATTCATTTTAGTCCCAGAGTTCTTTTCTTAATCCATATTTTGAATTGCCTTAACTTTGGGAGTGTTCAGATCTGGTCAGCCCTCAAAGGCTATTAAAAAGTTCAGATCCAAAAGTTCAAGCGTGTCTACATCTGAAGCAATGGTTTGGACTGATCTCAAAAGTAAATGTTTTCTGCATGTTTAATTAGTTACTAGAGACATCTGTGAGAGAAGAATCAAGCCTATACAGTTATAGCTCTGAACAGAATGAAGACAAATGTGTCTGTTCTACACTCTGACTAGGACATTCTGTGGAACTGCTTCTGTAAGACTTGTTTCTTTTGCATTCTGTTGTAGCTGTCTGGTCCTATTAAAACCAACCCTTCCACTCTAATTGATCCTTTGTATCCAGAGTTATTCCCAAGCTCACTATCACCTTTTTATTCACTGACCCTCTCAGTGGATGGAAAAGCTTAGTGAGAAGCTTGAGAACTTTGCTTAAGAGGCTTAGCTGTATTACTCCAGGAGGTCACTTGCCCTCAGCCATACAGAAATCAAAAGCTTTTATGTCAAATTTGGTTCTAAAGGTGAAGGATGATTTATTTTAGTTCTGAAGCATAAGAGCAGAAGTATTGTAGTGTCAAGCACACACAATGGCTAGAGTTTCCTTTTGAAGAGATATTTAGCAATTGACATTTCCCACCAGATTACAACAGTTTTGAGCATTAATAAATTTTGGATCTAACTTGCTCAACAGTGTTCATTTTAAAAATTAAGTAAATATGAGAGACTGAAAATGTCTGCACTGTGCATTGTAATCGGCAGCTCAGTTACTGCATCCATTTCTAAGTCACCTATCAATGATGTGTCTTGGCACCAAACAGCTAATGGCGTAATTCAAGAAGGGATTAGACATTTATATGGCTAATAGTAAATATTTTTTTAAAATAAGTAAGAATTTTGGAAGGGACATATATAAACCCTGAAGCATGAGGCTTTAAGACAACTTGTTACTTTGGATGTTGGGAGGAAGCTTTCCCTAGAGGCAGATTGTCCCATAATTGCCCACTGCAGAGTTTCTTGCATCTCTTTCTGAAGCATCTGGTACCAGCCAATGTTGGTTTAAAAAAAAAAAAAAAAAAAGGTGAATTTCAGAAGGCATTGGGGGTAAATTATAAGAGAATTTCAGGCAATATAAAAATAAGAGTGAAGGACACGATAGGAAGTGGAGGAGATGGCAAGACTAATTTATTGAAGGTTAAATTAATTCTTTGCTAGTGTCTTCGCAAAGCAAGGTGGAGTGAGTGGTGTTTGAAGCCATCAGACATTTTTCCTGGGCAAAAGGAGCAGTAACATACTCTGGATTACACTATGAATGATTGTAAGGGTCCAGTGCTGGGGCTCGTCCCTCTCAGGCGCGGCGGGGAGCCAGGGTGCCTCCCTACAGGCAGCAGTCCGTGTAGGCCGAACCCCTCAGCAGGGGCGGAGGGAATAGAGGGTCTGTAAACAAAGCAGAATCCCGGCCCTTCAGCAGGGTCGGGTACACACAAAGTTTATAAGCCCAGGCCCTTGGGCAGGGCGGGCAGGAGGCAGTCAGGCTCAGGCCTGTCAGCAGGCTGAGCAAACACAAAGTTTATAAACCCAGCCCTGGGGCAAGGCGGGGCAGTAAGCAGTTCAGGCTCAGGCCTGTCAGCAGGCTGAGCAAACACAAGGTCTATAAGCCCGGCCCTGGGGCAGGGCGGGGCAGTAAACAGTTCAGGCTCAGGCCTGTCAGGAGGCTGAGCAAACACAAAGTCTATAAGCCCGGCCCTGGGGCAGGGCGGGGCAGTAAGCAGTTCAGGCTCAGGCCTGTCAGCAGATTGAGCAATCCCGGCCCTGGGGCAGGGCGGGGCAGTAAGCAGTTCAGGCTCAGGCCTGTCAGCAGACTGAGCAAACACAAAGTCTATAAGCCCGGCCCTGGGGCAGGGCGGGGCAGTAAGCAGTTCAGGCTCAGACTCTTAGGAAGGGGCTGTCCCGCCCCTTGACTTTCAGGGAGCGGGGACAGGCGGCAGTGACTCCGCCCACTGAGGCACCTGCTCTGGCTCGTCCCTCTCAGGCGCGGCGGGGAGCCAGGGCACCTCCCTACACACACACACACCTCCAAGGCTGGCTCCTGGGCAATGGGGCCAGGCTCGTCCATACCTCCCAAGCGGGAAAGGAAGTCCGCGTTGGCGTGGTCCTTTCCAGCCCTGTGACGGACGGTGAAGGCATAGGGCTGCATAGCCAAGTACCACCGTTGGAGTCACATGTTGTGATCCTTCATGCGGCACAACCATTGAAGGGCAGAGTGGTCAGTGACCAAGGTGAACGGGGCCCCAAGGAGGTAGTAACGCAGGGCATCGCAGGCCCACTTCGCTGCGAGGACTTCCTTTTCGACCACTGCATAGTTTTGCTCTCTGGGGAACAGCTTCCGGCTGACGTAGAGGACCAGATGCTCCTCCCCATCCCCCTCCTGTGAGAGGACAGCCCCGAGCCCTACTTCTGACACGTCAGTCTGCAGGACGATTGGTCGATGGAAGTCAGGGCTAAACAAGACCTACAGAGGCTTGCCTTAAGTGACTGGAAAGCCTCGTCACATTCGGAGGTCCAGCATACTTGTTGCGGGCTATCCTTGGTGAGGAGCCCTGTCAGGGGCGGCCATCGCCACAAACTGGGGAATGAACCGTCAATAATATCCCGCCAGCCCCAAGAACTGGCGGACTTGGCGTTTCGTGGTCGGCGGAGGACAGGCTGCGATGGCCTGAACCTTATTCACGAGAAGTTTCATTTGCCCATTTCCGACGGTATACACGCCAGCCGATGCGGCACTTCTTAGGGTTGGCCGTTAACCCGGCCGCCCGCAAGGACCTTAGGACAGCGGCGACCTTTTCTAGGTGGGTTTCCCACTGCCGACTGTAGACGACTACATCATCTAGATAGGCTGCGGCGTAGTCCTGATGCGGTTGGAGGAGGTGGTCCATCAAACACTGGAACGTGGCGGGTGCCCCATGAAGGCTGAAGGGCATCCGCGTGAATTGATACAGGCCGGTCGGAGTGGCGAACGCGGTCTTCTCCCTGGAGGCCAGTTCCAGGGGGATCTGCCAATATCCTTGCTTAAGTCCAGGGTAGTGATATAGCAGGCCTCTCCTAACCAGGCCAGCAGCTCATCTATTCAGGGCATGGGGTAGGCGTCAAACTTGGAGATAGCGTTAATGCGCCTAAAGTCAATACAAAATCGCTGGCAGCCATCGGGCTTTGGCACCAAGACGACTGGACTACGCCACTCACTTTGCGAAGGTTCGATTACTCCTAGGTCTAGCATAGCCCGCACTTCGTCGTCAATGATAAGCTTTCGGTGATACGGCAGGGGTCTGGTCGCGGCCCGGATCACCACCCCCGGCTCCGTCTGAATTCGATGATATACCATGGAGGTGTATCCCGGCTGGGCCGTAAAAGTACGGGGCAATGCTTGAAGGAGGCAGTGGGTTTGCTCGAGCTGTTCTTCCGTCAGCGTCTCCCCAAGCTGGGGTCCCTCGGAGTCTTCATTGGGGTGTACCTGGAGCCCTAGCTCGGGTTCCGGTGGATAGGGATTAATACACAAACCTTTCGTTCTCGCCAGGGCTTGAGGAGGTTGACGTGATACCGCTGGAGCTCTTTCCGCCGGTCAGGCTGACGAATCTCATAAGTAACAGGGCCCACCTTTCGAACCACCTCTTAAGGGCTCTGCCATCGAGCCAGGATCTTGGACTCACTGGAGGGGAGGAGGAGTAAGACCCGGTCTCCAGGTTGGAAGTCGCGGGTGCGCACATCCCGGTTGTATGTCTGGGCCTGCATTTCTTGGGCGGCTTTCAAATTTGCTCGCACCAGGGTCCCAGCCTGTTTGAGACGCACCTGGAGCTGGATCACATATTTTAGGAGACCCTGGGCGGGTGATGGGGTTTGCTCCCAGGTTTCCCTCATTAGGTCCAAGAGGCCCCGGGGTCGGCGGCCATACAGTAGTTCAAAAGGCGAGAACTTGGTTGATGACTGGGGGACCTCTCGCACCGCCAAGAGCAAGGGCGGGAGTAGCTGGTCCCACCGGCGGAGGTCCTCCGGGGAAAACTTCCGTAACATGTCCTTCAGGGTTCGATTGAACCTCTCTACCAACCCATCGGTTTGGGGATGATACACCGATGTCCGCAGTTGCTTGATCCCCAGGAGCCCGTACACCTGCTGCAACAACCGCGAGGTGAAGTTGGTCCCCTGATCTGTGAGGATCTCCCGGGGCAAGCCGACACGGGCGAAGACCTTGACCAGTTTGCCTGCGATGGTGCAGGCGGTAACGTTATGGAGCGGGATCGCTTTGGGGAACCGGGTGGCATAGTCCAGCATCACTAGGATGTACTGGAACCCCGCAACACTCTTAGGGAGGGGTCCCACCAGATCCATGGCCACACGCTCGAAAGGGGTCTCTATTAGTGGCATCGGGACCAGCGGCGCCTTGGGCGTTCTTGCCGGGGCGGTCAACTGGCAATACAGACAGGAGGTACAATAGTCCGTCACCTCCCGGTGTATACCTGGCCAATAGAAGCGTCCCAATATTCTGGCTAGGGTCTTCTCGAGACCCAGATGTCCGGCAGCCGGGACATCATGGGCCAGTTTCATGACCGCCCGTCGATGGCATCGGGGCACGAGGAGTTGAGTTTGGGGCTCCCTGGTATGCGGGTCCCTCTCGACCTGATACAAGTGGTCCTGTCGCAATTCAAAGTGCGGCCACCGGGCTGCTCGACCCAGATTGAGGATGGTCCCATCCACTGCGGCCAGCTGCTCATATGCCCCGCTGAGGGCGGGGTCCGCTCATTGATCTTGGCAGAAGTCCGTGGGGGCCGAGGGATCCCCTGCCTCCCCCGGGGAAGCATCCTCCCCATCTTTTATCTCAGCGGGGGGCTCGGGTGGGTCCTGCTCATCCTCCTCTGTTTCTGGGACCTCCCGCTCATCTTCCTTCACTTCTGGGGTCTCCCCCTCCAGTATGTTGGCATAGGACGGCCGGGAACTCGGGCCAGTCCCAGCCCAGGATCACCGGATATGCCAGCCTGGGTGCGAGACCTACTACCATCCGTCGGGTCACCCCATCGATTGTCAGTTGGGCCCGGGCGCTGGGATAAGGCTGGATGTCACCATGGATGCACTGCAGGCGGATTTCCCCCAGGCGTGCATCCGCCTGGGGACGTAAGTGGTCGCAGATCAATGTCTGCCCGCAGCCTGAGTCGAGGAGGGCCACAGTCAGGTACCCCTCAACCACCACGGGCACAGTAATCTTGGCTGGCTGTGGGCGACAGGCACGAGCCTCCCCGGAGCAGACTTGGCCAAAGGTGCACTCCATTCGGGGGCAGTCTCTCTGGAGATGTCATGTTTTGGCACAAGAGAAACAAGGCCCCAGTTCGGTTCGTTCCGATCGGGGCCGGATACTAGGGAAGTCCCTAGAAGGGCTCCAGCGCATCTTCCGGGATGTGGGAGTTGGGGCTTGGGCCAGCCGCGCAGGTGGTTTTGCAGCCCGGGTGGGCGTCGCCTTCTTCTCAGGGCTTGGGCGTTCCAGTCCTGGTGGGGTTGCTCGACCAATTGGGCCCACCGGGGCTTCCGCTGCTAGGAAGTCCTCCATCAGGGTGACAGCGGCGGCCAGAGTTGCCAGTCGATGACAGAGGACACAGGCCCTTCCTCGTGATGGAAGGATGTGGGTGAACTGTTCCAGGATCACCTGCTCTGCTAGTCTTCTGACGTTCGATGTTCGGGCTGCAACCACCGCCAGCAGGTCTCCCGGAGTTCCTGGGCCACCATACGAGGCCAGGCCCCGGCGGGGTACGTCAGGCTCCAGAACCACTGCCGGAAAGTCTCTGGACTCACATCGAGGGCGTCCAGGATAGCAGATTTCACCTGACTATAGTCCCGGGCGGCCTCAGCGGACAGGCCTCGGTAGACCGCCTGAGCCATTCCTGTCAGGTATGGGGCCAGGATGGAGGCCCATTGGTCTGGGCTCCACCCCGCAACGGCCACCACCCGCTCGAAGGTGACAAGGAAGGCCTCGGGGTCGTCGCCGGTGGGCCTCCCGATTGGGCCCCATCTCGTGGGGCACGCTCCGCCGCGAGGTGCTGGAAGCATTTCAGCTGAAACTCCTGCTGCTGCTGCTTGACCAAGTCCTGGATCAGCTGGTGCTGTTGAGTCCCCAGCTGCTCGACGAGCTGCTGCTGCTGCTGGAGCTGGGTGACCTGCTGCTCCTCTTGCTGCTGTGACTAAGTCGCTTGCTGCCGCTCCTGGTTCTCTGTCAGGACGGCGACAAGTTGTGACATGTCCATCTCGGGGGAGGGAGCTCTCTCTCCCGCAGGCCCCCATTCACCGGAGTTAAGAGTCCGCGCCCACATCCTGGGCGGAACTCCCCACTTCTGGTACCACGTGTAAGGGTCCGGTGCTGGGGCTCGTCCCTCTCAGGCGCGGCGTGGAGCCAGGGCGCCTCCCTACAGGCAGCAGTCCGTGTAGGCCAAACCCCTCAGCAGGGGCGGAGGGAATAGAGGGTCTGTAAACAAGGCAGAATCCCGGCCCTTCAGCAGGGTTGGGTACACACAAAGTTTATAAGCCCAGGACCTTGGGCAGGGCGGGCAGGAGGCAGTCAGGCTCAGGCCTTTCAGCAGGCTGAGCAAACACAAAGTCTATAAGCCCGGCCCTGGGGCAGGGCGGGGCAGTAAGCAGTTCAGGCTCAGACTCTTAGGCAGGGGCTGAGCAGCAGTTTAAACTGTAAGTCTATACAGAAGGCCTCCTCAGGCCTGGGAGAGGGGGAAGTCTGCCACTCTTGGAAGGGTGGCAGGGGGGACGCAGGCCCTCCCACTCCACTGCGTCCCAGCCCGGGGCCCTAGCAGCGGCAAGGGTTCGCTGCAGTCAGTGGGGATCCTGGCCGCAACACACTGACGTTGGTACAGGGTCCCCTGGAGCCAGACTGGGGTCGGTTACCCCCGGGCCACTTCCAGTCTCCCCCTCTCTAGGTACCTGTCCTCCGCTGGCGTTGTCCGGCAGGTCCCAGACCATGGGTTCCTCTGGACACTGGGCGGTGGGAAGCTCCGGCAGCTCCTCTGGATACCGGGCCCGAGGCAGGTCAGGCCAGCGCTCCTCCGGGTAGTGAGCGCAGGGCAGGTCAGGCCAGCGCTCCTCCGGATACCGGGCACGAGGCAGGTCAGGCCAGTGCTCCTCCAGGTAGTGAGCGCTCCTCCAGATACCGGGCACGAGGCAGGTCAGGCCAGCACTCCTCTGGGTAGTGAGCACGGGGCAGGCTGGGCCCAGCGGGAACTCGGGCACCAGCATCTGTCCTCTCCGACAGCCTGCAGCCAACTGAGCGCTGGGGCCGGGCTTTTATACTTCCTGTCCCGCCCCTTGACTTCCGGGGGCTGGGGACAGGTGACAGTGACTCCACCCACTGAGGCACCTGCTCTGGCTCGTCCCTCTCAGGCGCAGCGGGGAGCCAGGGCCCCTCCCTACAATGATCAAGGAATGAAATTGTCTGGAGAATGACAACTCCACAATCAGAGCGCTTCTATAAGTAATTTAAAACAGCCAAGGGGAGGCAGCAAGAGAATGGAGCAATACTAATGCAGTGCCTACAGTTACAAGCAGGTCTAAGGGGAGAACTAGGTAACTACACACAATTTTTGCATATTTAACAGCAGCAGAGTTATGTTATCTTTCCTTTGCTGTTGCGCAAAGACACCAGGAAGGATGTTTCATGGATTATAAAGGCATAGGGAATTGAATATACTACAAAAAATGCAAGGAACCCCTCATCTTACTGAAGAAGAAGAGTTTTTCTCTTGTCACCAAATAATATTCCATATAAGGCCTCTCAGAGCATGGCCAGCTCTACAGTTTTCGCTGCCCCAAGCAGCCCACCGAATTGCCGCCGCGGGCGGCGAGGGCAGTCCATGTGCCCTTAGGGCGGCAGGCACGTTTCCGCGGCTGCGGCAATTCGGCGGCAGCTTCTATGTTTAGCTGAAGCCGTCCGCGGCAGCAATTCGACCACTGCTTGGGGGCAAAACAACAGGGACTGCCACCCCTTGCAGATTGCCGCCCCAAGCATCAGCTTGGAATGCTGGTGCCTGGAGCTGGCCCTGCCTCCGAGGCTGTTGCAGGTGAAGTTAGAGTATCTCTTTCTTCATCTTAGCTTTATGCCACAGGGTGCCTTTATTCTACTATACTTTTCTGATTTCTGCTAACCCCAGGGGTTCCTGTTTGTGGTCTTCTAGTACATGATGGTTTTGTTAAGCTTTGCCATTATTGCCACTTGGAATAAGCTCATCACAGAATGGTATCTGGGGTGGAGAAAGTTCCCATTCCTATTCCTGCATGGTGCTGTGAGCCTTTGCCTACCACTGGAATCAATAGGAATGAGGACACTTGGCCCCTTACAGGATGAGGCCCATAGAGGGCCTTCATATGGCCAACGCTCCCTTTCAGAATTACATTTTCACCCCTTCTGTCATTGTCTTACATGCAGCTGCAGCTGAGATCTGAAATACAATGCCAAATATCAAACAAACCAAAACCCCAGGAGCTCTCCAAAGACTGAACAGGAGGGAGTTTGCTTGCTACAAATATTTTCTGAGGGCTTGTCTACATCAGAAAGTTGCAGCGCTGGTGAGGGAGTTACAGCGCTGCAACTTTGAGAGTGTCCACATCTGCAGGGCATCACCAGCGCTGCAACTCCCTGTTTGCAGCGCTGGCCGTACTCCCGTTTTGTCTCGGGTGTAGAGGATCCAGCGCTGGTGATCCAGCGCTGGTAATGCAATGTAGACACTCACCAGCGCTTTTCTTGACCTCCGTGGAAGGAGGAAGCCTCTGGTAATCAAGCTGGTTTCCTTTCCCGGTTTGCTCTCTCGGTCCCGGAGCCAGCCAGCAAACCGCAGGGAAGGAGACCTGCTTGCTCGGGGTTCCGGGACCGAGAGAGCAAACCGGGAACGCCGCGGTTTGCTCTCTCGGTCCCGGAGCCAGCCAGCAAACCGCGGGGAAGGAGACCTGCTTGCTCGGGGTTCCGGGACCGAGAGAGCAAACCGGGAACGCCGCGGTTTGCTCTCTCGGTCCCGGAGCCAGCCAGCAAACCGCGGGGAAGGAGACCTGCTTGCTCGGGGTTCCGGGACCGAGAGAGCAAACCGCGGCGAAGCTGGTTTCCTTTCCCAGTTTGCTCTCTCGGTCCCGGAACCCCGAGCAAGCAGGTCTCCTTCCCTGCGGTTTGCTGGCTGGCTCCGGGACCGAGAGAGCAAACCGCGGCGTTCCCGGTTTGCTCTCTCGGTCCCGGAACCCCGAACAAGCAGGTCTCCTTCCCTGCGGTTTGCTGGCTGGCTCCGGGACCGAGAGAGCAAACCGCGGCGTTCCCGGTTTGCTCTCTCGGTCCCGGAACCCCGAACAAGCAGGTCTCCTTCCCTGCGGTTTGCTGGCTGGCTCCGGGACCGAGAGAGCAAACCGCGGCGTTCCCGGTTTGCTCTCTCTGTCCCGGAACCCCGAGCAAGCAGGTCTCCTTCCCTGCGGTTTGCTGGCTGGCTCCGGGACCGAGAGAGCAAACCGCGGCGTTCCCGGTTTGCTCTCTCTGTCCCGGAACCCCGAGCAAGCAGGTCTCCTTCCCTGCGGTTTGCTGGCTGGCTCCGGGACCGAGAGAGCAAACCGCGGCGTTCCCGGTTTGCTCTCTCGGTCCCGGAACCCCGAGCAAGCAGGTCTCCTTCCCTGCGGTTTGCTGGGTGGCTCCGGGACCGAGAGAGCAAACCGGGGGGAAGCTGGTTTCCTTTCCCGGTTTGCTCTCTCCTCCCGGAACCCCCCTTGAAGCCGCCCAACAGCGCTGCAGTGTGGCCACATCTAACACCACTTGCAGCGCTGGTTGCTGTAAGTGTGGCCACTCTGCAGCGCTGGCCCTATACAGCTGTACTAATACAGCTGTAACAACCAGCGCTGCAAAATTTTAGATGTAGACATGGCCTGAATGTGCTTCTGTTGTATAAACGTCTAGGAAAGAGTCTGTTGCAAATCTGGGCACTAGGTGGAGTTACCGGACTACCAATCACATTGATAGCAGACTTAGACTTGGTACTGGATGGTGCCTTGTCTAAATACAAAAATTGTACAGATTTAACGAAAATTAGTTTCTATGTGATTTAAATTGGTGCAACAAAGCCTGACTGTTTAGAACAGAGGAAAAAACTGAACATAAATAAATAAAAACTTGTTCTTGAGTGGGGCTTTTCGTCCTCTGAACTCAGCCCTGTTCCCACATATAGTAGCCTAAAAGACATGCTGAGGGTGTCCTGGTGGAAGGGGAAACAAAATTTCTCCCCTCAAAGCAGCCAGAGGGCAAGCAAAACAATGCGAGAAAACTCAAGTTTATTTCTTCACCAGTGTGAGGCATAAAACACCCTGGAGCTGTGAAGCTACCAAGGCAAAAAGTGTCAAAGAATGGAACAATGTCTTACTTTGTGTCTGATGAATAACCCCCTTTCAGTTTCAGTTCCAAAGGGAAAGGGCTGCAGTCAGTGTCACACATTTCTCCCCACCCCCAAGTTTAATGAGTTCAACCCAAATGAGTTCTAGTGACACCAAATTACTGAGCAGCATTTCTGTCTACTTTAATCCCATCCCCCATACTTATCTGGCCCCATCCCCATCGTATCCGAGCACTCTTCCAAACATTTAGCCCCACACCATCCCTGCAAGGTCAGGAAGGATTTTGATCATCATTTTACAGATAGAGAATCTGAAGGCCAGATAAGTGAAATAAGTTGCCTAATGTCACATAGGAACGTCTGTGACAGAGCTAGAAATTGAACCCAGTCCAGCGTGTACCGGAAGGGTTAAATTACATGTCTCTGCCTATGAGTCTGTGGTGGGAGGGAAAATGGGAGACCCTTTCCTGCCCCAGTGCAGGAAGCAAACATGGTGTGGCTACTTCGGTTATTAGGGCCCAGTCTGATTCCCATCGCTGTCACTGTAAAGACTGCCTTTGTCTACACAGATTCAGATTGGCCTTCAGAGCATAAGTGAGGGAGGCCAGCCAGCAGTAGTCTTAGCATGGAATGCTTCAGGAGGCATTTGTGTAAGCAGGGTGGGTGTGTAGCCCTGGCTTTACACCTCTCCCCACAGAGCTAGTAGGACGGTGCTGGAGGAATGCTGGCTGTAGCTTTTGACAAATGCTGCTTTAGTGCTTTCCTCTCAACTTCCGCAGCCATCCATCTAGCTAACTAATGCTGTGCTATCTGTGCAGGCATTGAGATTTACACACAGGAAGAATGACTCCAGCCACGATGGAGCCGCCTCCCCCTTGCACGCCCCCTGTACTCAGAGCCAGGATTTAGCCTTTATTCTATTATTTCAGGAAAAGTATCTCTGCCTTGGTGCTTAAGATACATGCCTTATTATTCTCAAGCACATGCTCTAATGGTTAGGGTAACTTATGTATCAGAAAATCCACTTTTAATTTTCCTAATTACTCATTTCTAAAAAGTTAAGTTGCCTGCATCTAAAATGATTCTGTGTCTATGGTGCAAATCCCATACTGAGCATAGGCAGAAGTGGGAGGATACTTTTCTTGGTTTATAGGCGACCAGGCTGATCACACCCTAGCACAGGTGCTGGAACTGCCAATCATGGAGGCATGCACCACAGCTGGGACCAATAAAGGAAAACAAGCCCAGATATAAAGGAAGGAAGGAAAACGGAGAGGGCTGGGGAGGCAGAAAGGTTTGGGAGAGTGTAGGGATAACAGCACCATGCCCAGCTACCTCTAAGGCCTGGTCTACACTACAGAGTTGAGTTGATTCAGAGCAGCTTATGATGACCTAACTATGGAAGTGTCTACACTTAAATGTTGCTCCTGCTGACATAACCACCCTGCTACACCTATTTAATAACTCCACTGCCACAAGAGGCATAGAACTAAGGTCAATGTAATGTCAGTGTAGACACTATGCTACTTAGGTCAAACGTTACAGGCTTTCAGAAGCCGTCCCACAATGCTGCACACTGTCAGTACAATTGAGTCAAGCCATTCTGTTGAGGATGTGCACTGCTGACATGAGCAAAGTGTAGGCATGCACAGTTAAAGAAATTACTGCAGCAGCTGTTTGCTGACATAATTTAGATTGACATAATTTAGTAGTATATACATGGCCTAAGAAAATGATAGGGAGACAAAGGAAGTCTGCACACCAGAGTTTAAGGGCTGCGTGACTCGTTTTATGCTAAGTTGATTGAGTGGGCTAATGTGAAGAATAGAGGGGGACAGGTTAGGAGGAAGCTAAGACCTCTAGAGAGAGACTGCCCCAAAAGCAGTTGGCAGTATTCTATTGAAAAAAAATCCTAGTGGAATTTGCATTAAAGTGACTGGTAAATATTCTGGAATAATTGGTGTCAGTACAAGACATCAGTGAAAAAATTAGGTAAAACATAAATATGATTGGAAAGCTTAGGGAACCATCATCTCTAATTACAGGATGAATGTAAGTTTCAACAGTCATTTTGTGGGTACTCACAGATGGGCTCCAATCACCCCTTTTGCTTACGTGCAGTTCCTATGCCGTGTGATAAACCAAGGACAGAGAGCTGCAAGGGGAGGGGTGTAGAAATCAGTCTCAGAGGGTTAAAAGAGCCATTGGCCATTATCTTTGAAAACTCATGGCAAATGGGAGAGGTCCTGGATGACTGGAAAAAGGCTACTGTAGTGCCCATCTTTAAAAAAGGGAAGAAGGAGAATCCGGGGAACTACAGGCCAGTCAGCCTCACCTCAGTCCCTGGAAAAATCATGGAGCAGGTCCTCAAGGAATCAATTCTGAAGCACTTAGAGGGGAGAAAGTGATCAGGAACAGTCAGCATGAATTCACCAAGGGCAAGTCATGCCTGACTGACCTAATTGCCTTCTATGAGGAGATAAGTGGCTCTGTGGATGAGGGGAAAGCAGTGGATGTGTTATTCCTTGACTTTAGCAAAGCTTTTGACATGGTATCCCACAGTATTCTTTCCAGCAAGTTAAAGAAGTATGGGTTGGATGATTGGACTATAAGGTGGATAGAAAGCTGGCTAGATCATTGGGCTCAACAGGTAGTGATCAACGGCTCCATGTCTAGTTGGCAGCCGATTTCGAGTGGAGTGCCCCAAGGGTTGGTCCTGGGGCCGGTTTTGTTCAAAATCTTCATTAATGATCTGAAGGATAGTGTGGACTGCACTCTCAGCAAGCTTGCAGATGACACTAAACTTGGAGGAGTAGTAGATACGCTAGAGGGTAGGGATAGGATACAGAAGGACCTACACAAGTTAGAGGACTGGGCCAAAAGAAACCTGATGAGGTTCAACAAGGACAAGTGCAGAGTCCTGCACTTAGGATGGAAGAATCCCATTCACTGTTAACAGACTAGGGACCGAATGGCTAGGCAGCAGTTCTGCAGAAAAGGACCTAGTGGTTACAGTGGACGAGAAGCTGGATATGAGTCTACAGTGTGCCTTTGTTGCCAAGAAGGCTAATGGCATTTTGGGCGGTATAAGTAGGGGTATTGCCAGCAGATCGAGGGATGTGATCATTCCCCTCTATTTGGCATTGATGAGGCCTCATCTGGAATACTGTGTCGAGTTTTGGGTCCCACACTACAAGAAGGATGTGGAAAAATTGGAAAGAGTCCAGTGGAGGGCAGCAAAAATGATTAGGGGGCTGGAGCACATGACTTATGAGGAGAGGCTGAGGGAACTGGGATTGATTAGTCTGCAGAAGAGAAGGATGAGGGGGGATTTGATAGCTGCTTTCAACTACCTGAAAGGGAGTTCCAAAGAGGATGGATCTAGACTGTTCTCAGTGGTAGCTGATGACAGAACAAGGAATAATGGTCTCAAGTTGCAGTGGGGGAGGTTTAGGTTGGATATTAGGAAAAACTTTTTCACTAGGAAGGTGGTTTGAAGCACTGGAATGGGTTACCTAGGGAGGTGGTGGAATCTCCTTCCTTAGAGGTTTTTAAGGTCAGGCTTGACAAAGCCCTGGCTGGGATGATTTAGTTGGGAATTGATCCTGCTTTGAGCAGGGGGTTGGACTAGATAACCTCTTGAGGTCCCTTCCAACCCTGATATTCTATGATTCTATGAAAAGGCCCTCCTCCCTATCAACTGGAGGGTAACTACAGGTCAATCAGATTCAGCTGAGAAAGGGTTACCAAAGTATCAGAATCAGCTGAGAGGGAGCTACCTGAGGTTAATTAGGATCAGCTGATTCCAACTAAGGGCTGCCTGAGACCTTTTTAAACCCTCGCCTGTCGGGGAAGGAAAGGAGGAGAGAAGAGAGAGGGAAGGAGTCCTGCTGCCAGGGGGTTAGGAGCAGCAAGACAATGAGCCTCACCAGTAGGAGAGGCTGCATTCCCTCCTACAAGGGATAAAAATAAGCTAAAAAGGACTGGGGAAGAGAAGGAATGGAATTCCCCTGTGCCCCAAGGGGGCTATATTACCCAAGCCTGTCTTGCCAGGGCTAAAAGCAGTGGAGGCTGGGGAGACCAGGAAGGTGCCTTGCCACAGCTGCAAGCTATTCAGTGGCCAAAACTTTCTCCAGTCCATATTGTAGCTGTCTGTTGTACGTTATGCAGTCAGGCCTCCTATCAGTGACAGTGGGAGATTCATGCATGGTACAAGGTTAGGCCACAGAAATCCACAATGCAGATTGGAGATGAGAGTTGTCTGTCTTATTCCAAGTCACAGCAGGTGCTGTATGTCCAGAAATCCCATGTTCAGCAGTGAAAGTACAAGGAAAAGGGAGCAATCATTGTTCTCATTATCTCCCTTTAAATCCCTGAAGAAACTGTCCTACAACCCCTCCTTGAGAGACAGAGGCATTCCTGGGTGGGTCCAGGTATGATCTTCATGTTTATGGCTGTGTGCCAATGGCTCTGCACCTAAGCTAAGACTTTCAAAGGTGACTATTTTGTGTGCCTCAAGTTTTGGCTGCATCCCAAAAAGGGCTTGAGTTTCAGGGCTTGAGTGCTCATTTTTTCTGAAAGTCACGCCCCCAAATCAGTCACTTTGAAAGTCTTATCCACAGATCCTAAGAAGAATAATCCTTTTAGGTGAGGCATAGCAGGGGAAGCTGTGCATGAGAATGCTTATTAGAGATTATGGGCACCAGTACACTCTGCTTTGCTACGTCTGTGTGCCTGATGAGAATTTAGCTGCCTGTTTATAAGATAACTATGGACATAAACCGAAGGCTCTGTGAAAACAGACCCTCTTCATGGGAAATAATAAATACAATTTAGACATCCATGGGCAAAATTCTGTCTCCAGTTTAAACTTTTGTAACCCTGGAGTAACTCCATTACCGGTAAGAGTTACTCCAGATTAACATCAGTGTAACAGAGCAGAATCTGGCCCAATTTACATAATTTCTGAAATCTTTAAATTTAGAAGCTGAAGAGGAGTTGGAATTGTAGCAGCTATTTATCCTTCCTTAGTAGTTCAACTTCAGTTGTACCTGTGTGACCTCATTAACCTAAGGCCCCTGTCCATTCTGAGCCAGCTCACCTCTCCACGTGCAGTATTATGTGGTGCCCTTCAAAGTGCTCAACTATCAAAGGGGCTTGAGTCTGAAGTCCCAATTTTTCCTTCATTTTGTGACTGTGAAGAGTTACCTGTTTTCTTCAAAATTGAGGACAATGTTTGAAAAGTTCTGGCTAGTATTAATGCCAATACACCAAGCAACTGAACTTGTTTATAACTGGGTTGCTATACTGAATTCTGATTCAGCTGAAAATAATTTTCAACACTGACTTTGTCAGCATTGATTGTATTCGGTAAGAGAATCCTCTTGACATCAGAACTGTCAGTACAAGTGTTAACAGATAAATCAAACAATACAAACCTCCACCAGAATTTATGGTATTAGACAACAATCATAAGACATCATTGAAAATCTCAGCCTTAAGACAATAAGCACAGATAACAAAGATGTAGGGAACAATCCTGCATGAGTTGAAACCAATGGGAATCTTTCTACTGACAGCAGGATCAGGCCTCAAAAGAATGTTATGCCTGTATTATTACTGGGGAGCAGGGATATTTTAATTTCAGTCATCCAGCTGCTTCAGTAATTATGGTGTTGGGAAGAAAATCTGTAGCTTTTTGTGTCTGCTGACAAACTATTCCCAGCTGAGGGTAATTTGACCCTTTTACATTTTAAATACAATTTTATAAAGTCAACACTTTAAGTAGACTCTTATTTTCCTATCAAGATGGTTTGTAATAATCCTTCCTTTTTTAGAATGGTAACAGTTTACTGGATGATAATAATGGACCAAATCCTGTTTGCCTGATCCACCCTAGTCGTCTCAGTTATCTCTTTACACTGGTATAACTTCTGTGAAATTAAACTGCTGTATATCAGGAGACAGGAAAACCAGTTTGGCCCAGTAATAACACGTATATAGCCCATCACTTTGAACCATTTGATATGATAGAATGACTTGCAGAATTCCAATAACCGGGACAAATTCTTTCTCACAGGTGAAAGTCTGGAGCAAATCCATCACAGAATTTCACCATGTTGCACTTAAAATTGAAACCACTCAGTGGTACATTACGTTAGTGTTCACTTGCATAAACAATTATTCCTTTGCCATCACCATATCTAGAACCATGTTATCCTTGGACACATCTGTCAGGATGGGTGTCTAAACTTAGGAAAACAATTCCTTGTATTAAGTGTTAAGAAGGGGAAGTGGAGAAGAACATTAAGGTAGTCTGAGTCTGACAGTGGACTAAACTTCTGAGTTTTGTTTTTTGGGCCCCATATATTATGGTGATGGATGCACTCTAAATATTGAGACATAAAGAGAGTGTAGCTGTAAGGGATGCTCTTGCTGCAAGGCACAATCATAAGACAGGATTACTAACCACATCTATTTCCCTTCCCCTCCCCATATCCTTGTCAGTTTTCAGGTCTCTACCTCCTGTCTTTTGGTGTCATTATGGTGGGCTTCGTTTTGTACTGTTCTACTCCAACTCGAACTGCAGAAGAAGCCACAACCAGTCTGCCACAACCAGCCAGCATTGGGTTTGATAACCTTGGACTAAAAATTGAGGAGAACCACCAGGAAACTCCGGCTGCTACCGTACAGTTTACTAAAGAAGAAAATGTGCGGGTGAACATGGGTTAGAAAACTAGCAGCATTTTAAAAGAAGCTTTTGTACTGCCAAATTTATCCCTCAGTATCGATATGGAGAACTACTCTGTTGCCAAAGGTGTACATCATGCTGCATTTATTTTAGTACACTGGATAAACACTTAGCTGATAAGGCCAGATCCTCAATCAATGAAGCTATGTTAATCTAATCCAAATGAAGATCTGTCTCTTAAGGTGAAATAGAAAAATATTTGGAAGCCTCTGGGAAGTGACAGAACCTTATGTTCAGAAAGTTTGATTAATTTAAGAGCAAATGCTTTATAAAGATGAAGTCAAATCTAGCTCTCAGGTCACTAGCAGGAGCAGAAATCCTTTGTTATGTGTTAATTATTAAGGGCCCAATCCTGCAAGGTGCTAAGGGAGTGTCCTCTGCTCCCATTGGAATGAGTGGGATTTGAGAGCACTCAGCACCTTTCAAGATCTAGCTCTACGTGCCATAACACATATGTTTGCAGTGTTGTAGCTGTGTTAGTCCCAGGATATGAGACACAGAAGGTGGGTGAGATATTTTTTATTGGACCAGCTTCTATTAGTGAAAAGGACAAGCTTCCTCAGGTCTCAGGAAGGAAGCGCTTTGTGAAGCTTGAAAGCTTGTGCCTTCCACTAACAGAAACTGGTCCAATAAAAGATATTCCTCATCCCCCTTCTCACTCTCTCTCTCTCATAATACCTAGGTACATCTACCAAGTGATGTAGGACCTCATTCCTTCACTGGAGCCACATGTAAAAGTGGCAGTCCACATTTTTTTTTTTAAAAAGGAGAGAGGTAGCTAAGTGAACATGGGTGGGGATGCTGCTGTCGCCCCACGTCAGTCCATTCTTTGTAGCAAAAATGTCTGGCTCTCCAAAATGTTAAGTATTGTTGCTAGACTTGTAATTCATTTGTCTTTATTTGTGCCATTTTTTTCATTTCTAATCTGTGATTAAAACTGATCTGTCACTACATGAAAGTGAGGTTTTGAGATTGTTTAGACATTCTATGGCCAGACTTGTAGCTGTAAATTTGCATAGTTCCACTGAAGCTGTGTCAGTGGATACCAGCTGAAGATCTGGCTCTCACTCTGTTTTTGCCTGTTGGAATTTCACTTTCTGTTAAAGACTGTATGTATTGATTTTTACTGACCAAACTATTTTTTAAACTAATAGGTTTTGTCTTAAATGGTAAATGGTCCTCTTTAGAATATACTGGTTATCAAATGACGATGTGATTGTTTTTTGTATAGGTTAGTTGTAGTTTATTTGAGCAAAATGGTTTATCCAATTTTCTTTAGAGATCATAAAATAAATATTAAGTACATAGTGAGGAGGCTATTCTTCAGTATTGCCTTTACATTGAATACTCCATACAGACAATGATTAGAAGAACTGCTGATGCTTTGGGAAAAGCTTTGGGTCAAATTTTCTGCTGCCTTGCACCTTGTGTTACCATTTGCACTAGTGCAGAACGAGTGCAAAATACTACCGCTCAGGATTCATAGGTGAAGGGTACAGAACACTGAACCTAATTCCTTAGTTACAGATCAGACTGTTACAGTGTTGTAGCCATGTTGGTTCCAGGATATTAGAGAGACGTGGTGGGGGAGGTAATATATTTTATTGGACCAACTTCTGTTGGTGAAAAAGACACACTTGTGAAAAAGACACACTTTTGAACTACACAGAGCTCTTCCAAAGCTTGCTTCTCTCATCAAAGGCAGTTGGTCTAATAAAAGATATTACCTCATCCACCTTGTCTCTCTAACATCATACCGTGGGCATATTGTACTAGTATTGACTTTGTGTGGGCACTAGATGGAGCATTGAGACGAGAACCATTCTCTAAACTAAGAGTTTATATCATAACAACATGGTTTGTCATATTCCATACTGTGTTAACATGTACCATATGCAGTGCTGCTTGGAAAAGAGCGCACTGTTCTTTTGTCTTTACTTACAGCCATTTTAGTTAAAGCAGGACACACAAAAGAATAGTGTGCTCCTTTACCCAAGTGGTGACTGAATCATAGAACAAAGAAAAGAAAGTACACCTTTACCCCAATATAACGCGGTCCTTGGGAGACAAAAAATCTCACCGTGTTATAGGTGAGACCGCCATATATCAAACTTGCTTTGCCCCCCCTTGTTCCCTGACTGCCCCCTCCAGAGACCTCCATCCCTAATCACCCGCAGGACCCCACCCCCTACCCAACCCCCCTGTTCCCTGACTGCTCCAACCTCTATCCACCACTCCCCAGCCCCCTAACAGGCAGTCAGTGGCAGGAAGCACTCTACACTCCACCAGCTCCAGCCATGTCATTCTGCTTCCAGCTGTCAGTTAGTGTGGGGAGGTTGGGGAAAGATTCCTTTAATAGTGAAAAGTGAAAGGTCATGCATTTAGGGATTAATAACAAGAATTATTGTTATAAACTGGGGACGCATCAGTTGGAAGTAACAGAGGAGGAGCAGGACCTCAGAGTACTGGTTGATCACAGGATGACTATGAGCCGCCAATGTGATCTGGCCATTAAAAAAGCTAATGCGGTCTTGGAATGCATCAGGCGAGGTATTTCCAGTAGAGATAAGGAGGTGTTAATACCATTGTACAAGGCACTGGTGAGCCCTCATCTGGAATACTGTGTGCAGTTCTGGTCTCCCATGTTTAAGAAGGATGAATTCAAACTGGAACAGGTACAGAGAAGGGCTACTAGGATGATCCAAGGAATGGAAAACCTGTCTTATGAAAGGAGATTCAAAGAGCTTGGTTTGTTTAGCCTAACCAAAAGAAGGCTGAGAGGAGATATGATTGCCCTCTATAAATATATCAGAGAAATAAATACCAGGAAGGGAGAGGAATTATTTAAGCTTAGTACCAATGTGGACACAAGAACAAATGGATATAAACTAACCATCAAGAAGTTTAGACTTGAAATTAGACAAAGGTTTCTAACCATCAGAGGAGTGAAGTTCTGGAACAGTTTCCAAGGGGAGCAGTGGGGGCAAAAGACATATCTGGCTTCAAGACTAAGCTTGATCAGTTTATGGAGGGGATGGTATAATGGGATAGCCTAATTTTGGCAATTAATTGGTCTTTGACTAATAGCGATAAATATGCCCAATGACATGTGATGTAATGTTAGATGAGGTGGGATCTGAGTTACTACAGAGAATTTTTTCCTGGGTGTCTGGCTGGTGAGTCTTGCCCACCTGCTCAGGTTTTAGCCAATCACCATATTTGGGGTCAGAAAGGAATTTTCCTCCAGGACGGATTGGCAGAGGCCCTGGGGGTTTTTCACCTTCCTCTGCAGCGTGTGGCATGGGTCATTTGCTGGAAGATTCTCTGCCTCTTGAAGTCTTTAAACCATGATTTGAGGACTTCAATGTCTCAAACACACGTTTGATACAGGAGTGGGTTGGTGGCCTGTGGCCTGCATTGTGCAGGAGGTCAGACTAGATGATCATAATGGTCCCTTCTGACCTTAAAGTCTATGATTCTATGGTCTTCTGCTTTCTGTCTGCATGACAAGAACCAGAGGAGAGGGTGAAAGGAAAGCCCTCTAATGTCTCCTGCTATAACAATACTTACCTAGCTTGTCAGGCACTTGTGAAGTTTAATTAATCCCTATTTGTGAGGAAGGCAAATGCACCTACAGTGGCAAACACCCTAGAAATGCCTATAAATCTTAAAAAAGGTGAGCTAGAACATTTAATGTTCCTACATATTGTAGAGGTTTTAGCTGCACCTCCAAAGTGAATGCTAAATTAAATCTTACACTTAAAGCTGGGATTCAACTTGTTATGTACGATGGGACAGGGGCAAGGGGAAGTGTATTCTCCCCAAAATCACAATGCTTCCAGGGATTAAAGTTTTAAAATGTTTCCTTTAAGAAATTTAGCACTCTGGTTCAGTTTTATTTGTCCCAAATGATTATTACAGAGTAAACACAAATGCTTCAATCTTGCCTTATAGTTTAAACCCACCTAGTGTTGTGTGTAGGCAACATTAAAGAACTTTAACTTGGCCATGTGTTGACATCAAGAGGGAAATAAACAATAACTGACTTTTAAAGACTTTCAGGTAGTCTGGTCCAACAAATACTAAAATGTCTTAATCATAATCAGATGGTTATTACATGGTGTCATGACAGGGCAGCATTAAGGTTGTTAGGATGCATTTATTGTTTATTTCCATAGCTTAACATGCTTGGATTACTTTTAGTTTTAACCTTATCTGAATTTCCTGGGCTTATGCTTCTTTTTGAGATAATTGCAATAGTCCTGTAATGTACTTACCCTAAATTATTGAGATGCACTCAACCTTAATGCCATCTGAATGTAGATATTTATCTGGGAATATATACAGATAAGGGCACAAATTCAAATTCTGGCCACTCTTCAAAATGGAATGCTTCCAAGTCTAAAAAGTCTGTTTGCATATTATATAAGATTAGTTACTGCTCAGAGTGCAAGTAGATGGGACCCAATATCAGCTACTCTTCATTTGCTTTGTAGCTACTGGAGTTAAATCTGTGTAAAATTGGTGTGAGTGAGATTACAGTCAGGCACAAATCCTTTGGGAGCCACAAAAGGTATTAAAGTGCCCGAACCCCAGAATTAGGTGCCTAGGTTTTGGGATTAGGTCCCAGTTTTAGACTCCACTGAGATTCATAAAACTCCTGCTGACCCCATAGGTACCTAAACGTTTCAAATTAAAGGATCCCTAGACACCTCTCTTCCTGCCTATGGGCACCCATACTGCTGCCTCCCTCTAGGCATCTGGACACCTAAGCCTCAGTGCAATTCATGAACCTGGGGAAGGCAGGAGTTAGCTGCCTAAGTCACATGCAGGACCTGATCCAGTAGGTGACCTGTGAGCATGCCCACTGGATCAGGTCCCATTCAGAAGATAGCCAGAGGAGGTGCCCATGTTATAACTTTTAGTCCAGTGGTTACAACACTTACCTGGGATGTGGAGGCCCAGGTTCAATTCCTCCCTCCTTGTGAAGCTGTTGCACTCTGGATAAATGATGTAAGAGCAAATGGTGGTGGGGGACTAGATGCAGAGTCTCCCATGTGCATACCCTAAACACTGCACTACAGAGTGGTTCCCATGCTGTCTGTCTCACTCTCTGACTCCCTGTGGATGAAACAGTCATTGGGCAGACAGAGAGCATGTGTAAGAGAATGACTCTGTAGCCCACTGGTTAGGGCACCAAAGTGGGAGACCCTGGGTCCAGTCCCCCTACCCTAGACACTCTTTAATTATTTATCCAAACTGCAACAGCTCCAAGAGGGCCAAATATGGGAGCCCCACCTCAGAATGTTCTGTAGCTCAGTGGGTAGCACATTCTCCTGCAAGGTTTAAGAGTCCTGTTCAAATCCTTCCCCTTCCCAGAAAGTGGGGAATTGAACCTGGCTCTCTCACACCCCTGACAAGTACTTTAACTACTTGGCTATAACTTGTAAAGGGATCACCTCCTCCTACCATTTTGTGTGAAGCGAGGCAAGCGCCTAATACATTCCCTCAAAAAGCAGCCTCGGTGCCTGAGCTACCGGACTGCAGGCAGTGGGGTTCCCATTCCTGGATTGCTGAAGCGATCTAGGTACCTATTTTCATGAGGGGGCAGGGTTTAGCACACACCCCTCCTGTGGCCATCTGCCATTGGCTAGCTCAGGAGGCTCCCCATCCAGCATGCCGGCTTTTGTGGATTGCATACTTAGGTGCCTGTGTCTCCCCATTCATTGTACAGGATCTTGGGCACTGCATTTTGTGGGTCGCAGTGTTTTTCCTGTGATTTTTCTAGGCGCCTAAAAGTTGGTGCTGTGATGCTCAGCACTGCAATGACTAAGTCCCTTCAAGGCTCTCATCCAAGCTGTTTTTCTACAAGAGATTCATTATTCTGAAGTTTTTAAAGCAGAGTGCAATAATGGAGTTTGCATACTGGTTAAGATTAAGCAGGTCTAACGATACATCTCTTTGGATGAAATAAAATGAGCAAGTTGCAGATGTGGTGTGTCATCGTATACTTACAGTGCAACAGAGACTATATTGTTGTGGCAATTCCACTTCACATATGCTGGCAGAGTTAGGTTCCTGGGGGGTCAGATCCTGAGCTGCTGTAAATCACCATAGTTTCACATAAGCTATGTCGGTTTATACCAGCTGCATATCTGGCCCCATGTTCATTGCAATAGTTGTGAACAAACCTTAAACAGCAGCAAAACCAGAGGCTCTCTGCTCCAGTTCTGTTATCAGATGTGGAGAATCAATGTGAAAATCAGAGCAACAAAGAAGGTGCAGTGATAATTTAGCTTTTCCATTATTGTTTGGGATTTTTATTTTAAACCTGCAAATTGCCAGGTTTGGGGAGACTGCTCCCTGAGAATTTTCTCTGTTATCTGTTTGGGCTGCTATTTATTTCTCAGTCCATGAAAAAGAATATGCTAAGTAATTGAAAAGTAAATTTATACATTTTATCACAAATGACAAAATAATCAGTGCCCTGCGTGCTTATTTTATTTACATCAGTGATACTCAGACTGAGACTGGAGAACTGCAAGTGGCCTTTTAATGTGTCTCCTGCAGCTCTTTGCAGCACATATTAAAACACTGGAATTTAATTATTAACCACTCTAACTTATTAATCAGAATGATTTTGCTATGTTATTAAGCAATTATAGTTGATAAAATAATAATACTTGGTCACTCATTTTGCTGTGAGAATAATAATTATATATATATATATACACACATACATACACACACAATAGAACCTCGGAGTTAGTTACGAACTGACTGATCAACCACACACCTCATTTGGAACCGGAAGTACGCAATCAGGCAGCAGAAACAAACAAAAGCAAATACATTACAGCACTGTGTTAAATATAAATTACTAAAAAATAGAGGGAAAGTTTAAAAGGAGATTTGACAAGGTAAGGAAACTGTTTCTGTGCTTGTTGCATTTAAATTAAGATGGTTAAAAGCAGCATTTTTCTTTGGTATAGAGAAGTTTGAAAACTGTATTAAGTCCATGATCAGTTGTGAACTTTTGAAAGAACCACCATGTTTTGTTCGGTTACAAACATTTCAGAGTAACAAACTAACCCCATTCCCCAGAGTAACAAACTAACCCCATTCCCAAGGTGCTCATAACTCTGAGGTTCTAGTGTGTATGTGTGTGTGTATACACACACACACACACACACATAGTAAATGAAACAATGAATTCACACTACTTGTGGCTCTTTTGGGTAATGTTGATTGCTAATTTGGCTTCTGAACCACCAAGGTTTGAATATCACTGATTTACATGCTTTTTTCTATCTATTTACCTTTGGAACTTCTAAGGCATCCATTTTAGCAGTAACTGAGTGTCTCATACAATTTTTAATGCATTTAGCCTCACAACACCCTTATGAGCTAGGAGGTGCTATTACCCACTTGATAGGTGGAAAACTGAGGTACAAGGAGGCTAAGCATCCAGGCATGCTAACCAGTGGGCCATCCTTCCTCTCATAGCTTTTTGTTGTTATGGTGTTCAGTGAGGTGAGAGAGGATATATCTAGAACAGGGGTCGGCACCTCTGGCACGCGGCTCGCCAAGGATGTGCTGGCTGCGGCTTCCTGCCTCCCACATTGGCCTGGGACGGCAAACCACAGCCATTGGGAGCTGTAGTCCGCCAAACCTGTCAACGCGGCAGGTAAACAAACTGACCCGGCCCACCAGGGTGCTTACCCTGGTGAGCCACGTGCCTGAGGTTGCCGATCCCTGATCTATAAATCGTGTCCAAGCACAAAGTGTAGTTAGACTGGTCCGGTTTTGAGTGAGCGACATACAGGTGAAGGGCTCCTTATCCCTTTAATGCTGCAATCAATTCCCCTTTCCAGTGGCTTGTTTTGTGGTGGAAAGGCACAGATCAGAAAGCAATAAGGTCTAGAGCCTCTTGGATTTGTGCATCTCTTAAGAACACAAGTGACACACGTTCACTGTTGCTGGGGAAATGAGTGTCAAGATAATGAATCACATATAAGAGCATACAGCGCCTGGGGGAGAAGTTACATGGCAGACTTTTTTAAGCATGCAAACACTGTACTGAAAAAAAAAAGAAAGAAATTCAGATGTTTCAGATGAATTGGATCTATGTGTCCAAACCAAAGAGAGTGACAGCCTACCTCACTCCAGAGTTTGGTTTCAAAGACATCAGAAATCTAGCTGGCATTAGAATGTTGTGATGTGTCTGAAAAAAGTGAGTGCAACAGAGTTTGAGTGTGTGACATTATCTCCACTGGAAGTTGAGGAAGAAAATAGAGCTATTGGCTATTAACTATTTTAAGAATCATGACCTTTACTCATAAGACACACACTTAGTTCTGCATGATGTGATGTTCAGGACAAACACATCCGTTCTTGTCAGCGGTGTTTATGCATGCATTATATATTGTTGGAGAGTTTATGCAATTCTCTGCCACCTTGCAAATATCTGTTTAAATAAGTTTGGGAAATCTGATAGTCATGCATCCGATGAAGTGGGTATTCACCCAAGAAAGCTAATGCTCCAATACATCTGTTAGTCTATAAGGTGCCACAGGACCCTTTGCTGCTGATAGGAAAAGTTGCTCTAAGGCTACATGGCTGATCTATGAACAATGTGGGACAAACAGTTTCTGAAGAATGTCAAACTAAAGATTTTAGAATTTCATCAGTCTTTCATCAAAAATATTCCCAGTGTCACCCAAATGCCATTGAAGGATTTGATCCTGCAAGATCATAAAGTGCCATGAATTCTGATGAAGTACAAGACTAGGCCCTAAAGCAGCAGTTTTGTATTTTAAATGGATCATTATTTCTTTGCAACACCTTGAGGCCTCAGACAGGAACAGGGCCCCATTGTGCTAGGCCCTCTCCATACAGTGAGACACTGTCCCCACCCAAAGAGTTTACAATCTGAGTAGACAAGACATGGCATATATTACCCCCATTTTACAGCAAAGAGAAATTAAGTAACTTGCCTAATGTCACAGAGGAAATCTATATCAGAGCATTGGACCTCTAGTTCTAAAGTCCTGGCGCAGTTCCTTAACTACCAGGCTATTGTGCCTTTTAGCAGTTTTTCCATCTTTCTGTAAGCTATTAGGCTTTGTAAAGAGTGCACTTTATCATAGATTTTAAGGCCAGGAGGGTCACCTCATCTGATCTGCATAACACAGAGCAAAGAATTGCTCAGATGCATTCTATAGCATTTAAGAATATTTCTTCACTTTTTATCCTAGAAGCAGTGGAACCCTTTTTGCTCAAGTTTTCCAAAAACCTTCAGGCTGAAAGTGAACTAGAAAGTTAGCCCTGAAAGTGAGAGTGACAAAAGTGCTAAGCAACTGCAAAAGAGCCCCTGTATGTTCTAGTGACCACATTTGTGTCTTGTGCATGCATGAACAGTAGTCAGTGAATACTGAAAAACATACAGGTGTGAATGTGTATTTTATACACTAGCATTGTTTATTATTCACAATAGCGCTCTGACAAATTCAGTTGCAAGGAGCCTGTAACGCTGCATAAAGCTAACACTCTCTCTAATTTGTCTTAATGTAAGTGCTTGGTGGAAGAAATTATTTTCATTTAATAAAGTTTATAAGCTGCATGTGTTAAAAAAGGAACCCTACCGGGTAATCTTATCATGTGTAACATCTGTAAATTAATTTGTTTCCTGAGAACAACAGTGATTTATAACTCACAAGGAAACTAGAGTAGCTTGACTAAATTAAGGGGAGCATTTAGGCAGTTGGAATGAAATTACTGTATGACTGCACACACCAGGTTAATGCAACACTAAGGTTAAGAATTTAGTCAAATAAAAGTCAGTAGGCACAAAGTTATGGTTCCTCTCATTAGCCACAAAATAGCCCACTTCTGCAAAATACAAATTGTATTATTTTATATGTGGTTAAATGTTAGTAAATAGATAAAACCATAGAGTTAGCAAATATGTGTCCCGTGTACAGATTCTGCACCTATCTTACTCTCAGCTTGTAACTGATGAAATACGGACTGTGCCCTCTCACGGAGACATCGCTTTTACTCCTGTTGTTTTTCTTAAATCTAAAATAAATCATTTGACATGGAAGCACAGTTTCTTCTTTTATATCAAAACATACAAAGAGCAACCCAGGGGTGCTCTACCGCTTGAGAAATGCCTACACGTGCCACCTAGCAGTCACATTATAGAAACTACCAGGTGTTTCTAGTCTGGGGACTCTCACATTGGCCAGGATTGAAAGTTCCTCCAAATGAGACTCATTGGAATTTTATGCTCCTTGTCCTCCTACAATTCCCCATGCTCTGACAGCCACTTGCTGTTTGTGGGTGAGTTTTGCCAGGATCTCAGTTAACTGTATCCACTTACACAGGTCTGTACTGAGGTACACAGATCACTGGCAGAACACAGGTTCTGTTGCTAGTGATTTCCAGCAGCACGGGGTAAGGAACACAAACACACATCTCTGTGCTACTGGGTACTTCATCTCAGAGTTGGCTTCATTCACTCATGAAATGCAATGTGGGTAGATCAGCTTTTGTTTGTGAAACATTTGTGGATTCTTCACGATGAAAAAAGCAATCTATAATGTAAGGTACTGCAGGGTCAGATTTAGGTGCACTGTCATGGCTCCAAACCTGTGCTGTCCTTCAGCCGAAAGTCAGGGCACTCAGTGCTTTGCAGGATCTGGTCCCCAAGGATGTCAGAAAACATTATGAAAGTGGCAAATTTGAACCAATCCTCTATTTTCTCTCCATTCTTATCTTCCTGCTCACCTCAGTACAGGTCTCCCCTTTCATTGTCCAAGCAATTTAAAATTTAGATTCTCTGACAGCGGTAGGTGCCACTAACGAGGAAACAGAAATACAAGCCCCAAGACACTGCACTGCCCCCTTATCATGCCTCATACAATGACTATGCAAGGATGGTTTTCTGAGGAGTGGAAAAAGTGACACACAATTTGGCTTGTTGTCAGGGTCTTAGTTCCCCGCACCCACCTAAAGCAGTGTGGGACAAAGTCCTATTCCAGTGGAGCAATGCTTTTATGCAGGGGAATGGGAAGATGAGTGACAATGTCCCCAATACTTTCCTGAATATTGGGGTCTATAATAGAGAGCCCCTCACCAAAGATTGGCCAGCACAATTAAGTAAGTACTTTCTTTTAGAATATGGAATTATAGCAGTTAAAGCTAGAAGAGACCCAATACCAGTAAGGCCCATTTAGTCCATCCTTTAGGGAGTAGGATGCCAAAATAGAATTTTGCCATTCATATAGTATACTCTTCAGAAACGGGATTGCCAACACTATTCCACAGTGTGGACATAAGTCAACAGTGATCTACAGCTAATCATTATTTTCCACTTACTTCATCCAATTACTCCTGTGAATGGAGGACGTAAGAACATACGAATATAAGAACAGCCGTACTGGGTCAGACCAAAGGTCCATCTAGCTCAGTATCCTGTCTACCAACAGTGGCCAATGCCAGGTGTACCAGAGGGAGTGAACCTAACAGGTAATGATCAAGTCATCTCTCTCCTGCCATCCGTCTCCACCCTCTGACAAACAAACAGAGGCTAGGGACACCGTTCCTTACCTATTCTGGCTAATAGCCATTAATGGACTTAACCTCTATGAACTTATCCAGTTCTCTTTTAAATGCTGTTATAGTTCTAGCCTTCACAACCTCCTCAGGTAAGAAGTTCCACAAGTTGACTGTGCGCTGTGTGAATAAGAATGTCCTTTTATTTGTTTTAAACCTGCTGCCTATTAATTTCATTTTGTGGCCCCTAGTTCTTGTATTATAGGAATAAGTAAATAACTTTTCCTTATCTACCTTCTCCACATCACTCATAATTTTATATACTGCTATCATATCCCCACTTAGTCTCCTCTTTTCCAAGCTGAAAAGTCCTAGCCTCTTTAATTTCTCCTAATGTGAGACCCTCTCCAAACCTCTAATCATTTTAGTTGCCCTTCTCTGAAACTTTTCTAGTGCCACTATATACCATTTTTGAAATGAGGCGACTACATCTGTACACAGTATTCAAGATGTGGGCGTACCATTGATTTATATAAGGGCAATAATATATTCTTCATCTTATTCTCTATCCCCTTTTTAATGATTTCTAACATCCTGTTTGCTTTTTTGACTGTCTCTGCACACTGCGTGGACATCTTCAGAGAATTATACATGATGACTCCAAGATCTTTTTCCTGATTTGTTGTAGCTAAATTAGCCCCTATCATATTGTATGTATAGTTGGGGTTATTTTCTCCAATGTGTATTACTTTACATTTATCCACATTAAATTTCAGTTGCCATTTTGTTGCCCAATCACTTAGTTTTGTGAGATCTTTTTGAAGTTCTTCACAGTCTTCTTTGGTCTTAACTATCTTAAGCAGTTTAGTATCATCTGCAAACTTTGCCACCTCACTTTTTACCCTTTTCTCCAGATCTTTTATGAATAAGTTGAATAGGATTGGTCAGAGGACTGACCCTTGGGGAACACCACTAGTTATCCCTTTCCATACTGAGAATTTACCATTAATTCCTACCCTTTGTACCTGTCTTTTAACCAGTTCTCAATCCATGAAAGGACCTTCCCTTTTATCCCATGACAACTTAATTTACATAAGCAGCAAAGAGTCCTGTGGCACCTTATAGACTAACAGACGTTTTGGAGCATGAGCTTTCGTGGGTGCCCTGACTGCCCCGACCCCTATCCACCCCCCCACTGAGTCCTGACAGACCCCTGGAACGCCCACAATCCAATCCCCCCAAACCCTCTCCCCTGACCGCCCCCCTCAACCTCTGCCCCCTCCCTGTCCCCGGGACTCCCTGCCCCTTATCCAACCCCCCTGGCCCTGGCCCCTTACCTCTGGCTCCCCCCTCACCCGGAGCCTCAGAGCTTCCAGGAGCTTCCCTCGACAGAGGCAGCGTGGCTCTGGCAGGGCCCCTGAGCCCCTCCCCACTCAGAGCCGTGTGGAAAGAGGGCGGGGCTGCGAGCTCCAGGCTGAGCTAAGCTCCCTCCGCTCAGCCTGGAGCTAGCAACCCCGCCTCCTTAGCACACGGCTGTGAGCGGAGAGAGGCTCAGGGGCCCCGTCGGAGCCACGCTGCAGCTGTTCTGGGATGCTCCTGGATGCGCTGAGGCTCCAGGAGAGGGGCAGAGATGGGTTGGGCTGGGGCCGAGGTGGGAGCCTCACCCATTCTCTTGGGGGCCCCTGCGGAGCCCGGGGCCTGGGGCAAATTGCCCCACTTGCCCCCCCAGGGTGGCCCTGTCATTCTCCATAATGATAAGATAATAAAGCAGCTGATATGTGATTCAATTAATAAAGAACTAAGGGAAGGTAATATAATTAATGCCATCAACATGGTTTATGGAAAATAGATCCTGTCAAGCTTATATGGTATCTTTTTTTGATGAGATTATAAGTTTGATTAATAAAGGTAATAGTGTTGATGTAACAGACTTCTGTGAGGCATTTGATTTGATACTGCACTATATTTTGATTAAAAAATTAGAACAATGCAAACTTAACACTGCACACATTGAAAAAAACAACACTTGGAAAAATTGTTAAGAAGTTATTAATCTTAGCAAAGTATTAGTGACCTTTTCCGAGAATTAGGTTTATACCGAAATTGAAGTTTTAAATCCAAACTATTTGAGTGAAAAGGAGCCAAGATCCTGCACTCTTTTTTAAAGGTTGAAAACCAATTATAATGGCTGAAAAACATCACAGTTAGACTGATGAGCTTTTCTTATATTTTCCAAAACCAATTACTTCAGGGCTGAGAATAAACAAAAAATATCAGCCCAAAAGATAACATTTTTGGGTAGTAGGAGGAGTTTGAAAGGGGGAGCTTGAAATCTAGCCATTTTTTTTTAAAGAAGTTGAAAGCAAATTAAAAAATGACACCTGCCCTTGAATCCCCATTGTTACATGAGTGCTCTATAAAAGAGAGGTGTCTATGTGTATATCTAGATGGATAAATAAGATGCCAGTAGGTGGTGATCTAGAATATGCAGCATAGTTCATGGGTTTTGTAGGACCAGTACAGCTTTTTATTGTTGTTCATTGCAAATGGCTTCTTATGTGAAGCTCTTTACGTGCAGCTCTTCATAACTGTGCCAATTTTTGTGTATTTACAATGGTATTTTCCTTTTAACATTTTTTCCTCCCTGGTTGGTGGGTGAAAGGCTGCACAAAACAATAAGGAAAACTGACTCATGCTCTAATACTTCAAATATTTATGCATATTGTGGCAAATTGCCGGCACCATTATGATGGGTCCAGCACTTTCTCCTCGGGGGGGGGGGTTCAGGGCTCCTTTTTTTGGCCCCTGATCTGGGGTATCAACTGTCTCACTAGTGTCCCAGAGAAGGGAGTTCAAGAGGGAGGGACCCAGGCCCACCCTCTACTCAGGGTCCCAGCCCAGGGGCCCTAGGGATAGCAGCAAATCACTTGAACTAGCAATTCTTTCCCCTGGGCCACTTCCCTCTCCAACCCTTCATCTTGTGGGGCTTCCTGCCCTCTCTCCACTTGGGCCAAGTTTCTCCCAACCCCTTGTGTTTGTGGAGACCCTCTGCTCTGCACAAGCCGGGTTTCCCTTTATCTAGGGTCTTGGTCTTCTGTCCCGCCATAGCACTTCTCCAAACTGTTTTCCTCCAAACTGCTCTCTTCTCCAACAGCAAACCACTCTGCTTCAGTTCCTTCAAACTGCTCTCTACACCAGGGTCCGGCAACCTTTCAGAAGCAGTGTGCCAAGTCTTCATTTATTCACTCTAATTTAAGGCTTCACGCTCCAGTAATACATTTTAACCTTTTTAGATGGTCTCTCTCTATAAGTCTATAATATATAACTAAATTATTGTATGTAAAGTAAATAAGGTTTTTAAAAAGTTTAAGAAGCTTCATGTAAAATTAAATTAAAATGCAGAGCCCCCCAGACCAGTGGCCAGGACCCAGGCAGTGTGAGTGCCACTGAAAATCAGCTTACATGCCGCCTTCGGCACCCGTGCCATAGGTTGCCTATCCCTGCTCTACTCCAACACCAAACCACTCTGCTTCAACTCCTTCCCCTGGCTGATTGAAGCGGGGATGGGGGGTTATCAGGTGACTGGCTTCAGGCATTCTAACGGACTTCAGGTGCTCTAATTAATCTATAGCAACCTCTCTTCCCTCTATAGGAAATAAGGCTCTCATCATCCTGGGGCTTACATATCTCCCTTCTATCACTCTTCCTGTTATTTCATTAGTTATCTCCTATAATCGCTTGGCTTCCAGGTCCTGTGGATCCTCCCCTTAGGCTGCGGGGAGGTCCTTTAGCAGTGGGCACCCACTCACTTCCTGGATCCCAATAGGATCACTGTCCTCCTGCCTTCTGGCCATGCTGTATCACAATATGAGTAACTTTTTTTCACATGAATAGGCCGATTGAGATCAAACTGATTTTCATTAGCATAAAGTTACTCACATCAGTGTTTCAGGAGCAGAAGGAAAAAAAACAGTTAGCTTCAACAGCTTTGAATGAGGCCCTAAATGAATAAAGGAGCAACAGTGAAACTGGCTACACACACCAAGTGCTATCAAATGCATAAAGAAAGAAACTTGATGAGAGAAAAAGAGAAATCTTTTTTTTTCCATTCAGCTTCTCTCAATACAATATTCAGGCAGAAGTCTCATTTTTACGTTGGCGGTGCCCGTTACAATAATTGAAATAGGAGCTTAAAATGGGACTGCCAGCTCAAGCATAAGCATAGCATTATGTTATTAATATAACACAATCAAAACACAGATCAGATTTTCTGCAGTTCTTATCTTTAAACAAGAAAGATTGTATCCCATTAATGCAGTGTCAATTTCTGAATGTGAACAGAGATTACACTATATGATGACAGTACATAGAAGCAGGTTTTCATTATTTTGTAAAATGGAGACCATTTTCACCACTAGAGGTTCCACATGATCTATACATGTCTCTGTGACATCTGAGTCTCAATATCCATCTCTTCCGCCTGGTTTATGGTGCTGTTCAACTCAAACCGAAAACATTATTTATGCCATTTTTTTCTTAATTCATATTTCTCTTTCCATGAGAAACTCCGGATTGCTATCCATAAAGATAATTGGTTTTGTTTAGTTTAACGTACATATATGTAGAATTTTCCTGCAGAATTTTTGAAGGGTAAAAATAGCCTTATATCAAGTTTTCAGTTGAAAAAATTCAGTTTCCACTTTATTTGTTTTTAGTTCAAATGTCTGGTTTTTAGACCAAAAATTGTGGGCTTTTTAAAACTTTTCTGGGTTTCCTCCACCTCCTTTTTTCTCTTTGTTACACTTCTCTTTCCCAACCCCTGCACGCACACACACTTTTTTCTGCTAAAAGGGAGGTAAAGGTCAAAATGTGAGAAAGTGGGGAAATCTTCATTAAAACAGTAAAAATGCATGAAAAGTAGTTTTTTCTCCACAGTTTCCTGATGGTTTCCCAACTTTTGCCAATTGTAAAACAGTTGCTAAGTGTTTGAAAAGCAGGGTGAAGGGAGGGTAGACCCACAATTTTAGAATAAAAGTGTTCATTTTTTTCCAAATTTGCCATTTCAATTTTTCACTTAAAAATTGGGTTTTTAATAAAACTGAAACTTCTTCTTCTTTTTCCTTTATGCCTCTTTTCCTGGGGAGGGTCACAAGGACAGCATGGAGAGTAGGGAGGACCAGACCTTCTTTTCCTCGTCAACAGGTTCCAGCTCCTCCTGGGGGATTCCCCAGCGTTCCCAGGCCAGCCATAAGATATAATCTCTCCAGTATGTCCTGGGTCGGTCTCAGGGCCTATGCCCAGTGAGACATGCCCAGTATAGTTCCAAAGGAAGCCTCCCAGGGGGACATCCTTATCAGGTACCCAAACCACCTGAGCTGGTGCCTCTCAATCCGGAGGAGTAGCAGCTCTACTCTGAGGCTCTCCCATATAGCCGAGCTCCTCACCCTATCTCAAAGAGTAAGCTCAGTCACCCTGCAGAGAAACCTTATTTCCACTGCTTGTACCTGCGATCTTGTCCTTTCGATCATTACCCAGAGTTCATAACCATAGGTGAAGATGAGGACATAGAGTGACCTGTAAACAGAGAGCTTCATCTGAGAACTCAGCTTCCGCTTCACCACCACGGATTGGTACAGTGCCTGCATCACTGCTGCCGCCACACCAACTCTCTCAGGATTTTTACCTTGTTGTGATGGAGGGGCTTGCGTGTTCCAACAAACCCCAGGACTATATCATCTGGAGCCTAGTGCTCCAGGTAGGGTCAGTCTAGGCAAATAGGTCTGGGGGGAGGTTCTAAACTAAAAATGATCTGCATCAAGACCCTCTTGAAAGCCCCAAAATGACCACATGAACTCGCCTGGACTAGAGATACCAGAACCTACCCCTGGGAGGTGGTGTCAGGTGAGCATTGGTGGTCAGGCTACCCATATAACCCAGCCGGACCCAGCCCAAAAGGACAATGTGGACCCATTTCGCGGGGTCACCACCCACAAGGCGAAGGATGAGGGTAGGGTGCGATGCCAGAATGGCAGCAGGAGAGACAGACCATGCAATGGAACTGGCCCTCAGCAATGTAAAAAAATAAAACTTAAACTTTTTGTTGGAAAAATTTAGACTGATTCTATTAGAAACACAATGTGTGACAAAGGCTCAAAATAAGACACAAAAATATTATTCCTGTTGGAAACTTAATATGCTATGGGTTTAATTCTATTAGTGTAAATGGCCGCAGTGCATTCATTCTTTGTTTCTGATGTAAATAATTTTTCAGCAATAAAACTCAGGGAACACCAAATATGTGTGACTGTGATTTTGGGAATAAAATGAAGTACACTCGACAGTTATGGCTACTTACCAAATACCGATCTGTCTCTGGACTGTGAAAAGGATGCATTTTATATATCCCACCCTTGTTTCCTCCCAGGCCTTGCCAGGAACCTAAACTACAATCCTGTTTGCCTTTAAGACTACATTTCCCAGCAATCCCTAAGAAGAGTTCCAGTCCACTCTGTTTATGGAATGTTGGTCTTGGGCCTTAAAAGGCAGTAGCAGTATGAGATTTTTCCCCAGGCTGCCTCTGCCTCACTTACTGTGCCCTCTGTCCCCCAGGTATTGTTCCTGGAATGGAGACATTCTATAGGTAGAGCTAAATCTGCATTGCAGGTGCATTACATATACCAAAACTCTTGAGAAATGTTAAAAGGAAGTATGGAAAAGAGTGTTCTTTGGTTGCTCGATCAAAATTGCTCTGTTAGTAAGTTCCTCAGCTGTATATATTTTAGGAGTGTGGTGAAGGTCTTTGGATGATTAAGTATGTCATCTTTTATCAGAGGAGTTTTTCAAAATCATGGTGTCATTAGGTTTCAACTCTAGTTGCTTTGCTAGATTTTCTCCAATGTTATTTTCATGGTACTATTCACTGGGGCAGTCAAATGAAAAAAGTCCCCAAAACAATACTGTGTTGAGCCCAAACAGCGAAAGTTGTATAACTGCACAGGAGATCATGTTGTAAGTTATATGTTCCCAAACCAGAGCGTTATATGTGATTCCCTGAAACCACAGGAGAGTATGACTCAGAAGGAAGGAGCCAAAATATTTTTAGGGTTAAGAAAGCAGCCTCATTTGGATTTTGGAAGGTAACTGCGGGGAGATCATTTTTTTCTTATTAATCAAAGTGTGTTAAGTAGTTCCAAGCTTTGTGTGCTTCCTGCCTTTGTTATGTCTGTCTCTAGAAGACAGCATAGGATTTTTTCTCACAGTAATCTCTGCCAGACTGGTTCAGAAATGCAAGATTTTCCCATCAGCTCTTTTGATTATCATTTGTCAGGCAGTGTCAAATCCCACTATCAGGACAAAATGGATTTCAGGGAGCTATGTTTAGGCTGGCCATAAAGGCAGACTGTCCTTCCAGATTTTGTTAGCTATTACCAGAATGAGCAATAGGGTCAGTGAACTCAAAAGCGCAAGTGCTTCATGTATACAAATATCTGCTATCAAATCACACTTTGTCTGGGCATAGTGTAATGCATGATTTCAACCTTTTCCCCCATTGTGTCTCCCTGTCGGATAGGAACCCACTACTTGCTTCTGTTTATATCTAGCTTTTTATAAACAGTAAAGATGCATAGTATGTGGGGCCAGAGCTAGCTGTATGTTCCCTAAATTATTAACCCCCATGTGCCACCCTAATGATAAATAATTCATCTGCCTCCTAGGTGTGTGCATGCTTTAAGTATTTATACTCTGTTACTGTGATTTTCAATGGTCACCCAACTCCCTTAGGTTCCTTTAAGGCTGACATTTTCAATCTTTACTCATAAGAAAATCCCTCCAGCTGCTGATTGATTGAACTCCTTCCAGTTAGTCAACATCTTTCTGACAATGAGATACCGGACAGAATATATATTTTTCCAGATATCATCTCACTCAGGCTCTTGAGAGAGGATCCTGTCCCACCGTGCTCTGTGACAAGATATCTCTTGGGCAGTGTCTTAACTGCAACGGAGGTGTGGTTTTACGTCAAGCTAACTCTTGCCTAGAAGTTGAACCCTAGGTAAGCATCCCAGAATGACACTGACCCTTTCTGCAGATCTAAAAGTGATGGAGGTTTCTTGCTGGATCATTCACAGAATAGTTGGATAATGGTCTTTCTAGACATGATGCTTAGGTACCACAGGTGACAGATGCCTTGCAATGTATGATTAATGAGCCCAATTTTTCAGAGGTGCTCAGCACCTGCAGGTTCCGTCAGCTGCAGTTATGAGTGCACAGTGCCTCTAAAAGAATCAAGCACATGATCCCTTTGTATTACAGTGGCACCGAGGGGCTCCAGTTAGCACTGGGGACTCACTCTGCTAGACAATGTACATACTTACAGAAAGATACAGTCCCTAACCTGAAGAGTTTACTGGCTAAGAGCGTGATCCAACTTCCATTAAAGGTAATCGGAGTCTTTCTATTGATCTTAATGGGTCTTGGATCAAGCCCTAAATATTTAGTATTTGCTCCCAGTCCCATTTCCATATCTTTTTCCATGCTGCCAGGTGCTTCCCTCTCCCAGTAAAGCAAGCTGCCAGCCTTTCTGCATTCAAATCCCTCCCTAAAGTCACACTTGTTCCAGAATGCCTACAGCCAGTAAGGTTAAAGCTGGAAAATAATCCAGGTTATTCCCTCCTCTGAGCTTCCCAGTGAGTTCTCTTGTTTCTGTGTGTCTCTTTGAGACTATAAACTGTGAGCTAGGAATGTCTTCATTTTGTGTCTTGTGCGGTCATTAAATAGTAGTAGCAGTAGTAATAATAATAATTAATAAATAGGTAGCTGCAGCTCCTGAATAAAGGGAATAATGGCAAAGGAAGTAGGTTCTGATCACTGTGTCCTTAGCAGGAAGGACATAAGCAAAGAGACCAATAACAACCTCACAACATCCATTGCAGTCATTAGATTCAACCACTAGGGATCAGACATTTATACTGATTAATTAGCTCCCAACTGCACACTACTAATTTATTTTCTCTTTTATGTGATTGTCTCTCACTGGATAGCCATGTCTGAGTTGAACTTTTATTTTTGCAATTACAATAAGCAGTTACTAAATTCAATACAGTAAAAATATTTATAAGCATGTGATCAGTATACTTACAAATAGGCTAAACCAGGGGTGCTTAGACCCATACTGGTTGGCTCCAACGTGATCAGGCAGGTATTAGTAATGAACCCTTTAAGAGTTTATTTTTTATACAAACAAGTGATGTCATTGCCAAGAATTGACTTCAGATAATTTACTAGCTTTAGCAAATGCTAGTTTGAAGCAGTTTCTCCCTGCTACTTTTCTTTCTTCAAGACCTTCCCTTATTTTCTTCCCCACCTGCTCCCCGCTTCCTGCCATCCTTGCTTGCACAGCAATACAGTGGGAAGGTTTAGGTTTTTTTCTTTTGAGACAATTTCCCTTGGTCTTGTTACTGCAGCTGTTTTTACTTTATCAGTTACTTTTAAAACCATACATCCTCATACTACAAGTATCACTACTTACTATTCTCATGGCCTTCATTTACTTGCTAATTGGAGCCTTTTCCATATTGGTCACAAAGTGTAAAGGGAAATGTTACTTTCTTAACCAAACTTAAGCTAACTTTTATTATTTATTATTATTATTTATGTATTTATTATCCTATAACAGGGGTCGGCATCCTTTCAGCAGTGGTGTGCTGAGTCTTCATTTAGTCACTCCAATTTAAGGTTTTGAG
This sequence comes from Gopherus evgoodei, assembly GCF_007399415.2. Classification (NCBI taxonomy): domain Eukaryota; kingdom Metazoa; phylum Chordata; order Testudines; family Testudinidae; genus Gopherus; species Gopherus evgoodei. The sequence continues at coordinate 33,118,712 of NC_044322.1, forward strand.
TGCCAGTAATACCTTCTAAAATGTTAAAATGTCTCTTTCTACAAGTCTATAATATATAACTAAACTATTGTTTAAGTTATATATTGTCTAAAAAATGAGGTTTTTAAAATGTTTAAGAAGTTTCATTTAAAATTAAATTAAAATGCAGAGCCCCCGGGGACCAGTAGCCAGGACCCGGACACTGTGAGTGCCACTTAAAATCAGCTCATGCGCCGCCTTCGGCACACGTGCCATAGGTTGCCTACTCCTGTCCTATAAACAGATGCCTTTATTCATTTTTCCCTGATGCCTCATTCATTGGAGACCAGCCTGTGGTCTCCAAAAAGCTAGAGGTTATGACAGTGTCCAGCATTCTACTCAGGAGATAACAAAATGTGGATAAAATGTACAAAGGTGTGCCAATTTACTCATAATATGGAAAAGAAACTAAAAATGCTTTCCATTACTACTATTTTTCATAAATGTTATGAATGTAGCATATGTAAAACAGGAAACATTGAAGAAAATGAAACAAGTACCATGTCTCCTGCCTTTTGTTAGTTCTTTGCTTTCCTTCTTCATAAAATTGAGGAGCTGTCCCTTAGAATGGACATTTTCCTTCCTTCGGTATATTTTTATTTCTGTTGTATCTATTTCTATCTCTATTCTATCTGTATATATATTTCAATTATATCTTTCTCACAAGATTCTTTTTTCCCTATATATTTTTCTGTGTTTTCTTCATTTTTTTGGTCTCCTCTGTGCTCTTTTCTTCCATCAAGTCTCTCTTCCTCTCCTCCACAAATACCCTATTTTTCTTATTATTATCAAACCTAATGCCCATCCACACTCTGCAACAACTCATCACTTCTGTCCTTTCTCCAGTTTCTGCCTCCCCTGCTATCCTCCACTTCCAGTTTACCCTGTGTCATGTGACAGGGTAAAAAAATCAATTTTCTTTTAATACCGAACAAGGAACTTTATTAGAATAAGAGAAACAATAATAAAGTAGCAACTGGCTACTTCCAAACTCAGCTTTCTGGTTCTCATCTAGTCTATTCATTTCAGCTCTTATGCTGCCTGCTCCTCACCTCCCTGTCCCAGCTCTGGGGTGGCAGCAGCTGCTGCAAGATCCATCTAAACAAGTTCCATTTCTAGAACAAACCCTCTTTTAAGGATTTCCATCCATTTGGACCTTTTGGCCAGGAGACTGGTTTGAGGCTTGCCTTCTCTCCTGTTGACCAATTATGTACAACTGAGTTATTATTAGGGCTTGAAAAATAAAGAATCTGTAGTGCAGCGGGTTGATCACAACATGATACCTTACTGAAGCTCTCAAGCGGAGAAAAAAATATCCAGGTTTTCTTGAGAAGATAATATCCATGTTGAGAGAAGGAACTTCCTTCAACACTTATGTGCTTAAAGAAATGGGGCTCTATCATCTTTCCATCATTATCAAGGAATTATTTTAAGGAGGGTTATCACTGGTGATTTTTTTTAAGACATGCTGAAATAGGGGTGTTTTCACCTATGTCTAATATACACAGTTTATTCCATAGTGTAATGAGCATGATAAAAGCCTGATAAGTAACACTGTAGAGGCTGTGTCATAGAGTAACTTAGGATAATTTTATCACAGGACCAGAATATATGTGATAGAGAAGCTAGGGAGTGTTGATACCTCCAACATTTTGCACTCTGTACTTTAGTTGAGTAGAATTTTGCTGGAATCCAACAGTATAATATATTTATGATTTTTATTAAGAGTGAGCAAGGAACGGGTGAAGACATTAGTGTGACATTGTTGACCTATCATAGCCCAGTTTTCTTCCCATAAGGACTAAGCTCTTCATCCTAACTTTCTGGAAAGGGGTGGATTGTATACAGATATTTATTGAGAGAATAGCAGTAATTGCACGCAAAATGAGGTTTGGCCCCAAATCCGGCAATAATGTCTTCTAAAAGTGACTAGTTATTTCTGCAGCATGGGGTTAATTCCATTGAAAATGCCATGGACATAGAACTGATGGAAGCCTAACTGTAAGGTGAAAAGAAAAAAGAGAAGAAACTTTGGACAGAACATCAACCTTTTCTTAACCACCACTGGATGGAACATGACACCTCCTAGGTCCACCTAGGAGCCACTGAAGTCTCATTCAGTTGCAAAAGCCAAATCCTCCAGCTGCTGCTTCTCAAGTGACCATTTTATTTTAAGCTGCCACCCAAGCTCCACATTTTCCTTATCTGGCTCTCTCAACACAGGTACTAATGCGGAGAGTGGACTAGATGATACATCTGAGGGAAGGGAGCAGAAGGAGACTCCACTGATTGGAAGGCATGAGATGCACTGTCCTAAGGATGGAAGTTCCACGACCACCACTCCCAAGAGAAGGAGGCGGGTGATGGTAGTCGGGTCTCCCTCCTCATGGGGACAGTGCATCTCATCTATCTGCCGTCCTGACCGGGAAAACTAAGAAGCGTGCTGCTTTCCAGGAGCTAGAATTCACGATGTGACTGAGAGACTGCTGAGACTCATCAAGCCCTCGGATCACTACCCCTTCCTACTTCTCCACATGGGCACCAATGATACTGCCAAGAATGACCTTGAGTGGATCACTGGAGACTATATGGCTCTGGGATGAAGGATAAAGGAGTTTGAGGTGCAAGTGGTGTTCTCATCCATCCTCCCTGTGGAAGGAAAAGTCCATTGAATCACGGAAGTCAACGAATGGCTATGCAGGTGGTGTCAGAGAGAAGGCTTTGGATTCGACCATAGGATGGTGTTGTAAGAAGGAGGAGTGATGGGCAGTGATGGGCTCCACCTAACAAAGAGAGGGAAGAGCATCTACGCAAGCAGGCTGGCTAACCTAGTGAGGAGGGCTTTAAACTAGGTTTACTGGGTGAAGGAGATCAAAGCCCTGAGGTAAGTGGGGAAGTATAGCGAGAGGAAGCACGAGCAGGAGCGCATAAGAAGTGAGGACTCCTGCCTCATACTGAGAAAGCAAGACGATCAGTGAGTTATCTTAAGTGCCTATACACAAATGCAAGAAGCCTGGGAAACAAGCAGGGAGACCTGGAAGTCCTGGCACAGTCAAGGAATTATGATGTGATTGGAATAATAGAGACTTGGTGGGATAACTCACATGACTGGAGTACTGTCATGGATAGATATAAACTGTTCAAGAAGGAAAGGCAGGGCAGAAAAGGTGGGGGAGTTGCACTGTATGTAAGAGAACAGTATGACTGCTCATGGCTTCAGTATGAAACTGAAGAAAAACCTGAGAATCTCTAGACTAAGTTTAGAAGAGTGCGCAACAAGGATGATGTCGTGGTGGGAGTCTGCTATAGACAACCTGATCAGTGGGATGAGGTGGATGAGGCTTTCTTCAGGCAACTAACAGAAGTTACTAGATCACAGGCCCTGGTTCTCATGGGAGACTTCAGTCACCCTGATATCTGCTGGAAGAGCAATACAGCAGTGCACAGACAATCCAGGAAGTTTTTGGAAAGTGTAGGGGACAATTTCCTGGTGCAAGTGCTGGAGGAACCAAGTAGGGGCAGAGCTCTTCTCACAAACAGGGAAGAATTACTAGGGGAAGCAAAAGCGGATGGGAACCTGGGAGGCAGTGACCATGAGATGGTCAGGTTCAGGAGCCTGACACAAAGAAGAAAGGAGAGCAGCAGAATACAGACTCTGGACTTCAGAAAAGCAGACTTTGACTCCCTAGGGGAACTGGTGGGCAGGATTCCCTGGGAGAATAACATGAGGGAGAAAGGAATCCAGGAGATCTGGCTGTATTTTAAAGAATCCTTATTGAGGTTGCAGGAACAAACCATCCTGATGTGTAGAAAGAATAGTAAATATGGCAGGTCACCAGCTTGACTTAACAGTGAAATCCTTGCTGATCTTAAACACAAAAAAGAAGCTTACACAAAGTGGAAGACTGGACAAAGGACCAGGGAGGAGTATAAAAATATTACTTTGGCATACAGGAGCAAAATCAGGAAAGTCAAATCACACTTGGAGTTGCAGCTAGCAAGAGATTTAAGAGTAACAAGAAGGCTTTCTTCAGGTATGTTAGCAATAAGAAGAAGGTCAAGGAAAGTGTGGGCCCCTTAGTGAATAAAGGAGGCAACCTAGTGACAGAGGATATGGAAAAAGCTAATGTACTCAATGCTTTTTTTGTCTCTGTCTTCACGAACCAGGTCAGCTCCCAGACTACTGCACAGGGCAGCACAGCATGGAGAGGAGGTGACCAGCCCTCTGTGGAGAAAGAAGTGGTTCAGGACTATTTAGAAAAGCTGGACGAGCACAAGTCCATGGGGCTGGATGTGCTGCATCCGAGGGTGCTAAAGGAGTTGGCAGATGTGATTGCAGAGCCATTGGCCATTATCTTTGAAAACTCATGATGATTGGGTGAGGTCCCGCATGACTGGAAAAAGGCTAATGTAGTGCCCATCTTTAAAAAAGTGAAGAAGGAGGGTCCAGGGAACTACAGGCCAGTCAGTCTCACCTCAGTCCCTGGAAAAATCATGGAGCAGGTCCTCAAGGTATCAATTCTGAAGCACTTAGAGGAAAGTGATCAAGAACAGTCAGCATGGATTCACCAAGGGCAAGTCATGCCTGACTAACCTAACTGCCTTCTATGACCAGATAACTGGCTCTGTGGATGAGGGGAAAGCAGTGGACATGTTATTCCTTGACTTTAGCAAAGCTTTTGGTACAGTCTCCCACAGTATTCTTGCCGCCAAGTTAAAGAAGTATGGGCTGAATGAATGGACTATAAGGTGAATAGAAAGCTGGCTCAGCAGGTAGTGATCAATGGCTCCATGTCTTGTTGGCAGCCGGTATCCAGCGGAGTGCCCCAAGGGTCAGTCCTGGGGCCGGTTTTGTTCAATATCTTCATTAATGATCTGGAGGATGGTGTAGACTGCATCCTCAGCAAGTTTGCAGATGACACTAAACTAGGAGGAGTGTTAGATATGCTGGAGGGTAGGAATAGGATACAGAGGGACCTAGACAAAGTAGAGGATTGGGCCAAAAGAAATCTGATGAGGTTCAACAAGGACAAGTGCAGAGTCCTGCATTAGGATGGAAGAATCCCATGCACTGATACAGGCTGGGGACTGAATGGCCAGGCAGCAGTTCTGCAGAAAAGGACCTAGGGGTTACAGTGGATGAGAAGCTGTGGACAAATTGGAGAATCCAGCAGAGGGCAACAAAAATGATTAGGGGGCTGGAGCACACGATTTATGAGGAGAGGCTGAGGGAACTGGGATTATTTAGTCTGAAGGAGAGAAGAATGAGGGGAGATTTGATAGCTGCTTTGAACTACCTGAAAGGGGGTTCCAAAGAGGATGGATCTAGACTGTTCTCAGTGGTAGCAGATGACAGAACAAGGAGTAATGGTCTCAAGTTGCAGTGGGGGAGGTTTAGGTTGGATATTAGGGAAAACTTTTTCACTAGGAGGGTGGTGAAGCACTGGAATGGGTTATCTAGGGAGGTGATGGAATCTCCTTCCTTAGAGGTTTTTAAGGTCAGGCTTGACAAAGCCCTGGCTGGGATGATTTAGTTGGGGATTGGTCCTGCTTTGAGCAGGGGATTGGACTGCTCTTTTTTCAACTCATCTTACATGAGTCTCTCCTCCGACCCTCTTTATCTGACTCTTCCATGCTTTCCTTCCCCCTTTCCAGGTCCCATTCTTCATTAACTTTCACTCTTACCCACCCATGCTTCTCCTTGACTGTCTTGTGTTCCTCTCCCAACTCACAGCTCCCCACATCAGTCTCATGCCTTTCCTGGTTTGTCTCTCACCTAGAGCTCAGCAAATTTCAGCGGCTGAAGTGAAAAATCCTTCCCAATTTTCTTGGGACAAACCAAAATGGAAATTTTGAGGTTTTCTCACCAAAGTGAAACACGAGAATGAATAAATAATAATAATTAATTGCAATAATAATTCTGGGTCAAACAAAACATTCGATGCAAAACATTTTTTTCAGTTTTTTAATTTGTTACATTTTTGGGTGATCACCACTTAAAAAAATATTTAAATCAAGCTATCTAAATTTTGAAACAAAGCATTGTTTTGAAGCAAAAGGTCAAAGCACTTCATTTTGAAAATGTCAAAACAAATGGCTTTGCCTTTCAATTATGTATTTTTTTCATTTCTTTGATCACAACCATTCCCCAAAGTGGAACCAAATTCATAGCTAGTTTTGATTGCCCCAAAACTACATTTTTCAGTGAATAAACTATTTGACAAGAAAATGTCACCTAGCTCTACTCCCACCCCTTCTGCAACTCCTTACTCATCTCCCTCCCTTCCTCTTCATAGCTCATCTTTTTTCCACCATCCTTGCCCATCACCCTTTATTGCAGCCACCCTTACGTGCAACACCCCTTTTTTCTCAGCTCTACTCCCACCTTCCCTTGCCCATCTCATGTCCCACAGTCCATTGTCTGTCCCACATTGTACCCCAATTCCCTGCTCATCCTTTTCAGTGCCTAGCTTGTACACCTCCCACCACTGCCTCTCCAATTTGCCCCCCTATCCACCCATCTTGCAGCCCTTGTTGGATCTGCTGTGAGTTGTTACAAGCTGTTGAATAGGGGAGTAGGGCCTAGCATGTGTGAATTGGAGGTTGGGGATGGAGGGGAAACTCTTGCTTCAAGGAAATGTCTTCCCCGCAGTTAGCCTGGGTAACTGGCACCCAGGTCTTAGCACCCAGACTAGCCTAGCTGCGGGATGAACAGCCACACTGCAGCAAGACATCTGAATCACTACGTCCTCTTTGTGGCTGGGCTCCCATGCAGGGCTGGCTTTATGACCCGCGGAGACTGATTGGAATATTCGGCGGTGATCCAGTGCTTTGGCGGCTCTTCGGCGGTGGGGGATCTGCTCCAGGTTTTCTGCAGCACCAAAGGACACCCCCTCCCAGCCACCAAAATGCCTCCTAAGACCCCTGGAGCGGTACCCCAGCCATCAAAATGCTGCCAAAGACCCCTGGAGTGGGGGCCCCTTAGGCGCAGGGCCTGATTTTGGGGGATTGGATGAATCGGCTTAAGGCCGGCCCTGCTCCCATATGTGTCACTAGGACCTGTGCGGGAACATACCACAGTTGGTTACACTGCAGTAAGCTAAGCCACTCTATGAGTCTTTCCCACTGAATTCTGGAGATTTTGTCAGTCCTTTTTGGCACATGGGGGGAATTGTGGGAAGGCACTGGAGGACTGTGGGCTCTGAGTGGCTTAGCCTTCCTCCTCACTGCAAAGTGGTTTGGTAAACCCCCAGCTGGGCCAGTTAGCACGACTGAAAGCATCACCACACTGGAGTGAGTGGGTTGTGTGTGTAGATGGGAGGAGTGCTGGGGTGACATCATCCCAAGAAGAGCATGAGTTAACCCTGCAGGGAAGGCACGGGCTGTGTGATGCAATGGCTCAGGCTGACCTGTTCAGCTCAACCTGAGCAGAACAGGTGCTGAAGGGACAGCGCCCTCCCTCCCCCACCTGTACCTCCTCCAGTCCCCCAGGATCTCAGGGACCCAGCCCTCTCCCCTGCATGACAGGGTCCGTGAGACCCCCAACCCTGCCCTTTGCCTGTGGGGATCGGCGGGACCCCAGCCCTTCTCCATCGCCACCGGGAGCCGGGGGCCCCGCCCCTCCCTGGCATCACAGGGTGCAGCTGCTCGGGTCCGAGCCGTCCCCTCCCCCCAGCCGGCCTGCAGCGCCGATGCCCGGGATAGGGGCAGTGGGAGCGCGGTGCAGGCACCGGCCGAGGAGGAGCCCCAGGAAGGACCCCGAGGCCGAGGCGGGCCAGGCCGGGGCCGCCATGGACGCAGCGATCTGGATCTATCAGTTCCGGCTGATCGTGCTGGGCGACTCCACCGTGGGCAAGTCCTGCCTCCTGCACCGCTTCACCGAGGGCAGCTTCCCCGGGCCGCTGCACTGCGACCCCACCGTGGGGGTGGACTTCTTCTCCCGCCTGGTGGAGATCGAGCCCGGCAAGCGGGTCAAGCTGCAGCTGTGGGACACGGCGGGGCAGGAGCGGTTCAGGTACAGGCGGCTCGTCTCGCTCCCGGCCTCCTCCCAGCGCCTCTGCCTCCCCGCCCATCCCCGCGCGGCCCGGACCCCGCTCCTGCCTCCCCGCCCATCCCCCTGCGGTCCGGACCCCCTGGCTCCCCGCCCATCCCCGCGCGGCCCGGACCCTGCTCCTGCCTCCCCGCCCATCCCCCTGCGGTCCGGACCCGGCTCCTGCCTCCCCGCCCATCCCCCTGCGGTCCTGACCCGGCTCCTGCCTCCCCGCCCTTCCCCGCGCGGCCCGGACCCCGCTCCTGCCTCCCCGCCCATCCCCGCGCGGCCCGGACCCGGCTCCTGCCTCCCCGCCCATCCCCCTGCGGTCCGGACCCGGCTCCTGCCTCCCCGCCCATCCCCGCGCTGCCTGGACCCTGCTCCTGCCTCCCCGCCCATCCCCCTGCAGTCCGGACCCCCTGGCTCCCCGCCCATCCCCGCGCGGCCCGGACCCCGATCCTGCCTCCACGCCCCTCCCCGTGCTGCCCCAGGCCCTCCCTCCTGGTTCCCTGTGCTGCCCCAGGACCCCCTGCCTCCCTGCCCATCCCTGTGCTGCCCTGGGACCCCTCCCCTGCCTCCTCACGCTGCCCTGGGACCCCCTGCCTCGCCGCCCATCCCCCTGCCACCCTAGCACCACACCTGGGACCGCCAGCCTGCCCCCTACTCTTCCCCAATCACTCCTGTGCCTTCCCAGGACCAGCCCCACACCTGGAACCCCTCCATCACCCTCCTGTCTCCACAACTCACCTTGGACACACTCTGCCGCACCCTGATCCCACCTGGGCCACCCTCCTGCTGCTCCTCCCCTGCAGACTCCCCCGCATCACTCCAGGGACCACACTGTCGTCCTAGACACTGCTTTCTAGGGTCCCCTCTCTCCCCGAACTGCCTGTAGCCATAGGAACTCACCTCCACCCCAATCTCCATACTCCTGTCTTTCATCACACACTTCTCATTCCAGCCACTGAGACCCCCCTCCTGTCTCTCCTCCCTCTGGAGAAGGCAAAGCCAGGCATCTCTCTTTCCCCCAAAGCACATTCTCCTCCCTTAAACCAGACTCTTGATGACCACTGTGCTTCCAGCATGTTCCTGAGCTTGGTGGGGTTAAATTGTGACAGGGACCCTTGCAGGAGATTCATTTACACACACCATCTTCCTCCCTTGCAGATCAACAGTTCCTCTACAGCTGACAGGGCAATCTATTCCCTGGACAGGGAGACAGAGTAACCAAGGCGGCAAGTTGTATGGGCCCATGATGCCTGTGATCCAACAAGTTCAGGGCCCAGGGGCCCAGATCCTCCAATGTTCGAGGCCGAGTCTGTCCCTGGCCCAGCCTACCGCCCCCGCACAACTTCCCCTGGAGCATCCCTACCTACACCGTGGGCTGCGGGCGGCTGCCTTGCCGCTCCACGCTGCACTCCTTCATTGGCTGCTGCCAGCTACAAAAGGGAGCAGCAGGGGCGGCAGGCTGAGGTGGCGGCACAGCTGCTGCCTGTGGAGGGAGGAGGTGCACACGTGATGGCAGCCCTCCCCCCTGGCACCCTCCACAGGGGAGGCAAGGGGGCTTCCTGGACCTGAGAGGGGCCTGTCCCTTAGGAGCACATGCAGTGATGGTGCTGGGTGAGTGTGCTTCTGGAGGGACTAAGGAGGCCCCGTCCTCAGAGTTTGCTGCTGCTGGCAGGGAGAGGGCTGGGGGACTATGGAGTCCATCTGTCTGGCCCAAGCCCCCAGGCAGCCTGCCTGTACCCCAAACTCCTCATTCTCAGCCCTGCCCCACCTAGAACCTGCACCCCACAGCCCTCACCCTACACCCCTACCCTCTGTCCTAGCCCTGAGCCCCTCCCACACCCCAAACCCCTCATGCCGCAAGCCTGGGAGGGGAGGAAAATTAGAGCAGCGCTGGCATGCTCAGCAGAGGAGCGCTGGGGAGGGCTCCCTGGGTGGGGCTAGCTGCCGCGGCGGGCAGGGTTAGCTGCTGCGGAGGGGGGCGGGGTTAGCTTCCGCAGGGGGGGCTCCCCAGGCCAGGTTAGCTGCCATGGAGGGGGGGCTTTCAAGGGAGGGTAGCTGCTGCGAGGGGGAGCTCCCCGGGTGGGTTAGCTGCCGCGGCGGGTGGGGTTAGCTGCTGCGGAGGGGGGGTCTCAGGTGGGAGGGGTGGGTGGGCATGGTTAGCTGCCATGGGGGGTGGTGGGCGGGGTTAGCTGGGGGGGTGGCGCAAGGTGGAAGTTTCGCCTGGGGCGCGAAACTTCCATGCACTGGCCCTGTGGGCACCACCAAAAATCATACAAACCTGCAACCCTGGAGATTAACCAGCAACTTTCCTGGGCTTGCATGAGTCGGAAGGGCATAAATATATTTTTGCAGAGTCAGGCCTCTCCAAGATTAGTGCTGAATTCACTGCTGATAACAACAGCCTCTTAATATTTTTCAGCTTCTTAGTGTTTTCCTACAAACAAATGTAAAATATAAATACAGGTCTAATAACTAGTAGTCACTCTGTTTTGATTTTGCTGACAAAGGGCCAACATATCCAATCAAGACTGTTAGTTGACTCAAAGGGATGTGAATAAAATACCATCTGAAATCAAATAATAGCCATCATTTAACATGATGATGCTCAGGGGATATCCAATGGTGAGTCATGTATGCCGTTGCTTTGACATTTACCCACTAGTGTATGTGTTCTCCAATACCCAGCAGATACCAGAGGAAATACTGTTAAATGTGTTTTGTTTGTTAATAGACATGTCTTGACAGATGGCATACATAGAAATTATGAATGCAATTGTTGTGCTTAGCCTTTTAAATCTATTCAAGCATGTTATAAATAGATTACTAAAATATAAACAGTATGTTGGAAACTTGTATATTTGTCCTCTGTTAAATGAAGAAAAATGTAGATCATAATCAAGCTATAACCTTTGGGAGATTAGAAGATGCCAAAAGGTCTTCTTAACTTACTAGGATGCTTTTCTTGTAACAATAAAAATGACCAAGCAGTGTATAGGTCTGTTTTTCAAGTCTGCTCCAGCTCCTTTGCAGTGTCCCACTGGTGCAAAGCTACATTGAGCCTGGCTTAATACACTCCCAGAGGATTTCCCTATGTGAGGGGAATCCGTAGTAGTTGTATGCCAGCCCACTGCTGGTCCCAAGGCTAGGGGACATCCCCAGAGAAAAGTACGTTTTGATGGTGTACTTGCCACGACACCCTTTTCAAATCTCTTTCTTTCTTCTACATCCTATGGTAAAACTTCTGAGAAAGGGGAGGGCTGGGGGTGTATCTGCCACTGGTGTCTTGGGATTGGGATCGGATTCTAAGTAGGCTCATGTAAACACCATTTACATTGCTGAGGAGTGTATTACTTTTCAGTTAAAGTGGCATGGTTTTTACTACCTCTGCAAAGTGGGTAAGCACTAGATGGCTCCTTATACTGAGATCAGATAATACAGTGATGGATACAGTTTTATTATTATTAATTTGTTTGTATTGTGGTAGTACCAAGGGGCTGCAATCATGGACCAGGACCCCGTTATGCCAGGTGCTGTCCAAAGAGAACAAAAAGATCTCTACCTTATGGCGTTTACAATCTAGTGGGACAAGAACCTAGATAGACTATATTTAATGAATATAAAGTGGTTATTCACCGTGTATTTCTGACCAAGATAGGATAAGATTTCACCTAAATTAGTTCATTTCTTTGCCTACCTTTTTGCCTAAGCCTCACACTATGCCAGGGAAACTAGCTTAAGAAAGTCTGTTCGTGGACTCAGAAAAAGTCCAAGGAGAGATGATCTATGCTCAAAGGTCATCCAAGGGGATTTAGCATGGCCTATAGTCAAGCTTGTTATGACAAATTGTTTGTACCAGAGAGACTGTGGGATGTTTTAAAGCTCATTCTACCGGAGTGTTAACATCAATAGCTTCCCTATAAAGTGTTTCGATTTCTGGTACTGCCATTTGTTGCTCAGTTTATTCACAAAATTATTCTTGGTTCTGAGACTCCAGCTTATGCCCAGATCAGAGAGCACTGCTACTGTCTTTATTTAATTAAGTATTCACCAGCAAGCGTTAGCAGATAACTGCAATAGGAGGGCTAATTTACTATGTCAGGGATCTGCAGAGACAATTTTATGATAGAGGAAAAAGGGTTACTTACCAGTAACTGCAGTTCTCAGAATTTTTTTGCCTATGCCCATCCATACCGACTCCACTTCTGTAGCGTGTTTTTGGTGAGCTAGATGAAGCTATGAGAAACCAGATTTGTTAGGGGTGGTGCTTTTTATAATGGGGGTTTACAACCTCAGATCAATGGTGCTAATGTTCCAGAATGGTCATACTGCTTTGGAATAGTATGTTCACAGCCACATGAAGACTATGGATTCTGAAAGGCAACCATATTCTCCTTGGCCTCATTTATTCTTCCAGAACTCCACTGGCTCAGCTTTTGAAATGCATATCTTTTATAGGTTTCAGAGTGATAGCCATGTTAGTCTGTATCAGCAAAAACAACGAGAAGTCCTTGTGGCACCTTATAGACTAACAAATTTATTTGGTCATAAGCTTTTGTGGGCTAAGACCCACTTCATCAGATGCATGGAGTGGAACATACAGTAGGGAGATATAAATACACAGCACATGAAAAGATGGGAGTTGACTTACCAAGTGGGGGGCCAGTGCTAACGAGCCAATTCAATTAAGGTAAAAGTGGACTGTTCTCAACAATTGACAAGAAGGGGTGGGAATCACTTTTGTAGTGCTAATGAGGCCAATGTAAGCAAGGTGGCCCATTTCAATCAGTTGACTAGAAAGTGTGAGTATCAGCAGGGGAAAATTAGTTTTTGTAGTGACCCATCCACTCCCAGTCTTTATTCAGGCCTAATTTGATGGTGTCCAGTTTGCAGATTAATTCTAAGTTCTGCAGTTTCTCATTGGAGTCTGTTTTTGATGTTTTTGTTGTTGAAGAATTGCCACTTTTAAATCTGTTATTGAGTATCCAGGGAGATTGAAGTGTTCTCCTACTGGTTTTTGAATGTTATAATTCCTGATGTCAGATTTATGTCCATTTATTCTTTTGCGTAGAGACTGTCTGTTTTGGCCAATGTACATGGCAGAGGAGCATTGCTAGCACATGATGGCATATATCACATTGGTACATGTGCAGGTGAACGAGCCCCTGATGGTTTGGCTGATGTGGTTAGGTCCTATGATGGTGTCCCTTGAATAAATATGCAAACAGTTGGCACTGTGGTTTGTTGCAGGGTTTGGTTCCTGGGTTAGTGTTTTTGTTGTGTGATGTGTAGTTGCTGGTAAGTATTTGCTTCAGGTGGGGGTGCTGTCTGTAAGCGAGGATTGGCCTGTCTCCCAAAGTCTGTGAAAGTGAGGGATCATCCTTCAGGATAGGTTGTAGATCCTTGATGATGTGCTGGAGAGGTTTTAGTTGGAGGCTGTAGGTGCGGCTAGTGGCATTCTGTTACTTTCTTTGTTGAGCCTGTCCTGTAGTACGTAACTTCTGGGTACCCTTCTGGCTCTGTCAGTCTGTTTCTTCACTTCACCAGGTGGGTATTATAGTTCTAAGAACGCTTGATTGAGATTCTGTAGGTGTTTGTGTCTGTCTGAGAGATTGGAGCAAATGCGGTTGTACCTTGAAGCTTGGCTGTAGACAATGGATCATATGATATGGTCTGAATGGAAGCTGGAGGCATGTAGGTAAGTATAGCGGTCAGTAGGTTTCTGGTATAGATTGGTGTTTAAGTGACCATCGCTTATTAGCACTGTAGTGTCTAGGAAGTGGATCTCTTGGGTGGACTGGTCCAGGCTGAGGTTGATGTTGGGGTGGAAATCGTTAAAATCCTGGTGGAATTCCTCAAGGGCTTCTTTCCCATGGGTCCAGATGATGAAGATGTCATCAATGTAACGCAGGTAGAGTAGGGGCATTAGGGGATGAGAGCTGAGTCAGCCATAAAAATTCTAAGTCAGCCATAAAAATGTTAGCCTACTGTGGGGCCCTGCGGGTACCCATAGCAGTCCCACTGACTTGAAGGTATAAATTGTCCCCAAATCTGAAATAGTTGTGGGTGAGGACAAAGTCACAAAGTTCAGCCACCAGGTTTGGCGTGACGTTATCGGGGATACTGTTTCTGATGGCTTGTAGTCCATCTTTGTGTGGAATGTTGGTGTAGAGAGCATCTACATCCATTGTGGCTAGGATGGTGTTTTCTGGAAAATCATGAAAGGATTGTAGTTTCTGTAACAGGCTGGATCACAGAAACCCCTTTGGGACTGCCACCTGATGTGCCTAGACTACCTCTGAGCCCATTTTCCCTGTCAACTTGGGACTTCAGTACTTTCCCTTGTTTGAGCCAGACACACTTGCCTGCTGCAAACACAGACCCAAGTCTGAACCATGTCACCCACAAGCTGCAGGCTTACTGAAAACAGCTTAAGAAGTGCTCCTGTCTCCTGCACTCAGATACCCAGCTGCTAATGGGGTCCAAACCCTAAATAAATCCATTCTACCCTGTATAAAGCTTATACAGGGTAAACTCATAAATTGTTCGCCCTCTATAACACTGATAGAGAGAGATGCACAGCTGTTCGCCCTCCCCACAGGTATTAATACTTACTCTGGGTTAATTAACAAGTAAAAAGTAATTTTATTAAATACAAAAAGTGGGATTTAAGTGCTTCCAAGTAATAACAGACAGAACAAAGTAAATTACCAAACAAAATAAAATAAAACATGCAAGTCTAACCTAACAGTAGGAAACTAAATGCAGGTAAATCTCACCCTCAGAGATGTTCCAATAAGGTTCTATGACAGACTAGCCTCCTTCTAATCTGGGTCCAGCAATCATTCACACCCCTGCAGTTACTGTCCTTTGTTCCAGTTTCTTTCAGGTTTCCTTTGGGGGTGGAGAGGCTATGTCTTGAGCCAGCTGAAGACAAAATGAAGGAGGTTCCCAGGGGCTTATATAGCCTCTGTCTTGTGGGTGGAAACCCCTCTCCCCCCTGGGTAGAATTACAGCTACAAAATGGAGTTTTGGAGTCACATTGGCAAGTCACATATCCATGCATGACTCAGTTCTTTACAGGCTGATGTCATTGTCCACATGCTAGTTTGAATGTCCCCAGGAAAGCTCAGATGTGGATTGGCGTCTATCAAGGTCCCTTGTTAGTCAAGTACTCCCAATTACTTGAATAACGCCTTCCCACTATATGACCAGATTTAGTTGCTTCCTACAGCAAACACTTTAAATACAAGCATAGAGCCAACACTCATAACTTCAGATATAAAAATGATACATGCATATGAATAGGATGAATACATTCAGTAGAACAAAACCTTTGCAAAGATATGTTACGTGGCATATTTAGCATAAAACATATTCCATTTATGTCATATTTACATTCATAAGCATATTTCTGTAAAGCATTACGGGGTGCAACATCACAGTTTCCTCAGGAAGTCAGTGATGTCTTAAAGATAGCTGGGAGTGCTGGTAGGGTAGGGCCTGAGGAGAGAGTCTACACAGCCAGACAAACCTGCTGTCAGGATGCCAGTGCCTGAGATGATGGTGCATCCAGGATTCCCAGGTTTATGTATCTTGGGTAGCAAATAGAATACTCCTGGTCGGGGCTCTAGGGGTGTGTCTGTGTAGATTTGTTCCTGTGTTTCTTCAGGGAGTTTCTTGAGCAGATAGTGTAGTTTATTTTGGTAACCCTCAGTGGAATCAGAGGATAATGGCCTGTAGAATGTGATGTCAGAGTTCCCTCGTATAGTTAATCTCTTATGAAGGTTTTTGAACATTTTATTAATGTTAGCATTCTTCTTTCGACACAGACACACATCCCAGATTTACTTATTTCAGGTATAAAGAAGAGGTACTGACAGAGATCCAGGTGTCAAAGAGGAGACACTAAGACATATTGATAAAAAGTAACAAGACACCAAGGCTTGATGGTCTTTATATAATAGAATGTAAATTTGGCACTCCTATTTACTCTCTTATAATACAAGAACAAAGGGCTATTAAATTAGATTGTAAGATGTCACATTTAAAACTGATAAAATAAATACTTTTTTACACAGTGCATAATTAACCTGTGTAGCTCACTGTCACAAGATATCACTGAAGCCAAGTGCTTAGGCTTGGTGAGCAAACAGTTTTTGTACTGATTTAACTACCGTACTTTGATTAGAGGTGTATATTTTTAATCAAATTAGTTAAATCAGTACAAATCATAGTGTAGATGAAGCTATTTTGATATAAAGGTGTCTTACATCAGTATAGTTTGTTATTCGTCCCTACACAAATAAGCTATATCAATGTTAGCACCATTTACCAGTATAACTGTGTCCACATTAAGGACACTTCAACTGTATAAACAAGCCCTTGGTAAGATTTTTTAAAGTATTAGACATTTACATGGCTAATAAGAACATCCATAGTAATATCAGATAGGATAAAACATTATAAAGGATATAAGCTTCATGCTTCAACTCATAAATTAACTTCTAATTGACACAGGTTAGGAAAAACTTCCCCTCTAGGCAGATTTTTTCCATAGTTGTCCATCACAGAGTTTCTTGCACCTTTCTTTGAAGCATCTCATACTGGCTATCGTCAGAGATAGGAACTAGACTAATGGACCACTGATGTAATCCAGTATGGCATACCCCGTGTTCCTATCACATTCTTCATAGCTCTGCATTCTGTTTCTGCAACATGGAGCTTCTAGAGAGGAAGTTGGTTATGGAAGGAGATTTTAGGTAAGCAGATCCAACAGGTGAGTCAGAATGTGATTCTGAATTGGGAGCCGATCTTATTATTTGCACAAAATTTGCAAACATGAGTGACTGAAGTTAGTCAGGCTCCTGAATCCATTTTTAAGTACTAAAACCATGGCCTGGTTTTCAAAGAAGATGAACAATCTCAGTTCTCATTGAAGTGACACTGTACCGTAGTATATTTGTCTACACATTAAAGCAAAAAAATAAACTTCCAGGTTAAGTGAGAGGAAACTTTGAACAATCTGTATGTGAAACTCACATGAATCCAGACTGGATAGTTTTTTCACATGACCTTCTCACATGTTAACACATTTGTTTTTTTCCTATGTATGACTGAATGCAAAGGTACCTCATAGGAACAAATAATTTGCCGTTGGCAATGTCAGGACAGAATTGAAGAGAGAATGGATTGGTTGCCAGTTTGACTGGGTAGTGCTTATTACCTGCCTGGTTCAGTAGTGAGTAGGTAGTGTGGACTTTAAATTATTTTTTCAGCCGTCCCTGGCGCTAACCCACGTTGATTACTCTTATGTAATGAGCTGCAGACATACATGCCATGGGGTGAATTAAAGACAGAGATTGAACTTGAATTTAGCTTGCCTTGTTGCTCTTAGTTTTTCAGATGTTTACAATTATACATGGAGTTTTTAATATAGATTAAATATAAATTGTGTGAAAGGCTATACCTTTGTTATGGAGGTAACGGTAAAGGCTCCGCAGTTAGGGTCAAAATAGATTATCGTCCCCAAACTCACAGCACTGCCTCTATGAGTAAAGAATGAATTTTCCATTCACATATAAGTAAATCCGTAAATCAGTTTGAGTTCAAATTAATTAAAAACTGAGTCCTTTAAGAAATTTAGCAAGTGTCAATCTTTTCTTTATTCTGAATTATCTTAATAATGGAATAACACAGACTCTTCAACTTTCCATATAATTAAAATGAATTGTAATCTTGCGCATAAGCTATATTTGAAAAAAAAATAGATTGAAATTAAACTAAGTTATTCACGATTGTTGTATTTAATTATTATGATTATATAGACTACAGACGGGCTCAGGTAACTTTTAAGTGGGGCCA
Source organism: Gopherus evgoodei (assembly GCF_007399415.2). Taxonomy (NCBI): domain Eukaryota; kingdom Metazoa; phylum Chordata; order Testudines; family Testudinidae; genus Gopherus; species Gopherus evgoodei. Next base: position 33,136,629 of record NC_044322.1, read on the forward strand.
TTGTGACTACAGAGGTAAATCAACCAATTACCACCCTTCTCCTACAGCTAATTTGCATGCAATAAGTCTATTGGCTGTAATGAGCCAGTGGTATGAAGCAGACTGGACAGTGTGTCAAGAATTTTCATTGGTTGATTATTTGACCCAATTATCACTGCTCCCTAAAGTTTCTTTGCCTGCATACTAGCTTGGGCATCTCTGTGTGAAAGTCTCCCCATAGCACTGCTGCCTCAGCTCCACTAAAGCATCAAGCCAGACCTTCTGGGGAAACTGAGGGAGGAGTGCATGGGGAGCCCTTAAACCCCAGAGTCATTGGGATTCTGGCACTGGGCTCCCCAAACCTACTCTCATATTTTGCCTGTCTCATTAAGACCATCCTCTAACTCATACATCAATAAGAAATTAAGGGTCAGAGTCATCTGTGAAGTTTGACTGGTTTGCACTGCTCTGATGCAAAGCAGCTGTACAGCTATCTTAACTGGCTAGTGCACTCTGGCTGTTTTGCTCTGCACTAATGTACCAGTGAATTTGCCCATAAAAGGTCATTTTTTTAAATTATTTACGGTTAATATTACATATCATCAAATCATTAGAAATTTCACATGGTCAATTTTGCTTTAGGTTTCTTGTTTAATGTTGTTTGAAATTTTTAATAACTTTTAAATACCATGGAAATTCCAAGACTGAAAACTACATTTTGATGCACATAAGGTTGAGAGTGTATATCAGTAGCTTAAGGGTAAAAACATTGCATAGATGTTGTAATTATCCCAAAACTATGCATTACAAAGCCAGGATATTATATTAATGCATTATGCTTTGTAAAACATGGTTTTGGAATAATTATACCATCCCTGTAATTTTTTAATTGATTGATATGTACTCTCATATTTAACTCCATTATAATATACACCTCTACCTCAATATAACACTGTCCTTGGGAGCTAAAAAATCTTACTGCATTAGAGGTGAAAACGTGTTATATCGAACTTGCTTTGATCCACTGGAGTGCGCAGCCCTGCGCCCCCAGGAGCAGTGCTTTACCGCTTTATATCTGAATTCGTGTTATATCCGGTTATATATATATATATTCGTGTTATATCTTGGGCTGGGAATAAAAATAATTCTCTTTCTAAATTAGATAAAGGTAAAGCTTTAGTTTGGAAAGTTTCTTTCATTTTAGTAAAAATCAGTGAGATCAAAATCAGAAAGAAACTGATGGCTAAATAAGCATCACTCTAAAATGAGCATCACTCTAAAAATACAGTTTGATTTGATTCATATAGTCTCTAATTTATTTTCAGAAACAGTTGTCCAGTGAATAATATCTTATCATTGCTTTCATTTCGAATGACTGTCAGGGACTTATTTTTTAACCTAATTACTCAGTTTAATCTAAAATCACGTCTGAAGTAAACAATTTCCTCCTTCATTAAAGCTAGTTTAATCAGGATTAATTAACCTACAGAAGGATTCCTCTAAATGAGAAGTCATAATTTCAATAAGCATTTTAGAATCTACATTCAACAATATACTCTCAATTAAAACAAAAGAGTGTGAAATTATTATTCTTTGGAGGGTCAGTTTGCTGCATGATTTTCTGACAGAGCAATCTCATTTTCAACAGGAAACTGTTGTAGAATATAGAATTATTTTGTGGGCTTTGTAATTATAGAATTCAGGATCAAAGCCATCTGGTTCCGGTTTAATATCTGCTGTAGCCTTATTTAATCTATTGAACAGGCAGAGACTTATTAAGATTTATTTGAATATGTTCTGTTCAACAAAGATCAACTTTGTCAAAAAAAACCCTGCCTTTTTGTTGAAAAGTGTTGTATGAAGATTACAAATGTATTATTGATAGCTTTGATACAAACTCTCTTGTTGCAGATCTGAAATGATAGCAGTCCTTTCAATAATCTGATATCCTTTAGTTAACATTGTTTATCTGGGGGTGGGGGTTGTTTTTGTTTGTTTTTTTTGAAGATAGAATGTTTTACTATAATTAGCAAAAGTGCAAATGGTTCATAGGTTTCATAACCTGTAACTGGTTTATATGGAGCAGAGAATAAATATAACATTGTTTTTTCTAAATGATTTTTAGACTCAAGTTTAGTAACTCTCCTAAACTTGGTTTGATTCACACTTTGCAAATCTTTGTGATATCATGACTCTAATATAATAATCTAGTAAGAGGGAAATACTATATATTTTATTTTCTCTTTTACAATAAACTTCTTTTAGGTCTGATATTGTAGCACTTATTTGCACATTGCTAGTGATGTCAATGGGTGTTTTGCTTATGAACTGCATCATGCTGTTCATAATTATTGTGATGGTGGTCAGACAGTGGTGGCACAAGAAGAATGTCTGAGATGTAATTAAGCTCTTTTCCTTTAAGATTGGGCAGGACAGAGTGAGTTGAGAAATAAATTTAATACCATTGAAAAATACTGAAAGATTTTCCCTTAATATTAGTAAGGACCAAATTCTGCCCTTTCATATGGTTTCATAGAATCTATAGCTGAAAGACCTAATGTGCATCATCTAGTCCATGCACTTTCATCACTACATGTTAGAGGATAGTGTGAATGAGCACCACTGAAGTCAGAGATAAAATGCATCTACTAAGTCACTGAGGCCCAGCTCCTCAAAGGTATTTAGGAGACTAACTCCCATTGAGTTGAATAGAGTTAGGCACCTAAATAACTTTGAGGATCTGGGTCATAGTTCATTTCCCAGCCAATGCTGGAATGTTCCCCAAAGTGTATTTTTCTAGTGTTTGCTCAGTCTAGTTTTAAAAATCTCAAGTCTGGGGTCTTCCATGACTTTTTTTGGAGTGACTGTTCAACAGCCTAATAGATCTTAGTGCTAGGAAGATTTTTCCTGATTTTCAGCCTCAATTTCCTACTTCTTAATTTTATCTCATCACTCATAATTATACTTTCATGTAATACACTACTCTAAATAATTGCTGTCCTTAAGTTTAAACCTCTTCAAATATTTGTAGACAGTATTTCCACACATATCTGCCCTCCTTAACTGTCACTTAATCAAGCTATACCCATCTAAATCATTTTTTAAAAAATCTTTCCTCATGTGTTTTCTCCAACCCACCTCTTTTGCTGTTTTCTGAACTCCCTCAAGTTTATCAGGTTCTCTTTAATAACGAGATCTGAAAATGAAAGATTTATTTGACTTATGATTGTACCAAAAGATAGAAACTATTCTCTCCCTTATATGATGCCACTTCTTACGTAATCCAAAATTACAGTTGCCTTTTTTAATCATTTGTTTATTTTGCAGAACTGTTTTTAGTCAATTAAACAAATAATACAGGCCAGATTCTTAGGTGGTGTAAATCAACATTGCTATAGTGAAGCCATGGAGCTACACTGATGTACAGCTGAGGATCAGGTCCTGTGTATGTAAAACACACAGGTGTACATGAGGTATTATTTAAAGACAAATAGACAGTTCATGGATATTTGATGTCACATAATTCTATATAAGAAACTATGGTACTTGTATAGCATTATTCCAGTATAAACCAATATCTAATTTTCTGTCCCCTGTTGCTTATATCACTGTCTGCATTACTGTTTTCAAGGATTTTCTTCAGATTGCTTGCATCATTTACATTGTTCCAAGTTAAATCTCATTTTGGTGGCAATATTTCTAGTCTCTCTAGATCCATTTCAATTATTTCTTATGTCCTTGCTTGCATTTGCAGTTCATCCAAAGCATCATCTGAAAATTTCAGCAACATGCTAGTTATGCCCTCTTCTAAATCATCAGTGAAAATACTGAGTAAGACAGAGCCTGACACAGATCCTTTAGACACTTCACACAAAGTATTATCTACCCTCTATTTATGGTTCTTCAGCCAGTTTTCAGCAACGTCATTTTTCAGATCCAAGCCAATTTGAATTAATATTGAGGGTAAGATTCCATTTGCTTCACTTTAGAACTGCGCGCACACACACACACACACACACACTCTCATATATCCACAATAGAATTTGCCCCTAAGATATTGGAATAGATCAGTCCAAAATATTAGGGTAAACAATTAGTCTTACCCTACTATACAGCTGCTACCCCTTCAAATGCAACTTACTGTGACTACCAGAATTTAATTATCCCAGGATTCACGTACACAACTGCAACATCATTATTTGAGTTTGTTATACCATTATGTTCAAATTGCAATAAAAAACTATACAGGTTATAAACTGAACAGTTAAGGAGGGTTACTGCCATAGAAAAATATGTTATCAAGTAGGATTTACCCTGATCCAAACTATTTTAGCAGCATCCTCAGAGGTCATCATAGAATCATAGGACTGGAAGTGACCCCAAGAGGTCATCTAGTCCAGTCCCCTGCACTCATGGCAGGGCTAAAGCATTGTCTAGACTAGCGGTGGCCAACCTGTGGCTCTGAAGCCACATGTGGCTCTTCAGAAGTTAATATGCAGCTCCTTGTATAGGCACCGACTCTAGGACTGGAACTAAAGATGCCAACTTTCCAATGTGCCGGGGGGGGTGCTCACTGCTCAGCCCCTGGCTCTGCCACAGGTACTGTCCCCACTCCATCCCTTCCCGCCCCCTTCCCTGAGCCTGCCACCCCCGAAGAGCCTCCTGCACGCCAGGAGACAGCTGATCAGGAGGTGTGGGAACGGAGGGGGAGGCGCTGATCAGCAGGGCTGGGAGGGGTGGGTGACTCTGGGAGCGGAGGAGATTGCTGATGAGTGGGCTGCTGACATATTACTGTGGCTCTTTGGAAATGTATATTGGTAAATTCTGCCTCCTTCTTAGGCTCAGGTTGGCCACCCCGATCTAGACCATCCCTGGCAGGTGTTTGGCTAACCTGCTCTTAAAAATCTCTAATGATGGAGAGATTCCACAACCACCATAAGAAATTTATTTCAGTGCTTAACCACCCTCACAGTTAGGAAGTTTTTCCTAATGTCCAAACTAAACCTCTCTTGCTGCAAGTTAAGTCCATTGCTTCTTGTCCTATCCTCAGGGGTTAAAAAGAACAATTTTTCTGCCTCTTCCTTGTAACAACCTTTTATGTACTTGAAAATTGTTATCATGTCCCCTCTCAGTCTTCTCTTTCCCAGACTAAACAAACCCATTTTTTTCAATCTTCCCTCATAGGTCATGTTTTCTAGACCTTTAATCATTTTTGTTGCTCTTCTCTGGACTTTCTCCAATTTGTCCACATCTTTCCTGAAATGTGGCTCCCAGAACGGGACACAATACTCCAGTTGAGGCCTAATCACCCTGGAACAGAGCTGAAGAATTACTTCTCATTTCATAGTATATTGAAGGCCCATGACAGATGATGTTAGAGGAATATTAATTAAAAAACTAGAAAAATATATAATTAATATGGCATACATTAAAAGGATTTAAAACTGGCTAACTAATAGGTCTCAAAATGGAATTGTAAATGGTGAATCAGCATTGAGCGAGTGTGTTTCTTAGTGGGGTCCTACAGGCCTCTGTTCTTGACCCTACACTATTGATCATTTTTATTGATGATCTGAAAGAAAACATAAAATCATCACGGATAAAATTTGCAGATGCCACAAAAACTGGGGGAGTGGTAGATACTGAAGAGGTTAGGCTCACTGATACAGAGCTGTCTGGATTGCTTGTTAAACTGGGATCAATGTGGTTTAATACTGCTAAATGTAAATCAATATGTCTAGGAACAAACAATGTATGCCAGACTTACACAATGGGGAACTCTATCCTGGGAATCAGTGACTCTGAAAAAGAGTTTGGGGTTGTGATGAATAATCAGCTGAACTTGAGCTCCCAGTGTGAAGCTGTGGCCAAAATCCATTATCAGAGGAATATCAAGTAGGAGTAGAGAGGTTATTTTACCTCTGTATTGGGCACTGGTGCAATCACTGCTGGAATATGCGTTCTGTTCTTACGTTCACAATTCAGGAAGGATGTTGATAAATGGAAAGGGTTCAAAGAAGAGTCACGACAATGATTGAAGGATTGGAAAACACACTTTATAGTGATAGACTCAAGGACCTGAGGTTATTTAGTTTAACAAAAGAGAAGGTTAGGGGGTAACTTGATTACAATTTATAGGTACCTGCTGAGGAACAGATATTTGATAATGAGGTCTTCAATCTAGCAGAGAAAGATTAAACGCGATCTGCTAGCTAGAAGTTGAAGCTAGACAAATTCAGACTGGAAATAAGGCCTAGATTTTTAACAGAGAGGGTAATTAACCATTGGAACAATTTACCAAAGGTTATGTTGGAGTCTCCTTTGAAAACAAGATTGCATATTTTTCTAAAAGATATGCTCTAGGAATTATTTTGGGGAAGTTCTCTGGCCTATGTTATACAAACTAGATGATCACGATGGTCCCTTCTGGCCTCGGAATCAATTACAGATGGCTAGAGCCCCAATGCTGAATGTCTCATTCCAAGCCTGAGTAATTGTAGCATAAAGAATTTTGGAAGCCCTGTGCCATAGATAGGCAAGAGGTAAAGAAAGGTTCTTTGTCAGAGCTGTAATAAGTGCATTTGTCCCTCTGATTTGTTTTTGGCCAGTGTTACAGAACTTCCTTTCTTGGTCTTGTGATATATTTAAAACTGTTAAAATTGTAAAATATCACCTTCAGTTGTCAAGGGCTTTCCTGATCCTGCTTGTAAGATGTGGAGCTCTGTAGGAAAGTGTGCCATCTGGGTCAGTCTGTGCAGAGAGCCAGCCTAGAGCAAGGTGGGTGACTTGTGCCTCTTTGCTTTAGGGAGCATCTGCTTTGTCTCCCTCTGTTTTTGATTTTGGCAAGTTACAGTTCAGGATTCTAAGAAATAAAGTAGTGTTGTGTTGCAGCCTTCCAGAAAGAGTGTTTTATTTTTCTAACTTCTCTCTTCGTTTGCCATGAACATAACAAGTCTTATTGCTGCTGATCTCAACAGGCATGATTATCTGCACAGAGTTTAATATCAAGGAATTGGTTTGAGAGGAGATTACAATAAGTATACTTGTCTATGGCAAAGTTAAGCTCCAATTCTGTCAACACTGTTCCATGTGCTTAATTGTAGAACTATTCACATGAGCAGAGTTAAGTCTATGCATGAGTGTTTGCAGGCCGGGCCGTCCCTAAGGAGGTACAGGGTCCGGGACAAATCGGCCACTCTGCTAGTCTCCTCGCCATCTGCCTGGCACACCTGCCCACCCAGCCGCTGCTCGCCTCCTCATCCCCCCACCCACCATTCTCCTTCTTGCCATCTGCCCACCTCCCCGCTAGTCCCCTCTCCATCTGTCTGGCATGCCCTGCCCCTGCCCAACCACTGACCTGCCACTCGCCTGCCTCCTCACCCCCCTCCTGCCTGTCCACCTGCCGCTCGCTTCCTTCCTCACCTCCGCCGCTCGCCTCCCCATTTGCCTCCTCACTTGAATACCAGGACAAATGGTGTCCTGATCATACTTTAGTCAGGACGTGGGACAAAGGGCTAAATATCAGGGCAGTCCCAATTTTATCAAAGTGCGGGACCCCCCCAAAGTGCAGGGCTGGGGCGGTCGCCCTGATTCACCCTACCCAAGGGACAGCTCTGTTTGCAGGATCAGAGTCTTATCTTTAAAAAAATTTAGTGGTGAATGCTGTAATTCTTTTTTCTTGAATATGTGCAACATGGTAATTTTTACCAGAAATGCCTCTTTCCAGACTGAGTCTGCATCCAAAACTGATATCAGAGATGTTGAGTCCAAAGATGCTGCATGCAGTGACAGCTTTTGGCTTTAAGAAAATATGGACAATGAACATGATCAAAGACAACTTCAGTAAATAAATTCTGGCTCATGAAAAAGAACAAATGTGTATTTTGTGAAGAGATGGTAGCAAGTAAAGAATGTACTGCTCCCCTGAAATATTAACTTGAGAAATGTAATTACATTCCCTTTAAACTCTTGTTTTTCCCCCCTTCTCTCTTTACTTTTCAGATCAATAACACGATCTTATTACCGCAATTCTGTTGGCGGCTTACTGGTGTTTGACATCACAAACCGGCGATCTTTTGAACATGTGAAAGACTGGCTAGAAGAAGCTAAAATGCATGTACAGCCATTTCAAATTGTGTTTCTGTTAGTTGGACATAAATGTGATTTAGTGTCACAGCGTCAAGTGACAAGAGAAGAAGCTGAAAAACTTTCATCTGCCTGTGGTATGAAATACATAGAAACCTCAGCAAAAGATGCCACAAATGTTGAAGAATCCTTTACGATTCTGACCCGAGACATATATGAACTTGTAAAGAAAGGAAAAATTTCTATACAGGATGGATGGGAAGGTGTTAAAAGTGGCTTTGTTCCAAATGTTGTCCATTCATCAGAGGAGGCTGTAAAGCCTAGAAGACGATGCATCTGCTGAACTCATAGCATGCCAAAGGCATATCAGGTGTTTAGAGAATGATACCAACATAAATAACATAATTCTGAAGACATAATAGATCATGATGTAGCTGAATCACCAAAATATAATTCATTTTTGTATCATTTTGTCTAATTCATAACTTCATAACATTTAAAGTGCTTTTTTCCCACAGAACAATAACTTTGAGCAGTCTTCAAGAAAATAAATTAGATATTGCTTAAGGAAAAATATGTGCTAAGTAGCAAGATGATGAGAAAGTGCAATAATCATCATGGTAACATCCTTTATGGGCTTTGTATTTTGAACAGAGTTTAAAATCAAGCTCTTGTATATAGGCCAAGTGCTGATAAGCTCGTTGCTCCAAATCATCCTGCCTCCATTTTGGGATAAAAAATATTATAACCTGTACTTTTTTAATTGTGATTCTTCATTCATGAAGAATGGATTTGCTAAAAGACAGCTAAGATTTAGAGCACTGTCGAATTTCATAATATAAATCACTTTGAAGAAAGCAAACTGAAAGATTGCTCCATCAGCAAACACTTTTGTTATGACTGTGAATACAAGCCTTACTAAAGAAAAAGAATGTATTTGAGAAGACTAATATATTTATATCCTAAAACAGGGAATAGAAGAAATGAAGTTTAGTATGAAATATTTTCTGAATCACCAGTGTAACTAGATGTAATACAACAAATGGTATAGCCATTATTCTAGATGCATAGAAAATAGGTTTTCCAACTACTAGATACCAAGAAAGTAATTTAAAATTTGTGAAGTGTAAAATTTTTGTTAAAATAGGAGTTGCTATAGGCAAGTACGATGGTTGTGTATTTTAAGGAATCAGTTTACACTTCTGAACTATAATAATTAATTCATCCATGAAAATATTTATCACAGTTGATAACCTAATATTTATAGGGCCAGATCCTCAGCTGGGATAATTGGCATAAAGTTATGCCAATTACACAAGGTGAAGATCTTGTCCACTAGCTTTAGAGAATAATTCTGATTCTGACTAGGAGTAAGATTCAAGAAAATATTTAGGGCTATGTCCTAAGGGGACTCCTGCCCTGAATATGGAGAAAATAGGGATTGGTTTATTCTCAGACACTTTTTGTCAAATTGTGGTCCACAGAATGAAAGGTTCTGAGAATCTTGCAGTTGGGAATTGGCCTGTTGGGAGGGGAGAGAGTCCATAAGAGGATTTCACTCTTAAAAGGTAGACATAGAATGAAAAAAGTTGGAGTATCCCTGTTCTAAGAAAACAAAGAACACTGAATCTTAAACTAAGAAATTTGACCCAGCAAACCTGCTGCATTTTAACTGACCTTGGGCTCACCTTCGTAACTACCTATGGGCATAACAATACTTGCTTTGTGCAGAATATTCCTCTATGTGTCACTTATATGCCAAGTAACCCGATGTCACTTGTATCCTGGTGGCAAAACAGATGGATGGCGATGAGCGCTTACCTCTGAATCAACTGCACTAAAAATCCCTTGACTTCAAATGGCATTGAACGGAACTCTTCAAGGGCCTTATTCCCATTTATATTAAGGCCCCTTTATGCTGGCAGAGTGATATAAAGGGACCTTAGCATAAATGGGAATCTGGCCTAAGATTCTAGTGCCATACTATCAGGGGCTGCTCTAGACATTTCGCTGCCCCAAGCATGGCGTCATGCCGCGGGGGGCGCTTTGCCAGTCGCCAATCCCACAGCTCTGGTGGACCTCCCAAAGGCGTACCTGTGGAGGATCCTCTGGTCTCGCGACTTCGGGAGGACCCTTCGCAGGTATGCCACCGAAGGCTGCCTGCCTGCCGCCCTCCAGGCAACTGGCAGAGCGCCCCCCGTGGCATGCCACCTCAAGCACGCGCTTTGCATGCTGGGGCCTGGAGCCGCCCCTGCATACTATAGCAGTTAATATAAATCTGCTGTGTGCCGTGAACTAAACTATTCCTGTGTATTACATGCTGCTAGAGGCAAGGTGCCTGATTCTCCACTGACTTTCACCTTTTAGAGCTTGTCAATACAAACACTTAGTTTACAGCTAGCTGAGGTGGTGCAGCACGTTAAGGGTATGTCTACATTGCAAAGGAAACCCCATGGCATTGAGTCTCAGAGCCCAAGTCAACTGCCTCAGGCTTGCGGGACTCAGGCTGCAGGGCTAAAAATAGCAGCATATCATTTGGGCTGGTGCCATGCCCCCCGCTTTTTAACATGGGTTTAGTTTGGGGGGGCAGGGTTGGTCTCGGGCTTACAGTTTGGGGGGGCAATACTGCCACCAAGCGCAGCCCATGCCAGCACCACTCCGCACCTGCATGAGGCTTGCAGTTTGGGGGGGCAACGCTGCTCCCTGCTACCCAAAATATGAGCATGTTAAAATAGGGGAGTGCATAGCCCCCTGGTTCCAGCATCGCCCTCCCACTGTTACAAAGATTCCAGGGCCCTTGCTTATAGGTCTCAAAATATTTCCTCATAGCTTATAAGAGAGACAGCAAAGTCCAATGGCTAAAGCATCAGACTGATAGTGAGGAGACCTGAATTCTGACTCATTGTGTAACCATGGGCAAGTCGCTTGAGCTCTGTGCTTCAGTTTCCTCCTCTCTAAAATCGGAATGATAATTCTTACTCACCTTTGCAAAGCTGTTGAGATCTAGCATGACTATAAACCCTTGGGGGCAGGGACCCTTTTACCTGTGTGATTGTACAGCACTGTCACAATGGAGCCTGGAGACTATGGCTTCTACCACAACGCAAATAGTTACACAGATGAAAAGAGCTATGTAAGTGTTAAGTATCATTATTTTAAGTCTACATTTAATTGCATGCATCCCCAGCTCAAAGTTGTTCATTTGTAAAAAAAAGATTCCTGAACGCCCTGGAGTCAACACACTTTTCTTTCTATGTGGAAGATTTTTGGTGTGGGAACATTGGGGAAATGTTGGGGAAATGCACAGACTAATGAAAGCAGCAAAGAATCCTGTGGCACCTTATAGACTAACAGACGTTTTGGAGCATGAGCTTTCGTGGGTGAATACCCACTTCCTCAGATGCAACTGAGGAAGTGGGTATTCACCCACGAAAGCTCATGCTCCAAAACGTCTGTTAGTCTATAAGGTGCCACAGGATTCTTTGCTGCTTTTACAGATCCAGACTAACACGGCTACCCTCTGATACTAGACTAATGAAACAATCATCTGAATACAGCCTTAATGATCTCTGTTGGGAATGTTGTAGTCTTCAGTTAATTATGATGGGAAGGAGGATTTAACCAGTTTTGACTGTGTGAGGAATTGCCATAGCCAATAAAACCAGAAAGGATTTGCAATGCATTTTAAAGTATTGTGCACATATTCATCTTATTTGTAGCGCCTATAACTGTTGAATAATGTGTAAATTCCAACATTGCATATCTAGATAACATTAAAATGATACAGTACCGTCTCGCTACACACGTTTAATAGAAGTCTCTGCTGTATAGCTGACTTGATGAAATGTATGAACTTGCTTTTATGTTTTGCAGTGCAATATCTAAGTAACAGCTTGAGCACGTTGTAGATATCTGATTATATCTTAATGCACCTTAATTCCTTTTTCAAGAAAGTTTAAACATAATCACTTGAAACTAATAGTGGAGCTTAATATTGTTCTTTATAGCTCATTTTGCCTGCCAAATTAAAATATAGAAATGGTAGAGGGAAAAATAATCCTTTACAAATTAAATATTTTTTCTGAAGTATTTTACGTATGGTAAGTCCCATTTATGGATAAGTAGAATCCTAAAAACAAGTCTGTCTGCATTTGGATTCCAGTGTCCACTAATGCAGTGGTTCTCAACCAGAGGTACGCAGAGGTCTTCCAGGAGGCACGTCAACTCATCTAGATACTTGCCTAGTTTTACAACAGGCTACATAAAAAGCACTAGCGAGGTCAGTAGAAACTAAAATTTCATACAGGCAATGCTCTGTATACTATAGACTGAAATGTAAGTACAATATTTATATTCCAATCATTTTACTTTATAATTATATGGGGAAGATGAGAAAGTAAGCAATTGTTCAGTAATAGTTTGCTGTTACACTTTTGTATTTTTAAGTCTGATTTTGTAAGCAAGTAGTTTTTAAGTGGTGTGAAACTTGGGGGTAGGCAAGACAAATCAGACCCCTGAAAGGGGGTACAGTAGTCTGGAAAGGTTGAGAGCCACTGATCTAACAAAATTCTGGCATCCAAAACTTTGGTTTGTGTCCCACCACTGCAATTTTAAAAATGTTATTAGAGCTTTAAGATGTTTGAAAATTTGCTAGTGAAGAAAAATAATCTTGCTCTGCTCACTGAAATGCTTTACGCAGTAGAGTTCTTCAGATAACTGTGGCTTACAGTGTGCCCCAAGTGGCAGCACATAGCTTAGGAGCAGATCAGAGAATGAATTGTGACTCAAATTTAGTAAGTTTCTCCCCTGCTCCCCAACCCTCTGAAAGGAAGGGCAGCATAACACTTAGACCCTTTTCCTGATGCAGCTTGCTCCCCGCTGTGCATCCAGCCAGTCACTCTGGCTGGCAGGTGGAAAGAACAGAGCCTGGGCTCCTCTCTCTCCACTTCTTGCCATCCTTGCTCTCCCACAGGAGCTGGAGCCACGGCCTAAGCAGCCCTTATTCAGCCATACAGGGAAGAAAGGGGTGGAGGGGCAGGGCTAAGTCCCCTGCGTGTAAGAGCTGTGACAATCTAGCCAAAATGTTTTAAAATATTTTACAAAACCACATAGGACAATTGTTAATAGTTAAGATTCTTCTTGCTGGTTTTGCCGAGACAATCTTTTAAATAATTTCATGGAACACTGTTCCCAGAACAAAATATTTGAATGTAGTAATATTTACAATTCCTAATTATCAAAAACCCAGGAGCTAACACCACAGTAGTCTGACAGTAATGATTGTGAATTTCAAAGGAACAGGTACTATCCTTTTTGGAACTGAATCTACACATATTCATTTCAGAGACTGCGTACTACAAAATAATAAAGGTTGTAACCAAATTATTTGTACAATTATATAAACCACTTTAAAAGAATTAGTTGCTATGATTTGCACAACAAAATAAAGAGATTATGAATGTGCTAGAAGAAAAATCTGATTGCTTGTCAGCGATTCCTTATTTATTTATTTATTTATTTATACTGCAGTAGCACCTTGAGTCCTAGTCATGGACCTGGCTAATGGGATAATGAATAGTATTGCCAATTTCTGAAAATGTTTAGAAATAGGAGTATTTGTGTTGAATGCCACATTCAGCTGTCCATCCACTTAGGAGGAAAAAAACTTCCAAAAGCGTATCTCATTAGTATACCTACACTTTTGATTGGCTCAAAATGCTTAAACTTTAAAAGTGTGGTTCTCTGAAAAATGACTATATAAATATGGCATCCTCTTACTCAGCAATTCTTTCCTCAGCACTAAGGCTCTAACACATCTAAAACAGAGCGTTAAATTCTATTTTGTGTGCATCAACAACAGAATTGTCCACTAAATTACAATTGCTGCGCAAATCTGTTGAAGGCAGAGGTTGCAAAAATGTCACTGGGGCCATAATACGAAGACAATATTACACAGGTGTAATTGAAGACATAATTTGGCCCACAGTACATTTATTACTGGTGACAAAACGTGAGAAGGAAAATACCTAACCTGACTCTCAGATTCCAGGTTCCTTTTGTGGGGCAGGGATGGCAGTTAGAAAAACGTCCTTTTTACATATAAACTAGGGACATTTGATGTGGAACCACTGAGACCACAGGCGCCAACTTTCTAATGTGCCAGGGGGTGCTTGATCCTGGTCCTGCCCCAACACTACCCCTTCCCCCACAGCCCCACTCCCACCCTGCCTCTTCCCACCCCATGCCGCCCCTGCCCATAGGCACGGGAATTAGGGTTGTGGGGGATGCTGCATCACCCCTGGCCTCCCCACTGTCAGCCCTTTGCCCGGGTCCCGGATGCCACCCCGCATCAGGGTCCTGGCTGCTGTCCCCACACCAAGGGCTCTGAGGGCACCCCACGCCTGGGGATCTGCTGCCGCCCGGCACCCAGGGCTTTGCTCCTGGCCTCAGCTCTGGGAGGGCAAGAGGGGGTGGACAAGGGTAAGGGGGCTGGCTTTCAGCACCTCCACTATTAAAAATGTTTCAATGCCATTGCCCTGCCTTGCCTCCTCCTGCCCCCTCCTCCAAGCACACCCTGCCCTCGCTCTCCCCCCACCCCCCGCACTCCTGCATGCCACAGAACAGCTGATAGCTGCGGAAAGTGCTGAGAGAGAGGGAGAGGTGCTGATCTGGGGGCTGCCGGTGGGTGCTCAGCACCCACCATGTTTTTTCCCATGTATGCTCCAGCCCTGGAGCACCCACGGAGTCAGCACGAGTGACTGAGACACAATGAACATATTGCTCCACACAAACATCTTTTTCATCAAAATATTTTTGTTGCAGGCACTAGTGAACAGTGAAATCAAAATCTCACAAGAATAAAAAATGCTGTAATACTCACTCACACTGGAAATACCAACTCCAGCACACACAAGCAAGACTCAACTTCCTGCTAAACCAGGTCAGCTACAACAACATAATAACATGCCACACAACAACTACACGCTAAGATAAAGATACAGCACAATTTAGTGGTGGAGGTACTGCCTACAGTAATCATTACAGCTTTCCCCTCTCTAGTTGAATAAGAATTTAAATAGTAATTTCAGTGAATCTGGGCAATCTGTCTCTCCCTGTCCACTCCGCCCCTCTCAAATTTCCTATTGGTCTGTCTGCTCAAGTCATATATTCAGTCAATGAATCATCACTAGTAGTTGGATCTAGATTATCAGCAAGTGCAGGAGTCATGTCCTTTTGGTCAGTCCTATCCACTGTGTCTGCTGAACCCTGCAGCGTGTTGAGATCCCAAGGACAGCCTGGCAATTCTTCCTCCACAACTGGTCTCCCACCATGAGCCACGGGAACCTGCTAAGGGACTTCCAAATCATCTTCTGCATCCCTTTGGGATGGTGGTTGAGCATCTTCAATGTTTGTCCTCCCCTTTCTGTCAGTGAATCTGTGCACCAGTTCTCAATGTGCTACAAAGGGAAGAGTTTTTGCTTCTAGTATTATCAGCAAGGATAAGTTGTTTAGGTTTTTTTAATTACCATGCAAGGTCCCATCCAAAAAGGAGTAAATTTGGGATTTTTTTCGGTTGTGTAGCCACACCTTCTCTCCTTCCTGGATGGGCATATGATTCTCCTCTTTCCTGACTCCTGTGTTTCCTGCTTATCTGTACCTCCACCATCTGAAATGCTGCCCTCAGGTCACTGATATAAGACACTGCAGGGGCATACGGAGGCTTTTGGGGGCCCAGGGCAAAACCTGATACTGAGCCTTCAAAAAATTATCATGGAGACAAATGAGTTTAAGAAGAATACTCCAAAATATCATGAAAGCAAAGGTGCAAAAACACTGAGGGGAGGCCCCAGAAACGGGGGTTTGGAAAGCAAGCCCACCCCATACTTACCCTGCAACAGTGGCTCCTGTGACGGGTTTCTTTGGTATTTCCCCCCCTAGAAGGATGTTAAATTTAATTACATTATGGTTGCTATTATAGTGTGGTTCAACTATGTTCAACTCTTGGACCAGCTCCTGTGCTCCACATAGGACTAAACCAAGAGTTGCTGCTCCCCTTGTGGGTTCCAGGAATAGCTGCTCCAAGAAGCAGTCATTAATGGTGTCTACAAATTCTATCTCCACATCTCAGTCTGAGGTGACATGTACCAAGCTAATATGTGTATTTGAAATCACCCATTTGTTGTCAGATGCTACCGGCGTGGTGCTCTGCTCTGTTCACAGTTGATATCAATCGGCTACGTGCATGTGTTCCCTCTGTGTGCTGTCCCAGCTCTGCGCAGATAGCTGACACAGCAGATCCCAAGAAAACCCCCAAAGACCACAGACTCCAGTAAGGTACGAAGGCACTTCGGCCAGGTTTATTGTCAAATGAAGCACAATAATAGTTCCTTCTAGACTTTACTCTACAGAACATACTACGAATATGTGCCCCCTGGCAATGGGCTCAGCTCAGTCAGTGGTGGGACTTTCCACTGCCCCCTAGGCTGGACAAAGACATCCACTCAGGGATGCATTCTTATACATGGGTACAAACAAGTTACACATCACTCCTGATGTATTGAGGTGCAACCCCTCTATGTAGCAAGGTACAACCCCTCTATGTAGTAAGGTGCTGCCTGTCACCTTGTACATGTTGGTTTGAACAAAACAACTCTATCCATCATATTACCCTTTTGGCCTTGTCATTGGGATGGGTCAGCCTGTTCCTTGTACACTCCACACAGATACCAAGTATGCGAATGTTCTGATATCTGGTGTCCAGTACCTTCTAGGTATGTCTCGTTTTGCAGTATCAGCCCTTTCCTTGCCAGCTTCTGTGAGCAGGGCCTGCCTCTGGCTCACAGCTTAACTTTGCTTTATATTAGCAAAGTCTTGACCATTACTTTAGTTCAGGCCTCAGGCCTCATACTAGGCCTCTGATAAGGGTTTATGTTTCAGGGCCTCATCTTACTATACCATTAATATGGAGTTTTCTGTTTTTGTAGCCTTTCTAATCTCCCAGAGCATTTCACAGTCACCATCACCATTCTGGTCAGGCAGTTGGTTGTATATTGCTACGGCTATACTGTTATAATTCAAGCATAGAACTTCTGTCCATAGAGAGTCTATGGTATCGCTTGATTCATTTAAGATTTTTACTATAGTTAACTCTACGCTTTCTATCACATATAGTGCCAATCCCCCACCAGGATGACCTATTCTGTCATTCCATTATATTTTGCACCCTAATATTACCATGTCCATTGATTATCATCATTCCACCAAGTTTGTGCGGTGCCTGTTATATCAACAATAATTATATTATTTCAGAAATAATCTAATAAAGAAGAGTGATGGATATGCAAAGACAACAAAAGGTGTCTTCATACCCCAGTCTAATTGGTCTTCACTGACTAAGATTCTAACCATCAAATCAATGGTGCAGTTTACTCTCTCCATTCCCCCATTATTCACAGGGTGAGAGACACTGGTCCTCACCTTGGTTATCTGGAATTGTCAGCAAACCTTGTGTAATAACTGTGATTCAATTCCTTCCCCGATGGCTGTTGATGCAGCTTGGTGGGCCAAACTACAATACTATATATTTCTTCATTGCAGCTGTAAGTGCCTCAGTTGTTTATCTGTCAGTAGCTGTGCCACCACCATAAGATGAGAAAATGCCATACACTAACAAATACTGCTTTTCAAATGGTGTTTCTTTTAACAGACCTTTCAAGTCAATCTGTATGCACTCCCAGGCCTCACTAGGTTGGGGGTTTTCCCCTAAAGGAGTTCTTCCTCTCCTTGCAAGTAATTTCCTTTCTTGACAGATAAGACAGGAAAGTATCCAGTCCTTAACATCTGCAGCCATGCCCAACCAAGAAAATCTGTTGGATGCCAGTCTCAGTGTCTTCATAACCCAGATGGCCTGCTGCTCAGTTATCATGAAGACCCTTTAGTACCATTCTCTGCAAGATTACTGGAAAGACATTTCTGTTACCTTCCTACACTACCAAGTCGGTCGCAGGATTAATGGATAACACTGCTCTACAGCCAAAATGCTTCTGAAATAAATGTAGTCCAACTTTACTAATTCTGGGTCACTGAGAACGAAAATGATGCTTAAAATTGTTGATTGGCTCTAGTTTTCAAGATATGCTATTGGGTCAGTATATACGACCCTTGACTTGGGAATGGCGGAGGATAAGTGAGTTATAAAGGGAAGGGATCTCAATTTAAACCAGAAATGACTAAAATACATCTTTGACTGGATCTATGAATAAATCTATGACTGAGTTTGGACAGTACTTGCTTTTTAGGCAAAACAATGAGTGATGCAATCTGAATCTGGTATTGGGTCATACATGATATGAATTGCATTATGTTATTCCTAGAAGTCATGGATAATGCAATCATAACAAAGCTTACATCACTCTGCTGAACAAATTGCTCTATATCAGCTCTAGAAATCATACAGTGTCATGCTCTCTTATTTGTCAGTGTTTGATTTTGCAAAGGGACACATTTCTGTTTAGCCAAAGTGAGCAGAGATGCCTCGTACTTGTGTGAACAGTGCAGATAACGTCTGCTATGTTTGTGGTGAAGTGACTTTTGCATCACAAAAGTGCAGTCTAACCACTCTGGTTAAGAAAGCCTGTCACCTTTATTTTGGCTGCAAAATTGGAGATCAGGACAAGAGGTGGGCCCCACACATATGCTGCAACACTTGTGCAACAAATCTTCGCCAGTGGTTGAACAGGAAAAGAAAATCTATGCCTTTTGCAGTGCCAATGATTTGGAGAGAGCCAACAGATCATACCAGCAATTGTTACTTCTGCATGGTGCCTCCAGTTGGGAAAGGTGTATCAAAGAAGAAAAAATGGACTGTGCATTATCCAAACATTCCATCAGCTATATGCCCAGTACCCCACGGAGAAGGACTGCCAGTTCCTGATGCACCAGAATCATTCTCACTTGAGTCAGACGAGGAAGAGGAAGAGGATGAAACTTCTGGGTCCTTAACCATCAATGTCACAGGACCCACATTTTCTCCCATCCTCCTCCTCTGAACCACACCTCATAACACAAGGTGAACTGAATGACCTTGTCAGGGATTTGGAACTACCCAAGAGTAAGGCAGAGCCGTTGGGCTCCAGACTACAGCAGTGGAATCTCCTGGCAGGCTATCAGGGCAAATGGAGCCCATCAATGCTTGCAGACTATTGCTGGACAGTGACAAGAGATGCTCCATTTAATGAATACAAGAGACAAGCCAAGAAGCACCGAGTAGACACTGAATAGGACGAAACTATGTACATAATAGTTTTTTGCCTTTTGTTTCATAATACATTTTATTTATATAACCCTTTTGCTGATTTTTAAAGTATTACATAAACAGGTCAGGTGAAATATTATCATATAAAGCAACCATAAACACGTGAAAAGACCTAGGTTTACAATTTATGATTAAAACTCTACTATCTACACCATATACATAGACATAAAATGTAAAAACTTAAATATCTTAGAAACAGTAGCCAATCAGTTGTTTTAATTGTCATATTTGAATTCAGCACATCAAAATACATAATAAATATCACATTTTATCTCTGAAGCAGACGACTTCTCAAAAATTGTAGAACAGTGTAATTGCTCCTGAGCTGTGTTGAACCTCCCCAGTCTGGATCTCCTTTGGTAGAGCTATTGGTACATTGAACATAATTCAGAGTCCTTAGTCCGTTCTTGCCAGATGTCCTCATAAGACCAGGCTGAGTTTATTCTCACTGGTCTCACCTGGCTGCAACCACATTTTGCTTTCCAGGTTTATGGTGAAGAGAGAGACAGACAGACATAAAACATAAGAATGGCCATACTGGGGCAAACCAATGGTCCATCTAGCCCTGTATCCTGTCTCCCAACAGTGGCCAATGGCAGATGCTTCAGAGGGAATGAATAGAACAGGGCAATTATCAAGTGATTCATCCCCTTATCATCCGGTCCTAGTATCTGGTAGTCAGAAGCTTAGGGACACCCAGATAATGAGGTTGCATCCCTGACCATCTTGTCTGTGAATCCATCTCCACAGGTATCCTTCTGGGTTGTGCTTGATAAGGAGCCTCTGCAGGGCACTGTGGTCTATGTTCACAGTGAATTCTGTACCTAGTAAATTGGGATGACAGGCCTCAAGGGATCCACAATAGCCAGATACTCCAATTGTATAGCCAAATACTTGATGTTAGTAACTGTGATGGGGATGGTCATGCCTAATGGTTGGAACTGTGGCAGTTTTGCCTAGTGGTCTGAGCCAGGAGTCAGAGCTGGAATCGGGAGTCCAGAGTGGGGTTTGAATGAAGCCAGAGTGAGAGCAAACCCAGAACAGGACGGAAGCAAGAGCAGGGCCAAAGCAAGAATACGAATAGGACTGGAGCAAGCTAAGACTTAGTGGCACCAGATGCCCCATAAGGCAGGATTGAGTTCCAAGTCCTGGAGTGATATTGAGCAGACTGAGCTGCTGTTCTTCCTGAGAGGCTTATATACCTGCCCTGAGAGTCACCAGATCAGTTCCTAGCTTGTGGATTGGCTGTAGTATACCACAGGAGTGACATCATCTTACATTTTGTTTCCTTCTCATTTAACTTGCCACCGCCAAAAGCCACCTACCGAGCTCATCAACTTGTTCAAGTGCAACCTTTGAGGCATCACAGGTTACTATAAATGGGTGAGCTGGATCTGGAAACTTAAGCACGGCATAATTTAGAAGTCCTTCCTTCAGTGACTCAAACACTTTTTGATGTTCCTCCATCCAGACAAGATCGCCCCTGGTTAGCTGCTATAATGGTGCTGCCCGCTCTGCAACTTTTTTTACAAATCTATAGAATCTGCAGAGACCTACAAACCTCTGTACCTCCTCCCAGCTTGTAGAAACTTTACAGTCCTTTAATAACATTCAGTTTCTGTGGTTGGGGTTCCAACCCAATCTCATTGACTACATGTCCTTGGAAGGTGATGCTGCTCCTCACAAACTGTCATTTGTTTCCTGAATGTTTAAACCCTGACTCCTTAAAAAGCTTTGGAATCCTTTCCACTCGTACCAGATGTTCCTCCCACATCATCTAAGTATGTGAGGATGCCTTGATTACTCAAAATTTGGGTTAGATCATCTACTACCCTCTAAACATCCCTCATGCATTCATGAGTCCAAAAGGCATTCTGTGGAATTGAAACAGTCTACAGGGTGTCACAAAGACAATTTGTCACTACAACCTGTTACAACAGTGGAATCTGATGGGGGGTGGGGGGGGTGCCTCACAAGAACGCTCCCTGTCTTAAACACAATCTGATGTTACCCACAATCATCTCTCCTAAACTCTCCATTATTTTTGGAGAACACACCAGCATTCTGTAAGAGCAGTTCTAATCACTTCCTTTTGTTGCCTTCTGCAGCTTCATCCCCACCCTCGTCCTTTTACTGATTGGGCCACTTCACAGCTCTTGATCTCTGAGGTTTTGAGATACCAGCTACATTGGACACTGTCCTCATGGTCTGATTTTTCATCAGCTGCATTTCCTCATCAGTCACTTTAATTGTTCTTACACAGAACCCTTTGATCCAGCTTGAAAGAGGGTTCTACTAAACAGCAATCCTGCCTGGATATTAGTAGCTCCAAACACTCCTGAAGATTTACAGCAGGACCTTTATCCTTCGAGGTATTATTGTATGATGA
Organism: Gopherus evgoodei; assembly: GCF_007399415.2. Lineage (NCBI taxonomy): Eukaryota > Metazoa > Chordata > Testudines > Testudinidae > Gopherus > Gopherus evgoodei. Next base: position 33,158,396 of record NC_044322.1, read on the forward strand.
CCTGGCTTCACCACAACTTTATTCCAAGTCTCCACACACATCTGGCACATAAATACCTTGCAACACCAGCTACAACAGTGCCATGTGAATGCCTGTTCTCACTTTCAGGTGACATTGTAATTAAGACGTGGGCAGCATTATCTCCTGTAAATGTAAAAAAACTTGTTTCTCTTAGCGATTGACTGAACAAGCAGTAGGACTGAGTGGACTTGTAGGTTCTAAAGTTTTAAATTTTTTTAATGCAGTTATGTACAAAAAATCTACATTTGTAAATTGCACTTTCAAGAGATTGCACTAGAGTACTTGTATAAGGTGTATTGGAAAATACTATTTCTTTTATCAGTTTTACAGTGCAAATATTCGTAATAAAAATAATATAAAGTGAGCACTGTTCACTTTGTGTTCTGTGTTGTAATTTAAATCAATATATTTGAAAATGTAGAAAAACATTCAAAATATTTAATATATTTCAATTAGTATTCTATTGTTTGACAGTGCAATTAATTTTTTAATCACAATTAATTTTTTGAGTTAATTGTGAGAGTTAACTGTGATTAATCAATAGCCCTACATACAAATTATGCCTTCAACCAGCCTTGCAGAGCTCAGGCATCTGCATTACATTTTCAAAAAATCCCTTTTAAAATGTGGCAGAACCCGTAATATGCTGCAGAAATCTTTAGAGAGCTGGGGAATGATGGGAGAGACCATCTGCCCAGGGCATGTTGCTTATCCATCAGGATCTGAGAATTTTGTGGACAAGTCCTTAGGCCCCCTTCTGGCTGGTTTTCCTTATAGGAGAGCATTATTGGGTGCTGTATTTCGAACTTGAATATTAGAACTATGGGGCCCTGGGAATACCTATGATAGAAACCGACTGCCATCCTAGTACATTGATGTTTAGCAAGTACTGCTAAATCAAAGAAAAGAAAAATAATAGAAAATTGTCAATTTTCTTTACCTAATGGTAATAAGAAAATTGCAGACCTGGCACTGCTTCAGCAGCATATTGGGAATTCCAACTTTTGATTACCGTATTCAGAGTCAGGGAAATAGTTTAGACATTTAAAAATGTTAAATCACTTATATAGTTATTAAAGCATATCCAATTATATTCACTTTCATAATGTTAAGAATATGGTTTTACTGGATAACATCTGAAATCATTATTTATTCTTTTATTCTTCCTGGAAAAGACTTTTTAGGGATCCTTTAAAAGTGTTAGTGAATAAGAACTCCGCTTTCTTTCTTCCAAATTCTTCAGCTTTCCTACCCATCATTTAAAATTTTTAGTCTCATTAGTGAGTAAAGCATCTTTATTTGATTCTGGAGAATTTTCAGAGACAAAACAAGCATATTACTTGCCACTGTTAGTCCTCACTTCTTTTTTGCACTTGCAAGCTCCTCTTAATCTTAGAACAGGTTGTGTTTTAAAACATGTTAGCAAATACATATTTATTAATATGTTTTAACCATCATTTAGCATCTAGTGTAGACAAAGACAAAGTACAGCTGGGCAAGCTAACACATTTTAGAGGTATTAATGCCCTGTCCACATAAGTGTGTTGAAATGTGCTAGTTAAAACATGTTAGCTAACACTATTTTAAACATAACCTATATTCCTACTGTAGACATGGCAAAACTGAGTAAAAAACTCAAGATCTTTATCGAGCATTCTTAAAACTACAACATCCACCTTGGGAAGTGAGGAAACAGATTAACAGAGTGAAATGGGTACTCAGAAGTCACCTACTACAGGACAGGCCCAACAAGGAAAAGAACAGAACACCACTGGCCATCATGTACAGGCCCCAGCTAGAACCCCTCCAGCACATCATCAATGATCTACAATCTATCCTGGAAAACAATCCCTCACTCTCACAGACCTTGGGAGGCAGGCCAGTCCTCACTTACAGACAGCCCCCCAACCTGAAGCAAATACTCACCAGCAACTACATACCACACCATCAAAACACTAACCCAGGAACTAATCCCTGTAACAACCCCATTGCCTATTCTGTCCCCATATCTACTCTAGCGATACCATCATAGGATCCGACCACATCAGCCACACCATCAGGGGCTCATTCACCTGCACATCTACTAATGTGATATATGCCATCATGTGCCAGCAATGCCCCTCTGCCATGTACATTGGCCAAACCGGACAGTCTCTACATAAAAGAATAAATGGACACAAATCAGACATCAGGAATAGTAACATACAAAAGCCAGTAGGAGAACACTTCAATCTCCCTGGACATTCAATAACAGATTTAAAAATAGCTATCCTTCAACAAAAAAACATCAAAAACAGACTTCAAACAGAAACTGCAGAGCTACAATTCATATGCAAACTTAACACAATTAATTTGGGCTTGAACAGGGACTGGGAGTGGCTGGCTCACTACAAAAGCAATTTTCCCCCTCTTGGTATTGACACCTCCTCATCAATTATTGGGAGTGGACAACATCCACCCCTACTGAACTGGCCTTGTCAACACTGGTTCTTCACTTGTAAGGTAACTCCCTTCTCTTCATGTGCCGGTATATTTATGCCTGTTTCTGTAATTTTCACTCCATGCATCTGAAGAAGTGGATTTTTTACCCATGAAAGCTTATGCCTAAATAAATCTGTTAGTCTTTAAGGCATCACCAGACTCCTTGTTGTTTTTCTGGATACAGACTAAGATAGCTACCCCTCTGATACTCATTTCTCCCAAGGGGATGGTCTCTACTTCTCACAGTGTTTCAATCCCTGCTAAACAGCTGGGGTATTATTACCATCAATTTCTATGCAGTGCTCCCTAGAACAACACAGCAAAGTTGCTGTGTCATCCAGACATTATGCAGCGCATGTAATCCGACATTATGGAGTTCATAGCTTCCCAATGCCCCCACATTCTGAAGCAAAATGAAGAATTGTAAAATAGAAGGGCTGTTCAAGAGAGAGTGATTCTAAATATACATTGTTTATAGTAAACTTAAGTCTAAAATGTTCCTTTAGTTCATTATAATATTTAACACTTTTCATCTACAGATCTCAGAGAGTTCCACATATGTGAGTATCATTCCCCGCCTGGGGAAGAGGTTGAGAGAACAAACAACACATGATCGAAGTTAATCATGTCATTTAATGCATACTGGAAGGCACTCAGGTAATATGATGATGTGTGCAGTATAAGAAGCTATGCAGAATAGAATAGAACAGATTTTCTCAAAAAGTGTTTACAAACTCATATTTTAGCCAGAGGGCTGTTAAAGTAACCAGATACATGTAATCGATTAACTATTTAAAGTACATGGTTGCAGTAATAGTTGATTTTTAAAACTCCTGCAACTCATCTGATTGCTTTTTCAGGCTAAATAACAAATTTGAATTACTTTTTGTTACTTTTTGACAATCTAGTCACATATATAAACAATGGTTATAGAATTGGATCACAAATTAAGGCTGGAAGGGACCTTGTAGGTCATAGAAGTTAAAAATCAGAGATCTATTCAATCATCTGATACCTATCCCTGTCAGGGCAGGATTACTCCCTAAAATACATTTTCAAATGCTTTGCCTAATATGGTTTTTAAAGGTCCAAGTGATGGACTTTCTATGGTACCACTTCCCTTGGTATCGTTCTTAGCCTATATGACTTTCTCCTGGTGTTATCTGAATTGGTGATCTGCCAGGTCACTCCAATCCTTGACTCTGGGAGCCAGCCTTACTCTGTTCTGCTGTGAGAATGCCCCCTCTTGAGCTGTTCATGCACAGCTTCTGGCATGTAAGCTGCTTGGATTGTGCAACTCAATGACGCTAGCCAATATCTCCGGTCTCAGACACAACCCTAGGAGCCTCCATCTTGCAGTGTCCAGTTATGCCCACTGTACGCTGTAAGCTTATATTAGTTCCTCAGTTTAACAAAGAAATTGATATATACCAGGCTTGTTATCCCAAGGGGAGTCTCTGACACACTTCAAACCAAACTGCTTCAGGTAGGATATACCAACAAATTTATTAACTACAAAAGATAGATTTTAAGTGATTATAAGTCAAAGCACAAGAAGTCAGATTTGGTGAAATGAAATAAAAGCAAAATGCATTCTAAGCTGATCTTAACACTTTCAGTGCCCCTATAAACTTAGATGCTTCTCACCACAGGCTGGATGGTTGCCCTTCAGCCAGACTCTCCCCTTTGATCAGCGCTTCAGTCACTTGGTGGTGATGTCTATAGATGGAGGTGGAAGAGAGAGGAAGAGCATGACAAACTTCTTTCCCTCTTACTATGTTCTTTCTTCCCTCTTGGCTTTGCCCCGCCCCCTCAGGGTCAGGTGAACATTACCTCATCGTAATCCCAAACTGCCCAAAGGAAGAGGGGTGACTCACTCAAGAGTTCAACAGATCCTTTGAGGCTGCCTAGGCCAGTGTCCTTTGTTCCTGTGAGACTGGGCTGGGTTTGTCCTATACATGCCCTGATGAAGTGTGACCTGCCCCTCCGTTCCCGGAGAGTTTTGCCTGGGCTTGTCTCATAACTATATGCATGAAATTGTAACCTATAGCCTTACTATAACCTTACTATAACAACAATGCTCAGTGCATCATGAGCCTTCCGAAGACACCCGACATGACAAACTTTGCATTGGATACCACACAATCATACTATAAGGATTAACCCCGAGGTACAGAGTGTCACAGCCTAATATTTGTCCAACCCAAGCCATTATTTCTAATGCAGCTTACTTCCCAGACTACTACATTAATCCTGTCAGTGTTATTTTCTCAGTAGTCATGATAGCCATTATGACTCAGCCTCACTGTGCCCCTCTCTATCAATGGATGCTACAGTGTAAGTATTACCAGTACTTAATTTGTGCCAGGGCTTGCCAGGGCTGAACCCTGGCACCTCTAGGCTTGGCAGTTCATAGCCCCGGCACCTCTGGGCTTGCCGCATCATTTATGAATGTAAAAACATTGCTTGAACCCCGGACCTCTTTCATTACAATTTAAACACTCTGTTTTGAATACAGTCAGTATGACCTATACGCATTGTTTTAAATTGGCTCTGATTGCACCTTTTGTGTATTTTATTCTTACCTACATTGAGATACCACTAAACCTTTAGTACATGCAGTCATGATACAAAAGTAGAAGTACTCGGTTATAAGAAAGCAGACAGAACTAGATAATTATGTTTGGAGCCAATAAGCAGTAGTAGATACATTTGCAAATTAATTGATTGTGAATAACTTCAATAGCCCAGCAGATTCAGAACTACACTAATCTTCAGGCTATATATTCCAGATCATGAATCTGAGGACTTGCTAGAAAGAGGACATGTTTCTAAACTTTTCAAAGCAATAATGGAAGGACAATGTTTTGTAAATTTAAAAAGTAAAAAATGCTATAAACATTCCTGTATATAAAACAAATAAATCTGACGTTGGTCCTTTTGAAAACCTAATATCTGCTGTGCTGCACCTTTTCCATCTTTGCATGACATATAGCCATGCCTTCTGCAATAAAAGAATGAGCTGTGAAAGTCCTATTTCCATTGACTTTCAAGTAAATTTATGCACCTAAGGGCCTAAGTCACTTTTGAAAATGGGACTTAGGGGCTTTTGAAAATGTTACCATTCGTTATTCCATCACACACTATATAAAGCAAATACATAACGAAGAGCATTGAGATTCCATCAGTGAAAAGGACAGAGAAGAAGTCACACACTGTATTGTCACAAACAATAATACTATAAATTCTTTTTAAGCGAGTCACCATGGCAGTCCTCTAATTTGCATTCACGGAAGATTAAGGTGAGGAACTAAACATTTATTTTCACAGTTGTGAAAGAGAGAAATACATGTGATGAATTATGAACAGTGTGACGGGTTAGACCCCCATTCCACCAGCCTGGGCTCCCTCACACACACACACACACACACACACACACACACACACACACACACACACACACACACACACACACACACACACACACGCAGGTAGGGATGTACCCAGCTGTAGAATCTCACAGTCTGAAATAAGCTCTGTGTGGGAAGACTCAGCTCGGGGAATTGCCCAGCACTCTAGTGCACACACCCTCTGGACTGCAAACCCAAAATTATATAGTCTTACGCTGTATAGAGATCTATATAGCATAAGCTTATGGAATTCACCCCCTCCCTCAATGTGGAGGAAGATATGCACAGCATTTTAAGATGGTATCCTGTACCAGGTGACATGATCACATGACCCTGCAGTGTCAAAGCAGCATCCCAGGAAACTTCTCAGGAAGGAGGGAGATTAGTAATTTCAAAGTCCTATTGTTCTTCCTAATGGCCCATCCCAGGCTGATTGCCTACTGTCTGGTGGGCATTCTCAAAGTACACACACAGTTATAATTGTTATATAGTCAATATTCCTAACTTCAGATACAGAAATGATACATGCATACGAATTGGATAATCATATTCAGTAAATCATAACCTTTCCAATGATAACTCACATGATGCATCTTGCATAAAACATATCTTAGTTATGCCATATTCATATCATAACAATATTTCTATGAAGAATATGGGAGCGTAATGCCAAAAACAGTACTAAAGATGAAGAGAGCTTGTTTCATGAACTCTTCACTTCCAAACTCCCCTACATAAAGAGCTGTATGTATATATATTAGGGCTGTTGATTAATTGCAATTAACTCACACAATTAACTAAAAAAATTAAATGCAATTAAAAAATAATTGCAATTAATTGCAGTTTTAATCACACTGTTAAACAATAGAATTCCAATTGAAATTTATTAAATAATTTGGATGTTTTTCTACATTGTCAAATTTATCAATTTCAAATACAGAATACAAAGCATACCATGCTCACTTTATATTATTATTTTTATTACACATATTTGCATTGTAAAAATGATAAACAAAAGAAATAGTATTTTTCAATTCACCTCATGCTAGTACTGCAGTGCAATCTCTTTATCTTGAAAGTGCAACTTACAAATGTAGATTTTTTTTGTTACATAACTGCACTCATAAACAAAACAATGTAAAACTTTAGTTTAGAGGGCCTACAGTCCTACTTCTTGTTCAGCCAATCACTAAGACAAACCAGTTTGTTTACATTTATGGGAGATAATGCTGCCTGCTTCTTATTTACAATGTCACTTGAAAGTGAGAACAGGCGTTCACATGGGACTTTTAAAGCCAGCATTGTAAGGTATTTACATGCCAATATGCTAAACATTCATATGCCCCTTCATGCTTCAGCCACCATTCCAGAGGACATGCTTCCATGCTGATGATGCTCATTAAAAAAATAATGCATTAATTAAATTTGTGACTGAACTCCTTGGGGGAGAGTAGTATGTCTCATGCTATATTTTACCCACATTCTGACATATATTTCATTTATGGCAGTCTCGGATGATGACCCAGCACATATTGTTCTTTTTAAGAACACTTTCACTGCAGATTTGACAAAATGCAAAGAAGGTACCAATGTGAGATTTCTAAAGATAGCTACAGCACTCAACCCCGAGTTTAAGAATCTGAAGCGCCTTTCAAAATCTGAGAGGGATGAGGTGTGAAGCATGCTTACAGAAGTCTTAAAAGAGCAACACTCCAATGTAAAAACTACAGAACCCAAACCACCAAAAAAGAAAATCAACCTTCTGCTGATGGCATCTGACTCAGATGATAAAAGTGAACATGCATTGGTCTGCACTGTTTTGGATCATTATCAAGCAGAACCTCTCTTTAGGATGGATGCATGTCCTCTAGAATGGTGGTTGACGCATGAAAGGACATGTGACTCTTTAACGCATCTGGCATGTAAATATTTTGCGATGCCAGGTACAACAATGCCATGTGAACTCCTATTCGCTCTTTCAGGTGACACTGTAAACAAGAAGTGGGTAGCATTATCTCCTGCAAATATAAACAAACGTATTTGTCTGAGTGACTGACTGAATAAGAAGTAGGACTGAGTGGACTTGTAGGTGCGAAAGTTTTACATTGTTTTACTTCTGAATACGGTTATATTTTGTACATAATTCTCCATTTGTAAATTCAACTTTCATGATAAAGAGATTGCACTACAGTGCTTGTATGAGGGGAATTGAAAAATACTATTTCTTTTGGTTTTAACAGCTCAAATATTTGTAATAAAAAATAAATATAGGTGAGCACTGTATACTTTGTGTTCTGTGTTATAAGTGAAATCAATATATTTGAAAATGTATAAAACATCCAAAATATTTAACTAAATGGTACTCTATTATTGTTTAATTTTTTTAATCGCTTGACAGCCCTAATATATACATTTATATATACATACCAGTTTACTACCTTTTCCAGCAAATAGCAACTTGCTCAGCAGCTGGCATGGGTGAGGGACTTCCATATGAAGAGAGAGTGAAATGATTGGTGCTGCTTGGTTAAGAGACAATTCATATAAGAGAGGATATAATAAAGGTAAATAAAATGTGAAGGTAATTCTGGCACTCTAATTTACCTTTTTTCATAATGCTAGAGCAAGGGGTCATTAACTGAAATTCAAAAGCAAATACTTTAAAACTGATAATGAGAAATACTCTTTGACATAACACAATTAAACTGTGGAATTTATTCCCACAAGACATTGAAATCAAAAGCTTAGTACAATTCACAGAAGGATTAAACATTTATATGGATAATGAGAACATCCACAGCAACATTAGCTAGGAGGAAAAAAATGTATTAGTGATAAACCCTCATACTTCAGGGTATATGCCAATCACTTCTGATGATGTTAGAAAAGAAGTTTCCCTATGTGGATGTCATTCCATAGTTGTCCTCTATGATATTTCTTGCATCCTCATCTGAAGAACCTTACGCTGACAACTAGAAGAGACAAGAAACTGTCCCAGATGGAATGATGGTCTGAGCCAGCATGGTCATTCTTATGTATGTTTTTGGGCTACTCTGTCTGCAAACATGGAGGTCTTTCCTGGTTCTAAGGTGGTACTTCCTGTCCTCTCACAACCATAACAACCACTAGCTAAAATCCTTTCTGTGTATAAACCAATATGTGTTTTAATTACAAATCTAGTGCTCTCTATGTATCAAACTGAAAAAGTTCTTTGTACTTTGGGTAAAACCGTAGTGGATGAGCAAATGAAGAAATGTATGTAGTTAATAACTGAATGTGCATAATCTTTAATCTGACCCTGTTAACCCATGGAGAATTGTGTCCACATGTTCAGAAAGAGACCTCTGGTGACCAACAAAGGATACCTGTGTGACACAGACATGTCCCTGCATAACCAGGCAGGGTACGTCTATGTCAGACCATCTTATTGATATTACACCAAAAGGGATAGTGTGTGGTCTCTGGAGAAAGCTAAGAACTAGCTGATTGTCATGGTTATTACAAAATGTTTGCATGGAAAACAGTTTGTGAGATATGTCAAATGTAGACTATGAAGTTGCAAAACTGTTGAAGTGAGACTTATCACCTGAGGCAAGGCAGGTTCAGCACTAATTCAAACAACATTAAGAACAATGGACATCTGTGGAGACAGCACTTTGTTTAGTTTCTGGTCCAGGTAGAGAGCTGAACATTGTCAAAGAAAAAGAACCCTAGGAGGGCTCTCTGAAGTGGGTGGGTGGGTGGGGGGGCAGGCTAAGAGACAATAGACTGCAGTGCTAAAAGAGCAGAAGAAACAACGGAAGTTGTTACCCATCACAGAAGGAGACTCTGCCAGCAGGGATGTCTTATGGACAAGCACTGCATGGAATAACTTTGGAGTGAGAAATACATTGTTAGACAGGAAGGTAACCTGTTTGTAAGTATAGGCTCTAGATTGCATCTTATGTTTTTCTTTTTCCTGTAACCTTATGTTTTCAAATCCTTAACCTCACTTTTATTTGAATTGCTATCTCAAGCTCTGTTAAATAAACTTAAATCTGGTTTTACTATAGACTTGTCTAAGTAACTTGCGCTCAAGAGAGCATTGAGCTGAGGGGAAGCCAGTGAACTGGGGTGCACTACTTCACCGGAGATAGCGAATCAGTGTATACTGCAGATGAAGATAAGGGACTGGGCACTCAAGTGTAACAAAGTGGGGTGTGTAAATTGCTCGCCTGCATAAACAAAGGGCAGGGCTTGTGGAGCCTGAAACAGAGCGCTTAAGTTGCCATTAGCTGGTAGTTGAGGAGAATTTCTTCTAGTGGGTGCAGAGGAAACTCTGTCCTGCTGTGAGCAGGTGGTAGTGATTCACCTGGACACCTCAGCTAGCCCAAAAAAGTGTCAGAGGCTGTCATGACACGTGTGTTTTAAAAAGAATGCAAGACTGTCAGAAACCAAGGTGAGGCTGGTCATGCCTAGGGGTTGGAACAATGTTAGTCAGGCCTACGGGTCAGAGCCAAGGGTCAGCACTGAAATCAGAAGTCAAAAGCAGGGTTGGAACACGGCAAGAGCAGGAGCAAGGCTGGAGCAGGACTAGAGACAAGACTGGAGCAAAAGCTGGGATGAGGCCCGTGGAATCTGTCACATCAAGCAGAGTAGCATTCCACACCATGGATCAATGGTGAGCAAACAGAGCTGCTGTTTCTAATCCTGTAAGGTATGTACCTGCTCTGAGAGTCACAAGACCAGCTCCTGACTTGTGGATTGGCTGGAGCCTAACACGAGAATGACTCATTTCCACATGAAGTTTAATCAGGCTATAATTCAGGTATGATTCATCACTTCACTAGAACAGTGTAATAAATAACAGTACTTATCAAAATATGTTTTGTGATTGGTAAGATATATTTGTTATTGTTTTCTGTGATTTATTAAATAATGATCCCTTGAAAGATATTTATAACTCATTAGGAATTGCTAGTTGCCACACAAGGTCTTAGTAATAATGACCAGAACAGAAATCCCTATCAGTCATGTGAACTGTGATACCATAAAAAAGTTCCATAAGTAATTACATAAACTGAGATATCGAAAACAACACATAGGGGGATCAACTGTGGGAAAGTAGCTTCTCTTCTTCCCAAAGGAATATCTTTGTCCCATACCCTATAAAAGGGAAAAGTTAGCTATGCTGAAAGTGGACAAGTTGCTATTGCTTCACCAGTTACAGAGGATTTGGTAAACTATGCCTTTCTTTCTGTATCCCATTTTGTGCTACTCTCCCGTGTCATACTAATAATCTTCCATTAAATAATTCCAATTGACCCTATCTGACATCTTGTGTTACTAATATTATCATCATTAAATTCATACACACAACATGCTGATTATGATTGCTTCTTTCCCATGGGTGCTGGTTGTGTTTTGGGTTGACAAGCCAAGTGTTGAATGTCATCAGATGTTCAGCTGCATGCATGTGTTCTTTCTGTGTGCCGCACTGGCTCTAGCCAGTTAGCCCATACAGCAGGCTCCGATCGAACTGCCCAATGAGACCACAAGACCTGTTTTAGTAGCGAAGGAACTCAGTCAGGTTTATTGCCAACAAAGCAACCTAGGTTTCTGGATGAATGCTTACAACAGCACATGTATGCCTGTGAGGATGGACACAGCTCAGTCAGTGGCAGGACTTTCCACTGCCCCCTAGGCTGGATGAAAGGTTAAAGTGAGATATCCCAACATTTATAGACTGAGACAAACAATCTGGGATAAATAACATAGGTATCACCTTATGTGTTTCATGACATGTTTTTTACCTCCCCTTGGTAATCCCTAGGGAGCTAGAGGGTTCCTGGCAGCTGCAGTTCCCAGCATGCCCTGAGGGACGGAGAGGGCAGCACGCAGGAAACTCCGTGCAAACTGGGACCCAGCATCAGGCTGTTTCTCCCTCTGGATCCCTGGGCCCTGGGAAGGGAGGGGGGCTGGTGTCTGGGCTGGGGAGGGGCATGGATGGGCTCTGGTGGGGAGGGAATGTGGGTATCTGAGCAAGCAGGGGCCCCGCAGCTGGGCTTGGCGGGGGGGAGGGGTGGAGGAAGGTGGCAGAGAAACAGGAACTGGGTTGTCATAGGGGTTTCTTTAACTCTCTACTCCTGGGGGAAATTTTGTGTGTGTCTGTATTGTTACAGACATATTTCCTGACAGGTATTTTGAAATAAATTACCAAAATAATTGAAACTGGCATGATTATCTAGTATTATTTTGACACATTTGCAAAATTTTAAAATGCTATGTGCAGAATTTTTAATTTTTTGGTGCAGAATGACCCCAGGAATAATATTTCAAACAAAATATTTTGTCTAACCATTTTATTATGTGCTAGGTTGGGGTGTTCTTGTGCTGGCCAGCTGGAAAGTGTTACATATCCAGTGTGTTTTAGCAATGCTACACAGTGGTGCCGAGTTCATGTACCAGACACTGACTTGCAGGCAAGCAGCTGCTTTTGCTAGGGCCTGACTGTTGCTCATAGCATAACTTTTGCTGACTTTGGTTCAGGCCTCAGGCCTTGCACCAGGCCCATGCTTCAGGTCTCTCCTTCTACTACATTCTCCCATTTTTTGTCTTTTTCTGGGGAGGATGTTTACCCATCATCCCAGAAAAGCATAATGCATGGACTGAAGATGACCCAGTGGGCTAACCACTGTTATGTGGCCACCTTATTTTATCATTCATCCATTCATTCCTCATCTGTCCCTTGGGCTGCACATTCCCTCGTACGACTGATGGACAGATTTTATTTTTTAATTGTGCTTAGTTTTTTATGGTGGGCCTGGGAATGTTAGGCCCGAGACTTGTATTGAGAAATGTAGTTTTATAATTGAGCCTTGAGGGCACATAAACTATATGTGTAGTTTATATGGGCATAAATGTATAGTATGTACGTGCACACATGACGCCACCTTATATCCAAGCATGACAATCTTTTTCCAGCCTGGTGGTGTAGTCTGCTCCTTTTACTTTTGTACCACAGATAGCAACACACTCCTTTTGGGGCAATTATAGTTACCACCTGTATCATTAGTAGTAGGCTGAGTGTTTTGAAATACTGGGCTAGGTATTACAGTGTGTCCCATAGTGCTATGTATATAAGAAGTTGTCATAAATGGATAGTTAAGAGTTAATGGAACAAAAGTACTTCATATCTCTTTTGCCTGTAAAGGGTTAACAAGATCAGTGAGCCAGGCTGTCACTTGACCAGAGGACCAATCAGAGGACAGGATACTTTCAAATCTTGAGGGAGGGAAGTTTGTGTGTGTGCTGTTAGTGTTTGGTTGTTGTTCACTCTGGGACCAGACGTGCAACCAGGTTTCTCTCCAATCTCTCTGATACAGGCTCCTATAAGTTCAGAATAGTGAGTACTAGGTAGATAAAGCGTGTTAGGCTTATGGTTGTTTTCTTTATTTGCAAATGTGTATTTGGCTGGGAGGAGTTCAAATTGGTATTTTGCCGAAAGGATTTTAATTTGTACTTGTATACTTAGGCTGGGAGGGTATTCCCAGTGTCTATAGCTGAAAGACCCTGTATCTATTCCATTTTTTAAATTTATAAAGATAATTTTTACTGTTTTTTCTTTCTTTAATTAAAAGCTTTTCTTGTTTAAGAACCTGATTGTTTTTTTATTCTGGTGTGAGACCCCAGGGGACGGGGTCTGGATCCTAATTGGTGGGGAGAAAGGAAGGAAGGAGGGGAGAGAGGTTATTTTCTCTCTGTGTTAGGATTACTTTCTCTCTCAGGAAGAGTCTGGGAGGGGGAGAGAGAAGGAGCGGGGAAGGTGAATTTTCCTCTGTGTTTTAAGATTCAAGGAGTTTGAATCACAGTGATCTTCCAGGGTAACCCAGGGAGGGGAAGTCTGGGAGAGGCAACGGTGAGGGAAAGGGTTTACTTTCCTTGTGTTAAGATCCAGAGGGACTGGGTCCTGGGGGTCCCCGGGCAAGGTTTTGGGGGGACCAGAGTGTACCAGGCACTGGAATTCCTGGTTGGTGGCAGCGCTACAAGTACTAAGCTGGTAATTGAGCTTAGAAGAATTCATGCTGGTACCCCATCTTTTGGATGCTAAGGTTCAGAGTGGGGAATTATACCATGACAGAAGTAAAACAAAAATTTGGAGTAGTGACATTACAAATGAGGCCTTTATGTATAATATGTTTATAATTAGTTACTACACAGTACTGTCCATCCATGTTGTAGGTTATCCTGGTTGTCACCCTCTGGTAAGCTTTTCTGGGCAGGAAACAGGAGCAGCTGGCTTCTCTGTTCCATTGGTTGCACTGCTCTGTGATACACCAGTAGTTGACATAGATCCAGTTGTTTCTTATGGATGCTGTTTTCCAGATAATCTACTGAATGGACAGTAACCAATATATCAAATATTGCTGTGTTAGGATTTAGTATTGGTACCTAGACACTGAACAAGATGTTTTTGAATTACATGTGCCTCAATTAGGATGCAGTGTCACTGACCCCCAAATTGTGACTATTACTAACAGGGAATTTGTTTACCTAATTTGTAGTTACTATGTAACTTAATTTCTTTACCAATTTATTTTTCTTGCCTTCATGTTGTTTTCTGCCATTCATTTGTTGATTTTTACCTGTGTTTTGGTTAAATAGTTTAGCAATGTTATGCACATTGTAAATGTTGTACAGCAATAATGCAGTAATACAGCAATAATACAGGTGCTTTTATACAGTAGCCAAACGCTAATTAAATGATAGTTTAACCTGGTCCAGCTAGTGGTTTCAAGCTGATTGCCAATTTAATTGTCCATAAATGGTTGACTGAGGTGTAGTTGACCAGTGTCTTATTTATAAAGCACTTCATTTTGCTTCTCTTGATGCTTGGGGATTCCTTCACTGTATACTGACATCTTCTGGCGTCTTTGTGGTATGATATCTTCTGGTGTCTTTGGTCTGTGGGATGCAACCTTAAACAGCTTAAGTTAGTTAACTTAATACAATTTTTGCTTGTTTGTTTACATTTTTCTTGTTTTCAGTAAGCCAAAATACACAGATGAACTTAGTTTGTTATAATGTAATAGAGACCAAGTGTTTTATAACACGAGCTACACTTTTGCAATTGTTGTATAGACATTTATTTTCACTTGAGGTGCATTACCAATATTTTATACTAAATTAGGGCTGTCAAGTGTTTAAACAAATTAATCATGATTAATTGCACTGTTAAACAATAATAGAATACCATTTATTTAAATATTTTGGGATGTTTTCTACATTTTCAAATATATTGATTTCAATTACATACAGAATACAAAGTGTGCAGTGCTCATTTTCTTTTTCTTTTTAATACAAATATTTGCACTGTAAAAAACAAAGGAAATAGAATATTTCAATTCACCTCACACAAGTGCTGTATTGCAATCTCTTTATCATGAAAGTTGAACTTATAAATGTAGAATTACATACAAAAAAAACTGCATTCAAAAATAAAACAATGTAAAACTTTAGAGCCTACAAGTCCACTCAGTCCTATTTCAGCCAATCGCTCAGACAAAAAAGTTTGGTTACATTTGCAGGAAATAATGGTGCCCACTTCTTGTTTACAATGTCATCTGAAAGTGAGAAGAGGTGTTCTCATGGCACTGTTGTAATCGGCGTCGCAAGATATTTACGTGCCAGATGTGCTAAAGATTCATATGTCCCTTCATGCTTCAACCACCATTCCAGAGGATATGCCTCCATGCTGACGACAGGTTCTGCTCGATAACAATCCAAAGCAGAGCAGACCGATGCATGTTCATTATCATTATCTGAGTCAGATGCCACCAGCAGAAGGTTGATTTATTTTATTTTTTTTTATGGTTCGGGTTCTGTAGTTTCCGCATCAGAGTATTGCTCTTTTAAGACTTCCGAAAGCATGCTCCTCATGTCATCCATCTCAGATTTTGGACCGCAGTTCAGATTCTTAAACCTTGGGTCGAGTGCTGTAGCTATTTTTAGAAATCTTACATTTGCGTTTTGTCAGATCTGCAGTGACAGTGTTTGTAAATCAAATATGCGCTGGGTCATCATCCAAGAGTGCTGTAACATGAAATATATGTCAGAATGTGGGTAAAACAGAGCAGGGGACATACAATTCTCCCTCAAGGAGTTCAGTCACAAATTTAATTAACACACTATTTTTTTTTTTAACTAACATCATCAGCATGGAAGCATGTCCTCTGGAATGTTGGCTGAAGCATGAAGGGGCATACGAATGTTTAGCATATCTGGCACATAAATACCTTGCAACGCTGGCTACAAAAGTGCTATGCAAAAACCTGTTCTCACCTTCAGGTGACATTGTAAATAAGAAGCAGGCAGCAGTACCTCCCATCAATGTAAACCAGTGGTTCTCAAACATTTGTACTGGTGACCCCTTTCACATAGCAAGCCCCCATTTTTATATATTTAACATGATTATAAATGCTGGAGGCAAAGCAAAGTTTGGGGTGGAGACTGACAGCTTATAACCCCCCATGTAATAACCTCATGACCCTCTGAGGGGTCTCAACCCCCAGTTTGAGAACCCCTGATGTAAACAATTTGTTTCTCTTAGCAACTGGCTGAACAGGAAGTAGGACTGAGTGGACTTGTAGGCTCTAAAGTTTTACATTGTTTTGTTTTTGAGTGCAGTTATGTAACAATAAAATCTATATTTGTAAGTTGCACTTTCATGATAGAGATTGTGCTACAGTACTTGTATGAGGTGAATTGAAAAATACTATTTCTTTTGGTTTTAACAGCTCAAATATTTGTAATAAAAAATAAATATAGGTGAGCACTGTATACTTTGTGTTCTGTGTTGTAAGTGAAATCAATATATTTGAAAATGTATAAAACATCCAAAATATTTAACTAAATAGTATTCTATTATTGTTTATCATTTTACAGTGCAAATATTTGTAATAAAAAATAATATAAAGTGAGTACTGTACACTCATTATTCTGTGCTGTAATAGAAATCAATATATTTGAAAATATAGGGAAAAAATCCAAAAATATTTAATAAATTTCAGTTGGTATTCTATTGTTTAACAGTGCAATTAATCGTGGTTAATTTTTTAAATCGCAGTTAATTTTTTTGAGTTAATCGTCTTAGTTAACTGCGATTAATTGACAGCCCTATACTAAATATAATGCTTGACTGCTAAAATAGATGCTCACAACCTTTTATGAGAAGATGTATGCTTTCCCCTGTTGAGCACTGTTTTAGCAAAAAAAGTTAGTAACAGAATTTTTACCCAAATCTTTTAGAGTTAATTTGCTGGTGATACCAATTCCACTTTTGTTAACTGTATAGAAGCACAAACTTTAACAACCATTACTTCCCTTTAACATAATGTAAAATAAAAGCATATAAAAAATTAAACCAAAATGAATTTTAAATGCAAGTTTCAGCAAACACTTTGAGGGTATTACATTTCCATGACACTTTATTATGTTTGGGAACCAAAGGTGAGATAACCACACTTAGCAAAATTGTTATATTTTTAACATTTTTGCTATAACATTCTTATAACTGTATGTATAAAATACTTGATAAAGGTGCAAAGAAGTTTATAAAACCCAAATAGAAGATTGGCATTTTGTTAATATTACCTTTGCCTTAATGTTGAGGTTATGTATTGGGTTGACAAGCCAAGTGTTGCCAAATAGCAATGGAACATAAAGAACTAGGGCCAAGATCTTCAGAGGTATTTGGGTTCCTAATTCTCACTGAAATCAGTGGAGTTTAGGAACCCAAATACCTTTGAGGATCTTGGCCAAACAGCTTTATTGAATACATTCAGCCTGATTGAAAGGTGGCATAAAAATGACTAACCTGTCCCATCATGCACTCAGTAAAAAGTGGGATAAATTCTATACAGGTTGTGCATAACATGCTGATACTAAGTCCTGGTAAGGCTCTTAATGCCCCAAATTTATCTCTGATGTAAATCAGTTAACATCAATGGAATTACACCAGGGATAAATTTGACCCAATATCTCTAGGACATTATATCCAATATTTAGTTCTGTCATCTGCCAAATCTTAATTAGCTAATGTTTTGCAAATCACTTTGAAGGTGATATAACTGCTAAATGTCTTTCATTATTATCTTTTAAATTCATGCAATATATTTGTAATTGTCAATCAATGGAACACCATGTACTCATTAATAAATCATTAATCTTTTGTCACCGTCATCATTTAGTAATAATCAGCTTGCAGTCATTAAAACTAATAAGACAAAATTATGTAATGCCTTCATTATTGATACTTATATAACTATTGAGGCAGGTACTAAATAAACAATAAACCATAATGCTTAAAGAGCTCTTCCCTTTCCAGCAAAGATACTCTATAGGCCTTATAGAAAGATCATATAGATATTGTCAAAACCATGCAGAATAAAGTAAGCTTTATTTATCAGAAATACCATTATTTCTTTACCTGGTGGGTTTTTTTTGTTTAAATACCCTTTCTTCCCTAGCTATCTTTTCTCCCAAAGCTTATTTCAGAACAAATCATAGAATATCAAGGTTGGAAAGGACCTCAGGAGTTCATCTAGTCCAACCCCCCTGCTCAAAGCAGGACCAGACCCCAGATGGATTTTTGCCCCAGATCCCTAAATGACTCCCTCAAGGATTGAGCTCACAATACTAAGTTTAGCAGGCCAATGCTCAAACCACTGAGCAATCCCTCCCCCCTCAGCTAATGGTATGTGCTCTCTCTATGCTAAAGTTCTCAGTGTTGCATCACCGGTTGAACCACACCATTGCTAGAGCAATGGTGGAAGAATTTTTTTAAATGTTTATGCAGACAAGAGCTTGCAGGGTATTCAGACACTTCTGCAACCTGGGTGCATTTACATTTGCCCTGCAGCATTTGATACTTTTACAGGGAATGTGTAATCACTGTAAGCTACAGCACACGTAAAAACCCTATGGAGGAAACAAACTTGTTTTATCAACACCAACCACAAAAGCTAAAAAGGATGTAACAAGACACAACACAGTTCAAGAACCACCACTGTTTGTCAACCTGCATTACTAAGGGAGAGAAATAAAAAGATAAATAATAATTAGATAAATAAAAAGCAATGTATGTATCTCCTTGACGAGTTTGTTGTAAATCATAACATTAAAAAAATCTTACCAGTTCATCCTGTTTGAATGCTGGATAAGCAAAATTTGCAAGTCATGAAATTCTGATGAGTTGCACTGTGGTTTTGTACTATAAACTCTGTGCCAATGTTTGAGAACTGAAGTCATCATCTGCATATCAATTTGCATCTTGACTAAAATCATTTCTCAAAAGCAAAAATCGCTAAAAAAAATCACTAAATTGTGGCAGAAATAGCAAAGATACAAAAATGTCAGGTATAACAGTTAGTAACTGAGATGAGGACTCAACTTTGTAAATGGAAACTAAACCATTACAGATCCATTGGAAATAACCTCATATTAAACAAGATATATGAAAGAGGTAGGAAGTATTATTTTTTCTGAGGACGAGGCTTGTCAGCTTGTGAACCAATAACTCTAATCTATGCTAATGTTAACACTCAGCACTTTATATCTCCAACACACTACATGCACGCTGACTGATCCTCACAATATCTCTATGAGGCCAATGTTATTATTCCCATTTTAAAAAAAGAGGAAACTTCAATTCATAGATTCATGGAAACACAGATTCAATGACTTGTCTCATGTTACCCTCTCTATCCCGAATTCTGCAAACATTTATGCAGATGCTTAACTTCAGACACACACATAGCTAGTCCCACTGAAGTACTTGAGGAGTGACCGGTCTAGTAAAGGAACCTGGACAGGCACTAAGCAAGCATGGACTGAAGGGAAGTATTGTGTCTGAGCTGGAGTTGCACACAGAACCTTTCGAGCTATTAGAGATACCTCTGGAAAATTAGTTATATGGAAATGAATCTGAGCTCTGATGGAAAAAGGGCCAAATCCTGAAGTCCTTGAGACTTTTGCCTGAATAAGAACATCAGAATTTTGCCTCTAGAGAACTCTACATTAAGATCTTGGTGAGAAAAGTCATGGATATGAGTCCACTTTTGCAAGCTTGAATGTTGCCGTCTTTGCAATTAATTCCCATTTTTGTCCAAAAGCCTGGGAACCATGCATTTGTAAATAAAAATGGATTAGGATAATTTAATCCTCGTGTCTTCTGACCACTAAATTTCTATCCTAAAAGGAATAACCCACCTCTTGGAACTTAATGCATTAGGACCCAGATCCAAAAAGGGACTTGAGTGCCTAAGCTCCAAATTTAGATGCCTAAATCCCAGTTTTAGGCTCCAGTGAGATCCACAAAAGCCCTGCTCAGTTGCCACTTTCCCTATCTCCCACACCTCTCGGGTGAGTGCTTTAACTATTTTCTCCCCATCAGGAAGAAGGGACAATTGAACCTAGGTCTCCCTCATCCCAGGTGTATGCTCTAACTAATGGGCTAAAAGTTATAATGTGGAAACCTTTATCACCACCGGCACCTCCTCCTCCTTCCCTCCCCATTTTGTGTGGAGCTAGGCAGACATCTGCCTATCTCATTCTTGCGAGAAATGCCTTGGGCGTTAAAGCTGCCTGGCTTGGTTGTCGATCACAAGCCGAGAAAAGCACCTCCCAGCCCCTAGACTTAAGTGCCTATCTCCATGAAAGGGGCAGGGCTTAGGAAACATTGTTGACATCTCCCATTGGGTGCTTAGGCAGCTCCTCACCTAGCGGGCTGGCTTTTGTGAATGTCATTCTTAAGCTCCAAATGCCCCCTCAGCATACATTGTATAGGGAGCTAGGTGCCTAACTCAGGCTTTGCGAATCCCATTGTTGTTCCAGTGGTTTTCTAGACACCTAGAAGTTGGGTGCTGCAATGTGGAGCATCTCAATGCCTAAGTCCCTTTGTGGATCTGGGCCTAACTAATTAATGACTATGCCACTATCTTAGTCCTGTTTCCTTTTCCACTTAATGCAGCTTTGCCAAGGCGACAGGGGATGGATCACTAGATGATTCCCTGTTCTGTTCATTCCCTCTGGGTCACCTGGCACTGGCCACTGTGGAAAGACAGGATGCTGGGCTAGATAGACCTTTGGTCTGACCCAGTATGGCCGTTCTTATGTACAACATATAGATTGTAGGTTTTTTTTTCAGGGAGATGAAGTATAACTTGAGACTCCATTTTGCTTCTTCTCCCCATTTACCCCCTCTCCCTGAGGCCCTCCACTGCAGTGACCCTGCTTCCAGTTCAGAGAGACTGACTTCTTCTGGAGCACAACATGAATATAACTCTGTAAGCTGCCAAAGCGAAAGGGCGTGCGAGGCTAACAAGAAAGAAAAAGCACTTCTGAGGGGCTGAGGATGCTGCCTCGGTGGCACTCTTAGCTCGGCTAGTCAGAGTGAAAGTTTGAATGGTGCTGCTACTAGACTACAGTAGTGGCGCAGAATACAAGCATTTCTGTTTAGTCTTGCTACACTTGCTGCATTGTATTTTGTACTCCTAGCTCACTAAATGATTGTATTCATAAGAACATTAGAACGGCCATACTGGGTCAGACCAAAGGACAATCTAGCTCAGTATCCTGTCTTCTGACAGTGGCCACTGCCCCAGAGGAAATTAACAGAACAGGAAATCATCAAGTGATCCATCTCCTGTCACTAGGGTGACCAGAAGACAAGAATAAAATATCGGGACACATGGGGGGGCAGCTACAGGCTCACAGCCCCCACCCCGCTGGAGCCATGGAGGAAGGGGATTACACAGCTTGAGGAAGCCAGAGGTCAGGGGTGCACAGCCCCAGCTCTGGGCGCAGCCCTACCATGGGTCGGGGGCTCACATACCCCACTGCAGCCCCGCTGCAAGCTGCGAGTGCAGGGCCCCAGGCACAGCCCTGCTGCTTACCTGGGGGACGGTTCCCACCCACTGGGAAGCACCAGGCAGGTTCCTCTGGCTCCTAGGGTCAGCGACGGCCAGAGGGGTCTCCACTCCACATGCTGTGCCTGCCACAAGCACCGGTTTCAGCTTCCATTGGCTGGATGCTGTGGGGCGGGACTTACTTGGGGGCGTGAGTATCACGCAGCACCTCAGGGTCAGGAGCAACCAGGGGGATCTGTGCTCTGTCCACGCCCACAGCTCCCATTTGCCGTGATGGAGCCATTTGCCATGATGGAGCCAGCACTTGTGGTAGGTGCAGCACGCAGAGACACCACCTCCCAGCCACCCCTGTGCCTAGGGGCCACAAGGTCCTTCTGCCTGCCATTTCCTGGGAGCCCCCACCCCCAGTAAGCACCACCCAGGTGAGCACTCCCCAGTGTATTCCTCCAGCCCCGAGCCAAAATATCGGGACCAATGGCATCTTGACCATACATCAGTTGGGACGCAGGACAAACAACTAAATATCGGGACAGTCCTGATTTTATTAGGATGTCTGGTCACCCTACCTGTCACCCATTCCCAGCTTCTGGCAAACAGAGGCTAGGGACACCATCCCTGCCCATCCTAGCTAACAGCCATTGCTGGACCTATCCTCCATTAATTTATCTAGTTCTTTTTTTAACCCTGTTATAGTCGTGGTCCTCACAACATTCCCTAGCAAGGAGTTCCACAGGTTGACTGTGCGTTGTGTGAAAAAATACTTCCTTTTGTTTGTTTTAAACCTGCTGCCTATTAATTCCTTTAACTTCCCACAGCTTTCTTTAGTCTATCTTCTCTTGGAAAGTAACTGCAGGGGCAAATTGTGCTTCCCTCACTCCACCCTTGGAGGCAGCTGTGACACTGCATGCCATGTTCTTCACAGAGATATTATTATGATATGATTATGACATAATCATAATGTATTTTATGCAAGATGTCATGTGAGATGTCATTAAAAAGGTTATGATTTATTGAATATGATTATCCTATTTGTATACATGTATTATGTTTGTATCTGAAGCTAGGAATATTGACTATGTATCTGTATTAAAAATGAGTTTACACTTGGGGAACACCGACTAGACAAAAGGCTCTCAGTCTAGATGGCTGGCTGGGAAGGGCTTATTCAGGTTAATGCACCATTAGGAGAAAACAGTAGGTCTTAGAAGAAACTTATCACCCACCTGGGAGCTTTCCTGAGGATGCTACAGACAGCATCTGAGTTATGGCTGCTGTGACACTACAGGGACATGTGACCAGGTCACCTGCTGCTGGATTCCATCTTGGGATATTGGTGTTTTTCCACTGACTGGTGGGGGAACCAAGCTGTGAAACAAAGGGTTCCCCTCACATACAAAAGCTATTTAAGGCAAGAGAGTGACACCATCATGGTTCTTCATTGATTCCCTACCCAAAAAGACCCTTGAAAACACCTGAGGAACAAAAACTGAACTGGGGGAAGTGCTATACCCAGGCTAAAGGGATTCCAATCTGTAAGCCAGTGCAGCTTGCCCCTTAAGAATCTGCAACCTGCTTATATCATCACTTAGGGTGAGGATTTGCTATTCATATCCTACCTGTGTAGTATATTAAGCTTAATTTGCATGCTTTGTTTATTTGCTAGGTAATCTGCTTTGATCTGCTTGCTATCCCTTATAATCACTTAAAATCTGTCTTTTGTAGTTAATAAACTTGTTTTTATTTTGTCTAAAACCAGTGTGTGGGAATTATAACTCAGGGCAGAAAGCTGTCGTATATTCCTCTCCACATTGAGGGCGGGGGTGAATTTCATGAGTTTACACTGTACCATTCCCTGTGCAGTGCAAGCCGGTATAATTTTGGGTTTACTCTCCAGAGCCGGATTTGTGCCTGTGTAGCTGGGAAGTTCCTTATCTGGAGCCTTCCCATGCAGAGCTGATTACAGCGTCTGCATGTAACTGCAGCTGGGTGTGTCCCTACCTGTATGTGTGCTGGTGAAAGTGCAGGCTAGTCACAGCAGTACAGTGTAAAGGGAGCCCAGGCTGGAGGGTCAGGGGTGTTCAGTGGTACCCCAGTTACAGGTGGCACCCTGGGGGAACCCATTATAGCAGCATACAAGGACATTTGCAAGACGGCTAGAGAAGGGATGGGAAATTTATATGGATAACCTGAATAGCCATTTATCATAAGGCATGGCAACAAATTTTGTAAGGGCTATTACACCTTGTGCTTTAGGGTTTAAACCCATTCTAATTTAGAGACCAAGATGGAAGCAGATTATCCCACTTTTGCCTGCTGTGCTGTTTTTAATACCTCCCTCTGAAGCATGATACCAGCCCCTAACACAAACAAGATAAGACACTACACGGATCTTGGTTTGGGTCTGATCCAAATTGCAATGGCGATTGCTATGGACATTAAATCTGCCCAGACAAGAAGATTTTCTTTAGCACAATATCTACTTTATTTCTTGTTTTAATTAGTGAGTTGTGAGAAAATAGACAGATATGGGCACAAACTGAAGTTGTGTGATTGTAAAAATTGCTTTGCACTCATATTTTATTGTAAAATTAATGTGTTTAGGTACTGGCTCACCATGTTTATAGTTTGGCATCACTAGATCACAGGCTCTTTGGTCTTGTGTAAGTCAATCATTTTCAAATGGCAGAATCAAAAAATGCCCGAAGACTCACTCCCCTCCTCTATAAAGTACTCAACAATAAGGATTTCGTCCCCATCGGGTCTGTTGTATGTTACAATATAATTTCATACAAAAAGAAAATGTTGAAGGTGAAAATTCAAGTATTCAAAAGTTAGCAAAGTTAGGAGAGAGTGTTCATTGAATGAGAAGCGATTCAATATTTCTTTTTATACTCATCATCTAAGTATGGCCCTAAACCTTATTTACTGAATATTTTCCAAACCTAGCACTGAATACACAATTATTTCCTCATGGACTTTTCAATGGTACAATCACCATAGTATCTCAGTGCTTTACAAACATATTTATCTTCACAGCACACCTATGAGGTAAGAGAGTGTTATTGTCTCCATTTTACAGATGGGGAACTGAGCCATGGCCAAAACTGTCAGAAGTGTCTACTGATTCTGGGTGCCCAACTTGAGATGCCTAAGGCCTGATTTTTCAAAGTACTTATAAAGTGCAATAAAAAAAAAAAGCTGTGTTCAATGCACAGCTCCCATTGCCTTTAGTTGCAGTTGTGACTGCATAGTACTTCTGCAAATCAGGCAATTGGCATCTCAAGATGAGCACCAGAGATGACCCACACAGTTATTGACCACCTGTGAAAAATTTAGTGTAAGTGACTTGCCTCAACAGAGGCAGAGATAGAGTCCTGTCCTCTGGGGCTGCATTCAACTTTCTGAACCGCAAAACCAGCATTTCCCTTCCTGTCAGCACCTGTTTCTACACCTCTTCCAGTTTCTGCAATTAAGCAGGTAGGGATCTACAGATGGAGCACCATTCATCTTGTGCACTGGTGGATGAGGGAGAAAATAAGGACTGCATGATCTAATGCATACAGACAAAGGGGCTGAATTAAAGTTGTACGGTCAATTTTAATTCCAGAATTTCCTAACCTTTGACTAAAGCAGGTTGATATTTTTTCATCAGAACAGTTTTTTGACACAAAAGGACCTATTGACCAAATTAAAATGTTTATAATAGTTTCATTTTACTTATAATTTTCAAGTTTTTCAACCCCACTCGGAAGCTGATAAATCTCTGGTGAAATATTTGATTTGTTAAAAACAAACAAACAAACAAACAAACAAAAAACACATATTTTTCCCCCAAATAATTTCCTGAATCCACTTTTTTTTTCCTTTGTGGTTTTTGAAAACCCATTTTGGTACAATTCCTTAACTTTGGTTTAAAAAAAAAATAAAAAAGCAGAACAAATTTACCAAACCCCACATTTTTTTCCTGGAAACCAAACAGTTTTACTACATATTTAACTTGTTGTTCACCCATAGAGCTCAAAAAAGTTTCCAAACAAGGATAAGCATCATTAGTCCTCTTTCACTGACAGGGAATGTAAGGCCTGGGCTACACTAGCGGGGGGGGTTTGAACTAAGAGTACATCTACACTATTCGCCAATCCTGCGAGAGGTGGAAGCGGAGTCGACAGGGGAACGGCAGTGGTTGACTCGCCGCCATCCTCACAGCCAGGTAAATTGACCTAAGATACACTGACATCAGCTACGCTATTCACATAGCTGAAGTTGCGTATCTTAGGTTGATGCTTCGCCCTTTTCCCCCAGCATAGACGTAGCCTAAGATGCAACTTGGGCTATGCTATTCACATAGCTGAAGTCAAAGTATCTTAGTTTGACTTACCTGGCCGTCCTCACTGTGGCGAGTCGACTGCCGCAGCTCCCCCATCGACTCCACTTACTCCTCCTGCTGAGATGGAGTACAGGCATCGATTCAGGGATCGATTTATCGTGTTTGATCCCCGATACATCAAACACTACCCGCCAATCCAACGGATAGTATAGATGTACCCTTAGACATAGAAAGTTTAAGTGTACATGGTACAAACTTGGGTCTGTGACTATGTATAGTCTTTATTGCCATAAGCAATCATGCTATTAATAGGCGTAGGAGACTACCCACCCCAGTAACCATATGCCTATTTATCATGTTTGAAGGAAACAGGCCCTAATTCTGCAAAGATTTATACACATGCTTAACCTGGATTTCAGTGGGATGATGAATGTGCTTAAAGTTAAGGACATACATGATTGTTTAAAATGCCTGGAAATGCCTTTGGGTATGGATTCTGTTAACTGTTCAGCATATTTACTACGTTATACAGCTTCACATATGCTTGCTGTACACATACAACTACATCACAATATAAGCAATGACAAGTATTCAAAAATCATGATCCCTTGGGTGGCTGGGCTGCAGGGGCTTGGGGTCTGGGGTAGGTGGAGGGAGCTAAGGAGGGCTGCAGGGGGCTGGAGTCTCAGACCTCAACTCTATTGTCTAAGGAGGGCTGCAGGGGGCTGGGGTCTCAGACCTCAACTCTATTGTCCCTCTGCAAATTTGTGTACACAGAGTCAATCATGACTAGTGATTTAAATCAAATCCACCCTGCCCACAAAAAGTTAATCCGGCCCTGCTGGGCTGGGCTCAGGGGGCAGGGGTCTGCCGGCGTTGGATAAGGGTGGGCTGGGCTGTCGGGGGCTGGGGTGTCCCAGAGTAGATGGGGGTCTGGGCTCAGGGGGCGGGGGTCTGCCGGGGATGGATAAGGGTGGGCTGGGCTGTAGGGGGCTGGGGTGTCCTCAGGTAGATGGGAGTCTGGGCTCAGGGGGCAGGGGTCTGCCAGGGATGGATAAGGGTGGGCTGGGCTGTAGGGGGTGTCCCGGGATAGACGGGGGTCTGGGCTCAGGGGGGTGAGGTCTGCCGGGGATGGATAGGGGTGGGCGCTGGGCTGGGCTCAGGGGGCAGGGGTCTGCTGGGGATGGATAAGGTGGACACCGAGCTGGGCTCAGGGGGCAAGGGTCTGCCGGGGGTGGAGAAGGGCGGGCGCTGGGCTGGGCTCAGGGGGCTGCCGGGGGTGGAGAAGGGCGGGTGCTGGGCTGGGCTCAGGGGGCTGCCGGGGATGGATAAGGGCGGGCTCTGGGCTGGGCTCAGGCAGCTGCCGGGGCGGAGAAGGGAGGGCACTGGGCTGGGCTCAGGGGGCTGCCGGGGACGGAGAAGGGCGGGCGCTGGGCTGGGCTCAGGGGGCTGCCGGGGATAGATAAGGGTGGGCACTGGGCTGGGCTCAGGGGATGGATAAGGGCGGGCGCTGGGCTGGGCTCAGGAGGCTGCCAGGGGCGGAGAAGGGTGGGCACTGGGCTGGGCTCAGGGGATGGATAAGGGCGGGCGCTGGGCTGGGCTCAGGAGGCTGCCAGGGGCGGAGAAGGGTGGGCACTGGGCTGGGCTCAGGGGGCTGCCGGGGATGGATAAGGGCGGGCGCTGGGCTGGGCTCAGGGGGCTGCTGGGGATGGATAAGGGCGGGCGCTGGGCTGGGCAGGGGTGTGTGGGGACGGAGAAGGGCGGGCGCTGGGCTGGGCTCAGGGGGCTGCCGGGGGCGGAGAAGGGCACTGGGCTGGGCAGGGGTGTGTGGGGACGGAGAAGGGCGGGCGCTGGGCTGGGCTCAGGGGGCTGCCGGGGACGGAGAAGGGTGGGCGCTGGGCTGGGCAGGGGTGTGTGGGGACGGAGAAGGGCGGGCGCTGGGCTGGGCTCAGGGGGCTGCCGGGGGCGGAGAAGGGCACTGGGCTGGGCAGGGGTGTGTGGGGACGGAGAAGGGCGGGCGCTGGGCTCGGCTCAGGGGGCTGCCGGGGGCGGAGAAGGGCGGGCTCTGGGCAGGGGTGTGTGGGGACGGAGAAGGGCGGGCGCTGGGGTGGGCTCAGGGGGCTGCCGGGGGCGGAGAAGGGCGGGCGCTGGGCTCGGCTCAGGGGGCTGCCGGGGGCGGAGAAGGGCGGGCGCTGGGCTCGGCTCAGGGGGCTGCCGGGGATGGAGAAGGGCGGGCGCTGGGCTCGGCTCAGGTGGCTGCTGGGGACGGAGAAGGGTGGGCGCTGGGCTGGGCAGGGGTGTGTGGGGACGGAGAAGGGCGGGCGCTGGGGTGGGCTCAGGGGGCTGCCGGGGGCGGAGAAGGGCGGGCGCTGGGCTGGGCTCAGGGGGCTGCCGGGGATGGAGAAGGGCGGGCGCTGGGCTCGGCTCAGGGGGCTGCTGGGGACGGAGAAGGGTGGGCGCTGGGCTGGGCAGGGGTGTGTGGGGACGGAGAAGGGCGGGCGCTGGGGTGGGCTCAGGGGGCTGCCGGGGGCGGAGAAGGGCGGGCGCTGGGCTCGGCTCAGGGGGCTGCCGGGGGCGGAGAAGGGCGGGCGCTGGGCTGGGCTGCGGGGTTTGCCGGGGTCGAAAGGAGACAGGGCAGGGCGCTCCCTGCGCGGCGCCTCCCGGCCAGCAGAGGGCGCTGCAGCCGGAGCCGCCCGCCCCAGCCTCTCCCCTTGGCGGCGGAGCCTGCTCCTCGGCGCCGCATCATGTGGGCCAGGCCAGCCCTTGCACGGAGCCGCGGCCGCGGCCGAGCGTCTCCTGGGTGGGCGCCGCCATGAGGCGCTGAGCGGCGGCTGCGTGGGGAGGATCGAGCCGGCCGCAGCCCCGAGTCTCCGCCCGGCCTTGTCCCGAGCTAAGCCCCGTCCGCTGCGGCGGCGGGTCCGGCCGGCGGGAGCGCGGGGCCATGTGAAGCGGAGCGGCCGGGAGCCCGCGCCCGGAGCGAGGAGCCGCCGCCGGCCCGGAGGGGCCCCCGCGGGAGGAACATGGCGACGTCTAATCTCTTAAAGGTGCGACCCGGGCCCGCTGCCCGGGCAGGGCCCGTGTCTCCGTCCGCCGGTGGCGGTGGGGCCTGGGGGCTGCTCTGCGGGGCGGGGGAGCGCGGCGGCCGAGCAGAGGAAATGTGGGGGAGCAAGGGGGCAGCCTGGAGTGGGGGAGGGGCTGGGAGCGTGGGGGGGACAGTGGTGAGGGTGGGGGGGACAGGAGCTGTGCGGGGTCAGAGACCTGAAGGGGGAAGCAGGGGAAGGCTTGTCTCTGAAGTTGTGGTGTCCAGTATGTTGTAATATTTTGGGGGTGGGGGCAGGGCGTATAACAAACCTTCGTCTTACCCTGTGCTGGTGGCTGTGTTGGCTCGAGAGTCACGGATCTCTCTTCTCTGTCCCCTTTCTGTCCAGTGCTAAACTTCACACAGTCTAACCTGTCTCCAAATGTCACCCCCCCCCAGATCAAATAAGAGTGTCCTGTCACCGTATACTTTCCCCACAGTTTAATTCTGTTCTGCATTAACAAAGCGGCAAAGAATCCTGTGGCACCTTATAGACTAACAGACGTTTTGGAGCATGAGCTTTCGTGGGTGAATACCCACTTCCTCAGATGCATTAACAAAGAAACCCTAGACACACAGACAGTGATTTTTAGATAGAGTTTGAAATGATTGTACCGTGGATAAGTATTGTTTGCATCACCACTATGTTCAGAATTTGAGGAGTGCAGTTTACCTGTAAGGAAAAAAACACTGAACATGTATCATTTATTTAAGCAACATTTTTTACGTAATATAGTGTTTTCATATGTGTTTGGTATATGATGATAAACATCAGTGAAAATTGACATAATATTACTCCTGAGGGCATTCTGTGCCAAAAAATTAAAAATTCTATGCACAATATTTTAAAATTTTGCAAGTTTTTTATTAATAAATAAATGCAGAGGCTTCAGCACAGCAGTGGGGAGCATGGGCCACTGGCTGCATGAAGGTGGGAGATGACCCTGCAGCCCCCCTGGGACACGGACTCAGTAGTGAGGCTGCACCTGATCCTGACACAGCACAAGACCTGGGCCTGTCCCAAAAACACCCTGGAGCCCTGCCCTTCTGTGTCAGGTGCACCATGTGGGGGGCAAGCAGGCTCAACGAGGCAGGAACCAAGCATGGAGGGGATCCAGGTGTGGAGCGAGAGGATTCTATGTGGAACAATCCAGGTGTAGGCAGCTCAGTGGGGGGGGTCTATGTGTGGGGGGGATCTGGATTCACAGGCTTGTTGTGGGGGGAGGGTTCCCAGGTGCAGGGGCAATGGGACTCTGCTGGGGCTTCCAGGTGAAGGTGGTTGGGTTCTGGGTGTGGGGGTCTCAGCAGGGGGTCCTGGGTGCTGGGGGAGTGGAGCTTGATGGGGTGGGGGTCTGGGTGCAGCTAGTTGGGGATCAGTGGCATGGGGGCTGGATGTGGGGGTTTGGGTGTAGGGCTCATCAGGATGGGGGTTTGAATGCAGGGAGCTCAGTGTGAGGTGGTGGTGTGGGTACAGGGATGGGGGTCTGGAGGCAGGAGGTCTGCGTGCAGGGGGCTCCAGATGCAGGGGTTGAGCTTCAGTGGGATGGGTTTCAGGTATGGAGGGACAGGGGCTTCTGGGTGTATGGGATGAGGTGTGGCAAGAGTGTCTGGGTATGGGAGTTCTGGATGTAGGGGGTTGGCCAAATGGGGCAGCAGCTCCCCGCAGCTGAGGAGCGATGTGGGTAGGAAGCAGAGGAGGATGCAGTGCTTCCTGCAGCTTTGGGAGGTTTTGGGGAATGGGTTTGACACAGCCTGAGCCACTCCTTGCAGGGGAAGAGGAAATCCAGTCCTCTCTTACCTCCAGCCCAGTCAGGACTAGCACCTGATCGTGGCTCGGAGTAGGAGCCACTGGCTGGGGTGTTCCCAGCCCTGCAGTGATTTATCTCTCTGCCAGCTGTTCAGGATACCTGAACTGATGTACCTCTGCTGCTACAGAGTGGTGTGTGACTGCTCTTGCAGCTGCCCTTTGCTTCCCCGTCAGAAAGTCATTTTTCTGCAGGGAAGCAGAGAAATCTGTGGGAGACAAGAATTCATGTGTGCAAACTTCCCCCAGGAGTACTAGCCCTGATCAGTTAAAATTGTGGAATTCCAGAACCACTATGTGTTGCTATGAAACAAATTGTCCAAGAAGGGGAAATGGGGACAATTGGGGATGATTATTTGAAGGAGTCCTATCTCAGAACGCTAGGTCCAAACAGCCTATATATTTGGCCATATTTTACTTTAGCAGTGTGTGCTATGTTGTTACTTATAGTATGTTTAGGGATTTTGGATAGATTGACATTTGCTTTGGGAAAATGTTAATTACATGGTCTTGTAAACAGATGTAAGAAAGTTTAGCATCTCAGAGTTGATAGTATTTCACTTTAGAATCTTCTAGAAGATAATTCCTACAATTGGGGGAGAGTGTAGTGTAAGGCCCGGATTCTGTTAGTTGTAGAATGATGATATCTGCAAAACTGGTTTTGAAAAAGTATTTATAATCACATGCTAAATATACAAAGGTGCAGGCTTAACACAGATGATCTAGATATAGATGCCTGGTAGGTAACTTGCTGGTGTCTCTAAAGCTTTTAGATAATTAACTTAGTAGTAATTAACTGCTAGTTTGCCTTTTCCATCAGAACATCTCAAAGCTCTGTACAAAAACAAATAAATATGAACCCTTTTTACTAAAGGGAAACTGAGATAGAGATTGACTTGCAGGAAACCACACAGCAGTTCATTGAGAGAGCTCGGAATAGAAACTCTCTTGATTCCCGGTCTTGAGGCTTAAAAAAACTACTACACTTAAAGCATATTAACACAAAATTAAGGTTGACTGGCAGTATCTCATATCCTTTCAGAATATAAAATGCACCTATACTATACCGTATCAGTGCTCATGTTCACGCATTGCTCTGCATCCTTTCTGTCCTCTGTGCTGCATTGTGGCTCTGGGGAGTTCTGGCTATTTGGTGGCCCTCATCTGATACTACTGCTATACAAATAAATAATAACTGAAGGTGTTGTCCCATAGATAATATTTAGGATTAGAAAGAAAAGGTGTTAACATTTGGCTAGTCCTTGGAGGAGGGAGAAGGCCAAGTGGTTGAGTGTAGGGCCAATTTAGGTAGCTTCTGTTCATTAAACTGTACCTTTATCCTAGTAAATACAAGGCCTAAGAGTTTCCCTGTCATTCCTTGTGCACTTTCCCCATGGTTCTCTATTTGCTTGGGAAGTGAAGTGAAATGAAATATGACTTCCCCAGGAGGGCAGCGGTTGCGTTGACACTAACTCAGTTGAAACGTAACTGGGTGGTGTCAGTTTGGAATGGATCAGTACAATAATTTGAACCTCGGATATGCACCTTCCTTCCCCCGCAAAATGAACAATAGAAACATTTTGATATCACATTAATTTTTTTTATTGGGATGTTGTCTTTTGAAAACACTTTGCTCAAACACCTCAAAATTGGCCAGCTAGTCCTCTCCTGGACCACGATGAGGCACAGCAAATTTCAAGGCAATCGCTTTATGCTTGTGGATTTTAGAGCACTTATCAAAATGAGTTTGTTAAACAGTAAGATGGTTTCTGCCTTCACTGTAGTGGTGCTACACTCCTCTGTAATAGGCCTCGGGTTTCAGGGGGCAGTTCTTTGTGTCTGTATTTTAAATATTTCAGGAGCTCATTGCATAAAACTGAAGCAATTATGAGACTTACCTGAATTACGGTTATTTCAGAAGTATATTTGCTAGTC
Organism: Gopherus evgoodei; assembly: GCF_007399415.2. Lineage (NCBI taxonomy): Eukaryota > Metazoa > Chordata > Testudines > Testudinidae > Gopherus > Gopherus evgoodei. The sequence goes on from NC_044322.1 coordinate 33,191,358, forward strand.
TGTAAATGACTGCATTACCAAATTTAGTAAAGATGCTCAGACTACTGCAAGGATCTCATACTTGGTTTCTGGAACTTTGAAGTAGAGGCCAAATACATAACAGGGTTTTGAACTCCCAAAGTTCAGGGATGTTCAGATCCGTGGTTTTCATTCAGATATCACAGTATATCAATATTGTGGTCTCCTCAGAGCCCTTGGTGGCACTGGGAGCAAGAAAATATGGTCCTTGATTGTGCAGTTGGACCCATGTGGACGAACCTTGTATCTGTGTAAATTCTCATTGGAGTGAAAGGGGCTGCACGCAGGTGCAAGTATACCCTTTCAAATTTAGTTAGGGATTGGGGCATAAGCTTAGTCCGGATTCTGTGGGTAACTTATCTTTTTTTTTTTTTTCCCTTCCCCTGTTTCAATCGTGTATCTTATCCCATTTACCTCTTATTTCAACCATTCTTCTCCAACCTCTCGTCCCTGGCAACTTGCAGTATACCAGCTAGTTTTGATATCTATAACTCACAGTAAATGTTTCCAGCTGTGCACTTTGGGTGTCTCGTCTTGACTATTTCCTAATAGGACTTCCTTAAAATGTCAGCAAGGAATATATGCCAACTGCCGTTGTATAGTGGAGGCCTTCTTGTCGTTAACATTGCCTAACCCTCAATACCTGCCGATAAAGCCCCATTCTTTGGCTTGACTGTAGTTGCTAAGTATTCAGTAGTAATTGCATTGCAATCACAGCACCAAGTGTGAGAGCTGCCAGACAGAAGAGGTTGGTCAAATTGCATGCTAAATTTGAAGTTGTTGTGAGAGCTGGATTTAAGCATCCTTTGGGCCCCATATTTGACATCCAGGAGCTAGTATATAAGATCAGCACAGTAACAAACATGTTAAAAGAATGAGGAGTCCTTGTGGCACCTTAGAGACTAACATTTATTTGGGCATAAGCTTTCGTGGCTAAAACCCATTTCATCAGATGCATGGAGTGGAAAATACAGTAGGAAGATAGATAGATACACACACGCACACGAGAGAACATGAAAAATTGGGGGGTTGCCATACCAATTCTAACAAGACTAATCAATTAAGGTGGGTTATTACCAGCAGGAGAAAAAAAAACGTGCAGTGATAATCAGGGTGGCCCATTTCAAACGGTTGACAAGAAGGTGTGAGTAACAGTAGGGGAAAAATTAGCATGGGGAAATAGTTTTTACTTTGTGTAATGACCCATCCACTCCCAGTCTTTATTCAAGCCTAATTTAATGGTGTCCAGATTGCAAATTAATTCCAGTTCTGCAGTTTCTCATTGGAGTCTGGTTTTGAAGTTTTTTTGTTTTAGAATTGTGACTTTTAGGTCTGTAATTGAGTGACCAGGGAGATTGAAGTGTTCTCTGACTGGTTTTTAAATGTTATAATTCTTGACATCTGATCTGTGCGCATTTATTCTTTTGTGTAGAGACTGTCCGGTTTGGCCAGTGTACATGGCAGGGGGCATTGCTGGCACCTGATGGCATATATCACATTGGTAGATATTCAGGTTAACGAGCCCCTGATGATGTGGCTGATGTGATTAGGTCCTGTGATGATGTCTCTTGAATAGATATGTGGACAGAGTTGGCAACAGTTTTTGTTGCAAGGATAGGTTCCTGGGTTAGTGTTTTTGTTGTATGGTGTGTAGTTGCTGGTGAGTATTTGCTTAGGGGGGGCGGCTGCCTGTAAGCAAGGACTAGCCTCTCTCTCAAGATGTGAGAGTGAGGGATTGTCCTTCGGGATAGGCTGTAGATCCTTGATGATGCACTGGAGAGGTTTTAGTTGGGGGCTGAAGGTGGAGTTCTGTAATTTTCTTTGTTGGGCCTGTCCTGTAGTAGGTGACTCCTGGGTACTCCTTTGGCTCTGTCAGTCTGTTTCTTCACTTCAGCAGGTGGATATTGTAGTTTTAAGAACGGTTGATAGTGATCTTGTAGGTGTTTGTCTCTGTCTGAGGGGTTGGAGCAAATGCGGTTGTATCTTAGAGCTTGGCTGTAGACAGTGAATCGTGTGGTGTGGTCTGGATGATGTGGATGGCCACACCACACCATCAGGGGTTCGTTCACCTGCACATCTACTAATGTGATATATGCCATCATGTGCCAGCAATGCCCCTCTGCCATGTACATTGGCCAAACTGGACAGTCTCTATACGAAAGAATAAATATCTCTTCCTACTATATTATATATCATATATATTTTCCTACTGTATTTTCTGCTGCATGAATCTGATGAAGTGGGTTTTAGCCCACAAAAGCTTATGCCCAAATAAATTTGTTAGCCTCTAAGGTGCCACAAGTACTCCTCGTTCTATTTGCTGATACAGATTAACACGGCTACCACTCTGAAACCTGTCATACATGTTAAAATTGGAGACAAGGAGGGTGAGGTAATATCTTTTATTGGGCCAACCTCAGTTGGTGGAAAGAACAAGCTTTTGAGCTTCACAGAGCTCTTCCTCAGGTCTGTGGAAGGAAGGAACCTGACGTGTCCAAGCTAAATACAAGGTGGGATAGATTGTTAAGCTTAAAGGGTTCACACATGTTGTAGGACAGTGGTTCTCAACCTTTTTTAACCAAGGACCCCAAACTTAAACAGACAAACCTGCGGACCCACAATCAGAAGTGATGCATAGAGGCATCACATGCCTCCCAGATTTCTGCCTTCCGTTTGTCCCTGCTCACTGAAGTGCTGATGTAGCAGGGCAGAGCTCTGGTGTGTCTCCTTGGCTAGCTGCTGCTGCTCATGGATTCAGTGGCTATGAGGCAATCCCTTTTGATGGCGGGGAGATCTCTCCTCTGCTGTGATCCTGCAACTGAAATTTATTAAATATTTTTGGATGTTTTTCTGCATTTTCAATATGATTTAAATTACCACACAGAATACTAAGTGCACAGTGCTCACTTTATATTATCTTTGATTAAAAATTTATACACTGTAAAAATAATAAAAGTAATAAGTACAATTTCTTTATTGTGAAAGTACAACTTACAAATGTAGATTTTGTTTTTGGTTACATATTTGCACTCAAACAAAACAGTGTAAAATTTTAGTGCCTACAAGTCTACTCAGTCCTACTTCTTATTCTGCCAATCGCTAAGACAAACAAGGTTGTTTACATTGATGGGAAATACTGCTGCCTGCTTCTTTACAATGTCACCTGAAAGTGAGAACACTCATTCACATCACACTTTTGTAGCTGGTGTTGCATGATATTTATGTGCCAGATATGCTAAACATTCATATGCCCCTTCCATGCTTCAGCCACCATTCCAGAGGACATGCTTCCATGCTGCTGATGCCTGTTTAAAAAAAAAAAAGTCAGTTAAATTTGTGACTGTACTCCTTGGGGTGAGAATTGTATGTCTCCTGCTCTGTTTTACCCACATTCTGCCTATATTTCATGTTATAGCAGGGTCAGATGATGACTCAGCACATGTTCATTTTAAGAACACTTTCACAGCAGATTTGACAAAACACAAAGAAGGTAGTGATGTGAGATTTCTAAAAATAGCTACAGCACTCAACCCAAAGTTTAAGAATCTGAAGTGCCATCCAAAATCTGAGAGGGATGAGGAGTGGAACACGCTTTCAGAAGTCTTAAAAGAGCCACACTCTGATGCGGAAACTATAGAGCCCAAATCACCAAAAAAGAAAATTTCAACCCTCTGTTGATGGCATCTGACTCAGATGATGAAAATAACATGCGTCAGTCCGCACTGCTTTGGATCTTTATCAAGCAGAACCCATCATCAGCATGGAAGCATATCCTCTGAAATGGTGGTTGAAGCAGGAATGGGCATATGAATCTTTAGCACATCTGGCATGTAAATATCTTGCGACGCTGGCAACAACAGTGCCAAGGGAATGCCTGTTCTCACTTTCAGGTGACACTGTGAACAAGAAGCGAGCAGCAGCATCTCCTGCAAATTTAAACAAAACTTGTTTGTCTGTGCAACTGGCTGAACAAGAAGTAGGACTGAGTGGACTTGTAGTCTCTAAAGTTTTACATGGTTTTATTTTTGAATGCCCTTTTTTTGTGCATAATTCTATATTTGTAAGTTCAACTTTCATGATCAAGAGATTGCACTACAGTACTTGTATGAAGTGAATTGAAGAATACAGTTCTCTTTTTTACAGTGCAAATATTTGTAATAAAAATAAATATGATCACTGTACACTTTGTATTCTGTTGTAATTAAAATTAGTATATTTGAAAATGTAGTAAACATCCAAAAATATATAAAATACATTTTTTTTACTGTTAACAGTGTGATTCATCACAATTAATTTTTTAATCACTTGACAACCCTAGTAGCAAGTTGTTGTAATGGGCCATGAAATCAGTCTCTCTTTTAAATCCTTGTTTTTTGGTATTCAGTAGTTACAAATATAAGTTTCCTTGTCTCTCTCATATCCTGGGACCAGCGTGGCTACAACAACACTGCATGTAACATTTAAGTTAAGGAAAATTAACTAAGAAGTGTGAGGGAACTGTAGTGCTATCTACAAAAATAATTGAGATAGGTGGGTGTGCTCTCAGTATAAAGTGCCTTTTCTCCTTTATTGTATTACAGTAGTGCCTAAACCCCAACTGAAATCTGGGCCCCATTGTGCCTGACGTTATACAACATGCAGTAAGAGGCAGCCTTGCTTCAAAGAGGCTACTATTCAGTGTTTAAAAAACAAAAACAAAAAAACCCCACTACATGAAGGCAGAGTTACAGTTGCTTGGTAGTGTGTTGTCCTGTTGCAGAATGTTGAGTTGAGGAAAACTCAAACTTCTGAGAAGCAGGAAATGCAAGTGAAAGTTGCCTGTGCAAACAGGGCCAGTGCAAGGATGTTTCGTGCCCTAGGCGAAACTTCCACCTTGCGCCCCCTGGCCCTGAGTGCCCCTCCTCCCCCTGCGGCAGCTCCCCACCCTCCGGTCTGAGGCACCTCCGCCCCAGCTCACCCCTGCTCCGTGCACGAGCACCCCAAGCATGCTGTGGCTGCTTCACTTCTCCCGCCTCCCAGGCTTGCGGTGCCAATCGGCTTAGGTGCCGAAAGCCTGGGAGGCAGGAGAAGTGAAGCAGCTATGGTGTGTTTGGGGAGGAGGCGGGGCAGGGATGAGCTGGGGTGGGGAGTTCCCCTGTGTGCTGCCCCTCTCCTTGCTGCAGGCGGCCCTCCTCCTGCTCCCCTGCCCCAGCTCCCTCTGCCTAAATGCCAGCGGCGACCGAGGTGGACAAAGATCCAGCCGCCACGGTCGCTGCTGAAGAAAATGGCGCCCCCCAAATCCCAGCGCCTCGCCTACATGGTTGCACCGGCCCTGCCTGCACTGCCCTCAGGCCCAGCTCAGTCGCTCTGCCAAAGAGCAGCACATGTGACACAAGCAGAGGCATCACCAGAGAGCTGTGGGCTCATCTGCATGGCCTGCCTCACCCTGGGTGGAAGGGCCTGCTCCTGTCCCCAGTGTGAGTGGCTGATTCAGCCCAATAGTGTAGTTTCTTCACATCAGAGAAGCATCGTGAATGATCAACCTGTGTGTGGATTTTCTATAGCAGGTTGGGTTCCTGAGTCAGTGCAGGGACTGAGAGGGGAGGCTTTGCACCTCCCTGATGTGATGCTGGCGCAGGCAGGGGACAGAGAGGCCACAGTAGCAGGTCAGAGCAGCCTGCGGACAGCCTTAGCTTGCCCTCCCTACCTCCCACTGCCATAGTCCCTGTAGGCATCACTGCACCCAGGGGATCCCTAGAGTTCAGGCCTGTCTCTTCCTGCCCTTGATCTGCCCTGAAACATCCCCTGTGCCAGAAGAATCTAGGGGGTTGGCACTGAGCCCCTGGTGCAATTCACCCAGGGGAGTCATGCAGCCCCTTGGTGCCAGCCCAGCTTCACCCTACTCTGCACACACAGCAGGTGCAAAGCGACTGCACAGGGGAGGAGAAGGAGCCTCCTTGGTTGAGTCCTCTTGAGCCTGCTTCTCTCTCTTTTCAGGAAAACCAGGAAGTTCAAACACAAAAGACACTTTGTAAAAACAGTTCAGGTGGCTGAGAGACAGCGACGCAAAACCCAAATGCACAATGCTAGGAAACACAGCACAAAACCATTCACCTACATCTCTCCTCTTCTCTCTCACTCACACACTGCCCATTCCCTCAGCCAACCAGTCCTACTCAGCTATTGTCACCAGTCAGACCCTTAACTCTACCCTCCGCGGAATGCCATGAAACAATGCTTACATCTCCTGAACAAAAAGCTACATAAAGAAATATGCATAGTAGAGATCAGTACATGCACCCTGCTCAGGACACATGACCAAAGGAGCCCCAGTGACATCAATCTAAAACTATTCATTACACCCCAAAATATTCTACATAGCAGCTGGAGCTTACAAGTTCTCTTATATACTATCTGTCACCATTTACAAACAAAGTCACAGCACACAAACACTGCAATCTGTGCAGTTATGACTTACCAAATTGCAGAATCCATCAAAAAGATTGAGATGTAATATTGCTCCACATAAACAAATATGCTACCCCACAAAATCAAAATAACTTGGTTGGTAGCCTACAACTGTGAGATGAAGGTTCAATGTCTTAATATAACAATGTCAGCTCCAAAATACTGCCACATTTACACCTACTTCCACATATACTCTTATCATTGCACAGATTTCCCATCTTAAATTCATATTGAACACATTCAAAATAAATGTTTGTTTAAAAAAATTTATTTAGGTGACACCTGTATTGGGAACAATACTGGTAACATATTCTAGTTCACAATATTAAGATTACAAACAAAAAGGACATATAGTTGTGATTCTTGACAAGTCCTAAATGGAAATAATCCAGATTCAAGCTAACCATCAGAAACACAGATTAATCCCATAGGAACGCTGGCATTAAACATGCCCTGTCTACAGGTGTGTTTTGATTTTGTAAACACTTCCCTGCTGGGCTAGCCTGGGGCTTACAGATGGCAGAGTTAAGGGTATCTGGGTGGCCTATGAGTGTAGATAAGTAGAGCAGCTTTTCTCTGAGAATGGATGGTATTTGGGAACAGGGATGTGTGGGGCTGATGTACCGAGATACATTGTGTTACAGTGTGTTGTATGTGTTCCAGTTTTGCATTGTTGTCCCTTAGCAACTTGTTCTCCTCCTTGATGTTACCTTAACATTGCACACAACCCCTTAGCAACTTGTTTTTTACCGCTGTAACCTGTGTCCCTGGGGATACCCCTGGGTGAGTCACCGCAGCAGGGACTGACCCTGAAATCTCTGCTTCCCCATGCATGAGCTGCTGCTCCCTGAGCTAAAAAACTCCACTGCTTGGCCAGGCTACAGCTCCTCAGCCTCCACCTTTGGCTCAGCCAGGCTGAGAGGAGAGAGCCTCGAGGGTGGGGAAGGGTCACAGATCTCTGAACTAAGGTGGGAACCAGAGAGGTTCCCTACTGGTGCCAGGCCCGCCTAGGGACCTGGGGCACTAGCACGGTGAGGCTGGGCACCTCGTTGGCTCCCTGGGCTGCTAGAGACTGGAAGCCAGGTCAGAAGGGGGGCAGCCGTGGGGGTAGGTCCCTGCCAGCCGCCAGGACCCAGAACCGTGGAGGGGAAGGGGCTGCTCCTGGGCTTCCATCCAGCCGCCCCCACGCTGGGGCTCCCCGCATGCGGCCCCCTTACCTCCTCCTTCAGGGCGGCGAAGTGCTCCAGGGAGGAGGCAGGCAGGTCCCCGTAGAGCAGCTCCCTGGGGCCGGGCGGGGCCCTCAGCGTCCCAGGCCCCCTGCTCAGGAAGAACAGCGCCTTGCCGCGGCCGGCGGGGAGCTCGGTGCTGAGCGCCAGCTGCCCCGCCGGGCTCAGCGTCACCAGCAGCAGCAGCGGCTGCCCCGCGGCGCCCTCCTGGAAGCCCCGCAACGGGCTGCGCCTCGGGGCTGGCCGCACAGCGCTCCAGCTTCAGCCACAGGCTCCGCACTACATGCTCCCCAAGCAGCCGGACGCGGGGATCCGAGGTGAGGGCGTCCCAGGAGTGGCGCCAGGATTTTTGGCGCCCTAGGCGGGGGTCCTTCCGCGCCCCCTGTTGTTGGCGGCAATTCTGCAGCGGGGGGGTTCTTCTGCACTCCCGGTCTTCAGAGCACTTCGGCGGCAGGTCCCAGAGTGAGTGAAGGACCCGCTGCAGAATTGCCACTGAAGATCCGGAGCGCAGAAGGATCCCCTGCCACCGAATTGCTGCCCCCCAAATCCTGGTGCCCAGGTCACCTAAATGGAAGCCCTGTGTGCAAACATTCCTTTTTGTCCTTTAATAGTGTTAAATGGAATCCGATGAGTGAGAGTGAATTGGTTGTGAAAGGAAGTGAAGTATATTTCAGGAACTGGGGGGTTGACAAAGTAAAGGTATGTGTCGTTGCCCCTCCCCTCCAAAAGATGCATGACAGTTTTATTTTCCTTTGGGTCTTCTCATACAGATCACCGTTTTTGTTATTCAGAACTGTTGCTTGTTTGATTAACAACATTGGCTAGTTTACAGTGTTTGTAATAATAATACAAAGATGTGCATAGTACTTTATAGACAAACAAGAATATCAGGCCTCCATTCCAAGGAGCCCAATCTTTCACATGTCTCTTGAGTGATCTTTACTCATGTGAGCAGTCCAGTTAAGTTCAAGACTTGTAGAAATGGGCCCAAAATTATGGAAATTTATATTTTCAAAGGTGTAGCTAGAGCTCTGAAAACACTTAATCATACATTTTTGTTTGTGTTAACAAGATGTACTGGGGCATTACTGAAAGAGAGAAGAGTCAGACTGCATGGGCAACCTTAACCGCATATCCTGGTCAGAGGCCAGATTAAAAAGGGCTATGATGGAATTGGAGGAAAGGAACTCCACACAGTGAATGTAGACAGCGCACTCTATGAGCTTAGAGATAAAAGGGAGACGGGGTAGTAGCTGGAGAGGCATGGGGGGTCAAGGGTGTGTGTGTTCTTTAGGGTGGCAGAGACTAGAGCAGGGACAGCAGAAGAGTAAAGGAGGGCATGAGAGTGGGCACAAAGGAATTGGATCACTTGATGTGCTGGGGTCACTTAGGCAAGTAGGATGAGGTTAGAGGTGGAGAGCAGAGGAGAAAATTGTGTCTTTGACGGGAGAAGGAGATGAGAGTTGTAAGAAGGGAAGGAAAGACAAGCTGAAAAGAGGGTGAAGATCATAGTATTTTTGTCAACTTCCTCTTGGGGGAAAAAAGTGGTGAAAGTTTGTGCAGAGAGGGAAGTGAATATATGGTGGTGTCAGAATCCCCATCCTAGAGCAGAATTTATTTTTGAAGAAATAGAAGTTATTTTGGTAGATAATTTACAACTGTAAGGATTGTTCAGATATTATCTGTATGTATTTAGTACAAAATACAATGTTGTGTGTTTTATACATAGACTTGGCAGAGTTTGTTTTTTTAATGTCAAAGGATAATTTTAAGCTGTTAATATTTATATAAATTTTCACAATTATGGGAAGTATGGGGCATGGTTAGAGAATTATTTAATGACTGTAGATACTGAGATTCAAAAACGTAAAGCTCTGAACAGTTTTAAACACAAGTTGTCAGCAACAAATATCAAAATATACAAAGGTAAATATCTTTGTATCAAACTCTAATAGGCTCTCAAGTAGCATTTTTCTAATCTTATATATTTGTAAATTTCAGTTATCAATGGAAATTTTTCTGATTGAGTTGTCTACAGTGAAATTGATTACCCAGATTTATTGATAAAAATGTTTGTTTTTCAGTTTCTTTTTGTCAGAGTAACAAAGCTGACTAACTTTACAAACAAAATACAAGTATTTATTCTCATTCTGATGCTGTGTGAACCTTGTCTACACTGTACTATAGTTTAACTTCCACTGGAAAAATACTTCTTGCATCAGTCTCTACTCATTTATTCGTTCTTATTATAACAATTTAAAGGGCATAGGATCTCCTTAAGAAAAAAGAAACTTGTTCATAGAGCAATGTGTAGGAAATATATAGTGAAGAGAGAGTCTAAAATTGGTACGTTATGTCTGGTATTCAGTGCTTCTTCAGACAGTGGATATTAGTATTGTTGAAATGCAATTATTGTATTTTAATGTATGTGAATACTGGGAGGAAAGGAAAGTCAAAATTTCATTAGCAAGATTCCTTAAATGTATCACAGTGAAAGATTTAATTATTTTTTTAATTTACCTTTTTTCTCTACCTTGTGTATAAGATTGCGTAGATTTGGATCAGATGAATGCTTTTTGTGGTAGCACAATTACCAGGGTGGAAAAAAATGACAAATAAGTAGGGCCCTTTGTTTTCAATTTTTATTTTATTTAATTTTTTCCTGGGAATTTATCAGTGTTTATTACAACCACAACAAAAACAAATGAAAAACAGTGCAAAAATATTTAATAATTTTTCTGTGTAAATATCAAGGTTTATTTCGGTGGATGGAAAGACGGGAAAAAATTAGTCATTAACTCTTTGAATTCAGTTCATCAATGTGGTTTGCTGCAAAACTAAAACAGAACTCAAAACATACCACCTCTGAGTTTGAGAAAAATACATCTCTAATCCACAAATAAATCTTCTAATATGAATAAACAGTTTACTGTTGTAGTCTTAGAACTATTAGCCTGTTAATATTTACATTTAATAATTGGGCCACAACATTTGCAGCGCGTACATTCATCTTCAGCCATTTCTCCTATTTTGTTTTTTTTAACTTTCAAATACTTCCTTGTGTTCTGAAACGTATTCTGATACAGGCTTTTGTTTTCTTTCCATTTTAGTGTGTCACATCTTTAAATGTGTATGTGGTGGACGTGTGATTTATCAGTAGGTTCAGATGTACACATGCTTCAGATGTGCACGTCTGTTTGTTTATTGCGTGAATCTTCTAGACTAATACATAGCCTTACTTCAACAGGCAGTTTTGCATATATACACAGATGATAATGTGTTATTGTAATACATATAGCTGATTCAGTGTATTGAATTTTCCTAATAAAACAAATTATTTTTTATATATTTGAATGGTACACAAATAGGGTGAAAATTGGAAAAAACAGAATGATACTTTTTGTAAAACCAGTAGAATTCCAAAATCACAAATGGGGAAAAATAACGGCCCAGTTGTAATTTGATTTCTCATGAGTAAAAACTTTTAGTTCTCTCATTTTTTTCATTTTACGTATCTCCTTTACCCGTTTTTGGTGCTTATAATGTGCGCATCTAAGCTTTCAGCAATCGTATTAAATTTGTTGTGTACTTCTATTTTCATTATTCCCTTTTACCTTTGCCCAAAGATTTAGATCTAATACTTTCATCCTTAAATGTATAGGTGCTTCTATAGTTGTCATTTGTAGCGCACATACTGGTGTCCTTTATCATTGTGTATATGCCAGTTGCAGAACATAGGCCTGGCGCAGTTCCAAGTTTCTAAGGTCTTGTCTACACTATGGGGGTAAGTCCACCTAAGTTAAGCAACTCCAGCTACGTGAATAACATAGCTGGAGTTGACGCAGCTTAGGTCAACTTACTGCAGTGTCTACACCACTCTGAGTTGATCGGAGTCACTTTCCCGTTAACTTACTTTACGCTTCTTGTTCTGGTGGAGTACCGGAGTCGATGGGAGAGTGATCTGCAATCGATTTAGCGAGTCTTCACTGGACCCACTAAATCGATCCCCTGGTGCATTGCTTGCTGTGGCATTGATCCCTGGTAAGTGTAGACATGCCTTTAGGCTATAGCTACAATTCAGCTTACGCCGACATAAGTTAAGTCTCTGAGAGATGTGAATTAGCCACCCTGCTGAGCAACATAACTTATGCCGACCTAAAGGTGGGTGTGGACAGTGCTGTGTCTGAAGGAGAAGTTCTCCCACTGGCACAGCTACTGCCACTCACAGGGGTTGGAGTAATTAATCTGATGGGAGAACTTTCCATCCTGGCTTAGAGTGGCTGTCCAGAGAGCTTACAGCAGCGCAGGGGCTGCTTTTATTTATTTATTTTTATTGGTTACTGAACCAAAAGCTTGCTATCTGTGGTCAAAAACTGGTCTCAAGAATGCTCTATATATCACTAATACCTTCTTATCTGCACCCCATTTGCTTCCAACAACACTTTAAAATAAGTTCATTCTACTTTTACACCTTATATGTGACCTTTACAAGTTGATTGATTATTAAACACTACTCCTGGGAACATAAACTTTTGAACTATCTGAATTTTTTCACCATAAAGAAGTCCTTGTCTTCCCTAATTTTCTTCCTGCTTAAAAACATTCCCTTAGTTTTTTGCAAGTGAGAATTTAAATCTCTAATCATATCCCCACTTGAAATTCTCTAGTGTGACTTATTTTTGTCTTTTCCATGGCTACTTTTAAGTCTTCTATCCTTAGTCCATATATTTGTATCTAGTTTTGTATCCCTGTTGGTTTCAGAATATGAAAGACAAGGTGGGTGAGGTAATATTTTATTGGACTAACTTCTGTTGGTGAGAGAGACAAGCTTCTGAGCTACACAGAGCTCTCTTTCAGGTGTGGAAAATGTACTTTGTGTCACAGCTAAATACAAGGTGGAACTGATTGTTTAACATAAGTAGATAACACATATTTCAAGAGACTATTCAAGGTGAAGTGGCGTATTAACACCTCTCCAGTCATCAGGGGGTGGAAAGCTGGGGGCTGGAGAGGGGATTAGTGGGTTATAGATAGTTGTAATAAGCCGTAAAGCCAGTGTTTCTATTCAGTACATGATTTTTAATATCTACCAAAGTTATGAATTTAAGCTTCCAGGCTCATCTTTTGAAGGAGTTGTGCAGGTTTCCTTTGAGGATGAGTAAGGCTACATTTTAGTCAGTTACTTTTAGTAAAAGTCATGGACAAGTCACAGGCAGTAAACAAAGATTCACGGGCCATAACCTGTCTGCCTTTACTAAAAATACCCCGGACTAAAATTGGTAGGGGGGTAAAGAGTTGAGGAAGCACTGCGGGTGTGGGGTTGGGCTGGCGCAGGCTCCTTACCCAGCTCCTGGGAAGCGGCAGTCCTAGCTCCACGCGCTTCCCCAAGCCCTAGTTCTGCAGCTCCCATTGTCTGGGAACTGTGGCCAATGGGAGCTGCTGGTGGTGCCTGGCTGCCGGCAGTGGAGGAGCTAGGGGAGCTGAGGGAGAGCAGCTCCCCCTCCCCCCAGTAAGCAGTGGTCCTGAGGGTGCCCCCCCTAAACTCCTGCTGCTTGGGGCGGGGGGCCCCTGAGACTGCCCCAGCAGCAGCCAGTGCGACTGACCCAGGGGTCGCCCGAGCTGCTCAGGCAGCTCCTAGGCCGGCGGCATTGGCTGCTGCAGAAGTCATGGAGGTCACAGAAAGTCACGGGATCCGTGACCTCTGTGACACATACAGAGCCTTAAGGATGAGGACTGAGGTCAGATATAGAATGATCAGTTCAGTGAAAAGCTTTCACCCATAAGTGATATGGTGTTTTTGTTCATTATTTTTTTTTTGTATAAGTTCATCCAAGAGCATATTGATTGTCTCGTTTTACTCGTGTAGTTGTTGTTGGGGCATTTAGTGCACTGGATGAGGAACACCACGTTTTGTGATAGGTATGTGTAGGACAGTTATGTGTCGTCTGGTTCCTCTTTGAGTTGCTGGATCCTGGTCTGTGGGGAGCCTGCTTCTGATGATGAGGTTGGGGAGTTGTTTGAAGGCCAGAAGAGGAGATTCAGGAAAGATTTCGTTCAGGATGTGGTCCTCATCGAGTATGAGTTGTAGTTGTTTGATGCCCTATATGGGTTCCATTGTGGGGTTGTAAGTGACAATTCACATATCAAATCCTGGTAGATTGAACATAGGTTTACTTATTATCCGTGTTTCCTGCACACACATTACATTAGGCTTTTTTCCCCAATTCAAAGATGGCTTTCTTAACTGCATTATTAAATTATGCACGTTCCAGCTAAGGAGCATTAAGACCATGTTATTTAAGATGTATTATTGCCTTAATTTAAAATCATGTGAATGCGGTCTATTGAGAGGTTGTCCATCTTTAGATATTTTTCTCCTGATTTTGCTATGATTTTAATCGTTTCAGGGTTTTTTCCTGTCTGCAAGATTCAGTTAATTATTTTTATATTGAACACTGTAAACTGCTCTTTACTTACAAGCAGTACATCTTCTCCCATTCCTTTCCATATTCTCCTCCCTGACCAGAGATGTGTTCTGCAGCCTGTCAATTCTTTGAATATTTTTCTTCCTATTTTCTGCAGCGAGTACCTTTTGGTAGCCTCTGCTTATGACACACCAAAAATTAAAATAATTCTAAATGTATTTCACTGGCTTGTTCTGCTACTGCACATCCTTTATATTCTGCACTGTGCTTTCCCCCTGTGATTGCTGCATTTAGGTTCTGTCCCTTCTACACCATTCTCAAAGGAGTGATTTCCTCCACATTTATTACACCTTATTGTTCCCTTACAAATATCTGCCACATGTCCAAAACTTTGACAATTATAGCAACTTATTGGGGGAGAAGGTGTTAATATATCGTCCCTCTGGGAAGGCAAGGTGAGCATCTCTCAAATAAATTATTCTTAGGTCCTTACACAAGAAATAATCTCTCAGTGCTAACAGTCTTGCTGTGTCTCTAATGTTTTTGGGGGGCTGGAAAGTGGGGAAGATTACTGAGGAGATTGTGATACTGCCATTCTGGCACATGTGAACTTTTTTTTACCCTCTTCAGTCTTAGCTCTAGGTATGGTATGGAGACTATGCTGGGCTTGTTGGTCTATCATTTTCTTCTGGTGATGAACAGAGATCAAATCTCTCTGCTAACTTAGGTCCATCACTGCCTTTGACCCTGTCATTGACCACAGTTGATTGTGTCAACTGTGGAACCTGGCAGGAATAGCCAGAGTAGCACTTGAGTGGCTTGGTTCTTTTTCTTTTTTAGAAGAACCAGAGGATAGTATCATGTGATGGATCATCCATGTGGAGATCTCTCTCACAGGTGGACTTGTAGGATTTTATTTTGTCATCTGTCCTTGTTTTGTGTCAAGCTGCTGAGGTGATGTCAGTTTAGGCTGCATTTCCATGAGCATGCTGGATGCTCAGCTCTGTCATCATCTTGTTGGACCTGCATAGTAATGTCATTAGCCATTCCTCATACTATGATATGAAATCAAATAAAATTTGTCTGCAGATACTTGCATGTTAGATGGAAGTAATGCTGTTTAAGTGAGGAAACAACCAGAATTAACTTCTCCTGTCATGTCTATACCTAAAATTTAGGTCAACTTAGGTCGGGGTGTAAAAAATTCACCCCTGTGAGAGACGTTAAGCTGACCGAAGTCCTGATATAGACGCTGCTAGGCCAAAGGAAGAATTCTTCCTTTGACCTAGCTACTGCCTCATTTGGCAGTGGATTAACTAAGGTTATGGAAAAACCTTTTCCATCTGTGTAGCATCTACACTACATCAGCACAGGTGTGCCATTATAGAATCTATAGTGTACACAAACCCTCCCTCTTTGAAAGGGTGTATTCCTCTGTGAACGTGACTCCCAAATCCCAGAATTCCAGTTGGTTCTGGTAGGAATCCCACAATGCAATGCAGGAAAAAACCCAGAATGCATAGGCTAGTGGTAGAACATTGCACCATGGGAAAATCTGTTCAGAATGCTGTGCGGTTACTTTGAAAAAGCACAGAACTGTCTGGACACTAATTAACATGGGAGGCAGTCTAAATGGGCATCAACAAAGTGCTGCGGGTGCATATTTTAGTATAGTTATATTGGAAAAACATAAACTGATAAAACTTTCCTATGTAGACAAGACCAGATTTTTTGGGTTGGTGAACTCTTCTTCTCAGGTAGCCCAGCACTTGTCTTGGCTGCTGTTCAGAGCTTTCCCAAGCAGTATTTATAATAAAATTGACATGATTATTAGTTTCACAGCTGTATATTCTGGATAGTAGGAGTAAAAATAGCTAGCCTTGACATTTTCACTTTGCTAATGCTTGTGAAATCTGGGTTCTGCAGTAAAGGCATTGGAACTGTCAGTCTGCTGATTCAGTAACCCGTACTGGATGGATTCAGATTTGGAAGATTATTTATACAACTGTGAAGGCTAGAAACTTTATATAAATATAAGCTTACATCTGTCAGAAATTGTTGGCTTAGTGACCTAATCACCAAGGAACATACTGTGCTCACCACTGGCAAGTGGCTTTTCCAAGGCTTATCTTGAGGGGGACAGGGAGCAGCCTCAAGGTTTCAGTCTTCGATTACAAGGAGCAGGAAAGAGGGAGCAGAAGGGAGTGTCTGCTTCTGTACCCATACACTCTCCGCAGCAAAGAATTGTGTTATATTGATAGTGTCTTTCCTCAGAGCCAGCAATGAAAATTACAAAAGTCTCATCAGGTTTACTAGTGCTCAGAACCATAGGTCTACTGCCGCATTCCTCAGGCAAAACCCTTAATTCTCTCCAATTGTAGTTCTGTTTGCCTTTGGAGTACAGAATTGGGCTCTTAAATGGCAATGAAACTCAACACATTTTTGTAAACATTCTTTTGCTCTGGAAATTTGTGACTAGTGAAGATATGGAAGACCGAGGGCTGGTGAAGAGGAAGAGTGAGAAGGACTCCCTGGCTTTTTGCAGTAGGCAGGAAATGGTAGCGTGGAGGGTAAGGTTTTTTCCCCTTCCTTTTCAGTATCATTGTGGTGTGTTTTGTGTGTAATGGGAGGACATGAAATGTATCAGATACCTGAAGGTAAAGGGCCATGTCAGCTGTAGGTACTCTGCAGCAGAATGAATCTAAGCCTTCAGCAAGGTCCTGGCATTCTGTACTTCTTGGGTGATTGGAAGTTCTGCAGTAGCTTTCTATAAACTAAAAAAAAGAAAAAAGTATTCAATATATACGTGACAACAAATGATATAATCAATGAAATAGCCATCCTTTATATTTAAATAAATTTCTTTATCATTTGCATTATTCACACTTTCTTTTGCAGACTTCTTTATTAACACTTAGCCAGATTTCTACAATGCAGCTGTTTCTCCTGAAATTAACATTAGAGACTTTTTTTTTTTAAAAAAAGTGGTTGTTACATTATTATTTTCTACCTCAGTGAATAAATATGGGGTAGTTCATAACTCTCGGAGTTACTGTTTCAGGCTGTCTGTAGATTGAGGCGGACAATACTGCAGTCTTCGGGTCACATTTCATGTGTTTGTTTTTTTTTTTCCACAACACTGAGAACTGGAAATACTTATTTTAAATGAAAGCCTGGAGTGCCATTCTGCCATTTGTGGAGTAAATTCCATTTCATCACAGAATTTGGGGACTCCTGGTTAAGGGCTATGAGACTCAAGTACTCAAAAGCAGGGTTCAGAGCCATAGCTTTGGTGGGAAGCCCAGTGCTTCTCCTTGTCTCCTGCTCTACTTTCTAGCAGTTGGGAATGGAAGACAATGCTAGGCTTCTCTGCAAGATACTGTGCTGTGCTTCCAGGTAGGAGTCTCTCTTTCCTATTGGATTGCAACTGCAGTTGTTTCTCTGTGGTGTGGATGCAGTTTACGTGGATCTATGTTTGACAACTGCTTGAAAAGTTCATCCAGTACTTATTATTTGCTTCTTAGCCTAGGCAATATATTCCTTATATTTAAAACCACTATGTACACACTACAGCTTATAGTATGGTATAAATTGTGTTGCTTGGGTGTGAATAAACTACTCCCGCCCAAGCAATGTAAATTATGCCAATTCAAGTGCTGGTGTGATCAGCACTTCTCTGTAGCTACTGCCACTCCCAGGGGCTGGAGTAATTAAGTCAATGGGAGCTCTCCCATAGACTTAAAGCATCTGCACTAGCAGTGCTACAGCAGCACACCTGCATCAGTGGAGCTGCGCCGCTGTAGCCATGTCTCTAGAAAGTAGGGCTCTCATTTTTGCTATAAGTTTGGTGTTGATTTAATCTCCTTTCCTATGAACCAGCATGGCTGTTAAGATCTATTCTGGCCCTTTTGCTAACTTTCCTCAGATGTAACAGCTGAGGATTGGTGATAGGGAGGCTGTGGAGGACCATTGTATCTAGAATTGCCTTGCCTTGTTGTGCCAGGCTTTGAGGACATAGTTGAAGGTTGATTTTATTCATTCAGTTTTTTTCTGGAGTGGGAGTGTAGGGAGATGCTTTGGGCAGAGAGCCCTTTTTGTTGATGTGTTCATTCTAATTGTATGTTCCATTTAAAACTGAATTGTATTTTATATATGCTTAAAACTTACAAGATAATCATTGTAAATCAGATAAATAAGTGTAACATGCTCAGGTCCTAGCTATATTTTATCACACTTAGCAAAAGAGACTGTTCTTATTCAGCCCGGTGCAAAACATGAGATTTTAAAGTTCAGCTGCATTTGTTTTGTATTTTCAGACAAATCTGAACAGTTGTTTTCTCCTGCTTTAAAAAAAAAAAAACCAAAAAGTGTATTCCTAGTCCTCTCTTAATCCTAATGGCTGAACAGGGTTTTCTCCACTTACAAATACCATACTTGTAAAGTTTCAGCCCAGAACTAAATCTTTTCAGGAAGTTCTAAGTGCAAACACAAGTTTATGATGGCGCATCCTACTCTTTTAAACAATTAGTCTGTCAAGTCTGTTATCTTGCTGTGAGAGCAGTTGATCGGGACCAGAAATGCTAACAGAAGTTGAAATCTTGCCATGGGAACAAGAAAATATTTAAGCAGGCTACCAGTGATTGCCCAACAGACTTAAGAAAACTGAACTGAAGTAGGAAGAACCATGCGGTTCATGATTTTCAAAAATACTTTGTGGAATTCAAGAAGAGAGCTGTCCCTACTTCAGACTAGGGTGAAACATTTGATCAGTCCAAAAACAATCGGTCAGTTGATCTGACAATAATTTGACACATGTTTGACTGATGTCAACAACTGTGAAATATTTTAAAGGGCTAATTTATTAGAACAGTAACAAAAAGGTCTCCTATGCTCTTAGTCTTAGATATACTTATGCCTAATTACAAAAAGAAGTTACCATATATACACAATCATAAGCCGGTTCATTTATAAGGCGACCTCCCCCCAAGATGGATAACTAAAAATGGAAAATTTTTATGACCCATTCATAAGCTGACCCTATAATTCATGGGTCAGCAAACTTTGGCTCCTGGGCCATTAGGATAAGCTGCTGGTAGGCCAAGATGGTTTGTTTACCTTCGAGTGTCCGCAGTCACGAGGGTAAACCTAAGTAAACAAAGTGTCCCAGTGGGCCAACTGCTTACCCTGAGGGGCCGGGACAGCAATTGGTGGGGAAATTTTTTTGGGGGGAGAAGCTGGGGGTCAGGGGAGTAACTCCAGTGACCACCCCCCACATGACCCCACCCCTAGCCCAGAACCCCAGCACTCTCCCTATCCCATCCCTTCCCGTCTTATCTGGGGAGAGCCAGGGGAGGATGTCTCTGGCCTCACCGCAGCGTGCTCCAGCGGCTGAGGAGGAGCTATGTGGCCAGAACCAGGGAGATTCTGGCCTCGCCTCCTCCCTTCTAGCTCTGCTGGCTGTGCTGCCTTTCCTTGCTTCCTCTATTGTGGGGAGGGGCTGTGTCCCACCTCTCCCTCTCTATACCCATTCATAAGCTGACTCCCTTCTCTGGTGCTTCCCTTTTTTACTAAAAACATTTGGCTTATGAATGAGTGTGTATGGTACTTAACTAGTTATTCTAACTCGGAAAAATATGAAACACAATGAATTTCTAAAAAATGAAAGAAAACTGGACAGTTACAAAATAAAAGAAATTAAATAGAAATGGAATAATACATAAACAATAAAAAAAATTAAAAATGCAGCTTATTCTAGGTAGGCAACAGGGCAACTCATTACTCATCTTACTTTTCATTATCTTCTTTATTGGTTTCAGTTGCTTCATCTATATCTTTGTTGTCATCAAATTCATCTGTATCTCCTCCTTCCTTTTCATCTGATCAATATTGAGTCAACGCTTCATCTGCTATTTTCTTCTTTAATTTTACATTGTGATACACAGTCACCATCTTCTCAGCACTAGAGGTCTTCAGTCTATTTCTGGATTTTGAATGGATGATTTCCCCAAATTAAAAAACGTTCTTCCATACATGAAGTAGTACATACAGTGTTAAAAGAATTTCTGCCACTATAGCAAAATGGACCCCACCCTTTCAGTCATGATGAAGTAGCAAGCTTCTTGATTCAGCTGCTGGGATTGTACTCCATATTGTTCTACGACTGAACGAACTGCTTCTTATTTTATAATTTGCTACTTCCATCAGAATTTTGTTTGCTTGGAGATCTTTTACAATTTGCAACAGTCCCAGCAAGGTCACAAACTGAATCAAATTGATTATCAGAAAGGTCTTGGTCCTGGGAGTGTGGATCAAGATGGTAGGCAGCATTACGCTGAGGGATTTTTTTCAATGCTATTATTTTGGGTCTTATCTTTTTCTCTTCTGCCTTTGTAAGTGGACTATTCAGTATTCTCACAAATGTTTCTTAACCTTTAGGAGCTTATTCTTGGCATCAGTGTAGAACGATCATTTTTCTATATTCTGAATGGATTGAGTTTTGCGTCCAAAAGATCTCATCATCAAGAATGTCAGTGTGGATTACTCAGGATCAGTACCTAGCCACCCCTTTTGGAACAGCAACTGATTGCTAGAAGGCTGTTAGTATCTGAAGATTTTTGAGACATTTAATAGAAGATGCTGCATATGTAGGACATGGCTTACTTAGTGTAGATTGAGTGCTGTACTAAATAATGCTAAAAAATGATTGCTGGTATTTTGGCTTTTAAAAAAACAACAAAAAACTTGTCTGTTTTTTCTCTCCTGACATGATGAAAGTTGTCAGATATTGACCATCACAACCCATGTAATACAGCTTTCCATTAGCATGTCTGTAACATAAAAGATGTGGATACTCATTTATCAGTAAAGCCCAAGCAGCTTTTATATTAGCGTCATTGTCAGTCACAACCAAAATAACCTTCCATGGACTCAATTTGTTGTTTTTAAACTGGTCAGAAATCTACTGGGCTGTGTGGTGATGCTTAGTTGTGCATTGGAATAGGTAAAATGCTGATTGTGAAGTTATGAAATTGAAAACACCCTCAATTGCGTTTAGTGCTCCAGCCATCATGGATGAGGAGCTTAACCAGTAAAAATGCCAACTCTTTCTTTTCTTTTTGGTCCACTATGGCATTCAGAAGACATTCTGCAAGCCATATTTTGTAAACTGGATACTGCTTGTGAAAAAATTCTAGCATATAAGGATTTAAAACTATATGAAATGGTGGGTGTATTGCTGGCATAAATACCTCTAGCGTTCATATGGTCAAGTTTGTGTTTCTGGTCATGGGACACTTCATGCAAAAAAATCTCTTGATCCCAAGTTGATAGACATCTGAAGGCTTTCCAGGAGTAAGGAGTTTTCAATGCTGAAGCAGATGGAGTAGTAAAATTCTTATTAGAAGAAATGGAATTAGCTTAACTTTCATTGTTGTTCATATCACTATCTTCAGCAAAAGACTCCATGCTTCATGATGCTATTGCCAAAGATGAAGTTAGAGGAGAACGCAAAGAAGAAAACAAATTTTGATCCAGACTGGTTTTCCCTTTCTTTCTGTTTTGAGTGTAATCTAGTTTTGACAATAAGTCGACAAATGTCACAAGAATTCACTGTGTTTTTCCAGTCTATCTGCGTCCGTTTTCAGAAGAACAGAACTTACTTAGCGTGAACAGTTTTTCCATACAAATGATTTTGACTTTTCTTGACTGTATAATTTATGTCGTTATTAATGTCTCACTACTTCTGGAATGCCCTCTAGATTATGAAGTATCTGTCATATTTCAATCATCAGTAACCACTCAGTTTGATTTCTAACTTCTGGTATTCCAGGCAATTCCAGCCCATCAAAATATTTTTGGGCATGCTGCCCCCCTCCCCAGGACCTTTGCAGACTCCCAGATCACATGGAGGGTGAGGTGGAGAGGCGGCGACTCCTTTCTGCAGCAAATATAGTGGATTCTTAAGCAGCCTCAGGAGGAGGAACAGAGCAGAAAAGGAGGAGCCTTTATACTCAGAGCAAAGCACAGAAGAAAAATAAGGCATACACAGAATCACAAAAATATTGCCAAAATTCACTCAGTTGTCACAGCATTGATGGCCTAGTACAAATACTGTATGCATATCTTTGTTTGTATACTAGAAGATTGCAGCCAGTCAAGAAGCTCAACTTTCCATTGATTCTCCTTTTTCTCCAAAAGGTGACATTAGTATAGGAGAGACAAGGTGGGTGAGGTAATATCTTTTGTTGGATCACACACTTTGTCTCACTAATGCCCTGGGACCAGCACAGCTACAACAACACTGCATACATTCACATATAGTACAGTGGATGATCAAAATATTTAAGTAGACTTGCTAACAGATGGCACAACCATGCTGTCAAAAAGTAGGCTACTGCCTACATCAGGCCATTTTTGCTGGAATACTTGACAATATTTGACCATGATCAAATAGGCAGTCAGTTGATATTATTGGACTGGTCAATTGGGCCAGCTTACAAAGCCTGCGTCACTCTTTCCAAAGAGTTAAAATTTTATTAGTGGAATTTTGTAGGTAATATTTACATAAGTTATGATTATAGACTAAGAAGTAGGTTGATAGCACAGGTCATTGTTTAAGTGGGTATATTAGGACATCAGAGAGTTAAACCAAGAACCCATATCTTCAGCAATTCCCAGGCCACAGAATTTGCTACAGACTCCAAGTTTGTATTCTTAAAAGAATGTTTTCTGTCCCATAGAATTTTTTTTTCTGGAAAAAGTTGGGGGCTGTGCTCAGGTAAGATTACAACATGTACAGTAAATATCCTTTTTTTTAAATATCCTTATCATTTTATCTTTTTTTTTCTAGTCTGTATTTTTGGTAGGGTTCAGTGCATATAAAGGAGTTGGATTTTTAAAAGGACCTACGTGTGGTATAAGAGGTCAGGGTCCCACTGACTTTCAGTGGGACTTATGCTCCTAAATTACTTAGATGCTTTTGAAAATCCAGATACTCCATATGGTCATTTGGACTGCACTGCTTGCAGATTCTGGCTGCCATGCTGATGTCCCTGCCCCTGGAGAATCACCCTGATGGAAGGAGGTTCCTTTGGTATAGAGGCTCCTCCACTTCCTTGTTCTCTTCCCCTTTCCCTGCTGCCAGGGTAGTGTGTGTAATCTTAAAGTATTAACCAAACAAATACCATAAGAAGCTTGCTGCCTGGACAGCTTAGTTTAAGAGTGAGCTTGTAGAAGCCTAAAGGACAATGGTTTGTTAAATGTGAGGGTAGGAAACCATCCTATGGGAACAAAATGCTCTTTTTTTCAAATGAGATTGCAATGCAGCAAGGACACCTAGTCTGAGGAGGAACGTTCATTACAATATCTGGAAAGATTAAATGTTTTAGGAAAGGATGAATGTGCTTGGACATGTAGTATGGTAAATAGTCAATCTTAATGTTTGCTAAAGAATTTTTGAGCTGGAAGCTCAAAAGAACTTTCATTTCCACTAAACATTTTAATCTTGGGAATAGTCTGGTTCTGAGGTTCTCAAACTTCATTGCACTGCAACCCCCTCTGACAAGAAAAATTACTGTGTGGCCCCAGGAAGGGAGACCGAAGCCCGAGCCCCGCCCTGGGCAGGAGGGCTAAAGTCCAATTCCTGTTTCCCCAGGTGGGCGGGCCAAAGCCGAAGCCCAAGGACTTTAGCACTTGGCGAGGGGACTGTAATCTGAGCTCTTCCACTCAAGGCTAGGGCTGAAGCCGAAACCTGAGCCCCGCCGCCCAGGGCTGAAGCTTCAGCCCCGGGCCCCAGCAAGTCTAACACCAGTCCTGGTGACCCCATTAAAACAGGGTCATGACCAACTTTGGTGTCCCAACCCACAGTCTGAGAACCACTAGTTTATTTCTTAGAGAAACACCATTCTGCATTTTAGCCTTGATATATGTACTTCATGATAAACAAAGAGATGGCTTTGCAAATAGTGTCATGTGCAGCTTATCAGGAAATCTACATTTCTCTGGCTACTTGGGTCTACAAGAAACACAGGGGTGACTGCCAAGCTATGAAAATACAATGTATATGAATTTTTGACAGTGAAAGTGGTGTAAGCTCTTTAGGGCTGGGGCTCTCTCTGTATGTGTTTTTATATAGCGCCCAGCACAATGGAGTTCCAGTTCTGACGGGGCCTCTGAACACTACCACAATAACATTAGATTTAACTAAATTTTTGTCTACAGTTAGCTACAACTACTTTACATGGACTACCAAAAATGTGCCTTACAATAACTTTAAACTTTTTTTAAAAAGTTAGAAAATTGGGGAATTTTAGAGTTAAAGTTGCATTTCATGAAGAAGTGCTTCCCTGTATTAATTCACTAGGGAAGCAAGGGTTCGTATGCACATGGATGATCTGAATGCATATTTCCTCTAGAGAGCGTTGGAATTAAAAATGAACATTAGGAAACATTATAGGCATTTAGAGTTCAGGTTGTACTTCTTAAATAAGCCAATCGATTGTATAGCTTTTTCTAAAAATCACCTATTAAATTTTATAAAACAAACAGCCATATCTCAAGTGGCACATAGAACAAAGTTTACAGCTTAGAATCATTAACATAAATATGAAACATTCACAACTGGCTATTCTAATATACTGGAATGCTTGACCATCGTGTACTCCAAATACAATACAGAATTTGTAGGTGTACATGGCATTTTACAGAAAAGTCAGTTGCTGCCTTGAAAAATTTAGTTGAACATGAATATTGTAGATATGACAATTCAAATGGAAGGAAATGTGAGACATCTGTGATGAGATCATAATATTTATTGAACTATAATCCCTTGAGGCCTGTAATTCTTACAAGTAATTTTAAATCACAAAATTAAGATTTTTAGGTATTAAACATACATATTAAGTGTAATTTACTATAAATTACTATTTGTAAAAATCTTAAATAGGAAACCTACAGATCTGGAAAACTTTATAACTGTTCTTTTATATCTATTCTGTGAAGTAGGTCATACCTCACAACTCTTAGAATTAACTAACTGTTTGTTAATTTTACTCAAAATTGAGTGTTAATTTGTCTATTTAGCTTCTGGTTATAGTAATCCTTAACTTGAAGTAAAAGGAAGTATTAGAAAATGTGGAAGCTCTCAAACTGTCCTAATTGACTTAGAGGTTCATTTTTACTTGATCTGCATTTAAATTATGCTTTTTGTTTCTTCTTTAAAGAATAAAGGTTCACTTCAGTTTGAAGACAAATGGGATTTCATGCGCCCCATTGTTCTGAAGCTGTTACGCCAGGAATCTGTCACAAAACAGCAGTGGTTTGATCTGTTTTCGTAAGTGATTTTTTTTTTTTTAACTTCCAGTTCTTGGGTAACAGGATGGAAATAAAACTCTAATATTGCTTATAACGTAGAAGTCAGATGTAGGAGGGCCATGTAGAAATAGATGCATTTACAAGATAAAATAGATAACAAAAAATATTGGTTAATTCTTTTAATTAAATAGTAACACTGGCGTGTCTGCTTCTCTTGAGTACAGTTTTGAAGAGTTGGTGTTTTGCTGTGACACAGGCCTCCACAAATATAACGCAAAAAACAGCACAGCTTTCTTATTGTTTTTACAATTTTCTTCTGCTTCAGCTGAAGATGGTAGGCTTCTTTTGTACCCTCCTGCAAACCTTTCACTCTAATTGGAAATGGGGACTAGATTTTTGTAGTGCTTTGACAGTGAAGTCTGTGTATGTGACCAATCACTTCATATAGTATTACTCTGACAATAAATGCATGACTTACAAGTGGTCTACCTTTAAGCTGATTGTGGCGTGTCCTTCAAAAATGAAATGATAATGCAGTTTTAGTGATATAATTGGAGTAATTGTATATTTTTAAACATAACTCTTATTTTTTTCCTGACACTGATTGCAGCATTATACTTCTAGCTTTTTTTAATTATTGTTATTCCAGTTTCACTAGGATACATGGAGTAGATAGTAAACCTTCCATTATATAAATCAGGCTATCTCTGCTCTGTCAGCTGAAATTATTAATGACTTATGATAGATCAAAAATTAAGATTAAGCTTGAGGGGGCCCTGTTTTAATTGTAAAGTTCTAAAGTTACTGGTTCCAGCAGGGATACCTTGCACCAGCTCCTGCAATGGAACATGGGCATCTTCTGACATTCCAGCTACTGGTTCCTTTCTGACCCTGATCAGAGAACAGTGTGGTCTCAAATGGACAGAGTATTCAAAGATCTAGTCCTTGTCTGCATGGGGAAAGTTGCACTGGTTTAACTTTAATTGGCTTTTAAACTATTTAGCTAAACCCTGCTTAGTCACTCTTAAACAGAAAAAAACCCCACTTATTTAAAGAAATGTGTGTTTACACAGGGGTTTGCATCAGTGTAACTATATTGGTATAAATCCACTCCTTAGATTATACAATACAACTTTTCCATGTAGACATGGCTATAGTATCCCAAAAGGTGGTAATGAATCAGTGATGCTTGACATAGCATGTTTTATGTGACCCATGATGATGTAACTGAGGGCATAATTTACCTGCAGAATTTGTATTAGTGGTGAGAAGGAAAGAGCCCAGCTTGACTCTTAAAGGCCAGGTTGAGTTTGCTGGACTGGCAGTTAGGTTAAAAAAAATATTTTGTGTTCACATGGATCAAATTTGTTATGGAATTAGTGATGTAATAGTGCCATTTTTGGTTCCTTTCCAGAGGAGAACCACACTTTTAAAGGCCACCCATGTTATGGAACATTTCTTGACTAAGCTGACAAAAGTGCCTCTTGAAGTCCCTGATTTACCTGTAAGCTCAAATTTCTTAAAAGGAAGGTCAATTTCTGGGCAATAATGATTCAGCTTGCTGAACAAGTGAGCTTCCAGCTGTAGTGCAGTGATTCAGAAATTTTTCACAGTTGGGACCACATCTTAATAGAGTGTTTCATGAAAAGCTCTTATCATGCTTAGGATTGGTCAGCGTCAATGTGGCAATGACAGCAATTGCTTCTAGGTAAAAGTAAAGTTAGAAAAGTATGTAGATGTTTTTAATTTAGTAAGTGTTCCTGTCCCTTTTGAAAGAAAATAAGCTTCCGTTTGTTCTTCCTTTTTACGTTCCCTTTCCTCCCATCTGTTCTTTTACCCCTACCTCCGACCAGGTGCCTGGACATACTTCTGTAACCTGGTCCCCTTCTCTCTTACTGTCTGGTTCTTTTCTCCCAATATGCGTTTCCCTACCCCCCCGTTTTGTTCTCCCATAATCCTTGCATGTGCTAATGATCTTCTTGCTACCCCGGTTCCATCCAACTCACAGCTGTCCTTTCCCTGATTCCTTGAATGTATTGCTTGGCTACTTGTTTACCTTCTCCTTTACTTCCCTGGATGTTCTGTTTCTAATGGGAGAGGGAGCCACTAGCCTCATTGGCAGCTCTTGGGTTCAAATGGTGGCTGGCCTCTGTAATCCCTAAGCATATTCTCCTCATATATAGGAATGGCTTCTAGTGGAGGCTTGCTCCTTTTCTGTTTCCATCTGCTTGTATGGATGTCAGACTCTTTGCAATAACTGGAAATGAGGCTCTTTGCTCACTGACAATGAAGCCTCAGCACCCTGATTGGCCAACAATAATCACAGACTGCCACATCGCGTCCTTGAATTACTAAGTGAGCCACAGTTTTGAGAACTGTTGATTTAGAGAGAGATCCATTTTGTACCATCGCTAGACTCCTTCAGAAGATGGTGATAATTCCACCTTAATCAGTCAATCCCTCTGCTACTGTTTTCCCATGTCTGCATGCCACTCCTGTTAGTCCTCCTTCAGATGTTTCATGTTAAAAAAACAACTTTCTTAAAAGTGATCCAGCTGTTTATTTTGGTACTAAATGAGTGTTTTGCTGTTTCCAAAAGAATCATATTTAAAGTGTCTGAGTGAATCTGTTAGACTGCAGCATATTGGTGCTTTAAAGCTTGCAACGACTATTTCTTGTCAAGTCTGCTACATTAGAAAGCTTCTAATCTATGGCCATCCAGGAGATTTTCAGGATAGTCATATGGAGTTCTTTGAACGCATTCACTAAATGGTATGGTATTGCTTCGATCTGGCCTCTAGATATTATTTAAGACTTGATCTGTCAGTGTTATAAAGCCCCTTCACAAGAGAGGTTTGACCAACCATTTTTTAAAATATTCCCCAAATAAAATGAAATTGCATCCTCTTCCTGTTTGGAAAGGTATCAGCTTTCTCGGTACATAAAATCTCTTCGTTAGAGCCCCAAATTGCCTACTTTCCAGTTCAGTCACTAGATTACTTTTTTATTCTCTGCAGTGCCCAGCACAATGGGCCATAAATCCTGATTGGGGCCTCTAGGACTAAATGATACATATAATTAGTACTAGGTTATGATTTTGTTTGTTGGGACTAGTAGCTTTAGAACAAATTAGTAGTTTTAGAAGTTGGAGTTCTCACCTTGGTTTGCAAAGGACCAGACTCAAGAGTGTTGATACTTATGTAGTGAATATCTTCAGAAAGTAATAAACTGTGAGTAAGTCTTTTTCTTGTGTGAGTAGAGTAGAATCTCTGAGTTATGAACACCTCAGGAATGGAGGTTGTTCGTAACTCTGAACACAGCGTTATGGTCGTTCTTTCAAAAGTTTTCAGCTGCTCTTAACCATCTTAATTTAAATGAAACAAGCACAGAAACAGTTTCCTTACCTTGTCAATTTTTTTAAAACTTCCCTTTATTTAATAGTTTAACATATATATTGTACGGTAGAGTATTTGCTTTATTTGTCTCTGCTGTCTGATTGCATACTTCCAGGCCCAAATGAGGTGTGTGGTTGTCCGATCAGTTTGTAACGCTGGTGTTCGTAACTTGGAGGATCTACTGTACCATTTTTTTCATTAAAACAACTAAAATGGTGGAAATTTGAAAATTCATGTATATCATGGATCAGTTCTCATGCTGCCTTTAAATGTTTAGTTTTAATAACTTAAGTAGGAACATTTTGGAGAAGGCACTGTAGGAAAATATATCAAGTTCAAAATGCATATTTAAGTCCCAGTCTTGCAACCAGCTCCACACAGGTAGAGAATGGAGTCCCATTAAAGGCACTGGGTTTCCATGTAGGCATAAGTGTCTGCCCGTGTTGATCCAACTGCAGAACTAGGACCTTAATATTCATACTGGTGCAGCCGTTTATCTATGCATACCAAATGATAGTGTTTCACTATATCAAGAAGCTGCGGAGACCGTCTTACTTGTTGTGAGTGACAGACAATCTTTTATTTGATGACAGAGAGTCAGGAGATGTAGGCTCATTTCCTGGATCTGCCACAGAGTTACAGCATGATCTTGGCCAATTCATTTAAACCTGCTGGGTCTCCACTTTCATATCCGTATAATGGGGCTATTTCCCTACCTCTGGTGCTTTATGAACATTAATGATGCCCCTGTGGTATACTCAAATGGAAAGTGAAGGACAGAGTATTACTTCAGTTCCTGACTTTATACAGCTTGACTGTCAAATTTCAGTGTTACATCTAATTTTATTAAGGCATCATTTTAGGTTTATGTATTTCACTTTTCAGCGTTTATTTTTAGGAATTTTTGCATTTTATGTAGATGTCAATAATTGGGGAGGTTGGGTGCTTTCTCTTTTTATAGACTGTAATGAATAATCTATATTATATACATTTCTCATCATATACAGTAATGAGTAATCTCTCTGTATTGTTTCCTAGTGCACTTCAGCATACTACTGTTTCAAAAGCACTATGTTAAAGCGTACTAGGGAATCTTTAGTGCTTACCAGCAAGCCTACACTGACCAATAAGTATGCAACACTCTTAGTCTTTAGAAGTCACGCTTCCATAGACTGCATTACTGTACTGTAGCCCTCAAGTACAAGTACCCATTTCTGGTGTGATTTGGATCAACACCTATTTTATTTTATTCTTTTTTTTTCCTCTTAAGGGTGTTTATCAGATAAAACCTAAAATTACATGTCAAAATAGTTCATGAAGGGCTTTTTAGAAAAAAAGATGGCATGTGCCCTCATTCACAAACAGTCACTGTATTGGTGGGATTTCATTTTTAGTATGTGGAATGTACACCCACTTCCTTTGGGGAACTACTTCAATATAACTGTTTAGACCTTGTACATTTCTGCATTAAATTCTAAGTGTAGTTCTTACTGAAAGATGTATAAACTGTTTTCTAGGGATGTACATGCAGTTTGCTTGTGGGATGACAAAGGTCCAGCAAAAATCCATCAAGCTTTGAAAGAAGACATCCTTGATTTTATTAAACAAGCACAGGCAGTAAGTTCTCAACCTTCAATAATTTACACTATCCTTTTAAAAAAAATAAAAGTATAACAGTGAAACTCTTTGGATCCCAAACATGACTCGTTCCAGTAATTTCTAACACAATGGAAAATTGCCTTTTAGGCATTGGTGGTCCTTGTTTTGAATGTCACAATTGTACTGAAAAGTTTTTATTAACCAATTCATTTTATCCTGAGTGTTTACCTTGGCCAGAAAGATTAAGTACTTCTCAGTCTGTTCTTGAGAATAAAGAGGTAATGATTGTTATATACTGTGGAGGAGATTTGGTCATTATTGGATAAACAAAAATATTTATCAGGGAGTCTCCTGGGAAATATTCCTTCACTCGCTTACCTCTTTGACTTATAAATAAAAGCACTTACTGCTGAAACTTTGACTTGAGGCAAAGTTAAGCATCAGAAGTGATCTCTTTTTGTATGATTAGAGAAAGAGCTGGAAAAGGAGCAGTAAACCCCCTTTTCTAGTTCTAGTTTTTATTGCCTAGAAAATTCATTTCTGAGGATATGATCTGCAAGCTGTCTAACTTGCTACAGAAGTAGCTAGAATATTCTAAATTTAGCCATCAGTGAAGAGACCTTGAATGCCTATGAAAAAAGATGAAGAGATCTGATCAAAGATGCACCTCTACCCCGATTATAACGTGGTCCTCGAGAGACACAAAATCTCACCGTGTTATAGGTGAGACCGCGTTATATCAAACTTGCTTTGCCCCTCCTTGTTCCCTGACCGCCCCCCCATCCCTAATCACCCCCAGGACCCCACCCAACTTCCCCACTCTCTGTCCCATGACTGCTCCGACCCTATGCACCCCCACCACCCCTCTGCCCCCTGACAGGCACTCACCGGCAGTGGCGGGAAGTGGAGCAGCCGGGCCCCAGCCCGCTCCACTCCACCACCTCCCAGCTGTGGCACTCTGCTTCCTGCCCCTGGTGAGTGCGGGGAGGTCAGGGAAAGGATGCCCCCTCGCACTCACCTGCGGTGGGAAGCGGAGCGACGTGGCCCCAGCCCCAGCTGTGTCCCTGGGGGGTGGCTGGGGAAAGGTCCTGCACTCGCCTGTGCCGGGAAGTGGAGCGCCATGACTGGAAGCTGGTGGAGTGGAGCTGGCTGGGGCTGGGCTGCTCCGCTTCCCGCCTCCAGTGAGTGTGAGGAGGTTGGGGAAAGGATGCCCCCTGTACTCGCCTGCAGCGGGAAGCAGCGCAATGCAGCCCCAGCCCACTCCACTCTGCCACCTCTCAGCTGCAGCACTCTGCTTCCCCCTGCAGGTGAGTGTGGGGAGGTTGAGGAAAGGACGGCCCCCATACTCACCTGCAGCAGGAAGCGGAGCGCCGCAGCTGGGAGCTGACACAGTGGAGTGGGCTGGGGCCCTGCTGCTCCGCTTCCGCTGCTGCTGGTGAGTGCAGGGGGGGATTCTTTCCCCCAAGCCCCCTCCCCCGAGCGACACAGCTGGGGCCAGGGCAAGGGAAAAGGAGTGGGTTGCTCCTGACCCCCTGCTAATCCCTCGGGCCACTCTGGGACTGCGGGGCCCCCGAAAGTGCCTTCCCACAGCTCCTGTACCCCCAGATCCTGGAGAGGGGGAGCCTCTGACCACCTCTGAGACCCTCTGCCCTTTATTGAACCCCTTGGCCCTGGCCTGGCCTGGCACCGTTAACACGCTGCTCAGAGCAGCGTGCCAGAGCTTTACCGCCTTGTATGTGAACCCATATTATATCTGGTCATGTTATATCGGGGTAGCGGTTTATTTAAATATTTTTCCAAAATTACCAGTATTTTTTACTATTAGCTGTCAGATTGATAAAGCCAGAATTTGTGTTCTATAAGAAAATGTCTGGAAATAAATATTAACTCTTAAATGCAAGGAAGTTCTTTACTTGTTTTAGCTGGCTTCAGTACCACACTAGCATATTCATGGTTTTGCTTAAGAAATGGTCAAATGTATAGTCTTCTGACAGAATACTAATGAGTTAACAGCTTGACAAGCTCCATAGGCCATTTGTATTTCAGTAGCTTTGGTCTATTG
The DNA here is from genome assembly GCF_007399415.2 of Gopherus evgoodei. Taxonomy (NCBI): domain Eukaryota; kingdom Metazoa; phylum Chordata; order Testudines; family Testudinidae; genus Gopherus; species Gopherus evgoodei. Next base: position 33,223,840 of record NC_044322.1, read on the forward strand.
ACTTGACTCCTGGTTTTGAGTTTATTCTAAATTTAAAATACATATGAAATAGTGTTGTAGTGTGCACAGAAAAGTTTTTGTAGAGAGTGAAAGATGGGCAAACACAAAAATTTGTGTAAGAAAAATAAATCTAAAATGTGTTCCTACAAACTCAGAAAGGGCCTTTCACTCAAACAAAGCCTTTTCTAGGCCCAGATACAGCAGACTATCCCTATATGGCAAAGCGCTTACATGTGCTGATGTTCCTTTGACTTTATTGGTACTAAAGCACGTGCTTAAGTGCTTTGTCGAATTGAGACCTTAGGCATGATCTGTACTGGTTGCTGTTTTTGTAAGCTTATGTTTATGCAATGTCTAGCCCATCATGCCTAAATTGGCTGTAACCTGTAGGAGCTGGTGCAGCATAAATGTTAAAAGTTCAGGTGGCTAAAGCCAGATCAGTAGATCATATTGAATTTGGCTTTCTACTGCATATAAGGTAGAAGATAGTCCTTGTGAAACTTTCCTGTGTAGACAGGCTATGCTGATATAACCCCCATGTGGACATTTATTCTGGTGTAAGAATAAATAAAACCAAGAAAAGCCAAATCTCTTCACAGGCAACATAACCTAACCCAAAAAAGCCATTCTTATACCAGAGTGGTTACATGAGGGATTATATCATTTTAAATTCAAATCTTCGGTTATACCGAAAATACTTGTACCACGTAGACAAAACCATCTGTTGTTTATTTAAAAACTTATTTACAAATGAGCTGCTTTTTTCTTCCAGAGAGTACTGAGTCATCAAGATGATACAGCTTTACTAAAAGCATACATAGTAGAATGGCGCAAATTCTTTACACAATGTGATATCTTGCCCAAACCATTTTGTCAACTAGAAATTACTTTAATGGGTAAGCAAGGCAGCAACAAGAAATCCAATGTGGAAGACAGTATTGTTCGAAAGGTAAGTGACACTTTCTGGTCAGAGTTTTGTAACAGAACATAAAAGATTTAGTATTGATGCATTCCACAGCTGAAGGATGAAATTGCAGTAACCTCATAGTATTGGAGTATCACTTTGCTTAAATTACCTTGCAACTTTTACTCCTCTTCCCATAGTTTTCCTCTGCCACTTACCGAATATTGCCCTAACTCTGACAGTTTCCTTCATCTGTTCATGGCAGCTCGCTGTGTTTTAAAATAGTGTTAGATCTCTGTAAAATGATTTATTTAACAAAAATACTTCTAATCTTGCTCTCTTTGCAGCCTGAGATACAGGAGGTCAATGAGCTTACATTTACGGGACCATTAAGGAGTAGTAATTATGTGTTACTGATGAAGCTCTGGTTGGTACTTAGCAAGGACAGCTGTAACTGAGGGCACTTAATGGGGCTATTCAAGGGCAATCTCTCCTGCTCCATGTAGGACACTTCCCTACTCTTTGGGAAATAAGGGAATTTATACTTTTAAATAGCATGGAATTTATGTGACTATCAGATACAAAAACTGCACAGAATTACAAAAGGGAACTGATCTGGCAACTGAGTGAAGAAGATCATTAGTGTAAAGTAACTGAGGCTGGGGCCATGCACTGATTATATCTGCTTTTTTGTTGCTCAAGATAATGCTGATCATCTTTTCTAAGCATCTATTAACTTGTTTCCCTGGAATTCGTATTGATTGTTTTCATGCAATTTAAAAAGTGTACCGAGATAGATAGCTAAAAATATTGAAAAACAGTCTTTGCTGAAAAGAAACACCTCTTCCTCATCTCCATTATTGATAAATCTCTGAGCCAATATTATTTTTGCTTTGAAAATTGTAAGTTGGAAGACTGCTTTTTGAAATGCTTGAATTATGATCATGCATTTTAGACCTCTTAAAAAATTAACCATTTTGTCTTGAGTAGCAGCCCAAAAATTTCACTCTCCTGTGGCTTTTAAAGTAAATTTTTGTTTGGACATTTGTCGCTAAAATCTCAGATAAGTGGTATACCTACTGTATATCTTACCATTACTATAAATCCTTTAGAGTTGGCTGTTAGGACAGAGTGATGAGCTCACATTGAGAATCCTTAGCTTTGCTGGCTTCCAGGTGTTAAAAAATGAGCATTTATTCATTTTGAGTGTGAGATTCCTCTCCCGTTCCAAGAGGTGACCATCACAGTATCATGTTAAAGCTCACAAGTTGTTCTTGAATAAATCTTTGTACATCAAAATACAAAGTTAAGTATTTCACCTCCCTACTCTGAAGTGAAATTTTAAAAGAAAAGCAATTGTAATGTATATATTTACTGACATCTTCATTTTAAATTTTCTTTTAAATATGAAAGGAGAGCTAAACAAAAGAAACATAACTTAAGAAAAGTCTTTATAAGCTGTAGCCCATGAAAGCTTTTATGCTGAAATAAATTTGCTAGTCTCTAAGGTGCCACAAATACTCCTGTTCTTTTTGCGGATACAGACTAACACGGCTGATACTCTGAAACCTTTATTTTAATGACACTCAAAAATTACCTGCTCTCTTCTGAGCATTAATTCAATTCCAACATGTCTCTGTCTAGTACATTTAAGAATAAAACACTGAAGTCAGGGTAGAGTTTGGTTTCATGGAGCAGCTCAGGCTAAAAGGGTGTCTTTATGCTCCTTAACTTTTCCAAACACTCATCTTCATTTCATTAGAGACCCACTATAGTAAATTGTATGATGCACAGAATGGAAATTTTTATGTTTACCAAACTTGCCAAAAAAGTAGGCTCCTAGAAATCACTATTGGAATCACTGAAAGATAAGACCTTTCACAATCATCCTTCAAAAACAAAGTTGATTCAATATCTTTTACAGCGATGACAGTGAAAAACAAAACTGGAATCTCAAGTAAGCAGTTGGTGCATTTACAAGCTTGAGACCACAGCAATTAATTTAAAACACGGAGATACTATATATTAACAAAGCCAGAGCTTAAAATATGAAATTGTAGGTATTCTGTGTGGCAGAAGAATACCAGGATTTATAAGGAAAGGTTATTACAGACAGTTTAACTTTAAAATGACCAATATGCCATTTACATATATGCTTCTTAGTTGTAGAATTATTGAACGGCTGGCAGTGCTTGACTCTATGCAAGTATGCCTTCCACCAGGGAGCTTTCAGTGTTGTTCAGATGCAACACATTGGTCTGACCTTGAGGTTTGCACCAAAATATTAAGAGGTCTTGCTGCTTACCAGAACCAGATGAAGAGACAGTCATCCAGTAAAAGTAGTGAGACCCTTATCTAGCAGTAACTCTAAATGGGGACTACAGCATTGACTGAACTGTCCATTGCAATATCTATGTAACTCGTTGATTATTTTCACATTGTGCTCTCAGAAACAAGTGATCACATGACATTGGATGCTAATAGCTTAATCTAACTGTCATGAAAATCTCAGGCAATCCAACAATTATTTTCTTTTTTGTATGCCCTTTGCTCACTTACTAATTGCTATTTTATCAGAATTTTTCTATGTAAGCCTTTGGATCTGCCAACTGCTGGACCACTATTCGACATTTAGCTCCGAGGTTAACTCCTTTGTATTGGAAGACCTGTTACGTCCTTTAGTATGTCAGTGCACACTTAAAGGACTTTGAGTGCACGTCAGCAGGGTTCACAAAGATAATTAGTGCATGGCATGCTTGTGTTCTCCAGATTTACACCCCAGCTTGCTGTGCAGTAGGTGCTCATGTAGACATGCCCTTAATTTGAAGTTCTGCCCATCCTTTTCTAACTGACCTTTTTTTTTCTTCCTTGTTGTTTAGCTCATGCTAGATACTTGGAATGAGTCCATATTTTCAAATATAAAGAATCGACTTCAGGACAGTGCAATGAAGCTGGTCCATGCCGAAAGACTAGGAGAAGCTTTTGACTCTCAACTTGTTATTGGAGTTAGAGAATCATATGGTATGTCTTATACAGTGTGATCTCAGCTTCATCTTCCTTTCTAGTTCACAAACGTTCATAACATGCCTTCAACTGGATGTTGACAAAAGGGGTGTGGTTGGAATGATCATTATAATGTTTTTGTATTGATTATCAGTGGGGTAAATGCACTTGCCAATGGCAAGTAATAAACTTGTCATTGACAGGTGAGGAGCCTGCTCACCAATTTCTGCAAAATTGAAACATACATATTAAATAATAGTTTTAGCCCTTAATGTTGCAAAGAGGCACCTCTGAATGTGACACCTGGCAGTGGAGTCCCAGTCCTAGAGTTTGGGCTCCAGCCTGAGCCTGGAAGTTTACCTGAGCCAGAATTGGCTGGCATGGGTCAGCTGCAGGTTTTTCTTTGCTGGGTAGACATACCTCAGTATCTTCAAAAGAAAAATTTAGCAAGAGAAATAATTGGTTTTTAGTCAAATGCGAACGCTGAAAACTAGAATAAGATCTAACTTTTTCTCTTTACAGTTAACCTTTGTTCTAATCCTGAAGATAAACTTCAGATTTATCGGGATAACTTTGAGAAGGCATATTTGGATTCAACAGAGAGATTTTATAGAACACAAGCCCCTTCTTATTTACAACAAAATGGAGTACAGAATTATATGAAATATGTAAGTATAAAGTAAGGCTGTCAAACCAATTAAAAAAAATTAATCACATGATTAAACAATAATAGAATAGCATTTACTTAAATATTTTCGAGTGTTTTCTACATTTTCAAATATATTGATTTCAATTACATCACAGAATACAAGTGTACAGTGCTCGCTTTGTTTATTTTTATTATAAATATTCGCACTGTAAAAAACAAGAAATAGTTTTTTCAGTTACCTAATAAAAGTACTGTAGTGCAATCTCTTTATCATGAAAGTTGAACTTACAAATATAGAATTATGTACAAAAAGATAATTGCATTCAAAAATAAAACCATGTAAAATTTTAGCGCCCACAAGTCCACTCAGTCCTATTTCTTGTTCAGCCAGTCGCACAGACAAACAAGTTTTGTTTAAATTTGCAGGAGATGCTGCTGCCTGCTTCTTGTTCACAGTGTCACCTGAAAGTGAGAACAGGCATTCGCTTGGCACAGTTGTTGCCAGCATCGCAAGATATTTACATGCCAGATGTGCTAAAGATTCATATGCCCGTTCCTGCTTCAACCACCATTCCAGAGGACATGCTTCCATGCTGATGATGGGTTCTGCTTGATAACGATCCAAAGCAGTGCGGACCGGCGCATGTTCATTTTCATCATCTGAGTCAGATGCCAACAGCAGAAGGTTGATTTTCTTTTTTGGTAGTTCGGGTTCTGTAGTTTCCATATCTGAGTGTTGCTCTTTTAAGACTTTTGAAAGCGTGTTCCACACCTCGTCCCTCTCAGATTTTGGACGGCACTTCAGATTCCTAAACCTTGGGTCGAGTGCCGTAGCTATTTTTAGAAATCTCACATTGGTACCTTCTTTGCATTTTGTCAAATCTGCTGGTAAATGGTATTAAAATGAACATTTGCTGGGTCATCATCCGAGACTGCTATAGCATGAAATATATGGCAGAATGCGGGTAAAACAGAACAGGAAACATACAGTTCTTCCCCAACAAGTTCAGTCACAAATTTAATTAACTCATTTTTTTTTTTAACGAGCATCAGCAACATGGAAGCATGTCCTCTGGAATGGTGACTGAAGCATGAAGGGGCATACGAATGTTTAGCATATCTGGCACATAAATACCTTGCAATGCTGGCTACAAAAGTTGCAAGCGAACGCCTGTTCTCACTTTCATATGACATTGTAAGAAGCAGGCAGCAATATCGCCCAGAAATGTAAACAAACTTGTTTGTCGTAGCAATTTGGCTGAACAAGAAGTAGGACTGAGTGGACTTGTAGGCTCTAAAGTTTTGCGTTGTTCTGTTGAGTTCTGTAACAAAAGAAACCTACATTTGTAAGTTGCACTTTCACGATAAAGAGACTGCACTACAGTACTTGTAGGAGGTGAATTGATAAATATATTTCTTTTGTTAATCGTTTTTACCATGCAAATATTTGTAATAAAAAATAATGTAAAGTGAGCACTGTAAACTTCGTATTCTGCATTGTAATAGAAAGCAATATATTTGAAAATGTAGAAAAACATCCAAAAATATTTAATAAATTTCAATTGGTATTCTATTAACAGTGATTAATCACGATTAATTTTTTTGAGTTAATCATGTGAGTTAACTGTGATTAATCGACAGCCCTAGTATAAAGATAGTTATTTGATAACTGTTCTGTTGTTGTTAGTACTTAAAATGATTGCTGTTCTGCTTCTGCACAGGCAGACGCTAAATTAAAGGAAGAAGAGAAAAGAGCATTAAGGTATCTAGAGACAAGGCGCGAATGTAACTCTGTAGAAGCGGTAAGTTTAAAAACTTATTTGTATATGTAGTAAAATCATGTGCAGTATTTCAGTAGTAATAAAGGGTTCTGATGTCAGTTTTTATCATAATTTGTCTTGCTTTTTTATTTTAATACATAATTGCAGTCAGAAGATCTGACCTACTAGAAGCCTTATTTTTATTTTTATCCAGCTGCTGTGGGGAGCCCCGGGCCCTTTAAATCACCACCAGAGCTCTGGCAGCGGGGCACAGGGGGTGATTTAAAGGGCCCAGGGCTCCACACAAATTCGGATGTAATGCAGTTAAAGCAGTGGGGCTCAGGTGGCTCTTTAAAGGGCCCCGGGCTCCTTGCAGCTTAACCACGTTATATCTGAATTCTTGTTATATCGGGTTGCGTTCTGTTAGGGTAGAGGTGTACCTTATTTGGAATATATTGCAAAATTAATACAGGTCAAAAACAAAAAGAACAATCACCCTCTTGTTGTTCACAGTCTGATTCGTTTGCGGTTTGACTTTGCAAACAGTGCTATTGCTGTTATATATTTCCTAAGCTTGGGATATTACAAATTGTTCTGAGTGGGATTTTTTCCACTCTGACTCCTTCTGCCCCTTGTGCACAGAAACAAGCAGGATCTTAGTTAAAGGGCTCTAAGCAAGTTAGACCAAACTCAGGGCCTGCTAAATTTTCCCTCACAGTAGGCAGTCCTAGGAGGTAAAAGGTTATTCAATGCCAGGTAACAATATCTGGAAAAGTTCACTGTTTATCACACGAAAATCCCCAAACACTTCACAACTGGTAAATGACTAAATTTGCTCCCTCCATAACTGAAATGTAACCATCTCTGATGTGAAGTGCATCAATGGTTTACCAGTGCTCACCAAAGTGAAAAATACTTTATCAGCGTGAAACTCCAGGGAGAGATTTAAGTGCAGCAAGAAGCAATTTGTAGTTGCCTGTGCTGAAATTTGTTCAGGACACAAGACTATTTTAAACAAATGCCCTAAGATCTGTAGTAGTCAGGATTGGTTTGCCGCATTCTGTATTACATCATAAGTGGGGCATCCCTAGCAAAGGTGAATGGTAAGCAGTATATAAAATTGTCTCATCTGCCAATCTCTTGAGTGTAGAAGTAATTTCTGTGCTAGAATTGTCATTAGGCTCTTGTTCAAAGCAAACTAAGTCAGGTCAGGTAGAGTACACAGGAATGAACTATTCTTGGCCGTTGGAAGTGCATTTGGAAACTAAGTAGGGTAGTTAGTGTTCCAGAAATGATACTCCCTTGTGAAGAAGAGGCCACAGAAATATTAAACTGTTCACTCTTTTATGAGAAAAACTACTGCAGTTCTCATGCTACATGCTTTAAAGGAAAAACACCTATGAACTGAAGTATAGACTTTGTTTCGTGGTGTCATAATTTATGTATTAAATACAGCCTGTGAGCATGAAACATTTTACTGAGCTGTAGTGCATGAGGAGAGGCTAATACTTATATTGAACATGAACTTGAGAGAGAGAGAGAGAGAACAAACTGGCACTCAAAGGATTGTCGTAAGCTAACTATATTTCTTAATACATTTCAGCTTATGGAGTGCTGTGTGAATGCTCTGGTGACATCATTTAAAGAAACTATTTTAGCTGAATGCCAAGGCATGATCAAACGAAATGAAACAGAAAGTAAGTGAAGCTTAAAAAATATTGCAGCATGATCTCAGTCAGCTAGGTTTAAAAAAAAAATTTCTTGATAAATGTATCTGATTACCATTTTGTAACTGAGGCGGTTACATGTTTCTTTTTATTGCATATGAGGCCCTTTCATTCCACAAAAAGCAGATGCTTCCATGTGCCATTGTAGGGTAATATGTTTTTAAATGTGTTTATACTCTGTACCTTCAATATGTCAGTTTGACTGGATAACTTTTCGTGAAAAGCTAATTTGTGAGTAAGGACTTTTTTTACACCCATTTATTGTTCTTTCTTTTACAAGAACCTGCTTTCTCCAATTTTAATCAACTTTGGGGCTCTTCTTCAGAGCATTGCATCCTCTTGAACTTGAGTAATTTTGAAAATAAAATACCTCTCTCTGGGGTTCTCCCTCCTTCACCAAGATACTGCTTTTGAAGGCAGGGAAAGAGTTGGGTGTTTTTAATTACTATTTCTGGTCCAGGACCAACATTTGGAAGAATGTACTGGTCAGCGAATAAAGTACCTCTACATGTCTTTCACCTGTTTTCACAGCCAATATCTCAAGACCTGAGAGAGCTGAAGATTAATGCTGTATGCCATTTAAAAGATGGTTTGAAGTGTTTGCTTATAGAGATTTTGAGAGAGTGGTGTGATTCAAATAGGAAAGATTTGTGAAGGTGCTGATCTGCTGGCCATTCAAGATATTAGCTACTTAAATGTCAGAAATGAAGTAGGGGAATTGACAAAGAAAACCAGAAATCAGTGAGATTATTTTTAAAAGCACAGGATCCTGCAACTAAATTGTTGAATTTTTGTAACTGTATGAAGTTTTCATTTCTATACACATAAGAACTGGGATTCTCAGCTTTCAGATAGTCTTAAGATCAAATATATTATGAAATGCCAGGTGTAGAAGTGAATGTTTTATACTACATCAGACTGATCCCTCCATCTATTAGTACTTTCTTGGCACTAGTCCAGGACTGTATATAGCAAAGTACCAAACCTTTTAACCAGAGGGGGTGAGTGAGTGTGTGTATGTGTGTGTGTGTTTGTGTTTGGAGGAGGAGGGGGGGGGGGAAATGTGGGGTCATGCCTCTTCTTTCTTTCTCTCTCTCTCTCTCTTCCCCCCCTCCCCCCCCCCGGTCCATTTGCTAATTGGCTTGTACTGAGCATACTCACAGGATTGAACATGCTCAGTAACACTGCTGAAACTGGCTGCCCTCACTCCCCCTTCCCTGCAAATCGGCAGGCATGGGTCATGTCTGCTTGTTACAGTATAACTTTCAGTCCCCAAAGGAATACAGTAGTTTATTTGAACCCAAAGCTATAGAAGTACTTTAGATAAGATACTTTCCTTAAAAACTTTGCTAGTTGGTCACATGCATCTCTGTTCCTTTTTCCATGCTAGAGAGAAGTTGGGTGAGGTCCAGTAAAAGATGTTACCTCACCCACTCTGGGTCTCTCATATTCTGGGACCAGCATGGCTACAACATCGTCTTTCTATTATGTTCTTTATGCTCTCTCTTGAATTGATCTGTAGGGCCACTACCATTTCTTTCAGATCTCTCTTCTAAACTCACCTCTACCCTATTGACTATAAGAAATCAGCCACTTGATGGCTGGATTAAGGAGGTAGGTGGAAATAGCTGAATCTTAAATTTTAAACGATGCAACCATGCCTATAACATATTCTCCCCCTTTTCATATTTATTTGTCGTTTTATATTGTAAGCTGGGGTAGCCAGTAGGCAGACTGAGGACCAAATCTGGACCTCCAGAAACTTTTGAGTGGACTTTAAAGGTCAGACAGGTTGGAGCCATGCAAAGCAGTGCCTGCTCCTCAGCGTAGCGTCTTCCAGCAAGGGTGGGCAGCTGGGCTAGGCTGTGGGGTGCAGTGTGTCCCAGGCAGGTGCTTGTGCAGCCACGGCTCCTTCTTCCACCTGCCGACAGCAGCTCAGGGATGGGGCAAGTGGGCCATGTGAGTGAAATGAGCTGGTGCTGGCATTCAGGCTCAGTGAGGGGGGCAAGCAGGGAGCTGGGCTGCCTGGCCCACCAAGTAAGCAGAGCTGCCAACTGTCTCTCGGCCAGGCCGCCTGCTCCACTGCGGGGCCTCAGAGCCTGGCCAGGAGGGGTGGCAGAGACAGGCCCTGACTCCTCGCTTTGGGATTGGGGGGAGCCTGCAGGGAGATGCTAACTGACAGGCTGGCACTGTGTCCCTCACTCAAGAGTGAGGCTGCAGGTACCACCTCCCAAATACCTCCTCCCAATACACACACACATGGGCAGTATCTTCTTTGTGGGAACTTGACATGTGGTAACCCTAAGCTGGAAGGCGACAATTAAGGGGTATGGGATGGGGAGCTGGGTGGGAGACAATCAGGGAGTTTTATACCTACAGTCATTTTATTTGTCAAGCCAAAGTTGTTAATCTTTGTAAACTAAAAACACGTTAAAAATTTGAAACAGTTGTCTGAAAGTGTTTTAATGCTAATATTTGCATCTCTTTGACATTTATTTATGTACATTCTCAAAGTCTTAGATGTAATTTATTACATCTTGGAGGTTATTTTTAGGGAAAAAACTAGAGAGAGATTGGAGATGTCTTTGTTATTGTCCTTGTGGATGCAGTGGAGAGGAAGAACTAGAGAGGATATTGATTCAGAAAAAAGGGACCAAAGAATCCTTGGCCACAGATGTTTTTTGGGACTAGCAGCAGGACCAAAACAACACAACCCTACTTGTATATGAGTTCCCAATCTTGCATCACTGGTCAGTTTCACACCTACATGAATGTAGGCTTCTAATTGAGATCCATTGTTACTAGGAAAGTTTAGGCAACTGGAGAGGATGAGTGTGATTGAAGGTGGGAGAAGAGGTTCTAGTTGTACCCCCAAACTACTTCATTAACAAGATGACAGAAAAATGGGATGTGGGACAAGAACTGCTTATGATTATGAGATGCATTTACTTTGAACTTTGGTGTGTGTGTGTGTGTGTGTGTGTGTGTGTGTATATATATATGTACAAGTAATCTAGCAAAAAGAAAAATAAACACTCAGAGAAGGGGAGGACAATACATATATGTTGACTTATTCCTGGTTGCCAGTGATTTTTTTATTATAGTTTTTTTACTGGTGAATAAGAAAAGTTTTTATTCTCTAACATTCTACTAAGCATTTTTACTAACTTCTCAAAGAGAAGACTCCTTTCCTTGTGGAGTTCACATTTTAAGAAGTTTCAGTAGTGTTACTATAAAACCATTTGAGGGGCTGTATTGTTATTGAAATGTCTTACTCTACTGTTTTTGTGACTTTTATGTCCCATTTGAGATATTAGTGTGAACAGAACATATACAATTTTTACTTAAAGCATTGTCGGGTTGTTGCATGTGGAGTGACTAGTAGTTTCATCAGTATTTTGTGTTTTTTCCAGAGTTGCATCTAATGTTTTCACTGATGGATAAAGTTCCTAATGGAATAGAGCCCATGTTAAAAGACTTGGAAGAGCATATTGTTAGTGCTGGACTAGCAGATATGGTAGCAGCTGCTGAAACTATTACTACTGTAAGTATATGCTCTTGGGGGGAAGGAGGGGAGGGGAAATGTCAATAGTCAGCAAGAACCTCTTGCAAAGGAAAACAAAAAATCTCCCTCCCCTCTCCTTCATGGGATTACTGGGTATGTTACATGTAAGTGTAAACACTTGGGTTTTTTTTTATTTTTTGTTTTTTGTTTTTACATTTAATAGATATGTCAACATACACTTTGACTTTCTCTTTGTTTAAGAGATCAGAATTTAAAACATCCTGAAAGGAGTTTGGTACAATTATACCTGTACCTGTTGCATGTTTGAACTTACTAATACCGGATCTATATATTAAAACATGAAATTTAAAGACAATGTGCAGATGATAAATTAGAGGGAGTGCATATCAATCCCTCTAGTTAAATGTATTAGTAATTTACTTATAAAGGTTTTTTTCAATTACTTATAACTTCTTGAACCTGCTAGCTTTTGAGATTAAAATTTGGCATGCTTGTTCTGAACTGAGGAATGGTATTTTTTTGTGTGGAAGTTTATCAGAAATGTTTGTTTTTCAAGCAAGAGGGCAAAATATATTTTTCAGTTAAGGATTTTTAAAAGATCTTAGATGGTGGGGGTTGTTTTTTAATAGCTGTAGCCGCACAGGAGAGAAGTGATAGACCCCTGATACTAGGTACCACATCCCTGCCTCTGGAGCATAGATATCCCTCCAGTGAAAACTGATTTGATTTGGCATTTATAAGGTTTTTAAATACTCAGTGTACACATGCATATTTTTAAGTAGGAAATGTCATACCAAAAACTACATTAAAAGAATGTAAAAATTGCCAAGCCAAAGCACTTAAGTTAGGGAAATATTGTTAACATTGCCTATTCATGCCTTAGCTATGCATGTGTATTACGATAGTCTCTAATTTCTAATGGTCATTAATTACGTGATCACATATTATCATTCTTTGAGGAATGTCCTTGTGGGTGCTCCACTTTAGTTGTCTTGACGCCCTACTCTTGTCATCAGAAATTTGGGGTAGCAGTGCCCGATTGGGCAACGCACGTGCCGTCCCATGCCACCGCAGGTGGTTACATAGTGGTGCATGGCTAACAGTCCCTCAGTTCCTTCTCTACCACCTTCAGCTTGAGTCGAATTGATCAGCAGCGGCCCTCTCTTACCTTTGATAAGATTAGCATTTACATAGGTTACAGTTGTTAGTATAAGCAGTAGTTAGATATTCTACCCTCTATACTTATTTTATTTTACTTTAAAAAAAAAAGTTTTTCTTCCTTATCTACTCTTATATACCCCTCAGTAAGAAGGTAAGTTTATCCTCCCATAGGATTACTACCATCCCTTTTTGTTGGGGGATAGGCTTTCACAGGCATGCCCAGACCACCGGGCTTCAAACGCTGCCTGACTTACAGACTGTCAGTCCGGGTTTCTGACAGTCACGCAAAATGCATCAGCTGCCTGTACCAGCGCCAGCCCGTCAGTCAGTAACACTCATTACTCAGAAGTGCCCACACTGCTGGAATCTCAGGGCCAGGGCAAGAAAAGCCAGGGATCTCCAACTTAAATTCCTTATGATAGAGAAATCACTCAGGCCGTCGTTGGACCCTGAGTCCAGGACACCTCTGGGCCAACGGTCACCAGCGGCAGCCTCTGACAGAGGTTCTGCCCCGGCAACATCTATGAAAGAGCCTTTACCCACGAAGGCTTCCAAAAAGTAGTCCCAGAATTCTCCGCACTAGGAATCAGCCAAGAAAAGCAGTCCCTGTTCGAAAAATCTGCCCCAGGACCGATGGCACTTAATGCATCAGACCATGAGACACTGGGATCCTCTGGTACTGAGAGTCCTCATAAAGTGAAAGACCCTACGAGGGCAAGCTTGAATGGAGGTTCACAGAGCAAAGTGAAACCTTCCACCTCGGCATCCACAGAGACGAAAAGAAGCTTGGCACCAACTGACATAGTGGCGCCACCTGTGTTGTCTATGCTGCAGTGCTCGAGATCTTTGGCACCGGTGGCTGCAGTTTACACTACCGGGCTGTCAGCAACAACATCCCCAGTACCAAAGCTCTTGGTTCTGCAAGAGTTCGTGAGCTATGTGGATCTATTAGTCCCCTCTACTCGGTACTGAGGGTACTCCATTGTCACTAGACAAGAGGCGGAGCTGATTTAGGTGGAGTATTCGAATGGCTCGGTACCAATTTGGATGAAGACGAGGATGATCTGGTCACATATACTCCTCGTCACTCCTCACCCAAAGGTGGACCATCTATCAGAACATCACTCATCTGCAGAGGCATGGGCACTGCCCCTTGTGCCATTCCCACCAAACTCACCATACTGGAATCCGTGGGCAATATACAGGGCCCAACACAGCAGGTCTGCTACCTCGCTAAGATTGAGAGCCGCACAATCCCCATTGCCAATTATCCCAGCACCCTCAGAAATACAAGAGCAAGTGACTGAGGAAATCGAGGACATATCTGACCAGGAAACCTCACCACATGCACACCTCTCATCTTTGTCATCGGATGAAACCATAATGCCACCGTCCCTTACCATTGCGATGATTTCAAGGCCTTTCAGGACCTCTTCAAAATGGTGGCAGAATCTTTAGCGATTTCATTAGAACAGGTACCTGAATCTCAACGTATGTCACTGGACATACTCCAGTCATTCCCATCAGCAAAGATAGTATTACCGATCAATGATGCTATTATGGAGTCTGCCAAAAACATCTGGCAGACACCAGCAACAGCATCATGCAAGATATCAGACAAAAAATATTTGCCATCTAAAGGAGCTGAGTTTTTATTTACACACCACACCAGACTCATTAGTGGTGGAGGCAGTAAATGAAAGGGGAAAACAACACCACTCCAGAACAACCCCATATGATAGACTGGAAAAGATTAAACCTCTTCGGCCGCAAGGCCTATTCCTCTGCGACACTTCAGTTCTGCATAGCTAATTATATGGCCCTACTGGCAAAATACACACGCTATCATTTAAAAAATGTCAGAATTTATTGATAGTGTGCCTGACAATAAAAAAAGAACAATTTAAAGTTAACACCGCTGAAGGACATCTCATCACCAGAACAGCTTTATGGGCCTCTCTTGACTCCGCAGACGTGGCTGCATGGTCCATTGCGGCCTCTGTGGTTATTTGCCATGCATCCTGGCTCCCTCACTCAAGGTTCCCTAGGGAGGTCCAGGCTACAGTTGAAGACTTTCCCTTTGAAGACCCAGAATTATTTGTGGCCAAAACAGACGGGTCTCTCCACACCCTGAAAGACACATGTGCAACTTTGAAATCCATGGGTATTTACACGCCTGAAAATAAAAAGAAACAGGGCAGGTATTATAACCAGAGAATCTGATCGCCTCCATAGACACAACATAGAAAGTATGACCAGCACTGCAAACAACAGCAAAACAGACGTTGACGGACCCAAAACCAACCTTCGACGTCCCAACAATCCAACACAAGAGAGCAGTTTTGAAGGTGTGCTTGAGGGCACAAGACAACTGCACATTCTAATGCTAGAAACAGACGCTATCTCCCGACCATTCGGAGATGGATTGTCACATTGATGGCCTTCCTCATTGCCATCACATCCATCAGATGAGCGAGAGAATTAGGTGCCTTAATGGAACATCCCCCCGATACGCAACATTCTTTAAAGACAGTTACTTTACGACCACACCCCAAGTTCCTACCCAAGGTTGCCTTCCTCTTTCGTTTGCATCAACCCATTTATTTACCTGTTTTTTTCCAAAATCACATGCGGATGGGGGAGAGGCATCAGTCCACACATTGGACATCCAAAGAGCATTAGTTTTCTACCAAGACTATTTGTCTCCATAACAGAATGATCAAGGGTTCAAAACATCTCAAAACAGAGACTATCCAAATGGATATCGGCATGCATCCACTTTTGCTACCAAAACACCAACCTACAAGCCCCAGTGGGAGTCTGTACACTCTCTACCAGAGCACATGCAGCATCTATGGCTTGTAATGTGGCTTCTTAGTCGTGTCCCCGTCAATGACACTTGCAGAGCAGCAACCTGAGCATGAGCCCATACGTTCCCAAAGCACTGTGCTAAAGAGCAACAGTCAGCGTCAGACGCTTACTTTGGACTCTGTGTTATCCAGCATCAATAACGAAACTCCGAAGCCCCTCCCTTCCACTGAGGGGTACTGTTCAAGTCACCTAAAGTGGAGCACCCAAAGGGACACACCTTGAAGAAGAGAAGTGCAGTACCTGAGGTTCTTCATGAGGTTGTCCCTGTGGGTGCTCCACTACCCTCCCTACTCCCCTCTACTCAGAGTTTCACGTAGATTCTCTGTGGTAGAGAAGGAACTGAGGGGCAGTTAGCCATGCCCCACTATGTAACCGCTCATAGTGGCACAAGATGGTGGTGGCACGGTGCAGTTGGGCACTGCTACGACAAATCTCTGATTACAAGCGCAGGGCATCAAGACACCTAAAGTGGTGAACCTGCAGTGAGAACCATCTCAAAGAACCTCAGTTACTGCACAAGGTGAGTAACCTCTCTCTCTTTTTTTTTTTTTTTTTCCTTCTCTTCACTGGAGATTAGTTTTTGTTTTCATTTGTTTTGTTGTTTTGCTGCTTTAATTTTAGGATTCTGAGAAATATGTAGAGCAGTTGCTTACATTATTTAATCGATTTAGTAAGCTGGTTAAAGAAGCTTTTCAAGATGACCCGAGATTTCTTACTGCAAGAGATAAGGTATATGTTTTAATTTAAGTGATCTTTGTCTTCATTTATTTTAAATTGTTGAAATCCATAATAAACTATGCCTCTAAAATCCCATTGCCCACTTATTGATGAATCCTGAAGTCTGTTCTTATGCTAATAAACTTATTGAATAAAAGGCTGGTTAGAATCTTTTTAAGGTAATTGGTAACCTAATTTTTATTATTTGTATTGTGGTAGTGCCCAAAGAACCCAGTCAGGACTGAAGCTGGTAGTGTTGTTTAATTGTACAGCACCTATGAAGATGCTGACTGTGCTGAGGAGCTTATAGTTTAAGTGTCTGATTCAGCAAGGTAGTCATGCTTCAGGTTGTATGTATAATTCTGAATAGTCCTCTTGACTTCAGTGGAACCCTTCACATGCTGAAGTTAGGCATGTGCTGAAGTATCTTGCTGAATTGAGGCTTAAGAAAAAGCTGCTTTTCAGTATGGTTGCATTAGCCTGCATATAAGACATTCTTAGTATTGAATCAATTGATTTTTAATTCATCAGTGCTTTACATTTCCAGGGCCTGCCAGTGACATACAACAATTGGGGAAATCACTGACAAGCCCTGGAAACGTATAGCGCTGTTGAATTCAGATCGATTGATTTAATACTAAAAAAGCCTTAGCCTGCTTCTAAGACAAACATATTGAAAAGCAGGCTACAAACATATTGGACTAATAAAGGACATGGATTAGAGTGGTACAGATACTTGCTATAATAACTTTCAAAAACGGGAGATATGAATTGTTTCATATTTGAATACATTATAAAAAAAATTGAGGTGTTTTATACTCTTATTTTAACTATTCATTTTAGGCATATAAGGCAGTTGTGAATGATGCTACAATATTTAAACTTGAATTGCCACTGAAGCAGAAAGGGTAAGCCATTTAAATACTAATGTGAATCAACTATTTCAAATTTAAATATGAACAGGCAAGTTCAATGTTTTTAAATGTTTTAAGAACACTATGTAATGTTATACTACAGTTTACTTTGAGTGCTTCTGGGATCAACAGAAATGAAAACTCAAGGCCTGTTGGGGCTTTGTACCTTTTTTCATACTCTGAGGAACTTTTTCACATGACAGCAGATCAGTGATATAAATAAAAAATGTAGCCTATCAGACTGGCTTTTACTTTTAGTTTTTGTTGCTTAAATATTTTTACATTGTTTATAATGACTTAGAGTTGGGGTCTATATAAGTTTAGGACTGTTCCGGGATAGTGCTTCTTTTTTTTTTAAACTTGTCTTTATTAAAATGGTGATTTTATTAATTATGTAAAGCTGCTGTTGAGCTGTGTATGTATCAATGCACAAATCCTTGTGTCTCCACATACCGTCGCTGGACTGCCACTATCTAGACTGATGGATAGTCCTCTTTCAAAAGTCAAACTCAGAGCTGGCAGTGAGTGCCAAGCATTTTCATTCCCCTCAGCTAGGGTAACTACAACTTTTACTTCCCTCTACTGTTTTAATTTCTGTCATTGAATCAGACAGGAAGGAAGAGGCCATTGTCATCACTTTCTGTCCTATTGCACTTTTACTTTATACACACTTTCTTTTTCTGGATGACAACAATGGAGGAAGTGGGATGAAAGAAGAAAAAAGACATAGGTGCACTGTGTGTGGGGAGCCTAGTGCAGTAGTTATTCACCAGGATTTTTGTGACCTGTGAGCAGACTGTGAATTTCCACAGCAAGGCAGCAGTTTCAAGCTGTAATTTGAAGGAGAGAACTTCAGTCTAAGAGACCACGAGATGGTCACTAGGTCCAGAAACACCTATCATCAATCAGGGCATGGTGTATTCTTGAGGTAGAAATGTCAAAGGCAGAAAGAAAATCCTTGAGTCCAGACAGTAGGAACCCTCGGGAAGTAAGCATTCAAACTGAGAATGCAAAACTTGGTAAGGTATAGAGACACTTTTTTGGCAGGAGCCTTATTTGGAAAGATGAAATTGCACATTCTCTGTCCTATGGAATGTCAGCATAGGATTATATACAAACCTTGAGTACGCTGTGACGATCTGCATCTAAATTCTGTAGCCGTCTCATATATAGGGCCTTACCAAATTCACGGTCCATTTTGGTCAATTTCACAGTCATAGGATTTAAAAAATTGTAAATTTAATGATTTCAGATATTTAAATCAGAAATTTTATGGTGTTGTAATTGTAGGGGTCCTGACCCAAGAAGGAATTGTGTGGAGGTCGCAAGGTTATTGTAGGTGGGGTTGTAGTATTGCTGTTGTTACTTCTGCTCTGCTGCTGGCAGCAGCACTGCCATCAGAGCTGGGCAGCTGGAGAGCGGCAGCTGCTGGCTGGTAGCCCACTTCTGAAGGCAGAACCACCACCAGCAGCAGCGCGGAAGTGCGGATGCCATGGTATGGTATTACTGCCCTTACTTCAGTGCTGCTGCCTTCAGAGTTGGGACCTTGGTCAGCAGCCACCACTCTCTAGCCGCCTAGCTCTGAAGACAGCAATGCAGAAGTAAGGTTGACATGGTATGGTATTGCCATGTTTACTTCTGCACTGCTGCTGGCTGAGTGCTCAGCCAACAGCCATTGCTCTCCAGCTGCCCAGCT
Organism: Gopherus evgoodei; assembly: GCF_007399415.2. Taxonomy (NCBI): domain Eukaryota; kingdom Metazoa; phylum Chordata; order Testudines; family Testudinidae; genus Gopherus; species Gopherus evgoodei. Next base: position 33,242,768 of record NC_044322.1, read on the forward strand.
CTGAAGGCAGTGCAGAAGTAAGATTGGCATTACTGTGCGCCCCCCCTTAAAATAATCTTGCAACTCCCTTTTGAGTCAGGACCCCCAATTTGAGAAACGCTGGTCTCCCTTGTGAAATCTGTATAGTACAAGGCAACGTTTCTCAAACTGGGGTCCATGAAGGGTACTCCAGGGGGTTCACCGGTCCCGTTGATCAACTCCCTCCCCTTCCAGTGCCTCTTGCAAACCGGGGAACAGCTGTTTAGTGGCATGCAGGAGGTGCTGAGAGGGAGGGGGATGAGGAGGGATGGGACATGCTGGAAGGAGGGGTGGCAGGGATGGAGTGGGGGCAGAAAGAGGTGGGGCCTTGGGAAGAGGTGGAGTGGGGGGCGGGGACCGAGGCTGAGCAGCGGGGTTGGGGGCCTGTGAAAAAACTTAAATCAAAATGGAGGTCCTTGAGTTGCTAAAGTTTGAGAACTGCTGATATAGAGTAAAAGCACACAAAAGACCAGATTTCACAGTCCATGATGCTTTTTTCATGGCCATGTATTTGGTAGGGCCCTACTCATATAAAATGAATCTGCTCATAATAACCATATGATAGCTGTATCCAATAAAAATGGTTCCTTCTTATAGTTTACTATTATGGGTGGAGGTTGTATTTTTCTTTTAATTCTGGTTTTAAAATTTATGAAATAATTCAGTATCTCTTTTAATTTGAAAAACTGAAAAATTTGTATTCAAAGAAGTCAAGGTTTTTGTGTAATGATTAAGTTTATGTAGAAGTCAATGTGATTCCTCTAAAACTTAAACATTCATACCATGTTGAAATTCATAGTCGTGTTTTCAGTACCTGATATATCTTGTTGCTTTTTTCAGGAAGTTTCTTAATTGTGAACCCTGTTTACACACAGCACTGATAGGTGGGGTCTCTGACAGCTACTCATTAACAAACTTGTCAGCTCACGTGGTCTGAAAACCACTTATTTGCAGCAGTCAGAATTGAAAATTAAGAGCCCTGATCACTTGGGCAAAAACATTTTAGTTCTAATGTTTAAAAAGTTGCATTTTCAAGGGCAGAGAATAGTTACTGTTACTTTAAGCAAATAGAATCTAAAACATAGTTCCTGACAACGGCGTGTAGTGTGTTGTGTCAGATCTGGTTGAGCTCCACTTGTTGGACAGTTACCAGACTGCTGTGTGGGAGGATCCAAGTGCTGAACCCCACAGCTTGTTGGGACTGGGTAGAGTTCATGGATTTCCCCCATAGCCCTTGGCACCCCAATACTTCTAATTGGCTGGGGCAGCCATGAGAGGCGTGGCCCCGTGCAGAGGGGATATTAGTATTGCAGTGCCTTTCTCAAGTGCACGTCCACCAATGTAATATACGCCATCATATGGCAGCAATGCCCCTCTGCTACGTACATCGGCCAAACTGGACAGTTTCTACGGAAAAGGATAAATGGACACAAATCAGATATCAGGAATGGCAATATACAAAAACTTGTAGGAGAACACTTCAACCTCCCTGGCCACACTATAGCAGACCTTAAGGTGGCCATCCTGCTGCAAAAAAACTTCAGGACCAGACTTCAAAGAGAAACTGCTGAGCTTCAGTTCATCTGCAAATTTGACACCTCAGCTCAGGATTAAACAAAGACTGTGAATGGCTTGCCAACTATAAAACCAGTTTCTCCTCCCTTGGTTTTCACACCTCAACTGCTAGAACAGGGCCTCATCCTCCCTGATTGAACTAACCTCGTTATCTCTAGCTCGCTTGCATATATATATATACCTGCCCCTGGAAATTTCCACTACATGCATCCGACGAAGTGGGTATTCACCCACGAAAGCTCATGCTCCAAAACGTCTGTTAGTCTATAAGGTGCCACAGGACTCTTTGCTGCTTCTGTCAAGTGAGCAGTTCCTCTTGCTGGATGAGGTGGAATTTCTATTCTTCACACCTGCTGAAGAGAGGTGAGCTGTGCTTCCTCATTCATCCCCACTCTCTAGTTCAATGATTCATCTTGACTGACTATCCTGAAGCCACAGATTAAGGGGAAATGTCCCCCCTTCGTTTTCTCTGCATTTCCCTAAGCAGTTGCTTTATACCTATCTGGGGCTTTTCCCACATCTGCTGGATATCATGAGTTTGAGGGGGTGCTCTTTACCATTTCTCCCAGCAGGGTTTTGAATCCATAAGACCTTGAACTGTATCGTTCCCCCTGCTTCTGGCATGATTTTTGACCACTGAAATGGTCGACACTGATTTTCTTCTCTGATAAAGGTAAACTGTGAGCTCAGCTTCTGAGCCACTGTGTCTGGCCTTATTCGGTTTGCATCTGTGCACTCTGGAGTTACCCGTTTACCATTTCCCACTAAAAACTCAAAAGAAATATTTTCTCCAGTATTCCCACAGTCAGACTCTCAGAACATTCCTTGGTGTCCATATGGACTTAGGCTACAGGTGGGGCAATCGTTCATCATAGAAACTTTTACCCACATCTGTTTGCCTGTCAGTGCCTTATATGGAAAATTCACGTGGGATTTCACCAGAGTTGTGCAGCACCAGTGTCCTGTTTTTGCTAATCTAGACTAGGGTAAACTATAATCAGTAAAAGAGATTGCTGTGCCCCCTAAATTATTAAAGGAACTCACTTGGCAGAAGCTTGGAGCCCAGTTTTCTCCTGGTGAGGTAATCTAGAGAGAATTCCACTAGATTTTTACTCACCAAAGTCCAATTTCTTAACACAGTTTCCAAACAAAAATTCCTGATTAAGTCTGTGGTTCCTCCCTAGAACCTACATCTAGTTCTTTCACAGCTTAGCCTTTCTACCACCATTTGAACCACTGATGACATTCCTGGCTTATAGTTTTCCTAGAAGTCATAATATTAATGTGAATGGTAGAAAAAGTGACTGTTTTGTCATCATCACCCTATTCAGAATTCTTCTGCATATCATTCATTCCATGAATTTGTCCAGGTTTTCTATCTTTTGGTCAGTTTTACTTTAACCAGGATATTTTCCTGCCTGATTTGTGCCCTAAACCTTGAGCAGACAAAATAAAGCTTTGATACCTGTTGAATGCTTCTATGGCCCGAAAATCAGCATGATCCCATCATTCAGAAAATCCTGAGAACTATTCCAAAGCCAAGGCTTCAAGACTTACAGTAACCTAAAGGTGCTATACTTTCATTTCTAAGACCTTTTAAAAGGCCATCAGAAAACCCTATACTACAAGATGCTTTTTGTCCTAAAATCACTGAGTTGTCTGAAGTGTTCCGTAAGACTACTATCTTGTGGCCCTTGCATACTTTGTGAGGCACTACAGTCTTAATATTGTAGTTCTGCTGATTCCACTTGTAGCGGTGGGATTTCAGGTTTGCTGTCTCTGAACCACCTTCCAGTGGTTGGCATCCAATACTACTTTGGTGTGTCTGTTACAATAATGGCTTGCTCTCTTGCTTCTATGAACTGCATTTCTCCACCTTGTTACTTGGGACCCATCAAATTGCACTAGTAACAGGAAGACGCCGAAAATGCATTCCTTATTTGATCATTCTTTTCTGGAACTCTAACTAGTATGTGGACACCTGCCTTTCAGGTGTTTATGCATATTACTGTTGAAATTATTCCTATCTAATTGCAGTTCTGACACTTCCAAACAACATTAGTTGAAGAAATGTATGGAAACACTTGGTCATCTTTTGGTTGCTGTTTGACTGAATGGAGTGGGGTTAGGGGCAATGGAAGAAGGAATTACCTTTCATTTTGCATCTCTTACCTGGTCATTTATTCCCTTCCTTTTAATCCTAGTTTCTTGTTAACCTGGTATAGCAGGTTTCTCTTCACAGTTTGATGGAGTTTTCGTTTCATGTTGCTTTTAGAGTTGGATTGAAAACCCAGCCTGAGTCCAAATGCCCTGAACTGCTTGCTAATTACTGTGACATGCTGTTAAGAAAAACACCACTAAGCAAAAAATTAACCTCTGAAGAAATTGAAGCAAAGCTTAAGGAAGTGGTATGTGCATTCTCTCAACTTTTTTAATTAAGCTAAGAAATAATTTTTATGCTGTTTTTCAGGATTTCATCTTCAAAAATGTTGCTACACTAGAATATTAATAGTTGAAACTGAAACCTCCACAGAGAATATTTATATGTCCATATGCTGTCACAGGACAGCAATATCAGTGTGCTAATTTATAATTTGCATATTGTGTATTACATATATAATAGACAAGAATCTGAAAACATAGACAGGAAATTAAAGTTTAAATACAAAGCAGAGCTGATGCATCATTGAAGGGCTTGCTCCTCAGTGATTCAGTTGAAGAAATTGGTGATTAGGATACTGTAGCAATTTTACAACTGGTGACTAGCTTGTAACATCCTTTTGTAAGGAAATCTAAAGTAGCCTTGCACTAGTTGTGTTTTATGGTGATATGTGGGACCAGGTTTGGGTGGGGAGGGGAGGCGGAAAAAAGTAAATGAAGTGGTTTGATTTGGCATGGAAATAAATAGACTTTGAAATTTATTTTTAACAGCTTTTGGTACTTAAATATGTACAGAATAAGGATGTGTTCATGCGATACCACAAAGCTCACTTAACAAGACGTCTGATACTAGATATATCAGCGGATAGTGAAATTGAAGAGAATATGGTGGAATGGCTGAGAGTAAGTATCCTGAAACCTTGTTTGATTTCTTAGTTCCTGTTGATGATGATCAGTTATTCTTCAGTTTTAATGTTTCTCCTGTCATGTGACTTTTCTTTTTAAATTATACCCAGTTTTGATATTTATGCCTCTGTATTAGGGCTGTCGATTAATTGCAGTTAACTCGAATGAATAACTCAAAAAAATAATGGCGATTAATTGCATTTTTAATCGCACTGTTAATCGAATACCAATTGAAATTTATTAAATATTAAATATTTTGTATTTTCAAATATATCATTTCAGTTGAAACACGGAATACAAAGTGTACACTGATCACTTTATATTGTGATTTTTATTACAAATATTTGCACTATACAAGTGATAAAGAAATAGTATTTTTCCGTTCAGCTCATACAAGTACTGTAGTGCAATCTCTAGCATGAAAATAGGATTTGCAAATGTAAATATTTAATTTGTTTCATATCTGCACTCAAAAACAAAACAAAAAACTTTAGAACCTACCAGTCCTCTCAGTCCTACTTCTTGTTCAGCCAGTTGCTAAGACAAATAAGTTTGTTTACATTTATAGGAGATAATGCTGCCTGCTTCTTATTTACAGTATCACCTGAAAGTGAGAACAGCATCCATTTGGCACTTCTCTAGCCAGCTTTGCAAGGTATTTATGTGCCAGATATGCGAAAACGTTCATATGCCCCTTCATGTGTCAACCACCATTCCAGAGGACATGCTTCTACGCTGATGACGCTCATTAAAAAAAATCAGGCATTATTTATATTTGTGAATGAACTCCTTGGGGGAGAATTGTATGTCTCCTGCTCTATATTACCCGCATTCTGCCATATATTTCATTTATGACAGTCTCAGATGATGACCCAGCACATGTTGTACATTTCAAGAACACTTTCACTGCCAATTTGTTAAAACACAAAGAAGGTACCAATGTGAGATTTCTAAAGATAGCTACAACACTGTACCTCAGGTTTAAGAATCTGAAGTGTTGTCCAAAATCTGAGAGGGAAGAGCTGTGGAACATGCTTTCAGAAGTCTTAGAAGAACAACGCTCTGATGCAGAAACAACAGAAGCCGAACCACCAAAAAAAAACCCAACCTTCTGCAGTTGGCATCTGACTCAGATGATGAAAGTGAACATGCATTGGTACACACTGCTTTGGATCATTGCCGAGCAGAACCCATCATCAGCATGGAAGCATTTCCTCTGCAATGGTGGTTGAAGCATGAAGGGACATATGAATATTTAGCGCATCTGGCACGTATCTTGCAACATCAGTTACAACAATGCAATGTGAATGCCTGTTCTCACTTCCAGGTGACATCATAAACAAGAAGCAGGCAGCACTATGTCCCATAAAGGTAAACAAAGTTGTGTGTCAATTGGCTGAACGAGACGTAGGACCGAGTGGACATGTAGGCTCTAAAGTTTTACATTGTTTTGTTTTTGAATGCAGTTATTTTTGTACATAATTCTACATTTGCAAGTTCAACTTTCATGATAGAGATTGCACTACAGTACTTGTATGAGGTGAATTGAAAAATACTATTACTTTTGTTTTTTTACAGTGCAAATATTTGTAATCAAAATAAATATAAAGTGAGCACTGTACACTTTGTATTCTGTGTTGTAATTGAAATCAATATATTTGAAAATGTAGAAAACATCCAAAAATATTAAAATAAATGGTATTCTATTGTTTAACAGTGCAGTTAATTGTGCGGTTAAGTTTTTTAATCATTTGACAGCCTTACTCTGCATAAATTCCAACATTTTGCAGATGTGGAACAGGACCTGTGAATTATTTTTAAAATGTTGTTTTCTCTTCAATAATGAAACTCTTTAAAAAAAAAAAAAAAACCAAAAAAGAAAACCACCTTAGCTTCTGGTTAAATTTTAATTTATTATGAAAATGAGACCAATGTTTTATGAATTGTCATTTAGTATAAAGGATGTAAAGGGTTATGTGGAGCAAAATGAGTTGTGGCTTAACATCGGAGATGAAAGTAAGCCAGTCCCCTCCGGTATGAGTACCGGCAAGAGCCAGTACACCATGCCGGATGGCACCGGCTTCCGTGGCGGGGATTTAAAGGGCTCTGGGCTGCCTGCTGCAGCAGGCAGCCCAGAACCATTTGAATCCCTCCCGAGGCTCCGGTGGGTGGGCTGGGGCCGGATTTAAAAGGCTCTGGGCTGCTGCGGCCACAGTCAGCCCAGAGCCCTTTAAACCTCCTGCCCGTGGCTCCCGCGGTCGGGCTGGGGCTTGATTTAAAAGGCTCTGGGCTGCTGCGGTTTCAGGAGCACAGAGCCCTTAAAATCCCACCCGCGGCTCTGGTGGCTGAAGCTGCGGTGGGAATTTAAAGGGTCCTGAGCTCCGCAGCGGCTGGAGCCCCACGCTCTTTAATTTGCCCCTGATCCCCAGGGGCTCCCGGGGCCTTTAAATCTTGAGAGGCCATGCCTCTTCTGATTGAGGCCACGCCCCTCTCAGGACTCTGGCCGTACCGGTAAATCCTGTAAGTTACTTTCACCACTGCTGAACATGGAAAAAAAAGCCCAGACAGAACTGTTTTACTTTATGAAAGGATACTGTTTTTGTGTTCATGAAGACTTTTTTACATTGGAATCATATGCATTCTAAGGACTAATCCTCCATCCTGATTATGCCACAGTCTGGTTTTTTTGTTTTGTTTTTGTTTTTTACTGAAGTAATTTCTTTTTAAATTAGTTATTGTAAACCTCAAGATTGATGTATGTAAGCTTTTATCTTAAAGATTGTAGTGTCTTGGTATAATTTATCTGTTTATACAGGAAGTAGGTATGCCAGCAGACTATGTAAACAAGTTGGCCAGGATGTTCCAGGATATCAAAGTATCTGAAGACTTGAACCAGGCCTTCAAAGAAATGCACAAAAATAATAAATTGGCCCTACCAGGTATTGTTCTCAAATGTGTGTTGATATTTGTTTTACTCATGTTAAAGAATAGTTCTTTTAAAACTTGGAATTTCTATCATTTTTAGACTTCAGTTTGAACATACGTTGTCAGTTAGAACACATCTTGCTTTGAGGTCAAAAACAGTTAATATGCTCCTTTACTGTCTGGTTTGGTGGTATATTTTCAGATTAATATATTTTAATACTGTCTGGCTTTTATAGCTGATTCTGTGAATATTAAAATTTTAAATGCTGGTGCCTGGTCTCGAAGTTCTGAAAAAGTGTTTGTATCACTACCCACGGAATTAGAAGACCTCATCCCAGAGGTAGAAGAGTTCTACAAAAAGAATCACAGTGGCAGAAAACTGCACTGGCATCATCTCATGTCCAATGGAATTGTAAGTATATTGAGTTTAGTATTCATTTTTAATGTATAAAATCTGTTTCTGTCTACAATAATAATATATGCTTGAACTTAGAAAAACAACTGATGAACAAAAAAACCTAATGAACAAAAATGTATTTTTTTTTTTTCTGTTTTCAGATAACATTTAAGAATGAGGTTGGCCAGTATGACTTAGAGGTAACAACGTTTCAGCTGGCTGTGCTGTTTGCATGGAACCAAAGACCCAGAGAGAAAATCAGCTTTGAAAATCTTAAACTAGCAACTGAGCTCCCTGATGCAGAACTTAGGAGGACTTTATGGGTATTTTCCCTTTCTGTTGAAGCAGATTTCTTCTTTACCTTTATTTAATACTTAAATATCCACCTGAGTATTTTTTTTAAAAGTACTAACTCTGGCAGTGCTTTTGAAATTGAAGAGTGAAAACCTTTCCTAACTAGCCTTTTAGTTGCAATGGTGCTTCTTTGTGCTGCTTTGTGCTTTATATTAATATGCATAGCCTTTACCTATAGGCATTCTTTCCTATCAAGATTGCCCAACTTAAACTTTTAGAGGCAGCAAGTCTTTCTAGCCAGATGTTGCTTAGAAGATGTAATTGTAATAGTTTGTTTTTGTTGTAGGACTCATCAGGTTTTAGGAGTTCAGCAGTTACTACTTAAATGTACTTTATTTAAAAGTGACTGACTTAATTTTGAGGGGAACACTCCTGTAATCCACTCAGATCAGCAGAAACTCTAGAAGAAGAAATCTTGAATGGATCAGATTTACCACTGGCCATTTTTGTGGCTGTGAGTTCATACACTTCAGCTCTTCTGAATGATACTGTTTATATTAAAACATTTCAAAAAGAGAACAGTGTTTAATAAATCATTGATTTGATGCTGATTAGATTATTATGAGTGCCAACAGCATGCATGAGCTTTTTACAGTCAAATAAGACTACACAGTCCCTGTACCAATGAGCGTATTGTACAGCTCTCTGTTATGCAGTTAAATCCTAAAGGTTGGTTGGTTCTGTTTTAAGGGTCTAATGTTTCATTTTCATGGTCTCTTCCCCTCTTCCTTTTCTCTGTAGTCTCTTGTAGCATTTCCAAAGCTGAAACGTCAGGTTTTATTGTATGAACCTCAAGTTAATTCGCCCAAAGACTTTACAGAAGGAACTCTCTTCTCAGTGAACCAGGAGTTCAGTTTAATGTAAGATATTCTTTGAAAATGAAAATATATAATGTTTTAGTACTAAAGGATTTCTCTTGAAATAAGCTGATTTCTTAATCACTTAGCAGTGAGATGCAAAATTGAGGTTTTGATGGCTTGTCACTGAGTCCATGGCACTTCAAGCAGGAATAAGTGTGTTAGAACAGTATCAATCTTCTACTCAGATTCCATCTAAATTTACCCGGTGGTGTCAGAAACAATAGGAATTGTTAAAAAGTGGCTCAGCTACTGTATCTTACAATAGAGGTGACCGTATTGCAGTGAGGAGTATAGAAATCTCATATTCATGCTTTGGGATCCTTCAGAATGAAAGATGCTATAGAAATAAAACATTTACAACATCTGATATACATTTGCTTCAGGGCACTTGATGTAGAAGATATTAGCTCTTTTTATCATGAATGGCGGCTTGCAGTGGGGATCAGATTCTGTGACTCTCTCCTATTTGCTGCTTGGCCTCGTTAGAGGGGGGATATAGTGACAACTGCTGCTTAGTCCCCAGTAGCTGCTGAATCCCATGCAAAGGGCTGAAGATGTCCCTGCTTCCTTCTTGGAACGTACCCTGGGAGAACGGATGACAGGACACTATGATACAGAGGAAACAGTCTGGAAAAATGTTGGGGGTGAAAATTGAATAATTCTGTCACCAGGATTATAATTTAACTGTTTTTTTTCATATGTTTGTGATAGACAGACAGCTGGCTTCTGTGGTGAACAATAAAGTAGCCCAACTTTCTAATTTTATTTTTGTATAAACTCTTTGTCTAGAGCCCTGAACTTAATATTGTATGTGAGGTATTTTTGTCTGTAAAACTACATAATACCACAGTCCAGCCTGTCAGTTTGACATCTGTTGTGTTGTTTTTCATCTGATGCATTAAACTAACCTACACATATTTTGGGGATGGGGTTTTGAATTGTGTATTGTTGCCAACGAGCTATTTTCAACCATTGCTGCAGTACTGTTATACTAAGTCAGTACTGCTTTGCTGTAAGTCTAATGTGAATTCCTTCTTAATGTAAAATGGATATGTTTGGGCTTATTTTCATATATAATTGACTCTTCCAGAAAAAATGCTAAAGTTCAGAAAAGGGGTAAGATAAACTTGATTGGCCGGTTGCAACTCACTACAGAAAGAATGCGAGAAGAGGAGAATGAAGGAATTGTCCAGCTAAGAATATTACGAACCCAGGTAAGTAAAGTTTTTACAGTCCCATTTCCTTTGGTGTACTACTACTACCATATGCCACCTCTGTTTCTGAGATATTCTTCCATGAAAAGCTTATTAAACTGGATAAAAATAGCTTTAAACTCAACCTCACGAAGTCTGCAGAGCACAAGGAGTCTGGGTCGTTATGTTGCTTTACCACTGCTGTTTAAAAGTACTTATTTTTTCTGTTCTGCACTACTTGAAAGGCTGTTTTCAAACTGTATTTCCTTTCAGTTTTATTTATTTACACTAGCGGTTCTCAAACCGGGGGTTGGGACCCCAAAGTGGGTCGTGACTCCATTTTAATAGGGTCACCAGGGCTGGAGTTAGACTTGCTGGGGTTGGGCTGAATCCCAGGGCCAAAGCCCGAGCCCAAGGGGTTCAGCCCTGGGTGGCAAGGCTCAGGTTTCATCCCCAGGCAAGGGAGGCCTGTAGTCCTTGGGCTTTGCTTCCTTTCCTCTCCTCCCTTTCTCCTGCCCTCTGGGATGGTGGGGCTCGGGTGGGCTCAGGCTTCGGTCCCCCCTCCTGGGGTCCTATAGTAATTTTTGTTGTCAAAAGGGGGTTGCGGCGCAGTGAAGTTAGAGAATCTCAGATTTAGAGGCTCATTAGTGTGTGGAGGTGGGGGGATTCAAAATGAGGTTGTTTTTGAAAAGGGTTTACAATGTATGCATTTTTTTTTTTTGGAGAGAAAGTTTCATAAATGGGTTCAACATGGGAACTATGTACTCCACAGCATTGCTCCCAAATGTAAGTTTCCATTTAAAAATATCCAGTCTCTAGCCCTTATGGTTGTGAAGAAAACCTTCAGAATTTGAAACAAATGTGAACTTGTCCACTGAAGTCAGCCTGAAACAATAGCTCTGAGAGGTGTTTGCTGCGCAGCTCCAATTTATCTCAGTTAGGTATTAACTCAGGAACAAAAGGCTGGTATAAATGACAATGTAGTTCAATGTATAAGTGACTGCTGATCATTATAGCAGAAACCTCAAGCTAACGTACTTCATTATTGGATGTAGTGGCAAATATTGGGATGGCTTGCAGTGGGGAGCTAGCTGCTTTCAAGGGACAGTGGGGGGGTTGTCATAGTATAATTCCCAAATCTGAACCTTAGCGCCCGAAATATGGGTACTAGCATGAATTCCCGTAAGCTTAATTACCAGCTTAGATCTGATAGGCTGCCACCAATCAGGAATTTCTAGGGCCTGATACCCTCTGATCCCCCCAAAACCTTCCCTGGGGACCCCAAGACCCAGATTCCTTGAGTCTCACAACAAAGGAGAATAAACCATTTCCCTTCCCCCTCCTTACCTCCTCCCAGATCTTTCCCACCCTGGGTACACTAGGAGATCACCGTGATTCAACTCCATGAATCTAACACAAAGAGGAAATTTACCTTTCCCTCCCTCAGGGCAATACAGATTCAAGCTCCTTGAATGTGACACAAAGAGGAAACTTATCCTTCCCTCTCCTCTGCTCTCTTTCCCTTCTCCTCACCAATTCCCTGGTGTACACAGATTCAGTTCCTTTGAGCCTTAACTAGGAGAAAAAAATCAAACCGGTCTTAAAGCAAAGCTTTTAATAAAAAAGAGAGAAAAAAGTAAAAGGTTTATCTCTGCAGTTTAGATGGTAAACAGTTACAGGGTCTTTTAGCTTATAGAAAATGGATAAACAGCCTTATCCAGAAAAAATACAATTTAAACTATTTCCAGCAGACTACACATTTGCAAATACAGAAAAACAATGTAAAAGCCTATATTGTCTTTCTACCACTGTACTTACAATTGGAAACAGAAGATTAAAGAGCCTGGAGATTCGTGTGGTCACTCTCAGAGCCCAGAAAGAGAACAGACCAAGAACAAAGAACTCACACCCAAACTTCCCTCCACCCAGATCTGAAAGTATCTTGTCTCCTGATTGGGCCTCTGGTCAGGTGCTGCAGGTCACTGTTTGTTAACCCTTTACAGGTGAAAGAGACATTAACCCGTAGCTATCTGTTTATGACAGGGGTACAGAGTGAGAAATTCAACCTACCCTCCACTCCCCTTCAAATCTAGTGTCTCGTCTCTTCCCCAAAAGAGGGAGACTCATACCCTCCCATTATCAAATGCCTTGGGTGCTTCCTGGGTGTCAAAAAGCAACATATTCAGTTATTGTTAGGTGCCAATAGCCTATCTGTCCCCTGCTTACATGCTGAAATCACCTGCTTACCCTGAGGGTATCTATACTGTAGTTATGTATTTTCAATGTAAAATATGCAAATTTTTGAAAATAACTAAATTCTGAACTGTTACCAACTTGTGTTAAGCCTTTGAAGACTGTACAGATGATGACTAGATGAGTCAGAAAATCAGCATTAGATATCCAACTTTTCACCTAGGCAATTTGTTTGTATGCAGAACCAATCAGTAGTAAATGAAAGCTGTTACCCATCAGATGGGTATCTGGTAACCTTGTGTGAAAGGTGTCGGTGGTCTAATTTATGGTCCAGTTCCCAGCAAGCAAGGTCCAAATCATAGAAAACACAGCTGTAGCTGATTGTGAGGGCTCTGGGCAAGGATGTCAAAAACTGACGACTTCTGGAAGCAAAATTAATTTCTTGCTTGTAAAGGGGTTCATTGAGATTAAATTTGAGATTCAGTGATGGGATAGAATGAGAATGGGATGCTTAGTTTTGACTTATAGGCTCCATATGAGCCCTGGTGAGTGCCTATTTGTATTTGTTTACAGATACATCAGAACACAAGGTCGATATTAACAACAAACTGTCATCTGTAAATGGCAGAGAGCAATGCAATGGGAGTGGACACTTTGTAGTAGAGACAGTGGGATATTGAGTCTCACTCCAGCCAGGGCAGAAGTTCTTGACAAAGATGAAGAAACAATAAATCGTGATTTTAACTTTTCTTTGACTATTCTATACACAGAATGGGTGAAAGCAGCGTTCTTGTGAAATACTTATCAGACTTCAAGTGCAAAAGAGCGACATGCTTTCTTCGCGAAGCTTTAATGTCTCTTATTTCATTTAATTTATAGAGAAGGTTTAAAAGTACTTTACAAATGTAATAAAAAATGCAGTTCTAGAAAAATACATACCCATATGGAAAGTCTCCGAGCTGATAACCCTCACTGGAGTCAGTAGAACTACCATAGACTACCCCTTGCAGTGGACTTTCAACATTTTGTATTAACTTAAACTTGCAGTTTTTTTCTGACCATGGTCAAGGACTAGAGCCCTACATCACTGCAGCCAGCTGTCTAGCAAACTGTGCCACCTGGGTCCACTTGACATTTTGACTTCTTTCAACAGAGAGCTTGACTTTATGCATGGTCATGGCTAAGTTGATGGAAAACGCCTTTTGAGCCCCTTGATGCCTGAGAGCTTGTTTTTCAAAGGAAAGAGTTTTTCTAATTACAATTTAGCACACGAAGTGAGTGAATGCCTTAGTGACTGACCCATGTTGTATACCAACCACAAAGTAGGGTAGCACGATGAATGCCTTCTAAATTCCTTCAAAAGTTGATGACTGAATTCCACCATAACTCTTAATCATCCTCTCAGCAGTTAACTGTATACTCTCCATTCACCAACTTCTTCATGAAATGTATTCAGTTCTGGTTAAGTCAATTAAGAAGGATCGTTGTAGGATGTGACTTTCAGTTTTTACCAAGCTAGCTGACAAATTATTATTCAAAGTATAGATCTGTGTAGCGTACTAACTTCAAAGATCTCTACAGTGCAGATCATTCCAAAGTAGTCTTGTTTAGAGGCATTCTGTTGTAAGCCCGGAGAAAACCAGCCCCTTTTAATGTTTTCCTCTTAGAGGTTATTAGAAACATGGAGTGTGCCCATTTTCCTTCAGTGAGCGACTGAAGGCACTTGGTCCATAACTGATATGGACAATAAAATCATCACTATTCCCATCTTAGATATTTGCTGAGCAAAACATGTAGTTTTAAACCAGACTTCATAGGAACATAGAGATTGCCATACTGGATCAAACTTGTAGTCTGTCTAGTTCACTGTCCTGTTTCTGACAGTGGTCAGTGCTAGATGCTTCAAAGGAATGTTATGAACCCTGCAGTAGGTGAATGTGAAGTATTCTGCTCTCCACATTAGATCTTACCTTGGTCTCTAATAGTTTAGAGATGGGTTTAAACCCTGAAGCATGAGGTTTAATATTCCTTCCAAAATTTTTGTTGGCATTACCTATTATAATCTTTGATATTCTTATCCATATAAATTTCCAATCTCTTTGAATTTTGCTAAGTTCTTGGCTTCTGCAACTTCGAATGGTACTGAATTCTACAGTCTAATTGTTCATTGTGTGGAACAAGTATTTTCTTTGATCAGTTTTAATTTCCTTGACTATCACCATGTTCTTTTGTTCCCAAACAACCTTCTGTATACCATTCATTATTTATTTTTTCCAGATGTTAAAGGCTAGTCTTCTCATTCGTTTAATCCACATAGTTATTGCATTTCACACTGGTTAAATATGCATATATGTGGAGTGATTTCCTCATGGTAAGATCCTGCTGCCCTCGTTTACAACCATGCACATCCACTGAAGTCGGTAGGATTGATTGGACATGAACAAAACTAGAAGTTGGCTCTAGGTTGCTTTTACTAAGGTCTACTATATATATTTTCTTTAGGATCTAGTGTTATAACCTGACAGGCTAAATTTCCTATTAGCAACATATTGAGGGGGAAAAAAACATTAACTGGTGGTCATCAAACTGAATTACTCTTTCCTTTCCCACAGCCTCCCAATTAACCCTGTGTATTCATTTTGCCACTTGTACCCGATATTTCCAAAAACATTTTCTTTTTTTATCTCCCCTACTAGGAGGCTATTATCCAAATAATGAAAATGCGGAAGAAAATTACTAATGCTCAGCTTCAGACTGAACTGGTAGAAATATTGAAAAACATGTTCTTGCCACAAAAGAAAATGATAAAAGAGCAAATTGAGTGGCTTATAGAGCACAAATATATCAGAAGAGATGAATCGGATATCAACACCTTCATATACATGGCATAATTTGAAGACTCTGTAAGATGCCAAGAACACAAATTGAAGGGTGCTTGAGCAGACAGCAGCAACAGTTTTTTGTGCTGGAGAAGGACTTATTTTGACTTTCATTACATATTAAAATCCCTGCCTTATCTTACAAGAGGACTATATTTTGCCAATCTCATTCAGCTAGCATGATGGCATTACCTTCATGTTGCACACTTTAACAGCATGCCGTTTTGTGGGAAACTTGCATTCATGAAGAGCCCATTGTGAGCTTTTTAAAGTAGATTTGATTTACACCCACCAAGAAGAATACAGGTTTGGGTTTTTAGATGAACAGTACTTGCACACACAAAAAGACCTTTAAATACCCATGCACTGAGGAACTGCTATTGTTTATTTTTGATTTTGTTTTTAAATGCAATTAGGACTAGAAGTAGCACTTTCACTTTGTGTTTTGGATCAACAAAGTAAATGTACTGTCCACCTTTGGTGATCCTTTTTATGTATAACATTTTGAGAGAGACACAGATGCATCACACCAGATATGTATTTGTTACAGTAACAACCTGTTGGCTCAAGCAGTGCTTCATAATAGTAACTGGATTTTAATATTGACATACAAGTGACATAAAAGTATTTCCAACTTGTGGATGTTGTTTTTCCTTAAGCAGGAGATCACTGTTTTATATTGTTTGCTGTAAACATATGGATATACATTGCTTATTTTATCTGAGCAAATGGTTTATTACAATCCTTTTGAAAGGTGAAGCTTTCTTCTCCATATCTGTTTCATGGCTGCGTCTGTTATATGAACAGAAATATTAAGTGTATTCCCTTGTACATTTAATATTTGTATTCCATATGTTTGAATATGACTACATAAATCTGAAGGCATTAAAAAGTAACTGATCCACAAGTCCCTTATGAGAAGAAAACCCTTTGCAATTTCTGTACACATACAGTAGCATCATATCCAGGTATTCCAATGGCTTTGTTTTAGGGTTTAGACACTTAGTTGCCTAAAAGTCAGTCTCCTTTAAAATAATAAATACATAAAGCAGCAACTGTCTATTGATTTTGAAGTGAGCAGGAGATAAAGGATGTAGCTAAAGGAGACCTGCAAAGGTTTAAGGAAGAAAAAAACTCCCAATTCTTGTGTGAAAAGAAATTGTCAAAATTCCTGATGTGTATTTGGCAAATTTTAAATGTTACATCTTCCTTCAGCCATGTTAAGTAGCCTCTTGGTAATAGCTAACTCCCTCTCAAATGTTCCAGTGTTTATTGGACTGATGACATGAGTACCGCTGGAGCAGAGAATCTGCCTTGGAGGGGTGGAGGGTGGAAGGTAAGTCAGCTTTTACTCAGTGTCGTGTGAATACTCTTAGTTAGATGCTATCAGGCAGCCCTTCAAAAACTGCCCTGAAAATTTACCAACCCAGGCACAGAATCTACTTGTTTGCTTTTGATTATCGATAATGGGTGGTAATCCCTTAATGTTACACACTCTTCCGAAAAGAACCAACCTTTCCCTAGGTGAGTGGGGAACTGAATTTTGCATGGTTGCTGTAATGCATAAAATAAGAGCATCTTACAAAAAAAAGAAATTGTGGGGATGGTCTTTTACTGCCTTAAGCCGACTGGGCTTGTTGACACTTAAAATGCTGCTGCTGCAGCACTTCAGTGTAGACACTGCCTACACCGTGGAGAGGGATTCTATTGTTGGTGTAGGTAATCCACCTCCCCGAGAGGCAGTAACTAGGTAGACAGAAGAATTTTTCTGTCAGCCTAGCTCTGTTTACAGTGGGGGTTAGGTTGGTATAATGTCTCTGAAGTGTGGATTTTTCACACAACTGAGAGATGTATCTGTACTGATGTGAACTCTTAGTGTAGACCAGGACTGTGTGTCTTACCACTGAAGTATGTTCCAGTGCTAGTTCCTTAGAACAGTGCATATTTGACATCTTGCTGAATAAGACCTCTTCAGTTCCAGGAAGGCTTTATGGACATGCAAGAGAGCGAGAAAAACTGATACGTGGCAATATAAAACTCTGATTGAAATCTCACTGCATATATTTATATGCCTTTATTGATGCTTATAAATGAGTGGATACTGTGAAAACATATTTCAACTTTAAGGTAGCATGGAAAAGTCAGATTCTTAGCCCTAAAATGTTGCTATTCAGAATTAAAAGTAAATGGTGCTCTCTGTATTTTGCCAGTAACACACATGCCAAAATTTTAAATTTAGAAAACTAAAATTAGTTTGTTCTAAGAATAGAAATCTTTTTGTATGGTGCCACAAGATTTTCAGCATTTGTAACTTGATATTAAGAGTAATAAATGCTCATTTGGGAATAATTGGGAAATGGCAAACAAACCAGAATTTTAAAATATTTCTATTATGATGATCTGAGCACTTATTTTGAATATGTAACAGTTTGCAACATTAAATGAGAGAATAGTAGCCATGAAGTATTGTCACACACAAGCAAGTTAGATATAAAAGTAGGCAATACTAATTTCTAAGCCCCACCAACTAGGAGATAACTTTGAGATTGACTTTCATACACAATTATGTCCCAGTTCATTTTGCATCCAGACAGCAACAGACTTTTAAATGCTAGTTATTTACATTTCTCCCTTCCCCTCCCACTGGCATATACTAAAATTATAGCCTGTAAGTTATCTAAACATACTTCATTATTTGGATGAGGGAAATTTATAATTAACAGCATGTCTATAACATTGCTACATTTTCCTTAGGTTTATATTTAAAAATAGATGTTATGTTTAAAAAAAGAAAAAAACTTGAATCTGAGAATCACACCAGCAACTTCCTAAAGATGCAGAATCACATTTAGCATACTTCATCAGGTTACTTTCACGACCATGCATTTAAAGCTAATATTATCTGAGGCATAGGTAGATACTTGCAGTAAAGTGTTTTGGGGGTGGGAGGAATTCCGATCTAAATAAAAAAAATTCTTCACTTGCAATATGGCAACAATGCACTTTTAAAGCTGAAGTTTCGCAATGACTATACATCTCCAAAGACCCTAGCTTAAAGAGGTGCTGCATCTGAAACACATGGTGCCCCTCATGGTGTCTCAGTGAATAGGTATGGAGTAAAACTGATTACAGAAGTGAAAATACAGTTTATCACATTCTTAATGTCTCATTGAATTAAGAAACATTGTTAAATCCTCCTTTTGTCCCAATAACTTAATGAAGATCTCAGTTTTAATTCTGAAGTCTTCCATTTTTATCTTTCCACTGTTAGTGGCCATAGCTTCTGTTTAGTCATCTAACTCTCTTGCACTTGTTTTGAACATAATACAATTACATTTCAAAAACAAAACAAATGGTGGCTTTCTTGTTTTCACTGTTCCTTAAATGTGTAATATGTTCTGAATAGTCAGCATTTTACATTTATTTGCATTGGGATGTCATCCTGTAAGATGCAAATTTTAAAAACACAATGGGGTGAAAGATTTGATAATTTTACCAAAAGATTTGCTGTCTTAAACTCAAAACAGTTTTCTATTTTCATCTAAATGACTGGGATGCTATCTTTGTAAAGTCTTCAAGGTCATATGAAATATTCTTTGTGAAATAAACAATACATGAAAACTTTCCTGTCATATACACTATATGTAGTCTGGCGTGTTGAGCAAGCTTGAGTTCCTAGGTTGTAATATCTATCTACGTATGGTATTTACAATTTTGAATGTGTGCCACTACATACTGAGATGATAATGATGTACAATTTTGAATGGTAGCAGTTTCTTTATGGCAGTCTGGCTGAACTATTTTGATGTACTGCTTAATTTTTGAATTTTATTTTTTAAGTTGTATAATTTATTTTCTTGCAAAATAAAAATGTAATATAAAAGACTATTCATTTTAGCAAGATATGTTGGTGTCCGCCCCTGCAAATTTTTTTAATGAGCATAGTACTCTTTCCTAGTTGTTATATTAGGAATATCACCATGTGTGAAATCCACCTAGTCTAAATTCCAGTGTCTATTACAAGGTGAGCAGAAGACCAAAAGATACAGTGAAACAGTTTTCAGTCCTCCTTTCTCACCTATGTAATTTGATTTAAGTGTGTGGGTGTATGTACATAGAGAGAGAGATTTTGCTGTCCTTTTTTTATGCTATATGTTAAATTGCTTTTTAAAGGTGAAATGTAAATCTAAAATGAAAGGTAACTTAAACCAAGAAATGCGGTTTGAATACCCTCAGTAACAGTGTTGCTCAGGAGTATACAGCACACAAATGTTGTGATTCTTTTAAAAATTTGTATATGTCCATGAAATTCTCTGGCACATCTTTATTAAATACCTCCCAGAATAAATCATTTTGTGAAATCACTGATTGCATAGTACTAGAACTATCTATCAGTGATGTCACCAAATTATGCAAGCTTGTGGAACTTTCAGGAAGCTAATACTGTATAAACGAACCAAGGTGAAGGAAAACTGTCAAGCAAGATATTGATTCTGCTGTGACTTACTTTGTCCTTGCCTTCTTTTTAAGTTACAATTCTTATATTTCAGCTCTTTTGTATTTAAGGTGCACAGAGTAAATTTAAAATGTTTTATGCCTTCTGATATATGCAAAGATAATTCTTTCTATGGAATAAATACTATTTTTGAATGACTATTCAATGCTCATGGCAGTTTTCAGACTGGCAACCCTTGCAGACAGAAAGCTTCCTCATACCATACTGCCAATGTTTCTCAATCCTGTTCACAAGAACTCTATGCAAAGGGTAAGTACAATCAGTTGCCATGTCCCACAAATCCTTGGGAGGCCACTTCCGCTACCACTTGCAGTAAGGAAAGTAGTTGTAATGATGATCTTTGTGAAATGTGTCCACAAGAAATAAATAAGACACACAACTCTTACCGAAATGTATTGTGTAGCATTGAGTGGTAACTTCTTCAGCTTCTGCCAGCTTATGTTAGACTTGAACCAATGACTTAAAGGTGAAAGGCTTTTTATCTATTTCAGTCTTCTGATCTATTTAGTTCCCTACTATGTTCAATTATGATTTTATCCATTAACATGTCTCCTGTTTATATTTGTGGGTGGAGAAGGGGGAGGTAAAATGACTCCCTATGGTGAGGCTGAAAGAGAATCTTCTGTTCTGTAGCTGTCTTTTGTCATGTGACCTTTCCGTTTCTTCTGGTTTCCTGCCTTAATTTCATACTTAGTCATTCAGGCTTCTGAACTCTCCCATGTAACGTCAATTAGACAATGTGAGCCAGATCCTGGGATGTAATCTGGAGAGTACATATCACAAGCTGAGGGGGCAGGGTACTGCTCTCCACTGATTCTGGGCCTGCTCTCTGCAATGCCAGTCTCCAGAGATAAGTGTAGAATCTGCTGCAACTTACTCCAGTTTTTAACATCCCTGAGGGAGCAACAACCCTGGAAGCGGACAGTGTAGGAGACACTGTGCCACCAAATGATGCATAGGGGTTGTATTCCCTTGCCTAGTTTTGCTGGCTTGATTGGCCAGAATCTGTCATTAGTGCTGTGCAGCCCAGGATCTGACCCTTTATGACTTCAGTTCCATTTACTTTCATTGTATCAGTGCTGCATTCAGAAAGTGTTGCCAGTGATCATGGATATCTTAATATATTAAATATTTAAAATATCCCATATTAAATGTTGCATAACACTTTATAAAGTGGCTTTCATACCTTTTATGCAGAAAGTAATCATATACAGGTAAAATAATCATTCTCTTATTTGCAATGCTATTTTGATGTCTTCTCTGCTTTCATTTTTAGAAGGTTTGGGGAATACTCTGTGATGCATATCATACTCACTGAATAGTCATCAAGTGGAGAATTTCACCCTTTTTGCCTTCAAATTTATTCCCCTCAGTTACTCACTGTGCTGGTAGTAATCATAGTAAAATAACATGCACAGTTCAAATCCCAGTGTAAACTAGTCTTTTATTTGAGAAGTCTGTCTTGTTGCTTAAGTCTTTGGTTTACAACCAGTGGAGTGCTCAGATAACTTTATTTTTTTTTAATATAATGATGTTTTGTGTCTTGTCTTCTGGGACACAGAATTGCTATCCATTCTGCAGAAAACACTGATACATTATTGATACCCTTGCTCGCCTTTTGGCCAGGTACAGCATGTTTTTTCAGACTAGCAGGGCAAAAATCATTCTAGTGTGGGCAAGAGACCCATAATGTTTGTGACTTTGATTAAAATACATTCATGTGAGAGAAACATTTTATAATTCTATCATGTTTTTCATAAGTGCAGTCAACATTGCTAACGGAACCTGCACTGCAGGAATAAATGTGAAATCAAAGAGACCTGGAAACTTTACTTTGTTTTTAATTATTCTACCTAAGCTTGGTTTCAGAATTTAGCATTAGAAAAGACACCCATGTCCAACCAAGAACCACCTTTATTTTTATTATATTACACTTTTTAAATCTTTTTTGATGCTAAAGATTTTTTTAGCTGTTTTGAGCCAAGTTTTAAGCTTTGTTCCCTGTGTTATTTGTTCATATATAGTTAGTTGCTGAGCTATATGGCTCTGGATCATGGGATTTTTTAAAGAGAGTAAGAGCTGCTTGGCAGTAATTGTCATGCCTGACAGCTTGTAAGAGGTTGGGGGCCAAAAAGCAAGGAGGCCAATCAATTGTGATCCTGCCCCTGTCTCTATAAACTTCCCTCTGTCCCTCTAGTTTAGAGAGTTGCTAGAGTTACTCACCGAAAGAGAGGTTGTGGCCAATGTAAACACACACACAAAAAAGGAAATGGCACTCTACATCAGAGGGAAGAGTCAGGATATATGTAGAGTGGGAGAAGAGAAAAAATGTTGCTTTTATTTTCCCCCGTAGTCATATGACAATCTCCTCTCCCAGCCTATAACCAGCATTCTGGATTGTGACCGGGGGGGGGGAGAAAGGGGGGACTGTGATTGCAGTTTGCCCTACTCAAGCAAAGAATGGGGCTGATAATCCCCCAAATTGGTGGTTATTCCAGGACTTGGATTTACCAAGCCAGAAACAAAACAGCTTTCACGATCTTTTACTTTTACCCAGAAGCCAAAAATACAGTTCCCTCAAAGCAACCCAGCCTTGTGCTTCCACCCAGACAGCCAAGTCAAATATGATGATGATTGAAAATCTTGTTCATCATATAAAAAGTTCTACCAATCCCAAAGGATCGGACACCTCCCA
This sequence comes from Gopherus evgoodei, assembly GCF_007399415.2. Taxonomy (NCBI): domain Eukaryota; kingdom Metazoa; phylum Chordata; order Testudines; family Testudinidae; genus Gopherus; species Gopherus evgoodei. The sequence goes on from NC_044322.1 coordinate 33,265,439, forward strand.
GGTTAATGAATATTTCAGATCTTGCCCAAATACATGCGTACAGCCAATTCTTATTAACTAAACTAACATTTAAAAAAAAATTTTGTTAAAAGATCAGTATACATACAGACTTGAATATAATGCTTACGTCAGTTTCACAGAGCTGGTGGTCTTCAGAGCTGCATAGAGTTCTTTCAGAATTAGTCCATAGGTTATAGTGCAATGTCCAAATATTCAACATCAGGGCAATCCAGATGGGACTGAAGATCTCAGTCTTATGACTCAAACGTCCCCTGAATAAAGCTTAAGCATATCTGAGATTAAAGGATTAGGTGCCAAGAGTTTTTAAGAGATTTTTGCAGCCTCTTGACTATGCAGTCCTGGGATGAACAATAGTGTTTTTGAAGTAACCTATTTCCTAAACATCACCAGCAATTAACTGCATGGAGTAATATAAGGTAATTATCACTTGAGCAGCTCGTAGACAGTTTGTGGTAAACGTCATCTAAATGTTAATATTCCTTTTTCATCTCTGAATCAATAACTATAATAATAGACAAGAACTGTCTGTTTATATGGCTAACATCTAACAAGATATAAGTAAACACATACAATTAGTATTACCTCTAATTCTCTACTACAGGTTTGCTTTTTAAAGCTCTAGTCCATTTAACATGGTTATGTTAACTATTTCTAAGGAATAGCCCTAATTATACTTCTCTAATATGTCTTTAAAGGTTGAATTAGGGTCCTTTAGCCTGCAAGTTGCTTAATCTTTTTTGGCTCTGTCACATGGATAGTTAGTGGATGTACCTGTAGAGGGAAGGTCTTACCATATGGTGCCATTTGAAGGACCCTCTATTCAAAGAAGATACTCTGGGATTTGCAGAGGTCCAGCTAGTAGTATTGTATGAAGGTTTGAAGAGATCAGCAGGTTGCTGCCTTAAATCCCTCATAGGTTTTATTTAGGTGTGGCAGGTGAGAGGATGTGGGGTGTCCTGATAGATTGAGAATATATGTTGAGATAAATAGTGACCCTGTCCTGGGAATGCAGAAGCCAAGGGTTGGGAATGCTCTAGTAAGGTGGTGGTTGTCATTGTATCACTTTCCAGCAAGGATAAAGCTATGAACAATCAGGAATTTTGTAAGAGCCCGGGGCTGAAGAAAGCCTGAAGGGCAAGATCATAAGTGGTTGTCAACAAGAACACCTTATAGGAAATGGCAGGGATGTGGTTGCATGCTGAGCAGGGAAGGGGTGATTAATCTCAGCAGGGCTTGTTACTCCAAGGATTTCTCTCAGGTTGGGTGGTCTCAGGAATATCAAGGGGACATGGCACATTTGTCCGATAAGTGATTGACACAAGCAGTATTTTAAAAAAAAACAGAACACGTTATTAACACAGCACAGCAGTCCCTGTCACAATAGACTAAGAGCACCCCGAATCGAAGTTACATACAATTGGGAGCGATGCTGAGTGGTGGCGCCCTGCTTCTGACGACTGGTCTTCCATGGGTCACTGACAGCAGCTCCTTAGTAGTTCTTAAGTCTCTCGAGTCAATTCTTCCTTGGGTTTCTTCTCTTTTCTTTCTGCTCTTCCACACACACTCACTGACTGACACTGATTCTTATACCACTCTTATTTTTCTCACTTTTGCTTGTATCTTTCTGTCAGAACCCTGGGTGCGCACACCAGCGTTGCAACATAGTATCTAAATGCACCCAGCCTTATGATTAACTGCCTCACCAATGCTTTTTATTTTCCTATCAGTTTTTGCTGCTATGTGTTCTCTTACCTTCTGCTAATGGTGGAATGGTATCTCGGTGGTGTGCTTACTTAACACACAACGGTGGCAAGATTTATAATAGGAGTAACTCGTTCTCTGGTATAACTTCCTTGATGGTTGACATATTTTTATATACACTCAATCATACCAATTAGTAGGTTCAGTGGGTATTTGGCCTTGTCCAGCATTAGCTCCAGGCTCACTTAGAGACCGAGCAGGTGTGGCTTCTTGTGGGCACAATACGTTATTACCCCTGACTTTGCCTCACTAGGACAATGTAACCATTTCAATTCTTTTAAAGGGCATATGCCGCAATTGCTTAATCCAGCATGCCACAATAATAGGATCACTACCAATAACTGAAACACTAAAAACATTGCAATGGGATGCAGGATTGCATTCAAGCACTGTGGGAGACTATTTACTATTTATGTTTTGTAATCCCTTTTACGTTCTTTACAATTTGTTTAATTTTATTAACTGTGTGGTGTACAGTTGTCATATCCCTGCGTGCATTAGCTTGAGCTTTTTGTAAACAATTTTACAAATTAGTATAGTTTAACCCTTTTATCTTTAGATACTCTAAAATTTACATTTAATTACAGCAGCTATATTACATAATTATAAGTTTATTAGTAACACCACTTATAAGGTAAGTATAAAAGGAGAGATTTTAATTACAGATGAGCAAGCCCTTGACAAATAGCCTATTATGTAATATAGCTGCTGTAATTAAATGTAAATTTTAGAGTATCTAAAGATAAAAGGATTAAATTATATGCATATGTTAAGGTTCCTTTCCCACTTTGAACTTTGGGGTACAAATGTGGGGACCTGCATGGGCACTCTAAGCTTAATTACTAGCTTAGATTTGGTACACTGCCACCATCCAGAATTTCAGTGTTAGGAGCACTTTCTGTCCCCCTAAAACTTTCCCCTCCCTGGGTTGTCTTGAGGGACTTCACCAATTCCCTGGTGAACACAGATCCAAATCCCTTGAATTTTTTAAAACAAGGAAAAATCAATCAGGTTCTTAAAAAGAAAGCTTTTAATGAAAGAAAGAAAGAAAAGTAAAAATAATCTCTGTAAAATCAGGATGGAAAATACTTTACAGGGTAATCAGATTTATATAGCCCAGAGGAACCCCCTCTAGCCTTAGGTTTAAAGTTACAGCAAACAGAGGTAAAATTCTCTCAGCAAAAAAAGGAACATTTACAAGTTGAGAAAACAAAAATAAGACTAACACGCCTTGCCTGGCTATTACTTACAAGTTTGAAACATGAAAGACTGATTTAGAAAGATTTGGAGAGCCTGGATTGACGTCTGGTCCCTCTTAGTCCCAAGAGCGAACAACCCCCAAAACAAAGAGCACAAACAAAGACTTTCCTCCACAAGATTTGAAAGTATCATGTCCCCCTATTGGTCCCCTGGTCAGGTGTCAGCCAGGTTTACTGAGCTTCTTAACCCTTTACAGGTAAGAGACATTAACCCGTAATTATCTGTTTATGACATTTTTCATAAAATCTGGAGGCACTGTTAAATGAAAATGTAACTTTCAGCCTTCATACTGAAAGATCATTTGTATGCCATTACTTTACAACAGGCATATATTAACGCGTATGTGCTCAGTTCAGTTTTTTTCCTTTTTAATTTCAACCTTTAACATTCAGTGTTCTACCTGCTTGTTTATGGAACTTTGCCAATGCTTTTCCTTTTTTCTAGCATTATTACAAAGTTCAATAACTTTTTGTTGAATAGTCCAAATACACAAATTTCTTACTTTAAAATGCCTTCCTGCATAAAATGCAGTTGTAACCACTTTTCCTACACACACACAACTACAGACCCATTATGTGAGAGAGGATTTAATTGATAGTGGCATTTTCCTTTAAATAAAAAGAAACGTAGAAGGCTGTACAGCTTTACTATTGCAAATGTTTGCTGGAATACACAGTGAATTACCACACTGCTTTGCCCTACTTATAGGTCAATAATGTTTAACAAAACAGAGCTCTGGCTGGCAATGTTGTGGGCTCATTCCAGCAATATGATGTCATTTTCTCCTTTTACCTGGCTAGAAGTGTACCACCCTACAAATGCATGTGAGGGATTTTCTGAGTGTTCAGTGGCAGTAAGTGTGGTGGGTTTAGAAGGTATTACTGTAAGATTATGGAAGCTTGCAAATATTCCTGAGCCATTTATTAATCCACCATTGTCCTGGTTGATTTACCTACCCTTATATGATTCTCTGCTCACTCTTTTGGGACCACCTGGTTGAGAAAAATCTTGAGGGACGATAGTATCTGGGTTTGCAAGAGGGGCAAAGGAAATGAAACACTTGTAAGTAGTGCCCGCAACTATATTTGGGTCACCTGTGGGTCCCAGGCTAGCTTTAATGTACCAATTCTCTACAGCTGTTCCAATAGCATTGGGAAATTAATATACACAGCTGATATTAGTATGCGTAGGGACCATCAGATTAGACCTTCTCCACTATATTTATTGATGACCTCTATCCTAGACATGGGGAAAGATAAGGAAAACTGTAATGCAGGAAAGAATGAAGAACTGGTTTGGCCGTACTGAGACTGATCTGAAACCAGTTGGACAGCAACCTTATTCTTAAGGCAATAACCCAACTACTTTTAGTTCGGAGGAGAGGGATTGTTAGCTTTGACTGGCCATCTTTGAATATTTGTGTGCAGGGCTGGGGAGGGATGGATAGAAAACACTTTAAGGTCTGTGAAGTTAAACTTGGGGTCTTTGTAGAAGGTTAAAAGAGCAGGAATTACTCAGGAAAGGCACTAGCCATATGCTCAAAAATTAAGTGCACATTAGCATGTTCCCTAAAATCAGTTTGGTGGTGAGATTTTCATGGATGGGCCACATTCAGAAGTCACTTTGGTGCTTTAGAGCCCTCTACTGGAATGTACAGTGCTTTGGGCAGTAGAACACCTGGCCCTCAATGGTCTTATGTAAAAGACAGCAAGGCTTAGTCATTTTAGCAGCCGAGGTTTGTACATGAATGTAAATTTTGCTTGTTTAATTTTCTCAGAACTGACAATGAAGTAGCAGCTTGCTGGCAACATGTGAAAGTAACACAAAGGACCAGGATAGCGGTGTCAGTTGTCCGTCACTTTCCCCAAGGGGTTAGGGAAAGGAAGGAATTGCATTAAACTTACAAAGATAGCCCTGATGTTAATTCCTATGATCAATGCCATTTTCATGCCATCTATTACTGTTCTGTTTTGTATATAAAATGAGAAAATAAAGGTTTTGTGTACAAAACCTATAGCTATTGCTTTATTTTACATTTTTCATACCTTTTCCATTTTTGCCATAACAAGTATAACAAATAATTGATCCACCTATTACCTACTGTTTTAGACACACCTCTAACATACTTCAGGCATGTTACATAAGTACTGTTCAACCTCAATGAGTGTTAAGAGGGAGAAGGAGACCAGGACAGTGAATTTGTGGCCAAATTGAGCAAAATATAAACACACAGCTTTTAGAAAGATTAGGGTTTACAGCCTGTACTAGTACATATTAAATGCTGAAAATCTGGTCCATGCTATAAAATATTTAAGTAGACCTATTCCTAGGCCTGAAAATCTTAGCCTAAAAGACAAGGACCATATACAGAATTGTTTTCTCAGCAACATGAGCTGCAGTAAGCAAATATCTGTCCGTTGCTCTGTACCCTGGCTTCCCATAGACTATCAAGTCAAGTTCAAGGTGCTTTGGGCCCAGCATAGCTAAAAGATCAACTCAAGGTCTAGGATAAAGACTGATAGTTCCATTCTGTCAGAGGAGTAGAGTTGTTTGTTTGAGACCAAATTACCAATGTCAGTCAGATGTATTAATACGGTATAGGCAAAAGGTTCTACGTGGTACCCGTTTCCAAAGAGCGATTGCATGCAGCCATGTTACATTCCCCTTAGGAAGATGGTGTGCCCCTAAAGCCATCCTTTTATACCCTACTTGTTTACCAGAAAAAGGTACTGTATATGTCATTTATTCAGTCAGCTTTTTGCCTTGTTTGTTCTAGTACCATGCTGTGCCCACAGCATTCCATGTTACGATGCACCCTTTTCTTTGTTTTGAGCACACACATTCCAGCTACTGGGGGGGATAAAGGCATCTCCTAGGTTTGTGTGAGCAACTCCTTTTGTGTTAGTTATGAAGAAATAATCATCTATCCCAATTCTGACAATTTTCCTCTCTATTCAATCCAAGGTTTACTTCAGTTGATACAAGGTGTTATGAGATACTTAGCATAAGTGTTCAGGATTATAATAAAAGTGTAGGCCACTCTACATTGTATAGCTTTGTCAGGGAAAAGCAACCCCCACCCTTTGTCTTAGGCCCTAGGCCTTTGAGCAAAAATAATTTAGAGCCTTAGCTTAGTTTGTTTTTCTGTACAAAGGGCATGCTGAGGCAGAAAGATGTGGTTAGGGCCCCAAAAAGAGGAACTGGAATTGGATAAAGGGGAACCAGGAGATCTGTTAAGTTACAACAGCTGAGCTTGCTGTCGGGACTATAGAAAAGGTGTTAGAACAGTCAAACTGCAGACTTGACTGGCAAAGACGACAACAGGAAAAGCCATAGATGGAAAATTGGGGCTCTGCCATAGATGGAAAATGAGTCAGTCAGCTTGCTTGTTATCAACATTATATTCCAAATAAGGCAAATAACGTGTAACCAGCATGCTACGTTTTGCGGTTTTAACCTTTATAAGCATGGTAAAATTTGTAGAAAACAGAGCAGCCTGCCTCTTGTGTGGGGTCATGCTGTCTCTCCCTGTATATATGCTTGTATAAAATAAAGGAGTCTCAGGCTGTCTGATTTAAAATCAACCGTGTGGTTAATTTTCCACAACAGCTACTAATGTTTAATATGTATACTTAAATGTATACATAATATACACGTATACTAGCCAGTGTATGTTAGTCAACAAGCCCCCGTGTGTTGTCTTGATTATTATAGTCAGGGCAGCACCTTTGCCAAATCAATGCATGAAGCAATGGTGAGGCCTTTATGTGTGATTTCAAGCATTTTAACAGATTACATAAGTGACAATATGAAATTAATACAGCCAATACAAATACACCTTGTAACACAAAGCTTTAAATGCAACCCGTATCCTGGGGTGGGAAATAAGTATTTTGAGATGCCGATCATGAATAAAGTCATTCAAGACTTGTTTTGCCTTGTGCATGTCATTGCTAATCGGGACGAAGTGTGCGTCTTTTCTGTTTAGCGGTGTTTTTAAATTTTGAAATGAGTGGGTATGATCTGTACCTTGGGGGAACACCTAGCACTCCCATGTTCATCTTTATAAAATGATTGTGTGGTATCCAATGCAAAGTTTGTCATGTTGAGTGTCTTCAGAAGGCTTGTAATGCACTGAGCATTGTTATAGTGATGTTGCAGTAAGGTTATAGGTTACATTTTCAGCCTCATAACTATATACTGAAATTATATCCTCATGGCTTAAAGCAAGCCCATGCAAAAACTCTCCAAGAACAGAGAGGCAGCTCACACCTCGTCAGGGCATGGATGGGACAAGCCCAGCCCAGCCTCACAGGAACAATGGACTCTGGCTTAGGCAGCAACAAAAGAATCTGTTAGACCCTCGAGGGAGTCACTCCCCTACCTTTGGGCAGTTTAGGACTGCAATGAGGCAGTGCTCACCTGACTCTGAAATGGGGGCAGGAGGCAAAGCCAGGAGGAAAGAGAGGACATTTTCTCCCTTTTATCTTTTGCCATGCTCTCTCTCTCCCACCTACATCTACAGATACCACCACCACCACCACCACGCAACTGAAAGACTGATAAAGGGAAGAGCCTGGCTGAAAAGTAACCAGCCAGCCTGTGGTGAGAAGCATCTACATTTTGAAGGACATTGAAAGTGTTAAGATCAGCTTAGAATGCGTTTTGCTTTTATTTCATTTGACCAAAGCTGACTTGTTATGCTTTGACTTATGATCACTTAAAATCGATCTTCGTAGTTAATAAATGTTTGTTTATTGTACCTGAAGCAGTGTGTTTGGTTTGCAGTGTCTCAGAGGCTCCCCTGGGGATAACAAGCCTGGTACATATCAATTTCTTTTTTAAATTGATGAACTTATATAAGTTTGCAGTGTCCAGTGGCCATAACTGGACACTGCAAGATGGAGGTTCTTAGGGTTGTGTCTGGGACCGGAGATATTGGCTAGTGTCATTCAGTTGCAAGTAGCTGGGAGCAACTTACATGCCAGAGGCTGTGCATGAAGAACCCAGGAGTGGGGATTCTCAGAGCAGAGCAGGATAAGGCTGGCTCCTAGTCAAGGATTGGGGTGACCTAGCAGATCACTGGTTTTGAAAAACTGGGATAGGCAGTGTGTCCCACAATACTATGTACATGAGGAGTCAAACAAAAATTTGGAGTAGTGACACCACAAGTGAGGTTTCCATATATAATTTTTTTGTGATCAGTTACTATGCAATACTGTCCATTCATATTATAGGTTATCCGTACAGCTGGTTGTCTCTGCTTGGTAAGTTTTCCTGGACAAGAGACAGGAGTGGCTAGCTTCTTTGTCTCTTTGTGCTGAGGTGAGCCATTGTGACCACCCAGTGGGAATGGCAGTGCTAATGGCCAAGAGATCTAGGGGTCATAGTAGACCACAAGCTTAATATGAGTCAACAGTGTGATACTGTTGCAAAAAAAGCAAACATGATTCTGGGATGCATTAACAGGTGTGTTGTAAACAAGACACGAGAAGTCATTCTTCCGCTTTACTCTGCGCTGGTTAGGCCTCAACTGGAGTATTGTGTCCAGTTCTGGGCACCGCATTTCAAGAAAGATGTGGAGAAATTGGAGAGGGTCCAGAGAAGAGCAACAAGAATGATTACAGGTCTTGAGAACATGGCCTATGAAGGAAGGCTGAAGGAATTGGGTTTGTTTAGTTTGGAAAAGAGAAGACTGAGAGGGGACCTGATAGCAGTTTTCAGGTATCTAAAAGGGTGTCATCAGGAGGAGGGAGAAAACTTGTTCACCTTAGCCTCCAATGATAGACCAAGAAGCAATGGGCTTAAACTGCAGCAAGGGAGATTTAGGTTGGACATTAGGAAAAAGTTCCTAACTGTCAGGGTAGTTAAACACTGGAATAATTTGCCTAGGGAGGTTGTGGAATCTCCATCTCTGGAGATATTTAAGAGTAGGTTAGATAAATGTCTATTAGGGATGGTCTAGACAGTATTTGGTCCTGCCATGAGGGCAGGGGACTGGACTCGATGACCCCTCGAGGTCCCTTCCAGTCCTAGAGTCTGAGTCTATGATATGGTAGGTCTTATAAAATCATAACTGGTGTGGAGAAAGTAAATAAGGAAGTGCTATTTACTCTCTCGTAACAGAAGAACTAGGGGTCACCAAATGAAATTAATAGGCAGTGGGTTTAAAACAAAGTATTTTTTCACATACTGTGAACTGTGGAACTCCTTGCCAGAGGATGTTGTGAAGGCCAAGACTGTAACAGGGTTCAAAAAGGAACTAGATAAGTTCATGAGGACAGGTCCATCAATGGCTATTAGCCAGGATGGGCAGGGATGGTGTTTGCCAGAAGATGTAAATGCGCAACAGGGGATGGATCGCTTGATGATTGCCTGTTCTGTTCATTCCCTTTGAAGCACCTGGCATTGGGCACTGTTGGAAGACAAGATACTGAGTGTAAGGAGGCGCCCTGGCTCCCCGCCGTGCCTGAGAGGGATGAGCCAGAGCAGGTGCCTCAGTGGGCGGAGCCAGAACTGCCTGTCCCCGCCCCCCGGAAGTCAAGGGGCGGGACAGGAAGTATAAAAGCCCGGCCCCAGCGCTCAGTTGGGCGCAGGCTGCCGGAGACGACAGACGCTGGCGGCCGGGCTCCCGCCGGGCCGGACCTGCCCCGCGCCCACTACCCAGAGGAGCGCTGGCCGGACCTGCCCCGCGCCCACTACCCAGAGGAGCGCTGGCTGGACTTGCCTCAGACCCGGTACCCGGAGGAACGTCGGCCTGACCTGCCGTGTACCCGATGCCCCGAGGAGCAGCCTGAGCTTCCCCACGACCGGTACCTGGAGGAGCCTATGGTCTGGGACCCATCAGACGATGCTGGCAAGGACCAGGTACCCAGAGAGGGGGAGGTTGGAAGTGGCCCGGGGGTAGCCGACCCTGGTTTGGCTCCTGAAGAGCCCGAACCCATGTCAGTGTGTTGTGGCCAGGATCCCCACTGAACGCAGCGGGTCTTGACCGCTGCTAGGGCCCCGGGCTGGAACGCAGTGGAGTGCGAGGGCCTGCGTCCCCCCTGCCACCCGTAACCGGGTGGCAGACTCCCCCTCTTCCCGCCTATTGCCACTGCTCTGCCCTGATCCAGAGGGCCAGAGCTAACTAGACTTGTGTTTGGTGCCCCACCCGAACCAACGACTGGGCCCCCTTTGACTTTGCCATTGCTCTGTCCTGATCCAGAGGGCCAGAGCTCACTAGACTTGTGTTTGGTGCCCCGCCCGAACCAACGACTGGGCCCCCTTTGACTTTGCCATTGCTCTGTCCTGATCCAGAGGGCCAGAGCTAACTAGACTTGTGTTTGGTGCCCCGCCCGAACCAAGGGCTGGGCCCCCTTTGACTTTGCCATTGCTCTGTCCTGATCCAGAGGGCCAGAGCTAACTAGACTTGTGTTTGGTGCCCCGCCCGAGCCAAGGGCCTGGGCTGCTACTGTGTTTGCTCAGCCCCTGCTAGAGGTCTGAGCTTGAACTGCTACTGCCCTGCCCTGCCAAGGGCCCGGGCTGATACGGTGTTTGCTCAGCCCCTGCTAGAGGTCTGAGCTTGAACTGCTGCTGCCCCGCCCTGCCAAGGGCCTGGGCTGATACTGTGTTTGCTCAGCCCCTGCTAGAGGCCTGGGCTTGAACTGTTACTGCCCCGCCCTGTCCAAGGGCTGGGGCTTATTTACTGTGAGAGCCCCGACCCCGGCTAGAGGGCCGGGGCTCTACCTTGTTTGCAGACCCTGTACCCCCTCAACACCTGCGGAGGGGCTAAGCCTACCCGGACTGCAGCGTGCTAGGAGGCACCCTGGCTCCCCGCCGCGCCTGAGAGGGATGAGCCCCGACACGACCGGCTTACACTGGGCAAGATAGACCTTTGGTCTGACCCAGTAAGGCCGTTCTTACATTATGTTCTTATACGTTGCTTGGCATTGCAGAGTTACTCCATCCCCTTCATTCTTGTGGATTACCTGAACTGGCATCTTCACTGTCAGGTGCTATTGCAAGCTTATGTCCATTTTCAACATGAATTGCAGTGGAGCATGTCATGATAATGTGATTAACACAAAGTAGTTTCTGTGGGGGGAAAGAATTTACCCTTGAACAAGTTAAGATGGTTAGCATGGTACATCTTATTTACTTTTATTTCCAGTAATTTGAATTTTATATATGGATTTTTTAATACAGTAGGGGTCAAGACATCAGTATCAGTGCTCTGGTACTGCATAAGCTAGACGCATAACTTGGACCCCAACTTTCCAGCCATTTTCTGCTACCTCTGTCAAAATAGGCTTTTGCCTTTCCCATTTTCCCCCCACACAAAGATGCACACTTTGATATGTTCCTGTACCTTTTTGCATAAATGCATCCATCTTAATTCCCACTTCAGCACTAGCTTTCCACAAGCAATGTTCTGGGGTTCCCATTTCCCTCCGTGTTGTTACTTTGAAAGAGGTACATTTGATGCTGTGGCGGGAGTTGCCCAGGTTGCCATGAGGACTGATATGAGGCTTCCTTTTTTTCCCCCTATTTACTTTCACAAACTTTTTAAACATTATTTGAAGGTTCTGTTTGTTCTTTCCACTTGGCATGAGGATTGAGGGAGACAAAGAATGGAATTTTTGTTTAATACATAAGGATAAAACACAATGTGTAGAACCTAGTCTGTAAAGTGAGTTCCTTGACCTGATTTCAGTTTCTCTGGTAAGCCACAACATGAGAATACCTGTTCTACCAGTACACAAGCTGTTGCTCCACCTGTGTTGGTGTTCATTGGAAAAGCCTCTGTCTATTTGAAGGACGTATCCACAAGTACCAACATATTTATTTCCTTTTGGTGTTGTGGGAAATGGCCCTACAATATCTCTTTGTAACATTGACCATGCTCCTGATGTTCATTGTGGTCTGAGAGGAGCATTATTTTTACCATTGATTAGGTTAATTTGAGCACAGGCTAGACAATTGTTACAGTACTCCCTTTCATCATTTTTTATACCTGGCCACCAACCCAAGTTTTCCAATCTTTGCAAGGTTTTATCAGCTTCTTGATGTCCTCCTGAGGAAATATCATGCACATAGTAAATTAAATCTTTCCAAATTTGTTCCAGCACCACCCAGATAGATGACTTGGTTTTATGGTACATAAGCAAATGACCTTCTGTTGTAGGGGTTAACTTTGATTCATAAGGTTTTAAAGGTGAATCTTGTGGCAATTCACCCCCCCAGGCCTCTTCTTCCACCAGCCTTAATGCTTTAGATGCCCAATTTGTGCGTGTTGCAGTGTTATGGGGTTCATGGCACAGTTTGCAGAGACAGTAGTGATCACAGGGTTATGAGAAAAAGTCCATTTGTCCCTCCACTTGAGCACCTTGATCTGCAAGCTGATCTGCCATGGAGCTTTCTTTATGAAAAGGAGCTGTTTTGCTTTGACCTTTACAGTTGAGAACATAAGGAGGGAAGGAAACAGCAGAGGGCAGGTGACACTATCTAGTCAAGTAGAGAAACGTGAGTCAAAGAGGATCCATCAGAAGAGACAAAATTATGAGAATATCAGACTGGAAAAAATTCAGTAAGCACATTTCCAACCCATGCAGAGTCAGAAGTGAATAGTAAAGGTATTGTAGAAAATGCAAAATGTTCCAATGCACATGCCACAACAGCAAGTTTGATATACAGGGGTGGAGGGTGCAAGAAAAAGAGAAGGAATGAGGAGGGCTGGATGGGGGAGAGGACATACAAATCAAAACTTGCATGTGGGTTGCCATCATTTAAAAACTAGGTCTGTAAAAATACCCACTAAAGAAGACATCAACTGACGGAGGAAAGGGTTGGAAAAACAGGTAGTTGAGGTGAGGTGGCCAGCAAAAAACAATTATGAGGAGGGCCATTGCACAGAAGCGCATGTGGGAGAAGGAATGGGGTAGGTGAGTGTCAGACATTGATGTTCTTATCTTGGAACAACGAAGATCAATGTGCTAATAGTGCGCTGGAGACCTGTCTGTCCTTTACCTTACCAGGAAGAAGTAAGTTGGTAGATTTATGTGGAGAATAATTCAGGAAAGGCCAGTTAGAAACGTGAAATGCCTAATAGCCCAATGTGTTCGCACAGGGAATATTTGAGCACAACCAGAGACAGCATTTTAGAGGCCTATGCAATTGGTCTTCATTTATTCTGGATTTCTTAGGAGCGCACAGCAGATACAGCCACTTGGCAAGTTGTCACTTCCAAATGGAACATTTTAGCAGGAGTGGCTAAAATGGAGCATTAATCACAGTTTGCTTAAGAGCCGTACCTGCCTATGGGTAGTCTTGTGTCCATTGCCAAGTGACATTTTTTTTAAAAAGCTGATACAAAGTGGCTGTAATGGAGGCATATTCTGGGCTGAAATCTCTGTGATAGCCAACAAGCCTTAAAAAGGAGCAGAGAATAGGTAAAAGGTAAGCAGGTTTAGTTCTATCTTTTGCTGATCCACTGTGTGCCCCCATCTTTTGACAAAGTAATGCCTAAAACGAAACCATTTGAACAGCTGCACCTTTGAGTTACATTTCAGATCAGCTTGATGGACGAGCTTTCCAGCTGTTGCAACAAGGTTAGATGTTCCTCCAATGTAGCTATAGCAAGACAAAGGTCATCAACATACTGGAACAGAACAGAGGGTTTAGAAAATGACAACACACTTCATTTGCCTGTAAAAAATGGAGGGGGAATTGTGGAAGCCCCGGGGTAAATAGATCCAAGTGACCTGTTGACCATCAAATGTAAAAGCAAATTTGTACTCAGGTTTGGGTTCCATTGATATTAATAAAAAAACATTTGAAATATTGAGGGTAGAAATACATTGAAGGTCTAGGCTAAAAGATTTAATTAGATAAAGGGTGATGGCCACCATGGGCAAGCAAGCTGATGATACTTGATTAAGCTTGTGGTAATATATAGTGAGTTGCCACGACCAGTTTGAAGACTGGCCATATTGGTGAGTTGTTAGTAGAGGTGCAACAGCGTAGTACTCCTGGCTGTAACAGGGGAGAATGGTTTCTGCAATATAAGGCTTGGTCCCATCAGAGAATGGTTACTGGTATTGAGGGGATGGATCAGGTTGTTATAGTTACAACCATTAGCACAGTCATGTTTATGTTGAGCACAGGCTGCAGCATTTGATTCCATCAAAGGCTGCAACATGCTTTGCAAGGGGTGGGTGCTGTATACAAGTGACGAGTTGTATTGTTCAGGTATTTTTCCACTGCAATAGCATGCAAGTCAGGGCTAGTTTAGGCTTGAAATTAGATGAAGGTTTCTAACCGCCAGAGGAGTGAAGTTCTGGAAAACCTTCCAAAGGGAGCAGTGGGGGCAAAAAAAAACCTAACTGGCTTCAAGTCTGAGCTTGATAAGTTTATAGAGGGGAGAGGATGAGGAAGCTCCAACTACATGCCATTGTAGATCTGTGATTGCTAGCAGCAAATATCTCCAGTGGCTGGTGATGGGACACTATATGGGGCGTAGGGGGACTTTGAGTTACTACAGAGAATTCTTTCCCAGGTGTCTGGCTGGGGGTCTTACCCACATGCTCAAGGTCTAACTGACTGCCATATTTGGGGTTGGGAAGGAATTTCCCCCTGGGTCAGATTGGCAGAGATCAGGGGGTGGAAGGAGGTTCACCTTCCTCTGCAGCATGGGGCGTGAGTCACTTACAGGTTTAAACTAGTGTAAATGGTGGATTCCCTGGAACTTAGTCTTTAAATCATGGTTTGGGGACTTCAGTAACTCAGCCAGAGGTTAGGGGTCTATTATAGGAGTGGGTGGGTGAGGTTCTGTGGCCTGCAGTGTGCAGGAGGTCAGAATGGATGATCATAATGGTCCCTTCTGACCTTAAAGTCTGAGTCTATAACAATGACATTGCTGTAAAAAAGTGGTACAGGGGTTGTCATGGTATAATTCCCCACTCTGGACCTTAGCGTCCAAAAGTTGGGGTACCAGCATGAATTCCTCTAAGCTCAATTACCAGCTTAGTACTTGTAGCGCTGCCACCAACCAGGAATTCCAGTGCCTGGTACACTCTGGTCCCCCCAAAACCTTGCCCGGGGACCCCCGGGACCCAGACCCTCTGGATCTTAACACAAGGAAAGTAAACCCTTTCCCTCACCGTTGCCTCTCCCAGGCTTCCCCTCCCTGGGTTACCCTGGAAGATCACTGTGATTCAAACTCCTTGAATCTTAAAACAGAGAGGAAAATGCACCTTCCCCCCTCCTTCTCTCTTCCCCTCCCAGATTTTCCCTGAGAGAGACAGTAATCCTAACACAGAGAGAAATTAGCCTCTTTCTCCCCCTTCCCTCCTTTCTCCCCACCAATTCCCTGGTGAATCCAGACCCAGTCCCCTGGGGTCTCACCAGAATAAAAAACAATCAGGTTCTTAAACAAGAAAAACTTTTAATTAAAGAAAGAAAAAAAACAATAAAAATTATCTTTGTAAATTTAAGCTGGAATATGTTACAGGGTCTTTCAGCTATAGACACTGGGAATACCCTCCCAGCCTAATTATTCAAGTACAAATTAAAATCCTTTCAGCAAAATATAAATTTGAACTCCTTCCAACCAAATACACATTTGCAAATAAAGAAAAGAACCATAAGCCTAACTCGCTTTATCTACCTAGTACTCACTATTCTGAACTTATAGGAGCCTGTATCGGAGAGATTGGAGAGAAACCTGGTTGCACGTCTGCTCCCTCTGAACCCCCAGAGTGAACAACAACCAAAAAACTAACAGCACACACATAAACTTCCCTCCCTCAAGATTTGAAAGTATCCTGTCCTCTGATTGGTCCTCTGGTCAGGTGACAGCCAGGCTCACTGTTCTTGTTAACCCTTTCCAGGCAAAAGAGATATGAAGTACTTCTGTTCCATTAACTCTTAACTATCCATTTATGACAGGGGTAATGCACAAACGGTTAGTAAGATCAGTAATGCAGTTGTGTTGTGCCATAAAATCAGACCCCAGTGTATGTTGGGGATCCAGCAAACACATGAGACCAAAGACATTATTTCTATTTAACACAATGTTATCAAAGCCCAACACCACTGAAAGGTTGTGATAAAACCAAGGGGACAGGATTACTTGCAAATGTTTTCAAGGTCAGAGGTACCAAACAAAGGTGGAGAGACTGAGGGATTATTTTCATGAAGAATTGACCCAGTCCCACCCTTTTTAGCAAATTTTAGCTGATCGCCTCTGATCAGTACTAATACACAGTGATGGCCACACCATCCAATTGTAAGGAACACAGGACTTTACACAAGGCCTGTAACCTTCATTTGAGAAGGTGGGAATTCCTGCATTGCAATGGGTGCTATTGGAGCCACTACTGGGGCTGTATGTTTGCTTTTGGGTGTTTGCCAATGCATGCAATTGATTTGACAGGTGCAAGATCTGCTGTCTGAGGTGCTGGTAAGGGCCAGCTGGTCCTTCTTGTTTATCCTTTTGGGTCATGGAAGGCACAAATTGCAGACAAACTGATAGATCAACATTGCCCCTGTAATTACACCCCTATTGTTTTTTTAGAGATCCTTTTCCTCTGGTGGAACATTCCCTTCCCCTGGCACCAATACCATAGCTTGCCCCCATTGGTTAAAATTACTGCCCCATCTATTTGGGAGGCTCTGAGCTCATAACCCTTATACCTCTACTATGGCTGCTGCAATTTTCCATTTTTCTGCTTTAGTGACCAGGATTCCCTGGTGAGGTTTCATTATTAGCCCCAGAACCTCATTTAGGGAGATATTTTTGTTTACAACCAATTCTACCCAATGTGATTCCTGGAACTTAATTATTTACAAGCAAATAGATGAACTGAGGATTGTTTATCTCAATTAGTATCCATATCCCAAGCCGATGACAACTGTTCATGGTAATTAGTGTAATGTTTTCCAGGGAATTGGTCAATATTTGCCAGCAGTTTATACCTGTTTGTCCTGGGCACAGGATTTCCTGAAGCTAAGCCACAATATTGTCAACGGCTTACTGTCCTTTTAAAGTAGTAGGGTATAGCATTCCAAGATGCCCTATCAACCGTTAATTGCAAAACCTTTATCATTCTCACCAAGACTATGCAGCCGCCCGTTGGATCTTACTCAGCTGCCACGCAGAGTTATGGAATCTGATTTTTGTCTTTTGTGCCATGAAGGTAAAAGTTTTAATGCTAGATTTTAGTACCTCAGGGATATTTTCCTGTCGCTTAATTCTGTTTTAAACTCTAATCTATTTTGGCCAACCTTAAAGATTTTCTCCAGAACTGCCCCAGGGGCATGGTTCTGTACAATCATGAATAGATTCCCTGAGCTCCCTAATAGCATCATTTGTGTCAACAGGTGATCAAGTCTCTCTTTCCCTGGACAACTCTGTCACCAACTCTGTCCCATATCTATTCAAGGGACACCATCACAGCACCCACACCATGAGAACCTTGTTCACTTGCATATCTACCAATGTGATATATGCCATCAGGTACCCGCAATGCCCCTCTGCCATGTACGTTGGCCAAACCGGACAGTGTCTTATGCAAAAGAATAAATGGACAAAAATCAGATATCAAGAATTATAACATTCAAAAACCAGTCAGAGAACACTTCAACCTCGCTGGTCACTCAATTACAGACCTAAAAGTCTCCAGCAAAAAAACTTCAAAAACTGACTCCGAGAAACTGCAGAACTGGAATTAATTTGCAAACTGGACACCATTAAATTAGGCTTGAATAAAGACTAGGAGTGGATAGGTCATTTCACAAAGTAAAAACTATTTCCCCATGCTAATTTCCCCCTACTATTACTCACATTTTCTTGTCAACTGTTTGAAATGGGCCATCCTGATTATCACTGCAAAAGTTTTTCTCCTGCTGCTAATAGCCCACCTTAATTAATTAGTCTCATTAGAGTTGGTATGGCAACCCCCATTTTTTCACGTTCTCTGTGTGTGTATATATATCTTCCTACTGTATTTGCCACTGCGTGCATCCGATGATGTGGGTTTTAGCCCACGAAAGCGTATGTCCAAATAAATTTGTTAGTCTCTAAGGTGCCACAAGTACTCCTCCTCCTTTTTGCTGATACAGACGAACACGGCTACCACTCTGAAACCTGTTTTCTGTATTTGTTTTCCATTACATGTTTTGTTTTACTGTTTAAAACTAAGCAAGTAAAGCTCTTGTATAGCCATGCCCTTTTGCTCTTTATCTTTTCCCTTTTTACTGTTTTTCCTCCATTCCTGATTTAAACAGATTATATATATGACCCCAAAGATGGCATTTATTTACAATATTATGTCTGAACAATGCACCACCATGGTTTATTAATTGTACAACGAAGGATTCTAGTCCTACTGTCTTTCAATTTTATTAGGCATAGGTGTGATTTCTTTATATGGCTGTTGCCAAGGAAACACTTCGTTAAATGGGCATAGACAATGTGGCTTTTGCCCAGGAATTCCTAAGGTGTGGGCGTTTCACTTAGAATGCTTTATTATGCGCTAGTTCTAAAACTGGTTACTTTTAATAGGGCATTTTGCCCTAGTAGCAATTTAAAAAGTTCCAGTAGCACCTCTTGTGCAAACTGCAAATGTCTGAGCACTTATAATAATCTTTGGCCTGGGCTGCTGCACATGTGTACCAGAGATTCACAAACACTGGTGTCCTACTGCTTACTATGATCACCCTTCACCGCTTGGTTTGACTCATGTTTTGGCTAAATGGCTCCTGGCTTGGCTCTCCAATTTGTTGATAAATTGCATTGTCAACTGCTTAACTATGTTTTGGTTGGATATTTTGTTATGAAATATACTTGAGACCAAATAATCAATGTCAGTCAGGCTTATTAATATGGGACAGGAAAAAGGTTGTGTATACCAGTTTCCCAAGAGCAGTGCTGTGCAGTGATGTTACATTCACCTTAGGAAGATGGTGTGCTCTCCCAAGCTACTTCCAGAAAGCTGTCTTTTTATACTTTGTTTACCAGAAAAAGGTACTGTATACCTTTTACCTTTATACTAATTTAATTAATCAGATTTTTGCCTTGTTTGTTCTGGTACCATGATGTGCCCTACGCAGTCCAGGTTATGAGGCACCCTTCTCTTTGTTTTGAGTACATATATTCCAGCAACTAGGGGTGAAGGCACCTCCTAGGTTTGTGTGGGCTTTTTTCCCTGTATTTATGAGGAAATAATCCTCTGTCTTAATACTGAAAGTTTCCCTATTTATTTAAACTAGTTCAACTAATGCATGATATTATGGGCTGTTTTGCATAAATGTTCAGGATTATAATAAAGATTCAGGCCAGTCTAGGCTAAAAACTGCCATACTAATGCTTAATATATATACTTGAATAATTAAAATAGGTGTAGTGTGGGTAGTTATCACTATAATAGAGATGTATAGCCAACAGAGTTGAGACTGTGGTTATAATGGATGGCATGCTACACCTGAAGCTAGTGGTGGTAAATTGATGTGGGAAATTGTAAAGGGGGAAGGGGGAGGCAGTGGCTAGACAGTGGACTAGGAATGTCATTTGAGGTGTGTTCATGTGGTAGGGCATGCCGCCATAAAGAGGGGAGTGGGATGTGGGAAGAGTTGTGAGGCTGCATTTTTGATAGGCTGAAGAGGGCAAAGAAAAAAGCGGAGTTGTGTACAAAAGCTTGAGCTGTGAGAGTACAAAGATTTGGGCAAGGAGAGGGAGCTGGCAAAGGCAGTTAGAGAAGGAGCAGGGTTTCTAAGGGGCAGGAGAGAGAGATGATTTTTGCAATAAGGAGGGCATGGAAAAAGGGGGGAACTTGGAGACCTGCTGCAGACCCCAAGGTGGGTCATGACCAAAGTGTGGCTAAGTGCAGCCCTGCCTTTACCGATGCCTGTGCTTCTGGCTTTTACAGGGCTGTGGCTATGGCACTGTGTCTTTCTCTAGCGCAGGCATGTCCTATGTGGGGCAAACAGGTGCTGAGAGGAACAATGTGTCTGGGGAGAATAGGGGTGACAGGCTGGCTGCTGCCTTACTTTGGGTGTTAATTAGGAGTGGCAGGCATCCAGCTTTTGATCAGAACACGGGGAGAGGTGACTCAGCAAGGCTACGGCAGGTTTCCTTCCTGCCCTGGCTCTATGCAGCTCCTGGAAGCACCTGGCATGCCCCTCGAGTGCCCGCTCTGCAGCTCCCATTTGATGGAACTGTGGCCAATGAGAGCTGCATTCATGGTGCTGCTGGTGTAGGCACCATGCACTGTGCAGAGCTGCCTGCCGTGCCTCTGTCTAGGGGCTGGACATGCCAGCCAATTTTGGGAGTAGTGAGGAACTAGGGCAGGCAAGGAGCCTGCCTTTGCCCTGCTGCACCATCAACTAGGAGCTACCTGAGGTAAGCACAGCCTAGCTGGAGCCTGCACTACAACCCCCCTGCAAACCCTCCTGTACCTAACCTCTGTCCCAGAGCCTGCATCCCAAGCTCTTGTTCCCTCCCACATCCAAACTCCAGCTGGGAGTCTGCACCCCACCCCTCTGCCATAGCCTTGAGCCTGCTCTTCTATTTCAAGCCCCTGGGCCCAGGTTGGAACCCCCTCCTGCACCCCAAATCCCTCATCCCCAGCTCCACCCTGGAGCCCTCAGCTCTTTCCCCCTCCCCAGTCCCAGTCCAGGGAGGGTGGGGGAGAGCAAGCCATGGAGGGAGGGGGGCTGGAGTCCTGGGCAAGGCTGGGGGTGTTTGGGTTTGTTCAGTTAGGAAGGGGGAAGCAGAGAGAGGAGCCTGGGTGGAGGGGCCCAAGGCACCCACTGGTAGGGTGACCAGACAGCAAATCTGAAAAATTGGGGTAGGGGCAGGGCCGACGCTACCATTTAGGCAGTGTAGGCAATTGGCCAGGGTGCCAGAATAATTGGTGGGTGTCATTTTGCCAGAGGGGGTGGCAGGCAGCTCCGGTGGAGCTGCTGCAGAGGGTCAGGTGCTCCAGGGCTCCGGTGGCCCTCCCACAGGCACGACTGCGGCAGCTCCACCGGAGCCAGGGGGCACAGACCCTCTGCAGGTACCAGTGCGGCAGCCCCAGCGGAGCCGCGGGAGCAGCGCCCGGGGCGGCGAAACTGCCGTCTGCCTAGAGCGCTCAAACCACTAGCGCCGGTCCTGGGGGTGGGGTAATAGGAGCCTGTATCAGAAAAAACCCCAAACCGGGACTGGCCCTATAAACACGGGACAGCTGCTCCCCCTCCCCAGCGGCCGGCTCCCGGCCCGCACCCCCCCCGCCCCCCGGAAGCCCCCTGCGCTCGCTGCTCACAAGTCCCGCCTTCCCCTCCAATGGCATCAGTCCCTTCCTGCCACGAGCCAATGGGGGAGCGCGGGGGTCGGAGCAGCGGCTCCCGTTGGCTGTGGGCGGGGGCGGTGGCCGCGCTATAGGTGAGGCGCGGGGCCGGGCGCTCCAGACGCTCGGGCAGGGATGGCGGCGATGCTGGGGGGCCGGGAGGTCGCGAGGCTGCTGCAGGTGAGCGAGCCGGGGTCGGTGGGAAGCACGAAGCCCCGCCGCGGAAATGGGGCCTGTCACTCTCTGCCCCTCCCCCCCCGGGAGACCCGCTGCCCCGCCGCGTCGCGGGCTGCCCGGGCCCCGAATCCACCCCGACCTGATCGACCTTGCCGGGCTGGGCTCCGGCGTGGGGCGCCTCCCGGGCGCTGGGGCGCTCGGCCCGGGGTGACCCGCCCAAGGGCGGGCGGAGGTGGCTGTGGCCCGAAGCCCAGCCAGGAGCTTTAACCCCCAAGGCCATCCTCGTGCTGGGGGGTGGGGGCGCCAGTCCGCTCCGCCCGCCCCCCCACAGGCCAGCGCTGCGACCCGCTCCCCGAGGCCGCCGGCGGGGGCGTGGCTGCGCGGAGAAGAGGCTGCCCTAGAGGGGGCGAGGCGGGGCTGCCACGCCAGTGCAGCGTCTGCTCATTGGGTAGAGGGAGTGGGGGGCCCAGAGCGCCCAGGGCAAAAGTCTGAAGGATGAACAGCAGGGCTGGATTAACCTTTGGTGGGCCTGGTGCTAAACATATTTGTGGGGACGTGGATGGGGCAGAGCCCTCAGAACAAGGGGCTGGTGGGGGGGGAGGGGTGATGGGAGATGGGGCAGGGCTGGGCAGGGACAGCCCCCCTCTACTCAGCCCAGTACAAGGGCACTGTTTACAAACCAGTTGCTGCCAGACACACACTGGCCTGCCTGCCTGGCCCTGTGCTGTCATTGTGCTTCTTCCCCTAGGGGGCAAGCCCACACTCACTGCTGCCCAGCACCTCTCTGACCCCCCATGACTAGTGTCATACAGCCCAAGGACCCTCACAAACACCTGTGCCCAGTGCCCTCCCACAGACCACTATGCCCAACACACCCTCACCTGCCCACTGCCCTCTGACAGACCATTATACCCAACATCCCTCCCTGATCCTCTCACTGCCCAGTGCCCCCTACCTAAACACCCTTCGCAACCCCCCCACAACTGCACAGTGCCCTGCACCTCCCTGCCCAGTGCTCCCCACAGCCCCCCCCACAACTGCACAGTGCCCTTTACAGACTCCCCCCACTTCCCAATGGCCCAACACACACAGAGCTCCCCCACTGCACAGCCTCTAACATACACAGGTCTCCCCACACTGCCCAGCATCCCAAAACACACAAGCTTTCCCCACTACTGAGCACCTCCTACCCCCTTACTGCCCAGAATCCCCCCAGGACCTTCTAGAGACCTACTCTCCTTCGCCCTGACCCCTGACCACAGTATCCGGTCCTGATGGGAGATGACTGTGTCTGCCAGGCTGAGCTGGCTGTGCAGTCAGGGTTGGTCCTGGGGCAGGATAACTTTGGCCCCTTGGAGTGGTGTAATCAGCCAGGCCAGAACAGGAGCAGGGCCTGCCCAGGACAGGCTCCCTCAGGACCCACATGCCTGGCAAGGTATTGTGAGCCTCTGCCTTGGAAAAGGGGATGAGACAGGTGAAGAAGCATCCAGACATTCGTGGTTTATGCAAGGGTCAGGTATGTCCACAGAACCAAAGTTGAAATCTTATCAGCTGCCAAGGCTAAAAAAAATCTGTTGTCTGCACATATAGGTACGCAGCACAGGCGCTGCTAGCTGCAATCAGCTATGTTTACTGGGTTTTTGCTTGTTTGTACAGTTGACTGAATAACTGAACTGTAGATCGTTTAAGATAAAAGGCTGTTACCCTTGTTAGTTGTCAGGTCATTCTAAGAATAAACTACTCTCTGGGATGTTCAAATAAAACCTTAAAGGGATGCAGTCAACTTGAAAGTTTACCCATTTGTCAGAAAATTTCACGCCTAAAATTGTTACAGATAATCGCCCAAGTTGAATATAACTGAAAGACTAGACGACATGTTTTCTTTTTGTTCACTTAATGTTGTTAAATGCATTAAAATTATATAGGCAGTTGCCTTTTTCTTGCTTGTGAATTTGTTTTTCCTGCTGTGAAGCTAAAATTTTAAAAATCATCCTAACTGGCGTGGAGACTTAAGGTGGGCATAGTACCTGAGAGTACTTTTTATAATCTAGTCGTTTTAAGAAAAGTTAAATTTATGGTGTTCCTTCGAAATCCTCAAGTGACTATTAATTTTAATTCACTTCCTTGAATATATTCTTTCAGTAAAATGATAGTGGTCAGTAATATATCTGTACACTGTCTAATGAAATAGTTTAACTTTTTTAATTATTTTAAACTGCTGCTCAAGGACAGGCAGAAGCAGCTGTGGATAATGATATCTTAAGATAATGTATCTTTTTCAATTTTTTTTTTTTTATTTTTTAGAAGAATGTAATGAATTTTCACCCCACTGTGAGTACACCTAGTAATAGGATGAAGTTAAGAGCCTGTGAATTGGTTTGCTATACAGATTGGTTCTTTGGTTGTCATCTTTTGATGCTGAATTCTGTGTTCACCAGCCATATTATAGATCACAAATGCCAGTGCAATTGAGCTCTAGAAATTAGCTATCTTTGTAATGCTAAACTTAGTGATAGCAGTGAAAGGACTAAAGGAGCAATGGGATTGAATAATCAAAACTTGTAACGTAGCAGCATTCCCTACCTGTTCGGTGTATGTAATGTTGATGAGAAATGCTGGAGCTCCTATATCTGAGAAGTAGCTGTTACATGATTAAAACTGACAGAACTTTTTAAATCCATACTTTCCACAAATTACATTTAAAAAAAGATAATAAATATTTCCTGACAAATTAAGTAACAGATAATGTAGTGAGATCTCAGCTCTCATATTTGAGACATTTATTACTTTTAGAAAATATACTACAGAATGTCTACTGTGTTTGTCAAATAAATAAACAAAGTCCATTTTGTGATGTATTAGTTTTTTATTTTTTTCCAATATTTCTTAACTTGAAAAATGCAATAATTCTTGGTGTTTCCCAGTCACTTGTAAGAAATGCCCAATTTTCACAGTATATCTGTTACTGAGCTGAAACATCAGGTAACCAAAATTTGCAAAGTAAAATTCTGAAAATTTTCTTGTTTTCAGGTTTTGAAATACACAAACCGGGGTTATGCATCACAGCGCACTTTAAATGTAAGTATTAAGTAGCATACGGCCACAAGCTTTGGTTATGATAAACCATTGCTACTAGCCTGCTTTTAGAGTCTGATCTTTAAAAATTTGAGCATTGCAACACACTTTCAGTGTAGAGAATGTGTAACATGGGCAAAGTCACACAGCTTGTCATTGGCAAAGCTGGGAATAGAACCTAAGTCTACTGATTCCCAGTGCCCTGCTGTCTAACCACTGGATTGCAGTGACTTCCACATGCAAGAACTTACTTTAAAAAAGCATTGAAACTCTTTCCTTCCCTACCGTCTTGTAATCTGACCACAATTATATGTGATAAGCTTGAATAAAAATACTTGTTACCTGTCTCTCACCTAGTATCATAACAGTGTTCAGATTTTTCTAAGATCTGTCTGTATCAAAATGTCAGATAACTTTAAAATGGTCAGTGCTGCAGAGGGGTTGGGAAGGCAGGGAGGGCATCATGCTCCTGTTAAACTTACAATGAGCTGGTCAATGCTATCTCACTCATTTTGAAAATTTCATTCTGCGCTGACCTATGTCTGACCTGGTCTGTAATTGAGGGCAGCTGAATGTGTCTGCCTCTTGAGTTTGTTAATCCTATTACTGGTTACTTGTGGAGTGGAAGGAGAGTAAATCAAGTGACACAAGGTATTCCAGCCAAAATTCTGCCCACCTCAGTGAATAAAGAACCAAGGGCCTGACACTGCATGGTGCTGAGTATCTTTGACTCCTGCTGAAACATGGGGGTTGAAGGTGCTCATCAACACCACCTGAGGAAGCATTCAGGAAGAGGCCCCAAGTGGGGGACCCAGACTTTAATCCCTCCAATGTCAGCACATCATACTGCCATCAGATTGATGGGCTAGTTTAGCAGGCAGATTTGTTGATGTGAGGGGGGCTAAGTAAAAATAGGGGTAAAAGCACTACAAATCATCATCATACTTAAAATAACCCCATATTATGCTGTAATTTGAAATAGTCAGATGCAATGAGCTCCTAGGTAAGGAGTTGAAAGTCTTACCTTGTTTCATTCAAAAGTTTATGGTTAGCCCCACAAGAAGATCTCTGATATAACATGACTTTGGCTAAATTATCATGACAGTCTTAATGTCTTGTTTCTTGGGCAGGTGTCTCAATTACTATAACATAATAATTATTAAAATATTTGCACTGCAGTGACAGCTAAAGTCCATGACCCGTTTGGCTCCCCTGTTGTTTTGTACAATTGTATACTGTACAAATATGAGTCATTGTTTAAAAGACAAGACAAAATAAAGTGTGAACAAGTTAAAATAAATTGTTTTCAAATACTGTAACTCTTACCGCATATTCTGTTCCACTAGGAAGTGGTCATAGCAAGTGCAGCACGGACTCCCATTGGATCTTTCCAGGGATCCCTTTCATCGTTGCGAGCCACTGAACTTGGTTCCATTGCAATTAAAGGAGCAGTTGAAAGAGCAGGTATGTGTAAATATTTGTTTATAAAACAAAGTTAGACATTGCCCCAGTGAACAGTAGCAATTTGTATCTTGTTTTGAAAAAAAATTATGTTAAAAAATAAGTGTGCATGTGGGTGGATGAAATTTTAATCTTAGATATTTTAAACTTTTATCAACTGATACTATTTAAAAATAAAAACAAAATCTAAGCATAAAATGTGTAAAGCACTTAATGCCTGATTTGAGTGCTTTTGTTTGTGTTGCTTTTAAGAATAGATTAGAATTGTTAATCAGTGGCGTATGTGAAATAAAATGTTAATCTGGTTCCTAGTGGATAGGTGTCCATTTCCCAAAACCTATCCCCACATTAGACACTGATTTATAGTCTGCGTTGCAGTTAGAGTGGATGCACTAAAAACATGGAAGTGGAATTGCTTTAATGGGTTGAAACACACTGCCCAGGAGTTTGTTGAAGGCAGCATTCCTGGTGCTTGTGCTGTTCTCGTTCTGTGGATGCCTAGAGGACTTTGGTCTCTAGAGCAGTCTTCAGCATTTTTTCATGAACCATAAACTTGGAAACCCAGGAGGCTCTTGACGTAGGTCTGTGTGCTGTATTTTAGCCTCACTGGAGTAAAATCGGTGCATTTTATTGCCAGCGTTAAACTTTATGTAAAAGATAAAAACACTAGTGTATTGCTTCTCTCCCTTTAAACAAAGCCTCTTGGTTTATTTTATAGGTATTCCTGCAGAAGAAGTGAAGGAAGTGTATATGGGTAATGTCCTACAGGCTGGACAAGGACAAGCTCCAGCAAGACAAGCGCTACTGGGTGCAGGTATTAACATACTGTTTTTGTTTCTGTGATTAAAGATCTAGAGAATTTATACTACATAGAGCTGCTATAGAATTGTAGGTACAGATTATAACTATTCTACTTTAGATGAAAGTTAGCCCTATATGAAATATTAGAGATGATAGGCAGTTTTTTGTAATAAGAGGCAGTGCAACAAGATTAGCAGCTAATAGTTAAATGCTAAAAAAGGATGATATAATTAGATTATAAATAGAATAATGTGGTTGTCTTCATTTGATTAATATATTAACTTGTCTCAGGTTTACCAATCTCTACTCCTGCTACAACTATCAATAAAGTTTGTGCTTCTGGAATGAAGTCTGTCATGATGGCAGCACAGAATCTGATGTGTGGAAATCAGGTATGTGAATTTTAGTGCCCGTTAACTTCAACCATGATATCTGATTGCCAAAATGTGGAAATTCTGATCTCTGAGAAATATGAGACTAATGTGGTGGTTTCTTGCCCATTATAATATACTACACTTTGGTTTTGTGCTAGTACTGCTTAACTAGAATTAATATATTTTTTTAAATGTTTGTTTTTGATAAACAAATTTGTTAACTGTGTATTTAGAAATGTCTTGCATATATCGTAGGATACAGTTAATAGTGGAAGTAGTTGTGGTCAGTATTATAAGTTTTTTTCCTTTTAAGGGGAAGAGAGGGTAGAGAAGCAAAATACCTAGATCTTAACCAGGTTGCTTTGACTCATGCCTCTTCTGTAGACATATCGGTAGTCAGAACTAGAGACTATTCCAGC
This sequence comes from Gopherus evgoodei, assembly GCF_007399415.2. Classification (NCBI taxonomy): domain Eukaryota; kingdom Metazoa; phylum Chordata; order Testudines; family Testudinidae; genus Gopherus; species Gopherus evgoodei. The sequence goes on from NC_044322.1 coordinate 33,293,096, forward strand.
ATAGCCTTTTAATACTCAATATATGCTGACAAGGGAGTTTTTCCTGTTTGTTGTAGGAACACCACCTCCCCAAACAAAGTTTAGCTGTGTTATCTGAAACCCGCTTCTGTCAACATAATTGTGTCTCGGGGGTTTGTTAATATGGCTACATCCATGGAGGTGTGAGATAGAGATATCTATAGGAAACATCTGTAGATGCTCGTGCTCCACACTCTTCACTACCTCATCCTCGCGTCCCGCCCCGATACAAAGTGGCGGGACCTCCTGCCACCTCTCGAGGGTGAGAAGCCCTGGTGGGCCAGCTTATACTCTGCCCTGGTCCCAAGGCCCGCCGGGGATGTCAGCTGGCGGCTTTTTCATGGGCCCGTGAGCACGGGCGTGTACTTGGCGCAGTTTACCCCTGTCCCCAACACCTGCCCCTTTTGCGGCATGAAGGAAACCCTGGCGCACATTTATTTAGAGTGCGCCAGGTTGCAGCCCCTATTCCGGCTCCTCTTGGATCTCTTATTGCATTTTTGGTTGCATTTTTCCCCTCACCTGTTTATCTATGCACTCCCTATCCGTAGCCCCACAAAGTTGTGGGATCTCCTTATCAACCTCCTCTTGGCCCTGGCCAGACTAGCCATCTACAAAACCAGGGAGAGAAGGTTGGCTGACTGGATTTCCTGCGACTGTGGGACCTATTTCCGCTCCTCCATCTGTTCACGCATCCAGGCAGAGTTCCTCTGGGCAGCGTCTGCTGGCTCCCTTGACACCTTCGAGGAGCAGTGGGCGCTGTCTGGGGTGCTCTGCTCGGTATCCCCATCAGGTTCCCTTCGTTTAGCCCTATGACCTCACTCCCAATCCTGTTTTTTTTTTCATTGGTTGTCCCACGTAATTATCTGGTATCACAGACCTGTGGATCCTCCCCTTAGGCTGGGGAGAGGTCCTTTAGCAGTGGGTGGGCTTTGCCCGCCCACTTCCTGGATACCAACAGGATCTCATCTATCTATAGATAGATGATGATTTTTTTTTTTTTTTTTAAATTCCCAACTGACAGGTATGCTGATGTAACCTTTTAATCTAGACCAGGCCTAGATTCGGAGGGGAAAAAAAAAATCTTTTCTGCCAGTTATGGTACATCTTTGGAAAGTCTACCTGCTGACATAAGTATTCTTTTATTTCTTAAAATACATACACGCTCTCTTTCCTCCCTAGAGTAGAGTTACTGATATCAATGATTTAGGACTGCTGCTTAATTCACACCGAACCCAATCTGACTCAGTATTAAGGGCTTCATCTAGAGCCTGAAGTCAAGGGGAATCTTTTGCCACTGACTGTACTGGTCTTTGATCAGGCTCTAAATGGTATTTTTGCCACTAACTTCAGTGGGATTAAGAATAGCTACAGTACTTCTATTTCAACAGCTACTGCTGGGATTAGTAATTCACATTTAATGAATATTCATACCTTAGGTTTACATTTGATGGATGCAGGCCACACACTTTGTAAGGGCTCTCATATTTCAAAGAATTAGAGATTTGACCTGAAGTGATTATGCATGCCTGATTCCCACACAGTATGTCACTGTCTCTCTTCCCACTTTGCTGGATTCAGCCCTAATTGACTGTAAGTAGGTCTTAGAAACTATATTATTAGAGATTTTTTCCCCAGCTGCACACTCAGTAATTCTGATCCCATTACAGTCAATGACAAAACTCCCATTGATTTCAGTGGATGTGTGATTAGTGCTGTTTTTGAGCCTTTACTGGATTTATAGATTATTTAAAAAAAACCAAAAAACTGGAAGGGCTGGAGACATAAAATTATATAGGATCAGAAAAACAAAGCTTAAAAAATTATGAAATCATCTGTTCCCTTCTCTGGCTTCCTATTTCTGATTTCTAGTCATAACTGCTTTTGAGTTCTCTCTACTGCCCATCTCATCAGGACTCTCAATTGCTTTTATTAGATCCAGTGTATGCTTAATATTGAACAAAGCATCATTTACTTTAAATCTTACCATTTAAAAAAAAACACCTTCCTTTTCTTCTCCTGTGATTGACTCCTTGTAAAGTATCCTTTATGAGGATGCAATATAAAAGTTTTTGACTGAACTTTTCTATAGACTACAGAAAAACATTAAACTTGCAATTTTTCTTATCCCTACCCATGTGTAATACACGGCATTGAAAATAGTTACATGTATTCTTCATGCTGAGAATCTAGAGACTTCATGTGTGAAGCTCCAGTGAATCATCAACCATATCTTACAAAGAATGATAAAACTGCAGGAACTACTTCTTGAAAACAATGTAGAAATATTAATAAATGCACATACTAATTAAATTGAATTTTGGGTTCAATGATAAAACTGTTTAAAGTCTCCTGTTTGCTGCTGGCTTATTAACAGACAACATGGTAAACGGTGTTATGAAGTTGGGTTGGATCTTTCCACACTATGAGACGACACAACATTATATAGAGCAGCTAGTACTTCATGCAAACAGATCTCTCTTCCTTGCTGGTGTCTTAAATTCTGAAACAGCTGTTTGTTCTATAGATATGATATGTTGCTAATGGAGAACTGAAATGGAACAAATATGCCAAACTAAGACTTTTTAATAAGAAAATTCTATTTTAATCTTGGAGGCACTTACATTTCAACAGTTGAGTGAAGGAGAAAAAGATCGTAATTGATGTGAGGTGGCCCAGAGCACCAGTGCAGCGAATGAAAGATTAAAAAGAAATACTGGCTAAGAAATTTGTCAGATTTTTTTTTCCTCAGAAACTCTTCATGTTGTAACTTTCCTGTAACTAATCTTCAAGACTTTTTGCTTCTCAGATCTTTTGAAATTACAGCTCAGACACAGAACATTGGTTATGTTCACTTCCTGTGCCAACACCAATTAACTGTTTTCACTTTTTTCCTGTTGTTTTAGTCAGACAGAAAAATAGAAGCAATTTTGTAAGAAACATCTGTAATGTGTTCTCCGATCTTCTGTTATGTGGAAAGAAATTTTATATAAAATGGCTTTTATTGTAATTCACTTTAACACATGCTTGTTTTGTTTGAGTAGGATGTGATGGTTGCTGGCGGGATGGAGAGCATGTCTAATGTTCCCTATACAATGAACAGAGGCGCAACACCTTACGGAGGAGTAAAGCTGGAAGATTTGATTGTAAAAGATGGCTTGACTGATGTTTACAACAAAATCCACATGGTAGTTATTGCTGTTCAATACTGAAACATAGGCAGAAAAATGAAGTTGCCATATCATGAGCCTACTACCAAACTCAGGAGTTTTAGTGACTGTTTAAATGTTGGTCCTGGCATGCCCAGGAAATGAGGGACAGAACTGCTTCTGAGGAAAGGGTTCTTCCACTTTCATGATTCTAACTGTAAGTGGCATGGAGAGGCTAGGCAGAAAATTAAGGAGCAAGCCAAGTGGTAGTTTTGTGTGGGTGTGTTTGAGGCCTTTCTGAAGAGTCCGGGACAGTGGTAGACAATGACTCAAGACCTGGGTTTATGCTGTAGAATGCACAGTTGATTACTAATAGCTCACTATTCCTTCCTTCCCAGGAGGGACCAGTAAAGCTGCTCAGCCTCCCTCAGTGCATCCACTTGTGTGATCCAGCACGGTTTCCCTGTTATCTCCTCGTGTGTGCATGCATGCGTGTGTGTAAATATAAATAAAAATGAGGTTCCTAGAGGAGAATGAGATTTGAGACTATTGGTATGCTCTCTCATCTGATACCTCCTCATAATATTTGATTCTCCTGGTTCCATGTCAGCTAGCATCCTGACAATAGCTCACTGGTTTAAGATGAATCCAGTTGAAGTGAGGCTGGTGGGAATTTTGAGGAGTTAATGATTTGTTCTCTCCACTGAAGGAATTTTCCTACCCTTTTGTCTTAGTTATTCAGTCTTTATTGGATGAGTTCTACTACTTCCTAAATAGTAGCAGTTGCACAAATAATCTTTTACAATCTTTGCCTAGCCTATAGATTAAAACATCTCTTCACTGATACAGACTTCACCTTTGTTATCCATACCTTTATTCTTCTCCAGGCTGGAGTAGTAATGTACTCTGCATAAGGTTACACAGTCTACTCGTGTTTGTTTTGAAACCTGACTATCTGAACTTCTGAATTATCTGAAACCCTTCCGTGTCCCCTAGCATGAGACACATGCTGCAAAGGGCATATATGTCATGCTGGGTGACAAGGAAGAGATTCAGCTAATGCCAGGTTTTGGATAATCAAGCTGAGACCATCCTCCTCTTCTTCAGTCCTAACCAGTAAAGATTCCTTGGCTGCACGGGAGACCACTCTGCTGAATAGCTCCTCCCTAGTATAGAGAGCCCTCTGCCATGGGAGCGAGCGAGTAGGGCCACGACAACAGAGCTGCAGAGGGCTTCCTGTGCTGCCCCAGGGCCAGTGACATGCAATCCCTGCAGATGCAAAGTTATCGCGGCGTGGGAGAGGAGGCATGGCTGTAGTCCTGATGGAGCAGAGCCTCGCCACCCAGCCATGACTCCGGAGGAGGAGGAGTCCCCGTCACCCTCTAGTTGGCTCCGCACTTGTGTGAGGAATCGGAGGAATGCTACAATCAGACTGATCTCTACACAATGTTTTATATGTAGAATTTGCTATAGAAACAGCATAAGTTTAAATATGCATGCAGATTCTTAGGAAGTCAGCCTAGTGACCAAGGAGGACGGGTCTAGCTCCCTCTCATTTTCAGAATAACTTTCTCAGGTGGACTTAGTGTATCTCAGGGAATTGGTAATGGGTATATTACCCTTCACCTCTGTCACCAGTGTACATTTAGCCTGTGTTTGTAGTGAACAAGATTTGTAACGGTTGGTTCTATGGCTGTTCAGTAACCTGTGTGAAATGAGTTAGGCGGTTGCAGTCAAGTTAGAGGATAGTTGTGTATGCAATAAAAAAAAGAGAAATTATCACACTGTTCAGTAACCTGTGCAAAAAGTTAGGTGGTCTCAGTTCAGTTGTTGGATGAAAAATTGGCACTACTTGCCAATTTGTCATTCTCTGCTGAGAATCCAAGGACTGAATAAGATCTGGAGATTGAAGGTACCCTTTCAAGCCTAGAAGGCAGTCCCACCAGTATAGGAATGATGTGCATTGGTGAGAACTGTGTGGATGTATTGTTATGTGGCTAAACAGGGCTTCAGACTGTTGATCCAAGACATTTCAAAAGCATTAAATTCACACAGATTTTTTTTTTTTAATTAGAAAGGCCTCATTAGGAACATTAGAGACACAAGGTGGGTGAGGCAATAGCCTTTATTAGAGCAACTTCTGTTGGTGAGAGAGACAAGCTTTGCTGTGGCTCAAAAGCTTTTTTCTCTCACCAACAGAGAACTTGTTCCAATAAAAGATATTACTTCATCCACCTTGTCTGTGTAATATCCTGGAACTCGCATAGCCACAACTACACTGCATACATGATTACGAACATGGATTTCTGGCTTAAATTACATCTGTCCAGAAAACTGCCCACAAACTTCTGTTGTGAAGTTCAGATACCTGTAGCAGTTGTCACAATAGAACTTTCTGGCAACTAACACTTAAAAATTCACTTCAAAAGTTCTGTCATACCCATTTAAAAAAATTGGAGTTAATCTTTCCATCTACATTTCTGGTTCGTGTTCTCAGAATGGTCTTTGTTTTCCCCTAGGGAAATTGTGCTGAAAATACTGCTAAGAAGCTTACTGTTTCACGAGAGGAGCAAGACACTTATGCTATAAATTCTTATACTAGGAGCAGGACAGCCTGGGAATCAGGAGAACTGACAAAGGAAGTTGTTCCTGTCACTATTTCACAAAAAGGTATTATGGAAATTCATTCTAAAATTTTTTATGTTAAATTGGGCACTGATGAATACTAACATTGCAGCTGGAATGTGGAAATTTTGGGAATATTTTTTTAAATTTCTGTAAAAAAAAATAAATCTTAGCTGGCTTTCTGGCAAACACAGTTGGTGAATGTTGATGGTCATTTTTTTTCCTATTTGTTTTTACTGAGGTACTTGAGTTATCCATCCTTCTCTTGTAACTTGCATGAGTGTTACAACATAGAATAAGTGCTAACTAATGTGGCTTTTAATTCATCTCCACTTGTTTCTTACTATTTTAATACCCCTAATTGAGCTGTGATTTTTTTTTTCTTTTTTTTCCTCTTCTCTCCACCAGCCTGGGAGGATGAAATACTAAAGGTCTTGTCTTAATAATAAACCTGTTGTGGATCAATGGGCTAAAGGAACAAGCTTGTCAATTTTTGTTTCTCTTCAGAGCTAAATTGTCACATTTTATAGAAATAATATGTCAGGATGTCTAAAAATGGAATGTAGCATAGAATAAATGATTGCAGAATACGTAGGTCAGTGGTCCCCCAACTTTTCAGGATTGTACCTCCCGTTACCCCTGTCTGTCTGGGGCTGGGAGCAGGGTGTGTGTGGGGAGGGTGGGGGGGAAGGGAGCAGAGGCTGAGGGCGGGTCTAGTGCTGGGTCTGGGAATGGAGCCACAGCTGAGGGCAGGGCCAGAGCAGAGATGGGGTGGATAGTGCTCCCTCCTGCCCCTTGTGGAGGCTGGGTTGGACCCACCTTGTCCCCCTAGGTGGGTGTGCCCCACAGTTTGGGGAGTTCTGTTGTAGGGGTTACATTTTGGATAAATCATAACAAAAATAACCTAGTAAAATGTCACGTGCATCAATGTGCAGCTTTTCATGCTGAAGTGCCAGAACCGGATTGAGTTCACTTTGATTTGGCATCTTTGGCATTATTTCAGGGAAACCAGATATAGAAGTGAAAGAAGATGAAGAATATAAGCGTGTTGATTTCAGTAAAGTTCCAAAGCTGAAGACTGTTTTTCAAAAAGAAAATGGTAAGTACACTATATGGAGCAATTGGTGGTGTGGTGTTTTTTAAACAGAGCAAATTTTATATGAAATATTTGACGTCTCTCCACGCTAAGCCAAGTTAGTGAAGAAAAGTTTCCGATTGAAATTATTAGGACATATATAGTTATTTTATTAAACACAGTCTTCATGCTGATTCCCAATATGTTACTTATGTGTCACAGGAGAGGAAGAGATGTATCAAATTTTAAATTAAAGAGTTCCACAGCTCTAGTTGCAGTCAAAGGTGAACTGCTTTACTTAAAACAGGGACTCTCGTGTTTGTCTTTTTTGACTTGAGTTCCTCCAAAGTGCGTTAGCTGGAGGACGTGCATATCTTCTGCTGAACACAGTAGGCTGCCCTTGTTCAGGGCTTGACTTTGAGAGCTATATATTCTTATGGTACTTAATTTCAAAAAATAAAATCTCAAAACTTTCTTTCAAGTTGGACTACTTCGATAAGTGGGTGAATAACACATTCTTTCCACCCAGCCCCAATGTCCGTGTATTTGCAAACAGCTTAACTGGGTCAAGGTGAAGATGATGGAAAGCATAGGAATACAGCAGGCACCACTTACAGCAGCACCCTTTGTGGCCTGGAGAATTGTTCCTATAACTGGACAGTGTACAGCAGTGTTTCCTGGAGAAATGCAGGCTGTGTTACATACTTCATTTTGCTGTGACATTTGGAAGATCTGGTTTAGCGATGGGCTTTAATGGTTTCCACTTGAAACAAGTGATAATTGTGGGGGAATCAAACAGCAAAGTTGGTCTAGAATTGCAGTTTCCCAAATGTTCTTGTAAGTGGAATGCTAACACTGAAAAGTAGATGCCAAGGTGAGTATCTTTCCTGGAGAAGTGGTACATGAGTGTGGGAGCTGTATCTGTTTTGTTGTTGCACAGATCCAGCAGGGATCGATTTATCACGTCTAGTTGACCCCTGGGCGAACATTATTGCTTTGCATGCTGATCCAGTGCATTTTTCATTCTCTTCAGGCTTTAATTATAAGTTGAAATTGTTTAACTAAAAGGTTGCTTTTTCAAGTGGCTCTGCATATTCTCACTTACGGGTACTATGCTGCCTTGTGGTACCTAGCAGGGTCAGCTAGAGCACTCTTGTGCTCTCTGCCCCTCCTGTCTAGTGTGACTTGGCTAGGGCCTGGAGTGCCCCAGTTCCATCTGACCGTGTGTCTGGATGGAGGTAAACATCTCCAGTCTCTTTGGAATTGGAGCCCTTTTTATTGTTAGGATAGTTAGGGGAAAAAATAGTCGTTAACACTGTCAATTCTGGGTTATGGCAGAATCAAAGAAGTGGAGAAGGCTGGGATTCAAAAGATGCATTTCCTGCTTGGCAGCAGGCCACTCACCTCCTGGGTGTTTGATTTTCTGGACCTTTACTCCCAGAGCCCACAAGGATAGGGAGAATCATTTGTAGCTCTTCCTTCTCAAAGAAGCTCTTGAAGCTAGATCCTCTGGATCTGATCAGTACCCTTATTGAAGGTCTAAGTGAGCAATCTTGGCTCCTGGAGCTTTCAGCAGCTCTAAGTGACTGCAGGGTTCCAGAGCTCTAAGTGACTGCAACTCCTGTCAGAGCCAGGTCTAATTCCTGCTGCTTCCTCAGTCAAGCCCTGAGGCTACATGAATCCAAACCAAGGGCTACATGGTCATATTCAGCTGGCCTGGATTCAGAAGAGATGTTGAGAGAACCGTTTATCTACACTCTCACTGGTGCAGTACCTCCTGCCTTGCAATTATCCAATCCTGACAGAACCCCTGTGGCCATGAGACCAGGGTCAGTTCCCACTTCCACTTTGAGATCCAGAAGATGCAGGGGTGGCTCCAGGCACCAGCGCAGCAAGTGCATGCCTGGGGCAGCAAGCTGCAGGGGGTGGCTTGCCAGTTGCTGGGAGTGGCAGTCAGGCTGCCTTTGCGGCATGCCTGCGGGAGGTCCGGCAGATAACAGAGCCGCCCTTGGGAAGGTGGATATGAGTGGTGTGTCAGAACTGGGGCTGTCAGAGCCTTTGGTTCTAACTGTTGCAGCACTAAAGAAAGTGAGACCTAGGGACAAGTTCTTACCTAAGCTAGTATCTGAATTTCACATCAATCAGACAATTAATGTGTTGCCCACTTATTCTCTTTCCCCCTACCTCCCCCCCCCCCAAAAAAAAATTCTAATAAGGGGGAATCTGTTCTCCAGACTACAGATGCTAGAAGAATCCTCACTTGTTATTTAGGTAGAGCTAAATGTTTTAATAAATGGCCTAGATTGTGTTTTATGCTTAAAAACTACATGGGTTGTAAAGTTTCTTCCCAGACACTCTTGATGGATCAAACAGTGTATTGATGAATGTTAAATGCCAACAAAATCTCCTGTACCTGCTTTGATTCTACCACTAGAGTGGTAGCTACTTTCTTCACTTGTCTTAGGCAGCTGCCAGTTGCTGAAATTTGCAGAGCTTCAATCTGGACTTGAGCACACATCTTCGCTAAGCACTGTACTTTGGACTTGGCCTGTAGGACAGATGCTGGATTTTGGTAAAGCACTGCTTCAGCCCTTATTCAGTTAGGCCTCTGTTCCCACTTCCAGGTTAATTTTCAGCACTGCTTATCAGTCTGTCCCATAAGTGGGAATATGCAGAGCTACTTATAGAAGAAATGAAAGCTGCTTTCTTGTAACCAGAGTTGTTAGAGATTGTTCTGCATGTTCACACTCCTGCCTTCCCCTTTTTGTCGGAGTCCTTGTTCTATGTCTCTGGCTCTGATGTGGTGGGGGCACTCTCCCTCAGAACATTGGTGATGCTGAGGGTAGGGGCAGGTACATGACAGTGCTCTAGCTGACACTGCTAAAGAGAGACTCTACCACAGTGCAGCACAATACCCATAAACTGGGAATATGCAGAGCCTTCTGGAAGAACTCCGGCCATAAGTAACCAACCTTCATTTTCAAATCTGTTTTAATATTGGGACACTTAAGTTGATTTAAATCTGGCTTAAATCAATATAGTTACAGGCTTGATCTGCACATACAGTTTACAACAATGTAACTTCTTATTCCAGTGGGAGCATGTGCGCCTTCATGTCTGACTCCAGTCGATGGATCTCTGAAGCTAAATCAGTTTAGTTGCCCCACTTTCTTGCAGCCTTGTATCGACTGGCATTAACTTGATTATTGGTAATGTAGAAGCCATTACCTTACCTAAGTAACAGGGCCGGTTCCAGGCACCAGGAAGGATGCAGGTGCCTGGAGTGGCCAATAGAAAGGGGTGGCACGCTGTCCAGGTCCGCGGCGGCAATTCAGCAGCGGGTCCTTCAGTGCCTCGCTTCCTCTTCAGTGGCAGCTCAATCGCTCCACTCGGGCTTTTCTTTTTCTTTCTTTTTTTTTTTTTCTTTGCCGCTTGAGGCGGCAAAAAAGCTGGCGCCAGCCCTGCCAAGTAAGATGCATCGGTTTAAGCCAGGTTTAAATTGTTTTAAGTGTCCACACAGGTTTTTGAACCAGTTTAACTAAATTTAATTTAAAAGCTCATCTTGAGGGTGACCCCCCAGCTCACGTACCCATACTTGAAGTAACCCAGTGAGAGCTAGCACTTGTATAAGCAGTAGTATAGCTTCAGTAGCACTAGCAGTGTTGGCATGGTTTAGCTATGCCAGTACAAACACACTCTTGCAACCTGTGAGTATGTACTCCGCACAGCTAAACCTGCACTACTAATACTGATGCTAGTTCTCATCGAGCAATCATGAGAATTTGTGTGCGAGCTGGGAAATCACACTTCTAGCTTGTAGTGTAGAAGTAGCCTTAGTTAAGCCAGTGCCCCATACTTGTATAGACAAGAGCTCAGATTCAGGACCTCTCTGTCAGATAAATGCATTGGAAAGACATACCTGAGCTATTGCATTTTCCTTCCTCTGTTTAAATACTGTTCTGCTCTTTTCAGGAACAGTAACTGCTGCCAATGCCAGCACACTGAACGATGGAGCAGCTGCTTTGGTTGTGATGACTGCAGAGGCAGCCAAGAGACTTAATGTTACGCCACTTGCAAGAATAGTAGGTAGGAATTTTTCCAAATGCCTCTCTCAAGTATTATGCTGGAAAATACTCTTATGATTTGCCATGTGACCTGGAATCCTGCTTAACCAGTTGTCTTTTTTTTCTTTGGGGGAGCATGGTATAGGTTCATTGGCTAGGAAGGTGCAGCTATAACGTAACTTGAACTGTTCTTTTAAATTCCAAGAGCCAAACATGTTTGGACTCCTGATCATAGCCAGCCTTTCTTAAATGTGGTTATATCTAACACATTTTAAAAGTAAAATCTGAAAATATTACCATGCTATTTGCTTACAAGCACACACAGCTTACATCCTGTTTTCAGGAGACATTTTATTTAAAGGAATAGAAAAATTGATTGGTGGAGGAGGGGAGTATTGGACTTGTATCCCATATAGGTGAATATTTCCTTTGTGAAAAGTGATAAAGGATTTAAATAATATTTATGGTCTTACAGCTTTTGCAGATGCTGCTGTTGATCCTATTGACTTCCCAATTGCACCTGCGTATGCTGTTCCCAAGGTAGGAACAAAACTGATCATTGCTGAATATAAAAAAAAAAATTGTAAGCTTGCCTAAATTGCTCCAACGATCCAACATGGATTTTCCTCTGATTTGGAATACAGACAATACGTGCATCACAGGCTTATTTATAAAGTACTTTGGGACCTTGTAGATAAAGTAGTATTTATATTATGATTAGTTAGCCACAAGAATAACTCCCATGCAAAATGCATATGCAGTTTTCTGTTCTAGTTGGGTCCTTTTTGTTAAAGGAACACAGTCCCCTTGAAATCTAGTTGGCTTAAAGAAAAAAGTTGAAAATAGTTACCAGTACTTCCTTGCCCCTCAATACCTCTGCCAGTTTTTTGTGATTAAGTCACCACTGTTGCTGTCTGAAAAATCCTCACAAGCAGGAACACAACATAAATAGGCTATCAAGTCAAATTCTCAAAGTAAACAAATTAGAAAACAGAAGAAAAAATTCTTATATAGTCCTAGTAACTTCAAATGTTAACAAATAACAAGTGAAAAATCTTTTAGACAGAAGCGTGATGGGCTCTGAGTCAGTGTCTAGTTAAATGATGCTGTTCATTGTATTAAATAAAAGGCTTGGCTATACTTGAGAGTTACAGCGCTGGTGGTGGCTTTACAGTGCTGTAACTTACTCCCTGTCCACACTGGCAAGGCACATATAGCGCTGTATCTCCCTGGCTACAGCGCTGGTTGTACTCCACATGGACGAGAGGAATAAAGAGAACAGCGCTGGTGCTGCAGTGCGACTGTAAACAGTGATTGATTAATTTTACTACGCTGTAACTGACCTCCAGAATTCCCATAATGCTTTTAACTAAAGAACTCTCTTTGTTTTGTTGTGAACTCAGGGCTCCTGGAGCTGCTTATCTAAAAAACAAACAGCAATTGTTTGCTCGAGCAGAGGCAGGCGGGGAATGTGCACAGCTAGTGTTTGCTTGAGGAAAGAAACAGCGCAGGCTGGGGGCGGGGGAAGGGAGTCCATAGGAGCAGCTGCTTATCTGATCTGAAGGCTATTTACATTTAAGAGTGAATGAGAGAGGGGTGGGGGAAGTGGTCGGAATTTGCAAGGCAGGGAGCTGACACAGTGTCGGCTCCAAAAATCCACACTCTCTCTCTCTCTCTCTCTCTCCCCCACGCTCCCTGTCACACTCCATCCCACCCCCCTCTTTTGAAAAGCACGTTGCAGCCACTTGAACGCTGGGATAGCTGCCCATAATGCACCAGTCTCAACACCGCTGTCAGTGTGGCCACGCTGCAGCGCTGGTAGCTGCCAGAGTGGCCAGGCTGCAGTGCTTTCCCTACACAGCTATGCAAAGACAGCTTTAACTCCAAGCGCTGTACAGCTGCAAGTGTAGCCAAACCAAAGGTTCTCTCTGTGGGTATGACAAATGTAGGTAAAACAAAGCTGACAACTTTCCAGGTTCTTGTGTATTGGCACTTGCTATGCAGACCCCTTTAGTGCCAGACTGTGAGGTTGTTAATGTTGCCTGAGGCCATGGTTACACTTACAGTTTTGCAGCGCTGGTAGTTACAGCTGTGTTCGTGCAGCTGTGTAGGGCCAGCGCTGCAGTGTGGCCACACTGACAGCTACCAATGTGGCCACATTTGCAGCACTTGCAGCGCTGTTGGGAGTGGTGCATTGTGGGCAGCTATCCCACAGAGCACCTCGTCCCATTTTGGCACTGTGGCTTGTGGGAAGGGGAAGGAAGTGTGCGGGTCTTTCCGCTTCTTGTTCCAATGCCCCGTGGTGCTTTGCTACACATTCCGAGCAGTTTGGCGGCATTGTGAGTCTGCAGCGCGATTTCTGAGATTTCTGTTACAAATGGAGCCTGAGCTGCTGAGGACCTTGCTGATGAATGTTGCCAGCACATCACGCATGGCAGTGGAGCTATTCCTTCAGCTGCAAAGTGACAGTGAGGAGTCAGACGATGATATTGAAACGCCTGACGCTCAAGACACTCAATTGCTTGTGGCAGTAACAGACTTATAGCACTGTGGAACGGCGCCTTTGGGCTCGGGAAACCAGCACTGAGTGGTGGGATCACATCGTCCTGCAAGCCTGGGATGATGAGCAGTGGCTGCAGAACTTTCGAATGAGAAAAGCCGCTTTCATGGGACTGTGTGCTGAGCTCGCCCCTACCCTGCGGCGCAGGGACACGAGATTGAGAGCTGCCCTGCCAGTGGAGAAGCGGGTGGCTATTGCAATCTGGAAGCTGGCAACTCCAGACAGGTACCGATCGGTGGCGAACCAGTTTGGAGTGGGAAAGTTCACCGTTGGAATGGTGCTGATGCAAGTTTGCACAGCCATTAATCGCACCCTGCTAAGAAGAACTGTGACTCTGGGGAACGTGCAGGACATTGTGGATGGCTTTGCAGAAATGGGTTTCCCTAACTGTGGAGGGGCAATAGATGGGACGCATATTCCTATTCTGTCCCCACCCCACCTGGCATCAGAGTAAGTTAATCGCAAGGGGTATTTCTCCGTGGTTCTGCAAGCGCTTGTGGATCACCGTGGCCGTTTCACTGACATTTACTCAGGATGGCCTGGAAAGGTGCATGATGCACGCATCTTTCGGAACAGTGCCCTGTTCAGGAAGCTGAGGGCCGGAACTTTTTTCCCAGACCGCAAGATCACAGTAGGGGACGTCGAAATGCCCACTGTGATCCTTGGAGACCCCGCCTACCCCTTAATGCCATGGCTCATGAAACTGTATACAGGGAAGCTTGACAGGAGCAAGGACCGGTTCAACTATAGGCTGAGCCGGTGCAGAATGACTGTGGAGTGTGCTTTTGGCCGTTTGAAAGGGCGCTGGAGGTGTCTTTATGGGAAGCTAGATTTGGGGGAAAGCAGCATCTCCGCTATTATATCTGCGTGCTGTACCCTCCATAATATTTGTGAAGGGAAGGGTGAAAGATTCAGTGAGGAATGGACCTCCGAGATTCGACGCCTAGAGGATGAATTTGCACAGCCAGAGAGCAGGGCTACTAGAGAGGCCCAGGAAAGGGCTTCAAGGATTAGGGATGCCTTAAGGGAGCAATTTGATGCTGAGAGCCAACAGTAATGTTTGGTGCCTTTGCTGTGCTCCTTGGGGTACAATATTTACCACTTCCTGCAATAATAAAACGTATTGTAAAAGCCATAAAATCCTTTATTCAAAGTACAGTACATAAAAGGCCAGGGGGGTTAGGGTGGTGGACTGTACATTCAGAGGTTTGAATATGTCCTGTTTGGATTACTGTTCAATGTCTGCTGCACTTCAGGATTACTATGCTGCAGAGTAATGGGGGTGGAGTGCACAGGGTAAGAATTGTAGTTATCAGGGCTGGTAGGTGATCGTACAGGTGTTGGGGGCAACTGGGGGTAATAAGAAACTGGCTGCTGGAGAAAGGTGTTTTGTGCAAATACAGGGGAACAAGAAAGAGAGTTTTGGGAGGGGTGTGGGTTACCACGGTACAGATCTGCCTGCATGGCTACGAGAGACTCGAAAGAGTCAGTTTGGCGAGCCAGGAGGCTTATCATGTGCTTTGAGGTTTTTTTGGTAGCCAATTCCTTTTTCCTGCTTTCTGTTTGCCTCCACTCATACATTTTCTCTCTCCATTCCTGCGTCTTCCTACTTTCTCTGTTGTAGTGATTCATTACTGCTTTGATCAACTCCTCTTTTGATTTCCTTGGATTTTTTCTCAAGTTCTGCAAGCGACGTGAGGGCGGTGATCCGGCTGCAGTAGTCAAGGTCACTGGGAAAAAAAAACATAGAAACATGTAATACACAGAGGCTACATTGTTTATTATCACACAGTGAAGGAGTTTGTAGACTTTTTTGTAGCATCATTCCCACATACCTAACATAACACAGAGAGGCCAGGGAAGCGAAGGCATGGCGAGCAATGGGGTGTTTCTGCCCCAACTTCATCCGGGAGGGGGAACTAACTGACTGGCTCACTGGGGTTTATCTGCACTGGGTACAGGAGGTAGCTGGTGGACTGCACAGGGGACAGTAGGGAACATGAAGGTTGCAAGCTGCTGGCGGGGGGTGCGGTCCGCGGAACTGCTGGCCTGCTGGTGTGGGGGGGGGGAACGCACTGCGGGGCTGGCTGCCTGCTGGAAAGGGGGGGGCGGGGGAGACCGGAGCGCACCGCGGGGCTGGCTGCCTGCTGGGAAGGGGGGGGAAGACCGGAGCGCACCACGGGGCTGGCTACATGCTGGAAGGGGGGGGAAGACCGGAATGCACCGCGGGGCTGGGGGGGACCGCGAACCTAGCGCCCTGCACTCAAGTATCCCTAAATTCTCAACAGGGTTTCCTACTGCCAGATATATCACTGCTGCGTGTTACCTGGGAAGAGAGGGAGGGTCTTCTACAGCAATGTGGATTCCGCCCTGGCCCCTATGCAGCTTGCCTGTGTGCAGCCATGGTCCCCCCACCCCTCGCTGCACAGTGGATTGGACGAGTTAGCCTGACCGGGACAAGGACCACGGTGGCTCTCCCTATAAACTTGCGAAAGCAAATTGCGCACGCTCTGGCTGCAACTTTTCAAGAGATTACCGAGGCAGATTACAGAGACGTGATAGAGCAAATCAATGGGCTATTCCACGTTTAGGCATGCATACAGGCAGCCATAACCCCAACCGTCCTCTCCCAAAACATAAAAATCTGCTTACCCCGAGCACGCTCCTCCGCTTCTTCCTCACCAGCAACTTCCAGCTGCTGCGACTGGCTAGCCTCCTCCTGGCTTGAGAAGAGCTCCTGGCTGCATGCCTCCTGGGACTCCGGGGTGTCTCTCTCCACCCCAGTAGCCTGACTCTAGGCTTCATCTACACCCTCCCCCACTTCTCCCTGTTCTGAACTCTCCATCGTGCTCCTAGGATTGGCAGTGGGGTCACACCCAAGTATGGCATCCAGCTCCTTGTAAAAACGGCAGGTTGTGGGGGCAGCTCCTGAGCAGCGATTTTCCTCACGGGCTTTGCAGTAAGCGCTCCGCAGCTCTTTTATTTTTACCCTGCACTGCAGCGCATCCTGTTCATGGCCCCTTCTCAGCAAGGACTGTGATATCTGCCCACAGGTATCATAATTTCTCTGGCTGGAGCGCAGCTGTGCTTGCACAGCTTCCTCACCCCAAACACTGATGAGGTCCTGCAGCTCGGAACTGTTCCATGCTGGGGCTCGCCTGGGGCGTGGAGGCATGGTCGCTGATTGATTGATTGCACTCCACACCTGGCTGAGCAAACAGGAAGGGGATTTTTAAAATTCCCGGGGCATTTAAAGGTGGGGTCAGCTGAGCCCAGGGCAGTGAAGTGTGCATGATTACCAGAGAGGCTTCTAAGGTATGCTGGGATACCTCCTTATACCCCTGAGGTCAATAACAGCGCTGGTGGGCGTCCACGCTTGCTGATCCAGCTCTGGAATCCCTATACCTGAGGCTTGACCGGGTGTACAGCCAGCGCTGCAACCAGGGAGTTGCAGCGCTGGCCGTGCTTTGCAAGTGTGGCCACATCCTAAGTTGCAGCGCTGTAACCCCCTCACCAGCGCTGCAACTCTTTAGTGTAGCCATGGCCTGAGTTGAAGTTGAGGCCTTGGCTACACTGGCGCTTTACAGCGATGCAACTTTCTCGCTCAGGGGTGTGAAAAAAAACACCCCCCTGAGCGCTGCAAGATACAGCACTGTAAAGCCTCGGTGCAAACAGTGCTGCAGCGCTGGGAGCGCGGCTTTGCAAGCTAATCCCCATGAGGAGGTGGAGTATGTGCAGCACTGGGAGAGCTCTCTCCCAGCGCTGGCACTGCAACCACGCTCACACTTCAAAGCGCTGCTGCGGCAGTGCTTTGAAGTTTCGAGTGTAGCCAAGCCCTAAGACAGACATGTTAATCTCTGTGCTTGAGAGAGAACCCAGCTGCATGGTTAATATTGAATTCTAAGCGTGTCAAAGCAATTATCAATAACTAAGACCTTGCCTACACTGGAAGGATTTTTTTTAATACAACCTAAGATATGAATTTAAACTGATATAGCTATACTAGTATAACCCCTTTCCCTCTCCCCCATGTGGGCACTCTTGTTTTGATCTAAACAGAAAAAAGTCTTATCAAAATAAGTGTGTCTACATGGTGGAGTACGGGGCTGGTAGACTGTCATAATTGGTAAAATGTTCCTTTGTAGACTGGTGGTGAAATGTGTATTTGGCAGCCTCAGATTAACCAAAATCTGTGGAAAATATTTAATTGTCACATTTGTCAAATATGCTGGTAACTTTATATAAGGCTGGTTTTGTTTGAGCCGATATATGGCTTTGGTCAGTAGAAAAGATTATGTCTATACAAATGTGGCTGTTTCTTAAAATGTAACCCACTTCATTGAATTACATTGATGGAATTATTGATGTGTTAAAACCAATTTAGCTTGCAAGGTATAAATATTAAAATGGAGGCTTGATTCCTCAGGTGTTAACATCAATGCTAATAACTAGACTGGGGTGTCAAACTCATTCTGTGGGAAAGGCCAAATTAATTTTTTTAATTATGGTGCTTGGGCTGGGGCATAAATTTACATCTCTATAATCCCCTCAGTCCACAGATCTCTCACTGATGATGTTGTGGTGATTGCATAAGGATCAAGGTTAGAACAAAGATTTTTATGTAACACATTTTTAATTCAGTTGTATTCTGCATCACTTGGGAAAACGTTCTCACTCTTAAGACCTACCACTATTTCTCCTCTTGTCCCATTTCTGCGTCTCTACTGCTTCCCTGGCTTTGGTCTCATCTGTACTTAAGTTTTGCAACCCTCCCTAGTTTAGATAGTTATACTAGTAGAAAAGTGCGTATACTGGTATAGCTTATTTTGATTCGATAACTCAAAAGAAGCTATACTGGTATTTATACCTTTATACCATACCAGTATAACTGGCAGCAAAAAAAAATCACCCCCCTAACCAGTAGTGACAACGGTAAAACTTTTAAGTGATTTGTCTTGCTTCCTTTTTTCCCCCCTTCTGTTTTCTTCTTTGCATCAACTCCCAGTTTGCATCCACAGGCTTCACTTCACTCCATTTCCAGCTGATAAATAGTTACTGATACATGAAGCATCATCACTCTGAGGCTAATGGAAAAGGAGGAGTGAATTTCCAGAGCTGCTATTTCGAGCTGTCTGCAAACGGGGAAGATATGTCAGTTACACTGTGCTTACATTTGGAAGGTTATTTGTAAGCATGTGGGCAAAGAAGGAAGTTTAGATTCTGCAGAATCTGAACATGCTATGCAGCCCACATAAATACATCAAGTAGGCTTTGTGTCTGACACCTTCAAACTAGAGGCTGTGAAAGTTCCTCCACTTTTTTCTTTCTTTCTCTGCTGAGCTTCCCTGGAGCTCATTTCAGTTGTGACCTTAAAGCCAGATCTAGAGCCATCTTAGCCCTGTTTTTACAGGGGCAACTGCTGAAATGTGCAGTCTTCTGTACAATCCTTTCTTTGCAGGAAATAGTCTCAACACCACTTTTGAATAATGTGTATCCCAGCTGGGAAACTGGTGAAAAGCCCTGTGACAAGGGGAAGCTTCTGATCCAGGTTCAGTGCTTCACTGGGTAACTTTCAACTAGTTATAGGAAGTGTAACGTTGAATTAAAAACAAAACAGGACCACCATGAAGTGCTTTTGGCTACATAACTTTCACAACGTTTTATTTCTAGGTTCTTAGTGATGCAGGATTGAAAAAGGAAGACATTGCGATGTGGGAAATCAATGAAGCATTCAGTGTTGTAGTCTTAGCCAATATTAAAATGCTGGATATTGATCCGCAGAAGGTGAACATACATGGAGGCGCTGTGTCTTTGGGACATCCAATAGGGTAGGTGAAGTACTCCATTGTGGGGGGTTTTGTTTGTTTGTTTGCACTTTAACAGATACTGTCCAAGGATAAGACCTACCCTAAACACATCACTGCATTTGAGTCTGCTTGAGCCATGTTTTTTTTTAATATTTCCATTTTGTCTTTAGTTTTCCAAGCCGGGGCAAAGGCTTTTGCTAACTGGCACAGGGAGCCAGTCAGTAGGAAGAAGCATGAGCAAGAATTGATGGTGGCAATTTGGGAGCAAGTTCATTGTAATTTTATCCAAGGCTTAACTTTTAGGGCTCTGTGAATCAGGCTTGGATGGAGGTTCACTTTTCTCCTCAGTATTTAGCTCTTCTATGCAGTGGCTGAGCGAGATTGGGAACCTTTTCTTGGATGAAGAATTTTCCTTATGTCCCAGGAAATCTATTTATTCAGTTCATTTATTTGCTCCTATCACCATTGTCTTGGTGCATATATCATTTTTTCTCAAAAATTTCAAATTATTTTACGTTAACCAGGAAACAGACATTACTCCTATCAGAATCAACTGCAACAGTAAACCCAGGAATTCATGTTTGTGCAGTGCTTTCAACATCGATTGTACTAATAAGTATTAAGTATGTTATGCTGACTAAGCCCTCCTGCAAAAAGCTTACGTTAAATGGAGGACCTTCAGGGCATAGTGTAAAGACCAACAGGACACTGGATCTGTCCCACCAACAGGCAATTAAACTCCTGGTCTAGGGCCCTCTACTGAAAATATCCTCACATTTGATCTCCTGTGTAAGGTAGATCCAGAACATCTACTGAACACTGAGTATTGCAGTTAGAAGCCAGTGCAGTCACTGAAGCACTGATGTAATGTGCTCTCTTCAGTTTAATCCACTTGCCCCACCCCCAAATGAGTTATCACATTATAAAGCAGCTGTAGTCTCTGAATGGTCTGTCTTTCCCGGTAATCTACTTTTGGAGGTGGTAACTTGGCATTGTGCAGATCTACTGAAGAAAAATAGCCCCAATCATCTAGCTAAATACAGATTGGAAAAACCATCAGGGATTCCAGGAGCAAATGGTGATCCAGCTCCTTGAGTTGCATGCTTTGTTGGCAAAAGTGTTAGGGCCACTCCTCGAATCAGAAGGGCTAACATTTTCCTTGCCATATTCTGTCGGTGTCCTCTGACCAAATCAGCATCACCATAGTCTTTCCTGGATAGGTTATTTTCAAAAGTCCCTCTCTCTGTAAGTATGTAGGGCCCTGATACTGTAAACCTTTATGCATTGAACTAAATGAGCTGACTTTTTTTTGTTCCAGAAGGCTTGTCTACACTTAAAACACTGCAGCTGGACTGCTTCAGTGAAGATGCTATCTACACTGCTGGGAGGAGTTCTCCTGTTGGTGTAGATACTCCCGCTCCCTGGGAAGCGGTAATTAGGTTAATGGTAGAATTCTCCCATTAACTTAGCACTGCCTACTCAGGGGAGAGAGAGGTCAGTTGATCGGGGGTGTGTGGATTTTTCACACCCCTGAGTGACTTAATTATGCTGACTTAAACACAGTGGTCTGGTCCACGCTAGGAAATTGACAGTTCAAGGTCTTAATCACAGCAAAAGCAGCACCTCGTATATCCTCAAACTTGTAGTTGAAGAAATCGGTGCACAAAACCACCACTTGAACCAGCAGCTGCTCTCAAAATTCTTTCTTCCTCTGGTGGTGGCAGCATGGAAGAGACTTATGTGCAGCCTGCTGTCTTTTTGAGAGAGCTGTGCTTTGCAATGCAGCCCAGTTAACTCAGTTCCAGCAGGGAACAGGAAGTGTGCCATTTTAAAGAGCTGTGTTTAGAATGCTGCAAGGTCTCTTCCTCTTGCTGATACTTCTGGTATTTACATAAATACTTTCATCTCCTCAATGAAAGACAAAGTGGAAAAACTGGTGGAAAGTTGTTTTTATTACTCTTAGGTATGGGTATTCGATATTTAATCTGAGGATGCAGTGCTACAGCAGCACTGCCATTTGAATCTGTTGATTGTCTTAGCTTGATTTTATACAAGTTGCTCTGACTTCCTATAAACTAAACTGTTTTCTCTTCTATATAGAATGTCTGGAGCCAGAATTGTTGCTCACATGGCCCATGTGCTGAAGCAAGGACAGTATGGTCTTGCAGGAATTTGTAATGGAGGAGGTGGTGCTTCTGCGATTCTGATCCAAAAGCTGTAGTCTGGCTGGCTGTTGAAAATACCAAGCCTTAAAATTATATGAGCAAAATAATCTGAATGGTGGTGGCTGTTCCACCCACTTTAACTGTTTGGTTTTCTATAGTATTTCTCTAAAACCTTGATCAGTCATGCTCACATCTGTTTTTTACTTTAAACTAATTTAGTGCAAGTGTTTTTTATATAGTGTGAACTAAAACTTATCAAATTATGGTAAACTACAAGTTGTCACTAGACAAAGATTGTATGCTTACTCGGGATATAGCTGTTCCATGGATGATTCACAAAGATACCCCTGCAAGTAATTATTTGAATGAAAATTGTTTTCTTCAGTGGGTAATGAACTGATATTAAATCATTCATAGCTCTTAAAATGGACACATAGCTTAAGTGCTCAATTTTTTATTTAAGCCTGTAATATCTAGTTGAATTTTTTTTCCATGAAAATCACCTGGCAGTTACTTACTTACCTGAATCTTGCTGTTGGAACATATCTTTACAACAGGAGCATGAGTCTAGCTTGCCATCAACTGTTTAGACTTCTAAGATTAGCTACAATGCTGGAGGAGTCTTTAAATCAGTTTTTCATTAAGGATTTCCACAGCACTTTGTTTAGCATTGTTAAAATGAGTAACTGACATCATAGAACACAAGTTTGTCAACTACAGCTGAAAATATTTAATCTTTAAAAATTATGCACAGATAATTTGGCATTTCTCAGAGGGCCTTTTTAGGTTAGCCAGAGATAAGTGTTCACATGGAGAGTTAACTAGTATAACTATATCCCTTTAAGTTCATACCCTACTTTATACAACTACAAGTTCCTGTGAGACAAGCCCATCAATTTGTGGTATCCAAAAAAGACTGGCTGACAATTGCTTGTGTTCAAGTGAACTATTGTCACTTTTGTGCTAGTTCAGGAGCAGTTTTAAAAAATTTGGCCTTCTGGCTTGAATCTGTACTACAGTTTTCAGGAATATTTTGAGCTGAACAGATCTCCACATGCAAACTTAGAAATGATCTAAATATGTATTTTCACTGAAGAGTCTGCATATGGTTTGAAGATATCAGTAGACTAGGTGGATGCAATTCTTAGGCAGCTTTGAGGGGGTAAGAAGTGAATTAAGAAGCGAAGAAATGACCAATTCTCCTCTAGTTTTCCTAGTACTAGCAGTAATGTAAACTTTTAGTTCAAGTGTTTTAGCTGATTACCTACAGTCTTCCTTAGCTTTTTTTTTTTTTTTTTTTTTTGTGCTTAACTTCAGTGGTGGTCTTCACGTGTGAAAATTTGCAATCACTAGCAGATAATCATACCAAATTGCCAACAGCACCAATTAATGTTTAACCTGAATGAATAATTTTAGTATTTAGATATTCTTAAAATTCCCACTGCTACCGAAGAGGTCTTTTAAAAAAGATTTCTAAAATCACAGCCAACATGTGTACAAGTCCAATGCACTGCAAAGAGCAGGAGCCTGCTGCTTGCTTGTTTTTTTTAAATATATAAAGGCTGTGTGTATATGTTGCACTACCAGTCTCCACTCCTTGACTTCTAGGAAAAGAACACCTGTAAGAAAAGATTTGGTCTTTTGATTCAGAAGTTGTACTGAAGTTGTTAATTAAATTTTGGCAGTACCCTAGTCTTGTCAAGAAACAGATTCTGGCAATAACCACTCAAAGGTGAGGCAAGTAACTGGTTCTAGTACACAAGGTATTTGACTAAAACATCAATTTTGTGTCTGTGGAAATTGACATTGATCTAAGCACCTATGAAACTTAAAATCAGAAGTAACTTCAACCCTCATCTACACAGCAACATTTCACTCTGTCATGACTATGCTACCTTCCTTACAGCAGCTTTAAATTGATTAGTTTCACAAGTCTTGCAGTCTAACCTGTTTGTGTTTGGTTTTTTTTGGGGGGAGGGGGAGTGAAATCGGCTACAAATTCTAATTGGAGTGGGTAGTTGCTAGATAAGCCCTCTGAGCCTTTAGAGACTGACTGACTAAAAATAATTTCAGAAGTTGCAACTTGATATTCTTAGAGTCAAGTGTTATGTCTTTGAATATTGTTCTTTATCAATAGGTCATGTCCACTCCAGAAAAGCCTATACTACTGATAAGAGTAAAGTAATACTGCTTACTATGTGTAAAACTTCAGAGGAAGAATACTATGGGTTAAGGATTGCCTCTTTCCTTAGAGGCACCCTTAGCTATCATTTTTCCAGAATTAAGGAAGTTGAAGGCTTTGTGTAAAATAGGTACTGGAAACATTAAGTCATTTGTGCAAGAAAGGTGTAGTGTCTCTTCCCAAAAAGAAAATTCAGCTATGCCATTTCATGGTTTTTTGTTTCTGCAAACAGATCTGATCATTTAGCATTAACGCAGTCCTTTGAACATGCAAAGTGAAAGTGAACTGAATACCAGCATAGGACTAGTAAAGGGCTGTTTGTTACACAAAATCAATAGACAAACATCTGGATTAAAACCAAAATGTTTATTCAAGCCATAAATGCTATGCAGTACTAAGTGAGTGGATGGGTTTAATATAAACATCTGCTGCATAATTGGTTCCTTAGGAATCCTTGGATGCTATTTGAAACATTGCCATGTCACCATACAGTTCTTACAAGAAAACTATTACATTGTTCAATAATATCAAGTTGAGAACAAAGAGGAAACACACCACTGCCAGTGAAGAAAATTCCGCAGAACAAGTTAGGCCTTATACCATTTAGAGTAGGGATTAGGACTAGTGATCACAAGAAAGTTATTTGTGTATCTACCACTGTGTAGGATGCATACAGAGGAGCTTTGCCCTGCCACCTTCTGTTAATCACTGTTGCACTGCCCCACCAGCATGATCTACCTTTATTTTGAGCTAACAGCCTTTAAGTAGATGAAACAAGAAGCTACCCTGTTGACAATGCAAAATAGAGTTGAAAGAATCATCTTTTCCATTAGAGTATTTTCGATTTTTAGTCTCACCAAACCCAGGAGAGAGAAGGCGTGCCCTGTTCAGAAATACTGTTAGAGATTTCTAACAATCTCTAAAAACTCACTACCTACACAAGTGAACTATTTTACTCAAGCTGTCACTGACTGTTCTTTTCCTTGTGCTAGGCCCTAAATCAAAACTCACTACCTATTTGAGATGGTTGGGTTTTTTTTTCTCCCAGCAGCAACTGTGTTCATTTGAGTACATGGCCTTTACTAAATTAGCTAGGGTATTTGGATTTCAGTTACCAAAACTTCCATCTCAATACAACATAATGCAGGAATGTTCCACCGCTGGGCTGCAACTGATATGCGTGGATACAGACCTGAGCCATGTGAACTAAACCCCTTTTCACTGTTGAGAAAGGAAAACTACTTATAGTCTGGCTATTAAAATTTTAAATATTTAAAACTTTGCTATTTTAAACAATTTCTGCACTTCAGAAGATACCAAGATCTGCATTTGGGAACTTAGTTGGCTAAGTTGGTAACTGCTGTTTAAGATTTTGTAAAATTCTTGGGCAACCGTATTGGAAGATAGTACACTTTGGGGGAGAGGAAGAGACGACTTGTGTTTGTGCCTGTTGCTCTCTCCTTTCGGATGCAAGTTAGTTCCATGCAGTTTTAAAAAGTAAAAAAGCCTTTGACAGAACATGGTGTGGAGGGGTAGGGGAGAACTCTACTACAAACAAATGAACAACAGTCTGATTTGAGAACGCCCCAATACCTGTAAATGATGATCCAAATGATTAATTTCCTAGTTCTTCTCTCAACTGCCTTGTTTAAAATCAGCAGTGCTGCAAGGCTTAGAAATGCTGAGCTACAGAATCACTGCCCTCAAATTCACAAAGTGACTAAGCAATTTAGATGGGTAAGTAAAGAACTTTGCAGAATATAAACATCTGGCGTTATAGGAAACAAACTAAGAACATTTGTTTACAACTCTTCTCACAATACATTTGTACAATACTTACATTATCCAAACAAGTCTACCTGTACAGTTTTGTAAATAAATGGCTCTACATCACTGTAAGTGCTTTCTCAAAAATAAAATATACCAACTTAGAATTCTATTTACAAACTAGCAACCTGCTTCAGAAAGAGCATGATTTTGCTATAAAGTGAAACTTCAGTGCACTGAAAGTGCAGCTTTCCCTTTACAAAGCGACACCATGTTTTAAATAGTCACAGTTCAACTATTTTATTCATCATAATGCAAAGATAACAAGAACTTGTCCACATCCATTCCAGCTGGAAAACAATGTGGCAGCTTCTTTTTCTGTTGGGAGAAGGAAAGGCTCATGTTAAACACCAAAATCATGGAGGTGGAAAAGTTTGCAAATTTCTTACTTTTGCTTCATGCTTCCCCATCCACCTGCTGAAGCAGTAAACACATGACACTTATTCAGAGTACCACATCCTTGTATTAAATTGTAGAAGTGTATTTTAATTGAGCAGTGTAGTATTGACCATGCACAGTGTGATTAAGGGACTGGGGGAGTAGATTAGGTTGCAGTTCCAACTCATTTGCTTGTTCTGTGGCCTTGGACAAGTCCCTTTGTTTCTGCCTTAAGTTTCCCCATCTGTAAAATATGGACCATGCTTACGCACCTTTGTAAACCAATGAAACCTCTGGATGAAAAATATTATAGGACTAAGTATTCCGAATTACAAAAGCTACAGAATGTAGCCTGTGCCCTCACAGTTTACACGGACTGCTTTAATGCTTGATCTAGAATAATGCCTTCGAAATTCATCAATGGCTCAAACTCCCAAGTTTCATTAAAGATAATATTTCAAATGTAGCAAAAAGAAAGTATGCCACGTCCTGGGTCTACCACTATACCGAGGCTGTGGGAAAGGGATTGCATTCCAGATCTGTCTTTTTAGCATAAAATAAGTTCTCTTTTTCTACAATGAGTAAGTTTCTAACAGGCTAATTTGACCTTCACACACAGTTGCCAACAAAGTTACTGGGAGTTGCTCCTGTGTGTGTGAGGTGGTCTGAATCCTAAGAAATATTTTGTTAGTTACGATGAGGAACAGTGGGCTCAAGGAGCTTTGTTACTGATGCAAGGAATTCATTTAGTGGGTGTTGGGATTTGGGCTCTCAGCTCTTTACCATCCAATGCTGGATACATATTGGTGCTAAAAAAAAAAATTAAGTTGACATTTTTAAAATAAAAAATGAATTTATGTACTTGCCTTTATTTTCTTCTTTTTCACAGGTGTTGTAGAGCTCTGAAGTTCCTTTTTACTAGCAGAACGGGAGTTTCTCTCACATTCATTCAAGTCCTCCAGTTTCCTTTTTTTTGCTGTGCTTCTCACTGATCTAAATTGTTGTGTGTTGTCTTTCAGGGGAATCATAGTATTAGTCCTTGCAATAGCAGCCCGTGATAGAATCATCAATGTATGGGCAGCCATACTGACACTGTTTTCACTACCTGTTTCACTAGCCGGGCTGCAGGCAGGCAAGTCTGGAGTAGCAGGCGGGACCATTATTCTAGGGGTTGTACTCTCTTCAGTGTAACGTCTACAAGTTGGTGTCCTTACGCTGTCTGCGATATCCTCTGTATGTGTATCCCCAACTCCTGATGGTGTACGGGGTACTGGTAAATCCCCATTTTCAACCACTTTGCTAGCAGGGCTGTGCCACTGAATGCCATGTAACATCTCCACAGCTTGTTTAGTTAATGGACTTGCCAAACTAAG
The DNA here is from genome assembly GCF_007399415.2 of Gopherus evgoodei. Classification (NCBI taxonomy): domain Eukaryota; kingdom Metazoa; phylum Chordata; order Testudines; family Testudinidae; genus Gopherus; species Gopherus evgoodei. Next base: position 33,320,316 of record NC_044322.1, read on the forward strand.
GCTGTGGTTGGAAGGTTTTGTTTGGTCTCTTTTTGGTTCCTTTGAAGATAGGGAAACAGATCCTGAAGTTTTGCTGTTCACATTTGACAGTGATCCTTGTTTTTTGTTCTGTTCTTGCACTGAAGCAACAGTTTTTTCATTCCAAAGGCCGACATTCTTTTGGCCATTTGACAGTTTTGCAGCATCCTGGTTCTTTTGTTTTTCATCAACATCCCTTCTTAATTCATTCTCTTTATTCGCTGTTGTCTTGTGAAAGGAATCTAATGCGAGTCCTGCAGCCACAGCCCTTCTTTCAGGCTGTGCGTCTTTCACAGCTGCATTTCTGCTACCACCAATCTCAGCCTTACATAGAATTCTAGGCAAAGTTTTATCCTTCTCTCGTTTGTTGGACTGTGTTTTAACAGAGGCAGATGCAGCATTTGGAGAATCTACTGCATATAAAGGATTTTCATTCCTTTCTTTTTGTAATGAGCTCTTAGTATTTTTAACTTGAGTATTTCCTCCTGGAGTAGATAAAGCACTATCAAAGCAAAGAACTCTCCTGTGGCTTTCATTCGGTTTGGAATTTGAACTTGTGGGCTCTGCTGGTACAGTAAGAGAACTCTCTTCCAATTTCCTTCCCAGGTCTGCAGAGGCATTCCTGTCTGAATTTCCAGTCCTGACAAATGGGATAGAAATATTTCAGCAACATAATTTTGATTTATATTACACAAGTTTTTCAATCTGTTTTCTGTCCCTTTAAAGCTATTTCTCAGTGTTGTAAATGTAGCTTAACATTTGCTCAAATTGCAAATGAAAATGTGTATTTGGGTGAGAGCCTTCTAAGGGTTTTGTCCAGTAGCACGTCCTTTATGTTTTACTATAGGAACACTGAAGTGACTGGATAAGGGCATGAGCAATCAATGGGCTGATGAAGCCAATGGAGAAAAACTGGGTGGATCATTGTAGTTCTTTAACTGAAATGACAAAACTTAAGATGAAATATACGACACACTGTGGAAACTCTCACTCCTCCTTTCAGAAATCGCAACACGCTACCCCCTTGGCAGGGTGCAAGTAGAATTTATATGACTAACACTGATTAAAACTAAGCAGAGGGTTGAATACTCCAGAACAATGGAGTCTCAAATCTTGCCTCTGTGTTTCTCCATCAAATACAGAAGAGAGCACCCACCACTTTACATGTACAATAACAGAAGTGTATACATTGGGATATATGTATTTCATTGTAGTCTTTTATCTACATCAAACATACTATGAAACAGAAAATTTAACTTACTTAACTTCCTTTAGGTTTTCCTCCATCTTTCCAGTGTGTTTTAACTCATTTTTCTCTACATTCAATACTTCAGAAGTAATTTTAGTCTGAGTACTCTTCACTTCTGAAACATTTTTTTCTTCTGATTCTACTCTCAATTTATTGCCCTCCTAATTTCCTCCCTTTTACTCCCTCCCTCTTTCCCATGTGGTCTTTTCAAATTCCTCCCTGCAAAAGTTGCAATACGGAAGGCTAATCAGGGTGGACTTGATTTAAATAATCAGTTTTAATCAGCTTTTCCATTTATACTTCAGTTATTTTCAGAAGGAAGGGGAATTCTCTCATTGGCTGATAGAACCATTAGAACATCTTGATTTACAACTAAAGATAGCCTTTACCCTAGATTGGGTTCACCTTTTTGCTACCTAGGAAAGTACACTGTACCTACATACATTTAGCTAAGCAATTATACAGTTTAATATTTTCATACTCTTATACATTTTTAGTATGTTAGAAAATGATGAGTGAGGCTGCTTGTTTACTAAATTAACTTTTAGGCCATGATTTGTGTCAAGCTGCATTAAGCATAAAAAAAAATTATTAAACAAAACAACAAACGTTTTGATGAAAGTTTTATGTATCAAAAACATGTTTCACATTTATAACTAAATGATTTCTTAAACAGAGATTAACTGTAGTCAGTGAATTAAACTGATGATTTCAGGTCAGCCTGGGAAAATGTTCAAATAAGCTCCTGTCACTTTCATTTAGGCATAAATTCCTAGTCTTGCCTAACTCACTTGAAAATGGACAGCCTCCTGGCTTATTGTGACATATTTATAAAGCTTGATTTCAAAAGTTAGATGTTTTACCCTTCTTTTTTTCTTTATACAGAAAAGCCTTTAACTCAAAGCTTTTAACACAGGCTCATGGATTCAGCATATTTATTTTTTATTTAAAATATAATAATAAATTTAGCCTTAACATATTTTGAATTAAATTCACATTTCTTTTTAAACAAGAGTTTTTAATATGAAAAAATTGATTTTTATTTAAAAAATATTTAATTTTTATCTACCTTGCTGCTAATATTGAACTCTGGTCCTCTTCTCCCCTGCCTGACTAAAATACAGAGGAATATTCCTGATTCTACCATCTAGTATAGTTATGAATTGACCCCAGTTATCCTAACAAATACAAAATTAGCACCTTCTCCTGCAGGACCAGCCTAACATTCCTTCCCCTCATCCTTCAAGATCTTAGTAAGGTGTGGAAAATCAATTATATGTTTAAAACCCTCCAATAAATGTATCTGGCACTCTTGATGCCCGTGACTCAACCGAGCTGGGGATGAGGGCTGTGAAGTAGGGCTGGGAATGAGAGGTTCAGGGTGGAGGAAGGGGTTCCAGATTTGGGAGGGGTTCAGGGCTAGGTTTGGGTGGGGCAGAGGATTGGGGTGCAGGGTTACCTCCGACGGCTCCTGGTCAGCAGTGCAGTCAGGATGCAGAGACAGGCTTCCTGCCTGTCCTGGCGCCATGGACCGTGCTGCGCGCCCTGGAAGCAGCTAGCAACAGGTCCAACTCCTAGGCGGTGGTGCTCAAGAGGCTTCGCATGACTCTTGCCTGCAGGCACAGGCCCCCCCAGCTCCCATTGGCGGTTGGCAGCGCACGGAGCCCTGTGGCCCCCCTGCCTAGAAGCTGGACCCGCTGCTGGCCACTAGCCTGCCTTAGCTGGGCTACATCGCTGATGGGACTTTTAATGGCCCGGTGGGCAGTGCTGACCAGAGTGACCCAGTGCCTAACATGCTGCGACCCAATATTGGGTTGTAACCCAGAGTTTGAAAAACACTGCACTAGCCTATGGCTATCACTGACTGGATTGGAGCCCCATTAATGCTGGCATACAATCCTCTGTATCTGGGGCCAAGGCTCCAGGTTAAAAACAAAAAATAGCAAGAACTGCTGGGTACAAGAAAGGAGGAAAATAACCACAAATAGTTAATTCACAAATGTTTGTGAAGTTGCTTTTCCAAAAGAAGTTATGAAGGGATCTGCAGAAGCTGAAATAAAGCAAGACTGAAGAAGTATTTGTGCTAACCTTTGTACTCGAGAACTTGGATGGCTCACAGGCTTTGCCGTACTGGTTACCAGTTTTCCTGAAATGGTGAGGTGTAACAGTTAATAAATTGAAAATATTCAAACTACTCTTAGAGCTGGTACCATAGGAATATCCCACTTGTTCACACCTCTTCGCATGTTAAAAAAAATCCAAAGAGCAACCTGGTGATACCATGACACTCCATAGTATGTTTTATAGTTTTAATAGTTACTGGATTATGAAAATATCTGAAACAGAAAAATAGCCAAGGGCAACCAATTATACAATTTTAGTTAAAACAACTTGGATATATACCGTATATACTCAATCATAAGCTGGTTCATTTATAAACTGACCTCCCCAAGATGGATAAGTAAAAATGGAAAATTTTTATAACCCGTTCATAAGCCGAACCTATAATTCAGGGGTCAGCGAACTTTGGCTCCCGGGCCATCAGGATAAGCTGCTGAAAGGCCAAGATGGTTTGTTTACCTCGAGTGCCCGCAGGCACGGAGGTAAACCTAAATAAACAAAGTGTCCCAGCGCGCCAGCTGCTTACCCTGACGGGCCAGGACAGCAACTGGTGGGGAAATTTTTGGGGGGTGAGAAGCTGAGAGTCGGAGTAACCCCTGTGACCAACACCCACATGATCCCACCCCTAGCCTGGGACCCCCACACTCTCCCTATCCCTTCCCACTTTATCTGGGGAGGGCCAGGGGAGGATGTCTCTGACTTGGTTGGAGCTGCTCTAGCAGGCTGGGCAGCGTGCTCCGGCGGGCCAGACTGGGCGGCGCGGCTGCAGCCTGTTCCAGTGGGCTGAGCTGGGTGGCACAGCCGTAGCATGCTCTGGCACCTAGGCGGCGCAGCCACAGCCTGCTCGGGGGGGGGTGTCGCCCAGCATGGCTGCAGCCTGCCAGCCAGAGCTGCAGCTGCTTCGGAGGCTGGGTGGGGAGCAGCGTGGCCAGAAGCGGAGAGACTCTGGCCCCGCTTCTTCCCTTCTGGCTGTGCTGCCTCTCCTTGCTCCCTCTGTTGAGGGAAGGGGCTGTGTCCCACCTCTCTCTCTCTATACCGGTTCATAAGCCGATCCCCGTCTCTGGTGCTTCTGTTTTTACTAAAAAAATTTGGCTTATGAACAAGTATATACGGTAAATGTAAAATGTACAGGACCAGGGAAAAAATTAAATTACCTCCAACTATCTTGTTACAATTTGCCATTGAAAGAAGCAATCCTTCATAATGCAGAGAGAATGTATCCACATGTTTAATATAAAATTATATATAAAATGGGGGAGGGGGAGGTTGCACTGGTACATTACATTTTTACTATGTACATCTGACTATTGCTATTTAATAAGAACTGATAGCGTTACTCCTGGGGAAATTCTGTGGACTGTGCACCCACAGAAAACGTCAGGGAAGCTGCACGGGAAGAGGGACGACCATGGGTGCAGATTTGGGGGGGGGGAGGATTGCTCCCCCAAACAGAGGCAAGACTTGGGAGGGGCACATGAGGTTATGTGCCACTGAGCCCAGAGCTGCCCATCTGAAGGGGTCCTAGTGCCAGTTGTGCTCTGCTTCTGTGTACTCGGAGCCTTCCTCTTTTCTGTGCCACAGCAAGTACCCGCGGTGGGGCTGGGTAAGGGAGGGTGGGGAGAAGAGGCAGTGGGGAACAAAGGGGTATGTGGAATAGTGTAGGGAGAGGGGAATGTGGGAGTGAGGCAGGTGCCGGAACTGGGGGTGCAAAGTGGTTTCCATTATATTCAGAGTTTACAGTTTGGTTCAATGGCTCTCAGAACCTCCACTATACAAATTGTTCCAACACCCCTGAAGTGAGGGGAAGAAAAGGGGATAGGGGAATCGCAGGGGGAAGTGGGAGCCTGGCAGTGGCATCCCCTCAGCAGTAGCTTGGACTCCCCCATTAAGCAGGCCCATTGAATCCTCACCCTGATAATCCCTACCTCCCTACACCTGGACCCCCCCCCACACCCAGACCCTCCCTGCTGAGCCCCAATCACCTTCACCTGCAGACTCCCACTGTCCCTGCACCTGAAAAATCCCCCTCTCCCAAAAAGCCGCTGTGCATCCAGATCTCCCACTGAGCTGCCTGCACCTAAATTGCCCCACACAGAAACCTCTCACCCCACACCTGGATCCTCCCACACTAAGTCCCTCCACACTTGGATCCTGCTGAGCTGAGCCTGCCCACCCACACCTAGTGCACCTGGCACAGAGGGGCACAGCCCTGGGATGCTTCTGGGGCAGGCCCAGCCCTTGCACTGTGTCAGGGTCAGGTCCAGCCTCACTGCCGAGTACTTGTAATGGAGGAGGTGAGGGCTTCAGGGTGAGCTCCCATCTCAATGTGGCCAGTGGTCTGTGCTCCCCACTGTCATGCTAGAGCCACATATTACTGACAAACAGAATTTGCAGATTTTTCAAATATTGTGTGTAGAAATTTTAATTTTTTGATGCAGAATTCCCTCAGGAGTACAGTGTGCTCAGAGCTGTTGGCCATTCTGCCTTACCGTTTCTATTTCAATGTGGTTTTGATCAGATAAATATTTATGGCAAGAATTGTTTTTATAAAATAATTAAAATGACAACTGTGAATGCATTCAAACAGGAGTCAAACATGAAGTAATCAATTCATTCTTCAGAAGAGTTATTTTGGCCACAGAAACATACTGAATGGCTACAATAAAAAGCTGGAAAAAACTACCCACGCTTGACTTAGAACCTATAAAGATTTTGTAAGGCTGGCAGTTTTTTATTTGTAAACTGAGCATATCTGATAGTCAGTCATTAAGACAACAAACAAGAACTCCCTTAAGGCCACTCTGAAAATTTGATTTTCACAGAACACCACTTTAAAAATTTCACATAGTCAAATTAAATGGCTCCAGAAATTCCAATTTTTGTTAAGCCTTATACAGCTCAAGAAGTTTAAGCACTGTACCTGTATTTGACTTGTTTCTTGCTCCGGCGGTCTTCTGAGATTTGGGAGGAATGGGTATTTTAGGAATACTTCTGTTGCACATAGGATTTGCTATAGGCATGTGTAGAACCTTCAAAGAATCAAAGTATCACATTAGGGTTTGTTTGAAACAATTTAATTTTGAGAACATGAAGATTTATTAGTAATACTTTACCTGGCGGGGAGGTGCTGAGAAGGTATTTCCACTTTGTCCCACTACTGATACGGGGATCATCCCCACCATTCCTGGTAGAACAGGCTGCACTGGAGAGGCAATTATAATGGCAGAACCTAAAAAATTAATTATTTTTATAGAATAAAAATTAAAATATTTCAAAAAAGAACAAATGGGTCCTCAGACTGATCTTTCCCCTGGATAGTTTTATAAAACCCAAGTGGGGTGAGGTGAGGGTGGAGGGGGAGAAAGCCATTTCACAACCAAGCTAGGAATGTTTACTATGCATTATTGATCCTAGGCTATGAAGCTTCTGTCTGCCTGATGGACAAGAGACATAATATCGGAAAATTACTTTAGCAGACTAACTGTAAAATAAAGACTATGTAGAGCAGAGTTTCCTCTTCAGTTGAGCGACTGCAAATAAGATACAAAATTCAAATGCAGAAAAACATGCAGATTTTGAATAGGGCAAACCACATATACATAGTTCAAAATAACAAACACTAGTTAAACAGATGAACACCACCCTGAAATTCTGCAAACTGGAGATATTTTTACACTGATCTCTGATCACATGGAAACAGCTGCAGACCAGTGAAGGGATGACCATAAATTACATTCACATCTTTGCAAATATATTTATCAAATTGTATGTTGATGGTAGTAGCTTATCTATTATCTAAACAGGACTTACTTTCTTGTTATTTGATTTGACATTTTAAAAATATTTTCTAAAAACACTGTACCGCTTTCACTGTACGGGTATAAACAGTATAGATCACCTTTATCCTGGTATAACAGCATCCACACTAGGGCTTTTACAGGTATGTATAACTATTTTGGTAAAAGAATCATGTCAGTAAGCAAAATAACTGTACTGGTACCAGGCCTTAAAGAAAACACTATTGAAATATGGCAGTCACTTGAGAAGGGAAAAAGATTACTATGATATAACTAGCTAGTCATTCAGTCTAAGACAAGTACCAACACCATGCAGGAAAATAGTTCAAATACAGGACAACTAAGAGATTTACAAATAACTTATTAAAAGATGTATCTTCTGATTTGCTGCTGGATAAATCAATCAGAAGCATATATGACCCTAGTTTTCCTATTTGAATTAAATGTGTCCTTTCGATTTCAGCCCATCATTTGTTTTATACTTGGTATTCAGACTGAATACTCCATGCTTTCTATTGAAGAGGGAGTATAGATAATAATCTGGGATATTCAGAGAAGTGTTTTGAAAGGCAGATAATCCGACATTTGAAAATCGGGTCCAGTGAGGTAGACAGTGCCAATGTTTTATCTCGGGATGTTTTAAGGAAAAGTTAACTAATCCTTCTGGCCTGAAAAAAACAAAAGATCCCTTCCAGCATTACCATTTCTATAATTACGTGATATTTGCCCCAAAAAGTCAGTCCAACTTTTCAAATCAGTATACACCATAGCTAGAAGTAAATAAAATAATAAATACACAAATATACTTGCAAGTTATTTAAATGCCTCGTTAGTTTGAAGTGGTAGATAAACTGATTCATAGACACCACTTTTAATACATTTACATGGATAAATGAAAAAGTAAACACTATGTAAATATTCAGTGAATGCTTTTAACCAAATTACCTTGTGAAAAGTTTGGAGATACAGTCTGATTCATTGTAAACATGTTTGATCTAGGAGGAGTCTGTAACTGTTGTGTTGCTGGAGCTTGGGCAGCAAGTGGCACGGAATTGCCAGGCAACACAACAACATTAGATGGAGTTACAGTAGTGCCCAGTGTGGTTGGATCGGTCACACAGGTGGCTATATAAAGGTTATTTGAATTGCCAAAAGCTGTGCTTGTTGCCGGCATCAACTGTATAAATCCCCCATCCTTGGAAAGATGAGTTGCACCAGCAACTGAAAAAACAGTGCAATCTTCATTCTGGATATTAGCTGTGCTCACAACAGGGTCTTTAGGTCTGAGCACAAGAAGATTCTGCTCTGCCGAAGCTGAGTCCCCAGCTCTGTCAGACTCTTCTGAAGTTACACATTTGGATAGCCCCGTAGTTTTGGCTGGAGAAGATAGTATTATAGTTGGCAAATTTTCTCCAGTGATGCTGGAAACTGCATTGTTTAACTCGGTGTCAGATGAAATAAATGGGTCATCACTGATGATGATTTTGAGGGACACTATACTAGAAGGATCTACATCCACAGGCTGACTGCTAGAAGAACCACCACCAATACTTTTGAACTCAGTGCTAGACTCTTCTGTCAAGCATGCAGTTTCTAGTGGAGGGATATGGCATGCTTCAGATACAGTAGGATTACTTTCAGTGGATACTACAGAAATTTCTGTACATCCATCATCACCTGAAGAGAAAAATATAGTCTCAGCATCTGTTTCTGTAGAAGATGAAGGTTCTTGCATTTCCACTTGTGTTCTCCCAGAGTCTGATGACCCTGAATGGAAACTTAAATCTTTTGTAGAAGGCTTATCAAGTGTAAACTGATCACCTGAATGAGGTTTGTTGGAAGTATCTACAACTTCAAGCTGCAACTCTGTTCTCGTCAGATCTGATATATTTACAGATCTTTCAACACAATCCAACACCATTTTATCCAGGTCTTGACAGTTAGAATGGTGATTAGAATTTTGTTGTAAAGTAACAGGCAACATGGGTGTTTCTTCTGATATATCCTTTTCATTTTCACCTGAGTCTCCTGATTGACTACACTTGGATGCATTACTTTTTTTTAGCATCACACTGTGATCAGGGCTCCCGTGAGAGGGACTTATATTTGTTTTTCCAGATAACGAAGTATCTGGTGATAAATCACACTCACTTGTTCCCAGATATGTTCTGTTTTCAATAGTTATAGTATCTTCATCAAGGGAAGCCAAGGAACTCTGTGGAATATCAGAATGATCATACTCCAAACCGGCTGTATTCTGACCATTATGATTTAGTGCATCTTTTTCAGTTTCCATAGCTGTCTGACTTTTGGATACTAATTCAGCCGACTCTTTATTACTGTAGGATCCCACAAAGTGTTTGTTTTGTTCAGTACCAGAATTCTCTCTTTGGTTAGAGTCAGTCAAATCAGGCACAGATTCAAAGGCAATTTCAAGCTCACCAATTTGTTCATCGTTTACTGTTTTAAGGTTATCAGTCTGTTTCTTCTGTTTACTGCTTCCATGAGATTGTTCACAAGTTACACTTTTGTTAGTGGTGTCATCACCATCATTACTGTTCTTCAAGGCACATGATACTTCTTCTGAATGATTATCTGTACAGGACTGAGCCTCTCTGGAATGATCACCTGCAAAATAGCAGTTGGGTTGTTTCAATATTTCTGTAAATTTTATTATTTCAGCAAATTAGTCTCTTACTAATGTAATAACAGGTGTTAACTGTCCATCAGTCACTGCAATGACAAATGGTTTCATAAGTGACATACTGAAAGCAATATTTTAGGCATAATTCTTGGGCAGCAAAAACAATGACTTCTAATTTTCAGTTTTATTTTGAAATTGACCCCCAACTTTCTCAGTATTTTTTACCTACCTTCCTTCATCTTCCATGCAATGTACTTTTCCCTCTCTCCCAATTTTAAAACTGATTAGAAGTTATATTGAACAGAAAGTTGGAGTGCAGAGGTCAGTTTGTATAAACATTTTATTTAATTCCTTGGTTATAAGTATCTGGCTCACAGCCCCATCCCCCAGACAAATGTATCCCTTTTGTTGCTTGTCCTTCACAGTATTTTGTATGTTACCTGGTAGCACTCCACTGAATGGAAGATGTATATGATACATCAGCAGCAGGTTAATGCTACTTAGAATATCTGATAGCAGTTAGGGCTTTCAATATCACTTTGAAACTACACTATCAATTTTTAACAAAATTATATTAAAAATTACTGGTGATCACTTACCTGTATCAGGAAGTAACCTGAACTTGTAAGCTACAAAGTTGCTTTTTACTAAGTGAATTGTTTTAAAATTAAGACTGAGTAACTCAAAGGTACAATCATTTCCTTCCATCTCTCTTATTTGTATTGTCAGTACCCCAATCACCCTGATTTAGATGTCAAGTCTATTAACACTACAGGTCTGCAGCTGGAGTTATGAGAGTGACAAAGTCTGTATATCCCTAAGGAAAGACGTCAAGTGGTATTTCAGGGGATAGCTAGATGAAACCTTAGTAAATACATTATTAAACCAGAACATAACAGAATGGAGGAAAAGACTGCCACAGCTAGATATTGTACAGCCGTTTCTACTATGGAACTAAGAATCTCACACAAAAACTGGGAGCATTTCTGTTTTATATGAGAAGACAGTTTTGCAAGCACACATATTTCAATTTACAATGCATGGGTGGACTGGTATGCCCATGTGAATCCCCAGCTTCAACAAGGCTCTGCATGGGTGCATCAGTCTCCCTATGCACTGTAAATGGCAGGGCTGAGGGATTATTAATTAAAATATAAAGCCATGAATTGTAGACAATCAACTGTGCAAGTATTTTTGTAATGGAAGAAAACTGATGCCGGAACAGATTTTATAGATATGAATATACTTACTAGCTTCTTGTGTTTCTAAAGAACTTGCAATTGTTTCCAGATTATGGTCATCCACCAACATTGTACCTTCTACTCCATTCTGATTGGAAATGGCATGAGGTGCATTTTTATTAGTCTTGTTTTTACCTATTTCCAATTAGAGCAATAAAAAAATGTAAATAGACATTTCTATCTCAAGTACATAAAATGAGCAGAGTTTAAATTAAAAATTGCACATGTTCAGTATATGCAGACACAAAGAAGAACTATTCACTGATTCTCACTAGAGATCCATCAGTAACTTGAAAACATTTCCAATTTTACTAAGTGCATTGCTGGAACCATATTGATCTGACATAAGAAATAAAAGCTCCAGTTGAATAAAAAACAAAATAGCAAGACAAACATGATCTATATCCTCCTGTCAACAGAAAGCTAAAATTAAGACAAATGTGTAGCCACTGACACACTAAATAAAATAATATTTACATGAAATACTTGAAAGTGAGGCATACGAAATCCAAAGAGATATTAAAATGATGGCTAATCAGATTTGAGGGGAGTGACAGTACAAAATCCACTTCTCCCAGTCTGCAAAGGTACTCTGCTAAATCAATCCTGCTTTTCAAGCCAAGTTTTGAATGCATCACCATTCCGCCCATCCTGTACAGATATGTAAACCCTAACCTACCAGGTTCAAAAAGGTCAAAGAGTGCCTGAAAAGCTGGGTCTGACTCTGTCTGTTCCAGGATGTCCTGTATTGCTTCTTCTGACATGTGGATTTCATTCTGAAAAAATGGTGAAGTTACAAAGAACTGATTTACATACTAAATAATGAGTACAGTAACTCCTCACTTAACGTTGTAGTTATGTTCTTGAAAAATGCTACTTTAAGCGAAATGATGTTAAGTGAATCCAATTTCCCCATAAGAATTTTTTCACCAGACAAAAGACTATATATTCTCTCTCTCTCTCACACACACACACACACACACATTTCCAACAATTTAATACTGTACACAGCAATAATGATCGTGAAGCCTGGCTGAAGTGGTGGAGTCAGAGGGTGGGATATTTCCCAGGGAATGCCTTACTGCTAAATGACGAACTAGCACTCGGCTGAGCCCTCAAAGGTTAACATGTTGTTAACGTAGCCTCACACTCAACAAGGCAGCATGAATGGAGGGAGGAGACAGCATGGCAGAGACAGAGAGACACACTGTGTGTGGGGGGCGGAAGGGGAGGGGGGGCGCACTGCCCCTTTAAGTATGCTGACTGCACTCTAAGTACACTGCCTTTTTAAGTAGATCAGCAAGTTGAGACAGCAGCTGCTGCCAGCAAGCTCCCTCCATCCTGAGCCCTGTCGTGTCCCCACCCTGCTCTGTGGAGATGGGTACACGAGCGGGGGGAGGGTGACATCCTGACATTAGCACTCCTCTTTCCCCACCCCGCATAGCAAGCAGGAGGCTCCTGAGAGCAGCTCCAAGGCAGAGGGCGGGAGCAGCACACGCAGTTGGGGGAGGGACAGCTGAACTGCATGGCAATTGGTAGCCTGCTAGGCAGCTGCAGCACAGGGAACTTAGGGGAGCTTATAGGGAGGCTGCCGGTCCACCCAGGTTCCAAGCCCCCACCAGCTAGCTCCAACAGGCTGCTCTTTCTGCAAGCAGTGGACAAAGCAGGCGGTTCCCAAACAATGTTATAAGGGAGCATTGTGCAACTTTAAACGAGCATGTTCCCTAATTGATCTGCAATGTAACAACGAAACAAGGTTAACTGGGACGATGTTAAGTGAGGAATTACTGTAAAATAAGCAAGACAATAGGAAGCCACAAGACTGAAATGAGCTCCCGTGGTTGACCCCGACACCCAGACCTTTGGGAGAAGCCTTAGTTGTTGCTCATCACAAAGGCCATGTCTACACTACAAAACTAAGTCAACTTCAGTGAAGTCAACATATAATCACTGCAGTAATTAAAGTGGTATTTGACATCTACACTATGCTCCTTCTTTTGGCGGTGTGAGTCCTCACCAGGAGTGCTTCCACCTACTTAACTGTGTGGGGCTAAGCCGTGGTGCTCCAGCGGTCAGAGGTCTGACAGCTGGTGCTCCCCTCCCACCCCCCAACCATGATTGCGGAGCATCTATCATCAAGCAACCATCATCGGGGCACTAGAGAAGACAATTGCTACACCATGCCAACCCATATGGGGGGCACCCCAGTGGTGAGTCAACCCTTCTACAATTCTGTTCTGTCCCAGTAACTGAAGAGGAAAATCTATCTAATTCAGCTGGTAGTGAAGCATAGGATTAGATGAGACTAAATATGCAGGCCCTGACTGTATGTTGTTATTAATTCCTTTTTCTCTGTTTTGTTCCAACTCTAAATAAAAAGACTGTCATAAGGAGGCTGTTGGGCACAAAACCCAGATAAACCTACAGGCGACGAGGTTGGTATACATAGGGCAGTGTACCCAGCACCTGGCCTCAGAATGAAAGAATCACAAATTCTACCTTGAGACAGGGAAGGGCAAGAGGCAGACCACCTGAGGAGGATGCACTCAGATAAACAAGAAAGGGGACATTTAGTCTCATTACCATGACCATTATTGACTTCGGAGCAAGGTATTTATGTTAGGTTTAGCAGGATCCCACATAGCAGCTGTGGATTTATCAGCTCAGATGTGAGTTATTAGGAGTCTACCTGAAGTCCAAAGATTTCATCAATTGAGGATTCCTGTTCTGCAGGACCACTGTCTGTCTGTTTAGGAATGTGAGCAACACTGCCCTCACTAGAACACAATTAAAAATAGTTAGTATAGAATTCAGAAGTAAAACAGGTACACAAGATCAGGATATTTCATACATAAATTTATTACCTGCCCAAAAATTTGTTAATGTTTTCTGCAAGCTTCTCCTGAAGAGATTTGTTGCTCAGGATTTTCTCTCTGGCATTTTCAATGACCAATTGCTATAAAACAGTTTTAAAGTGGTCAAAATGATATTTTTTATAATTACTAGAAAAGGAATATCAATTTCCAATTTACTAGTGAGTTCAGGTTCATGTCCAGGACACTAACAGTTTGAATACACAGAAAAGACTCATAATAATGAGGAAGTTTATCATAACTACTACTGTAACAGACATCTAGTGAGAAGGATCCTAGCAGCCCACTCTCTCTCATGCCCAACTCCCTCCTCCAGAGACAATAAGATCAGAGAAACCTTTGGAGTTTCTCTATGCAGACATCTGTTCCAACTGCTTTTCATGGTAGACACCACCTGTCACTGATACAAACTCAACCTTGATAAAAGTTTATCTCCTTGGCCTTCTAACATCACATGCTGCCCACAGAGACACCCAGATCTATGTCTACATGACAAGTGCAGTGTCTGGATCATATCCAGGCCTAACTGACTAAACACCAATCGACAAAGATCTGTCTGTGATAGCACGGGGAATCCTTGAGCACTGCCTCATTTTGCCCTGAAAGGGAAGATTAAAAACAGACTGATAATTGACTTGACTGTTAATGCTGAGGTCTCTTGAACAGCATCTAAAAGTGCTTCCTCAAGGGTTACCACCTGTCCTCTCTAAGAAGAGCATTGAAAACTCTACCAACAGAAGCCCCAGTATTTCTTTTCCCCCCTGTGTAATTAAGGATTATTGTAGAGTATATGATCAAAGGGAAAAAATAAGATTGTGCACACAACTTCAACTGTAATTCCTGAGTTTCAGCCTCTTACCACGTAACCTTACCAACTCAACATAATTTCTTTAATAAGACATTGCTAGGTTTGTTTGTTTCATTTTAAAAAGATGGGGAGGGGGAAAGGAACTTAAGTAGTTTCACTCTCAGGACCTCAAAGTATGGCTTTCTTGCAAAAAGTAGCAATAATGCACATAAGTCTGAAACTATTTTTGATACCACCAGAACATATTTTTCCAAATACATCTCTACCCCAATATAATGCGACCCGATATATCACGAATTTGGATCTAATGTGGTAAAGCAGCACTCCGGGGGAGGGGGCGGGGCTGCACACTCCTGCAGATCAAAGCAAGTTCGATATAACGCAGTTTCACCTATAACATGGTAAGATTTTTTGGCTCCCAAGGACAGTGTTATATCGGGGTAGAGGTGTATAAAAGAAATTTTCCTATAACTTTTATTAACTGAATCACTTTACAGCCAAAATGACTGAAGAATAATGTTGAAAGATGGCACTAGGTGTAGCAGAGAAATTTGGTTTTACTTTGACCAAGTTATGACCGTTTGGAAATTGCTTGTTGCACATGAACAGTACATTTTGCAGAGGGTTTATATCACTTAACTTGTTAAGCATACAGCTAAAATATCCTGCGTTGCATATGCTACAACAGCTGCAGAGTGAAAAGCATAGGGGCTGTGACAAGCTTTCTAATAAGAACCTTTGACAGTGGACCCACTGAATTTTATAAGGTCCGAGGAAATTCTGCTCTGACACACCTTAGGAGCCTCCAGAAATGTGCAAGAAAGAGATCTCTCCTACAGACTTGTGCTATATGGAACAGGATCCCCCCCCGCCACACACACATACATACGTACTTTCTTCATAGTCAGATGCCTGAATTATATTTGCTTAAGCTATCAAAACCAATTAAAAGTTTGAACTTTGGGCAGACATCAAGACTGGAAAATTTCAGCCTGCAAAGTCAGAGCATCGAATAATTATGAATGACTGAAACCTTAGTGTCAGAGCGGAAACCTGTTTAACCTTAACTATAGTGGTGACTTCTGCTATAATTACTTGAAGAGAAAGCTGTTTGGGGTCAGAATCAAAATTTTGATTCTGGTTCCTATTTTTAATCTAGTATCAAACTATCATTTATGGAAGATATCTCTTTTAAGAAACCCAGTCAAACAGGGAGGACTAATCAGTCCTTTACTACGTTGCTTATCATAACTACAGTAACTCCTCACTTAACGTCCAAGTTATGGTCTAGAAAAATGCAATTTTACGCAAAATGATGTTAGCGAATCCAATTTCCCCATAGGAATTAATGTAGATTGGGGGGGGGGTTAGGTTTCAGGCAAATTTTTTTCGCCAGACAAAAGACCATACAGATATATATAGTATAAGTTTTGAATAATTTTAAACAATTTAATACTGTACCTCACCAATGATGATTGTGAAGCTTGCTTGAGGCAGGGGCATAGCAGGGTCGGGGGACTGCCCCACTCCACCTGCCAAGCATTCCAGTCAGGGAGTGGGGTCAGGGTGTGGGGTTTTCCCCCGCTCTTCCTGCCTGGGGCTCCTGCCGGGGAGCTCGTCGGGAACACAGGGGAATGCAGGGCAGGCAGAGCAGGGCAAGCCCTCCTCGCCACAATCCGGTCCCTGGCAGGAGCACTGGGCAGGCGGAGTGGGGAGAGACAAACAACATTATAAGGGAACATTACAGGACTTTAAAGGAGTATGTTCTCAAATAGGTCAGAGACCTATTAACAAAACAACGTTAACCGGGACAATGTTAAGTGAGGAGTTACTGCATTCTGGAAATCCGGTAGCACAGTCAGTGCTTTGGACCTAAGATGTAAGACTGATGATATTTAAATCCCAGATGACTAAAGTTGTTTGAATTGGGTCATCATGCACTTAACTACCTAGTGAGTATGGCATGGAAATTCTTTGAATGAATATTGGCTCGGCTACAGAAGAAATGGAGCTTTTCAAGTTGTCAGAACACAGTGACATAGACTCATAGACTTTAAGGTCAGAAGGGACCAGTATGATCATCTAGTCTGACCTCCTGCACAATGCAGGCCACACAATCTCACCCATCCACTTCTATAACAAACCCCTAACCTATGTCTGAGTTATTGAAGTCCTCAAATTGTGGTTTGAAGACCTCAAGCTGCAGAGAATCCTCCAGCAAGTGACCTGTGCCCCATGCTGAAGAGCACTCCTTTCTACTCTATCCATACCAATAAAAGTCCTTAAAATGAAACGGTGGTGTTTTGTTTCATACTTACAGGGAAATTGCCATCTATGAGTTCCTGGAGGGGTTCACTTTCCTCTTCCACTACCACCACACTGGAGTCCTGAAAACTTCTACTTGTTGAATGAGGTCCAGGTGATGCAATACTTTTCT
This sequence comes from Gopherus evgoodei, assembly GCF_007399415.2. Lineage (NCBI taxonomy): Eukaryota > Metazoa > Chordata > Testudines > Testudinidae > Gopherus > Gopherus evgoodei. Next base: position 33,337,504 of record NC_044322.1, read on the forward strand.
TCTTCTGAGATTCACTGAAACATTTTTGGAAGTTTATGCCATATTTTGTGAAAATGCATTCGTTGTAAACAATGTTGGGAAAAGGTTCTGTCCACAAGAGGTTACTGACTCATGCCATAAATAAATACTTCCTCTTCCAACCTTGCAATTAGAAAATTTTAACCAGTAAAAACTGAACTGCATATTTGTAATGAAAAACAAAACAATTTTAATCCTGTTCCCTCTGTCTAGTCAACTATGTTAAACAAGACACTCTATACTTAATCTAGGATATCAGGTCAATTATCAAATACATAAATAAATTAGGCAAATGGGCAACAAGATGACAAATTAACTTTAATGTCCACGAATGCAAGGCAATGCATGTTGGAGGAGAAAAAATTAAACGGCTTATACGTTAAAGGGTTCTAAATTAATTGTATCAACTCAAGAAAGGGACTTGGGCATCACTGTTGACAGGTCTACGGAGACCTCTGCTCAATGAGCTATTCTGGTCAAAATAGCAAAGAAGATGTTATGTTACATAAGGAGTTTGATGGAGAATGATACAGAGAACATTCTAATGTCTATATTTAATTCAATAGTGCAGCATCATCTGGGAACACTGTGTGCGCTGCATTGATCATCCCTTCTCTAAAAGGATATTGCAGAATTAGTGTGGGTTCAGAGAAGAGTGATGAGGATGATATCAAGTGGAGTGCCCCAAGGGTCGGTTTTGGAGCTGGTTTTATTCAATATCTTCATTAATGATCTGGAGGATGGTGTGGACTGCACTCTCAGCAAGTTTGCAGATGACACTAAACTGGGAGGAGTGGTAGATACGCTGGAGCGTAGGAGTAGGATACAGAAGGACCTAGACAAATTAGAGGATTGGTTCAAAAGAAACCTGATGAGGTTCAACAAGGACAAGGGCAGAGTCCTGCACTTAGGACAGAAGAATCCCACGCACTGCTACAGACTAGGGACGAATGGCTAGGCAGCAGTTCTGCAGAAAAGGACCTAGGGTTACAGTGGACGAGAAGCTGGATATGAGGCAACAGTATGCCCTTGTTGCCAAGAAAACTAAAAGCATTTTGGGCTGTATAAGTAGGGGCACTGCCAGGAGATTGAGGGACATCATCATTCCCCTCTATTCGACATTGGTGAGGCCTCATCTGGAATACTGTGTCCAGTTTTGGGCCCTACCACTACAAGAAGGATGTGGAAAAATTGGAAAGAGTCCAGCAGAGGGCAACAAAAATGATTAGGGGGCTGAAGTACATGACTTACGAAGAGAGGCTGATGGAACTGGGATTGTTTAGTCTGCAGAAGAGAAGAATGGGGGTGGGGTTTGATAGCTGCTTTCAACTACCTGAAAGGGGGTTCCAAAGAGGATGGATCTAGACTGTTCTCAGTGGTACCAGATGACAGAGCAAGGAGTAATGGTCTCAAGTTGCAGTGGGGAAGGTTTAGGTTGGATATTAGGAAAAACTTTTTCACTATGAAGGTGGTGAAGCACTGGAATGGGTTACCTAGGGAGGTGGCGGAATCTCCTTACTTAGAGGTTTATGGTCAGGCTTGACAAAGCCCTGGCTGGGATGATTGTGAGTTGGGAATTGGTCCTGCTTTGAGTAAGGGGTTGGACTAGATGACCTCCTGAAGTCCATTCCAACCCTGATATTCTATGATTCTATGATCAAGGATCTAGAAAAACTCTTATACGTAGAGAGACTGAGAAGACTGGGATTCTTTACATTAGAAAAGAGACACAATGAGCACATAAAATAATAAATAGTCTAGAGGAGGAAAACTGAGAACTTCTGTCCTCCCTGTCTCATAACACAAGAACAAGAGACCATTTCAATCGAATTAAAAGATCAGAAATAAAAAACCAATAAAAGGAAACATTTCCACATATTTAACTGGACTGTGGAACTCATTTCCACAAGAAGCTGAATCCAAAAGCTTTTCTAGATTAAAAAAATGGATTGGATATTTATATGGATATTCAGTTATCATAACTAATGCTAACAAATTCTGGAAAGTATATTAAATCTCATCCTTCAAGGTTTAAGCTTCTCTCTCTAACTACCAGAGATCAGGATGAGACCTACTTGCAGGGTAAAAGGGCAGATTTCCCCACATCTGTCTAATTATACCTACCTCTGAAGCATCTGGTACTGGCTACTGTCAGATACAGGATTAGATGGGCCTTGGGTCTGATCCAGTATTGCAATTTTTGTGTTCCAAAGAACCTCATGTTCAAGACAAGCATGTTGCACAAATTATAAAAGGAACATTCACCTTTTTCGTCTTCCTGGAGATAGCAAGCTTGAATTAAATTTTCGTTCTTGAGGCCCAGGAACTAGAATATGTATAGAATCACCTGCTTTAAAAAAAGAATATGGGTGACACCTACATCTTTTCTAATGAAGCTTCTTAAGGTGCTAAAGGAAACTGGGATTGCACATTAATATCCCTATTAGTATCTAATTTCCAATCCCTACTCCTCTTGTGACTAGATTAAATGTAATCTGGTATCACCATACAAAGCACAGCATTCTATTCACAAAATCCAGACAAAAACATGCAGATATGATTCAAGTTGCTAACCATCTTTTCTGAGGATGCTAGGCGCACGTGGAAGGATCTGAACACAAATTATTTTATGCATCTGTGAGCCACCAACATACATGGAACCACAGCCAATATGCAAATTAAAAACAATCTCTTCATAGTGCAATCATCTTATTCTAATGTCTTGACTTGGTCTGGACACTAGTAAGAATATGCAAAGCAGGAATTTTTCAAAGCAAGCTATCTTTTGTGTAGGATGACTATTACACATTATAAAATAATTCCATTTGTGTACATAAATTAAATAAAAAAAACAGTAACAAATTTTACTTACTGCTGACATTATTTTCCTGTGTTTGGGACTGGTGTGCAAACAACATATTCAATCTTGTCTGTGACACATTTTGATTTACTGTAGGTCTGTGAATAATTTGGGTAGGTGCCATACAAGAGGAATTAAGTTGTCCTGACTGGTGGGCTATAGACAACAGTCCTGAGGTTGGAGGAGCTGACTGAAGTATTCTCTGCCTTTTCATTTCTGCAATTCCATTTCTTGTACGTGCTGAGGAAAGTTAAGGCTACAATGAGATTCATTATTGGATATTTTCAAGAGGCAGTTGATTTTCCAGGCAGTAGTCACCATTACTTGAAGATGTAATTATGGGCACCCCAACAGGACCAACTGCTCTTTTAGCAGAGAGGGAGAAAAGAAATGGGGCCTAAGAGTACAGTACCTTCTGCAAGAGCTTGTCTACACACAGGTTTTGTATGGCTTTAACTATGTTAGTTTGAAACCAATACAGTTAAAGCAGTACAGCTAACTAGGGTAGGCAAAATTAAACCAGTATAAAGGTGTTTGTATCAATGTAGTTTATTTCTGTAAGTTTATGGGCATTTTTATTACGGCATAACTGCATCCACACTACAGGCTGTACAAATTTTACTGTGTAAAACCCACACCTCTAACTCAAATAGTGAAACCGGTATGTACACTGTATGTAAACCAAGCCTGACAAACTTAAGCTGTAAGCGATTCCCAAAACAACAAACACTGTAAATGTGTCCAATATAGGCAATGGGATTCTGAGATTCAAGAGTAAACAGTACCTGTATTTAACATTTATTTTTCTCACAAACGTTTCTGATTAAAGACTTGTAAGGCATGGAGTTTATTCTAGTGATTGTCGAAATAAAAGAACTTTGCTGTTTAAAAATTCAATTGGTAGATCTTCCAAAGAGGTGAATAATTCTAGACAAGCTACCTGTTTATATTGTTTTTCCACTTTCTAGTGAGACTAGACTGCAATTGGATTGGTCATGACTTCAGTTACCCTTTGAAATGTCAATTAAATAAGTTTAAGGGAGCAGAAAATTAAAATCTAGTTTTAGGAGTGAGTATGAAGACTATCAAAACCACAAGGTTGATACTCTTTTGAGGAGAGGTTGGCCTCAATCAAAATCAGTTTTGAACCTGAACCCCATTTATTACATCCATATGATTAAAATAGATACCTACTCCTTTGATTAGCAGAAAATCCTGCAGAATTCTGCATACTCCTACAAAATAAGATAAAACAGTCAAAATAAATAGAAAACACACTAGAGACACCTAAGCATAAGAAGGATCATTCTATAGTTATGCATTTACTAGTTTATGCGCTAGTCAATGTTTCTGGCTGCAGCATGATTAATATTGATTAAGTTCTTTAGGTGGGATCTACTGTGAAATTAGGTTGAATTTTGGAACCAATAACCACAGCAACTACAGTACTGTGTTGTATGACAGTAAGGCCATATCTATATAGGCCATGGAAACCACACTAGCACCTCTCTATCTGATTTCTCTGGCTAGCATAAACGGAACAGTTTTGAGATTCCCACCCAACCATTTTAGTGCCAAATGCAGATTCTTTCCCTGCCAATTCACAGAGAAAAATAAACATAAAAAATATCCTCATTACCCTTAGTCAGTGTGTGTAGACAGTATATTCGTAAAATGTGAAAATGAAGTAAAGGAAAGCTAGGCTGTAGATAGTCTCACTTTAAAGGAAAGTCCCCTATTCTTGATTTCAACATTACAAATTACCTGATCTGAGAAAGAGTATAGTCTAACTTCTTCCACAAAGATGACATAATTGCTGGAACTTCATTTGTGGTTTCTAAAAAAAATAAAATAAAACATGAACACATTCTTCAGAGAGCTAAAATAGGTAGCTTGAGAGAAGACGTATCAGAAAACTAGTGTAATATGATCAAGAGGTAAACACTAAGTAAAATTTTCAGATGTACCTAAGCAACTTAGAAGCCTAAGTCTCATTGTCAAAAGTCAGTTAGGGCATGGCTACACCTGCAAGTTAGAGAGCATTAAAGCAGCCACAAGCGCCCTAACTCCCGACTCGTCCACACTGGCAAGGCACTTAGAGCACCTGGACTCTGCAGCTGGAGCGCTCCAGGGTAATCCACCTCCACGAGAAACGTAACGCTTGTTGCGCCTTGGCTGAAATGCCCAGGCGTCATTGTGAACAAGGTGTTGCATTACTGCACTCTGATCGACGTCCGGAAAAGTCCCATAATCCCCTTAAGTCAAGTGGCCACTCTTGTCATTGTTTTGGAATCACTGCAAGAATGTGGATATGTCCTTTCAAAGCTCCGTTTCTGACAGCCGGTATGCTTATCTGCTCCGGGACAAAGCAAACCATTACTGGGGAATGCTGTGTGTGAGAAAGAGCATCAGGGGGTGGAAGGGTCTGCTGCTATCTGAACTTACAAGACAGCATGTTGACATGCTCTCAGACCCCCAAAAACCCACACTCTCTCCCCCCCCACATACACACAACACACTCTCTGTCACACTCCACCCCACCCTCCCCATTCAAAAAGCACGTTGCAGCCACTTGCATGCTGGGATAGCTACCACAATGCACTGCTCTCTGTGGCCCTTGCAAGAGCTGCTAATGTGGCCATGCCAGTGTGTTTGAATCTGACAATGTGGACACACTGCAGCACTATCCCTGCTGCGGTCTCCGAGGGCTGGTTTAACTCACAGCACTCTACATCTGCAAGTGTAGCCATGCCCTTAGGCATTACAAGTCTATAGTCTTAGGGTATGGCTACACTTACAGTTGTACAGCGCTGGAAGTTACAGCTGTCTTCATACAGCTGTGTAGGGAAAGCGCTGCAGTGTGGCCACACTGACAGCTAGCAGCGCTGCAGTATGGCCACATTTGCAGCGCTGTTGGGAGTGGTGCATTATGGGCAGCTATCCCAGCGTTCAAGTGGCTGCAACGTGCTTTTCAAAACGGGGGGTGGGGTGGAGTGTGACAGGGAGCGTGGGGGAGACAGAGAGAGTGGATTTTTGGAGCTGACACTATTCTCAGTTCCCTGCCTTGCAAGTTCTAAGGACTGGAAGACACACAGCACCTACCTTGAATCATTTTAAAAGTTCTGACACCTTCCCCCACCCCTCTCATTCACTAAATGCAAATTATGCACTGCTAAATAGCCGTCAGACCACATAAGCATCTGCTCAACATGGACTTCCCCCTCCCCCTCTGCCGTGTGAGCCTGTCATTTCTGTCTTCAAGCAAACAGCTGTGAACATTCCAAAGCAATTCCCCTGCCTGCCTCCGCTCGCTCAGCAAACAGGAGTTGTGTTTGTTTTTTAAATAAGCAGTTCGGGGGAGCTCGGAGTTCAGCCATTCTTCCAGTTTGTTGTGAGCAGGCATTCTGGGATACCTCCTAATACCCTGGAGGCCAATAACAGCGCTTTTGGTGGCCACACTTGATGAGCAGTGCTGCATCACCAGCGCTGCAATCGTTACACCCCAAGCAGACCAGGTGTACAGCCAGCGCTGCAGCCAGGGAGTTGCAGCGCTGGATGTGCCTTGCAGGTGTGGACAGTTACTAAGTTGCAGCGCTGTAAACCCACCACCAGCGCTGCAACTCTCCAGTGTAGCCAAGCCCTTAGTGCCTAAGTCACTTCTAAAAATTGGATTTACACCTTTAAATTATTCAGGTACTTTATTTTTGAAAATTTCACCATATATTTATAGCCTTTTATAGGAATCACTGCACATTTTTTAAAAATGTAGCGCATATGTATAGTCTTTTACAGGAATCACTGCTCATTTTGATAAATAACTGAGGGAAATTAATATGCTTGAAATTTGGGGAGCACACAATCTTCAAAAAGCAAATGGAGAGAAGGAAGAATCTCCAAGCAGCTAAGATTACAGAAAAGACTAAAAATCCAAATTAGAATTTTTGTGTATAGTAGGTCTGAGTTGGCACCTGAATACTTGGATTTCCCAGTAACTGTAGATTGTAGATACTAAACAGCTCTCAGAATCAAGTCCACACCTTTTTTAATTCCATACTACATTAAAATACCTGGTTCATACTCACTTTATTAGCTGAGTTTACAGTCAGAGAAGTGAGTAAAACAACATCACAAAAATATTCAAGACATGGCAATTCTTTACACAGAGATCAAAGGTCATACATTTAACTACACTGTATGCCCCCACCCAAGTCTCACAAAGCACCATCAGAACTAAGTCTAGTCACTTGCACAGACGTCAACGGTGAACAAAACTAGGTGGAAGGCAGACCCTCATTAGTTGCATTTTTAAAAAAAAAAGTTGCACTTTTCTCTCTCCTAGCCACACAAAATGTTAATAATTCATTTTGAACTTTTTAAAGATAACTTAAGGAAATCAAGACAGGGAAGCCAAATTTCACACATGCACTGCAAGTCTCCTCTGGTTATTTTTCTATATACAAACAGTACAACTCTATTATCATGAACCTTCATTTACTTTATGCCTAACATACACTTCTGTCCATTGCTATATTAAAGATTCTGTTCACATTTTTAGTGAAAAAGCATGACCACAATTACTGGCTATGATAACAGACATCTTTTTTTAAAACTCTGATCAAATTAACAATCATTTGTATTGTGATAGAACCTCAAAGTCCCAATCTAGACTGGGGATTGTGCTAGGAACAGAGAGAGAGAGAGCCTGTCTCTACTCCAAAGAGTTTACAACCTAAATAGATAAATGAAATGAAGTGCTATACAACAGATGTCTGACCCTCAATGCTTACCTTTTGTTTTCATGGCTACATACTCATTAAGAATGGTTGTCAAATTTTTTCCAAACAAAGACTGAAAGAAAAAAAATGATCAGTATTAGATTAAAGAATCTTCAGCAGCAACCTACACTTTACTTCTTCTATTACAATACTCAAATGGTGAAAAAGACTGAGTCCTAACACATTCAGTTCTTGTAGTTCTTTAGGATCTACACCATGTAGACTTGGACACAAATAGATGTAGATTACCTTGCTTATGCTGCTCTCTCGGGACTGCAAAAAGCGCAACCCGGGGACAAAATTAATTCCTCAACAATAATCGTTATTTTCAAGCATACAGCCTTCTGCAGAGTAGCCATTCCAGGACATATCAACCGAGAATACACTAACTTGCTTTAATTTGCTCTTGTTATTATGGGATAATAGAGCCAGAGGCAGGAGAAAGTTAGGCAGTGTCATTTTTGGTTGTTAGGGAATAGCTGCAACGTGCACACAAGTAAAGGCCATCAGCCTGAGGCAGTACAACATGTTGCTAAGAGAACAGACACCTCAGGAGAGTTGCTGCCAAAAGTGAGAGTTTTTAATAATTTTAAAGCAAACCATCTGCATCTGTCTCATTACACCATGATTTTAGGTGACACACAGAATTAGGATTTTCAAATTACCACTATCCTTCGTTTCAGCTTCTTGTCTAGTTTGATATTGGTAATCACTTATAGTCCTGATACTTGTTAAAAGCTCTCTATAAAGCATGTGAATTCTAAAGAGATTTTGGTCCTATGGAATTTCCTAACATCACTTGCATTTAGAAACAGAAAAAAAAAATTGCCAAGAAAAGGAAAATAGTCTATATATTTTCCATCTTAAAAGTTTAAAATAAAAGAATATTTCATTATAATTTACTTTAATAAACCACATAATCTTTTTCTCTCCCCTTTGTTTATTTATCTAATTCTTACTGGCCGCAGCTGAATTCAGAACTGAAATTCAGACAGCCCAGTAGGCTATTAGCAACATGACTAATTAAATGCTTATAACTAGATAAAACGTTTTAAGCTCTTTTTTTGAGTTGTTGAGTCAGAAACATGGATCTCATAAGGGAGAGACTTCCACCAATCTAGAATATTGCAGGGCAAGGATTCACAGTTATCAAATGGTGTATTAGAAAAATAGAATGCAAGCTGTGAGTAGGTGCAAATATGAATATCAAAGTTGCACGTACAAAAATCAAAGCCATTGCACTTGGAATGCTAGTCAAAACCTCATTTTGAGTGCAGTAGAAAGGGCAGCCATTGAAGTGAGAGAGTTAACATGTATTTACATTTACATGCATAGTTAATAAACAAATCATGAGTGACAAGACTATAGATAAATTGCACCTCAGTTGGAATAGATAAGGGTAGTAAGTGCGGAAGCGTTACAGTTGTCAAACTGGAAAAGAATTAATGCATTCACCAGACTTCTAGTTGTGCTGGTAAGTATGCACATATTTGAGATCTTTAAGTGAAACTGATTTATCTAATTCAAGTTAATATTTATGTGGAACAGACTGTAATTAAATGTTACATCTACACGATACAAAGGTTGTCAAACTCCTAATAAATAATACTTTAAATAATTGTAGTAGGCCTGTAATCAATGTAGTTTCTTGCAATACTTTAACAAAAGTAACTCCATGCTCACAGCTACAAAACAGATTGAATTAAACATTCTCAATACCATCTGCATATTTTACTCTTTTAGATATCTATCCTTCAGTATTATCAGCAATGTAGGATTGAGACAGCTGTGCACATACAGTGCTTTATGGGATGCCAAAAAGAGAGAGAGAGGTTACTATTTCAAACTACTGAAACATTTGGAACAGTGTCTGAGTGGTAGATGCTATGTAGTAATGCAGAAGTCTGTGTGGACTAATAATAAATTATTTAGGAGAGATTTTCAGACTATACCACAGCGTAACTTTATCTTGTATGCTGTAAAGATTAACTCACCAGTAAACAGGCTGGAACAAATCCTTCCTCTGTATAGTGCTCAGCATATTCCTTTAAATCTGAGCTTTCCAATATAAATTCACGGCAGGTGGCTAAAAGCTTTTCCTGTTGTAAATATCCTGCAACAGATAAGACAGAAAGTTTTGCAGTTTTTTTAATTGCTTCTCCATGCTACACTTGGTAGATGTCAAAGTTCCTCTAAACATATTAATTAAGCACGCTCATATAGCAATTATCTACGGACTCAATTGACAAAAACTAAAGAAAATAAGTTATATTTTGAAAGAATAGCTCCTTTTCCAAACATTTCCCTAACTGTAAAAAATAAAAAAATAAAAAAGGCACATAATATTGCTGACATTGCGCTACATAAATCCAAATAAAGCTACTTTCAGACTAAAACAAATTATTAGTACCACCTAAAGAACTATTACTGTTTATACAGAAACAAAGCTGTGCATAGCTCTCTATAGACAAGAAAATAAAATTACTGCCAGAAAGGATTGACAATCTGAGCAAAACATAAAAAAGCCTGCAAATCTGCAGATATCCACGGACCACGTTTGCAGATCATGGATGGATGCGGATCCAAATTTTATATCCAGAGTCCAGCAAATCTGCAGATATCTGCTATTATATCCATGCAAGCTCTATACATGAGCCCAAAATTCCAGTTTTAAATTAAATTGAACTCTACAGTAATTTTTTATAAAATGCACTGCCATACAATAATCAAGATTCTACGTGCATATATAACAGTTCCAAAACAGAAAAAACATGAGCAACGTTAAAACATGTTCAGATTTCTTTAAAAAGATGAACATTTCTGGTAGATGGCATAATTGGAAAAGTAATATATTTCCATGCTGTAAACTTCATATTCAGTAGACATATCAATAGTTTCTTGTGCAGCTCTGCACCTAAGCCCTGGTCTACACTATGAGTTTAGGTTGAATTTAGCAGTGTTAGATCGATTTAACCCTGCACCTGTCCACACGACTAAGCCATTTTTGTCGACTTAAAGGGCTCTTAAAATGGATTTCTGTATTCCTCAATGAGGGGATTAGCGCTGAAATCGACATCGCTGGGTCGAATTTGGGGCAGTGTGGCTGCAATTCGATGGTATTGGCCTCTAGGAGCTATCCCAGAGTGCTCCATTGTGACTACTCTGGACAACACTTTGAACTCAGATGCACTAGCCAGGTACACAGGAAAAGCCTCGGGAACTTCTGAATTTCATTTCCTGTTTGGCCAGTGTGGCAAACTCAGCAGCACTGGTGACCATGCAGTCCCCCCAGAATATTTATACGCTCCACCATCATCTCCGTCTCTAAGGTTATCGCAGATTAGAAGGTGAAAAAAATGCATTCACAATGACATGTTTTCCGAGCTCATGCAATCCTCCTGCACTGATAGGGCACAATGTAATGCATGTTTGCTTAACGGCAAAGATATCATGCCTTGCTAGCAATCCTGCTCGAGCCAGGTCACTATGTCACATGCAGTTCGTGCTGTGTCAGCCTTGGGTAGGGGCATGACCACTTTGTGCGCAGGAAGGCCATAGATATAGACATTGCATTAGGTAGCTTCTGTAGCTAGATAAAACATTCCTGTGCATTTGGCAAAGTCTGTGGCAAAAAAAAAGACGCCCCGTAGTGTAGCGATTATCACGTTCACCTAACATGCGGAATGTCCCTGGTTCGAAACCGGGCAGAAACAGGTCACTGTTCCTTTTTCTGACTCCCCTCCTGCATTTTTAGTCTCAGAACAGACTGCACTGTGAAATTTTACTCTGAATTACATCAATTATGAGTTAAATAATATGGAAGCTCTAAGTTATAGTCCCGGGTTCCTTACCCTTTCAAATGCTCTCCTAAACTAACATTTTTGTTAGGAGCAGGAGAAAATTTTCATGAAGCCTTTTATAGCGACTAAATGCTATCTAGGACTCTGAAATAATCTTAACATGGCCCAGAGAGTGCAATCCTTCATTCTGGATTTGTTATTCCACAAGTTGAACTACTCCTTACTACTGTCCAGGCTTCATGAGCCATGGCAGCATGGGGCAGGCTGGGATAGGTGCAATTGTGCGGTAATGTCGTCTGAGAGAGCAGCCTGAGGCAGAAGCCTCCAGCTCGCATGATATTCCAGGCAGGACTGAATCTCTGTGAGATGAAACTTAAAGAAGAGAATGACCTTGAGTCACTCGCATTCGGTGCTCTAAGAGGATAGCCAGGTCTGTCCAGGCACCCCGATCGACCTCATCAAGGTCTGCCAGCTGAGCGGGACCCCTGGCTGGCAGGAGCTGGCGGACGGAGCTCCGGACCGGCAGCGGGCTGAGCAGCTCAGCCTGCTACCTGCCTGGGGTTCCAATCAGGTACGCAGGCAGCAGGCTGAGCGGATCCGGCAGACGGGACCCCGGAAAAAAGGCGCAAAACGATTGTCTGCCATTGCTTTCATGGAAGAGAGGGGCAGGGGCCTGATGACATGTACCCAAAATCACCCGCGACAAAGTTTTTGCCCCATCAGGCATTGGGAGCTAAACCCAGAATTCCAATGGGCAGTGGAGACTGTGGGAACTGTGGAATAGCTACCCACAGTGCACTGCTCTGTAAGTCAATGCTAGCCGCTGTAGTGAGGACGCACTCCGTCAACTTAATACGCGTAGTGTGGACATACGCAATAGACTGTATAAAATCGACTTCTATAAAACTGACCTAATTTCATAGTGTAGACATACCCTCAGATCCCATTAGTTACTTTAATGTGAAATAGACAGTTATTACTTCCCCCTAAATATTTCCAGCCTTTAGGAAGTGTGTATAATTATTTAACTTCCATTTTAATGCGGAAATTCCTTCAGGCATTAAAAAGAGTAATTTATATATAGAATTCAGAACACAGAATCATGAAAGTTAGTACAGTACGTCATTTTGTTTATTCCATGCCAGAGCAGACCTGCCCCTGTGCTATGCTGGATGGTGCTATAGCCATTCTATTTTAATGTCTCTGATGGGATTCCAGTTCCAAACATCTACCTCCAATTTGTCTCTTATTAAATACCATTCCTAGAACTGACAGAAAGATCAGATCAAATCAAAGTCTTCTTCACTTTCTGGTCCACACCAGCGTTCAACATATGATGCAGCAAATAAAAATTAAAAACCCCATAATTCACTGAAGCTAATTCTTGCAATGCTATACATCATGGAAATATTTGTACTTGGTCCTAAAGATGATTAGTTAACATCATGAAGAGCTGTGTAACACTACTGGTACAGCCTGTAATTCTGTGTTTTGATGTCAATATTATTCAGATATTTTTTAAAAATCCAGCCACACCATTACTCTCTCTATGACTTCCTGAAACACAGTGTGTCTCTTCACTACATTTTAAAATGCACAAAAGGGAATTTCAGAGCCCTGGTCAGTCTATAGACTCGGGCTTATGCCACTGCACTAAAAACAGATGTTTATCATTCAGGCTCGGGCTGGAGGTTGGGCTCTGAATTCTGGGCAAGAGGGTGGGTTTCAAAGCCTGAGCTGAACTGCAGCGCGAGCCCAAGTATATAAACCCAAGCCTCACTACCACAGGTTTTAAAATGCAATGTAAACATATCCATAGCTGCATAGGATGACTATATGCTTACAACGCCCACACACATACAGAGAGAGCTATGGTCAAAGAACATTAAAGTTGCAAAATCAAACACTCAAAAGTTATGAAATACCAGGATTAAGGTTGCTCTTGCCCAATTACATACGTGTGTTATGATATCAATGAGGAGTCCGGTGGTACCTTATAGATTAACAGATTTGTTTGGGCATAAGCTTTCATGGGTAAAAACACCCACTTCTTCAGATGCATGGAATGAAAATTACAGATACAGGCATAAATATATATTGGCACATGAAGAGAATGGAGTTACCTTACAAATGGAGAACCAATGTTGAAAGCCAATTTAGTCAGGGTGGATGTTGTCCACTCCGAATAATTGATGAGGTGTCAATACCAAGAAAGGGAAAATTGCTTTTATAGTGAGCCAGCCACTCCCAGTCCCTATTCAAGCCCAAACTGATGGTGCTAAATTTGCACATGAATTATAGCTCAGCAGTTTCTCTTTGAAGTCTGTTTGAAGATTATTTGTTGAAGAATGGCTATTTTAAAATCTATTATTGAGTGTCCAGAGAGAGTGAAGTATTTTCCTACTGGCTTTTGTATGTTACCACTCCTGATGTCTGATTTGTGTACATTTATCCTTTTACATAAAGACTGTCTGGTTTAGCCAATGCACATGGCAGAGGGGCATTGCTGACACATATCACATTAGTAGATGTGCAGGTGAATGAGCCTCTGATGGTGTGGCTGGGTCCTACATGGTGTCACAAATGGTGTTATGATACAATCTTTAATTAAATCATCATATACTATTTTTTTCTACAGGATCCCTGCCTTATTCAGCATACTGGATGAACAGTGCTCACTTAATGAGCAGTTATCCAATATTTTGTTTTATCCTTGTGGTTCAGTGTGTGGCTCTCCAGGCCTTATTTACTGCACATCACCAAACCCTGAATACAAAATTATTTATGTCCCCAGGGGCTTTTCTATGGCGATTTCAACAAGTGCCGGGGGTTGTGGTTGTTGAGAGCACAAGAGAGACAGTCTTTCTGCTCTCAGTTCTGGTTCAGGGCATTATAGCAGCCCCCTGAAGAACAACTGCAGGGAAAGTCCTCCTCAGTCTCTGCAGCCCTGGGTTGGAGTATGTGTAATGACCACCATCTTGTCTGACATAGAAGGGACTGAACTGGAGACTTCCAGACACAAAGCATGAGCTACTACAGTTTGAACTAAAAAGCCACAATTCTCTAGGTGAGGGTTGTAACAACTCGTGTCCTCTGCAGATTGGCACAGAAGCAGGACCAGTTACACTCATCAGTCAATGACATATGCTCAGTAGGAATGAAACATGCCATCTGATCAGCACAAAGAGCTTGGAGGGGATGGACCACACTCAATGAAAATGGACTCTTCAGGGAACATAGCTGCCAAACTCTATCAAGTTTCTACTGAGCATGTCTGAGCTGAATTTTTTCAGAGGCTTATAATAATAGCTATACATTATAATAATTTTAATAAGGATGGTAAAGAGCATGTTCCAAATTTCAAGACCCTTAGTCCAAATCATAGAGACACTAGATGCTCAATGAAAGTTTGACAGTCTAGATATTCTGATATACATAATTCTTCTAGTAATCTGAAGTTTAGTTAGACCTCATTCACCCTATTTCATTTCGTAGAAAGATAGAAGAAAATATGACCTTTATAAATTTGGATTACACTTTTTGGGATAGCACAGGCTCCCCCCAAGTTAAGATATAGCCTGTTAATGTAGTTTCACCTGTCAGTTTGCATCTTGACAGGTCTTTTTGCATTACACCAACTGTGTGAAGGCAGGGCCACAGGTATTAAAATCTATATGGCAGAAACGTGTTCTTAGTTTGGGTGTTGCAACCAGATACAGTGAAGGTCAGTGTTACTCTCTTTCTTTAGGGCTAGGTGGGAGGGCAGTCGCGAGTCTTTTTTCTGTTGCAACACGAGGGCACAGTAGGGAAGAACCACTGGCAAAGGAGCTCTGTATTTCTGCGTTTTCCACAGCCCTGACCACGCTGTCAGTGGCTAACCAGTAACAACAGAGAAGCTGTATAAACAACTGCCGTGTGCGGCAGCCTTTGGCCCCGAGGGGCCCTCCCATAACGCGCCCCCAAAGGCACGGGGCGCAGGTCTGCTCCTGCCGCGGTAGGGCCACGCCTCCTGCACGCAGCCAGTTTGCGCTGGTTGCTGAGCAGGGCACGTCGAACCGCCCCGGTGCCTGTGAGGCCTCTACCCCAGGGACCGACGGCTGCAGCCCGGCGCCCTCGCGGCCCCCGCCCTGATACAAGCGGGGGCTGCAGCTCCGGTCCCGCCCGGCGGGCGCTGCCAGCGGAGCGGGAGACGTGACCCGCCCGGCCCCCGGACTCACCCAGCACCAGCCGGGCCACGTCGGACGGCAGCAGCATGGCCCCGCGCGGGGCTGGGCACGGCAGCGGCGGCCCCCGGGAGCGCCGCTAACCAGCCGCGCGACCTCCGCCTGCCAAGGCGCGGAGTCGGAAACAGGGAGCTACTGTCCGCCCCGCCCAACTCCGTCCGCCGGAAGTAAGCGCGCTTCCGCTTCCGGGTTTGCCCCGGGCACGGAGTGATGGGGAGGCGCGTGCGTAAGCGCCTCTCTTAGACTCTGGCCCAGGGCACCTCGCGTTCGCGGAGGCGGCGTGCGGACACCACGTGCGGTAACTGACTCCGGGTGGCGGTTGCAGCTCAGCGGGGGGAGGAGTCGGGTGCGCCAAGCCTCGAGTCTGAGCTCAGATTCTGGGGCTGCCTTGGTCCCCGGGTCCCCCTGCTCCCTCCGCCCCGGATCTGGGGGTCCCCAGCCGCCTCTCAGCCGTCTCCCCGCCCATCCCCGGCCGCCTCTCAGCCGTCTGCCGCCTCCCCGCCCCCCCCCCCCGGCAACCTCCCCATCCACCCCCGGTCACCTCGCAGCCGTCTCCCCGCCCCCTTCCCCCCGGGCCACCTCAGCCTCCCCAGCTGCCTCTCAGCCGTTTCCCCTTCACCTCCCACCCCACCTCTCAGCCACCTCCTCCGCCGGCCGCCTCTCAGCCCCGTCCCCGTCCCCCCCCCGGCCACCTCCCCCCCACATCTCAGTCGTCTCTCTGCCCGCCCCCGGCCATCCCCCCGACCACCTCTCAACCGTATCCTCGCCCTACCCCACCCCCGCCACCTCTTGGCTGTCTCCCTGCCTTCCCCTGCCACCTCAAGGCAGTTTCCCTACCTCGCCCCTCCCACTTCCCCTCCCGGCCATCTCCCTGCCCCCCCTTCTTTCCCCACCCCACCTCATCTCCCCCAGACCATGTGGCCTCACTAGTGCCAAATAGAGGGGAATAATCACTTCCCTCGATCTGCTGGAAGTGCTCCTACTAATGCAGCCAAATATGCGCTTAGCCTTCTTGGCAATAAGGGCACACTGCTGACTCATATCCAGCTTCTCATCCACAGTAATCCCCAGGTCCTTTTCTGCAGAACTGCTTTTTAGCCAATTGGTCCCCAGCCTGTGGCAGTGCATGGGATTCTTCTGTCCTAAGTGCAGGACTCTGCACTTGTCCAGTTGAACCTCAACCGATTTCTTTTGGCGCAATCCTCCAATTTGTCTAGGTCACTCTGGACCCTATCTCTATCCTCCAGCCTGTCTGCCTCTCCCCCCAGTTTAGTGTAATCTGCGAACTTGCTGAGGGTGCAGTCCATCCCCTCATCCAAATCATTAATAGATGTTGAACAAAACTAGCCTCAGGATCAACCTGTGGGGCACGCTGCAGGAACAACCCGTGAGGCTGCCAACTAGACACTGAGCTGTTGATCACTACCCATTGAGCCCAACACTCTAGCCAGCTTTCCATCCACCTTATAGTCCATTCATCCAATCCATACTTTTTTAACTTGATGGCAAGAATATTGTGGGAGACTGTATCAGAAGGTTTTGCTAAAGTCCGGATATATCACATCCACTGCTTTCACCATATCCACGGAGCTAGTTATCTCATCATAGAAAGCAATCAGGTTGGTCAGGCAATACTTGACCTTGATGAATACTTGACCTTGACCATGTTGACTGTTCCTGATCACCTTCCTCTTCTCCAAGTGCTTCAAAATGGTTTTACTTGAAGACCTGCTCCATGATTTTTCCAGGGACTGAGTTCAGACTGACCGGTCTGTAGTTCCCCTGGTTCTCCTTCTTCCCTTTTTTAAAGATGGGCACTATCTTTGCCTTTTTCCAATCGTCCGGGATCTCCCCCGATCACCACGAGTTTTCAAAGATAATGGCCAATGGCTCTGCAATCACGTCAGCCAATTCCCTCAGCACCCTCGTATGCATTAGATCTGGACCCAGGGATCTGTACATTTCCAGCTTTTCTGAATAGTTCTTAACCTGTTCTTTCACCACTGAGGGCTGCTCACCTCCCCATCTGTGTTGCCCAGGACAGCAGTGTGGGAGCTGCATATGTCTGTGAAGACTGAGGCAAAAAAAGCATGGAGTACTTCAGGTTTTTCCACATCATCTGTCACTAGGTTGCCTTTCCCATTCGCTAAGGGTCCTACATTTTCCTTGACCTTTTTCTTGTTCCTAACATACCTATAGAAACCCTTCTTGTTACCCTTCACATCCCTTACTAGCTGCAACTCCAGTTGTGTTTCGGTCTTCCTGATTACAACCCTACATGCACAAGCAATATTTTTATACTCCTCCCTAACCATTAATCCTGTGGAGTCAAGCTGGAATCTGAGAATTAAGATGAGTTTTTTCCCTCCCATGAGCATGGTCTCTGATAAAGCTTCTGCAGGTCAAACTAGATTCCCAGTCTCACTGATGCAAATCCTTCTTTTCAGGAAGGTTACACAGGTAAAACTGAGGATAGATTTGCCTCTGCACTCAGAATTTAGTTCTGTTCATGCACAGAACCACAACAGAATCAAGCTCACTCTGCTGTAGTTGGGCTGGTGTGGAGGTTGGGAGGTTAGCAAGTAAAAAGTGCTAAAACCCTATATTTGTTACCAGAGGAAGCAGAATGCTCTCTGAATACAAAACAAGGAACGGATCTGATGCGTATTCACTAGCCTACCACAGCATATGAACGCTGCCTAAGTATTTAAAATACAATAAAAAAATGTTTCTGGCTCTCTTTCTTCCTGGCCTATAGGACAAAGAGACTGATCTGTTTATTAGGTTTTCTAATGTATAGCATACATATGAAAACTTTATTGTGGGACTGCTAACTTGAAGAAATTAGTTTTGCATTCTTATGGCACATAAGCACATTTTCCATGCAAATCTAGGGCACCCACTTTGATACATGAAAGACCACGTTGTCTGCTTGCCAAATGCTTGATGATCACACCTATACATGTACGCAGCCATTTCATTATTTTTCTAGTCTCTTTGATAGATAGTGCCCTATCGATAAGCTATTTCTATCAAATTCATGGTCCATTTTGGTCAATTTCCTCAGTCAGCCGCCATCGCTCTCCGGCTGTCCAGCTCTGAAGGCAGCAGCGCAGAAGTAAGGATGGCATGGGTACAATATTGCTACTCTTACTTCTACGCTGCTGACAGGGTGCTGCCTTCAGCGCTGGGCACTTGGCCAACGGCTGCTGTTCTCCAGGCACCCAGCTCTGTAGGCAGCGGAGAAGTGAGGGTAGCAATACCGTGACGCCTCCCCCTCAAATAACCTTGTGATCCCCCTGCAACTTTCTTTTGAGTCAGGACTCCCAATCTGAGAAATGCTGGTCTCCCCTCATGAAATCTGTATAGTATAGAGTAAAAGCACACACAAGACCAGATTTCATGGGGCAGAGACAAGATTTCATGGTCCGTGACATGATTTTCATGGCCGTGAATTTAGTAGGGCCCTATTTATTGCTCAAGTTCACCGGCAACAAGAATCTAGGGTTGTGCAACTTTATTTGTAGCCTCAGGTTACAGGAAAAGGTCAGTCAAAGGTTGAATTTTAGGACTCTGATTTAGCCTGTGTACAGCTCTGTTCTAATGCATTCTTTGTTTTGAGTCTTCGCTGTTTAAGTAAATGTGAGAAAATTATTACTGATCAATCTGATACTAGGCAGCAACTGGTTTTACAATTTCTACAAATTCTTTTAGACTTATGCCTATTAAATATGAAACATCTCAAAGGATAAAATGTAAGTTTTGTTTATCAAATCAAAACAATTGCAAAGTGAGAGGCTGTTTGAAAGAATATTTGTCAGATCTTGCCTTATCTGAACAAATTGTTTTTCTGTTCCAGCTTGTATTAAGTGGTGTGTTAGAGTATCTTTCTGGTAATTCTTAATTTCTGTTTATTACATATTTAATATAGTAATGACCTTAACATAATGCTAAATATGAGGCAAAATATGTAAATGCCAGGAAATTCCAAGTGACGCAGTGTTTTCTAAATTCTTTCTTTTTCTAAATCTAAATTTCTAAATCTTTTTTAAAAACAGGTCTTTCTTAACCAAAGACCGATGAAAACATGTTCATGGTTTTTTAAAAAAACATTCCAATAATAATTGCCTTCAAACATATACAATATTACAAATATTGTAATCTAAACATTGCTTCATTACGAACTTCAAACAAAAATTGACAATAAATAACTGTGAAATTGATTAAAGACTAAATGCATTTTCATTGCCAAATTGAGGAGATAAAAAGTAAACAAACAAATAGTGAAACATAACTTGAATTTTCTTAGTTGTTTCAGTTTCAGTAATCTATGATATTGTGATGTTCATACAGATGCTCCCTGGGTTACACAAACCTGACTTATGCAAATCCACACTTTCGGAAAACTTTCCGTAAGCTAGACAGTTTTGTGTGTTGTGTTGTTTTTTTTTTTTTTTAATGTAATGGTCAGGTGTATGTTCCTGACTTACACAAAATTCGAGTTACGCAAGGCGGTCCGGAACAGAATGCTTGCTGAAGTCGGGGAGCGTCTGTATTAATAACAAGAAGTTTGTTTACATCTGACTTAAATTGACTGTCTTTTCAAAGTTTTTCTACTGCAATGTTATGGTTGCTACATTGCACTTCCTATATATTTTGCAATAAGTATTAGGAACATAGGAATTGCCATAGTGGACTAGGCCAGCAGTCCGTGTAGTCCAGTATTATGTCTCTGAACAGTGATAATTCAGAGAAGAGTCTAAGAAACTCTGTGGTGGACAGTTATGGAATAACATGGCCATAAGGGGAGTAGAGTTGAGAAACTCATTGATTTTTGTTGCTAGCGCCTATCATTTAGTGGTTGGTTTATGTTCAGAAGCATTATCCATGTAAATGCCTAATCTGTAAGAGGTCGTAGCTTGAACATATTGAGGGAAAGTTTGGAGAAAAGAGTTTTGCATTTCATTCTGAAAGTGGTTGGGTCTGTGATAATTCCTGAGAGAGTGAGTTACATAATCTAATCTGACATTTGGAAGTTCTGCCTCCTCTATTGGTTGAAGATTTTATTGTTATAGTACAATATAGCTGTCATGGCAGTTCATGATCATAGAGGGAGAGACAGAGGCTGTGTCTTGGGAAGCTAGGGCTTTGAATATCAGGACAGAGACCATGAATTATCAGGAGTCAGTGCAAAATCGAGGACTAAGGTGATTACCTAATAGAAAACTGCTGAACGGCCTGGTTAAATTGTCAGAATCCAACAAAATGTGTTTTAATACACCCATATGTAAGGTTATACATCTAGGAAAAAGGAATGCAAATTATTTCTACAGGATTGGAGAAGCTATTGGAAAGCAGTGACTCAGAGAAGTTTGTAGGTATCATTGCAGATAATTGCCTCAGCATGGTCTCTCTGTGTAATGTTGTGGCAAAAAGAATGAATGCAATCCTTGGATGTATAAAAAGTGGACTATTAAGTAAAAATAAGGAAGTGTTCTTGCCTCTGTACTTAGCATTGCTAAGATCACTACTGTTATATTGTCTAATTTTGGTGTCCACACTTCAAGAAGGATGTGGCAATATGGGACAGAGTTCAAAGGAAGGCCATAAAAATGATCCAGCGTGTGGAAAAGAAGTCTGATGGTTTGAGGTGTAAGGAGCTCAACTTCAGAGCTGAGCATTTTTTTGTTGTTGAATAATTAATTTGCTGAAAAATGCATTTGTGAGACGCACCAAAACTTTGTGAATTTCGGTCGAATTCACCAAAATTTTTTTGCCCCCATAAGCCTTAAATTTTTTTCAGAGGTGTCAAAACATTTTGGCATTTTCTAAACTACCCATTTCAATATTTAAAAAAAAAAATCAACTTTTTCAAAACATTTTGTTTGACCCAACCAAAATTTTTCTCCTTGTTTGTTTTGTGAGAAAAACATAATTCAGTTTCAGTTTGAAATGAATATGTGGCTCATGAAGGCCAGGTGAGTGTTTTAATAGGATGGAGCACAATATTCTGGCTAGTCACAGAGGGAGGTGGGCATTTTTTCCTGCCATGGCTACTTGGGCATCCTGTGGTTTTGAGTCCAAAAGGACTCCGAGGCTGCAAATTTAACAGTCTGGCGGAAATGCTCTTGATAGAGGGGAATGTCATAGGGAAGGAAAGTGTTTTCAGAATGGTTCCCTTTTCCTGCCAACACTACCTTTAGTCTTGCCTTGGCTGAGCTTTAAACGGCTTCTGATTTGGGGCTGAGTGCTGAGAGATGGAGCTATTTGTGTCATCCAAAAGAGCTGTAGAGCTAGGTGTCATCTGTTCATTTTTGATGCTTTGGTCTGTGTTATCTGGCCAGCTCTCACTTCTCTATATGTCAGGGCAGAAGTCAGAGAGTATGTCTACAGAACAAAGAGAAACCCTTGGCTGGCCTATGCTAGCCAACTTGGGCTGTGGGGCTGTTTCATTGCTGTGTAGACTTTCTGTGGTTGGGCGAAGAGCCTGAGCTCTGGGACCCTCCCGCCTGCAGGGCTCCAGCCTTCACCCAGAAGTCTACACAGCAATGAGAGAGCCTTGCAGTCTGAGCCCCGTGAGCCTGAATCAGCTGGCAGGGCTAGCCACAGATTTCTTTTTCCTATGTAAACATACCCACAGTCATATGAGGTGGCCCTCGTTGTTGTCAATTGTTCCATAACAACTAGTTGTGAGAATGTGTTACAGTCTTGTAATGAGACTATTTCTGATTGTACTTGTCCTGTTCTTGATGGCCCACAAGACCAATCCAGGTGCTGGTGATCCTCTCTGTGAAATAGAACATAAATTTTAAAAATACCTATGCATGTAAGACAGCATGACCACAATTATGAACTGAAAGCAACTAAAATATCAAAACACTTCCAGTAACATTTTTTAAAAAGACTTAAAATTGAAGCTAGATTCCACTTTGCATTGCATTTCCCATCTTTTAAGCAGGTTGGCTAGCTACAGTAGTAAGGCAGTTTATTTCATAATTAGAATACTGATTGTCTTTACTTCCATTTACAGATGCAAATTATTTATCTGCTGCTAAACTAAGCCATGAGTCTGGTGCTACATGAGCTGCTTGTTTGCTGCCGTCAACTTGAAAATGACAAAATTACAGAGCGAAGGGTAATTAAAATCCTTTTTTCGTATGTAAAACAGTGGAGTGGATGCATAATAAATAACCTTTTTCCTGAAATACATTTTCAGAAAGAAGTTGAAAAATTCAAACGTCTCATCCGTGATTCTGAAACAATTAACCAACTGGATCATAATTCTGACTATAAACAAAGAAAACAACTGAACTGGGATGCTGTATTTAGGTATCATTTTTGTCTAAGTTGCCATCCTTCTCACTGTACAAAACAGCACTGTTTTGTTTCATAGATTTTCAGGTCAACACTAATATTTTTCCTAGATCTGCAGATGGAATTCAGAATCTTATCTGCCTGTCTGTAAATAGGAAATGTCTTAAAAGATTTAAAATTTACATATTTTTAAAGATAGTCACAAAAAGAAAGTGAAATGGCTCAGTGTAACAGTTACCAGTTGCAGAGGTTACACCATGCTTCAGTGCTAGTGGAAACTTGATTAAATAAGGATGATTGCTAGGGTAGTTATTGTTAGTCACCTGTTCAGATTTTATCTTATAATAAGTACTAACTTTACGTTACTTTTTTTCTGATAAATATTTTCAGTTTGTGTCCAGCTTTCAATGTCCAGTTCTTGAACATATATCTACAGTATATATAGTATGGACTATACATATGGTGTAGATATCTTATTAGAAACTTATGTTTTTAATCAGTCCTTTGAACTAGGATAGCTGAATCGTGGCTCTTGGGCCAAAGGAGTTATACTGTATGGTCTGTGGAGGCTCTCATATTTACTATGGAATCTGTTCTCACTCCTGAGGGAATTTTGCACCAAAAAATTAAATATTCTGTGCCAGAAAAATAAAAAGTCTGTGCACAATAATTTAAAATTCTGCAATTTTTTTTGTCAATAAATAAATGTAGAGGCTCCAGCATGGCAATGGGAGCACAGGCCTCTGGCTGAACGGAGTTGGGAGATCACCATGCAGCCACCATCCCGGGACATGGACTTGGCAATGAGGCTGCACAAAGCAAGGGCTGGGCTGCCCCAGAAACACCCTGGGGCCCTACCTCTGTGCGCCCGCTGCACCAGATGTGGGCAGGCAGGCTTAGCCTGGCGGGATCCAAGTATAGAGGAGCTTAGTGGGGGGGATCCAAGTGTGGGGTGAAAAAGTTCTGTGTGGGGCAATCTGGGTGTAGGCAGCTCCATGGACAGTCTGGGAGCAGGGAGGATCTGGATGCCCAGGGGCTCATTGGGAGGGTTCTGTGTGCAGAGGCAATGGGACTCTGCAGGAGGGTCTTAGTGAAGGTAGTTCAGGCTCAGCAGAGTGTGTCTGGGTTTGGGGGCTGGGGCTCAGCGGGGGGATCTGGGGAGGGGGCTCAGTGAGGGATTCTGGGTAGTGGGGAGCAGGGCTTGGTGGGATGGAGGTCTGGGTGCATATGGTTGGGGCTCAGTGGGGTGCAGGTCCAGGTGCAGGCTGCTCATTGGGATGGACCAGGTGCATAGAGGGTGAGGCTTGTCAGGGTGCGGGTTCAAGTGTGGGGAGCTCAACAGGGGGTGATTTGGGTGAAGGGATTGGGCTTTGGGGGGGTTGGGTGCGGAAGGGGCAGCCCACATGGGGCAGTCTGGATGCACGGGGGTTGGGTGTTTGGGAGAGTAGCTCCTCTATAGTGATCCCTCCCCCCACGGCTGAGGAGTGTTGGGGGCTGGAAAGGGGTGTGTGCAGAGCCGGGGGAGCTTTCTAGGGGTAAGTCTGCCTTGCCCCTGCCATTCCATGCAAGGGAAGTGCACTTCTCCCCCATCTCCAGCCCAGCTGGGGCTAGCAGCTGAGCCCAGCACAGGGTAGGAGCCACCAACCGAGTCGTCCCTAACCCTGAGTGGGGCTGGAGCTAGCCAGCGTGGGGCTCAGTGGGGATGCCTTGGGGGATCTGGATGCATGGGGGTTGAGTGGATGGGAAGTAGGTGTGACCCGGCACTGGCAGGGGATCCCCAGCCACCTGTGATTTACTTCTCCACACTGGCTGCTCTGGGTGCCCGAAACGATGCGCCCATGCTGCTGGAAAGGGATGCGTGATCATTTTTGTGGCTTCCTTGTGCTTCCCTGTCCGAAAATCATTTTTCTGCTGGGAAGCAAATAAATCGATAGGGGACATGAATTCTGCGCATGAAGAGTAGTGCAGAATTTCCCTAGAACCGCTGTCCTATATATTCTGTGGGTTGCATCTCAATCTTCCATTGAGAGGAAAATGGAGCATAGCATGATGTGCTTGTCATTATATATAAGTGGCATTTCCATATTAAAAATCAGTGTCTGATGTCTTCTTCTATACATACATACATGCATACATACATACATGCATCTAAACTATAAATCTAAACTAAGATTCAGATGTATTTCTACCATGTAATATAACAATCAAAAATATTTTTATATTACTATCTTTTGTTACTTTTGCTATGACTAAAACAAGGGTTTACACTAGAAGAAAACAAAGATGCAGACACTAAACCAAGTAAATATTGCAGATCAGAAAATCAGTAATGTAATTATGAAAAACTTGAACATACACTTGTGGTACATCTAATACAAACTAATAGTCAATTTAGACTACATATTCACTCTTAGTTATATGATATTGTTCTCAGAACAGGACATGATTAACCCTCCTCTTCCCCCCATTAAAATTAATGGAAGTCATGCATCTTTTTCAAGGAATAATTTTAAAATATTCAGTCAAAAACATGCTGTTGAGTCTGATATGAAGCTCATTTATTTAGAAAGCATTCAAGTTTTTCTTCATTATGAACAATAAACAGTACTTTTTAATATACTGTGCTATAGTAGTTATACATATTTGTTGTAACATGAATAATAGATGCATATCAGTATATATATATATTTTAATCACTTACTTTATGCTCAGCACTAAACATATTTTAGAGGAAGATCAACTTCTTACCCCAGGTAGCTTAAAATCTAAATAGATAAAATAATTCAGATACACAATGTACTAGATAGTCAGTTCTTGTCACTATCTGCTAGCTATTTCCATTAGATTTGCACCAGTAATATATACCTGTGTTTATTAATTGTTTCAGAAGCAAAAGTGCTAAATTGGTGCCTGGATTTTAAGTTTCAACAATGTGCATGCATTTTATTTTAATCAGTTCTGATTCTGACAAATACCCATTTTGTATTTTTGAAGGTTTCTGCAGAAATACATCCTGAAAGAAACTGACAGTATCAGATTGGCAAAACCAAATGTATCTGCCTCAGTACAAGCTTCCAGGCAGAAAAAGATGCAAGAGATCAGCGGTTTGGTCAAATACTTCATTAGATGTGCTAATAAAAGTTAGTAATTTATATATCCACATATAATTATAGATCTTTTACTGCTTTACTGTAAGGTTCAACTGTTTTCTCTGAACCAGGTGTGACATGCTATTTTAAAATATTCAGGGACCACAGTTATAAATTAATGCTTATTTTTCTTGAATGTCCCAGTGAACTTTTTCATTGGTGTTAGAAGTTATAGATGGAAAATTTGTATTAGTTCATCTCTCCATGGTAGTATAGAATTGTTTCTTCACCTGCAGTATAATTGTAGTGCTTTGTATAGTCTACTTGTTTACTGAGCACTTACAGTGTGGACTGTGCTTGTACAAAGCATAGAGGAAAACATGATTTGAGGCAGAATTTTCAAGTGATAAGGTTTCTGCCAATTTCCTTGGGAAGCTATTCAATAACCCAAGTACCCTCACCAGCAGAAAGGTTTTGCTGACAGCCTGAATTGTCGTTTTATGAATTCTATCCCATTTCTCCTACTTCTGGACAGTCCTAGACAATTCCTCATCTTTCAAATGCCTGTAAAAGGGTGTGTTGACCACTTAGTTATCATCTAACAAAATGATGTAGTTCTGTTCATCTTTCCTCATCAGTTAAGCACTCCAAAGTAAAATATGTGTCTCACACTGTCTATAGTCCCTCCAATTTGTTTACATATTTCTAGTATTGAGAAGCCCAGAACTGAACATAGTATTCAAGTGCAGACTCACCACAACCTTGTAGATGGGGCTATCACTTCTCTATAGCCCAAAATCACATTTAGCTTTTTGATGCAAGGTTGCATTGGAAGCTCATCTACTTTGGTTGCATCATCATCCTTATGTTTCTTTCAGCCTAACTCAAGTCTTTTCCCTCTATTAAATGTTGAGACTCCTATATGTGTTAGCACAGTGGTTCTCAACCAGGGGTCTGAGGCTCCTAGGGGGTCGCAAGCAGGTTTCAAGGAGTCCACCAAAATAAACCAGATAGCAGGGCCAGCGTTAAGTCACTGGGGCCCAGGAAGAAAGCCAAAGCCAGAGCCCGAGTCCCACCATGTGGGGCTGAAGCCCGAACCCTGCCGCATGGGGCTTTAGCCAAAGTCCAAGCAACATAGCTTTGTGGGGCCCCTTGTGGCCTGGGGCCCGGGCAACTACCCTGCTTGCTACCTCCTAACGCCCGCCCTTGCTTTTAATCTACTTGATATGCAGAAAAACTTGTTGTGGCACAGGTGAGCCATGGAGGTCTTATAGCATGTTGGGGGGTTGGGGGGGAAGAAGGAAAAAGGTTGAGAACCCCTGTGTTAGCATGCATTTTTTCAGCTGAATATCACTTTCATTTCATGCTAATATTCTAAAACCTCAGAATCCCTTTGTGTTATTTCTCTGTTCATTGGTGCTTGTGAATGTAACCACTGTATGGCTTATCCCATTTTTCAGACCACCACAGTCTTTTAGATAAATTCATTATTAGAAAGAGTTTCTTTAAAAACAAGGGCGTTAACAAAAACAGATAGAAATTGCAATGTGATCTGTCATATACAGAGAACATGCTATATGTGCCTTATTCCCAATATTTTCAAAAAAAGTTGCAAGCTACAAGAAAAAGACTTCAAATATTTGTTGGTAGTAGAAGAATACAATGGGAGAAAATATACTGTAACTTTGAGATAAATATGGTAATGTTCAGATTTTATGAATTCACTAATTCTAATCTTGGCTTCATTATTCAATACTTGGTTTAATTAAAAAGCCTATGTTTGTACCTCCTGCTATTTTCTGCATAGGAGCACCCAGATTAAAATGTCAGGAGCTTCTGAATTATGTCATGGACATAGTGAAAGATGCACCAAGTTGTGCTATTTATGGAGCTGACTGTAGTAGCATACTACTAAAGGATGTTCTTTCAGTGAGGAAATACTGGTGTGAGATATCGAAGCAACAGTGGTCAGGTTAGTATGTAACACTTCTGTTTCAGTAATGTCTGTTTACAAACATGTATTTCCTAGTATAGAAATGTGTTTAGGCATCTTATTGTTATTTACTGTTTATTATTATTATTATTAATTTGTATGTCAGTAGTACTAAGAGGCCCTGTTGTATGAGGCACTGTACAAATATATAGTAGAAATAGCCTCTACCCAAAGACTTTACAATTGAAATAGACAAGACAAAGGGGCAGGGGTGGATATTACAATATTATTCCTCTATTATTATCTGTTATTCCATGTAGGTTAACTTGTGTACCGGGAACAGCGACTCAGTCAAATCAATTTTAATGTCCAGTGTATTTTTGAGACTATATTGGTTGGTGTGGTTCATGTATTACTAGTGAGTATTATTACCTGTATTATGGTAATATCCAAAAATCCCAACCATGTGCAGACCCCTTTGTACTAGGCCCTGTGCAGACATATAGTAAGGGATAGACCTGAAGAACCTGGAGTCTAAGAAGACCAAAAATTAAAAAAAAGACTGAAGGGATGGGGAATGTGATAGAACATAAAAGCTGTGCTCCATGACATTTGACACATGAAAGATGGAGGAGGGGGATGTCATAATTTCTGAATTAATACAAAAGTGCTGCCCATGGCAGCCCCTCAGCCTGCTTATTATCAGCTGGCAGATTTATTATAATCACCACAGAAGAAGTGAACTTGAAAGATTTCACGGAGAGGATAGGGGTGGATATTGCATGCATAAATATAGAAGAAAGTGCAGAAACAGTTGCACTACTGGGAAAGTGCCTGGGGTTGGAGATGTCATACTTGAGAAAAGCACTACGTAAAATCATATTCTGAACTGTAGCTTGAAGGAAATTGGTGTAATTTCAGACAAAAGAGGCAAAACAAAGAGTTGGGATTGCTGATATACTCCATCCAACAGATGCTTTGGTCTTGTTTTGATTAAAAATATCCACACACAGATATTGAACATAAGAACCTAAGAGCAGCCATACTGCATCAGACCTGTGGTCCATCTAGACCAGTATCCTATCTCCACCCAGAGGCAGATTAACACGGGGATCCTGTAAAATTGGGTACCCCAGAAACAGATGGCAGAAGCTGTTTGTGGGGGAGGGGTGAAAGCCCCGAGCCCCGGCAGAAGCCATGGGGTGGGCAGAAGTCCTGAGCACTGGCAGAAATTGTGGGACAGGCAGTGAGAAGCCCTGGCAGATGCTGCTGGGCAGAAGCCTGAGGTCAGGTGCCACAGCCGTCTTGGTGGCAGAAGCCATGGGGCTGAAGCCTCAAGTCCCACCCCCCCCTGCCCCCACCCTCGTGGTACAGTTTTTAATACCAAGGGATGCAATGCCAGGTCTCCAGTTTTCAACTGGAAAGTCCAGTTGGAAAGGAGGCCTGGCAGTGTCCGGTCAGCAATGCTGTCCGGATGCTAAAAGTCTGGTTACTGGAGTAAATGAAATCAGGCTCCCCACCGAGTGGGTGGGAAGAGCAGCAGCTGCTGCTGAAGTCTGGAGGAGTTGCTCAGCTGCTGACAGAAAGAACTGTCTGGCTCCCGGATCCAGTTCCAGACATTCCGGCGGAGAGGTAGGTACCAACTTCCAGGCCACAGGCAGGAAATCCTGTCCGCCCTGCTGTTCCCCGATTTGCCCAGCCCCTTGCTCCACAGACCAACACCACCACCCGCCCTGCTGTGCCCTGATTTGAGGAAGGTGCACTTATGGGGTTTCGAAGTGGGAGCGATAGAGGTTGACTCGTCCCAAACTATGAAGGTTCATAACCTTTTAAATATCCCCTCCACCAGGCTCTCACACATGTACAGATACTTGGCACTCCACCAAGATGAACAGAGTAAAATTGTCACTCATCTCCAACGTGGCCGAGTCCCCACATGATGCAGGAGAGTGAAGCATGCTTTGAAGATGCAACTGAGGATATCATTACAGCAACAAACCTAAGAAATTAAAAAATCCAAAAACTCCCTCCCTCCAATCTATTTCTCTCACTAATTACATCAGAAACATTTAACAGAAGTTTGTCTTTTCAAATAATACCTGCTGCAACATGCAAATGACTTGCTATGTGATTGGTTAGGTACCAATCGTATCCATTAGAATTGACAGTAAAAAAAAAACAAAACTTACCGCCACTAAATTTGTTTATGAAATCCACAATATGGATCAGCATTAAGCAGGAGTGCTAGGAGAAAGCTGAAACAAGCAAAGGAGGTTAAAGTAGTTGCTTTGGTACAAAAAATACTGACAATAAATCAATACGTCAAAGAGAGAGTGAAAGGAGAAACAGTGGACAAAGCCAACAAGGTTTGTTCAGCAGACACTCTTACTGGCAATGGAGGCCTTGGCCTTCAAGAAGAGGAAAGTACAGATCAGGATCTGCGGGAGGCAGGCAAGCTGGGACTGAGTTATGCTGATGAGACACGTTCAATACAAGCAGATGAATTTGGCAGTGATCCTGCGTTGTTTGATAACACTGATGAAAGTTTCAGGAATTTTTGGATTGCTGTGAGTTCAGCTGCCTGTCCAAAAAAAAAAAAAGATGTATATATTAAAAAATTCTCTGCTTCTGCTTGGGTGATGGGAGGGAAGATACATTTGCTCTTTGAAGATCTGTTCTCTTTTCAGCTGCACAATGGTGAATCTGTTATGTGGCACTGGCTTATTTACTCACCGTCTCCTAGAAATGTTTACTGCTTTGCCTGCAAACTTCTTTCAACCAAAACACATGCCTTTATTGAAGGTTTCAGTAATTGGAAACACCCTGAATGTCTTTCTGAAAATGAGAAAAACTTGGACCACCGAAATTGTATCCTCACACGGATATGGCATGCAAAGGCAATTGATAGGGACCTAGTTCAGCAGTTTCAGGCAGAGTGTCAGTTCTGGAGAGATGTCCTTAAGCATGTTGTAGCAATTATTAAGTTCTTAAGTGACTGCGGACTCGCATTCCATGGCCACAAAAAGCTGTTAGGGTCACCACATAATGGTAACTATTTGGGGATTTTGGAGCTGATTGCTCATTTGATTCATTTTTGGCAGATCACTGAAGTTTAGTGCTGGTGGAAAATGAATTTGCAATTTTAACATTGAGCAGAAGAATAGCCCAGCTGTACCATTAGGAGATTAGGACCCTGGAGCCAACTGCTTGGGCAGCCCTGGGGTCAGCCACACTGGCCCCTACAGAAGTCCTGGAGGTCACAGAAAGTCACGGAATCCATGACTTCCGCCACCTCTGTGACAGACACGGATCTCTAATTACTGTATAATGCATATGCACAAGAGGGCTGAATTAAAGGTGCACTGGCATTTCCTAACTTTGATCTAGACTTTGCAACTTTAATACTATCCTTTTAACATATTTTATATGTATAATAATAGTGATTTTTTTAGCAGGCTCTTGAAGTTGCTATTCTTCAGTTGCCAAATTCCAGTTAGTGCTGAGATGTAGAGCCTTGCACAGATACAAAATTCATATCCACAGAGCTGCAGGGCTCCACCAGGAACTGCAGTGTCGAAAGCAGCATGATTGTACCACCCCTAGGACACACAGACCGCTGCATGAAAGGGACTCCTGTCCAGGAGAGTGTGAGCCACTAGCACACACTAGCGTGACCAGGGACCACTGCCAGTGAGCTTGGTACTCGCCTCAGTGGATGGGGCTGGGGGTGGTACAGCCTTGCCAGAGGAGATGGCCTGTGCGGGGCGCTGGCTGCGGTAGAACCCTGCAGCTCCACGGATATAAATTATGTGTCTGCGCAGGGTACTACTGAGATGTCCCTGTAGGTTTTAGTACTGATCTCTAAAGCTCTTTTTATATATCATCTACAAGATATAAAAGTAATGCTTATACCGTGTAACACTGCATCTTCAAAGCTCTATGAAGTATTGTTTAATAATTATCTATTAAATAAAAATATTAGAAAATGGAGAAAATCAAATTTTAATAGTACCTAATATACCTTTTCCATTGTTCTGTTGGTACTCATTGGAACGTTACACTCAGCCATATCATAGTGCAAGTGAAAATTGTGACTGGTGACATGCTAAAAGGGAGTGAAATAATTCTCTGTAAGAATTAGCTGAAATGTTAGTAATCTTTAGGGTTTTTTTTTTCCCCCTTCAGTTTTTTTTCAGTTTTTTTGTTATTCTGTTTTGTTTTTTTGTGGCATTCAGCTACCTGTGGTACGTTTAGATAATATTTTCTTAATGTTTCTGTGTGCAGTTAAATTGCAAAACAGAGAATTAACTTTTGTGAATAATGATCCAAATGTCTATGATGTTAATAGCAAGTGGATATTTTTGGAACACAGACAAAATATTTTAATTTTGTTTAAGTGGTGGTTTTTCCTTCCTGTGTAACTTCTGCATTTAATCAGCTTGTTAGAATTGTATGATCTGGTCTCTTAAATCACTGTTTTACCCAGGCTAAGGAGACAGTTATACTTTTATATAATTTTTGATTCTTGGAATTATGTTTACAGAACTGCTGACCCTGTACTGCAAATTGTATCTCAAACCTTCCAGAGATATTAACAGAGTTTTGGTGGCTAGAATAATTCACACATTGATCAGAGGATGCTGCTTCCAAACTGATGAACTAAATTCCAATCTTTTTTGCTTCTTTGAAAAAGCACTACAGTGTGCAAGGTAATTCTCAGCTTTTTGTTTTGTGTGTCAGAATTGTATTTCAGAGGATAATTTGTCCTAGGTAATTGGGGTTGGACTTGATCTGTGGATGCTCATTGATCCCTGACTTCTGTGATTCTGACCTTCAACAACTTTCTGTTTACTCAGAGCTCTTTGAAATGTGAATCTTTTCTGCATTTATAGTATTCTGGAAATGTTTTGCATTATCTGCAAGTATTCAGAGGTGAGGTCTTTTGAATATTCTTGCCTTATTTATTAAATTAAGTTTGTTCAGTGCTCAATTTACAATTCAAGGACTAGATTTAAAAAAAATCCAGACAAGTCATTCATTATTTGTTAATACTTCTTATCAACAGAAAGTTGGCTATTTTTGCTGTAGATGAAGTGCTTGGTTTATATTTCAGGCAGGAGAACGCCTCTGCAGGTCTGGATCATATTCTTGCAGCAATTAATGTCGTCTTCAGTGTGTATGCTGTGAACTGTCGTATGCGGATTTGTAAGCTAGGAGAAGAAATTCTTCCTACGGTTCTTTATATATGGACTCAGTATAGACCGAAAGAGTCTGTAAAGGAATTAATAATTCAGTTACTTCAACTGCAGGTTCGTGTTCATCATCCAAAGGGAGCCAAAACACAGGAGAAAGGTACACAATAAAAAGCTTCTTTTGTTGTTTTTGTTTTTCTAATTTTAGCAAATTTTTGCTATATGTGAGAGTTCAAGTTGCACGAGCACAGAAGTTCTGGATGTCACTGGTAAACTTGGAGAATAATCACAGGAGTAACTATTTCTTCTCTATAGTTTTACACTGTGCATTAGAGCTGATTGAATTGGGGAATACATGGTTTTAACTATTATTGTATTATAACAACACTCAAAATATGCTGGGTGCTGAATGGGAACACCCAGCATCTGGTCAAAGACTTTAGAATTTAAAAAGAAAAGGGGGAGGGGGAGGAAAGGCTGGGGGGGAATAGATACAATATACAGGAGTGAGCAAAGTGCAGATTGGCACACATGTTCACATCTTGTTAATTTTATAGATACTAGGACTGGGAGTGACCATTATGGTCATCTAGTCCAGAGATGGGCAAACTATGGCCTGCGGGCCACATCTGGCCTGTGGGACCTCCTGCCCAGCCCCTGAGCTCCTGCCCTAGGAGGCTAGCCCCCAGCTCCTCCCCTGCTGTTCCCCCTCCCCCACAGCCTCAGCTCACCCTACCACCAGCTCAATGCTCTGGGCAGCTGGACTGCAAGCTCCTGGGGCAGTACAGCTGCAGAGCTCGGCCTAACCCGGTGCACTGCACCGTGGCGTGGCTGGCTCCAGCCAAGTGGCAAGCTGTAGTGCCACCAGCCACCTGTGCTCCAGGCAGCGCGGTAAGGGAGTAGAGAGTGGGGATGTGGGGTTGATACAGGGAGGGGAGTTCGAGGTGGTGGTCAGGGGGCGGGGATGTGGATAGGGGTGGGGGCGGTCAGAGGACGGGTAACAGGAGGGTTAAATGGGGACAGGAGTCCCTGGCCGGCAGTCAGGAAGGAGAGGAGGTTGGATGGGGTTGCGGGGGGCAGTCGGGACAGAGAGAAAGGGTGGTTGGATGGGGCAGGGGTCCCGGGGGTGTGTATGTCAGGAATGAGAGGAGGGGATTGGATGTGGCGGCAGGGGGCAGGGGGGTGGTCAGAGGATAGAGAGTGGGATGTGTGTGGCTGGGGCAGGGGTCCTGGGAGGGGAACGGGGTGTGGATAGAGGGTTGGGGCTGGGCCATGACCCCCTCCCCTAACCAACCCTCCATAGAATTTCCAAAAGCCAATGCGGCCCTCAGGCCAAAAAGTTTGCCTGCCCCTGATCTAGTCTGACATCCTGGAAAACATAGACATGCAGAAGGCACTGGGGGGGAGGGGAGGAGTTGATCAGTGGGGCCCATGGACCCCCTGGAGTACCCTCTCAGAACCCCCTTTGAGAAACACTGTTCTAGACCTTTGATTAGTCTTACCTCTCATTTAAGAACCTTCTGTAATTTTTCAACATCCTTTTTGAAGAGTAGAAACCAAAGGTGGACACACTATTCTAGTAATGATCTCACTATAAACATATACAAAGGAAATACCACCTCCCTCTAGTTCATATTCTCCACCCTATACATCCAGGGATCCTGTTTGCCATTTCAGTGACATCTCCTTGAAAGCACATATTCAACTGGTTATCTACCATGACCCCAAGCCCTTGTCAGTGTCACAGCTTTCCAGGATACAGTCCCCCATCTTATAAATGCAGCCTATGTTCTTTGTACCTAGATGTTGTATGACCTTGCATTTGGCTGTGTTAAAACATAGGATGTTCAAGTGAGCCCCCTTACAAAGCAGTCTATGTTGGTCTATATAACTGATCTGTCTCCATCATTATTTAATACTCCACCAATTTTCGTATCATTTGCAAACTTTAGCAGGAATGATTTTATATTTTCTTAAAGATATTGAATAAAATGGGCTGAGAATAGATACCTGCAGAAACTCATAAGAAACACTCCCTTGGGATGATGATGCCCCATTTACAGTTACTTTGTGTGATATATGAATTAATATTGTCTACATAGATTTTGTATAGTGGTAATTCTTTATCCGAATGCCATGTGGGACTAAGTTAAATACCTTGCAAAAGTCTAAGTCCATTATGTCAACATGTTACTTTTATTAACCAAACTCATAAAAAAATACCAAGTTTGTTTGACAAGCACCGTTATCCATAAAACCATGTTGATTGGCATTAATTATACTACTATTTTACTGATTGCTGGGCCATATCAGCATTTCCATGATTTTTGCCCTGTGTTGATGTCAGGCTAACTGATCTATAATTTCCCTGCCATCCCATTTGCCCTTTTTTAAATATTGGCACAACATTAAGGGTTTTTTTTTTCCCAGTCCTCGAACACTTCCAGTGTTCCAAGATTTGTTCAATCAATATTAATGGTTCAGAGATTTCCTCGGTTAATTCATTTAATACTCTTGGGTGCAAATCCTGTAGATTTTAAAATGTTTAACTTAATAGTTGCTCTTTAATATCTTCCCTAGTTTTTGATGGGAAGAAAGTATTTCATTATAATTGCAAGACATGAATACATCACCCTGCTTCCTTCGGAATACAGAACAGAAATATTTATTGAACACTTCCGCCTTTTCTGCAACGTAACTGATAATTTTACCATCCTTGTCTAGTATTGGACCCATACCATCACTAGGGTTTTGCTTGTTTCTAATACATGTACAAAATTCCTTTTTATTATTCTTAGCACTACCAGGCATAGATTTTTGTTCAATACTTTTAGCTTCCCCTGTCAACTCTGTTTCCTAACTACTGATTTGTATTTACTACTATCCAACCCATTGTAGTGTGTTTTTTTTAATGCATTAAATTTTTTTATTAGTCCCTTGTTAACAGTTAATCCCCAGTTATACTGAAGTCCCTCTTAGACCACGTTCCCCCTGCATTCTCTTAGAATCTGCCCCCAAACCCCAACATATAGGGTCCCTGGCCTTCCCTGTCTATGTTTGCATCTTGCCTGTATCAAAAAAAAAAAAAATCTATGTAAGGCCATCTTCACATCAGGGTTCTTCTTTTGCACAAGGGATGCTGGAGATGGATGCTCCTGGTACATCTGCTGCTTTGAAAGGGCAAGGAGGATAGGGCAGGGCCAAATCAGAGTATGTTGGGTATTAAAATTCTGCAATGAAATCTGTGACACCTGTTGTGTCCCTGGGTTGAGAAGACACATGGGTCAGCTGTTCCTGGCTGCTGCTGGGGTAGTATTCTAGCCCCTCCCCCAGACAAGTGGCAGGGGTGGCTGTACTGGGGACCTTGAGTCTCTGGGGGTGGGAGCTACTTAGTTCTGGATGTTTAGGTTGGAACAGATGAGGGTGGGATTCTTGATTTTATTTTGTTTTTTCCCCTCCCTCTTATTTGGCATCCAGACTTTATCCTCTTTTCCCCCATCTTTGCAAATATTTGAACATTTTTTGTTTTAAATAAATGTTTGCATTATAAAACCTCCTGAAAAATGCAACTCTAATTGCTGTTAAGCATTCTCTGCTCATCTGCGAACATAGAAAGCTATATTGTATAGTCAGATTATGGCAGATAAACTGCATATATAACTTAAATTTTATCTTTTCACATACAGGTGCATATGACTCAGCAAAATGGCAAAGAATCTTACACAACTTGTATGATCTGCTGGTGAATGAGTTAAGTCTCATTGGCAGTAGAGGAAAGTATTCTTCAGGATCACGCAACATTGCTGTGAAGGAAAACTTGATTGAATTAATGGCTGATATTTGTCATCAAGTAAATGACATTTCTACACATTGTTCCAAATGAATGTAAAGTTGATGTGTATACTGTACTATGCTATTCACACACTTCAATTTTCCATTAATATGTCTTGCAGATTTTTTTCATAATTGTTTACTCATATTTCAGTATCGTTAGTCTCTGGTCTAGAGACATGTTCTTTTTGGCCTCAATTAAACGACAGTCTTGAGATCCTAATACTCAGGTCTAATACAGGCTGCACAGACTGCGGACGGAGCCCTTCTGTTCAGTTTATAGAGAAATTTAATTGCTCTAGTGACATTTTGGATTAACTTTCCCCAAAATATTTCCATGTGTAAGGTACAGATGGAAGCAGACATTTTCTGTTTGCTGCTGAAAGTGTTTAAATTTGTTTTATTTGAAAGTTTAACATGGTTACAGGCTTGTAAGGGAGAAGCGTCCTTATATTTCTGATACGCTTTTTAATATCAAGGAATTCTCAATAGAGCAAAATTATTTGTTGTTGCAGAAATTCATATTTAGTTAGTACTTTTATTCTGTATGCAGTTGAAAGAATGGGTAATTGATATTTTTATATGACTGTTTATGTGACTTGGAAGCACAAATTTCATTGAAAGTCAATGGTTCTTTGTGCTCCTAAATCACTTTGGGCTCTTGTGAAAATCCTACCCTTATTGATTAATTACTGGAGAGCCGAAGTAATGTAATAATACTTACGTCTCATAGTTCCAAGCCTTGCTTTTGAAGGATGATCCCAAGCTAGGCTTCTTGCTTTTCAGATGACAGAGACAGTAGGACACTGTGCTTCTGGAGAGCAGGAAGCAAATCTCTGATCAAATCCTAATGGCTGACAGGCATAGCATTGATAGGTGCTGGAGACAGCAGCATCCTTGTGCCTTCTGCCAGTATCTGAGTTGTTGCTGTGTGTGGTCTTTGAAGGCTGTGAAGCAAGCTAAGAGGGAAATGAGAATTATCTGGAGTGCTTTATAGATGGTAAATAATGATTAACTTCAGGTGTGTCTACCTTGTAAGCTGGTGAAGTGATTCCCAGCTGGAGGAGACATATTCGCACTAGTTCTGATTGAGCTAGCTCAGTATCTATTGGGTGTCTGGGAAGTGGGCGGGCAAAGCCCGCCCACTGCTAAAGGATCCCCCCCCCAGCCTAAGGGGAGGACCCACAGGACCACAGAACCCACTGAGTTCGGGGGACAACTAATAGAAGAACAGGGACAGGAGTGAGGTCAAAGGGTCATAAGAAGGGAACCTGACGGGGACACCGAGCAGAGAACCCCGGACAGCGCCCACTGCTCCTCGAAGGCGTCAAGGGAGCCAGTGGACGCCGCCCAGAGGAACTCCGCCCGGATGCGTGAACGGACCATGGATCGGAAACAAGCCCCACAGTCGCCGGGGTCTCCATCGGCCAACTTCCTCTCTCTGGTCGCGTGGATGGCCTTTTTAGCCAGGGCGAGGAGGAAGTTGACCAGGAGGTCCCGGGACAAGCTAGCTCAGTAAAAAGAGTGTTGACCCAGCCGTGCAAGCAGTGGAAGGGGCTAGCTGCCCCGAGTGCATGCTCATAAGAGATGCTATGTACTACAAGGAGCAGCTAACCCTGCCTGTGACTGGACCACTGAGGTTATTCTCTATTTTTAGTGCATTAGCTCAGTTAAAACTAGTATGAACATGTCTCCTCAAGCTCAGAATCATACTCCCAACTCAGAATATAGACATACCCTTAGTTTGAAACATCTCATGGCCTTTAATAGAGGGTGAGGGTGACAAGGTCCCTCACCAAAGGCTCTTACGCAAAGTAAGCTGCCATGGGATAAGAAGAAGGTGCTCTCATGAATTAGTAACTGGTTAAAAGATAGGAAACAAAGGATAGGTATAAATGGTCAGTTTTCAGAATGGAGAGAGGTAAATAGTGGTATCCCCCAGGGATCTGTTCTGGGACCAGTTCTATTCAACATATTCATAAATGATCTGGAAAAAGGGGTAAACAGTGAGGTGGCAAAATTTGCAGATGATACAAAATTACTAAAGATAGTTAAGACCCAGGCGACTGCAAAGAGCTACAAAAGGATCTCTCAAAACTGGATAGTTCTCTGAAAACATCCACTCACAAGTGCGGCAGCAGTCAAAAAAGCGAACAGAATGCTGGGAATCATTAAGAAAGCATAGATAATAGGACAGAAAATATGTTGCCTCTATATAAATCCATGGTACGCTCACATCTTGAATACTATGTGCAGATATGGTTGCCCCATCTCAAAAAAGATATATTGGAATTGGAAAAAGTTCAGAAAAGGGCAACATAAATGATTAGAGGTATGGAACAGTTTCTGTATAAAGAGAGATTAATAAGACTGGGACTTTTCAGCTTGGAAAAGAGACAGCTAAGGGAGGATATGATTGAGGTCTATAAAATCATGACTGATGTAGGGAAAGTAGATAAGGAAGTGTTATTTACTACTTCTCATAATAAAAGAACTAGGAGTCACCAAATGAAATTAATAGAAGGTTTAAAACAAAAGGAAGTATTTCTTCACACAACACATAGTCAACCTGTGGAACTCCTTGCCAGAGAATGTTGTGAAGGCCAAGACCATAACAGGGTTGAAAAAAGAACTAGATAAATTCATGGAGGATAGGTCCATCAATGGCTTTTAGCCAGGATGGGCAGGAATAGTGTCCCTAACCTCTGTTTTCCAGAAGCTGGGAATGAGTGACAGGATGGATCACTTGATGATTACCTGTTCTGTTCATTCCTTCTGGGGCACCTGGCACTGGCCACTGTCAGAAGACAGGATACTGGGCTAGATGGACCTTTGGTCTGACCCAATAGAGCTATTCTTATGTTCTTATGTGAGTACTTGAATACTTTTTTTGATGGGTTCTCTTTTTACTATGTTTTTGGAAAGGTCTTTACTGAAGACACCAAAGTCCTGGAGATAACCCAGTCGTACACTGTTACACAAAGAGATTCTGGAGATGAAGCTGCACCAAGCAAGCGTAGGAAGATCGAATTGGGCTGGGAAATAATTCGAGACAATTTGCAAATATCACAGAATGATTTTGATGTCATACCTTGGTAAAAACACCTTTATCCTTTTACCTTGGAACTGAAATCAGTACAAATAACTTAACAGGTTTTAGTTTCACGTTCAATTATTTCATGATCTGTGGACTCCTACATTTTATACCCATTTGTCTCCCAAATGCCTGGTGCTGCAAACTAAGGTGCTCAGATACAGAACATACAAGGAGGCTGTCATGGAATCAGCATAGCTTTTCCAGCTCTTTAACAATCATGAGGGATGTTCTTGAAATTCTTGTTATAAAAGCTTCTAAGTCAAATACCACATAATAGTTAGAAGTTATAACTTTCACATTGCTGACTTGGATAACTGACATGATATATGAGAGAGACAGGGTGGGTGAGGTAATATCTTTTGTTGAACCAACTTCTGTTGGTGACAGAGAGAAGCTTTTGAGCTACACAGTGGTCTTCTTCAGGTCTGACATGATATATGACTAACGAATGACAATGAAACGATGGTGAATGAAAATACCAGCTTTTATGCGGGTCTGTGGAGTTGCAATAAGAATAATGCCGTGGGGTGAGAACCTCATCTCTATTCTCACTATTTTATGCTGGGTAAACTGGCTTGAGGAGTATAACAATATTGTAATATTTGACATAGCAGATAAAGGTATAACAAGATCCAGTGATTGGAAGTTGAAGCTAGACAA
This sequence comes from Gopherus evgoodei, assembly GCF_007399415.2. Classification (NCBI taxonomy): domain Eukaryota; kingdom Metazoa; phylum Chordata; order Testudines; family Testudinidae; genus Gopherus; species Gopherus evgoodei. The sequence continues at coordinate 33,378,296 of NC_044322.1, forward strand.
ACTCAAGCTGCAAATAAGGGGCACATTTTTAAACAGCGAAAGGAATTAATTGTTGGAAAAGTTTACAAAGGGCTGAGGTGGATTCTCCACTGGAAGATTTTTAAATCAAGATTGGATTTTTTCTAAAAGAGATGCTTTACTTCAAACAGGAATTAATTCAGGGAAATCGTATGGCCTGTTTTATACAGGAGGCAGGCTAAATAATCAGAGTTGTTCCTTCCAGCTTTATAATCTGAGTAAAGCTAAGATTTTTGTCACGGAAGTCATTCCGTGACTTCCAGAGAGCTCGTGAAATTTTCTGCTTCAGCCCCAGGGCAGTGTGGCTGGAGGTCTCGGCTGCGGGACGGGGTTCAGCAGCTCTTAGCTGCCAGGTAGCAGGACCTCGCAGCTCCCAGCCTCTGTGGATGGCAGGCGACACCCTGCAGCACTGAACCACTGCAGGTGGGGGAGGGACACCCCCAGCTCCAAACCACCCTGGGTGACAGGGGACCCCCCCACAGCTCCAAGTCGCTGTGGGCAGGGGCTCCTGACAGCTCCCAGCCACTGCAAGTGATAGGGCCACCCCGCAGCTCCCAGACACCATGGGCCACGGGGAGGGGTGCCCCCGCAACTCTCAGCCATTGTGAGGAGTGGGTTGGAACCTGGAACTCGAGCAACTGTGGATGCTGGATTCTCTCCTCTCCTCATTTTGTCACGGTTATTTTTAGTAAAAGTCATGGACAGGTCATGGGCGTCGGTGATTTTTTGGTTATTGTGTGTGACCTGTCGGTGACTTTTACTAAAAATAAGACAAAGATTTTGTTATGGTTATCTGTGAGAAATAAAATTACAGACAAGAAAATTAATTTTCTGTTTGCTTTACTGATATCTGACAGTCAACTTGTAAAACAGCATTTGTGTGGCTGAGGCTGAACATACTTAATTGCTTCAAAATGGCAGAATAATTGGTGATTGAACAAGCCATCCTGAACACTTAAACAATCACAGTTAAATATACAATAGAAATATAAAATGATTCTCTGAAACTGCTTATATTATATTTTACTGCTTTTCAACATATGATGAATTTAAGTACATTTCAAATTAATTGCCTTCACTTTCTGTTTTTAAGGTTGCAGATTACAGCCCGATTGATATCAAAGTATCCTATGAGTCTTCCTAACGGTGAATTATCTCCCTTACTCACTATACTACACCAGCTACTACATCAGCAGAGAAAAGGGGAAAGGACCCCATATGTGCTAAGGTGCCTTACAGAGGTTGCTGTTTGTCAGAGCCAAAAATTAGATTTGGAAAGCACACAAAAGTTGGAGCTGCAGAGAATCTGGGCAAAAGTTTGGTCTCTTACAGTTCGCAGCATAAGTTTTCAGCAAGTTGAAACAGAAAGCTTTGGGTTACTTGGAGCCATAATTCAAGGAAACCTTATTGTAATAGACAAAGAACTCTGGAAGATATTTTCAGGGTCTGCATACAAGCCTTCGAGGTAAGATGTGAACCAGGGATAGTGTATCTTGAGTCTTTGACTCTCTGTAGCTGTTCTTCCTCCATGAACAGAAATACTAAATTTGTTCTTGTGGTGTTTTAACTAAATACTGTACATATTTGTGTTAAAACCTGTTTTTCAGACATTTATAACTCAGCCATAAAAACTCACTCCAGTCTGAAAGTTGACATGGAAGAGATGTGACCAGGACAAGCTTCTTAAAAACAAATTTTGGCCAAAATAGATTCATTCTACTTTTGTTGAAACAAAGTAAAGCATATTTTTTGTTCGTTTAAAATTAATTTAATTTCAAAAGACTGGATCCAAATAATTTTAAAATAGATAAGTGGAATCTATAATGTCTAAAATATGAGTTTGAAAATGCATGCAGAGTGAATATTCTTATAAAGGAATTTTTAATGTGCGTGCTTATTAAGTACTTTATTTATGCATTTGACAATATTCTTAGAGCTGTCCAAGATCCAGAAATAAAGACTTTGCCTCATAATGATAGTAGTCAAATATACATTTAATTATGATTTCCCACAAGCTGTTCTTTGCTCTGTTTTGTTGTAGTCCTGCTGCACGTTGTTTGGCATTAGCAATGACTGCTTATGTAGTACCAGAAACTTTGAAAGTAGGAATGGTGCAGAATAATTGTGAAGGAAATACTGGGTGTGTGTTAAAAGAAGCAATAATGAAATGGCTACTGTTCTGTCATTTGGAAGAGAAGATGGAAGAATGTTTTGAGTTACCTCCTGTGCTATGCAGGTAACAACTTGGAGTATAATCTGCTCTGTGTATAAACACAAAACATAACATAAAAAAAGCAGATGGGAAAAATGAATTATTAAAGCCTTCATATGTTGCTAATATTTTTGTAGAGTTTATAAATCTGTGTGTTAACTTTCTGTAGGGTATCATAAAACACGTGTTTTGGAAATCATTAATTTTTCCTTACTCAAATGTTAAAAAAAAAAAAAAAAAAAAAAAATTGTTTCATACAACTGCTTTTAGATGAAAATTAACCTGAAAATGATACCTGAAGTTTTCTGGCGTGATGTTTAAATTTTAGGAATGACTAGAATCAAACTATTTAGCAGGTGATAATGTTAACCCTGCTGCTGCTTGGTATAACTGATGTGCTATTATAATCCAAGTTTTTAGTTGTTCAAGTGTTAGCTTCAGACAATACCTGCATTTTAAAGTTTCTTGCTTTTTAAAACATTAGGTTAATACATGAAGTGTTTTGGTAAATAACTAATATTACTGTACATTTAGCACTTTTTATGAAAGGATCACCAAGTGTTTTACAACTATAAGTAAACTTATCAATACCGTTTTGGGGGAGGGAGGTAGATAAGTAGTATATCCATTTTTACAAGCGGATAATCTGAGACACAGAGATGGTAACTTCCATAAGCGAGTCTGGCATAGATGTGTTACTCCTGGGGGAAATTCTGCGCCACTGCATGTTCACAGAATTCATGTCCCCCACAGATTTCTTTGTTTCCACACAGAAAAATGACTTTCTGACTGGAAAGCAAAGCTCCAGCAGTGTGGGCACGTCATTTTAGCACCCAGAGCAACTGACATCGAGGGAGAGCACTGTGGGGCAGGGGGTGGGACTGAGGAAGACCCAGCTGGTGGCTCTTGCCCTGCCCCAAGCTCAGCTGCTAGTCCCGGCTGGGCTAGGGGTAGGAGGGGACGGGACTTGATATTCACTTGCAAGGAGTGGCCATGTCTGGGTCAAACTCAGCCCCAGAAATCTCCCCTGGCTGCAGGAAACTCCACCTCATCCTACTTTCTGCCCCTATCACTCCTCAGCTGTGGGGGGAAGGGTCACTGTATGGAGAGCTGCTTCACCAATCACCCAGCCCCTGTGCATCCAGACCCCCCCCCGTACCCAGACCCCTGCAGAGCCTCAGTCCCACCCCCCTTCACCCAGAACCTCCCTCGAGTCCCCCATACCCTAACTCCCACCCCACCGAGCCTCACTCCCTGCATCCAGAGCCCCCTGCTGAGCCCCGCCCTCTTCCTCCACATCCAGCCCCCTCCCCCAAGCCCCCAAGACTGCACCCTGATGAGCCATACTCCTGCTGCACCCAGACCACCCTAACGAGCCCCCTGGACCTCCACCCTACTGAGTTTCAACCAGCTGTACCTGGACCCCAGACCCCCCATTGAGCCCCGCACGTGCAGAGCCCCACGCCCAGACCCACCCTGCTGAGCCCCAAGCACCTTCATCTAGACCCAGCTGCAGAGTCCCATTGCTTCTGTGCATCCAGATCCCAACTGCATCCGGACCTCCCACTCATCCACCCGCATCCAGATTGCACCACACAGGACCCTCTCACCCCACACATGGAGCCCACCACACTAAGCCCTTCCACAGTAGGGATCCTACCAGACTGAGCCTACCTGCTTGCACCTGGTGCGGAGGAGCAGGGCCTTAGGGTTTTCCTGGGGCAGACCCAGCCCGTGCACTGTGTCAGGGTCAGGTGCAGCCTCACCACCGAGTCCGTGCTCTGAGTGGGAGCTGCAGGGTGATCTCTCACCTCTGTGCACCCAATGGCCTGTGCTTCCCACTGCTATGCTGGAGCCTCCACGTTTATTTATTGACAAATAAAATTCGCATAACTTTAAAATATTGTGCACAGTATTTTTATTTTTTTTTTTTGCACAGAATTCCCTCAGGAGTAATGTATATAGAACTCAGGAGTCCTGATACCTAGTCCTGTTCTAATGTACATAATTAAGGTTAGGTTTGAGATTTGAAGTTTGGAGTCATAATCACCTAATAAGTATAGATGTTTCTCACCTAAATTTCAGCTCTGGGTTTAAAAAAAAAATGTTCTTTACAGTGATTTTCCTCATCTAGTGCTGCAGAAAACTCTTGTGAGCCTGACTATGAAGAACTGCAGAGCCGCAATGAACTTTTTCCAAAATGCTACTGAGTGGTATGTTTAAAATTAATCCGCACAGACAGTATGCTCCTCATATTTAGGGGCAGTATTTTTAGGGTTGAACCAGTTTTGTTCTTTAAGTAGTAGTCCATATCCTTGTTGATATTCTGTATTCCCCCTACTTGGCTCAGGTAGCATTCAAGGTTTTTGCCATTCCAGCAAACACTGAAGATATGGAACACGTTTTCCTGTCTCACATATCTTTTAATGTTCATTTTTATAAAGTATTTAGCACATTTTTGGGCATTGTGAAAATAGAGCATCTACAGTCTAGTTAGGTGCTTTACACAGGTATGAAGACAACATCTCCTCCCTGAATAGGTTACATAACATCTCTCTTACCAGTAATATATCTTAGTAAAGCAATTGCCAAAAAAAACCAAAAATCCTTTTAAAAAGCCCCCAACTAATTAGAAATTACTGTCATGGATCCACAGTACCCACCTTTCTTCCCCATTACTTTACAGTCTTAAAACTTGATTTAGTAGAAGGCGTTGGACACAGCTTCAAATGCCTCCCTAATGTATGTCCTTGGGTATTGTGGGGGGGACATAGGGAGGTGGCGCACACTGCCTTGATGGACACTGCTTTTCAGAATGCCCCAAGGTCACACACCAAAGTTGTGAGCACATTTCATCTACAGTAGGAGTTCTCAACCTTTTTCTTTCTGAGCGCCCCTCCCCCCCATGTTATAAAAACTCCCCAGCCCACCTGTGCCACAACTACTATTTTCTTCATATAAAAGAAAGAGCTGGCATTAGGGAGTAGCAAGCAGAGCTATTGCTCGGGGCCCCGCAAAGCTAAGTTGCTCAGGCTTTGACTTCAGCCCCAGGTAGCAGGGTTCAGGGCCCTGGTCTTCAGCTCCACATGGCGAGACTTCGGCTTTCTGCCCTGGGCCCCAGCGATTCTAATACTGCCCTCCCCCTGAAACCTATTAGTGGCCCCCAGGGGAGCCCTGGACCTGATTGAGAACCACTGTTCTGCAATATAGATTCATCTTGATAATCATCTCAGACTGTGATTAAAATAGTAAGTAACCATTCCTTAGTGAGATTAACCTGAGAAATGAGAGAGCAAAAGAAATGACTAGAGGCACAAATAAAAATTTCATTTTATTTCTGCTTATGTTTCTTGTGTTTTAAGTAATGGTTTTAAAGGTACAGGTAGTAAAACAGGGTGTCACAATAAGAGTAATGTGTTTTTCTTCAAGTGTGCAACACACACAAGACAAAGGAGAAGTCAGTTTTTTGGAAATTGAAGAGCTGTATCTACAGACAACTTTTGATGAAATGGCTGTTTTCACCAGTCTTGCAGTGAACATTGCAGATAAAAATCTGTCTGGTTCAGGACTTGCTGTCAACCAAAACCATAGGGAAACGCTGGAGCACTGTCTGTTAGTGGTGTCAGAACAGCTTTTAAACAGCTACTCTTCTGAGGTGAGTTAGAAATGAGCATTGAAGTCCATGTTTGTTCTGCTTATTTCTGTATTTTAAAGTCATAGAGCATGTTGAACTTAAGCAGTTTTCCTGTTAAAATTGAATTGCAGACAATTTTTAATATTTCCTACAAAATGAAGTAGACAAATGTTTGTTTCCCTATAATGCTCTTCAGAATGCTCCAAACAAGTTACATGGGAAATTAGTTACATGATCTGCAAACTGAGAAGTATACATAAAATTACATGTTTGGCCATTTTTCTCCTTCCATACAATTTCTGCCCTCCATAATTCAGAGTTTTGCTGAGGTACCTAATTAAACACCTCAGGTGAAGTCTTGGCCCAGTTCAGTAAATGTTAGAGCTCTCACTGATGGCAGTGGAGCCAGGATTTCACCTTAATGGTGACTATCAGCTTGTGCCTGGGAAGAAAAATAATTGTAATTTTTGAATGTTCCAATTCCTTAGACAAGGTTGCACTGTTAGAATATTACTGTTCTTCTTGAACTGGCTTATTCCTGGATATGCCAGTGGTCTTGAGCAAATCACATAACTTCTGTGCCTACATCTGCCCATCTTTATATTACAGATAAAAATACCTACCTATTTTACATGAGTGTAATGAAGCTATTTGTAAAGTTCTTTGTGATCCTTTGTTGAAAGGATGTACAATATAGAAGAGAAGTATTAATATAATAAACATTAAAGCATTAAAAGAAACATTAATAGCTCTGTAAGCTGATGAAGCACCATTTAATATAAAATGTATGATGTATTTATATTATGTATTAGATTTATTCCAAGTCTACTACTGCAGAACACCTAGTCCGATGTGTCAGTCTCTTGATTGGTGTTCTTAGCTGCTATTGCTATGCTGGCACATTAACTGAAGAGGATGCATGTAAATCAGAATTGTTCCATAAAGCTAAGGTTAGTAATAATATGTGTTTGATAACTGTAAAGAAAACAATATTCAATTATTTTAAAATGATGAATAATTATTAAAAATGAGTATTTTCATATTTTCAAAATATAAAACACTTGTTTCTGCTGGTTTCTGCTTAACAAATCAGAGTAGGTGACAAAATTCAATGAATATTTATAAGCACTAGTTTTTTCACTATTACTAAAAAAAATTTTATAGAATTTTCTTTTTTAAACTGTAATGAAAACTAGGTATAACTAAAATTACATATACAGTACTAAAACTACAATTATTTTAGTTATTAAAATTTTGCCTACTTGCTTTTGGGAAAATATAAAAAATCAAAATAATCAGGGTCCAGATAGCTAAGGGGTTTGTTAATAAGCTAATGGCACCCTTCACCTCTAGGTCACTTGTTCAGACCTATCCATATTGGTAGTGAATTAGTCACTGAGAGCAGTTTGGCTATCTGAATTTATTTGGTAGTCCCGCTCTAATTCACTAGTAGTCATGTATATATAAAGCCACCATCACTAATAAAACTGTTTAACTTCTTTGTTGGGAATCTGAGCAACTGGGTCAAAGACTGAACCCACATGGAGACTGAATTATCTTTTCATGACTAGAGGTGGTGCCTTGCTTCCGAGCTGAAGCACAATATCAGAGCAATATGGAGAAATACCGTGTTTTTCTTCGGTGATTAGAAAATTTGAATTTCCATCAGGTCTGTGTGGTCAGTTCATCACTTCTAGAGAGCAATGAATGTTTAAAATGGAAAAAAGAAGCAAACCTTCCACCCCAAAACTACTAACTCGTGACCTGAATAGTGAAGCTTAAATGTGCAGCAGAACCACATATGTCTGTGTGTACGTGCATGCATGCAGTCAAATAAGGGAAATGTGTGATTGAGAGATTTTCGCTACATTGTATTTGTATTTCTGTTTTTAATAGTCTCTCATACATTATGTTGGAGAAAGTATTTCTCAGTCTAAAAATAAACTAAATGAAGATTGTAGGATCATCTTGCTGAGGACTTTGATAACACAATGTAGCAACTGCTTATGTAATTGTACCAAGGTAGGCTATTTAAAATAATGTTTGTCCATTATTTTTATTCTGTAATATATATCTAACTGAATTGTAACTTTCAAAAAGCAATAATAATGTATTTTGCAAGCTTCTGAGATGTTTATCTCTTTCATATTTACTGAATTATGTATTGCATAGGGAAAAAAACTATTAGAACTTTAAAGTTGTTCAGTTATATCAGGAAATGCCAGAGTTAAGGCAATAATATGCAACTTTAACTCTACCTCCTTATGAGCATGCTTTACAGTAGTCTTCAATTGCATGCTATTTCTCAAATACAGTACAATATAAAGTACTTTTGTCCATAATCTTAAGTCCTTATTTTAAGCGTACATTAATTTCATTATCATAATCAATCAGTTTCTTTTTGGCTGATTTTTTTTTAAACATAAGTTCTCTACTCACTAAGATATGTACTTTTTATTCTCTCTCTCTCTCCAACCAGCAGAACATTCTTTCTTAGATACAATTAAGAGGATCTGGCAGTTGGCTATGAATTGTGAATTTAGGAGGCCTTATGTGCTAATAAATATTCAGTATTGTTCCGATGCAAAACCATGCTCTGAAGTTCCTAGCCTCTGTTTGCCAGAAGCTGGGAATGGGCGATAGGATGGATCACTTGATGATTTCCTGTTCTGTTCATTCCGTTTGAAGCACCTGGCATTGACCACTGTCGGAAGACAGGATACTGGGCTAGATGGATCTTTGGTCTGACCCAGTATGGCCGTTCTTATGTTCTTATACTTAATCTGTAGTAAGTACAGTACTATATATATCTGATAGAGTATATTACAATCATTCCTGTCTGGCATATGCAGAGTAGTACATTTTACTGCAAGGGTCTACACCTATATCTAAAGTAATAGAAAAATTGTATAGTGTAATATTTGAGAAATAAGGAACCAGATCTTCAGCTGGTATAAACTAACGACGCTCCATTAAGTCAGCTACAAGCTCTGTTGAAGTCAGCATTGGGGGGAAAAAATCTATTGTTGAAAATCATATACAATTATGTAATTAAAGGCTGTATTGTAAAGTCATTGAAGTCAAAAAAGCTATGCTGATTTGATTCAGTTGAGGGTATGGCCTAGGGTTTTATCATGAAATTAAGTACTGTATTGTAGAGCATGCACACAAGAGGGCAGAGCCCAGAATTAATTTAGAACCTCAACCATGCAACCTTAATCCATAGCATTTCCTGAATTTCGAATGCTTATTTATGCAATTTTAACATTCCCTTCACTTACATGGAGTTTTTCAAATGGCTGTTAGGCTCCCAACTCCCATTTGACCCTTTGAAAATTTCCCTCATCATTTATGTAGAATTTCCTAGGCAAAAAAGGGGATAAAACATAAAAAGGAGCTTTACTCTCTAGAAACTCAAATATTTTAGGTAGCAATAAATAGACAATGATGAGAATAAATTTAATAACTAAATCAGTATTTGGTGAGACATGACTAGTGTTTATAAGAGGGAGTCCCTCGTCTATCCACCTTCGTTGGCGCTCAGTTTTGCACCTCACCCAGTTTCAGATATCCTGAGGTGCATCAGAAATGAGGTTCTCTCCAGCACACCTTACAAAGTCTTCAGGAACCTTTATTTAGCCCTTTCATTGCTTACATGATCAGCAAAAGATGAGGTAAAAATTCAGTGTGCACTTGACCCAGCCTGATTATAGAGAGTATAATGTCTGATCCAAACCCCATTGAAGTCAGTGAGTCTCTCTGTCAACTTCATTTCGATGAGGACTTTAGTATGTTCATAACACATTTGTATGTACATTCCAGCATCTTCTAATATAGGCAGGAAGGTATCCCTCTCCTTCACCTTTGCAGCTATGTCACAGTCTGCAGAGCCTGGCTATGCAATGGCAGTGTTAGCATAAGTCCAAACCCGACTGTATTTTCCTGTTTGCAATATTCTGTTTAATCGGACTTTTCAACTTGTCACTATGCAGCTAAGTTAACTATGCATGCATTTGAAACAAACCGCTTCTTAGCTGTGCAGCTTTTGAACTAATCAGAAAAAAATCTGCATGTGATCCATGCGTAATTTTCAGATGTTCACCTGTCAGATCAAAACCAATGCAGGATATTTCAGTCCCCACAGATTGGCTCTATGACTATTTTAAAAAATTACCAGAATTATTTTTATAATTGAGAGAGGTGTATTTTAACTCCCTGTGTTCAAAAACAAGGGACCCGTTTTTTGAAAATAATCTCTGTGCGGAGACCATGCATAGCACAATTTTTTATCAAAAAAAAGTTTCAGAAAGTTATGAGAAACTGAAATGGGGCTAGAATGCAGGCTGCTAACCTTAGCTATAATATGTACTGCCACAGCTATCATTCAGTAAAAAAAAGTTTAATGCAACATAAGGTGCACTGTGTTGCATTAGCCGCATAAAGGTTAAAGTTGTAGCCACTCCTTGCAACTGCTCCTGGAATGAATATTTGCACCCAAAAAAACCCTTGAAAATAAAGATTTTATATTGAAATCTTCCTCAGCTTTAATTAACTATAGCATCACTAGGATGCAGCTGCTACTTACAGATACTTTAATAGAATGTTTTCTTTTTTTACATATCTTTGAGGCTTCTACTCATTCCATGACTGTTCCTCAAGATAATGCAGTAAATAGGTATATAAGAGGAATACGTTTTTAAGCAATCGTGATATTTTTTAAAAACTTTGATTTATATTTAATGTTTTTGTTTTCTCATTGGAGTTTTTAAAAAGCGACATCCAAAATGACACAGATGAGAGAGATTACAGTACCTCTTTCTGACCAAAAAAAAAAAAAACCAGCCAAACTGATGACAACATTTTAGAAAAAAAACTTTTCTACTTGATTGGTGATATATTTGAACTTGCTTACAGACATGTTCCATTTTGGATTTTTCAAGATAAATTGTAGTGCATGACACGCTTCTGAGATTGGAATCTGGATCTGTATTTTTAATGTTATCTGTTTACTTTAATGAATTCACAGTGGAATAAATCCAGTTTCTTTCTAAGAACAGAATATGTTATATGTACTGTGATAACTGGTCTGTATACTTTGCTTTCTGACAGAGCAGTCCAAGTAAGATCTTATCAGGCTTATTCCTGAGTTTGTTAACATCAAAGATGATGAATGATCTTGTAGATATTTGCAAACATCTGGTAAGTATGTTTCTCTAAATGCTATGTTTCTTTGCATGAGGATTATTTATACAGTATAAATAACTCAGAGACAAACCAAATGTGATTTTTATTACAGAAAACAAATTGGCCGTAAAAATATATCAGATTTAAGGGCCTTTCTAACAAGTAGTGTTTGTGTGGACCATTCCTACATGTGTGAACAATGAAAAAACATTGATCAAAGAACTATACTAATCTTGCATCCAAAATTTAGTTACATCGTTTAAGCCTTATTTTGATACTATGTGAAAGAAAAGTGCACACTGATAAAGCCATAGAAATAATAATTATAACCCCCACTTTTCATTAAGTGAATGAAAAATAGAACACATTTTAAAGTTCATGTAAGTAGTTATGGCTTTTTGATCAGTTATTTTAACATCCACAAACAGCTTAATTTATTCTTAACATCCTACTACTCAGCCCTACATCTTACAGCATCACCTGTTGCACTAGCTTGTACTTATGCTTTTTCAGTAATTGATTTGATAATAAATGCCAGAAATACTTGTCCATGTACCAGATCTGAATCAAGGCCAAATCTGGGAGCTGCAAGCACATAAGATTTTGCTTCCATTTCTTTTTCATTGTATTAAGCTCATCTGTTTTTTAATGTTAATTTTTTTTTTGCGTTTGGAAAAGATGAAGGATTTTTCTGCTGTGAAAGTAATTCTTTAAAGGTGCTTGAAAAATACATATTCATGCTGAATTCTTCAAATATGTACACTTCTGTCCTACACTTAGTAGCAAGGTAACAACGTGGCATCATTAAGTTTTGTCAAAACCTTGAAACTTGTATCCTCATCCAATTCCAATGCACCTTTAGATGGGTGTCCAATGCAAATAAATAACATACTTAGTATTTTGCCTGAGGAGAAGCTGACAGTCTCACCACTGTTAGCTTGTCAGCTAGTTGGTTGAAAGGTAATTATTTGGGGAGCCCTTATGTCATACTCTAGTTTCTTTCTAATCAGAAGTTTGCCAGTTTCTAAAGTAAAGTTGATGTTTAAGTGCTAACGATGCAGTCGGCATTCTACTAAACCCAGAAAAGAAAGCAGTCTCTTTCCCAAAGAGCTCACCATCTAAAGAAAAGAGTTCAAATCACACACAGTGCACCAGCTAACTAGAAGATGGGTTTATCGCAGAAGGCTGAAGTAAATATGGTGCTTCATAGTTGATGACTTTTAGTTGATAGGTTGTACAGAAGTGCAAAGAGAGATTTCAATGAGATTAACTACAATTATAATTATTATTTATTGTGTGTATTACAACACTGCTGAAGGGGCCATGTCAAGGATTAGGACCCTACTGTGTGCTAGGCAATATACAAACAAGTAACAGGAAGACACCCTTTGACCCAAAGAACTAGATTTAAGACATGATGGAACAGGTGGAGGAAACAGAGAAGTGGAAAAATGTCAGGCCAGGTAATAGCAAAATGAACACATTTTGTATAGCAAAAAGTATTAATTTTAAAAAACTCATTCACCCACAAGGTGTGCACACTACTAAAGTGAGTAAATTCATGATCTTAGCATCCCAGGTCCTTTCTCGCACTGTTTGGTTCACAAGGAAATGCTGGTCTGTTTCCATGTTCTGTTACCTATATGGCATCTTCAGCCACCAAAAATAAAATTTACAAGAATGTGATGCTTTTGCTAGATGGTCTTTACTGGCAAACCGAGTGATGCTGGAGAAGTAGACCTAATGGAAGATAATATTGAGAAGAGTGCAATGGAAGTAGATAACCAGGTAGCCATGGACCAATTTGACGATCACTGTATCACTGACTTCGGTGATGCAAATGAGTCTGGGGAGATGCAAAGCGTAACTGGTAAGTGAAAGTCTGCTTTTCTGTCCAGAATTGTTTGCAGAAGTGTAGGGCACATGTCTTTTTCAATTTTACACTGCCCACTTGTCTCAAATCGCAGTTAGGCAGTACATTGGACCATTACAGTAGCTGGGATTGTAGCTGAGCCATTTGCCTCCAGAACAATAATTGTGTCTTAGCAGTGTACAAACATTAACTAAAGCCTTGGGAGGAAATTACTATTCTTTTTTACAGTTGGTAAAACTGAAGCAAATAAAGTAAATAACGTGCTCAGGGTCATACAGTGAGCCTATAGCAGAGCAGGGAGTAGAGCTCAAGTCTCCAGACTCCCACTCTAGTGGTCTAATCACTAGTCCATGCGTCCCTTCATACCCAGTACCAGGATATTTTCTTGTGCATTGTAGTTGGTTCTATTTTAGTTGTCTCTCTTCTCTTGCAGAGTAGGTCTAGCACGTCTTTGGCAAGGTCAGCTTTCTCACATATCCAGACTTGCAAAATAGTTGGCACTTTCCTTACCCATGACACAGATTTTTTTTCCTACCAGGTTGGTTTGGCACCAGCAGTGGTATCATGTTTTGTTTTGAAATCTGTTCTGAATTCTTGCTTAAGATGATCTCCTTATGCCTTAGTCAGGACTATGATTTCTATTTTATTTTGGAGGGGAGAAATCATTTTGTTATGCTAATACTTCAAACTGTTCTTTGTCTGCTTAGTCCACTGTGTTGAATGAGCACCTCTGGAAGTAGTTCATCCAGACCCTTCGATAAATAATAGTAAACGCTCGGGTTGGTAGCAGTGGCAGCAGCTCTGGACATCAGAGAAAATAGACATGTATATGAAGCCATTCTCTCTAGGTCACAAATTTGGATTCAGTCAGTAGTATAGAGTCAGTTGTCATCACCTTAGGCTTGTTGGGTGGGCTTTGTAAAAATTGTGGACATTTGTTTGTGGTCTCAACCAAATTCTGAGTGGGCAAGTGTCCACAAAAAAACACATAACAAATGGTTCTATTGATACACTGGTTGCCAGTTTTCGCACAGAGGCCTAGGGTATGTCTGGATATAGAGAGTGCAAAATACTCTTCTGTTTCTAGAGGCGGTCACTCTAGAACAGAGGCCTCACTCCAGATAGAGAGAGCTTCAACTAGTGCTGTCCATACTGTACCTATTCTGTGGCTAAGAAACTTCAAGGCTGCCAGTCTCACATTTTTTTGAGAACATAATTTAACTTGATGAATGCACATAGCTCTATCATGTTTTTAATATAACTTTTATTTTCCTAGAAGAAGCATTTTTTTGTACTAGACAAGAACCTTTTTTTTTAGGTGCTGTGAGCCCATTAGCTGAAGAACATTTGACAAAGCAGGATTTACTCCTCCTTGAAATTCTGAGGCTCTTGTGTCTATGTGTAACTACTGCACAAATCCATACAGTCTGCTTCAGAGCACCTGACATACGGCGGAAGCTGTTAATGCTAATTGATAAAAGTCTATTTGATGCTGCTAAATCACTGCATCTACAAGTGGTGAGTGTGATTATTGAGAAACTTCTTGTTTCAGCAGTTATCTCTCTGTACATAAACACTGTCTCTTAAAGTCATACACACATTCTCTGGCCATTCTCTTGGACTCAGTCCGCTCAGAAGAACCCATAGTGTCTGCTTCTGAAGATTTTAATTTTTTTAACATAGCTTGTAGGATTTGTCAGAAACCAGACAGTAGATTGCTGGTCCATATGGTGTCTGCCTTCAGTATTCACCATTAGCAGGTGGCTTGGAGGTTGTGCAGTCTTATTCTTTGGGACAGAGTGTAGGAACTCCTTTCCAACTACTAGAACTGATATGTTTATATGCCAAAATATGAAATTTAATTATCCATATTATTGTGCATCAAATAATTCATTTGCATAAAACAAATGTCAAATTATCTAACCATGTAAAAACTGACATAAATATTTGACATAAAGCATTTAACATCCATTGAAAATGCTTATTCTTATTATTTTATTTTAGTATGTGTATATAAAAATATTACTAATGTGTTCTATTTTTAATTATGCCTTAGTATTTAGTCCTTTTGAAGGAACTCCCAGCTGAAGAAAATTTGTTGCCAGAAGATGATCTTCTCCTGCTTCTCAAGCCTCTTTCGTAAGAAATAACATCAGTTATATATTAATAAAAATATTTTATTTAGCAACCATCTGGTTTTTCTACTGTTTGACTTCTAAAGCTATCTCTTTTTTCTTTCCCAGTGATGTGTGTTCCTTGTATCGTCGAGATCAAGAAGTTTGTAAAGCAATTCTAAATAATCTACTTCCTGCAGCAGTGGGGTTGGGCCAAGCCAACCCAAATGTTGAAGAAACAGGGGAAGTCCAAGGACAATTTTTAACTGTTGTGGGAGCATTTTGGTACATTTTATTTATTTTATGCAGTAATCTGTTTCTTGGCTTGATGGCTGATGACCTATTCAGAGGTTGTGATGCTGCTGTGGGTCCAGCTGTCAGTAGTGCCATGAGTTTATCTAGTCTGTACACTTCTCCCACATGAATCTTTTTGGATACCAGTTCTATATTAAAATTAGATCACAGATCCTCATAGCCACTAAGTGATAGTTTAAAGGCACGTTGAAAGGTAAAGTTAGACCCAAACATCAATATGATGGGCAATGATTTCTGAATCCTGAGTTATTTTTTAAATTCTGTAGTCCATTGCCAAGGTAATTAAACAGAATTCACTGAGAGAAAAAAGAGACAGTTCTCCCTGCTGGCTTTATGGTAGTAATTAACAAATGCTCTTCCAAGCAGTGTTTGATATTGATACACAAACAAGAAAATAAATAGTCCTTTAAAACTGGGAGAAAAGGTGCTTGCTAATCAAGTCAGAAGGATTACTTAAAAGCATCTAAGAATGAATTACAAAGAGCAGAGAGTAATGTCTTAAGACTTTTTTTTCCTGACATTAAGCTTGTAATAGGTATTTAAATGGCTTCTGTTTCAGGCACTTGACAAAGGAAGGGAGATGTACGGCTCCAGTAAGAGTGGCCCTACTGAACTGCATGAAAGCCCTACTTGAGGTGAGCCATATTTTCCTATCTGTTGTTAGTTTAGTACAGTGATACTTGGATCTTAGTGGTTCAGCAGCCAAATTAGCGATCGACATTTCCCAAAAGAGCCACAGTAGTATGAATTCATTGTTTTATTTATTATAAGTATTATTCATATTTAAACAGTATGATGGTGAAATATTTTGTTTTTATTATATATATATAATTCTCACAGCAAGTAAATTAATAACAGTGCAAATAAATAACTTAATTGGTTAATAACATAGTAAAAGCATCCAGATAGATTAATGTCATGTGCTGCAAGGAGCCACAGGTAACATATTAAAGAGCCACTTTTGGCTCTTGAGCCCTGGTCTGAGTATTACTGGTGTAGTAAGTGTAATACTCAATGTTTGCTTGAAAGTAGTGTAGAAAGAGCTACTGCATTCATCAGTATAACAGGTAAATCCAGTGTTCATTTCTGTATAAATTCCATACATATTTAACAAGAGGTATTCATTTTCTTCAGGCTGATCCTCATTCAAATTGGGCTGTGCTTAATGTAAGAGATAAACATCTGCCTGTGAGTGATGCTTTCCCACATTTCCTCGCAGATAGCCACCATCAAGTGTGCATGCTCGCTGCAAAGTCAATAACCAGGTGATAGCCTAGATCTTTGTGTAGTTTGTTTAGATAATTAAGTCAGTGTATTTAAGAATAATAGACAATTTTTCTCTTTTGCATGCTATGTAGCTACCCAAAGTTCTTAAAGATATAAAAACACTTGGCTATCTTAAGGCAATGTGGCACCTTCCATTTTTATTGACTGAGGCCTTCAAAACTTGTGTAAATTTGCAATACTATATGTTATAGTAAAGATATGTGTAAAACCCATTGTGTGTAGACCCTTCATGTAGATATATTTATCTTCATGGAAAAAATAGACTAAGTACTGTAAATAATGTGATGCCTTGTGCTAGACAAGCAGTGATTTTGTCCTTTGCCTAAATAAGGGAGCTTCTGAGGAACTCTTTACAAATATTAATGTATTTATCTTTGCAGTGCTCCATGAGATAAAGACAACAGTGACAGAGGATCAGAGTTTGGGTCCATTGCTCCCTGGTTAACCGGGACTGGACACTTTCAAATGATTCCTCTCCCTGCCACCCAGCAAATGCTCATATTTCTATCTGAATATTTTTGGATGGAGGGAGGGTTGAGTCAATACAAGGCCTTTGAAAAATGGGGACTCCAGACCCCACCTTCTGCCCCTCAAAACAAAGAAATCCTAATATTTACCATGTAAAATATACACCAATTCTGAAGATTGTTAGGTTAAATAACTGTTGTCCATGTTTTATTTTAAGTTTGTTCCAAGATATGAAACAGAGAGATTCTTCTGGATTACCAAAAGCTCTTCCTTTGAAGTTCCAGCAAAAGGCCTTTGAGAATGTATACCTCAGAGTTCAAGAAGGAATGAGAGAACTGGTAATAAGATCTAATTGTTAGCCATGTGTAAATGTTCAGGACCATATGCTTCATTTTCTTAGAACTTTGTCATTGCTAGAAGACTCTCATTTTTCAGGACTAGTGAAACAAAGATAAAATATTTTCCTAGGCACCTCCCTTGTCATTCTCCTCTTCGTGCTACAAATGGTTAAACCCTTTTAATGCCATTTTCCAGACTGCTTGCCCTCTGAAAGGGCCAGCACCAGCTAAAGAAGCAGGTGCTTGGGGCGGCCAATACCAAAGGACTTCATATCCGGGCCTTCGGAGGCAATTCGGCAGCAGGTCCCTCAGTCCCTCTTGGAGCGAAGGACGTGCCTCTGAAGAGTGGAGTGGCGTGATCACGCTGCCGCCATTTTGGGGGTGGGGGGTTTGCCACTTGGGACGGCAGAAAACCTGGGGTCAGCCCTGCCTATGAACAGGGCTGGCTCCAGGCACCAGCAAAGGAAGCAGGTGCGTGGGAAAGCTAATGGAAAGGGGTGGCACGTCCAGGTGTTCTGCGGCAATTCAGCAGCGGGTCCCTCAGTCCCTCTCTTCCTCTTTGAGTTGCCGCCGAAGAGGAAGAGAGGGAGGACCCGCTGCCAAACTGCCGCTGAAGAATGGAGCGGCACAATTGAGCTGCTGCCAAAGTGCCGCGGACTGGCTTTCTCTTTTTTTTTTTCCCCCCTGCTTCGCTGCTTGGGGCGGCAAAAAAGCTGGAGCTGGCCTTGCCTCTGAATAATTTATTAATCATAATAATTATGATTACAGTAGTCTAAGGATCAACCAAAAATGGAGTTTCATTGTGCTAGGCACTGTACAGACACTTCATAGTAGACAGTCTCACCTCAAAGAGCTTACAGTCTAAATATTTATGTGCCTATAGCTGTCCATAGCATTTGATTTCTAAATTTGGTGCACTTTAGATCTTCCTTTTATCTATCACTGACTGATTTAATATCTTATTATTGATAAGAAACATTATATAAGCATGTAGACAATTTTCTGTCTCTGTTTCCTTGGTGCACAGCCACTATTATGTGAAACATCATCTGGGTTAAAAGCAGCTTTTCCATAAGGCAGCACTGTCAACCACTGTCGGCCCCTCTACAAGCGTTTCTAAAGATATTACCAGTGAATAGTTTCCGAGAAATGAGATAGTGGTCTTAGTATAGTCACTAGTAGATAGGTGCTCCCCTCAAAATGCACCACCACAATTGGCATACATTGGCACCCATGTGGGCTGTTTCAGAGGTCACTGTTGTGAATAAACAGTGAGGATGAAATACTCTGTCATCTCCTGAGGTAGTTTCTTGAAGTCAGGGTTTAAGTTTATGGTATATGTGATCTAGGGAGGCCTGCATCGCAGCTTTAGGCACTCTTGTAGGCATATATAAAAATAATAAAAAGCTTTGACAGTGGATGCAGGAGTGAGAATACATGATTGTTCTTCAAATGCTGGTCCTTGTGTGTATTCCACATGTGGGTAAGCCTGCATACCATGCATCTTAGTTTGGAGATTTCTAGCAAGTAGTGTCCATTGTTCTCCACATGAGCAGTTGCTACCGTGTTCTGAACTGAAGGCTTAAAGGGCGGTGTGAACTAATACCTCTCCAGTCCTTTCTTATCACCACATGGCCTGAGTTTGAATCCTCTGTCCACAGATTTCTCTTTGCTTCTTTCTCTTAATGAGCCTGTAAATATATTGTGAATAGGTTTAGTATTTTATTGTAATATTTTAGTCTTAGCATAGTTAATATAGCTTAGTTTTCTCCTTGCCTCGGGTTCTCTCCCCATGCACAAAGACTGTGCCTAGAGTCCTTGAGTTAAAGAACTGTGTCTCCTGCCCCCACTCCTTCACCAGTGCTGTCCCTACTATCTGGAAAAGGCACATACCTCAGCCAACTGCAGCATTTGCTGCTCATTTCCCCCACCTGCAGAGCTCGCGGGCTCCAGCTGAGAAAACATCTGATGGAGACAGCTAGGAGACCCCTGTCTAATCCAGGCCAGGGGAACTCCTTTTTCTATCAGCTTCAACCAATTACTAGTGCCCCTCTGAGCATTAACTCAGGAGTGGAAGCCAGAGCTACTAAACCCAAGGAGTTGTCATCCAGGGCTTCTCTTGAGAGTAAGGAGCACTCCTAAGCATAAGGACAGATCTCCTTCTAGGAGAAGGGATTCCTCCCCAACTGTGTCCCAGTCAGGTGAGTCCTCATGTGTTGATACTAAGGAATTAGGCTTACTTAACCCTCTGGCCATGAGGGCAAGGCATGAAGTAAAAAGGATCCTCCGGTACCAGTGTCTGTTCCAGCTCCTAAGCCTGAGGATCAGCACCCACCACCACCATCTAAGAGTTCACATGTAGACTCTTCAGTGATACAGTACCATCTCATCCCTGTAAAACCTGCCATCCGTGATGTGCCAGATCCATTGATGTGCCAGATCCATTGATCCTGACTACTGTAATGCCCCAGACTCCAGGACAGACTGAAACTTACACCTCATCTCTGGATATCTTCTTCCTTCCTTATCCTCAGTCTCCTCTTCTTTTGGGTCTGACCTTTCTGAAAGACATTGTCACTCCAGAAGAGGAAATTACTCCAAGGAGACAAGGACATTCCCCTTGTCACCCCTTAAGATGGAGCCTTCATCCATCAATACTGACAGTGGAGCTGGTGGAATGGGAACTGGCCTTCTCTTCAGAGGAGTTTGAGGTTTCAGGAGATCCTTCACCCCCACGTAAGGAGGTGAGTCTGGACAGATACTTAAGAAGATCCAGTGTCCATCCTCCACCACAATACGACTACCCAAGGGATTGATGACAGCTGGTTGACCCTTCCTACTGGCCCAATTAGGGCTCATGGGATACCTACAGTAGACATCCTGGCTCCACCTGTGCGACCCACGATACGACTCCCATGCAACACCTACAGTCTCCATTGGAGCATGAGATAGAGGAGATTGAACCAGATCCACAGGTACTGAGGGGTGTTTCATCTTCCTTACCAGAATATGCAGTTGCCCCATCTTTTCCATCTCCACCTGGTGACCACAGGCAATATCAGGAGCTTCTGCAGAGAGTGGCGTCTAACCTCCATATTCCAATAGACATAGTCCAGGATACCCAGCATTGTCTCCATGACATTTTACAACCTCCTGGTCACAGTAGGGTGACCTTCCCAGTGGAGAGGCCATCATGGAACTAGCAGAAGTGATGTGACACGCTCCAGTCTCTTGCACCCCCACCGTGAAAGGACTGAGAGATGCTATTTTGTATCAGCTAAAGGAGCTGAGTTCCTGTTCCTCTTTATACATCCAGCACCCAACTCCCTGGTGGTGCAAGAAGCCACTGAGTTGTCTAGATTACAACATCTCAAGGCTGCACTGACAGATAAAGATTCAAAATGACTTGATCTGGGGAAGAAGACTTTACTAGTTTTCAGTTCCATATTGCTAACTATCAAGCTTTGTTAGCAAAATATTATTTCAATCATTATTTGTGGGTTTTGGACTTTAAGAACAAACTCTCTCAAGAAAACAGAGCCCAATTCCAGGCCTTCATTGAGGAAAACTAATTAGTGGCCAGAATGTCCCTTCAGGCTGCAGTGGATGCAGTTGATACTGCATCTAGAGGGATAGCCACAGGCATAGGCATGAGTCTTGGCTGCACTCCTTGAGGTTTCTAATGGAGGTTCAAAATACCGGAGAGGATTTGCCTTTTGAAGAGTCTAGCTTATTTAGCAAGAAGATGGATGAGTCCCTACTCTTGTTGTAGAACAGCCCTCCACTTCTTGGGCATTTACAACCCAGCTACCTGGAGCTCCATCCATACATTCACAAAGCATTTCACGTTAGTTCAAGCCTCCTCTGCATATGCAGCTGTTGGGACTGCAGTATTAGAAGCATCTATACCAACTACATCTTTGACACTCCTCCCTGTCCCCCATTCCCCCATTTAAATACTGCTTGTTAATCACCCACATGTGGAATACAGATAGGGACCAGCACTTGAAAAAGAAATGGAGGTTGGTTACTTGTAACTGGAGATTCTTCCAACGTATGTAGTCCCTATCTGTATTCCACTAGCTGCCCTCCTTCCCCTGTGCTTCAGATCTTATGTGATTTTCTGTAAGAAGAGGAACTAGAGAGACATCAATCCACACTACCCCTTATGCCCTCAGTTCTTAGCATGAAGAAAACAACTGCACGTGTGTAGACCAACAGACACTACTTGCTAGAGATATCCAAACTCAGGTGCATGCAGTGGCATAGCCAAGTGGAAGGAACAGGGGGAGTAATTAAAAAAAAAAAAAGTGCCACCCGCTGCAGCGCTTTTACTCACCCGGCAATGCTCCCGGTCTTCGGTGACAGGACCTTCACTCACTCTGGGTGTCTTTGGCGGCACTGAAGGACCTGCCACCGAAATGCTGCCGAAGACCCATGGAGCGAATGACGGTCCTGCTGCCGAAGTGCTGCCAAAGACCCAGAGCGCCACCAGGTGAGTAAAATAAAAGCGCCGCAGTGGGTGACACCTTTTTTTCTCTCTCCCCCGGGTGAGTACAGAAGCACCAGGAAATTGACAAGGCACCACTTATGCTCAGTGGGGGAGCAGCCGCTGCCCTGCCTCCCCCCTAGCTACACTACTGGGTGCATGGTGCACATGTGTGGCCATCTGTGAAATACAAATAGGGACCACACATCTTAAAGAAGCTCCAGTTACAGCTTAGTAACCTCAATTTTATGCAGCTGCTTTGAGAGGTACATAGATGATAAAAGAGAGAACATTTTTCTCTCTTTCTTTCCAGAGATGGTGCCCAGGAATGCTGTATTTATGTAGTGTAAAAACAAAGGGCTTAAATTTTCATAAGAGAAATATTTCCAGTGTTCAGTGCAATAACTTTCACAAACCCAAAATTTGCTTCTAAAAATTACAAGATGGGGAGAACTAGAGAAAAGGATAAGCTGCATTCATGCTGTAGAATAATTGGAATTCCGTTGAGGGATATCCATGCAGTTTTCTCCTTCGCATCCTTCATTTTTTCTTCTTCTTTCCCACCACACGATGGCTTCTTGACTTTCCTTCCAATTTTTAAAGATCTTTTCTTTTTTTTCTTCGTTTTAGCATGTATTCCCAAACTCAAATTACAGTCAAAGGCCTTCCAAGTAAGGTGATTGCATAAGACTGACTTGATAGCTCAGCAGCACTGTTCCATAGGCAGGGAGAGGTGGCAATTGAATTGCTAAGCCTTCCATTCCCTTCCCCTTATGTATCTCAGAAGCTCAACATACTGCCTCCATTGTTATAAAGGGTGTTTTTAGTTTAAAAAGTTTTAGCTCATGTAAGAGTTCAGAGGCTCCCATTTAACATTCTTAACAATTATTTCATTCTTAATTGATGAAGGCACGTGGTGGCATGAGCCCTGAAGACCTGTTGGATGAGCAATGTAATAGAAGAGCAGTTCTGCTGATGCTGATAACCATGGTTTTATGTTGCAGTCCTGTGTGTGAAAAGCAGGCTTTGTTTGCTATTTGCCAGTCTATGAAAGAAAATGGATTGGAGCCTCATGTTATAAAAAAGGCAGGTATACAAGAGAAATGCTTCTTACAGTTAAGTTATAAATTATACAAGTAAAGCAGAGTTGTTGTGTGTACCTTTTATTTTAAATTGAATTGATTGATAGTTCTGTTACACCTCACTCTGAGTTTGGCTCCTGTACGGCCACAGATTTTCAGATTAATATGGTGAAAATTATCCTTTATGGTTATTTTAGATTGGGAGACTCTTAGGAGCACATGAAAAACGAATACAGTGACCACAAACACAGTGACATGTAACAGTCTTGCTTGTATTATAACTTATAGTCATATCTTACACTCATATAATGTCTACACAACCTGAGAGATCCCAGGCAATAGCCCCAGATATTGTAGAGTCTGATGGATCTTTCAAATGGTGGTCATTTGATAGAGGGAGTCTTTCATCGGTGTCGTCCCACTTTTACCTAACCAAGGAACCTCATTTATATTTTTGTTCTGACCACACGTAACACCTTATTCATATGCTTGAGGTTTCCAACCTTTTTTTCCTTATCTGTACTTCCATATCCCACAAATTTTAGGGTGCCTCACTTTCCATAGGTTGTTCTTAGTTCCCCCTTTTCCTTATTAGCATCCTATTAACGTTTACATCAACCTGTTTCCTGGGTAACCTGCGGTCAGAACAGAACTTTGTGTGATGTTTCAGCCAGGTATCTTGCGGTCTACTGCAGTCTGTTTTTCCTTAACATCAATTATTGGCACATCTTTTACAGTAATCCTGTGGTCTTATTGGCATAAAGTCAATCTTAGATCACCCACTCATGGCAAGTCTCCTTATGCCTGCAGCCTCATGTGGCTAAGCTAAAATCTTACAGGCCCCAGCCTGTAGGCCTTGCATTACAACCATGCCTTGCTTATATACCTAATATGCATTCATTAATCTTAAATACTTATCAGTCTTATACTTCTAGAATCCTATATTACATCTATACCTACAACTGAAATCTGTTTAGCACAGCTTAATGATATAGGAAATAACAAATGAACTGACCATAACATTAGATAACACAATGAAAAATAAACTAATTGGCTACAAGTGCTAGAAAAGGGTATTTGGGTAATGCTGAAAATTTAGGCAGCTCTTTCATTGTACGCAAACAGACTGGCTGATGTATTTTTTTATTTACTAAAATACCTCAGTTATGTTTTTAACGGTTTCTAGTGTTACAATAATTCTAAGGTTAACATTTTTGTGATAACTTCTGTATTTTCATGGACATCTCTAAACTATAATCAGGATCACACACTGTAAATATTTTTGCCAGGGATAGTGGAACCAGGCGGGTAAGGGAGGCCAGAGCCCCCACAATAGAAATATTGTGGGGGCTCTGTCCCTGCATAAATTCACACATGTCCAGGAGGCCAGGGAGGAGGTGAGAGCAGAATCCAGAGGAGCTGGAGCTGCTTCCACAAAGCCTAAGATTGTTCTGGGGAGCCTGGAAAGGATCTGGCTTGCCTCCCCTGACCCCATCAACTGAGTCTCACTGCCTCACCTCATTCCCTCTCTATTTCCTACCCCTCTTTGCAGGGACTGTCTGCCTCCTCCCACCCTAGATTTTAGACCCAATTAAAGATGCTCACAACCAAAGTAAAGTCAGTTTTTCAATATGCAAAACATGTATAATGATAAGGGTGTCTACTGAAAACTGCATACTATGTACTAATTAGAAGTTGAGTGATATAAATACTATTAAAAGAGCAAAAAGATGTTAGAAGGGGAGGCTTGGAGACGTAACTGCTCGGTGTGCTGCAGTACAATATATATGCAGCATGTTATCTCACAGTCTTACTTATTGTACAGGTTTTGGAGAGAGTATCGAACATTTTTGGCTATAAAAGTATAGAAGACTTCATGACTTCCCAATTAGACTATCTGGTGCTGGAGTGGCTGAGAATGAAAGATAGTGGATATAGCCTATCTGCTTTTCCTTATGTTGTTTTGAACTACTCTAGCCTTGAGGAGTTCTACAGGTAGGTTTATATATAAAATTTATGTTAAATCAGGTTAAACTAGATATCTCAAGTATCAAAATAATGTAATTTTGCTTCTTGTACTGTAAGATTTTGCTTTAAAAAGCGTGTAAAGTCTTTAAAATTAATTCCATGTATCATTTCTATTACCTGCTACAATGCTGGAGATTTATTTTATAGATGTAACTAGACAGTCATACAACAGATCAACTATATTATATTTAAAAGGTGGGGTATTTTAAAAATCCCATTGTAATTCAAGGACAATTTGGAAATATATTTGCTTACCTTTAGGTCTTGTTATAAAGTTTTGGTTCCACACCTGGTGATCAGAAGTCAGTTTGAAGATGTGAAATCTATTGCCAACATGATTGAAAAAGACTGGCGGCAGCTTCTAGCAGACTGCTTTCCAAAGATTCTTGTAAATATCCTTCCCTATTTTGCCTATGAAAGCCATAGAGATAGTGAAATAACACAACAGAGAGATACAGCTTATAAAGTCTACGACATGCTTAAGGATGAAAGCTGCTTAGGAAAACAGGTACCTATTTTAATGTACTTTGTTTCCTTTATAAATGCATAAACAGTGGTGGATGACTTGTAATGGATTTGAGGAGAAAATAGTAAGTAATAAGTCAGATAATTCAGGTCTTCAAATAGGGATATGTTGTAATAAGGTAAGTCAGAATAAAAATATCAAACTTTTTGAATCTTTCAAGTAAGGTCAACTGTGGTGTTTTAAAGCCACACTGTCAACTGGAAATCTAATACATTTCAAAATATGAATTAAAAGTTGTTATGCTTTTGCAGTCACATTTGCCTATTTTTAAAATGTTTTTTCTCTCTGATTCTCTGTGAAACCTTCTCCCATCCGCCCCAACAGGAGCACTGATGATTCATGGGAACCTATGACTATACATAATGTTATGTCAAATGCAGAATGTAAAGAAACTGAAAATATAGAGAAACATTTAATTTATGGTGAATCTTAGGTGTTGTAATTACAGTTGGTAAAACATTTCTAGAAAGAATTGTGATTTCTAGGTTGATTGTGTCCCTTTAATTTTAAGATGGACAACTCAAAGGATAAGTAGGTAGCCTAGACAGAAGAAAAAGAAGTTACCTCAGAAAAACACAAATTGAAATTGAGACCTTCAGAGTTAAAATATTTCCTTATTAAAGCTGTTCATATGAAAACATTAAAAGTATCTAATGTTGTTGTTTTCTAGCAGATTGACAATTTATCTCACAGTAACTTGCCAGAGATTGTGGTGGAGCTGCTGATGACCCTGCATGAGCCAGTTAACACCACAGCAGGAGAAGGAGTTGATCTAAGTAAATTTACAGGGTATGTAGCTATAGATTTAGAAGATATATTTCATACCTTTTTACTTATGTATAACATTTTGCATATGTGTGGAGTGTGTGCATCCCAGCGTATGCTCTCAAAATTTCTTCTAGGATTTCAAGAGAGCAAGACAAGAGTGGGTATCTCAGTTCAGAGAAATGTATTACTCCTCTCTTTCCATAGTCTCAGTGAGGGTAGAAGACACACTTCTGTCAAGGCTTTGGCTGGATCCAAGTAACTTTTGGCTCAGCTCTTGCATGGGATGGTCTTAGTAGCATCTTCAGCTCATGAATATATAATCTTGTCTATGCATCTTCAACAAGGTTGTGCATCTTCAACTTTGTGGTTATATTGTTTTTGTCTTTGGAGCAGGAAATTCTCAGAACATCTCTAAACTTGATTTTAACTTTTTTATTCATTTTATTTTCTGAAATTCCTTTTATTCATTAATGTTTAATAAGATATGAAATGTTCTTTCTCAAATGAGTCCAAACACTCCTATTTTCTATATGAAAATCGGATTTTAAAATAATCTTTTTAAACTTAAATTATTCTTAGAGAATTTTTAAATACAAGTGGTCATCTTTTGTGATCCTAGAAAAAAAGTTTCTTCCCATCCTTTAATAAGGGGGAGAGGTTCCATTCTTTAAGAAGACACTTATTGGTGTTCAAACTGTTCTCAAGATTACAATCTACAGTAGCAATTAAAGACTCCTACCAAACAGACTCTGCAAATCAAATATCACAATAACATTTAGATATATTTTTCTAACATAGTATGGAATATTAAGGCAAAATAGAAGTCATAAAGCTTCATTCCAGAGTCTATGCAACATGATCTGGAGGTGCTGAGTACAATTTTATAGCCATCATTCTTCATGATGCTTTTCGTACCTGTCACTTACTGAGAAAAAGCAGAGATTTTGTGGGAGTTTCTGTAGTGAGACTGAGCATTTTATTTAATAAACTCAAGCATGTAAGCTATTGTTCTCCAAGAATCATGTATGTGTATAAAGTTACTGTATCTTCTGAAATTCAGCAACGGCAAAGAGCAGTTTCTAATAAATTATATTTTATTAATTACCATTTTTGCATAGTATTGAGGTTTATTTCCCCCCCCCCCTCAGTTTCTAAAATTCTGTGTAGTTTAGGCACTGGATATTTGAATGAGACTGCTGTTTGTCATATTTCTCCCTGACAAGCATGAACTAGTTCTCTTTGGTCTTTATTTCATTCAGGGCTGGACTGGGAGCAGGGCTGTCCTTTTAGAGGATTTTCAGCTATAAAACTCTATTGTGTACAGATGCTCTGCTAAAATTCCTTATTGGCTTTCTTTAGGGCATGCTGAAAGATTTATTTATTTCATTTGAGCTGCTTTTCCATGTTGACTGTTTCTGGACCACTCAGCCTTTTGCTTTTGAATCTGCTGCCGTTGCTGTTTTCTTTATTCTTCTCAATTTGTGTTTGATCCCTTTATGATTGGGGTAACATACACAATAACTGTGATTTATTCTTATGAATTACATTTTTACAAGGTCTGGGAGTGGATTTGGCTGATTGGCTTGTATTTAATTTAAATGTTTTTTGTATTTTGGTGTTTGGTGCTTCACTAACATGCAAAAGGCATCCTACAATTGGATTAAACAAAACAAGTGCAAGTATTTCCCTATAGAAAGAAAGTCTTTATGTTATATTTGGGGATTACATCTCATTTTATTTGCAGTTGTTAGTTTGCTGGGAAATATAATTCTCCACTTACTGCTGAAAATATTACGGTTATGTAAGAAGAATTTGTACTTTGCTATATTTATTCACACTAGTTACAATATAGCAGTTTTTTCTTGCCTTATCAGGGTGAAACCAAATCAGCAATGCAACATGTTATATATGCATCCATTTAAAGCATCCATAACTTTGATCTCTGAACAAGTTTTTGAAAGTCTTGTCTTACTGTCTTTTTTAATTCATTCAGGGAATTAGACCCTGCTCCTAATCCTCCTCATTTTCCATCTTATGTGATCAAGGCAACCTTGGATTATATTAGCAGTTGTCATAAAACCAAGTTAAAAAGTATTGTAGCTGTACTTTCTAAAAAACCTGTAAGTATGTGGTTTTTCCTTTTTGTTCATTGTTAAAAGATTTCCCTTTAATTATGTTTATTTTTTATTTGTAAATTGTCAGAGCATGCCAACAAAGAAAAAACTTTCCAGTATAATTTTAGGGAATCTCCTTATGTTTCTATTAGCAGCAGAAAAAAGACAAATGTCCCTAAATGAAAGACCACGGTAACTTTTTATGAATATTACATGCATGAAAGATTAGTTTTTAAAAGAAAAAAAAAAGTGAAAGAAATATAGGGCCAAAGTTTTAAAAATAAATCAAGTTAGGGAGGGATTTATGTACACTACATAAAACTATAGGTTAGATTCACATTATTTCTGTCACATACTAGCTAAAGAATTACATCAGATCATGATACATATATTTAAGTATAAATAAATACTCTCCCTGCTGACAGTGTGGACTTCTACATCCTTATGCTTAGACATGTTTGCTTCACGTGAAGTATGACTGTTCTCCTTTATGTTGTTTATAGATTGGAGAAAAACATAGATTCATAGATTCATAGACTCTAGGACTGGAAGGGACCTCGAGAGGTCATCGAGTCCAGTCCCCTGCCCTCATGGCAGGACCAAATACTGTCTAGACCATCCCTAATAGACATTTATCTAACCTACTCTTAAATATCTCCAGAGATGGAGATTCCACAACTTCCCTAGGCAATCTATTCCAGTGTTTAACTACCCTGACAGTTAGGAACTTTTTCCTAATGTCCAACCTAAATCTCCCTTGCTGCAGTTTAAGCCCATTGCTTCTTGTTCTGTCATTGGAGGCTAAGGTGAACAAGTTTTCTCCCTCCTCCTGATGACACCCTTTTAGATACCTGAAAACTGCTATCATGTCCCCTCTCAGTCTTCTCTTTTCCAAACTAAACAAACCCAATTCCTTCAGCCTTCCTTCATAGGTCATGTTCTCAAGACCTTTAATCATTCTTGTTGCTCTTCTCTGGACCCTCTCCAATTTCTCCACATCTTTCTTGAAATGCGGTGCCCAGAACTGGACACAATATTCCAGCTGAGGCCTAACCAGCGCAGAGTAAAGCGGAAGAATGACTTCTCGTGTCTTGTTTACAACACACCTGTTAATGCATTCCAGAATCACGTTTGCTTTTTTTGCAACTAATATTGCAACTAATATTTTTTTTTGCATACTAATATTGAGTTGTTTTATAACTAAATGGGGGAATATATGTTTTCAGAATGTAGCATAGCCATGCACAAATTCACAAAAGCTCTGCATATATTGTTTTTTTTGTGCCTATTTACTGTTTTAACAGAACACATACATATAGTAAAAAATCTTACATTTTTAGACTTTTTTTTTTTTTAAATCAGTGATGAAAACTGCCTTCAGTGCTTTGTTTTCAGGAAAACAAAAAGCAGGTTTTTGCACAAAGTCCCGGAAACTAAAATTAGAAGGAACCTGTAGGGATAACCAGTCGGCACCCCATTCCTTGTACGACTGGTCTCTACAATGCATTTTCTAGCATTTTGAAATAGACGTGCATTTATATATGACTCGGAAATACAAAACTTGTCGTATATTTACATTTTTTCCTAAAATTAAAATAACTTAGTTTTGCTGTTATATGAGGGGCGGCTTTTCACTTGGTGTTTTCATTCATTTTCAGGATTCATTCCAGAAAATCCTACTAGCCATTTGCAAACAAGCAGCTGATACAAACAATATTTACAAAAAACACAGGATTCTTATAATTTATTATTTATTTGTTAACTTGTTACTTAAAGAGATAAAGGATGGTTTAGGAGGAGCATGGGCTTTTGTTCTTCGAGATATAATATATACCCTGATTCACTACATCAACAGCAGGTAAATACATGATTGTCTCCTAGTCCTTCCTTTTTTGCCTTCTCACTGTTATCCACATATTTTAGAATCATAGAATATCAGGTTTAGAAGGGACCTCAGGAGGTCATCTAGTCCAACCCCCTGCTCAAAGCAGGACCAATTCCCAACTAAATCATCCCAGCCAGGGCTTTGTCAAGCCTGACCTTAAAAACCTCTAAGGAAGGAGATTCCACCACCTCCCTACGTAACCCATTGCAGTGCTGTAACCTATTCCAGTGCTAGTACCACTAGTAGCTGTTATACCATCTATGTAGAAGCTAGTGTAAAACCAATGTTAATGTCACGCTAGGGATTGATTATAGGTAGAGTGACCATATTTCCCTATGCTGAATATTGGACACCTGATAAAATTACTTGAACATAAGAACATAACATAAGAACGTAACAGTGTTGAAAGGCAGCTAACACCTCTAGGCTGCTGCTGGCCACTGAAATAACCCAGCTGCCTCCTGTCCCCTGGCTACAGCACAGGCTGGAAGGGGTTAAGCCCTTTAGAATGCATTGTGCACCAAGGCCCAGGGAACCTGTCTGCAGGGGCTTTAACGAACCCAGCCAGAGAGG
The DNA here is from genome assembly GCF_007399415.2 of Gopherus evgoodei. Lineage (NCBI taxonomy): Eukaryota > Metazoa > Chordata > Testudines > Testudinidae > Gopherus > Gopherus evgoodei. The sequence continues at coordinate 33,409,204 of NC_044322.1, forward strand.
TGGCTCAGCAGGAAAATGTGCCTAGGGGATGGAGCAGCCCCACACTCCCTGGAGGCAGGACCAGGGAAGGCAGGTGAAGAGGGTGCTAAGCCCCTGCCCGGGGGGCTGCTATAGAGCCTGCAGAGTCAGGGCATGACCAGGCTGGAAATCACTTCCCCCGCTCCACTCCAGAGTTTAGCTGAGGGGCAGAGAGGCTTTCCCATGACAATGCTGCACGGGGCTTTGGCACATGCAGGGCTTGGCTCCTCCTGGCCAGTGTCCTGAGGGTCTTGGACTTTCCCGGTGTGCCGGCCCAGCCAGAGGCCGTGGGGGAAGGAAGGAGCCTGCTGGCCAGGCTGTTGGTGAACTGAGCACTCCATCCAAGGGCTGGTTCTCCTCACAGCACTGGGAGCAGGATGGGCCCTGGCTAGGGAGATATGGAGGAGCAGCAGGGTTGCGGGGGTGAAGGGGCAAAGCAGGGAGAGGACAGCAAGAGGGGAAGCACATAAAGGGCCAATGGGTGGGCAACAGAGGCAACATGTAGCCAGCCGCTGCGTGGCGCCTGCCCGCACACACCAGCCACCGCAGCTCGCAGCATGCAGCCAGTGTCAGCCAGAAACAGGGTGGGGGATGGGGCCCTGCTGGCCGAGAGCTGGTGCACAGCGGGGGCTGCACTGAGGGACCAGCAGGGGGAGCAGCCACCTCCACACACTGCAGCTTTGCCCCACCACCAGCCTTGCTCACCGACCCCTATTATTAGCCACTGGACCCCCTGCTCACTGCTCAGGTGGCTGGCGAGCAGAGATCCAGCCAGCAGCAGGACCCACCACTACTGAGGGGGCGGAGAGAGAAAATACAGGACAGTTTGCCCATTTTTAAGGAAAAGTTGGACACCTGCAGGAGGGCCTAAATATGGGACTGTCCCTTTAAAAATGGGACATCTGGTCACCCTTGTTATAGGTCTTCTTCCCTGAGCACAGCCCTATTTATTGGACTGTGGAAGATGGGTCTTGTTGAATTTCAGTCTCTTGTAGGCTGACTTCCCTGGACATTTTGATCATTTAAATGTTAGTAAATCTCTTGAGTATATGGCTCAAAATGACGCACAACTTTGCAACAAAAACTAAAAGTCGCTACTTGATACCAAAGCAAAGTTAATCAGAAAACAGCCAGTATTATGCAAGCACCTTCATTGTGAACATAACTTTTGGTAAATCTCCTCTTTTGCCTTTTTCTGTAAAGCTTCCAATGTTGCTACTCCAAGGAATGTTTGAGATTGCAGTGCTGTCTGCTAATATAACAAAGTATAAGGGTATTTCACTAACCCAGAATATTATTCAGATCATTGAAATTTTTTATAGTCTAGTCTTCAACAAACCCTGCTTTCTTACTCATTTATTTCTGAATTCTTTCTCTGCCCACCACTTGCCCTGTTTAAACAGTACTCTCCCTTTCTCCATAGATGTCAGTCTATTAACTTCCCTTCTGTCGACTTCTCAACTTTTACTCTGCCTTCTTTTCTTTACCTACTAACTCCCTTCTGCCACCACATTAGCTTCTTTAATGCCTGGACTTTACCTGTCCTCCTGCACCCCAACAGCCTTTGAGAAAGCTCTGTGACTATGATAACTTCTGTTTTATTTATTCTCTCTATCTGCCCTCTTCCTTGATAAATAATGTGATTTCTTCTTCCTCGTGAACTCCTGCACTGCTAACTTGCACAAGTTTGCAAGCTTGGACCTAAATTCTGTGACAGGGTCCCTGCAGTCTGCTGCACGGCTTCCATTAAATTTAAAAATTGAGAATATTAACCAGTTAATTCTGAAAGTGAATAAATTGTGAGTACAGTAGCCCATAATATTTATTTTACACTTTTCTCACATTTTCAGTTTTTAATATCTGCAGATTTTTGTGTTGACAACATATAACTTCATTGTAGAGGCTAAGGGTTAAGCAGGAGGTTTTAGTAGGTGAGTAGGGAACAGCTGATGCTTTTGGCAACTGAGGAGGTGAGGAAAGCAATTTGGTATTGTGGGACTAAACACATCATTTGGATGTTTCAGCTAAAATGGTCAGGAGTGCAATGATTTAAATTGCTATCTTTAGATTTTAGAGGGAACAATCTGTAGTGATGAATGAGTCAATAACATTGTTTTGGGTTGTCTGCAAACTCAGAAAACGATCACCATGTCAGCTTAAACTCAGTTTACATTTGGCATGATTATCTTCAAATCTATAAAGGCTAGAGGCATATATATTTGTATTTAGTGATAGCTTAGTCTGGAATTTTCAGAGGACCCTAAGAATTTCAGTGAGAGTTGGGTGCCTTAACTCCCATAGACTGTCTAGATTCTAGAGTATGATTCTGTGATGTGACAAATTCAATGTATTGTGGCAGATTCCACAGGAATACAGGAGCTGTTATAACAGCACATCCACTACACAAAAGGGAGGATGTGATCAGAGAATTCCCTACTCAAGTGCTCCTTACAACAAAATCCATTACCTTTAATGTTTGACAGCCTATATACTTTTTTTTTTCCTCCCTAGAGGAGATGATCTGTTTCTTTTTCACTCTTATTTGACTCTGTTGAATTAAACCATATTGACAGTGGCTAAATTTAGCATATGTAACAATGATGGAAGGACTTGGGGATTTGGTACTATTCAATCCAGAAATCTAAATCCCTGTGATGATTAGGTCAACCATTTTAAGACTGAAATCACTGCCTTTTAAATATGATGTAGATATGCTCCCTCCTTCATTTCTCCCTGTCATGCAAAGGGGTTAGTACTTTGACAATGGAAATATTTGCTTTTTTAATTGAATTGCTCTAACTTTTCCCCCCCCTCCATGGCAGACCCAGTCTTGGCAGAGACATGTCCTTGCGCAGCTTTTCTCTCTGCTGTGACCTTCTAAATCATGTTTGCCACGCAGCAGTCACATATTGTAAGGATGCCCTCGAGAATCATCTTCATGTTGTTGTTGGAACGCTAATACCTCTCGTCAGGGACCAGCCTGAAATTCAGAAGCAGGTAGCTTTTCAGAAGATGCACTCATTGCTTTTCTTTATTATATGCCTCCTGGCTTTTGTAGTTAGTTCAAGTCAACATTTTTATAACTAATATTTCTATCTGTGTTTTAAACATAATGTTTAGTCACCTTTTTCTATATCCTCTAGGCTTACATCACAGATTTTTTCATTTGTTTCTAGTTGTCAGTTATTTCATAAGATTTTTTTAATGGCCTTTTTTACGAAGAAAAGTACAGCTTTTACTACATTTCTGCTTCTTAGACATCTTTTGTTTAGCCCTGTAGCACAAACCACTATTGAAGGGAAATATATGGATAGAACTTTACTTCAGATATAGATGTGTATAGACTGCATTTTTCTATGTAGAGATGTTGTTAGCATAGGTCAGGGGTAGTCAGTTATATTTTGCCAAGTTCCACATTTCTTGGTCAAGGTCCAGACTCCAGAGAAAATAATAATAAGTAAAAAAGATTTCAGGGTGCTTTCAAAAGTGTCTGGTGGTCCAGATTTGGCCTGCAGTCCACCTACTGACTACCCCATGTCTAGATATTTCAGACTTGCAAATATTCAGTTCTGTGTTTTGGTTGCTTAGTGGCTTTAAAGCAAACTATCAGTAAAGGTGTATTTGCATCTCCATAGTTAAGGTTATTGCGGCACTTCTGCTCTCCAAACCCTGTATTCTAGGTTTGTGTCTTCCTGTAAAATTGTCCTTTTTGCTGAAATTTAGCATGCAAGTTCTTGGTCAATGGAGAGAGCAGTATTGTTGTCTGTGCAGTTTTGTTTATATTTAAGGATTGTCATGGCAATAAATTGGGAAAATTACAGTTTTGTCATGGCAAAAAATACAGCAGCCCATGATTTAGCTGGGGAAAAAAAAGCCTAAGACAACAGCACAATTTTTTTTCCAAATATAATATGTGATTATTTAATTAAAATGTACCAAAACCACAATAAATTCATTTCAAATACAAAAATCCCAATACACATAGAATGTTAACAAAGTCATATAAATAATTCTAGGTCTTACTATAATAAAGCATATTATAAATTCCTAAATTACTTGCTTTACAGTTCTCCTGTCATCTTATATCTTTATATAAAATACAAGAACCTCTGCAGAAGCACTGTATATTGGTAATTTTTAAGCTAAATGGCACCAAATTTGTTACACTTGGGTCACTTTTGGAAGAATTTCTTTGCACTTAAGAGAGCTAGCAACTTAATTTTTAAAAATATTTAAAGGAGTTCTGCAGTGGACTTTTAAGCAGCCGAGCAGCCAAACTTAAATAAAAACAGCAAAAACTGCAAAATCTGTGATAGCATGACATATGCCAGCCTTATTAATATTTAATTTATTCTAGTAACACTATTAGGCATTCAGATTAACAGCAAAGTAAGTCAACCAAATAATGCAAAATATTATAGCTTTCAACAGTAAGAAAATCAAATAAATAGTTAAATTATAGAATTTTTGTATCAGTTACTTAACTATTATCCTATCTCTATTTTAAGCCTCAGTAAATTACAAATATTACACTAGAAAGACAAGGTGTGTGAGGTAATATCTTTTTATTGGACTAACTTCCATAGGTGAGAGACACAAGTTTTTGAGCTTACACAGAGCTCTTCTTCAGATCTGGGAAACATACTTAGACCTAAAGAAGAGCTCTGTGTAAGCTCAAAAACTTGTCTCTGTTACTAGCAGAACTTGGTCTAATAAAAGATATTACCTCATTCACCTTGTTCCTCTAGCATCCTGGGAATGACATGGCTTACAGTAACACTGCAAACAAATATTATATTGTCAGTGAATGTTTTTAAAAACTTTAAAACATGCAATAATGTAAAACACATAGTTTATGAATTTTTGGTTACATTCAATTATCCATTTGGAAGAATTTAGTCTGTATAGAATGCATAAATGTTATTTCATAGAATATTATGCTTGGCTTGAGGAGCCTTTTCTCTTATTAAGCTGTTCTTTTTTTTTTTTTAATTAATTTTATTTAATATTCAGGTCCTAGGCTTGTTGAAGTACCTAGTGATAGATAACAAGGATAATGAAAACTTGTACCAAACAATCAAACATTTAGATCCTTTTCCTGAGCATCCTGCTTTTAAAGATTTGCGTGCTACTCAGCAGAAAATCAAATACAGTAAAGGAGCATTTTCACTTTTGGAGGTAATTAAACTATTTCATTTAGGCTGCATGACACAATCATGGTAATGGGTCCCTTTCAACTGAGGCAAATGTACTGACTTTATGATAGGGAATAGAAAGATTATTTCCCCTTAAATTAGACATGTTGGGTTTTTTTTAATCTATCCCTAGTTTTAGGAGCTAATCAATTTGTTTGTCTTTCAATTCTTGTGTACATTTCATATCTGTTGGTGTTCACATTGCAGTGAAATACCTTTTAAGAACCATTTCTCCACTTAAAACATAGTATATGTAGTGTATACTTATTACAAAAATGTCATTTTACAGGAAATTAACCACTTCTTATCAGTAAGTTTCTGTGACTCACTGCCATTTGCAAGACTTGAAGGATTAAATGATTTACGCAAACAACTGGAACAACATAAAGATCAAATGAAGGATCTCATGAAAAACTTCCAGGGTACAAACTTCTGATACCATATTTCATTTCTTCCTCTACATGCTGTATTATTTTGATTAGTAAAATAACACTGGTGTAATTTCACACATACACCAGACTGATATGTATTGTATAAATTATGATGCAAACTGTGAAATTTCTCTTAGTATTATACAATACATAATGCCATATGAGTGATATAACTACACCTGCTTTTTTGTAGGTATATTTGTATAGATGAGCAGAATACATTCACTATCATCTCACTAGGCTCCTTGTCCCAATCTTCTCCTTTCCCTTGATTCAATCCAGCTGTTTTCCCCTCTAAATTAAAATCAGGCACCTTCTTCTTCCATACTCTCTGGACGCCAGAAGCAGGGAGCCAAAGAGCCCAGCAGAGACAGGCTCAGTTCTGGTGCCCACCTTGGCCCAAAGCAGCAATTCACTGCTGGAGTGTGCTCAGTCACTCTGGGGGCATGGTGCATGCGCAATCCGATCACATGTAAGAACTATGAACAGCTCGAGCATGCTCTTTGAAGATGGAATCTTTACAGATTTTAGCTGCTAAAATAGAAATCTCCATTGAGCATGTGTGAACCTGCAGTTGTTCAAAGGCTTATAACTTGGCCAATTTGAGTGAATTTTCACAGAGATAGCAAAAGACACACCACTGAGACAGAGGTCACCCCCTTGCCAAAGTTCCTGGCTCCAAAGCATGTGGGATGCTAGAGCTGTTCATAAAAAGGTTGCCAGATTTTTTTTTACATAGACTAGACATTAACGTTTCTCCTAGCCTTGTTCTTGGAAATGACTGACTTTTTCCCCAAAAACCACCAAAACATTCAGCCTGAGGCAGATACCTGACATCGAAAATTACAGCCCAAACAGCTACGTTTGGCAAAGTTATAAGTGATTGAAAATAGGATCTTATAATGGGAAATGTCAGACAGCCTTTATAAAAGGCAGTGCTAACAGTTCTGCCTATAATAGTTTTAATATTTCATAGTAGCTCTTATAAATTGTATCAAACTTCCAGGAGACTGTTTGTGGGCTGTATAATATTTCCTGTGGACACTGTCAACTTTGGTGTGTTTAATACAGATTTCACAAGGTCTACAAAACAAGAGTTTAAAATATATGGATTCGTTTATAAAAATATTGGAATTCCTTAAGATTAAACAAGACCTAACACTTAGTGTTCAGAGGTCATCATGAGTGTGTCATTGAAGTGTGAAATCTTAGAGCCCAAGCCGTTCCTGAATTATGAGTTGACCAAAAAATGTTAAAACACATTTTGAAAGTCCTGTAAGGTAACCATGGCTTGTCCAATTAGCCTTCAGTGTTTGGTTTGGTTTGTTTGTTTGGTTGGTTGTTTTTTAAATCCTCTAGCCTAAAATGAAGACTACGAAATTGCAGGCTGATAGCAGATTTTGTTGTGCAAGTTACAGGAGATCAAGGATAAACTAGAAACTGGTTTACTACCTTAATTATTGTCACTGGGGCTATTATTGAAGGTTTTTAAGGTTAGACAAACATCTGTCAGGGATGGCCTAGGTTCACTAGATCCTACCTCAGCATGGGGGAATGGCTGACTTCTCAAGGCCCTTCCAGCCCTACATTTCTGTAGTGATGATTATTTATTATTAATCTGTTTGTGTTACAGAAGCACACTGAGGCTTCAGCTGAGTGGAAGGCCCTGTTGTGTTAAGCACTTTGCAGTTCCATAATAGAATTTACTGGACACCCATAACTAGCTATAACAACTTAATAAAATCACTACTGTAATGTAAAAACATTACTGTTAAGTTTGAAATATGAATCAACCAGCTGCCCTTTTACGAACAGAAATGTGGACTGGACATTTTAGTAGTTTGTCCATAGCTACTTTGAATTTTAAAAACTGAATTGTTATCTTTAACAATTTTAAATTAATGCTTTTTTATAAAAGGAAACAGCTGAATGTGTCTTTGTACCATGGATTCAGTTTTTTATTCAAAATAAAAAAGATTCATGAAGTAAAATAACTAAAAATTCCTCTCCCTTATCTATACCACTTTCTCCCTGATTGATGTTTCAGCCATCCCTTTCCTGCTCCCTACCTTCTGCCTTTAGTTCTTTGGGCCTTTATCATGTTTTAAATCTCTCCAAAAGTAACAAAAAAGGGGTGCTGGAAATGCAAGCAGGTGAGGGAAGAAAAGTAGCTTAAATTGCTGTAGGTTTTCAATATTTTTGACCATATTTCTATATCTGGCCCTGAATTCCCATATGTTTTCCATGGTTGGATAAATTCCTCCTTTTCCTCCTTGTTTGAGTCACTCTTGCCTCAATACAAAATCAATACATTGTTTAAAAAACATGAAAAGTTTCAGACAAATCTAATAGAGAAAGAGTTGACTATAGAGGAAGGTAATAAGTACCAGAAGATCCCAGACATTGACTGTATTTTCTTGCAGTAAAATATGATGAATCAGTTGTTGACATCATGCTATGCTGCAAGTACCAATTTAGTTATCTCATGATAATGTTTAATATATGCAGCTATCAAAGGTGAAATTGGAAGTCTGTTTGCATTTCCATTGTAAAATCCTGGAACTTTATATATATATATATATATATATATATATTTTAGTTCTAGGGAATCCTATGACTAAATAAGTAATATACAAAAGTTGGTTCAAGAAGTGATGATTTTTGAAAGTATGGAAACATTTCTGTTTGTGTTACATTTTATAGAGCTTTTATGAACCAAATTTGACCCAATAACTATCCCCTTTAATGTTCAGAATACATTTTGAGATCTTAGTTAAAATAGAATTACAAGTAGTATAATTTGTGTGTTACAAATAGACATGGAATAGATATTAATGCTTTCCTTTTTTCTTCTAAATGATAGAAAAACCCCAGGAGTATGTCATAGTAAAGTTGGTGGTGAGCTTGCTACAACTGGCCAAGACAGCAGTTAATCATACAGGTGAAAAAGCAGTTTTAGGTAAGTAATTTTGCTCATAAGTGTGTATATCTTCTACGCTAGCACTAGTATCTCTAAGTGACAATTATTTTAATCTTCGGCAATTGCAAAATGTTTCCTATCATGCTGAAATTAATGCTATTCACTTAAACGTCTAGTATGTAGTGGTAAACCAGGCGTTTAAATCTTCCTCATCTGAAAAAAAAACCTGGTATTCAGAGCTGATGAGCACCCACAACTGCAATAGCTATTATGGGAGCTGGCATTGCTCAGCACTTCTGAAAACAAAACTATACATTTGTCATTCCTGCAATATATTTCTATTAAGTATTTGCTAAATTTGCATCAGAGCCCAACCCTTATGTCTGCAGAATGTCTCTTCTCATCTTGGTGGTGGCAAAATAAATGTTATACAATATATTTTAGAAGATCTAGAATTTTCATAGCTACAGCTGAATGTGGACATGTCAAAACTTTAAAGCCAAAATCTGTTCTCACAAATATGGATTGTATGAATGCAGCAAGGAAATAGACATATGTCTGTCTATATCCTTCTGTTTGCAACAGTGCATGTCCTGGTGCTGTGAAATTGACAAGAAAGGCAAGCAGCCACTCCATGGCGGGTCTGGGGCTCCAGCTAAATCACAACTGCCCCTGGATTCCTGACTCCCAGCTGTGTCGCTGCCCAGTTTCCCCACTCTGAGACAGGCTGTGCATACCCAGCTCCCCACTCGTTTCCTGATTGCCTTCTGCCTCCCAGCTGGACTGCTGCCTGGGTTCTCCGTGGAAAGCCCAGGTCCACGGAGGCTCCCTGCTAGGAGTCTGGGCATTGCACCAAGGCTTGGCAGCTCCAAGGTTTTCTGGGCTCAACTAACATAGAAACTTACTGAGAAATTTAAATTTGTAGTGTAGGCATGGCCTGATTTTCTACTAACATGAGATGTTGAAAGGCCAACACGACTCACATAGAACTGTATGTAATATGTATACTTATACACACACACACACGTATACACAGCTAAAAAAAATAAAGCTCTTTCTTCTACTATTTGGAGACTATAAAAGTATTATTTGTATTTGCAGAGGCTGTTGGAAGTTGTTTGGGAGAACTGGGTCCTATAGATTTCTCCACCATAACTCTGCAACATAGTAAAAATGCAGTCTATTCTAAGGCAGTTGACTTATTTGAAGATAGAGAACTTCAGTGGGTCTTCATAATGCTGACTCTAATAAATAATGCTTTAATAGATGATTGGTAAGTGTACATATGATTCGTTGCTTAAAAGAACACCAGTTAAAAAAAGTAGCTATTGTTGTAAGAAGGTTTTCTAGTCAATATATGAGTTTTTCTGCCTTCTGTCTCATCATTTTATTTAATACCTGCACACAAGCAACAATCTGTTAACTCTCTACTAATGATCCACTTTGAGGTTCAGATTGCTCATATTCCAATCAATCTATGGTGTTCTAGAATGCCTCTAGTCAGGGGCTGGATGTGGATTCTAGCTAAATGATCTTGTTGCCCAATGCCAGTTAGGATCTTTTTGTGTTAAAGTAAATATTTGCAGTCTCTTTTGTAACACACATTGTTAATTCACATCCTATGGCTCATCAGTGTCAGGTGCCTTTAGAATGATCTTTGATATACATACTTTTTTAACATAGACTTCATAAGGTTATGTTAAATTATTAAAGAATCTGTTACTCAGATATGCTTATCTTTCAGTATTGGTGTTAGATCTGCTGCTGCTGCCTGTTTGAAAAACATTTTAGCCACCAAGGCTGGTAATGAATTTTGGGAGGTTTACAAAAACAAAGCTGATCCCATGTTAATATATCTCCATCCTTTCAGAATGTCTCGAAAGAAGGTATTCCTTTTATTTATTTTTGTGCAGTTCAGGGTAATGAGAACAGAAAATATAAAAACAAATATAGATCTGTAAAAATTTCTGAATACCAGTGTTACAGAATCTAGAGATGGAAAAGATCCTTAAGATAGTCCCGCTCTTCCTGCCAGTACAGTATTAGTTCCTTTTGTACGTCTTTCCTACCTCTTGTACTTTCTCGGGGGACTGATTTTTGCAAATGCTTATTTTTCTACCTTATGTTTACTACAGTGAGTCATCCCATTAACTAAAAGACCTGATTCTAAGTGAAATGTTTATAAGATCAAGTTTAGTTCCAAATAGAGCATGCTGTGGGGCTCCTATTACCTTTTTTGTGAAAGTACTCCACAGCCTTGTTATCAGGAAGTTCTGTATGTATGCATTATGATAATAGCATGGGAGGCAAGTTTGTAGAAATTTTGGTGGTGCCCAGAACCCGCCCCCCCAACTCCACCCCCTCAAACTCCGCCACCACCTGCCTAAGGCTCTGGGTGGGGTTTCAAGGGGGAGGTCTGAGGTGCAGGTCCTGGGCTGGGGATTAGGGTGCAGCAGGGGTGCAGGCTTTGGGAAGGAGTTTGGGTGCTGGGTGCAGGCTCCGGGCTGGGGCGGGGGGTGGGTATGCAGCAGGGGGTGAGGGTTGCAGGCTTTGGGACGGAGTTTGGGCAGGCTCTGGGCTGGTGGTGGGGGTGTAGGAAGGGGTGAGGGGTGCAGGCTCTGGGAGGGGGTTTGGGTGCTGGGTGCAGGCTCTGGGCTGCGGCAGGGGGTGGATGTGCAGGAGGAGGTTAGGGGTGCAGGCTTTGGGACAGAGTTTGGGTGCAGCCTCGGCTGGGGGTAGAGGTGTAGGAAGGGGGAGGTGGTGCACCCTGGGGCAGAGGATCAGGCTGCAGGGCAATGAGGGTTGGGGCTGAGGAAAAGGGGTTTGTGCTGCGGGGGGACTCAGGGCTGGGGCAGAGGATTAAGGTGCAGGGGGATGAGGGGTTCATGATGTGGAGGGATGAGGGCTCTGGCTGGGGATGAGGATTAGGGTGCAGGGGGATGAGGGCTCTGGCTGGGGATGAGGATTAGGGTGCAGGGGGATGAGGGCTCTGGCTCGGGATGAGGATTAGGGTGCAGGGGGATGAGGGCTCTGCCTGTGGATGAGGATTAGGGTGCAGGGGGATGAGGGCTCTGGCTGGGGATGAGGATTAGGGTGCAGAGGGATGAGGGCTCTGGCTGGGGATGATGATTAGGGTGCAGGGGGATGAGGGCTCTGGCTGGGGATGAGGGGTTTGGGGCGTTGGAGAGGCTCAGGGCTAGGGCAGAAGAGCAGGGTAAGGGCAGCCTGCCTTGCCATTAGCAGATGGCAGGTGTTAGGACCCTGGGGCAGCAGACAGCAGTTCTGGCGGGAGCCGTTCTCTGGCAGCAGGAGCAGGCAGGGGCTCGGGGGAGGGGGGACGCAGGGAGAGGGGTGGAAGGCGGACGCAGGGGAGGGGCGGGGCGGTGAGGGGAGACCCACAGGGGCCGGGACCGGGACCCGATCCAGGCAGGGAGAAACCAGAGTAGCGGGTGATGCTGGTGGTAAAAGGTCTCTGCACGACGGTGGAAAGAATGTCACTGATGCCAAACGCCAAAAATTAAAAGGCCTGTACACTAATGCGAGGAGTCTAGGTAACAAGATGGAGGAACTGGAGTTACTGGTGCAGGAAGTGAAACCGGATATTATAGGGATAACTGAAACCTGGTGGAATAATACTCATGACTGGAGCACGGGTATTGAAGGCTATGTGCTGTTTAGGAAAGACAGAAAGAAAGGCAAAGGTGGTGGAGTAGCCTTGTACATCAATGATGACATTAACTGTAGCGAAATAAGAAGCGATGGAATGGATAAGACGGAGTCTGTCTGGGCGAAAATCACATTGGGTAAAAAAGCAACTAGAGCTTCCCCTGAGATAGTGCTTGGCGTGTGCTACAGACCGCCGGGATCTGATTGGGATATGGATAGAGACCTCTTTAATGTCTTTAATGAAGTAAACACAAAGGGGAAATGTGTGATTATGGGGGACTTCAACTTCCCAGATATAGACTGGAGGACGAGTACTTGCAAGAATAATAGGGGTCAGATTTTTCTGGATGTGATAGCGGATGGATTTCTTCATCAAGTAGTTGAAGTACCTACGAGAGGAGATGCCATTTTAGATTTGGTGTTGGTGAGCAGTGAGGACCTCGTAGAAGAAATGGTGGTAGGGGACAACCTTGGTTCGAGTGATCATGAGCTGATTCAGTTCAAACTAGATGGAAGGATAAACAAATGTAGATCTGGGATTAGGGTTTTTGATTTCTCGAGAGCTAATTTTAAAGAGTTAAGGAAATTAGTTAGGGAAGTGGATTGGACGGAGGAATTAGTGGATTTGAATGCGGAGGAGGCCTGGAATTACTTTAAGTCGCAGCTGCGGAGACTGTCGGAAGCCTGCATCCCGAGAAAGGGGAAAAAAACCATGGGCAGGAGTCATAGGCCAAACTGGATGAGCAAACAACTCAAAGAGGGGATTAGACAAAAGCAGACAGCTTACAGGGAGTGGAAGAAAGGCAGGATCAGCAAGGAAAGCTACCTTGGCGAGGTCAGAACGTGTAGGGATAAAGTGAGGAAGGCTAAAAGCCGCATTGAACTGGACCTTGCAAAGGGAATCAAAACCAATAGTAAAAGGTTCTACAGCCACATAAATAAGAAGAAAACAAAGAAAGAAGAAGTGGGCCCGCTATACACTGAGGATGGAATGGAGATCAAGGATAACCTAGGCATGGCCCAACATCTAAACAAGTACTTTGCTTCAGTTTTTAATAAGACTAGTGAACCTTGGGATGATGGAGGGATGATAAACGGGAATGTGGATATGGAAGTGGATATTACCGCAACTGAGGTAGAGGCCGTACTTGAACAGCTCGATGGGACGAAGTCAGAGGGCCCGGACAATCTCCATCCGAGGATATTAAAGGAACTGGCGCGTGAAATTGCGAGCCCGTTAGCGAAAATTTTTAAGCAATCGGTAAACTCGGGGGTTGTGCCGTATGATTGGAGGATTGCTAATGTAGTTCCTATTTTTAAGAAAGGGAATAAAAGTGATCCGGGTAATTATAGGCCTGTTAGCTTGACGTCTGTAGTATGCAAGATCTTGGAAAAAATTTTAAGGGAGAAAGTAGTCAAGGACATAGAGGTCAATGGTAATTGGGACGAATTGCAACACGGATTTACTAAAGGTAGATCGTGCCAAACCAATCTGATCTCCTTCTTTGAGAAGGTGACGGATTACTTAGATAAAGGAAATGCGGTAGATATAATTTACCTAGATTTCAGTAAGGCGTTCGACACGGTTCCGCACGGGGAACTGTTAGTCAAATTGCAAAAGATGGGAATGAATATGAAAGTTGTTAGTTGGATAAGGAACTGGTTAAAGGGGAGACTCCAGAGGGTCGTATTGAAAGGTGAATTGTCAGGCTGGAAGGAGGTCACTAGTGGAGTCCCTCAAGGATCGGTTTTGGGACCGATCTTATTTAACCTTTTTATTACGGACCTTGGCACAAAGAGCGGGAATGTGCTAATAAAGTTTGCGGATGACACGAAGCTGGGGGGTATTGCTAACACGGAGAAGGACAGGGATACTATTCAGGAAGATCTGAACCACCTTGTTAACTGGAGTAATAGGAACAGGATGAAATACAATAGTGAAAAGTGCAAGGTTATGCATTTAGGAACTAATAATAAGAATTTTGGATATACGTTGGGGGCGCATCAGTTGGAAGCGACGGAGGAGGAGAAGGACCTTGGGGTGCTGGTTGATAGCAGGATGACTATGAGTCGCCAATGTGATACGGCTGTTAAAAAAGCGAATGCGATTTTGGGATGCATCAGGCGGGGTATTTCCTGCAAGGATAAGGAGGTGTTAGTACCGTTATACAAGGCGTTGGTGAGACCCCATCTGGAATACTGTGTGCAGTTTTGGTGTCCCATGTTCAAGAAGGATGAATTCAAACTGGAACAGGTTCAGAGACGGGCTACAAGGATGATCCGAGGAATGGAAAAACTGCCTTATGAAAGGAGACTCAAAGAGCTTGGCTTGTTTAGCCTGGCCAAAAGAAGGCTGCGGGGGGATATGCTTGCTCTATATAAATATATCAGGGGGGTTAACGTTAGGGAGGGAGAGGAATTATTTAAGTTTAGTACTAATGTAGGCACGAGGACGAATGGGTATAAACTGGATATTAGGAAGTTTAGACTTGAAATTAGACGAAGGTTTCTAACCATTAGGGGAGTGAAGTTCTGGAACAGCCTTCCGAGGGAAGTAGTCGGGGCAAAAGACTTTCCTGGCTTTAAGACAAAGCTCGATAAGTATATGGAGGGGATGTTATGATAGGATTGTCAATTTGGGCAATTGATCTTGGATTACCACCAGATAGGTCTGCTCAATGATCTGCGGGGAGATGTTGGATGACATGGGAACTGAGTTACTGCAGAGAATTCCTTCTTGGGTGCTGGCTGGTGAGTCTTGCCCACATGCTCAGGGTTTAGCTGATCGCCATATTTGGGGTCGGGAAGGAATTTTCCTCCAGGGCGGATTGGCAGGGGCCCTGGAGGTTTTTCGCCTTCCCCTGCAGCGTGGGGCACGGGTCGCTTGCTGGTGGTTTCTCTGCAGCTTGAGGTCTTCAAACCAGTTTTGAAGATTTCAATAACTCGATCCTGGGATAGGGGTTGTTATAGAATTGGATGGGTGGGGTTCTGTGGCCTGCCTTGTGCAGGAGGTCAGACTAGATGATCAGATTGGTCCCTTCTGACCTATTAGTCTATGAGAGACCCAGCTCCAAATATTGCTGGAGCAGGGCCCCCAGCCCTGAATATTCCTGGAACCCGGGCACCTCGAGCCCATATAACCTGCCGCCTATGGATAGTAGTCCTTATTTACTTGATCACATACTATTTTTTCCACAAGACTGCTGCCTAGTTCAGTGCACGTGATGGAAGTACAAAAGGGCAGAAATAAGGTTGCATGAGCAACTGTAAATCAAGCATTTCCTGGCATTCAAGCACTTGACTTTGCAACCTAAAATATGATGTATAGTGAGGCCTTGATCTTGCTGGAGAAACTTTACCATTACTATTTCCAGATTTCTTTGGTTTTAACTATAACCATGCATTAATATAGCATATTACATTTATTTTATAATATAAACTAAGCCTGATTAAATGTTTTCATCCAGACAGACTCTGCATTGTGTGTGTTTAATTTTGTTGTTCATCTAAATTTTTGGACCCAATTGTGTGTATGCTGGTTATTTTTTAGAAGAAGAACACGTCCTTGCATTTTTTTATTTAATTTTTGTTTCTGTCTAGTTTTTAGAAGTACCAAGTAATGGAAGAGAGAGTCCTTCAGAAAACCTAGATAATGCAAGTGTGTGGATTCCTCAGAGTGTAAGTCATGATACCTGGATCAAGAACCTGACTTGTTCATTACTGGACAGTGGAGGTGTGAGAAATGAAGTTCTTCAGTTACTGAAACCAATGTGTGAGGTGAGCTCAGTTTATATATAGCTTCCATGCACAGCTGCCACAGATAATTGTGGCAAACTTAGTCATAACTCCTATTAATATCAGATAATTTCTGTTTTAAAATCACCATTTTTTCAAACAGACAAAAATATTCAAAGCACTCTTTTAGTAGGCATTCAGATACTATATTAATATGCATGAGTTGATAAAGCTCATTTTATTTGTTGTACAGTAAAAAAGTCATATTGGCCAGTGGACCTTGACTATAGTTAGTAGCTGAGAAATGTGTTTTCCAGCAGCTGACTGTGTGTGCTTGTTGGTTCCAGGTGAAAACAGACTTTTGTCAGACTTTGCTCCCGTTCCTGATTCATGATATCCTGCTTCATGATTCAAATGAATCTTGGCGAAATCTTCTGTCCACGTATATACAGAGGTTTTTCACAGCTTGTTGCAGATACTCCTCATCATCCAGCAGATCAACTACACCTGCAAATTCCAATTCAGGTAATGACATGAAAACGGCGTGGAAAAGAGTGATGATTTCCTCCTCTTTTTCTAAGGGTGCATCTGCACTGCACACGTCTTACGGCAGACGTATAGTGTACGTACCTGAGTAGCACCCCTAGCACTGGTATAAATACCAGTGTAGGCAGAGAGGCGGTGCATAGGCATATGGAGTAAATACATGCCTGATAGGTATGGGTATGTACTCGAGTGTGTACCCTACATGGCTCTCTACTCGCCCAAGCCTTGCCTCCCTGTTGGCACAGCTGTTTTTACCTGTGTAGTGTTCTGCTGCATCAGCCCTTCCCTGCCACGGTGAGAGAGACTCCAGGAGTAGGAAAAGATTCTGCCAACTCCCAGCTGCTACAGGCCTTCCACACCACAAGAAAAGACCCCAGCAATGGGGAAAGGCTCTCACAGAGGGAAAAATTCTGGCAGCTCCTCACTGCTGGAGCCTTTCCTCACCACAGGGAAAGATTCTAGAAGCTCCCTGCTTCCGGAGTCTTTCCTCACTGCAGTGAGAGGCTCTAGCAACAAGGCATCTGAAGCCTGTCCATGCTGCCCCCCTTCCGCAGAGCCTTTCACTGAGGTGTAGCTACACGCGCAGTGTGGACACGGTGTGCTTTTCACTGCAACATGTAACTACACGAACACTACATGCCTTCGCCGGTGGTGTGTAGTGTACATGTAGCCTATGTGTCTAACACTAGATATATAACATACCCCAGTTTTAGCCAGTCAGCATTTAGAAAATCTTGTCTGTGCAATTGTTCACTGTTTAATCATTCACATTAATGTAAACAACACCTTTTTTTTTTACCATCAGACATTTTATGATGTGTATTCACACTTCTCTCTCTTTTCATATAAATTGTAGAACCAGAAACCTTTATTCGTGGAGGTTTAGATAAAGTATCTCGGCGAACAATGCTTGATGTTGTTGATTACTTGAGAAGTCAAAAGAGGTGAGTGATATCTATTTTTAAAATTAGCTTTGATTTTAGATTTACTTTTTTTCTCTAGACTAAAACTTGGTGATGCCTTGGAGAGAGTTACAATGTACATGAACACCACTTAAATAATTGTAATAAGAAAACAAGCCGTTCAAAGTAATAGATACACATTATGTATTTATATGATAAAGTAATATATGTCACACTAGTGACATTTTATTGCATATATACCTGGAAATTGCACTCTGATTACCCTTGAAAATAGGGGTCCTCGGAAGGGTTGTTGTAGATTAAACTGAATGCAGTTTCTAAAAACCTTTTGTCTGGAAATATCTTACAAAGTATAGGTATGTTTCTTTCTTTTTAGAGATAAAACAGTACCTGTTGGCATAGGCTTTACTGTTACAGTGTATTTCTTTTGTTTAGCTTTAAGTTATAGGGCAGGCCTCCTATTATTACATTAGTATTAATGCTGTATTTAACTAGATCTCTTTCAGGTACAGTTTTTGATGACAGTTTCTGGCTGGATTTGAATTACCTTGAGGTTGCTATGGTAGCACAATCTTGTGCTGCTCACTTCACAGCTTTGCTCTACACAGAAATCTACGCAGACAAGATAAACTTAGATAAACAACAAGAAAGGTACTATACTTGAGGAATACAGATTCTTCACATTTCAGTCAAAACAGGCCATGTTGTGGGTGTTTGTATAGTGGTGTTTTGTTGGAAAAGGAAAAGTGAATTATATATCAGGAAGACAAATCTTCCTTTTTTAAGCTCAGCAAAATGTAATAGCTCTGAAAGTACTTGCACTGGAACACCAAAGTGTCTCCAGCCCTGACAGAATGGTAGCTATCAGATGTTAAAATCATATCATTCTGATTACCTACCAGAACACTTCCTTATCACTTCAGTTCCAGCATGATTTTAGTGGCTGATATCTTGCAAACAGCTAGAGCTAAAAACTAATACATTCTATCATCCATAAGTCTGAAATCTCACCTTCCAAATAGGATAGTGTATTAAATTTTAGCTCTAGCAGTTCAGGACAAATTACCTGCTTATATTATATCAGAAATGGAAGAGTGGGGTGGGAAATTTAAACAGAATGGTACCCAGAATTACGTGGTTTTAATGTTCAGCATCTCGTAATATACTGAGTGTGGACATGAATGATATATACAATGAGCATATAACTTTCCTATGTAATACATTATTATTATTTTTTACACTGATACAATACTGAATGTAGCGAATTGTTTATTTTGGCTCAGAATCACTTCACAGAATTAAAGCAGTGAGCAAACCGCGGCCACTGGGAGCTGCGGGCGGCTGTGCCTGCAGATGGTCAATGTAAATACTGTCTCACAGCTCACCAATGGATTACCCTGATGGGCTGTGTGCGGCCCATGGGCCATAGGTTGCCCACCACTGGTATACATCATTTCAGGTAGTGTGGAGATGTAACAACCGGCCATACTGACTAACTGAGCAACTTTTGGAAGTTGTTATTCATCAGGATAAGTTAGAGCAAACACAAGACTTACTCTAACTTCCATTGGGGGCTGGTTTGGCATCTAGTGGCATTCACTTTTAAAAGCAGAAAGGTTGAAGGAAACTGCCCAACTCCAAGGTATGCCAAGGTCTTCTCTGAAACACCAGGGATCTGGCCCTTTTAGGGATTATTTTAGCATCTCTGTGTCCTGTACTTATTTTCAGTTAATTCAACATGTTTGTCTCCTTCTTATAGATCTGCTTTCAGAGCATCTAAAAATCTAACATTTGAAGAAGAAAGCCAAAGTCCAACTATTACCAGTTTGAATGAGAAAAGTAAAGAAGAAACTGGAATAAGCTTACAGGTATGGAATAGTGCCTTCCTCATATGAAGTATTATCTAATCTTAAAGTAAATCTACCTAATGAAATGAAATAATTAACATACATATTTTCAATGTAAGCAGTATTTCTTGTTTGAGTTTTGAACCCAGCTGGTCAAAACTCAGAGAAAAATTTTCTTAAATGTTCCCTCCTGCTCCCCCATCCCGCTTTCGAAACTTTTTTGAGTAACTATTTTTTACCAGCTCTAGTTCAAAGTAAAACGTTCAGTTGCCTTTATTGATGAGCTGAATAGGATATTTGGGAACACATCAGGCCTTGCTCACACTAACTCATCTGAAATAGCAGTAGCAGGAAGTTGTATAAAAACACGGAGGAACAATTTTTGCTCATAAAAGAACTGATCCATATGGTCACTGTTGACTGAGCTTTTGTTCCAGAGAGATTTTGCATATATCAATAAAATATAGCAAGTGGATGTTCATAGTAAGTTTGAATGACCAAGAATGGTGCTCTCCGATCAAAACAGCATGACTGTGGTGTCACACAATAGTATACTCTGCATTTGTGTCATGTTGCACAAATCTATTTACTACTTATTCTGAGTCAGTAATCGCTCTCAACTAATATTTCATTCTTCATAAATCACATTCACCAACTTTCAGCTTGTCAGCTTGTACATCTTATGTCGATTAATTTTATGCTACTTTTTGCCTTTTAACCAAATTTGCTGAATTCTGATGATGCTTTTTAAAATCTTAACATAAGCATTTAGAGAGTCTCTGGTCTAGGAAGTCTGACAATATTGCACTAGAATGTAATCTCAGTATTTCTGCTTTTGATCTCAGTGTATGTATATGTCAATCATTGTTAACCATCTGGGATGTGTTTTTCTAATGCATATATATAGATATTTATGTATACTATAATTGACTATGTTCCAAAGTAATTTATGAAATGTTTTGTTTTGTGATGATATGTCGTAGGACCTTCTCATGGAAATATACAGAAGTATTGGAGAGCCTGATAGTCTCTATGGCTGTGGTGGAGGAAGAATGTTACAGCCATTAGCTAGGTACAATTTATTCATTTTTTATAAAAACATAGTTTTATTCATGAAGCATTTGAAATCTCAGAACTACTCTTTACTTGTAACAGGATAAGAACATATGAGCACGAGGCCATATGGGGAAAGGCCCTTGTAACATATGACCTTGAAGCAAGTCTCCCTCCAGCTACTCGCCAAGCAGGAATAATAGAGGTAATTCACTCCTTTAGTAGGAAATAAATACAGGAATAACGCCCTCTAGTGATCAGAAGTATTCTTGCTTCAGTAAACCTGAAATTGATTTTGTTCTTGTATTCTATTAATATAATAGTCTGGGCTTTACTCTTTGATGTATTTTCATATAGGAGCATTTTAACTATGACCATGCTGTGTATTATTAGTATGAGATGCTGTATTGTATTTTCATCTTGGAAGCCTGCCACCATATCACCTTGTGCTATGACACACATCATATATTTGAAACTAAGAAGAATTAAGTCATTACTCAAAATCAAGATCTCTTAAAAACACAAGTGCTGCAGGAAGTAATGGTATTGTTAGTGCTCTACCATCTGAATCACTGTAGAGCAGTGGCTTCCAACCTTTTTTCATTTGCGGACCCCTAAAAAATTTCAAATGGAGGAGCAGACCCCTTTGGAAATCTTAAGCATAGTCTGCGGACCACAGGTTGGAAACCAATGTTCTGTGGCAACAACAACCTTTTGTGGACCACTTAGACATAGTCTGTCGACCTCCAGGAGTCTGTGGACCACAGGTTGAAAACCACTGCTATGGAAGTAATCCTCCAGTACACTGTCCTGCTGGATGGTACCATCTTCCAGATAAAAAGTAAAATTGAGGTCTTGTCTACATACGATCATTAAATACACTATGGCACATGGGATGTTCACCCCAAATATTTGGCTAAATTCTAACTAATTTCTGCCTATCTAAATTTCCTCCTGCAGTTTCAGTTTAATCTGAGATTCTTCCTTTATTGCTCCAAAACCATTTGCGACTGCTGTGCATTATTGAACATCTGTCATGTTCCTCTTCAGGAGTAGCTGCATTTCATTACTTGGTTAAATGATCCAAATATATAGAAAGATCCTTTACCAATTCCACATGAGTACTGAGGCTTAATTAGGGAAAAATCTTGGTAATTCTTCATGCCACTAGCGCAGAAGACCCTTTAGTCAGTGATCTGCTGTGGTGCCACTGCCCAAGAGTCGGGAAATGAAAAAATTGCACAGGCAGTTCATTTCTCATGTGTCAAGAAGATTTGTTCTGTGGAGGATGTTTTGGGGGGTGGCTTAGGCTGGAGCCTTTTTATTTGTGAATGCTTTACACTTACAGAGTTCTTAGGTTAGAAATAATGGTAGTTCCACACCTGGAAATCTTGCTTTGATAACAAAAGGATAAGCAAATCCATTCGAAAAGCAGCCGAGACTAGTGATATGTTGCCTTTTTTTTTTTTTTTTTTTTTTTTTTTAACCTCACTGATTTGTAGGCCTTGCAGAATTTTGGGCTTTGCCATACTCTTTCCACCTATTTAAAAGGCTTGGAATATGAAAACACAGAATGGTGTGCTGAACTAAAGGAGATTCGTTACCAGGCAGCTTGGAGGAACATGCAGTGGGACCACATCTCTTCTGCTAAGTAAGCCAACTTCTCTGTTTATCTTTTCCAGCTCTAGTCTGTTAAACCTTAATCTAACAATGCTATTTGTTTTTGAGAAAAAGGAAAACTTCAAAATATAACCGCTGTGGGGCAGAAATGGTGCAGTGCTGTTCATCTTCGTTAACTGCGCAATTGAAATAAAAACAAAACGCAATCCCCTTTCATGTAAAAACCCTGTTTCTGTTGTATGTGTATCAGTCTATTATAGCAAATGCTACTGTTATAGCTGTATTTCCTCTTTTCATTTGCTGATAATTTTTTTTAAAATCTCTTTTTCATTTTTAGTCTCAGCCACAAGATGAATCTTTTTTTTAAGTGTGAGGGAAATACTTTCCTGTATCCATTTTTTGATTTATGGGAGAATGAAAGGATTGCTCTTTGAGCCTTAAGAGTGACTTCATCAATAGTTGAAGAAAAGAATGTCCGACTTGGTTCTGTGGGTACTCCCTTATAAGGAATAGTCAGTGCCTAAGGGTGACATGATATACTGGGCACGGAGTAGTGTGTACCTTGTCTCTGATGAGGAGAACAAGGCTATATTCCCTTTAGCGGGAAAAGGGACTAGATCTCCTCCCATCTTGGTGAAGGCTTAAATTACATCACTGAGTCATTCAGTGACTCCTTGCACCGATATTTTGCAAGCAGGAGGAGGGAACTTTCTCACTACTTCTTCTGTGGAGGTGGATTTGAAAGAGAGATGCTTCTGGCTGCAGCACTCTCTTCTGTGTGACAGACCCAAACTAGTGGGGTACAGGAGTCTGGTAGAGGGCAAATATACTGGTCACTGGATGAGTAGTTTTCTGTTCCCTGAGTGACCAGAGCAGGGGCTGCACTAGAGTAATCAGGAACCTGCTAGAACCAATTAAGGCAGACAGGCTGATTAGAATACCTACAGCCAGTCAAGGTAGGCTAATCAGGGCACCTGGGTTTAAAAAAGGAGCTCACTCCAGTCAGGTAAGGAGGAGCCAGAGAAGAGGAAGTGCATGTGGGGAGCTGGGAGCAAGAGGCGCAAGGAACTGAGAGTGAGAGAGGGTGTGCTGCTGGAGGATTAAGGAATACAAGCGTTATCAGACACCAGGAGGAAGGTCCTGTAGTGAGGATAAAGAAGGTGTTTGGAGGAGGCCATGGGGAAGTAGCCCAGGGAGTTGTAGCTGTCATGCAGCTGTTACAGGAGGCACTACAGACAGCTGCAATCGACAGAGCCCTGGGCTGGAACCGAGAGTAGAGGGCGGGCCCGGGTTCCCCCCAAACCTCCCAACTCCTGATCAGACACAGGAGAAGCTGACCCAGGCTGTAGGGAAAATCTCTGAGGTGAGCAAATCTGCCAATAAGCGCAGGACCCACCAAGGTAGAGGAGGAACTTTGTCACATCTGTTACATCAAAACAGTGCTCACTTAAAAGCAACTTGTGGAGGCTGCTGCTCATCCCATGTTTCCTGTCTAATGGAAGTCCATGTGACACTCATTCTTCCAGCTGCTGCAGTCAGGATGCTCTCACTCATTTGAAGCTCCCCTTGGCCCTGGAATAGGGAAAGGTAGCGGAGGTGAGCTGTTCTAAAATGCTGCAGTAATGTGTGTGGTATAATAACCTAGATAAAAAGATTCTTCAGATCCAGTATGGGAGGTAAAGAGAGTGATATTTGGGCTGGAAAGAAGGGGAATAGACAAAGATCAAGGAGAGGGGGAATAAAGGGCAGAGAAAAAAGGTTGGAAATAAAATTTGTGGCCGAGAATTAAGGAAAAGGGAATCGTATTGAAAAGGGACTGGCAGGAGAGTGAGAGTTTAGGACTTCTAGCCTTTTGTTCTCATTTCTTTTTCTCCTTTTTTTTAAATATCAATGAAATTAAATGCAAAAAACTATTAATGGTGGAGTTCCCTCTAATTTTTCTATCCTTGTGTGGAATTAATTTTGTTATGTGCACCAATATCGAGGTAATGTGCGCCACCAGTAGAAACCAGAAACTTCGATAGAATTTTTTTTTTTTAAGTTACCATAGGGATAATTACTCTAGCCAGCACAGGTTAGGCATTCTAGAATGCACTACTCAAAGACTTACAGTAAGAGAGAAATAAAATTATGAAATGCATAGACCAGTCAAAAAACTAAAATAACAGCACTTCAAAAGAATAACATTGCAGAGAATATATGTGCATTGCAGGAAATAAAAATAATAATAATAAAAGTATGTGTTGGGAAGTGACTGTGAAAGACTGTGTGTATGCATGTATGTGTGTGACAGGCGTGTATATATGTGCGTGTGTGTGTGTGTGTGGGAGAGATGCACACTGTGTGTGTGAGAGAGAGAGAGATGCACACTGTGTGTGTGAGAGAGAGAGAGATGCACACTGTGTGTGTGTGTGTGCGCGTGTGTGAGCGAGACACACACACGTGCTGCCCCTTTAAATAGATTGGCATTCATCGGTCTGAAGCCTGCTTCTTCAGACACAGCATCAGCCACTAGCAAGCTCCATCCCACTCCTGAACCCTGTCATGTCCCCCTTCCCTGCCCCAGCTCTGTGGAGATGGAGTGCAGGGGGAGGGGGACACCCTGACATCAGCACCTCCCCTCGCACAGCTAGCAGGAGGCTCCCAGGAGCAAGTGGCCAGGGGCTCCAAGGCAGAGGGCAGGAGCAGTGCGGGGAGGAGCACCTGAAGTGCGCAGCATTTCATAGACTGGTGGGCGGCCGCACAGCTTAGAAGGAACTTAGGTGGAGTCTTGAGTCAATGCTGACATGCAAGGATTCAGCACACTATAGCCTGTGTATGAGATCAGGCCAATGCAAGAACCACAAGCCTGGTTACAAGGGGGGCAGAGAAGATTGTCCATGACTATTGGAGGCTGTTGTATTATTGCTTTGTTAAGTTGTTAATGTGCTTTGCTTCAAAGTAGTTAACAGCAACATGACAAATCTGCTGCCACCTTGCTCTCGTATAAGGTTGTTGCTTCCCAGTTGCTGAGGTCAACTTAACATGCCTTCAAATTTGACTGCAGTGTGTCTTTTGGACTGGCCGCCATGAGAATGAGTGCCTTGCTTTAACTGACCATAAAATATAGTGTTGGGTATTCTTGAGTTGGCCATATGAATGAGATGACCAGCTGATCTTTAATAAGCATGATATAAATGCCGGACATCCAACAATGGTTGAGAATTTTTATATTGGGAATCTTATCCTACTATTTGACTCTGCGAACAGAATGAAGGTGGCACATATGGAAATGATCAAGGTTCCTAATATGATGGCGAATGGTGTCCATACCTCATAACCATATAGAAGCATTGTAAGCACAACTGCCCAATACACATTTAGTTTAGTGCTTATTTTGATGCCCTTATCATTCCATAGGTGGTGAGACAGCATATCAAATGCAGAGTTGGCCTTGCCTGTTAAATGGGTAACCTCATCAGTTGTGGCATTGTGTGACAGCATACTCCCTAGGTAGCAAAACTTATCCACTGTCTGAAGACGCGCATTGATGAACTTAATAATTGGGTATCCCCTGGCACATGCTGGGTACGGTATTTCAGTTTTCTTTAGGTGGACTGTGAAACCAAAATGATTGACTGCATATTTGAAGTGATCAAGTATAAATTGAATGTCATCAATCAAGTTAGCAACCAATGCATAGTCATCAGCAAATAATAGCTCCTTAATGGGTAAATCTGCCACTTTCATGTGAGCATGGCAGCGTTGCAGCTTGAAAACTTCCTATCAGTGGGGAACTGGATAAATTCTCATTTGTCTATGTCATGAAATGCATCCATAAGCATAGCCAAAAAAAGGATGGAAAAGAGTATGGGAACCACCTCTCAACCTTCTTTGAAGCCATTGGAGACCAGAAAGGGGTCCGTGTCCTCATCTAGGTGTGTCATTGTCAGTGCGTATGCACTGATGACAAAAGCATGACAACCTTTAGCAAGACTGATGCAGAAGAGCGTAAGGCTGTCATTAACACCCTTCAGCAGTGACTCAACTTTGTGAGGTTTCAGAGTAGAAGCCATGTTAGTCTGTATCTGCAAAAAGAACAGGAGTACTTGTGGCACCTTAGAGACTAACACATTTGTTTGAGCATAAGCTTTTGTGGGCTACAGCCCACTTCTTCAGATGCATAGAATGGAACATATATTGAGGAGATAATTATGCACATACAGAGAGCATGAAAAGGTGGGAGTTGTCTTACCAACTCTGAGAGGCCAGTTAAGTAAGAAAAAAACTTTTGAAGTGATAATCAAGATAGCCTAGTACAGACAATGTGAACATTCCCAACTGGAAAAATTTTGGGGGTCTGTCTTCTATTTAGACCATAGCAAAGCGGGATGACCAGTCAAGATATGGCTCTCTGACAAATGTGGTTGGAGCAAGAATCTATTAGGGATCTTTTTCCATCCCCTTCCCCATTTGTGGAGAGCAGCGCTGTCCCTAGGTAGGATGGCTCTGACACCAAGGAAGGATATGATCATGGCATTTGCTCCAGTCTGCGATGAGTGACCATCACTCCCAGGCCATCTGTGTGCAGGATTGTGACTAAGGACCTCCAGCAACATCCTCTGCCTGTCACCATCACCACAGGACTTGGATTCAGAGGTTGCAGAGTTAGTGTTGCATTGCTGAACAATCTGCACTGTGAATAGTGGAAAATGTGTATGCAGTTCCAGTCCTCCATTCTCATCCATGTAAGCCATGCGCCATACCAGTGCAAAAATTGCAGCAAGTAGGGCAACAAATGAGGATGCAGAGTTCCCTTTTCTAGCAAATGCCACTGACCCTCTCATAGTTCCTCTGCCTTTCCAGAGTTACTTCTGGAGGGGCAATTGCATGCCCTTATAGTATGTCATTGACGACAGACTTATTTGATGGCAGCTTACATACATCATGTTTGGTACCATCTTTAGGCATCACTGGCCTTTTACTGAGGCAGCACCTCCATCTGCTGCACTATTGGTACTGCTGTCAGATTGTCTGTGACTGCTTATTCAACAGGTTTTACTGCTTATATCACAGCTACCCTCCATATCTGGAAGGTGTTCCACTATCTGCAACTCATGGACATGCTTGGTGGCAGATGAGACTGCCCCGGGAAAGTGGTCCAGATCCAGAATTGCTTTTAATACAATACTGATGGTAGACATTAGAAAACAGTCAGATAATACAAGAACCTTTACATACATGCATTTTATTGTTTAGGTTAAAATTGTAGATTTTATTGTATGATAGTTTTTGGAATAATTACATATGTTTTAATGTAATTTGAAATTTTGACTCCATGTATAAAATACAATTTTAATAATTTCTCACTGCCTTTTTATTTTGTTTATTTGAAATGAATAACTTAGGTTTATAGGAATGTATTGTGTTACAGGGTTGCTTTTTATTTTTTAGGCAAATCAAAATAACACTTTGCCTAACCACCGAAAAATTTCTGACTATACTCCTTATTCACCTAGGTTATTTTGTGTGTCATATGAAGACACCACCAAAATGACTTAAATGTACAGTATCAAAGAGAATGTTAATGCTGTAGTTTTCAGTCATAAAGAGCATTGATGACCTTAGGTGTAAATATAATTTTGCTGGTTTTAATCTTTTTTTTAAAGAGATGAGATGGGAAGATCAGGCTACCATGAATCATTGTATGATGCTCTGCAGTCTTTAAGAGACAGAGAATTCTCTGCTTTCCATGAAGGCCTGAAAGATGCCAGGTAAAAACCAAATAACTATAAATAAGCTGTGTGTAAGACCTTATTGTGTTTGCACAGCTGTAGCAAAGTATTACACAAACAAAATCAAACTGATATTTAAGCTGTAACTTGACTTATAGATTTTGAATTCTCCCTTTCATGCCTATGCAAGTCATGTTAGTGTTAATAGGACATGCATGCCTGATGCAAAGCCAGAATTAATTTTGTTTTAAATTTGTAATATATATATATATATATATATATATATATATATATATATATATATATATAATATTATAATATAAAATCTTTTTGGTAGAGATATTTTAACAGCCTCTTTGCAAGGCTGCACATGCAGAACAATAATGATAGATATTAAAAACCTTAATCTTCAAACTAAGGAGGAGGAGACGAAACTACTGGCATTTTATGCCATAACAAGTCTTTGTCTCTACAGGTCCTGTTACACCAAAGTACCAGCAGTTTTCAAGGGAGCAACAAGAAGGCAGACAAATTTTTTTTTTTTTAAATAGGGTTATTTTCTATGGAGAAATCATCTTCCATTAGTGTACATCCCTTTCCTGTTAATAAACAAGAAAGTGACTTCAGAATAGTCCCTTTAAACTGAATGTCATATAGGCTATGGGACAGTAAACCTGATAGCCTTTTCATTTAGATTCTTAAGGGAGAAACCTTGAATTTTAGATTTTAATAATAATGCAAAATTCTTACTTAACTGAAATACAAAATATGTGTTGGTGCAATATAGTTTATATTTTATATCTGTTCTTTACATGGAAACTATATTGTCAATAGATAAAAGTATTTAGCATTGCTGTATTGTATCCCTAGGGTGAGTGAAGTAGAGGAGCTATGCAAAGGCAGTCTCGAGTCTGTGTTTTCATTGTATCCCACGCTCTGCAGATTACAGACCATTGAAGAGTTGGAAAACATAGGACAGCTTTTCTCTAGGTATTTTATTCCTTCATGTTAGATTCCCCTTCCAGTTCTAGCTATGATTCTGATGTTGTTCTTGTGTCTCTCGGCTATTTCTAAGCAACCTGTAACTAGAGGCTAGTCCCTCTGTTTTCTTCCTTTAACAAATATTCGTTATAGATACCATCTTTACAAGTAATTTCACAGGTTCTCTAGTTATAAATAAAGGCCTTTTTCTATGAATGTTTTCCTGCTTATAAAAACAGGAAAAGAATGGTGGTATTGTGAAAATCCACTATACTGGACTCGTCTGGATTTCCCAGTGCATCCTGTGTTCTATTGTTTACCTTCTAACCTGTTAGTTTTTCAGGGCATGGACTGTCTTTATTTTTGTTTATCTTAAACATTGTCAGGACTAATATTCATTAATGATTTAGTAGTATTTATTATTTGTTTTTCGGTAGCTCCCACAATGTGCTAGGTGCTGTACAAACACAAAAAAAGGATACAGTACTTTCCCCAAAGAGCTTATACTCTAACAAGATAAAACAGCCATAGCTGAAGAATACATCTGAAAGGCATGCAGTATAGTAAAAATATGGGCCATATAAAACACACCATCCTGCAGCTTGTGCTGCTGCAGCCATTTTCTATTTTTTGCATGCTAACTTGATGAGAGCTAGTGAGAGTATGTCTGCTCAAGCTGGAAATCATACCCACAGCTCCACGTATAGATATACCCTTATTCTGTCATGCAGCATGTACATGTAGATACATGATTAAGATTCCAATTGCCAGCTTTTTTTATCAGCCTTATCACATACTAGAATTTAGCAAATTAAATTGAAACAAGTATTCAAGAACATGTACATTGGAATTGTCGTGCCTCTCAGATGTTCCTCTCACAAAGCTGGGTTTGCTTTAAATCAGCTGTTTTGCATAACTTCTTATAAAAGTTACAAATCCTTTTATAATCCCTACCTTCCATTTTTTTGCTTTTCAAGATGTTTGTTCTGCACATGAGCAGGAAGGGTTTCATGAACTATTTTTGTTTTCTGGACCATATATTGTGAACTACTGACTTCAATTGTTTTATAGTCCTGGGATTTATAAAACAACCTCTTTCACATCTCAGATTTCATTAATATTTGGTCAGAAGTAATAGCTCTTTTTTCCTTTTCCTTTCTTAATGTCTGTGATTTCAGATCTGTTAGTAACAAGCAACTGAATGACGTTTATCTGAAGTGGCAGAGACAGTCCCAGCTTCTTAAGGACAGTGACTTTGGTTTCCAGGAGCCTATCATGGCCCTACGCACTGTAATTCTGGAGATCCTTCTTGAGAAGGAAAGTGAGAATTCCAAAAGAGAATGCATTAAAGACATTCTCACCAAACATCTAGTGGATCTGTCCAAATTGGCACGAACTGCCAAAAACACCCAGGTAACTAGTTCCAGCAAGAATCAGTTTGAAAAACACTGGCTTCTCCAGTTAATGAGGAACTTTTTCACTATAATGCTGAAGACCAACTCTGCTAAAATTTGTGTACCCCATCTAAGTTTATTCATTGAATTGTTTGTCTAGAGTCAGCCTACATAATATTTTATGAATGCTGCAAGCATATCGTCACATTTTTGTTCATAATTACATGCCTTTTCATGCAGTATATGTTATAAAACTGGAATTTTTACCTGTAAATGATGTTTCTACAACTTTGTAACTCCAGTTTGGTACACTAGGTAGATGTAAAACCTCATCATCATGCCATAGAGTCTCCCAGCATTCCAGAGTAGACTTGCAGAAAAGAATTCCTCAACATTAGCATCTTGGTGTCGTGTTCCAATGTATATATACTTAAAGTGCCATTATTTATTGAAAAGTCAATCTCCATGAATTACCTGGTAGAATTCCCATTTTTTTATCCCAATGACTTTTAAATCAAGTATGTTCAATTTGCTTGTCCTAAAAACTCAATGTAGGATGTGAAAGGCAACCTGGGCTATTTCTGGCCACCGTTTGAGCACCAGTAATAAATTTTGTGCATATGGAGCTTGGTTAACAGCTCTGACCCAGAATTATGATGCTGCAATACTTTTTATATCTTCTTAACTTCCTTGAAATAAAACCAATCCTAGAAAATATTGACCCTGGAATGAGACATGGCATGTGAAATTATAAAGTTTAGAGTGTTTTAAATTTTTTCTAGAAGTTGGTCTAAGAATGTTTCTAAGCTTTTTGGCAAATAGTGGGTGAAATCCTGGCCCATTAAAGTCAAATGCAAAGTTTCTGTTGACTTCACTAGTGCCATGATTTCACTAAGGCCTAGCGTACACTACAGAGTCAGGTCAGTGTAAGGCAGTTTACGTCAACCTAGCTCTGCCAGTATCTATATTACAGTTGTGCTCGTGCCGAGGTAAGTCGCCCACTACCTCAACTTAATAACTCCACCTCTGAGAAATGCGTAATGATTAGATCGATGTAGTTAGGGCAACACACTTTGTAGACACTTTGTTAATTACATTGTCTGTTGGCTGTCAGCTCCATGTGGGGCTGACAGCTGGAGCCCTCCCCTTCCTCAGCACTGATAACCGAGCCCAGGGCTCATAGATAGAGTCCTTCCTCGCCCCAGGCAGGGGCAGCTCTACATTTTTTGCTGCCCCAAGCACAGCAGGCAGGCGGCTTTCAGCGGCGCGCTTGTGGGCAATCCACTGGTCATGCGGATTTGACATCATGCCTGCAAGAGGTCCGCCGGTGCCGCGCTATCCGCGTCCCCGCCGCCTAATTGCTGCCGAAGCTGCAGGACTGGCGGACCTCCCGCAGGCGCACCACTGAAAGCCGCCTGCCTGCCGCCTCACAATGACCAGCAGGTCATCCCCCCGTGGCTTGCTGCCCCAAGCACGCGCTTGCTGCGCTGGTGCCTGGAGCTGCCCCTGGCCCCAGGGCTGACATCCTGAGCTGTGAGCCCATCTCAGAGCTCAGTTTCACAGCAGGGAGCCTACTAACAGTGAAATTGACATTCTTGTCAGTTTAATGGCTGCTGCTATTTCACTTTTTGTCTCTAGCTCCAGCTGTCATCCCCAGGGTGAGAGGCTTCCGTTGTAAGCCCCAGCTGGCCAACAGGAGATGAAATGTGAGCCCTGCAGCTGTCAGTGCCCCACACTCCAGTTGTCACTGCTCCACAATGCCCCACTTCAGTTTGTGCAAGCGCTCCTGATGAGGATGTGCACTCCTGGCCGGAAGAGGGCAGTATGGACACCAAACAGCCAATTTAATTGCTATGATGGCTATAGATCGACCTAAGTTGTCAGCCAGTTTTGTAGTGTAGACAAGCCCTTAGCATCTCCTAAATGGCTTAAGAGATCCATCGCTATATGGCTGAGGAGTTTGGTAAGGGGCAGGGGGGTTGGGTAGTGGGTGGGGTCTTGGGTGTGATTAGGGACGGGGGTCTCTGGAGGGGGTGGTCAGGGAACAGGGGAAGTGGGGGCAAAGCAAGTTTGCTATAACGCGGTCTCGCCTATAACGTGGTGAGATGATTTTGTCTCCCGAGGATTACATTATATCGGGGTAGAGGTGTATCTGCAGACTACTAAGATTGTAAAACCACATTTTCTAGTCAAGTGATCAATTTCCATTAATTTGGTAATTAGTTATTTTGATATTTGCACATGTTTGCAAATTTTAGAGGGAAAGTTGAGGGAACTGTGTATATTTGGATAAAGTGAGTAGTGCTGAGGGATTATATGTTAGTCAGGAATGGGCTAGCTTACTTAACTGTTCTTTACTGGCACTCTAACATCTGGGTTTTTTAAATTGTGTAGAATGTTTGTAACAAAAAGATAATATTGTTTTGGGGTATTAGCTGGTCTCCATTAAAACACATTTTGAACCTCTTTTTTAACAGTTTTTTGGTTATGAATATAAACCAGATCACTGTCCTATATTGTATTATTACATCATGGTAACTGCAGTGTTAAATGTTAATACGTCATTTAATGTTTTGTGAAGCTCTGTTCAGTAATCTATACTTTGAAACTTTTTGGTTATCAGAATGATAGAGTAGCCTATGCCTGTGCTCTTACACGTAAAAAGACCTTGCCTCCTTCTCACCAAAACAGTTCTTGACACTAAGCAGGCAGAAGAGGGATATCTTAAAGAAATAAAGCAAAGTACTGATGGTGTCAGAGAGCATGTTATGAAATGTATGTTCGTTACTTAGACATATCATTGACAATTTAGTTTTTCTGTTTCAGCTTCCTGAAAGAGCCATGTTCCAGATCAAACAGTACAATCCAGCTATGTGTGTAGTCTCTGAGTGGCAACTGGAGGAAGCTCAGGTTTTCTGGGCTAAGAAAGAAGAAAGTCTAGCACTGAGTATTCTCAAGGAGATGATCAAGAAATTGGATACAAATTGGTTTCAGGTGTGTGTCAATAGCTAATCTTGACATCGGGCCTAATTAATTTAACGTATTTTATTTAGATGGGGAAAAGGGGTTTTATAGGCTGATCATCTTATATGGACAATTATTTTTGATTTGAAGTCTGATCTTTTTTCTAAATATGTGCTTCTCCAAAGGTTGAGAATGATCCGAGCCTAAGACTGATATACACAGAGTGTCTGAGGTTATGTGGAAACTGGTTAGCAGAAACATGTTTGGAAAACCCTACCGTTATCATGCAGAAATACTTAGAAAAGGTAGGGTGGTTCTTCAAAACATACAACTAAATAGATTCTTCTGTATATAATTCCTTGTAAAAATGTCAAAGTAAATTTTACAATGCAGCATTCATTTTTTTCATATTGACACTATTCATTTTCAGTATATTCTAAAATAGCATCTCAGACACAAAAGTTGTTTTTATTAATGATTTTGTAGACTCCGCATTGAAACTTAGATTTAATAGCTTGTTTGAAGGTACAATGATATGACTTTTGTACTCCTCCACTCAGTGTAGGTGTTACTCCCTTGATCTTGCCTTCACTATGGTCTCCACTCTCACTAATCTCTCATCCTGTATTCTCTCTGCAGCCGGCTCATTGCTCCCAATATTGCTTGCCACTCACTTCATTGCACCCGCTAATTTGTGTTTGTAGTTATCCCTTCTGACTTTTCTGATTCTCTCCAAATACCTTCACTACCATTTCAGTTTTACTTGTAACTCCAGCCTCTCTCCTATCTTGTGTTGTCATCTCCTTGTCTTGTGTTTGTTAGACTGTAAGCTCTTCATGGCAGAGAATCTTTCTTTATCTGTACTGCAAAGCACCATGTACAACTATGTTGTTATATAAGTAATACATAATAAGTGTTGGAGGACTTCCATTAGGTTCTGTAGTTAAAACTGGCATCAGCTGCAAGTGCTGAAAAATCCAAATCCTTTCTGAGGATTAAATTCACTTAAGAAAAAAAAATACTTGAACACAGTTGGTTTTATTTTGTATGTGCATCTGCCAGTATATACAAACATTAAATAATAATAATTGTTTAATCAAGCAGTATGAGAATAGACGTTAGCTATAGCTATTGTGCAAACATGATCATCAGTCTTATCATTTCTGTATTTGTAACTTTCCTCTTAGGCAGTGGAAATTGCTGGGAGCCACAGTGGAGACAGCAGTGACGAGCTAAAGAATGGAAAGATGAAGGCTTTCCTTTCTTTGGCTCGTTTCTCTGATATGCAGTACCAAAGAATTGAGAACTACATGAAATCCTCAGAGTTTGAAAACAAGCAAGCTTTGCTGAAAAAGGCCAAGGAGGAAATTGGCCTCCTAAAGGAGCGCAGGGTTCAGACAAACAGGTGGGTGTCCAGCCTGAGGGGAGATAACTATAGCTAAGTGGCATACAGCATCAGAGTGGAGAGAAAAGTGTAACTAGATTTGGGATTTGCACATGCTGTAGAGCTGATGGAATCTTAGAGTTCATCTGACTATTTTTCTTATAGCCTTAGTAGGAGGAAGGGAAAGTGAGAGAAAATTCTAAGCTTTAGTGGTTCTCTGTTTTCTGTAGGAGGTGGCTCAAGTCTTCGTGCTTCTTTCCGTTCCCAGAAATTCACTTTTACAGTGGTGTTTTCAGGTCCAGTCATTAGAAAAAATGGGACTAGATTTTCAGTGTGTTTTAATCACAGAACAAGGGTGCCCAGTGTACCTGAAAGAGGAGGACAGTGAGGGTATTTCATCTAAGGATTGCTTTATTTTCTTTGCTGGTACAAAAGCAAGTATAAACTGCTGGAAAATTGCTTAAAGTTGTAGGTGAGAGAACTCCAGCCTGCCTTCCCATCAGTGTTTTAACAGATGGTTAATGTCCATTCATAGATACACGATGAAGGTTCAGCGGGAGCTTGAACTTGATGAATGTGCAATTCGTGCACTGAGTGAGGATTGTAAACGTTTCTTATGCAAAGCGGTAGAGAACTATATTAGTTGCTTACTTAGTGGAGAAGAGCATGATATGTGGATCTTCCGCCTCTGCTCCCTCTGGCTTGAGAACTCTGGAGTTTTTGAAGTCAATGGAATGATGAAGGTAAGTTTCTGCTCTTACTTTTTTCTTATCCTTCTAATTCTACATGAAGATCAAATTCAGATTCCTCATTCTCACATGCTAGGACTTGCCACAGCTCTGCCAGTGTGTCCACCTCTAACCTCTCATTTGTATCTTAATCACTGTCTCCCGCACTGCACTCTTCCAAAACAGCTCACTTGTTTGCTTTCTCCATGTGCCTCCTTCCATAAGCTGCTCTACACACTTTCTCAAGGTGCCCATATGCCTGGAGTCTGGCACATGACCCTGTGCACCAGCCTTCTTCAGTCTTTCCTCAAAACTCACTTTTTGTACTACTCATTTAATCACCCTCCATCATTAACTGTGGTCCTCTTTTTTCTGTTTCTGTCCTCTACATTTTTAATAACAAAAGTTAGCAAAAGTGTCCATAACATTAAGCGTATCTCATGGTCTTTCACTGTTGTACCCTTGTCTTTCCCGTACCTTTTACCCTTCCCTTCTCATTCTTTGCTGTGTTATGCCTAATTTAGATTGTAAGCATCTACCATGATACCTGAAGGAAATTGCTGAAGTGGTAAGGGTTAAATACATTGCCAATAGTGATTGCTAATATCTAGCTTATTTCTTTTCTCTCTTATAATTTAAAAAAATCAGAATTACTTGGAACAATTGAATAAGTCTATATAATCATGTGTTCTTTTCACAGGCATCCTTGTCCTCCTTTCTTTCCTTCATATGTTTTTAATACACTCATGTTGTTTCTAGTTTTAAATTATACTATGACCTTTCCTGGTTGGGAACTGTCTTACAATCTGTTTGTATAGTACCCAGAACAGTGGGGCCTCAATCTTAATTGAGGCATCTAAGCACTGCTGTAATAAAATAACAATAATAGTACTTTTAATAATATTAATAAAAAGCCATCAGGCAATAACTCGATAAAGAGGTCTTTCATATAATCAGAGTCAGTCCCCACTCAGAGTTTTATAAACCAGTAAGGCTAATTTAAACTGAATTTGCTGCTTAATAGCAAAGCTGGCTGAGTATGATCCTAATAGTTCAAACCCATTCACAGTTGTGCTGCTGCATTCTGAACAAGCTGCAAGCAGTGGCACCCAGTGAGCGACTAATGAGGAAGTGGTGTGCAGCATGCTGCCATTTGGGCAGCCAATAAATATTTTTAAAATATATTTTAAATATCAGTATAAATCCACTGGTGCCTATCTATTGATTTGTGTTTGTCATCTCTTTTATGTGCATTGTTGCTTTATATCTGATTTCTTTTTCAACAGACAATTGCAGAAAAGATTCCATCATACAAGTTTTTGCCTCTGATGTACCAGCTGGCTGCTCGAATGGGAACCAAGATCATGGGCTGTCTAGGATTTCATGAAGTTTTAAATAATGTAATTAATACTAAATCATAAGTATTGTGATTAGATTAATGGTACAGAGATGCATCTATCTTAGTTTAAAACTCCTAAACAGAACATGCATCTCCTTAGCACAATTCTATCTTAACTGAGTCATTTAGCCTAAACTATTCCATTACAGAATGAGATGTAGCAAACTTGAAATGTAAAACTTGTTTTTTGTTCTGCCAGTTCTCTTCACTGATTTAGGAATCTTCTTAGAATAGTCAGACCATTGTATTAAGAACATACTTTATATAGTACGGACATCAAAATACAGACTTAGCTATGCTGTTACTTTTTTTTTTCTGTAAAGGACCATGAAAGGTAAAAAGTGCAGTCCTTTCTATGTTGATTATAATATGAAAGAGTTGAATAGTGTTTTATTGCACATTGGCTTCTTAGTTTAAAATCCTAGTTTACTGCTCTGATTTGTAAGTCATTTTAATTTTTATTATATCTTTAATAACTGACTTGTTGTATTTTTTGACAGCTAATATCTAGAATTTCACTAGATCATCCACATCATACTTTGTTTATAGTATTGGCTTTGGCAAATGCCAACAAGGATGAACTCTTGGCAAAACCAGAGGCAACAAGAAGAAACAGACTAACAAAAAATGTACCGAAAGAAATCTCCCAGCTCGATATGGTACTCAAATCAAACTGAATTTTGTTTATGAATCACATAGTTCTGGGTTATGAATCACATTTAGAATCGTAATGTCAAAAAGTTAATTTACTTTAAAAGGATGTTATAGTGCAGTTTCATTTACTTGAATTTTTTGGTGGGATGAGGAAGAATGGGGAAAAATTAAATATTCATTTTTAAAATCAAAACTTGTAGTTACGGACATAGGGGACCTACCAGCCTTAACAGTTGTTATTCAAATCAGTCATTACAGTGGTTTCAGGAAAAAAAAATCCTCACATTTCCTGCAACCAGTGGTCCCTCAGTTCAGAGTATCATAAAGGATTTTTTTTTTAGATTTTTCACCCTGTGAGATATTGTAAAGACATTTTAGTTGCATCAAGGGCTTGAGTGGGTTTATAAGCGAGAAGTCGACAATGACCAAAGATTTTTCCGTTTTAATCTTAAGTGAGTGTTTAATGTAAATCTGTAAGATAAAAGTATTTTGGTTTCTGCAACATGGTTCTAATATCTTTATCTTAATTTCTTTCTCAGAAAAAAAGAGTAATGTTAATGCTATAAACCGTAATGACTTGTAACATTGTATCATGGCTTCTTTTTTAAGTTAGCTTTATTGATTGATTGATGATTATCATTGCTATGATTATGATGATTTTCCCAACCTTTCATTATTGGAGCCGCTCTTTGGCACTCCTTGGGCACTTTCATTGTTCCCTCACACTGTTGTCCACTCATAGTTTCTGGCTTCTCTCATTTTTCCTGTTCATTTCTTGTTGTCTTTTCGTGCGGAGGGAGGGGGCTTCCCTTATCTTTTTTCCATATTTATAGCTGGCTTCTCTCTTTGATAGTTCTGGTCCCTTTCCCCAACTCATCAGTAAGCTATATGTAGCTGTGGATTGGGGCTTCCATTGGTGTGCTCAGTTGAGCAAAGTGCCACAAAGTTGGGAGCAGAGAAGGGAAGCTTGGGCGGGCAAGCTGCTTGAGCCTGCAGCCTTGTACATGTGAGCTGCTCCCCCAGCCAACTACATTAGGGATAATAGCAGAAGCAGGAAAGGGGATGGTGGATGGATTTTCAAGAGCCACCAACCCCTTTATTTGCCCCATGTTTGCAGGAGGATGGAGGGTAGATCTGGTGTCCTGCAGCTTTCTCAGCCTCACTCCTCCACTTTGTTTGGACATATCCACCCCCACAAATAATTCACTGTCCTTTCCACCCCAGGTTGGAAAACACTGAATTAGCATTTATATGAATCCAGGTTTGTATTGCAGAGGGTATTCAGTTTTTACAGGATAGTTCAGTTCTACTTGATGGCAATATACTGTGCGTCTTTGAGCTGGCAAAGAGTAACTTGCAAAATGTGTTTGTGTGGGTTTTTTTGTTTGTGTTGTTTTGTTCTATAGGATCGAATGGAGGCTGCCAGCAACATAATTAACATCATAAAGAGTAGGAGACCTCAGATGGTTAGAGGTGTAGAGGCACTTTGTGATGCGTACATCACATTAGCAAATCTGGATGCCTCTTCATGGAAATCTCAAAGAAGTAAGTATTGGAAAAGAGGACTTGTTGGTCAGTAGTTAGGGAGGGTATTTAGAGCCACAATTACTAAGGGCTTGTCTACATCACAAAGTTGCAGCGCTGGTGAGGGGGTTACAGCGCTGCAACTTAGGAGGTGTACACATCTGCAGGGCATCACCAGCGCTGCAACTCCCTGTTTGCAGCACTGGCCGTACTCCCGTTTTGTCTCGGGTGTAGAGGATCAAGCGCTGGTGATCCAACGCTGGTAATCAAGTGTAGACACTTACCAGCGCTTTTCTTGACCTCCGTGGAATAAGCAGGTATCCCAACATACCTGAGGATACCTCTCTGGTAATCAAGCAGGTCTCCTTCCCCGCGGTTTGCTCCGGTGTTCTCCGAATCCACCCCCAAGCGGGTCTCCTTCCCTGCGGTTTGCAGGGGGGTTCGGGGAACGCGAGAGCAAACCGCGGGGAAGCAGGTCTCCTTCCGCGCGGTTTGCTCTCGCGTTCCCCGAACCCCCGTGCAAGTAGGTCTCCTTCCCCGCGGTGTGCTCTCGCGTTCCCCGAACCCCCGTGCAAGCAGGTCTCCTTCCCCGCGGTTTGCTCTCGCGTTCCCCGAACCCCCGAGCAAGCAGGTCTCCTTCCCCGCAGTTTGCACGGGGGTTCGGGGAACGCGAGAGCAAACCGCGGGGAAGGAGACCTGCTTGCACGGGGGTTCGGGGAACGCGAGAGCAAACCGGGGAAGGAGACCTGCTTCCCCGCAGTTTGCTCTCGCGTTCCCCGAACCCCCCTTGAAGCCGCCCAACAGCGCTGCAGTGTGGCCACATCTAACACCACTTGCA
This sequence comes from Gopherus evgoodei, assembly GCF_007399415.2. Taxonomy (NCBI): domain Eukaryota; kingdom Metazoa; phylum Chordata; order Testudines; family Testudinidae; genus Gopherus; species Gopherus evgoodei. Next base: position 33,448,738 of record NC_044322.1, read on the forward strand.
GCGCTGGTTGCTGTAAGTGTGGCCACTCTGCAGCGCTGGCCCTATACAGCTGTACTAATACAGCTGTAACAACCAGCGCTGCAAAATTGTAGATGTAGACATACCCTAAGCTTTATTTCCAGCTCTACCATTGCCTTATCTTGGGGCAGTCACTGAGTCTAGGCTTCAGTTTCCCCAGTTGTAAAATAGGCATGACACTGCACAGGGTGGGGATAGGTCAGTTAACTATTGTTTTATTTGAAATCCTTGGATGAAAGATGCTATTTAAATATTAAGTATTATTACCAAAATGCAGACCCGCTGCTGTACTGCTACTATGTCCTAATTATGTTAAATATAAGACCTACTCTGGTTTAGAAGTTATATGAAACAGCTTTCATTCTGAGGTTCAGCTGGAGTGGTTCTTGGATATGAGACCTCCAGAGAATTCCTAGTGCTACTGGACCCCCATCCCTTTTTACTGTCTGTAAGGGCGAGCAATGAGGGAGGGGGCAGAGAAGAAGGAGTGGAGGCCAGGGTGTTGTGGGGAGGGGTGGTGCAGAAGTGACGGCATGAGGGTGGGGTCTCGGGGAAGGGGCAGGGATTTAGGGGAAGGGGCAGGGTGGGCGTCGGGAGAAGGGGTGGGGCCTCAGGGGCAAGGCGGCATAAGCATGGGGGCTTGGGCAGAAGGGGCAGCACAAGGGTGACAGCTTGGGGGGAAGAGATGGCTTGTGGGGTGGGGCCACAGTTTGGCCACTACTTTTAGGGAGCGTCCATTGCTCTTGACTGTGAGAGAAGTGTTTTTATTACCTCAGTTTGGCTCCCTATATGAAAGGGCCCTAGGAGTGCTTATGGCAGTCGCTGCCCTTTCCCTCATTCAGATCTTGGATTTAGGACCCAGACTAAGCAACCTTTTGGGGGAAAACAAGGGTAGACTGATAAGTGTGAACTGCAGTTGTTGATTTAAAATAATGCATTGATTTTAACTGCAGAAGGCATAAGTATTCCTGCTGGCCAGCCTATTACTAAACTAAAGAACTTGGAGGATGTTGTTGTCCCCACCATGGAAATTAAGGTGAATAAAGTTGAGATATATTAACAACTTAATATCCATCCATTTCTTCTCAATGGAAGTCAGGGTGTGTGGTCTTTTGCTTTTTTTCCCTTCGCTTTAAATGCCCTCTTCCCCTACCTTTGTTGCATTTATGTATGTGCTTATGAGTACATGTTTACATATTTGGATATTTTTCAATAGATTTTGGTATATTTTTCTGATATTGTATATTCATCTCTTAATATAGATATTGTTTCATTAGGTTTTTATATGCTTATTTTTAGTGCTAGTATGATTAATAAACCACTTGAACTTGGAAACTACAGATCTCCTATAATAACAGTCTTTCATCATTTAAAGTCTGCTAATGAAGTTTGCAAAGCTTCGGATTTATATATTATGAAACATTTTTCCTCACTGTAATGAATATGATATTTTATAGTAATTTTTAATTATAAATTTCAGGTGGACCCTACAGGGAAATATGAAAATTTAGTGACAATAAGATCATTCAAGCCAGAGTTTCGCTTAGCAGGAGGCCTGAATCTGCCTAAAATAATAGATTGTATAGGATCAGATGGAAAAGAGAGGAGGCAGCTTGTCAAGGTGAGTTCTGTCTGCTTTAGTTGCCAGAGGGCAGTGTCCTGTTTCTACAAGTCATAGACATGAGGCCAAATTTTTAAATGTATTTAAGTGTTGCTTTGCTAAGTGTTTCAATGCCTAACTGACTTAGGAGCCTCACTCATTTTTGAAAGTGACATAAAGCTTTTAGGAGCCTAAGTCCCACTGACTTCAGCTGACTTCCCTATGCTGCCTTTTGAAAATGAGAGTTAGGCTCCTAGGTAAGTTAGGCACTGCAATGCCCAAATACCTTTAAAAATCAGGGCTATGGAGAAAGTTGTGATCTGAGTACAGGAATGGAAGCCTGAAGCTCTTGAGTTCTCATCCCAGCTCTCTAGCAGACTCCTCTTAGGTGCTTGGGTGCATCACTTAAGATCTCTGTCCGTTTCCCCACTACAGGTTGTTTTGAGTATGTTTGTTTATACAAGTGTTTTGAAAAGGAAATCACTAAGTATCTCTATAATATACTAATTTGTATACCTCTGTCCTCTTACAATGTGCACATGTACTATTGCCCACTACTGGGTAGGATATGAGACTTGCCGAAGTGTGTGATTATTTATGTTCTTTCCAGAGGCTCGAGTGTGTGTTGAAATAAAGCACTGTACTTTTACACTGCTAACCAAAGATGTGCTCAAAAGTTCATGCTTGTTGGTATAGAATCGTGGGTAGAAACTCTTTATTCTAAGTGTTTAGTTTTGTTTTTCATAGAAATAAAAGGACTAGTGTTTGGAGAGATTTTAAAAGCAGAGACTTTTAAATTTCAGACATATGTACAAGGTTCTAGAAAAGCTACTTTAGAATGGATTTAACTCCCTTTATGCATTCCCAAGTGGTTATAAAAATAGTGACTGCATTAGTTCAACCAGCTTCATTCTAGCCCACCTGATTGCACAGTGATATAGAACTAATCTTGGGAAATGTGGGCTTTACAGATCTCTGGCAGTGGTAACTAGGACTATGTTGCAATTGTGATACACTGACATCTCTGGAAAAGCTGCGATCTGCAATCCTTATGACTAATTATGGAATAGGGTGTAGCGTTGAATGAAATGACATCTTTAAAAGCATGCTAACATAAGTAAGTTACATAGGTTTTTGGAAACCGTAAAAATCAAAAAATGTTTTCAGTGCAAAGAAGGAATAAAAACTGATAAACTGTATTTTCAAGCTTCTGAAGTGTACTGCAAAACAAGTATTAATTATATTTGCATAGCTTGACTTGGGTGAATAGGAGAACATTTAATTTTTATGTTTTGTGGAGGCTGTTGCTCTTCTAAGAGCACGTTTATAACAATAAAGAGGAAAGTTGGATGTTAGAAGAATTGTCCTTTAATTGCTTTTTGTATTTCTTTTAAAGGGCCGAGATGACCTGAGACAGGATGCTGTCATGCAGCAGGTTTTCCAGATGTGCAATACACTGCTCCAGCAGAACACTGAAACTAGAAAAAGAAAACTCACCATCCGAAGATATAAGGTAACCTCCAGTTGCTGCTGCAGCAGAGTTGTGATAAATGGCACTTGTGTAATGTGATAATTTTACTCTCTTCTTTTATCTCAATAACACACAAGCTAGTTAAAAGTACGGTATGTTGTCAAGAAATTAACTATTTCCTCAGGTGGGGCAGAGTTCAGATAAAGCAAAGGTTACCATTTAATTTTCTCCAGTCTGTAAAGTCCACGGAAAAATTATCTGGTGCCCTGATGTCTATTTAAATACCCTTGGAAGCTTTCTTTTTAGAGACTTGAAACAGTAAAACAAGAAAGCCGTATACTGCCACTCAGTTATAAACTGCTGACCATTAAGTTTCAGCACACGAGATCATTTAAGATTTCTCTTTAATTTCAGTCTTGTAGGATCCCTTACAAGTTCAGCTGAGTCCAGAAGCCCAATCCAAAGTCTGCAAATGCAGGATCTGAATGTCAGAACTGTATTTGATGAGACAAAGAATTAATTTAATAATTCTGGATATAGAAAATTAGTTTAGACATAAGATTTTTCCCCTTTTTCTTCCCTCTAATGTGTATGGTGTGTGCAAACATATTGTGAAAAGAATTAAGGTGAACTCCTAATAAATAGTTTTAAAATGAAGGTTGAATGAGCTTTGTCTTTGACAAATTGAAACTGTGTGTTTCAGTCTGTGAAGTGATTTATCGTAATTAATTATGTATCCTATAATACTTTAAAGAACTCATAGGTGGATTTCATTATGTCTTGCTTAAATAGTCTTCAGTCAAACTTGGTATATTTTGTAAACATGCAAAATGAAGGAGGACAGGGAGGAAGGAAAAGTGTTCATAGGGTTTTTAAATGTATATAATAGAAATTATCATGAAAACAAACTCCCTCTTTACAATCAGATTTCAAGTCTTTCATAATCCATCAGCAATAAACAACAAGGATAAGATGACAGAAGATGTACAAAAAACAAAGGAGTAGGAAGGAATCAAAACTAAACGAGATGACCACCACTCAATAGCCAGAGGATTGTTTAGTCTCTGTACCAATTCAGTCTGCTAAGGCAACCAACAAGGAGGGGGCAGTTAGAGCCATTGTGATGTGGACATCTGTTCACTAGTCCCTGGCAATAGACAAAATTTGTGAGATTTGATAATGGTTTAAAAACTGACTGATAGGACAGAAGGTACCATTGTGATCAATTCAATCTCTTCAATTTTGCTTATGCTCATTGCAATTGTTACATGGTAACTTATTCCACACAATTGCTTGTAATAATCCTACAACGTTTGTGTTGAACTATTAGTAATCATTGCATCATTTTACTACCTGACCAAACATGGAAACTCAGCAGGATAATTATGTTGTATTGAAGTATTAGTAATAGCTGTAAATGGTTCCCTAGCAATTTCTTTTGCTAAAATGAGGTCTTCCAGTTCTGCTTAGAACAAGCTGTATAAAAACAAGTGTGACACTGTATGGAATCTTTAGGATATTATGAATACCAATATTGTAAAATTACAATGAGTTATGTTAGATATGTCATGTAAGATATCTGCAAAAATTTTATAATTTGCCAGATGTGATCATCTTGTTCATATGTTTGTATCACCCATGTATTATGAGTTACAGATACGAAGGTATGTCTGTATTTCAAACTTTTGCTATGCTTCTGGGTGACACCCTCAGACATTTTGGCATCAGCACTGCCTAGCCTGCATGATGGCCCATTAAGGACCATCAGCTATATAACTGACCACTTGAGAGAAGTTAAGGGATTTAGCAAGGTATGCAGGGGCCAGAAAAGGACAGAAGAGGCTTCCAAGCCATGTGCTGGGCAGCTTGTGTTTGAAACAAAGGAAGCATAAGCCGCATGGCAAAAGACTATAAAAGGCAGCTGCATCCTCTCTATTTTGTCTTCACTCCTCCTTTTTACTTCTTTTTATGTATGTGACTGTTTTACCATTTAACATCTCGCTTCTTGTTCTTTCTTTTTTCTTTATTATAAACCTTTAGTTTTAGGCACTAAAGGATTGGCTGGTAATGTGGTATTTTGAGTAAGATCCAAACCTATACTGACCTGGTAATGTGGCTGACCCTTTGGGGTCGGAAGAACATTTTGTATATATGAATAGACGTTCTCACTGTACTGGCCCTAGGTGCTGACTGGGAGTCAGAGAATTGGGATGCAATAAAGGGGACTGTGATTTTTTTATTTTATTTTATTTTTTTTTTTTGCTTCTTGATAACCAATGTGGGGAATCAGAAGCATCGTTTGTGACTGGTTGAGGAGTTTAACTTCAGTGTTACCCCACCAGTCTTGGGAGTATCGGCTCTCCCTTTTGTAGCCTGCCCTGACTTTGGCATTTCCAGTGAGGGCTGCCCCAGATACACTGGGTCATAACAAGGTATGTTGAACTCAATTGTACAGTCTATTCTAATACATATGCCTTTTTAAGAGATACATGTTAGGTTTGTGGTGTCGGTATTCTTTTCCCAGGTGATTCCCCTTTCTCAGAGAAGTGGTGTCCTGGAATGGTGCTCAGGGACAGCTCCCATTGGTGAATTCCTTGTGAATCTTGAAGAGGGAGCTCACAGGAGATACAGGCCAAAAGACTACAGCAGTACTTACTGTCATAAGACAATGATGGTGAGTCACAATAGCAAAAAATCTTGCTCATTTAGTGTCATGCAGAGATTCTTTAGAGTTTTGATCTTTTAAAAAAAAAAAGTACTGTGTTAATGAATACATTTCTGTTATAAACCCAATATTAAAAACTGAGAATATAGGCAGTGAAATAGAACTAGTTAACTAGATCTCTAGGTTTATATGACAATAACCTGAGATTAACTACTAAAAGTCTAAATTATAAAGTAAAAACTCAGCATGTGAAGGAACAAACTATAGTTGGATCTCCAATAGTATGATATAATAATCCCTTCCATTATCAAAGCTCAGTTGAAGTTCAGAGTAGACCTTTTGTGGAAGCCCAACAGGGTATGCCATATTTTGCAGAATTAATTTACATTTGTCAGTGTTTTTCATCATAATGAGAGAACACAGTAATTTATGAAAACTAGAAAATAATTTAATTATTAACATGACTACAGAGAAGTTTTATCACAGCTACAAGATTGTGTATCTTTGTGAGAGAGAGCATTTGATATGGGAGTAGAGCATTGTGTATTTCTTTCCGAAGAATGGCGTAGGCTCCATCCAAACTAGTTAATGGATGAAAAGTGTCTAATTTATTTGTGGTTTGTTTAAAGGATGCACAAAAACAGCATTCTGAAGAGAAATACAACATCTTTATGGACATTTGCAAGAATTTTCAACCTGTGTTTCGCTATTTCTGCATGGAAAAATTCCTGGACCCAGCTGTTTGGTTTGAGAAACGATTGGCATATACTCGCAGTGTGGCTACATCATCAATCGGTATGTAAAGCAACTGCTGTCATTGTTTTCAAGATAATATATTTTCAAATCTAATGTTGGTAATAACTAGTATAACTATAAACAAGGAGATTAGAACATTATACGGTAACAGCAATTAAGCTAAGACATATTGAATGGGAAATAAAAAATAACAAAAACAGGTTGTTGGGTTTTTTAAAATAATGTCTTCCAGCACCCACTTAATTGAAACACTGATTCCATGTGTCTCACTAGAAAGACAGTATCAAACATTGCTCTTTTGCTTTTTATAAGGTTATGTCCTAGAAGATTTAAAATATATTTCCAGTCAAACACTGATTTCCACCGCCTCCCTCCCCCAAGAACTGAATTAAAGGAAGGCTCCATTTTTACTTTCTTTGTGCACCAGCATCGTTAGTGGTATTTACAGTAATATACTCAATTTGGAGGGAAAAAATTATCTTAACGGCTGCTGCAGTTAATAAGGAAATGCAAAAAGTGGGTTTTTAATAAGGTAAAATTGATATTTTTTTCTTAACTGCTGGATAATTGAGTTCTGGAGTTAAAATAAATATTTAGGTTCTGGAAGACATCCGATAGCAGAATGAGTGTTAAAGTAGGCTCTATCTTAGGTCTAAACAACATGGCAAGAATCCCTATTTAACATTAGATGAACATACTTAGCATATTGCATGTATGCTTTCTCCTAGGGTAAATTCCTGTGCAGTGGGCCTGCACACAGCCCAAAGACGTGTTTAAGACCTCAACATGCAGCTTAAGTGGTGTGCATAGCCCTATACAGAACCATAGTCTTTCATACTTTTTCACACACAAGAGTTTATTTCCATACTTGGAATTCAATGTTATATACAGTACAGTAGAATCTATTCATTGACATATGACCAGGAGACTTATTTGTGAATGACTGAATTTAGCAAATTGGTGGGTTTGTTGGCAGCTAATAAGGAAAAGATCATGCATTACAAAATGCAGTGTTGTACATTTACTTTGACAATTGTAGTTATTTATTATATGCCAGAATGAACTTATGAAATAGTCTGTATTGTAAAGATACGAAACCTTGCTACTAGTCACTCACTACAGCATCTCGTAGCAAATCCTTTTGCTGAAAAGTGAGGAGATTGCTGCTTTTGTAGGTATTTATAAAATTTATAGATTAGCAAAATCCAGATGTGAGAATTCTACTGCATATTAAATATTTTTGACTTGTTCTTTATTTTACTGTTAATCTACTTTCTTTCTTGGGCCAGTTTTTTGAAGTCATAGGGCTAAATTGTCTGCTGATGCAAATGGGAAGAACTCCTCTGAAATAGACTTGTGCACATTTACATCAGCAGAAACTTTCACCTATTTTATCTAATTTATCTCATTGGCTGCAAACTTCTTGCATGACATTTGGTATTCTCTACTGGTGCTACATGTATACATACAGAACTGTGTGCATTATTTTTCTCTTCTTTTTAACCTGTATACATAAATCAAGCTTATTCTATGAATAAGTTCTATTAGATTTTTTAATGTTTTTACAAAGGTGAATGTGTAAGGCGTAATCATGTACACTAAAATTTAAAGTACTTTTACAAATCATGATTACATACAAATAGTTTCATTTTGAGATAATCTCTTTTCAGTTGGTTACATACTTGGTCTTGGAGATAGACACGTACAGAATATCCTGATAGATGAGCAAACTGCAGAATTGGTGCACATAGATTTAGGTAAGAGGAAAAGTAAAAAAAAAAAAAAAAAAAAGCTTTCAATTGTCTTTTCCTAAACATTTTTGTAATATTTCACTATATCTTTTACTTCAGGGGTTGCTTTTGAGCAGGGCAAAATCCTTCCCACACCAGAGACTGTTCCCTTTAGGTTAACCAGAGACATTGTGGATGGGATGGGCATCACTGGCGTGGAGGGAGTCTTTAGAAGGTAAGCGATGCTTCTTAGGTGTAAGAGGGCAGCTGAAGGTCTCATAAATTATGATTGTTTATATTATGTAATATAGTGCAGAGAGAACACTTAACTTCCTATGGAGAGTAACCAAATCTGAATTAGTACCATGTACCAATCAATTATGGAATCTTTAATATTATCTTTCAGTTTTCAAAGGGACGCTATTAAGGGCCCAAAAGCAAGCTATTCTGATGGTTAGGAAAGATAGAAAATGTGGCAAAAGACCACGTTGGCTTAACCACGAGATCTTGCGTGACCTACAAAATAAAAAGGCATCATATAAAAAATGGAAACTAGGTCAGATTACAAAGGATGAATATAGGCAAATAACACAGGAATGCAGAGGCAAGATTAGAAAGGCAAAGGCACAAAATGAGCTCAAACTAGCTATGGGAATAAAGGGAAACAAGAAGACTTTTTATCAATACATTAGAAGCAAGAGGAAGACCAAGGACAGGGTAGGCCCACTGCTCAGTGAGGAGGGGGAAACAGTAACGGGAGACTTGGAAATGGCAGAGATGCTTAATGACTTCTTTGTTTCGGTCTTCATTGAGAAGTCTGAAGGAATGTCCAATATAGTGAATGCTTATGGGAAGAGAGGGTAGGTTTAGAAGGATAAAATAAAAAAAGAGCAAGTAAAAAATCACTTTAAAAAGTTAGATGCCTGCAAGTCACCAGGGCCTGATGAAATGCATCTTAGAATACTCAAGGAATTAATAGAGGTGGTATCTGAGCCTCTAGCTATTATCTTTGGGAAATCATGGGAGACGGGGGAGATTCCAGAAGACTGGAAAAGGGCAAATATAGTGCCCATCTATAAAAAGGGAAATAAAAACAACCCAGGAAACTACAGACCAGTTAGTTTAACTTCTGTGCCAGGGAAGATAATGGAGCAAGTAATTAAAGAAATCATCTGCAAACACTTGGAAGGTGGTAAGGTGATAGGGAATAGCCAGCATGGATTTGTAAAGAACAAATCGTGTCAAACTAATCTGATAGCATTCTTTGATAGGATAACGAGCCTTGTGGATAAGGGAGAAGCGGTGGATGTGATATACCTAGACTTTAGTAAGGCATTTGATACGGTCTCGCATGATATTCTTATAGATAAACTAGGAAAGTATAATTTAGATGGGGCTACTATAAGGTGGGTGCATAACTGGCTGAATAACCATACTCGGAGAGTAGTTATTAATGGCTCCTAATCCAGCTGGAAAGGTATAACAAGTGGGGTTCCGCAGGGGTCTGTTTTGGGACCGGCTCTGTTCAATATCTTCATCAACGATTTAGATGTTGGCATAGAAAGTGTGCTTATTAAGTTTGCGGACGATACCAAACTGGGAGGGATTGCAACTGCTTTGGAGGACAGGGTCAAAATTCAAAATGATCTGAACAAATTGGAGAAATGGTCTGAGGTAAACAGGATGAAGTTCAATAAAGATAAATGCAAAGTGCTCCACTTAGGAAGGAACAATCAGTTTCACACATACAGAATGGGAAGAGACTGTCTGGGAAGGAGTATGGCAGAAAGAGATCTAGGGGTCATAGTAGACCACAAGCTTAATATGAGTCAACAGTGTGATACTGTTGCAAAAAAAGCAAACGTGATTCTGGGATGCATTAACAAGTGTGTTGTAAACAAGACACGAGAAGTCATTCTTCCGCTTTACTCTGCGCTGGTTAGGCCTCAACTGGAGTATTGTGTCCAGTTCTGGGCACTGCATTTCAAGAAAGATGTGGAGAAATTGGAGAGGGTCCAGAGAAGAGCAACAAGAATGATGAAAGGTCTTGAGAACATGACCTATGAAGGAAGGCTGAAGGAATTGGGTTTGTTTAGTTTGGAAAAGAGAAGACTGAGAGGGGACATGATAGCAGTTTTCAGGTATCTAAAAGGGTGTCATCAGGAGGAGGGAGAAAACTTGTTCACCTTAGCCTCCAATGATAGACCAAGAAGCAATGGGCTTAAACTGCAGCAAGGGAGATTTAGGTTGGACATTAGGAAAAAGTTCCTAACTGTCAGGGTAGTTAAACACTGGAATAGATTGCCTAGGGAAGTTGTGGAATCTTCATCTCTGGAGATATTTAAGAGTAGGTTAGATAAATGTCTATTAGGGATGGTCTAGACAGTATTTGGTCCTGCCGTGAGGGCAGGGGACTGGACTCAATGACCTCTCGAGGTCCCTTCTAGTCCTAGAGTCTATGAGTTGCACAGCTTCTCTCCTCATTCATCACTAATGGGTTAATGCTGCCCAGTGATGGAGTTCAGAGGTGGTCAGTTGTTGCTGGAGACTCCCATCAGTGCAGGCCACTAAATTTTCTCCCTTTGGCAATGGAACAAGTTGATGGTGCAGTTTCTCTTGACCATTTCGTTTTACGGTAGAACCCTTATTTTACTGGGGATTGAGTGCAGGGGAGCACTCTGCTAGGCCTTTCCTTTTCGTGGCACTAGTGCCCCTTTGTGGGTTCCTCTGCCTGGTCGGATATCCAAATTCTGGAGTCCTCAGTGAGTAGTTTATTATTTAAACTTTATTTAAAAAAAAAAAAAAAAAAAAAAAAAAAAGTAAAACCATAAGCACTGGAGCTCTGTTGGTCAGTCAGAATCACAGTAGGGCAAACACACACCCTTAGACAGATTGCTTGCCAAAGAACTGATGATAATATACAATATATATAGGTATTATCAATTGAACAATCAATACAGAAAAACAGGTTACAAAATCAGAAACTGTTGCTGGGTAAGGTACTGGTTCTAGGGAGTAACAACCATAACAGGTTCTAGAGATCTGCACTTCTCGGGCCAGGAGTCCCTCTGCACATGTGCAGATCCGCAAAGGTAACCCAGCAGACACCTTAATTGACAGCCCTTAGGCTGCACTCGCGCTACTCACCCTATGCTGTTAGTGCAGCCTATGGTGAGTAGTTCATAAAATAGAACACCTTAAAGTCACTGTACATATGTACCATAAGTTGCCTTATGATGCGCTGCATTGCTTTCTTCTTGCCTTCAAACCACTGCAAAGCCATTTCAAATGCTTTTGAAGGCATCAGAATATGAAGGCATGTCAACTTGCTCATATAAAACTGGTCGTTTGTAAGGCTGGTGTCGAGAGTCTTCTGTATAACTTCAGTTTTGATTTGTTTTCGTGTGATAGATCTAGCTGCACACTAGTCAAGGAAAACATGGTTTTTACCTAATAGTCATAATGTTAGAAACCCCTACCTCCACTGCATCTAGAAATGAGACCAGACATCCTTTACTAAGGTCCTATCCCCCATCCAGCCCATTTATACTTGACAGCTTAGCTGTTGGGACAGAACTATTAATCAGGCTTGCACTGTCCTCCAAAGTGAATGGGAGTTTACTCTTCTTCAGGACGCTTGAGTACAAAAGGTCTAACCTGAATCTGGATAAAGTTTATCTTGTGATATCAAGGGAAAACAAAAACCCCAAGAACCCTGCTATCCAGCTATTCTGGATTTTCTTCAGGACAGTCTGATCTCAGAAGGTAAACAGGCTCATGCTGACTAGTACTTTGGTGGGAGACTCCCTAGGAACATTGGGTGTTCCTCAGCACCCAGAGTCTTAAGAAACAGGTGGTAATAGTCACAGCAAGGCTCAGGTCGCAAGTTATACACCAATACCCATTCAATGGCTAACATGACCAATTAATGATCAGAGGAACAGGCCAGTTCAAACTGGACACTCCTGCAAAGGATTTATATCCCCTGTTCAAATGAAGAACAGCTTTTGAAGCCAATGCAGAGAATTGCTCACCCAATGTCAAAACAGACATGGCTCAAGCCATAATTTTATCATCTCTGTAAAAAGTTCCAGAGATCCAAAACTTTATTGTCCTGGCAGGGCTCATCCATTAGCTAGTTATCTCCAGTGGCTGGGATTGCTGGTGCCATGCCTTGGCTTCATCGCTTGAGTGGATTCCTCAAAATGCACCTCTAGAAATTCCTTTTGGGGACATGGAACCACACACCTGATGCAGTGCAAAATTGTGTCATTTTCAGATCACATCTGAATGTCCCTTTGTGAGCAGCTGAATACAAACAACATGCAGACAGTTGATCCAGTTTTCACCCTGGAGCCTTTCATGCTCACAGTGGAAGCAAGAATTCATTTGTGTGGGGAGGGGTGCATACCTGGAAAACAAATCTCCAAAATCTCAGCGTACACATTCTTGTAGTTCACTTTGACAGCTCTGTCAGTGACATGTCTGACCTAAGACCACAAATATGGCCACGCAGGATCAGACCAGCAGTTCGAGTCTAGTAAACTGTCTGTGACGATGACCAGTCAGTATGTAGGCATCTGAGAGCAATGGGGGAAAAGTGTATGAGCCTCATCAAAGGAAGACTTGCAAAGTTAAGTGTCCATTCCCCTACAGAGGCATCCTTTAATAAGAAGATACTACTGGGCTGGTTCAGCTTTTGACATACTGAAACTGTCTTCATTCCATACAACCTCAGAAAAATCCTCCATATCTTTTGGCTCAGAACAATCTCAAACCAAGACCTATTCACACAGTGCAGCCAAGAAGATATAAGCAGCATCATTACCAGGAGGTGCTGGAGATGGATTAGCCATGTGCTTCAGATGGAATCCGATTCCATCACCAGAATAGCATGGAGATGGGCACCTGAAGGCAAGTGAAAATGAGGCCACCCAAAAACAATATGATGAAGAGCGGTGGAAGCTGAGCTGAAAAACCTGGGACACAACTGGGGAACCATTGAAAGCCTTGCCAGAAACAGACAAGAGTGGAAGAGCTACATCACTGTCCTAAACACCAGAGCATAATGGGAACATGATGAAGACTGGGTTGGTTCCCAGATAACTTCTTAGTTTATATTGCTTTCTTTATATGGGGGAACAGCTAGTCTTGCCTATTATTTTACTATAATAGTTAAAAATCTGTTCTCCTTTCCCTCCCTACTTCTGTGATTCGCTGCTTACTACTTCCCATTAGTGAGGAATGAGGCGATATGCAACAGAATGAGAAATTTCTTAGCCTATGTCTACACTACAGGATAAATTTGAATTAGCTTTAAACCGATTTTATAAAACAGATATTATAAAGTCGATTGTGCGTGTCCACACTAGGCACATTAATTCGGTGGTGTGCGTCCATGGTCCGAGGCTAGCGTTGATTTCTGGAGAGGTGCACTGTGGGTAGCTACTGTAAAATAATGAGGCCAATAACGTCGATTTGCGTCCACACTAACCCTAATCCGATATAGTAATATCGATTTTAGCGTTACTCCTCTCGTTTTGTAGGAGTACAGAAATCGATTTTAAGAGCCCTTTAAATCAATATAAAGAGCAGTGTAGTGTGGACGGGTGCAGTGTTAAATCGATTTAACGCTGTTAAAATCGGTTTAACAGCATAGTGTAGACCAGGTCTTACCTGCTAATCGTCTTGCTGTTAGCAGTTTCTCTCCTCATTCAACCTTCCCTGGCAGTTTGTGACTGGAATACAAATTGATTTTTTTGTTTAATAGGACAATTAGACATATAATTGTGTTAAGGTTAATTAATGTATCAGGTTTTTGTTAAGTTGTTGCTAATAAGCGGTTGCTGGAGTGTTACTACAGTTTAGGAAGAACTTGTCTGGTGGCCTGAGCGGAAGTTCATGGCTAGTCTTGAAGCCTCCATCAACAACATTGGGCTGTCTGCACATTCACAGGTGTGGGACATTAGCCCATTAGTGAAGAATGGAGAGAGAAGCTGCTAACAGAAAAATTTATCAGGTCAGAAATTCCTCAGTCATTTTCTAAAATGGAAGCTTCAGTGAGGATAATCTTGTGGTAAAATAATCTCTGAGAAGGGTATGAATACCAATTGTTTAAATGATGATAAAAATACTCTGGTTTTACTAAAATGGGAGAAAATCCAAAAATGTGATTTTTAAAAAAATCTTTTGTAGATGCTGTGAGAAGACTATGGCTGTTATGAGAAATTCCCAAGAAGCTTTGCTGACTATCGTGGAGGTAAATGTTTCTTCATGCTTCCTGATGAAAACTGAAAGAAAACTTTTATTTCCCTGCCTTCATATATATAGACTGGAATGTTATGACTCTTACTATCAGCTACAAATTAATATTTGTAACAAGCTTTTTCACGTTGTAGTTCTATTGCATTTTCCAGAATTACTCATGCATTTTCAAAACAGTCACCAGCTCACATTGCTCTGGTAACCATTTCAGGCATATAAATTGTTAAAATAAATTGCCTGTTGTTCAGTATCCAGAAACTTCCAGTCAGAAATATAGCATTCCTACCAAGACCAATGCCATGGGAATTAAATCTCTTTTATACAGTACTTTCAGTAGACAAAATGTTGTGATTTCATACAGTGTAATAGAAAATATCAGTTCGGGTATTTTGCCCTGGCAACATGATGTTATTTTTAAAAAACATAGTATTCAAGGCACAGCCATAAAACAGTGCTAATACAAACCAAACACTCAGCAAAATAAGAGAAACAACAGTGTTTTGCTGCACAAGCTTCTTAATAATTTGAAAATTAAAAAGGAATTTAAAAAGAAGCATTAGATTATGTACTGAAAACCAATAACAATATTTAATTGTTAAATATAATGACATTTTAATTGTCGAGATGGGCCAACGCAGCAAAATTTGGATTGGATCAGAAGTTCTCCAGTGTCTGGGGATGGTCAGAGGTGCAGGGTTTTGATTCTGGACCATGTCTGCTTAATTGAGACATTCTGATTCTACTGAATTGTGCCAAATAAGAGGATCTGACCTACGTGTCTAGCATAGACGTCAGCTGTTTTGTTTATCTCTTCCTGTTAGGGCATTGAACTAGTTGTAGTTTAAAACTTAATTTAAACAGATAATTCTTTCCTATGTAGGTGCTGCTCTATGATCCTCTCTTTGACTGGACCATGAATCCTCTGAAAGCATTGTATTTGCAACAGAGACCAGAGGATGAGGCTGACATCAACTCCACACTCAACACCAGTGATCAGGAATGTAACAGAAAAGCCAGGTAAGAGGTGCTGCTTTATTTCTTGCCTTGGATTTTATACTTTTATCTTCTTACCCAAAGTTGTTCTTCCTATTTGGACTCCATGTATAATCTGATTATTTGTCATTTTTATTTTGCTATCAGAGATGACCAGAGTTTTAACAAAGTTGCAGAACGTGTCCTGATGAGGCTTCAGGAGAAGCTGAAAGGTGTAGAGGAGGGAACAGTGCTCAGTGTGGGAGGACAGGTGAACCTTCTCATACAGCAGGCCATGGATCCCAAAAACCTCAGTCGGCTCTTTCCAGGGTGGAAGCCCTGGGTATGATCTTGAAGTATCCAGTAGTTTTTAAGAGTGAATAGGAAACCTGTTTGATTTGGGGGGAAGAGTGGCTGGGTCAGCATTTCATATGGATGTTTCTTAATGGAAATACTATATCAGAATCAACTGTGTAGATTATAAAGCAGTAGTACTGAAACAAGTGTTTAATTTTTAAATGATTTTTATCAGATTATATTGTTGATCTCCAGAACTGTGTTCACCATACACAAAACCCCAAGTGCAGTATTCTGGTATTCCTATACCATACCAAAAAAATCTTGTGACCTTCCAGGAATAGATACTTTTTGCTTGCAGTGAGATGGCATGTACAGTGTTCTTGCAAAACCTTTTTAAAACATTCATCTAATCTTGGATATCAGTTAAGTATCTAGACCTTGATTTGTATAACATTTATAGACTGTATTATTACCTCTATTGAGTGAATGATTTGTAAGCTAAAAGACATTGAATAAGTCACTTAAATGTGCTAGAAAAGGAGAAGAAATACTGTATCTTAAAGCCGATGTTGAAGTGATACTGGACAAAACAACAGAAAGGGAAATGCTAAATATAAAAGTTTAGCGTGAAAAATAATTTCATATCCAATGAACGGATAGGTTCTTGTGTATTATATAGCCTAATTATACAGCCAGTGATGAGAAAATGAGACATTATTGCACAGTATTTTCTAGAGAAATGATCTTTGAGCCTAGTTTAATATAGTGCTGCTTTTTGTGCTGCTGTAGCTTAAATTATTTTGACAGTTTCCTTGCATAAACCATGATTTTTAGCATTTTAAGCAATGACATTAACTTTATCTCCAGTTCACCTATTAAAATATCCTGGCCTGAAACCTGACTTACAGGGTCTAGCTCAAGAGCAAACATCCTTTTGATAACTGAAATAAATGTGTTTGGAAGCTTTGAAGTTATATTTTGAATGCACAACTTGTTTATTGAATCTGTGCAGTTTTACTAGTTACATTTCATTGCTTGCCCCTTCCTAATATATGAAACTGCCTACTTTGGTAAGATAGTCAATAAGCATGTGCAATAGGAAAATCTGTTGAGTCCATAGTGTCCATGTTATGCCTTTTTAAATCCTTCCTGAAATATTTTTTGTTTTATTTTTAAAAAGTACAAATAAAAGATACAAAGTCTGACAAAATTCAACAGAATCCTTAATATGGACTTTCTGCCTTTCTCATAGCAGTGTAAGTTAATGGTGGAGTGTTTGCCTAATTTAGCATTTCACTGACTTTAGTTTGCCTTATTTTTGCCATTTCATTGTAATTTTAAATTGTATTTTTTCTACACACATTTTATTCCAGCCTGCTGGTAGAAATTAAGACAAGTCTTTTTTAGTTTGGTCATGCTGCAGACACACATTTCTGTTAGATGCAAGGTGGGTGAGGTAATATCTTTTATTGGACCAACTTCTGTTGGTGAGAGAGACAAGCTTTCTAATATACATTTCCCAGACCTGAAGAAGAGCTCTGTGTGGCTTGAAAGCTTGTCTCTTGCCAGCAAAAGTGGGTCCAGTAAAAGGTATTACCTCACCCACCTTGTCTCTCTAATATCCATACATTTATGTTGACACTTATGAGTTTTGGATTCAGCATTAAAATTGCATCCTGGGCTTCCTACTCTAGAGAGTAAGGGAAGAGTGAAATTGACTTCCTTTTAGTGAGACGGTAGCTGTAGCTACACCTCAGAATTAAACATGTCTAATAGGACATGTGCCCCACTATACTATAGTATTAATGACATCATCTAAGAAAAGGAGAAGGGTCTTGGCATGCACTTGTGGGATGGCAAGCAGGAGGACACTGAATAAAAAACCTTTGGCCAAGATTTTCAAAAATAGGTGCCTAAAGTTAGGCTGCTAAATAAGTGTGACCTGATTTTCAGATGTACTGAGTGACTTTAGTGGGAGCTGCTGGATGCTGAGCACTTAAGAATGTCAGGTAACTTATCTAGAAGCCTAAATATGAAATTAACTTTAGGCATTTATTTTTGAAAATCCAGGCTATTGATTTAACGGCCTGCAATTTTGTCACCATTCCTCTAAAAAACACCAAAATCACTGTAAGGGACTCACGTTTAATTGGGCCAGGGTTTTAGCTCCTATTACATGTATAGATACAGCACATAAGTGTTTGGGTAAACTCTATCCCGACTGCACCCGTTATGGAGAATCCCCTTGAAAGGGACACTGTCAATGAGGTAGGCCCAAAATTTAGGTTTTGTGTTAAAATAAATTATCAATCTAATATGAATAAACTGTTCATTCATTTTTAGCTTCAGAGATGGGCTAAACATTCCCCTATAGTGTTGTGTGACTCAGTGTGCATGAGGACCAGAAAATAAAATTAATCAATCTGTTTTCATTGCCCACACTGCATTAATGGCAAAAAAGAAATGTATATAAATTATGTATGCTTTCATTATTTGTAATGGAAGATGATGTATTAACTTTACAGTAACAACATTACTTTTGTGGAGGAATACCTAATTAAGTGATGTTAATGTCTGATACACTAGCATTTATTCTGAGGACTCAGTTGTTACACTAACCTTGTTAAACTAATTACAGTGAATTTACCAGTGTCAGGCCACAGTACTCCACGCCACCCAACAGAGACCATTTAAGCATTGAGCTTTCTTTCAGTTTTTGTATGTTGCAGTAGTTCTCTTTTTAAAAGTAAGAACTGGAAAAGTGAATATTGTATTTGACTTCTAAACTGTATATTTTTGAGCCACATGCCTGGATTTTCCTTTGTATATGAGAGACCCAGAAAAGACCTTTAATAAATACATGAAGTGCGAATGGCATTTTGTTCTGAATAATGGTTAGGCAGAAACTGAAGTGCAGTAGCATTGAAGCTAAGGTAGATTAATATTGAAGAGCCATATACATTTACTATATTAGTAAGGTAAAAATATGTGAAGCCAGGTTATATTGCATTTTTTTATATTCTAGTATTTCCCTGGAGTATGCTAATTGTTATGTGCTTGAAAAATGTGATGAATTTTTTATAGACTGTTTCTAAGGAACATATTAGGCCTTTGTGAGTATATGATATGAAGGGGGAAGGGTTGTTTTTTTTAATAGATTTAGATTTATATTTTTTTAAAGCCAGTGACAACTTTGTTGCATATGTAAAATGAATTGTTGGTGTTTATGCAGTTTCTGTTGGACAAGTGTCCAACTTCAAATTTCAGCAAAGAAGCCACAGATTTCAAAGGACTGTGGAGACTGAACCTACCATTTCTACAACTAGAGAAGATTTCTCCAGAACAGTGATGGAGCGAAGTTGGCAGGGTGTAGTGTGGGGAAGCCAGGCTGTTTGGGGAAAGTGAAGACTTCAGTCTCCATAACTGTCGAACTGGAACCTTTCATGATGTCTAATGACCAACAACACATACTTTCTAATTAATTTCCCAGTAGTTATGAAGTGAGTTATATTGCTATGGAACTTTGGGCTTAAAGAATACATATTAGAATACACATCTGATTACACCGCAAAAAACGCTGCTTAAAACCGAGAAGTTATGAATTCATAAAATGTATTTTATATTTGCATGTGGTAATGCATGACATTGTATTTTCTGTATGAATATTAATCTTCTGTACCTGCAAGAGCTATAACGCTTCCATGAAAAAATGTCAATAAAGATATCATTGTTAGCAATGATTGCTAAGATTGACGTAGTGAA
Source organism: Gopherus evgoodei (assembly GCF_007399415.2). Taxonomy (NCBI): domain Eukaryota; kingdom Metazoa; phylum Chordata; order Testudines; family Testudinidae; genus Gopherus; species Gopherus evgoodei. Next base: position 33,468,276 of record NC_044322.1, read on the forward strand.
ATTCAGCTGTGTGACTGTTAAAAGTTGAAGATATGTTTTTATTATTATTTTTGCGGCTCAAAGCCTGAACCTAATGTAAGCTTCTGCAGTGTTGTCTTGTACAGTCTACAGACAACCTGAAACAAAGACTTTGAAAGGTATGAACTCCCCTTGCTCCACTAATCTATTGAATGTTGATACCAAAATCTAATGATGATATTTAAATGTCACTATTAACTAAACTGATCATTTTAGCAGGGAGGGATGGGGCAAGGGAGTGAAGACGGGCTGCTAACAGGGAGTTTTGCAAGGGAGTTCTCCAGGTGAAGGAGGAACAAATACAGCACCCTTGGGGTAAGTGGCTGTCTGCAGTGTGCGTTTGTGTTTGGGTGTTACTTGCTGTGCGCTGAGCTTGTGTTTGTCTGTTTGTTTTGGTTGTTTGAAGGACCATGTGCTGTGGCTGGCAGTTGGAAACTGTGAGCTTCAAAGTGAGGTTTGAAAGCTAGAAGCCTCTGCTAATTGGCTGAGCCTTAGCCAGTGGGCAGGGTTATCAAGAAGGCTAGGGCTTTATAATGCAGTGTGCAAGCGACCGGGGGCTGCTAACAGGGAGTTTCACAAGGGAGTTTGGAAGGGGGCAAGGTTCACTTGCTGTTTTTTAACACCTGTAAACTAAACTACATTCAAAACTTCTTGATTTAAAGAAAACCTTTTCATTAACTAGGAAGCTGCAGGAGACAATGCAGGCAGAAGCCCAGCAGCAGAGTGGGGGCTATCCAGTTTATTGTACTGAGTGTAGCATGTATGATTCCCTGCCCTGTGGGTGGGTGGCGTATGTGTGCATTCAGTGCAAGGAACTCCTGGCCCTCGGAGACCATGTACGGGCTTTGGAGGCCAGGGTGGCAGAACTGGAGGAGCTAAGGGAGGCAGAGAGGTATGTTGATGAGGCTTTCCGGGACACTGTAGAGTTGTCCCACCTCCGGTCAGACAGTCCTTGCACTGTTGAGGAGGATGAAAGGCCCAGGGAAGCAGAGCAGTCAATGGGAGCAGAGGGAAACCTTCCCATAGTTGGGACCCTCCTTCCAGATGGTGCTGGGGTTGCCTCTCGCACTGAGGTTACCTCTCTGAGGGAGGGAACTCCAGTCACTAGGAAAAGGCAGGTGTTAGTAATGGGAGATTTGATCATTAGAAACATAGATAGCTGGGTTTGTGATGATTGGGAGAACCGTATGGTGACTTGCCTGCCTGGTGCGAAGGTTGCGGATCTCTCGAGGCATCTAGACAGACTTATGTGTAGTGCTGGGGAGGAGCCGGTGGTCGTGGTACATGTAGCTACCAATGACATAGGGAAGGGTAGGAGAGACGTCCTGGAGGCCAAATTTAGGCTGCTAGGGAAGAGACTGAAATCCAGGACCTCTATAGTGGCATTCTCAGAAATGCTCCCAGTTCCACACGCAGGGCCACATGCAGGCAGAGCTTCAGTCTCAATGTGTGGATGAGACGATGGCATAGAGAGGAGGGGTTTAGATTCATTAGGAACTGGGGAAACTTTTGGAATGAGGGGAGCCTATACAGGAGAGATGGGCTCCATCCTAAACCAAAGTGGAACCATACTGCTGGCACTTAACATTAAAAAGGTCGTAGAGCAGTTTTTAAACTAGGAGATGGGGGAAAGCCCACTGCTGCAGAGGAGCATGTGGATTGGACAGAAACTTCTCTTAGAGGAGAGTCTATTGATAGAGATTCTCTAGGTTATAGTCAGGAGCAGAGGATGTAAGAGGATAATGTAAGGGCCAGATCAGACAAGAAACATTCACATAAGAATCGGACACACAGAAAAAGGCAGACAAATAAACAGTGACAAGTTTTTAAAGTGCTTGTTCACAAATTTCTCAATACTTTAAATGACTGCTTCTTGGAGCAGCTGGTATGGGAACCGACAAGGGGAGAGGCAATTCTCGATTTAGTCCTGAGTAGAGCACAGGAGCTCATCCAAGAGGTAAATATAACAGGACCTCTTCGAAATAGTGACCATAATATAATAACATTTAACATCCCTGTGGTGAAAAGAACATCTCAACAGCCCAACACTGTGGCATTTAATTTCAAAAAGAGGAACTATGCAAAAATGAGGGGATTAGTTAAACAGATATTAAAAGGTACAGTGACTAAAGTGAAATCCCTGCAAGCTGCATGGATGGTTTTTAAAGACACCATAATAGAAGCCCAACTTAAATGTATACCCCAAATTAAGAAACACAGTAAAAAAACTAAAAAAGAGCCAGTGTGGCTTAACAACCATGTAAAAGAAACAGAGAGAGATAAAAAGGTATCTTTTAAATAGTGGAAGTCAAATCCTAGTGAGGTAAATAGAAAGGAGCATAAACATTGCCATATTAAGTGTAAAAATGTAATAAGAAAAGCCAAAAAGGAGTTTGAAGAACGGCTAGCCAAAAACTCTAAAGGTGGTAACAAAATGGTTTTAAGTACATCAGAAGCAGGAAGCCTGCTAAACAACCAGTAGGGCCCCTGGATGTTGGGGATACAAAAGGAGCGCTTAAAGACAAAGAAATTGCAGAGAAACTAAATGGATTCTTTGCTTCAGTCTTCACGGCTAAGGATGTTGAGATTTCCAAACCCGAGCCAGCTTTTGTAGGTGACAAATCTGAGGAACTGTCACAGATTGAAGTGTCACTAGAGGGGGTTTTGGAATTAATTGATAGCTAATGTAACGCCAATATTAAAAAGGCTCTAGAGGTGATCCCGGCAATTACAGACAGGTAAATCTAACGTCAGTACCGGGCAAATTAGTTGAAACAATAGTAAAGAATAAAATTGTCATACACATAGAAGAACATAAATTGTTGGGCAAAAGTCAACATGGTATCTGTAAAGGGAAATCGTGTCTGACTAATCTATTAGAGTTCTTTGAAGGGGTCAACAAACTTGTGGACGAGGGGGATCCAGTGGACATAGTGTACTTAGATTTCCAGAAAGCCTTTGACAAGGTCCTTCACCAAAGGCTCTTACGTAAATTAAGTTGTCATGGGATAAAAGGGAAGGTCCTTTCATGGACTGAGAATTAGTTAAAAGACAGGGAACAAAGGATAGGAACAAACGGTAAATTCTCAGAATGGAGAGGGGGGTAACTAGTGGTGTTCCCCAAGGGTCAGTTCTAGGACCAATTCTATTCAACTTATTCATAAATGATCAGGAGAAAGGGGTAAAAAGTGAGGAGGCAAAGTTTGCAGATGATACTAAACTGCTTAAGATAGTTAAGACCAAAGCAGACTGTGAAGAATTTCAAAAAGATCTCACAAAACTAAGTGATTGGGCAACAAAATGGCAACTGAAATGTAATGTGGATAAATGTAAAGTAATGCACATTGGGAAAAATAACCCCAACTATACATATGATATGATGGGGGCTAATTTAGCTACAACGAATCAGGAAAAAGATCTTGGAGTCATCGTGCATAGTTCAGCTCTGAAGATGTCCACGCAGGGTGCAGAGGCAGTCAAAAAAGGAAACCGGATGTTAGGAATCATTAAAAAGGGGATAGAGAATAAGACGGGGAATATATTATTGCCCTTATGTAAATGGATGGTACGCCCACATCTTGAATACTGCGTACAGATGTGCTCTCTTCTCAAAAAAGATATACTGGCACTAGAAAAGGTTCAGAGAAGGGCAACTAAAATGATTAGGGGTTTGGAACGGGTCCCGTATGAGGAGAGATTAGAGGCCAAGACTTTTCAGCTTGGAAAAGAGGAGATTAACGAGGGATATGATAGAGGTATATAAAATCATGAGTGATGTGGAGAAAGTAGATAAGGAAAAGTTATTTACTTATTCCCATAATACAAGAACTAGGGGCCATCAAATGAAATTAATGGGCAGCAGGTTTAAAACAAATAAAAGGATGTTCTTCTTCACACAGCGCACAGTCAACTTGTGGAACTCCTTGCCTGAGGAGATTGTGAAGGCTAGGACTGTAACAACATTTAAAAGAACTGGATACATTCATGGAGGTTAAGTCCATTAATGGCTATTAGCCAGGATGGGCAAGGAATGGTGTCCCTAGCCTGTGTCAGAGAATGGAAATGGATGGCAGGAGAGAGATCACTTAATCATTACCTGTTAGGTTCACTTCCTCTGGGGCACTTGGCATTGACCACTGTCGGTAGACAGGATACTGGGCTAGATGGACCTTTGGTTTGAACCAGAATGGCCATTCTTATGTTCTTATGACCATGATTGGAAAAATTGGGAGCTGCTGTAGAGAAGGAATGCATAGAGAAGGGTGTGTTAAATATCTCGCTGTTATCACACAAGTATGAATTGAAATTGATTTTCAGAAGCTGATGTATAAGACAAGTTATACCATTTCTCCTGCTTAGGTTAAATGGCCTAGATAATACATAGTCCTGCCATGAGTGCAGGGGTGTGTCCATCTGTCTGTGTCTGTCTGTCTCTCTACACAGACACAGACACAGAGACACACACGTCTGCCAAAGTGTTTGGAACCCCGCCCTTCACTACATATATAGTGAAGGGAGGGGTTGCAAACACTTTGGCAGACGGTGTGTGTGTGTGTGTGTGTGTGTGTGTATAATCATAGCTATAGAAAGTTCAGAAACAGATTACAGCCTATAAATTGTTTTTATTGCCAAAACAATCTTTGGTTTATTCAATGTTTCACACCCGTTAGTCCAAGCAAAAGGTCAGCTTTTTCTGTTTTTTTTTTTCCCCCACTGTTGTTTTGGAATGAATTCCATAATGTAAGGTATAACAAGGGAAGTCTCACCCCAAAAAAATCCTCTTGATAAATTTTGTAAAGGTTATTTAAGCAAAACTGTTTTGTTTTGATATTACAAACAGGCTAGGGGTTCTGCTATGGACCATGAAGTCAGGAGGAAGAAGTCAATGATGCACTTCTAGAACAAATATCCAAAACACAAGACCTGGTCGTAATGGGGCACTTCAGCTACCCAGCCATCTGTTGAAAAAGAAATACAACAAAATGCAAAAATCTAGCATACATTGTTGGAATGTACTGTGGACAATTTCATGTTTCAGAAGGTGGAAGAAGTAACCGGGGGAGGAGCTGCAACAATTTTAGACTTGATATTGAATAACAGTGGGGAGTTGGTTGTGAATCAGAAGGTGGAAGGCAACTTAGGTGAAAGTGATCATGAAATGATAAATTCATTGATTTTAAGGAAAGGAAGGAATGTGAGAGAGCAGCAGAATAGGGACAATGGACTTAAAAAAAATAAGACTTTAACAAACTCAGAGAACTAGTAGGTAAGGTCCCACAGGAAGAAAATCTAAGGGAAAAAGGAGTTTCGGAGAACTGTCAATATCTCAATGAGACCATATTAAAGGCACAACAGCAAACTATCCCAAGGAGAAGGAAAGAAAGGAAGAATAGTGAGAAGCCAATATTGGCTGTATTTGGAGTTCTTTAATGTCTGAAAATCAAAAAGGAATTCTACAGGAAGTGGAAACAGATTTTTCAGGATGAATACAAAAGAATAGTTAAGTATGGATGGATGGAAAAAATCAGAAAGGTTAAGACACAAAATGAGTTACACCTAGCAAGGGGCACAAAAGTCAATAAGAGGAGATTTTATAAATAAATTAGGAGCAAGAGAAAAACAAAATAAAATGTAGGTCCATTACTTAGCAGGGCAGAAGGGTTAATAGATGACACAAAAAGGCTGAGGTGTTTGTCTATTTTACTTCAGTCTTCACTAAAAAGGTTAGCCACACCCAATGCTTAACACAGTACCGAGCAAACTGGTTGAAACTCAATTGTCAGACACAAAGATGAACATAATTTGTTGGGGAAGAGTCAACTTGGTTTATGTAAAGTGAAATCATGCCTCACTAATCTACTAGAATTCTTTGAAAGGGTCAACAAGCATGTGGACAAGGGAGATCCAGTGGATACAGTGTACTTAGATTTTCAGAAAGCCTTTGACAAAGTCCCTCACCAAAGGGTCTTAAGCAAAGTAAGCAGTCATGGGATAAGAGGGAAGGTCCTCATGGATTGGCAACTGGTTAAAAGATAGGAAACAAAGGGTAGGAATGGTCAGTGTTCAAAATGGCTAGTGGTGTCCACCAGGGGGTCTATTCAGTCCTATTCAACATATTCATAAATGATCTGGAAAAAGGGGTAAACAGTGAGGTGGCAAAATTTGCAGATGATACAAAACTACTCAAGATATTTACATCTCAGGCAGATGCTGAAGAGCTGCAAAAGGATCTCAAAAAACTGGGTGACTGGGCAAAAAAATGGCAGATGAAATTCAATGTTGGTAAATGCAAAGTAGTAATGCACATTGGAAAGCATAATCCCAACTATCGTTATAAAATGATGGGGTCTAAATTAGCTGTTACCACTCAAGAAAGATCTTGGAATAATTGTGGATAGCTCTCTGAAAACATTTATTCAATGTGCAGCAGCAGTCAAAACTAACAATGTTGGGAATCATTAAGAAAGGGATAGATAAGACAGAAAATATATTGCCTCTACATAAATCCATGGTACACCCACATGTTGAATACTGCGGGTAGATGTGGTTGCCTCATCTCAAAAAAGAGATACTGGAATTGGAAAAGGTTCAGAAAAGGGCAACAAAAGTGATTAGGGGTATGGAACGGCTTCCATACGAGAAGTGATTAATAAGACTGGGACTTTTCAGCTTGGAAAAGAGAAGACTAAGGGGGGGAATATGATTGAGGTCTAGAAAACCATGACTGGTGTGGAGAAAGTAAATAAGGAAGTTATTTATTGCTCATAACACAAGAACTAGGGGTCACCAAATGAAATTAATAGGCAGCAGGTTTAAAACAAACAAACAGAAGTATTCTTCACACAACGCACTGTCAACCTGTGGAACTCTTTGCCAGAGGATGTTGTGAAGCCCAAGACAATAACAGAGTTCAGAAAAGAACTAGATAAATTCATGGAGGATAGGTCCATGAATGGCTATTAGCCAGGATGGGCAGGGATGGTTTGCCAGAAGCTGGGAATGAGTGGCAGGGAATTGGATCACTTGATGAGTACCTGTTCTGTTCATTCCCTCTGGGGCACCTGGCACTGGCCACTGTTGGAAGGCAGGCTATTGGGCTAGATAGACCTTTCATCTGACCCAATATGGCCATTATGTGTTCTGCCATCTCAGACCAATTCCCATCAGTTTGTTTTAGAGGGTTTTTTGCACTGTAGACCTGCTACTAAGAAACGTGAAATGATGATACTCTAGTTCAAAACAAAAAAAAGCCCCCTCCCACCCACCCCCCTTTTTCAGGTAGGTTCAGACCCAGGTTAACATTTTTCATTCAGCCCTGCTCGGAAATGTAACTATTCAGTAGCTGCTCTGCCTTCAAAGCAGCAAATTCCATTGATACAATTGTTATACTCTGTAGGATCTGCTAGGTTTTAGAACTTTTGACTGTAACAGTGTGTGTCAAATAGAAGCAAGAAGATAACATTGGGCAAATCACTTAACCTTCAGTCTCTTCACTGCTAAAATCAGGGGTAATCCATAGCTAGCTCACAAGGGTACTGCAAGGCTTAATGGACTCGTAATTGTTTTCAAAACATTTTGAAGCTTAAAAGTCCTGGAAGTGATAAGCATCAGTTGTAAGCATCCACTTTATATTAGAGGCTGGAAAAAAATCTATAGAAAGAACAGATCACTATAATATTTGCTGAAGCATTTGACATAATTTTATTGTATAGAATGTAGGTGTTCTAGAAGAGGGAGAAAAGTAGGGGAGGTTATTATTAGCACATTATGACTGATTCAAACCAGTTTTGGATACTATTGTAATTTGTTTTTATAGAGGAGAGAATCATGCAGCATGTTTGTGTTTTACATGCAGATTTCTTGTTGAGTCAGCTCTAACTGCTGAAACTATAGCTCCATTTCATATCAAATTGAAGTAGAGGAAAATAGTATTCTAATGAATAGGAGCAAAATTATCATTCAGAATTGTTACCCATTGGGAGATTACAAGGTGAGTTTAATGGTGTTATAAATGCCCCTGACTTGAAGTCTATTTCATTTAAAGGTAATGGATTAGGGGTTGGTGTGTCCTGGATGTTTCCATGGGATAGCTGTGAGAATTCACATAGATCATGTTGTGATACAATAAACTGGAAACCTAAAAAAAAAATTGAAATATGTCAGAAAAATCTGTGCGAGGTAATGTAGATATTATTTAAACTAACTGTCCCACAGTCACACTTTGACCTATCATAGTTCCTTTCTCTTTATAATATTCATACATGGTAACTTTTTTTTTAAAACCCATATAATGCTGTTTTAAAATAGCAAAGATTAAACTCAGAAACTCAGCACACTTGAACAACCCTGCTTAAAAAGTTCTGTTTGTGTTAGCAAGATTGAGGAAATTAGGATGAACAAAAACAACTTTAGGAAACATGCCTTGCTAGCAGTGCTTTATTTTTTCTTTTATCCTGTACCACTGTTAAAAAAAAAATCAAATGTAAATACAGTCCAATTATCCAACAATGAAAGATATTCCCTTTTTCTCCCCAACAAAAATAAACTGGGGGCCAAATTCTACTTTCCCAGTGGAGTAACTCATTAGTAAATCTACAGAACTCAACAGAGTTATTCTGGATTTACACAGTGCAAATGAGAGCAGAATTTGGCCCTTTATTTGTATCTTAGCCTTCTTTTGACTTGTCTCACCACCCTTTAATCTTCTGTGAGATGGTGCATATTACTACAGCCCAGGCCACTACATAATGTCTAAATAGAGTGTCATTGTGAGAGCTGCTTTGTCAGGATGGCCCATAGACAAGAACCACTCTTCTGTTTGACTTAACTAAGGCTTTGTCTACACACAACAGTTTCACTGATTTAACTAAATTGTTTTAAAATCAATTTTGTTGAATCAATTGAAACACCTGTGAGGGCACACATCAGCTTATAACTGGTTTATATCAATTTAACTTTGGATTCCCTGCTGCTTCAGCAATTGTGTTGTCTGTCACTGGAGCAGTGGTAGCATAACTGAAATATTTTTACATTGTTTTCTCTGATGACAGCATTACTGTTAATTAAAAATACTCAAGGCTTTTTATTTGCATTGTACAATCATTTTAATATTAGACATCAATTTTAGTAAATTACTTTTAAAAACCCCAGAGCCCTGACCTCTACCAGAATCAGTGGAAAAATCAATGTGTGTATACATTCCATTGCGCTATCCAATGTCTCTTTACTAATGGCTAGATAATGCTGCCAGTACTAAAATGTCCTTGTAATTTCTAAACATTATAGATGACAATTTCCTAACTCAAAAAGTGTTGCAGCCATCAGTGGAGGATTCTATATTACACTTTGTCCTAGCAGATAAAGAGTAACCGATTACCAAACTAAATGTTAATGTAGCTTAGGTACAAGTGATTATGACTTGATCGCATTTATATTGTGCAAGCTGAATAAAATCCAGACCACTAATATATATACAGAATGGGAAGAGACTGTCTGGAAAGGAGTACGGCAGAAAGGGATCTAGGGGTTATAGTGGACCACAAGCTAAATATGAGTCAACAGTGTGATGCTGTTGCAAAAAAAGCAAACATGATTCTGGGATGCATTAACAGGTGTGTTGTGAGCAAGACATGAGAAGTCATTCTTCCGCTCTACTCCGCGTTGGTTAGGCCTCAACTGGAGTATTGTGTCCAGTTCTGGGCACTGCATTTCAAGAATTACGTGGAGAAATTGGAGAAGGTCCAGAGAAGAGCAATAAGAATGATTAAAGGTCTAGAGTATATGACCTATGAAGGAAGGCTGAAAGAATGGAGTTTGTTTAGTTTGGAAAAGAGAAGATTGAGAGGGGACATGATAGCAGTTTTCAGGTATCTAAAAGAGTGTCATAAGGAGGAGGGAGAAAACTTGTTCATCTTAGCCTCTAAGGATAGAACAAGAAGCAATGGGCTTAAACTGCAGCAGGGGAGGTTTAGGTTGGACATGAGGAAAAAGTTCCTAACTGTCAGGGTGGTTAAACACTGGAATAAAATCATGAGTGATGTGGAGAAAGTAGATAAGGAAAAGTTATTTACTTATTCCCATAATACAAGAACTAGGGGCCATCAAATGAAATTAATGGGCAGCAGGTTTAAAACAAATAAAAGGATGTTCTTCTTCACACAGCGCACAGTCAACTTGTGGAACTCCTTGCCTGAGGAGATTGTGAAGGCTAGGACTGTAACAACATTTAAAAGAACTGGATACATTCATGGAGGTTAAGTCCATTAATGGCTATTAGCCAGGATGGGCAAGGAATGGTGTCCCTAGCCTGTGTCAGAGAATGGAAATGGATGGCAGGAGAGAGATCACTTAATCATTACCTGTTAGGTTCACTTCCTCTGGGGCACTTGGCATTGACCACTGTCGGTAGACAGGATACTGGGCTAGATGGACCTTTGGTTTGAACCAGAATGGCCATTCTTATGTTCTTATGACCATGATTGGAAAAATTGGGAGCTGCTGTAGAGAAGGAATGCATAGAGAAGGGTGTGTTAAATATCTCGCTGTTATCACACAAGTATGAATTGAAATTGATTTTCAGAAGCTGATGTATAAGACAAGTTATACCATTTCTCCTGCTTAGGTTAAATGGCCTAGATAATACATAGTCCTGCCATGAGTGCAGGGGTGTGTCCATCTGTCTGTGTCTGTCTGTCTCTCTACACAGACACAGACACAGAGACACACACGTCTGCCAAAGTGTTTGGAACCCCGCCCTTCACTACATATATAGTGAAGGGAGGGGTTGCAAACACTTTGGCAGACGGTGTGTGTGTGTGTGTGTGTGTGTGTATAATCATAGCTATAGAAAGTTCAGAAACAGATTACAGCCTATAAATTGTTTTTATTGCCAAAACAATCTTTGGTTTATTCAATGTTTCACCCGTTAGTCCAAGCAAAAGGTCAGCTTTTTCTGTTTTTTTTTTCCCCCACTGTTGTTTTGGAATGAATTCCATAATGTAAGGTATAACAAGGGAAGTCTCACCCCAAAAAAATCCTCTTGATAAATTTTGTAAAGGTTATTTAAGCAAAACTGTTTTGTTTTGATATTACAAACAGGCTAGGGGTTCTGCTATGGACCATGAAGTCAGGAGGAAGAAGTCAATGATGCACTTCTAGAACAAATATCCAAAACACAAGACCTGGTCGTAATGGGGCACTTCAGCTACCCAGCCATCTGTTGAAAAAGAAATACAACAAAATGCAAAAATCTAGCATACATTGTTGGAATGTACTGTGGACAATTTCATGTTTCAGAAGGTGGAAGAAGTAACCGGGGGAGGAGCTGCAACAATTTTAGACTTGATATTGAATAACAGTGGGGAGTTGGTTGTGAATCAGAAGGTGGAAGGCAACTTAGGTGAAAGTGATCATGAAATGATAAATTCATTGATTTTAAGGAAAGGAAGGAATGTGAGAGAGCAGCAGAATAGGGACAATGGACTTAAAAAAAATAAGACTTTAACAAACTCAGAGAACTAGTAGGTAAGGTCCCACAGGAAGAAAATCTAAGGGAAAAAGGAGTTTCGGAGAACTGTCAATATCTCAATGAGACCATATTAAAGGCACAACAGCAAACTATCCCAAGGAGAAGGAAAGAAAGGAAGAATAGTGAGAAGCCAATATTGGCTGTATTTGGAGTTCTTTAATGTCTGAAAATCAAAAAGGAATTCTACAGGAAGTGGAAACAGATTTTTCAGGATGAATACAAAAGAATAGTTAAGTATGGATGGATGGAAAAAATCAGAAAGGTTAAGACACAAAATGAGTTACACCTAGCAAGGGGCACAAAAGTCAATAAGAGGAGATTTTATAAATAAATTAGGAGCAAGAGAAAAACAAAATAAAATGTAGGTCCATTACTTAGCAGGGCAGAAGGGTTAATAGATGACACAAAAAGGCTGAGGTGTTTGTCTATTTTACTTCAGTCTTCACTAAAAAGGTTAGCCACACCCAATGCTTAACACAGTACCGAGCAAACTGGTTGAAACTCAATTGTCAGACACAAAGATGAACATAATTTGTTGGGGAAGAGTCAACTTGGTTTATGTAAAGTGAAATCATGCCTCACTAATCTACTAGAATTCTTTGAAAGGGTCAACAAGCATGTGGACAAGGGAGATCCAGTGGATACAGTGTACTTAGATTTTCAGAAAGCCTTTGACAAAGTCCCTCACCAAAGGGTCTTAAGCAAAGTAAGCAGTCATGGGATAAGAGGGAAGGTCCTCATGGATTGGCAACTGGTTAAAAGATAGGAAACAAAGGGTAGGAATGGTCAGTGTTCAAAATGGCTAGTGGTGTCCACCAGGGGGTCTATTCAGTCCTATTCAACATATTCATAAATGATCTGGAAAAAGGGGTAAACAGTGAGGTGGCAAAATTTGCAGATGATACAAAACTACTCAAGATATTTACATCTCAGGCAGATGCTGAAGAGCTGCAAAAGGATCTCAAAAAACTGGGTGACTGGGCAAAAAAATGGCAGATGAAATTCAATGTTGGTAAATGCAAAGTAGTAATGCACATTGGAAAGCATAATCCCAACTATCGTTATAAAATGATGGGGTCTAAATTAGCTGTTACCACTCAAGAAAGATCTTGGAATAATTGTGGATAGCTCTCTGAAAACATTTATTCAATGTGCAGCAGCAGTCAAAACTAACAATGTTGGGAATCATTAAGAAAGGGATAGATAAGACAGAAAATATATTGCCTCTACATAAATCCATGGTACACCCACATGTTGAATACTGCGGGTAGATGTGGTTGCCTCATCTCAAAAAAGAGATACTGGAATTGGAAAAGGTTCAGAAAAGGGCAACAAAAGTGATTAGGGGTATGGAACGGCTTCCATACGAGAAGTGATTAATAAGACTGGGACTTTTCAGCTTGGAAAAGAGAAGACTAAGGGGGGGAATATGATTGAGGTCTAGAAAACCATGACTGGTGTGGAGAAAGTAAATAAGGAAGTTATTTATTGCTCATAACACAAGAACTAGGGGTCACCAAATGAAATTAATAGGCAGCAGGTTTAAAACAAACAAACAGAAGTATTTCTTCACACAACGCACTGTCAACCTGTGGAACTCTTTGCCAGAGGATGTTGTGAAGCCCAAGACAATAACAGAGTTCAGAAAAGAACTAGATAAATTCATGGAGGATAGGTCCATGAATGGCTATTAGCCAGGATGGGCAGGGATGGTTTGCCAGAAGCTGGGAATGAGTGGCAGGGAATTGGATCACTTGATGAGTACCTGTTCTGTTCATTCCCTCTGGGGCACCTGGCACTGGCCACTGTTGGAAGGCAGGCTATTGGGCTAGATAGACCTTTCATCTGACCCAATATGGCCATTATGTGTTCTGCCATCTCAGACCAATTCCCATCAGTTTGTTTTAGAGGGTTTTTTGCACTGTAGACCTGCTACTAAGAAACGTGAAATGATGATACTCTAGTTCAAAACAAAAAAAAGCCCCCTCCCACCCACCCCCCTTTTTCAGGTAGGTTCAGACCCAGGTTAACATTTTTCATTCAGCCCTGCTCGGAAATGTAACTATTCAGTAGCTGCTCTGCCTTCAAAGCAGCAAATTCCATTGATACAATTGTTATACTCTGTAGGATCTGCTAGGTTTTAGAACTTTTGACTGTAACAGTGTGTGTCAAATAGAAGCAAGAAGATAACATTGGGCAAATCACTTAACCTTCAGTCTCTTCACTGCTAAAATCAGGGGTAATCCATAGCTAGCTCACAAGGGTACTGCAAGGCTTAATGGACTCGTAATTGTTTTCAAAACATTTTGAAGCTTAAAAGTCCTGGAAGTGATAAGCATCAGTTGTAAGCATCCACTTTATATTAGAGGCTGGAAAAAAATCTATAGAAAGAACAGATCACTATAATATTTGCTGAAGCATTTGACATAATTTTATTGTATAGAATGTAGGTGTTCTAGAAGAGGGAGAAAAGTAGGGGAGGTTATTATTAGCACATTATGACTGATTCAAACCAGTTTTGGATACTATTGTAATTTGTTTTTATAGAGGAGAGAATCATGCAGCATGTTTGTGTTTTACATGCAGATTTCTTGTTGAGTCAGCTCTAACTGCTGAAACTATAGCTCCATTTCATATCAAATTGAAGTAGAGGAAAATAGTATTCTAATGAATAGGAGCAAAATTATCATTCAGAATTGTTACCCATTGGGAGATTACAAGGTGAGTTTAATGGTGTTATAAATGCCCCTGACTTGAAGTCTATTTCATTTAAAGGTAATGGATTAGGGGTTGGTGTGTCCTGGATGTTTCCATGGGATAGCTGTGAGAATTCACATAGATCATGTTGTGATACAATAAACTGGAAACCTAAAAAAAAAATTGAAATATGTCAGAAAAATCTGTGCGAGGTAATGTAGATATTATTTAAACTAACTGTCCCACAGTCACACTTTGACCTATCATAGTTCCTTTCTCTTTATAATATTCATACATGGTAACTTTTTTTTTAAAACCCATATAATGCTGTTTTAAAATAGCAAAGATTAAACTCAGAAACTCAGCACACTTGAACAACCCTGCTTAAAAAGTTCTGTTTGTGTTAGCAAGATTGAGGAAATTAGGATGAACAAAAACAACTTTAGGAAACATGCCTTGCTAGCAGTGCTTTATTTTTTCTTTTATCCTGTACCACTGTTAAAAAAAAAATCAAATGTAAATACAGTCCAATTATCCAACAATGAAAGATATTCCCTTTTTCTCCCCAACAAAAATAAACTGGGGGCCAAATTCTACTTTCCCAGTGGAGTAACTCATTAGTAAATCTACAGAACTCAACAGAGTTATTCTGGATTTACACAGTGCAAATGAGAGCAGAATTTGGCCCTTTATTTGTATCTTAGCCTTCTTTTGACTTGTCTCACCACCCTTTAATCTTCTGTGAGATGGTGCATATTACTACAGCCCAGGCCACTACATAATGTCTAAATAGAGTGTCATTGTGAGAGCTGCTTTGTCAGGATGGCCCATAGACAAGAACCACTCTTCTGTTTGACTTAACTAAGGCTTTGTCTACACACAACAGTTTCACTGATTTAACTAAATTGTTTTAAAATCAATTTTGTTGAATCAATTGAAACACCTGTGAGGGCACACATCAGCTTATAACTGGTTTATATCAATTTAACTTTGGATTCCCTGCTGCTTCAGCAATTGTGTTGTCTGTCACTGGAGCAGTGGTAGCATAACTGAAATATTTTTACATTGTTTTCTCTGATGACAGCATTACTGTTAATTAAAAATACTCAAGGCTTTTTATTTGCATTGTACAATCATTTTAATATTAGACATCAATTTTAGTAAATTACTTTTAAAAACCCCAGAGCCCTGACCTCTACCAGAATCAGTGGAAAAATCAATGTGTGTATACATTCCATTGCGCTATCCAATGTCTCTTTACTAATGGCTAGATAATGCTGCCAGTACTAAAATGTCCTTGTAATTTCTAAACATTATAGATGACAATTTCCTAACTCAAAAAGTGTTGCAGCCATCAGTGGAGGATTCTATATTACACTTTGTCCTAGCAGATAAAGAGTAACCGATTACCAAACTAAATGTTAATGTAGCTTAGGTACAAGTGATTATGACTTGATCGCATTTATATTGTGCAAGCTGAATAAAATCCAGACCACTAATATATATACAGAATGGGAAGAGACTGTCTGGAAAGGAGTACGGCAGAAAGGGATCTAGGGGTTATAGTGGACCACAAGCTAAATATGAGTCAACAGTGTGATGCTGTTGCAAAAAAAGCAAACATGATTCTGGGATGCATTAACAGGTGTGTTGTGAGCAAGACATGAGAAGTCATTCTTCCGCTCTACTCCGCGTTGGTTAGGCCTCAACTGGAGTATTGTGTCCAGTTCTGGGCACTGCATTTCAAGAATTACGTGGAGAAATTGGAGAAGGTCCAGAGAAGAGCAATAAGAATGATTAAAGGTCTAGAGTATATGACCTATGAAGGAAGGCTGAAAGAATGGAGTTTGTTTAGTTTGGAAAAGAGAAGATTGAGAGGGGACATGATAGCAGTTTTCAGGTATCTAAAAGAGTGTCATAAGGAGGAGGGAGAAAACTTGTTCATCTTAGCCTCTAAGGATAGAACAAGAAGCAATGGGCTTAAACTGCAGCAGGGGAGGTTTAGGTTGGACATGAGGAAAAAGTTCCTAACTGTCAGGGTGGTTAAACACTGGAATAAATTGCCTCGGGAGGCTGTGGAATCTCCAACTCTGGAGATATTTAAGAGTAGGTTGGATAAATGTCTATCAGGGATGGTCTAGACAGTATTTGGTCCTGCGAGGAGGGCAAGGGACTGGACTTGATGACCTCTCAAGGTCCCTTCCAGTCCTAGAATCTATGAATCTATAAATACTTGGTGCTTTAATAGGGCCAATTTCACAAAGCTTAAAACAATTATGAGCTATCAGCTGAGAGGAAGAATTTAAATAGAAAAATGTGAATGATATTTGGGAATTATTTAAGAACACCTTACTAGAGATCCCAAAAGCCACAATCCCGCAACTGAGGAAGAAGGCTGTGCTGGTTGAAAAACAACCTGGTTTAGAGGGGGAGTGAAGACAGCTATAGAAAATAACATACAACAAATGGAAGAAAGGGAAAGTTGATAGTAATGAATATAAATCAGAAGTTAGGAATTGCAGAAAATTGATAAGGGAACCCAAGGGACACAAGGAGAATTCAATTGGCAGCAGACTTAAGGACAATAAGGAGTTT
The DNA here is from genome assembly GCF_007399415.2 of Gopherus evgoodei. NCBI lineage: Eukaryota > Metazoa > Chordata > Testudines > Testudinidae > Gopherus > Gopherus evgoodei. The sequence goes on from NC_044322.1 coordinate 33,485,113, forward strand.
TAAAAATATATTAGGAACAAAAATAATATTGACAATAGTACTGGTCCAGTACTAGATTGAAATGGTAGAATTATCAATAATCATTGAGAAAAGGCAGAGGTGGTCAATAAATATTTATGTTCTGTAATTTGGGGAAAAAACAGATGATGCACTCTCATCATCTGGTAATAATAAAACTCTTTCCATTCCACTAGTATCACTGGAAAATGTTAAACAGAAGTTAGATATTTTTATATCAGCAGGTCCAGATAACTTGCATCAAAGATTTTTAAAGGAGCTAGCTGAGGTGCTTGCTGCACCATTAATGCTTTTTTTCACTAAATTTTGGAGCACTGAGGAAGTTCAAGAAGACTGGAAGAAAGCTAAAGTTGTGCCAATTTTTAAAAAGAGTAATTATAGGCCTGCCAATCTGACATCAATACCCGGCAAGATAATGGAGCACCTGATACCGGACTCAATTAACAATCAGCTAAAGGAGGGTAATATAATTAATGCAAATCAACATGGTATCAACTAACTTGATATCTTTTTTTGATGAGATTACAAGTTTGGTTGATAACGGTAATGATATTGAAGTAGTATTTAAACTTCTGTAAGGTATTTGCCTATGGGTGGTTGGTATAATAGGCCTCCCGTGACACAGTCACTGCTGCTGGATGCCAGTTACGGGTTTGGTGGGGGAAATTTTTGTTTATTATCATGCCTCATGCAGGTTCCAGGGTGGCTGAGGAAACAGTATGTGTTACTCAGCTTCCTGGGTTCATCAAATTACATTAGAATCTCCCTGGACTCCAAGGAGATTACTGATGAACTCAGGAAGCTGAGTAGCAGATACCACCTCCCAAGCTGCCCTGGAACCTGCATGACACATATCAAAAGCTCAGATTCTTCCAGAGGAGAGAAGAGCTTTTGAATTTTCCTGCAGGGCAGCTTGGGGTCTGGGGAGGGGAGGCGCAGGCTGTGACAGGTTGGGGGTGGAGGGCTCCACCTGACCCAGGGCTCCTCCTAGTACTGGAAGTGTTAAGTATGGATATAGCCCAAGTACCACACACAGTATAATACCTAAGCCTATACAGCACACACACACACACACCTTTGTCTGGTTGTCAGCTCCCACCTAACAACTACAGCCAAGAATATGGTCCTAAAATATACTGGGTGCACGTGTATTACATGCATTAGTGATGGAGTCACATATCAGCAATAACCCACGTTAATAAATGAAAATAAATCTTACTACATCATCCCAAGAGATTCTGTTTTGTGTATTTTTAGTTTAAAATAGTAAAGTATTTCCTTGAGTCTTTCAAATGGATAAATGAAGTATACAAGAATCTTCCACACTGGAACACTTGGAAAGCACAGCTCTTAAAACCAGGCCTTCCTTGGATAGTAAGGTCTTTGGGTCAGGGCCTGTCTTTTTTATTCTGTGTTTGTATAATGCCTAGCACAGTAAAGTCCTGATCCGCAATTGGGGAATCCCAGGCACTACTATAATACAAATAAATAATATGCCTGTGAACCAACATATCTGGTAGGTCTAATTTTAGGTTTACGGGCCTGCTAATAGCAGAGAAAAAACATGTAAAAAAAATAAACTAAATTATTGCATATAAAACCTGACTGTAAAAAGACGCAGGCATTACTAATACAGAGGAGGCAGAAATTCAATTTTAGAAAGACTAGAGAGACCAGAACTTGTTTGTTTTCTCAAAGATGAGCAATGCTGATATTTGGAGAAATGTAAACAAATCAGATTGTAGAAACAAATGTGTAAATCATAATTGGCTACAGTTGAGTTTAATAAAAAGGGTTTGACTTTGAAAAGGCTATTTGTATTTTCTGGAACTCTACATTCCATTTTCTTTTTCACATATTAGGTTAAAAATAACTTACACTTTTGATATTCATAACAAAGATCACCAGATCTTGATGATACTGATAAGTATACTGATTTCTTGGTAAGTATGCATGATTGGAAATTAGAATATTTTTGCCTGGAAGCTAAGGATAGTGGGATATGGAAAAAATAATTTACACTTACAATTACACAGTAAACATGGAACATAACTGCAATTTTTAAAGTAATTTTTGAGAGCAAAATTGTGTTTGAAGCCATTTACCACAACTATAATTGGCGCCACTTACCCTGGTAGTTAGCTGATGAGTTGCTTGTTGCAATTTCTTTCCACTGACTAATATATCTAAACAAATTAAGCAAACACACATTCAGTTTAAGGTACAATTAACAAAATCCTGGAAATTAAACACAAGTTTAATCTCTTGAGAAGTTAACTTTTTGGAAGCTGAAACATTTCCAAGAAGATCAAGGCCACAATACAGAACAATGGAGGGAGAAGATTTAAAATGGGAGAAGCTGGAGCTGATCAAGGCTCTATTATAGATAATAAAATCCTTCAGAAGGGAAAGAAAACAAACAAAAAACCCACATACTTACTCTTCAAAGTTAAGCGCATTTGTCCATTCCAACAGTTCATCCACTTCCCATTCCATTACATTGTCTGTTCCTCCTTTCTCAACAGCATTGACGATGCCTTCTGCACTTCTCTGAATTAAGATTGCGGTGGTAGGGTCCTCTGTTTTGACCCGCAAACTTCCTGCATAATACCTAATAGTGAAACAAGAATATATTATTGCAGGTTGCTTGAAACAGTTATATTTTCTGACGCTAAGGGGCACTATATCCCAACATATTGTCTTATTCTAGCAGAACCAAGTAAGGATAACATGGGTGGTCTGTGAATAGAAATATTATGTACCTTAGTCATTATTAACTTTGATTTAATGGTGACATAGCAAGGAGGGGAAGAGAATCAAGTATGTGTGTACACAATTTAAATATAGATTCTACTTTTTTCTTTTATCATTTTAATATCAAATATATTAGACTTTTTAATCCCAAATGATCCTCAAAGCATTTTACAAAATGATATAACAGTTATGTAGGCATCACCTTCTCCACTACCATATAGAGTGACTTCTGGGTTTTTTAAACAGTACACCACACCATACACAACAATTTGTACACTGGATATACAACTGAAACAGAGATCTTCCCAGAGGTGACCATTTCAGGTATATGAGAGGGTCAAAAAATGACCTATCTTCTAGAAGAAGCTACTTTTATAAATATTTCCCTAACATTTTAAAGCACCTGTCTTGACCCTGTACGTTAATGATGTCACGACTATGCCTGTGAGAAGGATAATCTAGAATAAATGAGCCTAGAATAAATGAGTAGATGAAAACCTGAGTGTCCCATTTATATTATATATTCTTAGTTCTTGTCTTTGGGAAATTATTCCCCTTTGTTTAGGAAGGAGGATACTTGCAAGAACACATATGGGCCGACTTGCCGCTTCCTCTCAAAAGAATACGTCATTCTTCATGCCTGCCCCACCTCCCAGTAATGTAGGAAGAAAGAAATCACAAGGAAAAACTGATTTTTGTTGTTAAAGAAAACATTGTTAAACACCACAGACAATCTAACTATTTTAGGCTTATTGAAATTCTTTGGGCATCACACATTTAAATGATTTGCAAGCTCTTTGTGGTGAGTAATGTTATGATATTACATAAATGGAAGTAACTTTAAAAATTATACTACAGAGACAGTTGTGTGTCCCTTTGCCTTTTACATATAAGAATGCCATTTGAATTACATATCAGGTCAGAATGGGACAAAAGCTGAACTTCAACAGTTTTCAAAATAGAGCTGTATTTCTTTCTTCTATCTCTGTAGGCTTATTCCTTTTTCTGGCAAATTCCCATTGACTTCAATAGACCTGAAGAAGAGCTCTGTGTAAGCTCGAAAGTTTGTCTCTCTGACCAACAGAAGCTGGTGCAATAAAAGATATTACCTCCCACACCTTGTGTCTCCAAGGAAAGTTTTGCCTGAGTAAGGAATGGAAGATTTAGTCCATTTATTTTTAAAATGCCTATTATGGTGACCCAGTGACTCCCAGAAACAATCATTTGCTTCATAGACTGTAATTTGGGATCAACTTCTTATCTTGTTTCTTTGGCTGGGGTAAGAGGAATTTTAACATTCCCATTACAGCAGCTTGTTGTGTTGTGCTGCTGAAACTCTGGCAAAAGTGGAGTTGTGTTCTCCTCCTCAAAGTGAGGTTAGCATTATATTAGATGTGATGAGCTGGGTACTGCATTACAATATTGACATATGTGGCTTAATTCTGATGAATCTGTGTTAAGCCAATGTGTTTGGAACTGGTGATGTGCAGCACAATACTGTTATCCCTCTTGAAAAAAACAAATAAGGGCTTGTATAAATTCTATAGTCTATGCTATGCAGGATGTCAGGCTAGTGGAACTGATCATAGAGATTTCTCTGACCCTTAGAATCTGAATATGTTACCATTTAAAACTCATACCTCTGCATGCTATATTTTTTCTAATAAATTAATTTTGTAGTAATCTTTAAAATAAAATGAATTTCCAGTTAAATGACACCCAGTGGTATGCCTGTATGGTGATGGAGGCACTTTGGATTGCAGTTGTGTACTTTTTATACATGTCCACTGAAACAACAGTTAATGCCAAGGAATAATTTGTTTTCTCTCTTCAGAAAACAGACTATAACATTTGGCCTATTCAAGCAGGGGTTATAAAAATATAACTGTTTGTCCTGGGAGCCACAACTTTTCTTCCATTAAGCTATCATTAGAGATGATTGCTCGATCTGCCTTCCTACCTACTTAACATGGTTTAATGTAGATGTTAAATAATATAGGGGTGAAGATTTTGTGTGATTCCACTGGTCAGGACCTTGGAGGTGGATAAACAGTTGCCCATAAGTAGCTATTGGTTTGTTCTAAAAGGAAGGACCTGAGTTATTTCAGGGTGTGACCTTCCAACCCTGCAGATTCTTGGAGGCTGGAGACTGTTTTTTGCTAGCTTCTTAATTCGTTTGCTTAAAACAAGGAGGCTAGACACTGGCCATAGCTGCAAGATCTTGAGTGTCGAGTTTTTTGGTTCTGGTTAGACTACTGCCCTTCTTAGGCTGCATGGTAGATGTCTCTTATTAAATGAACTATTGGCAATCTCAGTTAGGAATGCTCCATGGTAATCCAAACAAACCTACCATATAGTAACAGCAGTTGTCCTTGTCACAGATGGTGACCCTGCTTGCACTTAGTGATTCAGTGACTACTGTTTGCGCGTATAGGTTGGTATCTTGGAATGAAGGTGTTATGTTTCTGATCTTGTTCTCAGCTTGTTCCCAGTGGCTTATACAGCCATTCCAGATATGGGTGATCTTCTCTGGGAAACAAGATGAAAATTTCTGGGAGGAGAGGTGCTATATTCTAGAGATGATGGGGCAGTGATCTACAAGCAGAAGAGGAAGCTGCCTATATGTGGAGTTCCTCTTTTCTGAATAGAACTGGGAAGAACTATCACCCTGTCTGATGCTGTCTTTCTCTATGCTCCCAGATTTTTTTGCGGAAATCCACATGACAGATAGTACAGCCCAATGTCACATCACCTCCTTTTGCATTGCCTCCACAGCCCCCAGTGCATAGCTGCAGAGGGATATAACCAATAAAATAATAACTCCTGTAGGAGCTATCCATTCTCAGATCTAGAAGAGGCAATATCCTGCTGCCCCAAATGGAACTAGCTCCATTTGGAAGTTCAGCAGAACTTGGTAGTGATATACAACTCAATTACTTATAACACAGTTACACAGCGTTTTAAGATAATTTAGCCATGAAGTTAATGATTTCTGAAAAGACCCATAACCAGAATACTACTCTAATCATGCCCAGAAACATAAGTCTGAAAATTGCATCAACTCACATTTTTGTCATCCATTCAATTTTTCTCCTTTTTCTTCTCTGGTCAATGTCTTGTTTCCTCTTTAGCTTAGAGTAATGGAATTCCTTTTTCTTTGTGTTGTCCTCATCAGTTACAGGATCTATGGTCCTCCAAAACTACTGGCAAATGTGATGTATTGTTTGGACTAGTTTCACAAAAACACCATGACTGATTTTCTTCCCCTCTATTCCCCTGGGCATGTCTTCTCATTTATAAATCCCATGATTGGTCCTTTACATTGAGAATAATTAAAGATTTACCATTTGCCTGTTTTGCTTATCTGTTCAGCATAAGATACATTATCTTGTCAGTAGCTTGAAAGACACAAGGCTAAACATGCAAGGAGTATATTTTCTCTTGCAAATATTAATTCAATGGTAATTGCTCCTTGCCTTGGTAAATTTCTGCATAAAAAGAATGCTGATTCTTTAATAGCTGATATTCTGTTTAATGTAATGGAGAGAAAAATCTCATGGATAACATACTGAGAAATAATATAATAATGTATAAAAAACAAATAATGGCCAAACACAGATTAGGTTTCTCTGAGAAGCTCCAGAACTGTTATTCAGAGGCTACCACTAGACAGGCTTAAAGGAAAAGGCACAGGGATAGATGTAATAGGGAAGACGGAGGAAGTAAGCAGAATGATTTTATGCCTAGAATAAGAGAATATGAGTCAGAAGTCTGATTCCTATTCCCTACTCCGCCACTAACTCTCTGTGACCTATGCAAGTCACTTAACTTCTTTGCCCCTCAGTTTCCTCATTTGTAAAATAGAGATAGTAACATTTGCCCACTTTTGTAAAGTACTTGGAGATCTTTGGATGAAAGGTGTCCCTATGTATATGCAAAGTCTTATTATTATGGAAGGAAAGGGTTACCTACATTTCCGTAACTACTGTTCTTCAAGATGTGTTGCATATGTCCTTTCCACTATAGGTGTGTGTACATCTTGTGCACAAATGTTGGAGATTTTTCTCCTCAGCAGTTCCTATTGGGGTGGCTCAAGTGCCATCCTGTTGCTGTGCACAACCGCATGCTGATGTAAGAGGGCGGAGCTGCTCCCAACCTCCCTCAGTTCCTTCCTACTGGATGCACTCTGATATAGAGGGGAAGGCGGATGGGTCATGGCATAGACATGTGTCACACATCTCAAAGAACAACTGTTATATAAAGGTACGTAACTGTTCTTCTTCAAGTGACTACACATGTCAATTCCACTCGTGTTGATTGGTGAAGGATCTGCTCAGCTGATCTGCCAGAGTGTTTTGCTTCCCTGGAAGGGAAACAGTTTTGAGGTGAATTGAATGGGTTATACAGAAGTCCCAGAGGTGAACTGCCTCCTGGCAGAGCTGGATTGACTATGCCCCTCCTTGATGGGTTATATAAAATATAATCACTGAGTTGTCTGTCATATTCCACAGACTCCCACCCCCCCAACCCCCCCATCTAGGGGAGGAAGGTTGAGCAGGCTAGACCTTGCTTGTAACTCCCTGACATTTATGTGAGCCTCTAGGTCCGGAGGTGACCAGAGTCCTTGAGTTTTCAGGGATCCAATATGAGCTCCCAAATCTAGAGATGATGCGTCTGTGGCTCGAGTGAGTGTTGGAAGGAAGGGAATGTCCACACAGACTTTTAGAGGGTCTGTCCACCAATCCAGAGACAACAGGACTAACTCTGGTACTTGAACCACCTTGTCCAAGTGGTGATGATTCGGGGCAAATACTGATGCTAGCTATGTATGTAGTATCCTGAGTTGCAGTCTGGTGTATTGTACTACATAGATATATGCTGCCATGTGACCTAACAGGCTGAGGTACTTGCATGCTGTTGGGAGCAGGTAAGCTTTCATTTGAAGTACTAGGTTCTGAATAGTTTCAAACCTGATTTGTGGAGTCGAGGACTGCTCAATAAATTGTATTATCTGTACAGGCCTCAGTATTGATTTTTCTCTACTCCCTAAGAGCTCCAGAGCACTGAATATAGATAGAACAGTGGATATGCTAAAGAGGACTTGAGATTCTGACTGAGCTCTGATCAGCCAATCATCCAGGTATGAGAACACATGGACACCTAATTTTTTAATATGAGCTACTACCATTGTCATGCACTTTGTGAATACCTGAGGAGCAGCTGCCAGGCAGAACAGACACACTCAGAACTGATAGTGTCAACCATTCATCACAAACCTGAGAAACTTTCTATGGTTGGGACATATTGTGATATGGAAGTAAGCATCCCTCAAGTCAAGGGCATCAAACCAGTCTCCTTATTCCAGGGAAAGGATAATTGTCACTAGGATAACCAGGCGGAATTTTATTTTCTTCAGCAATTTGTTCAACTCTCTTACATCTAAGATGGGCCTGAGGCCTCCTTTGACTTGGGGATCAGGAGATAATGGGAATAAAAGCCTTGTACTCTGAGGCCCAACAGTACTTCCTCTATGGCCCCTCTCTGAAGAAGAGATTGAACCTCCCACTGAAAGGCAATCTGGAGAGAGTGGTCCCTGAAGAGGGATGGGATGTGGTGGAGGGTTGAAGTAAATTGGGTGGCATACCCTCAATCCACCATGCTTAAGACCTACTGGTCTAATGTTATATGGGTTGAGGCACTTAGGAAGTGGGAAAAGTGATTGGTAAATAAAAAAGAAGGAACAGACAGAAATGAGGAGACTGGTATACTGTCTTCAACAACTCCATCAAAATGCCTGCTTGGAAGAGGCAGCTGGACAGGATGAGCTAAAGGAGTGGAAAAGTGGAGTATGTTAGAATAATAGGATTAGAAAAGATGTCTGATGGTGTCACATTGAATGATTCATGTCACTATGCAGTGTATTATAAATTATTTAAATGTTGTAATGCTATGTATCATATCTGAAAAAGAATTCTGTTCATTAGTGCAGCCCTGTGGTTGCTCTAACTTGCCAGCTCAGACTCAGGACAGAGAAGACAGAAAGATGGCTTAGACCTGCATTTACCTCCACAAACCTTCAGATACCAAGTAATCCAGCCCTAAATCATCTCATGATTGATACCTGAAATGGAGTTATACTGTTCATAGTCATTCTTGGGATCCAAATAATTCCCTGAATAACTAATTAAATTCTGTAATTACCCTGTGTTATGTTTGTACAAACCTTTCACCTTTAAAAATATTACCAATTATTTCCAAAAGAATTTAATAAAACATAAATGGTTTAATTTTAACATAACATAATTTCAGTATGTTTTATATTTTAAGCTATACATTGTATTAGAGAAAAGGACATTGACTCCTCTCGCAGATTTTTAATCCAAACAAAATTATACCTTCATATGGAGACGGATGAAATTGTATTTTAATATTTAAGTATTATATTGTACTTTAATAAACAGGTTTATTTCATATTCAGCACAAGATCTTATAGTACAGTACTTATGATAATTTAATCATATTCTATTGTTCAGTGACTTGGTGATGAGGAACATGTTATAAATAAATGATCATGATATTATTATAACATCTCACAGGGAGTGACTATTACCATAGGTCATTATTTCAAATGGAAATAAAGATCCCACACATTATGAAGTGATCCATATAGTGAGTAAAATTAAATCTCCCTAATGTGTAGGTTATGTAAGAAAAAGAAGTTAATGTTTTAAAGAAAAAATGTAAATGCTATTCTTTGCTTACTCTGATCGAAAGAAGTCTCCAGCCATTATTCTCCACACGCTTGTACCAGCCACTGTGGTCATCTTTCCAAATCTTTCCATGAATAGCCTCTGGCAGCAGCTGTTTGTATGTTGGCTTTGTATAATCTCTAGGGCTGTTAGCACACATATCCACAATGGGTCTATGAGTGAATATTTTGTAATATATACTTGGAGGATATTTAGTCTGTAAAGAAATATCACACTTGAAAGTGAGAGATCTAGTTAGTGACAGTGTCTGTTATAAATAAATGTTCCTACTTTTAAAAAAAATTGTCAGATTAATACCTTGTCTAACTCTCTTAACATATATGGGTTTACAAAAGCCATGAAACTGTTCTTTACCTATTTCAAAGTAGTTTAACACCATACAGGATAGGCTGAAATTGGAAGATTTGATTGGCTGATTACAATTCTGAGTGAAATTAGAGATCCAGTCCTCAACTCCGTGAAATCAGTGGGAGTTTTGTCATTAACTCTAAGTGAGTTCTTTGCAAGGTCTTCGGTGTGTGGCCACAAGCATACACAACATTTAGGAGTATTTATTGTTTCTCTTATAATGTTTATTTTTCTGAACTGAATGGGGGAAGTTTATTGGGAAGAGAAATGAAATTGAAAAATATTTAAAAATGAAAAAGTTAAGTGTGCACAGTAGCTAGACCAGGGACTGTGAGTCTGTATTTGTGGGTTGTACTTCCAGGTACACTGCAAACTCGCTGTGTGACTTAAGTAAATCATATAACCTTTCTTTTCATCAGTTTTTCTGTCTGTAAAATAGAGATAATAATTTACTTCTCTCAAATGTCTATTCTGAGGATTAGTTAGTCTTTGTAAAGCAATTTGATAGCCTCAGATAAAAGTTGCTAGTACATGCAAATTAATACTTTTACTTAATGGACCTTACTGATGATCTGAAGATGAGAAAATACATTAATAAATTAGATTCTAACCTGTAATAATTTCTGCAGTGAAACTAATTTAACTGCTTGGATGGCTAAATAGGTTTTAAAGAACTGAGAGGGTTGGTTTTTTTTTTGTTGGTTTGGTTCCAAGCAACCCACTCTCTCAGTCAGAGATGCTGTAATTTCATTGACAAGTCCTGGTCAATCTGGTATGTTCTCAATTGAAGTATATAGATTAGCAGCCCTGTTTCCATAGTCCAAATTGCTTAGTAGTAAATAGGTGAGAAAGGGAAAAATTCTGTCTAACCCATGATTTTTCTTCCTGAATGCCCATTGTGAAGACTGACATGGAGGTGATGGAGTATAAACTGACAACCTGTGAGGGAGTTAAAGAACTTTCAAAGAGGAATAATAGGTAATTAAAGCATACGTTCCCTCCCTCTGCTAATATTACTTTTTAAATGGAAAATGTTATGATTAAAGATAATCGTCTCTCTAACACTAGAGATGGAAACCTAGAAATATAAGGTCATGTTGGACGGTCTCGTAAATATACTGCAAATATGACAGCTTAAAATGCTAGGACAGTTCTGATTAAAATAACCATTTTTCAAATTTATATTTTGTCATGGTGCTAATGTTTGGTAAATAAAGAAAAGAATGTGTTGGCTCTGTAATTCCAATCTAAAAACTTCATCCACCTCCACGCTTACTTTCACTGAACTGGATAATCTTGTAAGTAATAAATCAGCTCAGCATCTTGATCTCTACACCATGCCGTCCACCAGAGAGCAAACTGTTTCTCTGATGTTTTATTAATATCATATGTCACCAAGGTGAGGTTTACTAATGATGTATTATTCGTAAGTTGTTATTAGCCAGGGAAGAGTAGGTCAGAAGCAGAAACCAAATAATTACAGGGTAGAAGTCTGCCAAATACAATTTACTAGAAATTGCTAGCCAGGCAGTAGGGAAGAATATTAACAATAAATCAGCTTCTTTCCAGCTTTTTCAAGTGCTGTAGCAATAGATTTACAATCCTGTATTAGATATTTTGAAAGTAAGAGACTTACACAGGGCTTTTGCTATTCCAGAGTGACTGTTCAGCTGTATAATACTAATAGGCAAATACTTAAGGCCAAAATCTAAGCAGATTCTTGGGTCAAAATTTTCAAACTAAATCCATATTTAGTCACTTAAATAAAGGTTTGAGGTGAAATCCTGGCCCCATTAAAACCAATGGAAAAATTCCTGTTGACATAAATAAGGCCAGGACTGCACCCCTGATTATCAAATCCAGAGCAATGAGAGCACCCACAAATGCAAATGAAAAGTCAGACCATTTAGTCAGGTGCTTAAGAATGGATTTAGGAGGCTAATTTAGAACATAAGAATGAGTATCCTGTCTACCGACCGTGCCCCAGAGGGAGTGAACTCAACAGGCAATGATTAAGTGATCTCTCTTCCGCCATCCATCTCCACCCTCTGACAAACAGAGGTTAGGAACACCCTTCCTTACCCCTCCTGGCTAATATCCATTAACGGACTTAACCTCCATGAATTTATCCAGTTCTCTTTTAAACGCTGTTATAGTCTTAGCCTTCACAACCTCCTCAGGCAAGGAGTTCCACAAGTTGACTGTGCGCTGTGTGAAGAAGAACTTCCTTTTATTTGTTTTAAACCTGCTGCCCATTAATTTCATTTGGTGGCCCCTAGTTCTTGTATTATGGGAACAAGTAAGCACCCTGGTTATAAAATACTAACCTTGCTAGTTTGTTAGAATACAATTAATATAAGTCCATTAAGTTGTGATTACCGAGATATAGAATGAATGTCAATATTTCAATATTCTTTAAAACACTACTTACACCACCTAGTCTGAATCGGACATAAACACCTGCTGCAGCATCTAGTAACTCTGCCTGCAAGAAGAAAAAGACATTCAGCCACAATGCTTCCAAATCAAGACAGAAAGATACAGTAATGAAATGAAATGAGTGGTGTCCTTAATTCCTAGAAAACAACTGATTTCTATGGGCTCAGCCTTCTCCTTTCCTTTTTCACTCTAATTCTACCTTGGATATGCTTTTACTTTTGTTGTTTACTGATACTTTCTTTTGTAACTACTATATATTTCTTTTTTTGACATATGGTTTCAGTTGTGTGCAATCCACAAAGTATCCTACATCAGTAAATCTTGGACTTCAAATGATGGAACAGTCAAAAAATGTATTTGATTTACAATGCTGTAATGATCCTTGTCTCCCAATACTATGCCCCAAATAAAAGACAGTGAGACAAATGTAGTGTCCATCTTTAAAAAAGGGAAGGAGGAGGATCCGGGGAACTACAGGCCAGTCAGCCTTATCTCAGTCCCTAGAAAAATCATGGGGCAGGTTCTCAAGGAACCAGTTCTGAAGCAGTTAGAGGAAAGTGATCAGAAACAGTCAGCATGGATTCACCAAGGGCAAGTCATGCCTGACTAACCTAACTGCCTTCTATAAGGAGATAACTGGCTCTGTGGATGAGGGGAAAGCAGTGGACATGTTATTCCTTAACTTTAGCAAAGCTTTTGATACGGTCTCCAATAGTATTCTTGCCAGCAACTTAAAGAAGTATGGGCTGGATAATGGACTATAAGGTGGATAGAAAGCTGGCTAGATGGTTGGGCTCAACGGGTAGGGATCAATGGCTCCATTTCTAGTTGGCAGCTGGTATCAAGCAGAGTGCCCCAAGGGTCATTCCTGTGGCCGATTTTGTTCAATATCTTCACTAATGATCTGGAAGATGGCGTGGACTACATTCTCAGTAAGTTTGCAGATGACCCTAAACTGGGAAGAGTGGTAGATATGCTGGAGGTTAGGGATAGGATACAGAGGGACCTAGACAAATTAGAGGAATGGGCAAAAAGAAATCTGATGAGGTTCAACAAGGACAAGTGCAGAGTCCTGCACTTAGGACAAAAGGAATCCCATGCACTACTACAGACTAGGAACCGAGTGGCTAGACAGCAGTTCTGCAGAAAAGAACCTAGGGACAAGAAGCTGGATATGAGTCAACAGCGTGCCTTTGTTGCCAAGAAGGCTAATGCCATTTTGGACTGTATAAGTAGGGGCATTGCCAGCAGATCGAGGGATGTGATCATTCCTCTCTATTTGACATTGGTGAAACCTCATCTGGAGTACTGTGTCCGGTTTTGGGCCCCACACTACAAGAAGGATGTGGAAAAATTGGAAAGAGTCCAGCGAAGGGAAACAAAAATTATTAGGTGGCTGGAGCACATGACTTATAAGGAGAGGCTGAGGGAACTGGGATTATTTAGTCTGCAGAAGAGAAGAATGAGGGGGGGGATTTGATAGCTGCTTTCAGCTACCTGAAAGAGGGTTCCAAAGAGGATGGATCTAGACTGTTCTCAGTGGTGCCAGATGACAGAACAAGGAGTAATGGACTCAAGTTGCAGTGAGGGAGGTTTAGGTTGGATATTAGGAAAAAAATTCACTAGGAGGGGAGTGAAGCACTGGAATGAGTTACCTATGGTGGAATCTCCTTCCTTAGAGGTTTTTAAGGTCAGGCTTGACAAAGCCCTGGCTGGGATGATTTAGTTGGGGATTGGTCCTGCTTTGAGCAGGGGGTTGGACTAGATGAACTCCTAAGGTCCCTTCCAACCCTGATATTCTATGATGCTATGAAATTAAAATTAACATCTTGAACTATTTTGTACAGTACATGTGTAACATGTACACAGATATAGCAATGAAAATACATCAGTAAATATAGCCCTTACCTCTCTAGGGTCAATGAATTTCATCAGAAGATGAGGGTCCCCAACTCCTCTAAAACCTATTAGTTCTTTGTAGTATCGAAAGACACGGACATTCTGTAGAGAAGTATAAATATACCAAGAAAAACTGTTGTTCCTGGATTTTTTCCACATTTTGAACATAGTCATGACACTATTCAGGGTTTTCCCATGCCAAACCACACAGAATTTCACAGAAGCACAGTGTGGGGCACAATCCATCAAATGGTCTCTCAGAGTTAAACTTGTGCCTAGTGTACTCATCCCAGTCCTGAAGAGTGAAGTTAATAACATTACAGCACTGCTGAATTCAGTCAAATGTGTGTAACAAAAACTGAGTCTAGTGCATATTGAAAAACTAAGTTTATATTGTTTATTTTGGTATTAAGTCATAGTGACTTAAAAGTGAGATGGCTTTCAGAGAAAGAAATGCATATGGATACAAATTAAAAGCATGGAATTGCTGCCATATACTAGGGGGAATTTTAAAGTAGAACATTTAAATCTCCTAATTTACCATATATCAGAGGGGTAGCCATGTTAGTCTGGATCTGTAAAAGCAGCAGAGTCCTGCGGCACCTTATAGATTAACAAACATACTGGAGCAAGAGCTTTCATGGGTGAATACTTACTTCGTCACATGCATCCGACGAAGTGGGTATTCACCTACAAAAGCTCATGCGCCAATACATCTGTTAGTCTATAAGGTGCCACAGGACTCTTTCCTAATTTACCATAGTTATCCTTGAAAAGACCTCTTTGGTAAGACTCCCCACGAGACCACCTTTTCTTCCTCAGCTTTGGACTTAGGGGATTACTTTTACAATAACCTTTTAAAAGTCTGTCCATTTCTTTCTCTGTGAACTAGGTTATCACCATGGTATCTAAGTGCCTTTTACACTTCCCATTTCTGTTCAACTTCCTTCTTTGCCTCGCTTTACCATCATCCCATCATTAACAATTTACAACTCTTTAAATGGCAACTTTCCCCAGTAATACAGTAGTCACCCTACCCTCCTGATGAGGGCTGTTCCTCTGTTCCTAAAGCTATTGTAATTGGTGCCTCACTGCATGCTATGCGCTACTATAGACTGTGCAGAACACAGAATAAAAAGACCAAAACACTGCTGAAGGAAGCCCACACATTCCACCTAAATGAATACACCATCCCCCTTTGGTAATGTGATGTGATTTTTTTTTTCCTGTGGCAGCTATGGAATTCTACCTGCTTTTGACAATATAAAATTACATATCATTTTTAATATACTGTATATGCAGGCTTCTGTGGATAGTTAACTCTCTATTATGTTTTCTGGTCAGCATCAGCACTATGTATGTGGACAACTGTATTGGAAGTGAGATTAACACCACAGGAGTTCCTGCTCCTGGCAGACTTTCCATCACCACTTTGGTTTATAGAGGAGAAAAATATCAAAATTGTTACTTAAGTGTTTAATGATTAAAATATATGATTAAACATAAAATAGTACTTCACACTCACAATACATCTTTTCCAGCACCTCTGAATGACTCTTGCAGCCTGGTTCCATTTCTCTTCTTCCATTGGTATTTACAAATGCCTAAAAAAATAAGGTTATTGTTCACAACTATTCAATATTGTCTCTGTTGCTATTTGCACAGCCTTTTTCTTTTATAACCAGTTTAAAGAAAGTATATGGTAAAAATCACTTTTAAAAAAATGTCTGTCTTTTAAGAGTGGTGGTGTAGCTGTGTTACCTCACCCACATTAGCTTTTAAGACTTGAATTAAGATGGAGAAAAAATAGGTTCTTCTTCGAGTGATTGCTCATATCCATTCCAGTTAGGTGTACGCGCCGCGCGTGCACATTCGTCGGAAAACTTTTACCCTAGCAACTCAGTGGGCCGGCAGGTCGCCCCCTAGAGTGGCGCCACCATGGCGCTCCATATATACTCCTGCCGGCCCACCCGCTCCTCAGTTCCTTCTTACCGCCCGTGTCGGTCGTTGGAACAGTGGAGCGCGGCTTAGCTGACCTCCACTTCCCTAGCTACTCGTTTTCTCGTATATAATTATGCAGTTATAACACTTTTATATATATATTTGTATGGTTATACGTGTTTCTTTGCTAACATGGTTAGTTTAGTTAGCGGGGTTCAGGAAGTAGCCCTTCTTCCGAGGTCGAGAGAGTCTACGATTCCTGCTGGTGCCTGGCAGCTCCCCGGCACGCGCCGTGGTTGAGCCCCCTGCTCCCGCTACTTCCGTGCCACCTGCATCGCAGCCAGAGAGCTCGCCTAAGTTGCGTTATCCGGCACCGTCACCTGCAGAGGCACCGATGACTTCGGCTCCGTCGATTCCAGTCCCCCAGGACCATGGAATCCGGTACCTGGCAGCTCCCCGGCTCGCGCCGTGGTAGAGCTTACTGCTCCTGCTGCTTCGGTGCCAGCTGCACCACAGCTAGACAGCTCGTCTAAGATGGCTCGCCCGGCACCGCCGACGTCGGCACCGTCGATCCCGGTCCCACGAGGGCCGTAGAATCCGGTGCCTGACGGCTCCCCGGCACGCGCCGTGGTTGAGCGTATTGCTCCTGCTGCTTCCGTGCCAGCGACACCGCAGCCAGAGAGCTCGTCTAAGTCGGATCGCCCGGCGCCGACACCTGCTACGGCACCGATGACGTCGTCACCGTCGATCCCGGTCCCACAAGGGCCGTAGAATCCGGTGCCTGACGGCTCCCCGGCATGCGCCGTGGTTGAGCGTATTGCTCCTGCTGCTTCCGTGCCAGCGGCACCGCAGCCAGAGGGCTCGTCTACGTCGGATCGCCCGGCACCGACACCTGCTGCGGCACCGATGGCGTCGGCACCGTCGATCCCGGTCCCACAAGGGCCGTAGAATCCGGTGCCTGACGGCTCCCCGGCACGCGCCGTGGTTGAGCGTATTGCTCCTGCTGCTTCCGTGCCAGCGGCACCGCAGCCAGAGGGCTCGTCTACATCGGATCGCCCGGCACCGACACCTGCTGCGGCACCGATGGCGTCGGCACCGTCGATCCCGGTCCCACAAGGGCCGTAGAATCCGGTGCCTGACGGCTCCCCGGCACGCGCCGTGGTTGAGCTAATGCTCCGGCTGCTTCCGTGCCAACGGCACCGCGGCCAGAGGGCTAGTCTACGTCGGATCGCCCGGCACCGACACCTGCTGCGGCACCGATGACGTCGGCACCGTCGATCCCGGTCCCGCAAGGGCCATAGAATCCGGTGCCTGACGGCTCCCCGGCACGCGCCGTGGTTGAGCTCCTGCTCCGGCTGCTTCCATGCCAACCGAAGCCTCTGAGGCACCGACAACATCGGCACCGTCGATTCCAGTCCCACAAGGGCTATCGAATCCGGTGCCCGACGGCTCCCTGGCACGCGCCGTGGTTGAGCGTATTACTTCCGCTGCTTCAGTGCTGACGGCACCGCAGCCAGACAGCTTATCTAACTCGGTTCGCCCGACACCGGCTCCTACCGAAGCTCTGATGACCTCGGTACCGTGGATCCCGGCCCCACGAGGGCCGTCGAATCCGGTGCCTGACAGCTCCCCAGTACGCACTGTGGTTGAGCCTGCTGTTCCCTGCACGCCGGAGATGTTACCAACGGCGAGGGCTCTCAGTGCCATGACAGAGTCAGTGCTGCCTGACCCGGGCACCGCCGGTACGGGTAATACAGTCTCTTCAAGGGACTGTCCCCTGTCAGTACAGCAGAGCGGCACCGTTCATGATCACGGTCCCGCAGACACTCCAAGTCCTGTCGGCACGCCGGACACCACTGGCAGTCCCGGTGCTGTTTTCCTCGGTACTGGTCACACTCGCTGTACCGGTCGGTATCCCGTTCGCCGACCCGCTATCGGCACCGTTCCGACATCTGGCACCGGGGCAGGTACCTTGACTCCTGTAGCTCTTCTCCGAGCCTCGAGATCTCGGTCGACCTCCCAACACCGTTCTGGTTGCGGGTCTGGATCTCGTTCCAGGTACCGATACGCCTCCCGATGCCGGTCCCCGGTGCCGAGTTGGGCAAGGTCCGAGTGAGTCAGAGACTCGGCCCATGCCTTCTTTTAGTACCTCCATGGCCGTCCGGACACGCATCCGTGTCAGCCCATATGCGCAGATTTTATGCTCAGGACCACGATCCTGATATGATGGCCAGCGGGCGCCAGCCCCGAAGCAGAAAGAGCCTTGGCGAATGCAAGGTGTACTCTGCAGGGGCCCTGCACCTCTGGGTAGCAAAGCAACAAGCCTTGCTTAGCTGCGATAATTATAGCACCTGGGTGGAGGAGTTTCTCCCTCGAACCTCCCACCTGGAGTTCGCTGCCGTCTTGGAGGACGGGGGAAAGAATTTACCCTTTGTTGGTAAAGGCATCTTCGCGGCAGAGACAGCCCCAGACTGCGAAGCCTGCTGGACAATAGGGTCCTAATGCGTCTCAGCATGTATACGCCGGCGACCAAACGCAGGCCTTTATGGCCCCAGCCGCCATACTCTGTGCCTAGCCAGAGGCAGAACTCTGGAAAACGGCAAGGCCAAGGTGGTTGCAGACAAACGTCAGGCCCCCTAAAAAGCCAAAGTCAAGGTCCCTCGCAATTACCACTGGGACCAAAGACGGACCTTCCAAGGTTCGCCGGAGGGCGGTGTACCAGTCGCAGGACGGGATCCCGATCCCGCTTTCTCCTGGCATGGCCCCAGTTACTTTCAGATCGCTGGGTCCTGCGCACGATGGAGCATAGGTACCACCTTTAATTTGCTCCAGCCCTGTCCCCCTTCAGCGGACGAAAGGGGCAAGGGGTTTTACTCCCGTTATGCCCTAGTCTCCCACTCGATCACAGGTCTCAGACCTCCCTGGTCCTGCATGGACTCAACCGGTTTAGGATAAGGTTGAAGTTCTACATGGTATCCCTGGGAACCATTATTCCATCCTTGCCTCCTGGGGGCTACTATGCCGCCCTGGATATGAAGGACGCGTACTTTCGCAGTGCCATCTTCCCTCCACACGGGAGATGCCTCCGCTGTATAGCCAGCGGTGAATACTCCCGGTTTACGGCCATAGTCGCCGCCTTCCGTCGCTGATGTCGGATATGCGTTTTTCCGTATCTGGACGATTCGCTTATCCGAGGAGACTCTGAGACACAAACCGCTCAGCCGTGGGCATCGTCACGGTCTTATTCACAGATCAAGGCCTGATGATTACTATAGAGCAATCCACTCTGGTTCCCACGCAGAGGTTGGGCTTCCTAGGGGCTATCCTGGTCTCCTGCCTAGCCGGAGCCTGCTTATGACAACTGCGGTTTTAGGCGAGGGCAACAATCATCTGAGGTCTGAAGGCTTTCCCAACGACCTCAGCTCGCTCTTGTCTCAGTCTCCTGGGTCCATGGTTGCCCGCAAGTTTGTAACCAAACACGCCAAGCTCCGCCTCCGTCCTCTCCAAGTCCGGCCCACCTCGGCGTACCGCTTGGACAGGGAGCCAATGGTCATGGTAGTCACCGTTCCCTCGAACGTCTTAGGCTCCCTAGAGTGGTGGCTAACTCCCTCTTTGGTGTGGACAGGGATGCGGTTTCATCCGCCCCAGCCCTCACTGCCCCTGACGGCGGACACATCATCTCTCTGCTCGAGTGCTCATGGTCGCCTCCGAGCTTAAGGCCTTTGGTCTTCTAAGAAGCTGGCATTCCTCGTTAATGCCCCAAAAATGAGAGTAGTCCGCCTGGCATGCCAGGGGTTCCAACGGCAGCTGCGAGGCCGTTGTATCTCGGTGTTTACAGCCAACACAAGGGCCAGGTGCTTCATAAGTATTCAGGGGGGGACATAGTCCTCCCCCCCTTTTTGTCAGGAGGCCATCCATTTCCGGGTCTTTTGCATGGCCCACTCGATGGAGCTGGCGACGTCCTTTCTCCCAGGCGTTCGGAACGTCTTAACTCTTTGACTCAGCAGGTTTTTCCTGTCTTACGAGTGATCACTCTGCCCCATGTGAGGCGTCCCGCTTTCCGGAAGTGGAGATGTTTCCTCACACAGACCTGTTCGCTCACCGCGAGAGCAGGAAATGCCAGGTGTTCTGCTCCTTCCAAGGTCTCTCCTCGGAATCGATCTTGGACGCATTCCTGATGCCGTGGAACGGCCAACTGCATTATGCCTCCCCACTGTTTCCACTGGTTCGTTACGTCCTGCTCAAACTCCGCAGGGGCAGAGCGTGCATCATCATGATCACTCCAGAGTGGTCCAGGCAGCACTGACATACCACGTTGCTCGGCCTGTCAGCCCAGACCTCATCACTCAGGGCAATGACAGGCTTCGTCACTCGGACCTGCAGCCTCTTCGCCTCACGGTGGCTCCTGCGTACCTGAGTCGGGGTGACAGGCAGCCTTCCACCTGGTCAACGTACCGAGCCAGGTGGAAGCGTTTCCTTTACAGCTGCAGTATGCTCGATCTTGCTCCTGCTGAGGTCTCGATCCCCTCTATTTGGCCTGCCTCTGGCCTTCAGCGGCAGGATCTGGCGGTATCATCGCTGAGGATACTCTCAGTGGCCATCCCTACCTTCCAGCAGGCTAAGATGGACGTTCAGTGTCCCACGCTCTATGGGTTCGAGGTCCCTCAAGGGCTTGGAGCGCTTGCACCCTCGGGTGCACCGCCCAGCCCCGCCCTGGGACCTCAACCTAGTCTTGGCCAGACGGGTCTCTGAGATCAGAGCTCTTCTTCTTCGAGTGATTGCTCACATCCATTCCAGTTAGGTGTGCGCGCCGCGCGTGCACGTTCGTCGGAAACTTTTTTACCCTAGCAACTCCAGTGGGCCGGCAGGTCGCCCCCTAGAGTGGCGCCGCCATGGCGCTCTATATATACCCCTGCCGGCCCGCCCGCTCCTCAGTTCCTTCTTACCGCCGTGTCGGTCGTTGGAACTGTGGAGCGCGGCTTAGCTGTCCTCCACGTCCCTAGCTCTCCTAGTTTTCAATCGCTTATCTCTAGTTCTATATAGTGTTAATTAGTGTTGTTAAGTAAATAGTTTAGTCAATAGTTGTTAAATAGTTCTTGGCCGGGGGCTTAGCCCTTCCCGGCACTCGGCGCCAGGCTCATGCCTGTTTCGCCGGGCTTCAAGCAGTGTGCGGCCTGCAAGAAGCCCATGCCCACCAGCGATCCCCACGAAGCGTGCCTGAAGTGCCTCGGGGAATCGCACAGGTCTGACAAGTGCCGCATCTGTAAGGCTTTCAAGCCCAGGACAAAAAAGGAGAGAGATCAGAGGCTCCGAACTCTCCTCATGGAGGCGGCACTTGACCCGTCGACTTCGCGGACCGTGGTCTCGGCACCGGCACCGGATCGCTCCGGCACCGAGAAGACTCCTCGGCACCGACCTTCTCCGGCACCGGAATCACAGCCTAGGCCGTCGAAGTCTGCTACTCCGGCCAGGCAGACCCGGCTTGAGCGCCCGGCCTCGACATCGGCCGCGGCACCGCCGGCACCGTCAGCACCGTTGACTCCGGGCCTGGCGGGTCCGTTGAGTCCGGTGCCGCCGAGCTCCCCCATGAGATCTGGGGTTGAGATAGTGGTCCCGTCAACACCGGAGACCTTCGCCTCGGCTCGGGACCTTATTGCCCTGACGGAGCCCACTCGGCTGCCACCCCCGGTACCTCCGGTGCGGGTCGTGTCCAGGGGCAAGCCCATGATGTCGGCGCCGCCCAGAGACAGTCCTTCGCCATCTAGGTCCCGACGTCTTGGGCGCTCCAGATCCCGACGCCGCTCGCAGTCCCGGCACCGCTCCCCTCAGCGGCACCGGTCGCACTCGCGGCAACGGTCGACCTCCGGACGGTCGCGGTCAAGCTCCAGTCGGCGTCACCGGCACCGCGACTCCAGGAGCAGGTCCCATCGCTACTCGCCGCACCGGTCGACCTCCCGGCACCGAGCTGGTGGCAGGTCCCGGTCTCGGTCGACCTCCCGGCGCCGAGCCGGTGGTAGGTCCCGGTCGACCTCCCGGCACCGAGATGGTGGCAGGTCCCGGTCTCGGTCGACCTCCCGGCGCCGAGCCGGTGGTAGGTCCCGGTCGACCTCCCGGCACCGAGCCGGTGGCAGGTCCCGCTACCGAAGCGACACCCGGTACCGATCAGGATCCCGGCACCGTGACAGATCCAGGTCCCGGTCCCGATCCCGGCACCGATACGACTCCCGGCACCGGTCCCCGGCACCGAGACGATCCTCCGTGCCGACCCGCGCCGGCCCGTACCATCCGGGGTCGGCCCCGCCGTGGCCCTCGAGACAGCCGTCCGTATCTTCGCAGGCGGACAGTGCGTATGCGCTCGGCACCGACCGGCAGGCGGCGCTCTTCGGGGATCCGCCGCTGGAAGACCAAGGCCCACCACAGTGGGGATTCTGGACACCCTGGGCATACCATCAGGCCCAGGGCCCCCAGCAGCTCCCTCCCACACCGGCGAATGCGGAGCGTAGGGCCCCTGAAGCCTCCTTGTCTCGCCCCCCTCCCTCCCCGGAGGCGGAGGAAGGGTCCAAACAGCAGGACTCCGCTGTGGCTCCGGAGGTAGAGGCGAGGGCTGAGGAAGACCCTCAGTTGGACACTATCGTGCCTGGGGTCTCCTCATCCTCCTCCCCGGATGAGGCGGTGGCGGGTACCTCCTCCAACAGTCCCCCCCCGCTGGATCTCAGGGCGCACCAGGACCTCCTCAGGCGGTTGGCCCAAAACCTGAGTCTGCAGGCAGAGGAGGTCTCGGAGATAGAGGACCCGATTGTTACCATCCTCTCTTCGGATGCTCCCACCAGGGTCGCCCTGCCCTTTGTACGGACCATTCAGGCCAATGCCAATACTATCTGGCAGTCCCCGGCCTCCATCCCTCCGACAGCGAAAGGAGTCGAGAGAAAGTACATGGCCCCTTCCAAGGGGTATGAATACTTGCACGTTCACCCGACTCCCGGTTCACTGGTGGTGCAGTCGGTGAACGATAGGGAGCGTCACGGCCAGGAGGCTCCGGCCCCCAAATCCAGAGAGGCCAGGCGGATGGACCTCCTTGGCCGTAAGGTATATTCGGCTGGGGCCCTGCAGCTCAGGGTCTCTAATCAGCAGGCCCTGCTGAGCAGGTACGCTTTTAACTCCTGGGTGGCAGTGGACAAATTTAAAGAGCTGCTGCCACAGGATGCTCGCCAGGAGTTTACGGCCATCCTGGACGAGGGCAAAAAGGTCGCGCGCACGGCCTTACAAGCATCCTTGGACGCTGCGGACTCGGCTGCCCGTACCCTCGCGTCGGGAGTTACGATGCGTCGCATCTCCTGGCTGCAGGTTTCCGGCCTTCCGCCAGAGCTCCAGCACACGATACAGGACCTTCCTTTCGAAGGCCAGGGCCTGTTTTCGGAAAAGACAGACCCCAGACTCAAGAGTCTGAAGGACAACCGGGTCATTGCGCGGTCCCTCGGGATGCACACCCCCGTGACGCAGCGTAGACCCTTTAGGCCACAGCAGCAGCCGTACCGTAGGCCGTTTTCCCAGTTCCGCCAGCGGCAGGACCCTTACAGGCGCCGCGGCAGGAACGGCAGGCGCAGGCAGTCTGGGAACCAAGGGGGGCAGAACCAAGGCTCCTCGAAACCCCCGCCTGGTCCTAAGCCTTCATTTTGAAGGTGCGCCCGAGGGCGCTGTAGCAGTTTCCCCTATGGATCCTTTCCCCCCGTTTTCAAACCGCCTTTCGTTTTTCCTCCCGGCGTGGTCCCAAATAACATCGGACCGCTGGGTCTTAAACCTGGTGCAGACGGGATACCGCCTGCAGTTTGTTTCGTTTCCTCCTTCCCGCCCTCCTTCCTCGTCCCTCTTCAGGGACCCCTCTCACGAGCAATTCCTTCGACAGGAGGTGCGGACGCTCCTCAGCAAAGGAGCCATAGAGGCGGTTCCGGAAAACGAGAAAGGCAAGGGGTTTTATTCCCGCTACTTTCTGATCCCCAAGGCCAAGGGGGGCCTCAGGCCTATCCTCGACCTGCGAGAACTCAACAAATACCTCGTGAAGTTGAAGTTCCGCATGGTATCCCTGGGGACCATTATTCCATCCCTGGATCCGGGAGACTGGTACGCCGCCCTCGACATGCAGGACGCGTATTTTCATATTGCCATTTGGCCGCGCCACAGACGCTTTCTCCGCTTCGTTGTGGGGGCTCTTCATTATCAGTTTGCAGTCCTCCCTTTCGGCCTGTCCACGGCCCCAAGGGTGTTTACAAAATGCATGGCAGTTGTCGTGGCGCATCTTCGACGCAACCGTGTCCACGTGTTCCCTTATCTGGACGACTGGTTGATTCGGGGCACGTCGGAGCAGCAGGTCAGCAGCCATGTCCGCCTGATCACCGCCGTATTTGCAAGTCTGGGCCTCCTGATAAACACAGACAAATCCACTCTGAGGCCCACGCAAAAGGTGGAATTTATCGGGGCGGTCTTGGACGCCACGATGGGCAGGGCCTCGCTGCCTCTGCAACGGTTCCAGACCATGGCGGCGATCGTTCAGCGTTTGCGGTCAGCCCCGTTGACGTCAGTAAGGACATGTCTAACCCTGTTAGGCCACATGGCAGCGTGCACTTTTGTGACCGGCTACGCTCGGCTCCACATGAGGCCTCTCCAGCTGTGGCTTATCAGCCGTTACAGGCCGCAAAGGCAACCTTTAGACATGTTAGTCACAATCCCCCAGAAGGTCTTGGACTCTCTCGGCTGGTGGTTGGACCAGTCCGTGTTATGTGCGGGTCTTCCCTTTCACCCCTCTCAGCCATCGGTATCCCTGACAACGGATGCCTCAGATCTGGGCTGGGGGGCCCACCTGGGGACCCTGCGGACACAGGGCCTGTGGTCCCAGGAGGAGGTGGGGCTCCACATCAACATACGGGAGTTGAGAGCGGTCCGCCTTGCTTGTCAAGCGTTTTGTCATCAGCTTCAGGGTCGTTGTGTCGCCGTGTTTACGGACAACACGACGACGATGTACTATATCAACAAGCAGGGCGGCACCAGGTCCTCCTCCCTGTGCCACGAGGCGATACGTCTCTGGGACTTTTGCGTAGCCCACTCCGTTCACCTCAGGGCTTCCTTCCTCCCTGGAGTACGGAACACTCTGGCAGATCGACTGAGCAGATCCTTCCTGTCGCACGAGTGGTCCCTTCGCCCGGATGTCGCTCTCTCCATTTTCCGGAGGTGGGGTTATCCCCGGGTGGACCTCTTTGCGTCCAGGGGGAACAGGAAGTGCCCAGCATTCTGCTCCTTTCAGGGCAGGGAACCGGGGTCGATAGGGGACGCCTTCCTCATCCGGTGGTCGACCCACCTGTACTATGCATTTCCCCCGTTCCCTCTAGTCCACAAGGTCCTCCTGAAGGTGCGCAGGGACAAGGCGCTCGTGATCATGGTAGCCCCGGCGTGGCCCAGGCAGCACTGGTACACCATGCTGCTGGACTTGGCCATAGCCGACCCAGTTCCCCTGCCCCTTCATCCGGACCTGATTACCCAGGACCACGGGACCCTGTGTCACCCAGACCTGCAGTCGCTGCACCTAGCGGCGTGGCTCCTGCGTGGCTGACTGGCCCAGAGCTGCGATGCTCCACGCCTGTGAGAGAGGTGCTCTTGAGCAGCAGGAAACCGTCCACAAGAGCCACGTATTCAGCGAAATGGAAGCGCTTCTCCTGTTGGTGCGTAGAGAGAAATCTCCGCCCTATGGAAGTTTCGGTTTCCGAAATATTAGACTACGTTTTGTCCCTCAAAGGGCAAGGTCTGGCCTTATCGTCGTTGCGAGTCCACCTAGCTGCTATCTCCACCTTTCACCCGGGTGCGGACGGTCGCTCCGTTTTTTCTCACCCGACGGTGTCGAGATTCCTTAAAGGGCTGGAACGTTTATTCCCTAACGTCCGTCCCCCTGCTCCCACCTGGGATCTTAACCTGGTGTTGTCCCGACTCATGGGGCCCCCCTTTGAGCCGTTAGCTACTTGCTCCCTGCTCTACCTCTCTTGGAAAACTGCCTTTCTAGTGGCTGTCACCTCAGCTAGACGGGTGTCGGAGCTCCGAGCTCTTGTGGTAGACCCCCCATATACGGTCTTCCACAAGGACAAGGTGCAGCTGAGACCACACCCTGCTTTTCTGCCCAAGGTGGTCTCAGCCTTCCATGTCAACCAAGAGATTTTCCTTCCGGTTTTTTTCCCAAAACCTCACTCCTCAGGCAGGGAGCAGCAGCTCCACTCGCTGGATGTCCGTAGGGCTCTCGCGTTCTACATAGACAGGACTAAGCCCTTCCGAAAATCCCCCCAGCTTTTCGTGGCGGTAGCAGATCGTATGAAAGGTCTTCCTATCTCCTCCCAGAGGATATCCTCTTGGGTTACGTCCTGTATCAGGACTTGTTATGACTTGGCCCATGTCCCTGCGGGCCGTGTGACTGCGCATTCTACCAGGGCGCAGGCGTCATCGCTGGCTTTCCTAGCCCGTGTGCCCATCCAGGAAATCTGTCGGGCAGCGACCTGGTCATCGGTCCACACTTTTGCTTCCCACTACGCCCTGGTCCAGCAGTCAAGGGAGGATGCGGCCTTCGGAACTGCGGTGCTCCGGGCCGCGACTTCTCACTCCGACCCCACCGCCTAGGTATGGCTTGGGAGTCACCTAACTGGAATGGATGTGAGCAATCACTCGAAGAAGAAAAGACGGTTACTCACCTTTGTAACTGTTGTTCTTCGAGATGTGTTGCTCACATCCATTCCACACCCGCCCTCCTTCCCCACTGTCGGAGTAGCCGGCAAGAAGGAACTGAGGAGCGGGCGGGCCGGCAGGGGTATATATAGAGCGCCATGGCGGCGCCACTCTAGGGGGCGACCTGCCGGCCCACTGGAGTTGCTAGGGTAAAAAAGTTTCCGACGAACGTGCACGCGCGGCGCGCACACCTAACTGGAATGGATGTGAGCAACACATCTCGAAGAACAACAGTTACAAAGGTGAGTAACCGTCTTTTACGAAGGTTCCACAAAGACAAGGTGCAGTTATGACCGCACCCGGCTTTCCTCCCTAAGGTGTTTTGGCCTTTCACGTTACCCACAGCTCAACGCAATGGGCATAACCGTTGCACTCCTTGGACATCTGGGGAGTGCTCGCATTATATTGTGCTGACAGAATCATTTCCTAAGGTGCCCCAGCTCTGCCCCGGTAGCGGGCCAAAGGGAGGGCTTGCTTGTTTTCCTCTCAGAGGATCTCATCTTGGGTGCTGGCGGACATCCCCACTTGTTATGATTTGGCTCATATTTCCCCAAGCCACATCACCGTGCGTTCTACCAGGGCTCAGGCTTCATCTGCCACCTTGCTGGCTCGTGTTTCTACCCGCGAGACCTGTCGCGAAGCTCCATTGGTCCTCGGTCCTTACCTTTGCTTCGCAGTATGCCCTGGTTCAGCAGTCAAGAGAGGCTGTAGCCTCTGGCTCGGCAGTTTTATTCTGCCACATTTCACTCCGACCCCACCGCCTTTGTAAGGCTTGGGATTCACCTAACTGGAATGGATATGAGCAATCACTCGAAGAAGAAAAGACGGTTACTCACCTTTGTAACTGTTGTTCTTCGAGATGTGTTGCTCATATCCATTCCGCACCCGCCCTCCTTCCCCACTGTCGGAGTAGCCGGCAAGAAGGAACTGAGGAGCGGGTGGGCCGGCAGGAGTATATATGGAGCGCCATGGTGGCGCCACTCTAGGGGGCGACCTGCCGGCCCACTGAGTTGCTAGGGTAAAAGTTTTCCGACGAATGTGCACGCGTGGCGCGTACACCTAACTGGAATGGATATGAGCAACACATCTCGAAGAACAACAGTTACAAAGGTGAGTAACCGTCTTTTACTCATCAATAACTAGTTTCTCCAACTAAGTTATATTCCCTCTAGACCAGTAATCTTAGGTAGAAATTACAAAATAAAATAATTCATAGAAATTGGAAAAGTAATTGTGAAATACAGATACAGACAAAAAAACAATACCTGCTTTTCAAAGATGGTCATGCACAACTGCATTCAGCATGGGTGTACTGTTTGAAATCAAAGTGATTTAAATAATTGATTTTAATCATGATTTAAATCAGCAAGCAGGAAACCTCAATTTAAATAATCAATTTTAATTGTGATTTGCATTTGTACTTCAGTTATTTTCCTGAAGAAAGGTTGATTCTCATTGGTTGGATTTGCAACTAAATATGGCCTTAGCACGCTAAATTTGGTGCTTCTTTTTGCTTACTAAAAAGGGAGCAGGGATAGCTCAGTGGCTTGAGCATTAGACTGCTAAACCCAGGGTTGTGAGTTCAGTCCTTGAAGGGGCCGCTTAGGAATCAGGGGCAAAAATTGGTCCTGCTGGTAAAGGCAGGGGGCTGGACTTGATGACCTTTCAAGCTCCCTTCCAGTTCTGAAAGATTGGTACAGCTCCAATTATTACCAGGACAATACACTATATTTATCTACATAATTTAAGAAATTATAGGGCTTAACATATATTAATAGAGAGTCTTAATGTTTACATATTTTATTATGTAGAAAATGGTGAGCAATACATTTCTTATTCACTAGATGATTATTTTTAACTTGTGATTTGTGGCAAGCTCTATTTGGATGGAAATTCAAATTATATTAAAAATGCAAAAACACAACATTTCAATTTGTTATGAAATAAAACTATCTTAAATGTGCTACATTTATCAAAATATGTTTTGCATTTAAAACTATTTGATTTATTAAATAATGGAATCATTAGCTGTAGATAGTGAATTGAACTGACTGTTTCTTATCACCTTTAAGATTTTAGAACTAGTAGATTTCATTCTCTCATATGTAAGACTAAGATTTAGTCACAGGTATTTCTAGTAAAAGTCATGGACAGGTCACTGGCAATAAACAAAAATTCATGGCCTGTGGCCTGTCCATGACTTATACTTGAAATACCCCTGACTAAAACTTAGCAACTCCTTGAGCGCCACTGCTCTGGGGGATCCTGGGACACTGCTGCTCCAAAAATCTATATTCCTGACACTGCTTTGGATGTAATATCAGCCACTATAGTAGGAGAAACACAAAATCCTAAATGTGTATTTTGCCAGGTAATTTCAGGTGTCATGCATAGAGAGGAGCATAATGTGGATCTTGTCTTTGGTAATGTGTGGGGACCGCGGGGTGGAGATTACACCTTTTTCAGACAGTGTCATCATCAGTGCAGAATTCTCTATGCTCTGCAGCTGGTGACTCAATTTGTCTAATGGCCGGTAGGACATTATGATATTTTTTCCTGACCTATTTATATGATGACTCTTAAGCATCTTCTCTTTATTCATCATCCTCATACGTAAACTTGGTTTACTGATGACTGTCAGAAGCAGAAATGTATGGCCAACAGGTTAGAGTACTGTCCTCAGAATTGCACTCACTCCAATGATTACAATAAACACTTTTCAAAGTTGTATGGCATCGTGATGCTAAAGATGAAGAATGCAGAAGCAATGGTGGAAGACAAGAAAGTTTTCTCCATATTTAGCATCATCATGTGTCATGGTATAATCCCCCACTCTGAACCTTAGCATCCAAAAGATGGGGTACCAGCATGAATTCCTCTAAGCTCAATTACCAGCTCAGTACTTGTAGCGCTGCCACCAACCAGGAATTCCAGTGCCTGGTACACTCTGGTCCCCCCAAAAACCTTGCCTGGGGACCCCCAAGACCCAGTCCCTCTGGATCTTAACACAAGGAAAGTAAACCCTTTCCCTCACCATTGCCTCTACCAGGCTTCCCCTCCCTGGGTTACCCTGGAAGATCACTGTGATTCAAACTCCTTGAATCTTAAAACAGAGAGGAAAATCCACCTTCCCCCTCCTTCTCTTTCCCCCTCCCAGACTCTCCCTGAGAGAGAACCTAACACAGAGAGAAATTAACCTTTCTCTCCCCCTTCCCTCCTTTCTCCCCACCAATTCCCTGGTGAATCCAGACCCAGTCCCCTGGGATCTCACACCAGAATAAAAAAAAACACAATCAGGTTCTTACACAAGAAAAGCTTTTAATTAAAGAAAGAAAAACAGTAAAAATTATCTTTGTAAATTTAAGCTGGAATATGTTACAGGGTCTTTCAGCTATAGACACTGGGAATACCCTCCCAGCCTAAGTATACAAGTATAAAGTAAAATCCTTTCAGCAAAATACAAATTTGAACTCCTTCCAGCCAAATATACATTTGCAAATAAAGAAAACAAACATAAGCCTAACTCGCCTTATCTACCTAGTACTTACTATTCTGAGCACAGAAGAGCCTGTATCAGAGAGATTGGAGAGAAACCTGGTTGCACGTCTGGTCGCTCTCAGAACCCAGAGAGAACAACCACCAAAAACTAACAGCACACACAAAAACTTCCCTCCCTCAAGATTTGAAAGTATCCTGTCATTTGATTGGTCCTCTGGTCAGGTGACAGCCAGGCTCACTGAACTTATTAACCCTTTACAGGCAAAAGAGACATGAAGTACTTCTGTTCTATTAACCCTTAACTATCTGTTTATGACACCATGCTTTGAACTTTAGCATCACACCTTTGAAAGCTCTTTACTGTAATAAGTTGGACTGTGCAGTTCTGCTGTTAGTGCTCTCTCTAGAGGAGTTGTAGCCAATTTAACTTCCTGAGGTTTTAGAGGTTATAGGAGAACATGGGTCTAATTGTATCATGCCAGTTGGATCTATATAGCTAAAACTGAATAAAAGAAGTATTAAGTAAAGTACTAGCTTCCCTCAAATGAGTACAGTACTCTGATGGTTCTTTCATGTGGGGTTCTGCAAGGTCTACCTTGATGCCTCTTTTTTCAAGGTTGGTGTAAGATATCACTGTGAGGAACTATAAGATAACTTGGGCTGCTTTCAGCTCAGTTTCTTAATTTCAACTAACCCAGGTGATGCGATGTGGGTGCTTTGTCAGTGCCTGATCCTGGCTGGGACTTGGATGGCAGAAATTTAACTGAAAGACAGTCTGAATAAAATAGAGGTGATGCTAATAGACTGGGGAAGAAGCTTAAAGGGATGGTCAAGTGATTCTTTCTCTCATGAGCAAGGACATGTCTCCTCCTCTGTCCTAGAAGCTCATAATTTAGGACTGATTTTAGGACCCCATCTGCTCTTGGATTCTAGGTGCTATTAGGGGCCAAGGCCAAAATCCACAAAGGACTTAGGCATTGCAACATCTAACTCAGGGATCAGCATCCTTTGGCACATGGCCTGCCGCGTCTGCAAGTTCAGCCGATTACAGCTCCTATTGGCCGCAGTTCGCCGCTCCAGGCCAATGGGGGCTGCGGGAACTTAAGAACATAAGAACGGCCATACTGGGTCAGACCAAAGGTCCATCTAGGCCAGTATCCTGTTTACTGACAGTGGCCAATGCCAGGTGCCCCAGAAGGAGTGAACCTAACAGGTAATGATCAAGTGATTTCCTGCCATCCATCTCCACCCTCTGACAAACAGAGGCTAGGGACACCATTCCTTACCCATCCTGGCTAATAGCCATTAATGGACTTAACCTCCATGTATTTATCCAGTTCTCTTTTAAACACTCTTATAGTTCTAGCCTTCACAACCTCCTCAGGCAAGGAGTTCCACAAGTTGACTGTGTGCTGTGTGAAGAAGAACTTCCTTTTATTTGTTTTAAACCTGCTACCCATTAATTTCATTTGGTGGCCCCTAGTTCTTATATTATGGGAATAAGTAAATAATTTTCCTTATTCACTTTCTCAACATCACTCCTGATTTTATATACCTCTATCATATCCCCCCTTAGTCTCCTCTTTTCCAAGCTGAAAAGTCCTGGCCTCTTTAATCTTTCCTCATATGGGACCCGTTCCAAACCTCTAATCATTTTAGTTGCCCGTCTCTGAACCTTTTCTAGTGCCAGTATATCTTTTCTGAGATGAGGAAACCACATCTGTATGCAGTATTCAAGATGTGGGTGTACCATCCATTTATATAAGGGCAATAATATATTCTCCGTCTTATTCTCTATCTCCTTTTTAATTATTCCTAACATCCTGTTTGCTTTTTTTGACCGCCTCTGCACACTGCATGGACATGTTCAGAGAACTATCCACGATGACTCCAAGATCTTTTTCCTGATTTGTTGTAGCTAAATTAGCCCCCATCATATTGTATGTATAGTTGGGGTTATTTTTTTCAATGTGCATTACTTTACATTTATCCACATTAAATTTCAGTTGCCATTTTGTTGCCCAACCACTTAGTTCTGTGAGATCTTTTTTGAAGTTCTTCACAGTCTGCTTTGGTCTTAACTATCTTGAGCAGTTTGGTATCATCTGCAAACTTTGCCACCTCACTTTTTATCCCTTTCTCCAGATCATTTATGAAGCGGCGTGGGCCGAGCATTAGCCTGGGACGGCAAACGGCGGCCAGTGGGAGCCTCAATCGGCTGAACTTGCGGAAGCAGCAGGTAAACAAATTGGCCAGGGTGTTTACCCTGGTGAGCCACATGCCAAAGGTTGCCGATCCCTGATCTAACTTTTAAGCACCTAGCCATCCAGTGGATGCCAGAGACTGAGTTAAGCACCTAGGCTCCTTATAAGATGCATTAGCAGAGATAAGTACCTAACAATGGGATCCACAAAGCCAGCACACTAGACAAGGAGCTGCCTAAGCTAATGAATACCAGACTCTGAGGAGAGGTGTGTGTCCTAAGCCCTATCTCTTTCATGGAGTCAGGTACAAGCTAATCCCATTTGGGATTCACAGCCATGAACCCTCACCTGTGTCAGGCACCAAACCCATCTCTTCCCAGAACAGCAGTGGCACACACATGCCTAACTCCATGCAAAATGGCCACATGGCGGTGAGTGAAGGAGAAAGTCTCCCTTATAACTTTTAATTCAGTGGTTAGGGAATTCACCCAGGATATGGGAGACTCTGGTTCAATTTCCTCCTCCGCCTGCAGAGAAGGGATTTGAAGATTGTTTTCTCACTTCTCAGGTGAGTACCCTAACCACTGGGCTCTGGGATATTTTAAAGTGGGTTTCTCTGTAAGGTGTTCCACTGGATATAAATAATTAAATATGCACTAGGCCAGAAAGAGAGTGAAAATGACCATAGTCCAGTCGTTAAGGGACGCATGTGTGAGGTAGGAAACCTACATTCAAATCTCTTCTTATCAGTCAGAGGGGGGAACTGAACCACAATTTCCCACATCCTGTGTAAGTACCCTATCCACCAGACTAAAGGTTATAGGAGAGGATAGGCCTTCCCCTACCCCATCCCCATTTTATGTGGGATTAGGCATGCTCTGTGACTGCCTGACAAACTGGGCCCTGCAGCTGAGATACATGAGGGAATTGTAGTGGAGTTTAGGCATGAGACCGGGCCGGGGCACCTACACTGAGGCATTGTGTGCATGCCCACCAGCAGTGACCTAGAGTCTACACTATGAAAAAAAAACTTGCAGAAGTGAATCTCAGAGTTTCAGCTTCAGTCGGATCAGAAATCTCCACACTGCTATTTTTTGCCCCATAATGCAAGCCCTGGTGAGCCCAAGTCAGTTGACCCAAGCTATGAGACTCACAGTCTTAGTTTTGTGGTGGTGGTTTTTTTTTGCTGTGAACGTGATTCCTTAGGCACCTAGAGGACTTTTATGGGGAAACATTTAGGTACCAAGAGATTTTAGGAGCCTCTAGAGTTAGGAAGCAGCTGAGCAGGTGCTTTGAGGATCTCAGTGGTGCCTATATTTTTGAGTTAGACAGGAATTAAAGGCCTAAATCCTTTTGTGGATCTGGACTAGAGAGAGAAAGTGTGTGTGTTTTAATCTGTGCCTGAACGAGTATTTGTCTTTTTTTGATTCCAGATTTGCCAAACCTATCCATGTTGTTATGACTTCTAGATTGTGGGAATGCCCTTGCCTGACTGTTAGTTGGAAAACCAGCTATACTATCTGTCCAAGAAATACACTGGCTTCTTGTTCATTTTACTTGGTTTAACAATTTTATTAATAACAGTTATGGTTGTGCATGCAAAAACATCATAGCTAAGTTTAGGGAGGCAATAGTCCCTCTCTATACAGCAAGATTACAGGGTATATAGAATAGAATGTACATATCTGAGCATAAGTACCACAGATATAAAAATGGAGGCACTTTTCAGAAGTGCAACAAAAATGTGAAGGATTGGAAGCTTAATTTCAGAGGAATGATTACAAGAACTATGTATAAATATAATATAGATAAATGAGATACATATTTACTAGTATTTGAAGGAGAAGAATTGATGAACCTATTACAAGAAGTATATTCAAAACAAGAAGTAATGGTAGGAAATTGAGCAAAGAAAACATTTATACCTAATATCGGGAACCACTGCTTACAAGTCTATTAAAACTAGATTGGGCACAGCACTCAATGAATAATTCTGCATTGTAAGGCCATGAATTGGATGCGCTAAAGGGTCTTTTTCATTTCTAATTACTGTGATTCTAAAATTCTCATTGAATCTGGATAACTGTGATTGCTTCATATAAAATAGTACATATTTTCTATTATCTCTGGAACAAATTTAGATATACTCTCTGGTTTAAAGCCCCCCCCCCCCAACACCACCACCAAAACTGACAGGTTTTCTGCTTCAACAGGATCAATCACAAATAGCAATTAAATTACTAATGGTTCTTTTCTCTTCTTGATGTATGTGGACAACTTCCATTAATGTTAATGAGATTTGCACACATACAATGAATAGAGAATAGCCTCCTAAGTGATGATACTTATATAAACCTCATTAAATAAAATGAAAGGGAAAGATAAAAGTTCCTTCCCTGTAGGTGAACATCCCCATAACAAAGCACTAGACAATGAAAAGTGGAGAATTATTCTGAAATGTAGGGAGACAGTCTACATGATCTAACAGGTCATTCCAGTCTCTAAGTATGAATAAGCTCTGCTGGCTAAAGAAGTTACCATTTGCCCACCAATCTGTGTTTCCTACTTTGTACATATTTTCTAACAAACTTATTTTACCCCTGTACTATGATTCATTATTATTTCTTTAGTGCCAAAATGTGCTTGGTGCTGTGCCATACACAAAAATAAAGACAGTTCTTCCAGAAAACAGCTTATATTCTAAAAAAGACAGGTTTCACTAGGAAACCCAGAAGCGGGAAAAATCTTAATTAATGTCTACAGAGCAAAATAAAACAAAATAAAATAAAATTTAAAAAACCATTTCAGAAAGTCTTAGAGCATGGGGTCAACACGCTGATTGTTTTCAATTTCCACACCCACTCCCACCCCTCATTCTATCCCATAATTACCTGTAGGGTAGAAATGGGTTTTTATTTTATTAGCCTATATTCATATGGTTGAAATGTATTGGAAATCTTAATGAATAATATCTGCTTCATTTTCCCTTGTCTACTACCTAGGATAGTACTTTGGAGAACTTAGAGCATGTCTTCACTAGCAACGTGGCTGTGTAGTCATGGCCCAGCGGTGGGAGAGCTCCCAGAGCTATAAAAAAACCCACCTTCACGAGGGGGATAGCTACCAGTATTGGTGCACTGTCTACACTGCCACTTTACAGTGCTGAAACTTGCAGCGCTCAGGGGTGTGTTTTTTCACACCCCTGAGTGAGAAAGTTGCAGTACTGTAAAGTGGCAGTGTAGACAATGCCTTAGGACCATGCAATAGGGAAAGCAAACACAATGCTTAAATGCAAATTCCAATTGACATTACCAGGTCGATTTATCTTATCTCAACCTAATTATACAGGTCAAAACTTATGTCCATCAATAAAAGTAAGTGCTTCCTCTGGGAAAGTTGAGTTGGTGCAATAATAATTTGTAATCAAATTACAAAAATAAAAGACCAAGCAAAGAACACTCTCAGAAATGGTACTGAATAACTCCTGGACCATGCTGATTACCTTCAACTCATTGATTTCAGTGGCGTTGAAGATACCCATCACCTTGCAGAACTGGCATCAAAATATGTAATATCTTTTAAGGTGAGGAATTTCAGTACCTCTTTGAAGTTTAATTTCAGGGATGTCTTCAAATTTTGCAATACTATATATTTTGTGCATAATTTCCCCTAAGATACTATTGCATTTTGGTTTACAATGCATTTGAAAAGATTTTTCAACACATCATGCTGCGTCAGTAAAATATATGCCAAGATCTGCAAGCATAAACTTACATTTGCAAGTGACACCTTTTCATGGACTGTAAAGAGTACAGAGCTTAAATTTACAAAATATAAGGAGACTGCCTCCAATCTCTAAGAAATAAAAATCTGACTTCTAAATTGCTGCTCGAGTTCTCATTAGCCAAACTCATGAGCATCTTCCCTGAGTTTAAACTAAATTCCATTTTTACATCTGTCATACTCTGTATCATATTGAACTACAAAGATTCACTTTATTTTACATTTTTAAATGCTGACTGTAATCGTTGTAAAGTTAGTTTTCACATTTCCATTAAAGCAGTTGTGTTCTTCTGGCCATAAAAAGGTTGAATAATACAACTAGCCTCTGATGGTGTTGTGTATCTGTGCAATCCATGTTGCCACAGATTTTGTCTTTGAGAGGAGGACGTAGAGAGCAATCAAGCTAAAAAGCGGACAGCTGTAGTCCTTAGCGAAAAGGGGGTGGGGTGCAGCAGCAGAAACAGCAGCTTTATTCCCCATGGAAAATTACAATGTTTGACAGGAAACTCTAGGGGCGACTTTAATAACTTTGAGATCACTGTTTCTCATATTTTTAAAAAATGATTAGGGGTATGGAACAGCTTCCAGATGAAGCGAGATTAATAAGCCTGGGACTTTTTAGCTTGGAAAAGAGAAGACTAAGGGCAGGCTATGATACAGGTCTATAAAATCATGACTGGTGTGGAGAGAGTAAATAAGGAAGTGTTATTTATGCCTGCTCATAACACAAGAACTAGGGATCACCACATGAAATTATTAGGCAGCAGGTTTAAAACAAACGAAAGGAAGTATTTCTTCACACAATGTACGGTCAACCTGGGGAATTCCTTGCCAGGGGATGTTGTGAAGGCCAAGACTATAACAGGGTTCAAAAAAGAACAAGATAAATTCCTGGAGGATAGGTCCATCAATGACTATTAGCCAGGATGGGCAGGGATGGTGTCCCTAGCCTCTGTTTGCCAGAAGCTGGGAATGGGCGACAGGGGATGGATCACCTGATGATTTCCTGTTCTGTTCATGCCCTCTGAAGCACCTGGCATTGGCCACTGTCAGTAGACAGGATACTGGGCTAAATGGACCTTTGGTCTGACCCAGTTTGGCCATTCTTATATTTTCTTTACAATAATTTTTTGAAAGCTAAAGTTTTGTATTATGCAAACTTGTTTCCCTCCAGCACATATGTACACAGATTTGATTTGTTTTTATTCAATCTGGAAAAGGCCCTTTGAAGCAGTTGTCTTTTTGGCCGGGGGGGGGGGGGGCAGGGACTAAAAAAACAGCGATAACAAATGATGGCTTTAGGAAAAAGACTAAAGGCACCTAAATAAAAGTGCCCCCCTCCCCCGAGTTAGTGGGACGCATTGTGGAGCCTGGAGCTGAGGAGAGGAGCCAGGAAATGGCTGGAAAGGAAACACTGGGACCGGAAGGTGGCGGAGGGGCCCCGGAGCGGATGGGGGTCGGGGCCAGGAGGTGATTTCCTCCCCCACCCCCCCCCGGTGAGCTGCTCGGGACAGGCGGGGACCGGGGGGGGGGCCCTGCGCGCCCACCCTCCCCCCGCGCCCCGCCGGGTACCGGCCACTGCTGCGCGAGGTCGGTTCAGCTAGCGGCGACTGTGCGTCCCGTTGCTATAGTAACCCGCAGCCTAGGGGTGGGGGCTGAGGGGGCGGGGCTTATAGGAAGGAAGATGCAGAGATGGGGCGGTGTCTCCTGGCTGGGAGCTGGGGGGGCTGAGGGGGGTGTCTGTGAGAGGTGTCTCCCGGCTGGGGGCTGAGGAGGGGGGTCCGGGGAGGTGTCTCCCGGCTGGGGGCTGAGGAGGGGGGTCCGGGGAGGTGTCTCGCGGCTGGGGGCTGAGGAGGGGGGTCCGGGGAGGTGTCTCCCGGCTGGGGGCTGTGGTGGGGAGCTGTCTCCCTGCTGGGGGTTGAGGGGGAGAGGTCCCAGTAAGGTGTCTCCTGTCTGGGAGCTGGGGGGGCTGAGGGGGTGTCTGTGAGAGGTGTCTCCTGGCTGGGGGCTGAGGAGGGGAGCTGTCTCCCTGCTGGGGGTTGAGGGGGAGAGGTCCCAGTAAGGTGTCTCCTGTCTGGGAGCTGGGGGGGCTGAGGGGGTGTCTGTGAGAGGTGTCTCCTGGCTGGGGGCTGAGGAGGGGGGTCCTGGGGAGGTGTCTCCTGGCTGGGGACTGCGGTGGGGAGCTGTCTCCCTGCTAGGGGTTGAGGGGGAGAGGTCCCAGTGAGGTGTCTCCTGGCTGGGAGCTGGGGGGGCTGAGGGGGGTGTCTGTGAGAGGTGTCTCCCGGCTGGGGGCTGAGGAGAGGGGTCCACGGGAGGTGTCTCCCGGCTGGGGGCTGAGGAGGGGGGTCCGGGGAGGTGTCTCCCGGCTGGGGGCTGAGGAGAGGAGGGGTCCAGGGGAGGTGTCTCCCGGCTGGGGGCTGTGGAGGGGAGGGGTCCGGGGAGGTGTCTCCTGGCTGGGGGCTGAAGAGAGGGGTCCAGGGGAGGTGTCTCGCGGCTGGGGCTGAGGAGAGGAGGGGTCCAGGGGAGGTGTCTCGCGGCTGGGGGCTGTGGAGGGGAGGGGTCCGGGGAGGTGTCTCCTGGCTGGGGGCTGAGGAGGGGAGCTGTCTCCCTGCTGGGGGTTGAGGGGGAGAGGTCCCAGTGAGGTGTCTCCTGGCTGGGAGCTGGGGGAGCTGAGGGGGGTGTCTGTGAGAGGTGTCTCCTGGCTGGCGGCTGAGGAGAGGGGTCCAGGGGATGTGTCTCCTGGCTGGGGGCTGAGGAGAGGGGTCCTGGGGAGGTGTCTCCTGGCTGGGGGCTGAGGAGAGGGGTCCTGGGGAGGTGTCTCCTGGCTGGGGGCTGAGGAGGGTAGCTGTCTCCCTGCTAGGGGTTGAGGGGGAGAGGTCCCAGTGAGGTGTCTCCTGTCTGGGAGCTGGGGGGGCTGAGGGGAGTGTCTGTGAGAGGTGTCTCCCGGCTGGGGGCTGTGGAGGGGAAGGGTCCGGGGAGGTGTCTCCTGGCAGGGGGCTGAGGAGAGGGGTCCAGGGGAGGTGTCTCCTGGCTGGGGGCTGAGGAGGGGAGCTGTCTCCCTGCTGGGGGCTGAGGGGGAGATGTCCTATTGAGGTGTCTCCTGGCTGGGAGCTGGGCGGGGGGTTATCTGTGAGAGGTGTCTCCTGGCTGCGGAGGGGACGTCCAGGGTAGCAGGTGTCTCCTGGCTGGGGGCTGAGGAGGCGGATCTGGGGGAGGTGTCTCCTAGCTGGGGTCTGAAGGGTGTATGTGTCTGAGGGAGGTATATTCAGCTGGAAACTGAAGAGGGGGAGGTCCAGGGGTGGGTACAGAAGTTTCCTTCTGGCTAGGGTGCAGAATGGGAGCCAATGGCTGTGGGGAACTGAGGAAAATGAGATCTTTCCTGGGTTGGGGCTGCTGCTCCAGGTGAAGACAGGAGCAGAACTGCCCCCATTTTCCCTCAGAGGGCAGTGGTTCACCAGCCCCACAGGTGGCTCATCTTACTCATGCCCTCCACAAATGAGGGCCCCCTTCCGTAAGGAGCTAGATGCCATCAGCCCATTGGGCATCCTCACCTGTCAGGATTGGACCATAGATTGTACTGTTTACCCCAGAATGAAAATATTGTAGGAAGGGAACAGGGATGGGGGATTGACACGGCAGATACCGACTATATCTTGAATATAATGGTGCTATTGGCAGAGAAGACATTTCTTAGCTTATATTAGTGCTCCTTCTTGAAGAGCAGTCCTAAACACCAAAGGGAATTCACCTGGAATACAAAGATGACTAATATATATTTTGTGCCTGTGGGAGAGGAAAGGTAGACCAGTAAATGGGACACATAGGACTTCAGAGACCAAGAGTTGTTTCCCTGCTCTGCCACAGATATCCTTTGTAACCTTGGGTAAGTTGTCTTCCTGATCCTCAGTTCTTTGTAAAAAGGAAGTTAGTAGAACTTTCTAGGGGGTTGTGAGTATAAATACATTAAAAGATTAAGAGGTGCTCAAACACCATGTTAATGGGGGCTTTACCAGGCACCTAGATAAGTAGTTGCAAATTATAAACTCTAGGGCTGAAAGAGAGCTTGACCTCATGGTCATCTAGTCCATCTTCCCATTCTGAAGCAGGACACATACACCTAGAAAGACCAGCCCTGACAGCCTGTTCTTAAAAACATCCAACAATGGGGATTCTTCATGATCACTTTGTTAGTCTATTCCAGTACTTAACTATCCTTAAGTTTTTTTTAATACCATAGAATATCAGAGTTGGAAGGGACCTCAGGAGGTCATCCAATCCCCTGCTCAAAGCAGGCCTAATCCCTAGACAGATTTTTGCTCCAGATCCCTAAATGGCCCTCAAGGATTGGGCTCACAATCCTGGGTTTAGCAGGCCAATGTTCAAGCCACTGAGCTATCCCTCCCCCTGTAGATTTATCTAGGATAAATCTCCCTTGCTGCAGATTAAGCCCATTTCAGTACTTGTCCTACCTTCAGTAGACATAGAGAACAATTAATCAGCACCATCTTTGTAACACCCCATAAACTATTCAAAGACTTATGTCCCGGTGGCTGCTCAGGTGGTCCCCAGGGCCAACTGTCCAGGGCTACTCGAGCAGTAGCCAATGTGGCTGGCCCCAGGGCAGCTCCAGCAGCAGTCGATATGACTGGCTGTGGGGCTTCCCAAGCGGCTGGCTGCAGAGCAGCTCCAGCAGTGTCCGGTGTGGCTGTCCCTGGGGCCATCTGAGTAGCTCTCCCTTTTCTCAGTCTTCTTTTCTCAAGACTTAACACGCCGTGTTCTTTAACCTTTCCTCAGAGGTCATATTTTCTAAGTCATTTTTGTTGCTCTCCTCTGGAATCGCTCCAATTTGTCCACATCTTTCCTAAAGTGTGGCACCCAAAATTGGACAGTTCTCCAGCCAAGGCCTGACCAATTCCAAGTAAAGCAGAAAAATTTCCTCCCATGACTTACATACAACACTCTTGTTCATGCACCCCAGAACAATATTTGCCATTTTTGCAACTGCATCATATTTTTGGCTCATATTAAGTTTTGATCCATTACAACCCCAGATCTTTTTCTGCAGTATTACTGCCTAGCCAGTTATTTCCAATTTTGTATTTGTGCATTTGATTTTTTTGCCTTCTGAAGTGTAGTCCTTTGCACTTGTCTTCATTAAATTTCATCTTGTTGATTTCCAGTTCTCCAATTTATCAATGTCCTTTTGAATTCTAATGCTGTCCTCCAAAGTGCTTACAACCCCTCCCAGCTGGGTGTCATCCATAAATTTTATAAGCATACTCTCAGCTCCCTTATCCCAATCATTAATGAAAATATTTACTAGTGCAAAACACCTCTAAATAATGTCCTCCCAGTTTGATAATGAACTATTAATAACTAAAGCTACAATTTAGTCTGGGTATCTTTAATAAAAGTCATGGACAGGTCACGGGCAATAAACAAAAATTCATGGCCCATGACCGGTCCATAACTTTTACTATAAATGACTAAATCTTAGCTGAGGGGCACTGCTGCTCTGAGGCACCCTGGGGGCCACTGCTGGGGGGGCACTGCTGGGGAGGGCTGGGAGACTGCTGCTGTATGGGGTGCCCCCAAGGGGCCGCTGCTCTGGGGAGCACCCCAGGGCCAGCGGCAACAGTTGCCGGGAGGCACCAAGCAGTAGCTGCTCCGGCCACCCCCTGGGGCTGCCTCCCCTTCCCCTGCTGCTCCGGCCGTCCCCAGGACCACTGCTAGGGGCCACAGAGCTGCTCTCAATGCCCCTGGGACCGCTGCTCAGGTGGTCTCCAGGGCCAACTGCACCGGCGGCTGCTCAGGTGGTCCCCAGAGCCAACTGTCCAGGGCCTCCCGAGCAGTAGCCAATGTGGCTGGCCCCGGTGCAGCTCCAGCAGCAGTCGATACGACTGCCTGTGGGGCTTCCCAAGCAGCTGGCTGCAGAGCAGCTCCAGCAGTGGCCGGTGTGGCTGTCCCTGGGGCCGGCTGAGTTGTTCTCCCTGAGGCCAGCTGCTTGGGTGACCCTGGGGCCAGCCGCGCGGGCCACTGCAGAAGTCACAGAGGTCACAGAAAGTGACAGAATCTGTAACTTCCGCGACCTCCGTGACAGACATGGAGCCCTATTAATAACTACTCTGAATACACTTTTTCAACCAGTTGTGCATTCACTGTCATACTTTGGGATGCAATCCAGAGAAGTAAGGGGTTGTGTGTCACCACTGGACCTGCAACCCTGGGTTCCTTACAATGCTTTGCTGATTTAGGTCACAGCATGGGTCGCTCGTAGTCAGCCTGCAACTGTGCAGGTCACACCCTGACAGGGCCGGCCCACAACATTTTGGCACCTGAGGTGGGGAGCTCAAATGACGCCCCCATGCTTCCTCGCTTGGACCAAAACTTTGAAAGACCTCAATTCTGCCTTCTTCCTGTTCTGCTCCTCTCCTGGTACTTCTCTGTTACCTAACCCAGTAAAGGAGAACTAACAACTTAAAATGCCTTGTTCAAAAATTTTAAGTAACACTTAACTTTCAAACACCTGAACAGCAAATGTAACTTTTCTTGTCTGCATAGTAAATATTGGCATTTGTATCTGTTTGAATAATCAAAGTGTGCTTTCCATGCCATCTTGGTTGCAAAGATTTGAACTGCTTCCTGAAGGTCCACAGTCTGGGCCAGCTCTATTGAGATGATTGCAAGGCCGACCAGCCTCTCCTGTGTCATTGTGGAGTGTAGATGTGTTTTTATTAACATCAGCTTGGAGAAGCTGTGTTCTCCACTGGCAACTGTTACAGGAAGTGTTAGAAGTATGCACAGAGCAACAAAAGCATTTGGAAAGAGGGTGGTCATCTTATTTGTGCATATATATTCCACAACAACCTTTGGAGTTGATTCTGCTGAAATGTATCTTGAAAGAGCTTTCAGTTCATCACATAAATCACTCGCATCAATATTGCGCATGTCATCATGTGTCAACATTGTCTTGAGTGTCCTGCATTGCTGGTGTAGGTCTTCTTCAGGTATAGTGAGGAGGTTTGAAATATCATACAACATCCCAAATATATTGCTGTGTTCTTTGAGCTTCAGCTGACTGTATTGCACAATCTAACACCTGGTTAAAGAATTCAACTTTGAATTGTTGTTTGGGGTCTCTTACGGGATTATCCCATGCGTCGTG
Source organism: Gopherus evgoodei (assembly GCF_007399415.2). NCBI lineage: Eukaryota > Metazoa > Chordata > Testudines > Testudinidae > Gopherus > Gopherus evgoodei. Next base: position 33,528,687 of record NC_044322.1, read on the forward strand.
ATCAAAATGTCGTCTTCTTCGGTGACTCTTGTATTCTTGAATGGGCAGGAAAATAGCTTCTGTGTGAAGTTCTTCTGCCAACTTCTGTGCAGTCTTCAGAATGTTGTGAAATCCCTCATCTGACCGGTAAGACTGTAGGTATGACTTTGCTTTGTCCAGTTGTTCCATTGCTCCAGACATATCAAGGTCAACACCTTGGAGTATCTCGCTTACAACATTTATTTCAAACAGTATGTCATGCCACAACACTAAGCAACACAGAAATTTGAAGTTATGTATGTTTCTGGTGATTTCATTTCCCTCTGCCACTGTTCTCCCAACAATAGTTCCTGTCATAGAATTATCCTCCATAATGGCAACTGTGGCATCATGTGTCTTCCCAATTTGGTGTTTGATAGGTTTTATCACCTCCACTTGACTTTCACATCATGTGGCACTTAGTGGTTTCAGTGTCAGAGAGGATGTTCCCAGACGTTGCTTCAAAATCTGCCATCAATGAGTTGATGCAGAGAAAAATACAGAGATGCTTTGAATTACATTGAAAAATTCAGCAGCCTCACTAGAATCTGATGCTACATCACTGATCACCAAGTTCAATGAATGAGAACTGCATGGGACAAAAAAAGCTCAAGGGATTAACTCTCGGATCCATGTCTGCACTCCTCTGTTCTTTCCTCTCACGTTGGCACCATTATCGTAGCCCTGATCTCTCATGTCAGCTAGCACAATTCCTGTATCTTCCAGCTTTTTAAGAAGCACATTTGTCATACCAGCTCCTGTAGTATCATCAATGTCAATAAATTCTAGAAAATGCTCTCTGACAGTCACCATTGCAGGGGCATTTTCACTAGGTTCTGTTGTTGTTACAAAACGCACCATTAAAGTAATTTGTTCCGTATGGCTGATATCAGGTGTGCAGTCCAGAATAACAGAGTAATATCTTGCTGACTTCAGATTTGCTGCAATCTTCTGCTTGACTTTTGTTGCCAGTAACTGGATGATCTCATTTTGAATTGTTTTTCCAAGGTAGTGTTGTGTGTACATTTCTTGGGTGGTGACTCTTCCTAGATGCTCCTGGAGTACACCATCAAACTCAGCCATCAGCTCCACAGTTTTAAGGAAGTTTCCATTGTTTGGCACATACAGCTGATCTGAAGTGCCACGCAGTGCTAGGTTTTGGGTAGGAAACATTTTCACAACGGCAATGAGCCTTTTCAGAACATTTGCCAGTAAAGAGACTCTGATGCAATCTTCTCTTGATGCTGATCATCTATGGTGGCCTTTGTTCCTGTGGAATCCAATGTGTCTGGAACATTGGACGGGAAGAGTTTGCAACAAAAACAGTATGCAGCATTCTGGGTTTTTGAGTAAGCCATGGCCTCTCCAATTTGTCACCATTGGGGATTTCATGCAAGTAATGTGTTGGATGGAAACTTCTATTTTCATTGTCTTTGGGGAACATGATGTTTTTCACTTGCTGTGGCCCATGCACTACAAAGAAGTCCCTCAGGCTACTGCTCAAGTGGGTCCAGAGTCCTGGATCATCTAGACTTAAGGAACTAAACTCAGCAGCAGCTGTTTCTTGTGCCTTCACCACACTCTTCTCTGATCTACACTTTTCTTACATCCATTTGAGATGGAGATATGGATGCTGCAGGAGCTGCCAGGTCACCTACACTCTGACTAACTGGAAGATCAGGCATCTCCTCACCACTCACATCCTCGCTGGGGCCGGAAGGTTCACCGTGAACATTTGTGTCTATGTATCTCAGAAGAGCTCCTTTCTGCTTAGATAGAAAAGCTTGCTTTGCTTTCTTTCTTTTTCTGAATTCTGCCCCAGAAGGGCGTTTTCTTCTTTCACTCATGACTGCTGTTCTGTGCCAGCTATAGTGGCTCTCAACACTCAGTTGAAGGGGAAAAATAAGCAGGCTGGTAGCAGGGCCTGAGTGAGGGAAGATATCAGCGTCTTAAGGGCCTAACTGGCTCCTACTGCTTCATTGACTGCCTGTTCTCAAGTGCGTTCAGGGAAGCAGCAGGAAACAGGAAGCTTCCTAAGAAGCTGGTGTTAATCAGTCCAGGCTCGTGGGAGTGCTAGAGAGGTACATAAGAGGCTCCTCCTCCTCTCTCTCCCTGCAGCTCCTGCTACTTTGTTATTCCCTCTCACCTTTTCTCCTGCCTGCCTGTTATGTCTCTTGTGCCCTCCTTCCTCCAGCACAGCATTCCACCATCTCTGTGCATCTAGAGCAGAGAAAATACATATGCACCAGCAGCAGACACAATTTTCTACACTCTGGGTCTTAATGGCACCCCCCCACAGTCTGGCACCTCAGGTGGCTGCCTCAGTTCGCCCCATGGTAAGGCCAGCCCTGCATTCTGAGTGTATATGTGCTAGACAGCTCTGACCCCAGCAGCCTGTCTAGAGCTCCACACCCCCACTCTGGCTTCCACCAGCCTTGGTTACAGCCAGCAAGGTGACCCCAACATGATCCCATTCCTGGATTTTCCCCAAACCATATGCCATGAAGCGTCCAGTCCTCACCTGGACCACTCAGAGAAATAATAAGCTTGTTGCTCCTTTAAAGAAACAAAAGCACATTACAGCTTATTAACTGGGGTTAAACCATCCTTCCCTTCAAACACAGCATTAAGTCGGTTTATAGTGAAAATAAAACAAATGTATTAACAAAATATACATAAGACTAAGTGAGTTCAAGTATGAGCAATGAAGACACAAAGAGTTACAAGTAAAACAAAACAAAATATACTTTCTAGTAGCTAAGACTAAACTAGCTACGGTCTTTGTTCTACCAAGATTTCTTACTAATCTTTCTTTTTTCCAACCATGGCTGACTTTCTCTCAGTTAAGACTTTCCATAGAAGCACAAAGGACTGGTTTCCCTTGTCTTCATAGATGAAATATACTTGCCTAAGCAGGTTTCTTACTTACATCCAGTTGCCAGAGACTTCAGCTTTCCCTTGGTTGAAAGACCCATCTTTCTCAGCTTTCAAGTGCTCTGTTCCCTTGTGTCTGTCTAGTGATGGATCCATAGATGGTTTCTGTCTTTCTTATATCTTCCAAAGTTCAATGGCCTTATTTTAAGAGGCAGGGTGACTTCACTCTGTTTTTCTCTTCCTGTGGATTTCACTCTTCCTGTGGATTTCCTGTTACCTTGCATGTAAGTGGGGCTTCCATTGTTTTGATTCCACCATGCTTAATTTAAAGGGGAGACAAGTAATTAGCTGCAATATTTTCTCCTGTCTGGGAGAGACCAGTTTCTCCCTTTGTATGGACACAGACTGTAAAGTCTAATATCAATGAGGATTCATAATTCCTTATATAATGTTAATACATACCTTTTACAATGATATTAATCATTAGTGTGTCATAGGTTTTCATAAAACACCTCACTTGATAAACTTTTATAATACAGTAAGATTATATGCAGTCAATAGATTCAGTTGCTTATCACGTGAGGTTCAGACCCCCTGTCTTTATATCCCAGATAAGTTTCTCTTCCCAGCTGGAAGCTGTTTCCTCCCTGACTTGTTAACATGATCTTCATTGTCTCTGCCTGACGACCGGGCTGGGCAGAGACACAAACACATTCCTTTGTCGAGGGCAGACCTATTCTCCTCATGGTATGCCTGGATTAAATACATTTTAGTTATAATTTCAGCATGTATCCATAACTTAATACACATTGCATACATACATCACACAAGAATATGAATGATCAAGGAGTTATTAGTTTTCCAATGACATACTACATGATACCTTTTAGATCCAGATTATACCCATAGGGAGTTGGGGTATGCTGAATTGTTTAGGTCAGCTGAAACTCAGTGAAACCCTTCCCCTCTGGCACTGGGATGCTCTTAGGATCACACCCATGTTATAGTAATTTCATCTAGCCCACATTGTGATGGGTTGGACCCCTTAGGAAGCCACCTGATGTTCTGAGATAGCACTGAGTCTACCTGTTCTGCCAGCAAGGGCCCCCTTTAACTTGTCTTGCTGAGCCAGGCTCTTAAAACCTCCTCTAACACACAAACAGGCAGGGCCACACCCAGCTGCAGATCAGCTCTGAGAAGACTCAGTTTAAGGGACCTGCTCCAGCACTCAGCTGTCCACCTCCCTTGGAGTGCAGACCCAAAGATATATTATGAAATTCGCCCCCTCACTCAATGGAGAGTGGAGAGAGGTGTGTACATTTCTTACCTCCTCCCCAGTTAGAAATTACAGAAACTGGGTTTAATAATAAAACAAATTTTATTAACTATAAAAGGCAGATTTTAATTGGTAAAGGGGGTAAACAAACAGAACAAAGATTACTAAGCAAATGAAATCAAACACCCAAACTAAGCTAGTTTCACTAAAGAAATTGGTTACAAATAGTACTTCTCACCCTAGATATTCTTGCAGGAATTTTGAAACGTTTCTGTGGTTTAGAGGTCCAGTGGTTTAGAGGTCCAGTTATATTCCTTTTCAGACTGGACCTCTCTTTCAGTCTGGACTACTCTCTAGCGTTCCCTTTTGCTGTCTTCTTCTTGGGCAGACAGGCCATGGAGAGGAGGAGTCCTGTTTGCCTTCCTCCCCACCTTTAAATAGGATTTACATAAGGCAGGAATCCTTTGTTTCCCAAACTTGACCCCTCTTTCCCTCATAGTGGAAAGTTACAAGAAGTCCCAGGTACTGTTTTAGTATCAGCTGACAAGACCACCTGATCCTGTAGTATCACAGCTTCCATAAGTCAGTGGCAGTATGGAGCATCCACAGGAAGGCCAAGCTTTTCACAGTCCATTGTCCTCGCTAATGGGCCATTTGCCCTGTCTGGGTTTTCCATTGTTGTACCTGAAGTGTTAGCAGTGGGCATCACCCAAAGTAGCATAGTTGAACTACAGATACGTAGCCAATATTCCTAACTTCAGATACAGAAATGATACAGGCATACAAATTGGATAATCGCATTCAGTAAATCATAACCTTTCAAGTGATATCTCATATAAGCCATCTTGCATAAAGTATATCTCAGTTATGTCATATTCATATCATAAGCATATTTTCATAAGGGATATGAAATACAGCACACACATTTCCCTAGTTTGCTTATGAGAAACTCATGTGGGACTGCATCAAAATCTTTACTAAAATTAAGTTATACTGGGTGTACTTCTTCCTCACATCCACTAGGCCAGTAACCCTGTTAAAGAAATAAATTACATTGGTTTGGCATGATTTGTTCTTAACCAATCCGTTTTGTATATTATTTATCACTCTGTTGTCCTCTAGGTGTTTGCAAATCGATTGTTTAAGAACATGTTCCAGTAGTTTTCCGGGCATAAAATTTAGGCTGACTAGTCTATAATTCCCTGGATTCTCTTGTTCCTCTCTTTAAAAATAGATACTTTGTTTGCCCTTCTCCAGTTCTCTGGAGTCCTCTCTCAGTCTTCCTTCAGGTCTCGAAGATAATCACGCTAATGATTCCAAGATTTCTTCAGTTAGTTTCTTAAGTATCTCATGGTGAATTTCCTCAGGTGCTGCTGACTTGAATACATCAAATTTAGCTAAATATTCTCTAACCTTCCCCATTGTTGTTAATATTGTGTTAAGTATCTAGTCAGAATGTACCTTGTGAAGACTGAAGCAAAATACTCATTAAACACCTCAGCTTTCTTGTTGTCATCCATTATCATCTTTCACTCCCAGCTAAGTAGTGGACCTACATTTTTCTTTGTCTTCTCTTGCTCCTAACATACTTATAGAAACTCTTCTTATTGTCTTTTATGTCCCTTGCTAGGAGCCTTAGCCTTTCTGATTTTCTCCCTACATCTTGTGCTATACTTTTGTACTCGTCCTCAGCAAGTTGTCCATGTTTCCACTTTCGATAGGATTTCTTTTTGATTTTCCGGTCATTAAAGATCTCCTGATGCAACTGTATTGGCCTCTTACTATTCTTCCTTCCTTTTCTTCTCACTAGGATAGTTTGCTCTTATGCTGTTAATATTGTCTCTTTGAGAAACTGCCAGCTCTTCTGAATTATTTTGTCCCTTGGATTCTCTTCTGATGGGAACCTACCTACCTACCAGTTTTCTGAGTTTGTTAAAGACTACTTTTTTGAAATCCATTAGCCTTATTCTGCTTCTCTCACTCCTTCCTTTCCTTGGAACCATAAAGCATATCATTTTATGATCACTTTCATCCAAGTTGCTTTGCTCCTTCAAATTCACAACCACTTCCTCACTGTTATTCAGAATCAAGTCTAAAATGACTGTCTCCCTGTTTACGTCACCCACCTTCTGAAACAAGAAGTCCCCAACACATTCTAAGAACCTTTTGGAAATATTATGTTTTGCTGTATTACTTTTCCAATAGATGTCTTGGTAGTTGAAGTCCTCCAATACTCTCATGCTTTGTGTTTTGGATATTTCTGTTATTTGTTCTAGAAATGCCTCATTTGCCTCCTTCTCTTGATTTGGAGGTCCATAGTAGACCCCTATCATGACATCGCACCAGTTTTTTTTCCCCTTTTATCTTCACCCAGGAATTTTTCAGCTGGTCTGTCTCTCACCTGCTCAAGGATCTCAGAACAAGAGTACATTCTTGATGAGGTGCATTAAGATTTATGGGGGGCCCTGGGCAAAAATAACTTTTGAGCCCCCCACACCCCATTGCCATGGGGCCCCACCCTCTGCTCCTCATCTCCCCCAGAGCCCCACCCCTTAGCTAGGCCAGAAGCTGGGGCAAGAGCTGCAGCACCTTCTCAGGCAGACAAGTCACTGCGTTGAGCCCAAGAGAGCCGGAACCTTTGTAAAAGTGTGTGGGGAGGGGGGGCAAGGCCAAAGTGGCAGAGGAATCCCCCCATCACCTCTGGACCCCACTGCCTCCCCCACTCATTTTCCCGAGCTCCCTTTCATAGTCTCAAAGCCCAGGCCTATCCCACTCCTTGCCTCTTGACCACAGTGCTCCCCTGACCACAGTGCCCACCCATTAGGCCGGCCCTGTGTTCACCTTATTTCCAGACTCAACTGCCTTCATGGATTGGCATCAGGATCCCTGCTTCAAAGTTCTTACAATCTAGTACAGATAGCCAAAAGAGTTCAGAAGACACACTACAGCAGGTACCAGAATGAGTCTGAGGTTTTCATTTTATTCAAATTAGGTCTTTCCTCGGGTTTTCGACAATTTGGTAGTGCAGTACTATCAGTGTTTTAGAATTATGACTCAGAACATGTTGTGCTTTGCTATTTCCATTAACAAATAGAGTCCGCCTCCTGTCCTGGATCACAAATATAGACTAAGAAAACAAGCTATTACAAGAGCTCATAGTTGGCCTAACTTGTGTAGATAATATGGATCTCTGAGCTATAACATTTCATGCACCTGTTTCAGTGGGAAAATAGCTGACATTCTACCCTAGCAGAGGATTATTTTAATCAGGCAGAGACCAAATATGAGGACACATCTTGAATTTGGAGGTGTGGCTGACAGGGATGACATGTTCCAGTCTGCCTATGTAGTTTAATTGGAACCCATGGCAACAAAATGTTCCAGTATAGGATGTACAATCTTGATAAGAGTAAAGTTACAACTTTAAGATGAAAGACCTCTGAACTTCTGTTAACCAAGTGTTGGCAATATTGCTAACAGTTAAAAATCTGACAAATCACAGAGTGTGTTGTTAAGTTTAGGTCTTAGCTCAATACATTTCCCCCTGGTCTGGGAGCATGTGAGAGGTTGTGACTCACATTCAGAGCTGACACTTCTACAAGCAAGCAGAACATGCTTAGGACAGGATAGGGTTTAGTAATTGTTTTGAGTGGGTGACTGTCAATGGCTATAGGTACAATATTTTTTGGCTTTTCTAGCACAGTGGGCTCTGCTCTGTAGTAATACTCTCCAGCTAACTCAGAGGTGGTTTGATGAGTTCCTACGGGAACTAAATGAGTCCTCTTCAGCTGGATGGGCAAGTCCAGCCAATGGAAGGTTCTTGGGAAGCAGAAAGCAAAAGCGATCCAAAGACATCTCTTCAAAAGAAATAATTTCTCATATGTAGGCAGTGAATCCAGTCTGAAGAAACTCAAAAAATACAACAACTGCATGTGTATAGCTTTTGTAGAGTATAAAAGACAGATTAAGTGGAAATAGATGCAGTACTGTACACCATGGAAGGATGTGAAGTAGAAAAAACTATATTTATATTTCCTCCCTCCCTTTTTCCTTATACTATTGGAAGATGGACTGAAGTGGAAATTAATTTCCACCAGTATTTTATTTAAAAAATTACATCTTTTTGAGCCTGATCCTACTCCTATTTAAGTTAATGTCATCTTAGTATAGATCTTCCTTTACTCTATTATTGTATAATCTGGTTTTGCTTGTGGGGGTGCTATTGGGTGTTAATTATGACTGAATCATAGAAACTAGTCCAACCCCCTGCTCAAAGCAGGACCAACCCCAACTAAATCATCCCAGCCAGGGCTTTGTCAAGCCAGGCCTTAAAAACCTCTAAGGATGGAGATTCCACCATGGCCCTAGGTAACCCATTTCAATGGGTTACCTAGGGACAATGAAATAGATTTTCCTAATAACCAACTTAGACCTCCCTCACTGCAATTTGAGACCATTGCTCCCTGTTCTATCATCTGCCACCACTGAGAACAGCCTAGCTCCATCCTCTTTGGAACCTCACCGTCAGGTAGTTGAAGGCTGCTATCAAATCCCCTCTCACTCTTCTCTTCTGCAGACTAAATAAGCGCAGTTCCTTCAGCCTCTCATCATAAGTCATGTGCCCCAGCCCCCTAATCATTTTCGTTGCCCTCCACTGGACTGTCTCGAATTTGTCCACATCCTTTCTGTGGTAGGGGGCCCAAAACTTGATGCAATACTCCAGATGTGGCATCACCAGTGCTGAATAGAAGGGAATAATCACTTCTCTCGATCTGCTGGCAATGCTCCTAATAATGCAGCCCAATATGCCATTAGCCTTCTTGGCAACAACAAAGTGCACACTGTTGACTCATATCCAGATTCTCCTCCACTGCAATCCACAGGTCCTTTTCTGCAGAATATTAGCAATAGTAACCCTTCCTCATATCATGCCATGTGTCATCCTGAATCATTTGTTTGTTAAGAAGCACAAAACATAAAACACTTTACAAAGAAATTCTGACGCATATAATACAATGACAATAAGCTAATGAGAGGGAAATGAACAAGCGGGGAGGTTAGGCAAAGAGATACTGTCTCACTGAATCTTGTCAGAAAGAGATTCAAAATCTCTGAATAAAAAAAGAGGGCACAAAAGTACAAAAAACTAAAGGTATTCAAAATCTTGAGATGACACTACTGTTTGGTTTGAAAGAGCAAAGAACTTCAAAACAATTATCAAAGAGCTGAATGCAATTAATATGTTAAGAATGTAAAGTATCAGTGCCAAAAATTCTGTTTGATTTCAGGCCAAAAGTACACCAACTCCCAAGTGAAAACAGCTTTTTGAAATAAGCCCTCACATCTATTTGTGTCAAACTAACACTTATTAGAGGAAATAGATTTTGGTCAATTTTGTATTCAGTTGAAAACTAAAGATAATAAAAAATGTAACTTATTATACAAGTATATAGATATAAAGATAATATAAATGGATGCTTTGGTGCAAAGTGCTACCTGGTCCCCCAGTGAACAAATGATTATCTCCATTGAAGCTATAAAGCCAGATTCTCTCTTGTGACTGAGCTCTGCTAACTGAAGTGAAATGGGGTGAGAGGGAGCTGGTGTTGGCTTTCTGATCCTCAGACTGCTGGTGCTGAGGCCAGCGCCACTATCTAATGCCAGCAGTGGGTTGCCTTATGCCAGGGGAATGCCCGACTGACTACTTATGGCCAGAATCTGGTTGGTAACTTTGCTCTGGGTCCCAACTGAAAATCTGGCCAACTAGTCAGCAAGGACTGTTCCAGTGTTAGTGGTTACTGGAGAAAGGAAACAAAATCTCTCTGGCCTGTGGTTCAGTACAAACCTAAGACCACCTTTCCTAAAGCAATTTTCCTCCTAAAGCCTCCTCAATCAAGCAGACACTCTGAGGCCTTTGGGCACTATCAGAATATATTTATTACTAATAGTATGCATTTGTTTATTAGAAGAGGAAACGGGGGATCGAGTTATCCTTTTCTTATTGGGGGCCAAGTAGCACAATGTACTTTGGCACAAATTCCTAAAGTAGCAAAATGATAAGCTTTAAAAATATATAAAAATGAAATCTGATCTTGTGTAATTATTTCTCAAGTTGTATGTACATATTTAACTGGTTTAATTATCTTTTCTCTTCTTCTGTAGAGTTGGGAATTCTTTGAAAAGCAGATTTCCTTGCACTTTTTACACTGACAGCCTGATTTTCAGTGGTGCAGAGCACCTGAAGCTTTCATTCACTTTAGTGGAAGCTGGTGTTGCTCAGCATGTCTGAAAATCAGATCCTAGATTGGCCAAGTTAACTTGGCTCAGCGGGTTTATTATTAAGCATATATCATTTGAAAGTATTTATGAATTAATTTTGTGCTTGTGGATGTAAGGGGCTAACAACTGGCAGGAGCAATGCAAGTATCTCCTTACAACTATGTCAATTCTGCATATTGCCGCTTTTGTGAAACATCATTGCCATTCTGATCCTGGGCCTCTCATGACAATTAATAGGGTGGGGATTCGGGCCATAATCTTACAATGTGCTGTGCAGCTTCAACTCTCTTAAAGCCAGTGAGTGTTGAGGTTGCTTAGTGAACCCAGATGATGCTCAGTACTTACTAGGTTCTGGCCCAGTAAGAGCCTTCAAACTGACTTTTCACTTGTCAGTAACCAGTGGTTGTATTTTAACTCAGTTTTTCACCAGCTGAACTCATTCATTAACCCACTTAGTTCTTCTGGAGTTGTTTTGCTTTATCTCAAACATGAACACATTGGTCCAATCCTGGTCCCAAGGAAGTCAAAGGGAGTCTTTCCACTGACTCTAATAGGACCTGGTGTCCTGTGAGTTTGTGTCAAAATTGATTCCAATTACAGGGCATGTAATAAGATAGTCCAGCAGACACTTAGGACAACTACACATGGTAACCTACTTTACAGAACCAGTTTGACAACTACTACACATTAGAACATGTCTTCAAAGCAGGGTGTAACCTACATTAATGAAAAATACAGCAAACACATTTAGTAATGTATCTGACCTGCTTGAGAGGTTTGGGAATGATCTTCTGTACCTACCAGAAGAAAATTTTTGATGTAGACAGTAAGATTGGTTTACTGTGCATAGATCTGCAGTTTTTCTGCACATATAAAGGGCCTGGTCCTAGAGGTGCTGGGCAACCACAACTTCCATTAGAGTAAATGAGATATGTGAGTGCTCAGTCCTTGGGCCCTACACTACATGCTTATAAAAAAAGACTGAAGAAGTCTTTCCGAAAGTCTAATGTATTTTCTGAGTAATATCTATAAATATGTAGAGCGGCCTATTATAACATCAGACATTTTTCTATTTATGTTTTTGTTACAGTATTATATGAAGCCTTATTTTTCCTCTGATATTTAACAAATATCAGTTCTTCGAGTGATTGCTCACATCCATTCCAGGTAGGTGTGCGCGCCGCGCATGCACGTTCGTCGGAAACTTTTTTACCCTAGCAACTCCAGTGGGCCGGCAGGTCGCCCCCTGGAGTGGCGCCGCCATGGCGCTCGATATATACCCTTGCCGGCCCACCCGCTCCTCAGTTCCTTCTTACTGCCGTGTCGGTCGTTGGAACTGTGGAGCGCGGCATAGCTGTCCTCCACGTCCCTAGCTCTTCTTGTTAACTACCGTTATTATTACAGTTGTTAGTTAGGTCGTTAAGTATAGTTAGTTAATTAGTTGTAGTGTACATAGTATTGTATATAGTTGTTCGCCGGTCTGGGCTGTAGCCCTTCCCAGCACCCGGCACCGGGCTCATGCCTGGTTCGCCGGGCTTTAAGCAGTGTGCACCCTGTAAAAAGCCTATGCCAACCAGCGACCCCCACGACGCGTGTCTGAAGTGCCTGGGGGAATCGCACAGGTCGGACAAGTGCCGCATTTGCAAGGCTTTTAAGCCCAGGACAAAGAAGGAGAGAGACCAGAGACTCAGGACTCTCCTAATGGAGGCGGCACTTGACCCGGCAGCTTCACAGGCCGTGATCTCAGCGCCGGCACCGGATCGCACCGGCACCGGGAAGACTCCCCAGCACCGACCTTCCCCGGCACCGGGTGCAGAGGCGAGACCGTCAATGTCTGCTACTCCAGCCAGGCAGACCCGAATGGAACGCCCGGCATCGACATCGGCCGTGGCGCTACCGGCACCATTGACTCCGGGCCCGGTGGGTCTGTTGAGTCCGGTGCCGCCAAGCTCCCCCATAAGATCTGGGGGTTGAGCTATTGGTCCCATCCACTCCGGAGACCTTCGCCTCGGCACGGGACCTTATCGCCCTAACTGAGTCTACTCAGCCGCCACCCCCGGTACCTCCGGTGCGGGTAGCATCTAGGGGCAAGCCCATGATGACGGCACCGTCTCGGGACTCGCGCTCGCGATCCAGGTCCCGACGCCACGGTCGCTCGAGATCCCGCCGCCACTCGCAGTCCCAGCACCGCTCCCCTCGGCGGTACCGGTCGCACTCGCGGCACTGATCGACCTCCAGACGGTCGCGGTCTGACTCCAGCCGTCGATACCGGCACCGTGACTCTAGGAGCCAGTCTCGCCGTCACTCACCGCGCCGGTCGACCTCCCGGCACCGAGCTGGTGGCAGGTCCCGGTCGACCTCCCGGCACCGCGTCGGTGGCAGGTCCCGGTCCCGATCCCGGCACCGAAGCAGCGGCCGGTACCGATCCAGGTCCCGGCACCGAGACAGAACACGGTCCCGATCCCGGCGCCGCTATGACTCCCGGTACCGATCCCCGGCACCGAGAAGATCTTCGGGGCCGAACCACGCAGACCCTTATCAGCCGGGGTCGGCCCCGCCATGGCCTTCTAGGCAGCCGTCGGTGTCGTCTCAAGCGGACAGCGTGTATGCGCTGGGCACCGACAGGCAGGCGGCGTTGTTTCAGGACCCTCCGCAACAGGACCAGGGTCCGCAGCAGTGGGGGTTTTGGACCCCCTGGGCATACCATCAAGCCCAGGGCCCCCAACAGCTTCCTGCTAGGCCTGCAACGGCGGAGCACAGGGTGCCAGAGGCTTCGTTGTCTTGCCCCCCTCCCTCCCCAGATGGAGAGGAAGGATCGAAGCAGCAAGACCCTGCTCTTGCTCCTGAGACAGAGGCGAGGGCTGAGGGGGACCCCCCACTGGACACTTTCTTGCCGGGGGTCTCCTCATCCTCCTCCCCCGACGAAGCGGTGGCTGGCACCTCCTCCAGTAGCCCTCCTCCGCTGGATCTCAGGGCGCACCAAGACCTCCTTAGGCGAGTAGCTCAGAATCTGAGCCTGCAAGCCGAGGAGGTCTCTGAGATCGAGGACCCTATCGTCACCATCCTCTCATCTGATGCCCCCACCAGGGTCGCCCTACCCTTCATTAGGACGATCCAGGCCAACGCCAATACAATCTGGCAGTCACCGGCCTCCATCCCCCCTATGGCGAGGGGCGTCAAGAGGAAGTACATGGCCCCCTCCAAGGGCTACGAGTACCTCCACGTCCACCCGACACCGTGTTACCTGGTGGTGCAGTCGGTGAACGAGAGGGAGCGCCACGGACAGGAAGCTCTAGCCCCCAAATCCAAGGAGGCCAGACGTATGGACCTCCTCGGCCGTAAGGTCTATTCGGCTGGGGCCCTTCAGCTCAGGGTTTCAAATCAACAAGCCCTGCTCAGCAGATATGCTTTTAACTCGTGGGTGGCAGCGGACAAATTCAAAGAGCTGCTGCCACAGGAGGCCCGCCAAGAATTTGCGGCCATTCTGGACGAGGGCAAGAAGGTTGCACGAACTTCGTTGCAAGCTTCTTTGGACGCTGCAGACTCGGCTGCCCGCACCCTCGCCTCGGGGGTAACGATGCGCCGTATCTCCTGGCTTCAGGTCTCTGGCCTTCCACCGGAGCTCCAATACACCATCCAGGACCTCCCGTTCGAAGGCCAGGGCCTGTTTTCAGAGAAGACAGGCCCCAGACTTAAAAGTCTCAAAGACAATCTGGTCATTATGTGCTCCCTCGGGATGCACACGCCGGGAACGCAGCGCAGACCCTTCCGGCCACAGCAGCAACAGCAGCGCAGGTCATACCCCCAGTTCCGCCAACGGCAGGACCTCAATAGGCGCCGTGGCAGGAATGGAAGGCGTAGGCATTCGGGGAACCAGGGCGGGCAGAATCAAAGCTCCTCTCAGCCCCCGCCTGGGCCCAAGCCTTTGTTTTGAAGGTGCGTCCGAGGGCGCAGTAACAGTCTTCCCCACGGATCCTTCCCCCCCGTTTTCCAACCGCCTTTCGTTTTTCCTCACGGCGTGGACCCAAATAACATCGGACCGCTGGGTCTTATGCACGGTGCAGACGGGATACCGCCTGCAGTTTATATAATTTCCTCCTTCCCGCCCCCCTTCCTCGTCCCTCTTCAGGGACCCCTCTCACGAGCAATTCCTTCGACAAGAGGTACAGACGCTCCTCAACAAAGGAGCTATACAGGCGGTTCCGGAAAATGAGAAAGGCAAGGGGTTTTATTCCCGCTATTTTCTGATCCCCAAGGCCAAGGGAGGCCTCAGGCCTATCCTTGACCTGCGAGAGCTCAACAAATACCTAGTGAAGTTGAAGTTCGCATGGTATCCCTGGGGACCATTATCCCATCCCTGGATCCGGGAGACTGGTACGCCGCCCTCGACATGCAGGACGCTTATTTTCACATTGCCATTTGGCCACACCACAGACGTTTCCTTCGATTCGTGGTGGGCCGCCTTCACTACCAATTTGCAGTCCTCCCATTTGGCCTTTCTACGGCCCCGAGGGTATTCACAAAATGCATGGCAGTCGTTGTGGCACATCTTCGGCGCAGTCGTATCCACGTGTTCCCTTACCTAGACGATTGGTTAATTCGGGGCATGTCAGAACTACAGGTTTGCAGCCACGTCCGCAGGATCACCGGCCTGTTTGCTACCTTGGGCCTCATGATCAACATAGACAAGTCCACCCTGCTCCCCACGCAGAGGGTGGAGTTCATCGGGGCCGTCCTGGACTCCACCGGGGCCAGGGCTCTTCTGCTGTTACCGAGGTTCCAGGCGTTGTCGGCGATCGTTCAGCGATTGCGGGCAGCCCCCTTGACATCCATACGGACATGTCTAACCCTGTTAGGCCACATGGCAGCATGCACATTTGTGACCGGTTACGCTCGGCTCCGCATGAGGCCCCTCCAGTTGTGGCTCATCGCACATTACTGGCCGGCAAGGCAACCGCTAGACATGCTGATCACAATCCCCCAGGGGGTGTTAGATTCTCTCGGCTGGTGGTTAGACCAGTCCGTAGTGTGTGCGGGGCTCCCTTTCCACCCACCTCAGCCTTCGGTGTCCCTAACAACGGATGCCTCAGATCTCGGCTGGGGGGCCCACCTGGGAACCCTGAGAACACAGGGCCTGTGGTCCCCGCAGGAGGTGAAGCTGCACATCAACATGCGGGAGTTGAGAGCGGTCCGCCTTGCTTGTCAAACGTTCTGTCACCAGCTTCGAGGTCGTTGTGTCACGGTGTTTACCGACAAAGTACTATATCAACAAGCAGATGTCTTCGAGATGTGTTGCTCACATCCATTCCACACCCGCCCTCCTTCCCCACTGTCGGAGTAGCCGGCAAGAAGGAACTGAGGAGCGGGTGGGCCGGCAAGGGTATATATCGAGCGCCATGGCGGCGCCACTCCAGGGGGCGACCTGCCGGCCCTCTGGAGTTGCTAGGGTAAAAAAGTTTCTGACGAACGTGCACGCGCAGCGCGCACACCTACCTGGAATGGATGTGAGCAACACATCTCGAAGAACAACAGTTACAAAGGTGAGTAACCGTCTTATATGTTTCATGAGCTACAAAATATAGCAACAACTCCCATAAATTTTACCATCTGTATCTCAGAACAGATGTAGCAGGAAAACTCTTTTCTGCTTTGGATGCTAATTCAGCAAGGAGTTTAAGCATATATCTAACTTTAAGCATGTGACTAGTTCCATTGACTTCATTGGGACCGCTTACATGTCTGAATTAAGCATGTGCTTAAATTCCTTGCTAAACTGAGATCTGAGACAGTGTAAATAATTGTAAATTGAACTATAATGTAAAATAAAACCTACCCCCATGAGATACCCTTTTGTATTACTTTGACAATATACGTTTAATTCCTTGTCTCCTACTCTGCTATGGATTATGAACTACAGAAGTGTTGTGTATGTTGCATATATAATGTACATGCCTATCATGTAACATAAACCAGACTTAAAAATTAAATTATATTTAAAAAAAATAAATATTTCAACAAAACTGAATACAAAGAAGTTAGAACAGGCACAGTAGAGTATCATTAGAAAATCACTTGAAAAATGGAGGGCTCTCACTTGTCCCAGAACAGTATCAAATGCATGAACATATATATTTAATTTATTTATTTTTAATGCGACTATTGTGGTGACTAAAATTTTCCATAGGTATGTTGATGCACATAGTAGGGGCAGCAGCAAAGCTAACTAATCCATAAAACCTCACAATCCTGAAATGAAGAGATTGCTTCCTCAGGGATTGCCTATTTGCTCATTCCACCTCTTTGGTGATGTTGCCTATGGTAATCAGCTGCTTTCCACCAACTCATTTCTCTTAAGTCAATGAACTGTCATTCTGTGGTAACAACTTCCAGTCACTACAGACTTGGACTCAATTCAAACTGGCAACCTATAGTTGAAAGATACTTGCCCCATTACAGAGCCACTGGGCTATACAGCTGACCTTGATATAAGTGTTCATTTTGCTAGTAACTGTTTCTATGACTGGAATAGAAATATGACTACTGAAATGAATTGCCTTGCCAAAGAGCATTTATGCAGTAGTAGTTGCTACAGTCTCAATTAATTCTAGTAAGTTCTTCAGTACCATGTACAGTGTTAGTAATAGTATTTGTTAGCATAAATATCCTCTTTTTGATCCCTGGGAGGATTTTCATAGTCTGAAATAGCATTTTGCCCCAAAGGTACTTCTGTTCTTGCAAAGAATCTGAAGTAAT
The DNA here is from genome assembly GCF_007399415.2 of Gopherus evgoodei. NCBI lineage: Eukaryota > Metazoa > Chordata > Testudines > Testudinidae > Gopherus > Gopherus evgoodei. The sequence continues at coordinate 33,545,887 of NC_044322.1, forward strand.
TTGGAAATCATTCCAAAATAAATGCTCAGGATTAGTCTACATCTTCAATCTCTGTTATATGGATTTGAGCATTACACAATATTTATAAAGCACAGTGAAGTCACATCTATCTGATCTTTATCTGGATTAAGTCTCTGTTTTTATACAGAACCAAAAAATAAATTACCCATTACATGTGTCAGGTATCTTGGAGTTTCACCTACTTTCTCGTTTCAATTACAGGCAGCTCCTGAGTGGTGAGACTGGACTCCTCCTGCTGTGCGTCAAAGACTCAAGGGAGGTTTGACTGAATAAAGAGGAAAGTTTGTAGAAGGAAATAAGAATTAAAGTAGTTGATGCATGTGAGGGTTGGAATTGATCACTTAAGCTTCACAGATGTGAAATAGCCTTATGTAGCTGTTCACTAGTAGTGAGCAGTGTGTAGCAGTTGCTTCTTAGTGTAAAATAGAATGGGGATATTGATGTAATTTTGCCATGCTGGTGAAGCATATCTCATGTCTTGTCTACAATAAAAAGGGTATGTTGGTTTATACCCCAAACAAAATAAGCTATACCCGCAAAAGCAGTTTTTTGCCTGTATAACTGTATCTGCACTAGAGCTTTTGCTAGCATATACATATTGGTTAGGAGTGTGATTTTTTTTTATACTCCTAACCAACATAGCTGTGATGGCAATCTTTTAAGTATAGATCAAACCTCACTCAAAGCAACAATATTTGACTTTCTTTTCATAGGAACAATAGCAGCTTTGGTTTCTGTTCAGAGGAACTATGATCTTGATCTTCCAAGATACTGATTTGATAGCAGCCATCGTGGCTGTCACTGGGAATTGAATCTAGCACCTCTGGAGCTAAAAACACAAGTCTCCACAGCTTGTGTCACAGAGGTAGATGTTTTAGCTGATATATTTGCTGTGGATCACACATATGTTACGAGGGATGCATCATGCACACTGACCAGTGAGTTACACTGAGCACTCTCTCTGCTCTACAACTTAAGCACATTTTTAAATTCGAAGTACATGAGTAGTCCCAATGTCTACTTAAAATTAAAGCACGTTTACTTGCTTTGCTAGATCACAATAAGCATTCTCAGTACTTTACTAGGTTACGTCTATAGGATTCTCACATGTAAGAAAAGCTAAGTGTGTGCTTAAGCACTTGTGGAATCAGAGCCTGTTAGTGTAAATTCAGTTTAAGTTTTCTTTCGTATTGCTGGTGTAAAGCAGGAACTTCAGGATTTGTTGAGTTGCTGCTCTGATGACCGGGAAATTGCTGAGCGATGTTCAGTTGCCAAGTTGATGGCATTCGTCATGAATTCTCACTTAAAGTGGGCCACATGAAGGCTGCCATCTTCCACTCCAGTTTTACTCCAAACACCCCAGTTAGTCCAAAATACCTCAGTATGGGATTGTATCTGATTTCTATTTATGTTCTCTGTGCATTGCAGAAATACAGTACATTGCTACCAGTTTTTGCAATCTTTTAAAAGCCTACATTAAAATATCTTCACAACTCAGTGAGTTAATGTCACCAATACTACATATATGATTATTTTCTTTTGCCTGTTTATGTCTCAAACTTAATGATCATTTACATCTATTTGTTTGTTACAGTGATCCCACCTATCCAAGTGAATTATTTCACCTTCTCCTTCCATTTATTTGAACAGGAGCTGGCAGCAGTTCCACTTTTTGCTAATTTTTACCATATAATAAAGTGTGTGATGAGTTTTAACTTACACTATATTGCTACTTTGCAATTTCAAACTTTGACATTTGAACTGTATCAAAAGCTTTTACAAAAAAATACTAGAGGTGAGATATTTCACTGCCACCAGATTTTTTTTTTAAATGAATTCAACTGTGCTGTGTTTCTGAGCTTGGGTAAAAAAGTATCTAGAACTGGTGCCAAATTATATTTGAAATTCTAGAAATTTGAGGCATTGTACATAAATAAGTTTCTCAGTTTCCCTAGTCAGCAACATTACCTTTTCAAGAGTTCACTTCATGAGAAATTGATGGGAGCTCTGAAAACTGGACTATGCACTAGCAAGTCAATCTGATGTCTAAAATTATTTTTATGCTAAATACTCAGGATATTTAAGCAGACAACAGTGTATGCAACCTTTTGACAAGGGTGAAATGCATCCATATTTGGAGAAACCCATATAGCAGCCAAGAAACAAGTTTCAATTTGTGGGATTCCTTCTAGTCTTTTTTGGGGAACAGAGTTTCCCTAGGTCATCTCCTGCAGAATAGGCAGTGTGGGCCACTGGCTAGGGTACAGACCTGACAGTCAGGAGACCTGTGTTTTATTTCTGACTCTGCTCGTGACTTGATGTGTGACTTTGGCCAAGTTACTTTACTTCTCTATGCCCATTTCCCTTCCCCTCCTTAGTCTGTTGTCTATTTAGATTGTAAACCTTTCAAGTTTACACAACACAAACACTGTGTCTTTATGCAGCACCTAGCATTATAGGGACCCAGTCTTATGTGGGGTTTCCAGACACTATTATAATACAAATGAATTCTAATCTCCTTAACCTTGTAGATGTCCCAAGATCTGATACCCACAAAAGGGAAGAAAAGACGGTTACTTACCTTTGTAACTGTTGTTCTTAGAGATGTGTTGCTCATATCCATTCCAGTTAGGTGTATACGCGCCGCGTGCACGTTCGGAGAAACTTTTACCCTAGCAACCCAGACGGGTCGGCTGGGCGCCCCCTGGAGTGGCGCCGCCATGGCGCCCCATATATATCCCAGCCGACCCGGCCACCCTTCAGTTCCTTCTTGCCGGCTACTCCGACAGTGGGGAAGGAGGGTGGGTTTGGAATGGATACGAGCAACACATCTCGAAGAACAACAGTTACAAAGGTAAGTAACCGTCTTTTCTTCTTTGAGTGATTGCTCATATGCATTCCAGTTAGGTGATTCCCAAGCCTTACCTAGGCGGTGGGGTCGGAGCTTGATGTGGCAGTATTTAAGACTGCTACGCTGAAGGCCGCATCCTCTCTTGATTGTCTGACCAGCGCATAGTGCGCGGCGAATGTGTGGACCGACGATCAGGTCGCTGCACGGCATATCTCCTGCATAGGCACGTGCGCAAGGAAGGCCGCTGATGTCGCCTGAGCCCTCGTGGAATGTGCCGTGAGTTGGCCAGAGGGGACACGAGCTAAGTCGTAGCATGCGCGAATGCATGTATTTACCCAGGAGGAAATCCTCTGCGAGGATATAGGCTGCCCTCTCATTCGCTCTGCGATCGCCACAAACAGCTGAGGGGACTTCCGAAATGGCTTTGTTCTCTCGATGTAGAAAGCCAGCACTCTCCGTACATCTAAGGAGTGTAGCTGTTGCTCCCGCTGAGAAGCGTGTGGTCTCGGGAAGAAGATGGGGAGGAAGATGTCCTGGTTGGTGTGGAAGGTGGAAACCACCTTAGGGAGGAACGCCGGGTGGGGCCGCAGGTGTACCTTGTCTTTATGGAAAACGGTGTAGGACGGGTCCACTGTGAGAGCTCTCAGCTCGGAGACCCGCCTGGCCGATGTAATGGCCACCAGGAATGCCGTCTTCCGTGACAGGTACGTGAGAGAGCAAGTTGCCAGTGGCTCAAATGGTGGGAGCGTGAGTCTGTTCAGGACCAAGTTAAGGTCCCAGATAGGGGCAGGGCGGCGTGCTGTGGGGTATAGACATTCCAGGCCTTTAAGAAATCTGGAGACTAAGGGATGGGAGAATACGGAGTGACCCCCTTCCCCTGGCCGGAAGGCAGATATGGCCGCTAAGTGTACCTTAAGGAGGCAGTTGCCAGGCCCTGCTGCTTAAGGTACCAGAGGTAGTCCAGGACCGTGGACATCGGAGTCTGTGTAGGGATCACCCCTTGAGAAGCGCACCAGCAAGAGAAACGCTTCTACTTGGCCCTGTACGTTGAGCGAGTGGAGGGTTTCCTGCTGTTAAGGAGTATATGCTGGACCGGTGCGGAGCAACTGAGGTCCACTGTGCTCAGCCATGCAGGAGCCACGCCGTGAGGTGTAGCGCTCGTAGGTCCGGGTGACGAAGCGCGCCGTGATCCTGGGTAATCAGGTCTGGGTGGAGAGGAAGGGGAATTGGGTGGTCCACAGATAGGTTCAGCAAGGTGGTGAACCAGTGCTGTCTGGGCCACGCAGGTGCGATCAAGATCAGATGCGCTTTGTCCCTGCGCAGCTTCAACAGGACCTTGTGCACCAGAGGGAACGGAGGGAAGGCATACAGGAGGTGGTGGGCCCACGGCAGGAGAAATGCGTCCGAGATCGACCCCGGAGAGAGACCTTGGAAGGAGCAAAACTCCTGGGACTTCCTGTTGGACCTGGTTGCGAAGAGGTCTATGAGGGGAAATCCCCACCTCTGGAAGATGGAATGGATGATATCCGGTCTGATCGACCATTCGTGGCAGAGGAAGGATCTGCTGAGGCTGTCCCCGCCAGTGTGTTCTCGACCCCTGGGAGGAAGGATGCCACCAGGTCTATTGACCGGGCTATACAGAAGTCCCAGAGTCGAATGGCCTCCTGACATAGGGGAGACGAACGGGTCCCCCCCTGCTTGTTGATATAATACATGGCCGTTGTGTTGTCCGTGAGTACGGAAACACAGCGGCCTTGTAGGTGTCTTTGAAATGCCTGGCAGGTGAGGCGGACTGCCCTTAGCTCCCGGACCTTTATGTGGAGTGACAGCTCCTGGGGCGACCAGAGGCCCTGGGTGCGCAGGTCCCCTAAGTGGGCTCCCCACCCCAGGGATGACGCATCGGTTGCTAGAGTTACCGATGGTTGCTTTGAATGGAACGGCATGCCCGCACATACTAGAGATGGGGTCAGCCACCAGTCGAGGGAGCGGAGAGGGTCGCGGGGGATCATCACTAATACATCTGGTTGGTCCCTGCTCGGTCGAAATACTGAGTGAAGCCACCTTTGGAGGGGCCTCATTCTGAGTTTGGCATGCTTTGTCACGTAAGTGCAAGCGGCCATATGGCCGAGCAGTGTGAGGCAGGTTCGAGCCGAGGTGAGTGGGGAGGCTTGCAAGCTCCGGATAATCACCCCGATCACCTGGAAGCGAGGTTGAGGTAAGAAGGCCCTGGCTTGAACTGAGTCCAGGGTCGCGCCTATGAAGTCCAACCTCTGTGTGGGTATCAGGCTGGACTTCTCGGCATTGATAAGCAGGCCCAGCTGTGAAAAGAGGTCCGTAACGGCCTCGACATCCCGTCGCACCTGAGACTGGGAGGACCCTTTCAGGAGCCAGTCGTCGAGGTACGGGAAGACGTGGATTTTTCGCCGACGGAGGTGGGCAGCCACGACAGCCATGCACTTGGTGAACACCCTCGGGGCTGTCGAGAGGCCGAAGGGCAGAACTGCGAACTGGAAGTGCTGGTGTCTGATCGTGAAGCGGAGGTACTTCCTGTGTGGCGGAAAGATGGCGATATGGAAGTACGCGTCCTTCATGTCGACGGCGGCGTACCAGTCTCCAGGATCCAGGGATGGGATAATGGTTCCGAGGGAGATCATGCGGAACTTCAACTTGAGCATCCATTTGTTGAGGCCCCTTAGGTCTAGGATGGGTCTGAGACCTCCCTTGGATTTGGGAATCAGAAAATATCGGGAGTAGAATCCCTTGCCTCTCTCGGCTAGAGGTACTTCCTCTATAGCCCCCGCCGCCAAGAGGGAACGAACCTCCTGCAGGAGGGTTTGCTCGTGAGAGGGGTCCCTAAAGAGGGACCGGGAAGGGGGGCGGGAAGGGGGAGAGGAAGCAAATTGCAGATGGTAACCCTGCTTCACTGTGCGTAGCACCCAACGGTCTGACGTTAATCGGGACCACGCCGGGAGGAAGTGGAAGTGGGAGAGGCGGTTGGAGAAGGTAGGGGAAGGATCCTGTGTCGAGACTGGTAAGTCGTCCCCGGGCGCACCTTCAAAAGCCGGACTTGGGGCCCGGCTGCGGTTTGGAAGGCCCTTGGTTCTGGCCTCCCTGGGAGTTGGGTTGGCGTTTGCGTCCCCCCTGGCCACGCCGTCTATTGAGGTCCTGCCTCTGACGGGATGGGAAGTATGGGCGCCGTGCTTGGGGCCTGAAGGGTCTACGCTGGGTGGAAAGGGTATGCATCCCCAGCGAGCGAATGATGACTCGGTTGTCCTTTAAATTTTGTAATTTGGAGCCTGTCTTCTCCGAGAACAACCCTTTCCCGTCAAAGGGTAGGTCCTGGATTGTATACTGCAGTTCCGGGGGTAGTGTGGAGGCTTGAAGCCATGAGATGCGCCTCATGGTTATCCCGGACGCCAGGGTTCTGGCTGCCGAGTGAGCTGCGTCGAGGGAGGCCTGGAGGGAGGTCCTGGCCACCTTTTTACCCTCCTCCAGGAACGCGTTAAATTCTGGGCATGAGTCCTGGGGAAGCAGTTCGGCGAACTTTCCCACCTCCGTCCAGATGTTGTGGTTATAGCGTCCTAATAGGGCCTGCTGGTTGGCCACCCGGAGTTGCAAAGCCCCCGCCGAGTATACCTTGCGACCCATGAGGTCCATCCATTTTGCCTCCTTGGACTTGGGGGCCGGTGCCTGCTGGCCATGCCGCTCCCTGTCATTAACCGACTGGGCCACTAGGAGGAGGGTGAACATATAGGTACTCGTACCCCCAAGAGAGTACCATGTACTTCCTCTCCACCCCTTTAGCTGTCGGCGGGATGGAGGCTGGCGATTGCCATAGGTTCTCGGCAGTGGACTGAATGATCCTTATGAACGGGAGGGCTACCTGGGTAGGAGCATCGGCCGAGAGGATGCTCACTACCGGGTCCTCCACCTCTGCGACCTCCTCGACCGGGAGGTTGATATTAAGAGCCACTCGACGGAGGAGGTCCTGGTGGGCCTTGAGGTCTATCGGTGGAGGCCCCGATGCCGACGACCCGGCCACTGCCTCATCTGGTGAGGAAGAGGAGGAGGATACCCCGGGGATAAGGGTCTCCTGTACGGCCTCTTGCTCTTGACCCAGTTCCTGCTCCTGTTGTCCCGGGGAGTGCGTGGGCGACTGTCTGTCCGACTCAACCACCGGGGGGCGGGAAACAGTGGCCTCTGGTACCTGATGCTCTGAGGCGGTGGGACGTATCTGAGGCACGGGGGTGCCCTGGGCCTGATGGTAAGCCCAGGGTGTCCAAAAACCCCACTGTTGGGCACCCGAGTCCTGTGGTCGGGGGTCTTGGAACACCCCCAGCAGTGCCTCAGGGTCCTGGTCCCCATAGTAACTGCCTGCCTGGGAGGATGCCGACGTGCCCATTGATGGCCACGGTGGTGCTGCAAAAGTCGGTGCCGCGGTACCAACCGACCTCACACCTCTGGACAACGGTGACCGGTGCTGGCATCGGTGCTGGGATCGAGACCGGGACCTGCAACTGGCTCAATGCCGGGAGGTCGACTGGGATCGCGAGCGCCGTTGCCTAGATCTGCTCCTGGATGTGCGGCGCCCACCTCGGTGCCGAGAGCTGGAGCGGTGTCGGGAGTACCGAGTTGACCCTCGGGAAGCAGACTGGTGCCGGGAACCCGACCGGTGCCGAGAGCGTGAGCGGTACCGGGGTGATCGGTGCTGGGAGCTCGACCGGTGCTGGGAGTCTGAGCAGTGCCGAGGCGATCGGTGCCGGGATCGTGATCGATGCCTGGAGCCTGAGTGGCGCCTTGATGTGGAGCGTCCACGGGACCGTGATCTGGATCGGTGCCGGCCTGTTACACTGACCAAAGCTGGTCTGGTCAGGGTCGGTTTGCCCACAGAGCAGAGAACCCGCACCGGCGGTGCCGGGGGTAAGGGCATCAGTGCCTCGGTGATTGCAATTAGCTCCCTCGCCGCTGTGAATGTTTCCGGTGTAGAGGGAGAGGCGAGCTCCACCACGGTGTGTACCGGGGAGCTGCCAGGTGCCGGACTCAACGGCCCGCGCGGGGTCGGAGTCAACGGTACCGGCTTCGGCGGTGCCGCGGCAGGTATCGGTGCCGGGCGATCCACCTTCTGCGCAGGGTCTGACTGCGGGATGGCTGAAGGCGAGATAATCTGTGCCTTTGCAGCCTTTGGCCTCGGGGAGGGGGAGCGGCTCTGGGCTGGTTTCGGTGCCGGCTTCTTGGTGGTGGCACTCGGTGTGGCGGTGCTCTTGCTCACCGGCTGACTTGCGCTCGGTGCCGAGGGCAAGGGTGTCAGGACCGCTTCCATGAGGAGCTGTCGCAGTCTGATGTCCCACTCCTTCTTGGTCCTCGGCTTGAAGGACTTACAGATCGCGCACTTGGCTGATAAGTGCGACTCCCCTAGGCACTTCAAGCATGAGTCGTGGGGGGTCTCCCACGGGCATGGGCTTGTGACAAGCCGAGCACTGCTTGAAGCCCGATGAGCCGGGCATGGGCTCTGGCTCCCGGTGCGGGAGGAGGGGGGGGTACCCCGATCCCCTCGCTACCACTACTAACTAAACTAACACACTATATAACTTACTTACTAAGAACTATATATCTATATATGTACAATAACGACTATAACTACTATATATAACGGTAGCAAAACGAGCTGCTAGGGAGTGTGGAGGTCAGCGAAGCCGCGCTCCACAGTTCCAACGACCGACACGGGCGGTAAGAAGGAACTGAAGGGTGGCCGGGTCGGCTGGGATATATATGGGGCACTACGGCGGCGCCACTCCAAGGGGTGCCCAGCCGACCCATCTGGGTTGCTAGGGTAAAAGTTTCTCCAACGAACGTGCACGCGGCGCGTACACACCTAACTGGAATGCATATGAGCAATCACTCGAAGAAGAAGTATATGTATGAAGGCCTGGTGATCAGTGGAGTTGCATGGGGTGCAGGTGAATGCAAAATCTGATCTATTACATTTTTCCAGCCAAGGAAAAATGTGTTAGAATCATCATTGAGACTGACCAGGAAACTTTCACAAACTCAAAATGAACAAATACCCAGAGAATCAATACATTTTAAAGGAAGGTGTTCACTGTTGGTTCCACTGCACTTCCTTAGAAAAGTGAGGACTGGGTTAGCAGGAAAGCAAAAAGGACAAAGGGCTGATTCTTCTCTCACATTGACTTCAATGAGTTACGCTTGATTTACACCAATGATCTTTCACTGAAAATCAGGCCCTAAGAGACATTTTACCTTGAATTACTCTTGAGCAACTCCAGTGATGGCAGTGCAATGTACAATCAATATAACTGAAGGCAGAATCTAAACCAGAAAATGGAGAACTCTTTACTTTTAAGCATACAGGGCTTGAATTTCCTTTCCCATATTTTTAATCAGGGGTAACTATCAAAATAACTGGAGATAACTAGTGTAAGTGAAAGGAGAATCAGGCCCATAAAGGTGAGACAAAGATTCTCTCCATTTTTGAAGCTCTATCTGCAACTTTCTTGCACATGGATTATCTTAACTATGTGTTCTGTTACAGATGTTGGTTCATCTTACACACAAACACCGAACCATTTTTCCTTATTTCTTTTTAAGCAGTGCATATAATTAGTGCCTTTTCTCTTTAAAATATTACTATACATATAATGCTTTCTTTCCTTGTGCAGTAAATCTACAGCTAAACATTCATACCCAAATATTATTTGAGGGAGGGTCTAGGTCTTAAAAATCACACACATTCAACAATATTTGGTATAATCCCAAACAAAAGATTCTTTCTTGTTCATGACTTTTTAAAAAACATTCAGCTAAACAAAACTTTTCACTTCACCACAGAACACCTTTGTACATGCTGCCTACATAAATGAGCTGATGATAACCTAAGGTTTGGTCTGTTTAAAAAAATCAGGTTGGTTTCACTATGTAGATCAAGGATGTGAAAAAGCCACACCCCTGAGCAGCATAATTAAACCAACCTATGTCTCCATGTAGACTGCTCAAGGCCAACAAACAAAATACTTCCATCAGCCTAGTTACTGCCTCTCCGGGAGGTGGATTACCTCCCATCAGCCTAGGTAGCATCACTGAAACACTATAGTAGCGTAGCTGTGCCACTGTAGCATTTTAAGTGTAGGCAAGCCCTTTGTTTATGTAATACTCCTTTTCTTTATAATTTCTTTGTAAGCTCTGATAAATGAGCCGAGTTGGGGGCCGCACCACGCGGCCTGGCCCAGCTCCGGGACTCTGGCCAGGGCACTGGGTTGGGGGCCGGACCATGTGGCTTGGCTCCGCTCCGGCGCTCCAGCCAGGGCGTTGAGTCTGGGGCCTCACTACGTGGCTTGGCCCCGCTTCAGCTGGGGCGCTGGGTCTGGGACCGCATCATGCAGCTTGGCCCCGCTCCAGCCGGGGCACTGGGTAAGGGGCTGGACCACGTGGCTTAGCCCCACTCTGTCCAGAGCACTGGGCTGGGGGATGCACCACGTGGCTCGGCCCCACTCCGGCTGGGGCGCTGGGCTATGGGGAGGCACCATGCGGCACGGACCCGTTCCGGCGCTCTGGCCGGGGCACAGGGTCAGGGTCAGGGTCAGGGTCAGGGGCACGCAACTTGGCCCTGCTCCGGCGCTGTGGCTGGGGCACCCGAGCCTCTCCCCATGCCCCGACCCCTCGATCCCAGCCCACAGCACCCTCCTGCACCCCATACCTCTCATCCCCAGCCCCACCCCAGTGCCCACACTCCCAGTCAGAACCTGCACCCCTTCCCACACCCCTGCCTCAGCCCAGATCCCACTCCCATACTCCAAACCCCTTGGTGCCAGCCCAGAGCACTGTCCTACACCCCAAACTCCTCCTCCCCAGCCCCACCCCAGAGCCTGCACCCCTAACCAGATCCCTCATCCCCTCCCACACCCCAACCCCAATTTTGTGAGCATTCATGGTCCGCCATACAATTTCTATTCCCCGCTGTGGCCCTTGGGCCAAAACGTTTGCCCAGCCCTGCTCTATGGGGTCCCAATTCTTAAAGAAATCTTTCCTGACCCCCACTTCTGGCCCTCAACCAACCCCCCAAGCTTTCCAAGCTCATCATCAGACGCTTCCCACAGATCAGAATATATCAACTCAGAGCAGCACCAGACCCTACCAGAACAGATGTAAAACCTGCAGACACATCGTCACTGCTATAATGATCAACCCCTCCCCGCCCCCCGACAACTTTCATGATCCACAGGTCTCACACATGCCTATCACAATATGTGGTATACTTCATCCAGTGCACTAAATGCCTCAGTAACAACTATGTGGGTGAAACCAGATAATTAGGGCCCTACCAAATTCACAGCCATGAAAAATGCATTTCAGACCTTGAAATCTGGTCTTTTGTTTACTTTTACCCTATACTATACAGATTTCCTGGGGCAGACCAGCGGTTCTAAAATTGGGGGTCCTGACCCAGAAGTTGCAGGGGGGGTTGCGAGGTTATTTTAGGGGGGGTTGCAGTATTGCTACCTTTACTTCTGCTCTGCCTTCAGAGCTGGACAGCTGGAGATCGGCAGCTATTGGCCAGGCACCCAGCTCTGAAGGCAGCACCCCAACAGCAGCAGTGCAGAAGAAGAAAGGGTGGCAATACCATACCATGCCACCCTTACTTCTGTGCTGCTGCCTTCAGAGCTGGGTGGCTGGAGAGTGGTGGCTGCTGACTGAGGGCCCAGCTCTGCAGGTAGCAGTGCAGAAGAAAGGGCAGCAGTACCATACCATGCCATCCTTACTTCTGTGCTGCTGCTGGTGATGGCTCTGTCTTCCGAGCTGGGATCCCTGCCAGCAGCCATCACATTCTAGCTGCCCAGTGCTGCCACCACCAGCAGCAGAGAAGTAAGGGTATCAGTACCACAACCCCCCCTACAATAACCAGAATAAACTACAATCCTTTGGTGATCTTCCAGAAAACACCATCCTAGCCACTACGGATGTAGATGCTCTCTGCACCAACATTCCACACAAAGATGGACTACAAGCCATCAGGAATAGCATTCCCAATACCATCACAGCAAACCTGGTGGCTAAACTTTGTGACTTTGTCCTCACTCAACTATTTCATATTTGGGGACAATTTATACCTTCAAGTCAGAGGGATTGCTATGGGTACCCGCATGGCCCCTCAGTATGCCAACATTTTATGGCTGACTTAGAACAACGCTTCCTCAGCTCTCATCCCCTTACGCCTCTACTCTACTTGTGCTACACTGATGACATCTTTATCATCTGGACTCATGGGAAGGAGGCTCTTGAGGAATTCCACCAAGATTTCAACAAATTTCCACTCTACCATCAACCTCAGCCTGGACCAGTCCACACAAGAGGTCCACTTCAAAACATGGACTCCAACATGAATCTGCAGAACTGGAATTAATTTGCAAATTGGACATCATCGGATTAGGCCTGAATAAAGACTGGGAGTGGTTGGGTTGTTACAAAACCTAAGTTTAATTTCTCCAATACTAATTTCTCTGTACTGTTACTCACACCTTCTTGTCAACTGGGACCGGGATATCATACAGGAAGATCTGGACGACCTTGTAAACTGGAGTAATAGTAATAGGATGAAATTTAATAGTGAAAAGTGCAAGGTCATGCACTTAGGGATTAATAATAAGAACTTTAGATATAGATTGGGGATGCATCAGTTGGAAGCAACAGAGGAGGAGAAGGACCTTGGGGTATTGGTAGATCACAGGATGACTATGAGCCGCCAATGTGATATGGCCGTGAAAAAAGCTAATGCGGTTTTAGGATGCATCAGGCGAGGTATTTCCAGCAAAGATAAGGAGGTGTTAGTACCATTATATAAGGCGCTGGTGAGACCCCACCTGGAATACTGTGTGCAGTTCTGGTCTCCCATGTTTAAGAAGGATAAATTCAAACTGGAACAGGTTCAGAGACGGGCTACTAGGATGATCCGAGGAATGGAAAACCTGTCACATGAAAGGAGACTCAAAGAGCTTGGCTTGTTTAGTCTAGCCAAAAGAAGGCTGAGGGGGGATATGCTTGCTCTTTATAAATATATCAGAGGGATTAATATTAGGGAGGGAGAGGAATTACTTAAGCTTAGTACCAATGTAGATACAAGAATGAATGGGTATAAACTGGATTTGAAATTAGATGATGGTTTCTAACCATTAGAGGAGTGAAGTTCTGGAACAGCCTTCCAAGGGAAGTAGTGGGGGCAAAAGACATATCTGGCTTTAAGATTAAGCTTGATAAGTTTATGGAAAGGATGGTATGATGGGAGAGCCTAATTTTGGCAACTGATCTTTGATTATCGCCAGATAAGTATGCCCAGTGGTCGGTGATGGGATGTTGGATGGGATGGGATCTGAGTTACTGCAGAGAATTCTTTCCTGAGTGCTGGCTGGTGAGTCTTGCCCACATGCTCAGGGTTTAGCTGATCGACATATTTGGGGTCAGGAAGGAATTTTCCTCCAGGGCAGATTGGCAGAGGCCCTGGAGGGTTTTCACCTTCCCCTGCAGCGTGGGGCATGGGTCACTTGCTGGTGGATTCTCTGCAGCTTGAGGTCTTCAAACCACAATTTGAGAACTTCAATAACTCAGGCATAGGTTAGGGGTTTGTTATAGAAGTGGATGGGTAGGGTTCTGTGGCCTGCTTTGTGCAGGGGGTCGGACTAGATGATCACATTGGTCCCTTCTGACCCTAGAATCTATGAAAAACTGTCTGTAATGGGCCACTCTCTTACCACTTCAAAAGAGATTTTTCCTCCCTTGGTATCCTGCCATTAATTGATTTATCTTGTTAGACTGACCTCACACTTGGCAAAGCAACCCCCATCCTTTCATGTAATTATATCTGCTCCTGTATTTTTCATTTCATACATCTGATGAAATGGGTTCTAGTTCACGAAAGTTAATGCCCAAATACATTTGTTAGTCTCCAAGGTGCCACAAGGACTCCTCGTTGTTTCTACCTTGAATTGTCCTTAGACTATGTGGTAACTACTTATGCTAAACAATCTGCATTTATTTGAGATGCTTGGAGTACCGTTCCCAGACCCGAAGAAGAGGTCTGTGTGGCTCAAAAGCTTGTCTCTCTGACCAACAGAAGTTGGTCCAATAAAAGATATTACATCACCCACCTTGTCTCTCTATTATCCTGGGGCTGACACAGCTACAATTACACTTCATGGAACAAAGCCGTCATGGAACTGCAGAGAATAAGATTTGTTCAAATGAGTTTTAAAATCCAATTTCTAAATCACAAATTCATTCATGATCAAGATGCCATTATTTACTGCTCTATATTTCAAGAAAAGTTTTGAGACTAATAGATGCGGGGATAGGGAAAAATTTCCAACGTATGTGCCTAAAGTTAAGTGCTTAACTCCATATTTGGGGCATCTAAAATAAGTGACCAGATTTTCTGAGGTACTCACTGCCCTTACTTGAAAAATAAAATAAAATAATAATAATAATAATGAACCTGAATGGACTTCAATAGGCACTTCATATGATCAGCATTTATTAACAAAATCAGACCTCTTATTTAGGTGCCTGTTGGACTTTGAATTGATAAATCATGAAGTCTATCAAACAAACAAACTTGCCTCCAACAGTTAACACCAATGGTAGTTAATTTTACTCCCATTGACTTCAATGGAGCCAGGATTTAACCTTTGTGTAGTACTTCCTGTGTTAAGCAGAAAAAAGCCAAACACGTTTTGTGGTAAAGTCAAATGTCATGGTAGAATAAGTAGTGATGTTTTGTTTGAAATCGTGCCCACTGTTTTACACGTGAGCCTAATTCAGAGGTATTCAAAATATTGCACTAGAAGGGTAGACCCTCTAATACATATACAGAGCCTAAGAAATCCTATGCAATGTAAATAGTACAAATAGGTTTAAATGCTTATTTAACAATTCTTATAATGTACCAGGCCATATTTACCTATTTGGGATCATCCTGTGATCCTGCTAAATTAAAGGTGACATCTTCCTGGTTTGCAGGGGTTATTGTTGAGATTGCCGATCACTGCAATTAAAATTGCATAAAAGTACCAACAACAGAAATAAGAGGCTTCCCTTTACCATTTTCTTTTCTGTTAGGCTATGGCTGCACTGCACACCTTACAACGGCACGGCTGTGCCGCTGCAGCAGCACCTTTGTAAGGTTTGCTGTCTAGCTGTTCTTTATCGCTGCCCTTTACCACCTCCATTATTATCAGCACAAGAAAAAAAAAACTTTTGTAGTAATAATCAGGATGGCCCATTTCCAATCGTTGACAAGAAAGTGCGAGTAGCAGAGGGGGAAAAAATTAGCATGGGAAAGCAGTTTTACTTTGTGTAATGACCCATCCACTCCCAATCTTTATTCAGGACTAATTAAATGGTGTCAAGTTTGCAAATTAAGTCCAATTCTGCAGTTTCTCCTTGGAGTCTGTTTTAAGTTTTTTTGTTGGAGTAGTGCGACTTTGAGTTCTGTAATTGAGTGACCAGTGAGGCTGAAGTGTTCTCCAACTGGTTTTTTAATGTTATAATTCTTGACCTCTGATTTGTGTCCATTTATTCTTTTACGTAGAGACAGTCCGGTTTGGCCAATATACATGGCAGAGGGGCATTGCTGGCACATGATGGCATATATCACGTTGGTAGATGTGCAGGTGAACGAGCCTCTGATAGTGTGGCTGATTAATCACCCTTGTTACAGTTGGTATGGCAACACCCATTTCTTCACGTTCTCTGTGTATATATATTTTCCTACTGTATCTTCCACTGCATGCATCCAATGAAGTGGGTTTTAACCTACAAAAGCTTATGCTCAAATAAATTTGTTAGTCTCTAAGATGCCACAAGTATGCCTCGTTCTTTTTGCTGATACAGACTAACACGGCTACCACTCTGGAATCTTTTCCTACACAGACATTCACAGAGAAATTTCCCCCAAGCATATTGTTGTTATGAAGACCTTTCATTTTCGGATCTCTGTTCTGAAACATGAACAAAATTGTTGTTTCATCCATCAGGTATGACAATTTGTGGCTTAATTTCCCTTGATTAGCACAGTAATGTATTTTTTTTAATACTGATCAATGCAAATGAAAAGTAGATTGACAATGCTACATAAACATGCTAAACTCCACAAATCTTGATTCTGTCTGGTAAAGGGCATACTAGTCAGGTCATGCAGCATAGTACAGAAATGTAGAGTTTGATATGTTACCATGGAAGACAGACAATAGATGTGATGCACATGGAAAAGAAAGAAGCAGCAGAAACCTGATTTCAGGTATCTGGTTCAGCAGTGTAACCCCGTTTCTGGACTGGATGTAGGAAGCTTTATGACAGCAAATGAACGCCACACATTTTCTGGAGCCAAATTTGTTTAGCAGACTGAAATATATTTGTGGTTCTGTTTGGTTTCTAGGACTTATCTCCATGCCAAATAAAACTCAAACTATTTATTCCAGTGTAGAACTAAACCCTGGAAAGTGACTGGTAGTGCCAGATGTTTCATCTAAGGAAATGTAACGAATGATTGCAAGCAGAGCATCCAGAGTCCAGATGTTCCATGCTTGATAATCATTATTGTTCTAATTCAGAAGTTGTGAGTTTTGTGTTCTGAAGAAAGCATGCAACATCAGCGCTAAATGAACTGAATTGTTTATTTTATATATTTTCCCCTCCATTTTCTTGGTTCTGTATAGCAGATACAAATGTCTATGCCGTGTTTTGCTTTTTTCCATGTGCCTATATCAGAAAAATGAAAAAATAAATATTTGACAGTCAAACAAGAGCCACCCTGAAAATACCTTTTCACACATTCAGAACAGTTACATTTATCTGAGCTCCCGCCCCCTCCCTCAACAGCCAAAACCTCGCTCATATCTAAATTACGGTAATACACCATATTCCTCATGAGTCATTTTCCCAGTCACACACCAATTACCCAGTTGTTTTGACACCTTCCACAAATACTTTGACTAAATGGGGGCTGTACTATGCATTTAAGGTGCTTGACTCAGCAGGGGCAGGTTGTTTTGTGGGAAAGGGTTCACCTCTAATACATGGTAGGCCTCAGGACCCAATTTATTGTTCAAACACAGAAAGTCATGAGTTACATAAAAATAAAGTGATCCCTCCGACCACCACCACCAAGGTTTTCCCCCCCTTGCCTTTCTGAAAGAAGACAAACCCCTTCTTTAAATCCCCCGAGTCATTTGACAGACAAGTAGCCCTTAACACTTTCCTGGCCTTTTCACCCTATCAATGGTTCTAAAAATATTTACAATGTATTTCCCTCAAAAGACATTTGAGATGCACCAATTTTTAAAATACTGTACAACTAAAAAGATCATTACAATATATGTAAAAAGCCCAGACATTATACAAAGCCCAAATACTTTAGTGTCTGTAAAGAGTGGAGAGGGCATTTTGTTGATCTAGAAGACAGCACTGAAATATTTTTTCTATTCAAATCTAGCACTGGTAACTGTGGGTGGAGGGGTGCCGGAGTGGAGGGAAAAGGGGGACATGGAACAAAAGAAATTTTTCTTTCCCTTGGTAGCGTGATTAGAAATGGCAACTTTACATATTTCTCTTCTATGACCCTGCGTGCACTACAAATATAACCATGATTAATTAATTATAGTAGTGATACGAGTGTCCAAACCATGTTTTAAGATGTGGCTATTTTTGCCTGTGTGAATGGGGAAATTATTTGTAAACATGTTTGTATGTATCACTAGGCTAAAATGTGGTTCTCTAACATGATTAGAGCAGTATTTTCTGTCCAAATAGATAAGGAAAAAAACATACAATATGTTTTGGCTACCAGTATGTTTAAACATGGTAATTACTGACATTTAGATAGAGCCTATTTGCCTAGACTTCCTTTATCAATAAAAGGGTTTTTTCTGTTTATGTAGATAATCCACCTGGGGGTTGGGTCAGTTGAACTACACCACTCATGGATGTGAGTTTTTCACACCCAAGTGACATAGCTAGGTCAATCTAAATTTTAAGTGTAGGCCAGGACTAACACATGGTCTATACTACAAAATTATGCTGGAAAAATATCACTCCCCCAACTGACATATTGATGCTGTCAAAGCCCCCAGCGTTGTCACAACTATGCTGACAAAAGTATGCTGCCATCAGCATAGCTGATAATGTTCAGAGAGGAGGTATTACGATGCTGGCAGAACTCCTCCTGTTGGCATACAGTGTGTCTGCACTAAGTAGCTATACCGGCATAGGCTCTGTAGCAGAGCAGAGAACTGAACCCAGGTCTCTTGAGTTTCAGGCAAGTGCCCTGACCATATTAGGATCATATTTTGAATATCTATACAATCTACAGTAGGGGTGAAGGTATCTCATTTTGGTCACAGGTGGAGGCTGGAAGATCACCACCATTTTTTAACCCCCAACCTGACTCTTGATTTGGACAACTTGTCACTAGGATCTGAATGGAGATCACAAGATTTTTCTGACATGGACCATCAAATAAACATCAGATGGTAATACCAGATTTGGAACTTGTAAACCTAAAATGATTCACTTTGTGTCTATGGTTACAAATCTGCTGTATATATAGTATTCAGCTTAATACTGTGGTAGAATAATTTTCTGGTTTTAAAAAGTTATTTTCAGTAGACAATAGAAATCAGTAGATGACTTAATGGAGAAATCTAATACTGTTTTGTTGTGCGATAAATGCTTCTGTAGAAGAACTTACACTAACTTGTATATCATAGGCAGAGTGAATAAAGGTACTTAACCAAGAATGTTCCCCAGTGCACAAGTATGTCCTAGATTTCACAGCTTAAATCCCACGTATATTTTTGCATCATTAGTGAAATCGGAGTGGTTTTCTTCATTTGGTACAGTTATAGATCTTCTCTTAAAGGCTTTTTCCTATGGCATTTGCAGATGGAGGTGTTGTCATCAGGTTGAGGTACAAGTTCCATTCCATCTCTTATTTCAGGTTGGTTGGCTTGGTGCCTGGCATATTTCTGAAATATGCAAGTGACATTTAAGGCTGACACAACAGCATGTAATTCATGTAACAGAATTCTCCTCTCTTCCACTGTCAAGCCTTGCTTTAAAACACTGCTTCCTACATAATTTACAGTCTGTTCACTAGGTTTTCATTGAAATACCTACTAATAAACTAAACTGGATCTGGAACTCCCTTTAATGTTTTGTCTTATGTCCTATTAAATGTCAGCTTTAAATACTGTCATCAACAGTATGAAACTGCTTAATATAAACACATGCAAATGATCAGTCATATTTTTGCACACTAAACAGTCCAAAAAGTGATGTCATTAATTCGTGCTTCATAGGAGATCTGATTCTGTATAGCAGAACAGCAAAGCAATTCAATACCCATAGAGAGTAGAGGGTTTCTGAATCAAATTAGAATTCTGCTTCTTGAAGTGAAAATAATGTATATTGCACCATGCACCAACTGGTTGGATCTATCCTGCATCCCTTTCACATACCCTCTTGGATGGCCAGTTGTCATCTTAGATGCTTCCCAAGTTTCCTCTGCTAACCCCATTTCTGTGGACAACACTCCTCCTGCTATCCCCTACTCCACAGGCTGTGACCAACTACTGTTACTCCTTCTTTCGCAATATTTCTGTAATTCAATTAATAATGGGCCCAACCTTCCATTCCCAGGAGCAAATCTATAGAAGGAAACTAAAAGGGAGGATGCCTGTGGGGTTCTCAGTTTTCTCTGTAATTGTTACATTGCTGAGTATGATTTGCTCACCACCAAGAAACGGGCCACGGGACAGTCCATAAATTCCAGGGATCCCCTAGAATCAGTGTGAGACTAGTGCCATCTGCAACAGACTTGGGTCTTTGGCCTGCCCTGCTACCTGGCAGCACAGCTGCCATATTGCCAGGGCTTCCTTTTCCAGTAAGCAGAACCAGGGCCACCCAAAGAACCAATGCCATGTTGGGACATTGGTTCAGAGGATGAAGTTGGAGCTAGCAAAAGGAGGAACACTAGCCAAAGGGTCAAAGGCCAACGGAAGACCACCTGTCTTAATCAGAAATAAAGCACTATAAAACAGAGAATAGAAAGTGGATGAGGTCGAGGTGGGAAGTCATGAGACCCCTTTCACAGTAGGACTGCTGGTAGCTCAGACTGCATCCCAATAATAATGAGGTACATTCAGCTAGAGTTCTTGGATGATCCCTTACAACCTATCATGAACAATGTCTTAAGATACGTGGACTAAATAGAAAAAACTGTAGGGCTAGAACTAGTAGCAGCTAGGTGAAAATGTAACCAAATGACACACTGTACTAACCTGGAACACTTTGTAGTAATAGCAGTAAAGCCTGTGAGGCTGCAGTAATTCTCTTGCAACTAACTGTCCTTCTCTAGCAATCTTCCTAGCTTCTTCATCATTTACCTGAGAAATTGGAAAGAAACAGCAGTGAATAATAGAGCAATCAGTGAATCACTCAATTCCCTTCTAGCATGATAACTCTCATTAAGGGGGCTGTTCAGATCTGTAGTAATAGCTGGAATGCTATCCAATGTACAATTACCGATATAGTGGAAGAACACAGTATTTAGTTCCAGGTTTTTAGAATTTATCGGTATACTTGCATGGTCATAAAGACATTGATATCCTTAGGGCTGCTGGTAAGAGTATTGGTGACCAATTGTATATATTTGGAAAAAATCAGTCAGTTACTGCTCTACTGTATTGTCCAAGTCACAGCCCAGTTCATAAGCAGGTTTGAGGCCTCTCACACAGATTTGGTTACACAGAATACAGAGCTGTAGTTTTTGTCTTTTCCTACAGCATGTAATTAAGTGTTTCTGTTTCCAGCCTTGTTCTTTGTGAAGCATTTCAACTGAACCATCCTTGATAACACACGTGGAATGTGTTTTGGTGATGTGGGAAGTGTACTAAAACACTTTTATTCATGTACTTGTATTCAAGAGTTTTAGAGCTTCATTTCAAAGCTTGTAGTGCCCTTCATCTGGTCCTTTGTGAACTACAGTACTCAGAACTGAAACATTTCTTGTATTTCTCACACTGCTAGTTTCAGCTATATTCTACATCATCACAATGATGTTTGGAATATTTATAAATAGCCCGACTCTCTCATTCTACGTTACAGGAAGGTATTATTTTGGTACATCTGAACAGGATATCTGCAATAATAATTTCTACTCTGTGATCACAGCATTTGGAAAAAAAAAAAGTAATCTGAAGTTTGAAAGCAATCTTTAAAGATCTGAAAATTTGTTTAAAGTTGTTCTACAGCAAAATATTTACACACATGCCTAAAGTTAAGCCTGTACTTAAGTGCTTTCTTGAATGTGGATGTTTACCTGAACTGAGGCCTTACTTTCATTTAGTTAAATAAATAATAGCAGCAATATATACACCTTTTATCTGAATATCTCAGTGCAGAGTTGAAGCAGAACACAGATTTAGCAATACAAACAGAAGAGGACCACTAGGAATATGTTTGTTTATATGTCAATTTACCTCTTTTAACTTTGTTGGTAACAACACTTACCTTAGCCCATTTTATTTTTTCTAGCAAGTCATCAAGGTTTCTTTTAATTGGAACATAATGTTTCCATGGTTTTAATTCACTGTAGAAGTGCTCATAGTATTGAGAGGTTTGTTTCAGTACTAGACTGTCACCCAACATGAGGTATGGGAATCTGTATGCTGCTACTGTTCCATCTACATTCACTTGATATTTGTACTGTAAAGTGAAAACAAAGAAGCAAAAAAGGAGAAAAAATATTTTGAATCAAAATATATCTCATCTTTCATCCTATTTAGTGTTAGATATATGCACAGTTTCAAAATGTCCCGAAAATAATAAGTGTCTAGAGAAAGGCACCGTCTTGTGGTTCAGGCCCAAGACTGGTAATTAAGAACCTTTGGATTCTAATCATGGATCTGACACAGATTCCTTACAAGATTTTGGGCAAATCATTTAGCCTCTATGCCTCAGTGTCCTCACTTACCTACCCCACAGGGCTGACCTCAGGGTCAATTAAAAACATGCCAAATACTGCTCACCCTAATAGTCCCACAGAAGTCAATAAACAAAGCAAGATGGATATGGCTCAATATTTGTGTAGTGTAAGCCCAGTAAAAAAAAACAAACAAAAAAAAAACACCAAAAAACAACAACAACCACTGCAAAACAACTGACAGTAGGGGTAAGAAAATCAAAAGCTTTCATCTAGGTACCCACCAAAGCTTTTCAGGTCATCCATATCAGCTCCATGTTTTATATACATGAATTCCAAATATTATAGAGTTTATTATGAAGAACCTAATCCCTGTTGTCCTCAGTTCACATCACAAAACCACAATTCACACGGACACCATGATGGGCATTCTGTTAAGAAGAGGGCTAGGACAAGGATAGAGTTGGGGGTGAGGGAAGCTGTCATCTAGTTGTTGTCTCTCTCTCTCATAGTCTCTCATTTAAAGAGGACCAAATTCATCCTCAATTAAAAGTAAACAGAGTAATAGTAAACACTGCACTAAAGGTAATATACAGCGTTCACTTTGGAGAGCTCCGTTTTTAGCACTTCTGATATAATCCATGCGGCAGAACCTCAGCTGGCAAAAAATATAATAGCTACTGAAGTCAATGCAGCTGTGACAATTTATACCAGCTGAGGTTATCCCCCCTTTACTTCCAGAGATTTATAACTCTGCTGCAACTTTACAGGATCGCTGTTCACTTTCCCATAAGGATCAGCAGATTCATTACATTCTAGTGAAGCCACTAAATCAAAATTAAAATTTTGTAAGGCAAATATAAGGTTTAAAATAATTGCAAATGATAAGATGTTTAATATATTAGCGACTCCGAGTTGAATCAGTTCCCAAATGCTCTCCTCTCCATCTCCTCACTCACAAGCCTTCGGCTTGAAGTGGTGTGACTTCATACCATCTCCAATGAATGGCACAACATAACGCAAGCAGTTTCAGAGGACAGCGACAGAACACTGAAGTCAGCCATGCCTGCCTGTTTGGTGAATCACATTTGAAGAATATGAAGAGGAAATAACATTATGGCTAAATCCAGCTGCCAGGAAACTCTTGATTGTAGATGTCTGCGCATAAGCAAAGTTAAAGAGGACATTTCACATCCTCCCCATCCCCGCTGCTCAGAGCTGGATGATGCTGACTTAGCAACTGAAGGAGTTGCAGGTTCAAATAAATCAGCAACATTCAATATACTTTTCTGACCCACTGCTACAAGAACTGTTTTTGAAATACACAGTGCACCTACATCTATATAAAATATGCCTACTGTTTGCACATTAAATAAGAAATGTACAGTTACAGTGGGTCAGAAATCTGAATAGAAGGCCTGATCCAAAGCCCACTAAAGTCAAAGAGACCACAATGTATGGCTTTTTTAAAGGATGTTTTATACTATGTTTTTATTTATGGATAAAGTATCTATTTTGTATGGCCACATATGCCCAGGGCAGCATAACTGTTTCAAACACTGAAATGCAATCAGCAAAATTAAAAAGGAAAGCTGCCTCTCTTCGGTTAGTAACCATTTAACTGCAAAGTAAGCCCAGATCTGCAATATAATGTGGCAAACCTTAAAGAAGTCAAAGAATCCCATGAGCTGAGCCTTTCCTAGCTCTTTCTCCTTGTCTCGGAAGAAGAAATATCCTGTTATTCCAGCATCTAGTAGCTCTGGATTCTCCTTAGATAGCTGCACCAATTGAAGACGTTCTTCTCGGCTGTCTCGACCTCTAAAGAAAGCTCGCTCTGTTTTGTTGTGCCAAAAAGGGCCTAAAGATAATGAATGAGATGAGGGAGCGGAGGGGGAAGACAGTCTTGAAATCTTTAAGTTAGACATGCTCATACATTCAATATGAATTTGTTACGATATCAGGGTCACACTCCCATGTATGGTAAAACGGGTATCAACATACATTTCCATTATGAACTTGTTAGTTAAAGAAACGTTTAAACCTAACTGGTAAATATTTGCCCTGTCCTGAAGTTTTGGCATGGAAAAAAAATCTTAAAATGTAAAATTAAGTCTTTTTTCTTTTAAGAAACAAAGAGCTCTGTGAAGCTTGAACACTTGTCCGTTCCACCAACAGAAGTTGGTCCTCTAAAAGATATTACCTCACTTATATTGTCTCTAAGAAAATTATGTGTCTTTCAACATATTGTCAAGAAAATAATTGTTAGTTTTTAACTTATATGAGTACTGAATACTGTGAAACCTGAGCAAGAGACCTTCAATCTTAAAAGTCCACCCAAATATCCCTAATTCCACTCCACTTTTAGTAACCTCTGTTAAGCAGCCAATTTTGCCAGACCTTTGAAGGGCTACTTAAAGGTGACCTACAGAGGGGGGGGAAAAAAAAAAGTGTTGTATCTTTACAATATACAGAGAAAGCCTGTAAGACTTTCATTCTGCTTGTTGTTATACTTTTAGAAATATCCAAAAATGTCAAATCTTGCCTTTCCTGTTTGTGCTGGTAGTCTCTGTGGAGGACCCAGAGAAGTGGATGGGAGCAGCTTATTCCATCCATCATTGAAGGAACAGGTATACTGAGTCATTAACAGAAACCTTGTGTCCAAACCGTTTATCTGGTATTTGAATTAAGTAAATATTTGGTGAAGGAGCAGGAGCTTTAAACTGTCTAAATAAACATCACTTCCTTGGTCAAGTTTCCTTTTTTGGTGCTCATCACATCATATTCCTAATTCTCTAAGCTGCCAGAGGCTCCCAGGAAAGAGAATATTTTTTAATGTTCAAACAAACAAATAGGAAAAAAAAAAAGCCTGGCCCTTGAGGTTCTCTTTATACACAGACAATATTTTTCTATTTTTCAGTGTAGTGGAGGCTGTCCTGCAAAAGGTTATGCCAGGGGTTGGCAACCTCTGGCACGTGGCTCAAAAGGGTAAGCACCCTGGTGGGCCGGGTCAGTTTGTTTACCTGCCACATCCACAGGTTTGGCCAATCGTGGCTCCCACTGGCTGTGGTTCGCCGCTCCAGGCCAATGGGGGCAGTGGGAAGCTGCGGCCAGCACATCCTTCGGCCTGTGCCGCTTCCCGCATAGGCCTGGAGTGGAGAACCATGGCCAGTGGGAGCTGTGATAGGCTGAACCTGCAGACATGGCCGGTAAACAAACTAGCCCGGCCCGCCACGGTGCTTACCCTGGCAAGCCACGTGGCAGATGTTGCCGACCCCTGGGTTATGCATTCATTTTCACAGTTTAATTTAAACAATTACAACAATAGCCCAAATCCTCTCTCAGAAATTGGACTAGTATTTGGCTAAAGCATTCTAAAGCACTTTACTGGATGAAGGGAGTTATAATCATGATATTTACATCTGTCAAGAAACCACAGTAACTATACTTTACTGGGCACTTATTTTCTAAAAACATTCCAGTGCAAAATGTAATAATTGTACTTGGCATACTAACATGACAGAGCATAAATCACTTCAAAGGGATTTTTATTGTCTACTTTGTGAACTTTTATACCTGTAGGAGGAAGAAATTCTTTTTAACACAAAGTATGTTTCCAGAACCCAAATGGGAGACTGTTAATTTAAAAAAGTCAGTGGTGTTGCATGGGTGTAACTAAAGTCTGAATTTAAGGCCAAATTTTCAAGCCTGAGTGCCTAGCGTCAGACTTTGAAATCCATATTTAGGCACTAAATACAAGCATTTTCAACTCCCACTGATGTCAGTGGATGTTGTGAGTGTTCAGCACTTCTGAAAATCAGGCCACTCTTATTTAGATATTTATATATTTATCTGGCTTTGAAAATTTTGGCCAATATCTCTCTTTACATATATTCTGTTACTTCGCCTTTGACAGGGTTATGAATTGATTTGTAAAGTTTATGAATTCTAATTTACCTGTATTTCCTTGAATAGAAAGGAGGTCATTTGTAACACCACGTAGGGTTTCAAGTGTTGAATGGGTTATATCATATGTTGGAAGGACTAGGTCTCTTGAATCCACAGAGCCACACCATGAAATTATAGGTATAGGGCCAGGCGTATCATTAGCTGTTCGATGTTCCATTGGCCAATCTCCAACATTAAGATAAAACTCTACATCAGGGAGACGAACCTAGAAGTATATCCAATACAGGACAATTACACAAAGGTTTATGCTTCAACTACTCATGCTTTAAAAGTAAAGTACAGTCATCAGTTTTCTTGTATCAAAGAATCAATCATTTTCAGTGTTGTAGCTGTATTGGTCTCCAGATAGGAGGCAGGGAGAGAGAGAGAGAAGGTAGGAGAGGAAGTATCTTTTATTCCACCAGCTTCTAGTGTGGAAAGGAGAATGCCATAGGAGACCACTTAAAATGAAGTGGGCAATTAAGGGGTATCAGACAGTAAAGTGTGTTACAAATTGTTGTAATGGACTCATTATTTACCCAACTGCCTGATACCCCTTAAATGTCCATTTCATTTTAAGTGGCCTCCTATAGCATATGTGAAACCCCTATGCTTAACAATCTGTCCTAATTTGTCTTTAGCTCTGACACTCTAGTTACCTTCCTCAGATCTGAAGAACAGTTCTGTGAAGCTCAAAAGCTTGTCCCTTCCACCAACAGAAGTTGGTCCAATCAAAGATTTTATCTCACCTATCTTGTCTCTCAAAATCAGTCAATCAAGCCATCAAACAATGATCAGCATTATTTGAGATAAAGACACGGACTACAGCCTCAATCCTGCAAGCCCTCTGTGTAACTGGAGTTCCAATTCAGGAAATCCTCTAGAATCGTAGTGCCTGCAGTTTTCCTACTGACTTCAATGGGCTTTGGATCTGATAAATAGTCACCAGTAACATCAGGCTTCCTAAACAGATGATATCATGCAGAAATAAAAATAAAATCTTAGTTTAATTATTAACTATGCAGCAGTCGTTTAAGGTTTGTATGAAAATAAAAGTATGAATAGAATATCCAAACGGTAACAAATCTGTGTGATCCAAAAGTCTTTAAGTGAAGTCTTATATAGCTGGTACCTTTCTTGCCAATGAGAGCAACATTTCATCTGAGAACATTTTGAAGTCTGTGTACTTCCCTAAGGAACGACGGTAGATGTGATTATTGAGAACAGTGTAATGAACAATAGCACCTCTCGTTTGCCCAAACCTTGTTGGGACTTCATGAAGCATCCGCTGAAGGTTGATGATGGGAAAAGAAGTGAAGTCCTTAGTAACTTGAGGCTCTTGGGACGGACAAGAGAGAATATTCTGCCAGGTCTGAGAATCTTCTTCTGGACACTCACAATACTCATGATAAATAGGCCCTGCAGAACACAAAGCAATGAGAACGTATGACTTCTGTGATAATCTCATCTTACAATGCCCAAGACTCCTGATGGATACAAAAATGTGAAACTAGAGCTGGAGGAAGTCTTTTGGTTTTTTTGTTTTTTGAATAAAAAGACCATCTTTACCAACAAATATTTTTTTGGAAAATTTTCTCCTTTCTAAATTGTCTGGGTTTTTGATGAAAAAATAAAAAATCCATTTTTTTATTTTTTAGAAACCAAAAACAACTAATCACCAAAACAATTTTATTTTGCCCAAAATCCAAACAAACTGAAAATTTTTGAAAAAATATATTTTCCCTGACAAATTAAAAATATATCTACCATTTTTTGATCATCTCTACTGAAAAAACAGTCGTATACCAATGTCATGCTACCTGCCAGTGAGCCAGAATGCCTATAGTTCTTTAAAGCATCCATCAATACTATTATTCAGCTGTACAGCTTCGTTTATCAATATTTTAACCTTTATTTAGAACTTTATAGTGCCACAGTCTTTACATTTAGTGAGGTGCTTTCTTTTATGTATAATTAATCATGTAGCTTGTCCTTTTGGATCAGTGTGGATTTACACACTGTAATAAGGACTAAGCATTTAAGTAAACTTTATTCCATGAACTTCTAGCTAAAAACAAGTACTGTACTCTGTCACATTAGTGATTATGTAAGCATGCTCCAGCACCAATACCGAGGCTACTGTCTTGCTGCAGTTGGACCATATCACACCTATCTGCTGTCAACTTCACTTGACATCCACAGTACTCGAATTTTTCAAAACTTTTCATAGTCTTGCACTAACATTTTCTACTGTTGCATCAACTATTATCCCATCTGCACGTACTCTGACTATGGTTCTGTCTTCTCCATGCGAGCAGTAGTGGAAACAGGGAGGAAATTTGCTTTCATTTTTGCTATTCCAAACTATCTGGAACTCATCCTCCAATTTACTGATTCTCTTAAAAATCTCATCTTAAAACCATTTTTGCTTCAGTTTTGAAGTGTTTTATAATAGTGTGTACATAGGATGCTATACAAAAAAAAAAAAAAAAAAAAAACAACCCAATTTTTGATCAGGAGAAGGAAAGAGTGGGAAATGATTCTGAAGTAGTAATTGTGTTTTCAGTGTTCATCCTTTTCCCTTGGTAGGCAACCAATCAACTGCGAGAAGAAAGACGATGACCAGAAATTTGAAAAGAGTTTGCATTATTTTCCCCTTTTAAGTGGAACTTACAGTGTAGGGACCAGCATTGATCTAAACTGGGCTTGTAGGAAGAAAAGAGGAGAGAACATGGGGCTGGTTATAAGATATCAATGTCTAGAAAGACTGCTTCAGGACCAGTGCAACCACTAGGCAAACTAGGCAGCCGCCTAGGGCGCCAAGATTTGGGGGCACCTCTGCCAATCAAGACGCTGGCTGCAGATCACAGACTGTAGGGAAGACGTACATGATAAGAGCTACGCTCCCAATGAATTGCTCTCCTACCATTTAGAAAGCCAGTGAAGTCATTTGATTGTGAATTGATAATTGTACAGATATTGCTGTGTTGGTAGATACGTTACAGTAATAGCTCCTCTGTCTCGTAGATTGCACAGCAGCCAGAAGGAGAGTGGAGCAGTCTGCGGCAGGAAGTGTAAGACCCCCGCTGGGGCTGAGCTGTGCTCAGTGCAGTGCAGGCCGGAGCCGGCTTGCACATGGCATGCTTGGAGAGCGGGCTGCAGGATTTCCGGGCAGAGGCTCTGCTCTGAGGAGAGAAAGGCAGGGACGCCGTGGCTGGCAGCTCTGTGGGCTCTCTTGCGTGGAGGGCAGCTAAGCCGCTTTAACTCACCTCCCTGCACCCCAGCTTTCTACCCTCCCGCCTCTGCTTTGGCGTGAGGGCCTCAGTCCTGCCTGCCCCACATCCCCCTGCCGGAGTGAGAGCCCAGCATTCAACTCCCCAGCCTGGGTGCAGGATGGACTCATGAAGGCAAAGCAGGCGACACACTCCCATTGCCCTGTTGCAATTGCACTTGGCCCGCTGCTGCATGCCAGGGACTGGAGAGCACCCATTTCACCTTGCAGCTCTTTGAATCCTATGCTGCCCTCCCCGGGCCAAACCCAGGTTGCCCCTCTCCCCCCTCTACACCCAAACCCGGTCTGCTTCCTTTCTCCTCCCCAGCCAACCTGATCCTCCCAATGACCAAACCCGGTCTGCTCCCCTTGCACTCCCCAGCCAAGCCTGAAGCCCCACTGACCAAACCCAGTCTGCTTCCCTTCCCTATCAAACCCGATACCCCACTGACTCAACCAGGTCTGCTTCCCTTCTGCTCCCTAGCCAAACCCAATCCCCCACTGACCCAAAACCGGTCTGCTTCCTTCTCCTCTTGGCCAAACTCGAACCATCACTGACCAAATCCGGTCTGCTTCCCTTCCCCACCCCAGCTAAATCCAATCCTCCCAGTGACCGAACCCAGTCTGCTTCTCTTGCACCCCACAGCCAAACCCAAATCCCCACTGACTGAACCCAGTCTGCTTCCTCTCCCCACCAAACCCAATCCCCTACTATGACAGACTATCCACCATTCTAATTTTATAAAAATTAGAATTACAACAAGGAGTCCGGTGACAACTTAAAGACTAACATTTATTTAGGCATAAGCTTCTGTGGGTAAAAACCCACTTCTTCAGATGCATGGAGCGAAAGTTACAGATGCAGGCATTATATACTGACACATGAAGAGAAGGGAGTTACCTCACAAGTGGAAAACCAGTGCTGACAGGGCCAATTCAATCAGGGTGGATGTGGTCCACTCCCAATAACTGATGAGGAGGTGTCAATTCCAGGAGAGGCAAAAGCTGCTTTTGTGGTGAGCCAGCCACTCCCAGTCCTTATTCAAGCCCAAATTAATGGTGTTAAATTTGCAAATGAATTTTAGTTCTGCTATTTCTCTTTGAAGTCTGTTTCTGAAGTTTTTTGTTCAAGAATAGTGTCTTTTAAATCTGTTATAGAATGTCCAGGGAGACTGAAGTGTTCACCTACTGGCTTTTGTATTTTACCATTCCTGATATCCGATTTGTGTCCATTTATTCTTTTACGTAGGGACTGTCCGGTTTGGCCAATGTACATGACAGAGGGGCACATGATGGCATATATAACATTAGTAGATGTGCAGGTGAATGATGGTGTGGCTGATGTGGTTGGGTCCTCTGATGGTGTTGCCAGAGTAGATATGGGGTCCAATCACATGTATTAATTCTAATGAACAATGCCATATTATGCAGTATTCATCTTTGAAAGTTTATAATAAGCGATACTGCAGGAGGAGGGATAGGGGAGGAGAGGGGCGCAAGGCAGATGTTTCACCTAGAGTGCAAAATATCCTTGCACCGGCCCTGGGTAAAATGGACTGAACAAATTATAAATTGCTGGGAACATGGATTTCCTTGCTTTACTAGGTGAGGTTTCCTTTAAGACAAATATAGCACTCACAGCTAGACCACAAATGAAGAAGTTTTGTCTCTGCTGTGGCACTCCACAAAACCTCAAGGTCACCCTGCAACAAGAGCTAGGGAGGCATGTTCTGAGGCAGCACCTGAAGTTCAGGGACCATGGTCTACAGGCATAAATATTTATGTCCCATAACTTGGCAATGATCTGTATGTAGATTATTTCTGCTCCTTTAATCTGTGTAAGAGGCTGCTTAAACCAGAAAAACCATTGGTACCTCCAGTTTGTTACTGTCTCTGACTAGCCAAAGTTTAGTCCATAGCATTTCTGTAGCTGTCACCATAAAATGGTAATCTGAAAACTTACCTTTCAAAATATAAGGAGACTGAGCTACATGTTCATTACCATAAAGTACCTCAATCTTTAACCCTTCGTTGACACTCCCATACATTCGATACTGTATAAGAAATGACCCATCATTCCTATCCATAAGGTTAGGGATGTGGATCCCGATGACTTCTTTGGGGGAAAGTGCCTTAATTCCCACTTTAAACTGTGTTCTTCCTGAAAAGAAGAAAATAAAAATAGCTGTAAACACTGCATGCTATTAGGGTTACTTAAATAGAAAAAAAAAAAAAAAAAAAAGATAGATGCTACTGATGGATCAAATTCTGCTCTGAATTATGCCAGTGTAAAGCTGAAATAACTCTATAAAACTCAGAGACATTTCTCTGGATTTACCCTGCAAGCTATTCTGAGTGCATAAACTTAGCAGTCATGCTTTAAGATACACCTACATTAATTTCCAAGAATGCATGTAAGAGGAAGAGATCACCCTCTCAAGTTTTCCTGATCATCATATATCTAATATAAATGGACAAATCACAGCTGAAAATAAGCAAGATGTAAATTACCTAGAGGTGTGACAGTTACAATGCTGTAAGCATGTCTTAAATGTTTTGAAGCAAAGATTAACTTTATTATTCATAGTTCACAGTATTAACTTGAAGATATGTTAGTTCCTCAGGAATCAGAGATAAGGCAAACCAAGATAAAACCCAATAGAAGTGAAGAATACTTGCTAGCTGATGGGAAGGCACTTGCAGCATGCAGAAGTCAAAAACAAAATCATAGAACTATACAATTAGAAGGGACCACAAGGGTCATCTAGTCTAACCCCCTGCCAAGATGCAGGATTTGAGAAAGAAAGACTTTTCCAAGTGGAAAAGATTCTTCATAAGGTTAGCTGGCACTCTTCTCCATCCAGTGCTGGTGGTCCAGGCAGGGCAGGGGCGGAGACTTGGAGGAAGGGGGTGGAATGGGGACGGAATGGGGGCGGGGCGAGGGCAGTGCAGGGGCAGGAAGAGGCAGGGAGTGGGCAGGCACCCACTCGGCAGAGGGGAAGTTGGCACTGTAGGGGTGAGTTGCGGGAAGGGGGTGAAGGGTGAGCAAATGGGCTGGGAGGCGAGTGATGGGTAGGGGGACTGAGGAAGGACACAGCAAGCCAGTGGCAGGCCGGGGGATGAGGAAGGGCGTGGTGGGGGGGCAAGTGGGGAAGGGGCAGGACCTGGGGCAGAGTGGGGTGAAGAGCCAAGGCAGAGCGGAGGTGGATTGTAGGCAGGGCTGATGGCACCCCAATGTGTCCCAATATAATTTTAGTGTGGTAATCTATTCACCCTAATGGGACCCCTCTGGCCTCCTCACTCCCTGATTAGCCTGCCCACCCTGTCAATCAGGCTGACCTGGAGCATTGGCCTCTCACCATTGTTCCTGGGGACTGTCAGTCTCAGGGTCCTGATTTCCCACTGACCCTTCCCCTTTCTTTTGGGACTGGGAGCTAGCCAACCAAAACACCCCCACTGAGTTTTAGTAAGGCAACAACAGTCCCCTTACACCTGGAACAGCCTTTCTACCTGTCAGTCTTCCATGTTGAAAATGGTAGTGCCTCTGTCATGGTATAATCCCCACTCTGAACCTTAGCGTCCAAAAGATGGGGTACCAGCATTAATTCCTCTAAGCTCAGTTACCAGCTTAGAACCTATAGTGCTGCTACCAACCAGGAATTCCAGTGCCTGGTACACTCTGGTCCCCCCAAAACCTTGCCCGGGGACCCCCAAGACCCAGACCCTCTGGATATTAACACAAGGAAAGTAAACTCCCCCACCGTTGCCTCTCCCGGGCTTCCCCTCCCTGGGTCACCCTGGAAGATCACTGTGATTCAAACTCCTTGAATCTTAAACAGAGAGGAAAATGCACCTCCCCCCGCCTTCTCTCTCCCCCTCCCAGATTCTCCCTGAGACAGACAGTAATCCTAACACAGAGAGAAATTAGCCTCTCTCTCCCCCTTCCTTCCTTTCTCCCCACCAATTCCCTGGTGAATCTAGACCCAGTCCCCTGGGGTCTCGCCAGAATAAAAAAAACAATCAGGTTCTTAAACAAGAAAAGTTTTTAATTAAAGAAAGAACAAAGGTAAAAATTATCTTTGTAAATTTAAGATGGAATTGGTACAGGGTCTTTCAGCTATAGACACTGGGAATACCCTCCCAGCCTAAGAATACAAGTACAAATTAAAATCTCTTCAGCAAATACCAATTTGAACTCCTCCCAGCCAAATACACATTTGCAAATAAAGAAAACAAACATAAGCCTAACTCGCCTTATCTATCCAGTACTCACTATTTTAAACTTATAAGAGCCTGTATCGGAGAGATTGGCGAGAAACCTGGTTGCACGTCCGGTCCCTCTGAGCCCCCAGAGAGAACAACCAACAAATTCTAACAGCACACATACAAACTTCCCTCCCTCAAGATTTGAAAGTATCCTGTCCCCTGATTGGTCCTCTGGTCAGGAGGCAGCCAGTCTCCCAGATCTTGTTAACCTTTTACAGGCAAGAGAGATATGAAATACTTATGTTCTATTAACTCTTACTTATCTGTTTATGACAGCCTCATACATTGGTGCCAGGGTTCTCAATACCAGTTATTTTCTTGATGTTAAGAGTTTAATCAGTGCTGGATTTTGGCGTTGCATGCCTGCTAGAGGGGGCATTCATGGATGTTCACTCCTTTGATACCTGATTGGACATGGTACTCACTTCTTCAGGATCCGAAGTGACCTCGATTACTCCAGAAAGTGCATCCTGTGAGACTTGTGCATCCTGGTGGAAAAGGAATGGCATACTGTCCAGTGCTCCAGAGTGTAGCTTTTGCCCAAGCAGAATAAATACCTGCTACGACCATCAGTTAGTGGTCTCAAACCACTCCAGAAGGGGCAGGGCTTGAAGCCCAAAAGTTGAAATTCTGCCGTAACACTTAGTACAACTTTACAGGGCAATCTATACAAGGAGGTCTTCTTCCTTTTTGATTTTTTAACTGACAATTTAGGTAGACAGAAAGATTTCCTCCCAGAAGGGTAGAAGATTATCTGGTTATCAGATGAACTAGTAGAAGAACTGGTGAACACTGAAAAGGAATGGATTGGACACCGCTGGGTTCCATCTTGCTGCCTGGTTAAGACGGAGCTGAGGGAGGGGGCAGAGGATACACGTGCAGTCTCGACAGACATTGCTACTGCAAAGACTCTTGGCTCATGCACGAGTCATGTGTTTACCTACAGAGGGATTTACACTTACTCAAAGGAGAATTATGTATATGAATCACAATGTATATTGACAGGTTTCAGAGTAGCAGCTGTGTTAGTCTGTATCTGCAAAAAGAACAGGAGAACTTGTGGCACCTTAGAGACTAACAAATTTATTTGAGCATAAACTTTTGTGGGCTAAAACCCACTTCATGGGATGCATAGAATGGAACACACAGCAAGAAGATATTTATACATACGAAGAACATGAAAAGGTGGGAGTTCGATGTATAAATATCTTCTTGCTGTGTGTTCCATTCTATGCATCCCATGAAGTGGGTTTTAGCCCACAAAATCTTATGCTCAAATAAATTTGTTAGTCTAAGGTGCCACAATGTATATTGATATATCCGTGTAATATGTTATAGGTGATTGGGGCCGATATGAATGATGCATGCTTGACATGAATACAAGCATTGCAAGCTGGCAACCGAAGCAAGAACTTAAGGTCAATAACTATTAGAACTATTTGTGCAAAAACCAAACAAACAATCTCGTTATGTTCTGAGAAAAATATGGAGAATCAGCAGAAAAGGAACCACCACCAGCTGGACTGATAAAAATTGTATAAGAATTGGAGGAAATGGCACGTCTTGGATCACGGTGGCCCGCCCAGGATTGTGTCTTTGGAATTGTGTGAGCAGAAGGCCTAGTAAACAAAAGAAAAGAACCGATGACATGACGGAACGGATTATAAATGGTTGCCTATGATTTCTGCAAATCGGAGTCGTTTATTGATTCAGAGCCCATGTGAATATAGATGTGGTTTTTGCCAGCTCCCTGCATCTTATGAACTTATAATTGGAACAAATCTTGACTGGCCATCGGGACCATTCTGACCTTTGGACTCTGATATAGTATGTTTGGGGTGTGAATGTGGAGTGAGTAAGGTTTGTTTTGTAATTAATAGAGAGCATTTAGAATATTATATACCAACACTGTGTCCGGTATGTGCCTGCTCCCCATCTCATAGAGAAAGCTCTATTGCGGGTCTAACATTTGGTGGAGAATGCGGAGGTGCGGGGGGAAGAAATATTAACAAGTGCCAGATTTTGAGACGGGGTCTTACAGTGTTGGGGGGAGTCCTTATTTAAGACTAATAAGGGTGACTCATTTGTGAAATCTGTAAGAAATTTGTGAAGGAAAAAAAAACATGTGGGGAGATACCACGTGGTGTTATTGTAATAATGTTGAAAACATTGTTTAAGAAGAGAAGTAAAGGGGTGAAAGAGGCACCCCAGTGAACTAAAGTTAAAGCCCCATCTGTTAGAGAAAGATTATTGCATTTGGAACATGCTCTTGGATGGAAGGTGCAGTGGAACCAGATGTAATACTGGATACCTTAGAAAACAGTTGGTGCCAGAAAACTATGGCAGCATTGAAAAAGCAAGTGAAAATACAGAAGCTGCAAGTTGCAGCGGTGGGTCAAAAAGAGAGAGATTTGGATTTGGATTCCAAGGATATTTGGAATGAAGAAGATCTGTGTGGGGGTCAAGAGTAAAGAGAATTTGACCAACCTCAAAAGGGGCTTTATACTAAGTTGAGGGAAAGAAAAACTTATTTCCCTCAACAGTTTCTGGCCAGAAAAGGGTAAGCCAGTGAAGTCTGTAGCCGTGATAGAACAGAAATCAACCATTAAGGATGCAACAGGGGAGATACAGTCAGAGCAGACAAATAATTTCTGCGAGTTCAGATTTATAGTCAATGGTAAAGTCATTAGGCCCAGTGAATGAGAGATTTAGCTACAGGACTAGTACAGTGGGCAGAATCAGAAGGAACAAAGTATTTAAACATAAATTAAATTAATTTTATAGATTAATCAGGGCAGCTACCACTGAAGAAATTAGACAGGCAGATCGAGTGAAAAATGCTTTGGACAGGCAACCAGAAGCACTCTAGCTGATACCACAATTTATTATACTGCTAGGGAAAGAGATAGGTCAAAAACCCATAAACATGTTATCCAGTGCAGATTACATGAAACCCGGAGATTCACCCAGGGATTACCTATTAAGAAAAATAACATTGGGATTATTGGCTGGAAAAATACAATTGGTGATTAATCCCAGGGTGGAGGTCGCCAGACATGTCACAGCTAATTCTTTGATGGCAGTTGATTTAAATCAGAGGGAATTTTGAAATGATGTGTTTAAAGAATTGGACAGAAATTTATTAGCGATGTCTACTAATTTGATGAACCAAGCAGTTCAGGATGAGGGGTTAACTGTTATGGATGCATTGGAGCACTGGATAGTATGCCAACATATGATGAAAGGGGGAAGCCAGGTAGAAGGCTTGAAACCCAGAATACTTTTTGTTAAGGCAATAACATATTCAAATGAGAGTGCTTATAGATCAGGATACTGTGAGAGAAGAAGAGGCCATGGTAAAGGACAAAACACCCTGCTCCAAGGAGGTAGAGGGTGGAATAATCAAAAACAGCCCCAGAAGAAAGATGTGATTTGGAATATCGCTTGAAGGTATTTGAAATTGAGGGGAGTAGATATGAATAAGTGAAATGGGAGACGTACTGATGAATTGATCAAAGAAATGCAAAGGATGGAAAAAGAAATGTTTAAGGAGCAGAAAAAGGTTGCAGCTATGCAAGATGAGGGTTCAGAAAAACCTGCTCTATAGGGAAGCCCCGATGACAAGTTGCTCCCACCAGAAATGGGTCCTGAGGACTGGGAGATGGTAATTAAGATGGAATTCAAATGGGAAGCCTAGGACAACTTTAATTGTGGGAGATAATGGACCCAAAGATGCCCTATTGGATAGTGGGGCTGGTGTAAATATTGCAAATAAAAGTTGTGATTTGACTCAATATGCATCAGAGATCATTACAGCAGCCTCCTTTACTGGGGAAGGAGTGTCAGGAAAAATGTATCATTCAGTAGAAATAGCTATACGCAGAGAGAGAGTGGGGGATTTTTGTTGTAAAGAACAAATGCTTCAAATAGATCAGGTGGCTGAGCCAGTAATATTGGGGACTCCTCTGGGGGTGAGTGTGTGTGTGTGTGTGTGTGGGGGGGAAATTGGTTAGTTTTGGATTTAACTAACCAGAGTTCTGTGACGTGTGCTCAGCTGGATGGAAAGTGTCCTGACAGCAGGGTAAATTCCAAGAATATGTGCTGCTGAAGCAGTCGAGAAGATTATACTGAATCAACAGGATGTGTGGGTAAACGAGTTTCCTGACATATGAATTAAGAATAAAGCAGAATGTGGTAAAATCGAAGCATGTGGTAAAATTGTGGGGGATGAAGTGCCACCACAGGGTTGATATAAATATCCTGTGCAAGCGAGGCAGAAATAATAAATAAGTAATTGGAACAACAGGGAGTGATTGAAAAGGAAAATTCCACATACAATAGCCCAATTTGGCCCATATTAAAAGCCTCAGGAGATTGGAGATTGACAGTGGATTTTAGACAAATTAATAAAGCTACTCCCCACCATGGCACCAATAGTAGCAGATCTACCTCAAGTAATGGCAAGAATACAGGGGGCCCCTAAATGGTTCTGTCATAGATTTGGCAAATTGTTTTTTTGCCATCTCATTGCATTCCGATTCTTGGGCCCGCTTTGCATTTACTTTTAAGGAACAACAGTACTTATTTAAAAGAAGTTCCCAGGGCCTACACTGCGCTCCAGCTATTGCACACCAACATGTGGTGCGAATGCTGGATCAATCTTCCAAAGAGGATCGGGAGATTGTGAACTCATATGGGTGGATACTGAAGAGAAGGTAACTGAGCAAACTAAAAAAATGTTGAGAATCATCCAGGAAACAGGTTTCAAAGCTAATAAAGAGAAAGCCCAACTAGTGAAGAGGAGAGTGAATTATTTTTGGGGAGGGGGGGGCTAGGGGAACAAGGAATTCAGGTAGATCAATAAAAGGTGAAATTATTAATGAATTTACCAAGGCTAGAGGATTCTCATGCATTAAGGGTAATGTTAGGAGGGTTTAATTATTTAAGAAAACACATCTAAAATTTTGCCATTGTAACTGGATCCTTATGGCACTTACTTCAACAACAACAAAAAAAGGTGAAATAGGAATGGAGGCCCGAACAAGAAAATGCTTTCTGTAATTTAAAACAAACTTTGATGCAAGCTCCAGCATTGAAATTCCCTGAAATAAACAAGCCATTCTAGCAGCAGTACTAATACAGGAAATTAACATGATGTTAATACCAGTAGCATACAAATCTAGAAGATTAACCCCTAAGGAGCAGCAGTTTGAGACCTGTGAAAGAGAATGTTTAGCTGCTGTATAGGCCATACACTTTCTTCCCCCATTTGTGCTTGCTAAAAGGCAAATAATTCTGTTTCCTGTCATTTCCCCCCAACCCCCGTCTCCAGGACCCTGTTTAGTACTTATATGTAAATTGAGATAAACACACATCCCTTTGTTTAGGATAGGCCTGTTTAACAACTTTTGACTAGGAAGGGCTGTCTGATTTTGAACATGTGCTAATAACATCATAAAGGGAGAATTCACAACTTTACATGTTGTATACATTTCACCATCATGTTATTGACCAACAAGCTAGTTTTCAAACAATACCTCAAAAGACATGTTTAGTACAAAGATTATTACAATGGTGAGTATGGTATGAATACAGGGGTGCTTTCGGTCACAAAGATTAAGAGCTGACTTGATCCTGGTCTACAAGTACGCACGTCAGGAAGAGATTTCTGGTAGTAAATGGCTTTTTAATCGGAAAGAGGCATAACGAGATCCAATTATCGGATGCTGAAGCTAGTGTACCTAAAGACTGGTCCCAGGAGGCTAATTAATTCTGAACACGCTGTTTCAATGCTGCTAATTGTGTGTTAGTATTTAGGAAACTGGAAAGAAGATGCAGGGTTACATTGAAAGCCACACTGGATAGTAGAAGAGTAACGTAGGATTTTAGGGCTTGTCTACATCAGAAAGTTGCAGCGCTGGTGAGGGAGTTACAGCGCTGCAACTTTGAAGGTGTACACATCTGCAGGGCACCACCAGCGCTGCAACTCCCTGTTTGCAGCGCTGGCCGTACTCCCGTTTTGTCTCGGGTGTAGAGGATCCAGCGCTGGTGATCCAGCGCTGGTAATCCAATGTAGACAGTT
Source organism: Gopherus evgoodei (assembly GCF_007399415.2). NCBI lineage: Eukaryota > Metazoa > Chordata > Testudines > Testudinidae > Gopherus > Gopherus evgoodei. Next base: position 33,585,308 of record NC_044322.1, read on the forward strand.
ACCAGCGCTTTTCTTGACCTCCGTGGAAGGAGGAAGCCTCTGGTAATCAAGCTGGTTTCCTTTCCCGGTTTGCTCTCTCGGTCCCGGAGCCACCCAGCAAACCGCAGGGAAGGAGACCTGCTTGCTCGGGGTTCCGGGACCGAGAGAGCAAACCGGGAAAGGAGACCAGCTTCGCCGCGGTTTGCTCTCGCGTTCCCGGAGCCACCCAGCAAACCGCAGGGAAGGAGACCTGCTTGCTCGGGGTTCCGGGACCGAGAGAGCAAACCGGGAAAGGAGACCAGCTTCGCCGCGGTTTGCTCTCGCGTTCCCGGAGCCATCCAGCAAACCGCAGGGAAGGAGACCTGCTTGCTCGGGGTTCCGGGACCGAGAGAGCAAACCGGGAACGCCGCGGTTTGCTTTCTCGGTCCCGGAGCCACCCAGCAAACCGCAGGGAAGGAGACCTGCTTGCTCGGGGTTCCGGGACCGAGAGAGCAAACCGGGAAAGGAAACCAGCTTCGCCGCGGTTTGCTCTCTCGGTCCCGGAACCCCGAGCAAGCAGGTCTCCTTCCCTGCGGTTTGCTGGCTGGCTCCGGGACCGAGAGAGCAAACCGCGGCGTTCCCGGTTTGCTCTCTCGGTCCCGGAACCCCGAGCAAGCAGGTCTCCTTCCCTGCGGTTTGCTGGGTGGCTCCGGGACCGAGAGAGCAAACCGCGGCGTTCCCGGTTTGCTCTCTCGGTCCCGGAACCCCGAGCAAGCAAGTCTCCTTCCCTGCGGTTTGCTGGCTGGCTCCGGGACCGAGAGAGCAAACCGTGGCGTTCCCGGTTTGCTCTCTCGGTCCCGGAACCCCGAGCAAGCAGGTCTCCTTCCCTGCGGTTTGCTGGGTGGCTCCGGGACCGAGAGAGCAAACCGCGGGGAAGCTGGTTTCCTTTCCCGGTTTGCTCTCTCGTCCCGGAACCCCCCTTGAAGCCGCCCAACAGCGCTGCAGTGTGGCCACATCTAACACCACTTGCAGCGCTGGTTGCTGTAAGTGTGGCCACTCTGCAGCGCTGGCCCTATACAGCTGTACTAATACAGCTGTAACAACCAGCGCTGCAAAATTTTAGATGTAGACATGGCCTTAGTGTTTTCGGTGAGTTTATCACAGAGTGAGACTTCATGTCTTTAAACGTGGGAGTATTACAGTGAAACGCGTCCGACGCTGCAAGACGAAAAAGCAGCAGTGATTGATCCGGGGTTACTGGGCAGGGGAAAGGGGCGGGAGAAAAACTTAAGGCTCTTTGGATCTGCTTCTCATCCTGAGTCAACTCCTTCAGGTGAGAGTTTCCTCAGCCCCGGAGCCAGGCCAGCGGCTCAGAGCCCAGCCTGGAGAACAAAAGCCACAAGCAGGGCCGGGGGCGAAGCGCAGCCGCGTGCACAGTACCTGGGGGGGAGCGGGTGAAGTTCCGTCCCGCTGCGCTGACCGCCTGGATGTAGAAATACCTGACGGGCAACGTGAGCTCCGCTTCCAGACCGGGCCCCCAAACCAGGCTCCTCTCTGCACTGACAGGGGCTGGAGGAGCCTCCGCCACTTGCACGAGCAGCAGGCGCAGGAGAAGCTGCCATGACGGGAGCACAGAGGCGCAGCTGCGCCCCATACCCCAGCCCGGCATGGAGGGGCGAGCTGGCTGCCTTTGATTGGTGGGTGCTTTGGCCAATCGGGCGAGAGAGCAGCGACCTAGCTCTTTGCACCCCCCCCCCGGCGGTGGATCGCGGGATCTGCCCGCGGAGGGAGGGGCCCGCCCGTGCGGGTGGTGCGTGGCGCGCGCGGCGGAAGGCGAGTCTCCCCCTCCCCGCGCCCCACCGGCCGTTTCCTCGCGGAGTCGGGAGGAAGTGAAGCCGCTGGAGCCACTCAGCTGAGAATTGCGTCACCCGCCCCTCTGCCTTGTCCCGCTTCGCCAGGCGGGGGGGGGGAAGGGGCTCCGAGCTGCGGAACGTTGTGAGCCGGCCCGATCTCGTGGGTGCTGAGTCACGTGCTCTTCGCCCCTCCCCCCCCCCCCCCAGTGCACCTGAGGCGGCGGTTGCCCCGGCCAGGGCGAGACGCGGGGCTGAGCGGGCCAGTCGGAGCAGAGACGCTCCCATTGTCCTGTTCTTAGCACACCCCCACCGCTATTACCCAGGGGTGTCAAAGCCCTGATCGCTGACTAGTTAAGTTAGACTAAGAAGAGCAGGGCGCTACCTGCCAGATCAGTCGGGATCCAAGTGTGGGGCTGGAGCCAGAGCTGGACACCATTGTGTGTGGTGCAGACACACAAATAATTCCTTGTTTCACACTCAGCATTACACTGACAGCTCAAAAGAGAATCTAGGCCGTGTTTCAGCAAAGCACTTAGGGACGGAGAAGTCTTTCCTTTCCTTTCCTCCCACTATTTGTAACCCCCCCCCCAGGCTGCGTTATGCTAAATATCAGTTAATAGTATCTAAAACTGGCTGCTCAACATGCTTTTTCATACCCCTAGACCATGAATTAACTTTGCCTTTCTTGGTGCTAGGCCATTTTGGTAGGTGGCTCCTGGTCCCGCCAGCAGAGTGTAAAACAGGTTCCCAAACTAGAACTTTCCTGAAGCGGATTCATGATCTCTCAGGCTTGTGGCATTCAGGAAACAAGGAACCATACTTCCTCCGGGGGAGCAACTGGGTAGCAGCCCCATGCTTGATTGATCCTTTCATGTGTCTAGCAAAAGGAAGGTTCCCTCTCTTGTCCTCTCACTACATGGAAAGGCCACAGTGATCGTCACACATATTATTGAAAATATTTTTAAAACTAGTGTTTGAATGATGTTTTGCTGCTGCTCAGAATACAGGGCTAGCAAGGTGCGTAGATTGTTACAGAGAACATTTCATCTCTGATTGAAGGCATTTGTGCCCCAAATGGCTATCTACCATAAAGAGAAAAAAGTATGGACTAGTACAACTGCAGATACGGACATCTAATGATTGACTTAATCTATAGGCATCTAGCTCCACTGACAGTACTTGGCAGTTTAACAATTCAAGTCATTCCTCTGCACAAGTTTTTCCTCTGTGCATAGGTTTCTGAAAGTTGTCTAAATCAGACACACAGTTCTTGTAATACACTGAAAACTCGAGTGTATCTTTGCACATGCCTACAGCTTATGAAGGATCATGCTTGGATGCTTAATTCTAAATCTTTTAATGCTCTTAGCACTGTTTGGCATCAGTATCGTGAAAGCATCATTAAGGTATTGTAAAAGCATAAAATAGTTCAGCATGAGTTAGAGTGCACAGATAAAACCAGTACAAACATTTATTAAGCAATATGCACCATTTATTTCAAACCAGTCATTTTCAGTATTAATATCCTATAATATATAAGCATTTATAGAATATATTATAGCTAAAGAGAAGGCTTAGAAGATATAACAGGCCACATTCACCACTGGGCAAAAGATGGTGTAGCTCCGTTCAGTTTAGGAGAGCTGCATCTTCTTATTGAAAGAGATGAATTTGACCTCATGTTTTTATATGAGTGACTCAACAAAATTACATCAGCCCTTTGTAAACATTAGTTACCAGCCACTCTGACCCACCACAGTCTTGCACAACTTATTTAGGATCAAATTCTAAACTATTTTGATTTCTTTGTATGGCTCCCAGTTTTCGTCATATACCTAGCACTGTATTTTATGAAAGCCTCCTTTATGCATCCAATGTGAGAACTTAGTCCAAAATCCACCGTATGGGTAGAAAATATTTACAAGTATTTACAAATAATCCACTTTTACCTGAGCAAATCATATGATCATTTACCTCCCTGTAAACATGTATCATAACAGAAAACCCTTACTTAGTATTAATTGGTTTATTAATCTTATGGTGTGGAACTCTGTATATATGGTGTAAAACCATGTACATAAAGTAGTCATAGCATTTCTCATCAGAACAGCACATTTTACAAGTTTACATTTACATGAAAATTATTTCCTTCCAATACTGTATGCATCAGTATGTGCAAATCATTCCAAAATAGATACCACTTAAAAGAACAATTCTGAATATAAATATGTAGTTTATATTAGTCTTATGTACAACCAAAGAAAATAAAGTATATAACAATATTTATACATCAAAAACACTTTCAAAGTACAGCTCCACTTCTTTAACAAAGTATACAATATAAAAAATAAGGGTACCAAATTGTCTAATACAATATTTTTCTTGTGGAGCATTCAGGGATACAAACTTTGCTTGCTTTGCCTAAAATATATTACTTTAAAATATCAGGCCATTGTCTTTCCAGTTATAAAAATATGATTTGTGTCTCTTAAGATAATTTTATTAAATGAAAAAATAGAGAGAAAATTCTGGAATAAGATTAATTAGAGACCAGATATGAAGTTAGTAAAGATTAAGTACAATAAACTTATGTGATCTTCTGGCTCTGTGAGCTACGTGATTTTGAGTGGCCAGAGATGAAAGCTCAGTTCAAGATTTCAGGGCCTGGTGTGGGTTTTGGCTAATGTGTAATACCGATACAACATTTAGTAAAGTGGCATGGGAACAGCTTCAGGGAAAACATTCATAGCCTTTCTATTCAAAGGATGAAAGGTATTGCAATGACAGAGAGCATGTTAGAAAAATACCAAAGGGAGATGCTAATTTAGGGAAGATACGAGACACAACATGTCAAAAGATGTTCCTCTTCAAGCTCTCACATGCTTCACTACATATAGAAAAAATTGCAGCTATTTAAAAACAAAAATAATGTTTGCTTATAGGGCCAGATCTTTCAGCCTCATTAAGTGCCCACCAAAGTGGTGTAAGAGGCCCTTTAAACTGCCTTATGTAGACAGCTGAGGCTACCTCCGGCACTCTCCTTGCCTCAGAGTAAGGGGTATAGCGGGAAAGGGAAAAAGAGAAGAGATGGGGCCACAGAATACAGCATGCTGCCCCATCTTCAGCTAGCACAGTAGTTCCTAGGACTGCTTTGTTGGTGCAACTTATAGTAGCTTTTTGGGCTGTTCTAAGATATGCTAAGGACTGTTTTAGCCCCCTGTTGGGCTGAGGGCTAGGGGAGATGGAAAAGTGATTTAAAGTCACCTTTGCTTTCCCACTAACAGTGCTGTGCCCAGCATGAACTACATGCAGCTAAGGATTGAGCCCATGAAGTGTAGGAAATGAAACACAGGAAATAAACAGAAGAGAACCAAGTTACAGAATTTTTTAAAATTTTTGTTCAATTTAGTGCTCTGTGAAGTGACACATTATTATTAAAAACTAGAATCATCCTCAAGACAAAGGAAGCCAAGCTGGTAATGCATCTCAGCCCCAGCCAGCAATGGCTCTTGCTATTTCAACCCTGTATCTTCCATATGATGCTTTAAAAGCAGACTATCACTCATCTGTACTTTTCATATTGAGAATTTTAACCCAATTTTCCAGTAGTGAAAGTGTACTGCCTTGCCTCAATAGGGTGCTCTTTGTTCTGCCCAAAGGGGTGTGTGTGTGAGATTACTATCCGCAAAGCTATACAGGAAAAACATCCCTGGCCACTTAGCATATAAAAGCTCAATCCAACTCCTGCTGAAGTCAATGGAGATACTTCCATATCATTACACAATAAAAAGCTTCCTTTTCTTAATAAAATATTTTTAAAAAAAGATGTGAGAATTTATCTTTTGCTTGCAAAAAAAATGACAGGTTTAAATACTTTTAAAATAAAAAATGGCCAAATTGAGCTTGCATAAATCAACATAACTTCATTAAAGTCAATGGACCAACACTGATTTATACCAGCACAGGATCTGGCCCAAAACGTGTTACATGTTTATGCTCATCCAGGAACCACCAAAACACCTTTCAGACGAGATCTTTCTCTCAATCTTGTATTACAGGACTCACAGTTCTGATTCTTTATCAGTCTCACAAAGATAGTATTCATCATCCGTGGTGGTATCAGTGTCCGAGTCTGAATAAACCATTGGTTCTTCTCGATAGATGTCAATTGAGTTTCTTGGGGATGAAGCATCTACTGAAATTTTGCTCCCAGCAGAACCTGAGTTCAAGAGCTCAGCCCTCTTTAAAGAATCACTCTCTTCATTTCTCAGAAAGCCAGGGTTTTTAAGAAGACATGGTCTCCATAATCTCCCTTCTGTGAGTGATCTCTTGATATTTTCCAGGAACGCCAGTTGTTGTTCTTTTCCAAATATACCAAACTCAATAGAAGGATACATCACACGTCTAGTGCCGTAGGTGGTGGTCCTCTCATCATATGAAGCCCAGTTTTCATTTTCATCATAAGAGCACAGCTCAGAATAAGATTTAAACTTTCTACTGTACCTGCTTTCTTTAGGTAGACAGTTACTTCCAGAGCCAGGGTTGTCATGGGAATCTTGAGTACAGGTGCTTTCAGAAAAGTGACGTTCACGTTGATTCTTTGCACGACTCATGCGTGACTGATTACTGTGCAGGTTTGCATTTTTTAAACTCTCTGACCGATGGAGGTTTTGATCATGATCACACTCATCTGAGGAAAGGGCCTGTTTCTGTGAACAGACACTTGCCTGCAAATTTTTTATAAACGTGTTTGAGTTTTTGTCAGTTAAAAATGGCAACAGTGGTGGATCATGGGAACTACCACCAGTACTTGTTCTCTTTTGATTTCCTGATGAAATTGCTTCAGTAGCTCTGGAAAAGATGGTTTGATTTCTGTTTTCCAACCCCTGGCCAAGTGTTTGGGAATTCTTTCTTCTTGCAACTATTTCCTTTGGGAATAGAGTTGTGGGGCTCAGAATGCTTTCCACTTCATTCTCGTTTTGTTTGGGATTGTTGAGTTCTCTTCTCTGGTTGTATGAATTTGCAAAAGGTCCTTGATTCTTGTTTTTAACTAACAATGGAGAGTCATCATTAGTTTGTGATCTCTTCTTCTTCTCAGATATTTTGTGAACAGGGCTGTCACAAACACCAGGGGTCAGATTTTGATTCTGGTCTTCATTTCCAGGTTGGAGAAATGGCTGGGTAGAAGTAGGGGAATGCAATGTGCTGTGGGTCACGTTAATCTCTAAAGAAGTGGTACCTCCATCATTCTGTGAAAATATATTACTTACGTGTGGTTTTGGATTTACATTTTTACTAGAAAATTTTCGTCTTGTTTTGTAAATGGCTGCCACTTCATTTTTAACTGAGGGCCTGTTTTTCCTTTTTTCTATATCACTGACTTTCTCTCTAGTGCCATCAGACATAAGCTTATTTTCACTCACTGCACTCTGCGGCAGTTGCAGATCCTGTGTGACACTGGAGAGTTTATCTTTAGACTCAACATTCTGTCTATCTTCACTGTACAGCACAGCTTTCTGCAAACTAGTGCAATCTTTGTTCATCTGAGTGTTCAGGGATATTTGCTCTTGTTTAGTTTTGCGGCTTACTAGATCATGTGTGTCTGGGATACCTATTTTGGCTGGTTGAAGTATAGGTTTAGCTGCAGAAACTGTGCCAGGCTGAAATGGTTTGTTCTGTGAATTTGGAAGCATTTTTCTATCAGAAATTAATTCTTCATCTGTGCTATTTCTGGAACTTTCAACTCCTAATAGAAATCCAGTACATTTATTGTTATATAGGGAAATGCTTTGGTGCTGAAAATCTGATCTCTCTTTGGCTCCTGCATCATGCCTAGATTTACTTTCAGCAGAGGCTACTGGGGTATTATTGACTGCAGACTCTCTATGACTTTTCCCTTCATGGGAACTATTTTTATCTAACTGGGGTGGTAAAATATTCTGATTGTTACTCCCTTTTACTTCAATAAATTGCTGGCAATTTTTGGAGTCTCTGATTTGCAGACTATTAGTATTATTAATTGCAGAAGTAAAATTAAAAACATTCTCTGGAGGGTCTTTGTGTTTTTGGGGGGTTGACAAAGAGGAGGTTAATGGTGTGTCAGTATGCAAAATATTCTCCTTCTCTTTACTTTCTTTACCTGAAGAAAAGCATTTATCAATATTTTGGTTGTGTGAAGCAGTAGAAATTGCCTTAACGGAAGTATCCGCTTCTGTAGTGGATTCTGGATCATGAACAGAAGTGTCTGATGTCACCATGTCAGGAAGTACAAGTGTGCTTTCTTTTAATGCAAGCCCTGGTGAAATATCTTTCTTATTATGTACAATGCTTGTTGACTGTGAAGTACATACTTTCTCAGTGCTAGGAGAAAAATGTGAGTTTTCCTGATATGTGTCAACAGCTCCTGTCTTTGCATTCTGGGGTGTCATTGAAGCTGCAGGAGTTTGATCAGGAGAATGTAGGTGTCTCTCTTTTTCTAAGGTGCTAGGAAAAGCTACATTTGCTATACTGATGCGAACTTCAGAGTTCTTGTTCGGCATTTTTGGTGATTTAGATTTTTCTGTGTAAAGAGATAAAGGTGTAATCTCTGGATCATCTAGAAAGAGGTTACACAATGTTCTTGAATGACTCCGTGGTAAGGTGTAATAAATTGAAACCAACTCATGATATTCAATATGATCCTCATCACCAGAAACTGTAAATGTGCTAATAGTTTTATATTTCTGCAAAGAATCCCCCATTTCCTTTTCCAAACAGTCTGAAAATACTGGAGATTCTTTTTTGTTTACAAGTTTTTCTCTTTCTGATTCAGAGACAACTGTACTACCACTTAAGGAGTGGTCAGGGCTCCTATTTAGAGGCAAAGGGTGATCCTTAATTTGCAGGACATTTTCTTTGATATCTGTAATACCATCTAAAGGTATTGGTCTTATTGAGGAATGTGCTGATCCTAAAGAAGATATTTTATTTCCTTGATTAAAAGAAAGGGCAGCAGCTCTGTCTGAGTTCTGCTTCTCTACATGATCCCACATGGCTGTTTTGCTTTTAGGGAAAGAGATGGACATACCTGACATTACACTGCCAGCAATGCTAGCTGATTTTCTAGGTAAAGTGTAATAAATGACAAGAGGCTCCAGAGACTCAGGGTTGCTTTTAACAGGAGAGCCAGAAATGCTGCTACTATTTGTGTGTCTCAGTAAGCTTCCCCGCCTATAGAGCCTTTCAATACAAGATGCATTTTGTCTTGTTTTCCCATTTTCTCTTTCCAAACAAAAATAGTTTAAACTACGTTCAGCAATCTCTGGGCCTTTGTCAAAACTACGTGCATAAATATTCTCACAATTCCTGTTTTGTGAACCACCAGTAGTTAATTGACTATTATGGTCCTTACTGGCTAAAATGTTTTGATCTTTGGGTTTTTCCTGGGGAATATCTTTTGCAACAACACCTGCCAACTCAACTACTTTCCCACCATCTGCTGGAGCTTCAGTAACTCTGCAATTCACTGAAGAATTAGTTGGAGTTTCTAACGATTTCAGATAGTTCTTATGAGAAAAGACTTGTAGAGAGTCTTGTGAACTACAAGACAATAATTCTGGAGGACTGGGCAATATGCTTTGATGGTTTGCCAACGTTTCACTAACTGGAGCAGAATGAACTGATGCACTACTTTGTAGAACATCTACCTGGAAAGACTCTCCCTTAGGAGTGATATGATCAGTAGTTTCTGTTCTCCGGCTTCCTAATTTAATGCCTTTTCTTTTTGCTGAATTAAGCAGATGATGTTCCCATTGCTTCAGATTTGAAAGAAATGATTCTCTTCTGCTCTCATCAGCTGACAGAAGAGAAGGGGTCTGATTAAGTTCACTGTGAGCAGGAAGATCATTTTCCTTTCTTTGTAGGTTTCTTTTACAACTCTTTGATATGTTATTTTTTGTAATCTCTCTTGTGGCGGTGAGCTGGGTTTGTCTCCTTGAACTCAGTGAGAGAGGTGAATTAAGAAGAGATGTGCTGTTTTGCAAGGCAGCAGCGTTATTAGAAGGAGAACTCTGGGGATCAACAGTATTTTTTGTATTCACTTTCTGAGAAACTGGATGTAATATTATGTCTTTAATACTTTTCTGGTCTGCCTTGCCTGATAGTTCCAACTTGTCTGAAGCAGCTTTTTTAAAGTCTTTCTTAATATTCATTTGGGTAACCAAAGGCTGTGGCTGGCTTTGGGAAACCTTAGTGGCAGAACTGCTGTTCTCTGCTACCAATTTCATTTTGAACCTTGAACCCAGTAAGACAGACTCATTAGACACATCTGCTTTGATGCTGGTTGAAGTAACTGCAGATTTATAAGTGAGACAGTTCTGAGGGTCTTTTGAATTCTTTGAAAGCAGTTTACTATTTGCACCACTTGATATCTCCACACTGCTTCTGTTCTCTGACACACATGTTTGAAAGTCACTCTGATGGCACTGTGAAGCAAATTTAGCATTCTTTGCATGTGCACTTTGCTGATCATTTAAATTAGATGTAATCATTTCATAGTGAGCATCAGGGGAAAGAAACACTTCATCATTGTAGTACTGGTAAATATCACACGAGGAAGGGTGCTCCTCTTTCCTTCCAAAAGGAGAACTCTTTTGGTCTATTTGGAACCTACCATGATAAGCTGTATCTCTATAGTGGGACCTAGAGAGGTTGTTTTCCAACCAGCATAACGGATAATTCTCCCAATTATTGAAGGATAGTGAAGTAGCAGCTTTGTCTGTGCAACTGACGCTACTAAACCAATTAGTACTTGACATATCTCTTCTGTAATGGTGTTTTGACTGGTAAAATTCATATTTTCTGTTTTCGTGCAGAGGGCAAGGATATGTATCCTGTTTTGTGCCATTCCATTCCATTAATGATTGGGTCCTAAAAAGATTGTCTTGATTTGATGCACGTCCAGAAGTATATGGTTTATTCCATACAATAGAAGAGAGGGGAATTCGCTTTGGGGTTTGCCGATTGTTCCTTCTTACAAATCCACTATTGTTCTCCATTGCCAATAGATTTTGTAAACTAGTTGTTGAAAATGGCTCAGAGGACGCTGAAGATGGATATCTCTGAAGAGAACACACAGAGTAACTTCTCCCAACTGTACCCTTCCCCATATAACCCTTGTGTCCAAATCCATTGTTCTGTCTTATGGAAGAAAGATGCAAGCTACCTTCTGAGGACTCTCCAAAAGATACAGAAGATAGCCTTCTGCTCAGAACAGGGTAACTACTGTCTAATGAATCCTTGCGCATGCATTCTTTAGATTCTGAATGGCATCTGTTCATATATGTATCATAAAATTTCCTTGGTCTGTAGAAAATTTTATGGTCCTCTTTGGCTCTTATTGTTCTTGTTGCATCAGAGAAAAATGTGCTCGGTGTTTCACTGCAGTTATTTCTGTGTTGTCCCCTAATAGCAGTCTGTCTGCCTGAACTGGGAAACACATATTCTGCTCTTGGTCCACTGTCAACTAGATGCTTTCTGTTCACTGAATCTTGGGCTTGTTCCTGTGCCAGCTGGTCATCCAGATCATCTAGAACTACACAGAAAAAGGCAGCTATTTTATTAATGTTCTCAAACTAATTATGCTGAAAAGTGTAATGTACTATATCAGGGACCAGATCAGGTTTTGAAAGGAACCACCTTCTTCATATTCAAATGCTGCTCCCCCCCAAATATACATTACTTCTTCCACAGTGCCTTTCATCGATAATCCATCATTGACTGAGGGAAAAAGTCTGTACTGATTTGAGACTGGTCTTCAAAGGGCTCCTCAACCTAGCCAGTGTTTGTTTCAAATAGCAAAAACCAACTAACAAAAACAAACATAGTTTGCGTTCTTAATTTACACTCATCAGCTAAGTGTAGGAAGAACCTTTCACAATTCTAGCTTGCAAAGCAAGTAGAAAAGAACAGTACTCATCAGACATGGATTAACCTATGTGCACTCAATGCACTTGCACAGGACCTCCCCATCTCAAGAGGGCCCCTGATGACCCCCTAAAACTGAATGGTGCTGCAAGCCCATGCTCCAGGTTGCAAGGAATGGGGTGAGTTGTGGAGGCTGTAAGGGAAATGGGGAGGGGATGCTGGAGGGGGCTGATGTTGGGCTGAGGTTTTGGGGGCTGTGGTGAGCAGGACAGGTCAGAGCTACTGGGATGGGGGGGCTGTCAGGATAAGTGGGGCTGGTGAAGGGTTGTTGGGGTATATGTAGGGTGGGAGAGGCATTCAGGAGTCTGTGCATAGGGAGCGGTATGTATGGAGTGGGGGTGGAAGGAGCATGTTGGGATCTGTAGCAGGGGTATTTAATGGTGTGGAGGCACTTTGCTGTCTAGTTTACAGAAGGTGTAATCTGGGCCTGGTGCTGATGAGCATGCTCAGATCTTTCTGTATGTTTCCAGAGCCTAGACAATGCTATGATGTACCTGTGAGCTGGAAAGGAATTCTAGATATTAACATTCAAAAGGAGCACATGGAGTAGCCCTGCATGTCCTAAGCTTGGTTAGCTTGAAATGTGTTGTAAATAAAATAGCTGAACATTTTCAGTATTTGGACTGTGAAACAACTCAAAAATATAATTGCTATTAATCACAAGATTAAAAAAGTAATCACGATTAATTGCAGTTTTAATTGCAATGTTAACAATAACAGAATACCAATTGAAATGTATAATTTTTTTTATTTTCTACATTTTCAAATGTATTGATTTCAGTTACAACACAGAATACAAAGTGTAGAGTGCTCACTTCATATTATTTTTTATTACAAAATATTTGCACTATAAAAATAAACAAATGAAATAGTATTTTTCCATTCACCTCATACAACTACTGTAGTGCAGTCTCTTTATCATGAAAGTGCAACATACAAATGTAGAATTATTTTATTCTTTACATAACTGCACTCAAAACCAAAACCATATAAAACTGTAGAGCCTACAAGTCCACTCAGTCCTACTTCTTGTTCAGCTAGTATTAAGACTAACAAGTTGGTGGCATCTGACTCAGATGATGAAAATGAAGGCATGTCGGTCTGCACTGCTTTGGATCGTTATCAAACAGAACCCAAATCAGCATGGAAGCATGTCCTCTGGAATGGTGATCGAAGTATGAAGGGACATACAAAGTTCAGCATATCTGCAACGCTGGCTACAACAGTGCCATGCAGAACGTCTGTTCTCACTTACAGGTGACGTAAATAAGAAGTAAGCAGCATTATCTCTCAAATGTAAACAAATGTGGTTTTGTAATAAATAAATAAATAAATACCTCTACATTTGTAAGTTGTGCTTTTACGATAAAGAGATTGCATTACAGCACTTGTATAAGCTGAATTGAAAATTACTATTTCTTTTGTTTATTTTTACAGTGCAAATATTTGTAATAAAAAATAAAATAAAGTGAGCACTGTACACTTTCTACTCTGTGTTGTACAGTAATTTAAATCAATCTATTTGAAAATGTTAGAAAAACATCCAAAATATTTATAATCAATTTTAAATTGGTATTCTGTTATTGTTTAACATTTCGATTAAAACTGCGGTTAATCATGACTATTCTTTAAAATCTAATTAATTTGTTTTGCATTAATCATGTGCATTAATGGTGATTAATTGATAACCCTAAGTAATTTATCACTTATTGCTCACTTTCAATTATTTCTGTAAGAGGACTATAACATGCAGGGCTTGGCAATGGCATTCTATGAATCTGTGGAGGTCAGATGGTTTGATAGCCTAGGTGATGATAAAGTGTAATAAAATTTAGTAAGAACTTTTGATTCACTCTGTCAACAAAGTTGTAGTTATGCACTAACCTATTAACCTGAATTAAAGATTGAATTTCTTGTTTAACTGGGATGAATTTTAGATAGCCATGTCTGATAAAAAGAATTTACTGGAAGTACTTTCAATCACAGGGATGATTTATGCAATGACAGTTTAACGTGTTCAGTTTGCATCCACATGAATTAAATACATCTAGAAGTTACACCAGGGATGAATTTAAGAATTGAGTACTAGTAAACAAAAATGGTCCATCATCCACCTTTTTTAAGGCTGAAATAAAAAAGATCTGAGTGTCCTGAACAGCTCAGTGCAAACCTCAGATTGTCTGCTTTGCTGAGTTTCTGCTGAGGACAGCAGAGAGTGGGGACCATAAGAGAGCCAGTTATGGCACAAGCAAAGCAAGTGGCTGTTAGGGACCTTAATAATTTGAGGACCTCACATCACGGTCAAATTCTGCAGTGCTCTCTCTGGCCCTGTATCAAACAGAGGAGGCAAGAACTTCCAGAGAAATGAGAGAAAAGGGGTTTCTGGGCATTGCCTGAGCAGTGACGGCTGCTGCCTAAAATAAATGATGGCCTTGGGGGCTCCAGAAAGACTCCGCCACCCCCTGCTGCCTGCTCCCTCTAGCATGCCTCCCCTCCTCACTGCCTCCTAATCATACCCTCTCCCCATATTGTAATAATGTTTTCAAAGTGAAAAACTGGTGTAGCTGTTCCACACATGGGTGCTGGGTAGCAGTGTACTAGGAAGGACTTTTTTGGAGGGTGCCAGAAAAGTTCATGGAAGAATAAATTTCCTTGCACCCGTGTGGGCCAGTCTGAGCTTTGTCTGTCCCTACTTCCCTCACCAGCAGTGAGACCAGAAAGGAAGAAGTGACTTGGCTGCTAGCCCCATTCACTCCCTCTAGTAATGGGCCCAGATGGAGAGGTAACTCATGGCTCCTCATTTCCTGCAGCTTGGGGCTCTACAAATCATGAGGCTAGCCTGAGCTACACACTGACCTCAATGGGAGTTACATGTGCAAAGGACGGGTGTCTGATGGGATAGCCTAATTTTGGCAATTGATCTTTGATTATCAGCAGGTAAGTATGCCCATTAGTCTGTGATGGGATGTTAGATGGGATGGGATCTGAGTTACTACAGAGAATTCTTCCTGGGTGCTGGCTGGTGAGTCTTGCCCACATGCTCAGGGTTTAACTGATAGCCATATTTGGGGTCGGGAAGGAATCTTCTTCCAGGGCAGATTGACAGAGGCCCTGGAAGTTTTTCACCTTCCTTTGCAGCATGGGGCACACGTCACTCGCTGGAGGATTCTCTGCAGCTTGAGGTCTTCAACCACAATTTGAGGACTTTAATAACTCAGACATAGGTTAGGGGTTGTTATAGAAGTGGATGGGTGAGATTCTGTGGCCTGTATTGTGCAAGAGGTCAGACTAGATGATCATAATGGTCCCTTCGGACCTTAAAGTCTATGAGTCTTCGAATTATTGTAAACATGAGACAGACAAAGTAAGAGAGAAGTAGCTGCCGTATTTGGAAGCAATGAGCAACTTATAGAGAGAGACTATTCATTTATAGAAAGGATCTCCCACCAGGGGTGCTAGAACAATTTTTACAGTGGGAGTGATGAGAGTCCTTTAGCCAAACTGTAAACCCTGTATATAATGGAAACCACTTCAAGTCAGGGGGTACGGCAGCACCCCCCAACACCTGTAGTCTCCCATATCCAGTTACACGTGTGGTGGTGCTGGTACTACAGTATAAAAACAGCATGAGTGCACACACTTACCACTGAAAAACTCTTTTTCTAGCTGTTCATTCCATACAGGTGCACTGTCCTCCATCATTTCAGCTTGAGTTGCATCAAATAAGTTACCAGGTAGTTCAGCTGGTAAAGATGAGTTGCACGTTTCAGCCTGTTGAGAAGTTTAAGAGACCGTGTAGCTTAATTTCATAGCAAAACAAATAATATGGACAAGAGGAGAGAAAACCCTCATGGGTGCTAATATTCTTTTAAATAATATATGCCTGAAATCACAGCGCTGCACATGTGAAGAATTAAATTCTACATAGAATACAACTACCTACAGTTCAGACTTTCACTTGATTTTGGGGGGATTTTAGTACATCTTCTTGTCCAGAGGCTGTAGCACACTCCAGAGCACATTAATGGTGGTTTTGTATTATAACTGATATTTGTTTGTAGTTGTTAGCTGTTTACTCATTTCACTTCCACATACATTCTAGTAGGATATTGCCTCTGTAATTTAAATTTTCCTAATCCATTCTTCTTTAATGTGCACACTTACAACTCACCCCAACAAGAGGTGGTATTCACCTCCCAGAAAAAATGTAATAATCAAATACCACAGTCACCTCTCCTATACTCAGATTTCATCTTTACACAATACAACTAATTTAGTAGCTTTTTGTAAGTATTACAGTTAAGACATTAGTAATTTTGTAATGAAACAAATTCCATTTGTGATGCCTTACTCTTGAGTTTTAAAATTGTATTTTCACATAATCACTAATTCCACCAGCCTATGGCAACACAAGCACTGCCTTGCAGGCCTTGCTCTCTGTGTACAGGTTAGCTATAGGCGCACACCAATTCCTTAGCTCCTAAACGTCTCTCTGGAGTGCCAAGCCCCTGATCCCCTGAACACTCTCACAATTCTCAGATTCTCTGCTCCCAAAGGAATAGCACACACCAGTTTACTAGATTCAACACAGGATCACTGCTCCATTTAACACACAACATTTAGATATATTTACAGTGAAAACCAGAATAAGTTTATTACTAAAGAACTGAGATTCAAATGATAGTCAGTAAGACTATTAGAAACAAACGGATACATATAAAACAAAATCATAACATGCTTGTTACAGCCTAAACTTAACACACACAGCATTCCGATCACCTACAGGATAGCTTACCCCAAGTCCTTTTCCCAGTGTTTTCAACCAGGGTGGCTGAGATTCCCTTTATCATAAGATCAAGCCTGCTGCCAGCTTGTCTTCCCAGCTTGAAGGATGCCAAAGCATCTCTCTGTGCCTGCAGATATGACCCCAGACCTTTGATTTTCCTCTGAAAACAGGGTTCTTCCCTTCCTCCTGCAGTTTACCTCTTTCTGTTAATTTCCTTCTGAAATCTCCACAAACTCTTAGTTAGCATTAGACTCAGTATGCTAACAGATTTCCATTGTGAGATACACAACGGTTAGCTAAGGAGAGAAGTGTCTCTCACCTCCTGACTGGAGAAGTTTGCCTCAAGGCAAGCTACCTTTGAGAGAACCTGCCTTTAACTAGGCAGCCTAGAGAACACAATTTTCAGCATATATACAAAACTCCTCACATAGTTTTGGTACATACATCTCAGAATGATTATGATGAGCTGTGTGACACAGGCTTTCATTAGAGATCTTACATGACATTCTATTGGTGAACCCAGGGAATAGCTGTGCCCCTATGTACTTCAATGACCTCTGCCAGTTAACATCAAGAAGTCTTTGGGTCACATTATGAGGAGGCGGCACCCTTTAGGCGGCCTAAAAAGGAGGACCAGAGTGCTGACTGTATGAGCTATCCTCCCACTGAGCACCTCAGTGGGTCCCACCATGGAATAGGGGTGAGGTCCAGGGCCGGCGCTACCATTTAGGTGACCTAGGCAATGGCCTAGGGCACCAGAATTTTTGGGGGGCGCTATTTTGCTGGGGGGGCTGCATGCAAGTCCGGTGGACCTACCGCAGTCATGCCGGCGGACGGTCCGCTACTGGAAAGGCTCCGGTGGAGCTGCCGCAGTCATTTCGTCGGAAGGTGCGCTGGTCTAAAGGCTCCGGCGGACCTACCACAGTCATGCCTGCAGCAGGTCCACCAGAGCCTTTAGACCAGCGGACTGCCCGCCAACATCACTGCGGCAGCTCCACCGGAGCCTTTCCAGCAGCGGTCCGTCCGCCGGCATGACTGTGGTAGGTCCACCAGACCCACGGGGGGCGGCGAAATGGCACTCTGCCTAGGGCGTCAGAAACCCTGGTGCCGCTCCTGGTGAGGTCCCTTCATGGTCTTTCCTGCCCTGTTCTGAGTGATCTCAAGATCGATCAGGCTGGTGCAGAGCCAACAAATGCACCTGGAAAGAATGAATGCGCCTGTATTCCTGTGTAATACAGGGCCAAAATTCCATAAGAATTCAGGCATTGCCAGACTGGATCAGACAGATGGTTCATCTAGTTCAGTATTCCGTACCTGACAGAAGCCAGCACAAGGTGCATCAGTGGAAAATGCAAGAAACCTTGCATTAAACAGTCAACTAATTACCTCCTCAGAAGGAAAGTTTCTTCCTAGTCCCCATCAGTTAAGAGGCTGGTTTATGCTCTGAAATATGGAGGCTTCCATAATTCTTGAGGCCAGATCCTCTGCTGGCATAAATCACTATAGTTCCATTGACTTCAGTGGATTTTGGCTGATTTACATGAGTTAAGCATTTGGTCCCACTCATTTAAAAAAATTTTTTTTTCTTTTATAACTCTGGATATTCTTGTTATTCATATAAACATCCAGTCTCTCTCTGAATCCTGCTTGGATCTTTGTTTCAATGATATATTGTGACAATGAGTTCCTCAGGCGATCTGGGCATTGTATTTCCTTTTATCAATTTTAAATCCTGCCATTAGGTTCCATGGAATAGTCCCTTGCTCTGGAAGTATGAGAGAGGGTAAGCAGGAGTGCCCAACTTATCTTCTTGATACCATTTATTATTTGTATACCCTTATGTTCCCTCCTAGACTTGGTCTACACTACTATTTTATGTTGGTATAACTATGTTGCTCAAGGGTGTAATATATCCACACCCCTGAGCGATGTTGTTAAACCAACCTAACCCTGGTGTAGACAGCACTATGCCAATGGGAGGGCTTCTCCTGTCGACACAGCTACAGCCTCTTGGAGAGGTGGCGTATCTACGCTGATGGGAAAAGCTCTCTTGTCAGTGTAGGTCGTGTCTTCACTAACTGCTACCGCTGCACTGGTGTAGCACTGTAAGTGTAGACAAGACAGTTGTCTCCGCTCAGATTACACCATATAACAGAGTTCATGTTAGTAATACAGAGCAGTGAAATGGTTAAAACTGAGACTCTGAGCCAACTTCATCCCAGGTATAATTCTGTTGATATCCAAGGATTACACTGAAGTTACACCAGAGAAGAATTTGGTGCCTCATGCTTGAAACATCTCTGTGCTACCAGTCTGGAGCATCCAGCCAAAACAAATCACCTGAAGTTAGAACACAGAGGAGCCTTCCTAGTGCTCAGGCTCTATTTAGCTAAAGTAGTTCATAGCGACATCAAAGAGCCTCATTCCTGCAAACACTCAGCACATAGCACTCTCAGTGCATGGGTGTTCTGTGCACTGAGGGCTTGCAGAATCAGATATAAAATACTATTGGACCAAATCTTACTCCCATTGGGTGAAATTCACCCCCCCCATGCATAAAGACATGCACAAGGCCTTAGCTCACACTTAACTCCTGCTTAACTCCCACTTAAGGCCTAAAAATAGGATTTAAGTGGTTCGTAGGTTTCGTGCAGGCTGTCTGCATGGTGGTGAATTTCACCCATTGAGAAGTCCATTACCAGACAGATAGTCCCACTGACGTCACCGGAACTAGTAAAGGTGGCAGAATCTTTGCCTAACAGACTCTGGCCTTGGCTACACTGGAGAGTTGCAGCGCTGGTGGTGGCTTTACAGCACTGCAACTTACTCACCGTCCACACTTGCAAGGCACATACAGCGCTGCATCTCCCTGGCTACAGCGCTGCATGTACTCCACCTCTGCCTGGGGAATAACGACTGCAGCGCTGGTGATACAGCACTGCTTCACCAGTGTGGCCACCAAAAGCGCTGTTATTGGCCTCCAGAGGTATTTGGAGGTATCACAGAATGCCTGCTCAGCCACTCTGCTCATCAGTTCAAACTCTACTGCCCTGGCCTCAGGTGACCCACCCTTTAAATGCCCCGGGAATTTTAAAAATCCCCTTCCTGTTTGCTCAGCCAGGTGTGGTGTGCAATCAGTGGATCTTTCCAGGTGACCATGCCTCCACGCGCCAAACGAGCCCCAGCATGGAGCAATGGCGAGTTGCTGGACCTCATCAGTGTTTGAGGGGAGGAAGCTGTGCAGTCACAGCTGCACTCCAGCCGTAGGAATTACGATACCTATAGGCAGATATCAAGGGCCATGCTAGAAAGGAGCCATGACCGGGACGCGGTGCAGTGCAGGATTAAAGTGAAGGAGCTGCGGAGTGCCTATTGCAAAGCCCATGAGGGAAACCGCCGCTCTGGTGCTGCCCCCAAGACCTGCCATTTTTACAAAGAGCTGGACGCGATACTTGGGGGTGACCCCACCGCCAATCCGAGGACCACGATGGACACTTCAGAGCGGGGTGGAGAGGTAGAGGTGGAGGAGGAGGAGGAGGGGGAGGAGGAAACCAAGAGTGAGGGTACTGGGGTGGAGGGAGACACCCCAGAGTCCCAGGAGGCATGCAGCCAGGAGCTCCTCTCAAGCCAGGAGGAAGATAGCCAGCCGCAGCAGCCGGTACTTGGTGAAGGACAAGCAGAGGAGTGGGTTCCCGGTAAGCGCCTTTTATTTTCAGGATGGAAATGTTTCGGGAGAGGAGGGAGGGTTAGGGCTGCATGCATGCATGCATGCCTAGATGTGGAATAGCCCACTGATGTGGTCTATCACGTCGCGGTAATTGGTCTCGGTAATCTCTTCAAAAGTTTCAGCCAGAGCGTGGGCAATGCGCTTGCGGAAGTTTATAGCGAGAGCCACTGTGGTCCTTGTCCCAGTCAGGCTAACGCGTCCGCGCCACTGTGCTGCGAGGGGTGGTGGGACCATTGCTGCATACAGGCAAGCTGTATAGGGGCCAGGGTGGAATCCGCATTGCTGTAGAAGACCCTCCCGCTCTTCCCAGGTGACCCGCAGCAGCGAGATATCTTCTAGGATTAACTCTTGTGGAAAATGTTGGGAGAGTGTTCAGTGTAGGTGCCCCCTGCAGCTGTTTGCTTTCCCCAATGCACAGAAACCACAGCACAGCCCTGAAGCAATCAGTCCCCCTTACTCATCATTTCAGGGCTCCTGTGGGTTATGTGCACTCTCTTTGGTATGGGAAAATTATACTAAAGTGAAGATTGTAAACTCCTTCACTGTGTGGGAATAACTGTCTGAGATATAAACAATGCTGCCTTTTTTTCCTTTCCACAAGCGACCTTGAGTTCTCAGCTGCCTGTGTTAACAGCAGCTCAAAGACTCCAAAACCTGAGGAAGAAGCCGCGAAAAAGCAAAGACGACCTGCTGCAAACAGTTATGGATCACTCTGCCAGAGAGAATAAAAAACTGCAGGACTGGAGGGAAAGGGAAAGCAGGATCCGCCAGAGAAACACAGCGGCCAGGAAGAAAAGCACAAAGCAGCTGATAAACATCCTGGCACGCCAAGCGGACTCTATCCAGGCACTCGTAGCCATGCAGGCAGAGCACTACTGCACCAACCCCCCACCCATCCCAAAGCTCTTTCCCTTGTGCCCCAATGTCAGCTCCAACCCCCCTTCCCCAGCATCCAGGTTCTTACCTCCACCAGCTGCCTCCAACACCTGTACGTTCACCAACCAGCCCTGAGAACTACGACCCTTACCCTCTGCACTCAACCCCCAACACCATGCAGTATAGGCATCCTGTAGTGCAGCAGTCATTGCACAGCACTCCAGACAGGACATATTCAAACCTGTGACTGTACAGTTCCCCACCACACCCCTGTGCCCTTTTAGGTTCCCAAAATGTTGTGTGTCTGTCAATAAAGTTATTTTCTTTTCAATAAATGAATTCTTGACTTTGAAAACAGTCTTTATTATTGCAGAAAGTCAAAGATACCTTAGCCCAGGAAAGAAACAGGCACTGCAAATCAGCTTAGGAAAAACAGATTCCTACTAACATTGTAACCACTGCACTTCACTCCCGTGCAAGGCACCAAACATTACTGTTGGTTTTCAGCCTCAAATTCCTCCCTCAAGGCATCCCTGATCCTTGAAGACCTGTGCTGGGCCTCTCTAGTAGCCCTGCTCTCTGGCTGTGCAAATTCAGCCTCCAGACGTTGAACCTCAGAGGTCCATGCCTGACTGAATGTTTCACCCTTCCCTTCACAAATATTATGGAGGGTACAGCACGCGGATATAACCGCAGGGATGCTGCTTTCCCCCAAGTCTAGCTTCCCATACAGAGATCGCCAGCGCCCTTTTAAACGGCCAAAAGCACACTCCACAGTCATTCGGCACCGGCTCAGCCTGTAGTTGAACCGGTCCTTGCTCCTGTCAAGCTTCCATGTATACGGTTTCATGAGCCAAGGCATTAACGGGTAAGCGGGGTCTCCAAGGATCACAACGGGCATTTCAACGTTCCCTACTGTGATCTTCCGGTCTGGGAAAAAAGTCCCTGCCTGCAGCTTCCTGAACAGGCCAGTGTTCCAAAAGATGAGTGCATCATGCACCTTTCCAGGCCAGCCTGTGTTAATGTCAATGAAATGCCCACGGTGATCCACAAGTGCCTGGAGAACCATAGAGAAATATCCCTTCCAATTAACGTACTCGGATGCTAAGTAGGGTGGTGCCAGAATAGGAATATGCGTCCCATCTATCGTCCCTCCACAGTTAGGGAAACCCATTTGTGCAAAGCCATCCACAATGTCCTGCACATTCCCCAAAGTCATGGTTCTTCTTAGCAGGATGCGATTAATGGCCCTGCAAACTTGCATCAAAACGACTCTAACGGTCGACTTTCCCACTCCAAACTGGTTCCCGACCGATTGGTAGCTGTCTGGAGTTGCCAGCTTCCAGATTGCAATAGCCACCCGCTTTTCCACAGGCAGGGCAGCTCTCAATCTCGTGTCCTTGTGCCGCAGAGTGGGGGCGAGCTCAGCACACAGTCCCATGAAAGTGGCTTTTCTCATCCAAAAGTTCTGCAGCCACTGCTCATCATCCCAGACTTCCACAACAATGTGATTCCATCACTCACTGCTTGTTTCCCAAGCCCAAAAGCGGTGTTCCACGGTGCTGAGCATTTCCTTGAAAGCCACAAGCAATGTCGTGTCGTACGTGTCAGGCGACTCGCTATCATCGTCGGACTGCTCGCTGTCACTTTGGAGCTTAAGGAATAGCTCAACTGCCAAACGTGATGTGCTGGCGAGACTCGTCAGTATACTCGGCAGCAGTTCGGGCTCCATTTCCCACAGAAATTGCGCTGCACAGGAACCGTTGGGAGAGTCACAATGGCGCCAAACGTGGACAGAAAAACAGGGATTGCTGGGATGTGAAGCGATGCATCACGGGGCATTGGGACAGGAAGCAGAATGACCTGCACCCTTCCGTATCCTTCCCACAACCCATGGCGCCAAAATGGGATGAGGTGCTCTGTGGGATAGCTGCCCACAATGCACCACTCCCAACACCACTGCAAATGCTGCAAATGTGGCCACACTCCAGTGCTGGTAGCTCTCAGTGTGGCCACACTCCAGCGCTTTCCCTACACAGCTGTACGACAACAGCTGTAATTCCCAGAGCTGCAGACCTCCAAGTGTAGCCAAGGCCTCTGAATGATCTGCATCTGAATTTAAACTTGCACTGAAGACAGAAATCATGTGAATATGTGCTCACCCTGTTTGTAAGCACAGATGCAACAAATAAAACTTAACAATTGTAAATAAATCCAAACGGCAAATATTTGTTCAAAGTGAGTTCACATTTATTTGTGCTTTAGTTACTATTGCCAAAATGTATCTTGTGTTTGTCCCTGTCATGGTATAATTCCCCACTCTGAACCTTAGCGTCCAAAAGATGGGGTACCAGCATGAATTCCTCTAAGCTTAATTATCAGCTTAGAACCTGTAGCACGCCACCAACCAGGAATTCCAGTGCCTGGTACACTCTGGCCCCCCAAAACCTTGCCCGGGGACCCCCAAGACCCAGTCCCTCTGGATCTTAACACAAGGAAAGTAAACCCTTTCCCTCACCGTTGCCTCTTCCAGGCTTCCCCTCCCTGGGTTACCCTGGAAGATTACTGTGATTCAAACTCCTTGAATCTTAAAACAGAGAGGAAAATTTCCCTTCCCCCCTCCTTCTCTCTGCCCCTCCCAGACTCTCCCTGAGAGAGAAAAAATCCTAACACAGAGAGAAATTAACCTCTCTCTCCCCCTTCCCTGCTTTCTCCCCATCAATTCCCTGGTGAATCCAGACCCAGTCCCCTGGGGTCTCACCAGAATAAAAAAACAATCAGGTTATTAAACAAGAAAAGCTTTTAATTAAAGAAAGAAAAAACAGTAAAAATTATCTTTGTAAATTTAAGATGGAATATGTTACAGGGCCTTTCAGCTATAGACACTGGGAACACCCTCCCAGCCTAAGTATACAAGTACAAATTAAAGTCCTTTCAGCCAAATACACATCTGAACTTCTTCCAACCAAATACACATTTGCAAATAAAGAAAACAACCATAAGCCTAACTCGCTTTATCTACCTAGTACTCACTATTCTGAACTTATAAGAGCCTGTATCGGAGAGATTGGAGAGAAACCTGATTGTACATCTGGTCCCTCTGAGCCCCCAGAGTGAACAACAACCAAAAACTAACAGCACACACACAAACTTCCCTCCCTCAAGATTTGAACATATCCTGTCCTCTGATTGGTCCTCTGGTCAGGTGACAGCCAGGCTCACTGGACTTGTTAACCCTTTCCAGGCAAAAGAGATATGAAGTACTTTTTCCTTGTTAAAGAGAACTGAAACTGCACCGCAAAAGTTAGACTTCAGATTTCTTTGGAGTCACTCGTACAATAAATGGGGCAAATTCATCCCTGGTGTGACACCATTGAATTCAACAGGCTTACACCACATATGAATTTTCCCTAGTATTTAAATACAGAATTGCAAGAGTCATGTTTAAATAAGTAGCCAGTTGGGCATAATGTCTATTCTACAAGGACAGTGGACTAGTAAATATTCCCTGCTTTAAACATTTTTTACAATAAAGTTGCCAGGCTACTTACCTGTGCCATTTCCTCAACTTTGTAAGATGTATGGGCACCAAGAGCAAAGCTGTCATATCTGTGAAAAGAATTTAAAAAGCTGCTTTGAAGATGAACGCAATAACATTTTACGAGGGAGTAAATAGCCAGCTTGCCTCCTTTTAATATCCAAGAAGAAGCTTCCAAAAATACTTTTTACGAAGAGTCCACAGAGATTGTCATGCTGTTTCTCAAATGCATCTTATGATATATTTTTTTCACCCATCAGGGTGCTTGAATCTGCAACGTGTTAATGTTCCAAGTGAACAGCCAAGAAGGGACCTCAGATTAATGGCATTTACGCTGCTGGAATATCAGTAAGGTAATTCTGCATCTGTCATTCTAACATTAATGGTTATTTTGCAATCTTAGGTCATTTTTCAAATGACAAGAAAGTATTAAGTACTGGGGAGAATCGAAGGTTTTGGTTATATGACCTATAACGCTCAAAATGGCCCAAGACCTACTTATCTGAAAGACTGCCTCTCTTCCTGTCCCAAATTGCCACAGTGGAGATCACAGGGGCACCCCACTTGTATAAGAAAGAGGGGGAGCTGGCAGACAGTTCTCTAAGGCCCTGGGGAATTTGCTCCCACCTATCCAAAATAATCCTAATTTTTCAACTTTCACCGCATACTGCAAGGCCTAATTATTTCCCCAGGTTGTGAGGGATTGCCAGGACTGTGGTGGGAGTCCTTGTAAGGATCTTCAGCCATTTTTCAGCTGCTGCATTAATGTTAATTACTGGCTAAGAGAGTGTTGTACATGAAATAATGTATTTTTAGAATTGTGTTTTTTTAAATGTGTCCAGGGGTGCCAAAAGCAAAGGATGGGCACTCATTTTAATGGAATGAGTGTATACATCTAACTAACCAACCAGCTAACCAAAGGAAAAGAGAAGTGCAGCTGATTTAAATGGGGATACTCACGCGAGTAAAGCAAGACGGATTTGTACCCATACAAGTGAAAAAAAAATCTTCTTAATTCAAATGAAAAAATTAACCCCATCGCAGTAAGGTATAGTTCCTTCTCCCACTTGCAGACCTTTGTTTAAAAATTAACGTGCCTATCCCCCTGCTGAAAGGGTACTGAAAAGAATTTTGCCTTGTTATGGTCGCTCTTAACTGTTCAGCCCTCCTCCCAGAGGGCTTTGTTTTGCTTATTCTTCTCATTTTTTGTGATCAATCCTGTCTACGAAAGGATTTTTTTACAGTCATTATTTCCTTTTGGTTCTTAAGGCTTTCATTGGACTGAGGTAAATTATTTTATTGTGCTTCAGCAGCAAGTATAAACTGGCTTGTTGGCATGTTCTGTGTATTCGAATCTTTCTTTCCACTGTGCTTTGTCATTTGGTTGTAATGCGCTTGCAGGCAGGGAAGAACAGTTGCAAGAGATAGTATTTGTATTTTTGCAATTGGGAAGGTTAAAATCAGGATCCCTTCCTCATACAGGGCATCATCCAAAACCAGCTGAAGCCTATAGAAAGATTCCCTTTGATTTCCATGGGCTTTGCAGAGTAAGACTCTGTGAGCCTGCTCCACTCCTTAACTTTGCTTGATAGCAGTTAATCATGTGAATATTCCCATTGAAGTCAATGGGATTACCAGTCAGTGTGTGTTAGGGTTTCAGAATCAGATCTCAAAGCCACATTTAACTTTTGTTTTAAGCTAAAATGATGCGGAATATGCATTAACACTTAACACAACCTAGAGTTGAGCTTGTGGTATTTGAGAATCTTTACAATGCTTTCTTTCAGACTAAATGCAGTGAGTTTGGTGTTCTGTTTTGTAAACAATCTCAAGTCTTATTCCATTAGAAATGGAAAAATTCTATTGGCTGTTTCAACTTTACACGTGGAGAATTGTTCTTACAGCACACTTGCAAGTGCTGCCCCTAGCCCAGTTTTAATTATTCCAAGCAGTGGGACATCCATTATTCCCTTTCCAGTAGATCAAGCTATCAGAAATGTTTTTTTGGGGGGTTTCTGGCCAAATTTCACTTTCCTAATTTAATCTCTTTACTCCTGGGTACACCTCCTTGCACCATCCTAAATAATTCTTCCCCATCCTTGTTCTTAGCACTCTTTAAGTAATATATGATGGTGTTCCTCCTTAGTTGTCTCCTAGTCAAATTATACAAACAAGATTACAATAATCTTGTGTTCTGTATCAGTCCCTCCAGCCCCCTAATCATCCTTGTTGCTCTTCTCTGAACTCCATCCAGTTTATCAGCATTTTGAAATTAAAGGTTTGTTTTCCTACGTGCAGGTATTTCTTGAATTCATTACTATAGAAACCAGAAATAAACTCCAACCCCCCTCCCCTCCCAACACACACACCCCAAACATGAAACTAGTACCTGTAGCTAGACAGATGATTACAGAGTGCAACACTAAGAGTGACTGCATTTAATAATAATACACAATAAAATAGATTCTGCAGCAAATTGATAGTTTCAGTCAGGCTCTAATCTGCAATGGCCCATGCATGGGTTCTCTCTCAGATCGCAGTCTACTTTTAGTGTTCGTATGAGCATTACACAGTATCCAGCTAAACAACCATCAAATTATGCAAGCATGTTGAAAACACTTGGTTAAGTAAAACGTAAGTATTACATTGAAAAAGAAGCGCTATTTAAATAATCTATAAGAAGAGAATAAGAATAACTTACATCATCAAATGCCTTACTGCCAACTTTGGTGTTACAACCCTTTTATTAGCCTCTTAAATAGCTCCACGTAAATAGACTTCTTTTTGCAGCCTTCCATAATATTTTCCGCACAACAAAAACACCCCACAGCAGGTAAGACTTTTTTTTTTTTTTTTTTGCGCACAAAAAGGACAAAGTACCATCTAAAGAGTTGCTAATACCTAGTTGTTTACAGGCTTCCGCCAGTCAAGCTTACTTACATGACTTACAGTGCTGCTGTCTATTGTACATCACTTACTCTCCAAATAACTTTACCTGGTGACAGCCAAAGTATTTGTATTGCTTTGTCTACACATAAAACAAGTCACATGCCAAGACAACACCTAGAAAGGGCGGAGAAGTTTTCAATAGGGAGACGTGACTAGGATATTCAGTAATTGGCTCAGCTCCACATCAGAATAGCCTTGCTGTTTATTTTTCAAATTCTGCCTTGTAATGAGTCAAGATCAGTGGTGGGCAACTTGCAGGCCCCACATGGTCCATCAGGGAAATCCGCTGGCAGGCCATGAGACATTTTATTTACATTGACCGTCCGCAGGCTAGGCCTCCTGCAGCTCTCAGTGGCCGCTGTTCACTGTTCCCGGCCAATGGGAGCTGTAGGAAGCAGCATGGGCTGCAAGGACATGCTGGCCGCCACTTCCTGCAGCTCCCATTGGCTGGGAACAGTGAACTGCGTCCACTGGGAGCTGCGCATGGCTGGGCCAGTGGACAGTCAATGTAAACAAACCGTCTCACAGGCTGCCAACGGATTACCCTGACATGCCCACCACTGGTCAAGATCATCTGAACCCAAGATCTATTTTATACATTTTCTGTTGAAAAATCAGGATAAATATAGAATCAGGAAAACCGAAGCAGTGAGTACATACAATTATATGCATCTTCTATTGCTTTTTCAAAAAAAGTCATTTTCATACTGGTAAAGGCTGCCAAATTGAAGAGTCTGAAGCCCCCTAGGCTTTGCTTTCATTTGATCTCATCCCACAAGATTGATTTCACACCAATATATATATCCCTCCTGAAACCCTATTCTCTTTCTGAGTTACACAAATGCCCCTTTATGCTGTGGGCATTTATGCTGTGGGAATGGCCCCCTGAATACTCCCTATACAGAGGGCCCACTGTAGTTTGCATAGAGATGGTGAGAGAGCTCTACACTGGTCCTGCTCCCAGTCCCCAGTGCAGGGGTTATGACAAGAGCGAAGAAGGAGAGGGAATAGCTGGACTGTGCTGTGCCACAGCTAGTATCTGCTTCCCAGCACTCACAGGGGGCCACTAATTTTCAGTTATGGTCACCTTGCTGCTCTGCTAGGGAGGAGCTCTTTGGAAACATCTGCAAGGCTACCTCACTGTCCCCCTTCAAACCCCACCTTAAAACTCTCCTGCTGTGATACAAAAACCTCACCAACTGTTAGGTAGCTGGTGTGTGAAAACAACTACTCATCATACTGACCAATATTGTCTCATTACTACCTTATGCTTTCTTCCCCCTCCCCCAGTCTGCTGTTGCATCTATCTGTTGTCTTGTGTTATTTATTATTTGTATTATTATAGCACCGAGGATCCCCAGTCAGGACCCCACATTGTTAGGCTCTGTACAAACACAGAACAAAAAAGACAGTCCTTGCCCCAAAGAGCTTACAATCTAAGTTTGTCTTATAAGTCCATACGCTCTTCAGAGCAGGGTCCACCTTTTTGTTATGTGTTTGAAAAGGACCTTCTATCGTGGGCCCCTAATCCATGACTGGTGACCCCAAGCACTACCTCAATATAAATAACAACAACAACAACATTGCATCACAAAGAGGGGTTTGACAGTGAGGTGTTGCCAATGTGTCTACAAACTACTTGAATCTATTATCCAGGCCCCATGAAGAAGGGGCATAATGAGCGAGAGCCGGTGCTATAGCCCAGAGACTGTAACAACCATGCAGCTTTCGTGCAAAGCCTGACCAAATGAAATTTCATCTAAGGATGGGAATTTGGCCCTTACTTTCGACTTAGTCTTTATTCTTTCTGACATTTAACTGATAACTTTGCGTTACATGACCAATAAAATCGTGCTCCTACTGGGACATGTGGAAAGCAGTAGGCTGGAGAATCACCTAATTTAAATGGAGCTGTACACAAAGTTTCACAAGCGAGGCATGAAACAATTCATTTTCTTTTTCTAACTACCATTAAGCAGTAGAATGAACACTGGTTGTGTATAGCTCACCGTGGTTGCTGCTGAGTCTGCTGCTTTAAACTGTGCTTCCTTGATTTTTTGAAGGAGAAGAGTGAAGTGAAAGGAGCTCTGAAACCCAGAATGGAAGGTGAGGCATTCTTTTGTGCTTGTGGATTTTGGGGTGATGACATTTTGAACTCTTTAGGATCTAAAAAAAATTAAAATGTTGCAGTTATTTGATTCATTTCCAGTTGTTGTTAAATCTCATTTTTTTAAACCATACAAAAATAAGCTACAGCTTTGCATGCCTGAATAAAGGCAGGCAGTAAGCTGTAATTAAAGATGACCTGCAAAGAAGCAAAAGGGGATTTGTTTCCTTTTGTGAATCTTTATCGACACAGCAAGTTTGTAAGTTGTTTTCCCTGGACAAATATATTTTTTTCCGTTTCTGTTTGTTAGAAATTTCAGACTATCACTGATTTCTTTTAACCAAGCAAAGTGACATTTGCTTTTGGTGTCTAACTGGAGAATGGGGGAAAAAAAGATAACAGCTCCACATTTTCAAAAGGGAGCAATGATTTTGGGTGCATCCATACTTGGGTGCCCAACATGAGATAAGTAAATTAGCCTGACTGTCAGACACAGCTGAACACCTGCCCTGTGAAAGTCAGGCCCCTGTTAAGGTGTCTCCAGTTGGGCATCTGAAATTATTAGTCATTTTTTAAAATGTTGACCAAAGATCCATAATGGGTTGACTTCTCAAATGTGTATAAACACCAGAGAGACAGAACAGAATCATTACATGAGTAATTTATATTAGATACTAGAATATTATAAAAAACTTGTTATACCCAAGTTTATGATGGATTCGCCAGACCCTTCTTGGTGGTTGAATGCTACAGTTAATGTTTAAATTGTTTTATTTTATGTATATTCTCTCAGCTTATTTTTTTTGCAGAATCATAAAAGGGCATCATAGTTTGTTTACTTTGGAAGAATATGGCCTTGTTTTCATAGGGAACATGAACCCTGTCCTCTTGGCAAAAGCAGTTGAAAGTGGGTGTGAACAACAGCTTGGTTCACAGAGTAAGCAGAGAAACTGCAGTTTCTGCTGCTAAGAGGTGTCCCAGTGGGACCAGCAAAGCAAAGCAAAGCATTCAGATAACAGGGTATTATTGAAAAATTGAAGATTTCCCCACCTCCCCCTGCCATTTTAGATCACCAGATGTGAGAATGAAAACAGCAGCACAGAAACGTGTGCGTTGGAGCATGTCGAGGGGAAATGCATTCTAGAAATGGATACACAACTGAACAGAAATAGCTGATACAAACTGTGAGAGGCAAGGGCAATATTCTGGGGCTGGTCTCTCAATTCAATGAAAGGTGCATGTCATAGGCAGTGTTCCCTCCAATTTTTTTACATCCATGTGCAGAATGAATTTTGTTATGTGCACCAACATGGAGGTGATGAGTGACAGGGCTGGGGCAGAGGGTTGGGATGTGGGGGGGATGAGGGCTCTGGCTGGGGTGCAGGCACTGGGGTGGGGATGAGGGGTTCGAGATGTGGGAGAGGTCTCAGGATTGAGACAGAGGGTTGGTTTCAGGGGGTGAGAGCTTCAGCTAGGGGTGAAGGCTCTGGGATGGGGCCGGGAATGAAAGGTTTGGGTGTGAGATGGGGCTCAGGGCTGGGACAGAGGGTGGTGTGGGGGAGGTGCGGGCTCTGGGGTGGGGCCAAGGATGAGGGGTTTAGGGTACAGGCTGCCCTGTGGCTGCGGTGGGGAAAGGGAGGTCTCCTCACAACCTTCTCTCCCCCCAACCCCGAGCTGCTGCAGCAAGAGGTGCCTCTCCCTGGCAGCTCCAGCGGGCCTGGGCCAGGGGAGGGGCACCTCTCCCTGATGCGGCAGGTACTTACTGGGGGAGAGGCATCTCTTCCCACCACAGCCCTGAGACCCCAGAGCCCAGCCACGCAGCTTAAAGAGAATTTAGGGTTTCATTTTTGGCTGTAACGTATCATTTGTACCTCACTGACAGGCAGACTACATGTTAGAAAAGCTTTACTCCTTTTGGAACCTAACGTTTTGGTGATAGTAAGCATGACGTCAAAAGAGTCATGTGAACCTCACTGTGGCCTTTAGGTGACATTTTTGGTATACAGCCCTTCTATGAAAATGTAGTTCTGCTTCCTATGATGCTGCCTCCAGCTATTGAGAGGCAGAGGATGGTGATGTATGTCTGTTGCAAAAGGTGGTTGATGAAAAAATTATAACAGATAGAAATGTGAACGGAGAAAAGACCTATTCATAAGAGCCCCATGGAGGGAGGATGGGGGAGACACTACACCAGAGGTTCTCAACCTTTTTCTTTCTGACTACCCTGCTATAAAAACTCCACGGCCCACCTGTGCCACAATAACTGATTTTCTGCACATAAAAGCCAAGGCCGGTGTTGGGGATAGCAAGCAGGGCAATTGCCTGGGGCCTCACACCACAGGGGCCCCGGTGAAGCTACTTTGCTCAGGCTTCACTCGTATATGATGGGCTTCGGCGTTCTATCCTGAGCCCCAGCAAGTCTAACACTGGCCCTCCTTGGCAGTCCCCCTGAACCTGCCTGCAGCCCTACAGCAGACTCCGGACTCCAGGTTGAAATCCATTGCACTACAGAATGGGAAATTTGACAGGGACATTGACCATGTTGGGATCTGATGGGCAACAGCATGCACGGAAGACGACTGCCCAGAGTTCTATCACAGTCACAACCAGGCAGCAGACAGGGTCAATCTCCCACCTTGATAATCTGACACTTGCACACATTTTAGCCCTGTGTAATCAGTCAAGCTTCTATTCAAATACATTCAAACCTCTTTCATCCAAATCTTGATTATCCATATTTGTCCCCTGACATCTACTCTGCTTCTCTGAAGCCTCATTTATCTAAAGTTATTTCCATTTCCCTCATCTCCTTTAAAAAAAAACTAGGCTTGACTGTAATCATTATATTTACCTTTGATTTTTATTTCTGCAGTCTATATAAAACTAACACTCATTCTTTCATCAGATAATGCCCACTGTATCTATTTGCTTATAATCTTTCCAACTATTACAACTCTAGGGTAAGAAATACCAAGAGCTTCATAATCTGTTGCACAATTGTACTTTTAACACAGTTACTTTAAAGGAACACATTTCCCTTTTAAAATCTTATTTTGCAAAGCTCTGATGTGAGAAGGGGTCAACACAATTTCAGAAATTTCTCTTTCATTGAGCTGTGAGCATGGGGGAGGAATACCTCAGTGGTCTGAGCATTGACTTGCTAAACCCAGGGTTGTGAGTTCAATCCTCAAGGGGGCCATTTAGGGATCTGGGGCAAAAATCTGTCTGGGGATTGGTCTTGGGGTAAAAATTGGGGATTGGTCCTGCTTTGAGCAGGGGGTTGGACTAGATAACATCCTGAGGTTCCTTCCAACCCTGATAGTCTAGTCTATGGTTTTGGTAAGCATCACTTAAGAAAGAGATTTGAAAAAAAATTCACTATGACTCACCGTTTCTTGATGTCTTTCTTAGCCAATGTGCTAGTGGTCGTTTTAACATTCTGTTGACATCAATTTCATTCTGAAATTTTTTTCTCTGTATTTCTTCAAACCATTCTCCTGTCACTCCCTGTAGTCCAGTTACATCTTGCTTTTTCTTCTGAAGTTTGCTAAAAAGAAAACAAAATGCCAGTCAACTTTTTCAACTGATTTAGAAATTTACTTTCTATTGCTGTTCACCACTGGCAACTCTCCTTTCCCTCATAGAAACCCTTATGCTTGATTTCTACAAATCAAATTACTTAAAAAAATGTGTAAAAGCAAAATCAAATAAGGATTAGGACATGATCCATCAAAGTCAACGGAAAGATTCCCTTTGACCTTCAGTGAGAGCTGAAAGCCCAGTTCAGCAAGGTATTTAAGCACAAGCCTAACTGTGACTTCAGGAAACTACCCAAATGCTTAAGTTAGCCTTCTGCTTTGCCATAATGCATAAACATATACATCTTACAACTCATTAAAGCTTAAATTGAAGGTCTGTCACATCAGTAACCTAAATAATATATATTGTAATTAAACCGTTTTTGAGATTTTTCATCCTCATATTTCAGGGGGAAGGAGGGAGAGAGGAGAGACAGTAAAATTGTTCTTGTCCTAATAGTAAACTATTTGCAGCAAAGACTGTATTTTGTAAAGCACTCAGCAGTGTGCGGTCCCTATCTGGAGCTTTCAGTGTGTACTACAATCACAATACTAAATGCAGATTGTATAGTTTTGCACTGTCAGTTAAACAAGATTATTACTCTTAACTTTCATTACTACCTCGTGGCTTGCCCGTATTTAACATTGCATATAACCAACCTACAACTTATAGATTTCTCCAAAGCAGATTTAGGCATGGATTAAACTATACAAATGTGGCTTGGATAAGGTACCAAACAAAGAGAAGCTGAACAACAATTGTTATTTTTATTCAAAATAACTGGTCTTATGAATAGAGTATTTACTGGGACCTAAAAGAATAGTTTGCAGATGCAGAAAAAAACCCTGAATGATGCATGTTGCAGGGTGGACTGGGCCCTTACAAAAGGGAACTGATCCAGCCCACCTGTACAATGTTAACAGCTCTGATGGGGCATAACGGAGGACAGGTGTCATCTA
This sequence comes from Gopherus evgoodei, assembly GCF_007399415.2. Taxonomy (NCBI): domain Eukaryota; kingdom Metazoa; phylum Chordata; order Testudines; family Testudinidae; genus Gopherus; species Gopherus evgoodei. The sequence goes on from NC_044322.1 coordinate 33,619,603, forward strand.
TGAGAGCAGCAGGAAGATACAGAGAAGAGTTGTAGTGAGCAGGAGGATGCTGTGGGAGACTGACAGGGAGAAGGGTTTGGGTCTGGAAACCAAAGCCAAAGAGCTGAAAAAGGCTGAGGGCTGGAAGAGTAGAGGGGTCTCTACTGGATAACGGGGACGCGGTGGATGTGGTATACCTAGACTTTAGTAAGGCATTTGATACAGTCTCGCATGATATTCTTATCGATAAACTAGGCAAATAGTTAGATGGGGCTACTATAAGGTGGATGCATAACTGGCTTGATAACCGTACTCAGAGAGTGTTATTAATGGTTCCCAATCCTACTGGAAAGGTATAACAAGTGGGGTTCCACAGGGGTCTGTTTTGGAACCGGCTCTGTTCAATATCTTCATCAACGACTTAGATATTGGCATAGAAAGTACGCTTATTAAGTTTGCAGATGATACCAAACTGGGAGGGACTGCAACTGCTTTGGACGATAGGGTCATAATTCAAAATGATCTGGACAAATTGGAGAAATGGTCTGAGGTAAATAGAATGAAGTTTAATAAAGACAAATGCAAAGTGCTCCACTTAGGAAGGAACAATCAGTTTCACACATACAGAATGGGAAGAAATATCAGAGGGGTAGCTGTGTTAGTCTGACATGCATCTGACGAAGTGGGTATTCACCTACGAAAGCTCATAGAATGACAGAATATCAGGGTTGGAAGGGACCTCAGGAGGTCATTTAGTCCAACCCCTGCTCAAAGCAGGACCAATCTCCAGACAGATTTTTGCCCCAGATCCCTACATGGCCCTCTCAAGGATTGAACTCACAACCGTGGGTTTAGCAGGCCAATGCTCAAACAACTGAGCTATGCTTCCCTGCTAGACTAACAAATGTATTGGAGAAGGTGCCACAAAACTCTTTGCTGCTTTTACAGAATGGGAAGAGACTGTCGAGGAAGGAGTATGGCAGAAAGGGATCTAGGGCTTATAGTGGCCCACAAGCTAAATATGAGTCAACAGCATGATGCTGTTACAAAAAAAACAAACATGATTCTGGGATGCATTAACAGGTGTGTTTTGAGCAAGACATGAGAAGTCATTCTTCTGCTCTACTCTGCGCTGGTTAGGCCTCAACTGGAGTATTGTGTCCAGTTCTGGGCACTGCATTTCAAGAAAGATGTGGAGAAATGGGAGAGGGTCCAAGGAAGAGCAATAAGAATGATTAAAGGTCTAGAGAACATGACCTATGAAGGAAGGCTGAAGGAATTGGGTTTGTTTAGTTTGGAAAAGAGAAGACAGAGAGGACATGATAGCAGTTTTCAGGTATCTAAAAGGGTATTATAAGGAGGAGGGAGAAAACTTGTTCATCTTAGCCTCTAAGGTTAGACCAAGAAGCAATGGGCTTAAACTGCAGCAAGGGAGGTTTAGGTTGAACACTAGGAAAAAGTTCCTAACTGTCAGGGTGGTTAAACATTGGAATAAACTGCCTAGGGAGGTTGTGGAATCTCCATCTCTGGAGATATTTAAGAGTAGGTTAGATAAATGTCTATCAGGGATGGTCTAAACAATATTTGGTCCTGCCATGAGGGCAGGGGACTGGACTCGATGACCTCTCAAAGTCACTTCCAGTCCTAGAATCTATGAAGGCTGACCTCTCAAAGATGGAGCATAGACAGCATTGGGAGGGTGTTGGGCCCTTTCCTGGAGATGAAAGGATTCCAGGTAGGAAGACTGGGGAGTATGTGCTGGGAAGAGCAGGGAAGGACTCCAGCTAGAAGGGGCTGAAAAAGCTGCTGGGACTGGAGAAGAGCCCTGAGACTAGGAGAGTAGATTAGGTGGTATATTGATGGACTATATTTTGGGACTTTTGAGGATGGTGTGAATTGTTTATGTTAATACATCCAGATCCCAAGGAGGAGTATTGCTGGTCATGAGAAAGCCTCCAGCACAGTTCTTAAATGCTCCTGAAGAGGGTAAACAAAGGCAGGGTGCTGCACAGCCAATCCTGGCTATGCTGGGGTGCTTGGCATGTGGCCAACCATGTTACTGCTTGCCTGGATTGCAAAACTACTGTAATGTAATTTGAAAGCAAGAAGTGCCACACCCATGTGGTATTTCAGATGGAGAGAAAACCTTTCTGTGCAGCCCTGTGACTGAATGCCAGTATTTAACAATGGCTCTCAAAAAATCTTCCCTGTGGTAAATCCCACGGTAAATCAGGGGTGCCTGTGCTCTGAGAGGAGGCTTACAGGCTGAGGAATCTATTCACTTATTGATTTACATATGATCACTTTCTGTCTCTTTTGGAGACACCACTGCGGGCAAACAAGCTTACATTAAATCATGGGTTCTCAAACTGGGCCTCGAACCTCTCAGGGGTTCGCAAGGTTATTACATGGGTGGTCATGAGCTGTCAACCTCCACCCCAAACCCCACTTTGCCTCCAGCATTTATAATGGTGTTAAATATATAAAAAGTGTTTTTAATTTATAAGGGGGCATTGAACTCAGAAGCTTGCTATGTGAAAGGGGTTACAGTAAAAAAAAGTTTGAGAGCCACTGCATTAAATGCACTTGCTGGGAACACTCACACTTCTTACAGAAAACAGTACTGAGTAGTGCATTGTTCAGCTGATGTCATTTGAAGGAAGGTAGAATAGGGGTAGACCTTTCTAAGTAGATTTCCTTTGGGGAGGGTTAAAAAAAACAAAACCCAAAAACTGGATATTTGGTACTATCTGATGCAAAGGCAAAAACTCTACTCTTCAGGAAATCTGGATGATTAAGAAGTATTGAGAGAGACGGTAAATTCCATTAGAAGCAGGAAAAATCACCCCTGCTCCCATGTCAAACTGCTGGAATTTGAACAAGATGTTCCCACCAGCCACCTCCATTACAGCCTTAACACAAGGGATTTAATATATCTAAGAGAGTAAAAATACAGACACAGAACTATAAATGCAGCATTTGAGGAGAGTCTGCAGTCACAAGGAGCACAAACTGCCTCAGAAACAAGCACAGACCTGCTATGTTGGAGTTCTGAAAGATCAGAACATCTATAAGGCATCCCCATTGTCTCTTTGAAAAAAATAAGTATAAATTATTAGTCTGATTTGTGTAAGATGTAATGATATGACAGATCAGAAGTTACATATATATCTCAAACCAGTTTAATTTTTTGACTTATTTTTAAAGAGGAAAACAGTTCAAGAAAGGCAGATGAAAATCATATTCAATTTATTGCCATCTAGTGGTAAAAAGCAAAAAGTGTTCTGAAAGCTTGATGAAAAACACCTGAATTCCCTACAACAAGCTTCCAAAATCAAAAAAATTTTTTTGGAGGGACAATTCTTCATGGACTCTGTGGGCTCCCAGGCAGTGGAAGGTGATTTGTTCACTCTTACAAACCTTAGATTATGTATATACCTCAAAACTTTTGGAAGTTTTGGGCAGTTTTTTTAAATCTACTTTTAAAATTTGCTAGGTCAAGAAAGTGTAAAAACAAAACAAAACAAAAAATCCAGCCAGCCTTATTATATGTTGGATGAATAGATGTGGGTATTTCATTCCAACTATACAACACTGCAAATATTTTTTTTAAATTCATGCACTGTACCATTAACACTAAAGCAGTGTAAAGTTTTTACTGGTATTTGTTTTGGATGATCTGCATCTATTACTTGTGGGGGATTTGACCCTTATGAATAATATAATTCTTCCAAACTCATGCAAAAAACTCCCCAGCCTTTATTTCATATTATATATATAAATAGATAATATTTTATACATATTATCTTTTATTATATACCATATAAATATTGATCCACTCTCTTTGGAGGAGCTCCCATCAACACTATCTTACCCCCACTATACACTTGCCCAATCATGTCTACATGGTCCCCCTAATCAGTGCTGAACAACAATATTAAACTACAAGGAAAGCAGTTCTCGAGAATATAAAGTAATTAACAATCTTGTATTGTAATCTGACTCCAAATATAGACCATGAAACATGTCTTTGAGTCACTGCTATTAATATTTGGATTGCAACACTGCTGAATAAATCAGAAAACAAATTAAATATTGAGACAGTGCTCTGTAACACCATCTAAACCCTAACTGGCCTCTTCCATCTCCTCCACTCCAGTTCTTTCATGGCACCTATTTGAGCATCTTGGGAGGAGACAACAGTGTGACTGGCAGAACTACCTCCAAAAACTTGGAGGATAAAAGATTATTTCTAGGGCCCTACCAAATTCACGATCCATTTTGCTTTATTTCACAGTCATGAGATTTTAAAAATAACAAATTTCATGATTGCAGATATTTAAATCTGAAATTTCACGATGTTGTAACTGTAGGGGTCCTGACCCAAAAGGTAGTAGTAGGGGGGTGGGTAGCAAGATTATTGTAGAGGGGCCATAATATTGCCATCCTTACTTCTGTGCTGCTGCTGACAGTGCTGCCTTCAGAGCTGAGTGGCCGAAGAGCAGCAGCTGCTAGCCGGGAGCCAGGAGCCCAGGTCTGAAGGCAGCGCCACCAGCAGCAGCAGCGCAGAACTAAGGATGGCATGGTATGGTATTTCTACCCTTTCTTCTGTGCTGCTGCCCTCAGAGCTGGGCCCTTGGCCAGCAGTCGCCACTCTCCAGCCAACTATACAACACCCACTTCCACTCTTACTTCTGCGCTGCTGCTGGCGGTGCTGCCTTCAGAGCTGGGCATCTGGCCAGCAGCTGCCACTTTCCAGCCACACAGCTCTGAAGGCAGCACAGAAATAAGGGCGGCAATATTACAACACCCACCTCCACAGTAACCTTGCAGCCCCTTTCCCCCCCGTGACCTCTCTTTGTGTCAGGACCCCCAGTTTGAATAACACTGGTCTCCCCTGTGAAATCCATATAGTACAGGGTGAAGTATGCAGAAGACCAGATTTCATGGTCTGTGATGCGTTTTTCATGGCCGTGAATTTGGTAGGACCCTAATTATTTCCAAGGACTTCACCCAGAAGGCTGACTGTGTTGGCTGTTCAACAAACTATAGCAGATACAATCCTGAATGACCCCTCTTTTCTAACTTTTTCCCATCTTTATCTCAAACAATATCAACTATATATTGCTCAATCCGTGAACAATTTCATCACTTTTTTTTTTTACATACGCACCTCTTCCATATTTGCATAAACATGTCCTAATTCTTCTTATGTAGGCCTGGAGATGGGGAGGAAGTTACCTGAGTGTTTTTGTTTGTGCTTTGATACGGAGCCTACTATCATTAACATAATTGCAGAGAAAGCAACAGTCTCAACATGGCACTTCCTGTTGTGACACCTGGGAGCTTCTACTGCTAGAGAAAGAGGAAAAATATCTTTTCTACCATCCTCATACTGTAGAAGGGGGAGGGAAGGAACTAGTAAGGTAGCAGAGACTGGGTTGCTGAGCTAGAGCCTCTGAAAAATGCCCTATAACAACCTGTTTACTTGTGAATGAGGACCCAATTCTGCTTCTACTTAAGTCAAACGTAAAACTCCCATTGATTTCAGTAGGAGCAAGATCAGGCCCTAAATGATCCTTGAATACAAGATGGCAAACTATACATCTTGCAGTATCCAGAGAAAGAGGAAGACTTCATGGGGGAAGGAGGGGCAGACCAGAAAGAACTGATCAGTTCAAGGTAACCAGTGGCTGAGAAGGCAAAGCTGAAGTGGCTACATGAAAAAGAAAACAAAAAACTGTGCCCACAGCATTAGATACCAACTACTGCAGTGCAAATAATTTGCAGCAGTCATTCAAGGAATTTATTATTTTATTCTGCTGATACTTGAAGTGGGTTGTTTCGTCAGTGAGGGATATACAAACACATTGGAAAAATAGCACTAGAAAACCATTTTTTTGTCTTAATTGGGACCCAAGATTTCTCTTACCAGGGAAAGATGCTTTTCTTTGTAATTTCAACATACTACCTTTCTCCTACTTTATTCTGTATGCTCCTTTGGTGAACTCTCTATCCTTGGCTTATGTATCTAGTTAATTGTGGCTCAGTTACTGCAATCACACATCCCTCAGAATGCATAAGCCAGCGGTTCCACTAATTTATTTATCTATGTATATTGTAACGATACAAAAGATATTTAAAAAGGTACACGGGCAAGTTGTCATCTTTAAAAAAAAAATTCCTCTATGTGTTACTAACAATAGCTTATATATTACAGCTGAGAGAATTTAAGATCTTACTTATGTACTATTTATCCTCTTGTTTTCTTCTTGTATTTCTTTCCCCTTAGATAATGAAAATTTCACTTTTCTGTTGGAGGTACACCGCAGGAGTATTAAGAGCCAGAAATGAAACTGAGTACATCTGGGATGCACACACTATGGGGATTTCTGTAAAAGGCTGTAATCCTGCAAAGGTTTATTTATCTAACATCTTCAGGTCTGTCAAATTAAAATGTGCATATTATGTCTCTGCAAAATTAGCGTCTAAATCTGAAAAATGTTCATACTGAACTTTTTTTAGAAGAACAAAATAGATTTTGTCAATAGTGGATTGGCAAAACAATACAAGGGTTGGGTGCAGACTAGTAGAAAGTTTCCTTTTAACCTGTCACCTTTCATTTTCTCTCAATATTTCTTTGTTTTTCTTCTCGGAATTTCTTCACCTGGTGGCGCTATTATTTACTGCTTTTACAGCACTCAATCAAACGAACAGTATAGGGTGTAAGGGATAAAGGTCACAACAAGAAGATTGCACAATACACCTCTACCTCGATATAACGCTGTCCTGAAGAGCAAAAAAAATCTTACTGCCTTATAGGTGAAACCACATTATATTGAACTTGATTTGATCCACCAGAGTGTGTAGCCCCGCCTCCCCAGAGCGCTGCTTTACCCCGTTATATCCGAATTCGTGTTATACTGGGTCACGTTATATCAGGGTAGAGGTGTATATTCATTCAATCTTTTGCCCTCTGAGGGCCGGATCCAAAGCCCAGAGAAGTAAATGGAAAGACTATTCCCACTGATGCAAGGAAACTCCTGAAAAGTAAAGGTACAAAGGATTTTTGGGAGTGAAACCCCTGACTCCGTGGATCAGCCTCTCAACTCTAGTCCTCTGGCCCTCCTCTCTCAGGCTGCATAACACTTTAAGGAGCTGGACTGTCAAAGGGCAGAGACCCACTCTTGCACATAACACCCACATGCACTCTGGAATGCAGTTACTGCTATTTGAAGCGGGAACATCTTAAGGCAAGTCTACATTACAAAATTAAGTTGAGCTAAGTTATGTTGACATACAGCCATTGCAGTAATTACATCGCTTCTGCGTGTCCACACTATGCGCCTTGTGCCAATGGTGTGCATCTTCACAAGGAGCGCGTGCACTGATTTAACTGTCACGGCGGGGCATTGCGGGACAGCTTCTGAAAGACAGCAACAGGTAATTTAAGCAACGCAGTATCTATGCCAGAGGCGGGCAAACTATGGCCAGCGGGCCACGTCTGGCCCGTGGGACCGTCCTGCCCGGCCCCTGAGCTCCTGGCCGGGCAGCTAGCCCCCAGTCCCTCCTCTGCTTCCCCCTCCCCTGCAGCTACACCGCCACATGAGCAGCGCTCTGGGAGAGGGGGCTATGCACTCATGCAGGGCAGCATGGCAGTGTGTTTGGCTCCAACCAGGAGGAGCAGTTCCAGATATGCTGCTCTGAGTGGCATGGTAAGGGGGTTGACTATGGGGCAGGAGGTCCTGGGGGGCAGTCAGGGCACAGGAAGCAGGGGGCAGAGGTTTGGGGGACAGGGGATGGGGAACAGTGGAGATTGGATGGGGTCGGGGCAGTCGGGACAGGGAGCAAGGGGGGTTGGATAGGAGATGGGGTCCATGGGGGGCTGTTAGGGGCAGGAGTCCCGGGAGGGGGCGTTCAGGGGACAAGGAGCGGGGTGTGTGTGGATGGGTGGGGGGGGTTCTGAGGGCGGGAAGTGGGAGGGGCAGATAGGGGACGGGGACCAGGCAGTTTGGGAGGCACAGCCTTCCCTACCCAGCCCTCCATACAGTTTCGCACCCCAATGTGGCCCTTGGGCCAAAAAGTTTGCCCACCCCTGGTCTATACTTATACTGTGCCAACCTAAGTATGTCAACCTAAGTGCTACATCTCTTGCGGAGGTGAAGTTATTAAATTGGTGAGTAGGCATGGTACATCAGTGGGAGCTAAATTTTAGTGTAGATGCTTAGAGTTAGGTTGACGTAAGCTACCTTAACTCGACCTAACTCCGTAGCGTAGACCCAGGGCTTGGCTGTGGCTATTTGATTGCTGCCTGTAGGAGAGAGAATGCCACAAATAAGGGGTTCCCCTCCCACCTCACCCCCATCCTAGCACTGAAACTGCAAGAGCTCTGTTCACATTAAGCATCTGCAGAAAGTCTTATGGATGGGTTGGGGAATATTTTAAGTGGAAGCAGCACTCCTTTATCTTCTCTGCCCCTTCCAGGAGTTCCACCGCCTCTAAGTCCTCTCTCTGTCCTGTGCTCAGCCCCCTTGTAAAAAAAAGCCACAAAATCCATCCAATATATTTTCCTTAATGAGCTATGACAATAAAAACTGCTACTGTACATCACACAGCTTCAAAGCCCTTAGAGCAAAGGAATAATCAGATGTACCACATGCCAGACAGATGCCAGAACATCTGGGAGACAGAACAATGTGTATGCTAGCTCTAATCACAAGTTTATACATTTAATTCAACACTGACTGTATTCTGGTAAAGCCTAACCCAGTACGAATGTAGAGGTTAAATTTTAATCAGCCCACAAAGGAACTGATTCCAGAAAATGAAGCTATCATATCACTGATGTAAATTAAATATTACCACTGGACTCCCTGGGTTTTAACCACAGGAGCATCCTTGCACCTTATACTTTATAGTTGTCCTTGGTGCTGTAATCTTAAAATGAGCCCCCTCTAGTCACCGTCAATAGGCTACCTGCATTTCCCCCCACCCACTCCAAAGCAGCAACTGAGCATATTAAACTATATCCATGAGTTTCCTTACTGCAGGAATTTTATTCTAGATATTATTTTGCCTTTATTTAAGCCCAAAACTCCATCTCCATTAACTGATGTCTGTTCTCCTGAGCAGGAGCACAGGCAGACAGACTGCTTTGAAGTGGAAACCACTGGAACTTCATAACAAGCTGCCAGTGGGCAGCTACAGGAGCAAGAAGATTCATCCCCATGGAGAGTAAACAAATTACCTCTGTATGACAGCTCCGGAAGCAGGAGTTCAGAGGAAGCTAAGAAATCAGGAGTTCAGATTGTCTTTAAGTCAAATAATGCAAGTCCTTAAAGCACAGAACACTACAGACTGAGACAATGATAGCTAAATGTATTCATGATCCAGCTCAAGCTATAGTGATCTTTCACAACCCCTCCAGCACATTAAACCACTTCATTACCAGAAGCTGAGAGAACAGTCAGAGAGGAACTTTGTGTCACTGAATCTTGACATCTGAATCTCACTATTACCTTGTACGAGACAAGGTGGGTGAGGTAATCTCTTTCATTGGACCAACTTGTTGGCAAGAGAGAAGCTTTTAAGCCACACAGAGCTCTTCAGGTTTTATCTTGTGTGGTCAGTGATAGCTTATTGTGAAGATGTTATTTTGTGCCATTATGATATCAGGGAACAAGTAGACAAGGCAGAAATTGGAGTATCTTTTTACTGGATCTATGAATAGGTTAGAAAATGTAAGTTCTTGAGTGACAGGTCATTAAGGGCATTATAATGCCACAGCTGTCCGCTGCTCTCTAGAAAGTGGGCCTGATTCTCAATTGTCCTGAACTTGGTTCAGTCATTTACCTTTATGCAGAGTGCATTATGGGTGTACAACGCTACTATTGTGATTTGGTAATGTTTCAGAACCAATTTGTGCTGTTTGTGCACAGGTATAAATTACTATAGGAGCTGCAGGACAGGGGAAAAAAAAATCAGTCTGTGCAGAATGGCTGATGTACTGCACTTGTTATCACACTGCCTATGACCAAGATGTTCACAAGCTACCTAGCAATATAGTAATAAAACAACTACGGGTTCATGATGCAGTTGAGAGGAAGAATGTTTATAATCTTTTAAAGTATGTGTGTAAATTCCAAATGGTATGTAAGGGAATGTAATTACTGACATAACCTGACTGATTAGAAGTGATTCTCTTAAATAATGTCCCTTGTAGTGGTTTTGATTTGTATGTAACCAAGACATGTCTCTTCTTCCAGTCTAATGAGTTTTAGTGGATCATGAGAAAAGACTTTTCATAAACAAATATCATCTCAGTAGATAATGATGACACGCTTAGGGAAATCATAGCAAGTCCCTGCTCTTCCATGTAGGTCACTTATATAACACTTGGTGTATGCAGTAATATATACACTTGGTGCTTTAAATGTCATACAGCTGAAAACAATTATAAGCCAAATCTGGGAGAAAAAAAAAAAGTAATCAGAAAAATCGAAATGACAACGGTTTAAGAACACTCTACTACACCGTTTTTCAAAGTCTGGGTCGCAATAGAGTACTGGGTCGCGGCATGTCAGGCACTGGGTCACTCTGATCAGCACCACCGACTAGGACATTAGAAGTACTGTCGGCAGTGCTGCCCAGCTAAGGCAGGCTAGTGCCTACCTGTTCAGACACCGCGCTGCACACCAGAAGCAGCCAGCAGTGGGTTCGGCTTCTAGGCAGGAGGGTCATGGGGCTCCGCGTGCTGCCCCTGCCCTGAGCACCGGCTCCACACTCCCATTGGCCTGCAGGCAAGAGTTGCGCAAAGCCCCTTGTGCACCTCCACCTAGGAGCCAGACATGCTGCTGGCTGCTTCCAGGGTGCAGCACAGTCCATGGTGCCAGGACAGGTGGGAAGTCTACCTCTGCACCCCAGCTCTGCTACTGACCGGGAGCTTCCAGACGTAAGCCTGCAAACCAACCCCGCACCCCAATCTCCTGCCCCAGCCCTGAAACTCCCCAAACCTGGAACTCCTTCCTGCACCCCAAACCCCTCATCACCGGCCCCACCCCAGAATCTGCACCCCTAGCCCCGAGCCCTGACCCCCTCCCACACCCTGACCCCCTCATTCCTAGCCCCACCCTGCAGCCCTCACCCCCATACCCCAACCCTCTGCCCCAGTCCTGAGCTCCTCCCACACCCCAAACCCCTCATCCCCAGCTCTACTGGGTCACAGACATCAACAATTTTCTTCAACTGGGCCCTCAGAAAAAAAGTTTGAAAGCCACTGCTCTACTAGATCTCCAAAAAGCCACAATAAAGGAAAAAGGCCATACTGGTTAAAAAAAAAACCTGGTTTAGAGGGTCAGCGAAGGCAGCTATAATATATATAAAAAAAACAAATGGAAGAAAGGGGAAGTTGACAGTGATTAATATAAATCAGAAGCTAGGAATTGCAGAAAATTTCTTAGGGAAGCAAAAGGACACAAGGAGAAAGCTTTAGCCACAGAGTTAAGGACAATACAGAATATAAGTATATTAGGAACAAAAAGAATCCAAATCATACGGGAAATGGTAGAATCATCAATAATAATGGAGAAAAGATAGAAGTGTTCAATAAATATTTCTGGTATGTATTTGGGGAAATAGATAAAGTCTCATTATACAACACTCTTTCCTTTCCTCTATCATCTCAGGAAGATATCAAACAGCAGCTACCAAGGTCAGATATTTTAAAGTCAGCAGCTCCAGATAACTTGCATGCCAGAGTTTTAAGAGAGCTGCCTGGGGAACTCACTGGACTGTTTATGTTGATATTTAATACATCTTACAACGCTGGGGAAATTCGAGAAGACTGGAAAAAAAGCTAATGTTGTGCCAATATTTAGAAAGGATAAACTGGTAATTATAGGTCTGTTAGTCTAATATCGATCCTGGGCAAGAAAACATTTGCAAATGATACAAAAAATGGGGGAATAGTAAATAAAAAAAGAGGACAGGTCACTGATACAGAGCAATTGAGATTGTTTGATAAAATGGGTGAAAGCAAACAATATCTGTTTTAATATGCTAAATGTATACATCTAGGAACAAAAATATAGACTAATTTACAGGATGAGGGACTCTATCCTGGGAAGCAGTAACTGAAAAAGATTTGGGGGTCATAGTGGCTAATGTGCTGAATAGGAGCTACCAGTGTGACATGTATCAGAGGGGTAACCGTGTTAGTCTGGATCTGTAAAAGCAGCAAAGAATCCTGTGGCACCTTATAGACTAACAGACGTTTTGGAGCATGAGCTTTCGTGGGTGAATACCCACTTCGTCAGATGTGCATCTGACACAGGATTCTTTGCTGCTTTTACAGATCCAGACTAACACGGCTACCCCTCTGATACTTGACACCATGCAAGGCACTGCATTTAGCCGTATGGAGTGGAAATCCAGTGTGACACGGTGGTCAAAAAGGTTAATCCTATCCGTGGATGCATAAACAGGGGTATCTTGAGCAGGAGTACAAAGGGTTTTTTCCCCTCTCTGTATCTGGCACTGGTACAATGGCTGCTGGACTACGGTGTCCAGTTCTGGTGCCCACAATTCAAGAAGGATGCTGCTAACTTGGAGAGGGTTTAGGAGAGCCAGGAGAATGCCTTAAGGATTTGACACAGTGCCTTACTAAAGGATTAGAAAAAATGATTGCACTCCTTGAGTCTGTTAAGCTAAATAAAAAGAAAGTTAAGGGGTGACTTGATTACAGTCTATAAGTGAAGGGACAGAATCCATGTGCTGTTTATGTAACAACCTAATATAGACTATGTCAGCTCTTTTTACAGGCCCAAAGTCCAGAGTTTGGTCAAGACGTCAGAGGCCTAGTAAACAGCGAACAATATTAGCTAAGAGAAGCAGAGCAAATAAAAGATAACAGCTTTTTACTAAAATAAGCTTAGTCAGCAAAATGCCAGATAGGGAGCAATAATTGGAACTTTTATCTGAATTTGCAAACAGGCCAAAGGAATGAAAGGAGCCTTGTCAAGGTATTATTCCCAGTTTGAACTTTAGCATCCAGAAAGTGGGGACCTGCATGTACCCTTCTAAGCTTAATTTCTAGCTTAGATCTGATAACGCTGCCACCAACCAAAAATATAGTGTTTTGGTACACTTCCTGTCCCCCAAAACCTTCCCTGGGGGACCCAAGACCCAAACCCCTTGGATCTTGAAACAAGGGAAAATAAACCATTCCTCCTCCTTTCCCCCTCCCAGACTTTCCCTGAGAGATCACTGTGATCCAAACTCCTTGAATCTTAAAACAGAGAGGAATTAACCTTTCCCCTCCCTTCTTTCCCTCCACCACTCCCTGGTGAGTTCAGACCCAACCTCCTTGGGTCTTACACAAGAAAAAAAATCAATCAGATTCTTAAAAAGAAAAGCTTTTAATTAAAGAAAGAAAAAATAAAGATTATCTCTGTAAAACCAGGATGGAAAATGTTTACAGGGTCTAAGCTTATACATAAACTAGAGGAACTCCCTCCCCCCTAGCCTAAGATACAAGTTAGAGCAAACAGCGGTAAAATACCCTTCCAGCAAAATACACATTTGCAAATTAAGAAAACAAACATAAACCTAATTCACCTTTTCTAGCCAGTACTTACTATTCTGAACATGAGAGACTGTTAGAAAGAATGGAGACAGATTTGGTTGCATGTCTGGTCCCTCTTAGGTCCAAGAGAGAGCAACGAACAAAACAAACAGCACAAACAAAGACTTCCCTCCACCAAGATTTGAAAATACCTTGGTCCCTCGATTGGTCCTTTGGTCAGGTGTCAGCCAGGTTCACTGAGCTTGTTAACCCTTTACAGGTAAAAGAGACATTAACCCTTAACTATCTGTTTATAACAGGCCTATTGAGCCTGGGTCCGTTCTTTTGGTAGAAGATGTTCTCCCCATGCATCAACCTTGAGTTTATGGAAAAGGTTCAAGCATCTCAGTATGAGACGTGACAACCTCCCTGCTGCTTCCCACAGTTACCAATACCTGCCTTAGAAACACAAATGAGCAGCTGAAAGACAATCTTTATTGCCATGTAGTTTTCATTTGTCTTTTTGTTTTAACCGCTAGGTCTGTATCTGTTGGGCAATCAGAAGGGCTACTTCATTCCTATGGACCCCACATCAGAATTCAACATATATATTTTAAACTAATATACATTTATACATTGTTTGAAGTACTAATTGTTTGTTATTTGTTAACCTAAAACCATGGGTGGAGACATTATATAATCTTTGACCATTGGCTACTGTGCTTATCTTGTCTTGCTGCTAGACCTATCCAGGGGTTTGGGACCACCTACCCGGTCACTTTTCTCCACGCATGGAAAACCCATATAATCTACAGTATCAATTGACTGACAGTGCCTCTGAGCGTAATAAGCAAGGTGACACTGCACCAGCGCTGTGTGTTATAAACCCACCTGCTTGATTTTACATGGTGTCTGTTTTTTTTTTCCTTCAGTAAATATCTACATGGGGAACAAATATTTGATAACAAGGGTTCTTTAATCTAGCAGACTAAGCAGAGAAAGGCATGACCCAAGCCAATGGCTGGAAATTGAAGCTAGACAAATTCAGACTGGAAATAAGAAGTGAAATTGTAACAGTAAGCATAATTAACTATTGAAAGAGCTTGCCCAGGGTAGTGGTGGATTCTCAACCACTGGCAATTTTTAAAATCAAGATTGTATTGTTTTCAAAATGATTTGCTCTAGGAATTATTTTGGGGAAGTTCTATGGCCTGTATTAAACAGGATGAAGACTAGATCACATTTATTCCCGTCTGGCCTAGGAATCTATGAACTTACAGTGCAGCCATGAATGTTATCATGAACTATTCTATGAAGGTGCAAGACACAGTTATTTCTCATGTAGCCATATTGCTTTTTTTGTACAAAGATGTCACATTGAAAAATAAAAGGGAAAAATAAGGAAAGAGTAGCAGAGTATGTATGAATTCTGAAGTTACATGAATTTGGAAATGAGCTCCAATTAAAATCTAAGATGCCAGTTGTCATAAACAGATAGCTAAGGGTTAATGTCTCTTTCACCTGAAGCACCTGACCAGAGGACCAATCAGGAAACCGGATTTTTTCAACTCTGGGTGGAGGGAAGTTTGTGTCTGGGTCTTTGTTTTCTGTCTGCCTGCTTTCTCTGAGCTTTGGAGAAGTAGTTTCTGCTTTCTAATCTTCTGTTTCTAAGTGTAAGGACAAAGAGATCAGATAGTAAGTTATATGGTTTCTTTTCTTTGGTATTTGCATAAATATAAGTGCTGGAGTGCTTTAATTTGTATTCTTTTTGAATAAGGCTGTTTATTCATATTTCTTTTAAGCAATTAACCCTGTATTTTGTCACCTTAATACAGAGAGACCATTTGTATGTATTTTTTTCTTTCTTTTTTATATAAAGCTTTCTTTTAAGACCTGTTGGAGTTTTCTTTTCTGGGAAATTTCAGGGAAATTGAGTCTGTACTCACCAGGGAATTGGTGGGAGGAAGAAATCAGGGGGAGATCTGTGTGTGTTGGATTTGCTAGCCTGATTTTGCCTTCCCTCTGGGTGAAGAGGAAAGTGCTTTTGTTTCCAGGACTGGGAAGGAGAGGGGGAGTCACTCTGTTTGGATTCACAGAGCTTGTGTCTGTGTATCTCTCCAGGAGCACCTGGAGGGGGGAAGGGGAAAAGGATTATTTCCCTTTGTTGTGAGACTCAAGGAATTTGGGTCTTGGGGTCCCCAGGGAAGGTTTTTCAGGGGGACCAGAGTGCCCCAAAACACTCTAATTTTTTGGGTGGTGGCAGCAAGTACCAGGTCCAAGCTGGTAGCTAAGCTTGGAGGTTTTCATGCTAACCCCCATAGTTTGGACGCTAAGGTCCAAATCTGGGACTAAGGTTTGACACCAGTCTTGCAAAAAAAAAAAACTGTGTGGAAGGAGTTCTGGACACATGCAGAGCTCCAAAGTTTGGGGAATCTACATAGGATCAGAGGTCTGTTGGCAGAGTTCTCATTGAAGGAGTAGGGTTTAAGGGCCAGATTCTTCTCTCAAATTATGCACTTACATTCCTAGGTGATCGAACAGAGTTGTGCACACAAATTTGGAGCTAGAATTTGGCCCACAGCATTGTTTACAGTGTGTGTGAGTGAGAGAGAGACACACACACACACACACACAATGACAGTTTATATGTAGCTATAACGCTGTGACGTCATTCTTAGCTTATATAATCCAATTACTCTTGTTGTTTTTTCTCATAAAGAGACATCATATACTTTCAGTGTAAAATACTTCTATCCTTTGAGGAAAGCAGTTATAAGTACAAAAGTCAAGTCTCCAGGAGGGAGCACAGTGTATCAGTGCCTCCTCTATAACAGGCAGTTACTCTGAAAACAAAATTTACCATTCTTACTTATATGGTCCCTATTACTATACTATCTGAGGAGCTCACACCTCCTTCCCATATTTATTCTCTTAACATCCCTATGAGTTAGGGAAATACTGCTATGCCTACTTTACAGCTGTGGGAAACTAAGGCACAGAAACTAAGTAATCTGTCCAAAGTCATGCAAGTCAATGGTGTGGCAGAGAACTGAATACAGGTCTCCCAAATCACAGGCTTGCACCCTTAACAATACACCACCTTCCTCCTATGGCTACTGTCTCTGCACTCAGGCCAGTATACTTCGACGTGTAAAGGTGCAACACACAGAACACAAAGGCATCATGGTTTCTTAGTTACAGTCACTGCAAATTAAAATGTACATAATTATTAGTAATAAAATCCAATTAGATTTAGATCAAGCTAGTGTGCTAAAAATAAAAGTACAGCTGTGGCCGTGTGAGCAGCAGGAGGGAGCACCAGTGAAATAAGGATAATTACCATGGTTGGTTGCCCTTGTATTTCCCTCTCTAAGCCTCAGAAGTTGAGGCATAAGGCTGGATGTTAGAAACCTTCCTTAATGATAAAGGGTTAGAGGATTCTGTCCCGTTACTCCTAACTCCCATGGGTCATCTTCACTCATGCAAGTGGTCTCATGCTTCTCAATGAGGCATTTTGTGTAAATGAGTCAGAATCACATCTATGAGTAAAGGCTGGAAGATCAGGCCCTTAAAAATATAAACAAGTCAGAACAAATTAAATCCTGAGATGCACCAAGTCTGCTCCATAACACAAAGCAGCAGTCATAAACAGATAGCTAAGGGTTAATGACTCTTTCACCTGGAAAGAAGTATCTGAAGCACCTGATCAGAGGACCAATCAGGAAACAGGATTTTTTCAACTCTGGGTGGAGGGAAGTTTGTGTGTGAGTCCTTTGTTCTTGGTCTTCTGCCTGTATGCTCTCTCAACTATGAGAGGATTTCTATTTCCTGCTTTCTAATCTTCTGTTTCCAAGTTGTGAGTACAAAGATGGTTTGTTGTTTTGTATTTACATGTCTATAGTTGCTGGAGTGCTTGGAATTGTATTCTTTTTGAATAAGGCTGTTTATTCAATATTCTTTTAAGCAAATGACCCTGTATTTGTCACCTTAATACAGAGAGACCATTTTTATGTATTTTTCTTTCTTTTTATATAAAGCTTTCTTTTTAAGACCTGTTGGAGTTTTTCTTTAGGGGGGAACTCCAGGGAATTGAGTCTGTACTCACCAGGGAATTGGTGGGAGGAAGAAGTCAGGGGGAAATCTGTGTGTGTTAGATTTACTAGCCTGACTTTGCATTCCCTCTGGGTGAAGAGGGAAGTGCTTGTGTTTCCAGGACTGGAAATAGAGAGGGTGGACTCCCTCTGTTTAGATTCACGGAGTTTGCTTCTGTGTATCTCTCCAGGAACACCTGGAGGGAGGAAGGGAAAAGGTTTATTTCCCTTTGATGTGAGACTCAAGGGATTTGGGTCTTGGGGTCCCCAGGGAAGGTTTTTGGGGGGACCAGAGTGCCCCAAAACACTCTTAATTTTTTGGGTGGTGGCAGCTTTACCAGGTCCAAGCTGGTAACTAAGCTTGGAGGTTTTCATGCTAACCCCCATATTTTGGACGCTAAATTCCAAATCTGGGACTAGGTTATGAATCTGCTATGATTGCAGAACCTCTGCACCACTTTATACCTGGCTGCTACAGCAAAACCCTTGCGATCAAGCACCTCAAAGAAGCACAACTCAAACAAACTCCAACAGCACCAAGTAGGGGGGCTCAGTGAATGGCCTGCCAAACATAAGGAGTAAGTTCAGTTGCGTTCCTTAATAAATAATTGCTCCCAAGAGTCCAACTGCAGCAAGTGTTTACAAAACAATGTGAAGAGGATTCATCTTTCTTGCATGCTTTCTGCATTCATAATCCAAGGGGGCATTTACTGCAAAGGAGCAGAGGTGCTGAAAACTCCTAAGAATTCATTATTTTGGTTTGGCTCTTCATCTCAAATGTAATCACAATCTGCTCTGGTACCAGCTGCTCTGATTTCCAGGCCTGGACAAGCAATCAAGCAAGACAACTGAGAAACAAGAGTGACAGATTCATTGTTCCCTTCCTCCTTTATTATCCCCCTCTGATTCTCTCCCACCAGCTGAAGCTGGTGACCATAAGTGCTGGGATTGGCAATTACAACCTCACCACTCCCCCCCACACACCTCCCAATGAGAAAAGGCACCTAAGAATGTGATCCACAACAGCCAGCATGCTAGCACATCCCTCAGCCCATGGTGCTTCCCGCCACCCCCATTGGCCTGGGATGTCAAACCTGCCGACGCAGCAGGTAAACAAACTGGCCCGGCCCACCAGGGTGCTTACCCTGCCGAGCCGTGTGCCAGAGGTTGCCAACCCCTGATTTAAGTATTGACCCACTGTGGAACAGTCACTTAGGCCACAGAGAGAGCGCGCAAGAAAAAAAGCAGGAATGACTCTGTAGCCCAGTAGTTAAGGCATCCACCTGGAAGGCAGTGGATCCCAGGTCTAGTTTCCCTGCTCCAAAGATTCTTTCATTATGTATTCACAGTGGAACAATTTCAGCAGGCGAGATTAAAGGAATCCCTCATATCAGAATAGCTAGTACCCTAGTGGTTAAAGCACCTCCTGAAAGGTGGGAGACCCTTTCTCCCACCTGACAGAGAGGGAGGAATTAAACCAGGGTCTCCCATATCCCAGGTAAGTGATCTAACGACAGGGCTAAAACTGATAAGTAGGCTTGGATGGATTAATCTTTTATTTGATAAACAATGATGTCAATTTCATCATCCACACACAAGTCAACAAAAAATATTTCCATCAATAATAAATCAAAATGTACAGCTAGGAGAAGTAAGAAAAATGCTGCCTGAGCAGTTAGACTCTCAGACAAAGGCCAGGAGGGATGATCATGATCACCAAGTCTGACCTCCTGCACATTGCAGGCCACAGAACCTCACCCACCCACTCCTATAATAGACCTCTAACCTCTGGCTGAGTTACTGAAGTCCTCAAATCATGATTTAAAACTTCAGGTTACAGGGAATCCACTATTTACGCTAGTTTAAAGCTGCAAGTGACCTATGCTGCAGAGGAAGGCAAAAAAACCAAACCAAACCCAGGGTCTATGCCAATCTGACAATTTATTAGAGTAAAAATAGTGATTAAGATTTTTGAATTAGGCTTGTTACAAATGGACTAGTAACTGAATAGTAGAAACAATTTGTTTATTTAAAGATATTTACATTGATTTAAAGATATTTTGACATGTGATATTTACAATTTGTGTTTTAGCAGTTATAAAACTAACTTTTTGAATCTCAACATCTGTCATTAAATAATTGTCTGACTCCCTCGTAATTTCCCACAACTGTGAAAATGTAAAATAATCATCTTTAAAAATAAAACATTATTATCCAACAAAATTATTTTAAAAACTCTGAATTCTGCAAAGCCTAGTTATAAGGTTGTTGGTGTCACTAGGCATAACCCTAGGTAACTCAGGAGGGTGGTAGACCACAAGTGTCAATGAAGCCCTCCTGTTGTAGGCCTCAATGAACCAATGTTCCTCCATGTTAAACACTTTGTGTAACCTAGTGTAACCTAATATGTTAAGAGCTGTAAAATGTAATGTCAGCAGTTAGTTTTCTGATTGTAACAGCCAGTTCCCTGCTGTAACACACTGGAGCTAAATCGAAGCAAGTTTCAAGGTCGCTTTTAGATACAGTATACATGTCTCAGCAGCGGAGAGGGGGGAGGAAGGGTGAAGACAAAAGATTGAGTGAGAAAAGATAATGCAGCTGGATGGGACAGGATGCGGGAGTGAGATATCAACTAGTCAGCAAGAAATAGTTCTCAGAAAGCAACTAGGATATAAAAGGAGGAAGCTGCTTGGGGTGCTGGATCTGAGGCATGTCAAGTCTCCCAGCACCGCTTTGAGATCTCAAATAAACTTTGCTTGCTTTTCCACCCTGGTGTGTGTTCATTGGTGCTAAGAACTCCAGGCATGAACCACTGTTGCTTGCCTCGGGCACCCTCTGTGCTTGCAACAAGGTCACTGGCGGCACTACCACAATGATGATTTTGAATGGGACCCGATCTGGTAGGTGGCCTCTGAGCACATCTACTGAATTGGGCCTGTATGCACCTTAGGCAGCCAAATGACTGGCTTCCCCAGCTCATGGACTGCTCTGCAGCTTAGGCAGGAGGGAGGCAGTAGTGCAGGTGTAACGCTGACAGACCCCGGTCATCAGCGGGCAGGACTGAACTGAGGACCTCTGGAGCTTAGTGGGTGAGCTAAAGGCCAACTGACTGTCAGCTAAGGCTGTAGAGCAGACTCATTAAATCTCTCTCTCTAAGTGGTCTCGGTGCCACTAGATGGGACATAACACCACAACCAGAAGGTATGCGGGTTACACACGTGCTCAGAAGGGGGAAGCTAGGGAACTTTTACCCTGAAAACGTAGGCTCCGAGTGAGATTAGGAGCTGACAGGTTTGGCTGAAGTTTTGTGGATCGCAGTGGAGCCAAAACTGGGACTTAGGTACTTAAGCCCCAGACATAAACATAAGTACCTCTGTTGATCTGAGCCTTATTATCTCTGTGCCTCAGTTCCCCATCCGTAAAATGGGAATAGTACCTCCCTACCTCACTTGGATGTTGTGGTGATTAAAAACCTTAAAGGCTGTGAGGTGCTCAGATACTGTGGTAACTGGGTCTGTAGAAGTTCCCAAATAAAATAAACTACCTAAACAATTTGGGGCTCTTCCTATTAAATAAATTCAATACCTGCCCATCATGGGTCCTCTGCTGTTCCTCCAAGCTTTTCTTTTCTGGTCCTTGTGGAAATGAACAGGGAGCCTGCTCCCACCTTGCCAGGTTACAGCCCTGCTTCTTTTAAAGGGCTCACCAGCCATCTCCTCACTCCCTTCTGCCTTAGCTTTCTCCACTTAGGCCCCTGGTGCCAATCCACTGGTGGAGGTTGTTGTCTGTATTGAAGCTGAGCTGTGCTCAGGCAATTTGAAGAAAATCTTCTTTAGTTCCAGAGATGACTGGAAAGGCAGCCTGTGAGTATGCCTGGCCTGACCTCAGACTTGCTCTAGCTATTCAATAGAGAAGGCAACAGCCCCACCTCTCCTTCCCCTAGCTCCACTCCTTGGTGCTGCTGCTACCAGATAATACCATCCCTTACCTGACTGCACTCTAGGGTGTGGCCCCAAAGGGGCTAGAATCTGATCCCATTCAGGAGTATGTCAAACCGTACTAGGGAACTCTTAGTGTATGGTAGCAGAATCCACATGGCCAGTTAGTGCACTATAGATTTACATCCCCGTTTTCTGTGCACTAACTCTCTACCTTTCTAGACAATCCTTGGGCCTTTATGAATTAATCTGGAGTTGAAAAAGGATATGACATTTTTATATCAATGAAGACAGTCTTTTCACAGGCACAAACATGTTAGAAATGGACATAATTAAACTTTTTTTTATAATTTACTATTTCTATAGCACTTTCAGTGCATGTGGCACTGTATAATCACATGAAGGGTATCACAAACAGCTCCCTGCCTTGAGAAGCTTGCATTCAACACACTCCTACGAAAGGGTCAGTGGATCTATTTAGTTGGGTGGGTACCTCAGGCCTGCACGGTTCTACCTCACAAACCTCACTACAAGGAAACAATCCAGATGGACTCCATGGCCCCCTGCATGGGTATTTTTAATAAAAGTCATGGACAGGTCATGGGCACTAAACAAAAACTCACTGCTCGTGACCTTTCCATGACTTGTTCTATATACCTCTAACAAAAACTTAGCCGGGTGGCTGCGGGTGCTCGGGAGAGGGGGCAGTCTGGGTGTGCTGCAGGTGCTGGGGAGGAAGCATGCAGCAGCGTGTGGCCCAGGACCCCGGCTGCTGCTGGGTGGGGAGGAGGGCAGGAGCCTTGGTGGGGCTAGCAGGCTCCCTACCCAGCTCCTCGGAAGCGGCCACCATGTCCCTGCAGCTACTAGAGGGAGGGACGGCCAGGCACTGGCTCCGCAGCTCCAATGGTCAGGAACCGCAGTATGCAGAACCCCCTGGCCCCTCCGCCTAGGAGCAGCAGGGACATGCTGGCCACTTCCGGGGTAAGTGCCCCTCCGCACCCCAAGCCCCTATCCCAGCCCTGAGCCCCCTCCCACACCCAAACTGCTGCTGCTGCTGGCCCAGGGGCTGCCCAAGTAGCCCCGGAGAAAGCTACACCAGCCACTGCAGAAGTCATAGAAAGTCACAGAATCCATGACTGACACGCAGCCTTATCATAGCCCCCTGTACTGTTATCTGAAGCACTTACAATCTAAATAGGTAAAACAAACAAATGGTGTTAGAAAGAATTATTATTTTTCAGACAGGAAACTGAGGCACAGACAGATTAAGTGACTTACCCAAGGTCACACAGGAAGACTCTGGCTGAGCCAGGAACTTAACCCAGATCCCAATCCAGTGCCTTAACCACAGGAGGCTATTTCCGCTCTTCTGCTCAGCTTACATTCTAAGGCTAACTTAACTGAAATTTAAAAGTAGACCTCCAGCTCAACAATCTATCAGTAGAAATACCCCATTACGTGTTAAGCTTACTTGGATAGCCTTTGCATAAAGAGAAAAATAGAACCATAAATATAGAAATGTAGGACCAAATTCAGACTTGGTAGTAGGTGTAAGTCTATTGAATTCAAAAGGCGTACTCTGCTCTTTTGAAAAGCTTATTTATATGCCTAATTGTGGACTTAGAAGCCTCACTTTAGTTGCCCATTTTCAAAAATCGTGGTCAACATTTCTCCCTCACAATGTTTCCAGCCTTGCAAACAGTCATGCCTGGCTAATCTTCCCCTCCCTATCTTATCATAACAGAGCAAATCACACAGAAACTAGCTAGTGACTGAAGAAAGGCAAACACCAACTGGAAACAATGGATTCAGTAGGAGCTCCCATTCAGAGGAAAGCCTTGGATTTCACTGGGGTTACACGATATGTAAGTCAATCCTGAATTTACCCCCATGTGTTTAACCAAGCCCCCTGTAATATGTCAGGCAAGTCCAGTCTGCTGAAGCGCTTCATTTCAGATGACCTTTGCCTTCCTTTTAAAGTTTAAGTGAATGTCACCCTCATGAAAGATGCCAGAGGGGGAACCCTGGAGAAGAGGTGCAGCACTCAGGGCAGCCTTCCCAACTCTATCTCACCAGCACCTCAAATCTGACCAAGAGGCACCTTACCTCTAAGGATCACCAGCTATTTCTGTTCAGTGCTTCATCACTGCTTTCACTGGCAACAAGTAACCAGTGTTGGTGGTTATGGGATGTATACACCTGTCCATTAGGAACTGGACTAAGGCCACCCAGTTATTTCACCTCGGTCACTAAATCACTCATGGCCATCACTAACCTGGGATGAAATCAAACAGGTGACCTAGTGGCAAATCGCCTTATTATCTGTTTCGATCAGTGGAAGCCTCTACTTTGGTTTTGGAGAGCTGCCAAGAGTCAACGTGGTATGTGACTGAAACTGTGACAGCTGTCACAGGGAAATGGATCATTTCCTTACAGACCTTATCAAGTATTCACGCCGTCCTCGCTCCGGCAGGAATCAACCTTCAGCCAACACCCTCTGTCACTGACAGGTGAGGTGACAGAACAGCCTCCCGTGCCCAGGGGGGTAGGGGAGAGACCCGGCAGAGCCCTCAGTGCCCCACTCGCCACAGACACACAGGTTTCTTACCCAGCCCGTAGCTGTGTTTCTAGGGCTGCTCCCAAATCCTCCCGCATGGGGCAGGAGCACCTGGCTCCCGGTAACGTGCAGGCTTTGGGGGGCCACTAGCTGGGCTGGGGAGCTGCCCCCCCTCCAGCCGACACACACAAACAAATACGGCCTAAAACCTACCCTGCACCCAGCCAGCCCACGGGCGCCACCCACGCACACACCCGCCGCCGTGCCCCCAGCCTGGGGGAGCCAGGGCCGCTGTTCGCAGGTCCGACACGCTCAGAACAGCCCAGCCCAGCCTGGCTCGCCAGCGCAGCGGGGCAGCAGCAGCCGCGGGGAGGCAGGACAGAGTGAGGGGGGCTCGGGTGCGCTGCCTCTGCCCGTCCCAGCGAGGCAGGAGCCCACCCGGATCAGGATCGACGCCTCCCACCTGATCCGGTCCTTCTCGGCCCTTTTCAGCTCCGCGTCCCGCTCCAGCACCTGGAAAATCTGCCGGGCTTCCTGCTCGCTGAGGAAGGTGAGATCGAGCCCGCGCGGGGCTCCAGCCATCGCCGCGCACGGGCTGGGGGACTGGCTCTGTCCCCTCAGCGCCTGCCCCGCCCAGCAGCCGGGCCCAGCTTGCGGGAAGCGCCAAGTCCCACGAGAGTGGGCACCGCCCGCACCTGGGGGCCTGGCTCTGGCCAACACCTGGGTGAGTGACAGCCCGCGGAGCTAACCCTGGCGGGGCGCCACAGGACGAACGGGGCGCCGGGACCAGTCGCGTGTGCGCAGGGGCGGGCCCTATCCCAAGGCGGCGCAGTTCATTAGGTCTCCCGGGAGCGAGGCAAATATTTGCTCTGAGCCTTTGGCTATTGACACGCGTCCGGGCTTTGGCAGTGAAGGAGCCGCCCGGCTGGAGGGGCTTTGTCACGATTTGGGCGAAGGGTCTGACCCGGGGAAGTTTGACCGTTTGACACAGGTAGAGATCCCAGGGGAGGGAGCCAGCGCTGGAAACAGGTGGCCCTGGAGCTGCAGGAAACACCCTGTTGGGGGGAGAGAGAGAGAGAGACCAGCACTGCAGTGAGGAGCCCTGGGCTGCGGAGACACACACTCTGGTCAGCTCGTTTCAAATCCATGCGTGACCAGCAGTCTGCCGGTTTGAGTGTGTGACCCTACCTGTAAAATGGGGATGAGAAATCAGCCCTCAAGTATCAGGGAGTACAGCCTGTTAGTCTGTATCCACAAAAACAAGGAGTCCGGTGGCACCTTAAAGACTAACAGATTTATCTGAGCATAAGCTTTCATGGGTAAAAAACCCACTTCTTCAGCCCTGACTCGCAGTGGTGTTGTGAGGTTTTTTAATTAATGTCTGTAAGGGAGTGGGAAGATGTGGGCTTCGTGTAATCACTTACAGGGGGAGACAAGTGGGGTCCAATGTAGGCAGGGGAGTCAGGAGGCCTTGCTTCTAATTCCTGGCTCTGTATCTAAGCTGCTGTGTGACCATGGGGCCTCTGTTTCGCCTGCTGCTCTCTGTTTAAAGTCAAAACTCATTGGGGCAGTGACCAATACTTAATTTGTGCCAGGGCTGACCCTGGCACTTCTTAGCTTGTGTCAGTTATGGAAGTTCAAAAAAAAAATGGAGTCCCAGCACCTTTTTCATTACAAATTAAGCACTGACACTGCCTGAATGACTGACTGTACAGTGCCTGGTGCAAAGCAGACCCCCATCTTGGTGGGAGAGTTCTACCTGCTACAATAACACTAATAATATTGATACCTGCATAAAGAGGAGGTAAAATGCTATTAAATCTGAATTTTCCATTTACAGGGGAAGTAGGCAGGAGCATTTGACAGCACACGTGTGAGTGATTTCACAGGCTGTAAAGCAGTTGAGAATCAGGCTTCTTAATTGCTAAGTATTATTATAACACAGAAATAACTTTTGTCCTGGTCTAACTTCTAATGGCTCTTACTGTGAAGCAAATGTTAAACTATTTTGATGCTCCAGCATTGTATGTATCAAGGTCAGAATATATTACCCTTAATATTTCAACCAAAGGATAAAAAAAATCAAGGTTTTTAATTGGGGCTAAATTGCAGCACAGTCACAGTAGCCATAGGCAGGAGTATGGATGCAGTTTCCACTCACCAGTTTTCAAAAGGAAAAATGCATGCATTGAAATAATAGTAATAAAGTGAGACTCAAATGATGGGCCTATCTTAAAGTGTAGGGGTGAGTGTGATTAATTTGTCATTTAATGGGTAAGATGATCAAATTGTTATTGACCTGGGTCAGCACTGGATGGATTTATTTCAAACAAACGAAGTTTTTAAAAAATTCAGTGTAGATTGAAAGATGCATCATATTTATAATTTACTTTGTGACCCTTTTCACTATGATTTATTGCATGGAATTAATTAAACTTGCCTGCACTTAATCTGTATGATAATTCACACCATAATTAGTTCAGCAGGAACAGACAAGATTCTACAGTTCAAAAACTCAGGGCCAGTCGCTGCAAGAATCAACTGCTGCACATTTCCCTATATTCTCTACCAATATTTCCGCATCTGTAAACAGCCCCTTGGGCTTTTTGCATTGCTACCACTTGAAATCCTTTCTTGAGACTATTTCATTAATTCAGTCATCCTTGAGGATGAGCAAGGCTAACTCCTCCCACACCACAGCAGTGTTTGTAAAATCAGGTTTCTTTTTGTTGTTTAACTAAATTAAAAAATTCATATGCTTGTTTTGTTAAAATAGCACGTTTGCTCATAGACTCTAGGACTGGAAGGGACCTTGAGAGGTCATCAAGTCCAGTCCCCTGCCCTCATGGCAGGACCAAATACTGTCTAGACCATCCCTAATAGACATTTATCTAACCTACTCTTAAATATCTCCAGAGATGGAGTTTCCACAACTTCCCTAGGCAATCTATTCCAGTGTTTAACTACCCTGACAGTTAGGAACTTTTTTCCTAATGTCCAACCTAAATCTCCCTTGCTGCAGTTTAAGCCCATTGCTTCTTGTTCTATCATTGGAGGCTAAGGTGAACAAGTTTTCTCCCTCCTCCTGACACCCTTTTAGATACCTGAAAACTGCTATCATGTCCCCTCTCAGTCTTCTCTTTTCCAAACTAAACAAACCCAATTCCTTCAGCCTTCCTTCATAGGTCATGTTTTCAAGACCTTTAATCATTCTCGTTGGTCTTCTCTGGACCCTCTCCAATTTCTCCACATCTTTCTTGAAATGCGGTGCCCAGAACTGGACACAATACTCCAGTTGAGGCCTAACCAGCGCAGAGTAAAGCAGAAGAATGACTTCTCGTGTCTTGTTTACAACACACCTGTTAATGCATCCCAGAATCACATTTGCTTTTTTTGCAACAGTATCACACTGTTGACTCATATTAAGCTTGTGGTCTACTATGACCCCTAGATCTCTTTCTGCTATACTCCTTCCTAGACAGTCTCTTCCCATTCTGTATGTGTGAAACTGATTGTTCCTTCCTAAGTGGAGCACTTTGCATTTATCTTTATTGAACTTCATCCTGTTTACCTCAGACCATTTCTCCAATTTGTCCATTTGCTGTTGAAGAAAAAAATCCAGAATACATAATGTTGCTTTAGTTTAAAATAATTTTAATGTCTGTCTGGTGATGTTCTTCTCCTAATACAATATAGCAAGAAAATCCTCCAAATATTGATTGACCTGTTGAATTGGAGATAGTTTACCTCCCAATGACTTCATAAACATCTGCTTCAATTGCCTTTGGTAAATGAAATAACCAACCAACTATTCATTCATTTTCTGATATAGCTGTAAAACTAATCTGAAAATTTTTCAAAATAAATCATGTAAAAATGTATAGTGTGTACCTTCTTAAAAAATGAAACCTAAATCTATCTCTGAGTTGTGAAGCATATGTATTAAGGTTATAACAACCAACAGGAATGCACTTTTATGTAGAAATCCATGATTAAATTGAGTCTTCCTAACTTATGATTTAAATCACATTCACCCTGCTGCTTTCATTTATTTAGGTAATTTATTTGAAATACAATACAACAGATGGAGAATAGGCATGAGGAGCACTGGAGGAAATTCCCAACCCCCCTTGCCTAATATTAATGTAGCTAGGTTTGACCCTTTATTTCTAGTTATTAGTCAACAAATATATGCAGCCATGAGCTCAGTGTTGCATGATAGGCAACTGAAGAGCAAGTGACAGCTGGGAAATCAAACTCACAATTTATAGTGACTATTGACTATCACCAGAAAGATGAGTTGCAAACAGTTTACGGAGCACTTATTTCAGTCCAAAAATTTAGACTAATTCTAATCCCTAAAGTACGACCATAAGCATTTGTAAGGCCTTACTCTCCTTTCACAGAATATTAGGGTTGGAAGAGACCTCCTGAGGTCATCTAGCCCAATCCCCTGTGCGGGACCAACACCAACTAAATCATCCCATCCAAGGCTTTGTCAAGGCCTTAAAAACCTCTAAGGCTGGAGATTCCAGCACCTCCCTAGGTAACCATTCCAGTGTTTCACCACCCTCCTACTGAAATAGTGTTTCCTAATATCCAACCTAAACCTCCCCCACTGCAACTTGAGACCATTGCTTTACAGCTTTATACCACTGTGGCAATGTAAAGAAGCCTTAAAACTTTTAAACCTGTTTTATATTCTTGTGGGAGTTCACAAAAACAATGGGAACAATTTGCTAAGCTGACAGTCTGCTACATTCTGCTCTGCCTGAGGGGACAGAACCATCTACACTAAGTGTCGCAACAGTGAGCAAGAGGGACAGAGTGTTTCTCTCTCTCACACATGTAAAACTGCCCAACTCCTCTCCACTGCCAGCAGTGATTTATGTCTCTACCGGCTGCTCTGGCTGCCCGAACCAACCTGCCTCTGCTGCTGGGGAGGGGCATGTGACTGCTCTTGCAGCTTCCCTATCAAAAGTCATTTTTCTGCAGGAAAACAAAAATCTGCAGGAGACATGAATTCTGTTCATGCAGTGATGCAGAATTTTTCCCACGAGTACTGTACTCAAAACTGTATAAGATGCACAAAGAAGAAGCCCTATTGTGAGAAACCTGCAATCTAGATAAGCAAGACAACACTAATAAGATATAGAATACACTGAAAAGGGCAGTGTGGTCCAGAGGATAGGGCACTGGATTGGGCGCCAGGAGAGCTGGGTTTCTGAATCTGCCACTGACCTACTGTCTTACCTAGGGCAAGTCACTTCAATGGTTTCTCCTCCCACCCTTTCTTTGTCTTGCCTAGGTGTAAGCTCTGATACCAAGTACTGAGAATATTTGCAAGAAAATGAGCTGGAGATAGTGCTTGTCCCATTCAGTTTTTTTTTAATGCTTGTAATTATATCTGTCATTGCATATTTCTCTTTTTAAGATCTCACTCAGTTCCTTCCAAATTTCAACAGCATCAGCAATAAAACAGCTATTTCCCTGCATTTTGTTTGAGGCTACAGAAATAGGCTTCAGGGTACTCAGCACGTGTTCAACATTTCTCTTAAGCCCAATGTTGAGAACTTTGGCTGTGACTGTGCCATCTATTTTTTCATGATTTTGTCCACAAACTGTCATGAGATTAGGCCAGTTCTTGACATAGTGCTCAAAACAGTCCACTACTGAGTTCCTCTGCACGTCTTGTGGGAGAGTTAGCTTGGTTCCTCCCACTTTTTTCAGAGCAGCTGCTGCAAAGTGGTTGTTATGGAAGTATTTTGCAATTTCAACAACATTAGCCTTTATTTCTGGAACACAGAAGTCTTTGGCTAGGAGATGCATCAAATGAGCACTGCAACCGTATGTTATTTGCTTGGAACTCTCTTCTACATTTCTTCTCATCTTGGATACATTTGCAGCATTGTCTGTGCGTACTAGACATTTGAATTTTTTTTCACAGTTTGTTATAGCTTTTATTGCTGCTGCTTGTAAGTATTCTGCTGTGTGCGCATTTCCTGATATATCGATTGTTTTTGTAAGGAAGACATTCCCTTCTTCTGTTGTCACACAAGCGCATACAACAGTATCATTGTGGACATTGCTACACCCATCGAGACTCAGGTTAATAATTTTACCCTCTAGACCTTTTGCACACTGCTCAATTTCTCTTTTATACACTTTATCCAGCAATTTGCCTGCAACATCTGTTCTGTTGGGTGGACTGTATCCTGGTCTTAATGACTGAACCATATTAATGAAGTGTGAGTTCTCAATCATACGGATAGGAGAGTTTACTGCATAAACAAACTGGAAAATGTTTTCATCAATTACCTCTTTTTTGTAATCTGCTGGTTCTTATCACAAACTTATCTATGGTTGTTTCTGGATGATGGAGAATTTTTTTTTTCTTTTTGCTACAGGTGATATACTGTAGCTACGTGACCTACATGATGTGACTGAAACACTATCATTGGCAGTTAACTCTCAAACTATAGAAAATGATAGTGATCTTGAAAGTGGATAGTCTTTCACCTTCCTGTATGTTGAGGATGGATTCTCCTAAACAAAATAAGTCAATGCAGTTATTTAATTATTATTACCATACTGCTCATTTAGTATTACTCATTGCATTCACTGACACTCAGTACTACTTTAAAGATGAAATTGTGAAAGGAAGATCTGCCTATTTCAGCTATTTATTTTTTATCACACCTTCAGCTAAAATGATAGCTGTTACTCTTTTTTTGCTCAGACATGACAATTCAAGAGTAGTCCAGAAGGAAGACAGGCAGTCCTTAAGGAAGAAGTATGAATTAAAAAAGTTTACCAACCTGAAGATCCTGCATGTTCAGAGATGTTCCTTTCATCATCTTCAACGCAGCTTCCTCCTGAGAAGGAACACTTCTCATGATGTTGTTTCATTCAGGCAACCAGGCCTTGCATTTCTTTGTTGCACAGTTTGCATTTTGCACGCATGCCTGTCTTACCCACATGTAGAGGAACTTCATTAAAATATTCCCAAACTGGGTCTCTCTTACAGCCTGCTACCATTATAGGTTTTCCCTTCTAGTGAGAAAATGGTATGGCAGATCTCAAATCAATGAAGGCTACACTCAGAAAGACCTCAAGACTTCTGGAAAATGCTGCTCAGTTTCACTTTTGTTTCTACTGCCTGTCCTTCCATTTTCACATTTATCTCCAGACTTCTTCTCCTTGTCCAGATCTGTTCTGCCCCCAACAACCTCCTATCCACTGAACTTTTTGAAACTTTGCACTTTTAGAGAGAGGTAAGGGATTGACTCTGTGCACACAAATTTGCAGAGGGACAATAGGGTTGAAGTCTGTTATTTCTCACCTCTAAACTTTATTTATTTATTTATTTAAAAACATTTTTGCTATTAACAAGCATGTTATTTCTGGAGACACAAATCCACAGTTTGAGAACTGCAAAACTAAGCATCTCTGATGGTATCTTCTAGACTGAGCGCTGAGTCTCATTGGGTAGATAGAAAGATTAACCTAAATAATCTATACAGAAGCCCATGGAACCCAATAAAATTGGGTCCTTAATCCATGAATTATTGGGACTCATTTACAAAACTTTTCTTCAACATTATATAACCTCCCCTTTCTTCCCTGGGTTACTCAGGAGCAGGCAACACTCACCTGTGTGCCTGGGCATCTGATGTTGTTGACATTAAGGGAGATCCTGAGTATCCCAGTAGTGATGTTGGATAAGTGGGAATCCTCTATCCACCCCTCTGCTGCAGTCCCTTTACTCCTAAATGAAGTTAAAATTGGCAGTACCTCCACCTGGGTGGGCCCTGTACATACACAGTTGCATGCCTTAGGAACCTCCAGTAATAAACCCCTTCAAATAGACCCATGCCACAGGTTGTTGTTGTTGTTATTATTATTATTATCTCCAATACCAATGATAAATAATATATATCAAATATATTTAAATTAAAACTAATACTCTGTGACGCTCTGTGCCTCAGGGGGAACACCCTACACTCCAAGTTCATCTTTATAAAATGATTATATGGTATCCAGTGCAAAGTTTGTCATGTTGGGTGTCTTCAGAAGGCTCATAATTCACTGAGCATGGTGGTTACAGTAATTGTTGTAGTAATGTTATAGTAAGGTTATAGGTTATAATTTCATGTGTATAGTTATGAGGCTGAAAATGTATCCTCATGGCTTAAAGCAAGCCCATGCAAAAACTCTCCAAGAACAGAGAGGCAGTTCACACCTTGTCAGGGCATGGATGGGACAAACCCAGCCCAGCATAACAGGAACAATGGACACTGGCTTAGGCAGCAACAAAAGAATCAGTTAGACCCTTGAGAGAGTCAACCCCCTACCTTCCTTTGGGCAGTCTGGGATTGCGATGAGGTAATGCTCTCCTGACTCTGAAATGGGGAGGGCAGGAGACGGGCAAAGTCAAGAGGAAAGAAAGGACATGATAAAAGGGAGAGACATTTTGCCATGCTCTCTCTCTTCCACCTACATCTACAGACACCACCACCAAGTGACTGAAACGCTGATCAAAAGGGGAGAGCCTGACTGAAAAGTAACCAGCCAGCCTGTGCTGAGAAGCATCTAAGTTTTAAGCACATTGAAAGTGCTAAGATCAGCTTACAATGTGTTTTGCTTTTATTTCATTTGACCAAATCTGATTTGTTATGCTTTGACTTATAATCACTTAAAATCTGTCTTTATAGTTAATACATTTATTTGTTTATTCTACCTGAAGCAGTGTGTTTGGTATGAAGCATGTCAGACACTCCCCATGAGATAACAAGCCTGGTGCATATCAATTTCTTTGTTAAATTGATGAACTCACATAAGCTTGCCGCATCCAGCGGACATAACTGGACACTGCAAGACGTGTCTGGGTTGTGTCTAGGACCGGAGATATTGGCTAGTGTCATTCACTTGCAAGTAGCTGGGAGCAGCTTACATGCCAGAGGCTGTGTGTGAACAGCCCAGGAGCAGGGATTCCTACAGCAGAGCAGAGTAAGACTGGCTCCCAGAGTCAAGGAATGGAGTGGCCTAGCAGATCACCAGTCCAGATAACACCAGAGCGGAACGTCACACACTTCTTTACTTACCAATTTAAGAAATAGGTATAAATGTCACTACTAAGGAAATCCACAGGGGCAGTTGAATAAAATCAATTAACTAATATAGTATACAGTGATAAATGAAACTTAGCTAACCAGCATTTACACTGGCACCATTCACCCCATCCTGCAGCATACACTCCTCTGGATTTCAGAGTCCTAGACACTTGCATGGGCACACTGGAAGATCTGCAGCTGGAGACAGCATTCCCATGGTTCTGTACCTCAGTCCAGCCAAGGCAACAAGCTGTACAACTCCTCTGACGAGCGGAGCTAGCTCCACCAAATGTCAACAGCTCTGGGTTCTGGGTCAGTGGGAAGATCACTCTGCCTCTCCTCGGATTCAGTCTCTCTGCTGGGCCCCTTCCCTTGCAAGTACTTTTCCAAACAAGAGTGGGGGTTACTCACAGTCCTTCACTGGAGGCCCCACCTCAGTCAGCTCTAGCCACAGCAACAGTCTCTACTCTGACTCCAGTGAAGCCATCAACAGCCTCTGAGACTCCCTGCTTGATCAAAGCCCTTGCAGGATCTCAGCAGCAGCTTATGGCCTCTTAGCAGCAGCCCCTGGTATGGACAGAGCTCCAAAGCAGCAACCTCACTCCTTTTCCCAAAATGGAGCCCACCTGCTCTCCCTGCAGGAGGAAGTCTCTCCCTCTTTTCCCAGGGCATCATGGGAGCTGTAGTCTCTAAAGCTAGATTGCAGCACGCAGGTGTTTCCTCTGCAACACTCCTAATAAAGTTCAGAGGCCCCTCTAGTAAAGGGTGCCTACAATTACATGAATATATTGTCTCATACTATAGAATTAGAATTTATAATCCCTATTCCATGATGAGATATCTTTGAGCTATAATGTATCTTAATAAAAACTATATTTAGATAGGTTTTTTCTTCAAAAACAATTTTATCAAAAAAATCCAATTTAAATAAAAAAAAATCATTGATTTTTATCCACTCTGGAAAGCAGCGTGATTACATTGTTATTTTGACAAACGATGCAGAATTCTGCAGGATTTTAAAATATTATGTGCAGAATTTTTAATTTTTTTTGGTGCAGAATTCCCCCAGGAGTAATACAGGCATTTAGAATGGGGTTTTCAGAACTGTGCAGGAGATTTGGATGGCCAGTTTCCATTAATTTGAATGGGCACTGGGCACCCAAATCTCCTCGGTGCCTTTGAAAATTTCCATCTTAGTTAAAAATTATAACCATGGAAAACAGATAATTCCCCACCTATAATACTAGTATTTCCAACTAGCACTGATCAAGATCTCCACAGCAAGAGGGAGAATAAGACCTAGTTCACAGAAAATGACACAAAAGCCAGAATACAGGTTGGCTATTATAGTTCTTGCATAGTAAGTGGTTTAAACATGACAGGACTTCTGCTCATTTACACGAGGACCAGCTGGTACCACCTAACTTGGTGCCCTGGAGTCTCAGCTGTCTACAGGTCTTTACAATATGGAAAGATATGTGTGGAGACAGATTTTCCTAGGAAAATCTATCATCTTTGGTGTCTAATGCTCTTCTGCTCCTTACCATCTCTCTGGGTACTCCTCCCAAAAGATGTGAGTATCAAGACCCAGCTACCTTTATAAATGTCCAATCATATTGTAGTGATCTTGATCTTCAGCCTCAAACAAAGTAGAAAGGTAGTCAGGAATATCTCCTTCGAAAATGAGAGGTCCATCTGAGTTTTCATACCTCACAATCTGCAGAGAAACCAGAAGACATAGTCCTGCTATAAACACTCTTCCATAATCTAAATTATCCTGAATTTATTTCTTATATCAAGCAAGGACCATTTCATAAAAACAAACTAAATGTAACAAGAACAGAATCTGAAATATCAGAAGAAAACACAAGGCCAGGTTTACCAAAATGCTCTGGCTTCTTTGTGCCACTCTGGTGATACAAAGCAACAATAAGTTAAGCTAGCTAGTTAACTGAATCAGCCAGTGTTCTTCTTGAAGGGTCTCAGGCAGTGCACCTTGGAAAGACAGTCCCATCCTACCCATTATTATTATATCACAGTAGCACCATGAGGCCCCATTGTGGTAGGTGCTGTACAATCAAATATTAAGGAAATAGTCTCTGTCCTGAAGAGTTTACGATCTAAAAAGGCAAAATGACGTATGAAGGGTGGGGAGAGAGGGATACAATGAAGTAATATCAATATACATTACCAAATGATGCCAGCTCTGGTGGCTTGTGCAATATATGCATAGTGTCATGGCCCTGCCCTCACTTTGTCCCTCTCCGCCCACTTTCAAGCACCTAATACCTATAGAAGAGATCAAAGGAAACAGGGATTATGTTCCCCATAAGGACTGTGAGCAGCCCTAGTGCAAGGACACAAGACTGTGGGAATTATGCGCACTCATGTGGGGACTGACTGAAATCTAGACGGATAATGATACATTACTTCATGTGTAACATAAATGCATAATAATAAAGGACTGGCCAAGGCTGCATCCTGAATGTGGTATAGTTTTTGTGGGCGCTATCAATTATGGAATGCATGCGTAAAAGCACTGAGTGAAATTTCAGCCCATGAAGAAGGCCACCCTGAGATTTATGGAGCACCTTCTACTTAAACCTTCAAAAGGGGGGTTAAATTAGACTTATGTAGCGCATGAGCCTTGTAGGGGCTGTCTGCACAGAGGTAAATTTCATGCATTGTGAGATCACCTGATTTTGGGTATGTGGAAGCTCATTCTCTATGAGAAATCAATAGCTTGATTTTCAGAGATACAGCTACTATTGGTTTCAATAGGAGCTCAGTTACTCAGCATTTTTTCGGGGGAGGAGGAAAGTCCATAAATCTTATGGGAATTAAGACTTATCAAACATATAATGGAGGTCTCATTATCTAGAAGAAAACAATGGTTAAACTGGTTGCAGTAAAGACACACATCATATCCGTCCAAGCCTTGAGGTAAACACAGATTTTACTCAACTCAGGAAAGTTCCATTTGCATTCAGGGACTGTGTTCTAAAGGAACTAACATACATAGAAAATCTAAAAGTTATAAAGAAAATCACTGAACCAGCTGACTCAGTACAACCTTCCCAGAGGATATACCGAGACTCAAAGGAACTGAAAAGTTATAAAGAGAGAGAGCGAGCAATTTCAGCTTCCAGTTGGGAAGAAATAAGTAGTAAATTGGCTAAAGCTTAATACACCAGCAACAGATTCTGACATCCTGAATAGCACCTTAAGACTTTTGAAAATTACACATACATTTAGGTGCCCTGATATTGACTTAAGAACTCCACCAGAGAGGTCCTTTGGGGCCATCTGCCTGTCCCAAGTCAGGATAAAGGAGGAGGATTGGGCGTGGGGCTAGCAACTCCACCCTGTAAAAAAATCAACCTGCTACAGAAACGCCAAAAATAGAGACAACAGAGACTTTTACCCTGGAAAAAGAAGGGTCTTCAATTCGAAGATGCATGACGCTAGGTGGTAAAAGCCGTGAGGAAGCCACTAAGCCGATTACCCTTCTTGCAACCAGGAGGATTACCATAGGCACATGGAACGTGAGGACCATGTACGAGTCAGGAAAGACGGCACAGGTTGCAGCAGAGATGAGGAGCAACAACCTGACCCTATTAGGCATTAGTGAGACAAGATGGATGCAAGCAGGGCAGAGACGACTGTTGACAGGAGAGTTGTTGCTGTATTCAGGACATGAAGAGAGCGACGCACCCCACACACAGGGAGTAGGCTTCATGTTGTCCAAGCAGGCATAGAGAGCACTGATTGGTTGGGAGGCACATGGTCCCAGGATCATCACAGCATCCTTCAGAACTAAAATGAAGAGGATTAAGATGAATGTTGTTCTGTGCTATGCTCCAATTAATGACAGCGAAGAGGAGGACAAAGATTATTTTTACAACAGACTCTAGAAAATATTAGAGATTCTCCCAGACAAAGACATCATCATCCTTATGGGAGACTTTAATGCCAAAATTGGACCTGACAACACAGGATACGAACAAGTCATGGGGACCCACGCTCTGGGAGAGATGAGTGAGAGTGGAGAAAGATTTGTGGATTTGTGTTCACTTAACAACCTGGTCATAGGAGGTAGCATCTTTCCTCACAAGCGGATCCACAAGAGTACCTGGGTATCACCAGCAGGCACGACAGAAAATCAGATCGATCATGTCTGTATTAGCAAGAAGTTTAGAAGATCCTTGCAGGACATTAGAGTTAGAAGAGGAGCAGACGTGGCGTCCGACCATTACTTAGTGGCGGACTATCATAAACCTAGTCCCAGATTTGGACCTTAGTGTCCAAAATATGGGGGTTAGCATGTAAACCTCCAAGCTTAGGTACCAGCTTGGACCTGGTAAAGCTGCCACCACCCAAAAAATTAGAGAGTTTTGGGGCACTCTGGTCCCCCCAACAACCTTCCCTGGGGACCCCAAGACCAAAATTCCTTGAGTCTTATAACAAAGGGGAATAAACCTTTTCCCTTCCCCCCTCCAGGTGTTCCTGGAGAGACACACAGAAGCAAGCTCCGTGAATCTAAACAGAGGGATTCCACCCTCCCTGTTCCCAGCCTTGGAAAACAGAAGTACCGAGAGCTAATCTCTCTTCCCCCCTCACCCAGAGGGAATGCAAAGTCAGGCTAGTAAATCTAACACACACAGATTTCCCCCTGGCTTCTTCCTCCCACCAATTCCCTGGTGAGCACAGACTCAATTCCCTGGAGTTCCCCACTAAAGAAAAACTCCAACAGGTCTTAAAAGAAAGCTTTATATAAAAAGAAAGAAAAAATACATAAAAATGGTCTCTCTGTATTAAGGTGACAAATACAGGGTCAATTACTTAAAAGAAATATGAATAAACAGCCTTATTCAAAAAGAATACAATTCAAAACACTCCAGCAACTATAGACATGTAAATAGAAAAAAAAACATATAAATCACTATCTGATCTTTTGTACTTACAACTGGGAAACAGAAGATTAGAAAGCAGGAAACAGAAATAATCACTTCTCATAGCCGAGAGAGTACAGGCAGAAG
The DNA here is from genome assembly GCF_007399415.2 of Gopherus evgoodei. NCBI lineage: Eukaryota > Metazoa > Chordata > Testudines > Testudinidae > Gopherus > Gopherus evgoodei. Next base: position 33,657,881 of record NC_044322.1, read on the forward strand.
ACCAAAGAACAAAGGACTCACACACAAACTTCCCTCCACCCAGATTTGAAAAAGTCTGGTTTCCTGATTGGTCCTCTGGTCAGGTGTTTCAGATTACTTCTTTCCAGGTGAAAGAGACGTTAACCCCATCTGTTTATGACATGGACAGATTGAAGCTGAAAAAGAACTGGATAGACACGTCAGACAGAAGAGTTCAACTCCAGTGTGAAATCAGTCCTACTGTATGGAGCTGAAACCTGGAGGACAACCAAAACTACCATCAGGAAGATCCAGACCTTCATAAATAGCTGCCTCAGAAGGATTCTCCAGATCTGGTGGCCAGACACCATCAGTAACACCCACCTCTTGGAGAGGACCTGTCAACTCCCAGCAGAGGAAGAAATCAGAAGGAGAAGGTAGGGTTGGATAGGACATACACTACGCAAACAGCCAACTAACATCACCAGACAGGCACTGCGGTGGAACCCCCAAGGCAAGCGGAAAAGAGGCCATCCAAGAAACACCTGGTGACATGACCTGCAGGCTGATAGCAAAAAAATGGGCTATACCTGGAACCAGTTAGAACGAATGGCCCAGGACAGAGGACTCTGGAGATCTGTTGTTGGCGGCCCATACCCCGATTGGGGTGATGGGCATGAGTGAGTGAGTGAGTGATATTGACTTAAGAGTCTAATTTTAGGTTGATAAAATATATACACACACTTAATATATTTACTAATGAGTTCATATATTTCTCCTTACAATATATTAGTTCAGGTGTTTCTAGTTCAGGTTGGATATTAAGTAAAAATATTTCACTAGGAGGGTAGTGAAGCACTGGAATGGGTTACCTAGGGAGATGGTGGAATCTCAAACCGTAGAGGTTTTTAAGGCCCAGCTTGACAAAGCCCTGACTGGGATGATTTAGTTGGTGTTGGTTCTGCTTTGAGCAGGGGGTTGGACTAGATGACCTCCTGAGGTCTCTTCCAACCCTAATCTTCTATGATTCTATAAATTTACTTTCCATCAAATGCCTGTTTACCTAAAACTCTGCTAATGTGTCCCAGAAGGTCTGACATTGTCAGTTATGGCAGTAGAAGCACTCAGAACCGTGGGGTGCTGGAACAATTTTTATACTGGGGATGCTGAAAACCGCTGAAGAAAACTGTAAGCCCTGTGTATAATAGAAACCACTTACAGCCAGGAGATGCTACCACAGACACCCCCAGAACTCCTAGTTCTAGCTCTTATATTGGAATTAGGGGTGTGTCATCGCCATTACACACAGGGAAGGAAAACAGCATAGGCACCAGATTCCTCCGGGCCTAAGGGGTATTCAACCCCTCACTCCACTGCAGGTCCTGCGCACACATGACCCCTTCCCCCAAGCCCTCACCCCTGCCCTGCTTTTCCCCGCCCCCGGCCTGCCTCTTCCCCACCTCTTCCCACCCAGTTTTGCCCCCTCCCCTGAGCACCCCCTATCCCCACTCCTCCCCCTTCCTCCAAGAGCCTCCTGCACTGCCACGAAACAGCTGAGAGGCGAGAAGCGCTGGGAAGGATGGGGAGGAGTTAATTGGTGGGGCCACCGGTGGATGGGAGGTGCTGGGGGGAGGGAGTAGCTGGCTGCCAGTGGGTGCTAAGCACCCACTAATTTGTTTCCATGGGTGCTTTAGGGCTGGAGGAAAGACTCAGTATCCAGGTTGGAGGGCAGAGGCAATGCTATTGTATACAGATTAATGATTTAAGCAGTGACTCACTGTGATGAGATGATCATAGCTGGAAGGTTTTCTCATATTGATTTCCATGTGTTTAACGATGTTACTGAAAGGCCATTGTGTCTTATGGAAGGGAAGGGTGGTTCTGGGGTCTATGGTACATTCCCTTAACATCGTTCAGTCTCTCTGGTGTTCCCCCTCCAATTCCAAAATGCATTATTTCCTGTCCAACATTGTGGGGGGAACATTCCTCACTTTTTCATACTCCTGTTTTGACTGCATTGATTGTATTAGTAGTTTCCTGCAAATTATCTCCTTGTTTAATTAATCCTATAGAATAGATGACACTGAATCTCATGATGTCCGTGTACAGTATAAACAAGCAGGAGTGTTTAATCCACACTGAGTTTTCATAAGCAATAATGGAAACCACAGAAATGATTGTAATGATCAACAGAGAAAGTTTTGTATGGCCAAGTAGATGTATTCACAGGATTGTAGCATATCCTGGGAACTTTGCCATTCAGTTTTTCCATTGTGAAGAATAGTACGTACTTTGCATAATATATAAACTCTGATTCTGCTGTTACACACATAGTTCAAGATTGACTCCTCTGAAACAAAAGGAATTACTTTAGTGTGTACAATCTGAGATCAGAATCAGTCCCACTAATGCTATTTTCTAGCATATTGGAGGGCAGAGTTTGATACTATATTAGCATTAAATGTGGACTCTTTGGGGGAGATTTATATTCCTCAGCACAGCTATATATGATGTCATTTTTACCATCCGGTTATATATTTGATTAATGTCATTGTGACAGTTGTGGAGCTGGTATGTATTGATCTATGAATATTGATATATAATAAATAATAAAAATATGAATATTGTAAATAGCCTGGTCAGCGAGGTAAAGTTACTATGTGACTATATTGCTCTAACTTAACAGGTGACTGTGGGAAGAGCAAACAGGAAAGCAACACAGTAGATCTAGATAAGGACACCCCAACACACAGGAGCAGTGCCAGGGTTTTTGGCGCCCTAGGCAGGGGTCCTTCCACGCTCCCGGTTGTTGGCGGCAATTCTGCAGTGGAGGGCTCCTTCCGCTGCTCCCGGTCTTCGGGGCACTTTGGCAGCGGGTCCCGGAGTGACTGAAGGACCCCCCGCAGAATTGCCGCCGAAGACCCAGAGCGCGGAAGGACCCCCCTGCCGCTGAATTGCCGCAGAGGATGGCAAAATGCCGGCCCCCAAATCCTAACACTCTAGGCCACCGCCTAAATCACCTAAATGGAAGCACTGGCCCTGCCAACATGCAATTGAAAGACAATGGGGGCAAGGATCCTGGCTCCGAGGAATATGCAAGATTGTTTTGGCAGGCTGGGAACTTGGAGATTAAAACAACAAACACATCATTAAGGACTTTAAAAAGTGCTTCTCAGGGGGGAAAGAGATAGGGATCACTGTCAGCAGCTGTCTAGGGAGACGGGTTGACACACAAAGAGTGACTCTACGGAAAGAATATTAGCAGTGGGGCCGTCTCAGATCCAGGGCACAGTATGCCTCGGGGGAAAAACTAGGTATGTGTACAGTCTTTTTTTATTGTTTTAAGATATGTTTTCTCTGAAATGTGTTTATTCTAAATAAATGTTACTCTAAGGAGGCTGTCTGGTCACTGTACTAATCACTGGCATGGCATTGCTCTCGGAGAGAACAGATCTTCAAGGTCTGGCCCTAAGTCATGGCTGCTGAGGTAATTAATCGCAAATAGTATGAAGGACTGCAGCCCAGGGCCCAGCCTGAAAGTGGGAGAATCACAAGATTCTACCTGGAGCCAGGTGATGGTTAGAGACCTGAGGGGGTTGTACTCAAAGAGACCAGGAGGGTCAAAGCTACAGCTCACCTGGGAACTATGACAGACATCATTTTTAAATGGGGAAAATATATCAACTTCTGTGTACTGAAAAATTTCAAATGTCAACTCCTATAGGAGAAAGTTTCTAAATGCAGACCACTGGGCAGACCAAAAATGCGCTGGGCCGATCCCATGACAAAACTCTTTGGCCAGAAATGGAATGAATGTGCTTGCAACAAAATGGAATGGTGTGGTGTTGACTTGTGTTCATGGAGGGACAGACTAAGGACAAGCTGGACAAAGGTGACAGTGTTGCTGGGAACATATGGTAAGGATTTTACCTTGAACCAAGTCCAGCCTGGTAAGTTTTAGTTACTAGACAGAATTTTATCTTTATTTCTCAGGTAATCATTTGTGGTTTAATACCTAATACTCGTTCTCACTTTAGGCTTTGTCTACACTATCACTTATGCAGAAAAAACATTTGTCGGTCAAGAGTGTGAAAAACAACACATCTATGACTGACAAAATATCACTGGCAATAGCGCTGGTGTGGACAGCACTCTGTTGGCAGGAGAGGCCCTCCTGCTGACATAGATAACACAGCTCGTTGGGGATGGTTTAGTTGTGCAGACAGAACAACTCTCTCCTGCTGGCAAAGATCAGCTATGCGGTAGACCTTATAGCAGCAAAGTTGTAGCAGTACAGCTGTGCCACTGTAAGGTCCGTAGTGTAGACATAGCACTAAAATCTCCCTCTGTGTAGTTAAATAAACTTGTTTTATTTTTTAATCAAAACTAATCCAGTGCTGTGTTTAAACTGAACTATATGTATCTCCGTCTAAAGTAGCAAATTGTTGGATATTGACTCCTTATGGTGGCAGTGGACTGCTAATATCTGGACTGTCCAGGAGAGGGCTGGATAGCACGGAACACACATTCTGGGAAAATTTGGGATTAGGAGTGTGTGGAGCCACCCTGCAAGTAGTAAACAAGGCCACTGGAAGCCACAGTGTGACTAGTTTGTTGGTGACAGGCTGCTGGGGTTAGAGGTGCTGGTCAAGGGCTGTAACTATACGCAGACACTCAGGGTGTGACTTGCCTGCTGCTGGCTGGCTGTGAGTGGCCCATGTTGGGAAATACAGCAGCAAAGCATTGTAAGGCATATGGCATTATGGGACAGGAGGTGACATAACCTCTCACTGAGCTGGATTGCACCCCAGAATGTGACACCCTCCCTAGCAGGTTTTATGACCAGAGGGTCATAGAAGCACTATCAGTGAGCTCCTGTTCCGTCAGCCTCTCGTGCAGTTCAGGGTTTAACTTTTCCAAGACTGTGGTGTATGTTTAATTGTTATGTATCGTATCGTCATGTTGACAAGCAAAAAATTGGCCATGGACTCCACCTAGAACCATCCATCCGAACTCTTTAGGTAAATACACAGCCAGATTATTCCAGACTCCATCGCCCAGTAGTTTTACTGATTGATGTGATAATTGCAGATAGCGCATATGCTATGACACCTTAAAAAATATAATTTGGCTCTGTCTACTCCAGGGTTTAGAACACTAACAGTGCCTTTGTAGCAAGAGCTGGTTTTAAACATGGTTCTCATTAATGTGATCTAGACTCTGGACAAGGTCTGACAGTAAAAGGGCTTAAAAGGGACTAAGAGGGTGTTCAAATTCTTATATAGCCAAGCATACTATTATCACTAATGTTGGCCCAGAAAATCGTTGGGGTGCCACCTGGTGTCTGATTGTCTTCCATGCAAGGACCTTTTGTGGACCTACAATATACAGTGACTAAGGCCAAAGGCATTATCTATTCTTGGCTATAAACATGGTTCAGTTGAACTCTTTTGGGTAGAGCTCAACTTCTGAGCAATCTACCTGTCCCCAATACAGTTAATATTCCCTGTGGCATTTGTTTCCCATTCAGCCCCTTCCTGGCTAATTTCAAAAACTGCAGTAATTGGATTCATCATGAAAGGCATCCACAAACAGGAAAAAGAACAGGAGTACTTGTGGCACCTTAGAGACTAACAAATTTATTTCAGCATGAGCTTTCGTGAGCTACAGCTCACTTCTTCGGATGCATAGAATGGAACACACAGACAGGAGATATTTACACATACAGAGAACATGAAAAGGTGGAAGTGTGCATACCAACTGGAAGAGTCTAATCAATTGAGATGAGCTATCATCAGTAGGAGAAAAAAAAAGTTTGAAGTGATAATTAAGATGACCCATAGAAGGTGTGAGGGGAACGTAACATAGGGAAATAGATTCAATTAGTGTAATGACCCAACCATTCCCAGTCTCTATTTAGGCCTGAGTTAATTGTATCTAATTTGCATATTAATTGGAGTTCAGCAGTTTCTCTTTGGAGTCTGTTTTTGAAGTTTTTTTGTTGCAAAATTGCCACCTTCAAGTCTGTCACTGAGTGGGCAGAGAGGTTGAAGTGTTCTCCCACTGGTTTTTGAATGTTATGATTCCTGATGTCAGATTGGTGTCCATTTATTCTTTTGCATAGAGACTGTCCGGTTTGGCCAACGTACATGGCAGAGGGGCATTGCTGGCACATGATGGCATATATCACGTTGGTAGATGTGCAGGTGAACGAGCCCCTGATGGCATGGCTGATGTGATTAGGTCCTATGATGGTGTCACTTGAATAGATATGTGGACAGAGCTGGCATCAGGCTTTGTTGCAAGAATTGGTTCCTGGGTTAGTGTTTATGTTGTATGGTGTGAGGTTGCTGGTGAGTATTTGCTTCAGGTTGGGAGGCTGTCTGTAAGTGAGGACTGGCCTGTCTCTCAAGATCTGTGAAAGTGAGGGATCATCTTTAACGATAGGTTGTAGGTCTTTGATGATGCGCTGGAGAAGTTTTAGTTGGTATGCATACTTCCACCTTTTCATGTTATCTGTATGTGTAAATATTTCCTGTCTGTATGTTCCATTCTATGCATCCGAAGAAGTGAGCTGTAGCCACAAGTACTCCTATTCTTTTTGCGGATACAGACTAACAGGACTGCTACTCTGAAATCTGTCACAAACAGGAAGTTTCTTGTTAATTTTACTTCAGGGATAGGGGTGGAGCGGTTAGAACTCAAATGCAAAGTAAGAACTATCCGGGTTGAGAATCAGGCAGATGAATCAGTGGGTTTGGTCTGTTTTGTTTTTGAAAGGAGACTTAAGAAAACTGGTTTCATTTTTCTTTCCTGTAAGATTAACATTATTGGGCTGGATTCTCCAGTCCATCAAGTTCACTTTGCCTTGCTTATGTGGGGCAAAGTGAACTGAAAAGGCTATAGATTTGCACTGGAAATCTCCCTCTGTAAAGGGAATCTCTGCACCTCCCATGTCAATTCTGCCGCCCAACTCCACTTCCTCCTGTGCTGGAACCCCCTGGACTCAGGGCCATCCTTAGGATTTATGGGGCCCTAGGCAGTATTATTAAACTGGTGCTCCTATGCCGGATTGCAGCCCACGCTCACAACCTGGTGGGGGAAGGGGAGGAGGGACTTGACAGCAAAGGATAATGAGATGCCCAGCCTGCCTCATGGTGGCGGAGAGTCACAGTTCCCCGCAGAGACTTCCATGCACTCTCCCTCATGCAGAATGGACATGAAGAAAGTACCTAATTAAAAGCACTAAAATTTGGGAATAAAAAATGTCAGTCACAGGTTTTTTGATATGCCCTGAAGTTTGTCAGAGATTTATTTGCCAAAACTTCATAGTAAGGGTGAGTCAGCTGTCCTGCTGAATACAACATTACATATAATGGAATACATGATGCAGCTCTTCTCTGTTTTACATTTTCTTCATCAGTATTTCTAAACTGAATTTATATTTTAAATGTACTCAAATCTTAAGCCAGCATTCCAGATTACTACATATTTAACTCACTGAAACAAAGACATTCTTTTAAATTAATCAGAGAGATTTAGTGTGTTCATAACAATGTTCATTGCTTTTAGAAAAAGGGAACAGTAATTTACTTTGTGTGATCTCCATAACAAGAGACATGGTTATGAAATTTCACCAACTTTAAAAAAATATGTTTCCAAAGATTTTAGGTATAACAAGGATTTTGTCTTACTAAGGTACTGATTTTGCTGGAGGGTTCTTTTAAAACCAGTTTGTCGGATAGTCAGAAGTAAAGAAAGGGAACTCTTTGTCCAGCTATCTGGAAGGGAAGGACTGTTGTCCCTTTAAGGGCTCTCTTCAGTGGAGGGTGGGGGAAGAGGTAGTGAAGAGATGGACAGAATGGACAGGAAGACTTGGAAGCACTTTTTTTTAACTATAGTAATTAAAATGTGTATTTTAGATAAGGGAGGTCTTTTGAAGGATTTATTTAAAAAACTATGTGTGAAGATCCACACATTTAAGGCTAAAGATGATTGTGCATCTAAAACTCTATGCAAGCATTTTTTAGAAATGTGATTTTATAATCTTCACCAGCTCACTAATGAAATATTTTTAAAGCAAATTTTAAACTAAGGTCCGGTAGACTGACATGTTCTGTGTAAATATTACATTAATGCACAACTGTTTTTGTCAGTAAAGTCAGAAACTGACAGTATAAAAATTTATTTGGGCATAAGCTTTCGTAGACATCTATGAAATGGGTTCTAGTCCACAAAAGCTTATGCCCAAATAATTTGTTAGTTCTTGAGGTGACACAAGGACTCGTCCTTGTTTTTGCTGATACAGGACTACCACTCAGCACCATTCCAACGGTGGACTTTCCCACTCCGAACTGGTTCGCCACCGATCGGAAACAGTCTGGAGTTGCCAGCTTCCAGATTGCAATAGCCACCCGCTTCTCCACAGAAAGGGCATCTCTAAATCTCGTGTTCATGCGCCGCAGGTTGGGGGCGAGATCATCACAAAGTCCCATGAAAGTGGCTTTCCTCATACGAAAGTTCTGCAGCCACTGCTCGTCATCCCATGACTGCAGGACGATGTGATCCCACCACTCAGTGCTGGTTTCCCGAGCCCAAACGCGCCGGTCCACGGAGCAGAGCACGTCTGTTATTGCCACTAGCATTGTACTGTCTGCATATTGATGCGATTCAGTACCATCGTCCCACTCCTCAATGTCAGTCACACGCACATTTAGCAGCCTAAGGATTAGATCAACAGTAAGGAGAGATGTGCTGGCAATAGTCATTACTAAGGCATTCAGTACCTGAGGATCCATTCTTGAAAGATAATGCAGAAAAACCGCTTTAGAGTCACAATGCTGCCACAGTGCTCCGCATGTGTACCAAAGCAACGCTGGCCGTTGGAACAGGAACAGGAAGCAGAAGGACAATCACACTTCCTTCCCCTTCCCACAAGCCCCAGCGCCGCTTTGGGACGAGGTGCCCTGTGGGATAGCCGCCCACAATGCATCACTCCCTACAGCGCTGCAGTGTGGCCACATCTAACAGCACTTGCAGCGCTGCTAGCAGTAAGTGTGGACACTCTGCAGCGCTGGCCCTATACAGCTGTACTAATACAGCTATAACAACCAGCGCTGTAAAGTTTTAGATGTAGACATGGCCTGAAACCTGTCAGTATATACCTTGGGGTTGGCAAATGCCTGTTAAATGGCTTTATTACCCCTTGAATGTCTCTTTAACAGTTTCAATGTTGTGCTAATAGGTCTGGCAGGCTGGAGGTTTTTTCACTTTTAACTACTAGATTCCCTCTCAAGGAAGACTCACCAGGCTAGAGCAGCCATCTGTGGGAGCCTGCAGGAAGTGTCAAAACAGGGATAGGAAAAAAAGAGGGTGGACACTAAGACCCAGTGGTGCCCCAAATTTTCAGGTGCCCTACGCAGCTGCCTATGTTGCCTATGCCTAAGGACGGCCCTGCCTGGACTGGACTGATGCAAAGAGAAGCAAAAGATGGGGAAAGGTGTGTCTGGGACAGAAGGGTCGTGGGGAGGAAAGCTCTTGTTTCTTAATCTGATGAGATTTGAGTTCATATTTCTGGTTTATTTTGCCTTATGTTGCTAAAACCCACAGCACCACCTTATAAGATGCTGCATTCCTTACAGTACTGCATTCCTCTGCTCTGGTGGTTCTTACAATAGTGCATTTGATACATGGAGCTGCATTCCTTCCAGGGGTTTAGGTGTTTGTGATGTGAACAGCTGTAGCAGGAAAAACACGAAGGACTCCAGTTAAGTCAATGGCAAAACTCACATTAACTTTAATGGGGCCAGGATTTCAGCCAGTGTCCTAGCAGTACAAGGGGAACTGATTCGCATTTATTTTGTTTTCAGAAGAATGTACTGGTTTCAGAAGGATTCCTGGTTTCTATTCCTGACTCTGTCTTGGTTAGGTAACTTAATTGCTACATGCTTCATTTAACTTGTGAAATGAGAATAATAATACTGCTTGGCTTCACAGAGTTATTGAGAGATTTGATTGTTGGTAAAACAATCTGACATCCTCATAAAATACACACACCTGGCAGAAGGGATGGTTGGGAGATACTCCCTTACCACTGTGCATAATGGAATTCTGAAGTGAGTAATGCAGACTGGTCCGAAGTAGGGTTGCCAGTTTTCTAATGGCACAAAACCAAACACCCCTGCCCTACCCTGAGGCCCTACCCTTGCCCCTTTTCCAAGGCCCCAGTCCCGTTTGCTCCATCCCCCTCCCTCTGTTGCTCGCTCTTCTCCACCCCTTCTCACTTTCACCAGGCTAGGGCAGGGGGTTGGGGGGTGTGTGTGGGGTGAGGGCTCCAACTGGGGTTGCAGGCTCTGGGGTGGGGCTGGAGATGAGGGGTTTGGGCTGCTGGAGAGGGCTCCGGGCTGGGGCAGGATTGGGATCGGGGGGGGTATGGGCTCTGGGCTGGGGGTGAGGACTCTGGGTGAGGGCAGAAATGAGGGCTCCAGGCTAGGGCAGGGAGTTGGGATGCAGGAGGGTGAGGACGCTGGTTGGGGGTGCAGACTCTGGGATAAGGCTGGGGATGAGGGTTTTAGGGTGCAGGAGGGGGCTCAGGGCTGGAGCAGGGTGTTGGGGGGAGGTGTGGGCTCCGGAAGGAAGTTTGGGTGTGGTAGGGGACTCTGAGCTGGGGCAGGGGTTTGGGGTGTGGGAGGTGGTTTGTGGTCCAGGTGGCATTTACTGCAGCTCCCAGGAAGTGGCCAACAGGTCCCTTCAGCTCTTAGATGTATGGGTGGCCAGGGAGGCTCTGCGCACTGCCCTCATGCCCACAGGTGCCACCCCTGCAGTTCCCATTGGCCAGGAACTGTGACCAGTGGGAGCTGCAGGGGTCGTGCCTGTAGATGCGATGGCCTTGCACAGAGCCTCTCTGGCCACCCATATGCCTAGGGGCTGCTAGGACCTGACTGCCGCTTCCAGGAGCCAGGGCCGGTGCAACCATTTAGGTCGCCTATGGCGCTAGGATTTGGGGGTCGGAATTTTCTTTGGCAGCGACCGCAGCGGCTGGATCTTCAGCCGCCCTGGTCGCCGACGGCATTTATGCGGAGGGAGCTGGGGGCAGGGGAGTGCAGGGAGGGCTGCCTGCAGCAAGTAAGGGAGGGGTGGCACGCAGGGGAACTCCCCGCCCCAGCTCACCCCTGCCCTGCATCCTCCCCGAACACACTGTGGCCGCTTCACTTCTCCTGCCTCCCTGGCTCACAACACCTAAACTGATTGGGGTGAGCTGGGGCGGGGGGGTGCCTCAGGGTGGAGGGTGGGGGTGGGGAGCTGCCGCAGCAGGGGGCACCTCAGGGTGGGAGAGGGCACAAAGTGGAAGTTTCACCTAGGGCATGAAATATCCTTGCACCGGCCTTGCCGGGAGCTGCACGGAGCTAGGGCAGACAGGAAGCCTGCCTTAACCCTGGGCCTCTGCTGCGCCACCGACTGAACTTTTAATTGTCCAGTCAGCAGTGCCAATTGAAGCTGCGACGGTCCCTTTTCGACCGGGCGTTCCGGTTGAAAACTGGACACCTGGCAACCCTAGTCTGAAGAAAAGTGACACATACAGTTGTTAGCTATTTCAAATGAGAAAAAAAAATCACCATTCATTCCCTTTGCATTTTGCTCTTTTAGATGTAAGTGTCAATTCTCAAAGGACTGCTGGATGGGCTTGTGCTCAGAGGGAGACTTGTGAGTATCTAGGGGGGAACAGTGCTTAATTTGTAATGAAAGAGGTGCCGGGGCTGAAGCAATTTTTTTACATGCATAGTTGATGCAGCAAACCCAGAGGTGTTGGGGCTATGAACTGCCAAGTCTTGAATGGCCGGGTATCAGCCCTGGCACAAATTAAGCACTGGGGGGTGGGGGAGGGGAAAGCAAGCTCTATTGCTGTTTAAAAACGTAACGGTAGTCCGCCAACTGTTTAAAATGTGCATATGCTATCATGGAAGGCTCTGGGTCTGTGGACCTTCTCTACACTAACATCGTTGTGTAGCTTGCTGTCTCTGTGGCCTTTCTGCTGCTTTTCTGTGTCTCACCACATAATTTATAACACGTAATTCAGATGGCAGATGATGTGAGCTTGAATGAGAGTTTTGGCAGTGGGGATAGAAGGAAAAGAAGGTAAAGGTTAGAATTATTAAGAAGCAGCAGCACTGGATTGGAACATGACCCAAATCTCGGGTGCAAGAGAAAGGGATGAATAAAAGGTGACTCCCAGGTTGTGGGCTTGAGTGATAGGGGTATGGTGGTGTTGTCAACAGTGACAAAGAATGGCAGGAGGGCAAGTGTTGGGAAGAAAATTATCACTGTTACACAAATATGACTCAAATTCTTTCAGTCACTCCTCATTGACACCAGTGTACTTCCATTGACTTTAATGGAGTTACTCTGGATTTACGCCAGTGGAAATAAGACTCTAATCTGGCCCATTGACTTTGGAGGAGTTTCTCCTCATTTACATTGGTATATGTGAGAGGCCCTTAAAGTAGAAAAAATGTTGGTTAGCCATGTTTGTTTCCTGTCTGAAGGCTAATACCCCAGAAGAGCAGGAGTTCCTTCGCAAATAAAATCTGAGGGCTACATGTCCTAGAGTAAATGTGGTCTCTGTGGAGTTCTGCAGGGCTTCTGTTTGTTTTGGACAATTATCAAACATGTACAGTTGTAATCTGAATTAAAGATACTAGGGGAACCCTAATACTTTAGATTACAGAATAAAAATAGGGGCCTGATCCAAAAACTGAACATTGATGTCAATGGAAAGATTCCAGTTGACTGCAGTTGGTTTTGAATCAGGATGTCGATCAAAAACGTTTTCTGAAGAGGACTGCAGATGCAAAGAGGATTTAAAGCAATGCTGAATGAAGTGAAGTACAGGGGCACTAATCTGATGGGAGTCTTGATGGAGATGTTTAGGTTCAGGTTTCAAAAATTGCTTTTAATTTGAGGTTTTTCAGTTTTTGGGAGTTGATTATTAAACAATTCAGGCCTGATTTTCAAGAGGTGCTGGGTTCTCATTGACTTCAAATGAAGTTAGAGGTGCTCAGGACTTCTAAAAATCAGGCCTTAGTTGTCTAACATTGGTATCCAAAACAGAAGCTCCCACAGTTAGGCCACTTGGCATCACACATATGAAAAGGCAGCATAGAAGACAGAACATTTCTTCCTATGTTCTTTAGGCCTGTTCTACACTACAAAGTTAGGTCAAGGTAAGCCATCTTGTGTTGAGCTACTTGTGCATGTATCCACACTTATATTTGTCTCCCATCACTGTAAGTGCCCCTTTATACTGACAGTAACACCACCGCCTCAAGCGGCATTGAGCTGTGGACAACAGACAGAGGTTAACACAGCAGGAATGTAGACATTGCATTACCTATGTCGACTCCAGTAGCTGTCCCACAATGCTCAACACCAACTGCTTCAGTCTCAATTGTGAACTCTACTGCTCAAGGATAACATAGATTGGGAGCCCTGTGAATTTTTGAAATGCCTTTTCCTGATTGTCCAGCTTGGTGAGCACACCTAGCAACTCTCCATTGTTGTGTGCAATTGCCCAGCTGTCTACACACTCTGACTTAGAGTAGACAGGAGATATTGGATCTCCTGGGCCCAGGGGAGAAGAGGCTGTGCAAGCACAGCTACAGACCAGCCACAGGAATATCGACATCTATGAGCAGATTGCACTGGGGATGTAGGAGAAGGGATGTGACAGGGACCAGCCACAGTGCCACATGAAAGCGAAGGAACTGGCTCAGGTATATCAGAAGGGCAGGGAGGCCAACAGTCAATCTAGTGCCAAGCTGCAGACCTGCTGCTTTTACAAAGAGCTGCATGCCATGCTTGGCAGAGATCCCCACCTCCCACCACCATGGACACCTCCAAGGAACCCAAGCCAGAGGACCCTGGCCTGAATGGCGAGGATGAGGAGAAAGGTGATTGGGGGATATGCAGTGTCCAGCTATGCCACGAGTGAGGATCTGTTTAAGGCTCCACAGCAGTCTGTGAGTCCTGGCAACTGAGCACAGACAAGTCCAATGCCAGGGAAGGATCCTTGGGCAAGTGTGTAAATTTGTTTCCCATTACAATGTCGCCTTCAACTTAGCAGGACAGAGCTATCAACTTTGCATTATTCACAGTAGAAGAGGTACCATTGCCCTCTGCTTTTCATTCCCCTGTAGAGTTAGATGGGGAGGAGGGGTGGGCCCATGCAGAGCAGTTTGTTTATATACACAGGGATGTGCCTTGAATCCTCCTGAAAGGTCTCAATGAAACTTTCATGCATGTTCACTCCAAACCTTTCCCAAAGTTTTCCAGAGATGGCAGCCTTATTTCTTCCTCCTTGGTAGGACAATTTCCCATACCAGTCAGGGATGACTTTGGCGGGTATCATTGCAGTACACAAACTAGCAGCATACGGGCCTAGGGGGCTTAGGGAAGCTAGAAGCAGCAGTGCTCTCTATGTCTTTGTTACCCTTGGCTAAAATCACCACTGCCTTTATTTCAGAAAGTTGAAAAAGCTACTAGGGGGGAAGCTGTTCTAGACTTGATCTTAACTAATAGGGAGGAACTTGTTGAGAATTTGAAAGTAGAAGGAAGCTTGGGTGAAAGTGATCATGAACTCATAGAATTTGCAATTCTAAGGAAAGGTAGAAGGGAGTACAGCAGAATAGAGACCATGGATTTCAGGAAGGCGGATTTTGGTAAGCTCAGAGAGCTGATAGGCAAGGTCCCATGGGAATTAAGACTGAGGGGAAAAACAACTGAGGAAAGTTGGCAGTTTTTCAAAGGGACGCTATTAAGGGCCCAAAAGCAAGTTATTCCGACGGTTAGGAAAGATAGAAAATGTGGCAAAAGACCACCTTGGCTTACCCTTGAGATCTTGCGTGACCTACAAAATAAAAAGGCGTCATATAAAAAATGGAAACTAGGTCAGATCACGAAGGATGAATATAGGCAAATAACACAGGAATGCAGAGGCAAGATTAGACAAGCAAAGGCACAAAATGAGCTCAAACTAGCTATGGGAATAAAGGGAAACAAGAAGACTTTTTATCAATACATTAGAAGCAAGAGGAAGACTAAGGACAGGGTAGGCCCACTGCTCAATGAGGAGGGGGGAACAGTAACTGGAGACTTGGAAATGGCAGAGATGCTTAATGACTTCTTTGTTTCGGTCTTCACTGAGAAGTCTGAAGGAATGTCTAGTATAGTGAATGCTTACGAGAAGAGGGTAGGTTTAGAAGAGAAAATAATGAAAGAGCAAGTAAAAAATCACTTAGAAAAGTTAGATGCCTGCAAGTCACCAGGGCCTGATGAAATGCATCCTAGAATACTCAAGGAGTTAATAGAAGAGGTATCTGAGCCTCTAGCTATTATCTTTGGGAAATCATGGGAGACGGGGGAGATTCCAGAAGACTGGAAGGGGGCAAATATAGTGCCCATCTATAAAAAGGGAAATAAAAACAACCCAGGAAATTACAGACCTGTTAGTTTAACTTCTGTGCCAGGGAAGATAATGGAGCAGGTAATCAAAGGCATCATCTGCAAACACTTGGAAGGTGGTAAGGTAATAGGGAATAGCCAGCATGGATTTGTAAAGAACAAATCGTGTCAAACCAATCTGATAGCGTTCTTTGATAGGATAACAAGCCTTGTGGATAAGGGAGAAGCGGTGGATGTGATATACCTAGACTTTAGTAAGGCATTTGATACGGTCTCGCATGATATTCTTATAGATAAGCTAGGAAAGTACAACTTAGATGGGGCTACTATAAGGTGGGTGCATAACTGGCTGGATAACCGTACTCAGAGAGTAGTTGTTAATGGCTCCCAATCCTGCTGGAAAGGTATAACAAGTGGGGTTCCGCAGGGGTCTGTTTTGGGGCCGGTTCTGTTCAATATCTTCATCAACGATTTAGATGTTGGCATAGAAAGTACGCTTATTAAGTTTGCGGATGATACCAAACTGGGAGGGATTGCAACTGCTTTGGAGGACAGGGTCAAAATTCAAAATGATCTGGACAAGTTGGAGAAATGGTCTGAGGTAAACAGGATGAAGTTCAATAAAGATAAATGCAAAGTGCTCCACTTAGGAAGGAACAATCAGTTTCACACATACAGAATGGGAAGAGACTGTCTAGGAAGAAGTATGGCAGAAAGAGATCTAGGGGTCATAGTGGACCACAAGCTTAATATGAGTCAACAGTGTGATACTGTTGCAAAAAAAGCAAACGTGATTCTGGGATGCATAAACAGGTGTGTTGTAAACAAGACACGAGAAGTCATTCTTCCGCTTTACTCTGCGCTGGTTAGGCCTCAACTGGAGTATTGTGTCCAGTTCTGGGCACCGCATTTCAAGAAAGATGTGGAGAAATTGGAGAGGGTCCAGAGAAGAGCAACAAGAATGATTAAAGGTCTTGAGAACATGACCTATGAAGGAAGGCTGAAGGAATTGGGATTGTTTAGTTTGGAAAAGAGAAGACTGAGAGGGGACCTGATAGCAGTTTTCAGGTATCTAAAAGGGTGTCATCAGGAGGAGGGAGAAAACTTGTTCACCTTAGCCTCTAATGATAGAACAAGAAACAATGGGCTTAAACTGCAGCAAGGGAGATTTAGGTTGGACATTAGGAAAAAGTTCCTAACTGTCAGGGTAGTTAAACACTGGAATAGATTGCCTAGGGAAGTTGTGGAATCTCCATCGCTGGAGATATTTAAGAGTAGGTTAGATAAATGTCTATCAGGGATGGTCTAGACAGTATTTGGTCCTGCCATGAGGGCAGGGGACTGGACTCGATGACCTCTTGAGGTCCCTTCCAGTCCTAGAGTCTATGAGTCTATGAGTCTATGAGTCTATGAAAATGGTGCCAGTATTCTGTGCCATTGCCCTATATCGTAGTTTCATGCAACTGAGCAATTCCCTCGTCATTTTCCTCATCTCTGGCAGGCCAAACTCACCAGTTGGTCCTGTGAGTGGCCCTGTGCACAAACACCCCGAAGCAGAAGTGTCAATAAATATATGTTGTGTAAAACTTCAAGGGAGCAAGGGAAGGGAGTTCACAATCTTACATTTTTCTGTCTGTTGTGACTATACTGACAATGTGTGTTTTGTGTGTTTTATCTGTAGAACACCTGAGCCAGATGAGGAAGAGGGCTTGGGATGACTTGCTGAATGAGATCCTGCAAGCCAGTGCTGCAACAAACCGTGAGCACAGGGCCTGTGCTTTGAACATTACAGACAGTTTGGAGAAGGAAACAGTGTAGAGGAGAAAGACTAGGGTGATCAGACAGCAGGTGTGAAAAATCAGGACATGGGGTGGGGGCTAATAGACATCTGTATAAGAAAAAGCCCCAAATATCAGGTCTATCCCTATAAAATCGGGACATCTGGTCTCCCTAAGGAATATCCATGAGTCCCAGCAGAAAATGAAGAGACAGATGCACCAGGACATAATGGGAACATCTCCAGCAGCAAATACAGAAACTGCAGACTCTTGTGGACATACAGATTCAGCAATCATGGGCTCATCTTGCTTTATAGTCCATGGAGAACTCCATTTTAGCACCTCCCTAGGATCCTCCCCCCCTCAACATTCCATGTGGCAGCAGGGGCCACATCCCTACCACTCCACTCTGGGGGACATTAAGGACAACTACAGCTTCCCATACGCTGACCTGTGAAAGCCAGGGACGCTGTATGTGTAGCTAAAATGGACATAACTGTTCTTTCCTCTTGATAAGGTTGGCTTAGCTCAGGGGTAGGCAACCTATGGCACGCGAGCCGAAGGCAGCACGCGAGCTGATTTTCAGTGGCACTCACACTGCCCGGGTCCTGGCCACCAGTCCGGGGAGATCTGCATTTTAATTTAATTTTAAATGAAGCTTCTTAAACATTTTAAAAACCTTATTTACTTTACATACAACAATAGTTTAGTTATATATTATAGACTTCTAGAACAAGACCTTCTAAAAACATTAAAATGTATTACTGACATGCAAAACCTTAAATTAGAGTGAATAAATGAAGTCTAACCACACCACTTCTGAAAGGTTGCCAACCCCTGGCTTAGCTAAATCACTAAGGGATGTGAATTTTTCACACCCCATAGCAATGCTGCTGGGTCAACCTAACTATTTAGTGTAGACCTGATCTTAGCTACACAGATAAGCAAAATTGTATTCTGAGGTGCTAGCATACAGATGGATATCCTCTGTTTACTGTGGAGCTGATGTGATACTTCAATAGGGAGCCATAGCCAAATAAGCATTGCTGTAACACATTTATCATGGCCTTTGGGATAAGATTGGGTGTAAAGTTAGTTTAATATCTTCTCTCGGAGGATTATACACTGCACTAGAAGGTGGGTAGACTGGATGATCTAATACAGTAGGTATATATCAGCATAACTGCACTGAAGTCAAGAAGGCTACACTGATTTACACCACCTGGAGATCTGACTCCATTTTTTTTTCATCTCCTTAGGCGTTTGTGATCATTCTTGCTGTCAAAGCACACGTAGCTTTTACACAATTTTACACAAATGCATGATTTAGTGATTATATAATTTTCATTTCAGTCTTAACAAAAGCATCTGCCTGAGAAATCTTCCAGAGTTTAATTAACAAGACAGGAGGCTGAATTTATCTCTGGTGTACCATGGTGTTACATCAGGTATTAAATTGGCTTGAAAAGTTCTGTTATGATTATTGACTACAGGAAACATACTGATACAGGTCCACAAGCAAATGATCTTGTTCAAGATCTTGTGTAAACCTAAGTGTCAGATGCACTGAATTTAGACTAGGATCCTGATCTAAAGTGTGTAGGCTTTCCCAGGAACAGCTGTTACCACAAGGACAAATTCTGCCCTCAAACTTGTGAATGCAGCTTCCCATGGAAGTTGTGGGAATTGAGGTAAACTGCTTTAGTTCAAATTGTCAGTTAGCTTCATATCTGATTTAGGACCGATTCAGAAGGGCACTTACACACTTGCATAATGTTAAACCCATCCCTATGGGCTTTCCTGAATTGGAGCGATATCCTCTGCCAGAGGACTTTGACTTGCATGCATGAGTAGACTTGCTGGTCTAAAGGCTTTATTCTACCTTTAACTACTATGATCCTAATTTATCCAGGTCTGTTACGGCCTCTAGTGGTTCAGATTTATATATACATAAAACACCTAACTAAATGCTTTTGTGCTAAAAGCTTATATTATTTCAGGGTTAAACAAAGTAAAGAGTGTAACAATACAGCCTTTGTCATTCAGCTGAGAGGGTTGGTGACTGGGTTTCCAGAGAAATGGATTCTGCTAAGTGATTGATATATGATCTTGGGCACTTAACTTCTTGGGTCCCTAGTTTTGCTAGCTGTAAAATAGGGAATAATTCTTTTCCACTTTGTAAGGTACTTAAGCCTATGTGTAAATTTAAGCACATGAACAGTCCCATTCAAGTCTACGGATTACTCACATGTTTAAAGTTACACACACATTTAAGTACCGTGCTGAACTGAGGCCTCAAGAGCTACGCATGAAAAGTGGTGTATCAGTGCCAAGTCTTATTTTGCTTACTGCTTTTAGCCAAAGTTTTCAAAAACAGTCAATGGGAGCCGCTGGACATTCAGTGCCTTTGAAAATCAGGCCATTTGTTCAGGTACCTAACTATGGATTTAGGCATCTAACTTCAGGCACCTATTTAAAAAAGAATCTTGGCCCTTGTGTTTAATACAAAGGTACAGCCAATGAAGATTACAGGTTCCAGCATGTGAGACTCTGCTGAGACTGTTGGACAAACTCAAATGAGGTAATCTCTTTACATACAAAAAGCAGAAGACATTGTGTACTAGGACATGTAGTCTCTATGTGGCCTTCTTATGTTTTGTGCAAATTAGGTGCTTCCTGGAAGGTTGTCAAGATGACTGTCATTTCTCATTTGGGCATAGTTTGGACATCCTGCATTGTCATGTTCTGTGCCACTTTCCAGATGAATGGCCAGGTGGTGTCTGATGTTTAGTCCTGCTGATGTTGAATGCCAGATATCCAGGATACCTTTAAAGGTGAACTGTAAATAAAATATCAGCATTCCTTCCCCTTCAGGCATACATACTGAAAGGCTCAGGCATAACATACCAGACATCATTGATTACTGGAGCCTAAAAGGAGCTCACAAAAATAAACAAACAGTTTTGAAAAGTCTGATTAAACCATCTTCTCCTCTCAACTGCTGAACTTTCAGCCTCTTGACATATCATAATTTCACTAGCTCTTCAGTCATTGTTGCATCTTTCAGGGTAGCCAAGATCAGTGGCGGATTAGCCACTGGGTCAACAGGGCCTGTGCTCAGGGGCCCCGGCCAATCGGGGGCCCTGGAAAAATGGAGGCCCCCACACTCTGACCTCACTCCCTGCCAGGAGTGCCGGGCATAGCGGTGGTGTGAGGCATGGGGTTGTAAACTCCTTTTGGTTTTGGTTCCTCCTGAAATTAGAGAAGCAGGACTTTGTACATTCCTTGCAAATAAGCAAGATTGCATAAAAAAATACCAGTCTCCATCAGTTTCTACTTCCAGCTGGAACTTCTCCATGGCCCTGAACTTTGACTAACTGCTCAGGTTAAAAAGGGGCTCCTATTAAGGTGCTGTTCCTGAATACTGCTCACAGGCTCAGTCTTTAACATTGGACCCTAGGTAATATGTGTCCTGGTCCACTTTGGGCCTCCTCTGGCTGCTTGAATAGAGAAGGATCTTTCTCTTCCACCCAAGAAAAGCTTCTCTAATGGTCATTGTTACTTTTGGATCCTCCTCTCCCTGCTGAGTAGCTTCACTGCCTGTCTCTGCTGCTGCCTATAGATTTCCCAAGTAGTCACAGCAGACTAAAATTGACCTGCTTCTTGGCAGTCGCTGTTGCTCATGGGGTTCTAAATAGCACCTGTGAAAGAAACATTTCAGTTTCACTCTGCCGCTCTATTGGACAGCTGTGAGCTTCCATCAGAAGCAATGGAGCCGTCTGTCTGCTGACTTGACTGGACAATACTGCACAGATTCACAACTAAAAGGTTATTTAAACTACTACAGAGACTAAAAATTGAATTAAAAAAAATAAGTAATCTTAAATTCTGCAAAATTATATAGATTATTTCTCCTCACTCCTAGCAGGCAGTGATGGTTCAGTCAATGCATTGAGCCATTTGTTCATAGTGACCCTCCTCACAGTGTCTCGTTTACTATTTATGTCTCAGTGTGGTGGAGTCTGAGCTGCTGCAAATTTCGTATGGGGTCTATGATGATAACCTGAGTCTTCTGGGGATTCAAGATGTTTTACCCATTATTCTTCTATTCCTATGTATGAGGAAAGCTCCGCCACCGTTCCTCTAATTTCACACACACGTACACACTCACTCACTCAGTCTCTAGTTTGGAACACATTGTCTGTTGTTTCCCTACTCTTCTCTAGTTTTTATAGGAGTATACAATGCACAGTGATGGGACACGGCACCTCCACCACTAGATCTCTAGACTGTGGAGTCTTGCAGGAATCAATTCCCTCTCCGGTTCTATTCCACCTCTGCATGCAGCCATTAGGTAAACTGATCAGAAGACATGGACTCGATTGACAGTGTTCCACAGATCACTCACAGATCTACTTATCCTGCATTGCAACTGACCATACCTCTACCACTAAGATGGCCCAGTGCTAGGATGAGATCACCTCATGTTTGAAAAAGAGCTGGTTGGAACTGAGCTCAAGCATGACAAGGTTACGCTGGTGGGCAGAAGAAAGTATTTCGATGGTATGACATCCCAGGGTGCAATCCAAACTAGTGAGGGGTTGTGTCATCCACCAGACGTGCTGTACCTTCCACCTGGGCTACTCGCAGACAGCCCTCCAGCATGCAGGTAACATCCTGAGCGTATGAATCATAGAATATCAGGGCTGGAAGGGACCTCAGGAGGTCATCTAGTCCAGCCCCCTGCTCAAAGCAGGACCAATTCCCAATTAAATCATCCCAGCTAGAGCTTTGTCAAGCCTGACCTTAAAAACCTCTAAGGAAGGAGATTCCACCACCTCCCTAGGTAACCCATTCCAGTGCTTCACCACCCTCCTAGTGAAAAAGTTTTTCCTAATATCCAACCTAAACCTCCCCCACTGCAAGTTGAGACCATTAGTCCTTGTTCTGTCATCAGGTACCACAGAGAACAGTCTAGATCCATCCTCTTTGGAACCCCCTTTCAGGTAGTTGAAAGCAGCTATCAAATCCCCCCTCATTCTTCTCTTCTGCAGACTAAATAATCCCAGTTCCCTCAGTCTCTCCTCATAAGTCATGTGCTCCGCCCCCTAATCATTTTTGTTGCCCTCTGCTGGACTCTTTCCAATTCTTCTACATCCTTCTTGTAGTGTGGGGCCCAAAACTGGACACACTACTCCAGATGAGGCCTCACCAATGTTGAATAGAGGGGAATGATCACGTCCCTCGATCTGCTGGCAATACCCCTACTTATACAGCCCAAAATGCCGTTAGCCTTCTTGGCAACATGGGCACACTGTTGACTCATGTCCAGCTTCTCGTTCACTGTAACCCCTAGGTCCTTTTCTGCAGAACTGGCTGCCTAGCCATTTGGTCCTAGTCTGTAACAGTGAATGGGATTCTTCCATCCTAAGTGCAGGACTCTGCACTTGTTCTTGTTGAGCCTCATCAGGTTTCTTTTGGCCCAGTCCTCTAATTTGTCTAGGTTCCTCTGTATCCTATTCCTACCCTCCAGCGTATCTACCACTCCTCCCAGTTTAGTGTCATCTGCAAACTTGCTGAGAGTGCAGCCCATGCCATCCTCCAGATCATTAATGATCTATAGCTGCAGATTGCCGGTCACCTTCCAGTCACACTCTGGCATCAGCCTTGGTTACTACTTGCAGGGTGGCTCTAGGGTTGCCAACTTTCTAATCACAATAGCACAAAACCAAACACACTTGCCCTGCCTCCTGCCCTGCCCTTTCCCCAATGCCTAGCCCCAAACCTTCTCCGATGCCCCGCACCCCCCTCACCCCATCCCTCCTCCCTCTGTTTCTCACTCCCCCATCCTCACTCACTCATTCACTCAGGGGGTTGGGGTGTGGGAGGGGGTGAGGGCTCTGGATGGGGATGCAGCTTCTGGGGTGGGGCCAGAGATGAAGGGTTTGGGATGCAGGAGGGGGCTCTGGGCTGTGGCAAATGTCTGGGACATGGGGGAGTGAGGGCTCTGGCTGGAAGTGCAAGCTCTGGGGTGGGGCTGGGGATGAGGTGTTTGGGGTGGAGGAGGGTGTTCTGAGTTGGGGCAAGGGGGCTGGGTGCAGGACGAGATTCGGGGTGCAGGATTGAGGAGGGAGTTGGGTGTGGCAGGGGGCTCAGGGTTGAGGTGGTGGGTTGGTGCACAGGAAAAGGTGCAAGGTGTGGGCTTCAGTCAGTGCTTACCTCAGGCAGCTCCCCAAAAGCAGCAACATGTCCCTCAGCTCCTCGGCGGAGGCATGGATAGACCGTCGGCACACCCTCACAGCTCCCATTGGCCGTGGTTCCCAGCCAATGGGAGCTGTGGAGCTGGCACTTGGGCAAGGGCAGTGCACATAGCACCCCAGCTGTCCCTGTGCCTAAGAGCCAGAGGGATATGCTGGCTGCTTCTGGGAGCCTTTCAGAGCCGGGTAGGGAGCCTGCCAGCCCTGTGCCAACCGGACTTTTAACGGCCCTGTCAATGGTGCTGACTGGAGCCGCCAGGTCCCTTTTCAACTGGGTGTTCTGATCGAAAACCACACCCCTGGCAAACCTAGGTGGCTCCAACACATTCTTAATCCCAAATTTCACCCAAAAATGTGTGTTTTGTGCTGTACAGCCCTCTTCTGGACACTTGAAATTTTAGAGGTCCACTGTCCCTGTAATGGGTTAACATCCAACAGTTTGATGACACCTGGCTAGAGATGTTAACTTGTCCTTTGTCTTCAATAAAATGGTTTACCCACTCCCCAGACTTGTCTGGTAACACACATTTTAGTTATAACTTCAGCTTCTGTTCACAACTTTACGTATAACAAAATAAACAGAAATTAAAAGGTACAGTTACAAAATTGAAATGCCTGCAAACTGCATGGAAACTTTTTAAAAAAGCCACAGTAGAGGCTCAAACTAAACGTACACACGAAATAAAAAAAAACAACAGTAAGAGTACCAACAAAAGTGTCACTGTGGCTAAACAATAAAATAAAAAAGTGGTTAGAGGCAAAAAAGCATCCTTTAAAAACTGGACATTAAATCCTACTGAGGAAAATAGAAAGGAGCATAAACTCTGGCAAGTCACATGTAAAAGTATAATTAGGCAGGCCAAAAAAGAATTTGAAGAGCAACTAGACAAAGAGTATGTCTACACTATGAAATTAGGTTGATTTTTATACAAGTCGATTTTTAGAAATCGATTATATGCAGTCGATTGCATATGTCCACACTGAGTGCATTAAGTTGGCCGAGTGTGTCCTCACTACCTGGGTTAGCATCGACTCACAGAGCGGTGCACAGTAGGTAGCTATTCCACAGTTCCCGCAGTCTCCGCTCCCCATTGGAATTCTGAGTTGAGCTCCCAATGACTGATGGGGCAAAAACATTGCCGCGGGTGATTTTGGGTACATGTCGTCAGTTGCCCCTCCCTCCTTGAAAGCAATGGCAGACAATCGTTTCGCGCTTTTCCCTGGGTTACCTGTGCAGATGCCATACCACTGTAAGCATGGAACCTGCTCAGCTCACTGTCACCACGGCTGTTATGGGCAAGTCTACTGTGGGGGCTGCTGTGAATCAAGTAGCCAATGCAACCATTGACATTCTATTATCAAGGGTAGTGACTCTGGGAAATGTGTGCGCCTTTTTAGATTTTAGGTGCATCATATTCCTGTCCTTTGTCACTGGTGACGAAGTCTTGCAGCTGTACATTCCAGTCTGGTCAGCGTTGTAACACTCCATAGCAGTTCTCTGGTTGACACATGTAACAGCTCCAGGGTTCTTGCTCTTTTGCCTTGGCCGAGGTACCTTGCCCTACCCGGACCTCCAAGCATTTGACACAAAAGCACCTGCAGCAGCTGGCATTGCTACACAGCAGCATCTCCTTGCCTTCGCAGTAGATGGTGCAGAAGAACTGCTAACCATTGTTATCCACCACTTCCTCTGCAACTCTGCTCTCCGGCTCCCCAACGACGAGCTTGGGGGGATCTGTACCGGTCCTCTTGGGTGCTGCTGGCAGCAGATAGTGCAGTAGGACTGGTAACTGTCCTTGCCGGACATGTAGCTTGGCAGGGGGTTCTGGGAACATCTTCTCTGCCTAGCTCTTAGCAACCTCCAGGACATGGTGTACAGCTCCATCACTTCCCCTGCAACTCTGCTCTCCTGCTCCCCGGCGACCAGCTTGGGGGATCCGTTCATGAAGCCTGGACAGTAGTAAGGAGCAGTTCAACTATAGGTTGAGCAAGTGAAGAATGGTGGTAGAATGTGTCTTTGGATGTTTAAAAGCTCGCTGGTGCTGTTGGTCAGACCTCAGCACAACCAAAATTCCCATTGTTATTGCTGCTTGCTGTGTGCTCCATAATACTTGTGTGAGTAAGGGGAAGATGTTTATGGCGGGGTGGGAAGTTGAGGCAAATTGCCTGGCATCTGATTTTGAGCAGACAAACACCAGGGCAATTAGAAGAGCACAGCAAGGCGCGCTGTGCATCAGAGGCTTTGAAAACCAGTTTCATGACTGGCCAGGCTTCAGTATGACAGTTGTGTGTTTTTCCGTTATGCAAACCTACCCCCTTTGTTGATTTTAATTCCTTGTAAGCTAACCACCCTCACCCCTTCGAAATAAAGTAACAATTGTTTTGAAACCATGCATTCTTTCTTTATTAATTAAAAAAAAAGAGATAACAGACAAGGTAGCTAGGGTGGGTTAGGGGAGGAAGGAAGGACAAGGCCACATTGCTTATTGTAGCCACAGTAAAAATCAAACTGTTTGAATGACAACTTTCTGTTGCTTGGGCCATCCTCTGGAGTGGAGTGGTTGGATGCCCGAAGCCTCCCTGCATGCGTTCTTGAGTGTCTGGGTGAGGAGGCTATGGAACATGGGGAGAAGGATAGGTGGTTATACAGTGGATGCAGCCAGTAGTGTAACTAGCGGGGTGCAGGGGAGGCAGCCACTTCTCCTCAGCACATTTTCCAAAAGTGGTGCCTGCCAGGCCGGCGCTGGGGACAGCACGGCTGAAGGAGCCATGGGAGGGGGGGGAATGCGGCAGGTGGGGCCGGAGGAGCGAGGGGGCCGGCTCCTCTGCCATCATGCCCCATGCTCAGCGTGGCCCCAACATTGTCCCAGCCACCATTAGCGGGCACCAGCCACACCATGGGATGGCACACAGAGTCCTGGCCTCGCGCGCTGCCCTCTCCGCCAAGCCTTCCATCCGCCAGCCTGCCCCGGGCACATGTGGTACATCCCGCCGCTGGAGGGGAGGCCTGCACCTCTCCTGCTCGGCTACGCTCCAGGCGGTCCTTCCTGGCCAGGCGGCCGCTGCCCCACTGGGAAGGAGCCCCTGGAGCGCAGCTGAGCGGGAGAGGCCCGGAGCTCCCCGGCAGTGCCGGTGAAGTTTATTGGTTTGGGGACCCTGACTGGCTCCTTGTCCCTGCACCCCGGCTGCCCTGCCTGGGACAAGTCTTGCCTCTGCAGCCCCTCTCCACCACGTGTCTCCGGCGGGCGGCCCACAGTCCCAGGTCGTGCTGCTCACCCAAGTCCTGCCCACTCTGCACTGCCCCTGGACCCACTGCGCTGCCCTGCGGGCTGCAGGGCTGGAGCAGCCTCCGCGCTGCACTGCAGCACTCCCAGCCCCAGCCAGCCATGGCCCACGTGTCCAGGCTGCTGCACAGGGGCGTCTCCTCCCCAGGCCCGGCTTGGAATCCAATGGGGCAGTGAGGGGGCGGGGATTTGAGGAGGGATCCAATGGGAGAATGAGGGGGCGGAGTCAGGGCGGGGGGGCAAGACCAGAGGAAGAGCAAAGGGGGGGGGTCTGCCTTTTTTATGTTTGCTCTCCCTACACTTAGAACCTGGCTATGCCACTAGATGCAGTGGGGGTCTGTGCTCTTGTTGGCTTTCCTGCAGCTCCAACAGATGCTTCATCATGTTCATTAGCTCCCCCATTAGCCTCAGCATCATGTCCTGCCTCTGCTCTTCACACTCACTCAGTTCTTTCCTGGCTTCTGCCACTGAATGCCTCCATGCATTAAGCTGTGCCCTATCAGTGCGGGAGGACTGCATAGGCTTGGAAATCATATAATCGCAAGTGCATTTTTTTTCGCTTTCTAATCTGCGATAACCTCAGAGACAGAGATGATAGAGGGAGCATAGAAACATTCTATACACTATGATTTTGGGGGGATTGCACGGTCACCTGTGCTGCGGAGTTTGCCATGCTGACCAAACAGGAAATGAAATTCAAAAATTCCTGGGTTTTTTCCTGTGTACCTGGCTAGCGCATTGGAGTTCAAAGTGCTATCCAGAGTGGTCACAATGGAGCATTCTGGGATAGCTCCCGGAGGCCAATACCGCCAATTTGTGTCTGCACTACCCCAAATTCAACCCAGCAAAGTCAATTTTAGCATGACTCCCCTCGCTGGGGAGGAGTACAGAAGTCTATTTTAAGAGCCCTTTAGTTTAACAGAACGAGGTTGGTTGTGTAGATGCATGCATTTTTAAATCAAACTAGCGTGGCTAAATTTCACCTAACCCTGTAATGTAGACTAGGCCAAAGACTCAAAAACTAAGGGTATGTCTACACTATGAAATTAGGTTGAATTTATAGAAGTCGATTTTTTAGAAATTGATTTTATACAGTTGATTGTGTGTGTCCCCACTTAACACCATTAAGACTATTAACTCGGCGGAGTGCATCCACAGTACCGAGGCTCGCGTCGACTTCCGGAGCATTGCACTGTGGTAGATATCCCACAGTTCCCACAGTCTTCGTTGCCCACTGGAATTCTGGATTGAGATCCCAATGCCTGATGGGTCAAAAACGTTGTCACGGGTGGTTCTGGGTACATGTCGTCAGCCCCCCCGTGAAAACAATGGCAGACAATTGTTTAGAGCCTTTTTTCCTAAGAGATTTTTTTTTAAGTACATCAGAAGCAGGAAGCCTGCTAAACAACCAGTTGGGGCCACTGAATGATCAATGTGCTAAAGGAGCACTCAAGGAAGATATAAGGCCATTGTGGAGAAGCTAAATTAATTCTTTACATCACTCTTTACAGCAGAGGCTGTGAGGAAGAATCCCACACCTGAACCATTCTTTTCAGGTGACATATCTGAGGAACTGTCCTAGATTGAGGTGTCAATAGAGGAGATTTTGGAACAAACTGATAAATTAACAGGTTTCAGAGGTGCAGCCGTGTTAGTCTGTATCCACAAAAAGAAAAGGAGTACTTGTGGCACCTTAGAGACTAACAAATTTATCTGAGCATAAGCTCTCGTGGGCAGTGGGCTGTAGCCCACGAAAGCTTATGCTCAAATAAATTTGTTAGTCTCTAAGGAGCCACAAGTACTCCTGTTCTTTTTGATAAATTAACAGTAATAAGTCACCAGCGCCAGATGGGATTCACCCAAGAGTTCTGAAGGAACTCACATATGAAATCGCAGAACTATTAACTGTGATATGGAACATCATTTAAACCAGCTTCTGTACCAGATGACTGGAGGAGAGCTAAAGGCTCTGGGACGATACTGGCAATTATAGGCTGGTAAGCCTAACTTCAATACCAGATAAATTGGTTGAAACTATGGAAAAGAACAGATTTATCAGACACATAGATGAACACAATTTGTTGGGGAAGAGTCAACATGACTTGTGTAAAGGAAAATCATGCCTCACTAAATCTGTAATTCTATTAGAATTCTTTGAGGGACAAGGGTGATCCGGTGGATATAGGGTACTTGGACTTTCAGAAGGCCTTTGACAAGGTCTCTCACCAAAGGTTGTTAAGCAAACTAAGCAGTCATAGGATAAGAGGCAAGGTCCTCTCATGGATCAGTAACTGCTTATAAAGATAGGAAATGAAGGATAGGAATAAATGGTCAATTTTCAGAAGGATAGAAGTAAATAGTAGTGTGCCCAAGGGATCTGTACTGGGACCAGTGTTGTTCAACGTTCTCATCAATGATCTGGAAAAAGGGGTAAACAGTGAGGAGGCAAAATTTGCAGATAATATAAAATTTCTCAAGATAGTTAAGTCCAAAGCAGACTGCAAACATTTACAAAGGGAGCTCACAAAACAGTGATTGGGCAACAAAATGGCAGATGAAATTCAGTGTTGATAAATGTAAAGTAATGCACATTGGAAAACATAATCCCAACTATATATATAAAACAGTAGTTTTCAAACTTTTGTACTGGTGATTCCTTTCACATAGCAAGCCTCTGAGTACGAAGCCCTTTATAAATTAAAAACTTTTTTATACGTTTAACACCATTATAAATGCTGGAGGCAAAGCAGGGTTTGGAGTGGAGGCTGACAGCGTGCAAACACTCATGTAATAATCTCGTGACCCCCTAAGGGGTCCCAACCCCCAGTTTGAGAACCCCTGGTATAAAATGATGGGGTCTAAATTAGCTGTTACCACTCAAGAAAGAGATCTTGGAGTCACTGTGGATAGTTCTCTGAAAACATCCACTCAATGTGCCACTGCAGTCAAAAAAGAATGCTGGGAATCATTAAGAAAAGGATAGATAGTAAGACAGAAAATATCATATTGCCTCTATATAAATCCATGGTATGCCTACATCTTGAATACTGTGTGCGGATGTGGTCTCCCCATCTCAAAAAAGATATATTGGAATTGGAAAAGGTTCAGAAAAGAGCAATAAAAATTATTGGAGTATGTGGGGGGAAGAGCGAGCAATGTGAGTGAGAGTGAGGGGAGAGTGAGTAAGGGAGGGACTGGGGATGGAGTGAGCAGGGGTCAAGGCCTCTGAGATGGGGTGGGGTCTCAGGGCAAGTGGCAGGGCAAGGGTGTTTGGTTTTGTGCAATCAGAAAATTGGCAACCCTAGGGGGCAGTGACTCACACGGGACTGAGCTACAGTGACCAGGTGTCTAGTTTTTCGACCGAAAGTAGGGTGACCAGATCACCCAGGTCAAATATCGGGAAGCACGGGGGGGAGGGGTGGGGGCAGAGGGGAAAAAAATGGCGGCAGAGAAAAAAAAAATCCCCCACCCCCGATTCCTTCTCTCTCTGCAAGCGCTGGAGGGAGGCCGGGGAGACTCAGGCGAGCATGGGCCGGAGTGAGTGAGAGTCCGGCCTGGCACCGAGCAGGCAGGACTCGGGCGTGGTACCTGGAGGGAGAGTAGGGGTGGCCTGCGGGGCCAGGTGGCGGCTGTTCTCCCCACCTGGGCAGCAGGACTTGGGAGCAGCCGCTGCTGTAGCTCTCACTGCCGTGGGGCGAGGAAGCGGCCACTGGCCAAGCTCGGCGGCTGCAGCTCTGGCGCTCACGAACCCCTGAGCCCGGGCCTGCTGCGGATACCCAGCAGCGCGCATGCTGTGCCCAGCCCCTGGCCAGTCACGCCTGGGCTGGCTGCCTAGCTGGTGCAATCCCGTGGGCGGCCCCGGTTTGGGGGCAGCAGGCCCCAGACCCACCATCCCGCTCAGGTCCCGCAAGGGAATGAACAGGGCTGGGCTGCCGATGCCTCCGCCGCGGGATTGCACCAGCTAGGCAGCCAGCCCAGACGCGACTGGCCAGGGACTGGGTGCAGCGTGCGCGCTGCTGGGTCCCTGCAGCAGGCCCAGACTGGAGGGGTTCGGGCCCAGGCGCCAAAGTGGCAGCCGCTGAGCGCCACATGCTTAGCTGCTTCCTCCCCCCGCGGCAGTGGGAGCTGCAGCAGCGGCTGCTCCCGAGTCCCGCTGCCCAGGTGGGGAGAACAGCCGCCGCCTGGCCCTGCGGGCCGCCTCCTACTCTCCCTCCAGGTACCGCGCCCGACTCCTGCCTGCTCAGGGCCAGGCCGGACTCACACTCAACCCTGCCCTGCGTCTCCTGGGCATGGCATGCTTGGCAAGAGGTGGGGATTTGGGGAGGGAGCCAATGGGGCAGTGAGGGGGTGGGGATTTGGGGAGGGATCCAATGGGGATAGAAGGGGGGGGGAGTCAGGGTGAGGGAGGGTGCAAGCCATTGTGGGCTCCGGAGCCTTTGCTTGTTTGTCCAGTGTCCCGACCTAACATTGGTCGGGACGCGGGACAAACAAGCAAATATCGGGACAGTCCCGATAAAATCGGGACGTCTGGTCACCCTAACCAGAACACCCAGTAGAAAATGGACGCTGGTGGCTCCAGTCAGCACCACTCACTGGGCCATTACAAGACTGATCAGCGGCGCTGTGGCGCTAAGGCAGGCTAGTCACTACCTGTCCTGGCCGGCACCATGTTGCACCCTGGAAGCGGCCAGCAGGTCTGTCTCCTAGGCTGGGGAGTGCCAGGGCTCTGGGCGCTGCCCCTGCCCTGAGCACCGGCTCTGTGCTCCCATTAGCTGGGAACTGGCCAATGGGAGCTGGGGGGGTGTGGTCAGAGCCTGCAGGCGAGACAGGTGTGTGTAGCTTCCAGACCCCTACTTAAGACCTGGACCTGCTGGCTGCTTCTGGCGTGTGCGCAGCATGGTGCCAGGACAGGAAGACAGCCTGCCTTAGCGCCACTGACTGGGAGCTGTGCAAGGTAAGCCCCTGCCCCAGCCCTGAGCTCCCCCAAACCCAGAGCCCCCTCTTGCACCCCAAACCGCTCATTCCTGGCCCCACCCTAGAGCCTGCAACCCAACTCCCTGTCCCCTCCGACACGCTGAACGCCTCATCCCGAGCCCTCACCCTTCCTGCACCCCAACCCAGTGCCTCAACCTGCAACACCCTCCCTCAGTCCAAATCCCCACCCCCCAAGCCTGGAGCCCCCACCTGCACCCCAAGCCCCTCATCCCTGCCCCCCCGAGCCAACCCCCCCCAGCCGGACCCCTAACCCGCTGTACTAGCTTGAAGCCCCCTCCTGCAACGTGAACCCCTCACCCCCTCCCGCACCCCAACTCCCCGCCTCAGCCCAGTAAGGGAGGGTGGGCACCGTGGGGGAGGGAGAACGTAGTGACCGGGGGCGGGGCTAGGCTGGTCGGTGTTGTGTGACTAGAGAGTTGGCACCCCTGGGCTGAGCGCAGGCTGGCTGCCAGGCAAGGAGCAAGGCACCCCAGGGCCTCGCGCCTCGGGGAGCCCGACCGCACTGAGCGGGACACACGGGTCCGCTTCCCCCAACCCTCAGGGCTGGGCCTTAGCCCCCCCCGCCGGCCTGTGGGCGGAAGCCGGGCAGCCTCGGGGGCGGGGCTGCGTGACGCGCTCTCCCTGCGACTGTCCCGGCAGCAGCAGAGGCGGCGGCGCGTGTTGGTCGCAGGCCGGGACTCCGGGAGGCTGCGGGCGGGCGAGCGCGGCATGGGAGGCACTGGGCGCCACGTGGGCGGCGGGGACCCGGACCCGGACCCGGACCCGGTGCTCAACTTCCTGCGGTGGAAGAAGAACTACAACAGGCGCAAGAACAAGCTGCGGCTGCAGAGGAAGGAGCAGCAGCGGCCGGCGGGGGTGGTGGAGCGTGAGGGGATCTCCTTGCTGGAAAAGCGCTACCCAGAGGTGAGGGGCCGGGCGGCGCTGCCAGCGGGAGAGTGAGGGGTGGCCGGGCCACGCTGTCCCCGGGGGGTGAGCGGGACAGAACGTGAGGAGGGAGCCAGGCCGCCCGGAGTGGGGCATTGCCCGACTTGAACTGGGGCTGCCCTGGGGTGAAGGGCACCCGGCGAGGGGAAGAGGCACTGTCCGGTGGTTGCAGGGCACCTAGTGTGTGTGTGTGTGGGGAAGGGGCACTGTCCGGTGGTTGCAGGGCACCCGGTGGGGCTGGGTGTGGAAGGGGCACTGTCCGGTGGTTGCAGGGCACCCGGTGTGTGTGTGTGTGGGGGGGGAAGGGGCACTGTCCGGTGGTTGCAGGGCACCCGGTGTGTGTGTGTGTGTGGGGGGAAGGGGCACTGTCTGGTGGTTGCAGGGCACCCGGTGTGTGTGTGTGTGGGGGGGGAAGGGGCACTGTCTGGTGGTTGCAGGGCATCCAGTGGGGGAGAAGGGGCACTGTCCGGTGGTTGCAGGGCACCCGGGAGAGGGGCACTGTCTGTCTGATAGTTGTAGGGCACCCGGGGGGGAGAAAAGGGGCACTGTCTGTCTGGTGGTTGCAGAGCACCCAGTGAGGGGAAAGGGGCACTGTCTGTCTGGTGGTTACAGGGCTGCCTTGATGGGAGGGGCACCCAGTGGAGGGGAAGGGGCACTGTCTGGTGGTTTCAGGGCTGCCCTGGGGCAAGGGGCACTCGGAGGAGGGGGCATTGTCTAGTGGTTGCAGGGCTGCCCTGGGGAGGGGCGGTGCTAGCCAGGGTAGGGGCACCTAGTGATGGTGAAAAGGGCCCTTACTAGGTTAGAGTATTGCTCTCTGTAGGTGAAGGGTGCACCCAGTGGGTGATACCCAGAGGAGCCCTCCAGAGAGGGCATGGCTTGGCTGAAGTAGTTATCTCAGAAGTGAGGGGCGCGTACTAGGAGAAGAATGTATTTATCTGGCTGGAGTGGTGCTGACTGGAGCTCGGAATCACCCACTGAGAGGCATTGCCCAGCTAGAATGGCCCTTTCTGGAGGTCAAAGGAGACATTCACTGAGGAGATAAGCCCTGATCTGGAATCAGTCAGAATGAGGGCACCACATGGAGTTTGTGTGGGGGGAGACATGAGCCCAACTGGGGTGTAGCTTAGCTGTGGTATTACTGTTTGATATTTGCTGTGGGAGATGTGATGGCATCAGACTACTAGAGCAGCAGTTTCCAGGAATGACAGGGATATTAGCTGGCTCCAGCTGAGCTACCTATAGAGGACAGGGGAGTCGTGAAGATTGCAGGAGGGAGAGAAGTGAGTGTGTGATTGTGGGGAGGGAATGCTTCATTCTGTACTAGTTGCAGTGTTTCTGTTGCTGGGGATGGTGCAACATAGACTCATAGACTCTAGGACTGGAAGGGACCTCGAGAGGTCATTGAGTCCAGTCCCCTGCCCTCATGGCAGGACCAAAAATGCTGTCTACACCATCCCTAATAGACATTTATCTAACCTACTCTTAAATATCTCCAGAGATGGAGATTCCACAACTTCCCTAGGCAATCTATTCCAGTGTTTAACTACCCTGACAGTTAGGAACTTTTTCCTAATGTCCAACCTAAATCTCCCTTGCTGCAGTTTAAGCCCATTGCTTCTTGTTCTATCATTGGAGGCTAAGGTGAACAAGTTTTCTCCCTCCTCCTGATGACACCCTTTTAGATACCTGAAAACTGCTATCATGTCCCCTCTCAGTCTTCTCTTTTCCAAACTAAACAAACCCAATTCCTTCAGCCTTCCTTCACAGGTCATGTTCTCAAGACCTTTAATCATTCTTGTTGCTCTTCTCTGGACCCTCTCCAATTTCTCCACATCTTTCTTGAAATGCGATGCCCAGAACTGGACACAATACTCCAGTTGAGGCCTAACCAGCGCAGAGTAAAGCGGAAGAATGACTTCTCGTGTCTTGTTTACAACACACCTGTTAATGCATCCCAGAATCACATTTCCTTGTTTTGCAACAGTATCACACTGTTGACTCATATTAAGCTTGTGGTCCACTATGACCCCTAGATCTCTTTCTGCCATACTCCTTCCTAGACAGTCTCCTCCCATTCTGTATGTGTGAAACTGACTGTTCCTTCCTAAGTGGAGCACTTTGCATTTATCTTTATTGAACTTCATCCTGTTTACCTCAGACCATTTCTCCAATTTGTCCAGATCGTTTTGAATTTTGACCCTGTCCTCCAAAGCAGTTGCAATCCCTCCCAGTTTGGTATCGTCCGCAAACTTAATAAGCGTACTTTCTATGCCAACATCTAAATCATTGATGAAGATATTGAACAGAGCCAATCCCAAAACAGACCCCTGCGGAACCCCACTTGTTACATCTTTCCAGCAGGATTGGGAGCCATTAATAACTACTCTCTGAGTACGGTTATCCAGCCAGTTACGCACCCACCTTATAGTAGCCCCATCTAAATTGTACTTTCCTAGTTTGTCTATAAGAATATCATGCGAGACCGTATCAAATGCCTTACTAAAGTATAGGTATATCACATCCACTGCTTCTCCCTTATCCACAAGGCTCGTTATCCTATCAAAGAATGCTATCAGATTAGTTTGACACGATTTGTTTTTTACAAATCCATGCTGGCTATTCCCTAACATGGAGGTTTGTAAAATGCCACTCCATTTTAGCAAGTGGGAAGGCTACCTTAACCATTAGGACCCTTCCAGTAGAGTGAAACTGATGTGATTCTTATCTTGCTGGTTTCCCCAATAAGAGTGGCAGAGGGCAACTGGGATCCCTTTAGTTTTGCTCTGAGGCTGCTGCGCAGTCATGATGAGAGCCTTACTCACCACACAGAATATGCCTACAATAGCACTTTTGTCAGTAAAACTTTTATCGGTCAGGGGTGTTAAAAAACACACCCCTGACTGACATAAATTTCTCTGACAAAAGCACTGATGTGAACAGCGCTATGTCAGCGGGAGATGCTCTGTCACCAACATAGCTTCTGCCACTAGTTTGGGGTGGTTTAATTATGCTGGTGGGAGATCCTTCTGCTGCCGGCATAAAGTGGCTATGCCGCTGTAATGTAGCCATAGCCTAACAAACAGATCTCGGAGAGAAGGGAAGAAGCAGCTGATGGGGTTGGGAGAGAATGTGGATGGAGAGAATGGGTCCCTCTGACTAGACAGCAGGGGTGAGTTTGTGTATTGGAGAGTAGAGAGAGAGAAGACGGTTTCCATTCCTCTCAGCAGACTGGGAAACCATCAAATTAAACAGGTGCTTCGTAGCCAAGTCTAACAGAAAAGTGTGAGAGTATCAGATAGCATTCCGGGGCAACACCTGGGCAGGAAGCCCTTCTCTACCAGTAGTCAAAGTAAAGGGCATGGGGATTGGCGTTCTCACCATAGCACAGCCTGGATCCCACTGAGCAGGAAAGCAATCATTTGAACCAAACTTTGGTTAGTAGGTTTAGTCCTCTGGTTATTAGATGTGTGGCTGTGACTATTGATAACACTTTATATTTATATGGTGCCTTTTATGCAGAAGGATCTCAGTGCTTTACACATGATATTATTTCATCCTTTGCTGAATTGCAGCCATCCCCTGGATAGAACATGTCAGTCAACCGTCACTACACATGGAGCGAAGCGCAGAGTAATCTATTTATTTGAGACGGTGTGGACATGAGTGTATGCTTTCCTCGATTAGTGTACGCTTCACTCTTGTGAGCAAAGCCCATAATTGGTGGTGAATTCTTGTATTGGGTTTTCTCACGTTTGTGACAGAGCACGCTATGAAACTGAGTACAGCAGTAATAAACTTTCTGTTGTTATTAGGGCCCTACTAAATTCACAGTCCACTCTGGTCAATTTCATGGCCATAGGATTTGAAAATAAGTCAGTTTCACATTTTTGGATGTTTACACCTGAAATTTCAGGATGTTATAATGGTGGGGGTCCCAACCCAAAAGGGGATGGGGGGGATTGCATGGCTGCTCTAGGGGCATTACAGGATTGACACCCTCACTTCTGTGCTGCCTTCAGAGTTGGGCTCTGAAGGCAGCAGCTGTGGATCTTCTTGCAGCTTGAGGAGGCTCCCGGAGGTGGAGATGAGTCTGATCTCTCCTGTGATGCTGGGAACGCCCCAGCCAGGGGCCCCTAGCTGCTAGCCTCAGCTGGCTAGGGAGAGACAGGACTTGCTCTTCTCCTACATTGGCCCCTCTCAGGAAGAGATCAAACTCACCTCCGGATACCTCTCTGGCCTGCAGGAAGCTCCCAGGCTGGGCAGCAGCTGCAGATCTTCTTGCAGCTGAAGGAGGCTCCTGGAGGTGCAGATGAGTCTGATCTCCCCTGTAATGCTGCAAGCACCTCAACCAGGGGCTCCTAGCTGCTAGTCCCAGCCAGTGGCGGATTACTTGTGCCCAGGAGCCCTGGCCAATTTGGGGCTCATGGAAAAAATGTGCAGCCTGAGTCCCAGCACGAGCTGCAGAGGTGGAAGTCCTGAGTCCCAGCAGGAGCTGTGGAGGTGGAAGCCCTGAGCCCAGGTGACCTGAGCCCCAGGAGGAACCATGGAGGTGGAAGACCTGAGACCCGTATCTCATGGAGGTGGAAGCCTCAAGCCCTGGCAGGAGTCCGGCATTCCTAGCAGCATAGGGAGATCGGATTTCACAGGCAAGGGCTTATTTCACAGTTTGTGACACGTTTTTCATGGCCGTGAGATTGGTAGGGCCCTAGTTATTATGGAGAGGCAGTGACCTCTCCATAGATAAGGATTCAGCAAGCTTCCATTGTATGACTCCATATTAGAACTTCTGTAACTTTTATCTTGGATAAGTCATTTGGCCTGAAGATTGTTAAATAAAATTGCTTAAGTTACTCACCATAATTAAAACGACCTCAGTTTTTTTGTGTCACTCTAGCTTAAAAATGACCTGTTACTGTACCTTCAGACTTTATATAGAATTGTATTTCAGTTACTGTTGTGTGCTGGCTACATATGGAGGGGGGAAAAAAGGTTGTAGCTAAGCAAAGGTATTAAGGCTTTTTTGTGGTTATATTTGGGCCCAGTCCTGCTCTGATTTTAACACCAGTTTTTTTTTTCCCCCCACTGACTTTGGCCATGTCTACATCTAAAATTTTGCAGCGCTGGTTGTTACAGCTGTATTAGTACAGCTGTATAGGGCCAGCGCTGCAGAGTGGCCACACTTACAGCAACCAGCGCTGCAAGTGGTGTTAGATGTGGCCACACTGCAGCGCTGTTGGGCGGCTTCAAGGGGGATTCCGGGACCGAGAGAGCAAACCGGGAAAGGAAACCAGCTTCGCCGCGGTTTGCTCTCTCGGTCCCGGAGCCAGCCAGCAAACCGCAGGGAAGGAGACCTGCTTGCTCGGGGTTCCGGGACCGAGAGAGCAAACCGGGAACGCCGCGGTTTGCTCTCTCGGTCCCGGAGCCAGCCAGCAAACCGCGGGGAAGGAGACCTGCTTGCTCGGGGTTCCGGGACTGAGAGAGCAAACCGGGAACGCCGCGGTTTGCTCTCTCGGTCCCGGAGCCAGCCAGCAAACCGCGGGGAAGGAGACCTGCTTGCTCGGGGTTCCGGGACCGAGAGAGCAAACCGGGAACGCCGCGGTTTGCTCTCTCGGTCCCGGAGCCAGCCAGCAAACCGCGGGGAAGGAGACCTGCTTGCTCGGGGTTCCGGGACCGAGAGAGCAAACCGGGAAAGTAAACCAGCTTCGCCGCGGTTTGCTCTCTCGGTCCCGGAACCCCGAGCAAGCAGGTCTCCTTCCCCGCGGTTTGCTGGCTGGCTCCGGGACCGAGAGAGCAAACCGCGGCGTTCCCGGTTTGCTCTCTCGGTCCCGGAACCCCGAGCAAGCAGGTCTCCTTCCCCGCGGTTTGCTGGCTGGCTCCGGGACCGAGAGAGCAAACCGCGGCGTTCCCGGTTTGCTCTCTCGGTCCCGGAACCCCGAGCAAGCAGGTCTCCTTCCCCGCGGTTTGCTGGCTGGCTCCGGGACCGAGAGAGCAAACCGGGAAAGGAAACCAGCTTGATTACCAGAGGCTTCCTCCTTCCACGGAGGTCAAGAAAAGCGCTGGTGAGTGTCTACATTGCATTACCAGCGCTGGATCACCAGCGCTGGATCCTCTACACCCGAGACAAAACGGGAGTACGGCCAGCGCTGCAAACAGGGAGTTGCAGCGCTGGTGATGCCCTGCAGATGTGGACACTCTCAAAGTTGCAGCGCTGTAACTCCCTCACCAGCGCTGCAACTTTCTGATGTAGACAAGCCCTTTAGTGGTAGCACAGTTGGGCACTGTGTGAGAGAGCACTGTAGCTGGTTGCATTTTAGAAAGAAAAGGGTGATTGTATAGCTGACAACTAACAAAGATCTTCCTTTGGCTCAAATGGTAAAAGTCTGTGTTTTTGGAGTTGTGTGACTCTCATTCTGTTTTTGCAGGTTTGTGTGGTTTAATATAAAGAGGTGCTAACCTCTTTGAAATTAAAGCTGTAACCACAGTCCTGTTAGAATGATGATTGGAATTACTGTTGAAATTCAAAAGGGAGTGTGTCGGGGAAGAGTAGATTCAAAGCAGCATTAAAAATTGGAAGTCCAGATTTCTGCCTTTGTGAAGAAGGTTGTCTCAGTTCATTGTACCTAAATGGGAAAATTTTAGAATTGAAATGATGTAAAACAGGACAACTGAATTCAGAACTTTGTCTCTGTTTGCCAGTCCCCCATCATGTAGTACCTGATCACCTGCCAGCTATTTAACAATTCCTCCTTGTTTGCAGCCTGCAAGAGCAACATCTTGATTGTGGGAGGGGGTATGTGTGTGAAGGAATTATTGTAATAAAGCAAGGCCTTTCAGAAATAAATGTAAGCCTCCTCTAAAAGTGGTTATTTCAGTGGTCAGTCACATCTAGTAGGGAATAAGGCCTTGTCTTCACTACTGTGCTGTGTCCACGGGAGAGCACTCTCTCATCAACATAATTACTCCACCTCTTCAAGAGGCAGAAGCTATGTTGGTGGGAGTGCATCTCCTGTCAACATAGTGCTGTGTAGACAAGGCACTAAGTCGATATAACTTACATCGCTTGGGGGTGGGTTTTTCACACCCTGAGCAACATAAGTAACATCGACATAAGCAATAGTGTAGACAAACCCTAGTTCTGTAGTGTAAGTTCAGCTCTTGTGAAAGTCCTGTCTTCATAACTTGCAAGTCTGCCGTAT
This sequence comes from Gopherus evgoodei, assembly GCF_007399415.2. Classification (NCBI taxonomy): domain Eukaryota; kingdom Metazoa; phylum Chordata; order Testudines; family Testudinidae; genus Gopherus; species Gopherus evgoodei. The sequence continues at coordinate 33,697,729 of NC_044322.1, forward strand.
TAATTTTTCTCGTGAAGCATATCTGTCATGGTAGGCCAGGGTTACGGAAGGAGGAGTTACCTCTTTAATAGCTAGGGTTAATTACTGGAGAGTTCTGAATATTAAGACTACTCCTGGGGGAGTTCTGTGCTACTGCATGCTTACAGAATTCATGTTCCCCACAGATTTCTTTGCTTCCCTGCAGAAAAATGTCTTCTGATGGGGAAGCAAAGGGAAGCTGCAAGAGCAGCTTCCTCTCCCCAGCAGCATGGGTGTATCGTTTTGTGGCTGTCAGCCCCAAGCAGCTGGCAGAAAGGTAAATTACTACGGGGAAAGGGCAGGGCTCAGCTGCTAGTCCGGGCTGGGGGAGGACAGGACTACTTTTTCCCTTGCAAGGAGTGGCCAGGGCTGGGTCAGATCCACCTTCCCCCAGCCGCAGGAAGCTCCGCTCCCCACTTCCTGCTCCCCATAGTGCCTCAGCTGCTGGGGGAGGGTTCATTGTACTGAGAGCTGCTGCCCCATCTGCCCAACCTCCATGCATCCAGACCCACCCCCTGCCAATCCTGACACCTCACCGGGTGCCTCCTGCACCCTAACCTCCAGACCTCAACCCCTGCAGACCTACTCCCATCGAGCACCACCCCCCTGCATCTGGATCCCTGCTGAGCTCCTCCATCCAGACCCCTGCCCTGACTAACCTCAGCCTCCTGCACCCGGAACCTCCCCAGTGAGACCCTATGCATCCAGATTCCCCCCATATACGCACCTGGAACTCCCACTGAGCCTCCTGCACCCGGATTGCCCCACACAGGACCCTCTCACTGCACACCTGGATCCCCCACATTAAACCCCTCCACACTTGGATTCTGCCAGGCTGAGCCTGCCGGCCCCACACCTGGATCAAGGGCCAAGACTGGGTGTGCATGCGAGACTATGTCCCTCTCCCTCAGTGCAGAGGGGCAGAGCCCCTGGGTGTTTCTGGGGTGTCCCAGTCCTGGCACTGTGTCAGGATCGGGTGCAGCCTCACCTCTGAGTCCATGTCTCAGGGGAGGCGGGGGGCTTCAGGGTGATCTCCCACCTCCGTAAAGCCGGTGCGTGATCCATGTCCCCGTTACTGAACCTGCCCTGCAGAGGTGTGGGGCTGACACAAGCAGCTGTGGGGAAGCCGTGGGAGTCTTGGCCAGGGCTACCGTTTAGGGAAGGCGGAGGAGCATCCCTTCTCAAGTTCCGTACCAGAGGTCTGCTGGCGGCACATACCCTAGCTGCAGTTGGAACTCTTACCTGCTGCACCATGCAGACAGGTCCTTTCCTCCAGGAGCTGAGGTTTTCCAACTGCAGCTCTCACGGGCAGTTTCCTCCACTGCACTAGGGCCTCTGGGGTTGGGGCAGGCATGGAAGGAATCACTCAGGGTGTGTGTGTAGGGAGCACAAGGGCGGTGGGGGTGAGGGAGAAGCAGAAGGTCCCCAGTGGTGAGACAGCTTCTGAAAAATCTAGAGAAATTCTGGTCTTTGGTTTGATACTATTTTATCAGCTATTTAGTATGAACATTTAATTGCATGTCATGCCTGGGGCTTTTTGGCAAGTATCATATGGAATGCTTAAACCTTGATTATGTATCTTAGCATATCGTTACAATTGGATGTCTCTGAAGACCTGAGATGATTACATTTAAGATCTAAATTGAACTGCTACTGTATATAATAGAGCTATGTTAAGTACATATTTTGTTCCACTTTCTGCATTTTAAAATGTCTAGATTAGGAAAAATTGTCAGGCTTAGATAAATCAAATGTAGATGCTTGTGGAGAGGGGGGTTGCCCCCCAAACTGCAAGCCTTGACAGTTGTGGAATTTGCCTCTGCTCCCCGCACAGTCTTATTGGCCTGACCGAAGTGGCCTCCCCAAATGTAGAAGTCAAACTATGCCTACATGTAGACCTTTTCCCTCCAGTTAGCTGGTTGAGATTGATTGCCAGGTACTCCTAGAATTATCCCTCTAAAAATTCTGCCAATGTTACAGCAAACTGCAACGATGTGACTTAAATTCCACGGTATTCTTATATTCTAGCATTGATTAAATCCTTTTTGTTTCAGATAAACCCAAATGAAATTAAAAGATTTTCAGATTTCCCATTGTCAAAGAAAACATTGAAAGGTAAGTACACCAACAGTTCTTGGGAAAGTATTTGAATAAAAGACCAGTTTTAACCAGTCTTATTCATTGGCAGTTTAAGACGTTTTTGTTTTTAAATATCAAGTTCCAAGATAATGTTGCCCGCTGCAGTATTTTTCCTTATGGGAAAATATATCATTATCCAAGGCAAAAAGTAAGAATTTTTCCCTCCCCTCTCCCAAATACTAGGTTTGCAAGAAGCACAGTATCGCATGGTAACTGAGATACAGAGGCAGACCATAGGTTTGGCTTTGCAAGGTAAAGATGTACTTGGAGCTGCAAAGACTGGATCAGGCAAAACCTTGGCTTTTATTGTCCCAGTAAGTAATTTACCTTCTCATTGGAAGCTTGAACTATGTAAAATGGAGGTATTAGACGTTGAACAGCATATACTTTGGTTCATCGAAGCCAGGAGGAGACTTATAATTTGACTGTAATATTTGTTCATGTAAAGCTATGACAGACTAACTTACCTATTGGTGTCTGAGGTTTTGTAAGATGGTCTGGGTATATATTAGTCTCTAGAAATGAGTTTACACTTTGATGACTTGTTCTGACATTTTTATTAAGACTGGTTTAAAAACATTTTTTTTCTTAATAGTCCTTTACTGATATAGTTGACTGCTAAAATTATTTAAAACTGAATGTATGGAATAAGTGTAAAGTTGATCAAGGAACCTGTTTATAACTAAACTTCACTAAATATGTAATACATTTCTCATTGTAGGTTAGGCTAGAGTTCATGAATATGGTTTGTAAATTAGACTGAAAAATTGGCTCTCAAAAATATTCGTTAGAGGATGAAAGTTCCTGTTGGTTTACCTGGAAAGTCAGGCTTTGCATTTATTTTCTTTAGTATTATAGAAAAGATTTTTTCAAGTTGGCATCTAAATTGAGGAACCACTCAAATGGTGATCAGGTTGAGGGGGGACAGGATTTAATTTGGTTTTAAATTAGAGATTAGCGATTTAGCATTCAACGTAAATTATTAGTTTAGGGCCCAGTCCACTTCCATTAAAGTTAATGACAAAACAGTGGGAGCAGAAATGAGTATTTAGGCAACCTCTCAGAAACTAGAATGTGCTTTATGCTAGATCTCATTCATGCAGATTAGGAAATAAATGTATAGGTTTTGGGAGGGGGGTGAGAACCATTTTCTGCATACTGTAGCAAAGAAGGAAAATGAGGTTGCTTAATTAATTTATAGCTGTAATTGAGAGATACAGCTCTTGAAACAATTGTATGCATTTTTATGTCCATGCATTTAAAGGGATTTGTAGAGAAGGGGGCCTAGTGATAACTGGGACTGTGTGTCATATAGAAGGAGGCTAGAAAACAAGTTTTGATCTCCTTTGTGGCTGTGGAAAGCACCATCAGTAGGGATATTACATCAGTCCTGGTGAAATCTTTTTGTTGTACAGCTGAACACAACAATTTGTCAGTGTATGTATCTGTAACAGCAGAAGTGGACTTGTATCAGTACCTTTAGTTGGAATGCGCTGTTTCAGCAGTGGTACTGCCTTGTAGGTTTGAGCCCAGTACTCCTGAGAGCATTCTGCACCAAAAATTAAAAATTCTGTGCCAAAAAATGAAAAATTCTTCACGCAATATTTTAAAATTCTGCAAATTTTGTTTGTCAAATGTGGAGGCTCCAGCATGGCATTGGGGAGCACAGGCTACTGTGGGAGATTACTGTGCAGCTCCTCTGCCCTCCCCTCCCCAGGGGACACAGACTCACTGCACCCAACCCTGACACAGTGCAAGGATTGGGTCTGCCCCAGAAACACCCCAGATCCCTGCCCTTCCATGCCAGATGTGGGCAGGCGGATCCTGCCTTGCTGAGCCTAAGTGTGGAGGGACTTAGTGTGGGGGGAATCTAGATGTGGGGTGAGAGGGTTCTATGTGGGGCAATCTGGGTGCTGGTGGCTCAGTGGGGGATCCAAGTGTGTGGAGGATCTGGATGCACAGGGGGTTGTTGGGGTGCTCTGGGTGCAAAGGTAATGGGACTCTGCATGGGGATCCTAGTGAAGGTGGTTGGGGCTCAGTGGGGGGATCTGACTGGGCGCGTGTGTGTCCAGATGCTGGAGGGGTGGGGCTCAGTGAGGCTGGGATCCAGTGCAGCTGGTTGGGGCTCGGTGGATCCAGGTGCAAGTGGCTCGTTGGGATGGTTCAGTGCAGCTCGGCAGGGGGTTCTGGGTATGAGGGAGTCTGGATGCATAGATGTTGAATGGATTGGGGAGCAGTGCCTTGTACAGTGATCTCTCCCCGTGCAGCTGAGGAATGATGGGTGCAGGAAGCACGGGGGGGAGGGGAAGTTTGCAGAGCTTCCTACAGCGGCGGGAGAAATCTGGGAGTGGGTCTGACTTGTCCCCAGATGCTGGGCAGGGGAAGAGGAAGTCCCGTCCTCCTCAGCCCAGCTGGGACTAGCAGCTGAGCCCAGTGCAGGATAGGAGCCACCAGCCATGTTTTCCCCAGTCCTGCCCCCACCCCACAGTGATTTATCTCTGCTGGCTGCCTTGGGCAACTGAAACATACTGTTGGGCAAGGTCATATGACTGCTTTTGTGGTTTCCCTTTGCTTCCCCATCAGAAAGTCAGTTATCTGCAGGGAAACAAAGAAATCTGCAGGGGACATAAATTCTGCACATGCACAGTGGTGCAAAGTTCCCCCAGGAGTAACCCAGAAATATTACAGCTGAATAATTTTATTCCACTTGCTCTCCTCCTTATTTCTGGTACCCACAATTTTAGGAGCAGAAGGGTTAGTATTGCACAGCTCTGTATCTGAATCCCATTCTCATATTGACTATACAGACTTGATTGGATGGTGTTAAGTGTTGGATTCATTACACATTGAAACTGTTTTAAGCTACAAACTGTCGCCCAGTGCAGTCCTGCCCGCAGGTCCCCGCGCCTGCTGGGGACAGAGAGCACCGTCGCCCGCAGGCCGAGAGAAGCTGCGGCCCTGCGCCTGCCTGGGACAGAGAGCACCAGTGCCCGCAGCCTCGGAGTTCTCTGTTCCCGGCAGGGGTGGGGCTGCATCTTCTCTCCCCTGCCATGGTGTTGGGGACCACTGGTACAGTATTGTATAATGCCTTAAAGGGGAGGCAACCTATGATCGCGTTATATGTGATTTCGCATTGTGGCAGGGCGTGTTATTGTGAGGTTTGACTGTATAATTTAAACTGTAGCCCTCCCAAGTGTAACATGTATATTGATATAAATAAGTGCTGAGTTTGTGTTATCTGCCTTTTTAATTATTTCTTACCTTGGTTACATATTATATAGTAAAAAATTATAGGTTTTGAAATGAAACAGCTGTAAATTTTCAGGCTTTGGAAAGGTTATATCGCCAGCAGTGGACATCGATAGATGGATTAGGAGTTCTGATAATATCGCCTACGAGGGAACTGGCATACCAGACCTTTGAGGTTCTGCGTAAAGTGGGGAAAAATCATGACTTTTCAGCTGGCCTTATCATTGGTGGAAAGGTTTGTTCTCCTTTAAACTTTCAATTTTTTGTATGGGAGGTACAAAAGACCAAATTTTATCTTTAGAAGAACAATTGTCAGGGAGATAGCAGATAGATGAGCAGTTATTGGGAACCCCTGTGTCATGGTAGAAAAGGAATTACTGGGAACCTCTGCATCACTGTTTTCCAGTATTTTTCTCTGCTCTATTGCTTATGTCTTTTGAAGCTTCAGTCTTGTGCCTTCCATCTTTCCAGGGAAGGTGACTGAACAGCACTCCCTTTCCATACCTTTCAGGACTACCTTTCACTTTCAAAAGTTTTTCTGAAACACTTTCTATTCAAATCAGAGATCTGGGTTTGCTGCAGAGATAGCACTCAAACCGCTGGAGGTAGGGAAGAAGAGTGAAAATAGGGTGACTGCTAGTAATTGCTAGTTTAAAATGGGTTGAGTATGCTTGGTGGTGAGTCAGCTTAGAGGTATGTAATCTGAACTAAAGTGTTTTAATTTCAGGATCTGAAAAAAGAGGTCAACAAAATCCACTATGTAAATATGCTTATTTGCACACCGGGTCGGCTTCTACAGCATATGGATGAAACTTCATATTTCCATGCATCTGATCTCCAAATGTTGAGTAAGTTAAAAATGTTTGGAAAGCTATAAATAAAAAACTTTCTTATGTGTTCCACTGTCATGATGTACTTAGACTCATAGACTTTTTAAGGCCAGAAGGGACCATCATGATCGTCAAGTCTGAATTCCTGCATATTGCAGGCCACAGAACCTCACCCACCCTCTCTAATAGAGCTATAACCTCTGAATGAGTTACTGAAGTCCTCACATTTAAAGACTTCAAGTTACAGAGAATCCACCATTTACACTAGTTTAACCCTATAAGTGATCCCTGCCCCATGCTGCAGAGAGAGGCCAAAACCCCCCCAGGGTGTTTGCCAATGTGACCTATGGGAAAATTCCTTCCCAAACTCAAATATGGCAGTCAGTTAGATCCTGAACATGTGGGCAAGACCCACCAGCCAGACACTTGGGAAAGAATTCTCTGTAGTAACTCAGAGCCCTCCCCAACTAGTGTTCCATTACTGGCCATTGAAGATATTTGCTACTAGCAGTTGCAGATTGGCTATGTGCCATTGTGGGTGGCCTCATCATACCATCCTCTCCATAAGCCTATCAAGCTCAGTCTTGAAGCCAGTTAGGGTTTTGTTTTTTTTTTTGTCCCCCACTGCCTTGAAAGGCAGTTCCAGAGCTTCACTCCTCTGATAGTTAGAAACCTTCATCAAATTTCAAACCTAAGCTTATTTTGATGGCCAGTTTATATCTATTTGTTCCTGTCAACATTGGTGCTAAAATTAAATAACTCCACTCCCCTGGTATTTATCCATCTGATGTATTTATAGAAACCAATCATATCTCCCCTCAATCTTCTTTTGGTTAGGCTAAACAGGCCAAGCTCTTTGAGTCTCTTCTTATAAGGTAGGTTTTCTATTCCTTGGATCATCCTAGTAACCTTCCCTGCATCTGTTCCAGTTTGTATTAAGATTTCTTAAACATGGGAAATCAGACTTGCACACAGTATTCCCAATGTATTAACGCTTCCATATCTCTACTGGAAATACCTCGCTTGATGCATCCTAGGACTACATTAGCCTTTTTTCATGACCACATCATATTAGCAGCTCATAGGCATCCTGTGATCAATACACCCAAGTCTTTCTCCTTCTCCGTTCCTTTCAAGTGATAACTCCTCAGTTTATAACAAAAATTCTTGTTGTTAGTCCCTAAGTTCATGACCTTGTCTTTTGCGCTATTAAATTGCATCCATGTCTTTTACTTCAGTTTTCAATGTCAGCCAGATCTTCTTGTATGATATTTCTGACCTCCTCTGTATTGGAGATACCTCCCAACTTTGTGTCATTCACAAATGTTTTGAGCATACTCCTACTTCTTGTGCCAAGGTCATGAATGACAGTGTTAAATAAGATTGGTCCTAAGACTAATCACCAGTAACCTCTTTCCAGCCTGAGAGTTCACTTTTTAATATGACCTGTTTGTAGTCTCCCTTTAACAAGTTTTTGACCAGGGTGACCGGGGGGCCACACTGAAGTTACTCAATTAGGGCAAACTGCAAAGAGTGGGCAGACAATCCCCAAAGCTTTCTCACCATTAATCCACTTCCTGACAAAACCTAACCATTTATGAGCACATTCCACATTAGAAATTTTAAAATGTCTAAAAATATTTCTTAACTTTAACCTATAAGTTTCAGAGGTAATCTTAAAATGTTTTAACACAGTATCTTTTTTATATTTTACATAATTCAAAGCTTCATCCATACCTATTTCATTGAACACTTGCCTAGCTTTCCCAGTCAATCTGGTCAGCAGGACAGGCATACGCTGTACCTCAGGGATACGGTGAATTTCACATAGACATTCAAAGGTAGATAGAAATTTCTCTGTCTTCAGTATCTTTGTAAATTGGACAAATTCTTCCCCAGCTTTTGTTGTCATGAGGGGATGGGTTTCCAGGCTGTTGGAGTGTTTTCTGCTCTTCCAAGACTTCGATCTGAAGTCTGGCAGATTGCTGTTGCATCTGGTGAGCCTTCTCCTCAGCAGCCAGCCCATCCATATGCCTTAAATGGGTTTCTTTTTCCATATCAGCTATTTTTTCCTTTTCCTTATAATCAAAGATCTGTCAGCTTTTGTTCGTGCTCTGATTTTTGCTTGCTCGCTTCCAATTGCATTCTAATTGCTTCTGCAGGGCGTGGATCTAGGGCAGGTGACGGAGACCCGGCTCTCTGATCACTGGCCATTAACAGATTTTTTTGGTTCTTGCTCTGGGGCCTTTTTCTTAGAAGATAGCCCCCTCTCTGAGCACAATTCTTCAAGGCTTTTTCTGTCAAGATCTTCATATGACCGTGGGTGACTCATTGTAATTGATTTTTACCCTTTAAATCTCCAATATCAAAATTAATTTTTGATAAGCCTGGGGTTCTGATCCAAAACCCCAATTAACCTGTGGTCATGTGTATCCTAGCCAGACTACGCCAGTGTGACCGGGGTCACAATCCCCAAAGCTGGTGGATATTCCAGTACTTAGATTTACCCAGCCAGCACAAAACAGCTTCTGTAATACCTTACTGGTTACCCAGAAGCCAAAGCACAGTTCCCTTATGGCAACCCAGCCTTGGGCTTCCACCCAGACACCCCAGTCAAATGTGATGAGGATTACTGAAGATCTTAATCATATAAGAAAGTTCTACCAATTACAAAGGATCGGGCACATTACCTTCCAAATTAATGAATATTTCAGATCTTACTCAAATACACACTTAGAGCCAATTCTTATTAACTAAACTAAAATTTATTAAAAAGAAAAGTGTGTGTATTGGTTAAAAGATCAGTATACATACAGACATGAGTACAGGTCTGAGATCAGTTTCATAGTAGAGATGATGAGCTTTGTATTGCAAGGAGTTCTTTCAGAATTAGTCCATATGTTATAGCCCAACATTCATATCTAGGGTGATCCAGGAGGGACTGGAGATTTCAATCTTACTACTCAAGCTTCTCCTGCATAAAGCATCAAGCAGATCTGAGATGAAAGGATCAGGTCCCAAGAATTTTTATATAGTTTCTGGAAGAACAATAGATTTTGAAGTAACCTTCTGTTTCCTAAACATCACCAGTAAATACTACATGGATTAAGATAAGGTAACTTATCCATTAAGCAGTTTATTGTAAACTTTAAAGAGACACATAAACATGATATTTTTTCACCCAAGATTTATCTAAATGTTAATATTTCCTTTTGATTTCTGAATCAATAGCTATAGTAGTAGGCAGAAACTGTCTGTTTACATGGCTAACATCTAACAAGATATAAGTAAACACATACAGTTAGTATTACCTCTAATTCTCTAACAATACAGGTTTGCATTTCAAAGTTCTAGCGTGTCTAACACAGAATGGCCCTAACTACTATTTACAGATAGCTTTAGAGATATGTTAGAAACATAGAGGTGGGTAATCTGCTGGCAGGCTGTGGAACAGTTTGTTTACACTGACCGTCCACAGACACAGCTGCCCACAGCTCCCAGTGGCTGCAGTTTGCTGTTCGTGACCAATGGGAACTGCTCTAAAGGTTGAATCTGGGTCAATTAGCCTGTGAGCTGCTTAATCCTTTCTGGCTGTCTCTTGTCTCCCTTTTAACCAGTTCCTTATCAACCTTTCAGTTCTTATATTAATTCCCATCTTCTCCAATTTAACTAATAATTTCCCACGTGGAACTGTGTCAAATGCCGTACTGAAATCCAGGAAGATTAGATCTACTGCATTTCCCTTGTCTAAAAAGTCATTTATCTTCTCAAAGGAGATCAGGTGGTCTGGCATGATCTACCTTTTGTAAAACCATGTTGTACTTTATTCCAATTACTGTTTACCTTAACTACTTTCTCTTTCAGAATTTGTTCCAAGACCTATAATAGTTTGACCTCAATTGTAACAGGTCTGTGGTTTCCTGGATCACTCTTCCCCTTTGCCCCCACCCCCGCTTAAAAATAGGAACTGTATTAGCAATTCTGCAGTCATAGATAAGGTACAACCCGTGAGTTTACAGATTCATTAAAAATCCTTGCTATTGGGTTTGCAGTTTCATGTACCAGTTCATTTTAATATGCTCAGGTGGAGATTATCTGGGCCTCCCAATTTAGCCTCAGTTAGCTGTCTGAGTTTGGCTTCCCACCTCACATGTCATAATTTTCTACCTCTATATCCTTGTTGCAGTTAGCCTCCCTGCCACTACCCCATGACTCTTACTTTGCCTCAGTTTTTAATAGGGCTAATGATTTGTTTAGGTGTTGGACCATGCCTAGATTATTTTTAATCTCCACCCCATCCTCAATGCTTAGCGGTCGCACTTCTTTCTTTGTTTTTTTTGTTTTTGTTTTTAGTGCTATAGAACCTTTTACTATTGGTTTTAATTCCCTTTGCAAGGTCCAACTCTGCTTGGCTTTTAGCAGTTCTCACTTTATCCCTGCACTTTCTGACCTCCAAGAGGTAGCTTTCCTTGATGATCCATCCCATCTTCCATTCCTTGTAATCTCTCTGTTTTCTTTTAATCACCTTCTTTGAGATATTTGGTCTGAAACCCTTCCCTGTGAATTTTTTCCCCTTGCTAGGAATGCAGGCTTCGGCTAGTTTCTGCAACTTTGACTTGCAGTAATTCCAAGTCTCCTCCACGTTCAGATTCTTGAGTTCTTCAGTTCAGTCCACTTCCCTAACTAATTCTCAATTTTTTAAAGTTTTCCCCTTTCAAATCAAGGACCCTAGCTGCAGATCTATTTTTTTTTTAATCCTTCCATTTAGTTTTATACTGAATTAGCGCATGATCACTTGAACCAAGATTGTCCCCTACAACCAGCTCTTCTTTAAGGTCCTCACTGCTAACCAATTCCAAATCTAAAATGACATCACCTGTTTGTTCAGTGACTATTTGCTGAAGAAATCTGTCAGATCTCATATCCAGGAAAATCTAGGCCCTACTATAATTAGTAGCAGTTGTCTTCCAGTCTATATCTGGGAAATTAAAGTCTCCCATAATCACATAGTTCCCAGTAGTATTTATTGCATTAAAAACATTGGAGAGGTCTCTAGCCATATCCAAATCAGATTCTGGGTATCTGTAGCAGACCAAACACTATCCCCGGGGAATCTCTACTAGCTTTCTTCCCCAAAGTGATTTTGACCCAAACAGACTGTTTTAGCCATTCCATCACTTCTTTTTTTTTTAACAGTCTACTTCATCATTAATATCCAACGCTACTGTACCACCTTTGCCTTTATTCCTTTCTTTCCTCAACAGCACATAGCCTTCAATACCAATACTCCAGTCATAACTACTATTCCACCATGTTTCTGTTATCCCTATAATATCTGGTTTCACTTTCTGCATCAGTGGATCTGGTTCCTCCATTTTGTAACCCAGACTTCTTGCACTGATGTACAAACCTCTTAGTTGTTGCCACTTGGATTCACCCAAATTCCTCACCCAATTTGGGTACAGTCATTCTACTACCATTATCGCCTGACATGTTAGTGCCAATACTAATGAAGCTATCTTTTCTCTTGAAGTCCATTCTCCTACCCACTGCTGTTCCTTTCTCCATTGCTATATACTTTCTTTCTTGATTTTCCTCCCGCTCAGTGTTAGAATCAGGCATGTAGGTTACATGAGCATCTCTCCCGAGATTCTAGTTTAAAGCTCATTTAATCAGTTGTGCCAGTTTCCATTCCAGACATCTATTTCCTTCTGTATTCAGGTGGAGTCTATCCCATGAAAACAGTCCTCTGTCCATGAATGCCTCCCAGTGGTCGAACATTTCAAAGCCCCCCTTATAGCACCACTGCCTGAGTCATCTGTTGATCATCATCATCTTGTCTCACCTTTATTCTCCTCCTCTAGGGATCCCACTGAAAATCACCTGAGCCTCCATTTCCTTAAGTGTCTTCCCCAGCCTGGCACAGTCTTCTTTGATATGTTACAGTGAGAATCTATCTGTCATTGTCCTTTACATGGGAACAAATCAGATTCTTTCCTACTCCCATTAGGATCCTCTTCACTCTCTGATCTTCATCTGGTATCTCAGCTCCTGGCGGATGGCACACCCTTCTATTCTCCAGATCAGCTCTGGTGACAGACCTATCTGTTCTCCTTAGTAAGGAGTCACCAATCACATAGAACTGCTTTTTCCTGCTGATTAGTTGTGATTCTCTGGCCTTCTTTCTATTCTTGTCTTCTGTTCTCCCTTGCAGTCTTCTGTGAGGCATACTGAATCCTCCTGGGCATCTCCATTGGCTCTTCCCCTCTTCTTACAGGACTAGCTACTCTTCTATTCTTTCCCGCCCTCCCTCCTTCAGTTACAGCCTGCTGTGCCCCTTTTTCATTTTCCAACTTCAGTAAATCTGTTCCTGAGTTCCTTCACCAGCTTTTTTTTTCGTCTGCCTTGTAGTCAGCTGCTTCCACTGGTCACTTTCTTCACCTAGCAGTTTCCCCTCAGAGTTCTTCAGTCCAGCTTACTTCCGTGAATCTTGACTTTTCCTTTCAGCCCCCCTTGCCTTCTCTCCATCATCTGCTTGAATCCCCTTTGGAACTCTAACGGAGTTTCCAGCTGCATCTCCAAACCTCAGATCTTCCCTTCCCTCAGCTCTATCAGGTGGGCACTTCATTACAAACAAACCTTTTTTCAGGTACCCGTTACTGGATCATGTACATGTCGCAGTTTCCACATCCAGGCATCTTAATTCTCTCTTCCATTCTTTGGGTTACTACCATTGCTGCTTCTATCTGTCATAGCCTTCCTGCCTAAAGTCCTGTCAAGGGAAACAAAACAAACACCCAAACAGCAAAATAAAACCAGAGCACTACCACCCACCCCCAAATTCCCACTCAGACTCTCCTGTTTACAGCTCTGTTGGCTAGCTCCTGTTCTGCTGCTCCTTGGCTACTTCTTAGTCAACAGAGCCCAGATGAAATGCAAGGGATTTTCAGCTGTGTACAGAGAGCGTTTTTTTCTTACCCACCCTAGGTAGCTATTGAGCCCAGCTCCCTCTAGCACAGCTGCTTGACTTCAGTAGTAATCATGGGTAGCAGGGGTAGCACAGAGTCTAAAAGCAAGCCTGGCACCCCATGGTATCTTCTAGGTATTCCTTGGTCGACACTGGCCTCAGCTGGCTCCCCTGCAGCACTGTTTTGTTCGTGATGTAGTTTTCAGACTTGTACTTCTATCTTTGATCCATCCGCGAAATGTATCTGTCCCTTCTTCCTTTCCTTTCTGGGTATAGCTATCCTGGTCACCTGAAGTGATGACTAATGGCCCACTCAATTTGGTTTAAGTTGGGTATGCTCTTTTAGTCAGTCTCCAGAAACCTTATTTCTTCAAGATTCAACCCAGATTAATTTCTCTCATATTTTTTTGTTGTCCTTTTGTTTCTTTTTCTACTGTAGCGTTTACCTGAATTCACCTAATTTCAGTTTACTAGAAGGTTTGCCTGCTTCTAAGACTTAACATGTGATCTGCAGCACAGGCTTGGGGAACTTAGTTTCATTATTTTCTTGATTGCTTTTGGAAGCTGTTGGTGACGGGGGAGAATTCGTTACCCTGCTAGCAGAGAGAGCTCCTTTTTGCAGTCAGTTACTTGACCTGTAACATAACTCACAAAATACTCAATATTAAGCTCACTATAGTAAATACAGTTCATACTGGACAAATAAGAGACTGACCGTCGCAGAACTGCAATTAACCTTAGCCTTTGGACCTCCGACTCTGTATGTGTTTATGGTAGCTAGAGGAAGGGGTGAATTGATTTCCCTGACTACTCAACCTCAGCTTCACCTTATGTCCGGCTTTCTTTATTTCAGTAACAGGTCCTCCTTTGTTGAGAAGCAATCCACATGTAAACTGGTGGATTAGTTGCTTGAAACCCTGATCTTCTGCATATGAAATTTGAGAGCTGTAGTTCATGGATTATGGGAGAAATTGAGGACTCTTATAGTAGCATTTCTACATTGAATGAAGTAATGTAAAGAAAAATCAGTGAAAGATGTAGTTTATGTAATTCCTGGTCTAAGTGTCTTTTGTTACTGTTAACATAGTTTTGCAGGTACAGAGACTTCAAATTGAGATTTTTTTATCTCAAGGTTAGAATTGAAAAGAATTTAAAAATCTAGTTCTTCTAAACCTGTTTCCTCATTCTAGTTCTTGATGAAGCTGATAGAATCTTGGACATGGGCTTCACTGATACTATGAATGCGATTATAGAAAACCTTCCTAAGAAACGCCAGACATTGCTTTTTTCAGCGACACAAACCAAATCAGTGAAGGATCTTGCACGACTGAGTTTAAAAGATCCAGAATATGTTTGGGTTCATGAAAAAGCAAAATTCAGGTAAGTGGTGGTGGTTTGTCATGGTGTTTGTACTGGAGAAAGAAAGTGGTGATAGCTGCACTTTTCTCAGCTTCTTTCCCAGCAGCTCTGGGAAGTGGGATGTTGTCATATTTCCGTCTTAATCCCCTCCTGCTCCACTAAAACACTGGTTCTTGATGTTTTATTTTGAAAGTAAGCTGCTAAAGTGTATTACATTGCCAGTCATGGTTCACTTATAATTTTCACCAAGGTGCCTTTGAGCTGACTTTTTAGATATAACTAGATACAAAAGGGTTCATGTTGTCTTCAGTGGCATTTATATTCAGGAGAGTGGGGGGAAGCTGAGCAAACCCAAGTGGAGATAATACTATTTAATACAATAAAACCTTGCAGTTCTGTAGGCTGTTTTCTCTGAGGATTTCAAATGACTTTACAAACATAGATGTTTAATAGAGTGTTAAAAATTCAGAATTCCTGTTTCATGGGAAATTATGAAATTTCAGAATTTGGTTTTTGTTCTGAATTGGAATGAAAACAAATTTTCAAATTTTCCATGAAATGGAAATTCTAAAACAATTTGATTTAAAAAAAAATCAATCTTCATTTTTAAATATATTTTTTCATTTTTATATTATGTTTGCAGGAACATTAAGGGCGGCTGGTACTCAGTACAGATTGGAATATCTTGTTTTCTAGATTAGTCTCTCGTCTGTGTTATGAAACAGTTCGACAACTGGATCTAGGCAATAAGATAAGCACTCGCTATACAAATTAGAGGACCAGCTATTTTTCAATATCCTAGAAAAATGATTCCAGACTAAAACAAGGTTATTGAAAACTGCTGCTCTTAGAATTAGTACTGTGAGTGTTGCTTATTTTTGTGTTAATAATATTAGTGCCAAACTGTTATATTGGAACAAAAATGGGAGACTTTTATTTAGAAAATAAGATAAAATGTTTCAATCTCTATGTAGCAGCTGACCTTAATGTTTTTAAAAAAGAAAAAAAAAAGACTTGACTCTTTTGTCCTAATGACCTGTTTATAATAGTAGTGCATCCTGTGACGAGACTTGACATATGACATAAGCAGTATTACCACTGCCATCATGAAATAATGTAAAAATACAAATGAAATAACCTTTCAAATTAATTTTGAAACTAAAACTTTTTTTGTTCTGAAATGAAATTTTGAAAATTCCCCAGAAGAAAAACTTTTTTCGCAGCAAAATTAATAGAATGTTTTGAAAAAAATCTAGTTTAGTTGAAATGGCATTTTCCCATGGTAACTGTTCCAACATAAAATTCTGACCAGCTTGAATGATTAAATCTATCTGCTCCCATGTGATATAAAAATACTTGCCTACTTAACGAACAGATGGAGGGGAGAACAAAGCATATTGAAGTAATGACTATTTTAAGATCACACATGGATTCTGTTCTCCACTCTGCCAAAGTTCTGACTGAGCTCACTACTCCAATACTCTAACCCACTTCTCACTCCATTGTTTTGCATACCCTTGTGATAGTATTACCTAAAAAAATGGATCCTGAATAATTGGAAACGTTAGACACAATTTACATTGTTAATACCCTTTTTGCTTGGTGTAAAAGGATAAAAAGACCTAACTAAATATATAGCTTCCTTAGCTTGAGGGCTAGTGTAGCTATTAGTACACTCAATTGCATTTCCCTGTTGAGAAGGGAATGTCTTTATTGTAATGCTGCCTCAGGAGAGCTTTAGAAATATTTTGAGTAGATACAATTAGATGACAAGATGAAGCAAAAAAAAAAAGGAAAATATTTGTTTTGTTTTAGAATTATGACCTTGGCACATGGTATTTCATCAGTTAGAGAAAAACAATTTCCTGCAAGAGATTTACAAAATGGCAACTACTGTAGCATAACTTAGAGCACTACTAGCTGAATAAAAATCAGAGCATAGTATTGCAGTTTCGTCCTCACAAATGGCACCTTCAAGTTAGCTGAGGCGAGAGGTAGAGAGCATCAAAGCAGCATTTTAAAGTACGCCTCTACCCCGATATAATGCTGCCCAATATAACACTAATTCGGATATAACATGGTAAAGTAGCACTCCGGGGGGCGGGGCTGCGCGCTCTGGCTGATCAAAGCATGTTTGATATAACGTGGTTTCACCTATAACGCGGTAAGATTTTTTTGGCTCCCAATGACAGCGTTATATCAGGGTAGAGGTGATGTTAAGAACTGATCTTTCATGGGCTATTCTCTTTTGTTTAAAGAACTTGAAAGTAACTTAAGATGACAATTTAGACTTTTACAGAGAGACTCTGCATGTCAGGTAACTAGTGCAGTCAGTTAAAAATGCATTTTCTTGTACATTTAGACTCTGCTTTGACATTGCCTTAAGCACAAATGATTCTTTAATAGGACTTTAAAAAAAAAAAAACGGTTTGTATTTTAGGTCAAGATAGTTTGAATGTCACTATTTAGAGACAGGCATTTTTTTGGCTTAATAGTTAACTGAATCAAAAAGGTCACTTAAAAATTATAACACTATTAATAAGAAAATCAGAAGTCTCTTCAAAAAGCATGAACCTTTCATTGGCACTTCCAGGCATGCTTCTGAAAATAGGGAAGAAATTCTCAGCGTAATTAATATGGAGGCAGTGAAACTTTTTAAATTTAACTCCTTGCTGATGAAAACAGAGTGGCGGGTCTGTGGGAACTCTGTGTGTGGCTCTTCTGGTAAATGATATGAAAAGTATCTAACTTGACCTTTGTTTTTTAGTACCCCAGCGACTTTGGACCAGAATTATGTTGTTTGTGGGCTGCAGCAAAAAATAAACATGTTGTATTCCTTCCTGAGAAGTCACCTGAATAAGAAGAGCATTGTGTTTTATGCAAGTTGTAAAGAGGTACAGCTCATATTTATCTCTTCTAATAGATACTCTTTTTGGATATAATTGGGTATGAGGGAGTAAAACTAATGACTTTGAAATCTGCAAGAGAGACTTCAATGGTAAAATGAGAGTGCAAAAATTGACACGTGTTTTAAAAAATAAATGATGAAAGTTTTCAGTAAGAGCTGGTTGTATTTTTAACTGGTGTGGGACATTTTTGTACTTTGTTTGCATAGTGTGTAAATGAGTGACTTTTTAAAAGATGGAGATATGAATAATTGTGTGGTATCAAGGAAGAGAGGGCAGTTGAGAGTATGGAAAGACTTTCTTTATGGTCGTATGACTTGATCCTGCAAACACTTACTTCTGAAAGTAATTTTACTCTCGCGGGCAGTCCATTGACGTACTGGTGTTTAAGTGTTTGCACCATGATGCCATAGATATTTAATAATTTCTGACTGCTTAAATAGCAGCCTTACAGATTACCTTACTTGAAAGGCTTTATGGATGTATTTGTTTTTCAAATCTTTTAAATGGGTTGTAAAAATCCATTTCTACTATCTCACTAATACAGGAAGTTTGAATATCCATGTTGCCATATTGCTGACTTCAATGTGGAGAGAAGATGTAGATAAATTTTTTTTATAGAAATACTGTTTCTATTGTTGAGTAAGGGAGTGTGTATAGTTTCCTTAACTACTAGTTTAAAAAAAAATTCTTGGCACTTAAAAAATCACACTTTGGTGTGCACCATAATAAACAGGTAATAAATGTCTTCGTGAAAGAGTTCACTAGGTGGAAATATTAAAATTAGGCTGTGGTGGATTTACCCTGATTGCAATCCTGGTATCTGTGCATGTGCACTGAAGTGCCTGTGAGAGCGGCACTCCTGGTGAGATCTAGTTTAGCCCATATGCTTCTGACTCGCCGAGATGCAACACCATATCTCTTGCTCACCCCCCAGCACTCTGCAGTACCTGGCACACACTCACTAGGCATTGCTTCCTGTTCTGCAGAGTATGACACAATTAGCTTCCTATTTCAGTATTTGGGGGAAGGGGTGATAACCTCTCTCCACTCACATAATCAGGTCCCATCCCATCTCTGGGGTGGAGAAAAGCTATTTTGCTTTAAATACTAAGAATATGTTTACTTCTTAGTAGATAACTACCACCACCACAGTGAAATATCACGTTCGCTTCTTCTTTGACTTGTCGACCAACAGGTTCAGTATTTGTTCAGAGTGTTCTGTAGGCTCCGCCCTGGCATACCTATACTGGCTCTCCATGGCAAACAGCCACAGATGAAAAGAATGGAGGTCTACAACAACTTTGTTCGCAAGAAATCAGCAGTGCTTTTTGCTACAGATGTTGCAGCTCGAGGACTGGGTAGGTAACCTTCAGTGCAATAGTATATCCATAGAGTGGTGGTCCAAGCCTGTTCATACCTTAGCAGTGCATCCTATAAGAAACCAGGCTTTAAGAAGTGTTTTTAAAAACATGATAAGTTTACATTTTAGTTTGTTACCGCCTCATCTAAAAGCTAATCCTTTATATCCAAAAAGCAAAATAATTAAATACTTTCTCCTCAATGCAATCTTTAATGGGGCCTCACTTTAGTAATCTGTACTTAGTTTATTTCTATTTGTCTTTGCTCGAAACAGACATTTTACAATCTTGTAATTCTGTTTATTACTTATGTGTTGAATTGAAGGTGTGTGGCTCTCTAATCCATAGACTGTCCAGCTGTTCCAGCACTCAGTAACTTGTGTTCAGGAAATAGATAACAACAAGAATTTTTCAAAGGCTTTAAATACTTGATGCCGCTTGCATCCCATGGGTTAGTCTAAAAAGTAGATAAATGAGCAGCCAACCAGTAGCTGATGAGAAGAAGTTGGAGGGATTTTTGTAATGCCTGCCTCTGAATTGAAATGTGTCAATGTGGAAGAAAATCAACTCTCCTTTGTTGCTTCTAAAGGGAGAAAACCATAGCTGAGGCAAGAACAAGAAAATTCCTATTGCTGGAAGTAGTTTTGTGTAGGTCTTGTTTTTCTTTGTCTTCTTTTTGTTAGAAGGAAAGTGTATTAGCTCTTCCTTTGTTTTCTCATGGCGATTTTGTATCTTCCAATATATTTTTTTTCATACTTAATAACTTAAAAGTGATTAGGTGTAATTGATCAAAGTGCTTTCAAGAACTCACTTGCACTTATCTGGCATTGGTAGTTGGGTTCAAACATTTCAGCAGCAAAATTCACTGGCCCAAAATATCATCTTGTCTCCAATGGATTAGAAGAGGGAAATACTCTAAATTAGAAGGAGACAGAGCATATAGGACTCAATCTCTACTTTCCATACTGTTTGGTTCTCACGCTGAAGGAAATGTATTTGGCTGTGTCTGTTTAGAAACAGTTGTGTGGATAATTTTTGTATATCCTATGGCCATAGTCATAATCAAATAGTAAGTATTGATTCTACACAGTGCAACAGAGTTTTGCTGCTGTTAGCCTGGAATGCCCATTAAGTTTGAAACTTTTTGTTTCTTTAATTATGACTGCCTTTCAGCCTGGACTGTTCAGTCTTACCTAGCAACCTCCTCCTTGCTGTCATTGAAATAGATAATGATGTTTTAATACTTGGACAGATAGGGTAGTAGCAGCTGACGGCAGCTAATTTCAAGCTCTGATTGTGTAGTAAATTGATATTCTACTTAAAAGTGGGTCAAATCACTTACTTAATCATTTAATGCCATGTCATTTTATTATCTGTAAGACACAGAGCATCTGTCTGTCCTTGTCAGGTGTGAAATTATGTTCCATTCAATGCACTGTCATTACTTAGGAAACGAAGACACCATTAATTTAAGTTCACTTTGACAAAGGGGATAGCTGTTTATGCTATGCTGATACATGCAATTAATTTTCAATTCAGAGAGATTGCTGACAGGCAGTGTCTATAAATTGATCTGAATGATGGCTCTCTTGAAATAGTACTGCAAAATAAAATATTGCAACGTGTTAAAACTTCAGTCTCTTTCTCCACAGATTTCCCTGCAGTGAACTGGGTCATTCAGTTTGATTGCCCAGAGGATGCAAATACATACATTCATAGAGTGGGAAGAACAGCCAGGTGCGTGTTTAATTATGATTTGCATTTGGGTGTTTGCAACTTGATAGCTGTGTGTGTGTTAATAATAGGAAGAGAACTAATAACCTGATCAGCTAGGTACAGGTCAGAAGGGACTAAAAGCCATTACCACCTGAAGGCTGTTTGGCAGCTTATGTGAAGTGAGTTTATCAATTCTTCATCGATATAAAAAAAAAAGTTATAAAAGTTAGCACGAATACGCATAGTTAAATAGTTAAGAGACTGAATTGTCCTCTTGTCCTTAGAAGTGGTCCTGCCAGGCAGAGTGGAAGCTCATTTGTGCTGTACCAGTTCTATAGATAAATAAGACTTTAATGTTTAGTGCTGGTAATCCATTTTCTTCCAATGGCATAACATTCATTTGAAAAGGATGATGCAGTGTTTCTTGTTTTTATTTGGAAAATTCTGATATCATTAAGTAGGTTGTTTTCTACAAATCTTTAATTTTTCAACATTTAATATAATCATACTCTTAGAGATAGGAACAACTTACATTAATTATTTGCTCCATAAAGCAATTTCTTGAAAGAATCACGTGAGTTAATACCTACTTGTGTGAAAACTCAGAAGATAAAAGCTTCAGAAATATATAGACTCCAGAGGGGACATTACATCTCAGATGATAACTAGCGCTGAAGATGTCATAGCATTTTTTATCAAAAATCATAGACCAGTCATGCTTAATTTAGTGAAGACATGGGTTTGATTTTTAATCTTAAAAAAATAATAAGAATGCCTGACAAACAAGGAGGAAGGGCCCTGACTGAGGTGGTGGTGGTGGGGATGGAGAACAAGCCTGCCCGACACTCACCCTGCAGCGCAGCTCCTGCAGCTCCTATCCTGCCTGGCTTCCCTTTCTGGGTGCTGTAACCTGGTGCATGGGGTTGCAGCAATGCACAGGCTTGTCCTAACAGCCCCTCCATCATGATGGAGAGCGGGGAGCCAGGCCTAGCTCCGCAAGGCAGGAGCCGTTACTGAAAGGTAAGTTTATTAAAATCGCAGATACAAAGACACATCTCGGACAAATGGTAAAATCACTGTATCTGTGATATTTTTTTCCCAACTATGAAAAACCTAAAGACTATCTTACTAGTTTGCATCTTTTTTCCCCTTCTAGAAGGAGTGATGGGTTTTTAATACTTTTGGAAATACTGGTTGTGAACTGAACCATTTGCATTTTTTGAAAATCTATTAAATGTTACTTAAATTTAGACATGCCTTTGCTACTGTTGTCTCTGAGTGTGCATAAATTTGGAACTCAGTGCTGAAAAAGCTTGTATTTGCAGGTTGGATCTGGTTGTTGTTGGGTCTCTGCATGGGAATAAAATATAAGCATAGCTGTAACCCAGTTCTTCCTCTCCTTGAACTTGAGCCTGCTATGGTGTCATTATCCTGTGTTTGTGGCATCACAGTATTGTCATGGAAAAGAAAATGTAGTAAATTCAGCATTATTATGTAACTGCAGCTTCTAGCAGGACTCCTGAGAGTTTTCTCAGTATTAAGTGACTTGCCTGAAACATGTCAGGCTTTGTGTGCCCGATTTTTCCCCACTTGTAAAATGGGATGACATGTCTCTCCCAGGTGCTATTGGGAATGCTTCTAAAGCACTCTGGAGACTAAAACAGCTGTACAAGTTTAAATGTTATTAACATGACTATTAAAAAGGGTGAAGGAAATGGGATTTAATTCTGATACTGCTGAGAACTTTCCAGTGTACAAAGGGTGCCTTTTCAGAGATCCTCTTTTAAATGAGACTTTTTCTGTGGTAGTGGTAGTGTGAATAGAGCTTGGCTGAATATTGGGGATAGAGGGCCTGTTTCTTTGTTGAGAGGCTGTTCCTTCTGCTATACAAACTGACTACCCCTTTACTTCAGCATACCTTTGTTGGGCTCTCCTTTTGGATAAATTTTTCCATTGCCTGTATTTAAGGCTTTGCTGAGGTTTCAAAGGAAGGATGATAAGAGCCAGTCTTCAGATATTTTTGCTGGCAGAGTGATGATTTGAAGAGAGCAGTTTCCTTCTGTAGGAAAACCTTTACAGGCAGTGATGTAGCTAGGACCGGAAAACTGGGTGGGTGGGCGGGCAATGACTAGGGGTTGGAGTGGGGGGGGCCTGCCTCTCCCCACCATCTCCAGCCAGCCTTTACTGCTCAGCAGGCACCTGAAGGTGAGGCTGCCTGAGGCACACAGGGACAACTCACCCACTCCCAGGTGGGAGGTGTGCCTTGTGTGGGTGGGGCTAGAGACCAGGGCAGCAGCATATGGTGCACAGGAGAGGGATGCTGATGTACGCTGACCCAGTGTTGAGAATCCCAGCCTGTGGATTTGGGGGACTGCAGCATCCAGTGGGCCTGTATGCTCAGTGAGTGGGCTGCAGCCCACTCAGGCCCACCCGTGGCTACAGCCCTGTTTACAGGTGCTTGCTGACTCCTAATCTAATTCACAGATTAACGGTAAAGCTGCCCTGCGTTAGGTTTTCATTGTGGGGGAGTCTGCCAAGTTATTCTTCGAGTGCATGTTGATTCCAAGTAGGTGTGCGCTATATGCACAGTCACTGGAAGGCTTTTTCACTCGCGGTACCCGTCGGGTCAGCTTTGGAGCCCCTGGAACTGCACCTTCATGGTGGTGTATATAGGACCCTGCCAACCCGCCACCTCTTCAGTTCCTTTTTAGTGCCAGTGATGGTTGTTGGAACTGTCTCTCTCTTCCCTCCGAAAGTGTTTCCCCTACTGATTAGACTTTCTGTTAACCCAGGGGCGGGCAAACTTTTTGGCCTGAGGGCCACATCGGGTTTCCGAAATTGTATGGAGGGCTGGTTAGAGGAGGCTGTACCTACCCAAACAGCCAGGCGTGGCCTGGTCTCTGCCCCCCCACCCCCAAACTTGCTGCCCCATCCAACCCCTCCTCTCCTTCCTGACTGCCCCCTGGGACCCCTGACCCCATTCAACACCGCTGTTCTCCTCCCTCTGATTGCCCCAACCCCTATCCACACCCCGACCACCACCCTGAACTCCCCTGCCCTCTATCCAACACCCCCCCCCCCGCCCTCTTACTGCGCTGCCTGGAGCACTGGTGGCTGGCAGCACTACTGCTGTGCTGCCCAGAGCACCAGGACAGGCAGCTGTGCCGCCTGGCTGGAGCCGCCACACCACCACACAGCACAGAGCACTGGGTCAGGGCGCGGCTCTGCACTGCCCAGCAAGAGCTTGCAGCCCTGCTGGCCAGAGAATTGTGCCAGTGGTGCAGTGCGCTGAGGCTGCAGGAGAGGGGCACCGGGGGGCTAACCTCCCAGGCCAGGAGCTCAGGGGCCAGGCACGAGAGTCCTGCGGGCTGGATGTGGCCCCTGGGCAGTAGTTTGCCCAACTCTGTGTTAACCTGTAAATAATTAGTGTTGGTTTTCAGTAGTTAGTTAGATAGACGGGGGGGTTCCCCCCAACCCCAGTTCCCTCCCCTCTTGGAGGCATGGGGCCACCCCCACGACTCCTGCCTAAAGTGTCTGGGGGAGGCGCATCAAACAGATGACTGCAAGATCTGCAAAGGATTCCGCCCGAGAACAAAGAAAGGAAGAGACTTCAGGCTCAAACAGCTTCTTATGGAGGCAGCCCTCCATCTCCAGCTGGCTCCGGGCAAGCAAGACTCAGCACCAAGCACCTCCATGTGGAGTGCTTTGGCCTCTGTTAGAGAAGCTACGACAGCGAGGAAGTACTCTAGGCATAGAGACCCTTAGCATGGTCACTCTCTAGCACCGAAGCCTGCAGTGGCCACACAGCACCGCTTGCACTCACCGTTGCCGCTTAAGCAGCACAAGAAGACAATTAGAAGGCGCTCACTCATGATGAGAGCTTGGCTTCGCTGTGGGCTCCGTGCTCAGGGTCCCAGTCATTGGACTTGGGTGCAGAGTCCTAGTACTCCAGGCACAGTCAGAGCGGCATCGCAATAGGCAGGAGGCGGGGATGATGCAGTGGCCTTTTTGAACCCCATGGGCATACCACCAGGCTCAGGGCACTTACTCCAGGAGCTCCCAGTCCGTAATCTCAGAAGGATGCGCCCCTTTATCACCCAGGACCGTCCCCCACTTCAAGGTTTCAGACCATGGTGCAGAGCCCCATGTGGGTCCCTACTCCATCACTCTCTCTGAGGCTGCTACTGGCGCCGAGCAGCACGACACTGAGCAGGATGCTTCCAGGGAGATGGAGGTACAGGAGAGCCTGGTACTGTCTTGGGCGACATCGTCATCCTCGCTGGATGAGGTGGTGGTGGGGTCTTCATCCTCTGGGCTGCCCCCCATTGATGATAAAGCGCCCCAGGAGCTGTTGCACAGAGTGGCTTATAACATGGGGCTACAGGCCGAGGAGTGTGGCATTACCACTCCTTTAAACTATTCAAGCCACTACAAAGGCCTTGTGGCAGACTCCTGCCTCCATTCCCCCTATAGCTAAGAGGGGAGAGAGAAAATATTTTGTCCCCTCTTGAATACTTGTTCACTCATCCACAGCTGGGTTGGTGGTCGTAGCGGCAGTGAATGAGAGAGACAGGGGCAGCAGGGCCCAGCTCCAAAACCTAAACACTCAAAGAAGTTGGACCTCTTTGGCAGGAAGGTGTACTCCACTGGGGAGCTCCAGCTTCGTATTGTTAACTAGCAAGCAATCCTCAGCAGATAAAATTTTAATTCATGGGGACTCCATGATGAAATTTAAGGAGATGATCCTGTCAGACTCTAGAGCGGAATTTGTAGCCATTGTCGAGGAGGGCAAGGCAGTGGTGTTGACTTATTTACAGGCCTCACTGGACGTGGCAGACTTGGCCACGCGAACCATGTCCTACGCCATAGCCTTGAGGAGGAGCTCATGGCTCCAGGTGTCAGGCCTTCCCCCAGAGGTCCAACAAACAGTTCATGATTTGCCCTTTGACAGCAAGTCATGAAGTTGTTTTTGGAGCAGACAAATTCCAAGCTCCATAGCCTAAAGGATTTGCAGGCAACTTGAAAACTGCACACCCTTGCCACCCAGTGGAAACATTTTAAGCCCCAAACCCCTCTGTCTTTCTACCCTCCCTAGCCTAGGCAGGACTTCTCCAGGAAGCGAAGCAGGAATGGTAGATGTAAGCTTCTTCATACACCACCCAATTAGGGCCAGGGGTCAGCCAGGCAGTCCTCAAGCTCTAAGCAAGCCTTTTTAAGGCATGCCCGGGGACAATGCACCAGTCCACTCACTGGATCCGTCACTCTGTTTTCTAAAGTTTGTCCCACATCTATTGTACTTGTACCCAGATAATCTACGATCTCTAGGTCCTTAGCACTGTAGAAGTGCGATATTCTCTCCAATTCTGCTCCTTATGCGGAGATTCAATTGCTCCTCACCACGGGAGCAGTGGAGGAGGTTCCTCAGGAGCTAGGGGGCAAGGGATTCTACTCCCGATATTTACTAATCCCCAAAGCCAAAGGGATCTCAGACCCATCCTCGACCTGCGAGGCTTCAACAGATTCTTGAAGAAGCTGAGGTTCCGCGTGGTCTCTTTGGCTGCCATCATCCCATTCCTGGATCCGGGAGACTGATACGCCGCCCTCGACACAAAATGTGCGTTCTTCCACATATCTAGAATTCCAGCCCACAGACGCTTTCTCAGGTTCATAGTGAACCACAACCATTACGAGTTTATGGTCCTCCCTTTTAGCTTGTCAGCACCCTCTCGAGTTTTTACCAGGTGCATGGCAATCGTAGTTTCCTTCCTGAGAAGAAGGCAGGTACAAGTCTTCCCGTACCTTGATGACTGATTGGTCAGGGGCCACTCCAAGGCCAAGCGGAGAAACATTTCAGTATGATAAGATCCACCTTTGACAAGCTGGGTCTCCTCCTGCCTTTTGTAATTGTTGTTTTTCGAGATGTGTTGCGCATGTCCGTTCAAAGACCCGCCCGCCTTCCCCTTTGTCGGAGTTTCCACACAAAGGAACTGAAGAGACAGTGGGTTGTCAGGGACCTATATAAAAGGCTAAGTTTTTGTCATGGTTACTTTTAGTAAAAGTCACGGACAGGTCATGGGCAATAAACAAAAATCCATGGAAGCTGTGACCTGACTGACTTTTTGCTGCTGTGGCTCCATGGTTTCCACTGCCACCATGGTGGCTGGGAGCTGTGGAATTTCCCACTTCGCTGATGGCAGCTGGAAGCTGCAGGGTGACCATATTTCCCAGAGAGAAAATTGGACACTCCCAGCTGTTTGCCAAAGGTATCCACCTCCTCCCGTGTGAGGCTGTCACCCATCGATGGAACCCTGAGGAGAGCCCTCTCAGTAGTCTGTCATCTGTTGCTGGAACCTTGCAGAGGGCCCCCTGTTGCCTGTCGCTGCTGTTGCCGAAACCCTGCCAGGGCCCTGCTGGCTGCCAGCTCCAGTCCCGCAGCCCCTTGGGCTGAAGCTGAGAATGTCAGAGTTTTCTGGAAGTCAAGGATTCCGTGACTTCCATGACCTCTGTGACATAAACATAACCTTACCTATATACGCCCCCATGAAGGCATGACTCCAGGGGGCTCCATAGCTGACCTGATGGGTACTTCTAGGGGAAAAATCTTCTAACTGTGCATGCGGCGCATGCATACCTACTTGGAATGGACATGAACAACACATCTCAAAGAACAACAGTTACGAGAAGGGAGGTAATCTTTTTTTCTCATGGCTCCTATAAAAGATATGTTTACTGAGCCAGAAACAACAGCCTAGAGAAATATACATATTGGGAATAAGGTGGGGAAAAAAATGTAGAAAATAAATTGTGGACATGCTTTAACTTCAGATACACGCTGTGCAATTTGAATTCAAATAAGACTGATTTGTAAAAACACTTTTAACCAACTCTAACTGAGTAGCAGACTTTGGCTGTATTCGGAGGATGGTGTTAATGTGTGAGAAGCCTACGTTGTCTCTAGAAACTTAAAAATTAAACTGCAGTTTAATAGTAATCATTAATGAGATTAGAGATCATTAGAAAGTTTCATGGGCCATGAGAGTACATAATTGCAAGGAATGAAAGCTAAATTAAATATCTCAGCTAATTAGGAACCTGTGTGTCAGCTGTAATTAAAACTGTCAGGGTACTTTTTACTTTTGAAATCCAAATTATTTTGTTATAAAAAAATAAATATATTTAAGTCAAGAAGAAAAAACTTGCAGAATCTTTGAGCCATAGTAAAATAAAACCACTTTCCACAACTAAAAAAAAATCAGGAGATATGAAAGAATGCTTTTACTTTATAGTGAGATTGGTATATCTGTTTTTTTCCTGTCTGATTAACTTGAAAGTTTTATTATTTCAGTGGATGGGGTGCGCCTCTTTGTGTCTAATGTTACTAGAAGATGTTTTGGCTCGTTGCATTTTGTAGATATGCCTTTAAAGTCTGGACAAATCAATAAGTGATTTTTAAAATGAAAAATACTGTGAAAATATCCTTTATAATATGACAAAAGGCTTTTCATGAGAAATATATGGATTTTATGATCTGAAGAGTCCTGTGTTTCCTGTGGGTTTTAGTGCAAACGGTCTAAGAAAATACTGTGTGAAATATTTGTGGAAGCATTCTTCATGAAATGTAACCCCTCTGGCTGTTAATTTCTTTTGATGTATGCCATGTATGTCCATGGAACCTAGATTTGATTTGAGAAAATCTTTTGATCACCTTTATGAAACAAAATGCAATGCCACTAGGGGACAGCAGAAGCTAATTTTCATTTTTGAAGTTTTACTGTATGCGTTTTTCTTTCAAAAACTGTAATTTTACACATTGTGTGGCATGTAGAGGACATGTGAGTATAAAAAATCCCATACAAAGGTTACTTAACTGATAAGTAGGATGGTAAGAAAAGGACTGTTTTACAGGAACTTTGATTTCATTTTCAAAAATAGTGGGGAAAAAAGACTGCTTTATGTGTTCCAGTTTATTCAGTGCATGGACACATTTCTGTGTTTAGTGCTTAGCACACTATTTCTACTAGCTGAGTTTAAATAAATTCACTTCTCCCCTACCTCCTTTACCAAAAAAGCCTGTAAAACCCTCACCTAAGTCTGGCTTTTCTGCACCAAGAGTTGTTTTTAAGGCATTAAATGTGAAATGGAGGACAGAGTAGAATAACTCATTCTGTAGGGATTCTAATAGTTGCAAGAGTAAGTCTGGAGCCTCGTGAGGCATGTGCACATAATGTAAAATACTTATATGAGACCTGATCCCGTGCCCCATGAAGTCATTGGGAGTCTTTCTGTTGGCCTCATGGGTTTTGGATACATCTCGGAGAGATTTGGTGTTGATGTCGATGGCTCTGGAAAAAGCCAACACGTCCTCTTTGTGGATATATTTGTGTGTACTGTATATCAAACTAACCTAACTATATATATTCTGCCTTGGTTTTGTTCACTCTCACTTGTATCCTGAAAATGTATCTTACATTAAAAATCATCCAAAATCTCCACTGTCCATTCTCTATTGGACAATATGATAATGGTAATCAATTTAGTCCCATTAATTAAAAAGTTTGGAGCTGCTGGATATACTTCACAGCATAATTGTTTTTAGGAAAAAATGATTGGATAATAGTTTCAGGCAGTCAGGAAATATATCCCTCTGGATAATGGTCACTGGGAAGCTGTGTAGTTAAGCCCCTCCTTGTTGTAACATTTTCTGCCCAAGTAAGTGTGACTAAACACTTAAGGTTTGGATAACTCAGGAAAGTGGTGTGTTTTTTTTGTTCCTCCCCCCCCCCCAATGTGAAAAATAATGTTGCCTTCAATCCAGAGATGGGATGTGTTTCTTGGGAATCTGAATAACCTTCATAGTCAAATTGTCAAGCTGGCAGCTCCTTGCATAATTAACTATTTATTAGGTTAAATCCTGTTTGAAGTACTTTTATTGATCTACTGTCGTGTTTAGTTCATATTACATTGCAGTCTTCGATTCATTGTCCTAACTTAAAAAAAAAACAAAACAGTTGCCAGCGAGGGTCACAAGAAATGCCCCTCCCCACTGCATATTTCACTCACAATTCATATTATTTAAATCTCTTTACAATTACATACTGAAGCCTAGCTACAGTTCTGACTTTGTCCTGCAGTTGCATCAACTTGGACTATGTTTTCCATTAGAATATTTTTCTAATGATGTTCTAACACACTAAAATATAAACTTGGCTATGGTCATAATTACCCACTGACACAATGCCACCCTGGAAAACTATAATAAAGAATAAATAAGCATATGCTTCAGTACAGTAGAATGGACACAACTGCTTTGGGAAATAGATTGCTTACTAACTAGGCTGGAGGACCCAGTGACCTTTATATTCAATTTATTGATAAGGTTGGTGTAAGCTGTAGCATACTCTTGCCCATTTTTTTTTTCCTCACTGAAGTGTGCCTGTTCATAAGAAAGAAGACTTTACTGTATAACTAGGTGAAGGGGGGATTATGATCTAGTGGCAGAAGTGGAAACCTGTTTGGATGATTCTTATAACAGAGATGTTGATATACAAAAGTACTTCTATACCTGGAAGAGAGGGAAGAGGATGTGATATGGTCTTAAAAAAAAATAAAAAATACATGTCCTCTGCCAGAAAGTTACAGCTTGATAAGTGTTTGCCAATAAAATCCTTCGGTTAATGATACAAGAACCAAACAACAAAGGAGAAGAGATCGTGAGCATCATGTGGAGACTATCAAGATTGGACTAGAGTTGGAACAAAAAATGTGTGGACTATATCTTGATGTGCAGGGTGTATAGACCCATTGGAAAAGCCCCCTCATCCTCTGAGTGCTGGCAGCTGCATGACAACAATTATCTATTTAGTTTAGGTAAGCAGCGGACACCACCAATTTGGTTGACTTAATATACCTTCTCTACAGAAACACATTTTGCATCATTTGAAAGCTTATTATGTCTGGATTAAGATGAGGTATGATGTCAATCATAGAAACAAGGGTAAGCAATGACACCATCAACAAGTTAAAATGCCCACTTAGTTTAATGACTGTGTATATTTCAAGACATAAAATTGGATTTCTTTATGCCCTTAAAGTATCACAATGATAATATAAAGGGTAAAACAAAATTTAATAATAAATTTGTACAGAGGGTATTGAATTGTAGTAACTCTGGTGACACTTCTAGTCAACATCATTATCATCATCATGTTCAACATGATCTCTGAGTGCATAGGTTACCACAGTTTTCATTGTATTGGCAGTTCTGTGCAGGGAGGATTGTTCTGACTACAGATGCAGTTAGCTGTGAGTGAACCCTACCGGTGCAAGCACAGAGAAGGTCTTGTGCAAGTTCAGATGCCATTGGGCCTTTGAAGAATATGGGAAGTAGTTGATCATTCACATTTTTCCGTCCATGTTGCAGTGCTGATCAGATAACTGGTCTACCTATGTGTGAAGACATGCAAATCTTTGTTTGCCAAGATGCTATTTTGACATGCTCTTGGGAGTTTGCCCTGTGACTTGTCCTTTTTGATGGCTAGATTGAGGCACAAGCAATTCAGGTCTCTGCGGGTCTCCTTTTCTTTCTTGCTGTGATCATACAGCACTGCTACCAACTTTCTTACTGCAGAAATTGTGGTTTATCCAGTACTCTGTCCCAATTTGGCAAGATCTCTGAAGCAGCATACTCCCTTTGGTTTGATAATGTTAAATAGATGTTTTTTCTCCATACCAAATAGGGATCTCACAGAGTAACAAGGAGCTGCAGTGCTGTTCTGCTGACACAGTGCTTCTTACTACTGGGCCTTCTTCAGGTGCAGGGATAATCAAAGGCTGGAGTGGCCTGTACGATGTCATGATTTTCTCTACCCAAAGTGATCAGTCCCAGAGTTTGTCTACCTTCCCTCTGATGGCTTGTTGACCTGAATGGTGAGGTTTCCTAGGAAGATTGATACATTTTATCATCTCCACTGCTAATGTAAAAACAGACAAGGATCTTATTCTTCTTGCAAGCAATTGCAGTAACATTCCCATTTTGGTACTTGGCTATTGCTCAGACAACTTGTCTTTTAAAATCTAAATCTTGATAGAGTGAAGTTTTATTTTAAAGCTCATCAAGGGCCGTTCTACACTACGAGGGGAAATCGATCTTAGATACGCAACTTCAGCTATGTGAATATCGTAGCTGAAGTCGAATATCTAAGATCGGATTACTCACTCGTCCTCACCACGCGGGATCCAATGTCCGCAGCGCCACATGTCGATTCTGCAACTCCGTTGGGGTTGGAGGAGTTCCGGAATCGATATA
The DNA here is from genome assembly GCF_007399415.2 of Gopherus evgoodei. NCBI lineage: Eukaryota > Metazoa > Chordata > Testudines > Testudinidae > Gopherus > Gopherus evgoodei. Next base: position 33,729,579 of record NC_044322.1, read on the forward strand.
AGTGCGCTCGGGGATCGATATATCGCATCTAGATGAGACACGATATATCGATCTCCGAGCAATCGATTTTTAACCCACCACTACGGCGGGTAGTCTAGATGTAGCCCAAGATAGGACCCATTTACGTTTTTTTATACAAGGTCTGTATACCCACACTAGATACCTTTTACAATTCTGTTCCCTTTTCTGTGCTTTATTGCTACAAGTTGATGTCCTCATCACCACAGAATGTTGATACTTGTGATAATAGCCACCAAAAATCAGTGAGCTTCCCCTTCTATTTTTATCTGTTTTAACTGCTAATCGTATTTCATCAACATGGTTAAAACACAGACTCAGAGGCTTTAAGGCCAGAAGGGACCATCATGATCAAGTGACCGCCTGCCCATCGTAGGCAACAGAACCTCACCGACCCACTCCACTATCCACTGTAATAGACTTCTGACCTCTGGATGAGTTACTGAAGTCCTCACATCATGATTTAAAAACTTCCAGTTATAGAAAATCCACTATTTACACTAGTTTAAACCTAGGAGTGTCCTTAGCTGCAGAGGAAAACTAGAATTCTTTTATAAACTATGTAACTGAACCATGCTACAGTGATGGGCTGAGCAGGGCTGTAGAATGGTTTCAAAATATGGCTAGAATACAGCTAGATGATTAAGTCATGATTCTATGCTTCAGCTGGCAATAGTGGTAGTTGTAGCGATAGGTGAGCCTTAAGAATAGGAAGTGGTAGTGTACGGCTTCGGGCAGTAAGAGAGATATAAAACTTTTACCTCTAGTTACTGGTACAACTCTAGCTCAGGCTGGTATTGATCATGGTTTTACTATCTGGTGACAGGAGTTTGATCTCAGTCCAGTTCTCAGTAAACAGGGGTTCCTATCACAGACAGTGGCTCTACATTTGGCACTAACTGCCATCCCTTGATGGTCATAGCAGAAAAGTTAAAGACTTAGTGTACCATGGGCAATAATTATCCTCTCTCACTCAGAGGTGTGGTTCCTCAGGCTCATGGTGTAGGAAAATAGAACTGCTTCTCGACAAGCTTCTTTTGGTGCATAGAGGACATCCTCTTTCATGAGCACCAAACACTCGCTCACTCACTCTCTCAATCAAAAATAAAACAAAAAAACAGTAGCCAATATGAGACCTTCCTGACTCAGCCATTCCCTTCTGCCCCCTGTTCAGAGGCAGCTTCTTTCTGCATCATGTTTCCAGTAATCATAGAACAGTACAGAATTAGTGAAGTTCTCTGTTACCTTGCTGCTCTGGCTGTTAGTTTTGAGACTTGGTTGATGACGAGTAGGTATTCAGACACGCAGACTCATCTCATCCAGAATGAGTAACTAAGACAAATGTATACAAAAGTTACATAGATCTGGTTTTTGAAGACTTGCTGCAGCCAGAAGCAATTCATTTTTTTAAAATAAAGGTTAATAGTATCTTGTTGTGTACAAAGCAACAATCATAAAATCACAAAACTAAAGTGAGACCTACCCTGGGCTATGCAGATGATGCATGTGTTTACATCACTTTTTGAAATTATTTACCAGTTGGTACACAGATCAAGTAAATTTGATTTTATTTATTAAGAATGCCCTAGGTTTTAGTTGAAAATTCTATGTACAAAGCAGCTGTGTTGCTGAACAAATACCTCCATTGGTAAAGCACTAATATTTGGTCTGGTGATCCAAAACAACTGTTTGGCTTTGGTAAGGGTGTACAGACTGGAAGTAGCAGACTACATAAATATATGGAGATATACCTATCTCATAGAACTGGAAGGGACCCTGAAAGGTCATTGAGTCCAGCCCCCTGCCTTTGCTAGCAGGACCAAGTACTGATTTTTGCCCTAGCTCCCTAAGTGACCCCCTCAAGGACTGAACTCACAACCCTGGGTTTAGCAGGCCAATACTCAAACCACTGAGCTATCCCTCCCCCCCTTTCAGAAGAGGATGCTGTTTCTTTTCTTTAGAGAAGTACTAGTGATGACCTGGGGGAGGCTTTTTAAAAATTGGGGTTGACTTTTTTTTACTGCTTCATGATGTATTTTTATTTTCTTATTTATCTACCTTAATGTCAGAAATGCTTTCCTCTGGCTTTGCTGGAGAACTTCAGAAGGATAGATATTGGGATTGTTTGTACCAGTAGCTGAAGATCTACAGATAAGGTCTCCTTCCACTCCCCCCAAGTGTTGATTAAGTGTTGGAGTTAAATAGGCATTAATGGGAAAACAGAGTTTTAAACACTGATCAAATACCCGTTCTTTTCTCAATTGGGACAATTTTTAATCTCTTGAGAGGTCATTTCAGCAGTTAGCTATTTTCCAGTGTCTTCTAAGGTCTAGAATACACAAATTTCTAGCATAAAAAACAAGCATAAAAAACTTTTCCTGAAGGAGAAACTTTCAGGCCACCTTTATACATCATAAAAAACCAAAAAAAGCACAAGCTTTATTTTTGAATTTGCAGGGGACCTCTTAAGCCTAGTGATTGGTGCAGACCAGTAGTCTTCCATTAACATGTTTGTTGTTGTTTGAGGAGAAAATAGCTAATCTCTTCTTGAGAAGCAAGTCTATATTTGTCTAAATAAAGCTCCTTTACTGTTGGCTTGTCTTCTCAGCAACTAAACCACCATGAAAAATCTAAACAGATGCAAAATCTTCCAGATGGTGTTTCAAATCATTTATTTTTCAGTTTACCCAAACCTTTGACTCTTGTTTTCATGTTTTTGCAATGAGGAGGCACAGCAGCAGTGCCTGCCTGTCTGTTTTTCAGTTATTTCACAGTTTTTGGGCTAGTTTAATGCCAGCCTGCAATATAAGACAGTCCATCCAGGCTTTTCAAAGGCCAATAGAAATATTTTGTGTGTACTTAAACTTAAATAGGTGTAACGAAGCAGGGGAATTGCTTAAGTGAATGATTAGAACCTAGCAATAGTCATCAGATCTCTTTCAATCCCTTTGAATGTCTCAAGTCCCCCATGCTAAGAAGTATTTTTAATATTGCTTTTCTTCCTGGTAATAGGAAATAAACAAAACACAAACAAACAAAAAGGAAATTTCACTTGAAGACCTTCATATTCTTTGCCTAACTTAATGTGATTCTTTTCTTAGCTTTTAATACTATTCTCCTGCATGAAGGCTCTATAAGATTTAATTTAAACTTTGAAATAATCATAATGTATGGAGACCAAGTTTTAACACTTGATTTTAATAAAATTTCCACAGAGTGTGCTTTTCATCTTCTGTATATTTCTAGTTTCTGGAAAGGCAACTTATTCACTATACAGCATGTTTGGCGCTGCTGTTATTTGTAGCTTAAACATTATTATACACAAAAAAAACTGCATTAAAACGTTACTTTTGCAAAGTCAAGAACTCAAAAGTTAGGAAATACCAGAATTAAGGTAGTTACTGCAACTTCCTTATATCTTTGTCCCCTAGATTAAAGAGCCATCTACAATCAGAAATCTCTTCCCCATATAGGTACTTGTAGACTGTGATCAACTCCCCTTTTAACCTTCTCTTGGATAAATTTACTAGATTGTAGTCTCTCACTATAAAACACATTTTCCCGATATGAAATAATTCATATAGCTCTTTTTCTGTGTCCTTTCCAATTTTTGTTATACATATTTTGAAGTCAGGATGGGGGAACTGGACACAGTTTTCTAGTAATGTTCTCACCAGTGCTGCTCCTACTTGATTATACAGCCAAGGAGCATGTTCTCCCTCTTAGCTAGAACGTTGCATTGGGAGTGCATGTTCAGTTGTTGGATAAATAGCTGATCTTGAGCCATGACTTTGAAATTAACCATGTCCTTTTCAGAATCCATACAGCCTGTTATCTTGTAAGAGTGACCTACATTCTTTGTTCATAGATGTATGACCTTGTATTTGGCTGTTAAAATGCTTGTTGTTCAAATGGTCCCACTTTACCAAGCAATTTTGGTGGGTCTGTATAAATGACCTGCCCCCATCATTTTGCCATCCGCAACCTTTACCAGAAATGATTTTTCATTTTTCTTCCAGATCATTGATACAGATATTGAATAAGTCTTGAGCCAAGAACAAATTCCAGAACCCCTCTAGAAATGCCAACCGTTGGGTGTTCCTAATTTGCAAACTGTTTTGAGATCTATCAGTTAACAAATTTTGATTAATTTGATATGGCCTGCATTGATTTTGCATAGTGCTAATTTTGTTATCTGAAAGCAAATTGGGATGAAGTCAGATGCGTTGCAGAAATCTAAATATATTACTCCAACAGTTACTTTTGTCAAATCTAACTTGTAATCACAACAAAAAAGGATATCAAGCTTGTCTGACAAGATCAGTTTTCCATAAGCATGTTGGTTGGCATTAATTATGCTACTATCCTTTAAGTCCCAAGTTGATCTTTCTGTGATTTTTGTCTGGGATCAGTGTGAGACTAACTAGCCTATAGTTTCCTGGGACATCTTGTTTGCTATTCCTTCTACTCCAGTGGCCTCCTCCCCTACCTCAGCTGCCAGTCCCTTTCCACCACCTTCTGTTCCTCGCCCTTCTGCATTCCAGTCTGGCTGGTTCTACCTCCTCCTGCTTGGGTGCATTCAAAGCACCAGAATGTCTCCCAGTTCAGTTCCTGTACCCAATGCTGCAGCATCCTGTGGCTGCTTGGAGTATTTGCATGGAAAGTCCTTAGCCCCTACAGTTCTTGGCTGGATTATATGCACTACAGGTTGAATCTTCTGATAACTTAGCTGCCAAACTCTAAATCTCTACTGAGCATGTGCAAACACATTTCCAGAGGGTCTAAATTTGGATGAATTTTCACAGGAATGGCAAATGGCCCGTCCCTTACAAAGAGCTGCCACTTGAAAACTTAGTCTGTACTCCAGAGCATCTCAGTGAGCCTGTTGTAAGAATTTAAAATGGGCAAAACAACCTATTTTGCCCACATCTCATTCTGATCCATTTTTGCTGAAACTTTCCCCAAATTTTCAGCCTGAGGGAGATACCCAGCATAGAAAATCTGTACAAGCAAATCAAGGTTGACAAAATTATAAGCAACTGAACTCAGCGTGTTACAGTGGAAAGCGTTGGCCAACCTTAAGTATAGTCATTGCTACTTGTGTTGCTTATAACACTGTTTGCTTTGGGGTATTAAAGTTTGTAAACTATTTTGGGATGCAGCTTTTACTAAATGAAATACTGTATGTGCTTTCTTCTGAGAAATGTGAGCCCTCCACATCCCGTCTCAAGATTCATTAATGATTTTCATGTGATGCTCTTTTAGTGAGTCTGAGGATGTCCATTCATATCCACTTGGCTGCAAATTAAATGCTATCTTAGTAAAAGTTTTCCTTGAGTTCTCTTTATTCACTCTATCACCACTGTCTTCTTTACTCTAAACCAGTCATATATCTGGATGAAAACAACAAGATTCTCAACTACCAGAGGCGCTTCTAGATTAGAATTGAATGGGGCCCACTCCACAATATATTTATGTACCAACTGCCTCTCTTCCTCTCATTGACTGCTTTTCTTTCACCATCGGCTTTACTGCCTGATGCTTCATGGCTATTGACCTGAGCCCACAAAGCTTCATTCCAGAGGCTGGCTCAACCAGTTCTACTCACCCCACCTCCATTCTCTAGCCAACATTGGACTCCCTCTTTCACCGTTGTTGGAGTCCTCATAACTGAGAATCCCACATATCACCTTTTCATGTTCCAGTCTTCTTTTCCTATACATTTTTTCACTGGAAAGACAATCGGATCACATACTCCCTTTTTCTTAGGAGTCCCCTCACCCCATATATCTCTTTTCCTTAATTTATCATCCTCTTTTGGGCTCCTTGGAGAATAGGGGGCCAAGGTATAGCAGAGAATGAATCTGAGGAGAGGGGTCTTTGAAAGGGAGAGATACTGGGAAAAGAATTCATAGAGAAGAGTGAATATGTTTGAGGAGAGACCCAGTAGAGAATGTGATGGAGTGAGAGGAGGAATGAGGAATTGATGGGAGAGAGGAAGAAAAGTATATATGAAGATGATGAAGGGGAAAGGAGGCATAGATGTAGGAACAGAAGTGGTAAGAGTGAGCTAGAGGTAGAAGGAAAACTAGTGCACAGTATAGAAAAAATAGAGGGCAAATCAGCTACTCAACTATAGATGAAGAAATACTCCAGTATAGAAGGAGAAGAAAAATAAGGCAAAGAGGAATAAAGAAGAAAACACAGGACAGGTGATAACATGTTACATAGGTGATAAATGTGTTGATACACATCAGTTGAGAAATATTATAATAAAGTAAAATTTTGAAAAGGACAGGAATAAATGGGCTGCTGCTGGTGGCAGCAATTTACTTGTTTGCTTACGGGAGCTAATTACTTAAAGACATCACTGTGAGTAGCTCCACTCCTCTAGTGCTGCTTCACACAATGGCTTTGTTTTCCATCTTATTTGGCCATCACGCACTATTTTTCCTTGTTGGCCCCTATGTTGTCAGATGCTACCGGCGTGGTGCTCTGCTCTGTTCAGTGTTGATATCACTCGGCTGCGTACGTGTGTTCCCTCTGTATGCTGCCCCAGCTCTTTGAAGATAGCTGACACAGCAGATCCCTAGAGAACCCCCAATAACCGCAGAGTCTAGTAAGGTACGAAGGCACTTCGGCCAGGTTTATTGTCAAACGAAGCACAGTGATAGTTCCCTCTAGATTTTACTCTACAGTACATACTACGAGTATGTGCCCCGTGGCAATGGATGCAGCTCAGTCAGTGGCGTGACTTTCCACTGCCCCCTCGGCTGGACAAAGACACTGCCCCAGGGATGCATTCTTATACACAGGTACAAACAAGTTACATATCACTCCAGACGTATTGAGGTGCAACCCTTCTACGTAGCAAGGTACAACCCCTCTACATAGTAAGGTGCCACCTCTCACCTTGTACATATTGATTTGAACAAAACAACTCTATCCATCATATTACCATTTTGGCCCTGTCATTGGGATGGGTCAGCCTGTTCCTTGTTATCTGTGTGGAGTGTACAAGTATGCGAATGTTCTGATATCTGGTGTCCAATACCTTTTAGGTATGTCTCTTTTTGCAGCATCAGCCCTTTTCTTGCCAGCTTCTGTGAGCAGGGCCTGCCTCTGGCTCACAGCTTAACTGTGCTTTATGTTAGCAAAGTCTTGACCATTACTTTAGTTCAGGCCTTAGGCCTCATATTGGGCCTCTGATGCCAAGGTTTATATCTCAGGGCCTCCCCTTACTACACCCTATTTACTAGCATTCATGGGATTCTGTCCCAGTTCAATATATTTCTGAAATAAATCTGTAATGGGTTGTTCTTACCACCATAGTGGCCCTTTGTGCCTAGAGGTGGTGTTGCAAGGGGTCCTTTTCTCTGGAGCTATCTAGCGCCACTTCCTTGGCTCTGCGATGGCTTAACTCTGCATCTTCCAGGGCCTGGCCCTCCAGCCATCTCACATGAAAGTTCAACCCCCTTCTGGGATAACAAAAAGTCCAGTTAAGAGTCCAAACAAACAATTCTTCTGCCCCTCTTGGGCTACACTGAAGCTCTCCATACCTTCTATGTTACTTCCTCCCGGCAGGCTTCCTTGAGCATCTCGTTCATCCCTGTAGGCCTTACCTCAGGGCTTCCCACACAGGAGCCTAACCTGCTCCTGCGGCGTTCCTCCCCTGCTTCTTACACTGCTTCCCTTCCCCAGACATTGCTGCTTGTTGGGCCTATATCAGCGCTTCCTCCACATGAGCCTACCCTTCTCCCTGTGGGTCTTTTCCAGTCTGGCTTTTTCAGGTCCTTCCCAGAGAGAGAACTCCTCTGGCTCCTCTCTCTGGGCAGGGCTGACCGGGGGGAGAAGCCGGTCCAAATTACTGGGGCCTGGCTTCGTCGGTCCTGTTTAGCTGGTCCTCCCTTGCTGGGGAGCCCCAAAATTTTTTTCACCGGGGCTTGAACCCACTCTCAGCGGCCTTGGCTCTGGGGTCTCCGCACTCTGAGATGAGCTTTGTTTAAGTGGTCTTTTCCTGTTCTCTCATGGCTGAGGTCACTGTCTTAAGTTGCCATATCAGCATCTGCCAGGGGCTAGCTGGCAGGTGGCAGACAAGGCTGAGCCTGGCTTGCCTTAAATGACCAGCCAGCCTGTGACAATCTAATTGGACTGATGTGTATCTAATGGGGAATCTTGTACAGGGATTTCCCCAGTAATCTGCACCCTTGTTGCACTGTAGCTACTATGCTCAGTTGCTAAACTTGTTTGTTTTAGTTGAATTAAATATATTTAATGTTTGTTTCAGTGAAGGTAGATTTGGAAAATACAGGTGCTAGTTGATCACTATATCTCTTTTAGTGGGATTTGTAAGCACACTATTTATTTACTACAGTGATAGTTATTTCTTTCTCCATCTACTCCCATCCCTCTAATTAGCTATAAGATAGCAAACAACATAGGCTTCCTCCTTGGAGTAAGCCTAACAAGTAGGAGACATTAAGAATGAAGTGTAGGAGTTCTGAGCTTTCTGTCAAACATAAAGCTGGGTAATTACCAAATTGACTGCATCCCAAACACCTATTAAATATACTAAAGAGAGAGTCCTAGACCCAGTTTTCATACTGACAATCAGTCTCTGCTTTTATTGTTTGGCATCTAATATCTTTCAGTTCATTACTTTTTCAGGCTTTTCTTTCAATTATGCCTTGATGAATTGTCTAAATAGTCTTTTTTTGAGAGAGCAAATTAAAACTCCTATTTGGAAACAAGCTAGAGCAAGGGGTGTTAATCCTTTCCCACCTACTAGTCTCTTTCAGTAAGAATGAGATACATTTGGAGCACACAAGTGCATTCCCGTCATGATCATATGTCACAACTCCAGGATTAACTGCATCTCTGCCCCTTCAAGGACTCCCCTTTTAAGTCTCAAGCCTTCATCATCACTTCTCTGTGGGCTGGGGCCTGCATCCTTTTCTCTTCAGACCAGAGATTTGGGTTTCTTGCAGTTCCCTTGCAACTCACTGTGCTAATTCCCAGCAGGTCTGACTTTAGTCCAGGGCCCACAATTCTACTGTCTCCAAGGGGCTTTGAGAGTGTTTACCAGTGACCAGCCATCGTTCACAAAGCACAGTACTTTTACTTAGGACAAAAGTAGTACAGAGAATATATATATATATATATAAAAACAGGCAACAGTCTACACGTGGGCGACACCTGGTAAATTCAGCACATCTTCCACATGGAGACTGTAGTAGGTTTCCAGTCCTTCAGACCTTTCAAGCAGTTGCGAATTAATGTTATGAACGACCAGTGACTAAAAGCTGAAACAGATAACTGGATCCTATAACACTGTACGTCTGATAATCACAGAAATCCTTCCTGTGCAGAGAGGTATGGCCTAATGACATGAATCTGTGTCTGGAAGCCAGGCTCCCATGGGTTCTGTCCCTAGTTTTACCATTAACTCCATCTGCGATGTTGGCAAATCATGTCTCCTGGTCTGCCCATGTTTTCCCATTGCAGAATGAGGATAATTGCCTGCTACTTTGGGATGTTGTGAGGATCAAGGTTTGTTAAACTTGCTACATGCGATTCCTTTTGAAAATTTTTTTTTAAAAACCCTTTAATCAAAGATCCTTGCTTTTCCTTTCCTTCTTTTCATCAGGTACAAAGAAGGTGGTGAAGCTTTGTTAGTACTGCTTCCCTCTGAAGAAGGAGGCATGGTTCACCAGCTGTCGCAGAGAAAAGTACCTGTCAATAAAATCAAGTAAGTTACCAAAGCCTAGTGAGCGATTTTAGTCCTCTTTGACAGAAGTAGTATATGATGATTCCATGACAGTCTTGCTTTATTAAGATACCATTAAACTGCATGTTTTACTTGCAGTGGGATTAAAAAAAAGAGCTTACGTGTTCCATGTTTTTAATTTGATTTCTGTGATTGATTCAGTGCACCAACATAAAATTTCCTCATTTTCCTTATAACAACATCTGTTTTATACCTTTACATGTACAAACCAAATTAGTATTTATGCCTGCTTGGAGCTTACCACCCAGCTATGCAGCCTTTATCTAAAACTACAGTGAGCTGGTGTATGTATAATCTGGAAATAGCTTTTGGCGTCACTGCAGCGTTCTGCTACCCAGTTCTGACAAAGCGTGGAACATAAAATGGTGACTCAATAAAGCTCAGAAGTCCTTGTAAATTAATATGATCTTTATTCTCATAAGAAAAGCACAATTACTGATTGCAACAATACTTTACCAGAGAAGAGGTTAGTATATATAACTTCTTGCACAGGATTTTTATTAAAGCTTTGTTGCCCAGACAGACTTAATCACTATACGGAGAATGTCTGATTCTTGATAGCGAGGTCCTCAGAGCAGGGCCTATAATTTATTGTACAGTACTGCATAAACAGATGGCGTACAGTAATGCCATCTGGATCTAGAATCTCTTGAGTGAAATAGTGAAGTTTGTCAAAAGACTGTTTTCCCCTACTACTTGAAGCATATATAACTGTGCTATTCAGAAGCCTGGGAGGTACAGATGCCTGGGACTAGGAAGTGGAGAATAGACGTAGATGGAAAAGCAATGCAAAGACTAAATGATCAAACTATTAATAGCTTGAATGAAAACAGAAAAGTAAAGCAGTTCGTTAGGTGGCTGACACACTCTTCACTAGGTGTAATGGAGACTGCTGTAATGAAGCAGTTGTGGTGTATCTCATTAAGTCCAGATCTTGGGATACTTTTATGTTACATAATCTCAATATTCTTTAGTTTTGCCCATCTATAAAATGGATATAATAGAGCAGGGGTAGGCAACCTATGGCACGCATGTCAAAGGTGGCACGCAAGCTGATTTTCAGTGGCACACTCACTGCCTGGGTCCTGGCCATCAGTCCGGGGGGCTCAGCATTTTAATTTAATTTTAAATGAAGCTTTTTAAACATTTTAAAAACCTTATTTACTTTACATATGACAGTAGTTTAGTTATATATTATAGACTTCTAGAAAGAGACCTTCTAAAAACATTAAAATGTATTACTTGGACGCAAAACCTTAAATTAGAGTGAATAAATGAATACTTGGCACACCACTTCTGAAAGGTTGCCGACCACTGTAATAGAGAAAAACTTTACTGGTACCTCTCAGGGGCATTGGGTCTTATTTAAGCTTTGAAAAATGCTATGAATTCTTCTCGTGAAGGGTGCTATCTTGGAATGAAATATTAGTACAATATATTACATTTCCTTCTCTGGTTCTGAGTTCATTATCTACTTTTTATAAACTGAAGAAGTATTTTAATATTAACTTTGGCTTTACCTTTTTAAAAAAAACAACACTTTTTTCTCTCAACAGTCTGTTCTCTGGATCAAGGGTCCGAGATTCTGTTTGCCTTGTCTGCATTATTCATTTAAGGAGATTGGTCTTCATGATTTTAGTGAAACCTTGTTCACAGTAGCAATAGCGTTATGCATTTTAATGTAATACAAATGGAATGAAAAAGTACTCCTGGGAACTTAATACGAGTTTCTTAATATATTTTCTAAAGGTAAAATAATTTTCCCTTTTTTTTTTTTCATTAGAATCAACCCTGAAAAGCTTGTAGATATCCAAAAAAAGATGCAGAGTTTTTTAGCTCAAGATAAAGAGTTAAAGGAGAGGGCTCAAATGGTAAGTTGTCTATAACACAGCCCTGTTTGTTAAATTGAACTACTGTTACAATAACCGCCTTGCCAACTGTTGCTAAGGCAAATGTACTTGGAACTGCTAAATATGATCATTTTTAAATCTAAAAAATTAGATATCACTGGAAAATGATGTTCTTGTTTTAGGAGTTGTGACAAGTGTCTTAATCTTCTCTTTGTCATCCTCTTTTCCACAGTGGAGATGGATTACATACATTCTTCTTTAATTAGCTGACAATTCTTTTGATTGAAGGACCACAGACATACTTCTAGTTCTTTCTGCTATGGCTTTTCTTTCGGGAGCTGATATAGAGCATGTTAAAAATACTAATTGGTTATCAAAGTTTAAAAAAAAAAAGACCTTGCTGAAACTGGCAAATATGACTGCTGAGCTTAAATAATTTGCCCAAAACTTAGTCTTCAAATCAGTATAATTTTGAAAAATACATAAGTAACTTTAACTTTATACCTCAAATGCCCACATTTTTAATCAAGGTTTTCATTGTCGCACCTCCTGGATGTACAGGGTAATCCATCCCTTCAGTGATGGAAAATCCATATGTCATGGCTGTAAGGAGGACTGTGCCTTTGACCCCTTTAGTCCATCTATCTTAAGTATTTAAGGGACCCCTATCACGATAACATCTGGGCATCTTGCAGTTTTTATGTACTTATCCTCTCTTCTCTCTGAGGCAGAGAAATATTATCACTACCATTTTACAGGTAGGGAACTGAGACACAGAGAGACTGTTACTTGCCCAGGATTGCACAGATTGTTTGTGATGGAATTGGGAGTTGAATCTAGGTCTCCCTTAGGACCATTGGATTCCTTAGGAGACAGACCTGGCTTCCTGCACTTCATTCTGGGTAGGACTGTGCACTTCAACCATGCTCAGATGGGATTTCTGGGCTGTGGCTCTGGGAATTTCTGGGCTGCAGCCAGGCCTGCTGGTGGTGGTGGTGGGGCAATTGCCCCAGGGCCTGAGTGATTCTAAAGGGCCTGGGGCTCCAGGCCACCGCCAGCAGCTCAGTGGGGCTAAGTCATGCTTCCTTGCCCACCCTTGCTCCACGTTGCTCCCGGAAGCGGCTGGCATGTTCCTGCAACCCCTGGGGAGGGGGTCTCCTTGCGCTGCCCTCGCCTTGAGCGCTGACTCCACAGCTCCAAGTGAGTTCTGAGTGAGTTGGGGGAAAAGTATTAATTTGGATATATAGGCAAGGATTGGGACAGAAACCTAACAGTCAGGATAGGGCTGTTGGAGGGAGTAATTTCTCTTACCACCTTTCTACTTACCCCACATCCTAATTGCCCCCCTCCATCCACTCCCTCAAACTCTGATGGAGCATAGAACCCCCTAAAACCTCTGTCTTGCTTTATGTTACACATGCACACCAAAAACAAACAAGCAAACAAACCCCAAACCTGTTAAATGTTGTTAAGATTGCAAAGTCAAGAACTCAAAGTTGGGAAATGCCAGAATTAAGAGTGCCCATGCAACCTTAATTTTGCCCCCTTGTATGTATGAATTATGATAGTCTTTTATTTCATGAGCACATATTATTTTTTCCCTAGAATGGACATGCTGTGGGGATGAATCAGGTTGTGTAGTGAAGGAGGCTGCTGTCTGCAGGACTCCTGCCTCATTTGTTGCAGAAGTTGGAAGGTGTGTGATGAATGAGGCAGGGGACTACAGGAAGAGAAAGTATGGTGTCATGGCAGAGGCAGTTGAATGCTTTCCTGGGGAATTGGATTCTGGCCCTGCCACTACCACAAAACAAAACAAAACAACGAATTCCATCATGTGACATCATATTGACACCACCTTTAGATCATCAGCAGGGTGGAACTTCAATTACACCGTGCAGACTTCTGCCATTTGAGCTGACAGAGTAATTCATAGTAGTAGTAGGTTGTAATCCTCTATGTACAAGCTATTAGAGGGGGATGAGACACTTTGTCAATGGGTTTCAAAGGTGTTTGTGTACATCAGAGGAATGGTGAGACTCAGGAATCTTGAGTTTGATTCTGGGCTGGGGAAGGGAGTGTCCTCTAGTGGGCACAGACTCTTAACCCTCCCTCCACTCCAAGCCTGACCCCTTCTGCTCTGTTCCCTCTTGTGTGTCCCTGTACCAATCCTGTTTCTCCCCCACTCCGGCTCTTTGTTTTGGTCCCAGTCTGTGCTCTTCAGGTTTATCTCTTCCTCCTCTGATCTATCTCTCTCTGCCCTGTCCAGTCGATGGATGTTAGTGGGAGTTTTGCTTGAGTACGAACAATGAGGTCAGGCCCTTAGTTAGTTAAAATTACCATTGCTGACTATTGAATGTTTATTTTTAAAAGTAATTTTATTTATGAAAGGTGCCAGATTGATGGCTCTGGACTGAAATCCTAAGACATTCAGTTGTAACACGAGAATGGCAGTGCAAGTTTCCCCTTGTTTCCTCCTTGGCAAAGCATTCTTTAGACCAAAATACCTGGTGGCATATCATGATCATCTGCAACTGTAACTCTGTTTTATGGTTAGATAAATTTACATAGGACGTGATGGAACAGCTGGCTAGAAAGGGATGAGAAAAGTAACAAAAGAATGTTCTTTGGCTTAGGTTGACAAAACTAATAAACCATTTTCCTTTCAATTGCTTCTTCTGCATTGACTTTTTAGGATGTGTGGTTTTTTTTGCTTTTTTTTTTTTTTAAAAAGGGTGATAAATTTAAATGAGGTGAGTTGAAACAGTATTAACATTTCTGAATAGCAGTGGACCAAGGTCAAACAAGGGTTTTTTTTTCAGGCTGGTGAATCTAATGTTAAAGCTACTCTTAATCCAATTTCTATTAGTTTTTTATAATAGTGTTTAATACAAATGTAAAATCAAAGTATACTCTCTTATAGATGTATACTGACCCCATACACATATTCAAAATTCTTAACTTACATCTTTTTTTCATAAGTTAAGAATTTTGTATACTGACCTCATACACATACACACATTCTTTACACAGATGAATATGTGTACGAGCCTAGTTGTTCCTGCTCTTTAAAGCAGTGACTGTATCACAGCTGATCTTAACCTCAGAATCATACCCAGAATGCTGATTTTATTAAGGGCATGTGTTACAGGTCTGTCCGGCCTGTCTGATTTTTGATCAGGCAGATTGTTGAAACTTGCAACAATTAAATTATCTGCCTGTGTGCCAGAATGAATCATGCAGGTGAGGAGGGGGGAGTTAAGTGGGTGGGTGTCAGTTTGGTGTGCGTACTCATAGTATTCATAGTATTAGTGATGGTCATGGCCTCCAAGCTGGAAGAGTTGATGGTTCATTTGGAAGGAGATGAGTGGGCATGAAGGGCAAGGAACGGAATTTTCAGAAATCACACCAGCTCTGCAGTTTCCTTGTCAAGGTTCCTTCCCCACTCTGAACTTTAGGGTACAGATGTGAGGACCTGCATGCACACTTCTAAGCTTAATTACTAGCTTAGATCTGGTATCCCTGCCACCATCCAGAATTTCAGTGTCTGGATCACTCCGTGTTCCCCCAAAACCTTCCCCTCCCTAGGTAGCCTGGAGAGAATCCTTCACCAATTCCTGGTGAGTCTAGATCCAATCCCTTGGATCTTTAAAACAAGGAGAAATTAACCATCCCCCTCCTTTCCCCCCACCAATCCCTGGTGAGTCCAGATCCAATCCCCTTGGATCTAAAAACAAAGAAAAATCAATCAGGTATTAAGAAAAAAGGCTTTTAATTAAAGAAAAGAAAGGTAAAAGAAAACCCTCTGGGAGAGATTAGCATACCAGCTACTCTCTCAGACAACAGATTTCAAACACAGAAGATGTTCCCCTGGGCACAAATTTAGTTACACAAAAAAACTACCCAAATACCCAATTTTGATAATTCCTTAATGGTACCAAGACAGGTTACAAAGAAAATAAACATAAACCTATTTATCCCTTTCTAAAACTTGCTACTCTGATAAGAGGCTGGTTCCTTGATCTTTTTCACTCCAGCTGAAACTGAAACTCTAAACAAAGGAAAAACTTCCCTCCTTCCTTTTGAAACATCTTGTTCCCCCATTGGTCCCTCTGGTCAGGTGTTAGCTAGGCTAGGTGAACTTTTTAACCCTTTACAGGTAAGAGGCATTAACCCTTAACCATCTGTTTATGCAAGGAATGGAATTTTCAAAAATCACACCAGCTCTGCAGCTTCCTGTTGAAAATGGAAGGTTAATTTTGGAGAGTGGTACATAAGGGCTCCTCCCAAGAGGGGTGAGTTAATGATTCTTGAAGGAAAATGAGGCAGATACATTCACTGCTTCCTCTAGTTTGATAGGAAAGGCTTAAATGTTGAACTGGTATATATCCGTCACTTCCTCCTCACTTCTTGGAAGGACTGGCATGAAGTTATAATAGTATACTTCATATTCAGTCAAGTTTTATTGCTCCAATTTTTGCTGTAGCAGACAAATAAAAAAGCACATAGTTGTGTATGTGTATTTTGTGTATTGAAAACTACAATGTGAGAAAGATATCACTAAATCAAAATTGTGGCTAATTTTATTTTGGTGCAGTAGAACCCCAATCCTGATTTGGGGAGGGTAGGTGCTACTATAATAGAAATAGTAATATAATCCAGCATTGACATGTGGTATTAATCCTCCATAATGGTGCAAACTTTGAATTAATCCAATAATATTTTTATGACTGAAAGCAATACCAAAAAAGTGGAAATATCAGCCAGTATTATCCACTCATTCCTGCTAAAACAGCGGGACCAGCTAATTAAAAGTTCAGGCTGACATATTTTTTCCCCTTTTGGCTGTTCAATGTGAGTGCAGATGGGCTTCAAAACCTAAGAGGAATCTTTAATTTTAAAATGGTGACAGCAGTTTGTGTGTGTGTTGAAAACATATCCTTCAAAGGGTTGATGGGTTTGTGCTTAAGGCACCGAAATCAGATCTGAGTTCAATTTATGGCCTTGCTACATGTTTCATGTAATAGCTTGGGGAAGTCACTTAAATCTTTCTGTGCCTCATCTGGTAAAATGGGGATGACACTTCTCTCCCACCCTTTTTGTCACTTGTCTGTTTACCCTTGGGGCAGGTACTGTCTCATACTATGTGTATCTGCAATGCCTAGTTCCGTAGCAATTTATCTCAGTTGGGTCCTCTAGGAGTTAATGTGATTTTAATTGGCCAAGCCTTTGTTGCCTTACACACAACCTGGTGACATTTCTATGTTTGGCTGTAATGCAATAACTTTTGAATGCTGAATTCAGTCCAGAATTTCAGAGAATGTTCTGTCCATCAGAGGTAAGAATGCTATTGATTTGATGAAGGTCTGAAAACCAGAAGGGAGAAAGGGGGACAAATTGGGCTTAGGGCATTTGGTTAGTACACCTAGCAGCTTCACTCACTCTTGGTTGCTTCTGTAGTGCATTGTCCACTCCAGGGGCAGCTTGCACTCCTCTGTTTGCTTCCAGGAACTCCCTATGTGTCACCCTCTCAACTCCCTTTACTTCGGGGCCTTGCTGCAGGCTGCTTAACCTCACCCTCATAACAAGGGCGATGTCCCTCATGCCCTCTTTCCCCCCTCCATTGTAGGGTCCCCCATTTTTTCCTATACCAGAGTCTGTGTGTCCCCCTCGGCATGCCAGTGGCTCTGTTCCTCAGATCACACCAGGTCCTCCTTCTTCCTCCTTATACCATCCCCCTTATTTTTTTCTATACCCATTGGTTGGATGCGGTGTTCAGAGGTTAATATGTTGCATCCAAAGAAATAAATGCCATTCAGTTGAGCATATGTCCTCAAAATTCTGCCAAAAAGCAAACTGAAATACAAAAATTCTGTAGTGGTAACATATTGACCCTTACATGGATCATAAGAAGAACATGTACTGCTTGAACTTAAGGAATAACTGGTAGCAGTAGTAGGTTATCATCAATAGTAGTAGAAGAAGACACACACTTTGCCACTAGATTTCACAACTGTTTTCTAGAAAGAGGAATACTGAGGCTTTGGAATCCTAGCTTCTCTAATGGTTAGAGAGTCTCTTGCTTGTCTCCTTCTATTACTATCTCCTAGCACAGGGGTGGCAACCTCTGGCACACGGCTTGCCAGGGTAAGCACCCTGGCGGGCTGGGCCAGTTTGTTTATCTGCTGCGTCTGCAGGTTCGGCAGATTGCGGCTCCCACTGGCCACGGTTCGCTGTCTGAGGCCAATGGAGGAGGCGGGGCCAATGGGGGAGGTGGGGCCAGTGGGGGAGGCGTGGCTAGTGGGAACCGCAATCGGCCGAACCTGCCTGTGTGGCAGATAAACAAACTGGCCCGGCCCACCAGGGTGCTTACCTCTGCTCATCACCCCTATGCATTCTAGTCAAGATGCGTTCTGCTTCTCTTCCTGGCCTGAGTGCCAGCAGAACGGGCACATGGAGAACACACGAGTCTCCCTGCTCTTGTTTCCTGTGCCTGGCATCACAATGGATCCTGGCAACTGAGAGGAGCAATTGTAGGGAGAATCCTCCTCTGTTCCTGCTATGCTGGGACATAGCATGCAGAGTACCGTTGGATTCCTTAGAGAAATTAGCTGCCAAACTCTAACAGCAGTCTGATCGTGTGAACAGTGATTTTGGAGGCTAATAGCTTGACCAAATTTGGATGTTTATGGGGATGCCAAAAGGCACATCCCTGTCATCAGGGAAAAAACCCTGCCAAATTTCAAATCCTTGCTGCAAAGCCTGGAGGTGCTCGAGCTTGTCAGTGAAATGGGTATAATATTTTAATGTGGGCAAAACAATGTATTTTCCCCATACTTAATTCTTAGCAACAGTTCTGTTTTTGCTGAAAATTAAAAAAATACTAGAAGGGCACAGAGATCTGTCATGGGAAATTGCAGCCTGAAAATGTATAGTTTGGGAAAATAAATGAGTGATTGAAAATGAAGCCCTATAATAGGAAGTGTTGTGCTACTTTGACTCTAGGCTACCAATAATAAAGTACTACCAATAACAAAAATTAGCATGTTAAAGTGACCTGCCAAGGGAAAACGTGGGTTTGAGTTTTTTGCTGCTTTCAGATGTAAAAATTTCTCTTGCTTCCTCATTTCCCCTTAGAAAATAATTATGTATTTTATGTTGTACCTAGAGGCCCCAATAGGGATCAGGACTGATTGATTGGTTTTGTTGGATGATCTCTTGGGGTTCACAGGGGTATGGAAAACATTCTTACCTTCTAACTGAAAGGCCAGAAATATTGAATCATTAACACAAATGATTTCTCCCAAGTGTGCTTGGTTTTAAACAGTCAGAATAAAAATCATTTCTTGTCTCAGTTTGGTTTCTGTTTGTTTGTTCTGGTTTTGTGGTAGTCCCTAGAGACTTATAGGGCAGGTTTTGTTGTAAATCAAAACCATCCAGGCCTCCTTTTGTAGAGCAGCAGCACAAGAGCCAGCAAACAGAACTGAAAACTGCAGCTGTTGAATAGAGATCTGTTGGAAAGGAAAGCAAACCAAACCCGTGTTCCTTAGCAATGAGTGAGTTTGTTTGCTTGTTGGTTTGTTTTTGTTTACGAAGTTTGATGGTGGGCAGTGTGTTGTGAGAGAAACAGAGCCTTTGATCACAGCTGAACCTTGATTGGGAGCTTCCCTAATCAGCAGACCTAAAAAGGCAGCCAACCGGCCAGCCAGTGGCATAGGAGCCAGCAAACATAGGTGAAAACAGGGAGTTTGTAAGAGGAGTTTGTGGTGTGTGTGTGTATGTTTGGTTTGCGTGGTTTTTGTTTTTTCTTTCTTGACAGGAGCTTAGGAGGGAAGGCTAAGACAGCTATGCTGGCAGCAGTGGTAGTGAGCTAAGAAACTATACTGAAGCTGTGGTGATGTACATTATCCTGAAGAGGGTACCTGAAAGTTGCTTTATTTGAAGTGCTGCCTGATAGATTTGATGGAAGAGAAGAGATGATCAGAGGTTTGCAGATGCAGACAGAAACTGTGGTGAGGTTTTGAAGGGTATTTGAGCAGGTGATGGAGGGAAGGAGAGACAAGGCTCAAGACTTGCAGATGCATGCTGGACTAGAGAACTGTGAGGGTAGACTGTTGGATGAAGAAAGTGGCCAGCGGAAGCAAGTGACTGTGAGAACAAGGCAGAGGAAAAGACCAGTTTGTGAAGGAGGAGAGAGCTGAGGAACCATTTCACTGAGTTGGCAAATGAAGGGGAGACACAGGCAGTAACATAACATAGGAGAGCAAGGAAGAAGAGAAGAATAGCCAGTCCTACAAGAATTGGGTAAGGGACAATGGCAGTAGCTAAAGTTTGGAGCTCCAGGAGGACAGAGGATCACTCACAGAAGACTGCAAGTGAGAACAAAAGACAAAGAAACCTTGCAACCAGAAAGAACAGAAGGGGGAAGGTTGAATTATTGTACCAGTACTAGGAAGAGTCCGGTCTATGTGACTGGGGACTTCCTGCTAAGAACAGAAAGCTCTGTCACCAGAGCTGATCCGTAGAACAGAAGGGTGTGCTGTCTGGTGAGAGCTAAGATACCAGAGTCTGAAGAAGATCCTAATGGGAGTAGGAAACAGTCCACTAGCCAGCCTTCATGTGGGAACAAATGATACTGCTAGATTCTTGATGAGGTGCATCAAGGAAGACTACACCAGGCTGGGGATAATGCTTAAAGAAATGGAGGCTAATCCACAGGTGATCTCCTGTGGAAGTCTACCTGTCTGGAGGAGAGCAAAGGCAAGACAAGATTATGATGATCAACAGGTGGCTCAGGCAGTGGTGTTATAAGAAAGGCTTTGGAATATTTGACCACTAGGAGACATTCACAGAGGACTGTTCTCATGGGATGGACTCCACCTAGATTAGGGAAGTAAATAGACTTCTGAGATGGAGGTTGGCACACTCACTCACTCATTCGTGCCCGTCACCCCAATCGGGGTATGGGCCGCCAACCACAGATCTCCAGAGTCCTCTATCCTGGGCCATTCGCTCTAGCTGGTTCCAAGTATAGCCCATTTTTTTGCTATCAGCCTGAAGGTCACGTCGCCAGGTGTTTCTTGGACGGCCTCTTTTCCGCTTGCCTTGGGGATTCCACCGCAGGGCCTGTCTGGTGATGTTAGTTGGCTGCTTACGTAGTGTATGTCCTATCCAACCCCACCTTCTCCTTCTGATTTCTTCCTCTGCTGGGAGTTGACAGGTCCTCTCCAAGAGGTGGATGTGACTGATGGTGTCTGGCCAGCGGATCTGGAGAATCCTTCTGAGGCAGCTATTAATGAAGGTCTGGATCTTCCTGATGGTTGTTTTGGTTGTCCTTCAGGTTTCAGCTCCATACAGTAGGACTGATTTCACGTTGGAGTTGAACAGTCGAATTTTTATCGCCAAAGACAGCTCTCTGGAGCTCCAGATGTTCTTGAGCTGTAAGAAAGCTGCTATTGCCTTACCAATCCTTACTTTGATGTCTGCGTCTGTGCCACCCTGCTGGTCGATGATGCTACCTAGGTAGGTGAAGGACGGACTGCACTTCTTCCAGGGGGCTTCCATTCAGTGTGACTGGGTCATTATTGATGGATTTAATCGTAAGGATCTTGGTCTTGTCCTTGGGAATGTTGAGGCCAACCTGTGATGACGTGGCTGCCACTATGTTGGTCTTCTCTTGCATCTGCTGTTTGCTGTGCGAAAGGAGTGCAAGGTCGTCAGCAAAGTCCAGGTCATCGAGCTGGGTCCACAACGTCCATTGGATTCCGTTCCTACACTCGTAAGTGGATGTCCTCATAATCCAATTGATGACAAGGAGAAAGAGAAATGGTGACAACAAGCATCCTTGCCTGACTCCAGTTTGCACCTGGAAGCTGTTAGTAAGCTGCCCTCCATGGATCACTCTACAGTATATACCGTCATATGACTTCTTGATCAGGTTGACCACCTTTGCTGGGATGCTGTAGGGCCGAAGGAGCTTTCAGAGGGTCTCTCGATCCACACTATCGAACGCTTTCTCATAATCAACAAAGTTGATGTACAACGAGGAGTTCCACTCCATAGACTGCTCGACTATGATGCGAAGCGTTGCTATCTGGTCCGTGCATGATCTATTCTGCTGGAAACCTGCCTGTTCGTCTCATAGCTGTGGATCGACGGCATCCTTCATTCTCTCTAAGAGGACTCGGTTGAAGACCTTCCCTGGCACCAACAGGAGTGTGATTCCTCTATAATTGGCACAGTTGCTAAGATCTCCTTTCTTGGGGATTTTGATGAGATATCCCTCTTTCCAGTCTACCGGAATCACTTCTTCTTCCCATATCTTCTCAAAGAAGGGGTACAGCATTTCCACTGAAGCATCCAGGTCTGCTTTCAGGGCCCCTGCTGGGATGTCATCAGGTCCAGCTGCCTTCCTATTCTTCATCATGGTGATGGCTTTTCTGATCTCATCTCTGGTTGGTTTATTGCAATTAATTGGGAGGTCCTCATTGGCTGGGTTGATATCTGGTGGATTTGGTGGTGCTGGTCTGTTCAGGAGTTCCTCAAAGTGCTTCGCCCATCTGTTCATCTGTTGTTCTATTCCTGTTATAGACTTTCCCTGCTTGTCTTTAACAGGACGTTCTGCTTGCTGAACTTTCCAGACAGTCGCTTGGTAGTATCATACAGCTGTTTCATATTACCGCTGTATGCCGCCTGCTCCGCTTCTGCTGCCAGTTCATCCACATACTCTCTCTTGTCCTTCCTGATATTCCTCTTCACTGCTCTATGGGCTTCAGCATACTCTTTTTGAGCTTTGGCCTTTGCTGCTCTAGTCCTGCTGTTATTGACTGCTGCCTTCTTCTTCTTTCTGTCTTCTATCTTGATCCAGGTCTCTGCTGTGATCCACTCTTTCTGCTGGTGTTTCTTAATTCCAAGCACTTCCTGGCATACTGACCTAAGTGTGTCTCTCACTTTCTGCCATCTGTTTAGTACACTGTCTTCCTCTTCCTCAGACCGATCCTGTAATACTGAATACTTATTCTTCAGCGTCAGTCCAAAATCTTCCTTGGTCTTATGGTCCTTCAGAAGGCTGACGTTGTACTTCACTCTTCTGTCTGACGTGTCTATCCAGTTCTCTTTCAGCTTCAGCTTCAATCTGGCCACCACTAAGTGATGGTCGGATGCTGCGTCTGCTCCTCTTCTAACTCTAACGTCCTGCAAGGATCTTCTGAACTTCTTGCTAATGCAGACATGATCGATCTGATTTTCTGTCATGCCTGCTGGTGATACCCAGGTATCTCTTGTGGATCTGCACCCCACACACAGGGAGTAGGCTTCATGTTGTCCAAGCAGGCACAGGGAGCACTGATTGGTTGGGAGGCACATGGTCCCAGGATCATCACAGCATCCTTCAGAACTAAAATGAAGAGGATTAAGATGAATGTTGTTCAGTGCTACGGTCCAACTAATGACAGCAAAGGGTGGCTTTCCACAAGGATCAATCACAGGCCAATCTTATTTAATGTTTTCATTAATGATCTTGATGCAAAAAGTGTGAGTGCTAATATATTTTGTGGATGACACAAAGTTGGGAGGTATTGCGAAAGCTGGGAGGACCAGAATTTCATATAAGAAGATATGGGTGACCTTGAAAACTGGAGTAATGGAAATGAGATGAAATTTAATAGTACAAAGTTGTGCACTTGGGAACTAACAAGAATTTTTGCTATAAACTGAGGACTTGGAAGTGACAGAGAAGGAGAAAGACCTGGGTGTTTTGACTGATCACAGGATCAGCTGCCAGTGTGATGTGGCCATGAAAAAGGCTAATGCAACCCTAGGATGCATCAGGTTGGGTATTTCCAGTGGCAATGTGGAAGTATTGTTACCATTATACAAGGCACTGGTGAGATGTCATGTGGAATATTGAGTGGCATTCTGGTCTCCCATATTTAAGAAAGATGATTCAAACTGGAACAGGCGCAGAGAAGGGCTACTAAGATAGTCAGGAGAATGGAGATCCTGCCGTATGAAAGGAGACTCAAAAAGCTTGGTTTGTGTAGCCTAACCAAATGAAGGCTGAGGGGAGATATGATTTGCTCTCTAATAAATATATCAGAGGGATAAATACCAGTGAGGGAGAAGAGTTATTTAAGGTAAGGGCTAATGTTGACACAAAAACAAATGGACATAAACTGGCCATCCACACGTTTAGCCTTGAAATTAGATGGAGGTTTTGTAACCATCAAAGTAATGAAGCTCTGGAACTGCCATCCAAGGGGGGCAGTGTGGGTAAAAAAGCCTAACTGGCATCAGGATTGAGCTTTATACATTTGTGGAGCAGATGGTGTGATTTGATTGCTTACAATGGCATGTACTCCATCTGCAACTGCTATTAGGAACATCTCCAACAGCTGGAAATGGGACACTAGATGGGGAGGGCTCTGAGTTACTACAGAGAATTCTTTCCCAGGTGTCTGGCTAGTGGGTCTTGCTCACATGCTCAGGATCTAACTGATCACCATATTGGGGGTCCAGAAGGAATTTTCCCACCGTTCAGATTGGCAGAGACAGTGCATGTTTTTCATATTCTGCTGCAGAATGGGGCACAGCTCACTTGCTGGTTTGAATGAGAGAGAATCCACTATTTACTCTAACTTGAAGTCTTGAAATAAAGATTTGAGGACGTCAGTAACTCAGCCAGAGATTATGGGCCCACTGCAGGAGTGGGTGTGTGAGGTTCTGTGGCCTGAGATGTGCAGGAGACCAGACTGGATGATCATGATGGTCCCTCCTGGCCTTAAAGTCTAGGAATCATGAAGAAATGGGCACACATTCCTTTTTTTCCCCTTTACATTTGACTTTTACCAAGCAGATGAAAAAACACACTTCACACAGGCCAATGTGAAGAAATGTTCTGCCACTAAGGGTGAAAGAGTTGGGGAGTCTGCTCTTCCCTCTCCATAATCTTTAACAAAATGTTAAGAAATAATGCTACTAGAACTGCATGTGATTTACGCCCTAATAAAATAAATAATTGGAGATATACACCTGTCTCCTAGACCTGGAAGAGACCTTGAAAGGTCATCAAGTCCAGCCCCCACCTTCGCTAGCAGGACCAAGTACTGAGTTTTACCCCAGATCCCTAGGTGGCCCCCTCAAGGATTGAACTCACAGCCCTGGGTTTAGCAGGCCAGTGCTCAAACCACTGAGCTATCCCTCCCCCCTTTAAAAAAAAAAAAAAAAAAAAAAAAAAAAGGTTAAGGCGACAATTATATCACAGAAGTCACAGAATCCTTGACTTCCAGAGATCTCTGTGACATTTTCCATGTCAGCCCCAAGCTGTCAGCGGCAGACTCGCGTCTCGCCCCCCCCACACGTCCCAGCTACTGGGCAGCAGGGGGACCCCAGAGCTCCCAGAAGCTGTCTAGCCCTCAGAGCCCCAGTAGCTATAGGTGCTGGACCGTCCTTCCTCCCTCATTTTGTCAGGGATATTTTTATTAAAAGTCATGGACAGGTCAAGGGCTTCTTTGAATTTTTGTTTATTGCCTGTGACCTGTCCATGCCTTTTACTGAAAATATCCATGACAAAATCTTAGCCTTACTAATAGTTAAATATAAAGTAGTAACCACTCCAAACATTTTCATACTGTAGAGACTCTGGGTGGCAATTACTTAGCTACTCTTCTGCCACCAGTATATGATGATATAAGAATTTGCAATTTATGCTCCTAATAGATTAGGTGTACTGTGTCCACCTAGTGAATGAGCAAGGCTTGAGACTCAGGAAAATGTGTACTGAATGGGACTCAAATCAAAGAATAGGTTATAGGATTATTGGACCACTGCACTTAAATAGGAAGATCTAGAACAGGTGGGTAATAATTTTCACAGTGGGGCCACTCCACAAATTTTGGTACGTTGTCACGAACTGCACATTCCTACTATATTAATGGAGTGGATGCAGGGTCTGGGAGGGAGTTTGGGTGCAGGAGGGAGTGTGAAGTACAGGCTCTGGCCGGGAGGCGCTTACCACAGGTGGCTCCTGGCTGGCAGAGCAGCAGTGCTCAGGCAGGCTGCCTGCATGCCATGGCCCCATGCTGCTCCCAGAAGTGGCTGCGGCCGGCTGCTGCTGGCATATTTCTGTGCACCTCTTGGGGGAGGGAGGCAGGCAGTGGGTCTGAGCGCGGGATTTCTGGCAACCCTAACTCAGAGATCACGAGGGTGCAGAAGAGGCCATACAGAAATGTTAGTCGTGGCAGGCCAGCAGGCCCATCCCGTTCTAGAGTGATACTCAGATTTATTTATTTATTTTTTGCTCATGTTACAAACTACGATTTAGTGAAGATCAGCTCAACCTTTCCTTTGCTGCATTGAATCCTTGTACATGTACAAGCAAAACCAAAAGATTAAATTCTGCTAATACTGCAAAACATCAGAGAAATTACCATATTACCTTCAACATTTCTGTGGGGATGAAATTAAGTCCATTTGTCAAAGTGTATATACTGAGTTTTGAGTTATTGAATAGATTTAAAGTTTTGGTTATTTTTTAAATTGGGGGGTAGAAAATGTCAAGTCTGCTTTATTGTATCTCAGACAACAGGAGGCCGCCTCAGAATTCCATGAATTAATCAACAAAGAAGAGACAGTCATATAATTTTTCAAGTGATGCCCCAAAACAAAAATAACAGAATGGTTACACTGGAATAAACAATGATTTACTCTGTGATACACATGAGTTATCAGTGTTCTTCTGCTTTGCCAATGCAGGCTGCCCAGTGTTATAGCAGTGATTTTTCTAGTTTTTGATTGCGGTCTGGATAGAACAAAGCTGTAAGCAGAATCTGCAGCAAAGGTTGTTTCATCAGTAGGGAGGAAAAAACCTCCCATAAAACAAATTCTACTGGTTGTTAAAGATGGTTTCCAAGGATGGAGCCAAAGAGCTTAAATTTTAAGAAGTAAAGGAGAGGTGATTTTGGCAAGTGAGAGAAGTGTACTTAATAAGATGGGGGCAGGAAGCAATATGAAATAAGTGGACAGACTAAAAGTTTGAGATGGTAGGAAAAATGGAAAAAAAAAAAAAAAAAAGCCAAGTTCCAGTGCTACATACTATGTCACTGCTGGAGATCTTTACATTGGTTTAACTGAGATAGTCTAGTCCAATAACTTCATTTTTTTCCCCCTCCCAGCTCTTGAGTAATACATGCAATAGTCTCCTTTTTCTAGCTCCCCTCACAAGAGTATTTTGTGACTAGCAAAGCTAACACTACACACCATTAGAATAATGTGCCAATTCGGCTGCTCTGAATGAAGTACTGAAATATTAGAACTAGATCAGCTTATAATAGAGGTTCTTTTGTTGAAACTATGTGGATAAATAAGTTCTTAGACAAAACCAGTATTAGAATTCTCCACTTTTTTTCTGGTTAGCCATATGGTGTAATGTTAATATACAATTAATTGAATGAGAGCATTTTTCTTTTCTGTTTTTAAAACACTTTTTTCTTCTCCTTTCAGTGTTTTGTATCCTACTTGCGTTCAGTCTACCTAATGAAGAACAAAGAAGTTTTTGATGTCTTTAAGTTACCTCTAGCAGAATATGCCCAGTAAGTACTGTCTATAGTAAGTACAGTATTGAAAGCGAATTGCTTACCTTTTTTCCCTGATATCTTCAACTTTGTGTTAAATAGTCATTTTACCATGTTCAAAATTCTAATTTTGATGTGTCTTGTAACATTTTCCTACTCATGTAGTTTTTGAACATTTTTGTAGACCCACATTGTAGGGAAAATGTTATGTAAATTGTACATTGTTCCATAAAGATAATAACTTACTGCAGTAAAGACAAAAATTGTAATACATGATACAAAAGCAAGAAGTAATGGGATTTTTTCCCTCTGTCAATGACATCCTTGAGCCTAGAGTATCTCAGAAGGATGTTAAATAGAGGCTATTAAAGTTAGACATTTCTAAATCAGCAGGTCCAGATACCTTCCACACAAAAGTTTTTTAAATGAGCTGTCTGAGGAGTTCACTGGACCATTATTGTTGATTTTTTTCAGTAAGTTTCAAAACAGGGAATTACCAGAAGACTAGAAGAAAGCTAATGGTGTGCCAATATTTAAAAAAGATAAATGGGATGACCTGGATAATTGTAAGCCTGTCAGTGTGACATCAGACCAGGGGAGGATAATGGAGTACCAATATGGGACTCAATTTCATAAAGAATTAAAAGACGGTAATATAGTTAATGCCAATCAGCATGTGTTTATGAGAAATAGATCCTGTCAAACTAACCTGATACTTTTATTTTATTAGATTACAAGTTTGGTTGATAAAGGTAATAGTGTTGATGTAATCTACTTCTGTAAGGCATATGACTTGGTACCACATGACATTTTGATTAAAAAAACTAGAAAGATATAAAATTAACCTGGCACACATTAAATGATTAAAAACTGTAATTGCAAATGGGGAATCGCCATCAAATGGGGGTGTTTCTAGTGAGCTCCAGCAGGGATCTATTCTTGGATCCATGCTATTTAACATTTTTTTTTAATCAATGATTTGGAAGAAAGCACAAAATCATCGTTGATTAAAGTTTGCAGATAACACAAATTGGGGGAAAGTTAAATAATGAAGAGAACAGGTCACAGATACAAAGTGGTGAGGATCGCTTTTTAAAATTGATGCAAGCAAACAATATGCGTTTTTATTACAGCTTAATGTAAATGAACATATCTATGAATAAAGAATGTAAGCCATAGGTACAGGATGGGAGACTCTTATCTTGGGAAGCAGTGACTCTGAAAAAGATTTGGGGATCATGGTGAATAATCAGCTGAGCATGAGCTCTTAGTGCAATGCTGTGGCCAAAAGGGCTGATGAGATCCTTGGATACGTAAGCCGGGGAATCTTGTAGGAGTAGAGAGTTTTTTTCCACTTCTGCATTTGGCACTGGTGGGACTGCTGCTGAAATACTATGTCCAGTTCTGGTGCCCACAACGCAAGAAAGATGTTGATAAATTGGAGAGGGTTCAGAGAAAAGCCATGAGCATGATTAGAAAACATGTCTTACAGTGATAGGCTCAAGGAGCTGTAGGCCTGGCTTAACGTGAGTAATTAGACATGGGTAAGACCTCATTTCTTGGGAGACAGAAATAAGGGAGGTAAATAGATCAGCAGACTGGAGGAAATAGATCAGCAGACTGGAAGCAAAATGTCTGTGTAACTGATAGGTAAGTGGGCCAGTAAGCTAAAAGACGATGTCTGGTACTAGCTAAGATAAGGGGGAACACCCAAGGAACCATTTACAATGGACAAAATAAGCCTGGAATGTAAGATGATGTAAAGAATAACTCGTACATGGATGGTACGTGGACATAATATGATGTGCAAGGGTCGGTTCTTACAAAGTAACCAAGTCAATCCCAGAACATGTGATACAATGCCTAGTAAATGCAATGTGATGTGTAAATTTCTGTAAAGGAAAAGGTTTTCTGTGTAACTTTAGATATGTGTTAGGCCCTATACTCAACCCTTATGGTTGAGTCTGATCAAGTTAACATAGCTTTGCTGTAAGCCAGATAATGGAATCTGAATGAGGAGACTGGAGGAAAACTGAGTTCTTAGGAACCAAATGGAAAAGGTCGTGTGGGAAGCCCAACAGGAGCTCAGTCTATTTAGTTTAACAAAGAGAATTTTTAGGTGTGGCTTGATTATAGTCTAAAAGTACCTATGGCAGGAAGAAATATTTAATAGTCGTCTCTTCAGTCTAGCAGGAAAAAGGTATAACACAATCCCATGGCTGGAAGTTGAAGGAAGACAAATTCAGATTGGAAATAAGGCATATATTTTTAACAGTGAGAGTAATTAACCATTGGCACAATTTACTAAGAATTATGATGGATTCTTCGTTATGGACAAATTTTAAATCAAGATTGGAAGCTTTTCTAAAAGATAAGCTATAAGGGAAGTTCTATGTCCTTGTTATACAGGAGGCTAGATAATCGTGATGGTTTCTTCTGGCCTTGGAATCTATGAGCTCCTATTGTGACTGTCCTTTTTGAGTCTATTGCCTGAAAAAGAGGGTGTAATATATTAAGTGTGAAGATGATACATTGTAGCTTAGTTTTTGAGTGTAATGGAGGCATTGTTCCTTGAAGGTAAATGCCTTTTAAATGAGGGTCACTCTAGTTGGTGAGCCATGCCTGTGGGTGTGACAAAAGGGACTATGACACTCTAGAATAGGGTGTTTGAAATGTTATTCCTTTTAGCATGAAGTTATCGGTGTCATCGCTATCTGAGGTCTTGACCAGTTTTAAACTCTTTGTATTTACATTAAAGCTCAGGCTCATATTGGGACATGTTGAACCAAGTCTCTGACTTGATGCACTTTCTTTGGATGCTGCCCTTTCGTTCTCCAGAATCTCTTCTGATTTAAAAGAAGAAAAGTAGGTCTTTAGTCATAATGGTTGTGTAGATGTGCTTGACTCACATTCCAAGTTAACTGATACATGCCTGCTTTTGCAGATATGATGAAACAAACTTGGGGAGGTATCAGCTTCCCCATTTGTTTCAGTGGGTTATTTACTCATATGCCCAATGATCTTAGAAATGTAGTGCTGGAAGGGACCTTGAGAAGCCATCCAGGCCAGTCCCCTGCACAGAGGTAGGACAAAATACACTTAGACCATCCCTGACAGGTGTTTGTCCAACCTGTTCTTAAAAACTTCCAGTAATGGGGATTCCACAACCTCGTTGGAAGTCAATTACAGTGCTTAATTATCCTTATAGTTAGAAAGTTTTTCCTAATATCTAACCTAAATCTCCTTTGTTGCAGATTGAGCCAATTACTTCTTCTCCTGCCTCCAGTGGACATGGAGGACAGGTGATCACTATACTCTCTATAATAGTTCTTAACATATTTGAAGTCTGTTACTAGGCCTCACTCAGTCTTCTTTTCTCAAAAATAAATATTCCTAGTTTTTTTAACCTTTTCTCATAGGTCAAGTTTTCTAAACCATTTATTATTTTTGTAGCTATCCTCTGGGCTTTCTCCAATTTGTCCACATCTCTCTCAAAGCATGAGGCCCAGAACTGGATAATTTAAATGTCAGCACTGATAGTTCATTGCTGATCAAAGTGTGTAAGAAAGGTGAGGGACTATATATGAAGACTTGTGTAATCTCCTGGGAATGGCAACCCATTTTTGTGCTATGAGTGGCTGACTTTTGGGAGAGGAGTGTAGTCTTGGGGATTAGACTGGCTTCAGAGGCAGGATACCCAAGTTCGTAGGTTTGACATTCGAGGCAGTGCAGCTGAGTGGATAAGATTTGGATTAGCTGTATTAGAATATCAGTCTCTATTCCCAACTCTGCCAGTTTTGACCGTGTACAACCTCCGTAATTTATTTGTAAAACCGGGAAAATATGTTTGCCTGGTTTTTAGGGTATGTTCTTAGTCTTGTTCAATAAGGACTGTCAAGTGTATGACAATACAACAGAAATCAATAGATGTGAGACTTAAACTCATAGTCTTCTGGCTGCCAACTGAGTGCACCTGACTGGATGGTACAATGGACAGGCAGCTGTATTTGTCTGAAATGCATAATGTCCTGCAAAATTCAATATTCTGAAAAGCTCTGCACATAGGTCTTGACCCCCACTACTTACATATTGTGTGTGAGTGCATACATACAAATTCAAAGCAAAGTTGGAATAGGAACTCTTCGTTTGTCTTCAACTCATGCAAATATTTTTATAAAAAAGTATTCTCTCTTTCTGGAAGGACCTATTGTCTGCTTGACAGATATTTTGCAAATAGTATACAGATTCAAACGTGTGGGAGTTAGGCAGTTTGAATGTGAGGTTATTGCCCATTGTTTCTTTGCCCACTACTGTGTAGTCATAGTGAACTGGCATTCTCTCCATCTTCTTAATGGTTCCTCTGCAGAGAGGTTTTATTTTTTTCCAAAATATTCTAGAGATTTATCATCTTCTGTTTTGCTATTGGTTTATAACACATTGCAACCAGTAGTCATTAGCTGGAGGGAGTCTCTCACAAGCCTCCTGTTGACAAAGCCAGCCTTTAGGAGTATGTCTACAAAGCAGCTGGGAGGTGTGATTCCCAGACTGGGTAGACATGTATGCTCTAACTCTGTCCAAGCTAGCATGTTAAAGACTGTACTGTGGCTGCGGCTACGTGAGTGGCGGCTCAAGCTATCCACCTGAGTGCGTTCACAGGGGGTTGGATGGGATTAGAGATGGGTCACTAGTCCATGCTGCCCTTTCTGCCGCTCTGGCCAAATTGCTATTTTTAACCTGCTGTCTTGAGTAGAGACGTCTCCCAGTCATTATGTAGACATACCCTCAGTTTAATGAATGAGAATTTCAGCTTTTGTTTAAACACATCTTTCACTCTTCCTTGCAAAGACATTTTTGAAAATTTAGACTGATGTATAAACAACTGGCAGAGTGAAGAGGAGAAACTTTTTGGACTTCACTTTTGACAGATGGAAGCTAGAGTTGGGGTGTGTCTGAGAGAGGAAATCTAAAAATCCCTCTTCATATATACATCTTTGTTAAATAAGGCAGTTAAGTTTGGGCTTTTGATGCTCTGTAAAATGCTTAAGCTGGCCCTGGGTGTCTCTGTGTGATGGTGGAAAGGTCTTGATTACGCTGCGGAATGGAAGGAGCAGCAAAAATAGTTTTAGGCCTACTCAGAAATGCTTAGGCTGTCACTGTTTGTTAAAATTTTCAGCCGTCTGGGACTGAGCAGGCATCTGCCGCACTGTGGGTATGCTTGCCAATCCTACAGCAGCTGCTGCAAAGGGAGTTTTTCCATTGCATGTTCCCCATCATGGCCAGGAAGATCTAGTGGGGAATGTAGCATGTAGTCCTCACTGCCCAGCTCCTCACTGGCAAATCCAGCAGTGCATGTGCAGAAGGAAGAGAGGAGGTGAGGCCAAACTCCCACTGCACTAGTCCTGTAGCTGCTGCATGCTACCTCTTTCTCCACAGTTATCTGCCTGCCCACCCAGTGGCAGACTGACCTGAAGAGCTGGAGGTAACCTGAAGCTCTGTTCTCCTCTTTGCATCAGCTGTACCTTGACCCGGCCTCTCATACGAGCTATTGGAGGTCTGTCCACCTCATGAAACAAAGATGACTCCTGTCCCCAACTGACCACTTAACTCACTACCAGTGGGCACCTTTATTGCTAACTGACCCAGAAAATTTTGAGGGAATCCCGTGTTAGTATTCTGGCAGCATGTCGCTGATGAATGGTGCTCCTGCAAGTGCTTCTGTGCCATTTGCAGCATAACAAGTGTTAATGTTGACCCTGATTGTTTGGCACAATGTGGTTTTCACCAGTGTTGGTGCATTAGATTTCTCTGTTATCAGTGAGGCAGTAAGTGTCTTTAGTGATGTAAATATTACCATGCCTGTATCTGGGTCAGCTCCTATTTCATTTCTTCACAGCTGTGAATTCTCAATACAGGGATTAATTTGTGTCAGCTGTAGAATTCTGCAGTTCTTAATTACTGGGCATAGGACAAACATAGAGATTATCATCCACATAAGAGTTGATGGAAAACCACATTTGATTATGTGCCTCTTTTTTTGGCATCACATTGCAGTCACTTATCTACCTTCTGAGAAACTTCCTAATGTAGTTCTGGGAACATTTCTAGATGCAACCTTCTATCTGTCCAGGCCACAGAGTCCAGGGCTCTCAGCTAAGGGTCTGCAGCTCCTTGGTCGCCTACTCTTTTCATTCATAGCTCCAGCAAACAGAAGTTGGAACGTTCTCTTTACATTTGGGACCATCAGTGGATAGGTTGCTGTTTAGAAAACATAGTCTCAACCCATTTGCACAGGTACATCCATTTACCAGAGTAAGACCTTAACTAAACCCAGTCAGTTCCCATCACTTTAGTTGGCTGTTAAGTATTTGAACTAGCAGTGGACACTGGAGTTTGGAGTAGCTTTGTGAGGAATGGGCAATGAGCACCAGCACAGCTGCCAGGTACTAGTATAGGAGAGAGACTTAGTATTACACTCTACATCACTGGTTTCAAACTGGAGGGTGTGCCCTCTGGGTGGGGGTTGGGGAGGTACAACAGGGTGTGTGAGGACTTGACTCGCTGGCTTTTTCTCCTGTTCCAGTTTCTGCTACTGCTTCTGGGCTGGAGAAGCAGGGAGAAGGGAGGGGCAAGGAGCTAGGGGAGCATGCTTTCTCCCTGCATGGGATTTGTGTGTGTGTGTGTGGGGCGGGGGGGAGGAGCATTACAGTTTGCTCGCCTTCTTGGAGGCTGGTGCATGTATGCTACATTGGGAAGTAGTTCCTCCCTGTCCACAAAGGCTCTTGAATGCGGATACTGGTGGGTGTGCTGCAGCTGGAGGAGCCTAATGATGATGGTGACTGGGGTTCCCATGGGTGGGGAAATGGGGAGGCGTGGCCTGGCTGTCTCTCTTGCTGGGGCCATCTGCCTGGGTGTGCCCTGGCTGGGAGGTGGGCTTCCGGACTCCTGGTATCCACAAAGGTGCTATTTCTGCTTGATGAAAGGGAGGCACACATATGATGTGGATTTCCACGCGGTGGGCACAGCAAATAAAAAGTTTGGGAGTCTCTGCCCTACATAAATGACCTAAAGTTGCAGCCTACCAACTTCCTGAAGTAGAAGTTCTGGCATATGGGTTAGTTTTTGGAAACCACTAAAGAGAATGTACTGGATCCAGGCAGTTTCTACTTGCTTCATAGGCTCATTTGAGGAGGCAGTGAAGCATTTATTTTATAAATCACAATGTGTTTATCTAGGTAACTGCAATAATATAAAAATGCATACCTTTTGAAATGACACTGTTACTTAGGAAATTTCCTAAGCAAAAAGCCCACATTCACTTGCTCTCACCTCTATCTTCCGGGCAAAACACTAGTTGAACAGGCCTTGCAACATACCCTATCCATCATCCTGCTCAGGTTCTGTTGGACCAAGGGGGAAAGAAAATTCTAGAGAAGCACAATCTAGAGACTGCAAACTTGAGCGCTCCAGGGATATGCTGCTAACAGAGAAATACACTAAAAAATGCATGAGTCCCAAACCATATAGGGATTTATATTGCTGAAAGAGGTACAGGTCTGATTTTAGATTCAGGAAAACTCAGTTATGATATAGTAATTACAAGCCTTAGTCCACTGCTAGTTGTAAAGAGTTAGAAGCTATTTGAGCTCAACAATTTCCTACCTGGAATGTAGACAGGGCAAATGATTTTCCTAAGGATGCTAAGAAAACTTCTTAGCCGAATAGACACAATTGCTCATTGTGAATAAGATACTACTTTGATAATGATCGATCAAACAGATAATGCAGCTAAAACAATTTCACGGTTCAGTTTGGTTATTAATCAGAACCATCTGGATAGTCAGTTAACTCAGATGTGTGTCACTGGTGCTGATGATTTGATTTCTTCCAGTTTCAGATTATTTGCTCCTCTTGCCTTTCAGAACATTTTTATGTAGCTGTTTGCATGGGCCAAATAATATACAAAGGGGAAAGGCTTTATGGGGAATCTTATATGGGGAAGGTTTTAAGCAGGATCAGCAAATAGTATTTTCTCTTCTGGAAGTTTCATTTCTGCAAGATTTTTAAATGTTCCTCTGCCTCTGTTTTGCAGTTACAGATTCCAGTGTAATGTACAAAGGTGTTGCCTTTTTCTTTTTTTGTAGGTCAGCTTCTCTGAAGGGTTATATCTGCTACTTGGTAAACTGTTTATATATAATAGTTTAGCATTGGAATAAAGGTAACTAATGTCCAGAAATATTGTTACATATTAGCACTCCTGCAGCCATGGCCACCAGTGATTTACCACTAGCTCACCATCCAGAGCAGGAAGAGAGAAATCTGCTAGGTACAGAGGAAGCAGCAATGTCACTGTAACGTCACATAAAGTAATGGTGAATACAAAAGTAAACCTTCCTGGCTTGGTAGGTCTGCAACAAACTTATCTGGTGCAAGAACAGTTTCTCTTATGAAGGGTAGGCTGGCTCCAGACTGCTATCCATGAGGAAGGTCATTTTTTCTTTTGAGAAGAGTAGGAGAACTGTGCCCAGCTTCTGACTCAATCCAAATCGTGGTTTATTAAACTTGCTCTTTCAATGGAAGCACACATAACCCAGGATCTTCACATTAAGTTGAATTCCAAATACTCCAGTAAGCACAAAATGTTAAATCTTAAGGCAGCCGAGGATATTTGTTTCTATTAGGTTTTATTTGAAATGCTCAGAAAAGCTGTATGCTGGTGCTTGCTTGGATAAAAAACAAAGCTTGCATCGTGCTTTTAATCCCCTAAATGTTACTCCTGAAGGGCCTTCTTTCCTAATCTCACCTAAAAATAATTGGCACCTGGCTATGAAATGAACTAGTTATCTCAGGATGGTAGTTAAGGACATTCCTCAGTTCAGTTCAAAGCATAGATGGTGTTTGGCTGTCCCAGTTATCTTTAGATGGTGAGAAAACTTTGACTGTGTCAAATGTGATTTCATGCATGTAATACCAGAGAAATTCAATTTCAGTTTTAGCATTGCCTTTAGAAACTGATTGAAAGTCTTATACTTTCCACTTAAGTCATCCTCCCAAAAAAGTCATCCCAGTTTTCCTGACATCAGAGTATGAGATGAGGTTGTCCTTTATTGATCCTGTTATTTAGCTTATTTATTGAACTTCTCGTGTTAACAACTTGAAGAATGGATTCAGATGATGTTTCTTACAAGATTGTTGTGTGCTATACATTACCAGCCTTTATGCTTACCTGCCTCCTCAGATTAAAAACCACACACAAATTGAAGAAACCTTGGGAGAAAGGCTTAGGGAGACTTTGAGCGTCCAGGGTGACAGTGTACCAGATTGTTGTCAGCATGGGAGAAATGTAAAGTAAAGGACTGTAAGCGAGACAGACATGAGCTTTTTGAGGAGTGACAGCATGATGGGAAGTGTTTTGGAGACTGCTGTTGCTGGGATGAGCAATAATGCAAGCCAGAGTCCTGATTAGATGTGAAGAGGTGAGTCACAGGTTTGAAAGCTGTCCTCAAGCATAATGACCACCTGCATAAAGGAGGCGATGGAATTTCTGCATCAAGCTCAAATCTCGTAGCTAAGCAAGAGGACATTTTAGGAAGATTTCCAATCTTGATTTAAAGATGTCAAATGATGAAGAATCTACTGCATCCCTAGGTGTGAGTTGTTCCAGTGGATAATTACCCTCATTTAAAAAAAACTGTGCCTGAATTTATGTAGCTTCAGCTTCCAGCTGTTGGCTCTTGTTTTGTCTTGGACTAGATTGAGAAACGCTCTGTCAGAAATGTTTCTCTGTGTAAGTACTTGTAGACTGTGAGGTAGGTTGTGTCTTAACCTTGTCTTTGGGAAACTAAATAGAAAGAATAGCTAGCCAATTACAAAACCAGTTTCTTCTCCCTTGGTTTTCACACCTCAACTGCTAGAGCAGGGCCTCATCCTCCCTGACTGAACCAACCTCTTTATCTCTGGCTTGCTTGCATATATATACCTGCCCCTGGAAATTTTCACTACATGCATCTGACGAAGTGGGTATTCACCCACGAAAGCTCATGCTCCAAAATGTCTGTTTGTCTATAAGGTGCCACAGGATTCTTTGCTGCTTTTACAGATCCAGATTAACACGGCTACCCCTCTGATACTTGAGCTTTCTAAGTCATTCACTGTAAGACAGACTTTCCAGCTGTTTTCGGAACCCTTTCCAGTAGTTAAACATCCTTCTTGATGTGTGAACCTTACTGTTAGGGGGCTTATTCCTTAACCCTCTCACTTCCCTGGTCCTTCTCGCATGAACAAAGAGCAACAATACCCGAAGTCCAAAGGTGTAAACAATTCGATGTTTATTGGGGTGAACTTCCAGCAAGCATGATTCCAGTTTACTTCCTTAGTGTCCCCCTTCCCAGCTCTGACACCACAGAGTCTTGCCTGTGTCCCTGTTCCCATTCCCCCCTTTAGCAAAACATGATCCCAATTCCCCCACCCCCAGCCCCAGCCCCTGTTCCTATCCCCCCCCTTACTTCCTGATTGACTGCAGACTATATAGTAAAACTTGAGTTCTGCTTAGCTATACCTTAACTAATCATTTTACTGAAATTTAACTAACCAATCTTAACACATTGCAACATGGTTATTTAACCAATTATATCCCACCACCTTAATTGGTTTACACCCAACAAAATTAATTATACAGCAGACAGAAACAATCACAGAACCAGACAGAGACCATGCAAATAAACATACAAAACAATACAGAAGTGAGGATTTTACAACTACATCTATACACACATAAGGGTTTTCCAGCTGTGTCTATTGATAAGTGAGTTCTTACCAGACAGAAAACTATCAAACTAAATTAAATTTTCTTTTACATGTTCTAGGCTCTTTCCTTTCTCTGGAGGTGATAGATCAGATCACCTTCCTAACAGCCTCAGATTGCCTTATTTCAATGTGACTAGTTTGGAATGTGAAGATGTGACCATACATTTCCCGGTTTATGGTTGGCCTCTGCTGCTTAGCTGAAGAACCAGGCCTCAGACTGTCACAGTAAGAGAATCCCATTACGCAGACAGTGATTTTGATTCTTTCTTTTATATCTCTATAAGTAGCTAAGTGATAAGAATACACCTAAATTTGTAAAGTATAGGCCCTTGCAGGCAGGCCTGAATATCTATATCCTAATGCTTACAACT
The DNA here is from genome assembly GCF_007399415.2 of Gopherus evgoodei. Classification (NCBI taxonomy): domain Eukaryota; kingdom Metazoa; phylum Chordata; order Testudines; family Testudinidae; genus Gopherus; species Gopherus evgoodei. Next base: position 33,767,974 of record NC_044322.1, read on the forward strand.
GGACACAATATTCCAGTAATGGTCTCATCAATGTTGTATACAGAGTTAATACTCTTATTCACTATTATACTGCTTATGTCCAAGAATTGCATTAGCTGTCTTAGCCGCAGGACTGCATTGGCAGCACATGTTCACCTGGTTATCAGCCAAGAACCTTAAAACCTTGTCAGTCGCTTTTTTCCAGAATGCAATCTCCCATCTGGTAAGTATGACCTACACTCATCCTTATCTGTATGATCTTGAATTTGGCTGTTTTAAAACACATGGTGTTCTGATGAGCCTAATTATGAAGCAACCCAGATAATTTTGAATAACTGGCTTGTCATTGTTTCCCACTCTACTGATTTTTGTCATTTGTAGATGTTACCAGCAATGACTTTATATTTTCTTTCAGATTATTGATAGACACTGAATATGATTAGGTCAAGAACAAGGGATAGTTATCTCCTAACACAGTGAAGACAAAGCCTGTGAGATTATCTGAGGGGGAAATATGAGTATTACTGTAAAGTGGCCACTTGTAGACTGATGAGATTTGGAGATTCTGATTGAGGTCTTGTCTATACATACACGTTTCACTGGTTTAAATCACTTTCTAAATTGATTTAGTTAAACAGGTGCAAGGTATGGGAGCTTGGGGAACCAGGGAAGGATGTGTAGTCCTGATTTGAGTATCTGACCTGCATATATAGCTGTACGTGTCAAAGGACCATTAACTGCCACCTGAAGAACTCCATCAGAAGACTCATTTTTTCTTCAGTTAGTTTTAACTTTTAAACCAATAGTCCAGTAACTGCACTGAGACTATTATAGACTTCAGATTTTGCAACAAATTACAGCAGAAGAAAATAACTGAAAGTCCTTATTGCCAATATGGCATTTCTGAGAAAAAATTGTCTGATGTAAAATTTTTATAAAGACAAAAACCATTCAAGTCAGTGCAGGGTATTTTGGAAGGACATGGCCTGTGTGGTTATCTGTCATGTTAATTAATTGGTAAGATTTAGTAATATAAATTAAAGCTTTAGTCACTTGTATAATCAAGAGTTGGTTAAATAAAGTGCATGAACAGGCAGTTTACAGTTAAAGTTCCAGGACTAACTTTAAAACTTGTGGACTGAATGTATTAATCCAGTGTGAAAGTAAAGGGCTACATGCCTTCTATTTGTTTTGTCGATTAAAGGTACCTCCACATAGTTGTGTGGTTATCTCATGTTTTGTTTAGAGATTTGAGTACAGAGATAAGAACTAAGGCCTAGCTTTGCAAATACTAGTTTGAATGGCACTATTCACATAGTTAAAGTTAAGCGTTTGTGTAAATGTTTGTACCAAAGCGTAAGTAAAAGCCTCCTTTTGGCTAAAAAATAAGCTACTTGTTAATAGTCATTTCAGTACTTTTAACTTGTCAAGTGTGTGAAGTTGAGATATGGAGGGGAATAATCTGCAGCTTAGAAGAAGGTCTGAGTCAAGGGATTTGGATATTTTAATAATTCAGAAGTCATGTGGATCCAGTTAACTAGCATCCTACTTCTGTAGAGTTGTTAAATGCCCTACAAAAAATTACCAGTGCTTGAATTGGCAACCAATTTTATCGCTTGAAGGTGACAGTGACACTTGGTCCTGCTCTAGATCAGAAACCATGTACATAATATTTCTTGTTGAATTACAAAACTGGTATTGTCAACCTCAAAATATTGAGATTTAAAAAAAAAAAAAATTTCCCTTCTACTTTCTGAGCAAGATGCACTCCTCATTTTCAATCTTTTCTCTATAGCTGTGAGGGTTGGAAGCTTCATTTTTTTTAAAATGAAAGTTTAGATTTTTCAATCCTGGATTCTAGCATCTTGGGGCATTAAAAAAAACCACCAGATACACCTCTACCTCGATATAACTCTGTCCTCAGGAGCCAAAAAATCTTACCGCGTTATAGGTGAAACCGCGTTACATTGTACTTGCATTGATCCACTGGAGTGCGCAGCCCCACTTCCCCAGAGCACTGCTTTACCACATTATATCCAAATTTGTGTTATATAGAGGAAGAGGTGTTTAATGAGACTCATGATGAAATCATGATATTTGGCAAAACTGCAAACATGTACATTGATTACTTATATGGTACAATATATAGCAGTAGAGTAAGTTAGCACTCTCAGGACTTTACCTAAAGTGAAAATCACACTTGTGTGGTAAAGATGTTGTTAGGAAAATGGGAAAAGTACTCTGCAAAATTAGTATTTGTTTAGCATTTGCAACTGATTGACTGACTTTTATTCACTCAGAAGTTTGTAAGCTCTTTGAGGCAGGAATCAGGTCTTCATTTATGTTGTACAGTGCCTATTATAATGAGGCCCTAATCCTGATTTAAACCGTTAGGGACTACAGTTAAATCTGCTTCATTTCACCATTTCTGTTCCACTTAGCCAATAAACTAATTTGTAGAGTTCACTTTTGTTTGAAAGTCAATTAATAGTCAAATGCTAAAATTATTTTAAGATAGACAATTGTTTCCTTTAATATCAGAAGTATGTTGCATATAAATTCTTTTACTTATGGGTCTTTGGTGAATGTGCACAAGGTACTAAATGGAAACTTCCCTCAAATTATCATTCTTTCCCTTTTTCTTTGAAATGCCCCGCTGAAACCCCATTGCTGCTGATTGCTCCTGGAAGAATGTGTATATATGTAATATATAATCTTGAATGTACTGAGATTGAGAATACAGAAGATCAGGCAGTATAAAATATTTAATGGTCCTACAAACTGGCAGGCATTTTCAGAGTTTGTGTGGAAATTCAGGTGGTATTAATGACCCACAAAGGAAAAAAACGCTAAATGTATTTACTTCGCCAATAGGCACGGAATGCCCTAGTAACCAAAAGGGAAGGGGCATTCAATAAATGTCATAGTTTGACAGAAGGGAAGTTTGGGCTGGACTGTATTTTTGTGGGGGGAAAGATAAGGGACTTTTAGTACATACTGTGTATATATAGACTTGGAAAATTAAACTCTCACTTCTGAACACTTTGTAATATTTGTGTTGATTGTTTGGGTTCCTGAGCCCTAAAGCTGGGCAATACTGTTGTGAAGGGTTTATGATGGTGACGCATCATAGCATACTTTATATATAGAAGTGTCTTAAATGGTAAAACTCTTTCTTTTTCTTGTGGTTCTATATTGGTAAGGTGCTCAGGAAAGCTTTAAGGAGAAATTTAAAGTGATTCAAACAGAAAAGTGGAGAGAGTTTGATGGATGACGCAAGACATTGAAACAGCAATTTTTCTTCAAGTGCTTGTCTGTATATGTATTCTGCTATGGGTGCATATGTGCTTCATGCATCTGAGACCAGAGAATTTTTGCAGGCAGTATCTATAGGTCCACGCCTGGGCCTATGCCAAACACTGAAGGTATGAGGGGCAGAGGTGACCAACAGCCTCCCTAGTTCTTTCTTACCACTTCCTGGCCTCAGTTGTAACCTTTTCTCTTCGGCCTGATTCTTGTCTTCAAACCAGTAGATGTGTCAAAATTTAATGACCATATTCTACAAAATCTGTGTATGAAAGCTGTCACTTTATGGTACTGGTGTATGAAGAACCGCATCACCCTATTGACAGTGTACCCTCCAGGAACCGAAAATTTATTGGCAGACAGTCGCAGCAGACATTTTGCCATCTGTCAGGAGTGGAAGTGGCATGATTCATGGTGCACAGCATTTTAACTCAGTGGGGAACCCCCGATTGGAACCTGTTTTCCTCTCAGGCAAAGAGGAAATGTAAAATATACTACTCCAAGGTAGCTCAAAGGAAGCATTCCAGAGGCAATACTTTCGTACTGCCATGAGCTGTGCCTCCCTTCCCATCCTGCTACTACCTTGGATTCTACTGAGGATTCGATAGGACACGGAATAAGTCATCTTCATCACTCCCAAATGGCCCAGACAGTCTGGTTTCGAAACCTCCTACAAATGTCATCCCATCCATCTGTCAGCATTTGGCCATTACTGCACCTGTTGACCCAGGAATATAGCAGACTCTGGCATCCTAATCTGGAAGTGCTTCATCTCACTGCTTGGTATTTGGATGGGCATCAAGTCTAGAACATTCATGCTCTGAAGCTGTGCAAGCCATTCTTAATAATAGAAAGGGGGGAGGGATAGCTCAGTGGTTTGAGCATTGGCCTGCTAAACCCAGGGTTGTGAGTTCAGTCCTTGAGGGGGCCACTTAGGGATCTGGGGCAAAATCAGTGCTTGGTCCTGCTAGTGAAGGCAGGGGGCTGGACTTGATGACCTTTTGAGGTCCCTTCCAGTTCTATGAGATAGGTATACCTCCATATATTTATTTATATTTAAAAGGACTTCTGGAAAATGTTACCTAGCCAAGTGGAAACAGTTCTCTCTCTCGGCCCAGCAAAATAATATATCTCCAGAGACAGCAGATAGTCTAAAATAACAGGAATATCTTCGTAGGCTATATCTACACTACTGTGGTAAGTCCACTTAAGTTACACAACGCCAACTACATGAATAATGTAGTTGGAGTCAACATAGCTTAGGTTGATTTACTGCGGTGTCTACACTGAGCTTGGGAGACACTCTCCTGTTGATTTAGCTTACTCCTCTCATTCCCAGGTCTTCACTAGACCTGCTAAATTGACCCGTGGTACATCGATCACTGCAGCGTCGATCCCGCAGTAATGTAGATGTAACCTTAGTCTCAAGGTGGGTCTTTCCCATAGTTCAATATGAGTTTACCTGGTGGCGATCAGTGGATGTTACCCACCCTTGGACTCAGGTGTGGACCAACTGCTTACAAAAATTCTCTGGTCTCGGCCGCGTGGAGCACTTACATACCTGCAATGGCATACAGATAGGGACCACACATCTCTAAGAATTCCAGTTCTTCGAGTGCTTGCTCATATCCATTCCAATTAGGTGTGCGTGCGCCGCATGCATGATCGTTGGAAGATTTTTACCCTAGCAACACTTGGTGGGTTGGCTGAGGCGTCCCCTGGAGTGGCGCCCTTATGGCGCCAGATATATGCCGCTGCTGACCCAGTGCTCCCTCAGTTCCTTCTTACCGCCTGTGACGGTCGTTGGAACTGTGGAGTGTAGCATAGCTGATCTCCACTTCCCTAGCTTACTTGTTTTTCACTAGTTAGTTTTGTAGTATAGTTGTTAGTAGTTTCTAGTTGTAGTTAATAGTAAATTGTGTAGATAGTGTATATAGTAGTTGAAGGAAAGGGGGTTTCTCCCTCCCTCCTTCCCGGTACCCGGGCTCATGTCTGGGTCTCTGGGTTTCAAGCCCTGCTCGGCCTGTCTTAAGCCGATGCCTATGGGAGACCCCCACGACTCCTACCTGAAGTGCCTGAGGGAATCCCATCAAACAGATAAGTGCTGCATCTGTAAGGCATTCAGACTGCAGACAAAAAAGGAGCAGGACTTTTGTTTGAGGCAGCTCCTCATGGAAGTGGCACTTAGCCCGGTGCCTCGAGCCCGAGCAGAGACCTGGCACTGTTGGCCTGAAGTGCACCTCTGGCACCAGAAAGACCTGGCACTGGCAAAGACTCCCAGCACCGGATGTCTCCGGCATCGCGACTGGCCTGACGCCACTCACTGTCTCCTGGGTCTAAAAAGCAGCACAAGTAACCTGCTGCTTCTGTCCAGTTACAGGCACTGCTGGTGCCCCCCTTGGAGCAACGTCCTGTACTGGATAGCCCCGCGAAGGCTCCAGCTCTGGCACCGTTGATTCTGGTGCTGCAAGCGCTGTTGAGTCTGGTGTATATGAGCTCCCTGGTGCGCACCGCGGTCAAGCTCAGTCTGCCATCTACCCTGGAGACCTTCTCTACGGCCCGCGACTTAATCACTCTCACTGAGTCAGGGCTGTCACAGCCTCCGGCACCACCGATGCGGTTTGTCCCACTGATGAGGAATCCCGCTATCATGAGTCCTCCATTGCAGACTGGGAGGTCTCGGCACCAGTCTGCACCAGATCGTGGTCCCGCTCTAGACGCTGGTCCCATGTGTGGCACTGCTCACAGTCCTGGCACCGATCATCATCTCGGCGCCGGTCGTACTCGTGGCACCGTTCCATGTCGAGAAGATCTCCGTCCTGGTACGGCTGGTACCAGTCAAGCTCCCGGCACCGATCACAGCACGAATTTCTGGAGTAGATCCTGGCGCCATTCTGCCTGGAGATCTTCATCGGTGTCCAGATCTCCTTCCTGGTACTGCTATGATCATCGGTCCAGATCCAGGTCTCTGCGCTGATCGCCGTCCTTATGATGTGGTCCATCGATGCGGGATAGTGCAACACAGCATAACCAGTCGGCCCCACCTTGGCCTTCCCGCCCTAACTCGAGGTCATCTCAGGCGGAGAGTGGCTACCCTGCCTATGACCAGGATGTGGATGGAGACCCTCAATGGCAGGATGAGGGATAGAATCCTGCTCAGGGACCACCGCAGTGGTCCTTCTGGACCCCTTGGGCATACCATCAGGCCCAAGGCATCCCCTTCAGGGCTTCTCATTCTGCTCATTCTGAACCCCGAATCCCAGAGGCCATGGGTAGCGCTCCCTCCTCCCCGGGACGTGGAGTCTGGTGCCCTGCAACCATCTCAGACACAAGCTCCTAATATGGAGAACCTGGGACAGCTGGACCTGCCTCAGCAAGACTTACCCCAGGAACCTTTAGTCCCAGGGCTGTCGTCCTCTTCATCTCCTGATGAGGCACAACCTCCTCTGGACCACCACCTATAGACCTCCGTGCACACCAAGACTTGCTGCGTAGGGTGGCACAAAACATGAACCTCCAGGTGGAGGAGGAGGTGGAGCAAGAGGATCTGGTGATGGACATCTTGTCTGCTGATGCTCCCACACGCATAGCCTTGCCGTTCATCCAGGCTAATGCTAATACTATCTGGAAGTCGCCAGCGTCTATCCCTCCCACTGCGAAGGGGGTTGAGAGGAAATACTTAGTTCCTTCCAAGGACTATGAATCTTATATATTCACCCCCCAACCATGCTCCCTGTTTGTACAGTCCGTCAATGAAAGGGAAAGGCACAGTCAACAAGCACCCGCCCCTAAATCCAAGGATGCTAGGCATCTGGTGTCACGTTATTGATTCGAACTGGGATCATATAAAACATGGTGGTAACCAAAGTCCTGTAGTGGCACCAAATCTTGTGTAAAGGGAGTCAAATGAGGTGTCTAAGACCAGGTTATAGGTTGCGGGTTATGATTATGCTGTCTGTATGCATGTGTCATTTTTGTAGTTGAAGTTATGAATATTGGCTATATACTGTCTGTTTTTCAAACTTATGCTGTGCTTCTGGGTAACATCCCAGACAAGTTGGTGTTAGCTCTGCCTAGCCTGCTTGATGGCCCATTAAGGATCATCAGCTATACAACTGACCCATTGAGAAAAGACATATACACCTTGTAACTCAACAAAGAATGCAGGAACTTGCCCATGTGACTCCAGACTCCATTTGGCTGTAATTTTTCCACATTAAGAACAAAGAGGTGTTCTTACACTTAGAAAAGACTAAAAAAGGCTGATGCCTCATCTCCATCTTGTCTTCAGTTCTGATTCTTACCTCTGGAGGGACTTCGCTACAAGGAAGCTCTACACAAAGGACTGAATGACCCATCCCAGCTGTGGATGTACTGTACTCCAGAGACTTGATTTGAACTTGCAGTTTATTCTATCACTGCTAAAAGCCTGAACCAAAAACTTTGCCGTTACTGTATGTAATTGATTTCATTTAACCAATTCTAGTCCCACCTATATCTTTTTCCTTTTATGAATAAACCTTTAGATTCTAAAGGATTGGCAACACTGTGATTTGTGGGTAAGATCTGATTTGTATATTGACCTGGGTCTAGGGCTTGGTTCTTTGGAATTTAGAGAACCCTTTTTCTTTTGAGGTGTTGGTGTTCCTAACCATTCATCCCCGTGACGGATGGCGCTAGTGATGATACTGGGAAACTGGAGAGTCTAAAGGAATTGCTTGTGTGACTTGTGGTTAGCTAATGGGGTGAAACCAAAGTCCTCTGGTTTGCCTTAGAGGTGAAAAAACCCCAGCCTTGGGCTGTAACTGCCCTGTTTTAAGCAATTTGTCCTGAATTGGCACTCTCAGTTGGGTCCCGTCAGAACCAGCATCGTTACACCTGGATTTATTTGGCCGCAAAGTATACTCCACTGACGGTCTACAACTTTGGGTGGCTAACCAACAGGCTCTCCTGAGCTGTTATAAGTACAACGTCTGGAACTCCATGGGGAAATTCAAGGAGCTGGTTCCTCAGGAGTCCAGGGAGGAGTTCGGGGCCTTGCTAGAGGAGGACAAGAAAGTAGCCAGGACCTCCTTGCAGGCTTCGATAGATGCGGCAGATTCAGTGGCAAGGACTCTAGCTTCAGGTGTAGCTATGTGCTGCATCTTGTGGCTGCAGGTGTCCGGTCTTCCGCCGGAGCTGCAGCAAACTATTCAGGACCTGCCCTTCGATGGCCTGGGGTTATTCTCGGACAAGACTGACTCTAGGCTTCAGAGTCTAAAGGATAACCGTGTCATCATGCGCTCACTGGACATGCATACCCCGGTGACGCAGTGGAGGTCCTTCCGGCCCCAACTGCAACGCACCTACCCTAACCCTCGGCCCAGACAGGACTTCTCCAGAAGATGTGACTGGGGTGGGAGGAGGGGTCTGGCCCTCAGATGGGCCAGAATCAGGCCTCCCCCCCCCCCAAGCATTGACGGGGCCCAAGCAAAACTTTTGAAGGTGCACCCGGGGGCGGAGCACCAATCTCCTCACAGGATCCTTTCCCACCTTTCTCCAACTGCCTCTCCTATTTCCTCCCTGCGTGGTCCCACATAACAACAGACCGCTGGGTCCTACAGCCTGTCCACAGCACCAAGGGTCTTTACGAATTTCTGTTATAGCTGCCTCCCTCTGTCAACATCGGATACAATTGTTTCCGTGCCTCGACGACTGGCTCATTTGAGTTTGCTCTGAGTTCTAGGTACAATCTCATGTTCGGTTCACCATGAGCCTGTTCAGACAGCTGGGTCTGCTGCTCAATGCCAAAAAGTCCACTTTTCAGGTGACCCAAAGAATAGACTTCAGAACAGTCCTGGATTCAAATCTGTCCCGTGCGTGCTTTCCACAAGTCCACTTCCAGGCCATGGAGGCCATTATCTGCAGCCTCCAGAACTTCCCGACCTTGCACGTATCTTGATCTTCTGGGCCACATGGCATCGCGCACCTTCGTGACCAAACATGCCTGACTATACCTCTGTCTGCTCCAGGCCTTGCTTGCATCAGTCTGCTATCCAGGCCGGCACAATTTGAACACAGTGCTCACAGTACCACCGGAGGTTGTCTCCTCCCTGGCTTGGTGGCTGAACCCCAGCTCAGTATGCAGGGGAGTGCCATTCCATGCACCACAGCCCTCCCTGGTCCTGACCATGGATGTGTCATCTCTGGGCTGGGGTGCTCACCTCAAGAACCTTCGTACACAAGGCCTTTGGTCCTCTTGAGAGATAACCCTACACATCAACGTACGGGAACTGGGAGCAGTTTGCCTGGCGTGTCAGGTTTTCCACGAGCACCTTCTGGGCTGTTGTGTCGCAGTCCTTATGGACAACATAACGGCCATGTATTACATCAACAAGCAAGGGGGAGTGCGATCGTCCCCCCTCTGTTGTGAGGCCATCAAATTGTGGGAATTCTGCCTAGCACACTCGATCCACCTGGTGGTGTTGTTTCTCCCAGGAGTCCAGAACACCTTGTCAGAATGCCTCAGCAGATCCTTTCTGGTTCACAAGTGGTCGATTCGTCCAGACATTATCCGTTCTGTTTTGTGGAAGTGGGGATTTCCCCACGTTGACCTCTTCACCTCTCACGAAAATCGGAAGTGCCAGGTGTTCTGCTCTCTCCCAGGAGCGCTCCCTGTAGGAGATCTGTAGGGCAGCAACTTGGTCATCAGTACATACCTTCGCCTCCCACTATGCGATAGTGCAGCAGTCCAGGGATGATGCTGCATTTGGTTCAGTGGTCCTTCACTCCGCAACATCTTTCTCGGACCGCACCGCCTAAGTAAGGCTTGGGCGTCACCTAATTGGAATCGATATGAGCAAGCACTCGAAGAAGAAAAGACAGTTACTTACCTTTTGTAACTGTTGTTCTTTGAGATGTGTTGTTCATATCCATTCCAAACCCGCCCTCCTTCCCCTCTGTCGAAGTAGCTGGCAAGAAGGAACTGAGGGGGCACTGGGTCGTCAGGGGCATATATTCGACGCCATAAGGTGCCACTCCAGGGGGCGCCTTAGCCGACCCACCGAGTGTTGCTAGGGTACAAATCTTCTGATGATCGTGCATGCAGTGGGTGCACACCTAATTGGAATGGATATGAACAACACATCTTGAAGAACAACAGTTACAAAGGTGAGTAACCGTCTTTTACAGTGAGGTAAGTAACTTTTCTCTTTCTCTGCATCCTACTCCAGACTCTGTACGGAAGGGTCAGAATTATCCTAGATTGTAGGAATAGAACAGATAAGTGCAGGTGCAGGTAGATAGAAGATCAGATGAACCATGTCCAGGTTGAGTTTAAAAAATATGGGGCAACTTAAAGTTAGAGATGCTTCATTAGCCATGTAGAATGGGGCCTTCTTGGGGGAATGGAGACTTGGTTTTACTTTAAAAAGCAGAAATAACTAGTAAAACTACTGACTTGGTTAATTCAGCTCCTGAGAATCTTGCATTTGGCAAGTTCTGCTCTCACCACAAGAAAGCTGTTACTAGAAATGATTATAAAGAAATTAAAATCTGCATAAAAATTATTCATTTTAAATTTGGCCGTGGACCTTAGAATACTCTATATCTGTTGTTAACCTTTTCCATTTCCTTTACGGGTTTTAACCTGTTGCTGGTAATAGGCTCTGATTATTTAACCAGAAATCTTCCAAGGTACAATTGGTGATCAAATAATTTCCTTGTGGCAACTATAGGCATTTTTCTCATAGAAAAGTTTAATATTGTGTAAGTAAGTATCAGGCAGGAAAGACTTCACTGTATTGTGGGAATGGAGATGGGGTAGACTCTTAAAACTCAGGTTGGTACCCCTTTTTCCTCTACACACTGGCACATATTGTACCATAGCCTAAAGCGCGTACTTCCCTACACCCCTTCGACATGCTAGGTTACTCGTCCTCTACTTGTCTTCGGATACGTGCTTCTGGGATTTAGATGCGCACAATAGGTGGATTATGGCACAACCACATGTATGGATGTGTGTAAAGTCTCTAGTGTACTCAATAGAGACTTTATCTTACCTTAATCACTTTTGTTACTCTTCTCTGAATTTCTTCCATGTGTTTTTGGTACCAAGATACTTAGAACTGTGCACAGTATTTTAGGTAGTCTCAACAGTGATGAGTACCATTGTTTCCTTGGTGTGTGACGTGAATCTTTTCCCTCTGCAGTACTAAATTGCATTGTCATTTATGCCATCATATTATATTGTAAATGTAATTTAATTTGCCATTTGCTGTCACTCTGGGTTTCTTTTGGGAGTACTGTTTTCTCAGCACTGCCCTTCTAATGAGCTCCTTATGTTTCCAGTTGTTTTCCCCCGTATTTGTTGGCTTTCATTTTTCCAACAGTTTGACTCTCCGTTTCTGTGTGTGTGTGTGTAAGTAAATTAAAAAAAAATCGAGATTCTAGTTTGTACGTACTCCAGTCAAAATACATTAAACAAAAAAATTATCAAAATTAAACGCAGACCCGTGCTGATAATTTCTAACTTAGTAGAATGGTTTTCAGTTTCAGATTAATTTTTTATTATTTTTAATCCCATGCTTTAGCTCCCTTGGCCTTGCAGTGGAACCTCGGGTTAGATTTCTTCAGAAAGCCCAGAAACAATTGTCTGTGAATGAGTCATTGGAAGGAAAAAGCCACCCAGAGGGGACAGGGCAGTGTGAAGATGCATGCTCCTTAGTAAGCAATGAAGAGGTGGAGGAAAGAGGAACTCATTTTAAAGAAAAGATATCTACTGTTCAAAGAATGAAAGGAGAGGGGAGAAAAGAAGAACCAGAGGAAAAAGAACTCCCCAGCCAAGTCATTGACAAAGAGGGCGATGAGTCAGAGGAATTATCTGAAGAGGAGGAAGTTCCTTCAATAAACAAGATTCCAAAAGCAGAATCCATTAATTTCCTCGCGGATGACGATGATGACTTTAGAGATCTTGATTTGCTGACAGTGAAACGGCAGAACGTTTTTGGCTTGGAAGCTAAAGATCTTGCAGTACTGGTAAGTGCGTTTTGGGGTGAACCTCATAAATTTCATTTTAAGTTAATGCAGCCTACGTAAGAGAATAGAGTAAGAACGAAATTCTGCCCCTACACAATGCTCATTTGATATCAAATGAGTTGCCCATCTGTATCAGAGGACAGAATTAGCCTTAATTGAAATTACATGATTTTTATTACTGTTCATATATAAAATGAACAGTATCCTGCCTCATGGATGGCCTATGTTATATTATTCATAACTTAGATATCTGAGAAATTTAACAGTTCTAAGTCTTTACACTTACCAATTTTCTTGTACTTTCCTAAAAGTAGCAGCAGACACAGTCATAACTTTAACTAAATTGATGAGGTTTTATAGTTTATGGAGCTGGAAACCTCATTGTAATTCATTATGCATCACTTCATAATACAGATCATTACAAATGTTCTTTACAATAACGTATCCTTCACACCATGAATTTTACTTTTAATGAGACCTTTGCTATTGGGAGTTAATCCAATAACAAAGAGAACACTTCTTGTAAAACACTTATAAAGGTTTATTAAAAGTGTTCATCTAGATCTTTCATTTCTGTGGCAAGCATATATGGCTTGACACCTCAGTGTCCCTCTTTCTTGATATTCTGACACATGTAGCATTTTTCAGGTATGGTGTTCTATTAAGTATAGTCAAGATATTTATGAAAAATACTTATGTAGAAAAAGTTACACTTGATACTGTATCTTTTCATCTAGTGATCCATTAGTTTCTTTACTACAAAAAGCTGAATTTAAATGACAGTACATTTCACGGGGACTTCATAGAATCTTAGAATATCAGGGTTGGAAGGGACCTCAGGAGGTCATCTAGTCCAACCCCCTGCTCAAACAGGACCAATTCCCAACTAAATCATCCCAGCCAGGGCTTTGTCAGGGCTGACCTTAAAAATCTCTAAGGATGGAGATTCCACCACCTCCCTAGGTAACCCATTCCAGTGCTTCACTGGGGTAGTGCTTTTTACTTAGATATATGTATAAAGAGATTCTTCTATTAAGCAAAAGTAGTTATTTTTAAGTATCTGTCTTTCACTGAATCTTTATTTTCACATACTGTGGAAAGCATTTGTTTTAAATTTACACTGACCAGTCAGCCTGTGAATTACATTTTTTTGAAAAAAAGATGCTGAAAATCATTGCACATTTTTTTGAGAGTATTGCTTGGAAAACAGGCTATTTAAGAAGTGACAGGTCACATTGCTTTGAAATCTTGGGCAGTTGTACAGTACCAGGTTTGTACTCCAGCATCTAACTTTTATGGGAATCTTTTTTTCTGCCTGGGGCTGGGGGTGTTGCAGCCATGCCATCTGGAGCTTCAGGGCTCAGGGTTTGGGATCTGGGATCTGTCCAGAGCTCTGGGGCTGGGGTTGGGGACCTGCCCAGAGCTCTGGGATTTGGGGCACTCGGGTGGCCCAGGACTAAGGTTGTGGGGGAGGAATGCTTTGGGCTCCTGCAGGGGAGGAGACGAAAGGGAGGCGAGGGATCGGGTAGAAGGGGAGGGCCCGGCTGCCGGCGTTCCCCAACAGCCGGCTTACCGGCTGCCCCTGGCTTGGATATCTGTGTATTGGGCAGAGTAGTGTACTCCTATGACCAGCTTTGTTTCCCCACTAAACGGCTCAGGCAGAGTGGGGACTGGATTACTCAGCTTGTAGGCTTGAGTGTAATGTTCCTGCCCCACTCCCACCTCCTTCAGGGTTGTTAGGAAAAAGTACTTGGAGATATTTATATACCTGGGAGATGTTAATGCGGAATAATGAAATGAGGTTGGGGGAAGACTGTACTATTCAGCTTTTTGTCAGTGTGCTACTCCTGGGCTCCACTGCCTGTCTCTGGGCAATCCCCTCTGTCTGTAGGATTTTCCTGCCTTCTTTATTTAGTTTTCTGCTTATTTGGTATCTACCAAAATGTTTAGAATTATAGTGTAAATGCAATGTGAGGAGAGAGCATGTTGACATGTAAAAAATCAGAAACAATAAAAATTTCAGCTTCAGGCAGAAAGGAATGTAGATGCTGGAACTAGGGGTGTTGGGAGTGCTGCTGGTGCTGCTGCACTTCCTGGCTTGAAGTGGTTTCCATTATATACAGGGTTTGCATCTTGATTCAGTGGCTCTCAGCACCCCAAGTATAAAAATTATTCCAGTACCCCTGGAAAGGAATTTCCATTTAAAAAACTCAAAACATTTATCTGTAGTTGGTGTGAGAGCTCTGCTCATGTTACCCAGGAATTGTGCCAGTTTTCCAAATTGTTTCCAGGATAATTTTGCAGGCTTAAACAGAAGACTATATAAATATTAATATTTTAGTAGGAGGTGGTTTTGGATGTTATATTTGACAAATGACAAAAAGAGATGCTTCCATTTTTAAGAATGCTAGCTAGAGAGATGTTCTGAGAAGTATTAGTGATTAGAAGAGAGCCATTTTGAACCTCTGCAAATAACCCTTTGATACTGTCCTTGTATTAAAGATTTATAAGTCAGTTTATGTAAGCTCAAGCAAGGCAGAGTTTATTTTCTTTGCAGCAGGGTTGATATCTTGATTTTATTTACTTGCAAAAAAATTAATGTGTTTTTAAAGTCTTTCATATTAGTGTCCAAAAGACCTACATCAGTTATAGGCACTCATACATGAAACCTGAGAATATGACTTATGGCTTGCTCCTCAGACATTTCTGTTATCAAATTCTCAGTTTTGTATTTGCTAAACAGCTGTTTTAGCACATTTAGTCTGAAGTTTATAGTTAAAAATGTTGCCTTCTGTGACAAGAACTCTTATAAAATCTTATGTTCATTGGCCTGTGAGTGTTGCATGTGGGTAACATAAATAATTGAAAGGTGAGATGGGGGAAAAATGGGCAGAAAATGCCTCTTAAGGAGTGATTGTAGGATCCTAAGAGGTTAAAGATAGCAATTCCTTCATAACACATCCTCTCTTGGGTGACTCAGATTTTGCACTTTTGTGAAGGGAGTTCTATTTGGTTGTTAGTTGAAAGATAATGTCTTGATGTGGTGCTTCAAGCATGGTAAGAGTTACACTTGGATTGTAAGTTCTTTGGGCCAAGACGGTCCTCTTGTTATATATTTGTACGCATCTAGCACATTGGGGACCTGGTCCTCAACTCATAAGCTCTGTGATAATAATTTAAATTAAATAATAATGTACTTAATGTGAAGTCACTGTCTCGGTCTTTGAAAGTCCCCCAGGAAAAAGAAGTCAGAACGTGTGTAAAATGAACATGTGTCACAAAATATTGGTGCCTTTATATGTGTTTGTCTTCAATAATTATTTGGTTTCCTCTTAACTAAAGGTATTAGAATTTGTGTAACAGATAATTTTGGCATCATTTACTCTTGATTCCATTTTCTATTTTAATATGAAATTACATGCACATTTTCTTAGTTGTTGACTATAGAAACTATAGCAATATGAAATTAAGATAATTCAGCAATTAAAGAGTTTCAGACAAATCTCTCCAAATAGCTCATAGCCAAGTGCAGTGAAAAATGTATACTTGAGCATGACCATAGCTGGTACTAAAGTAGATTGTGAAGTTGAGTAAAAAAACCTTGACACTTACTTGATCTTGTCGTTCAATCTCTTAAAATTTAATTTGCTACAAGATATGCAAAGAACTGAACGTAACAGGCAGACTGGGTCAGACGAATGGGCCATCTAGCCCAGTATCCTGACTCCCAACAATGGCTGGTGCCAGATGCTTAAGAGATGGAGTGAACAAAATAGGTCAATTTATTGAGTGATTCATCCTCTGTTGTCCAGCCCCAGCTTTTAGCCGTCTTGAGTTTTTAACTGGATACATCCTGACAGCCTTTTCTTGTTCCTTACAGGCTTTGCTCCCCTCACCCGTTATATAACTGTTTTGAAAGGAGTACAGTATTTGCATGAGGGGTCACTGGAATTCCGAAGTTAACTTTGCTTTAATGTTTTTTTTGGTAAACTTTTATAGATATATAATTTTTTATTTATGCAGATTTCTTGGGGTAAATCACACAGTACCTACAAAGATGTTTTTAAATATTTTAAGACTGTTCATTAGTATTGTTTAAAATGGCCTCCTTAGCTTGCCGCTGACTAGAGATTCACAGTAGCATGTTTATATTTGAACTCCAACAAAAAGTCCTCTGTAAATGAGATTTGTTTCCTCTTATTATGTCAAGCTCAGTGCCATATTGGATCAGATTGCTGGTCCCTCTGATTGGATATCCTGCCTCTGTCAGAGGGCGCTGTCAACAATTTTCAAAGAGACTTAGATATGTTAAATCAGAATGACTCTTTGAAAAACAGTCAGGTTACCCTCTTCCTCAAGCAGGACTTCATTCATGTCAGCTTTCACACCTCAGACTTTTTTTGATCGAGATAAACTGTGACATTGTCTAAATCAACTGATTGTGTGGTTAATGTTTCTAACCTGAAAATTTTCTATACAGTATTGTTG
The DNA here is from genome assembly GCF_007399415.2 of Gopherus evgoodei. Lineage (NCBI taxonomy): Eukaryota > Metazoa > Chordata > Testudines > Testudinidae > Gopherus > Gopherus evgoodei. The sequence continues at coordinate 33,784,762 of NC_044322.1, forward strand.
CAAGTGCAGAATGTTAGCTGAATATTCTCTGTGTGTAACGTCTGAAGTATTTTGGTTTCTGCATACAAATAGGAGCAAGGGCAAATTTTTCTTTGTTGCTAGCCCAGTGTGTATTTTTCTCAAATGAGTAGGTATGTTAAGGAAATATTTCTACACCTGGAGTAGATGAAACACTGAAGGTCTGTCCTACTATCATCTGAGATAGGAAGCTGCTTGTAAACATAACTGCAAGCACAAGTACTCAAATTTTGCTTGTGCATGAGCTTATCACCAATTTATTGCTCTGTGTGGTATTTGCATTTTTAAGCAAATATTTCCTTTCTGTATAATACATTGGGTGTTGTGGCATAGTTGGATGAAGCACCAAGACCAGTGAGCATCCTTGAATGTATGTATTCTGAGAATCGTTCTGTGTAAGTAAACTACATAAACAAATATTACCATTCTTCAAAACAGAGCATCCTCTAGCATATTGGTAGTTTGGTTTCAATTCATCTGAATTGAACATTCTGGAGGTAAAAGTTTCTGTGGCAATCCCTCTGCCCTCCAAACAACAAACATACAAAAAAAAAACAAAAACCAAACCAACACCACCACTTCAATGTATCTGGAAGGTTACTGAGCTTAAAGGAAGATGTGCCTACAGTATTACTCCAGGCCAGAGACCATCAGTGAAAAGATTCATGCGTGAAACTCCCAGCTAATGACGATTGTGTGGTGAAACAGTTTTCCTGTCCCTCTGATACATGTCTGTATTTGGTGAGATCAAAGTGTCCAGTAGGCAGTTACAAGGAAGCTAACTTCTGTTTTCTCGTAAGTCCAGGCAGGTTGAAGGTCTAGATATCTTGAAACATCAAGGTAGAATTTTGATCAATGAAGGCATTAAGGTGAATGATGTACTTTGAAGGATGACACCGTGTGGCTTAATATGCGGTTTCTAGCTATTCAGCAAGAACACTGTGTGTACACACGTTTGTAATTGATAGCTGTGCATATGATCCATGGTAAGCTTAAAAATTAAAGCATAAAATTTCTTAACTTTAAGATTTTTACTGTTTGATTAAAATTGTTTTCCACTGAAATATTTCCTAGTGTGTGTCTGTTAAAGTAGAGGCACAAAGAACATTTTTCTAACTGTGCACGTTAGTGTTGAATGGTATATATAGTAGTATGCTGTTTTAAAGTGAGTTGTTATGGAAAATTGTTAAGTCTAGGGTGTAACATTTTAATGTAATGGTTTCGTATATTTTTCAGCAGAAGAGAGAGTCTCTTACTGAAGATTTATTTTGTTCTTTAATCTAGAAATATGTACTATAGAAATTGTATGGAAGGATTCAAGCACAATGCATCTTTGATTTGCTTTTGTGTGTCCATTTAATAGATATTAAAATTATACATTAGTGATGATTACAGTAATTTGTCAGAAGTTTTGCCTTGCTTGCTTTCTGGTTAAGTGTTATGTGAAGTTCCTTACCTTAAAATAGCAGAACGCTAGGGATTTTGGAAGCATGTATATAATTATTTTTAAGATTATGAACAGATTTAAACAATATCCCAATTTGTATACCATTACACTAAAAAATGAAAATATCTACAATTTTGATAAGTTACATTTGAGTTATAAATATTGTTGGAACAAGCACTATAAAATTTCTCATGTTGCATGATAGGAATTTTAAATTGACAAACTGTCAGCATTACACAGGAAATTGGAGCACCAGTCCCACATGAATTCTTCTTCCACCAAACTCATGCTGTTAAATTATCTCTTCTTAAACCTTCCCGTTACAGTAGAGAGGTGAGATATTGTTGGTCTGAGTCTTTCTTCATAAACACTATAAACATTATTTTGGTTACTTATCGAAGACGGCAAAGTAGTGTCTCCTGACTGACGTTCAGTAATTCTTTAATTACAGTTTTTTTTATCTACTGTATTTTCTGCAAGGCACCTGCCTCATTCAGTGCAGAGGACATACCTGCACTGGGGATGAATCAGGCTGTTGTCTCTAGGAACTCCACATGGTTTGTTGCAGAAATTAGAAGGTGTGTAGGAAATGAGACAAGGGGTTTTAGGAAGAGGAAGGGTGGTGTCATGATTAAGGCAGTTAAATGCTGCATTGGAGAGCTGGATTTTATCCCTGCCTGTACCATGGGGTTCGTATGTGATGCTGGGCAATTCATTTAAATGAAACCTTTCCTAAGTGGTCAATAGTGTGTTCCTCATTTTCTGGGCACTCAAATTGCTACCCTAGAGTTTCATTTGCAGAAGTGCTGAGTGTACTCAGCGGTAACTGAAGTCATGGGAGCTGTGATTGGAATATATAAAGTGCTATATAAGGCCTAGTCTATACCTAAAATTTAGGTTGACCTAACTATACCACTCAGGTCTGTGAAGAATATTGTGCTCTGGGCACTAAGTAGGTTGAACTAATCCCCACTTCCTCAGCCTAGGTAGATTTACTGCAGCGATGGAAAAACCTCTTCTGTTGCTGTAGTAAGTGTCTGTGCTAGTAGAGTAAACATACCTTTATGCTAAATATTCTGAAAAATCAGGTCTTGCATGTCATAAATTTGGCACCAAACTTTGTGGATTCTGTGGACCTAAATCTCTGTGCCCCTCAGTTCCCCATCTGTAAAATGGGGATAATGCCCCCTCATCTCAGAAGAGTGTTGTGAAAATAAATTAGCGTTTGTGAAGCATTCATACGATAGTGATGTGTTTCATAAGAAAATGAACAATTCTGTCTTCAGAGCAGAGTTTGAATAGTGTGCAGTAAATAAGGCCTGGTGCCACTCATTGAAAAATGAGAAGAAAACAAAATACTGAATAGCTGCTCATTAAATGAGCACTGTCAAGCAAGTGCACGGAAAGAGACAGGAGTTAGTGGAGAAAAATAGCATATGAGCATTAGGGTGACCATAAGTCCCACTCTGCCCCGAATGTTGTGATTTTTCCCTCCTCCCCGCAAACTGGGCGTTTGTCCCATTTGCTCTTGCCCTAAGGGTGTATGGAGGCATGTTTGGGTTTTCATGAGAAGAATTGAATGAAAACTGGTACACACTTTGTAACAACAGTAAAATGCTAATGTGGGTCGTGGTGCATTTTAAATATCAAATAGCATAAAAATTGGCCTGTAAATGCTGCTAAGCACCTCGTTTTCCTTTTTCTAGATGTAGTTGAAATTTGTGGTGCTAAAAGGTTAAATGACGCATAAGTAAGGCTAAGATTTTGTCACGGGGCTTTTTAGTAAAAGTGATGGGCAGGATGCAGGCAATATGCAATAAATCATGGGAGCCCCACTGCCCGGGGTTGAAGTCATGGACATCACCTAAAATCACAGAATCCGTGACCTCTGTGACCTACTTGTAGCTTTAGGCATAAGTGAGTCTATCTCAAGCAGCAGTATACTAAAACCAGCAAATTCTAAACAGTTAATGTTGGTGTTCCTCTTATGTGCATAAGATTAATAGAGACCACACAGCAATATCAAAATTTATTTTAACAAAACAACAAATCCCTAATGTGCTGATAATATCTCAAAGTTCTGTAATTTATCTGTAGGTGCTTTTCCTTTAAGCCCCTGCCATTGCTATCTTTCAGAAGTGATTTGTAGTAGAGATCTGATTGCTAATTTTCTTAGCAAATTGATGCTAATGGCTTGTAAAGTAAAGTACTTATATTTTACTGGGTGTTCTAGACATAGACTAGGAATTGCTATTGGCCTTGGGCCTCCAGTTTAGGGCATTATTATTAGGTTATAAAGCTGGCTTTGAAACAGTAGGAATGGAATTGCTTTGAAATTTTGTGTCCCAGTTAAACTGAAGGTGGAGTAGGAGAATTACGTGACTTTCCTAGGATTTATTTTCTTTGTCATTGAATATCTGTTATGTAATCTGATATTGAAGGTTAGGGGACATCCTGAAGCAGGATAGCTCAGATATGTTAGTTCCGTTAATAGCACAGATTCAGTAGCTATTTCACTCTTTCCCTGTATTCTCATTGTCTCTCTCACACACGCTCTGCCTTCCTATTTTTGTGACAAATAAAAACAAGGACTAAGGTTTCTCTGTACTGCCATGTAAAAAATGAGACCTTGGATAAGGTGGCAGGACTGTAGTAGGTATTATAGTTTCTGACCTCATTTTTTAAAAAAAAAGTCATGGTTGCGATCTGTTTTATTTGTTAATTTTACTTAAATACATCAGGATTTTAAGCCTATGTTATATTCTATAGCGTTTTTATTTAGGAGAGTAATATTTCTTCATCAGAATTAGGTCAGAATTAGCCTATATCCAGTGACTATCAAATATATAATCAGTATTATCTAATTGTTGGCTATAACATAATGGAAGTTATTTGTTTAAAATGTGTGGAACAATATTTAGCAAGATTCATATTTTTAAAAACATCTAGATACTTTATTTTATATTCTGATTTTGTGAAATCAGCTGTTGTGCTTGCAAATGCAGGAGTTCTAGTTTTTTTAAAAGCACTGCAGGACCATGTAGTTGAGAACAAGGATAGAGTCTGAAGTAGTTTTATTTTCTTCTCTGCTTATCCTTCATTGATAGGGTTGTCTAGTCATAAATGTGATACATTGTCTGGCTTGTCCTGTGCTATGGATTTTGCATTTTAGGATATAGGATCATACATTGTTGATCCTCTAGGAGGACAATATGGAAAACTTTCTGACCATGTGATCCTGTGTCAACTAGTTAGCTTGGTTTGTAATTCAAGGACAGACATACATTAGAATTTCCCCACCCCCTTCATTCTACACTGGAATATTGTGACTTGAACATCTGCAGGCTTAATTTTATAAAAGCACAGAAAATGACAGATAGGGATAAGCCTTCTTTTAACTAATCTTGTTGGGAATTGACTCCAAAAGACACCAGGTAACTGCTTGTTTCAACATTGGTTTGCCATAGAAAACATATTAAGGAACCATGTTTTAGCCTTAATAGATACCAAACTTGAAACACAGTTCTCTAATACTTTCTTCTCTGCACATTGGCAAAAAGGAAGCATGCTACAGTGCAGATGGATCAGAAGCATTTGTCACAACTTTGACTAAATATGATTACTTCTACTACTGTCTGAACCCAAAGGGGTTTCCTTCTTTCTGTCGCTCTACTTTCAGTCAGACTTTGATTAATCATTGCATTCAGATATTTTCTTGTACCAACTCAAGCATCCTTTGTTGGTTGTTTCTAGATACCTCTTCAGTTCTTTGGCTGTCATGCCAATCAGAGGCGTTTGGCTCCTCCAGGTGCTGTTCCTTGAATGAAAGGGCAGAAAATGTCCACCAAGTGGGTGTGCTTGGATAGCAGCAGGATTGTGTTTCCACACCTGTGAAGTCTTCTCTTGCCCCTTTCTGTGGCTATGGTGCAGCCCAGATGTTCATGCATAGTAGAGCAAAGCTGTTCTAACACTGCCCAGTATCTTTAAAGCGAGCATGTTTTTGCTTCCGCTTCCTTAAAGACACATTGCAGTGTTAACCTTGTAGCAAACTGAGCACAGAAATATTTATTTTCATATACACCTTAACTGAAATTTAACACCATGACAAATGTATACCATAAATTATTATCCTTGCTGCCTCAGCTCTTTCCCAAATAGGTTAGAAATAGAAGGTTCCTGGTTATTTCGAGCTGTGATATGCAACACAATCCACTGTATGCTGTAAAAGTGAAGTGAGCTGGTATAGGGTTGTATGCACGTGAAACAAAGTGCTCCAAGAACCCGCAACATAATTAGAAAATAATTTTATTTAAAGCTAGTGGAAACAAGACCTGTCAACAAAAGTCACAAGCTTCTTCAGCCTCGACAGCAAACTGCATGTGTGTTCTGAAAATTAAATGAAAACGAGTGTATAAAAAAAACCCTCTTTGTATGCAGTTCCAATAATTTCAGTTCAAGCAACATTTGCTTTCAGGAAAGCTTGTGACATCCAATTTAACACAATTGGATGTCATTTCAAAAAACATTTGTCAGAAGGCGCTTCCATACTTGAAAGCGCTTAGTAAACAATGCTCTATCTAGAGACATGCTTCAATGTTACGTTTTGTATTTGTTCTTAGGGGCACCCTTAAATGCTGGTCTTATCCGGGCTGTCCATCTTCTTGCCAGTGTTATTTTAAAATGAGTGTTCTTGTCATACTCTAACCTAGTAAGAATCCTGCAAAGGTTTTGAAACCAGTTCGGGGGTGGGAGTGGGGGATAAAAGGATGTTTTTAATGGCACTAGGCCCTTTTGCACTCTGCTAGATAAAGGTGCATCATCTTTTGAATGCAGCCCCCAATGTTTTCTGTCTCCTGTTCCAGTGCATTATTTAAGGGCTTCTGCACATAGTACAGTGTTGGCTGTTTACACGTTTATATAGATAGTCAACAAAGGAGCTAGTCATCTATTGTAGTGCCTCCTATGGTGCTCAGGTAAATGGGAAGTTGTGCAGAGAAGGGAAGACCAACATGCCTGAGTTACAGATGATTTGTTTTGATATTTTTTTTACGATTCAAATGCGTCCTCTTCATCTCTTACTAAGCTGTGTTTAATGTATAAAATGGTTCTAAATTTTTATTGTGATTACTTATCTAAGATTAACAGTGACATTTGGTGCCTTCATTTTGAAATCTGTCTGTTCGATAGTTATTTGATCTCTGTAGTTTGAGCATTCTTATTAATAAATGTGCAGTGTATTGTCTTGTATGTAATTCTGATATGCAAGATCTTGCTTCTAAGCAAAATTCTAAAAGTTGAAATTACAACCCAACTTTCATGAATGGTGAGACCTTTGAGGTTTGCAGCTCCTCTTGTTTGCCCTGTTATATATAATCTGTAGACTGGGATTGTAAGTAAGAATCCATCCTGTATTAGCATATTTAAAGGAGAATTTTTCCTTGTGTTGAGTTCTGACTTGCATATACAATGATCCAAATATTTTCCATTTGAGAATGCAGATACTACTGAAGCGGAAAGTTTGTCTCGAATATAGTCTTGCATCTACGTGATTTAAGTGGCAACATTTTTTAGTTTGTTGGTTTTTAACCTCTTTGATTTGCTTAAGTCTGACTTACGGTATGTTAGTTTAGTTCATTTACAACTAGTGGTTTGTAAGCAGCAGAAAGAACCTGAATACTTCAGTTGGAAATGACTAAACTCTATCTCAAGAACAAATGGAAAAGAGCAGCGGCACTTCACTGTGATACACACAATTGAGCTGTATTAGTTTTAGGATTAGAAGATTAGGCTGGAGTAGAGTTTTCAGTGGGTGTGTGTGGCAGGGCCAACTCCTCTCCTGCCTACTTCATAGTCCACAAACAGCTCAGAGACCACCTTCTGGTAAAACACCTGCATTTTATTTAGAGTGTTCTTTTGCTCTTTCTTTACAGATTATGCAACATCATATCAATAGTACCATGGAGCCCTCAGCTCCTTGAGCCGTGGAGAGGAAAGATCTCTTGTGGTTCTGACTCTACAACCCTGCTTTTCTCTCTCTCTCTCTCTCTCTCTCTCTCTCTCTCTCTCTCTCTGTGCACTTTTTTCCTGTACTTTCTGTGTGATCTGGGCTAATGAATTAATTAGCCTTTAATTCCCTGCAGCCCATCCAGATATATCAACTGGGTGCAGTTCCCATAGTCAGGTGTGCTCTAGGGCAACTAATTGGAGTAGCAGTGATCAGAGTGCTGGCTCAGCTGCGGTTGCCCTGCACCTCATCCCAAAGGGTATTTGAGAACCAGGTCAGTTATGGCAACAGTGAAAGATGAAGTGGCTTTTAATTGAATCTAAATGATTGAAATTTCAATCAGAAATGTTTGTAATAAGGACAGCAGACTGTGTCCAGGTTGTCTTGACATTTATGGCACCAACACCCATTTAAATAGTACAGTCTAAAACACTTGGCATTAAATATGATTTGGAGTATCATGTCTGTTTCATATTGGGTGAATTCCAATACTCAGTCTTTGGACAATAAGACATTTAGGAGCTTCTGCTTCTGCTGGCGTTAGTGATAGATGATTGCTATCCATGAAAGATCTTAAAAGATTCAGGTTGCTTCCAGTCCCAAGAGATCACCTATCTCCTAGGTCAATTTGTACTTCAGATCTCACGTCACAGACAATGCGTGTAGCCAATCCTATAGTAAACAAACCAAGGATCTAATAACCAGGAAAAAGAAATGAGAGAGTCATTTACAGGTTAAAGAAGGCAGGTTTATATACCCAAATGAGTGGCAGACTGGGGTTCCGAAAGGTGACAGAGTTGTAGCAGTCTGTTAGCACTGAATGTATTTTAATGCTAACCTGGGGATCTTGGCTTCTGTTTTGTAGCTCCAGCTCTGTGAGAGTCCACACAGCCCAAGAGATGAAAACTTTTCTTGTTCATTATCTTTATTTCCTTCTTCCAGAATTCAAGCATGTGGAGGCGCAATTAGCAATGTCCTTGTATTTTGATGTCCTACAATAGCCGATTTAGTTTTCATAGCCCTTTTTGATGGGCAAGAGACGATCCCTTCTGAAATACTGACAGTTTCAGGGCAAACGTTTTTTAGTTATAAAGCAAAATATTTAATATTAGCTGATAGCATGTGATTAAGAAATTATAAGTGAGATTAATACATGCAGCAATTCAGAAGCGTTTCATAAAGTCTAAATACTAAACAGATTGTTATAAGTCCAATACCTATCTTAACCATACTAACACACAGGTGAAAGAGACTGGTTTCCAGCAATGAATTTGTCAGTGCCCAGCTGAGGTCTAAAGCCTTGGCAAAAACTGGCACCTAGTTTACCAGCGTTACAACATAATACTGCACAGAATTTTGAAAATGTAAAATGCTGTAAAAACATTCATCTTTATATACCATATCAAGGTCGTGCAAATGGTCAGTAGGGGAGCTGGAATGAGAATTGAGGATTTCACCTCCCATCCCTGTTCTCAATACACTAGCACTTTGTCTGCCTTCATTCATATGGGCTAGGATCCTGTGATTATCCTGAACTCTGTCATGCACCTTTTTCACTTTAGTCATTAGAGATGTGAGAAAAGGGCCTCCGTTTAATAGCCCATTTGAAGCAACCTCTAAGATCTCCACTGCTCCCCAAAACCCACTGAGTTGTGAATAGTTCTGTCATCTTTGTCTTATTACAGTTTTATTTCTAGGTTGCAGAGGAAAAACGTGGATTCTGTGTTGTGTTTTTAGTGTAGATCTTGATCCTGACTTTGGCAAACAACTGTGACACAACATGGCGATTTTTGATAGAATGGCATTGACTGTTAGGACTTAACCTAGCACTGATTTCTCAGCATTTGGTAAGTCCTAATAAGGTAAACTTCAGATCATGATTTTATAGCCCAGAGACCACTAAGCCATGTTGTCATGTGTCTCAAAAATGAGGACATGGTTCCATTCAAATTGTTTTTGTAAAATCATTTGTTAAATTAGTTTGCTTAAAACTTACAACAGTACTTCTAGAACAGTCCTGCATACTCACTTCATATTGCATTTCTCCAACTTACTGCAGTATTTGGGTGTACAAGAGTGTGTTAAGGAGTCAAGTATTCTGAATCAGGGATTAAATCAGAATTGGCTTGATTTTCCCCCTAACATTTTAGTCTACCTGCTTTTTATGTAGTTGGTTCTTCTACATCAGAAAGTGGAGTGATAATTGACTGGTGCCTGAATGTTATGTGGATAAATGTTTAGAAATGCTCATGGTTATAGTATAGCTTATAAATGAGCAACTTCCCTAATGCCAGCTGCTGAAATTGTGAAATGTTACTTGACATTATGTACTGCTAATTTAAATCAAAATGCTGTCTCTTGAAATAGTGGCAGCAGAAAGCAGCTAACAGTTGTGTTAAAAGTCTACCAAATACAGTGGGGAATAAGGAGAATTAGGCCATGTCTGCACTCCCGCTTATGTCGGCAAAACGTACGTCAATCAAGGGTGTGAAAAAAGCACCCCCCCCAGGTGAATTAAGTTTCGCCGGCATAAGGAGAACTTCTCCTGCTGACATAACTATCGCCGCTTGTTAAGGGTGGTTTGATTATGTCAACAGGCGAGATCTCTCCCATCAGCATAGAGCAGCTACTGGAGAGATTTTACAGCAGCGCTGCTGCACCCCTGTAGCTATGCCACTGTAAGGTGTCCAGTGTAGACGTCGCCTTACTCTATAAAAGCATTTATGTGCTATGTTTTCTGTAGTGCAGAGACTTGCCATTTTAGCAATCATCACTTAGCAAACTGTGCCTAAACATTTTAAAACAGTATTGTTCAGGCAGGTTTATGGATTAACATCTGTGATGTGTAATTTTAAACTCTCATCTTTTTAGAGTTAAGAAGAGAAATCCATGTTTTGGTGGTTGATTCAACAGATGTTCACCAAAGTCAGTCCTTGATAATTCATTACGATGCCAGTAACAGTAGAATTTCATGGGGAAGTGGCATTTATTTGTATGTGTATAGGGCAGCAGTTTCAGATGTGGACTGCTGTCTGGTGATGGAATATGTTGTTCCCTTTTGGAATATGTTGTTCATGGAGTTGGCTCTCCTTGTTGCCATGTGATTCTGTGTCCATGTTCTTCATAGCCAACCTTTAGAGTATAAACGTAACTGGGAACAAAAAGCCATCAGACCTGTTTGTACTGTGGGCAGCTGTTTATAGAGAAAAAACAGTAGCCACCAGCATGAGGGGAGTGCACCCAAAAGAGAATGAGGCATCTAGATAGTGTGTCATAACCTAGTCCCAGATTTGGACCTTAGCGTCCAAAATATGGGGGTTAGCATGAAAACCTCCAAGCTTAGTTACCAGCTTGGACCTGGTAAAGCTGCCACCACCCAAAAAATTAGAGTGTTTTGGGGCACTCTGGTCCCCCCAAAAACCTTCCCTGGGGACCCCAAGACCCAAATCCCTTGAGTCTCACAATAAAGGGAAATAAACCTTTTCCCTTCCCCCCTCCAGGTGTTCCTGGAGAGATACACAGAAGCAAGTTCCGTGAATCTAAACAGAGGGATTCCACCCTCTCTATTTCCAGTCCTGGAAACAGAAGTACTTCCCTCTTCACCCAGAGGGTATGCAAAGTCAGGCTAGTAAATCTAACACACACAGATTTCCCTCTGACTTCTTCCTCCCACCAATTCCCTGGTGATCACAGGCTCAATTCCCTGGAGTCCCCCACTAAAGAAAAACTCCAACAGGTCTTAAAGAGAAAGCTTTATGTAAAAAGAAAAAAAATACATAAAAATGGTCTCTCTGTATTAAGGTGACAAATACAGGGTCAATTGCTTAAAAGAAATATGAATAAACAGCCTTATTCAAAAAGAATACAATTCAAATCACTCCAGCAACTACACACATGTAACTACAAAAAAACAAACCTATCTTTTTGTACTTACAACTGGGAAACAGAAGATTAGAAAGCAGGAAATATAAAAATCCTTCCCATAGCTGAGAGGGACAGATACAAGACAAAGGACTCAGACACAAACTTCCCTCCACCCAGATTTGAAAAAGTCTTGTTTCCTGATTGGTCCTCTGGTCAAGTGTTTCAGGTTACTTCTTTCCAGGTGAAAGAGACATTAACCCGTAGCTATCTGTTTATGACAGTGTGTCTGGGGGGAAAGTGGCTAGGTGATTTGGAAGCAAATCCAGGAAGAGAAGTATCTGTCGGGGGAAGAGGGTGACCAGAAGGCAGAGAAGCAAGGGCAGAGAAATTCAGGGAAAAAGAAACTGAACAGCTGGGAGAGGAGATGAAATTGAAGAAGCCAGTACAACTGTCATCAGTATCCCCCTCCAGACACTAGCAGACCAGATGCCAGCTTATGCCAAGGTCCCTAGGTCTCACTGACCAATGCATAGCTGGAAACTAGTCTGGCTTCCCTGTGTATTAGCATTGTTAAAATAGATGTTAAGTTTATAATTGTGTTTATTGTTTAGACTTTATGAAATGCTTGTAGGATACTACATGTAGTAATCTCACTTATAACTCTGTATCTCCATGTTATAAGGTTATATTGAGTGTTTGCATTGTAAACCTCTGCAATTGTGTAAATCATCAAACAGGAAAGGAGCATTAATTAATGTAAAATGAATGGCTTCCTACAGAAGATGTTAGGTCCTGCCTACCAAGAAGGCCCAGTGAAATCAAATGTGCAATTGTGAAACATCAAAGAACAAAGACTTTCCCCTTCCTCCCCTCGCCACCTTCCTGCATCCATGAAGTGGAGATGTGCATGTGGAATCATCCCATCAGCTTGAGCTCTGAGGGAAGGGAGTAAAAATTCTAGGGCTGTCAAGCAATTAAAAAAATTAATCACGATTAATCACATTGTTAAACGATAATAGAATACCATTTATTTAAATATTTTTGGATGTTTTCTACATTTTCAAATATATTGGTTTCAATTACAACACAGAATGCAAACTGTACAGTGCTCACTTTATATTATTTTTGATTACAAGTATTTGCACTGTAAAAAAAACAAAAGAAATTGTATTTTTCAATTCACCCAATACAAGTACTGTAGTGCAATCTTTGTCATGAAAGTTGAATTTACAAATGTAGAATTTTATGTACCAAAAAAACCTGCATTCAAAAATAAAACTATGTAAAAGTTTTAGAGACTACAAGTCCACTCAGTCCTCCTCCTTGTTCAGCCAATTGCTCCGACAAACAAGTTTGTTTACATTTGTAGGAGATAAGGTCCACTTCTTGTTTACAATGTCACCTGAAAGTGAGAACAGGCATTCTGATGTCACCATTGTAGACAGCGTCGCAAGATATTTATGTGCCGGATGTGCTAAAGATTCATATGTCCCTTCATGCTTCAACCACAATTCCAGTGGACATGTGTCCATGCTGATGACGAGTTCTGCTCGATAACCATCCAAAGCAGTGCGGACCGGCGCATGTTCATTTTCATTATCTGAGTCAGATGCCACCAGCAGAAGGCTGATTTTCTTTTTTGATGGTTCGGGTGCTGTAGTTTCCATATTGGATTTTTGCTCTTTTGAGACTTCTGAAAGCATGCTCCACACCTCGTCCCTCTCAGATTTTGGAAGGTACTTCAGATTCTTAAATCTTGGGTCGAGTGCTGTAGCTATCTTTAGAAATCTCCCATTGGTGCCTTCTTTGTGTTTTGTCAAAAGTGTTCTTAAAATGAACAACATGTGCTGGGTCATCATCCAAGATGGCTATAACATGAAATATATGGCAGTGCAGGTAAAACACAAAACATTGGACATACAATTCTCCTCCAAGGAGTTAAGTCACAGAGGATGAGCGAACTTCTTTTCCACGCTGCCAGAACGAGAAACCCAGCATCCACCTGAGCAAAGACGAGAGCTGACAGACTATGCAATGAAATGGTATGAGCCATGAGAAGTAGTCTCCATCATGGAAAAGCTGAGGGAGTACCAAGTGAGATGGCTGGGTCATGTGATATGATGAAACATGGGCTATGTTGGCCAGAGAGTACAAGAGCTAGTAGTCACAGGGAGAAGACCACAAAGAAGACTTTAAAAAAGTGGCTTGAGATTCTGATGGAGAACACGAAGAAGGTTGGAGTCAACTTGGAAGATGTACTTGACAAGAACACTTGGAGACAGAGTACAAGAGCTGTTGAGCTGGATTGATGTGACAAGCAAAAGGCTATAAGAAGGACGTACATCTGTTTAAAATAAATATTTGAAAAGTTAATGTTTGTGATGGCTTCCTTGACCTAAAAGGGACAAACAAGACTGTGCTTGGTTTCTTTTAGGAAGCTGTGGATGGGAGAATATAACAGCTTTCCTCATTCCCATCATCTCTCATGTACTGAATAAAATTGATACTTATTGAAATTTTGTTTTCAACAGCATTTTCTTATCTGTGAAAGAAGAATTGTAACTGCTCCATTCAGAAAGCTTCCACTGCAAAGCTGGCTTTCTGTCAGGCTTATGGTAGGAGAGTTGAGTGCAGCATAGAATAAGGGCATGCGTATTTCAGCCCCTATTGTAACAAATAAAAATTTTCATTGGTGGAGAAAAAATAATGTATTAATTTCACAACTTTTGAGAAGTATTATTATCTAGATTTTAGTAACCAGTCTTTTATGATAGAGACAGTATTATGACTTTTTATTAGACTATATTCTCAGGAAATATTCTCAGATTGGATTCTTTACAAATCAGTAATGCAGTGCTGTACTTTTTTATGTTAAATCACAAATGCTAACATCACCAGCACATTTCTTTGTAACAAAGGGTACTAGGGAGAAAGCTGTTAATCCTAAAATGGCTCTTCACAGCTGTCTTAAACCTGATAGATTAATATGGATGTAATCATGGCTTATTTGTATAGAGATAAATGAAAACTAAAATGTAATAATTTTCTGAAATACTTGCAAACTTAGTGGCCAGGTTTTCAACTGGTTTCTGTTATATCCCCAGAGTTTGTTGTGTGTTGATTTACATTTGCAAAATACTTTAAGTGTGGGTTACCCAGTTTGCCCAGGCAAGTGCAATATTTTCTGGAAGTTCTGTGCAAACTTGAACTCATCTTGGTATTACATTACCTCTGTTTAGGATGAATCACTATGAGCCTGTTCTGAGACCCTGAAGTACTTAATGTGGAATTAGGTAAGGATAGAGTGCAGCCTTGTAATAGTGTCATGAAAGTTTACTAGCCCAGGTTAGTGAATGAATACTTTGCAAGGTATAGAATCAACCTATTCTGAATGTCCTGCTTTTATGGTTTTCAGTTTGGATCTTAATTGGACTTCTAATTAAATAATGTGTGGGATGGTGTGCTCCCAGGAAGAAAGTATAATTTGCATGATTACTTCCTTTTATCACACTTCCTTTTACCTTTTTTGTATGTGGTTTCAGCCCTGCATGTGCTGCTAGAATGATAAAAGCCAAGTTTTATAATTATGTAGATAGCAAGTTACTCTAATCTAGAGTTGTGCCAGGAGGGGTCTCATGAAGATTGTCTGAGAAATGTATCTTGTTCTAATCTATTAATTTATCATGGTACACAAGTTTTCTAGGCCTCTCCCAAAACAGAGGACCCAGTATTTGCCCTGAGGAGTTTTAAAGCTATTACTACACAGGACATAATAAGGTGCTAATAAGGAAGCAGAGAATGGGCTTCAACAGAAATTCCAAAGCGACATCAGTAATATATTGTGATAACTCAGTGAGAGGGAGTTCAAAATATTTCTGTTAATGGAATAAATGTCTAAACTAATTTCAGGCTTCAGGAAGTGGGCTTTGAGAGGATGCTTTCACTGCGGTAGGTAAGTGGGCTTGCAGAGCAGGTCAGGAAGAATGCTCCAGGAATAGGGCATCTTGGAAGGAAGCCTAGAGATACAGTTGAGAGAAATGGATGAATGGGGTATTGAGGCTGACAACATCGGTGGTGTGAGGAGAGAGGTGGGACAGGGGTGTAATAAAGTAAGACCAGGGCAGTTAGGTTAGCTGTGTATAAAAAAGAATATAAAGTTCATGAGATGTGTTCTCATCCTGACCCTTGGTGAGCCCAGCTACTGATGGCAGAAGACTTCTGGCTCCTTTAATATAATATCCTATTTCACGATAATTGATAGCGACTCCTGGGAGATCTTTTGTGCCAAATTTAAATGTATGTGTTACAATTCCTTGTTCAGTATCAAAGTTTGAGTGTTGAAATAACTATTAGTTACTACACATACTACTTAAGTTGGCCCTCTTGATGAAAAATAGTTGCTTCATTGGCCAGGCTAATAATGTAAGTTTTGCTGTTTTTCCTTCATACTCTTCCTTCCCATAGTAGTGCTCCTGTGCACCTCTGTTCACAGGATTAGCTGAAATGAGAGTCTACTATGTTAAGTTTTTATTTCTGTCGTCCACTCATACCAAAGTAAATTAATAGATACATACGTTTTAAGGCCAGACGGGATCACAAGATCATCTAGTTTGGACATTTTGAATAACATAGGCCATAGAATTTCACAGAGTTACCTCTGGTTGGACCTGTTTGACTAAAGCATATATTTCAGGAAGATATCAAGAAATGGAGAATCCACAACTTCCCTTGGTATTTTGTTCCAGTGGTTAATCACCCTAGTATTACACTAGATAGGGGGAGATGAGGGAATTAATGAAATGGTGGGAGACAGGAGAGTTGAAAATGATTTGGGGTGTGTGAGGGTGAGGAGAATAATACAAAATAAGAAGTAGATACTCCAGTGAACTTCAAGAGAGAGAGATTATTAAATACTCAGGGTAAAGTAAAAATGTAAGTGAAAACTGCATTTAGATTAGTGAAACTTGAATTTAGTACTAAATGTTAAGATCAAATGTAGGAAGTAATTCTTTGGCAGACATTCCACAGCTCTTTAAGTATGGGGAATAGGTTGTGGGAGTTGATGGTTGAATATTTTGACTAATGGAACTTGAGTCAAATTGCTGCTCCCTGTTGGGGTGTGTATTGTAATTAGCTTAACAAGGGAAGCCTTTTAAAAAAGTTACATGCCAAATCAGCAGGTAATTTTTCTCTTGGGTTTCAGGCCCTGCATTGCTCAAATTCAAGTGAAATGTTATATTTCAACTTTCCAGCAATGCTGTTGCAGCTCTATTAAAAAAAGACTGTGTTAAAAATTTAAAGCATAAATGACTAACTTCTGTAACTTTTCATGGAAGATTTTATTCTTTTGCATACAAGTAAATTATTTAATGGGTCATCAAAATGAATCAATCTTATAAAACACCTGTCATTTTTATATTACAGCTAGCCTCCTTTTATGATGAGGAAAGTAGCATCTTCATACTTAATTCTGTTTTTTGGATACTTGCTAAAGAGCACTTGTGCCAGAAGTGTATTTTTTGTAAGATGTTCAGTTTTTAATACAGAACAGCGATTAGCAGTCAAAAGAAAGCAAAGCCATTAGTGACTTATTTACAGGGTATGCAGAGAGGAGATTAAGAAATAAATCATCAGTGATGAGAGAGGTGTTAAATTTAGATGGTGAAGAAACAATTGAAATTGTAGCATGAGAGTGTTGGCAATATGTGTGATTTGGAAAATGAAACACAAGTCTTGGTAGTTTTTACTATTGAAAGTTACTATTTTAATTGCTTGGAGAATGGATAAGAAGCAGCATGCTAAATGAGGAATGCTTGGCCTTTTGGTCATGAAGGAAGCTGATGATCTGGGCAAGAATTATTTATTTCAGTATTTTTTTTTTAATCAACTCCTTCCTGCAAAACAATTGAGACCGGGTGGGTTTGCTATGCTTACCATCTCAGGAATTTAACTGATTGGGCCATGTGTGTGCAATTTATGAATTCTGGTTGATACTGCAGTTATTCTAAAGTTATCATGAAACTGCTGCATCATGGAAAGCCCGTGTATGTGTATCCACCACCGTGGACAGCATATGCAGCATGTACACCCAAGTGGAGGACATTGTGGAATACTTAAGGTTAATGATACTTTTACCACACAAAAGTTAGGCTAAAGAGTGACTGCCTCCTAGGGGAAAGCAGTTTCACCCATTCTCTGATGGAAGGCTATTTTTTTTTTTAAAAAACAGTGCATAGTTATCAAAAAACAGAACAACGAAAACTGCAAAAGATTTTGAACTGCAAAGTTTGGGCCCAGGCTGGAAGGTAGTCCTAGCCTGTGTATTGAGGAGCTATAACCTGCTTGTAACGTATGTCAGGGTGAGACATTGATTCAACTCTTGCTTAGACTAAAAGTTCAGGATTTGGAATGCATGCGTATCTTTTGTTTTCTTAAGGTAACTACCTCTGACCCTTATGGCCTACCACTTATAATCACTTAAAATCTATCTTTCTGTAGTTAGTAAACTTATTTTAATGTTTTAGCCTTAATAGTATGTTTTGGTTGAAGTGCTTGGGAAATCTCAGCTCAGGTTACAAAGGCTGGTGCATGTCCACTTTCCTATAAAGAAATGGCAAACTTATTAATGCATTTAATAATCTCGAGCATTGCAAGCCGGTATATTTCTGGAGTTCAAGGCTGGGTGACTGAGAGGAATTGGCTGGAGTCTCTCTCTTGATGGTTCATGAGTGACTGGGAAATCATTCATGTAACTGAGTTGGGCGTGTCCCTGTCTGTGGGTATCTGTGTAAGTGCAGTGCCTCTTAGATGCTTGTAGCTTGATATCAGCACCATAGAGTGAGAGGCAGCCCAGGCTGGTGGGTTTGGAGGGCTCAGCAGTTGCACAGCCCAGGATGCACCCTGGGGACCCTATTACAATAGCCCTATGCTCTCAAATGCATTCCACCATCCAGCCACTCCTCTGCAAGGGAAAATAGCTTCAATATACATATTTGTTTATCAGATTGAAGACACAAAAATTAAAACAGGTTTCCATAGCTCAGCTGAATTTGTTGCACTGTATTTGGGTACCTGTACTCCAATGTTAATCCCTGGTCTTATTATAGGCAAAGCTGCTAGAATCATCTATTAAAGTTGCCTGACACTTTCTATTATAGCCTGCTGTCAGGTGCTTATAACTTTGCCGAACTAACCATCTGGGCTGAAATTTTCCAAGCTGGTGGTTTGCCTCAGGCTCTTCTTTATTTTTTTTTTTTTTGGGGGGGGGGGGAGGGTTGGGTGTGATTTCAGCCAAAATAGTTGTTTTGCTAGTGTTAAAAAATTCCAGCCTCTTCTTTTAGAAGCTCTGGTGCCCGCATATTTTGGAACAGGGATGTGAAATTTGAGAGGTGTGGCTTATGTATCAGGGACACATCAACACATCATTTGTCATACCTGTGAAAATCCACCCAAATTGTAATTTACATATGGTCAGTAGAGATGTCTTCAGTTTTAGCAGCTGAAGTCTCTCAAGATTCCATCCACACCAGGCATGTTCCCATGTGACTGAGCAGGATTTTCCATGACATTGCAGTTTTGGGTTGCTGCAGGTTGGGCTTGGGCCAGGTACCAGGATTAAAAGCAGGGAGCCTATCTTTCCTAAGAACATAAGAATGGCCATACTGGGTCAGACCAATGGTCCCATCTTGCCCAGTATCCTGTCTTCCAACAGTGGCCAATGCCTGATGCTTCAGAGGGAATGAACAGAACAGGTAATCATCAAGTGATCCATCTCCTGTCAGTCATTCCCCGCTTTTGGCAAACAGAGGCTAGAGACACCATGAATTTATCTAGTTCTTTTCTGAACCCTGTTATAGTCTTGGCCTTTATAACATCCTCTGGCAAAGAGTTCCACATGTGCTTTCACTAGCTCCGTGCTTGTGCACAGGTGGTGTAGAAGATGAAACTGACTGATTCTAATTCAGAGGGGACAAAAAATAGACCTGAGGGTGTAGTGGGAGGAGGAAATTGGGATTGGAGCCTGGTGGGAGAGCTAGATGGTAAATGGTGGTGGTGGTGGTACAAGACAGATCTGATGAGGAGCCAGGGTGTGAGGGGAGACCTGGCTTGGTAAAAAGATTGTGCCTGGGAGTGGGGGTGAAGCTGAGATTGTGCGTTTGACTAGGACTGGAAGCCAGTGAGGGGGTGGCAGCTGGAGGCCAGGGTTGAAGGAAAGACAGGTCAGATCAGATTTGGAACTGGCTGGGCCAGGAGACTGAGGCATGCATGAACTGGGAATAGCTGGGCAAAGGGACTTGGTAGGGGGGAGACTGGAATTGGGAATCTGGAAGGGTGAGAGTGAGATGATGCAGGCATTGGGTGGATGGGGGTAATGTATGTGATTGTGTAATTAAAGACTATCATAATACATATGCAAAAGGGCACTGAATTAAGATTGCACAGGCAACCTCTGTTCTGACATTTCCTAAATATTCAGTGTTTGACCTTGCAACTTAAAATGAGACTTAGTGATAAGTTTTTCTGATGTTAATCAAGAATTGCATGTTCCTCAAAATCTTAGTTAAGTGCATCAAAAGAATGACTTTTTAGCAAATTGGTAAATCATATTAGTGACTCACATAGAGTATCGTAAGGCAAGTAAGTTCATTTTCTTCTGCTTGCTAGACTTTAGACAAAAAATGCAAATAATTGGATAAGAATATTAATATTAGTTGTGAGATTGTTTGAATTAAAGCAGTTTCTGTCCCATAATTTGGAAAGATTTTCAGGCTGCTACAAATCATTCGGGTAGACATGGCAGATCAATTCTGACTGCAGAAGCATTACTTACTTCTGCCAAAATTTTGGAAGATTTATGTCCCAAGGAGAGGCACTGGAGTCTGTCAAGTTCTCTTGCTTAGGACTGTGTTTAGAGGGCTGTGAATGTTTGTTTGCTCATATTTGTTAGGGTTGCCATAGAAACCTGTAAAAGGCAAGAACAAAGACGTAACTAGATGCCTTCTGCTAAGGTGCCTTTCTATTTATTAAAATTGGATAAACCTTGACAGAGAGGAACAGGGCTGGCTCCAGGCACCAGCTCAGCAAGCAGGTGCTTGGGGCGGCATGTTGGGTTCTTCAGCAGCAATTCGGCGGTGGGTTCCTCGGTCACTCTCAGAGGGAAGGAATTGCCGCCGAAGAAGAAAGTGGCACGGTGGAGCTGCTGCTGATCGCGATTGTGGCTTTTTTTTTCTCTCTCGCCGCTTGGGGTGGCAAAACCCCTGGAGCTGGCCCTGGAGAGGAAGGATAGTCTTATGGTAATGTAGTAGACAGGAGAAAGGGATCTGAAGTGGAGATTTTCCTATGTGACCGTGGGCAAGTCACTTAATCTGGTCCGGCCCCACTTTAGCAAGATACTTAAGCATGTTTTGAACTTCAGACATTGACTCCAATGGCACTACTCATATATTTAAAATTAGGCACGCTGTTAAATGGCTTGCTGTATTGAACTTATGTGCCTTAGTTGTCCGTCTGTAAAAAAGCAGACAATTTATCTCTATGCCATGGGTTTTGTGATGATAAAGTGCTCAAATACTTCAGTGATGGAGGTCATATAAGTACCTAGATAGGAACATAGGATATGCCATATTGCATCAGATCAGAACTCTCTAGTTCAGTGTGTTGTCTCCAAGAGTGGCCAATGCAAGATGCTTCAGAGGAAGATGGAATAATCCTGAAGTAGGCAGTTGTGGGATAGTTAGAGATTCAAGCTTTGATACTTGGGCTTCAGCCGTGAAGCAGCAGGTTTAATATCCCTTCCAGATGTTTTGTTTGTCTTAATTATAATTGGATATTCTGGTTATCTATATAAAATGTCAAATCCCATTTTTTGAGTCTTGCCAAGGCCTTGATCTCGGACTTCCTTTAGTAGTCATTTCCATGGTCTAATTATGGGTCGCATGAAAAGTATTTCCTTTAATCAGTTTTGAATTTGCCACCTTTTAATTTAATTGATTGACCCATTGTTGTGTTATAAGACAGAACTGAAGTTCGTGATCTACTATTTATTGCAGTCACTATTTTCTATATTATCACTACCCTCATTTGCCTCCTCGCTAAGGTAAACAGTCCTAACATTTTCAGTGTCTCTCTTCATTCTTATTACTCTTCTGTGAATCCCCCCCCCCCTCCCCAAGATGGGCAGTATTTGTAAAAAAGAAACAAAAATTTTTTTGAAGGAAAATCCCAAACAAAACTGTTAGACGGAAGTAGTCCTTTATGTCTCCTAAAATAAAATTGAGCATGTAGAAGGTTTTATCAAAATAATGCATATTGCTTGATGTGACATCTGTATTACTTGGTATTACTTCCACAGTTTAGTCATAAGTTATGAGCACCCCTGTGCTCCTTTCATTTTAATAACAAAATCAAATATCAGCCCATTGATTGAAGGTTGTACTGCATAAACCTGAAAGCTGTTAGCCTTAATGATGATTTTATTCTGGATATATGTTGTATGGCCCAGAGGCATCCAAACAAGTAAACGAAAGTGGGAGAAACTTCATGCTTGGGGATATGGTTATAAATTAATTAAGCACTATAAGTACATTGTAGAATTAGTACACAGAGGAATTCCAAGGCATGCTGCTGCTTCTATGCAACTAGGATGAAGATTCGCCCCTGGACCAGAAATCACTGGATACTCCTGATAGGGCTATTCTATTGAGTTTGCATCAAGATCTTCCCAGAATCGGTTTCATTCTATTATCCTGCATACTCGAGTGTCAAGAGACTCAGGATATAGGACCATTTTTGTAAACGCTGTGCTGGTACTAGATTGAGAGATGCTCTGGTGCACATACTCTCTTCTATTGTATGTTAAAGCAAAATGTTTCAATTTTGTTCCTGATTTTAAGGGACTTGTACTCCTTGTACAAGGTATGAAGCTTTCAGATTTAAATCACTGTGGCCCAGGTGGTTAAAATGGGTAAATTTTTCTGCTCCCTGCTGGTGCCCACCTTTCTTTGTGTGTTGATTTCTTTGGTTTCTGGGCCAATACTAGCTGTATTGCATCTTCCTATTAGGAAGTAGTAGTAGTGCTCCCCAAGTTTGTGGTAGTGCTGGCAGCAGCCTTGAACAATAAAACAGGAAGAGATGACTTTGACACACACATCCCACCCCACCTAAGAAAGGAAGTTTTTCCTAACTTTGGGCAGATTCCACAAGCTGTCATCCGGTAAAATCTCTGCCCTCCCCTAAATAGTCACTTTTGGAGAGCTAGGGATCCAGAGCTTCCAGTCTTAGTGCCTTGGGGCCTCTAAGGGCTGGTCTACACTAGGGGGGGTGGGAGGTTGTTGATGTAAGATATGCAACTTCAGCTATGGGAATAGCGTAGCTGAAGTCAACATATCTTATTTCAACTTACTTCCCATCCTCATGGCGTGGGATTGATGGCCGCAGCTCCCCCGTCGACTCCGCTTCTGCCTCTTGCCCTGGTGGAGTTCTGGAGTCGACGGGAGTGCATTCGGGGATCGATTTATCACATCTAGGTGAGACGCGATAAATCGATCCCTGATAGATCATTTGCTACCCGCCGATCTGGTGGGTATTGTGGACGTACTCTAAGACTTCTTCAGTTATTTGCACTGGTCCCACTGGAAGGTGATGACTATCAGGGTTTGTTCTTTCCCTGATCTGATGGTGTCAAATTTTGCAAATGAACGGAAGCTCAGCAGTTTCTCTTTGAAGTCTGGTCCTGAAGTTTTTTGCTTTAAGATGGCTACCTTTACATCTGCTATTGTGTGGCCAGGGAGTTTGAAGTGTTCTCCTACACGTTTTGTATATTCCTAATATCTAGATAGGATTAAACAAAGACTGTGAATGGCTAGCCAACTACAAAAGCAGTTTCTCCTCCATTGGTGTTCACACCTCAGCTGTTAGAAGATGGCCTCACCCTCCCTGATTGAACTAACCTTGTTATCTCGAGACTGATTCTTGCCTACATATTTATACCTGCCTCTGGACATTTCCATTACATGCGTCTGATAAAATATTTCATGTTTCTAGTTGCTTAGAATTTTATCAAAGGAATGTCCCGCAGAATTGCCAGGTTATTCTGTAGTATGTTTTGTAAAAGTGATGAAGTCTGATGTAAGAAATCACTGCCAAGTTCAGCTATTTAATCTTTACTGAGAAGTGAGGAGAAGAACCTTTTTTGTGTGATCTCCAGAGCTTGTGAATTAGTTAGATTGTATTATGGAACCATACTCATTTATAAAACATACAAATCTCTCATTAAAATTAGACTCAGTAGAATATATTATAGTTGCCCTTACAAACATGTAGAAGCTTTTCATATGTATGATCTAGAGTCAAATAGACACACAGGTTTGGCCATATAAGCCACAAGATGTAAATATAGATAACTGTTTTATGCAAGCAAACAGTTAAATCTTGGCTGTCACAGCTAAATAAGTTGATGTAGGTTTGGATTTTCAATCAGATACTAGAAAAACTACTGTGCTTGCTAAATTTATTTCCTCTTGAACAAAAAAAGACCACATACATAATCTGTAGTAGCCTCTATATTAAAGAATTTTCCAAGTTATATCAGCCTTTAGTAAAACAATTTATAACAACATTTTCAACTGCAGTTTTTAATTTAGAAATGTTATTAGTGGAGTTTGAGGAAGGGATCTATTTCATTTAATTCAGTAACCCAGGAAGCAAAGCCATTGTTTTATTAGGACTAAAATACAGAATATTAACGATTCTCTGCATCAATAAGTGTTTAAATAACCATATTTACTTTGCTACAAATGTCTAGAAACATTAATGAAACGTTAACAGCAGTGAACAGAATACCTAGTTTAAGTAATAAAACAAATACGGTGAGTGGACCAATGCAAAGGTATTTGAAGAGAAGGTAACAGGAAGCAGACTTCATGTTAACTGCCTATCATTTATGCTTTGGTCAGAGATTTCTTCTCCCCAGATGCTCGGTGTTTGATCCCAGGACCGCGACTGCCTGATTTTAGCAATGTAGTCTCTTTTTAATGGCAAGATTTTAGTCCCTGTCGGAAAACTGGCTGAATGTGAAACTAGCATGTTTGATCAGCTGGAGTTTTCTGTGTCACTATGAGATGTATTTATAATCCCTTTTCAAGGGGTGCTTGTTCTGATTCTAACTAACATTATATGTTAGTTAGAATCAGAGAGAACCTGCACAGCATTTCACAGCACTAATCCTTGTTTACTGTCCCTCTTTGGTAGGTTACTTCTCTCTCTCTCTCTCTTTCTCTGTTTTACGATGAAGCAATGGAGGAAGAAAGGCAAAGTGACGTAGCCAGTCTGGAATAACTGCTGTAAAGACTTCACTAGTTTAAGGTTTAACTCAACCACTTAAACACTCGTTAAAGTATACGTTGTCATGTCTCTACTAAGCTTTAAGCATGTGTGTGCTATCACGTGTTAACTAACACCTTCTTATCCACCCCAAACACATCACCAAACTCATCCATTTCATCTTCACCCATAACTATTTTACATTCAACAACAAACACTTTGCCCAAACCATGAGTACCGCCGTGGGTACTGGGATGGCTCCCCAGTATGCCAAACTCTCCATGGGTCACCTTGAGGAAGAATTTCTGGACAAATGCACCACAGAACCAATGATATACCTGAGGTACATCGATGATATCTTCATCCTCTGGACAGACGACCTCAGTTCTCTTATAGGTACCTACCACAACTTCAGCAACCACCACCCATCCTTTAAACTCTTTCTTGAATACTTCCACACCTCCATCAGCTTCCTGGGTGCCACAATAAGCTTCAACAATGGAAACATGCAGACAGCTATATACAAGAAACCCACAGATCACCACACCTCCCTTCCAGCATCCAGTAACCACCCCAAACACACTGAGAAATCTGTTATTTACTGTCAGGCACTCAGATATCACAGAACGTTTCAAGGAGAAAGTCCGAGTCATACACCTTAACACACTTAAAACTGCCTTCAGCAAACAAGGACACTCCACCAGAGAAGTAGATCACATCCTGGAATAGGCCACCCATATACCCTGAGAGAACCTGCTTCAGTATTGAAATAAAACTCCCTCCAATTGCACACCCCTAGTTGACAGCCACCACTTCACGCTGGAACCTGTATGGGATATTATTAAACAGTTACAACCCATACTACATGGGGACCTTGTGACGAACTGGGAAAGTTCTTAATGTTTTCTCTGAATACTGTGTTGGTGCCTCAGTGTCCCCATGGCAGTTCTTAAGTTTCAGGCAGAGCAATGGCCAGTGCACCTAAATGCCTGACACTCTGTCTCCTAGCAACTGATGGCCTGGGCCCCTCCTCTGCAAAGGTGCCAGCTGAAGGTGTTGGAGACAAAGAGATCAGGTGACCTCCTGGCCCAGGAAAGGGGCTGAGCAGAGAGGAGGGGCTGGGAGGGGTTGTTAGTCTGGAGCTGGCTGGGGTCAAGGGTGGAGGGCAGACCTGGGGGTCTGGCTCACTGCCCCCCAGAATGGACCCAGCCGAGGGGTCCAGTTCGCTGTATCTACAAGCTCTGTTTTAGACCCAGTTCCTGTCATCGAATAAACCTCTGTGTTACTGGCTGGCTGAGAGTCACGTCTGACTGCAAAGTGGGGGTGCAGAACCCGGTGGCTTCCCCAGGACCCCGCTGGGGTGACTCGCTGTGGGAAGCGCACGGAGGGGCAGAGGATGCTGAATGCTCCAAGGAGAGACCCAGGAGGTGAAGCCGTGTGAGCTTCTTGCCCTGAACAAGTCTGCTCCAAGGAAGAGGAGGCTCCCCAAAGTCCTGCCTGGCTTGGTGGGGAGCAGTTCCAGAGCATCGCCCAGTGACTCCGTGACAACTGGGATATTATTAAACAGTTACAACCCATACTACATGGGGACCTCATCCCCATCTTTCTGGAACTCCCTTTTCTGGACTTTACACAACCCCCCCAACCTGTGTAAGTTCATGATCAGAAGCAAGCTCCCCACAGACCAGGTGCCACCAACTCAAAGCAGCACCAGACCCTGACAGAACAACAGATGCAAAACCTATAGATGTATCTCCACTGCTATGATGATCAACACCCCCCACCACCAACATAACTTTAAGATCCACGGATCTTGCATATGCCTGTCACAGCATGTAATGTTTCAGAGTGGCAGCCGTGTTAGTCTGTATCTGCAAAAAGAACAGGAGAACTTGTGGCACCTTAGAGACTAACAAATTTATTTGAGCATGAGCTTTCATGGGCTACAGCCCACTTCATCGGATGCAGATGTTCCAGTCTATGCATCCAATGAAGTGGGTTTTAGCCCATGAAAGCTTATGCTCAAATAAATGTGTTAGTCTCTAAGGTGCCACAAGTACTCCTGTTTTTTACAACATGTAATGTACCTTATCTGTGCACTAAATACCCCAATAGCAACTATATGGGTGAAATGAGACAACCACTATGCTCTCAAGTTAACTCAGACAGGAAAATAAGACAAAAACACCATATCATCTGAGGGTGAATTCTTTTCACAAATGACCTCTCTCTCTCTCTGTCGGACCTATCAGTCCTCATCCTCTAAGTAAATCTGCACAAGACCTTCAAAAGATGAAACTGGGAGCTTGAATTCATAACATTGCTAGGCACTAAAAATCATGGACTGAATAGACTCCCTGGATTTATGGCTTATTACTAAGGCTGTGATTTAGTCACAGGTGTTTTTAGTAAAAGTCATGGACAAGTCACAGGCAATAAACAAAAAATCATGGCCTGTGATCTGTCCATGACTTGTACTATAGACTGACTAAATCTTAGCTGGGGGTTGGAGAAAGGAGGAGGGCACTGCTCTGGGGGCGGAAGGGCAGTGGGCCAGTGACACCAGCTGCTGGGAGCCACTGAGCAACAGTGGTTCCCACCGGAACTGCTGCTCAGGCAGTCCCCGGGGCCAGCAGCACCGGTGCATCTGGCTTTGGCGCCGCTCATCCCCTGCTGCTCTGGCCACCCCCAATCTGCTGCTGGAGGCCGCCGAGCTACAGCTGCTGCTGCCAGGACTGGTTACCTGCCCAGAACTGCCCGAGCAGTGGCTGCTGCGGCAGCAGTGCTGATACAACTGACTATGGGGTGCCACACCCACCGCTGCAGAAGTCGCAGAGGTCACAGAATCCGCGACCTCCATGGCAGACATGGAGCCTTACTTATTACAACAATCTAACCTCCTTATACCGCCCCACACTCCAAGCTTCCTTTTTTCTTCCCTTACTTTCCCCCTATGACTAGAGAGGTGTTAACGGGCCTCTTCATCTTCGATGGCCCCATGAGAGATCTGTTTATGTACGCTAAACAATCTGTTCCATCTTCTATTTTGCTATTACACTCTGAGTACATTTCCCAGACCTGAAGAAGTGCACAGTATAAGCTTGAAAACTTGTCTGTCTCACCAACAGAAGTTGGTCCAACGTAAGTAAGCTTATGATTTTGCCACGGTTATTTTTAGTAAAAGTCATGAATAGGTTGTGGGCAATAAACAAAATACAAAGAAACCCATGACCTGCCCATGACTTTTACTAAAAATAACGGTCTGGGTGAGGGCTGACCACCAGGGGAACTGGCAGCCTGAGCCCCACCACCTGGAGCAGGGTGGTGTCCAGCCACAGTCGTGGCGGCTCACAGCTCCAGCCGAAGAAGTCATGGAGGTTCATTACAATCACAGAATCCGTGACCTCTGTGACTAAATTATATCCTTAAACATAATGTGTTACCTCACCCATCTTGACTTTCTTACCAACAGACCTTTAAATGTATAGACAAAGCTTAAAAGAAGCTAACAATTACTGCTGTTATTTATCTTTTAGAAATGGTATTTTTCTTAGCTGTGAAACTTGCCAGTGTAAGGTTTCTGACCATTTATTATTCAGCTGTATTGAACTAATTCAGATTTTTTTTTCATTTACATTAATTCCAGTAAGTTGAAGTGCTTGAACTTGACTTTAGAATAGGAAAAATACTTGGATGAAAGAGTTCAAGTGTCAGGGAGTTCCAGAAATTATTTTTGTTTGCATTTTCATGGTAGCATTGTTGCTTTTAAGTGGATGACAAGGTGACATTTATTTTAGACAGAATGTATTGTCATGTCTGTGTGTTGCCCCACAAAAGCATGTGTATACTTTCACTCAAAACATGGAAAGAAATGAAATATTTTAATAACTATTTTGATATGCAAATGTGCATACTTCATTTTCAAGCTTGTGAAATTTGACTGTTTTCCATTAAATTGATGAATTGCTGAGTTTAGAAGGTATAAACTTACTTCTGTACTAATGTGTCTAGCCAGTGGCGGATTACATTTGCAATTCTGTTTTACATCTTCTAAGCAAACTTTCAAAAGAATTTAACCATATCCTTCAAAATACCAAACTTAAAAAAAATACATGATGGGGTAAATGCTGATTCAGAAATTGAGAGGTACAGAGGTAGTTGGTTTACTTTTTTAATCTTAACTGGATGACATAATGTTCTGTTTGTACAGTATGTAGCACAATGGAATGCTGGTCTGTCGCAGGGGTGCTAGGTGCTATGGTCATACAAATAATACTCGTATGTGACAGTTTAATGTAGTGTCATTCAAATATAATTAAATTAGGGGACTGTCTGCAGTTGCCTTTTTTATACTGTCGTAGTTTTGCATTTTTGTATCAGTTACACACATTCTAGAATTTAGTCTTAGTTTAGCTGCAAAAATACCTTATGTTTAAATATTATTTTCACTTAATAAACAAATTTAATTGGCTTTAGTTAATATGCTAAGTGCCTTGAACTCATAAAGCATCACACTTTTACTGCTTAGATTCTTATATGAGGCATTATGCTTTTGTAGATAGTATAGAAAGATAGATTTAATTAATCCAGAAGTGTATTTTACTTAATTTTTACAGACTATAAGGTACATAAAGCTCTCGTGAAATTTTTTTTTAAATGGTCTATCACTGAATGCCACAGTGTTATGTTAGAGCACAAACCAGGTATTTGATAAAGTGCAAATAGGTTTTTATCAATGACATAACTTATATCTTTACCCAAGTATTTCCGTATGAACAGAAGCTGAAGATTTGTGTAGTTAGTTGGCCAAAAAGAAGCCAGTTTGTTGGTCTCCTAAAGCAAAACAGTCTTGCTAGTCTTTCATGTACTGTGTTGTGGAAAAATCATATACCACCTACCCCCATAGTAACATAATGTAGGGAGAGGCATCCGCTCTCATCACTTCTCTCTGGATGCTACTTTTCCCTTTATTTCCGGTGTTAGTTGCGAGTGGTGTCTCCCATAGTCTTTTCTTCTGATTTGTTCAGTCTACTTTAGTAGTAGTGTATTAAATTCCAGTTCTTCTTCAAGTGCTTGCTCATATCCATTCCAGTCAGGTGTGCGCGCGCCGCATGCACGTTCGTCAGAGACTTTTTACCCTAGCAACACTCGGTGGGCCAGCAGGTCGCCCCCTGGAGTGGCGCCGGCATGGCGCCTGATATATACCCCTGCTGGCCCGCCCGCTCCTCAGTTCCTTCTTACCGCCCGTGTCGGTCGTTGGAACTGTGGAGCACGCCTAGCCGTTCTCCACCTCCCTAGCGTTTCACTCTTCTGTAGTCTAGTGTATATAGTTTAGTGATTATAGTGTTAGTTGTAGTTATAAAGTTAAGTAAGTATAGTTGTAATAGTTATACGGAGGATCGGGGGTTCGCCCCTTTTTCCTCCCCGCGGTGCCGGGGCCCATGCCCGGTTCACCCGGCTTTAAGCCTTGTGCGGCCTGTCATCGGCCGATGCCAACAGGAGACCCGCACGACTCCTGTCTGAGGTGCCTAGGCGAGTCCCACCTTGTGGACAAGTGTCGGATCTGCAAGGCGTTCAAGCCCCGAACTAAGAAGGCCGCCGCTCGAGATCTAGACGCCGCTCACAGTCCCGAGACCGCTACCTGCGGCACCGGTCGTACTCGCGGCACCGTTCGAGATCCAGGTCGCCGTCGTACTACTCTCGGCACCGGTCTAGATCACGGCACCGACGTTCATACCGCAGCCGATCCCGGCACGGCAGCGGCCGGCACCGGTCGACCTCCCAGCACCGAGCTGGTAGTAGGTCCCGGTCTAGATCGCGGTACCGCCATGACTCCCGGTACCGTTCACCAGCACCGCGCAGCGACGTCGGGATGCGCAGAGGCCTGCCACAGTCATCGGCGGCTCCTCCCTGGCCTTCGAGGCACTCGTCCGCTTCGTCCCATATGGACAGCGCCTCTTACGGGGGTTCAGATGTGCACACCCGCATGGACCAGGGTCCACCTCAATGGTCCTTTTGGACGCCCTGGGCATACCACCAAGCCCAGGGCGAACCTTTGGGACAAGCTCGCTCCAACCCACCGGAGCGTCGTGCACCAGAGGCCACAATCAGTCGGCCCCCCCTCAGGTACGGAGGAAGACCCCACGGATACCATGGGGCAGCAGGATTCCCGGGAAACGGAGGCCCCTCTGGAGGAGGCTTCAGTACAAGAACCGCTTCTCCCTGGGGTATCTTCGTCCTCGTCACCGGATGAGGCGGTAGCGGGCACGTCTTCATCAGGGCCCCCACCGATCGATCTCCGGGCACATCAGGACCTGTTGAGGCGAGTGGCCCAAAACATAAACCTTCCTGTAGAGGAAGTACCGGAAGTAGAGGACCCGGTAGTAAGCATCCTCTCGGCGGAGGCACCGACCAGGGTAGCCCTCCCCTTCATTAAGTCGATCCAGGCAAAGGCGGACACCATCTGGCAGTCTCCGGCCTCCATTCCACCCACTGCCCGCGGCGTGGAAAGAAAGTATATGGTACCATCCAAGGGGTATGAGTACCTCTACGTACACCCCGCTCCCTGCTCCTTGGTGGTACAGTCAGTCAATGACCGGGAACGCCACGGCCAACAGGCTCCTGCTCCAAAATCCAGGGAAGCCAGACGCATGGACTTGCTGGGACGTAAAATTTATTCTGCTGGAGGCCTGCAGCTCCGTGTGGCGAACCAGCAGGCCCTCCTGAGCTGTTACAGCCACAACACCTGAGAGGCTGTCGGCAAATTTGCAGAGCTGCTCCCTCAGGACTCACGCCAGGAATTTTCATCTCTCCTGGAAGAGGGCAGGAGGGTCGCCAGAACCTCGCTACAGGCGTCCTTAGATGCCGCAGATTCAGCAGCGAGGACTCTGGCGTCGGGCGTAGCCATGCGCCGTATATCGTGGCTGCAGTCTTCCGGACTACCGCCGGAGCTGCAATACACGATCCAGGAGCTGCCATTCGATCAGCAGGGCCTCTTCTCTGAAAAGACGGATCCCAGGCTACAGAGCCTAAAGGATAACCGGGTCATCATGCATTCTCTGGGAATGCACACGCCCCAGACTCAGAGAAGGCCATTCCGCCCCTACCATCAGCGCACTTACCCCCCGCCTCGCCCCAGACAAGACTTCAACCGGAGGCGAGGCCGGCCAAATCGCAGATGACAGTCAGGTCCTCAAAGGGGTACCACTTCCGGGTCCGAAAAGCCACCGCAGGGACCCAAGGCGACCTTTTGAAGGTGCGCCCGAGAGCAGCTTACCAATCCCCTCTCTGGATCCACTTCATTTCCTCAACCGCCTCCGCCACTTCCTACCGTCATGGTCCCAGCTGACTTCAGATCGTTGGGTCCTGAGCACGGTGCAGTTTGGTTACCATCTTCAGTTTGTTTCTCCACCCCCCTCCCATCCTCCCTCCTCGCCCCTCTTCAGGGACCCCTCTCACGAGCAACTTATCGTCCAGGAGGTTCACAAGCTCCTGTCCATTGGGGCTATAGAGGAAGTGCCAAGGGAGCTAAGGGGCAAGGGGTTTTATTCCCGGTACTTCTTAATCCCCAAATCAAAAGGGGGCCTACGACCCATCCTGGACCTGCGAGGCCTGAACAAATTCATCAAAAAGTTCAAGTTCCGCATGGTAACATTAGGAACCATCATTCCTTCCCTGGATTCAGGAGATTGGTACACCGCTCTCGACATGAAGGATGCGTACTTCCACATTGCGATCTCCCCCCTGCACAGACGGTATCTCCGCTTTGTGTTGAATCAGGACCACTACCAGTTCACGGTCCTCCCCTTTGGGCTCTCCTCGGCCCCCCGGGTGTTCACCAAATGTATGGCGGTCGTCGCTGCTGCCCTGCGACGTCGTCGTATCCATGTCTTCCCTTACCTCGACGACTGGCTCATCTGAGGCACGTCGGAAGAGCAGGTGACCGGACACATCGCCATCATCACGGAGCTGTTTGCGAGCCTAGGCCTGACCATCAATCCGGGCAAGTCCACTCTGGTGCCTACGCAGAGCATAGAATTCATAGGGGCAGTGCTGGACTCCAACCTCGCGACGGCCAGCCTCCCCCGGCACCGATTCCAAGCCATTGTGTCCATGGTCACAAGCCTGCGGGCCTTCCCGACCACATCGGCTCGAACGTGCCTCGCTCTCCTGGGGCACATGGCCGCATGCACCTTCGTCACCAGACACGCAAGACTCCGCATGAGCCCGTTGCAGACCTGGCTAGCGTCGGTCTATCGACCATGCAGGGATGCCATAGGCACAATTGTAACGATTCCACCGAATGTTCTAGGCTCCCTAGGCTGGTGGACAATGCCCTCCCAAGTGTGTGCGGGCCTCCCGTTTCACGCCCCACAGCCATCAGCGTCCCTGACAACGGACGCATCATCGCTGGGCTGGGGGGGCGCATCTTGGGACCCTGCGTACACAGGGCCTGTGGTCACAGAGAGAGTTGACTTCACATCAATGTGCGGGAGCTACGGGCCGTTCGCCTAGCATGCCAGACAATCCAACGCCATTTGCACGGTCGTTGTGTTGCGGTATTCACGGACAACACAACGGCCATGTATTACATCAACAAGCAGGGCGGGACCCGGTCCTCCCCGCTGTGTCAGGAAGCAATACGTCTGTGGGACTTTTGCATAGCCCACTCTATTCATCTAGTGGCCTCCTTTCTCCCGGGAGTGCGGAACACCCTGGCAGATCACCTGAGCAGATCCTTCCTGTCCCACGAATGGTCCATCCGTCCGGACGTCCTCTATGTCATTTTCCAGAGGTGGGGGTTTCCCCAGATAGACCTGTTCGCCTCCAGATCGAACAGGAAATGCCAGGTGTTCTGCTCTCTGCAGGGCCGCTCCCCAGGCTCCCTGTCGGACGCGTTTCTCATACCGTGGACGGGTCGCCTTTGCTACGCCTTCCCACCCTTCCCTCTCGTCCATCGAGTCCTGATCAAGGCCCAGAGAGACAAGGCCCACCTCATCCTGATCGCTCCGGCGTGGCCGCGGCAACCTTGGTACACCATGCTGCTCGATCTCTCCCTGGCAAATCCGATTGCCCTACCTCTTTGGCTGGACCTGATCACACAGGACTTCGGCAGGATGCGCCATCCGGATCTACAATCCCTCCATCTGTCTGCATGGCTCCTGGCTGGTTAAGCCAATCCTAGTTGCGCTGTTCCGATGCAGTACAACAAGTGTTGTTGGGCAGCAGGAAGCCTTCCACGCGTTCAACCTACCTAGCGAAATGGAAACACTTCTGCTGCTGGTGCAGTCAGCACAACCACAATCCACTCGCCGTACTAGTCCCCACCATCTTGGACTACGTGTGGTCTCTCAAGCAGCACGGCTTGGCGATCTCCTCTCTACGCGTCCACCTCGCGGCTATATCCACCTTCCACCCAGGCGAGGCTGGCAAGTCCGTCTTTTCTCACCCAATGGTGTCAAGATTTATCAAGGGCCTGGAGCGGCTCTACCCCCAGGTCAGACGGCCTACCCCTACTTGGGACCTGAACCTGGTTCTAACCAGGCTCATGGCGCCCCCCTTCGAACCCTTAGCCACATGCTCGCTGCTGTACCTATCCTGGAAGGTGGCCTTCCTAGTCGCTATTACATCGGCCCGGCGAGTCTCAGAGCTTCGGGCTCCGACCGTGGACCCTCCGTACACGGTGTTCCATAAGGACAAGGTACAGCTGCGACCGCACCCGGCGTTTCTCCCTAAGGTAGTTTCCGCCTTCCATATTAACCAAGACGTTTTCCTGCCAGTCTTTTACCCAAAGCCGCATTCATCCCGAAGAGAGCAACAGCTCCAGTCCTTGGACGTCCGAAGAGCTCTCGCGTTCTACATTGAGAGAACAAAACCCTTCTGGCATTCAACACAATTGTTTGTGGCAGTAGCAGAACGCATGAGAGGCATGGCAATCTCCTCCCAGCGTATCGCATCCTGGGTCACGTCTTGCATCAGGACATGTTACGACTTGGCCAGTGTGCCAACGGGACCCCTGACCGCCCATTCTACTCGGGCTCAGGCTTCATCGGCCGCGTTTTTGGCTCATGTCGCCATACAGGATATCTGCCGTGTGGCCACATGGTCTTCTGTGCACACCTTTGCATCACACTATGCGCTGGTACAGCAAGCTAGAGACGATGCCGCTTTTGGCGCAGCGGTTTTGCAGTCCGCAACGTCTCACTCCGACCCCACCGCCTAGGTAAGGCTTGGGAATCACCTGACTGGAATGGATATGAGCAAGCACTCGAAGAAGAAAAGACGGTTACTCACCTTTGTAACTGTTGTTCTTCGAGATGTGTTGCTCATATCCATTCCACACCCGCCCTCCTTCCCCACTGTCGGAGTAGCCGGCAAGAAGGAACTGAGGAGCGGGCGGCCAGCAGGGGTATATATCAGGTGCCATGCCGGCGCCACTCCAGGGGGCGACCTGCTGGCCCACCGAGTGTTGCTAGGGTAAAAAGTCTCCGACGAACGTGCACGCGGCGCGGGCACACCTGACTGGAATGGATATGAGCAACACATCTCGAAGAACAACAGTTACAAAGGTGAATAACCGTCTTTTCTCAGCAATCATCAAGGAACTGCATTAAAAAAAACGTTTTGCAGCTTTGTCATGAAAACGATGAATAATTTAAGCTGTGGAATTTCTCACCTCTTCAGCAAACAATCTGTTTCTTTGGGGAAAATTGTGATATTGAAAGAATGGCAGTCAAGGAAACTCAAAAATAACTGAAACCCAGAGTACACCTACACTGCAGTTAGACACCCACGGCTGGCCTGTGCGAGCTGACTTGGGTTTGCAGGGCTCGGGCTAAAGGGCTCTTTAATTATGGTGTGGATGTTAGGGTTCAGGCTATTGCCTGAGCTTTGGGACTCTCCCACCTTGCAGGGTCCTAGAGCCAGGCTCCAACCTGAGCCCAGACATCCACACTGCAATTAAACAGCTCCTTAGCCCGAGTCAGCTGGCATGGGCCAGCCGTGGGTTTTCAGTTGCAAGGGTTTTGGGGTTTTTTTTGTGTGGTTTTTTTTTTTTTTTTGGATGGGTCACACCTTTCTATATGAAAAGTACTCTGCTGTGGACAGAATTAAATTTTATGTTAGTGCCTGTTAGCTGCATGACCAGCTAATGAGCGATCTCACTGTAATGTACTGAATAAATAGAAGGTTGATATGAGAATCTTAACTATTTCCTTACTCTTTTATGGTGAAATACCAATTTAAGCTTCATGTTCATACAAATTATGCAGGAGGAATTAGCATTATAAGTAGTGTGTGTATATGTATAGTTTAAAGAATTCAGCCATCATAATTTTATTCTTTTATCCATGAACAATCTTTTTTTTTTAACAAGGAACTGTTAACACACACTTGCAACTGTTATAATATTGTAGGGCTTTTTCAGTTGATGAAAGTAAGAAAGGACACACATGTAATTGGATAAAATCATGGTTAAAAAATTCAAACCTCTCGAGCGTAAGTGAAAAAGAAAAAAAATTGCCTTATAATAACAATGATGAAGTAAATGTGGAGAGTAATGTCACTTTTCTGTCCATTGCTGCCTTAGGAGAAGACCAGCTTTGCTATTGCCCTCCTCATGTTAATTTGCTGGCTTTTCCCTTCCTTCCACCATCCTGCCAAGCTTAGCAATTCACCTATTTTTTTCTCAGGAAAGGTGTCCCTGTTTCTGTTCACTCAAACAACTGGTAGTTGATGTTAAAGCCTTCAGAAGCATCAGGATGGGAAAAAATTTATGGGCAATCCTCAGATTCCTTTTTCTAGTGGTACAAGAAACAAAAGATAAGAGCAGCTGGTTAAAGCTGAAGCCAAACCTGAGGGGCTGCAATTGTCACATGATCCCCTTTGAAGCTACACTCCCAAATGTGGTTCAAGTCAGTCCACACACCTAGGTTGCTTCTGTAATTCCTTTTGTGTGAGTGCTAAACTCTCAGGCCTGGTCTACACTACGCTGTTAAACCGATTTTAAGAGCGTTAAATCGATTTAATGCTGCACCCATCCACACTACACTGCTCTTTATATCGATTTAAAGGGCTCTTTAAATCGATTTCTGTACTCCTACAAAACGAGAGGAGTAACACTAAAATCGATATTACTATATCGATTTAGGTTTAGTGTGGACGCAAATTGACGTTATTGGCCTCATTATTTTACAGTAGCTACCCACTGTGCACCGCTCCAGAAATCGATGATAGCCTTGGACCATGGACGCACACC
Organism: Gopherus evgoodei; assembly: GCF_007399415.2. Classification (NCBI taxonomy): domain Eukaryota; kingdom Metazoa; phylum Chordata; order Testudines; family Testudinidae; genus Gopherus; species Gopherus evgoodei. The sequence continues at coordinate 33,821,671 of NC_044322.1, forward strand.
ACCGAATTCATGTGCCTAGTGTGGACACGCACAATCGACTTTATAATATCTGTTTTATAAAATCGATTTAAGCTAATTCGAATTTATCCTGTAGTGTAGACGTACCCTCAGAGTAGCATTCACGAATCACAAATAATGGAGTAATGTCATTATCATTGGCTAGAAAACTATCCCCTTCTGGCAGATGACAGGCCATCGTCATCTCCCAGCTGGACAATATCAGTGCAGTATACTGCATTTGAAGCATTTGGTTCATAGGAAACTCCAGTTAGTACAGAACATGGGAGCATAACCCTGCATTATGAGTTACCATGAGCATGTTACTACGCTGACTTGTGACTGACAGCTCTGTTCCTCAGATACATTTTAACTATGTATCTCAAGGATGAAGCTCCTTTATAGAGAAGACAGAGCTTTCTCCAGGCCAGTCCAAACCCGTGGAACAAAATCTCTTGGGAACCAAGACCTATATCAAACCTCAAAATGCCATTCAGGCTACAAGTTGCCATTCAACCTGGCCTTCAGTAATAACACACATTACTGGAGGCACAAAATTAAAATTAAAAAAAAAAATCTTGCATTCTTCCTTTTGAGAGAGAAAGAGAGAACCACTCATGACAGGTGCTAGTTATTACTGGAAGGTGCTTTGATACCATGACAGTGGGTGTGGTGTAAGAGCCTTCCATTATTGTACCTTATTAGTAATAGTCAGCTCTTGAGGGGTTTGGGGTGCAGGCTGCCCCAGGGAGAAAGGACTCCCCGCAGTCATCTCTTGCCACAGCAGCTCAGGGTCCAGGGAGAGGTGCCTTTCCCCAGTCGTGGCAGCTCTGGCGGAGCAGGGCTGGGCTAGGAGAGGAGCACCTCTCCCTGGCCATGGCAGCTCTGGCATGGCTGGGCTGGGCCGGGCCGGGAGAGGAGTGTGTCTCCCTGGCTGCAGCAGCTCCAGTGGGGCTGGGTCGGGCTTGGGGAGGAGTGCCTCTCCCTGCCTGCATGACCTTTGATAGTTGGCTGTGCAGCTTAGAGGGAATTTAGCCCAGGGCCCCAAAACACCCTAATCTGCCTCTGACAGTGACATGCCATATGTTGATCTTTTTGTCACTATTTGTCACTTCAGGCTCTGATCCTGCAAATTCTGACGTATGGCAGGACTAATCTCTTGTGTAAAGTTTGGTATGAAGTGAGTGGTACTTACCATGTGTAAAGTAATCCAGCGTGTTAAATATTGTTTCCTTAAACCCTGTGTCCTATGACTGTACATCACTTTCTCTTTTTGAATATATTTATTGTAGTATCTGTTTTCAGTAAAACTAAGAATACATATCAAAATTAAATAACATATTAGTGTCCAGAAAATTAGTACATAAAGCTCAAGTTTGATTATATGTCTTCCATTCAAAATGACTTCTGCTTTGAAACCTTCAGTGCGTATGGGGGAGTGGAGATTGCAAAGAGCCTACCTACTACTTTTTAGGCTACTCCATATCAGTGGTAATGAAGGGCTTGTTTGAGAAGCAGCTGGATAAAATATGTTGTGTAATACTCCAAGACCTGCACTGCATCTTGAGTGTTGCTGCGCTACTATAAAGATGCAGACACTAAGTGGGAAACGACAAAATAAGCTAGTGACAACTAACCTTAATCTTTGCAGTTCTCCTGGGGACATCGAGCATCTTGGGGGGAAAAAAATTATTTTAAAACAAGTATTTAATAGGGCTGTCGATTAATCACAGTTAACTCACACGATTAACTAAAAAAACATTAATCATGATTAATTGCAGTTTTAATCACACTGTGAAATAATAGAATACCAATTGAAATTTATTAACTATTTTTGGATGTATTTCTACATTTAAAATATACTGATTTCAGTTACAATGTAGAATTCAACGTGTATATTGCTCACTTTATATTGTTTTTATTACAGATATTTGCCCTGTAAAAATGATAAACAAAAGAAATAGTGTTTTTCAGTACACCTCATACAAGTATCATAATGCAATCTCTTTATCATGAAAGTGCAACTTACAAATGTAGATTTTTTTTTTTTACATAGCTGCACTCTAAACCAAAACAATGTAAAACTTTCGTGCCTACAAGTCCACTCAGTCCTACCTCTTATTCAGCCAATTGCTAAGACAGACGGGTTTGTTTACATTTGCAGAAGATAATGCTGCTAGCTTCTTATTCACAATGTCACCTGAAAGTGAGAACAGGCACTTTTGTAGCTGGCATTGGCAGGTATTTACATGCCAGATATGCTAATAATTTGTATGCCCCTTCATGCTTCGGCCACCATTCCAGAGGACATGCTTCCATGTTGATGATGCTTGTTAAAAAAATGTTAATTAAATTTTGACTGAACTGCTTGAGGGAGAATAGTATGTCTCCTGATCTGCTTTACCCGCATTCTGCCATCTATTTCTTTTTGTAGCAGTCTCGGGGGGGGGGGGTGATCCAGCAGATGTTTGTTTTAAGAACACTTTCACTGTAGATTTGACAAAATGCAAAGAAGTTACGAATGTGAGATTTTTAAAGATAGCTACAACACTTGACCGAAGGTTTAAGAATCTGAAATGTCTTCTAAAATCTGAGAGGGACCGCATGCTTTCAGAAGTCTTAAAAGAGCAATACTCTAGTGCGGAAACTACAGAACCTGAACCATCCAAAAAGAAAATCAAATGTCTGCTTGTGGCATCTGTCTCAGATGATGAAAGTGAACATGCGTCAGTCTGCACTGCTTTGGATCATTATCGAGCACAAGCTGTCATCAGCATAGATGCATGTCTTCTGGAATGGTGGTTGAAGATGAAGGGACATATGAATCTTTAGTGCATCTGGCAAGTAAATGTCTTGCAGTGGTGGCTACAGTGCCATGGTAACGTTTCTTCTCACTTTCAAGTGACGCAAACAAGCAGGCAGCATTATCTCCTGCAAATGTAAACAGACTTGTTTGTCTGAGTGACTGGCTGAACAAGAAGTAAGCCTGAGCGGATTTGTAAGCTCTAAAGTTTTACATTGTTGTATTTTTGAATACAGTTATTTTTTGTACATAATTCCACTTTTGCCAGTTCAACTTTCATGATAAAAAGCACTTATGATGAAAAAACTTTCATGATAAAAAGTACCTAATACAAGTACTTGCACAACAGTACTTGTATTAGGTGAATTGAAAAATATTTCTTTTGTTTTTTAGAGCACAAATATTTTAATAAAAAATAAAGTGAGCACTGTACACTTTGTATTCTTTGTTGTAATTGAAATCAATATATTTGAAAATGTAGAAAACATCCAAAAATATTTAAATAAATGGTATTGTTTAACAGTGCAATTAATCGCAATTAATTTTTTTAATTGCTTGACAAGCCTAGTATTTAAATATGTTCCTTCCCTACCAAAACAAAAACCGCATGAGCACCAAAACATGTCCCTGATTAATTGAACATTTAGGGCTTGGCTACACTCACACTTTACAGCGCTGCAACTGGGGTGTGAAAAAACACCCCCTGAGCGCTGCAAGATACAGCGCTGTAAAGCGTCAGTGTAATCAGGGCAGCAGCGCTGAGAGTGCGGCTCCCAGCGCTGCACGCTACACCCGTAAGGGATGTGGTTTACATGCAGCGCTGGGAGAGCTCTTTCCCAGCGCTGCCGCTCTGACTACACTCACACTTCAAAGCGCTGCCGCGGCAGCGCTTTGAAATTCCAAATGTAGCCATACTCTTAGTGACAGCTGCTCACTAAAAACCTGATTCTACTCCAAGTATTCATGACTAAGCTCTACTTGATAACAATAGTGCAAGATCGCAACCTAAATTATATTTGTTAGTGCATTGCAAACCCCAGAACAAGGGGAAAATGTCATCTGGCTTTCTGCCAGCAGTGAATGAGATTCTAAAGCACTACTTCCTAGCTATGTGTGTTACATGGGAGAACGTAGTGTTCTCTGATAAAGACTGCATAACCCATCTAGTACTATAAGAATGTATAGAAATGGAAAACAGTCATTGTGACCACTCTCCTCTAACTTGTAAACCTTTTCCCATGCAAATCTATTCCTAGTCATCTTCTTCCTTGTCTTTGTAGCCATGAAGCTATTTAGGGCTCCCTGTTGGAAAAGTTTGGTTATGTGAGAAGAATGAAGGGCCATAGTCTGAAATGGCATTGGCCCTCTTAGGCAATTGCGATATGCATGCAAGTCTCTGGAATACAATTACGTGATATTAAAGTTGTGATTCTCTAGTTAGCTTTATAAAAACAAAATATGGTAACTATAAGACTAGCTTGTTATGGAAGATGTAATGAAAATATTATATTAAACCATGGTAGTTCTGTTTGTGATGCTGCTTAAAGCATGGCAGGTTGTGGTGTTAAATGACAATAAAGTGTTAGTCTCAGCAAATGTTATGCCAGTTCATTTTCTTAAATTAGCTAACTAGTCTGTGTAGCAGGGTGCTGCTGCAGAGGCAGCTAATTAGCCCCTGCTCAGGTGAAATGGATTGGGGCTGGGGAGAAGCCTGGTGTCTGGCCTCTGAATGGGCTGCACCTGTGGGCCTGCAGGTTCAGGGGCCATAAAGGCTGGCTGGCAGCCAGAGGAAGGGAGGGAAGAGAGCAGCCAGAGGCACGGCAGTCTCCAGGCTGGGGTAGACTCCCTGTAAAGGAGGAGGAGGGGTAAGACCTGTAAAGCTGTAAATAGAATCACTGGTGGTGGGAACTGTGTGTGAATAAAAAGCCACGGGTGCTGCATCCAGGAGGCTCAGAGTGCTTTGTTGAGACAGCAGGGAGCTGCAGCAAGGGGGGCTGAGGAAGAGACCTGGCTACAGTCTGATATGAATATTAACTTAAATGCTGATAGGGCCTCTCAGATATAAACTGCTAGCACCTGACGAGTGTGTCAGTTTGTGCCAATCTGGGAGATAATCAGAGTTAATATTAAAGCTATAGGAATCTTGCTGGGTCCTGTAAACTGCTCTTTGAGGAGCCAATTTTTAAGAAATTTGTTTTTGGTAGGCTGGCTGCAGTGAAAAAGTGGTAGGTATTTAAAAGTGGTATGTAATTTTTTCAAGTACAGAATGTGTAGTTGAGCGCTAGGCAAACAGTCTTTCATCCCTGTTGAACAAACTGAAGAGCTGCTAACGTCACACCTGACCTGGGCACAATGTTACCTATTGTTGGCACTTACATCTCTGGAATACAGAGAATTTTTGCTGTGAAGTAGCAGGAATGAATAAGTTGCATTTGTCTACCTGTTTCCCCTTTCTGAGAGTACCTATCTATATAGTGTGCATGCGAGTGGAAACATTTTAAGCACTGGTCTGTGTCTTTAACCTGGCTCTTCAGTAATTTTTGGTGAAAGAAAATGAAACCACTTACTCAAGTCCATAGTGGGTATTATAGAAGATACTACACTATTGCTGACAGAAAAGACTTTGAAGTGGAAGTACTTCTCTGTCTTGTACTTGGGATCAAGAAAAGGAATAGGAAATGGCTCTATGGAGAATGGAATTTGTTGCAGACATTGTCCTTTTTCCTCAATGGAAATAGTCCTCACTATCTAAGGGTGGCAGCCAATTTGCACTAGCAGACATGCCAGCTCTTGTGAGTTGACCATGAGAGCCACTATTTCAGTGTAAAATTAAGCCTCATTCAAGATCTCTCAAATATCCTGACATCTGAGAGTAAAATTAAGCCTCGCTTTTAGAGCTAAGTCCTGTCCGGCTCCCCAGGTGCGGCAGGTCCTCTGCCAGCCTGGCAAGTGGGAAAGAGGACCCTGCTGCAGCTCCTTCCCCCCAGGTCTGGTGAGGGTGAAGAACCCTAAGGAGCAGAGGTGAGGTTTAGAGGATTGAATATGGCTCAGGGGCTGCAGTATGGCGTGAAGGTTTGTATTGATGGTGAGTTCTGAGCAGATGGGGTGAGTGCTGGGAGGGTGAGCTGAGGTTTGTGGGAGTTGCTGGGGTAGGGGCTGAACTGATGAGGTGGTGATGGGGACTATGGGACCAAACTGAGCAGGACTGGGAGGCAGGATTAATTGCTGGGCAGAAGATGGGCAGATGTAGGGGTGAGAGCTCCTGCAGCAGTGGCCAAAATCACCTTATCCAGTATGTGGGAGAGTGGGCAAAACTAATTGTCACATTCACACACCCTGGAGATGGACAGGGAGAGTTCAAAAGTCAGGGAGACTGACCTAAAAACCACAACATGACATTTTAAAAAAAGATTATAATTTTTGGGCCAATCTCATTTTTGGGGGATCCAACTCTTGATTTTTATCTCTTGACATTGGCAGGAGTGAGTAATTTTTTATTTTGTTTCTCTATATCTTAAGAGGTACTTTGAATATTTCAGAAAATTTAAAAAGCTTTGCCTGGGCAGATCTTTAGCAACTAGCCAAATTTGTAATTCTTAAAGTTTACTGAGACTTCCATGAGTACACTTGTCTTAGCTGTGCCCATTTTTATTATTAGCTGAGACATTTTTATTATTTGTTGAAAGAACATAATCCAAGTATTCCACTTAACCGCTTTAATGAGAAGGTTCAGTGTATTGTTGCAGAATATTGCAGTTATTGACAACTTGTTCTGTTTTGATTAGGTTAGGGCAGTAAATAAAAGGTACTTAATTTACATAAGCTTATTAAATGATAGAAATTTCAAATGCTGTTTACAGTGTTGTGACAGCTGATTCATTTACAAATTAGATTATTGAGAAGGGTTGGAATGGAGGGATAGCATGGCTTGTTCTTGGGTTTCTCCAGTATGCAAATAATGTCCAACATTTCTTGCTTTTAGGAAAGAGCAGCCCTTCCCTTCCCTCCCCTCCTCCGCACCTAAATTGAAAGGCTTTGCTCTGAATGAAGAAGATTTAACTTCCTGAAGGGGGAAGAGAGGAGGGTTTTCTGACAGCACTAAGCGTTTGCTAGTGATTTGTGTTAAATGTTTCCTCTGTCCTTAGATGCCTTGCAAAGTTGGTGTCTGTTATGACTATGCGCTGTGGTACATACGCTAGTGTCTTCTAATTTGGTCTTCCTTTGGTATTCAATAGAAATGTATTTTTAAAATACATGCAGATTTTGTAACATTGTCTGTAAAAGTAGTCATTCTATTCATAAAAGTTATGGGAAACAGAGAGGAGAAAAACTAGGCATAAGAAATTCTATGATGATTGTGGGTGGGGAGGGAAGAGAAGAGAGGTTTTTATTTCCTCCTTCAGTCTTTTTTTTTTTTTAAATAGCATAAGATGTTAGTTCAAGATATATTGGTACAGTAAGTAAAATTTGCTTTCTTTTCCTTGAGCAAACAGTCTAGTGGAATGTGTGTTCAGAGTCATGAAGCCTCTTTGGTGTGAAAGAAGTAAAATGAATTTACACACTGTCACGGCTGCTGTGTGCTCAGAGTGGAAGTTAACTTGTGTTCAGTGTTTTGTGACAAACTCATTTAGAACATAATTACCGTGGACCGGGAGGGGGGGGACCAAACCAGACCCGACCCTGCATTTCCCAGAAATATGCGTGTCCCCCTGAGGCTTTTTCCTCACACAGCCTTGCATTGCTTTAACTAAAGATTTTTGATTTAAACTGATTTAGTTAAACTGGTGCAAATTTGTGTGTAGACACTTATTCTGGTGTGAGAGTGGCTTATTGTGGTTTAGTTTGCTTCTATTAAAACAAAACACCTGAACCAAAATAAGCCACCCTCAAACTGAAATAGGTATCTACACACAAATTTGCTCTGGCTTAACTACAGGTATCTGTTTTAAATTTAAAATGCCAGTTAAACTAGGCCTGAGTCAGAAGCTAACTAATGATACAAGCACTTTTTAAATGAGTACTTTTTGACTTTTTGAATGACTTTTTTTTACAACAGGTATCCTTGACTTTTAATGTTGAGAATAAGGTCAATTTACCTATGAGTCACTTGAAAAACACCCCCTCTTTATTATTCATATTCATTAACTTTCCATGCAGGGAGGAGGAACTGTTCAGTCATGTTGGCTACACCGTTTTTGCAGATGTTTTAAACTCAGCAGTGATTGCTGCTAAATACGGTACTATTGTCAAATATGTTAAAACCAGCATGGATAAAATCCTCCCCTTCATTTTTCAGAGGCTGAGGGTTGTTTAATACTTAGGTGGTTTTAATATCTTTGAATCATCTCAATACAAACTGATTTTTAATGTTCACATCTAATAGTTATCAGAATCAAAGTAGTACATCCATATTCAATTAAACATACATGTATCTTAAAAGTTGGAAGTGTCTATTTCAATAAATAACTTTAAAAATCTAGAATATAATAGAGAAAAATGAAACGCTAGAAGCAAAAGCATAAAGACTATAGAGTATTTTTTATATTTTAAAATTTACTATGAAAATTTTTAGATATTTAAAAATACAGAACTTAATTTGCAATTTGATATTTTGGCTAAGAGCAATATCAGGCTGCATTTTGATTAATTAAAATTATGGCATAATTCTTTCAAATATAGTGTGCAAGTAAAAAGAACAGTGATGAAAATTAGAGCACAGCCGTCGGAATAGTTCGGGGCAAGACTTATTCCATAAGTGCACATACCTGACTTTATAGACTAGTGAGAAAAGGTGAATGAGTTAATAGCTTTTATTGGACCAACTTTTGTTGGTGAGGGAGACAAGCTTTCAAGCTACGCAGAGCTCTACACAGCTAAAAGCAAGTGGAGCAGATTATTTAGTGTAAGTAGCAAGCACATATTGTAAGGGACCTTTCAAAGTAGAGTGGCCTATTAACACCTCTGCAGTCATAGGACAAAAAGTGGTGGTTAGTGGGTTACAGATTTTATATGTGAATGACTTGCGTTCTTTCTTTCTGAACTACTATTTGTAGCTCAAATTTTATGAACTACTTCCATAGCTGTTATAACAGGCGTATCAAATTTGTTAATGCTTTCTGGTTTGAAAATTTTCGTGTAATTGTACCCAGAATTAACAAGTCATAAACAATAAAAATCAAATTTATTTGACGATTATGCAGTTTTCAATCCCATTCCCGTAAATAAGCTGCTTTGATTGAAGTGACTCTTTTTTCCTTGTTTAGTGTAGCAAACAGAATTGCAACTTACTGAGTGAGACTGCCTTGGTTTTGATGTGAAACTGTGTACACTTTTGACAGCTTATAAGCCAGTTTGCATTTACAGCTTTCACCAAACATCTCCCATCTTTATCTCTCTGTTCACCTTTTGTCATACTTAGGGTTTGGCTGCACTTGCAACTATACAGCGCTGGGAGTTAAAGCTGTCTTCATACAGCTGTATAGGGAAAGCACTGCAGTGTGGCCACATTTGCAGCGGTGTTGGGAGTGGTGCATTATGGGCAGCTAACCCAGCGTTCAAGTGGCTGCAACATGCTTTTCAAAAGAGGGGGGTGGGGTGGAGTGTGACAGGGAGCATGGGGGAGACAGTGGATTTTTGGAGCTGACACAGTGTCAGCTCCCTGCCTTGCAAGTTCCGACCCCTTCTTCCACCCCCTCTCACTCACTAAATGCAAATAGCCTTCTTTGATTTTTTTCTCACAGACCAGATAAGCAGCTGCTCTGAAACGGACCCCCCCCCCGCCCGCCTGCCAGCCGTGCTGCTTCTCTCCTCAAGCAAACACTAGCTGTGGACATTCCAAAGGGATCTCCCTGCCTGCCTCTGCTCCAGCAAACAGTAGCTGTGTTGGTTTTTAGATAAGCAGCTCCGGGAGCCCTGAGTTCACAACAAAACAGAGTGTTATCTTTACTTAAAAAGCATTATGGAAAGGTTCCGGAGGTCAGTTACAGCGTAGTAAGATTAATCACTGTTTACACTTGTCTTGGCAACATTTTTTTTCTTGGGGAGAGGGAGGCAACTCTTCTGAAAGACAAAAGTTTGTTGTTCAATTGTCAGCGTAGACATAGCCTTAGATTGCAAGCTCTTTCAGACCTGGGTTGTCTTTTTATGTTGTGTGTGTACAGCACCTTGCCAGCCCGACTGAAGTTTCTGGATATTACCACAATACAAATAAAAAAATAATAATTTCACACTGATCAGTTAAGCATGAGTTAAAGGAGTTGGCGGATGTGATTGCAGAGCCATTGGCCATTATCTTTGAAAACTCATGGTGATGAGGGGAGTTCCCCGGATGACTGGAAAAAGGCTAATGTAGTGCTCATCTTTAAAAAGGGAAGGAGGAGGATCTGGGGAACTACAGGCCAGTCAGCCTCACCTTAGTCCCTGGAAAAATCATGGAGCAGGTCCTCAAGGAATCAATTCTGAAGCACTTAGAGGAGAGGAAAGTGATCAGGAGCAGTCAGCATGGATTCACCAAGGGCAAGTCATGCCTGACTAACCAAATTGCCTTCTATGATGAGATAACTGGCTCTGTGGATGAGGGGAAAGCAGTGAATGTGTTATTCCTTGGCTTTAGCAAAGCTTTTGATGCAATCTCCCACAGTATTCTTGCTGGCAACTTAAAGAAGTATGGGCTGGATAAATGGACTATAAGGTGGATAGAAAGCTGGCTAGATTGTTAGGCTTAACGAGTAGTGATCAATTGGCTCCATGTCTAGTTGGCAGCTGATATCAAGCGGAGTGCCGCAAAGGTCGGTCATGTGGCCAGTTTCATTTAATATCTTCATTAATGATCTGGAGGATGGTGTGGCTTGCACCCTCAGCAGGTTTGCAGATGACACTAAACTGGGAGGAGTGGTAGATATGCTGGAGGTTAGGGATAGGATACAGAGGGACCTAGACAAATTAGAGGATTGGGCCAAAATAAATCTGATGAGGTTCAACAAGGAGAAGTGCACAGTCCTGCACTTAGGACAGAAGAATCCCATGCACTGGTACAGACTAGGGACTGAGTGGCTAGGCAGTATTTCTGCAGAAAAGGACTTAGGGGTTACAGTGGACAAGAAACTGGATATGAGTCAACAGTGTGGCCATCTTGCCAAGAAGGCTAACAGCATTTTGGTCTGTATAAGTAGGGACATTGCCAACAGATCGAGGGATGTGATCATTCTCCTCTATTCAACATTGGTGAGGCCTCATCTGGAGTATTGTGTCCAGTTTTGGGCCCCACACTACAAGAAGGATGTGGAAAAATTGGAAAGAGTCCAGCAGAGGGAAACAAAAATTATTAGGTGGCTGGAGCACATGACTTATAAGGAGAGGCTGAGGGAACTGGGATTATTTAATCTGCAGAAGAGAAGAATGAGGGGGGGATTTGATAGCTGCTTTCAACTACCTGAAAGGGGGTTCTAAAGAGGATGGATCTAGACTGTTCTCAGTGGTAGCAGATGACAGAACAAGGAGTAATGGTCTCAAGTTGCAGTGGGGGAGGTTTAGGTTGGATATTAGGAAAAACTTTTTCACTAGGAGGGGAGTGAAGCACTGGAATGGGTTACCTAGGGAGGTGATGGAATCTCCTTCCTTAGAGATTTTTAAGGTCAGGCTTGACAAAGCCCTAGCTGGGATGATTTAGTTGGGCGTTGGTCCTATTTTGAGCAGGGGGTTGGACTAGATGTCCTCCTGAGGTCCCTTCCAGCTCTGATATTCTGTGATAACACACATGAGGTAATAGACCTCATGATCAGAAGAGACTTGGGTGGATCTAGCTACATCACTCAGGAGTGTCAAAATTTCACACCTCTTTTATAGGTGTAAAGCAGATCTAAAGCCAGGTGTCACTGCTAGGTTGATGGAATTCTCTCACGGGGGATGGATTTACTACAGTGACGGCAAAAATCTCTTCCATCACTGTAGCAAGTGACTACACTATAGCGTTACAGTGGTGCAGTTGCAACTGTGGGGCTGTAGTACTTGTAGTGCATCCATACCCTTCATTTCTGTGCCTCCTGTTTACCTCGTGTACAATTGTGCTAACACTTCTCTACCTTACAGTGGTGGTGTGAGTGTCAGTGTTTGTAAGGTCCTTTGAAGGTGAAAATTACTTTAAGTGCGGCAATTCTGTTTTTGGAAGTTTGGAAGTATCTGTAGAGCCACTCCACACAACTCTATCAGGACTCATGTTTCCAGAGTTCACACAGCTACCTGTAGTCAATATAGGGTGACCAGATGTCCCAATTTTATAGAGACAGTCCTGATTTTTGGATCTTTTTCTTATATAGGCTCCTATAACCCCTGTTACCCCCGTCCCAATTTTTCACACTTGCTGTCTGGTCACCCTAACTCAATATATCCTTGCTTGAAACAGCAATTTGTTCCAACCCGAGCTTTTGTCTCATTTTAGAAGTCTTATGTCATGCATAAAGCAATATTTGTGTGGAATTCTCCAGACCCTTGTTAAGAAATGTGTAATAATGGAATGGCCTCTCTGACTGCAGTATTCACCTGCAGCACAGAACCTATAGCCATTTTGTTATGAAACGTGAGAAATAATAGAGCTGTCACTTAGCTATTTAAAATTATCATAATTGCATTTAACAAGCAGCAGAAATAATCTATTTAGAATACATTACTGTACATCTTCTATCCATTTTAACGTAACTAGGTTGATTGTTTGAAATATAAAACTCTGCTTTCTTTAATTTATGTAGAGGCTTGCCATTCATTACTGGTAAATATTGATACATATCTCATTTTTAACAACAAATTGGTTATGAATCTTACTGTACAATGAAAGATTAAAAACCTTAGTGTAAAATAATATCAAAATCAGTTTTCAGGATATTTTTCTATTTTGACAGCAGATGTGAGCCTTTCTGATTTTAAATATAAAAATATTTTTACTTTTCAGTTGGGAGTTCCCCCCCCCCCCAACCATTTAAAAAAGCAAACCCTAATTTGTATCTTCTTTTTCTTACTACTGTGTTCTTTGACTTAAGATGGGATAGCTTTGTGTGTGTGTGTGTGTGTGTGTGTGTGTGTGTGTGTGTGTGTGTGTGTGTGTAAACCTGTGCAAGCAATGTATTTGTTAGTCAAGATCTGGTGCAAAGTTCAATGGAAATAAAATTAAGATTGACTCACTATATTTACAGAAAAGCAAAATACTTTGACTGATTTTTAAAAAAGGTTTCTATTCCAAAAACTTCTATAGAGAATTCAATGACTGCTCACAATTAAGAGAATTGAAATTGGATTCATTATCTGTAACGGCAAAACCTAGTGACTTCAGTTTTAAATAAAGCTAAGCCTTTTTACTGACTGCATCATGCAAATGTTTAAATCTCTCCATGGATATGTATTTCCTTCATACAGATCATAAAGTTTAAAAATCCTAATGAGTGCATTTTAGTGCATATGTTAGTGAGTTACTGATTATGCTGTAAAAGCAGCGAAGAGTCCTGTGGCACCTTATAGACTAACAAGACGTTTTGGAGCATGAGCTTTCATGGATGAATACCCACTTCATCGGAAACGTCTTGTTAGTCTATAAGGTGCCACAGGACTCTTTGCTGCTTTTACAGATCCAGACTAACACGGCTACCCCTCTGATACTGTTTATGCTGATGGAGAAATTCCAGAGGTCACTACTAAATTGTCTCATCTGTATTCTTGCAAGCTTTTTTGCTAACAGACTGACTTTTTAAAAATATTTTTAAAATAAAGGCCAAAATACCATGTCCAGCTGAAAATATGGAAGCATTTTAAATAGAAGATAAGTATGCAAATTTGAATTTGATCAAGACACTGTGGGTGAAATCCTAAAATCTTGCTAAATATGCTATAGGATTTTTGTGTCAGGACCCCTGTATGCCCGCCCCAACTTAGAGCCCACACCCCTCATTCCCTCCCATACTCCAACCCCGTGCCCCAGCTCAGAGCCCACACCCCCATCCCCTCCCATACCTCAACTCCCTCTGAGAGCCTGACCCCTGCACACCCTTGTGCACCCCTGCCCCAATCAAGGCACCTCACTTTATTTTCATTTACTTCCCATTACTACTAATATAGGAGGAGGATGAAGGAAAAAAAGAATGAAAAACGGGGGATGGGGAAGGGAGGAGAAGGACGGGGCCGAAGATAAGAGAGAGTGGTTTTTCTTGGCTGGGCCCTGAGGGGAGCAGGGAGAACACGAAAATGAAGCTGTGCACAGGGCCCCACTAACTCTAAATCCGCCACTGATCTCTAGTGTATTGTCATTGTTTCTGCAAAATCCTCTGATCCAATTTTATTGCTATTAGTGGGCTCAATGGATCTAATTCCTGTACATAATAGTGGATTTCATGATGAGCCAAGTAATTATGGATTAGTTTAGCAAGATTTGTTGTCACAGCTGGAAGAAAAGTGTCTTCGTGAGCAGGCTGAGACTTTTTTTGGTGTGTTTATAAGTTCTGTAGCAGAGACTACTTGATCTTATGCAGCATTCTCTAGCACCTGCATAGTGTCATCCTCTAAGGGCTTGTATACACTGGCACTTTACAGCGCTGTAACATGCCAATATAGATAGGGCAGAGCTGGGAGCCACATCCCTCGTGGAGGTGGGTTTTTTAGCACGCTGGGAGCTCTCTCTCTACAGCACTGTGCCGTGACTGCACAAGCCACGGCAGTGCTTTAACATTGTCAGCAAAGACGTGTCCTTAGAAGTAGTTATTAATGCCATCTTAAAAATTCCCTCCCTTTTGTCAGCACACGGACACAACTTGTTTTGTTCCTATTCAATGAACGGTAGGCCAAATGAATCTTTAATACTATCTACTGATTTGATATAGTGTCATGGACTACGTCAGTCACATAGAATGTGATCAGAAGCTGGCACTGGAGTAGCAGGAGAGCTGGCAGTATAAGCTGTTTTAATCTTGGATAGAAACTTCTGGTGAGAAGTGGTTTCCCCCCATCACCTGACAAAGCAGGGGCAGAGAATTAACTGTCGATCTCTAATACTGTAGGTGTATGTTATGGTTTTGGTTGAATTGCCCTATATGAATTTTTTTTCTTAAGTAACTTTTTCCCTCATAAAATCAGACTTCTTCATGCATGCAACATAAAAAAAGTATAAGGTGCCATGCTGGTTTGATTCTAAATGAGTATAAATGTTAGTCAAATATGGTGAGGGTGTATCAGAGAGGTTGGAAGCTTGTTTTGCGAAAATCAGACTGTCTCTTCATTTAATACTGATAGTAGGGATATATTTGAGAGTTGTTTCAGAAAAGATTCATTTACTTTTTGATAAATTTCCTAGAACTACTGAGAGATAAAGTTATCCACCTTTACTGGGCCCCTTAATGCATGATTTCACAATTGTCCATATAAGGGTGTCTGATTTCTCAGAGGAACACATTAACTAAAGCTTTATCTATTCTTTAGATAACATCACTGAGGGGTGCTTCTGTAACATCTGACAACAAATGTCTTCAAATAATTGCCAAGACTTTTTAGAGTGATGATTTGAAACAGAGGCAGTATTCAGTGGTTAGAGCTATGGTATTCCATGTCAGGTGCAAAAGGGCAGTGCCGTAACTCTACTGAGATGTAACTTGGTATATACTAGAATCTTTTTGTAATACATATTTCCTGGACACCAAATTTCTATGGTAAAATGTTTTAATAGCATGTCTGTATATGCTACTAATTCCAAATTCTGGATTAGAGTGCACTAATTCTGTGATGTTTTGAGATGTTTCTGACCTCAGAAACCTATTTAAAATTGTTTGACCATAAGGTTTTTTTTATATGTAGATCATAAGTTCCATCAGATGACTTCTCCATCCAAGGCAGCATATCAAATCTCCCTGCTGATGCATGAGCTAGATAGATTGGGCAATTAAACGTGTATATATATACATAAAGCTGTTATGACCATATGGGCTGCGGTACTTCTCTAGGCTAGCAGCATATGTAATACCTAGATTTTCTCAATTTTGTACCTTTAGTGGCAGTTAATATTCTATATGAGGAAAATCACTTGATACAGATTTACTGTCACAATCTATGAGATCATAAATGGCCAGCTCCACAAAGTTTTTGATGCTCCAGTCTTAGCAAGTAACACTTCTTGAAGAATTGAGTTTGCTTCTGTTCACAGTATCATCTTTTACACGGTCAAATCAATTATAATCTTAGACCACTTCAGATCAGTATTGTAATTATGTCCCGTAAGGCTGAAAAGCATTTGTTGTTCTTTTGAGTATATGTCCCTCTGGATTCTTCACCCTAGGATTTGCCCATGCCCATGGACTCTTGATTGGAGACTGCAAAGTCATGCTTGTGGGCCCATTCCTGCTCAGAACAATGCTTCAAGCTCCAAACAAGAAGATATAGGCAGAGGAGAGCCTCCCACCATTCAGGTCCTTCTCAGCTCCTGGTAGCTCAAGATGGAGTCTTTGTTAGCTGTTTCAGCTTCCCACCTTTCTTTCACCTCATGAAAGTCTTTTTTTGCTTTTAGCTATTTACTTTTGGAATGCATGTTCCTGAAACAAAAGATGATTTTAGTAGGACTCAGTCTGACCAAAGATCCAGGCCATTCCAGAACCATCAGCAGCCCACCTTCCCTTAGCCTCAGAAGGCCTTCAGTAGAAGGAGCAAGTGGCAGAAGCAAGGACTGCCCACCCTTTCTTCTCAATCAGTCCCTCCTTCTAAGAGGCAGTTTTGACACCTTGGCAGAGGGCATTGATCAACTCAGTTCACTGGATTGCTCATTGTGCAATTTTTCCCACTTCTGGAGATCAACTTTCCCACTGTTTTCTTGCCTGGGAACTCCTTACCTCAGACAAGTGGATACTGGAAGTTGTCAGAGTGGGTTACTCTGTTCACTTCCACTCTACTCCTCAGTCTCACTTCCACTCCCATTCCCTCTTCAGGGACCTCTCTCATGAAAACCTTTTAAGGTAAGAGGTCCTATCCCCACTCCTTCTGGGGACAGTAGAGCTGGTTCCAACAGAGTTTATTGGGAATGGATTATATTCCAACTATTTTTTCTAGTTCCCAAGAGAGACGGAGGTTGGAGACCCGTTCTTGACCACAGGAACTTGAATAACTGTGTTCTGCCACAACACTTGAGAATGGTGTCATTAACTACCATTCTTTCATCGCTGGATCCAGGAGACCACTTTGTCACCTTATCCTTTCCTGACAGAAATTGGACAGTGCTCCATTTTGGACAAGGACTGTCTTTTTACTGCATGTCTGTGAAGTAACATTCCAAGCGAAAAGGAACCCTCATTCTTGTTACTGTAATCCAAATAATAAATTTTAAAAAAGAAAATTAGGAGATAGGGTTTTATCATTAGTTTTCTAATTTGCATGTTAATAGAAAGTTTCAGATGTAAAATTTGAATGATCCTAGCTTTTACCAGATAGCCGATTTAAAATGTACTTCCATAGATTATATGCAGAATCAGAGGCTTTTCAAACATGTTGTTATAAAGCACTGATGAGGTCAACAGAAGAGTGTTAATTCCAGGAAGCTTCTGAACGCCACTAGGCCCTGACCACATATCTTTGGGGATCTCTCTAGCATCCAGAACAATGTTTGGTCAGGGACATTTATAAGTTGCTGTCTCACATGGTGAACACAGTTTGGGCCTGCCGTGTGGTTTTGAGAATAGTCCCTACCCAGATGTATACATGGCTTTCTAAACTTACAATTAACCCTATCCAGTGGTAAACCAAGTGGATCTGCAAACCTGGCGTATTAAAAGGGATAGTGAAAGCTAAGCAATCAGTTTCCAGACAGATACAATGCGTATGCTAATACTTTTTTTGTATTTGTGAGGCCTCTGGCCCATGGGGTTTAATCCTGTACCCTTAATTAGAGTCAGTGATGTATGTTATGGATGGAACAGAACATTCTTCTTTAATTGTCAGAAGCCAAAGGTCTATCACATCACATTAGAATTAGGAGCATTCTTTAAAATCTGCTTCTTTTTAGAACTTTAAAATCTGTTGTAAATTGTACAGGGAAGATAAAAAGAATATTTCTCTTAACTGTTCTCTTACTTCATGATTACAGATAAAATAGGTAAATCATTTTAGAGAGAAGTAAAGATTGATTTAATCTGTTTTTTGGCAGGGAGACAAAATTTTAAGCAGTATTAGTTATCAGACGCATCCTATAAAATAGTACAGTCTGGACTTAATATTTCTACAAATGCTTTTTCCTACAATAAATCACATTTTGCCATAGTACTGGTTGAAAGCAAAGATGATCGTGGTATAGTCTATATCTACACTCCTACTGCTGAGTTTATCAAGTCTCTATTTCTAACTCTTCTGCCAGTAAACACTATATTTCCACTTTCAAGGGCTACTTTCAATCTTATGGAACAGGATATTAATCACTAATACATTCCTTTAAAAAAAAGAAAACTACCCTATACTTTGTCTTAGTATTTTAACTCCTTCTTGGGGTCTAGTTGGGATTTAGGGCTTGGCTACACTGGCACTTTATACCGCTATAAAGTCTCCCAGAGCGCTCTACCTTACTCCTAGTCCACACTGGCAAGGCACTAGAGCACTTTGACTCCTTGGCTAGAGCGCTCCTGGTACTCCACCTCCACGAGAGGGATAACAGCTGTTGTGTACTGGCTTAGATGCCCCAGGACCAGTGTGAACGAGGAGTTACATTACAGCATTCTGACTGACCTCCGGAAATGTCCCATAATCTCCTTAAGTCAAGTGGCTTCTCTTCTCTTTGTTGTGAAATCGGCTGAGGAATGCAGAAGTGCCTTTTCAGAGCTCTGTTTCAGACAGCGGCTGCTTATCTGCAACAGGGCAAAGCAAACATTTTCTGAGTGAGAGAGAGGCAGGGGGGGCTAGGCGGATCTGAATTTACAAGATAGCGAGCTGACGCACTCTCAGCACTCCAAAAAACCACCCTTTAACTCCCCCCACATACAAACAACACTCTACCCCACCCCCCTCATTTGAAAAGCACGTTGCAGCCATTTTGAACGCTAGGATAGCTGCCATAACCCACCGCTCCCAATGCCGCTGCAAATGCCGCAGGTGTGGCCACCCCAGTGCACTTGCAGCTGTCAGTGTGGACAGACTGGAGCGCTTTCCCTAGTGCGCTCTCCGAAGGCAGGTTTAACACAAAGTGCTCTACAGCTGCAAGTGTAGCCAAGCCCTTAGGGATTCTTAGCAGTTGCCTTATTGTTAGGGTTGCAGAGCTTGATATATTTTTTTAAAATATAGTTTGGGTAGATTATATCTGTGTTTATTTTTAAACATTTTCCCTGTTTTTATTGACTTGAAATTACAGGGGGTTAGTATGTCAGACAATTACAATGGCTGTTGAGATTCAAGAAGTTAAAACCTAAAAACAATTATAACAGTTAAAACACAAATTGTAAATGATACATGTTAAAAATATACCAAGTAAATATCCATAAGTCAGGGTCTAAGTTCTCAAGCATTATTTTTCTTTCTTTGCCTCTCTTTACATTTGTGTTATTGATGGAAATATTTTTGATTAGTATTTGTGTGTATGGTGAAATCAACATTTACTGATAAAATTCTAATCCTTCCAAGCTACTTATGGATCATTGAAATCCAGCTTTACAATCTTGAATGAAGATTTTTGTTTTCTTTTTCTGTAGCTCTAATTTCAGCCAAGTGTGGAATTTAGTCAGATATTTTCAAAATGTATTTTTTCTTAAGGCCGTATTTTAAAATGATTCTGTTAGGGCTATTCCTTAAAAGTAAATTTTGGATTAGAGTTTTCCATAACTCTAAACATGTGATCATGACTTCTATATTTTTATAGAAGCTTTTATAAGGCAAACATTTCCCTCTCTTTGCCAATGCAGGAGAGACCAAGAGCAAAGCTGACCAGAGATTGACTGGTTTAGTGTTTCCATCTAGATACAGTGAAACAAACTTTAAAAGCACAATGTTAAAAGGTAAATTAGATTTTTAATTGGGTTTAATAGGCTCATTTAATCTGATTAACCTGACAGTGTTCCTTTATATTTATTCTCAAGACATAGTAATATGAAATAATTGTGCATCACGAGATCATTTTGTAAACATGTCTTGTGCCTGACGAAGGTAAAAAGTGTAGGCAAAAATTCCACATCCAGCCTTGAGTAAATGAATAAGTGGAAAAACTCCTTCTTTATCCTCGAACAGTCTACATTAGCCCTATCATGCTTTATTAAATTTCATATAGTCACCTTTTTTTTAAGTATAGGCATTACTTGATTCCATACTCAACTTCAATTTTGTTTAATCTATCCACAGTTCCTTAAGTTCTTCTTACATATTTCTTGTAAGATCAACTAACACTATATCCCTGAATGCTCTAGTCTAGGTAGTAGCCTGTCTTAAAGTATAGCTCAACCCATATAACAGTTAGCTACTTTAGATATTACAATCAGATCATGTTTTTGTATTTTCTGTCAGACCAAATAATTCCAGTTTCATGAAACTGAACCTCTCCTTTTAATCTTTTTTGTACTGTTTCCAACTTGATATGATTTTCAGATAAAATCACCAAAACTGGATGCTATTTCAAGGGTAATCTAACAAGAACCCTATAGAATAAGTTTCTATGAACTTTAGTAAATGCCAACATCTTATTAAACATGACTGCTTCCGCACACTGAAATGTGAATTTAAAAGCTGAATTTATTAAAAAAAAAAATTTTTTTTGCAGTGTTATCTAATTCAGACCCTTTGAAGTATATTTACCATACCATAGGCATTATTTCCATTCAAGTACATCACTTTACACTCAGGCATAACACATTTCATGTTCTATCTCAAGTCCCATTAACCTTTTATTTATCTCTTAGAGCAGCTCCATCTCTATCTTAACTGCATCATCTCTTTTAATATCTGCAGATTTAATCATTTTTGAATAATCTTGTTCAAATAGTTCAGTAGTCACTTCAATAGGGCTGTATGTGAAAGTGAGCCAAGTTGCCTTTGATCCTCTGTGTGGGTATAAATCTGTTGTCAAACTTCATTTGAGCCACACAGTATTTCTAGGGTTTCAGTGATATCTGGCTGCTATGGTTTATTATTACACACCCACAAAAACATTTCAGGCTGTTACTAAAATCCTGTATCCAATAACAAAGGAAAACCATGTTGTTCCACAATTTCCTCAGGAACCAATAGCTTCTTACTTTACTGCTTTCAATTTCAGACCACTGATGTATTTAAAAACTATTTTATTTCTGGTTTTAGCATCCCTAGCTATGTATTTTCCTTTGCCCTTCTTTTACGCTCTTCATATTCTCTCCTTTTTCTTAAAAAAGCTCTTAACAATGCTCTACCTATTTGCATGCTATTTCTGCAATCACTGAAATCCTATATTTGTAGCTTTCTTTTCTGCAGGTAAGATAAACTTACCAGTCACTCTCACTGGCTTTAAAACTTTCGTGTTTAGCTTTGCATAATTACATGCACAAAATAAATTCCATCAGAACAAATGGAAATTACAACAGTGTGATATTTTGGAGAAGGGTATCCAACAGAATAGGTCACCTTTTCTTTCTGTTGCATACATGCTTTGAGAAAAGAGCACAGCCTCATGGGCAGAACTGGGCAGCTGCCTATGTGTGATGTCTGTGAGGTGGCTCTTAAAAATCCCAGTGAACGTTCCAAAATTTTATTAATAGTTGTGATTTTAGCAGGAATCATTTTTGAGCATCTTATCTCCCCAAAAGCCTTTCCTTTTTCTTGGCCAGGACTGCTCTACATGGAAAGCTATTCTTTGTTCTTTTACTCTGACTGTGTAATGTTGGTCTCCCAGTCCGTTGTCTCCAATCCATTATTTTGACACACATGAACTCATTCCTTCCTCCTTTCTTATGGAGCTGTGCGGTACAGAAAAAGCTTGCAAGTTTTCTTTCCTTCATTTTATATCAAACATCGGGATAAGTTGACATTGATAACGTACCTGTTCAATGTATAGTTGTTTGTCATAAGTGCCAGTAAAACATTTAGAATCTCTAAACCTTTCTAATGTCGTTTTTTAACATGGAAAAAATTAAAGACAGATAGGCTTTACTGGTATTTTCGGGGATGATCTGTATGACTCACTTGTGTCTACACTTACCAATAATGTCATCTCAAATTCATACCAGCAAAATCTTTAATACTATGTATTTTGCCTCATCTTTCTGATGCCTCCAACACAATAGTACTCTGATGTGGATGTTGGGGATGTGTTGTCTGAGATTAAATAGCCTACATGGTTATAACAGCCAGATACCATGGACGTGAGTGTGATATTATAATAATGGTCTCTGTGTTCCTCTGTCCCTCCTTAGTGGACTGCATAATTTTTGTATTATATGACCAGAATTGGGAACTCACACTTTACATATTATATATTAGATCCATTGTGATTTCTTGACCATAGGTAAGGCTACTCAATTTTTATGGATTCTGAAGTGGTGTTGAATACTGTAATATACTAGCACTATGGGTATTGAATTAGGAATGTGAACAGTGACCGCTTTGTGGTGAATAACTTTTGCTTTTTGGGACAATTCTGTCCCGGTTTTGCTTGTTTTCACTATCTTTGTAACCGAACTCTGTAGTGCGTGTTATACAGAGCATTTGAACATAGAACAGTTGTAGAATGAGGTGGAGAGGTGACTTTACTCTCTTCATAAAGCTGATTGCAGCTTGTCAGCGTTGTCTCTGAATTGCTTAGAAAAGCAGCCAAAAATGCTGCATGCCTCTTTTATGGTTACCTGGTTAGCTGCACCTATTTCACATGTTTCTGAACACACACATCCTTAGGAGTCAGGCCTCTTTTTCCTTTATCTCTCCTGCATAGAATTCTATACTTCTCTCATGCTTAGCTCAGACCCTGGGCTACAATATCCTGTGTATTAACTATTATCACCCAACATGTCAGACCAAGTTCAGGCATCTGACCAGTGGTTTTCAGTCACCCTTCTTAAAACTTTAGTTAAAAGATGGAGTGAAGTGGGATTTCAGATGTGCAATTAGAATAAAAAAAAAATCCATTGCTTGGCATATGTAGCTTGAAAGAAAAACAGAGTTAAAGTAAATAACCTTCCCCATAATACCTTCATTAAATAATACAGTTAATGGATTTTTGAGGTTAAATCCTGATTTAGTCATAAGGCAACAGATTACATGTAAAATCCCGGTGAAATCTGGTTGTGTTTTTTTGTGTGTGTGTGTGTGTGTGTGTGCTTTTACCCTGTACTATACAGATTTCATGGGGGAGACCAGCATTTCTCAAACTGGGGATCCTGACCTAAAAGGGAGTTGCAGTGGGAGTCGCGGTATTGCCCCTCTTACTTCCATCGTGACTTCAGAGCTGGGTGGCCAGAGAGCAGTGACTGTTGGCTGGACATCCAGCTCTGAAGGCAGTGCCCAGCCAGCAGCAGCACAGAAGTAAGGGCATTAATACCATACTATGCCATTCTTCTGCACTGCTGCTGGTCATGGTGCAGCCTTCAGAGCTGGGCTCCCAGCCAGCAGCCACCACTCTTCAGCTCCACAGCTCTGAAGGCAGCACCCCCCCATCAGCAGCAGTGCAGAAGTAAGGGTAGCAGTACTGCAACCCTCCCTACAATAACCTTGCGACCTCCTCCACCCCCAAACTCTGTTTTGAGTCAGGACCCCGGCAATTACAACACTGTGAAATTTCAGATTTAAATAGCTGAAATCATGACATTTGATTTTTAAAATCCTAGGACTGTGAAATTGACCAAAATGGAGTGTGAATTTCATAGGGCCATACTTATGTAACAGCATCCAGGACAAATCTGTTGAGAACTTCTTAACTGTAAAGAAGAAGGTGATCTTAGAAGGAAGATATGCTGCTATGCAGAGCTTTTTGGGAAGAATTATTCAATTCCAAACCAGAAAGCTCACCCCATGGCACAGTAAATTAGAGCTTTTCTTTGAAAAGTACAGGTGTCCTGTGAATACTGAAGTAGTGGGTGGGGAGCACTTGGTGAAATCACCACACTGATTGACAGGAAGGAAACAGTGGGACAAAAATAAAAGCATCACATATCACTCTGCCTCTTTTGACAGGTCTCTGCTGCTCCTAACTGACACCTCCCCCCCTTAGTTTGCCCCAGTCAAGAAAAGAGCTTTGTGTAGCTCGAAAGCTTGTCTCACCAACAGAAGTTGGTCCAGTAAAAGATACTGCCTCCCCCACCGTATCTCTTCAGTGTAATAAACAGCAGTTCTTCTTCAAGTGCTAGTTCCTATGTGTATTCCACTGTGGGTATGCATGTGTTTCATATGCCTGGAGCCAGATAATCTTGAAAGCAGTGTCCATTAATCTGTGCATACTACGTCACTCTCCTTATGCCTCCAGTCAAGGAGATAAAGAGAGGGACGGTGGACTGACTGCCTCTCCAGTTCCTTCTTTCCATATCCTGATTCAGGTTGGAACCTCCAGTGTACAGAGCTTTGTCATCTTTTATCTATTGATCTGTAAATACATATGTATATATTTGTAAATAGTTTTTAGAAATTTTATTCAGGAGTTTTAGCTAAAAGTTTTATAATTAGATAATTAGCTACCTCATCCTAGAATACACATAGGGGGACCAGCACTCAAAGAAGAAAAGAAAGTTACTTACTTTTGTACCTGGAGATTCTTCGAGATGCATTGTCCCTACCTCTATTCCATTACCTGCCCTCCTTCCCCCCTCCTTCGGATCATCCTTGGATTCGTGGTACAGAAGGAGCTGAAGAGACGATCAGCCTGTCCCACTCTTTATTTTCTCGGTTGGAGGCATGAGGATGCATCCACAGACTAACAGACCTTACTTTCAAGACTTTCTGGCTTTGGGCGCATGAAGCATAGGCATATTCATAGTCGAATGCAGATAGGGACCACACATCTCAAAGAACCACGAGTCATGAAGGTAAGTAACTTTGTCTTACAGCACACCAGCTTCTTCGATATTATCAACTGGGATGATGTAATACTGGCTGGTTTGTACTATAGTGAGTGATTGTCATATGTTGTCTTAGGCCATAGCTGTATATGTGCATGTTTCAGAATACAGCTGGGAACTATCAGTTGGTAAAATGCTAGGAATCAGTCGAGAATTGTCAGAGGTGTCTGGTTTGTGGGTGTGTATCTATAATGTTTTACATGTGTGAAAAGACTTGACTAAAATTAAATTTGGGAAGCAGGTGTTGGTGAATTGTTGAGGATATAAATTCTAGTCTTGAGATGAAGAGTTTCTTTCCAATACTGCATTATTATCTTTAGGGGTGGCTAAAATTGATTGGTATTACGTAGGAGCTATGTTGATTGATTTAGTTAGAACTAACAAAGGCATCTTCAGAGAATATAAAGTAAGTAAAAGTACTATTGTCCTAGATTGGATCATTTTTGTCTGTTGTATGAAAATCCAGGTTATTAGGTTAAATTTAGAAAGTTCATGTTAAATTTCTTATAGTAATCATATTGCGCTGTGTGTGTGTGTGTGTGTGTGTGTGTGTGTGTGGTATGTGTGTATGTATGTGTGTATGTATGTGTGTATATATATATATATGGGGGGGTTCTGATAGGGTAGTCCAACACAATTCAAAAAGTCTTAGGTGTGTTCTTCAGCTAAGTAACAGAAATTGCATACATTTTTGATAACCGTAGTATAGTTAAACATTAATTAACTCCTGCATTTTATACGATATTGTTCTCTCAATAACAATTTTCCATAAGATTTTGAAAGTTAAATTGCTATTAGCCTTAATGTCACATCCTAATTGCCTGTTGTGGAGACGATTAATATAATTTTAAAGTCAGATTGTCAGAAATGGAACTGGATATGCTGCTTGAAAGTCTGTCTGAGAGGAAAAATGGCGGGAGCGGGACACAATTGATTAACTTAATGGTTCTTTAATTTCAAGTGAATAACTCTTCACATTTGTTAGGGAAACTTGTTAAAAACTTTGGTATGTAGTAAAGAATATTTGTAGATCATTTGATAATTATATAAATCTTACTGGTGGAAGTCAAAGTTTTGTGCTTTCTGAGAAAATGACTGTCAGTAACTTGAGGAAGTGCTGCAAAAAGTTGTAATTAGACTTCAAATCTAATAAAAATGAAATTAACATTAATAGAAAATTCTCTGTGGCAAGTTGGTTTCATTTTGGAACATTTAACTGCAATAGCAAACTTTTGATCCAAAAAGAAACTTATAAGCCCTGTATTTAAGTGAATTATCTATTTTCAGGACAAAGGAATTTTGAAGTATCATTTGGATTGGAACATATTACTCAATAATTCTCCACATTAATCAGAAATAGGGCTATATTTGCCATTAAAATCCTGTTTGATCTTTGGCTAGCACACTGTAATTGTAAGAATGGCAACGTTTGTCATGACTGAGAAATTCCAGTGTTTACTGTTCGTTCTTCTAGCTGTATGATTTTTTTTTTTTTGCTGAATCAGCCTAAGTTAGCAATAGTTCTGTGTATAGGATTGTGTAATATTTGTTTTCCTGCTAAATTATTCACGATGGAGGTCTCTTTAAAATACAATTTATAAGATACTATGAAAGTACAGTATAATATAATCTTGTCAAACCAAGAGGAACATGAAATAATTGATCTAAAAGTAATCCTATTTGTGTTTAATGTAGAAGAAACACAGAGCCCTTATCATAAATAATGTCCAAAGAGCACATCACTTAAAACAAAAAGACTTTTGACTGTACAACAGAAGTACAGGTTCCATGTCCAGGATGATGAAACTGTGCCTCCGACTGCAGGGCATATTTTATTGGATGTATGGCTATTGGAGAATGCTGTTTGACAACTCTCGTGGCTAGGTTAGGATAAGCATACAAAATAGTTTTATTTTTTTATTTTATAGCTTTACATTCACATGCCCTTGTTTGTTGTGATAAATGACGGGGGGCTGGAGGGGAAGCTCCCTTTTGTGAACACCCAGCCAGCCAGTTAGTGATAAAGTCTCTCTTGGTGGCTGTTCTGTGCTTGCTTTACCTGTAAAGGGTTAAAAAGTCTTCCTGGCTAGGTAAAAGGGAGCGCGTGGGCACCTGACCAAAAGAGCCAATGGAATAGCTAGAACTTCTTCTAATTGGGGGGGGGGGGGGGAAACTTCTCTTTGGTGGTGGTTCTCTGGAGAGTGAAGACACAGAGCAGCAATGCTGTAAGCACCTTTAAAACCAGGTATGAAAAAACATCAAATCATACTCAACCCTACTATCTGAAACCCCAAATATGTAAGTAATCAGGGAATGTCTAGGAAGACATGATTAGGGTTATTTCTTTTGTTCCTTATTGGCTTGTGGACTCCTCTGTGCGAACCCCAGATGCTTTTGTTTTGCTTGTAACCTTTAAGCTGAACCTGAAGAGAGTGATCTTGATACTTAATTTTTGCAATTGCTTCTTTTAAGATCTAGCAAAAAGCCTAAGTTCCAAATGTATTTCCTTCGTTTTGGGGTTTAAAAATATTTACCTTTTTTTAAGAACAGGATTGGATTTTTGTGTCCATAAGAGGTTTGGGCATATGTTTAATTAGCTGGTGACAACAACTGATTTCCTTTGTTTTTTTGTCAGCTCTTCCTAGGAATGACTTGAGTGTACCCCCACAGGAAGGATTCCTAAGTGTTCCTTCCTGGGTTCTCAAAAGTGGGGAGGGGTTTCCATTTGGGTGATGGCAGCATCTACCTATCCAAGGTCAGAGAGAATCTGTGACCTTGGGAGTTTAATACCAGCCTGGGTGGCCAGTATTTATTTTTAAAATCCTTGCAGTCCCCCACCTTTTGCACTCGAAGTGCCAGAGTGGGGAAATCAGCCTTGACAGTTGTCTCCATCTAGGTATACTTTATATGTTTGTTGTACCTCAGCATCCAGTATGCATACTTCCCTTTCTCATCAGTAGATTATGTAAATTCTTTCAAGTTATTGAATTGGCACTTAAACCAGGACAAAAGTTCTTTAGTTTCACATTTTGATTATATTTATCTGCTTCTTTCAACTCCCTAACCTTTCATGGGTTAGCTGAATTCTCTACTTTTTTTGGTCCAATATTTACTAACTGTGATGGAGGAAACATTTAAAAAAAAAACAGTTTATTAAATGTCTGGAAAAGTTTTTTAGTTTCTCCTCTTTGAAAGTCAGTCGCTGAAAACTCCTAACATTGAACTTGTATTCATTCCCATAGTATCTCAGGCATAGGTCACGTTTAAATTTTAAGCTATTATTTCCCAGAACTGTCAAGTTCTGCAAGCTACTTTTCTCTGCAAATTTGTAACAGTGAGTGCTAACAACTTACCAAGTATTGTAGTGGATTCTCCATTACTGGTAATTTTTAAATCAATATTAGTTATTTTTCTAAAATATATGATTTAGTAAAAACAGGAATTAATGCAGGCAGGTGTGTTGACCTGTGTTACACAGGAGGTGTGACTAGACGGTCATTGTGGTCCCTTATGGCTTTATATCTACAAAATTCCTGTATACCACACCGAAATATATCACCTTACCATAAATCTCTCACTTTCCTTGTAGAAATAACACTTAACTAATACGTCTGTCCATAAAGAATATACTTTTACCTAGGTAAGGTCAGAGTTAAGTGGGTGTGTTTAAATGTGATTCAGGTGCGATTATCAGTGCAAGGGAAGTTTGTTGTGAATGAAGAGTTTGAGTGTTCATTTGGATAAATCTGTGGCTTGGTTTTAAGATACAGAAGTGAAGGCTGTCTTAACTGGTGACTTCCCTGCTTCCTAATGATTATGTTGGTGGAAGGTGCATTTGAGCAGCTCTAACTAAAGTAGCATCAAAGCAAAAAAAAAAAAAAAAAATGCTGTTTGCCATAAGGGTAGACAGGACTTCTCCCAATATCCCAGCTAGGGCTGGTTCCAGTGATAAGCAAGTGGAGCAGTCACGCTGGGCACCCTCTTCCAGTGGGTGCCAGACTGCTGTGCTGTGACAGAATGCTCTCTTGTATTCACACTCTACATGCTACTGTAATAATCTTTGTACAAAATGTCTTGTAAGGTATCATTTGAAAAATAGTAACCGACTGGTGTATAATTTCCTGGTAAAACATATGTAGCGACATTATATGTGGAGTTACGAACATAAGCTGAAATTATGACTGAAGTGTGTTTACTAGACAAGTCTGGGAAATGAGTAAACCTGTTTTTCAAAGACAAAAGGCACAGTGTCATCAAAGAATGGCCACTTGATAGTTGATGGCCCAACAGCTATCTCCTTGCTGTCAGCTGGAAAGAACTTTTATCTAGAGATTTCTCTCAGGGAAATGCATTTCAAAGGGTCACTGAACTATGAAAGTGAGCGGCAGAACACCACAAGTTGCTTCTTCCCTGTCCATCTCTTTCCACCTAAGAGGATAAAAGGAACAGCCTGTGGATTCTGGATGCAGATCCTGACCTGAAACTTAAAATGATACTGGGAACCCGTGGTAAGGACTTCACGTTAAACAAAGTCTAGTTCAAGTTAGAAAGTGTTTTCTCTTGTAACCATTTCTGACTTTAATGCCTTATTGCTTGTAATCACTAAAAATTTCTCTGTAGTTAAATAATTTTTTTCCCTTTAATCAAAATTAATCCAGTATTATGAACTGTGTGGGTAACTCCATTTACAGTGGCAAGTTGTTGTATATTGTTCCTTCACAGGGACAATGGACCTTTCTTATCTGAACTGTCCAGGTTGGACGGTGAAATATAGAATACACATTTTGGGGAGAAGGGGGAAATCTGGGACTTGAGAGTACATTGGGGTCACCCTGCATGTGGTTCCCAAGGCTGTGGTGGAAGCCAGAGTGTGACTGGAGGATGGCTGGCAGGCTGCAGCTATGCACATGTCAGGCTATTGAGAGCAGCCCAGATCGCAGCTACAGAAGCAAGTCATAAGGCACCCAAGGTTGCCAGGCAAGGGTGACACAGCCCCTCACTGGTGTGGATTGCACCTTGAAAAGTCATACGTCCTTGTCTTTGTTCTGCTCTTGTTCCCTTGATTGGCTGATTTGGAGGGGAGATAGTGGGGGATGGGACATTTTCTTCCCTGGCTGGCAAAACGGCTAAGACTGTTCCTGGTTCCATCCTGGATAATATGGTGGCTTAGAGTCCAGTTCTTTTACAGTAGCATGCTACATTTAGTTTCTAATACGGTTGTTACCAGCTGCAGGTTTTTGCACTGCTCAGAAAAGTGGAATGAGTTCCCAGATTGTAGTACATACACCACTGTTGAACCACAAAGAGCTGGTTGGTTGCATGATGCTGGTTTTCTTTGTTTCCAGCTGCTGAATTGTTTTAAGAGACTGCTAGATATTCTTGCTAGTTCCTACAGTTATTTTTTCCATGGAAGAAAATTGCTATAGTTTCTGTAGCAGTGTTATATGATTACGAATGAGAAGGGAGGAGATCCATTTGTGAGGATGTGATCCATGAGACAATCAATGTTAAATTGCAATTCACCTTAACAATCTTTGAAAACCTTATAATACATTAATTAACTATATCTAAACAGTGATGCGTCTATATTACTATATTATTGATGTTACATCTGGAAATTAAAAAAAGCAAATTTGGAATAAAATTTATCAACAAAAACACTATAAAAACAAAGGTATAAAATATACTTACTGGATTATAAAGGCAGGCCCCAGATGGCTTAGTAAGAGTGCACCAGGAAGTGATCCTTTCCTGTGAAAAAGTAGTAAGGAGTCAGAAAAAGAAAACAAGCTTGAATGGCTAATCCTATTTAATTGTGACAAATAGAAAAAGACAGATGTTCCAGCCCAGCAAAATGGGCATTTGCTTTGGTTAGAGGAGCAGATGCTATATAAAAGAGAATAAAATGCCCCTAGGAAGGAGAATGGGATGGGTGAGGTAATTTCTTTTATTGGACAAAATTCTACTGGTTAAAGAGACAAACTTTCGAGTTACGCTGAGCTGCTCTTCAAGAGGAACTCTGTATATCTTGAAAACTTGTCGCACCTTTTGTTGTCTCTCTACTATCCTGAGAGCAACATAGCTGCAACACTGAAACAAACTATGGAAAAGGTTCTTTAAAAAGGGGTCTGGCAATTTTTGTATGCAGCAGTGACACCCCCCCACCCCCCCGAGGAGACAGGTAGGCTGGATCCCTGTGTCCCGTTGATTTTAGAGTCTTCCAGGTTCTTCTTGAAGAAAATGTTTTGTAGAGCCAGATTCAAACACAAAGGAGTAACTACAACTATGTGATTCTTCAGCTGTCTGTAGACTGCCTATCATATGCTTACTCTGTCAGAAAAACACTGCACTGTAACATGACCTCCACCATAGATTTTTTTAACGTTCACATATTGCAGTTGTAAATCACCCCATAACTTACATACATGGAAGATCTAGACTGCTTAAAAAGCAAATTACTGTAAGGTTGTTAAAACTGCTGAGGAAATGCTGATAGCTGCTGAATTACTCAATGTCCTTTTAAATATAGTAGTGATGCAGTAATTGCATAGTTACTGTGTAAGATCTGTTATGAAATCTTGAGGTGATGTCCTGGAATAAAATGGCTTCGTTGGTTGCTTTACCTCAGTATCTCATGGATAACTCTGTGATTACTGGGTTGTCAGTTGCATGTCAATAAAGTTCACACCAGTATCTTTCAGTCAAAATTATTGCAGTAAGAATATTGTTTATAGCTTTCATAGAGTCACAGTATGCTCCAAAGGCTGACGATGATGATGATAAATTCTGTTGAGTCAGGTAATCTGAAATTGGAGAGTAGACAAATTTTTTCTAAATTTACCTGTGTAGCATAGAACTGGAAGGGAGGTCACCTAGTCCAGTCCTCTGCACTCAAAACAGGACTAAGTTATCTAGACCATCCCTGACAGGTGTTTGTCCAGCCTGCTCTTAAAAATTCCCAATGATGGAGATTCCACAACTTCCCTAGGCAATTTATTCCAGTGCTTAAACACTCTGACAGTTACAAAGTTTTTCCTAATGTCCAACCTAAACTTCCCTTGCTGCAATTTAAGACCATTGCTTCTTGTCCTATTCTCAGAGGTTAAGAAGAACAATTTTTCTTCCTCCTCCTTGTAATAACCTTTTATGTACTTGAAAACTGTTATGTCCCCTCTCAATCTTCTCTTCTCCAGACCAAACAAACCCAGTTTTTTCAATCTTCCCTCATAGGTCATGTTTTCTCAACCTTTAATCATTTTTGTTGCTTTTCTCTGGACTTTCTCCAATTTGTTCACATCTTTCCTGAAATGTGGCACCCAGAACTGGACATAATACTCCAGTTGAGTATTCAGCGCGGAATAGAGCAGAAGAATTACTTCTCTTGGCTTGCTTATAATACTCCTGCTAATACATCCCAAAATGTTTGCTTTCTTTGCAAGTGTTACACTGTTGACTCATATTTAGCTTGTGAATCCACTATGACCCCCAGATCCCTTTCTGCAGTAATCCTTCCTACGCAGTCATTTCCTATTTTGTATGTGTGCAACTGATGGTTCCTTCCTAAGCGGAATAATTTGCATTTGTCCGTATTGAATTTCATCCTATTTACTTCATACCATTTCTCCAGTTTGTCCAGATCTTTTTGAATTTTAATCCTGTCTTCCAAAGCACTTGCAACCTCTCCCAACTTGGTATCGTGCGCAAACTTTGTAAGTGTACTCTCTCTGGGTATGTCTATACTACGGGATTATTTCGATTTTACAGAAACCGGTATTTGGAAACATTGTATAAAGTAGAGTGCACGTGGCCACACTAAGCACATTAATTCAGTGGTATGTGTCCATGTACCAAGGCTAGTGTCGATTTCCGGAGCGTTGCACTGTGGGTAGCTATCCCATAGTTCCCGCAGTCTCCCTCGTCCATTGGAATTCTGGGTTGAGATCCCAATGCCTGATGGGGCCAAAAATTTGTCGACGGTGGTTATGGGTAAATGTCGTCAGTCAATCCTCCCTCCGTGAAAGCAACAGCAGACAATCATTTCACGCCCTTTTCTCTGGATGCCCAGGCAGATGCCATAGCACGGCAACTATGGAGCCCGTTCAGCCTTTTTTTCACTGTCACCGTATGTCTGCTGGATGTTGCTAACAGACGCAGTACACAGCAGCATTCACTTGCCTTTGCAAGGTAGCAGAGGTGGTTACTAGCCCTATTGCACCATCTGCTGCTTTGGAGATTGACAATGACGGTTACCAGTCCTATTGTACCGTCTGCTGCTGTCATGGGTGCTCCTGGCTGGTCTTGGTGAGGTCGGCCGGGGGCGCATGGACAAAAATGGGAGTGACTGACTCCCCAGATCATTCTCTTCTTTAAGTTTTGTCTAAAGGTAGAGTCAGTCCTGCCTAGAATATCAGGCAAGCCTGCTAAAGAACCAGAGAGGCAAACAGCCACTCCGGGTCAGAGCCCCAGATATCCCATGGAACCCCAGCAACAACCCCACCCATTGCTTCCCTCCTCCCACACCCCTCCTTGGCTACCGTGTCAGTTATCCCCCCATTTGTGTGATGAAGTAATAAAGAATACATGAATAAGACACAACACTGACTTTATTGAAATAAAACGGGGGGGAGGCAGCCTCCAGCTGCTATGATATTCCGGGCAGCACTGACTCTCCAGGAGACAAAGCTTAAAGAAGGGAATGACCAGGAGTTATTCCCATTTTTGCCCAGGCACCCCCGGCTGACCTCACAGTGCTCCTGGCTGGCCTCGCACGGGATGATGACGATGGATACCAGTCCTATTGCACCGTCTGCCATCGGGAAGGGGAGGGGATGCTGCTGTTTAGCGCTGTAGCACCGCATCTGCCAGCAGCATCCAGTAGACGTACGGTGACATTGGAAAAAAGGCGAGAAACAGTTTTTTCCCTTTTCCTTCACGGGGGGGGAGAGACTGACGACACAGACCCTGAAACCCCCCGTGACAGTGTTTTTGACCCTTCAGGCCTTGGGAGCTCAGCCAAGAATGCAAATGGTTTTCGGAGAGTGTGGGAACTGTGGGACAGCTCGAGTCCTCAGTCCCCCCTCCTTCCCTCCGTGAGTGTCCAGTTGATTCTTTGGCTTTCCATTACGCTTTTCACGCAGCACTGTGTTGAGTCCCTGCTGTGGCCTCTGTCTGTCATAGCCTGGAGACTTTCTCAAATGCTTTACCATTTCGTCTTTTGGAACAGAGTTCTGATAGAACAGATTCATCTCCCCATACAGAGATCAGATTCAGTATCTCCCGCTGGAGCTCTTTTTGGATTTTGGGATTGCATGGTCACCTGTGCTGATCGGTGCTCCAAGCTGGGCAAACAGGAAATGAAATTCAAAAGTTCGCGGGGCTTTTCCTGTCTACCCGGCCAGTGCATCCAAGTTCAAATTGCTGTCCAGAGCGGTCACAATGGTGCACTGTGGGATAGCGCCCGGAGGCCAATACCGTCGAATCGCGGCCCCGCTACCCTACTCTGACATGGCAATACCGATTTCAGCGCTACTCTCCTCGTCATGGAGGATTACAGATATTGGTATTAAGAGCCCTTTATATCGATATAAAGGGCTTTGTTGTGTGGACGGGTGCAGGGTTAATTCAGTTTAACACTGCTAAATTCGATATAATTTTGTGGTGTAGACCAGGACTATGCCACTATCTAAATCCATTGATGAAGATATTGAACAGAACCGGACCCAGAACTGATCTCTGCGGGACTCCACTCGTTATGCCCATCCAGCCTGACTGTGAACCACTGATAACTCTAGGAATGATTTTCCAATCAATTATGCACCCACCTTATAGTATCTCCATTTAGGTTGTATTTCCCTAGCTTGTTTATGAGAAAGTCATGTGAGACAGTATCAAAAGCATTACTAAAGTCAAGATATACCACATCTACCACTTACCCTCTATCCACAGGGCTTGTTACCTGTCAAAGAAAGGTATCAGGTTGATGTGACATGATTTGTTCTTGACAAATCCATGCTGATTATTATTTATCACCTTTATTATCTTCTAGGTGTTTTCAAATTGATTGCTTAATTATTTGTGCCATTATCTTTCCGGGTGCAGAAGTTAAGGTGACTGGTCTGTAATTCCATGGGTTGTCCTTATTTCCCTTTTTATAGATGGGCACTATATTTGCCCTTTTCCAGTCTTCTGGAATGTCTCCTGTCTTCTGTGACTTTTCAAAGATAATTGCTAATGGCTCAGATATCTTCTCAGTCAGATCCTTGAGTATTCTAGGATCCTACCTCATAGACTAAACAGAAGTAAGTCAATAGTTGCTTAATTTTGTTTCCTTTGTTCCTTCTCTATTCCCTGGAGTAAACACATTATTTTAGGATGGGATTAGGTGCCCAAATCCCTGTGAAAATCAGTAGGAGTTACTTTCTTGTGAAAATAAATCGCCAGGTGATTTAGGAGCATGAATCCCGCTAATCTTCAACTGGGAGCTGTGTTCCTAAATTACATCAGGTGCTTTTGAAAATCCAATCCTGGCTACCAAAATTCCAAACTTAGCATATTGCAAATTGAGGGTTTGCTGGTCACAAATTTTCCAAACAATAAACGTGGAGTTCTGCTTTGAAAAGTATTCCACTTCCAAATTAAATAATTTTAGGATTTGTTTTTAACCTTTTATTTTTTGGGCCGCAGTCTTTTCGTGAAACATCATTCCTAGTAAAACAAGACTACTGTAAGATTCCCTGGTTTGGTTCTGAATTCATATTTAGCTTTTTGGATTTTTTTTTTCCTAGTCATGTTCACATAAAGTAGTAATGTGAGCATACCTATTCCTAACTGTAATGGCTACAGTAAGGTCCAAGTCTGGACAATTTAGTTACCTCTGTGCCCAGGCTCTGGAATGGAGTTTGAGGGAAATCTGTGCCACTCTATATAAAATATGCCATTTGCAATATGAACATTAAAGTGCACAAAATGAAGATTCCATGAGAACACATGAGTGAATACTTCCATGAGAGTGAATACTCTCAAAATGCTTTTTCGCAGCCACCCAGTTCCATTCATTGGTCACCTTATTTGAGAAAAATAAACATTTCCTCTGATTTATTACAATAACATTTATTGGATGAATTATTAATTTTTTTCTTTGTGAATGCTTGGTTATTTTTTCAAGTCCATTTTCTTGTGTAAGGAGCTGATGACCTTACTGTGAGGGTTTAATCAGATCAGGAACTAAAATCACCAGGTTATATATTGAAATATGATTGGAACTGCTAAAATGATTAATTTGATGGCTTTGTAATTGATCAGATTTACTCTGTAGTTTGCCATTTATTTTGCAGGTACACTTAAGGTTTTTTTAAAAAAAATCTCAAGGTCGATATAGACATCTTAAGAGGAAGGTATTTACTTATTTGTATCTTTAGCTCGGTGATTTAAGTGGTTCTGATAGTGTACATTCCAATATTTCCCTAGGTAAAATATTGATCACTTTGCATTAATGGTGTGCAGCTGCCTCATTAATTTTCCCAGAGCTTGTTATGACAGGCTATTCTAAATATTGAAGCCCATTGATGTTCTAAATAGCAAAGTAGATAAATTAAGGTAATATAATATCCCATTTATCCCCTGGGGACTGTTAAATGAATAGAAAATGTCTTATAACTATGCCCTTGAAAAAGGATCTTACCTGTGCATTGTGGAGTGAATTTCTCTAGTTACAGTGCCCTGATTATTGACCACTTTTACCTTATGCAGCTTTTTTCATTTAAAGACAAGTTAGCTAACTAATTTTTGTTGCAGTGTAAGCTGAATTTCCTATCTAAGTTAGAACAGGTATGTAAGATAGCTGCTCAGGAGGCTGAAATTAAAGGTAGCCTTTTGCCAGCAATGATTTTTAAAACTCTACCTGCCTTAGGTAGAACTATATTGCCTATGTAGTTCTCAAGAGGAGTGAAAAATTGTCTACTGTATTTTTTTATATTTTTGTACATTTTTGTACAATGTATGAAATAACTCTAAGCACTGCCTCAAAGTAATACTTCTATGATTTGAAATGCCATCACTTGTGGATGAGAAGTCAGATTTGCTGCTGTTACAGACAATTCTGTTTGTTACAACTTCTTATCTGACTACATTATCACAAATAGCATATATTCACTTGGGAGTAGAAGGATTTAAATTAGCCTTGCTGTCTCAAGAGATTCCACCTTCCATATAATTGATAGGGTGTTTTTTTTGTAAATAATATTCTGAAAGGAAGCACAAACGTTTTGACTGCTTCTCAATTTCTCTTTTTTAGGATTGCAGCTTACAAGAACACAATTATTTAATTAAGGAGAAAATGCATTTGTTTAAACTTTGTAGAACAAGATACAGAGACTTGAATACACGTTGAGAAATCCATACCACACATTGGCATCTGGTTTGCTACCTCTCCATGATTTCTAGCCTTTTTTGTTTTTCTGTTTTAATAAAGGAGGTTACAAGAGTAATATGTTAAAAAATAGATTGAGAGCACTTACAGAGAAGTAGTTTTCATAAGTCAGTCTGAACATCACGCCTTTAAATAAATATGAGAAGAGACTCCAGAATATACATGTATTTGCTCCTTTGCTCTCCTTATCTGTATCTAGTTATTTGATCTAAGGATATGTCTGGTCTATCTGCACTGGAATAAAAGAGCCATGGCTGGCTCGGGTCAGCTGACTCTGGCTTGTGGGGCTAAAAATTTCTGTGTAACTGTTCAGGCTCTGGTACCATTAGTTTTACACAGCAGTTTTACAGCCCTGCAGCTGGAGCTCGAGTCAGCTGACCTGGGCCAGCCGCAGGTGTGTGTTTGATGTGTCGATGTACTCTGAGACCCGTCTAAGGGTATGTTTACACTACAGGATTATTCCAATTTTACATAAACTGTTTATGTAAACAAATTGTATAAAGTCGAG
This sequence comes from Gopherus evgoodei, assembly GCF_007399415.2. Taxonomy (NCBI): domain Eukaryota; kingdom Metazoa; phylum Chordata; order Testudines; family Testudinidae; genus Gopherus; species Gopherus evgoodei. The sequence continues at coordinate 33,859,404 of NC_044322.1, forward strand.
TGCACGCGGCCACACTAAGCACATTAATTTGGCAGTGTGCGCCCATGGTCTGAGGCTAGCGTCGATTTCCAGAGCGTTGCACTGTGGGTAGCTATTCCATAGCTATCCCATAGTTCCCACAGTCTCCCCCGCCCCTTGGAATTCTGGCTTGAGATCCCAGTGCCTGATGGGGCAAAAATCATTGTCGCAGGTGGTTCTGGGTAAATGTCGTCAGTCATTCCTTCCTCCGGGAAAGCAACGGCAGACAATCTTTTCGCGCCGTTTTTCCCTGGATTGCCCTGGCAGATGCCATAGCATGGCAACCATGGAGCCTGTTTTGCCTTTTGTCACTGTTACCGTGTGTGTACTGGATGCTGCTGACAGAGGCGATACTGCAGCGCTACACAGCAGCATTCATTTGCTTTTGCATGCTAGCAGAGACGGTTATCTGTCGTTCTGTACCGTCTGCTGCTGTCATGGGTGCCCCTGGCTGAGGTCGGCCGGGGGCGCAAAGGCAAAAATGGAAATAACTCCCCGAGTCAATCCCTCCTTTATGGTATCTAAAAATAGTCAGTCCTGCCTAGAATATGGGACAAGTGTGCTAGAGAACCAGAGAGCACAGCTGCTCCGTGTCAGATCCCACAGAAATGATGAGCTGCATGCCATTTATGCATGCATGCATGTCTCTGCTAGCATTGCTTCCCTCCTCCCCCAACCTTCCTGGGCTACCGTTGCAGTGTCCACCCCATTTGTGTCATGAAGTTATAAAGAATGCAGGAATAAGAAACAATGACTTGTTAGTGAGATAAAATGAGGGGGAGGCAGACTCCAGCTGCTATGATAGTCCAGGCAGTACAGAATCTTTTCTTTACACATGAAAGGGGGGGGGGGGTATGATCTAGCTCAGCCCCCAGTTGCTATGATGAGGACGGTTACCAGCCATCTACTGGGAATGACAGAGAATCATTTCTATTTTTACCCAGGCGCCCCCAGCCAGCCTCACCTGAGGCCAGCCAGGAGTACTCAGCAGCTATCAAACATATTGTCTGCCACCGGGGAGGAAAGAGGAGTGGATACTGCTCTTTACTGCCGCGGCATCGCGTCTACCAGTAGCATTCAGTACACATACGGTGATATTAAAAAAAAGTCAAACAATTTTTTTCCCTTTTCCTTCACGTGTTGGGGGAGGGAGTAAATTGACGAGCTATACCCTGAACCACGCTGGACAATGTGTTTGAACCTACAGGCATTGGGAGCTCAGCCAAGAATGCAAATACTTTTCAGAGACTGCTGTGGACTGTAGGATAGCTGGAGTCCTCAGTACTCTCTCCCTCCCTCCCTGAGCGTCCATTTGATTCTTTGGCTTTCCGTTATGCTTGTCATGCAGCACTGTGTAGCTTGAAGATTTTTTTCAAACGCTTTGGCATTTCATCTTCTGTAACGGAGCTCTGATAGAACAGATTTGTCTCCCCATACAGCGATCAGATCCAGTATCTCCTGTACGGTCCATGCTGGAGCTCTTTTTGGATTTGGGATTGCATTGCCACCCGTGCTGATCAGAACTCCACGCTGGGCAAACAGGAAATGAAATTCAAAAGTTCGTGGGGCTTTTCCTGTCTACCTGGCCACTGCATCCGAGTTCAGATTGTGACCGCTCTGGACAGCAATGGTGCACTGTGGGATACCGCCTGGAGCCCAATACCATCGATTTTACAGCCACACTAACCCTAATCCGATATGGTAATACTGGTTTTAGCGCTACTCCTCTCGTCGGATTTAAAGAGCCTGTTATATCGATATAAAGGGCCTCGTAGTGTGGACGGGTGCGGCGTTAAATCGGTTTAATGCTGCTAAAATCGGTTTAAGCGCGTAGTGTAGACCAGGGCTAACACACAACTGCTTAAATTAGGAGATCTCTCGAATTACAAAGAAGGAAGCACAATGCTGAAGACCTGCAGTAGCATTTAGAATAGATTACTCAAATCTTTTCTGCCATTGAGGTCTGGAAAAATGTTTCATGCTGAAAGGGAGAACACAATCTCTTGAATTTTATACTTTGGCAAACAGTATGGCTTAGTTGCTGTGAACCAAAAGATAGAGGCAAAGCATATCTGGGTTGAATGTCAGAAGTAATGTTTGACCAGGATTAGATTTCTCAGGTTTCCTGGCTTCAAAATATCCTTTGCTGGATGGACTGTATGTTTCAGCTGTCACTGGTTTGTAGAGCTTACGATTCTTAATCTTCAGAAGGATTTTCAGTTCTAGATACTGGGTATAAATTGTTCTAGTTAGCAACGAAGCTTGAAGTGAATTTCTGGCAGTTTACACATTTTTAACAGAAAAACCAAATTTACTCATCTGTTATACCCCATGTAGCTTGTATTTCTCTGTCAAATACATAGTCCTTAATGCATCTGAAAATAGGGCAGATGGAATTCGGAAAAGAAGAATATGGTAATAGAAAAAATGGGTGCAACATCTTATATCAAAAATGAAATTATATTTATGGTGATAGAACAAATATAATCAGAATCTTTTTGATTTAATGATGTATGTGAAAGACTAATAGCAAAGCTTTTGACTCATTGATCAAATCTGCTTTGAAATAATAGCACTTTGCATTTTAATATTGTCTTTCAGCCAAGGATCTCAAAGTGCTTTACTGATGTAGATAAGTGTAATATTCACATTTTCCAGATGGAAAAACTGAGAACTTAATCCTGGTATAACTTCCCCAACTAGAGAGAGAGAGAGACAGTGAGAGAGTTGAGATTACGACTCACGCTGATTGGGGTCTTTGTATTAACCACTAAAATACACTTAATTGCCCTCTTTAAGTTTAAACCTATTTGTAATGCCTAATGTTTATTGCTTTTATGAAGTAATGTTATAGTGCATATTGCTGAATGATTGTTGTCCAAGGCTATTATCTTACGTTAGTAAAAATGTAACCAGGCACATTTTATATATGAAATCACTTACCTGTAGTGGTTAAATGTTACTATGTGCACTGTGAAAATTTTAGCAAGGAAGCAGAGATAGGTGTAACATTAATAAGATCTAGAAGATATTTTGAGTGCCGTGGAAATTGAAGATTTTCTCAAACTGTGACTTTTTGGTGCTGAAGGTAATTGTAACAGCTAGGATTTATACAAGGTGTTTTACATTTTGATTGCATTCTTTATGCAGTGGTAATTTACAGAGCATGAAGAAGAGGTTCAGATCGTAGTGCAAGGATTTGTCTTCGATTGTTAACTTGTCAGGCATCAGAATTAGGAATGCATTAGCTATACTTTGTGGGATTATTAAAATGTAAGAAGTTAAAACAAAAGACTGTTTTGATTCGAACATATAGGAAATTTCCATATACCGCAAACTGATTAAAAGTTCATGTTTCCATTTACTTAAGTTTTTAGCATGCATGAGGCAAACCCACTGGATTCGTTGCAATAATTGCTCTTTCCTTTAAAATATATGGGATAGTTCTTAATATAGATTCCTAAAACATAGTTATTTTATAAGGTACAAAATAAAAGACATGGTTGGTCCACAGCAAACAGCCAACAGATACGTGACTTTTTCAAGACCGGGTGAGTGAGGAAAAACATCTCTTCTGTTGCTGAGAGAGACAAGCTTTTGTGCGTACATAGAGCTCTTCTTCAGGTCTGGGAAATGTACTCAGTGTCACAACTAAATACAAGATAAAACAGAATGTTTACCATATGTAGTTAACATATTTCAAGGGACCATTCATGACGAAGTGGCCTGTTACTATCCCTCTAGTTGTAGAGGGGAATGGAAGGGAGTCAGTGTTTGTCAGTGTCTTGCCTGAGTGATAACTGTGTTGTTCCTTTGCTGTGATATGGTAGAAGAGGAGCATCATTATTATCAAGATAGAGAGAACTTTGAGAGCAAAGAAATAATGAAGCGTGCTGCTGGCCAATCTTGGTGGTCAAATTTATTTATTAATGGGTAAATAATTATCTTTTATATACTGCTTATCAAGTTCAGGGTATTTTTTAAAACACTAATCCTCTGCATCTCTGAAGACTGGGAAAGGGAAAACTGAAGCAGAGTCTCAGTGGTAGAACTAGGATTAGAATTCCTGACTCTCTACCCTGCTACCATGCCTCTATAATACAGGGCGTGTACTTGTTGTGGGAGTGCCAAGAGCATGCAGAGTATGTTGCTAGCAATGCAACCTACAGAATCTATGAGATAGGTCCTGCAAGATTGTGGTGCAGGATGTGGAATTGGAAATCCAAAGGATGTAAAGCACCGTGTTTAGGAAAGCAGAGAGGAGCAGGGTAATGTATAGTATCTTACTTCATTTGGAGGAGGAATAGGTGAAAAATTGACATACATATGCTTTAGTTCTGTACTTCCTGGAAAGTCGTGTGTGTGTGTATGTATGTTTGGATGGGGGGGAAGATGTCTTCAGGGAGGCCTTAATACAATCTGTCTTGAACTACATACCTTTCCTTAAAGTCTCAGTGGGGGATAAAGGGAGGGAAACTAAAGGTTCTAAAGCAGCTAACCAGTTATGCTACTCCCTGCCCACTTCTCTTCTCTTCTCCACCTTTCCCCCAATCATGCTCTGGCTCAGGGGTAGGCAACCTATGTCACGAGTGCCGAAGGCGGCACACAAGCTGATTTTCAGTGGCACTCACACTGCCTGGGTCCTGGCCACCTGTCCAGAGGGCTCTGCATTTTAATTTAATTTTAAATGAAGCTTCTTAAACATTTTAAAAACCTTATTTACTTTACATACAACAATAGTTTAGTTATATTATAGACTTATGGAAAGAGACCTTCTACAAATGTTAGAATGGTTTGCTGGCACGCGAAACTTTAAATTAGAGTGAATAAATCAAGACTCGGCACACCACTTCTGAATCTGCTATATCCTGTATTTTTGACTCTGGCAAAATTCAACAAAGCTATTCCTGATCCTGCATTATGATTTGTTTACTGAGGCTACTCTCTGGTGTCTTGGCCTGCCTGTGAAGATCAGTGCGAGGAAGAGGCCTGAGTACTTTTCTCAGAACTTTGTACGATTGAGCTCCTTCCTGCTGAATTTAGTTTTTACAAGTGTTTTCTTTTGTTTTAATGGGGGAGAAGGGAGAGAAAGGTGCACATTGTTGTTAATGTGAGAATTTAAGTGTTCCCAGTTAGTGTTTAAGTTGTACCCTTTTCAGATGAATTAAGTGAGGAAGGAGTTCACAACTTTCTGTACTCCTGGGGGAATTTTGCACCACTTTTGCATTCACCCAGATTGTCCCATGCAGAATCCTTTCACCCCACACCTGGATTCCCCCACACTAAGTCCTTCCATACTTGGATCCTACCTGGTTGCGCCTGCCTGCCCCACACCTGGTGCTCCTGGCATAGAGAGGCAGAGCCCCAGGGTGTTCTGGGGCAGGTCCAGACCGTAATGCTGTATCAGGGTCGGGTGCAGTCTCACCACTGAGTCCGTGTCCCAGGGAGGCTGCAGAGTGATCTCCCACCTTCGTACAGCCAGTGGCCTGTGCTCCCCTCTGACATTCTGGAGCCTCTGCATTTATTTATTGACAAATAAAACTTGCAGAATTTTAAAGTATTGGTGCGCAGAATTTTTGGTGTAGAATGCACTCAGGAGTATGTTTGGTTGCAGACAGTTTTGCTTTGTTTCCTTTTTACAAAAAGGAAGTTAATAGAGCAATAGCATGTTAACTTGAGGTACTTTGATCACTGTATCCTGGCAACAGAAAAATATTTTAAAATTAGCTTTGCAATTCTTTCATTCTACAGTATTCTGAAAATTGAGACCCTAAAATTGTGAAATATAAATAATTTGGTGTATGCTGCTTTTGTCACTGAGAAATTTGTAATCACTATAGGGGTCGGACTTTATTAAGGGAAATAATCACAGCAGATGTCCACTTACTGTGTTTAACTCTGAGACATTTGAAAACTTTCAATTATTTTTTGCTTTTTGTTGGGGGAGGGGAAGGTGTTGAACTTTATATGGAAAAACGTTTTTTATTAAACATACTCATTACTCAAATTTCTAACTGGATGTTGCTTAAACATTATAGAAAGTCACCTATGGAAAGAAATCATGCACGGAAAATTCCAGTCCCAAAGCTAAATATTTCAGTAAGCATATGAAAACTGTTAAAATGTAAACTATATTGCAATTGTAACTGAAGTGGTTGCTATCCAAGTTTGATAACTACTTGTAAGTATGGATTTACTCAGTATCAAACTTTAATACCATTTAAACAAAATCTGTATGTCTAGGGCAATAAGACCCATACAAAGCAAAGAATATGTATCACTCAGAAATGCCCTCTCTTGTAAGCTTGAGCCAGAAGGATGTTCTCAGTAAAAATTTCTATATGGAGTTGACATTGGAACCATATACAAGAAAGCAGCAGCATTTTGCCATAGAGTTTCAGTAGCTTATCACATTACCACAGGAAGAAGGTTGTAGCTGCTGCTATCAGCTCTTCTCCAAAGGCAGCATATCTCTGAGTCTTTATTGACGGGACAAAAGCAAAATTGTAATAGACCAATTCAGTCATGTTGGTTTTTGTCAGGCCAAATGGATGCTGGATCCCCTAGTATTCTGTCTAATCATAATATGCTGGGATTGGTAAACATTCTCTCTCTCTCTCTCTGTTTCACATATTTCAGATGGTAGGACCCTCTGGCAGTAGCAATGTGCACATTGTCCCCAGGTTGAGATCAAGAGAGTACTTGCACATTCGGTCTGATGCTTGTTCATGCCAGAGAGCTTCTCACAGTAGTTGAGGGTCTCTTGATATTTGTTTGTTGCTTCTATGTTTGTTGTTTTGATGTTTAAGTAAGATGATGGACTGAGTCATCTTCTGCTAAAGTCCTTGTTGGATACGTTAAGATAGGAGTTAATACACAGTCATATTAAAACAAACCACTCCCAGCCATATTGCAATCGCCTTTGCTCTGTCTGAAGACTCCTCTGTCCAATTTTAATCATAGTGAGATTCTATGTCTCTAGTTTATTCTGGAATATGGTGTAAATTCAAGTGTTGGTGTGCTACATGGTAGTTAATGCATGCCATTCCTCTGTTTGTCTTGCAGTGAAGAATGGGCCTCCTCACCCTCATCTCCCCAAAAAGCACCAATCTAACATACTGAAAAGCACACCACTGTGCTGCTGAGAGATTTAGACTGATCCGGTAATAAATAAGTAATTATTACTACAGGGATTTTGCAAAGGATGAGTGTTTTTAAAAAAAACAAACCCCGACTGCAATCCTGGTCTATTAGTAGGGTTGCCAATTTTGGTTGGATGTATTCCTGGATGTTTCATCACATGACACAATCTTTGATGAAAGATTAACGTTTAATTCCTGGAGATTCCAGGACAATCCTGGAGGGTTGGCAAACCTATCTGTTAATATTATCACAACGATAATCCTATGGACATTACTTTTGTTTTCAGCGTACACAAGAAAGGAAGAGAGAGGGTTTGGGCGAATGCATTACTATCCGTAGAAGAGATCTTGGGGAAGGGATTTTTGACTGCAATCTTTGCTTCTGCTTTGTGACCACATGTAATTTAATGAATATAAAATCGACCCTGTCTTTCTACTAGCACCTTCTGTCACTTCTAGCTGCTTTTTGAGGAAGGAAAGGACAAAATATTTCCAGCTCTACAACAAAGTTAATTGGCTTTTGTGATTTGTTTTCCCCTTCCCCTCACCACCAGATGTAAGATTTCTCTCCAGCATTTATGTAGAGTGTATTTCTCATGCTGTGTAGTAGCTTGTCATTTAAAAATTAACCATAAAACTGAGGCACAAAAAGAGTGTCTAGAAAATACAGTAAAATAGAAAAAGCTGAAATGTCTATTTCCTTTTTGTAAAAAAGTCTTTTTATTCAGTTCACTAAATGATAAATAGATCTGCCATGGAGTCCGATGATTACATCACTCTCGGTATTTTTAATTTACTTTACTCTGTTACTTCAAAATATTCAGTCTGGCCGCAGAGAGAGAGAGTAATTCTGGTGCTTCTGGAGACTGGAAAATTTAGAAACTGTAACAAATTGCAGAATAATGGTCTACTTTAAAGACTTTTTTTTTTTTAATAAGACAAGGCAGTTTTCCATCCCTTTTCAACTTATGTTTTCTTGTGTCTCTCATTCATTATCTTCTAAAATGTAAGATCAGGGATGGAAGATCTTGATCCACTCGTAAAATGTTAAGAAATGAAATCAACATTGTCATTGCGTAGGATTTGTAACATGACCCCACTGTTCCCCTTCCCCCCCCAAAAAGCACAAATCGGACTTTCTCTCCAAATTGTTCTAGCTGCATGATTCCTGATGGAAGAGGCTTTAATTGAAAGTGACAGATTAAAAATTGGTTTCTAATGGCAACATTTGATTAGCTGTGTAATTTGGTTAAAACATATAGGAAAAATTTGTGCCTTCATTTCTGTTTTGTCTTGTTTTGGGTGGAAATCATTGAGAGTAGAACCATAATGACACTCTTCTCTTGCTTAGTAAAATGGAAGCTGTGGAATAGAGACAATGGAACAATCTTGGGCTAAACCATTTTGCCTGAGGTGTGGTAGAAATAGTCTCATGTTTGGAGAATGTGTGGCACTTTGACTTCTCCATACATGTATTAATTATGAGGTGTTTTAATGATACGTTACCCTGTGGTGATACAGTATTATGAATGGGGAAACTAATGTCTTTAAAAATCAGTTTAATCTAATCTGGGGCTGCAGTCAGTAGTATTAATCATAATTGTACAGTTATTGTATATCACTTCAGGGCGGAGCTTAGGTTAAGTGACCCAGATTCTGTATTTCCATACCTTTGCATGTATGAATTTCAAGTTTAACCTTCCAGTGTAATCTGTTTTTAGGTTTTATTTCCTGGGTTTATAATACTTTGTTTTTTAAATAATTACAGCATCTCTGTAATGTGTTATCCCAGGTTATTCACTTTCAATGATGTCTCCACATTGACTTAGTTTTTTACTGGAAATTTGTAACATAGTTTGCTACTCAGAACTCTACCTTAAGAAAATTCTTGAGGAAGTCTTGCTCCTGCCTGCTAGTGGCTTGGGGCATCAGAAGGGATATCAGTGCTGCTAATACTGACAGCGCATGGAGCTTCCTTTTTTAGCTTTAAATGATTGATAGACTGCAGTTGAATCTAAGGTTCCTCGCTTCAGTGCCCAGCAGGGACACAGATCTTGAAGTGTAGCAGATGTTACCAGGACTGTAAGTTACAGTCTGCAAAAATTCATCTGGTGATTTCATCCTCATTAGCTCTTTTAATGACAGATTCAAAAATATGCTTGCTTAGTCCTTGTTGATTTTACCCTGTTAGAGACATTTCAGTCATACTAGGTTTCAGAAATACTTTCTGGTAAGATAACATACATTGAATATTCCGATACATGAGAATTGTTTATTTGTATAAGTGACTTAATACTATAATATTTATACTGTGGTTACATAAATTTGTGGTAATTCCAGGTTAAATATTTAGTTGCTTCCAGGCACTATGGATTGCAACTTTCACTGAGAGGAGCTTGAAAAGGATTCCTGTATCCCAGAGGATTAATGGAAATGTGTGTTTAAAATTCCCACCAGCAACCACACACCACCAGGGTGGGAGGGATAGTTCAGTGGTTTGAGCATTGGCCTGCTAAACCCAGGGTTGTGAGTTCCATCCTTGAGGGGGTCATCTAGGGATCTGGAGCAAAATCAGTACTTGGTTCTCCTAGTGAAGGCAAGGGGCTGGACTCGACTGGTCCCTTCCAGTTCTAGGAGATATGTATATCTCCATATATTAACAAAAACACTAACTCAGGAACCTATCCTTGCAACAAAGCCCTTTACCAACTCTGTCCATATATCTATTCAAGGGACACCATCATAGGACCTAATCACATCAGCCACACCATCAAGGGCTCATTCACCTGTACATCTACCAATCCAATGTGATATATGCCAGCAATGCCCCTCTGCCATGTACATTGGCCAAACCAGACAGTCTCTACACAAAAGAATAAATGGATACAAATCAGATGTCAAGAATTAGAACATTAAAAAACCAGTCAGAGAACGCTTCAATCTCCCTGGACACTCAATTACAGACCTAAAAGTCACAGTTCTTCAAAAACAGACTCCAACAAGAAACTGCAGAACTGGAATTAATTTGCAAACTGGACACCATTAAATTAGGCTTGAATAAAGACTGGGAGTGGATGGGTCATTACACAAACTAAAAACTATTTTCCCATGCTAATTTATCCCCCTATTTGTTACACAGACCCTCTTGTCAACTGTTTGAAATGGGCCATCCTGATTATCACTACAAAATTTTTTTTCTCCTGCTGATAATAGCCCACCTTAATTGATTAGTCTCATTAGAGTTGGTATGGCAACCTCCATTTTTCATGGTGTGTGTGTATTCCCTCAAATAAACAAAAACCCAATCAAAGCAAGTAGTTACTACAACAGAATTGTCTCCCAGTCCAGGGTTCTCCCATATACTGGTGTTTCCATGGATTTCTGTGTTCTAACAGGTAATCTAAATCTAGAGAGTAATTCGGTCAACTGCTGATCTCAAGCTCTTTGCATACCAAGTGATTGTCAATATTTAGTGTAGACCCAGAAGTAATGAAAAGCTGTTACCTCTCAGAAGTTTCATGTACAGTATTAGGTGATGGTGATTGTTGTAATATTTTAGAAAGGTGCAAAAAGTGTATTGTTTCTTTATAGTGAAACATTGATTGCTCTCAGATCTAGCCTTTTTATAATAGATTTGAAAACGAAATAAACAATGCATATATTGACTAGTTTGGTTGCAAGTTAAGTTCCTTAGGATTTTATATGTGCTTGGTGTAGAATTATTGAAATATCCTTGATTGTGCCATATCAGCATCTCTGTTGGAGTTTTCCATGATACTAGCTTAGAAAGGCAGTGTTTTCAAATTGAGCAATCATTTGCAAAATTCAGAATCATGTCAGCCTTAACATTTGACTGATGCTTTTCAAAGATACAAATAGAACAGTACATGAACACTGTCTCGTCTTTTGAATACAAAATCTGGCTGGATCCTTTCTTCACAAATGTTCACGTAAAGGCTAATCACTGCTGCATACCTTACGAAGCACTGATACCTAGCAAGTTTCTAGGTTAGCACCTACAGATTTGAGTCTTGTTTTTTAAGTTGTTTTAAAAAGCATGTAGCCTGAAAATGGAAATAAAGGTAGCATCTTAAATGAGGTGAGCACCATTTCAAAACAAAACAAACCCTTGGTTTTGTTTTTAAAGTCTGGGGGCTAAGGTTGGGAGCATTTTCCAAACCCTGCTTCCACTTCCTTTACAAAACAACTTCAGGCCATGCCTTATGTCACAGGGCAGAGTAGCCAGAAGAGGACCCTGGGACTATGGATCCAGCTTGGTATTGGGACCAGATTTCTGTTACCAAATGGGGCGGGGGGAGGGAGAGTACAGAAAAGTTGAGAAGTGGAGGCAAGACAGATGAGACATGATGGCTGCTGCAAGCCGCTCACCACCAGGCATCTGGTTTGCCTTTCACAGAGTTGTCGGGAGAGGAGCAGAGAGTATTGGCTACCCCAGCGCTCCTTTGCTTGTACTCACAATGAGGTGTGGGGTTTGAAGTCTGGTTGCATTGCTTCTCACTGTGAGTTCTAGACAGAGATGTGAGGAGTAGGCAAGCTGTGTCTCTCTGCTGTTTTTGTCTATGGGAATCCGTAGAAAAGGGGTGGGGACTCAGCCATATTCTTCCTTCTCCAGGGCAGAATAAGGGAGGAAGGAAATAGTTTGACTCTCGCAGTTCCATGGAGACTGAGTGGGAATTAGACTGTTCCTGGCTTGATAGAGCAGGCACAGCCAAGTGGCTGAAGGATATGGACTCTCAAAGACCTCTGCTGGAAGTCTCTCCTGAGAGCCAGGACACTATAATGTCGATTAGTTTAGTACCAACAATGTGCAGACGCTGTATAAGGCACAAAGCTGAAGACATCCTGTCCTTCTTCCTGTGGTTTCAAGACTTTCTTTGGAGACACTGTGGCAGTTTCTTGGAGGGAAAGAGTTGAGAACTATATACAGCTTAGACAGAAGAGTTAAACTGCAGTGTGATGTTCAGCATGGGGATATCTTAGCTCCCACTGGGTAGCATCTTGGAGAAATATAAAAACAAGTATGTGAAATTGAATACCAAATCCATTTTAAGTTCTTCAGCAGCAGTTGCTGTTGAATGCTGGATAAAAATAATATGAAATAATGATGTTATGTGGCTTCTGAAAAATGAGAGTTCAGGACCTTTCTTCCCAGGAATATGGAGGAGAAATCCCAAGACTTTAGAAAAGCAATAGCACATTCTATACCTAACATGACATAGAAGTGATTATTCCATCATGACAATTTAGCCCTGGCGTTGGACAGCTGTCGTGGTGAAGACACTATGCTCATTTTTACAGATTAACAGGCTGTGAACCTTGCCTTACCCAATGACTTGTTATTAAGTGAGTTGGAACGAAAGATGAAAACTGATTTTTCAGCACTCACACTTGGCAGTTTTGTAGCAATCAAAACTCCAAATCTGAAGCAAAGGTACAGGAAGGGACTGTAGGTGATCTTGACACTAAACTAATGAGGCCATATAAGTATGTACCCAAGGAGATACATTGGGAAGTGTTCATTGAGTCTGGTCTTGGCACTCTAAGATTTTATTGAAATGTGAACAAACAACTGGAATTTGTGTTTTGACCATTCTCACTTCCACAGTATCCTCTATTGATAATCATATTGACATTGGGAACGTCTGTGGCAGAACCAATACAGAAAATCTGTAGTAATGTAGCCAAGGAGGTTCTACACAATCAGTAGTTATTGCAGTGGTGTTTTTAAATGAATGTCTTTGGGATGTAACAATAAATGAGTGGAAATTCTGAGATCTTGCTTATAGAACATTTTTCTCGTAAAAATTGTGTTTTTTAGGGTGATTAAATTTGGTATCTAAAAGCCTGGGGATATCTTTGTTCAGAAACCTCTTCCTTTGTCTGTAGTTTGGTGTAGAAAAAACATAAGAATGGCCATACTGGGTCAGGCCAAGGGTCCATCTAGACCCGTATCCTGTCTTCCAACAGGCCAATGCCAGGTGCCCCAGAGGGAATGAACAGAAAATATAATCCTCAAGTGATCCATCCCCTGTCATCCATTACCAACCTCTGGCAAACAGAGGCTAGGGACACCATCCCTGCCTATCCTGGCTAATAGCCATTGATGGATCTATCCTCCATGAAGTTATCTAGTTTATTTTTTGAATCCTGTTATAATCTTGGCCTTCACAACATCCTTTGGCAAAGAGTTCCACAGTTTGACTGTGTTACTTGAAGAAACTTCCTTTTGTTTGTTTTAAATCTGTTTATTAATTTCATTTGGTGACCCCTAGTTCTTGTGGTATGGGAAGGAATAAATAACACTTCTTTATTTAACTTCTCCACAGCAGTCAGAACTTATAGACCTCTATCGTATCCCTCCTTAGTTGTCTCTTTTCCAAGCTGAAAAGTCCTAATCTTATTAATCTGTCCTCATATGGAAGCTGTTCCATACCCCTAATCATTTTTGTTGCACCTTTCTGAACCTTTTCCAATTCCAATATCTTTCCAACAGATCTCTCAAAGTTAAGAACTAGATTTTTTTTCATGAGAAAACTAAAGACCTTGAATATCTACAGTATAGTTTAACTTCATGATTATATAATAGGATTCCTTAATTTCCTACTTTTTGTGCTTCTAAGAGCTAATTTTAATTCAAAACTATTTAATAATCCAGCAAAAACCATCTGGCATGTACATGTGTAAGAGAAAATTAGGCTGCCGATAAATAATCTAGTTCTGTAACTGTCTGCATTTTACAGAATTTTGGTAAAGAAATTCCAATCTGAATCTACTTTCCAGTACTTAATAACTCTGTAGTATTTTAAAGATGCTAATTGTCACCACACACCTGTATGGTTATTTAACTATTACCCCTACCTCATTAATAGGAAAACTGAGACTGGGAGGTTTTAGGGGCCTGCATTTTCAAAGGTGCTGAGTACTTGTGTCATAAACAGATAGTTAAGGGTTAATGTCTCTTTTACCTGTAAAGGGTTAACAAACAGGGAACCTGAGACACCTGACCAGAGGACCAATCAGGAAACAATATACTTTGAAATCTTGGTGGAGGGAAGTCTTTGTGTGTTTTTTTGGTCTGTTGTTCTCTCTGGGTTCTGAGAGGGTAACCAGACGTACCTACAGGCTCGCTCTCATTTTCTATTCAAATAGTAAGTAACAGTAGAAGGCGATTTAGTCTTTTTGATTGTTTTCTTTATTTGCAAATGTGTATTTTGCTGGAAGTATTTTAAATTGTATGTTTGCTGGGGGGAGGCTTCTCTTTAGTGTCTATAAGTTGAAAGACCCTGTAATATTTACCATCTAAATTGCAGAGACAACTTTTACTTTTCTTTCTTTGTTTTTTTAAAAGTTTTGCTTTTTAAGACCTGTTCGATTTTTTTTTTTTCCCCTTGTTGAGGTTCAAGGGAATTGAGTCTGTACTCACCAGGAAATTGGTGGGAGACAGGGAGAAAAAAGGGAGGGGGGAAAGGTGGAATCCCTCCGTTTAGATTCACGGAGCTTGAATCTGTCTGTCTCTCCAGGATAGCCCAGGGAAGGAATGCCTGGGAGGGGGAGAGAAGGGAGAGAAAAAACCTGATTTTTCTGTGTTGTGATTCAAGGAGTTTGAATCACGGTGATCTCCTAGTGTACCCAGGGCGGGAAAGATCTGGGAGAAAGAAAGGAGAGGGAAGGGAAATGGTTTATCCCCTTTGTTGTGAGACTCAAGAAATTTGGGTCTTGGGGTCCCCAGGGAAAGTTTTTGGGGGGACCAGAGTGCCCCAAAACACTATATTTTTGGGTGGTGGCAGCTTATCAGATCTAAGCTGGTAATTAAGCTTAGAGGAATTCATGCTGGTACCCCATCTTTTGGACTCTAAGGTTCAGATTGGGGAATTATACTATGACAACTTGCCCCTTTCTTTAAGGTAAATTGCAGTCTTAGGTATACTAAGCATGTCTGAAAATAGTATCTGGTTGTAATTTTGGGTGCCAAATTTGCTGCACTTAATCCTGAAGATTTTCATATTAGTGACTGGAATTAGAACATAGTTGTTTCCTAACTCATTCCATGGACCATGCTACAGGTCTGTCTCATCTTATGCTGGGGTTACGTTCCGCAGTCAGCGTGTAAAGTGAAAATTGCGTATAGTCAAAATTATGTTGAGTGTAATGGCGGGTGGAATTGCCTGCAGTACAGAAACAATATTTAAATTATTTTTCTCTTTTGTTTTTTTTCTTGTCTTTGCTGACTGCGTAAAGCTGAAATCGCACATGTTAAATGCGCCTAAGATGCGACAGACCTGTATATCTTTAGCTTACTGAATAACAGTGTATCTTTTTTCATAAGAGGATGGTGCTTAGTTGCTTCGTATTTTCTTTTGTCGATATTATAAACCATGCAGTCTTCTAGTTAAGATTTTTGCACATTTTTTTCTTTACTGTTTTTCCTTCATCTCATAATGTAATAACAATTTCAAAGCGTGTGCTCATACTCACTGCCGACAGTCTCTTCTTGTTTGAAGACTTACTGGTTTAGTTCACCCATGGGATCCTTTTACTACTTGATTTATTTGTTTTCTCTTGTCTTTCTGTGTTATTGACTGACGTTACTTGGCTACATTCTGATATGCAGTGTTTTCAGAGTTTATAGTAGAGGGTTTGCCCAGGCCTAATTTTTAAGCCCAACCCAAGCCCCCGTGACCTGAGCCAGAGAGGTTTGGGTGTTTTGCTGTGTGCCCTTCTCGCTGGACACCACCCTTTGCTATACTATATGTGCTGCAGAGTGAGGCACTGCAACTCCTTGGCATACACACTCCGCGGCATGCACAGGGCAGCAAGGTGGCAGTAGCAGCGGGGTGCACAGCCACTGCCACCACTGCAATGACCTCCATAGGCAGTAGAGGGTCATCAGAGGCGGCCTGACCTGAGCCCAAGAAGATTGTTATTTTCCGACCCAAACCCAAAACTTGTAGTTGGGTCCTGTAGTGTTTCAGGAAGCTCTAGTCTGTAGTACAGCAACTACATAAACCTATCTACAATAATTGTAGAGATGCTGTACCATTATTTCCTCTAAAGTTACATTTCCTTTCTTATCTATAATGTGTTTTAATGAACATTTGACTCAATACTATCTGTTCTATTAAAAAGAAACACAGAGAAACGTACAATTATATTATTGAAAATATAGCTTTTAATATGCTATCATGACATATATAAATATGCACTTAAAAATAAACATACCTAGGGGCTGGGAATGAACTTAATGGCTCAGCTCACTGGTAATGGATAAACCTCTTGCTTGTGGGCTATCAGTTTGAAGCTAGAGTGCAATAATTACTCTTGGGGAAATTCTGCATCAAAAAATTAAAAGTTCTGCGCACACTATTTAAAATTCTGCAAAATTCTGCATATTTTATTTATCAAAATAACACAATGTAATCACTTCAGTTTCAATTATTTTGAAAAGAAGGAAAAGGAAGAAATACTTGTTAACAAATATGTCTAACAATACTATACCCCCCCACCCCCAAAAACCAGGATTTTTTTTTGACAAATTGATTTCTTACTAGTCATATTAATACAGAACTTTGAGTAATTCATTTAAACTACAATACAGAAACAAATTTCCTGCACCCCTCAGAAGCAGTGCAAAGGCTTGGAGGAGTCAGGGATAATGGAGGAGTAGAGGGAGAGGAAGGGGGCCTGGGAGTGAACATGTATGGTTGTTGGGTCTGGGTGGGGGAAATATGGAACAGTTTCTTTTGGGGAGGGGAGGAGGGATTGTTATGTTGTTGGGGAGCCTCCCCCATGCAGACTCTGGCTGACCCTGAGCCTCTCCCATTCAGTCAGGCACATCTGCCTGTGTCTCCTTGAATCCCCCCCCATCCCATGTGGCCCTGGAGCCCCTCCTATTCAGCCCTGGCTCAGTGCTGTCACCCCATTAGCTCCTGAGCCCAGGTCCCAGTCTGTTCTCCCTCCAACTGGCCCTTCGGAGCCCCAGTCTGTGACCCCTTAGCAGCCCTGTGTACCCCACTCTGCCTCCTAACCTGGCTCCATGGGCAGGCTGCTGTAATGAATGCAGTCAGCTGCTAGCTCTTACTGCTGGTCAGTCAGCTAATCTGGCGCCAAAGTGGGCTCTGGTGGGTGAAAAGCAGAAAAGACGGTTACTCACCTTTGTAACTGTTGTTCTTCGAGATGTGTTGCTCATATCCATTCCAATTAGGTGTGCACGCGCCGCGTGCACGTTCATCGGAGACTTTTTTACCCTAGCAACACTCGGTGGGCCAGCAGGTCGCCCCCTAAGTGGCGCCGGTATGGCGCCCGATATATACCCCTGCTGGCCTGCCTGCTCCTCAGTTCCTTCTTGCCGGCTACTCTGACAGAGGGGAAGGAGGGCGGGATATGAGCAACACATCTCGAAGAACAACAGTTACAAAGGTGAGTAGCCGTCTTTTCTTCTTCGAGTGCTTGCTCATATCCATTCCAATTAGGTGATTCCCAAGCCTTACCCAGGCGGCGGGGTCGGAGCAAGACGTAGCAGACTGCAAAACCGCTGCACCGAAAGCGGCATCGTCTCTAGCTTGCTCGACCAGCGCATAGTGTGATGCGAAGGTGTGTACAGAAGACCATGTGGCCGCACGGCAGATTTCCTGTATGGGGACGTGAGCCAAAAACACGGCCGACGAAGCCTGGGCCCTGGTAGAATGGGCGGTAAGGGTCCCCGTTGGCACACGGGCCAAGTCATAGCATGTCCTGATGCAGGACGTGACCCGGGATGCAATACACTGGGAGGAGATTGCCATGCCTCTCATTCGTTCCGCTACTGCCACAAACAATTGTGGTGAACATCGGAAGGGTTTAGTTCTCTCAATGTAGAACGCGAGAGCCCTTCGGACATCCAAGGAGTGGAGCTGTTGCTCTCTTCGGGATGAATGTGGCTTTAGGTAAAAGACTGGCAGGAAGATGTCTTGGTTAATATGGAAGGCAGAGACGACCTTAGGGAGGAACGCCAGATGCTGTCGCAGCTGTACCTTGTCCTTATGGAACACCGTATACGGAGGGTCCACGGTCAGAGCCCGAAGCTCTGAGACTCGCCAGGGCCGACGTAATAGCGACTAGGAAGGCCACCTTCCAGGACAGGTACAGCAGCGAGCATGTGGCTAAGGGTTCGAAGGGGGGTGCCATGAGCCTGGTCAGGACAAGGTTCAGGTCCCAAGTAGGGGCAGGCCGTTTGACCTGAGGGTATAGTCACTCCAGCCCCTTGATAAATCTTGACACCATCGGGTGAGAAAACACGGACTTGCCAGCCTCGCCTGGATGGAAGGTGGATATAGCCGTGAGGTGGACGCACAGAGAGGAGATCGCCAAGCCCTGCTGCTTGAGACCACACGTAGTCCAAAATGGTGGGGACTAGCACGGCGAGTGGGTCGTGGCCGTGCTGGCTACACCAGCAGCAGAAGCGTTTCCACTTCGCTAGGTAGGTTGAACGCGTGGAAGGCTTCCTGCTGCCCAACAACACTTGCGCTGTTCCGATGCAGTACAGCAACTCGGACTGGCTTAGCCAGCCAGGAGCCATGCAGACAGATGGAGGGACTGTAGATCCGGATGGCGCATCCTGCCGAAGTCCTGTGTGATCAGGTCCGGCCAAAGAGGTAGGGAAATCGGATTCGCCAGGGATAGATCGAGCAGCATGGTGTACCAAGGCTGCCGCGGCCACGCTGGAGCGATCAGGATGAGGCGGGCCTTGTCTCTCCGGACCTTGATCAGGACTCGGTGGACGAGAGGGAAGGGTGGAAAGGCATAGCAAAGACGACTCGTCCACGGCATAAGGAAAGCGTCCGACAGTGAGCCCGGGGAGCGACCCCGTAGAGAGCAGAACACCTGGCATTTCCTGTTCAATCTGGAGGCGAACAGATCTATCTGGGGAAACCCCCACCTCTGGAAAACGACATAGAGGACGTCCGGACGGATGGACCATTCGTGGGACAGGAAGGATCTGCTCAGGTGATCCGCAAGGGTGTTCCGCACTCCTGGGAGAAAGGAGGCCGCTAAATGAATAGAGTGGGCTATGCAAAAGTCCCACAGACGTATTGCTTCCTGACACAGCGGGGAGGACTGGGTCCCGCCCTGCTTGTTGATGTAATTCATGGCCGTTGTGTTGTCCATGAATACCGCAACACAACGGCCATGCAAATGGCGTTGGAATGTCTGGCATGCTAGGCGAACTGCCCGTAGCTCCCGCACATTGATGTGAAGAGTCAACTCTCTCTGTGACCATAGACCCTGTGTACGCAGGGTCCCCAAGTGCGCACCCCAACCCAGCGATGACGCGTCCGTTATCAGGGACACTGAGGGCTGAGGGGCGTGAAACGGTAGGCCCGCACACACTTGGGAGGGCGTTGTCCACCAGTCTAGGGAACTTAGAACAATTGGTGGAATCGTTACGATTGTGTCTATGGCATCCCTGCCTGGTCGATAAACTGACGTGAGCCAGGTCTGCAGTGGGCGCATGCGGAGTCTTGCATGTCTGGTGACGATGGTGCATGCAGCCATGTGCCCCAGGAGAGTGAGGCACGTTCGAGCAGACGTGGTTGGGAAGACCTGCAGGCTTGTGACCATGGACACTATGGCTTGGAATCGGTGCCGGGGGAGGCTGGCCATCGCGAGGTTGGAGTCTAGCACTGCCCCGATGAACTCTATGCTCCGCGTAGGCACCAGAGTGAACTTGTCCGGGTTGATGGTCAGACCTAGGCTCGCAAACAGCTCCCTGATGATGATGATGTGCCCGGTCACCTGCGCCTCTGACGTGCCTCGAATGAGCCAGTCGTCGAGGTAAGGGAAGACATGGATATGACGGCGGCGCAGGGCAGCGGCGACGACTGCCATACACTTGGTGAACACCCGGGGGGCTGAGGAGAGCCCAAAGGGGAGGACCATGAACTGGTAGTGGTCCTGATTTACCACAAAGCGAAGATACCGCCTGTGCGGGGGAAAGATCGCAATGTGGAAGTATGCGTCCTTCATGTCGAGAGCGGCGTACCAATCTCCGGGATCCAAGGAGGGAATGATGGTTCCTAAGGTTACCGTGCGGAACTTGAACTTTTTGATGAATTTGTTCAGTCCTCGCAGGTCCAGGATGGGTCGAAGGCCCCCTTTTGACTTGGGGATTAAGAAGTACCGGGAATAAAACCCCTTGCCCCTTAGCTCCCTTGGCACCTCCTCTATAGCTCCAATGAGCAGGAGCTTGTGAACCTCCTGGACAATCAGTTGCTCGTGAGAGGGGTCCCTGAAGAGGGACGAGGAGGGAGGATGGGAGGGGGGTGGAGAAAGAAACTGAAGATGGTAACCAAACTGCACTGTGCACAGGACCCAACGATCTGAGGTTAGCTGGGACCATGACGGCAGGAAGGGGCGGAGGCGGTTGAGGAAATGAAGTGGATCCAGGGAAGGGATTGGTAAGCTGCTCTCGGGCGCACCTTCAAAAGTTCACCTTGGGTCCCTGCGGCGGCTTGTCGGACCCGGAAGTATTACCCCTTTGAGGACCTAGTTGACGTCTACGGTCCGGCCGACCTCGCCTCCGGTTGAAATCTTGTGTGGGGCGAGGCGGGGGGTAAGTGCGCTGATGGTAGGGGCGGAATGGCCTTCTCTGAGTCTGGGGCGTGTGCGTTCCCAATGACCGCATGATGACTCGGTTATCCTTCAGGCTCTGTAGCCTGGGATCTGTCTTCTCAGAGAAAAGGCCCTGCCCATCGAATGGCAGGTCCTGAATCGTGTACTGTAGCTCTGGCGGTAGTCCGGAAGACTGCAGCCACGATAAACGGCGCATGGCTATGCCCGATGCCAGTGTTCTTGCTGCCGAATCTGCGGCATCCAAGGACGCTTGTAGGGAGGTCCTGGTGACCCTCCTGCCCCCTTCCAGGAGAGATGAAAATTCCTGGCGTGAGTCCTGGGGAAGCAGCTCCGTAAATTTGCCGACAGCCTCTCAGGTGTTGTGGCTGTAGCGACTCAGGAGGGCTTGCTGGTTCGCCACATGGAGCTGAAGGCCTCCCGCGGAGTAAACCTTGCGGCCCAGCAAGTCCATGCGCCTGGCTTCCCTGGATTTTGGGGCAGGAGCTTGTTGGCCGTGGCGTTCCCGCTCATTGACTGTACCACCAAGGAGCAGGGAGCGGGGTGTACATAGAGGTACTCATACCCCTTGGATTGTACCGTATACTTCCTTTCCACTCCGCGAGCAGTGGGTGGAATGGAGGCCGGAGACTGCCAGATGGTATCCGCCTTCGCCTGGATCGACTTGATGAAGGGGAGGGCTACCCTGGTCGGTGCCTCCGCAGAAAGGATGCTCACCACCGGGTCCTCCGCTTCCGGGACTTCTTCAATAGGGAGGTTTATGTTCTGGGCAACTTGCCTCAGAAAGTCCTGGTGTGCCTGGAGATCAATCGGCGGGGGCCCTGATGAAGATGTGCCCGCTACCGCTTCATCTGGGGGCGAGGAAGAAGACACCCCAGGGAGGAGTGGTTCCTGAACTGAAGCCTCTTCCAGAGGGACCTCCACTTTCCGAGCATCCTGCTGCGCCAGGGGATCCGTAGGGGCTTCCTCCAAACTTGAGGGGGGGGGGGGGCGGCTGACCGTGGCCTCTGGTGCTCGATGCTCTGATTGGCGGGAGCGAGCAGGGCCCGAAGGTTCGCCCTGGGCTTGGTGGTATGCCCAGGGCGTCCAAAAGGACCATTGTGGTGGTCCCTGGTCCAGGTGGGCCTGCACATCTGAACCCCCAAAAGAGGCGCTGTCCATTCGGGAAGAAGCGGATGAGTGCCTTGAAGGCCATGGAGGAGCCGTCGATGACTGCGTCAGGCCTCTGCGCATCCCGACATCGCTGCGCGGTGCTGGCGAGCGGTACCGGGAATCATGGTGGTACCTTGATCTGGACTGGGACCTGCTACCAGCTCGGTGCCGGGAGGTCGACCGATGCCGTCCGCTGCCGTACCGGGATCGGCTGCGGTAGGAACGTCGGTGCCGTGATCTAGACCGGTGCCGAGAGTAGTACGACGGCGACCGGGATCCTGAACGGTGCCGCGAGTACGACCGGTGCCGCAGGTAGTGGTCTCGGGACTGCGAGCGGCGTCTGGATCTCGAGCGGCGTCGCTGAGAGTGGTCACTCGATCTGGAATGGGACCGATGCCCAGTAGTGCGCGGTGAATGCGGCTGCACCATGATGGGCTTGCCCATCGATTGGAGAACCCGCACCGGCGGTTGGGGCAGCTCGGGCTCTGTCATGGCGATGAGATCGCGTGTAACGGAGAAGGTCTCCGGTGTGGAGGGCACGACGAGCTCAACCGCTGTTCTCACAGGGGAGCTGAGATGCACCGGACTCAACGGTCCCTGAGGAGCTGGAGTCAACGGTGCGACGACGCTCGGTGCCGCGGCGGATGACAGTGCCGGGCGGTCAGGTTTGGAGGCACGCTCCGACTGCGGTGCAGTTGTAGGCACCGCAGGAGCCCTGTGCTTCTTGCTCCTCAGGGAGAGGGAGCGGTGCCGGCTAGGGTGCCGGGCCGGTGCTGAGCGGGAAGTCGAAGCCTTTGCCGGTGCTGGGCGGTCCAGAGCAGAGGCGCCACTTGTCCCCGGTGCCGGAGTCAGTGCTGACGGTGGGGGAGTCAGCGCTGCCTCCATCAGGATCTGCTTCAGGCGACTGTCCCGCTCCTTCTTCGTTCGGGGCTTGAACGCCTTGTAGATCTGGCACTTGTCCACAAGGTGGGACTCGCCTAGGCACTTCAGGCAGGAGTCGTGCGGATCTCCTGTAGGCATTGGCCGATGACAAGCCGCACAAGGCTTAAAGCCGGGTGAACCGGGCATGGGCCCCGGCACCGCGGGGAGGAAAAGGGGCGAACCCCCGATCCTCTGTATAACTATCTACAACTACACTTAACTAACTTAATAACTACAACTATTACTATAATAACAGAACTATATACACTAAACTGCAAAAGAGTGAAACGCTAGGGAGGTGGAGAACGGCTAGCCGTGCTCCACAGTTCCAACGACTGACACGGGCGGTAAGAAGGAACTGAGTAGCGGGCGGGCCAGCGGGGGTATATATTGGGCACCATACCAGCGCCACTCCAGGGGGCGACCTGCTGGCCCACCGAGTGTTGCTAGGGTAAAAAAGTCTCCGAACGTGCACGCGGCGCGCGCACACCAAATTGGAATGGATATGAGCAAGCACTCGAAGAAGAACTACAGCACTTCTCGTGCAGAATGTATTTTCTGAGGTAGAGGGGTGGGGGAATTGTGCACCAGACATGAATTCTGTGCATGTGCAGTAGTGCAGAATTCCCCTAGGAGTAAATAGCAATACTTATCAGAATATCTTAGAGCACTTTGTAAAGGACAGGTTCATCCTCATTTTACAAATGGGAAAACTGAGGCACAGAGATGAAGTGACTTGCCCATGGTCACTCAGCACAGCAGTGGCAGAGTTAAAGCTAGAACCCCGGTCTTCTGAGTCTGTCCAATGTTCTATCCATTATACTCCTTGAAGGTTTGGGTAAAATAAATTTGGCTGTAGTTCAATTCCCACATTACAGGTGGTATTAAGTAGCACCATGCAGAGACTAAGGATTGAATTGGGTTATAGAGAGCTAGCTACCCTCTACCCCTGAAATGTTCTGTCTGCCTCACACCATAATGATGAGCATGGTATAAGAATAAAAGGAGTGTGGGGATGCTCATGCTTATCTGTTTTGTGGATAAATAGGATGTTAGTCTCTAGGGTTATTTAATCTGGCATCTTTCACTAGGACTGCATTTACCACAATAATGTTACAAGAGTTACTTATGAAAACTATGCCAAATTTTCCAGCTCTGCACAGTATAAGAAATGTAGCCTTCATTTTTTTTTCTTGGCATACCTCTGTAGGACTCTGCATACCATATAAATGTACCCTCATTTCTTATAGTCTGTCAAGCAAATGAAAAAAGGATTGCACCATCATGCATGCTGAAAAGACCCATTGGAAGCTATGTTCCAGCAGTGAAGCTTGTGCTTGTGGGCTAGAGAAAACATTTTTTCCCCTGGTCTAAGCAATCAGGAGCTAAAACACACCTTAGAGATTAAAAAATTTAATTTTACAAAATCAAACAACGGATGCATCTATTCTGAAATATGTTCAGTCACATTGCAAAATACATGTAAAAATAATTAGCAAATAAAAGTAACAGTATGGAAAGCAGAAAAATAGTAAAATTACTATATAAAATGTTAAATGATACATCTTTAAGTAGCTCATCCAGAGAATTCCTATTGTTATATTGCTTATGTGGTTTTCCTTGCTGCATCAAGAAAAGGTGGATAAAGTAGGAAATCTTCTGTAGCAAAGTAACACTTCAATGCTTTTCAGGTTAGTTTAACAAAAATACATTGGCTAACTTTGTGGCTTTGATTGTTAGTGTGAATTACAAATTCAAAAGTGCTTTCGTGTTTGCTTATAATTGCCACAAACTGGAAGAGAAGAGGATGGTGACTTCTGCCTACTGACAGAATACAGAACAGCAAAGTACCCCTGAGGGATAACTAGGAGAGAGCCCAGAAATGCCCTAGGTAGCAGGCACATTTGACAATCTGTGAGGACAAATCCTCTTGCTTCTCCAAATAGTCTTATGGTGGAATGTAAATAGGCTGATACTTGAGATCCAGCCTATGGCTACCCCTTTAATATAAAGATAAATAGAATTACAGGGGTGCTAGAACAATTTGTATAGTAGGGGTACTGAGAGCCATTGAACCAAACTGTAAACCCTGTGTATGATGGAAATCACTTCAAGCCAGGAGGCATGACAGCTCCCACAGCATCCCTAGTTTCAGCACCTATGTAGAATAATGCTTGAGCAGAGCCTCAAACACACTGCATTTGCAGGGCAAGTGATGAGATTGAGAGAGGATGCACTTTGCTGAGCTGTTAGGGAAAGGAGTATAAGGCCAGTTAGTAATCGCTACATAACGCAACAAAAGTAGGTGACAGTGTTGCTGGCACAGAGTGCCTGAGGGTGGCAACGGTTGGGTCCGTTGCCCGATGTGCTTCGCATCCAATTAAACACACCAGGGTGGAGAAGTAACCAAACTTTATTTGAGCTCAAATAAGACGTCTGGAGCCACACAGGACTCAGATCAAGCACGCGAAACAAACAGCTAACGTAACTATTTATACTGGAACCAAAATTGATACACATTATAACATGATCTGTCACTCACACAGTCCCCACCCAAGGCTAAGTCTGCCTAGGAACAGTTCAGTTTCCCGCCCAAAGGTTAAATCTGCCCAGCAACTGAGGGAGTAGAAGTAGCCCCTCCCAACAAGGGCAACCTGAGGTCAAACATGGAGGAGTAAAACTCAAAATGGAGGAGCTGGTGCACTATGGCTCAGAACAAGAGGACTTCATTGGCTCTCATGGCCTTCCATTCTCCCGAATTACCTGGGTTATACCAAGTGCGTCCCCAACAATCCCTCCTTTGAGAATACTCAAAAAGCTCCTGCTTGAGTCTTCTCATAATATGCTGACAGCACTTGGTTTAAATCTGGGTCTGGGGAATGCTGAGGGTGGCCAGCCATCAGCATAGGTGTGACAGAGGTTGTAGAACAAACCTTTCCCCATAATAACCTTACAACAGGTAAGTAACAGTAGAACAAGTAAACATAACACTACCCCTATTACCAAAAAGGTTTAAAATTAATTCACTATCTCACCAAGGTTAGGTAGCCAACTAAAGAGAGTCAGAAAGGGAAGGCACTTGTTTCTGAGTTTTCCACTGGTTAAGGGCTTGTTTAGAGACATGTACAACATTTATTACAACTGAGAACACAAACCCTACCTTGAGGGGCTAGGATATAGTTTAGGGTATATTTAATTTGCAGAGCCCTGAGCCAAAGCCGGTAGAGCTAAGAACTGAGGCTCTTTTTAATGACTAAGGTTTTATTGGCACATTTAGTAAGGAACACCAAGAGCCGACAGTAGAGTTAGGTTATCTATTTTGCCCTATAGAAAGGGAGGTGGATTATACTCAGTTTATTTTCCTTACCAATGGGCTCTGAGGTGGCTTGCAGATACCTGCACTGCCTGGGCTTAACCTGGTGGGAGTTGGGCCATGACACAAAGAGAAGGTACAAGGAATATTAGATAGTAGTTTCCATACCATCTGTAAGGTAGCCACTTATAAACAAATTTACCACAGATACAAAAGAAATTGTCAGTTGCCACCATCCCATTACCTTCTTTCTAACTCATGAGAGAATTGTTAGCAGACAAGTATATAAGCCCTTTCTTCTGTATCCTGACCTAAGGTGTTAAAGATATTGGGGGATACATAGAACTGGCAGGTGCTCTCATTAGCAAATCAGATGTAATTGGCTGTTGCTTTTTGTTGAAGGTAGGTAAAACCAGAAGAACAGTGGGAGGTATTACCTATAGCATAACAAGACTTGTTTTTCCTCAATAGCAAATCATCATTGGCAATGATTAGACCAGTTTCAGGGAATTGCTTTTCAGGGCAACATTGCTGTATGATAGGGGATTTGAAAGCATATCCAGCCGTTGAAGAGATTAAATTTGCTGGCAAAAGCAATCTTTAGGACCTTATATGTATTAATCATTAAATTGGGAGGACTGGAACCTCAACCAGCATACAGTTGGGCCTTAATTAGGAAAGCCATAACTAAGAGCATGAAAAGTTCTCTACCATTGGAAAATGTTAACAAAGCATACTGGGACTCATAATGTTTCCCTGAGGTGAGGAGTAAGGGTCCAAAACCACAATAAACAGAGACTTATATAACCCAACACACTTAAGATAAGTAACCTGTTCCCCTTTTAAACCTTAAAGTCTTTTGAACAGTAACTTCAGTCCAAAGTTCTTGTTGTCTTGGTCACCAGAAGGCTGGACAGTCCATTGACCTAATAATGGAAGTTTCCCTACTGCCTTAAGTCGGGAGTGGGGGATCCAGTTCTTATGTCCCTTGACCTTGGCTATTGTGCAGGATACCGGCAAGACTGCAGGTGGTCCCTTCCATCGTTCCTGTAGGGATCTGTCCTTCCAGGTGTGAACGAGGACCAAGTCACCTGGCTGCAAGGAGTGGACAGGGGAATCCAGCGGAAGAGACTGCAAGTCTTTAATGCACCTGTGAAACGAAAAGAGAACAGCAGACAACGAGCACATATACCGAGACAACAAATTATTCTTAATATCTATTCCCTTGCCAGTACCAGAGTTCCATTCATAAGCCATGGTAGTCCAGACAAAATTTCAAAAGGCCTGAACCCGAACCTACCCTGGGGAAGAGCACAAAAACAGAGTAGGGAGAGTGGCAATACCTAGAGCCATCCTGTACTTTAGACTTTGACAGAGGAGTTCTCTTTTCTTTACTGGGTGATGTCTTGGAGAGTAGCATGCATTTCATCTGTTCAGCTGGTGGATTCCTGGCCTGTGTGTCACAAATGTTGGTGTATGTTGTTAGTTTCTTGGACTTTTTAGGACTCATTCCAGAACTTTGACCATAGTTACTTTTAAAGAATTGTTTCTTCCATAGCTCCAATTTCTTCTCCTTTTTAGTATTTTGCCGTATTCTTAGTTGCATTTCTGGAATGAACTCACCTTTTGACCTTTCTTTCCACCCTTGGGCAGCTGAAATGAAGAACTGATTGTTGAGTGCTGAGTCACTTATCCTCATCAAACCGTCTGCCCCGACTTGCTTATCCACCTCAGGGAGCAGCAGTAGCAGCTGCTGCTGGTAGTCTGTGGGTAGGACAGAGAACACATGCTTGTTGATCAGCGCCAGCAGATCTGTGTTCACTAAGATGGAGTCAGGTGTTTCCACATCAATTTTAGTGCATTTTGCCCTCTTTAGCTGCCTTGCATGGAGTCTGTCAGATTTTCTGGAATGATTTCTTCCTCAAATCTGGTGGGGAGTTATCAACCTTAACAGAAGGAGAGGAGCTGAAGGTAGAATTCTGAGGACTGATTGGTTGTCCATTTAACTGCCTTTCTTCTCGAGCAGGATTAGCAAGTGTGGAGTTACTGGCTGCCTTCACAGTCTTCAATAGGCGATATTGGTTAGAGGACACAGGCATACTTGTTCTGCGTTGCTGTCTCCGTTGCTACTGCTCTGGGGCCAGCTTGAGCGTCGTCTTGCTGTGTTTCTGGGAAGTACATATAGTTGTACTCCAGGCTGCGAACATTGTGACATGATGACATGAGAACAAATGGTAACCACTAGTTGCTCCTTCCTTTTGAGGGAAACCTACTATAAAAACGATTGTCCTAAATAGTTAGCAATGTGCTAAAAGCAAAGGTCATCTCTTCTGAGCCAGGAACTATAAGGTTTAGAAAGACTGCTGACAGGATTTGGAGAGCCTGAATTCTAAACTGCAAGAGGTTCTGTTCAGAAACTGCTGTGTGCCAGCTGTGTAACTTCTAGAGAAGCAGCAGTAGCAGCAGAACCAGGTCCATGGTTACCAAGAGCTTTCACTGGCTGTTGAAAAACCAGAGGTGATGGTGCTGCAGGGGGGAGTGGGGGGGATTTACTTGGATCACCCCAGCATATCCTGCCCTCCTTTGTCCGTTCTTCTGTGCTAGCAGAATGGGGTGTTTCAGGCCTGCAGCCCTCCTTTGGCCATTCACAACAGTGCTGCTGCCAATGATGTACCACTCACAGCTTGTCTTCAGAAGAGGTTAATTCTTTAGGTCTTTCAAAAAAATTTTTTTTTCAAATCCTTGCTTCTTCCTGCTTCCTTTTTCAGGGCATCTCGCTTAGAGGAGTATTTTCCAGGTCTTTATATGCTTTTGAAGCTTGTTGAATCTCTGTTTCTAGCCTGAAGCATTGCTTGAGGTCTGATCATGAATTTCAGTGTGTCTTCACTGATATTTCCAGTTTCTTCTTTTCCCTTTGTATTCTAGCAAAAGGGTGGCTGGGCTAAGGGAAGGACAGGTCTGCAGAGTAACTTCGGGTTCTCCAGGAGCTTGGCTTAAAGGCAAGAAGTTAGGTCCACAGCAGCTTAACCCTCCTTTTGTCCTCCCTCTTAAAGGAAATCTTTTGAATGGAGTGCAGACCGAAATCATGAAGTCATCAGTATATATGGGTTTAGGACAAGAGAGTTCAGAGTCTTAACCCATTCGTTACCTTTCCATAGGTACAAGATGGGAGTATTCCAAGCTGACTGACATTTCCCTGATACTGTTTGAAGCGTTATTATCCAGGAGTAAAATGCAGGGTGGCACTTTACACTGTACAGTATATTTACAGAGCACTTTCCATTTCTTTCTTACGTAACATCACATTCTTTGTCCTTCTTACAACATACAATATACCTTCATGCCTACTTCCAAAACTGTCTTTCCTATTTTCACACAAAGCAAATAACTTTCCTTTTCCATTTTCTATCACTACTCTTTGCTCTTCACTCAAGCCTTCTGCAACATACTTAAAACCTTCAGCTCTTATTCACACAGTTCTCTTTTTAGTAGTCTAGGACATACACAAGCGATTTGACTTGCTGCATTGCTTTAGAATTTACTACAAAATCCATCTGTGAATTTGTCCACCTGCACTTTTACTTGGGGTTCCGGAGGTGGAGTAGTCTTCTTCCCAATCCTCTACTTTCATCATAGAGATGGGCCTCCCGTTGGGACACTCTTATTTCCAGTGTCCCTCCTTTTGGCATAAGACACACTGATCTCGGCCTAGACGCCTTTCTTGTGGGCCAGGACAATTTCGCCCACAGTCTTCCATTCCCCGGCCTCGGCCGCAGTCCTGCGGTAGGCTTCCTCTGCCTGCTTGCACTGTAGCAAACATCATTTCCGCCTGCCTCTTTTTTTCTTTTCTTCCTCCCTGAGGGCATAGGTATAATCCCAGTGGTCCTTGGGGTTCCATTGGGGATTTTCTAAGGGGACTGCTCCTACGGGGTCTGGAACGTTAGCTGGGTTCCCTTCATATCTCCGCTGTGCCTCCTTCCTTGCCTTGGGAATAACTTGATTCCGCTCAATCTCAGAGATTAAAGTTTTTAAGAGGACCTGACAATTGTGAGTCAGGTGTTTAAGATTTGCTAGGCATTCTAAGCTTACAGAATCAGACTGTATTCGGGTAGACACTTGCATGGTGGTATCTTGCTGCGCTTCAGTTTCTGGCCTAACAATCGCGGCTTCAGTAACAAGGGGAGATAGGCCCGTATCCAAGATGGCCGCCCTGTCCTGACTATGCAACCCCTCACAAGATAGCTGACTATGTGTTACCTCACTAGGTGGCAGAGCTGTGGCTAAACAAGATGGCTGCATGGTGGTGGCTGAAGGGGACATGGGTTCTGGCATTACAGTTCTTAGGGGATTTTCTGTTACTACAGAAACACTGACTGGTGCTCCAGTCACAACCAAATTACAAGTAGAGAATAAATCCGACCACCTCCTTAATGACATAAACAACAATACATACATGCACTCTTCCCATTTACCAGCACGCTGACAAAACAACAGCAATTGGAGGATCGTGTTGTAATTAAGGGATCCTCCGTGTGGTCACCTCTCCTGTTCCTCGAGTTGATATTGAGGCCAGTCAACTGTACAGAATCTTTTTAATCTTTTGTGATCACGTTTACTTAAAGATTTTCCACCACCTAAGAATGCATTCTAGCGGCGTACGTTGTTCCTGCCGCCCCATACCATGTCCTTGAGCCATAGTATGCCTCTAATCCCGGGGAAGCCAATGGGAATTACAACGACTGGGTATCCCCAGCCTCGGGCAACCACTCCAGATAGCCTAGGACACCAAAAGGTAAAAGAATCAGGAATAAACCAGACTGGTCTTACCTTGTCCAAGGGGGACCGGACCAAGACCGTTGTACAACCCCGCGATCTGGAGGGACCGGTTCTCTACTGACCTCTACCTTCCATAGGGGAACCGATCTACCCTAACTCCCTCTTACTTCTCCACTATACGATCGCATTGCACCATTGTGTCCTCTGAGGTCGGCCTGACGCGTCTCTGCCGAGGCCCCCGGTAAACTCACCGGTGTCGGCCACGACCGCCATCCGTCAGCCATCGGAGGAGTCCAGGCAAGGCACAACTTTGCCTCGAGCCCCATGTTGGGCGCCAAAAACAGTTGCCGGCACAGAGTGCCCGAGGGTGGCAATGGTTGGGTCCGTAGCCCGGTGTGCTTCGCAACCAATTAAACACACCAGGGTGGAAAAGTAACCAAACTTTATTTGAGCTCAAATAAGACGCCTGGAGCCACACAAGACTCGGATCAAGCGCGTGAAACAAACAGCTAACATAACTATTTATACTGGAACCAAAACTGATACACATTATAACATGATCTGTCATTCACACAGTCCCCACCCAAGGCTAAGTCTGCCTAGTAACAGTTCAGTTTCCCGCCCAAAGGTTAAATCTACCCAGCAACTGAGGGAGTAGAAGTATCCCCTCCCAACAAGGGCAACCTGAGGTCAAACATGGAGGAGTAAAACTCAAAATGGAGGAGCTGGTGCACTGTGGCTCAGAACAAGAGGACTTCATTGGCTCTCATGGCCTTCCATTCTCCCGAATTACCTGGGTTATACCAAGTGCGTCCCCAACAACAGCACAGCTTTTCAATACTTCTCTCATTAGAGAAGTGCCACTGCAGTTACTAGTTGTCATAATAGATGTGGTTACCATCTGATAATATAGTACATTAGCCTGTCATAAGCCATTTTTCCTCCACTTTTGCTAAGGTTGTCATTTTTTATTTTACGGTGCATTATTTTCAGTGCATTAGTGTACTGACCATATGGAAGATTTGCTTTCTCCAGTGAATTTTTGCATTTCCCTTTATATTTAATGTAGTACAGTAAGTGCAGGATATTATATAACTGAAAATTTCAGGTTCTCCTAACCATTGTTTCCTTCAGATTTGTGCGACCCCCTTTCTCACGCTTGTCAAATATTGATACCAGTTCGCAGAAAATCCCTGTTGGGGTGAATAGTGGTTTTTCAGGGATGATGAGTGATATGTATGTATGCTTCCTAGTGAGTCTTTGTGATCCATTTTGCCATAAGATGCCTGCTCTGCTGGCAATTGTAGCTGACAATACCTGCTGGAAGAGAGTGTTTTATGTCACTTAGTACCTGAATAATACATCTTCTGAATTTAAAAGCACTCTCAAATGACTGAGGTCTGGATATCACATCTTATGTGATTCTATGGTCATGTAATCCTTGCCACTGGATGGGAGCAGATTACATGTGAAATTGAAATGGCAATCTTAATAGTCAACATTAACTATTTCACTGTTGATCATTTTAGCAGAACATGGGATAATGTACTTATTTCATGAGCCCAGACTACTCCAGATTCTGAAAGCCCCAGCTATTCCCTACCTGTTGTCAAAATCTGTGGCTTCCCTTTCTTCTGACAACTTCTGCAATGTAATTGTTTTATCAGTTCACAAATCTCAAGCACAACAAACAAAACATGAGTATAGCATTAAATAAATAGTCAGGGTTTGTGCTGACTGTATTGTTACTTTTTTTTGATAGCTCTGCTCATTCCATAGTAATCATGGGAGAACATGTAGGGAGGTGTGAATGGATTTTACTGTTTCTAACGTCCTAATTATCATTTCACTGTTGCACTTGGAGTGCACTGTTATAGTTTCTGTTGCACTTGGAAAGCTCTCTGTTAAATGAGATGAACATAACATGGAAACTAGATGCTACAGGGGTTGGAACTGCAAACATAAATGCTATTTAAATCTCCACACTCTTTCTCTCATCTGAACACTCCCAGACATATGTTCATCCACTTCTTACATACTGTGGTTGGAGTGCAGGAGGGAAGAGTTGTGGAGCTAGAGTGTTCCTCAATAGCCACTTGACACACATGATTGGGGGGAGCTGCACCATGAGTGGCATCCAGCACCATGGGATCTATTCATCCCTTCAGGTACCTGAACTCCTGCAAAGTGCGCACAAGAGACCCGTGGTGAATGCTCCAGGAGTAGGTGGAGTTGAGTGTAACACCAAGGTCATGGTAGCAGTCCATGTAAGGTGGTAGGTGTAGAAGCAACCATTGTTGTTCGATGCTTTCCTGTCATGAGAGAGAAGTAGTGCTACTGAGGCCCTCCGAGTCAGCCCAACCATTGTTTGGCTAGTCATGCTGATGAGGGAAGCCAGTGGCTTTAGCCAATGATATCTCAGTCTGTATCTAGAGTGCATTGGCTGTTGCCATATATGGACAGTGTGTATGTTTTGACAAATAGCTTTTTACTTAATACCATAAACAGATGTTAAAGTTTAAATCCTAGTGTATTCTTTTCTGACAAAGTATCCATGTTCTCTCTCATCTGCTTTTTTTAAAATACAGAATACCTCGAATTCAGAATTGAAGAAGAAAGCAACTAAAACCAAAGAAGCCAAAAAAATATTGAAGAGGAAATTTAAAGTCAACACAAAAATTGTCTTTACTGAAGATGGGGAGGTAAGATGAGTTCAAAATACACTGCAGACACTGGTGGTAGCCGAATTTGTATTTTCTGTGAAAACAAATATAGTTCAAACTGAGTCATACACAGGGCTTCTGATTTTAGGTTTTAACTGGGAAACATTAATAAAACACCCTCAAGTAAAAAAAATTGTTTATCCAACAAAGCACTGGAAAAAACATTGGAAATGGTTACTTGTTTCTGAGGACTTGTCTAGATGGAGCAGTAATGCTCACAACAGGGGTGTGAATTCTGAAGTACACTAACATGTTGTACATTAATTGGTCCATGGAGACCCTGCTGGTGTGCACTAAAGGTTCCCTAATGTGTTTTAACATAGTGCTGTTTGAAGCAGTACTACGTTAAAGCACACTAGGGTACATTACAAAGAGATTACTCCTTTTACAGTATGTACTACTGTTCTGCGTAATGTGCATAATATAATATACAAAGAGAGCCCCCAAACCCCATATTTTTGGACATCCACATAAAAGTCAAATTGCTTTAAAAAGAACAAACCCAAAAAACAAAACAAAAAAAACCTCCTGAAAATGAAATTAGTAAACCTCAAAAAACAAAGCCCCTAGTTATTCAGTTTTGCCCAGATTTTCAAAAGTACTATGTGCTTATAATTGGAGCTAGATTTGCAAAACAGCTGAGCTCTCATTTAAATCCAATTATACTGAGAACAATAGGAGCAGATGTATACTGAATACTTTTCAGATAGTCTGATGTTTAAATGTGGGCTCTTTTGGAAATCTGGCCTTCCCAACTGCAGAAGGGAAAGTCTCGGGTGTTTTTTAAGGAAGATCTGTCAAATCCCAATGCTATCACTTGAAAAAAGTTCAACCAATCCCTTGTATGGCAGTGGAATTAAAAGATGTCCTTATTTTTCTCTCAGATGTCCAGTATTTGTAGCTTTCATATGTCATCTGAGTAAAGAAGGTGCCAAGTTTATATACCAAATAGGGGGAAGGTAGCTGTGCATTGAACTCTAGTAATTTAATTGGATAGCCTAACACCATTTGGAAAAATGTATTTATTTTTGTATAGATGTGAACTACTGTATATTGCTAGCCACTCCAGTACTCTTTCAGTGTAACACGAACAAGCAAACCTCAGTGCTGCTTAAATATTAAATCTCTCTAACAGATGATTTCCCAAACATCAGAAGCTTGCTTTGTTTTTCTGTTTTCTATGTTGAAATAAAAGGGAGCTTTGACATTAGAACAATTTCATCAGTTAATGGGATGTAAACTAAATATAGTGAACACTTTAAAAATTTCTCAGTTGCGTTTTGTAACTAACATTCCCAAGGCATGCTGAACTTTGGGAATACTGTGGTAATGTTACTTAGTTATCAAAATTTGAAAGCTTTTAATGATGGCCTCACTAATAGGAGTCTGTTCAAAACGATAACTAATTTCAGACATGGAAAAATTCCCTCAGTAATTTTTAAAGTATGTACTTCTCCAAGAAACACATTTAAACTAGGCCCTTTAGATAGCTATGGTATGTAATGTACAAAATGCCTGGTTAGTGGAGTCACACCAGTAGAAAATTAGGCTCAGTGCATTCACTTGGATTTCCAAGATACTGTAGTGAACCAAAAGATCATGTGGTTCCATCCATATGCACATTTTAGTAGAGATAAATTGTGTGTGTTTGTAAGGGGTTTTCAGAGGGAAAATATGAAAATTGTTTAAATTAAGCTGAAATCTAAATGCCTTTTTAAATAATTTAACATGCTATTTTTAATGCTGTTTTGGAACAAAATGTGAACGCTTAGAGGGATGTAGTGTAGTAGATGGTAGAAAATCTCGGCTTTAATATTTTAGCAAGTGCTTTAAAATATTTCTCTTGCATTCTGAATCATAGATGCTGGTCTGTCAGTTTGTATAATTAGGACAATGTATTAAGACTTGTTCATGAATTTATGTGAAGGATGATCATGACTGCAGCTGCACTGTGTACAGAATATGAAATAGAAATGCTATTATAATAACTCTTAAGGAAGTCTCACAGGGGAAAGCTACTGGAAAAGATTAATCATGGCTTTAAAGATACAAGCCTTAATTTCCGGACAGTTGTGCATGCAGTTGCCACCATTGTGTGTGTAAATTGGGTGTAATTGCATACACAAATGGTCAGTTGTGCATTTAATTGACCAATTCATATATATGCCTAATTGGACATACATTTTTAAAGATGCAGTTACACAAAGCTGACTTAAATTCTGGCCAATGAATTACAATTCTTTAAGTCAGTTCGTAATTCACAGAGGTAATTAGACCTGGTTGTGTGTTTAAAAACACAGTCTTGGATATGAAACTTGGAGAAGGAGATTCATTTATTTTGAACCCCTAAACTGGTACTTGTAAGTATGAGGAGGAACAAAACATTCAAATTTAGCTGGTGGGCAGATAAGGGTTTCATGTGGTCCAGTGCAGTGAACCATAAAGCAACGAGGACAGAGACTAAAAATGAGCATGGGGATTATAGTTTAAACAGCAGCACAACAGAGAACAGGTTTTGGAGTTATTTATAGAAATATAAACTTTGCATCTGTAGAAATTATTCCAAACTCTGATGGGCTCTAATGAAACCACATGCTGAAGTTTTACTGTGCTACTTAATATATTATAATAATAAAGCTCTTTTTAAGATGTCAT
This sequence comes from Gopherus evgoodei, assembly GCF_007399415.2. Lineage (NCBI taxonomy): Eukaryota > Metazoa > Chordata > Testudines > Testudinidae > Gopherus > Gopherus evgoodei. The sequence goes on from NC_044322.1 coordinate 33,895,730, forward strand.
AAGTTTTCTCCACATATATCCACTCTTTCATTTAAAGAAACTCTCCCACCCCAATCCACAACAACTACATTTTTGAAAGGCAACTCCAAAAGAAGATTTGTTCACATGAGAAACAATGTTTATAAGATTTTGTTAAATACTTCTAAACCCTTGGTTAAATCTCTGAAACTCAAGATCAAAATAATGCATTGAAGCCAAGCCCATAAGTCACAGGTAATCAAAATTCTGCCTGGAAGTCAAATGTGGCCCTTCAACACTGCTAATACAGTCTGGCAGAATAACTAGTAGAAAACTTTACATCTTGCATTCTTTGTAGTCTGTTACAACATGCCACAGCAACAAGCATACTGCCACTTACTTGCTTACGTATTAGTTCTTCTTCGAGTGCTTGCTCATGTCGATTCCTTTCTAGGTATGAGTGCGCCCACATGCACAGTTGTCAGAGATTTTTGCCGTAGCGGTATCTGTAAGGTCGACTGTAGTGCCCTCTGGGGAGCCGTGCTCATGTATCAGTATATTAGGCACTGCCAGTCCTATGCCCTCTCAGTTCCTTCTTACCACCTGTGACAGTTGGTCGGAGTGCCTTCCCCTTGCTTAGCAAGTGGTTAGTGGTTTCTCCTTCACTTCAAGCTTTATTCCTTTTGTAGTTTTGTTGACAGTAGGCAGCTAGTGAAGTAGTTGTTAAGTACTATAGTTAGTAAGTTAGGTTTCCGCCGGGAACCTAGCCCCAGGCGGGGCATGCACCAGTTTCCAGGCTTGCTACACTTGAGAGTTAAAGTGCTGGTGGTGGCTTTACAGCGCTGTAACTTACTTCCCGTCCACACTGGCAAGGCACATACAGCGCTGTATCTCCCTGGCTACAGCGCTGGCTGTACTCCACCTCAACAAGAGGAATAAAGAGAACAGCGCTGCTCTTGCAGCGCTGGGGTGCCAGTGTAAACAGTGATTAATCTTACTACGCTGTAACTGACCTCCGGAAGCTTCCCATAATGCTTTTTAACTAAAGATAACACTCTTTGTTTTGTTGTGAACTCGGGGCTCCCGGAGCTGCTTATCTAAAAAACAAACACAGCTACTGTTTGCTCAAGCAGAGGGAGGCAGGGGGATGAATGTCCACAGCTAGTGTTTGTTTGAGGAGAGAAGCAGCCGGGGGGAGGGGCGGGGTCTGTTTTGGAGCAGCTGCTTATCTGGTCTGAAGGCTATTTGCATTTAGTGAATGAGAGAGGGGTAAGGGAAGGGGTCAAAACTTTTAAAATGATTGAAGGTTTGTGCTGTGTATCTTCAAGTCCTTAGAACTTGCAAGGTAGGGAGCTGACAGTGTCAGCTCCAAAAATCCATTCTCTCTGTCTCCTCCACGCTCCCTGTCACACTCCACCGCACCCCCCTCTTTTGAAAAGCATGTTGCAGCCACTTGAACGTTGGGATAGCTGCCAATAATCGGGGGCGGCTCTAGACATTTTGCTGCCCCAAGTACGGAGGGTCTGCTGGTCCCACAGAAGCCGCGGGACCAGCGGACCCTCGGCAGGCAAGCTGCCGAAGGCACCCTGCCTGCCGCCCTAGCGGCGACTGGCAGAGCGCTCCCCGCGGCTTGCTGCCCCAGGCATGCATTTGGAGCGCTGGTGCCTGGAGTCGCCCCTGCCCATAATGCACCACTCCCAACAGCGCTGCAAATGCTGCAAATGTGGCCAGACTGCAGCGCTTTCCCTACACAGCTGTACGAAGACAGCTGTAACTCCCAGTGCTGTACAGCTGCAAGTGTAGCCAAACCTTCCATCTTTTAATCCCTGTGCTGACTTGTGACAGGCCTATGCCTGTTAGTGACCCCCGTAGCAGCTGCATGAAGTGCTTGGGGGAATCGCATGTAATACCTGGCACCGGGTTCTGCCCGGCACTGCTCCCCTTCACTGGTGCCCAAGAAGAAATCAAAGAAGTGTAACCTGGAACCAAGCAAGAAAGACTACGGGACATCGGGCAAAGGGCCTTTTTCGGGCCACTCACTCCCAGTCTCCACCCTCTAAAAGAGGTTTGCCTGGAGGGAGGCGTCTGTCACTGAATGGCTGGCACCGGTCATCCTCACGACAATCATCTCCAGCCTGTAGGAATGTTCTCCAGTGCGATACTGATCCGCCTGCTCCCGGCACCGATTCCCTTATTCAAGGCAACGTTCACCCGTAGCACCGGTTAGTTGCCAGACACCTGCATTGACAGCCCCACCATGGTCACTGGAAGGGGTTTTCTCTGGCATGGAAAAGGAGTTTAACCTCTCACCGATGCAGCACCAGCGTGACTGGGCACCTGAGCTTGTGTCCATTTCCGCAGTGCCATCCTGGCAGCAGGGCCAGTGACCAGCGCAATGGCCCTGCTGGAGTGACTGGGGCATGCCGGTTATGCTGGTGCTTCCTTCACACCAATCATTGGTAACTGCTTCAGAAAAGCAACAGGTGGTACTGTTGGTTCTGGAATCAGTGTGCATAGCGCAATTGGATGCTGGGGTGGAGGAGTGAGTGCCCACCCCAAAACCTCCTTCCCCCATCAAAGATGAAGCCCCAGGTGGTCCAGTTGTCCCCATCTGCTCCAAATGAGGCTGTTGCAGGGCCCTCTCATGCTATTCCACCAGATGATTTTAAGGAGCACCAAGCCCTGCTCTGAAGGGTGGTCATGAACTTAGGCCTAGAGGTGGAAGAGATGACGGAGCAATCGGGCACCTTGTTTGATGTGCTCTCTGTGTCAACACCCGTATGTGTTGTGCTTTTGATGCACAATGGAGTCCTAAAGATTATCATTAATGATCTTGACGATGAGATGGATTGCACCCTCCGCAAGTTTGCGGATGACACTAAGCTGCAGGGAGAGGTAGATAAGCTGGAGGGTAGGGATAGGGTCCAGAGTGACCTAGACAAATTGGAGGATTGGACCAAAAGAAATCTAATGAGGTTCAACAAGGACAAGTTGCCGAGTCCTGCACTTAAGACAGAAGAATCCCATGCACTGCTACAGACTGGGGACCGAATGGCTAAGCAGCAGTTCTGCAGAAAAAGACCTGAGGATTACAGTGGATGAGAAGCTGGATATGAGTCAACAGTGTGCCCTTGTTGTCAAGAAGGCTAACAGCTTATTGTGCTGCATTAATAGGAACATTGCCAGCAGATTGAGCGAAGTGATTATTTCCCTCTATTCAGCACTGGTGGGGCCACATCTGGAGTATTACGTCCAGTTTTGGGCCCCCCACTACAGAAAGGATGTGGAGAAATTGGAGAAAATCTAGTGGAGGGCAATGAAAATGATTAGGGGGCTGGGGCATATAATTTATGAGAAGAGGCAGAGAGAACTTGGCTTATTTGGTGTGCAAAAGAGAAGAGTGAGAGGGGATTTGATAGCAGTCTTCAACTGCCTGAAGAGGGGTTCCAAAGAGGATGGAGCTAGGCTGTTTTCAGTGATGGCAGATGACAGAACAAGGAGCGATAGTCTGAAGTTGGAGTGGGAGAGGTCTAGGTTGGATATTAGGAAAAACTATTTCACTAGGAGGTTGGTGAAACAGTGGAATGGGTTATTTAGGGCAGTGGTGAAATCTCCATCCTTAGAGGTTTTAAGATCTGGCTTGGCAAAGCCCTGGCTGGGATGATTTAGCTGGGGTTGGTCCTTCTTTGAGCAGGAGGTTGGAGTAGATGTCCTTCTGAGGTCTCTTCCAACCCTAATCTTCTTCGATTCTATGATTAAAGTTTGCCAAAGCCCTCTGACAAACCCCGTCCTCAATCTCACCCATCTCCAACAGGGATGAAAAGAAGTATTTTGTCCCAGCTAAGGGATTTGAATACTTGTACACCCAGCCAACAAAGGGCCCTTGTTGAGGAGGGTACTACAGCATCCCGGTGTTCCCTCCAAATGGTGTGGGACACAGCTGATTCGGCAGCCAGGGTGATCCTTCAACAGTGGTCATGAGGCACAGTTCTTGGCTTCAGATTGCATGCCTGTCCCAGAAGATGCAGTCATCAGGACAGAACCTCTGAGTTGATGGCGTTGTACTCCTTGCACAGGAGATAGATGCAAGACTGCATGAACTAAAGGACACCATGGGCCACCCTTCATTTGCTGGGTCTGCATACACCTCAGTCGCTGAGGAAGCAGTTCAAGCCACCTCTACAGCCAAGGCCTTGGCAACCTTGACAGGGGTCTGCAAGGAGATGAGATTGGGTCATGAGTTTTAGTTGTTGCTGCCCTTCCTCCTCCCGCTCACCTGCGCAACCCAGCCCGGCAAAACATCATTGGGGCAGAAGTGCTCGTTTTGAGGGTGCGCTTGATAGTAATGCCCCAGTTAACTCCCCGGATCCACCTCATTCTTTCCTGAACAGTCCTTGTCCCTACCGTTACACCTGGTCGGTGGTCACCTTGGACCGTTGGGTGCTAGAAATTGTATCTCTAGGCTACACCCTGCAATTCTTGGCCATGCCCCCCCTTCCCTGTCCCTCTTCATGGACCTTTCTCACAAATAACCTCATGCAGTTGGGGGCACTGGAAGAAGGTCCCTTAGGAAATGAAGGGAAAAGGGTGCTATTTTCTAATCCTGGAAGCAAAAGGGGGCCTAAGACCCGTTCTGTACCTGTGGCGACTCAACAGATATCTCAAAAAGTTGAAGTTCTACATGGTCGTCTTGGCCTCCATCATTCCCTCCCTGGATCCGGGAGAGTGGTATGCCGCTGTTGACTTGAAAGACACTTATTTTCATCTTCCAAGGACACAGGTGGTTTCTCCATTTTGCGGTGGGCCAGTGTCATTTCCAATTCACAGTGATGCCCTTCGGTCTCTCATCGGCCCCGCAGGTGTCACAAAATGCACACCTTTGGTAGCTGCTTACCTGAGACGTCAAGGGGACCAGGTCTATCTCGATGATTGGCTCATCAAGGGCAGATTGCGGGATCAAGTGCAGCGATGCGTTCTACCTGTCATGACCATGGCCTATTAGAAATCGTCCCTCATACCAATGCAATGGAGAGAGTTTATGGGGTGGTTCTCGACTCTGCGCGGGTCAGAGCCTTCCTTCCGGAGGCCCGTTTCCAAGCTGTGTTGGGCTTGATCTCCCATATAAGGGGCCACCTGCTCAGTACCACCCACACTTGCCTGAGGTTCTTAGGCCACATGGCAACTTGTACTTACGTGAGCTGTCATTCCCAGCTCCATCTCCAGCCACTGCACGCATGGCTTATGTCGGTCTACATCCCCAATAGGCATGATCCAGACCTGGTAGTCAGGATGCCAGACCAAATCTGAGTGTCACTGGAATGATGGTTGGACCCTGAATCAGTGTTGGAGGGGGTTCCCTTCACAGCCCCATCTCCATTGCTGTCCTTGGTTTCTGATGCCTCAGACCTGGGCTAGGGAGCGCAGTTGGGCAAGCTCAGCACGCAAGGCCGCTGGTTGCAGGATGGTCACTCCCCCACATAAATGTCAGGGAGCTCAGAGTGGTTCATTTTTTTTCAGCTAGGCTTTCCAGTCTCACTTGGAGGGCAAGGTGGTACAAGTTCTGATGGACAACACCACTGCGTGTTTTATATCAACAAGCAAGGTGGAGCCATGTCGTTGGCCCTCTGGCAGGAAGCTTTCTGGCTCTGGGACTTCTGTGTGCAGCCTGCCATTCATCTTGTGGCTGTGCACCTCCTGGGGACCAGATCTCCTCAGCAGAACCTTCTCCTTGCACCACGAATGGTCACTCCATCCTGAGGTGGTCAGCGTGATCTTCCAAAGGTGGGGAAGTCCCCAGGTTGTACTTGTTTGCCACTCATCAGAACAGAAAATGCCACATATTCTGTTCATTTAGGCTCCCTGTCAGGCACCTTCTTATACCCATGGTTGGGGACTCTGATGTACGCTTTCCCACCAGTGCCGATAATCCACAGAGTCCTCATGAAGATCAAATAGGACAAGGCGAAGGTAATCTTATTAGCCCTAGCTTGGCCAGGCCAGCATTGGTTCGACACATTGCTAGACCTCTCAGTGGTAGCCTCACTGCAACTACTTCTCCGGGTAGATCTGCTGTCCCAGAACCAGGGCCAGCTCTAGCCACTTCGCCGCCCCAAGCACCGCGGCACGCCAGGGGGGCACTCTGTGGTCGCTGCTCCCGCGGCTCCGGTGGACCTCCCGCAGGTGTGCCTGCGGATGCTCCACTGAAGCCGCGGGACCAGCGGACCCTCCGCAGGCACGCCTGCGGGAGGTCCACCGGAGCCACCTGCTGCCCTCCCGGCCACCGACAGAGCGCCCCCATGGCATGCCACCCCAAGCATGCGCTTGGTGTGCTGGGGCCTGGAGCCGCCCCTGCCCAGAATCACGGCAGTCTTCTGCACCTAAACTGGCAGCACTGCACCTGATGGCATGGCTGCTGCATGCTTAAATGCAGAAGAGCAGGAATATTCGGCCCATGTCCAGCAGGTCCTGTTGGGCAGCAGGAGCACTCTACCAGGGAAACCTACCTGGCCAAATGGAAATGGTAAACGTGCTGGGCATCAGACCAGGGTATTACGCCTGAACAGGTCTTACTGCAGTCGATCTTTGAGTACCTTCTACATCTTAAGCACCAGGGCTTGTTCCTTTCATCAGTTAAGGTCCCCTTGGCCGCTATGTCAGCCTTTCACCTTCCAGTCCATGGCAGGTCGGTCTTCGCTCATGACATGACGGTCTGGTTCTTGAAGGGTCTGGAGTGACTATATTCTTATGTCCAGGACCCCGTCGCTTCTTGAGACCTGAATCTAGTGCTGGGATGGCTCATGGGGGGTGCCGTTAGAGCCATTGGCTTCCTGTTTCCCTCTTCTACTCTCCTGGAAGGTGTCATTTCTGGTGGCAATAATGTCTGCCTGTAGAGTCTCTGAGATTAGGGTGCTTATCTTGGAGCCGCCCTGTACAGTGTTTTTCAAGGACAAGGTCCAGCTGCGACCACACCCAGCTTTCCTGCCCGAGGTTGTTTCACAATTTCTCAAGGACATATTCTTGCCTGTCTTCCTCCCAAAACCTCACAGGTCTGAGGAGGAGCATAGATCTCACTGTCTGGGAATCAGGACGATGCTAGCCTTTTACATCCAAAGGACCAAGCCGTTCCATAAGTCAATGCAGCTGTTAATCATGGTGGCAGACAGGATGAAATGTCATCCAGTGTCCACCCAGAGAATTTCATTGTGGATCACTGCCTGCATCCATTTTTGCTATGATCAGGCAAAAGTGCCTCTTCTGGTGTTGTAATCACCCACTTGACTAAGGTGCAAGTCTCTTCAGTGGCCTTCCTGTCTCAAGTGCCAGTTGAAGATACCTGCAGGGCTGCTACCTGGTCATCCATTTACATGTTCATGTCTCGCTATGTGCTTACCCAGCAAGCCTGAGACGATGCTGGCTTTGATAGAGTGGTGTTGCAACTCGCGCGACCATGAACTCTGAACCTACATCCAGGAATGCTGCTTGTGAGTCACCGAGAATGGAATCGACCTGAGCAAGCACTCAAAGAAGAAAAACTGTTGCATTCCTTTTGTAACTGTGTTCTTTGAGATGTGTTGCTCGTATCCATTCCATTACCCGCCCTCCTGCCTCTCTGTCGGAGTTTCTCACAAGAAGGAACAATCAGGGTTTAGGACTGGCGGAGCCTAATATACCGATGCATGAGCACGGCACTCTAGAGGGCGCCACAACCAATCGTATGGATACCACTAATACAAAAATCTCCAACTGTGCATGTGGGCACGCACACACCTAGAATGGAATGGACATGAGCAACACATCTTGAAGAACAACAGTTATGAAAGGTAGGTAACCGTTTTTTATTTCACCTGGGCCTGTCTCCTACCTTTGTCCCAATTAATATTTGAGCATCTCATGGTTTCACATGAAAGTGAAGGAAATGGCAGGAGATCTGTTGCGGCCAAAGAACCTTAACATCTTTTTCTCACAATGAGGAGACACCACTGGGTTTGGTCTCCCTGCATCGTTCACAGAGGGAGATCAACAGAAGATGTTGCAGGTGGAGAGTCAGACTTAGCTTTCAGATCCAACATAAATTGTTCCAAAGATGAGAACTACATTCAAGCCATTACTGCATATTCAAACATAATTGTAAATCTGAAGGTCAGTTTAGTACACATACATGCGGACTTTTCAGGGGATTGAGATTGCTTGCAGAGCAAAGGGTGTGAGAGCCTTATGAAGAGAAGCCTGAGAAACGTGAAAAATACTGTTTCTTAAAATCGGTATAAATGTAATTTCCATTTAATCATATTAGCCATCTAAAATATTTTCTTGAAAACAATTTTTTTCTAATAAAATGGCTAAAAATGTATATAACATATTTGTCTTAGAGAATAAAAAGCAGATTTACAAAGAGATTTCAAAGGAAAGCATTAAAAGCATGGTCTAATGGACAATTTATTTTGAAGACCTATTCATTTTTAATTAATGTAAACCCTATAAGATGTTAAAATGCCTATTTTTGTTTGTTTATAAATATACTGTTTACCTCATCACATAACACAGGAACCAAGGGTGTCCCAATGAAATTAATAGGTAGCAGGTTTAAAACAAACATAAGGAAGTACTACTTCAGACAATATACAGTCAGCCTGTGGAACTCATTGCTGGGAGGTGTTGTGAAGATCAAAGGTATAACTGGGTTCAAAAAAGAGAGTTCATCAATGGCTATTAACCAAGATTGGTCATGGATGCAACCACATGCTCTGGGTGTCCCTAAACTTCTGGCTACCAGAAGGCAGGAGTGGATGACAGGAAGGATCACTCAATAATTGCACTGAGGTGCTCATTCCCTCTGAAGCATCTGGCACTGGTTGCTGTTGAAAGACAGGATACTTGGCCCCATGAACCATTGGTCTGACCCAGCATGAATGACCGTTCTTATGTTCTTAATATATAATCCTCTGCAAACAGCTTTTTTCTTTAGTCTAGGGAAAATAATTTGTATATGGCTACTTACTTGATTAGTAATGAAATACATTTTAGCATTGGATGCAGTAAAATGGCTCTAAACATTTTTATTGTCTCATATAATCCAGTTAGTTCAGCAGTGGCCACCAGTACAAAAATCCCGTGTGGACAGCGAAGAGAAGGAAGATGAATCTGGTGGCATCAACCTAGATAAAGCAAAGGAAAGATTACAGGAAGAGGATAAATTTGACAAAGAAGTATACAGGAAGAAAATTAAAGAAAAACATAGGGTAAGTCAAGTCTTTCACCAATCATTGAAATAGAAACAAATGCTGTTAAATGTTTGAGTGACTTATTGAGGAAAATATATAAATGTTGTGCAATATACTGAAAAATAAATTTAACATAATTATTAAATTCCAGAAGTGTTCTCAACATTGCATAAGACACAGAGGAAAAAAAAAAAGGAAAATGCCTACTTTAATATTCTGTAAAGATATTTACAGTCTAAATAGATTGGTAATACAAAGCACAAGAAGATGCCAGAGGTTGATTCTAACTTTTGATGATTTTTAAAAGTAAAAGGCCAGTGACAAAAATCCAGTGACAGCATTTTTACTGGCAGGGGTTAGTGTAGGAAATGAATTTTAAGGAGTAGTTTTAAAAAAAAAAAAAAAAGAGGGAGGTTGCCTGGCATACACGCTTTAATAAATGCCCAGCTCTTAGAAAGAGACCGACCAGTCCATAGCACTTCTGAAGTGTCTTCAGAATACTGTGGCCATATCTATACTACAAACTTTGATTGGGGTAAGTAAAGTTTGTAAATTCCTTGGGCATGTGCATAGTGTGTTTGCTTCAAAAAAAGAACAAGATGAATTCATGGAGGATAGGTCCATCAATGGCTATTAGCCAGGATGGATAGGGATAGTGTCCCTGGCCTCTGTTTGCCAGAAGCTGGGAATGGGCGACAGGGGATGAATCACTTAATGATTACCTGTTCTGTTCATTCCTTCTGGGGCACCTGGCACTGGCCACTGTCAGAAGACAGGATGCTGGGCTAGATGGATCTTTGGTCTGACCCAGCATGGCTGTTCTTATGTTGTGTTGGAGTGCTTGTGTTGATGCAAAATGCAGTGCATCAGGAGTATGTATCTCAGTGTGCCATGGACCATCATGTGGTACAATGCCTTTTGGGAAATTTTCACAGTGTGTTGTGAGAGAGAAATGACTTGATCTGCACTCCAGAAGCAATCCCACCAGTCAGTGCTTGTATCATAACGCAGGGTTGGGGTGACAAGCAGCGGCTGCAGAACTTTCTGGTGCGAAAGGCCATGTTCCTGGATCTGAGCTTGCCCCAGATCAAGAACAATAGAATGAGAGCTGCATTGGAAGCTTGCAACGCTGGATTGCTCTGTCAGTGGAAAATCAGTTTGGAGCTGGAAAATGTATAGTGCAGGTTGTTGTCATGCAAGTGTATAGGGCCCTTAATCAGCTCCTGCTATGCAGGGCTGTGACTCTCAGCAATGTGCAGGACGTGATGGATTTTCTGCCGTGGGGCTTCTGACCTGAGATGGGGCAATAGATGGCCATTCACAATTATCTTGGAAAACTCATGGTGACTGGGGGAGGTCCCGGATGATTCGAAAAAGACAAATATAGTGCCCATCTTTAAAAAGAGGAAGAAGGAGAATCCGGGGAACTACAGACCAGTCAGCCTCACCTCTGTCCCCAGAAAAATCATGGAGCAGGTCTTCAAGGAATCCATTTTGAAGCACTTGGACGAGAGAGAGAAGATCAAGTAACGGTTAACATAAATTCACCATGGGCAAGTGTCATAAACAGATAGCTAAGGGTTAATGTCTCTTACACCTGGAAAAAAGTACCTGAAACACCTGACCAGAGGACCAATCAGGAAACAAGACTTTTTCAAATCTGGGTGGAGGGAACTTTGTGTGGGAGTCCTTTGTTCTTGGGTCTTCTGCCTGTACTCTCTCGGCTATGAGGAGTGAATTTTTCTATTTCCTGCTTTCTAATCTTCTGTTTCCAAGTTGTGAGTACAAAGATGGTTTGTTGTTTTGTATTTACATGTCTATAGTTGCTGGAGTGCTTTGAATTGTATTCTTTTTGAATAAGGCTGTTTATTCATATTTCTTTTAAGTAATTGACCCTGTATTTGTCACCTTAATACAGAGAGACCATTTTAATGTACTTTTTCTTTCTTTTTATATAAAGCTTTCTTTTAAAACCTGTTGGAGTTTTTCTTTAGTGGGGAACTCCAGGGAATTGAGTCTGCAGCTCACCAGGGAACTGGTGGGAGGAAGAAGTCAGGGGAAATCTGTGTGTGTTAGATTTACTAGCCTGACTTTGCATTCCCTCTGGGTGAGGGGGGAAGTTCTTGTGTTTCCAGGACTGGAAATAGAGAGGGTGAACTCCCTCTGTTTAGATTCACGGAGCTTGCTTCTGTATCTCTCTCCAGGAACACCTGGAGGGGGGAAGGGAAAAGGTTTATTTCCCTTTGTTGTGAGACTCAAGGGATTTGGGTCTTGGGGTCCCCAGGGAAGGTTTTTGGGGGGACCAGAGTGCCCCAAAACACGCTCTATTTTTTTGGGTGGTGGCAGCTTTACCAGGTCCAAGCTGGTAACTAAGCTTGGAGGTTTTCATGCTAAACCCCATATTTTGGACGCTAAGGTCCAATTCTGGGACTAGGTTTATGATATATGCCTGACCAACCTGATGCTTTCTATAATGAGGTAGCTGGCTCTGTGGATATGGGGAAAGCGGTGGACGTGATATATCTTGACTTTAGCAAAGCTTTTGATACAATCTCCCACAGTATTCTTGCCAGTAAGTTAAAAAATGTATGGATTGGGTGAATGGACTATAAGGTGGATAGAAAGCTGGCTAGATCGTCAGGCTCAATGGCTCCAAGCCTAGTTTGCAGCCGGCAACAAGCAGAATGCCCCAGGGGTCTGTTCTGGGGCCGGTTTTGTTGAAAATCTTCATTAATGGTCTGGATGATGGAATGAATTGCATCCTCGGCAAGTTTGTGGAGGACACTAAGCTGAGGGGAGAGGTAGATATGCTAGAGGATAGGGATAGGGTCCAGAGTGACCTTGACAAATTGGAGGATTGGGCTAAAGAAATCTGATGAGGTTCAACAAGGACAAGTGTAGAGTCCTGCGCTTAGGACAGAAATATCCCATGCACTGCTACAGGCTGGGGACCGAATGGCTAAGCGGCAGTTCTGCAGAAAAGGACCTGGGGATTACAGTGGATGAGATGCTGGATATGAGTCGACAGTGTGCCCTTGTTGCCAAAAAGGCTACAAGCATATTGGGCTACATTAGTGGGAGCATTGCCAGCAGAAGAGGGAAGTGATTATTTCCCTCCAGGCCACATCTGGAGTATTGCGTCCTACAGAAAGGATGTGGACAGATTGGAGCAAGTCCAGCAGAGGACAATGAAAATGATTAGGGGGCTGGCCCCCATGACTTATGAGGAGAGGCTGAGGGAACTTGGCTTAGTTAGTCTGCAAAAGAGAAGAGTGAGGGGGGATTTGATTGCAGCCTTCAACTACCTGAAGGGGGTTCCAAAGAGGATGGAGCTAGGCTGTTCTCAGAGGTGGCTGATGACAGAACAAGGAGCAATGGTCTGAAGTTGCAGTGTGGGAGGTCCAGCTTGGATATTAGGAAAAACTATTTCACTAGGAGAGTGGTGGAATTTCCATCCTTAGAGGTTTTTAAGACCCAGCTTGACAAAGTCCTGGCTGGGATAAATTAGTTGGGGTTGGTCCTGCTTTGAGCAGGGGGTTGGACTAGATGACCTTCTGAGGTCTCTTCCAACCCTAATCTTCTGTGATTCTGTGGTACTCCTAAGCCTGTTTGGACACCACTTTGCTACAGAGTACATCAACAGAAAGGGCTGCTTTTCCAGGATTATGCAAGAGTTGTTGGATCACTGGGGATGCGTCACTGAATTCAGTTTGGGCTGGTCAGGAAGATGCATGACACTCACATCTTCAAGAACACAGGACTGTGCAGAAAACTGCAAGCAGGAACATTCTTTCCTGACTGACGGATTACCATTGGTGATACTGAAATGCCAGTAGTGATTCAGGTGACCCAGCGTAACCGTTGCTCCTCAGCTCATGAAGTTATACTCTGGCCACTTTGACAGCATCACGGAAAGCTTCAACTACCAGCTCAGCAAGTGCAGACAGACTATGGAATGTGCTTTTGTTAAATTGAAAGGGATGCTGGTGGTGTGTACTCACCAGATTGGATCTTGGTGAGCAAACTATCCGAAAGGTTATAGCTGCATAATATCTGTGAGGCAAAAGAGAAAAAACTGGTGCTCGGATGGAGGGCGGAAGTGGAGCAGCTTTCTGCTGAATTTGAACAGCCAGACACAAGCTATTGCAAGAGACAATTTGGAGCTATGCAGGTGAGGGAGACTTTGAAGGAGCATTTTAACGGTCAACCACAGGAGTGTTCTGTTAGAGTGTACAAACGATCAGCAAGCAGTATACAAGTGACTGGGTATTTTCCTGAACCTGTGAATTAAATGATGGTTGCTGTATGTCTACAAGTACTGTGTGCTTTTCACTACAGCTATGTATTCTGCAATATTTGTTGTAAATGAATAAATAGAACTTTGAGTGGGAAAAACAATGTGCAAAATAAAATTCTACATACAATTTTTTTGCATAAATTAAGAGTGGAACTTTAAAATTGGAACGGGAGTAAACATTTCTGTCCATTTGCACAAATGCAGTCTGTTGTGGCTACATGAACAGCAACCATGGTTCTTCTTCAAGTGCTTGCTCATATCCATTCCAGTTAGGTGTGCGTGTGCCGCGTGCATGTTCGTCGGAAGATTTTTACCCTAGCAACACTCGGTGGGTTGGCTGGGCGCCCCCTGGAGTGGCGCCGCCATGGCGCCGGATATATACCCCTGCCGACCCAACCGCTCCTCAGTTCCTTCTTACCGCCCGTGTCGGTTGTTGGAACAGTGGAGTGCGGTTTCACCGACCTCCACCTCCCTAGCTACTTGTAGTTCTCTAGTTATTTTGTTGTGTGTGTATATATAGTTCATATAGTTATAGTTAATTTTCATTGTTCATAGTTAATGTATAATTTCACATGCTCGGCCTGTCACAAGCCGATGCCGATAGGAGATCCACACGACTCCTGCCTTAAGTGCCTTGGAGAATCTCACCTGACAAATAAGGTCACATTTGCAAGACTTTTAAGCCAAGAACAAAAAAAGGAGCGGGACCTTCAGCTAAAGCAGCTCCTCATGGAGGCGGCTCTTACCCCTCCGCCTTTGGCACCGAGCGCTGGTCAATCGGCAGGCAGAAGAACCTCCTCGGCACCGGACCGCACCAGTACTGCCAAGGCCTCTCGGCACCGGCCATCGCCAGCACCAAAGTCGAATTGGCACCACTCCCTCTCCCCGAGGTCGAGAGAGCCTAAGACTCCTGCTGCTTCTGTGCCACCTGCACCGCAGCCAGAGAGCTCAGCTAAGTCAGATCGCCCGGCACCGACACCTGCCATGGCACCGACGACGTCGGCACCATTGATTCCGGTCCCACGAGGGCTGTCGAGTCCGGTTCCCGACAGCTCCCTGGCACGCGCCATGGTTGAGCTTACTGAGTCCTGCTGCTTCCATGCCACCTGTACTGCAGCCAGAGAGCTCAGCTAAGTCGGATCACCCGGCACCGATGCCTGCTGCGGCACCGATGACATCAGTACCGTCAATTCCGGTCCCACGAGGGTTGTCGAGTCCGGTGCCTGACAGCTCCCTGGCACGCGCTGTGGTTGAGCTTACTGTTCCCTCCATGCCAGAGACATCCTTAATGGCGAGGGATCTGATTGCCATGACAGAGTCGACGCTGCCTCAACCCCGGCACCGCCGGTGTGAGTAATACAGTCTATCGGCAAGCCTGCTTTGATAAGACCATCCTCTGTCGGCACAGCAGAGCGGCACCGTTCACGATCACGGTCCCACAGACGCTCCAGGTCTCATCGGTGCTCCCGCTCCCTACACCACTCCCACTCCCAGCACTATTCTCTTCCTCGGTACCGGTCGCACGCGCGGCACCGGTCGGTATCCCGTTCGCCGACCCGCTACTCTTGGCACCGTTCCAGCTCCCGGCACCGGACTCCCATAGCCGCTCCCGATGTCGAGCCTCGAGATCTCAGTTGACCTCCCGGCACCACTCCGGTCGCAGGTCCTGATCTCCTTCCCGGTACCGGTATGCCTTCCGGTATCGGTTCCCTGTGCCAAGTAGAGCACGGCCCGCTAGAGACTCTGCCCAGGGCTTTTCAGCACCTCGATGGCCATCCAGACACGCATCAGTGTCATCCCACGCGGACAGCTCTTATGCTCAGGACCACAATTCTGATGTGCCTACCAGAGTCTTCCAAGAGACCCAGGCCCGGGACCAAGGACCCCATCTGTTGTCTTTCTGGACACCTTGGGCGTACCACCAGGCCCAAGGCGTACCAGTAGTTCCGTCTCGCTCTGTCTCATCAGAGTCAGGACCTCCTAAGGAGAGTAGCACTCAATATGAACCTCCAGGTGGAGGGGGTCCTGGAGGTAAAGGACCCAGTAGTGGACATTCTATCGGCGGGTGGCCCTACCATTTATTCGGACCATCCATGCGAATGCCCATACTATATAGCAGTCTCCAGCCTCTATTCCTCCTCCGGCCAGGAGAGTAGAGTGTAAATATATGGTGCTCTCTAAAGGGTACGAGTACTTGTATGTCCATCCTCCTCCCTGCTCACTAGTCGTCCAGTCTGTTAATGAGAGGGAATGCCATGGCCAGCAGGCGCTAGCCGCTAGCCCCGAAATTGAAGGAGGCTGGGCGAATGGACCTACTCGGCCGCTAGGTGTACTTGGCAGGAGCCGTACAGCGCCGGGTGGCAAATCAACAAGCCTTGCTTAGCTGCTATAATTATAACACCTGGGTAGCGGTGGGTAAGTTTACGGAGCTTCTCCCTCAAGACTCCCACCAAGAGTTCGCTGCTCTCTTGGAGGAAGAAGAAGGGTGGCCAGAACTCCCCTCCAGGCCTCGTTGGATGCAGCCGACTCAGCAGCCTGGACTCTGGCCTCAGGTGTTGCCATGAGGCTCATCTCATGGCATCAGGTTTCAAACCTCTCACTGGAGCTGCAGTATACCATTCAGGACTTACCATTTGATGGTAAAGGTCTCTTCTCAGAAAGGACTGACCTCAGGCTGCAAAGCTTGAAGGACAACAGGGTCTTAAAGCGCTCTCTCAGCGTGCATACGCAGGTGACCAGCGCAGGCCTTTCCGTCCCCAGCCTCACCGCCCCATACTCTGTGCCTACACAAAGACCGGACTTTGACAGGCGGCGCGCCCGAGGTGGCCGCAGACAACCGTCAGGACTCCAAGGGGGCCAAAATCAAGGTCCCTCGAACCCACCACCGGGACCAAAAACGAACTTTTGAAGGTGTGCCTGAGGGCGACGTACTAGTTACAGGCCAGGATCCTTCTCCAACCATCTCTCCTGCTTCCTCTCGGCGTGGTCCCAGTTAACTTCAGATCGCTGGGTCCTACGCATGGTGGAATATGGGTACCACCTACAATTTATTTCAATCCTGTCCATCTTCAGGGACCCCTCTCACGAGCAATTCCTCTTACAAGAGGTGCAGACGCTCCTCGCCATAGGAGCTATAGAGGAGGTACCGATGGACGAAAGGGGCAAGGGGTTTTACTCCTGTTATTTCCTAATCCCCAAGTCGAAGGCAGGACCTATCCTGGACCTGCAAGGACTCAGTTAGTTTATGATAAAGTTGAAGTTCCGCATGGTATCCCTGGGGACCATTTTCCCATCCTTGGATCCGGGAGACTGGTATGTCACCCTCGATATGAAGGACGCATACTTTCACATCGCCACCTTTCCTCCACACAGGAGATGCTTCCACTTTGTAGCCAACTGTCAGCACTTCCAGTTTACGGTCCTACCGTTTGGCCTTTCTGCAGCCCCAAGGGTATTTGCAAAGCGTATGGCTGTAGTCACGGCCTACCTCCACCGACGCCGGATACACGTTTTTCCGTATCTGGACGATTGGCTCATCCGAGGGGCCTCCAAGACGCAAGTCACTCAGCATGTGGGCATCATCAAGGACCTATTCACACGTCTAGGCCTGATGATCAATATAGAAAAATCCACTCTGGTTCCCACGCAGAGGTTAGACTTCATAGGAGCTATTCTGGACTCCAATCTAACCAGAGCCTGCTTACCACAGCTGCAGTTTCAGGCGATGGCATCAATCATCCGAGGTTTACAGAATTTCCAGACGACCTCGGCTCGCACTTGTCTCGGTCTCCTGCGCCACTTGGCTGCCTGCACGTTTGTAACCAAACACGTCAGGCTCCGCCTCCGTCCTCTCCAAGTTTGGCTCAACTCGGTATACTGCTGTCATAACATTTCTTCCCAGATCTGGACCTTAGCGTCCAAAATATGGGTGTTAGCATGAAAACCTCCAAGCTTAGTTACCAGCTTGGACCTGGTAATTGCTGCCACCAGCTAGGAATTATACAGTGCCTAGCTCACTGTGGTCTCCCCAAAACCTTCCCTGGGGGACCCCCAGACTCAGATGCCTTGAGCCTTACAACAAAGGGAAATAACCCCCTCCCCTTGTTTCCTTGTTACTTCCTCCCAGGCTCCCCTCCCTGGATGACCCTAGGAGATTCTCTGCTTCCAGTCCTGGAAACACAAGTACCGAGAGATCTAATCTCTCTTTCCCCCTCACCCAGAGGGTATGCAAAGTCAGGCTTAGTAAATCTAACACAAAGCGATTTCCCCCCTGACTTCTTCCTCCCACCAATTCCCTGGTGAGCTGCAGACTCAATTCCCTGGAGTCCCCACTAAAGAAAAACTCCAACAGGTCTTAAAAAGAAAGCTTTATATAAAAAGAAAGAAGAACATAAAATATCTCTATATTAAGGTGACAATATACAGGGTCAGTTGCTTAAAGGGAAAAAATGAATAAACAGCCTTATCCAAAAAGAATACAATTTAAAACATTCCAGCAACTACACACATGTAAATACAAAAGAAAACAATATAAACCTATTGTCTTACTATCCTTGTACTTACAACTGGGAAACAGAAGATTAGAAAGCCAGGAGATAGAAAAATCACTCTCAGAGCCGAGAGGGTCAGACCCAAGACAAAGAACAAAGAACTCACACCCAAAACTTCCCTCCACCCTGATTTGAAAAAATCTTGTTTCCTGATTGGTCCTCTGGTCAGGTGTTTGGTTCCCTGTGTTAACCCTTTACAGGTAAAAGTACATTAACCCTTACTCCAATCTAACCAGAGCCTGCTTACCACAGCTGCAGTTTCAGGCGATGGCATCAATCATCCGAGGTCTACAGAATTTCCAGACGACCTCGGCTCGCACTTGTCTCGGTCTCCTGGGCCACATGGCTGCCTGCACGTTTGTAACCAAACACGCCAGGCTCCGCCTCCATCCTCTCCAAGTTTGGCTCAACTCGGTATACTGCCCGGGCAGGGACCCAATGGACATGATAGTCACCATTCCCCCGAGCACCCTAGGCTCCCTATAATGGTGGCTAACTTCCTCCCTGGTGTGTGCAGGGATGCCGTTCCATCCGCCAACCCTCAATGTCCCTGACGACGGACGCGTCATCTGTCAGCTGGGGTGCTCACCTTGGTCTCCTTCGTACTCAAGGCCTTTGGTCTTCTCAGGAGCTGGCATTACACATAAATGTCCGAGAGCTGAGAGCAGTCCGCCTGGCGTGCCAGGCGTTCCAGCATCAGTTGCGAGGCCATTGTGTCTCAGTGTTTACAGACAACACAACAGCCATGTGCTACATTAACAAACAGGGAGGGACACGGTCCTCCCCCATTTGTCAGGAGGCCACCCAACTCTGGGACTTTTGCATAGCCCACTCAATAGCTCTGGTAACGTCCTTTCTCCCAGGCGTTCGGAACACCCTGGCGGATCAACTCAGCATGTCTTTCCTGTCTCACGAGTGGTCGATCCGCCCAGACGTTATGCATTCTACTTTCCAGACATGGGGATTTCCCCACATAGACCTTTTCGCTTCCAGCGAAAACAGGAAATGCCAGATGTTCTGCTCCTTCTAAGGTCTCTCCCCAGGATCGATCTCAGACACTTTCCTGATGCAGTGGAAGAGCCAGCTCCTTTATGCATTCCCGCTGTTCCCACTGGTTCACAAGGTCCTGCTGACACTCCGCAGGGACAGGGCGCACACCATCACGATCGCTCCAGCGTGGCCCAGGCAGCGCTGGTACACCATGTTGCTCGACCTGTCGATAGCCAACCCAATTACCCTGCCACTCCACCCAGACCTCATAACTCAAGTCCACGGCAGGCTTCGCCACCCAGCCCTGCAGGTTCTTCACCTCACAGCATGGCTGCTGCATGGCTAAACCAGTCAGAGTTATGTTGCTCTGAATCAGTATGACAAGTTCTCCTAGGTAGCAGGAAGCCTTCCACCCGGTCAATGTCCCTGGCCGAGTGGAAGCATTTCTCCTGCTGGTGCAAAACGCTTAATCTTACTCCCGCTGATGTCTCAATCCCCTCTATTTTGGACTACCTCTGGTCTTTCAAACAGCAAAGCCTAGCAGTATCATCACTGAGGATACGTTTGGCAGCCATCTCTACCTTCCTCCCAGGCGAAGGTGGTCGTTCCGTGTTCTCACACCCTGTGGTTTTGAGGTTCCTCAAGGGCTGGGAGCACTTATACCCTCAAGTGCGCCATCCAGCCCCGTCCGGGGACCTCAACCTGGTTTTAACCAGACTTATGTCTCCCCCATTCAGGCCGTTAGCAACCTGCTCGCTGCTATACCAGTCTTGGAAGGCAGCTTTCCTCGTAGCCATTACATCGGCCAGACGAGTCTCCGAGCCTAGGGCTCTTACTGTGGATCCGCCGTACACTGGGTTCCACAAAGACAAGGTGCAGTTGCGACCTCCTGGCTTTCCTCCCTAAGGTGGTTTCGGCCTTTCATGTTAACCAGGACATCTTTCTCCTGGTCTTCTTCCCAAAGCACACTGAACGCGACGGGAGCAACAATTGCATTCCCTGGATGTCTGTAGAGCGCTCGCATTTTATATTGAGCGGAGAAAACCGTTTCGTAAGACACCCCAACTCTTTGTCACGGTAGCAGACCGAATGAAAGGCCTACCTGTTTCCTCTCAGAGGATCTCATCTTGGGTGATGGCAGGCATCTGCATTTGTTGTGATTTGGCTCATATTTCCCCAAGCCACATCACCGCGCATTTTACCGGGGCTCAGGCTTCATCTGCTGCCTTCCTGGCTCGTGTACCTATCCAGGAGATTGTCGCGCAGGTACCTGGTCCTCGGTCCACACCTTTGGTTCGCATTATGCTCTGGTTCAACAGTCAAGAGATGATGCAGCCTTTGGCTCAGCAGTTTTACATTCTGCCACATCTCACTCCAACCCCACCGCCTAGGTAAGGCTTGGGAATCACCTAACTGGAATGGATATGAGCAAGCACTCGAAGAAGAAAAGACGGTTACTCCCCCTTGTAACTGTTGTTCTTCGAAATGTGTTGCTCATATCCATTCCAAACCCGTCCTCCTTCCCCATTGTCAGAGTAGCCGGCAAGAAGGAACTGAGGAGCAGTTGGGTTGGCAGGGGTATATATCTGGCACCACTCCAGGGGGCGCCCAGCTGACCTACCGAGTGTTGCTAGGGTAAAAATCTTCCGACAAACATGCACGCGGCGCGCGCACACCTAACTGGAATGGATATGAGCAACACATCTCAAAGAACAACAGTTACAAAGGTGAGTAACCGTCTTTTTCTCTTGCTGTCCCCCAGCATGGCATTATAGGGATAAAGATGCAGCCCACGATGCCACATGTGTTTGGGGGTGTAGGGAGAAGTGACCATGAAATTCTGAGAGGACTGCAAAGAGTAGAAAATTTGAGATTTTTGGACCTGTAGATCAAACAGAGTGTGCAGCATTTGAGTTTGTGGCCTGGGAAGATCCATTATGTCTGGTACATCTTCTTGTCATGCTGGGACTCTTACTCTTGGATCTTTTTCTTTTCCTCTTTCTTTCTCTATGCTGTCAGTCATATTGGCCTTCCAAGACCTTTGTTCACAGTCCGATGCAGCGCTGGATCTGGCTGAGCAAGTCCACTTCTTACTCCTCTTTATCAATGTCAGGTATTCTGTTAATATGGAGGCGATACCTCAAGGCTGCCACATCAGAAGCTGCTGATAAAAATAGACATATGTGCCATTGGATTTACAGTCACAACAGAAAGGGAAAGATAAATTTCCAGCTCCCTTCCCTTATTCTTATAAACACTTCTAATAAGATATGCTTATTGACACTGCTGCTTCGGAAGCCCATGGCACAGCACTGCTCTCCAGCCTGTTCTGTTGCATGAAGTGATATAATTTTGGTCTGTATTCCGTGGGTATGAATATAAGGAAATGGCACGGAATATTGGCACTGTTTCCTACTATAGTGGTTTTAGATATCTCATTCTTGAAGGTCACAAAGGTACAGAGAACACAGCTGCTGCTGGCATCCCAAAGCTGCCCGGGCCCATATGCTGCTAGCCTGTTTACTGCAGTGGCACCAGCTGAACTCATTCAAAGTGACATGAGAAAGTGCCTATTGCGCAGGAAGAAACAAGGCAGCCCTCCATACAAACCTTTGTGAGAGGATTGCAGAGTGTCTCCATGAAAGTTTCATTGCAATTTGTCAGGAAGGATACAAGGAACATCCCTATGCACATAAACAAAGGGCTCTGAATGCTCTGCACCTCCCTCCTCCCAGCCGAGCCCAACGAGGGAATGAAAAGCAGATGCCAATTTTGCCTTTGTATCTCTACCTCTTCTTGTATGATTAAAACAATGAAAAGTCGATAACTGTGTCTTGTTAACTTGAGGACGGGCCGGGTGTCATCTTTAAACATTGTAAAGAGAAATATATGCACACACTAATCAGAGTTCCCTTCCCCTTCGTCGGGCTCATCTGCACTCATCTGGTGAGGCTGGCTAGACTGTGGTGGAGTCTCAAACATGTTCTGGCTCGCAGCCTGGCTGGAGTCCCCCACCCTGTCTACTCCTTCCTTCTCCTTGCTATTTATAGCCAGGGTCTCTGTCTTTGTCTCCACTGAGGTATTCACTGTGCTCTGGGCAGTGCTGGTGGAATCTGTGCTAAGTATGGCATGCAACTCATTATAAAAGCAGGAGGTCTGCAGAGCAGCTCCAGATCTGTTGTTGGCCTTCCTGGTGAAGATTGTGCATTTTCACATGGCACTGCTGCTGATCTCTGTCATAGCCCTTTGCCTGCATCCCCTGTGCGGTCTGGTTGTAGGTGTCCACATTTTTATGGCTAGTCCATAGCTGTGCTTGTACAGCCTCCTCTCCCCACAGGCCCATGAGATTTAATTTTTCCTGTCTATTCCAGGCTGGAGTGCATCTAGTGCCTAGAGTCGCATGGCTGGCTGGGCAGGTCATAAACAGATAGACACATTAACCCTTAGCTTTCACCTGAAAAAAAGTAACCTGAAGCACCTGACCAGAGGACCAATCAGGAAACCAGACTTTTTCAGGTCTGGGTGGAGGGAAGTTTGGGTCTGAGTTCTTTGTCTTGTGCCTATCTCCCTCTCGGCTATGGGAAGGATTTCTCTATTTCCTGCTTTCTAATCTTCTGTTTCCAAGTTGTGAGTACAAAGATAGGTTTGTTTTTTTTGTATTTACATGTATGTAGTTGCTGGAGTGTTTTGAATTGTATTCTTTTTGAATAAGGCTGTTTATTCATATTCTTTTTAAGCAATTGACCCTGTATTTTCACCTTAATACAGAGAGACCATTTTTATGTATTTTTCTTTCTTTTTACATGAAGCTTTCTTTTTAAGACCTGTTGGAGTTTTTCTTTAGGGGGGAACTCCAGGGAATTGAGTCTGTGCTCACCAGGGAATTGGCGGGAGGAAGAAGTCAGGGGGAAATCTGTGTGTGTTAGATTTACTAGCCTGACTTTGCATTCCCTCTGGGTGAGGAGGGAAGAGAGTTTAGCTCTCGGTACTTCTGTTTTCCAAGGCTGGAAACGGGGAAGGTGGAATCCCTCTGTTTAGATTCACGGAGTTTGCTTCTGTTTATCTCTCCAGGAACCCAGGGAGGGAATACCTGGAAGGGAGAAGGGAAGGGAAATGGTTTATTCCCCTTTGTTGTGAGACTCAAGGAATTTGGGTCTTGGGGTCCCCAGGGAAGGTTTTTGGGGGGACCAGAGTGCCCCAAAACACTCCAATTTTTTGGGTGGTGGCAGCTTTACCAGGTCCAAGCTGGTAACTAAGCTTGGAGGTTTTCATGCTAACCCCCATATTTTGGATGCTAAGGTCCAAATCTGGGACTAGGTTGTGACAGGGCAGTTGCACACAACATGAGTGAGCTGCTAGGTGTGCTTGCCAAGGTATGGAGTCTGAGAAAAGCATTTAAAAAACACACGGGGGTTTAAAGATAGGGGTGGTTCTGGTCTCTTTGAGCAGCAGAATTTAAAATTGTGACCAAAAAGACAGGCCAATGGGGCATTGTGGGACAGCTGATGGAGGTCTGTTCGGGTCAACACAGATCACATGGAGTCTGCACATGCAGTGCATTGACCTCAATAGGTCAACAATGGCTCCACACCATTTAGGGCACTTAAGTCAACCAGAGACAAATTTGAGTGTTGACACATGAACAAAAACCGGTGCAAGGTGGCTTGTGTAGACCAGGCCTATGAGGCTAATGTGCAATGTTACATTTTAGCTAAAAGAAAAGTGCTAATTTTTTGCATAACTGTCATTGGGGTCATCCAAAATTTTACATCAATTATTAAAGTAATAGTTTTATAACATGCGTCATTCTGGCTGTAATTTGAAAACTTTAATGTCTGCACTTATATTCCTCTTTGGTATTTAAAAACCTTAAATTGCAGACCACACATTTGCAAACTGTTTCTGGACCTTCATTTGTCATAGAACAAAATAGAAGATTTGAGAGCATGACAGTTAAGAATGCTGAATGTTGCTTGTGAAATGAACTTCACACCCCAATGAGAAGAGTTTGGATTTCTTCACTTGAGCTCTTGGAACACAGTAGCCCCTTAACATCATGTGATTAACATACCTTTGTGATAAGCTATTGTGTACAGAATTGACTGTAATTGTGGAGTGTATCATAGAATCATAGAATATCACAGTTGGAAGGGACCTCAGGAGGTCATCTAGTCCAACCCCCTGCTCAAAGCAGGACTAATCCCCTGACAGATTTTTGCCCCAGATCCCTAAATGACCTTCTTAAAGATTGAACTCTCAACCCTGGGTTTAGCAGGCCAATGCTCAAACCACTGAGCTATCCCTCCCCCAATACAATATTCAAATTGTATTATAAAATACTGACATAAAACTTCATTTTCAAAGCATTTTAAAAGTATTTTTTAAACAGCATTGATCTTCACAAAGTTGACTATATATAAAGTTCCCCATTGATGATGTTACATTAATGCTGTGATATGATAAATGTTTGCATTTGAACAAAACTATGGGATAGGTTTTCAAAAGCTACAAATGTTGGTGTTCAGTTCCCACTGAAAGTCAGTGGGGGTTATGTGCTTAATTTGAAAATCAACCCCTGTAGCCCCATAAACAGTAATCTGAGCTCAATGAAAAACCACTTAAGAAGCTTTCCAAAGAGTGGGAGATATGAGAGTAACTGCAAAGACTGGCTGGATTCATCTCTCATCCATGCTGTAGATGAAACAAGGTTTGCTTTTAAAGGAAGCAGAGCTATAATATTTTAAGAGGACAGCATAATGAATGAATAGAAAGAGTTGGTTGGGAAGTTATAAAACAATCAGCTGGTTTATTGACAAATTCATAAACTTTGAGGGTGAAGTTTTTGTACTTCTGTTGTCAGAATCCAGTGATTAAATACTTTATCAATCAGTTCTTCATAGAAGATTAGGGTTGGAAGACACCTCAGGAGGTCATCTAGTCCAACCCCCTGCTCAAAGCAGGACGAACCCCAACTAAATCTTCCAGCCAGGGCTTTGTCAAGCAAGGCCTTAAAACCTCTAAGGATGGAGATTCCACCACCTCCCTAGGTATCCCATTCCAGTGCTTCACCACCCTCCTAGTTAAATAGTGTTTCCTAATATCCAGCCTAGACCTCCCCCACTGCAACTTCAGACCATTGCTTGTTCTATCATCTGCCACTACTGAGAACAACCTAGCTCCTCTTTGGAGCCACCCTTCAGGTAGTTGAAGGCTGCTATGAAATCCCCTGTCACTTCTCTCTTCTGCAGACTAAATAAGCCCAGTTCCCTCAACCTCTCCTCATAAGCCATGTGCCCCAGCCCAGTAATTTATTTTCATTGCCCTCCACTGGACTCTCTCCAATTTGTCCACATCCTTTCTGTAGTGGGGGGTCCAAAACTGGACACAGGACTCCAGATGTGACCTCACCAGTGCCGAATAGAAGGGAGTAATCACTTCCCTAAATCAGCAGGCAATGCTTCTACTACTGTTAGCCTTCTTGGCAACAAGGGCACACTGTTCACTCATACCCAGCTCTTTGTCCATAGTAATCCTCAGGTCCTTTTCTGCAGAACTGCTGCTTAGCCAGTTCCCAGCCTGTAGCAGTGCATGGGATTCTTCTGTCCTAAGTGCAGGACTTTGCACTTGTCCTTGTTGAACCTCATCAGATTTTTTTTTTAGCCCAATTCTCCAATTTGTCTAGGTCACTTTGGACCCTATCCTTACTCTCTAGCATATCTACCTTTCCCTCCAGCTTAGTGTCATCCACAAACTTGCCGAGGATGCAATCCATCCCATCATCCAGATCATTAATGAAGATGTTGAACAGAACCAGCCCCAGGACAGATCCTGGGACACTCCGCTTGATACTGGCTGCCAACTAGACTTGGAGCCATTGATCACTACCCGTTGAGCCTGACGATCTAGCCAGCTTTCTATCCACCTTATAGTACGTTCATCCAATCCATAAGTTTTTAGCTTGCTGGCAAGAATACTGTGGGAGACTGTCTCAAAAGCTTTGCTGAAGTCAAGCTATATCACGTCCACTACTTTCCCCATATCCATAGAGCCAGTTACCTCATCATAGAAGGCAATCAGGTTGGTCAATCATGACTTGCTCTTGGTGAATTTATGTTGATTGTTCCTGATCACCTTCTTCTCCTCTAAGTGCTTCAAAATGGATTCCTTCAGGACCTGCTCCATGATTTTTCCAGGGACCAGAGGAAGGCTGACTGGTTTGTAGTTTCCCAGATTCTCCTTCTTCCCCTTTTTAAAGATGGGTGTTATATTTGCCTTTTTCCAGTTGTCCACGACCTCCCCTGATCTCTACAAGTTTTCAAAGATAATGGCCAATGGTTCTGCAGTCACATCAGCCAACTCCCTCAGCACCCTCAGATGCATTAGATCCGTCCCCATGGTCTTTTTCATGTCCAGCTTTTCTAAATAGTCCTTAACCTGTTCTTTCACCACTGAGGGCTGCTCACCTCCTCCCCATACTGTGCTGTCCAGTGCAGCACTCTAGGAGCTGACCTAGTCTGTGAAGACCAAGGTGAAAAAAGCATTGAGTCCTTCAGCTTTTTCCACATCATCTGTCACTATAGGTTGCCTCCCCCATTCAGTAAGGGTTCCACACTTTCCCTGACCTTTTTGTTGCTAACATACCTGTAGAAACCCTTCTTGTTACCCTTCACATCCCTTGCTAGCTTCTACTCCAATTGTGTTTTGGCCTTCCTGATTACACCCCTGCATGCTTGAGTGATATTTTTATACTCCTCCCTAGCATCTGTCCAAGTTTCCACTTCTTGTAAGCTTCCTTTTTGTGTTTAAGCTGACAGAAGATTTCTCTGTTAAGTCAAGCTGGTTGCTGGCCACATTTGTTGTTCTTTCTGCACATCAGGATGGTTTGTTCCTGCATCCTCAATAAGGATTCTTGAAAACACAGCCAGCTCTCCTGGACTCCTTTCCCCCTTTTATTAGCCCCCCAGCGGATCCTGCCCCATCAGTTCCATGAGGGAGTCAGAATCTGCTTTTCTGAAGTCCAGGGTCCACATTCTGCTGCTCTCCTGTCTTTCTTGTGTCAGGCTTCTGAATTTGACCATCTCACAGTCACTGCTGCCCAGATTGCCACCCACTTTTATTTCCCCTACCAATTCATCCCTATTTATGACCAGCAGGTCAGGAGGAGCATGGCCCCTAGCTGGTTCCTCATCAGTATGCCTTCACTTCTATAATGCATAGGAGAGTAAATGATATTAATCTGGCATGTATTTGCATTTTTAAAATTACTTCATCTGAGTTATTTTGAAGAACCATTTTAAAATAAAGAAATGAGGGCGAAGAAATGAACAGAACACACTAAAACATAAATTAATTTTTTTGTTAAGGAAAAACATTATTGTAACCTAAATGATTGAAGGCTGGGTCATTTTTGTTTTGTGCAACACACCTAATTATTTTATAAAATGAGAATAACTGGAATGAGTACTGAATATTTGTGACAAAAAAGAAATATTTAAATAGCTGCCAACTGAGAGTCAATGACATCTCTCACAATTTGTTAAAGGTTTCTTTTGCCATCGTTCCTTTTGGGAAATAGCTTTTGAATTATGTTTACTTATTGATGATTAAAATTTGAGGTGGAAATATTTCATTTGAATACTTATTTGTTGTATATTATGGAACTATTCAATTTCTTGTAAATTATTTTAGTATCCTTTATTTTTTTCACTCCTCCAAATGGAAAGTAATGAAATTTAAGTGAAAACTGCAGCAAAATGTAAAGTAGGCCCTGAGTTTAAGACTCACTTTTACTGACTGGTTTATATTCTCAGGTTCCTCACCATTCTTATTACTGAAAAAGGTCATGAACCCCAATTCTAGGAGGCAGTCAAGTATGAGCTGCCAACTTATTTTATGCATATGTTAGCAGCGAGGCTACATTTGGGGTATGTCTACGCTACGGGATTATTCTGATTTTACATAAACCGGTTTTGTAAAACAGATTGTATAAAGTCAAGTGCACGCGGCTGTTGTCAGATGCTACCGGTGTGGTGCTCTGCTCTGTTCAATGCTGATATCACTCAGCTGCGTGCATGTGTTCCCTCTGTGTGCTGTCCCAGCTCTTCGAAGATAGCTGACACAGCAAACCCGAAGAGAACCCTCAATGACCCCAGAGTCTAATAAGGCACGTCGGCCAGGTTTATTGCCGTATTGAGCACAATAATAGTTCCTGTAGATTTTTTCTCTAGTTCAGGGCATGCTACGAATATGTGCCCTCGGTCAATGGACTCAGCTCAGTCAGTGGCGGGACTGTCCACTGCCCATTCGGCTGGACAAAGACACTGCCCCAGGGATGCATTTTTATACACAAGTACAAACAAGTTACACATCACTCCTGACGTATTGAGGTACAACCCCTCTACATAGTAAGGTGCCGCCTCTCACCTTGTACATGTTGGTTTGAACAAAACAACTCTATGCATCATATTACCCTTTTGGCCCTGTTATTGGGATGGGTCCGCCTGTTCCTTGTTATCTGTGTGGAATATGCAAGTATGTAAATGTTCTGATTTCTAGTGTTCAGTACCTTTTAGGTACGTATCTTCTTGCAGCATCAGCCCTTTCCCTGCCAGCTTCTGTGAGCAGGGCCTGCCTCTGGCTCACAGCTTAACTGTGCTTTATGTTAGCAAAGTTTTGACCATTACTTTAGTTCAGGCCTCAGGCCTCATACCGGGCCTTTGATACCAAGGTGTGTATATCAGGGCCTCTACTTTCTACAGCAACCACATTAAGCACATTAATTCGGCGGGGTGTGTCCATGTACCGAGGCTAGCGTCGATTTCTGGAGCGTTGCACTGTGGATAGCTATCCCTTAGCTATCCCATAGTTCCCGCAGTCTCCCCTGCCCATTGGAATTCTGGGTTGAGATCCCAATGCAAAAACAGTGTCGTGGGTGATTCTGGGTAAATGTCTTCACTCAATCCTTCCTCCATGAAAGCAACGGCAGACAATCATTTCGCGCCCTTTTTCCCTGGATTGCCCTGGCAGACGCCATAGCATGGCAACTATGGAGCCCATTTTGCCTTTTGTCACTGTTGCCGTATGTGTACTGGATGCTGCTGACTGACATGGTACTGCAGTGCTATGTAGCAGCATTCATTTGCCTTTGCAAGGTAGCAGAGATGGTTACCATCCCTATTGCACCGTCTGCCATGCCATTGTAAATTGGCGATGAGATGACGGTTATCAGTTGTTCTGTACTGTCTGCTGCTGTCATGGGTGCTCCTGGCTGGCCTCGCTGAGGTTGGCCGGGGGCGCATGGACAAAAATGGGAATGACTCCCCGGGTCATTCCCTTTTTTATGTTTTGTCTAAAAATAGTCAGTCCTGCCTAGAATATGGGGCAAGTGTGCTAGAGAACCAGAGAGCACAGCCGCTCAGTGTCAGAGCCCCAGAGATCCCGCAGAAATGATGAGCTGCATGCCATTCTAGGGGTGCCCCTGTAACAACCCCACCCGTTGCTTCCCTCCTCCCCCAACCCTCCTGGGCTACCGTGGCAGTGTCCCCTCATTTGTGTGATGAAGTAATAAAGAATGCAGGAATAAGAAACACTGATGTTTTAGTGAGATAAAATGAGGGGGAGGAAGCCTCCAGCTGCTATGATAGTCCAGGCAGTACAGAATCTTTTCTTTAGACATGAAACGGGGGAGTGGGGCTGATGGAGCTCAGCCTCTAGTTGCTATGATGAAGACGGTTACCAGCTGTTCTGTACCATCTGCCAGGAATGACCAGGAGTCATTCCCATTTTTACCCAGGCGCCCCCAACCGACCTCACCGAGGCCAGCCAGGAGCACTCACGGGCTGATGACGATAGATAGCAGTCATATTGTACCATCTGCCACCGGGAAGGGGATGCTGATGTTCAGCGCTGCAGCACCCCATCTACCAGCAGCATGCAGTAGACATAGGGTGACATTGAAAAAAGGTGAAAAACGTTTTTTTCCTCTTTTCTTTCGGTGGGGGGGAAGGGTGTAAATTGACGACATATACCCTGAAACACCCGGGAAAATGTTTTTGACTGTTCAGGCATTGGGAGCTCAGCCAAGAATGCAAATGCTTTTCGGAGACTGCGGGGATTGTGGGATAGCTGGAGTCCTCAGTACCCCCTCCCTCCTTCCATGAGCGTCCGTTTGATTCTTTGGCTTTCCATTACTCTTGTCACACAGCACTGTGCTCTGGCCTCTGTCTGTTATAGCCTGGAGATTTTTTCAAATGCTTTGGCATTTCGTCTTCTGGAACGGACTCTGATAAAACAGATTTGTCTCCTCATACAGTGATCAGATCCAGTATCTCCCATACAGTCCATGCTGGAGCTCTTTTTGGATTTGGGACTGCATCGCCACCCATGCTGATCAGAGCTCCACGCTGGGCAAACAGGAAATGAAATTCAAAAGTTCAAAAATTCACATTTTCCTGTCTACCTGGCCAGTGTATCTTAGTTCAGATTGCTTTCCAGAGTGGTCACAATGGTGCACTATGGGATACCGCCCGGAGGCCAATACCGTCGATTTGTGGCCACACTAACCCTAATCCGACATGGCAATACTGATTTCAGCGCTACTCCTCTCGTCGGGGAGAAGTACAGAAATCAGTTTTAAGAGCCCTTTATATCGACATAAAGGGCCTCATTGTGTGGACGGGTGCAGGGTTAAATCGGTTTAATGCTACTAAATTCGGTTTAAATGCGTGGTGTAGACCAGGCCAGAGTTATACTTTCTTTCAGATTTCATGTTTGTTGTCTTCTCTAACCACTAAACCACATTCTTTTTCTAGAGCCAGGAGTAGAACCCAAGACCTCTGACTGTACCTGTATGCTACTGCTGTTTAGCAAACACATCCTCTGGGAAAGGGTGTGTCAATTACTTCTCTGGTGACTGAACTAGGTAGAGGCTAGCAATTATTCCTATATCTCAAGGGACATGGATATGAAAACGCAGAGTTCAGACTCTGCTAGTGACTCTCATGAGGAGATGTTATTTTGAAAGTTTGGTTTTAAAAACTAATGTATTTGATTCACACTTTGGGCAAACATTCTGTAGCTCACATTTGTAATTTAAGCTATCTATAAACTGTAGAAGCATACACTGAAAAACAGGAGTTTCACACTTTAGTCATTTATAAGGCTAGAGTTTTGCCATGGAAGTCACGGAATCCGTGACTTCCAAAGACCTCTGACTTCAGCCCTGGCAGCTGGGAGCTGCAGGGTCCCCCAGCTTCCGCCCACAGGGGCAGGGAGCTGTGGGGTACCCTTGTTGCCATGGGCAGTGGGAAGACCCTGGCAGCTCCCCGGCCACCGCCGTGGATAGCGGGGGGACCCTGGCAGGTCCCCAGCCACATGGGTCAGGGGGACCCCCTGCAGCTCCCCCCTGCGCCAGTGGCAGGTGGATTCCTGCAGCTCCTGGCTGCTGGGCAGGGGAATCCTGCAGCTCCCCTCTACCACTCGGCCAGGGGGATCCTGGAGCTCTGAGCCCCCAGCTATCCCACAGCTACCCAGCCCCTTCCCATTTTATCATGGATATTTTTACTAAAAATCAGGGACAGGTCACGGGCTTCCATGAATTTTTCTTTATTGCCCATGACCTGTCTGTGACTTTTACTAAAAATATCCATGACAAAATCTTAGCCTTAGTCATTTTTTATCTTCTCCCTCCCTTCCCAATCTTGGGGTCCTACACCAAGGTACTTCAACTCTGTAAAGCTGAGAAATAAGCACGGAAAATTAGTTGAGTCACAGATTAGTTTGCTTCAGGACCCCCTCCCCTCAACTCCAAACCTGTAAAGCATGGATGTAACATTGCCTTCAGCACTGTTCATCACACACTCCAGCACCTACATGGAGCTTTCACTTCCCTGCTGAAAAGCAGTATGTACCCCAACTTCATCAAACTCTGTCTGGCAGAAAACCTCAATAATAAACTTGACAAAGTTAAAGCAGAATAATTGTGCAGTCAGTCGGATATGCTGATCTATTAATGCAACTGTGAGGTCACTGTTAGGGTTTTGCAAAGTTTGATGAAATTGGGATATGTATTGCTTTTTTATATCAGCTGCTTTGGGAAGTAAAAGCATTATGGAGTGTTGGAGTGTGTTGTTATCAGTGTTGTGATATGAAAGTGCCCAGGAACACAGGAGACTTTTTTGCTGTGACTTGTTTCCATGATTTTCAGGTTCTGAAGTGGTGACTGTATCCTGATGTAACTTCAATTGTCTCAGAGTGAAGTTTTTGTTTTTAAAAATTTACTATAATCTAGGGAATACTCCTCTTCTCCCACATCAATTGACTCTGCCCCTGTTTTTGCCTGAAGTCCTAACCCGGGCTTTTTGGGGACTATGTTGTCTTAGGGGCTGTTGGAAAAATGATAAGGAACATTAAATATGAAATCCAAATCTACATGTTTATGCATGGTTCTGTATTTGTCTAGCTGAGATAAACAGAGAACCATGCATAGACCTAATTACTGTCTAGTGGCTATAGCACCATCCTGGAAACCATGAATTTCTGAATACTAATACTGGCTTTGACACTGACATGCTGTGTGCTCCTAGGCAGGTCAGTTACATTCTGTGCCCAAATTTCCACATCTGTAAAACTGGGGTAATGATACTTTGCATAATTAACAGGGATGATGACCAAATTGTTTAATATTTCTGTAGAGCTTTGAAAATGTAAAGGGGCTTTATAAGTGCTAAGTATTTACTGTTTCATTGATTGGAGTGGGGAGAAAACAGATTTTAAATCAGGCAGTCCCCAAGTCTGGAAGGTACTTAACAATGTGCCTAATCTTCAAGCATTGACTTCTATGTGACCTGCTGAAGTGCTTAAAAGTTAGACAGGTGCTTAAGTCCATTTCTGACGGTGAGCCTTAATAACTAAGAGTTAGTCCTGAGTGGACTGAAGTCAATTTAAAAAAATCTCCTATTGACTTACTCATGTGGGATCAGGCCGTAACCAACCATCCATATTAACCAGCTGGCTACAAAATCTACAAGCCTATTTGTAGGTATCCCAATGCTTCAAAATATATTGGGTATTCAGACTTCCTGTTGGTTTAGGTATGTGCTGCAGAGACAAATAGTTTAGGAACTCTGGGTAATTCATAGGGGTTGACTATTAAAAGCCAGTGAATAAAATGAAATGAAATTTATCAAACAAATGACTCGGTTGAAGGTTTGTAAAAAATGTATTTAGCAGCACATATATAATGCAAAGCTTTAGTTATTTGGAAGGGAAGTGAAAAATAAAATGTGTATTAAAAAAAGTTGTCTTTGTATAATAACTTTGACCATGAAGCTCACTTTTTTTTTCACATTTAGGTCTCATATCAACTGATGTTGAAATCCTACAAACCCAGTGTCTCATTAGGACAATTTTACGTCCCTCCTCATCTCCTCCCACTTTCTATTTCAAAGCTAATACAAAGAAAAGGATGGGAATTTTGTTGAAAAATGAGTTTATTTTTCTAGACACTATTTGCAAAACACATCTAGAGAGCATTTATGCATATTTGAGCACATATACGTATTACCACTGAAGTGATGAGGACAGTGGACCACTTTATGCCAGTTTTCTTGTGGTGGTGGTGGTAGTGGTAGGTTCATTTCCACTAATAACTCTCTGTGAATAACTGAATAAATTTATCCTTATGCCAAGACTATACTTTGCTCTTGGTAATTTTGTGTGATAAATATATACTCGGTTGGTCTTTCTACTATGTGCAATATTTAGCAGAAAACTTTTACAAAAGGCAAAATCTAAATAAATGGTGCTGGTGTTAATTTGTATTTGTGATTTATTTAAAGTATGTATTACCTCGGCAGAAGATAGTCTAAGAATGAAAATATAGAGCATGATCACCAGGGAAACATAACACTGACTAAGGGGAATACTGTAATACAATTTCAGAGCTGCTCTTCAAAAATTGTACTGAATGATGAAACACATTTTCCTCATATTGCAGCAGCATGAGATTAATCATTGGGGAAAAATAAATATTGTGGGATGAAGATGAGGTTCAAAGGATAATAAAAGGTTTAGAGGATAAAATATCCTTGTCTTTGTATATTAGTTAAAATTAACATATGCATATGGTAACTGAAATTGGCTAAGATAGCCTGTACTAGATGACTTCTTAGTGAGGAGTCAGGCCAATAAAGTACCAGTCATGTTATATAACAGTACAGAGCAGAGTTGCTAGTAATAACTCTCTTGGAAAACATGATTCACCGTGAAGTACTGAACCAATGTTAACTGTGGAAGAATGGATGCTGCTGGGTTTTTTTGGAAGACTTGCGGTAAGATGCAATTTGTTGCTATGCCTCCAGCTTGGGTACGATATGAAAAAACTATGGGATGATTAAAATGAGACCAATATTGTGCGGAATGTTTTGGAAGAATTACTTGTATAGCAATCTCCTAAATTAAAAATACACAGTGGTATTTGGGAAGTATGGACGAATTTACTCTTTTTAAGGCTGCTTGGCCCAAGGTAAAGACAATATAAAAATGCAAATAAACTGAAAAAGTTCAAAATGTCTTTAGTGTGAGCTGCAAGACAAGTTTAGTCCTGCAAATGACGTGCATTGAATCCAGAACGTGCAACAAAGGCTAGAAAGATTTAAGATACTGTTTGTATTTTAGAGAGCAGATGGGAGATTAAATTTTATTTTGAACAAGTGTGATTATTGTATTTTTGTTCACAAAACATGAACAGAAGTATAAAACAAATAATAAAATTAGAGAGAACAGAGTCCAGAGAGAATACCTTGTGTCCTTTTGGATTTTTGGAGAGCTTGGTTATGCAGTCATTAATCAGATAAAACTCCATTTGAAATTTCAGTCCTCCTGTATCTAGGCATTCATTGGCTCACATGTGCAGTTTAATGCTTGCCAAAATTGCATATTCTTGTCCTTTTTTAAAATATAGTTTTCTCATTACCACAAATCCATCAACATCTCTGCACTTTTCAATATTTTTCTTCCCTCACTGACATCTCTCCCTTCTGTTGATTT
Organism: Gopherus evgoodei; assembly: GCF_007399415.2. Classification (NCBI taxonomy): domain Eukaryota; kingdom Metazoa; phylum Chordata; order Testudines; family Testudinidae; genus Gopherus; species Gopherus evgoodei. The sequence goes on from NC_044322.1 coordinate 33,930,793, forward strand.
CAGAGTCCCTTTGCTCTCCTTCAGCCTTTTCATTATTATTTTTATTTATTAATTATTATTTTTGCTTCCTCTCCCACCATTTTGTCTTTTCTGCCAGTCTCCAACCGTAGCTGATGTCTCATTTGCACCTGTGTTGCTAAGCATCTTGGTAGAAAACTCGAACAACCTTCTCTGCAAATTTTTCGTCTTTTCTTTCAGTTCATCCATCTTCTTTGCTAAAGAAGTTCGGTTTCTCATCCTTTCCTGACTTTTGTATCTTTGATTCCCAGCAGCTTTTCTCTATCTTTGACAGTGTGGCCCTCCCGCTTCTTCCCACTCTACTCAGGATCTTGCCAGGTTTTTTTCCCCTAGGAGGAAATTGAGGCTGTCTGTCACAAGTATTTAGTTGCTCTCTCTCACTCCGATATCTCCTACAAATGATTTTTAAACCCATCACTTATTATTCTGTAACTTCTTCTCCCTTACAATATTGCACCTCTGACACCTGTCTTTGCGTCCCACTGCCACTTATAACTCAACCCAGCAGAGTGAACCCTGCCTTCCCCATTGATTTTAATGATTCCACTTTCTTCCCTGTCACCCAGTGTTGGTGTTGACTTCTCTCCTCCTAATACAGGTTTTTACTAAATCCTGTCAATTCTTCCTCTTGACATTTCTTTATAAGAAGATGACCTAACAGTTGTAATGCTTCCCTGTGCCTTGGTCTCCTCCTGCCTTGATTACCACTTCTCCCTCTCTGGCCTTTCAACTCAATTTATCCAAAATGTTGTAGCTAAAATATTCCTCTTTAAATCTGTTCACCACCTTCCCCCTCTCCATCTGCATCAAGTTTAACTTTCTCCTCATCGCTTTCATGGAGCTACACAGAACTTCGCGGCCCACATCTTGGCTCTTATTTCCTCCTGCTTCCCCTCTTGCTTCCTTTGCTCCATGTGTTTCCTTCTCACGTTTTTCCTTGTGTGCCTTCTTCCATGCTGCCCCTGACACATGGCACAGTTTTCCTCTTTTTGTGCTCCTAGCAACTTCTGTTACCTCTTTCAGATCTCTCCCCAGAATGCATTGTTTTCATTTCAGCCTTTTAAAAAACAGCCACTGCAAAATTCATTTGCCCCTTCCCATTCATACTGGCACACCATATAGTGGGTGTCATCTGAACTGTTTGTTGAGATCAAAACTGTCTCTGCTTGAGCAGCATCAAACTGCATACATCAACTGTGGCTCAATGCCTCTTGTGGAGCTGATGTTATGATATCAGTGTAATAGTGCACTTAAAGTTGTCTCCCACTAATGTAAGTGTAGACACTTGCACAACTATGTTGTCACAAGGTGGCTTACATTGACTTGACTTTGTTGTGTAGACCAGACCACAGAGCAGGGGAAACTCCCTCCTTGCTTAATTTTCCAAGACTGGGGAGTTTCTTTTCAGTGTCTTTCCATTAACGTTCATAGTCCACCACTGTCTTTCTCTGGGTGCTTGGAGTTAGTTATGTGTACACAACTACCCAGGAAGTGCCCCTCCCTGTCTGATTGCTTCTCCACATGGCTGTAGTTGTAGTTTAGGGGTGGTATACACTGAAAAGTTACATTGGCATAGTTGTCTTTTGGGGGGTGAAAAAAACCACACCCCCGAGAGACATAATTAAGCCAACCTAACCCCCAGTGTAGACAGCGCTAGGTCAGTGGAAGAATTCGGTCATCAGCCCAGCTACTGCATCTCGGGGAGGTGGATTACCTACAGCGACAGGAGAACCCTTCCCATCCTTGCAGCGGGGGATTTATTTTGATATAGCTACACCTCTTAGGGCTGTGGAAGATCTGTACCCTGAGAGACGTAGCTGTAGCAACCTAACCCCTTGTGTAGACCAGTACTAGGTCAAGAGAAGAATTCTTCCATCAACCTAGCTACTGCCTCTCTGGGAGGTAGATTACCTATACCAGTAAGATAACCCTACCCCTCATCATAAGTAGTGTCTACACTGAAGTGCATTTTAAGTGTAGACATAGTCCTAATTACTGTGTTCTATGCATATATATGTACATATATATAATATGCGTATATTCATAGTTATAACCAATATATGTATATCCTAATGACCATCAAGTTCAGAACATTACAGGCTTTCATAAAAGGCCTTACTCGATATATATTTATACGCAATAACATTGTATTCAGCCAGTTGATTCAAGTGCTTACTCTTTGTAGTTCAGGCCCTCCTGTTCTCCCTTGAGGGGTGTCTGGACACTGATTGTCACTCTGACTTCCTCTTGCCTTCTCCAAATTCTTCTCTTCTGCAACCTATGTTCCTTCCACTAAGTTCAATGCAGGCTGCTCCAGTACATAGGCCCCATGTTGGCCACTCTTGGTTTCGGGCTGAATTTCCTACTTCAGGAATGCAGGGACTGGAAGCGCTGGCTGGAAAGAAAAGAGCAGAGTCTTGCTTTGCTTTCCAGTTAAACCTATGATTCATTCTGTGATGACAGTCTGAAAAGGAAACCAACATGCCTCAAGATTTTCTAAACAAAGGTGGCTCACGGCCTGCTGGGGCGTGACTCTCCCTGCACTAGCCTGCCATGTGGACCCTGCTGCCGCATGCTAAAAGTTCCACAGTGTTCTTGAACTACCCCACTTGGAAACAGGAGTATGTTGAAGTGCACTAGGGAACTTTTAGTATTTGTCAGCAGGACACAGACACTTAATGTGAGGCAAGCTAGTTCAGGGTCGATTTGCATCCCTGCTTGCTGGAAACTTGGGTTATGTCTACACTGGCAGAGTTTTTATGCTGTCAGTTTCACTGGTGATAACCAGTAAAAGAGAAAAGCTGGTTTGTGTTCTCACTTACTTCCACAGGCGTCAGCTCATGTTCACATTTGCAGCACTTCCATCGCCAATGAGAACAGCGCACTGAAGGCAGCTATCCCACAGTGCAGCTCTCTTCATTTTGAGGTTAGGTGTTGTGGGAAGGGCGGAGGGGTGATCGTGGGGCATCCTGCCTCCCTGCTCAGCTTCCTCTCCCTAAACACTGATCCGGTCCAGTTGCTCAGCATTGCTCCAAGCAGGGGATCATTTGCTCTGTGGAACAGCCATTGTCACTTTGCCAGATAAGTGAGCACTTGCCGAGAAAACAGGAAGAGGAGTTTCAAAGTTCTCCCCGTGGGGCTTTAAAGGGAGGGAAGGGTTGATGTCTGTTTAGCTGGCGTCAGAGCAGCAGAGCTGCTGGCCAGAGTGGTCACCTAGGCACTGTGGGATATTTCCAGAGGCGAAAACCTGTGTAAACTGGAAGAACGTGTCTTCACTTGCACATCACTGCAAAAGTATAACTGTAAGAACTGTAAGCCTCTCGGGGAGGTGGTTTTCTGTTTGCAGTGAAACTTCTGAGTTCTCCGCAAAAAGTCATTGGCAAGTGTAGACGGTCCCATGGTTTTTGTGCAAAAAAGGGACTTTTTGCGCTTTAAATTGCAAGTGTAGACAAGCCCTTAGTGTTTGTATAAGCCCCTCATCTGGAAGAAAAGTTTACCCTATACAGGGCAAGCAGTTGGATACGAATGGAGATGCCGAAGCGACGTGATTTCTACAACCACTGTTGGGGAGAAAGTTTTTGACTCAAATTGTGATGCTCTGCAGCTTTAACTGACAATCTCATGCTGCTGTGTTATGCAGTTATGATATACAGATATTGGCAATAAAAAATGAATGCCATATTCAATAACAGGATCTGCCTTTGTATATGCCTTTTCAGCTGGAAATTTGCAATATTAGGGAACTGTAGAGCTGTGTCAGATAAGAAGTCAGCTAGTAGGCCAGGAGCATATGTGATGAAGTATTTGTACCTTGAAACATAATCTTCTGTTTTCCTGCTACTAATAAATTTTATTTTCATTGCTGAATTATATGCTATGTATAAGTAATGATTTATAGCATGATAGAACCTTGCATTCTTATTATGAAAATGCAAACTCCAAGAAAATCCAGACTCTTCTGCTGCTTGTAGAAAATTGTAAAAATTAAAGTGTCAGAGACTTTAGTGATTCATGAATCTCTACAGATACAGGCTTATCTGTAAAATGAGAATTAACTGATGTGGAATAAATTTGATTATCATTCACTAAATCTGCCATTTCCAGATATCTTACAATATATTGTCCACGTCTATTCCCATCCTTCCATTCTTCCTTTCTAGCAGAATGTAATTTAAATGCAAGGAAGGGAAGTGTTGTGGGTTAAAACACCATACTGGGATTTAGAAGATCTGGATTCCATTTTCTGGCTCCTGCCATAGAGCTCCTTTGTCACCTTAGACAAGTTATTCCATTTCTGTCTGTCTTCACTGTTGTATAATATGGGTATTATTTACTTTCCCCAACCCGTTGTCTTATCAGTTAGAGTAGCTCTTTGCAGAAGGGACTGTTTCTTGCTCTGTGCCAAGAAGAATGGGCCCTCAATCTCAGATATGGCCCTGATTCAGAAAAGCATTACATTGCTACTCAGGACAGCCTATTTGACTTCCATGGAATTTATGCAGCTGCTTAAAGTTGAGCGTGTGCTTAAGCACTGTCCTGAATAAGGATGATTTCCTGAACTGAGGCCTAAATAAATAATCCTGTCCATCTATTTTTCTCATCTGTCAAAGAGGAACTGATTCCTTACTACTTCTCACAAAGTACAATTATTGGGGAGGGATAGCTCAGTGGGTTGAGCATTGGCCTGCTAAACCCAGGGTTGTGAGTTTAATCCTTGAGGGGGCCATTTAGGGAACTGGGGTAAAAATCTGTCTGGGCATTGGTTCTCCTTTGAGCAGGGGGTTGGACTAGATGACCTGAGGTCCCTTCCAACACTGATATTCTATGATTTCCAATACTTAAGATGCTGATGGCAGCAATTCTCTTCGTACAAAGCTTCCCCTCTAGTTTTTCATGCTATTGCTTTTATCTTCTGCTCCCTCCGTTCTAATTCTACTCCTACCATTGTTACTATCCTTTTTTCTCTCTATTGTTTTTATAAACTATCCTATATATTATGTTGTCATCTGTCCTTCTCTCTAATGCATTTTCTCAACCCTGTGCTTTTTCAGCCCTTTCTTTGCAGTATACTGCTGTAGCTCCCTTGAATATGGGCTTCTGCTTTCATCTCAACCTGATTCAGTGGCCAGTGTTGAGCCACTGTCTCTTCCATATACAGTAGAATTTTCTTCTCTTGAAAAGTCTATGCTGCTCATTTTCAAAACTCTTCTGTCCTGCCCTATGGGATATCAGCCATCTCACTTTCCCAGCTCCCTGTTAATATCACTCTAGTCTCTTCCACCTTCTTTTCAAGATAACATTTTAAAGGGAGCAGGTAGTTTTATCATAGAACTGAGAAAGTGACACTGATCCAGGTGATATGCCAGAGCCAGGAATGCATAACAAAATAGTTTAGAAATTGACTGGAAAGGATAGAAAATTTAATACATGCTTAGTAGCAAGTTCTATGTATGAAAAATACTGATATTGAAAAGAGCCACAGAGTTGGGTTGCTGGAAAAGTAAGAAATAGCATATACTGCTGCAGAACTGATGGGGAAGGGAGAAAGGTAGAAAATCTGCTCTGCTTGCTCTGGATTAGTTTTAGAATTCACTTATGTGGGTTTGTCCAGTGTTTTCTTCCTTTCTGCATGTAATAAATTAAGTTGGTTGATTTTTTTTAATGGATAAGTTATTCTGATGACTGCAAAATTTAATATTTTAGAAAGCTTATATTTGAAGGACGAAACATTTTTCTGTTGTATTTCATATTGTAAAAAATTTGAAAGAAGCCAAGACTTTATCATGAATATCGCTGTATATACCAATTATTAGGATGTATTGAATCATGGTCCCTACTGTCATGATATAATTCTCAGTGCTGGCATCAGTATCCCATTTGAAAACTGCTCCCTGAATTAGCTTTTTGCAGAAGCCCCAGACCCTCACCCACACACCTTGCATAAAGCTCCTTCTCCTGGTTCTCTTGCTCATCCGTGAATGGAGTGAGCCTCTGCAACAATTGCCTTTACTTCTGTTTCCCTCCAGTGGTAAAACTGAGTTCCCCAGTTACCCTGAATCCTACTGTCCCAGTCTCTATAAAAGAAAATTTTTACTAACAAATTTAAAATCCCTCTAAGACTTCAAGAAATAGTCCCACTTCTTAAAATTCTTAAATAGTTCTCATTTTCTTTCTGTAAAATGCACGACACAAAAAAGAATACATGATGGATTTCTGTGATTAAAGGTAAAACAGGATGACCTCAGTAATTATAGGCCTGTCAGTCTGACATGGATCCTGGGCAAGATAATAGAGCAGCTGATTTGCAACTCAATTAATAAAGAATTAAAGGAGGGCAATATAATTAATGCAGATCAGTATGGGTTTATGGAAAATAGATCCTGTCAAACTAACATGATTTTTTTTTAAATGAGATTAGAAGTTTTGGCTGATAAAGGTAATAATCTTGATGTAATTTACTTGGACTTTGGTAAGGGGTTTGACTTGTTACCACATGATGTTTTGAGTACCAAACTAGAAAGATATAAAATGAACATGGCACACATAAAATGGATTAAAAGTTGGCTAACTAATAGATCTCAAAATTTAATTGTTAATGGAGAATTGCCATCAAATAGATGTGTGCCAGTGGGGTCCCGCAGGGACTGGTTCTTGGTCCTATGCTGTTTAATGTTTTTATTAATCACATGGAAAAAAAATCATGGAATGTTTGTAGATGATACAAATGCTCGCTATTGCAAAAACTATAATTTCTATTGGCTTGGCAAGAAGGCAGTTTGCTTTATGGGGGGAGGGATAGCTCAGTGGTTTGAGCATTGGCCTGCTAAACCCAGGGTTGTGAGTTCAATTCTTGAGGGGTCCATTTAGGGATCTGAGGCAAAAATCTCTGGGGATTGGTCCTGCTTTGAGAAGGGGGTTGGACTAGATGACCTGCTGAGATCCCTTCCAACCCTGATATTCTATGATCATGTTACTTGTAAACTGAGGTTTCATGTGAGGTCAATGAGAAACCATAAACATCAAACTTGACAATGCCATGTTAGCATTTTAAATGCAATAACCTGTTAAAAATACTATCAGAATGCTTAATTGCATCATTCCTTAAAACAGTGGCTCTCAGCTTTTCCAGACTACTGTACCCTTTTCAGGAGTCTGGTTTGTCTTGTGTACCCCCAAGTTTCAACTCACTTGAAAAGTACTTGCTTACAAAATCAGACATAAAAAAACAAACTTGTCACAGCACGCTATTGCTGAACAATTGCTTACTTTCTCCTTTTTACCATGGAATGTAAATATTGTACTTACATTTCAGTGTACTGTATATAGAGCAGTATAAACAAGTGGTATGAAATTTTAGTTTGTGCTGATTTGGCTAGTGCTTTTTAGGTAACTTGTAAAATTAGGCAAATATCTAGAGGAGTTGATGTACCCCTAGAAGATCTCTGCGAACAACTGCCTTAAAAGATTCATGTTGTCTTGTAGAGAGAATTATGGTTTTAATCTGCACTATGTTTAACCTTCCCTGGCAGGACAAAGATGAATGAATAGTGCCTCAGTCAGACATGTATTCATTGTTTTTATTTTACTGACACACACAGTAGGAATGGGTTAAACAGGTAGTTCAACTTTTAAAATTATTTTACTTTTTGAAGATAAAATGGGAGTAAGACTTCAAAATTATAATGCATCTTGTTATTTCTCATAGGAGAAAAGGCTGAGAGAAAAGGCTGAGAGAAGAAAAGCCAGCCGGACAAGTGAGAAGGTAAGGCTTTTTATTGTTTTGATAGACCAATGATTATAGTTCTGGAACTGTAATTTAAAAACTGCTCTTCTTTCTCTCTTTAAACAGTTGTTTTACTTGACTATTTTTTACAGGATTTTCCTAGTACAGTAGCATTTTAAAGGATTTTTCTGTTTGCTTGTCATTTTCATTCCCATACTCTTGCGTTGTTTTGGTGTGACAGCTAGCTGTGGTACAGTACTAAATGGAGGAAATTGTTGCCTATTGATGATGCAAAGTTACTTGTTTTTATTTTCTCCTCTTTTGGTTTTCTCTCTCTGCAGTTTTATTCTATGCACCAAGCATTCTTTGGGAGAGGCATTCACTTTATGCTGTATATCAAGCCAGTTGCAGTTTTTAAGATGTAAAGTGATCTCATCTGATTACTGTATGCTTGTATATGCCTATGGCTCTACATGCAGCACGGCAACCTGTAAGATTTGCAGTGGGTTTCATTTAGCCTTCATGTTACAAAATTCAGGAAGAATTTTCTCTGTTTAAATAGACATTTATTGCATGAAGACCCTCTGAAGTATTTATGAGCATATAGTATATGTGCAGTTACAATCTTATATCGGCATATTTAATATTGTGTATGGTTTGACTTGTGCTAATCTGAGGAAATTACAATGATTTTCCAGAATACTGTACAGGCCCAATAATGTATGTCATTTCTCATACTGTATCTCATTATGCTATGCCTGAACAGTCATGGTTTGTTCTTGGCAGTTATCACAAATCAGACTCTCTTGAGCAAACCCATAATGGTCTCTGTCAGATTTTTCCAAGCTGGCTATGGCACACGGAGTACAAGTCTGAGATGATAACTCATGTTGTAGCTCTGAAGTGGGAAGTAATTACTCTACAGTATAATATGAAAAGCCTGGTTATGCTGAGTATTAAGTATCGCTTCATCTTCAAAGACAGCTTGAAAGGAGAGCTCTCGACATCATGGACTTCTAAATCAGAGAGTAGACTTTTTTTTGCATACAGTTTAAAATATAAATATGTATATTTTTAAGTGTGAATGTGGAAGGCTGGTAGGGAAATTACTTTACAGAATCAACAATTAGCAAAATGTAAATATAGGAATAAAGTATTGATCCTAATCAAGGTATTTAACATTTATGAATACTGTATTGCTTTTTTAATTCTACACCTTCTTAAGAGATAAAAAGCAAATCCATGGTATTTCAAAAGATGAAAAATGCAGGCTCTGCAAGTACAAAGGGATCCGTTCATTTGGATATTTCCCTTTCTCTGGTTCTTCAAAGTGTTCTCTCCTTATTTTATTAAAATCAATTCAGGGAAAACTGATATCCGGTTAAAGAGAGTTTCCACCCACTTTGAGTTATTCATGTAGTGCTATAGATACTTATGGCACTGTATAGTATTGATTAAATATCAGTCCCTGCTCTGAAGACCTTACAGGATAAAAGTGTAAGGTAGTGTCATTCTTCTCTCAGATCTGTACTGTGTTTATATCTTCAGTGCTATGCTGCATTTTCACCAGTCCTGTTTCTCATGTCCTTTGCTCTGTGTGTGCGTGGATGCATAGGGAGTCTTAAAATCCATTCCTAAGTTTTAAACATTTGCAAGTTGTTCTGATCCTGGATTTCTCCGTTTTAGTGAATATAGTAAATTTGAATACCCCAGAACTTTTATAGGTGTTCTTGCACTTACGTACTGTGGACAGCACCTTTTACAATGTGTCTTGTGGACCAGTGATTCCCAAACTTTGTACCAAGGCAACCCACTAGCTGGAGTTTGTATTTGAACAGAAACCTGTGTTTGCTGTGAACGATTCTAGTGCTGTCTGTACGTCTAGGAGGTTTTAGTTAGCGGGAAGGGTGTGTTGAAACTACTCTCAGCCTGAATCTCTTTCCCCCACCCCCTCCAGCCTTGGAAAGTCTACTGCTGCTTCTGAGGTGTGACTGTTTGAGTGAGCTGCTATTTTTTTATTTTCCATCAACAGTGTTCTTCTTCATAAGTCTGTGACAACCACCATCTGTGCAGTAGCTTCTAAGGCTGACATAGCTCTGTTGCATAAGCTAAAGTTTTGGTTTTAAGTACACAAAGGATGTTTTTTGTTAGTGCTCTGTGCAGTGGAGTCATGTCGCTTTCAGTGGCTCTCACTGAATATCTTGGCATTGGCATTTTGAAGAGAAAATGCTTCCAGTGAGATAGGCAGACAACTTGGAGCCTGTACTCTCGGTCTGGAAAGTGATAGGAAGTAGCAGATAATGTATAAAGATGGCAAGTCCAGGCTGTCTGGATCTTGAGGAATTAATTTAGAATGTCCCCTAGTCCAGAAAATTTCACAGATGAAACAGCATCTGAAGCTTTTCACAGTTCACACAAGGTCAGGCTCAAGCAGCCCCGTGTGGGCTCTCAGATTTAAAATGCTAGGAAAAAAATAGACATACAATGTTGAAAAGAACTGCAGTTTAAAAAAAATGTGCTGCTTAGACAGGAGTTCTCGCACTTACATACCATGGACACTACATTTTACAATATGCCTTGTGGGCCAATGATTCTCAAACCTTTTACTAAGGCAACCCAACAGCTGCATTTTGTTGAGCAACTTTACCATAGGCAGTGCTACCAGCTCCATCTATAATGAATGCATAAATGCACACACAAAAAAGAAACTAGCTTATCAGGAAGATTCCTCATTTCTTAAACATCACCTTTGTCCGGCTTCTTCTTGTCTGTCTCTCCGTGAACGCAAGTCGATGCCACACCATTCCATTTTCTTGTGAGTTCTTTCCATTTCTGACCAAAGAGTTTTGTGATGGGATCAGCCTAGCGCGTTTTGGGTCTGCTTAGCAGTTGCTTGTGGTCTGGGGATCCAGTCACTGATGTTCATTGTCCACCTATTGTCTTGCCTGCGGATTAAAGCTATTTTAGAAAAATTCAGTACATGTGACCTTTATCTGCTTTAAATGCATTAGCTGCCAGGATCAAATGAAAGACCTGAACTAGGCTTTTGTAACCACTTCATAACTGAGAGTCCTTTATGTGGAAGAGTAATTGGCGTCTTTACCTTTTCTTTTTCTCACCAGCATGCATGTAATTCAGTTGTGAAATTCACTCTTATAAATGAATCTAGATAAATCTAATAGATTAATTTATAATTATCAGAGGGTAGCCGTGTTAGTCTGGATCTGTAAAAGCAGCAAAGAATCCTGTGGCACCTTATAGACTAACAGACGTTTTGGAGCATGAGCTTTCGTGGGTGAATACCCACTTCCTCAGATGCATTCACCCACGAAAGCTCATGCTCCAAAACGTCTGTTAGTCTAAAGGTGCCACAGGATTCTTTGCTAATTTATAATTGATGTTTTAATTTGAGGAAAGTGTTTTAGCAGCACTTAGTACTGATAACATCACAGTACCTGTCATACTTTTATTCACTACACCAGAAATAAATGGGCAGCTGCCTTGTGTTTTGACTGGTTGACAGTACAGTCTGTTACGTACATAATCAAAGACAAAAAAGTGGAAAGGACTGAGATGTTAGTAAATTTATTATAAACATAAATATGCTGCTGTTAATTGCCATTAATATATATGTTGCACATTACTAGAAGCAAAAACTAAGACACTAAATTTTGAAAAATTAAAAAAGAAAAAGTCTCTTAAGCTTCAGATGAGACCCAAAATCAAGGTCCTGATGATTTGTGGTTATTAAAGATCCCAAGGAACAGCTGGGTTAGCTACAATGAAACCATCTTGGAAATTTCTCTTCTGCTGCTTACTCTGTTTAGTGAGTTAAGCTTTCTAGTTCTCATGGCTTAGCACAATGCCAGGTTTCTAGTGCTGCAAGAAAATGGTTTTAAGAACGATTGTTGAAATATGAAATAGTTTTGAAAACCTGAACTTTTGAAGAATTTTCCATGGGGTCTCAGGGAGAGAACACTTGACCAGTAATACAGATAGTTTTATTTCTTGCCTCAGTCGCTGACCTAGTATGTGATTTCAGGAAACTCGCGTCACTTCTCGATTATTTAGATTGTTGGTTCTTTGCTGTCTGGACTGTCTTACTGTGTGTTTGTACAGAGAATAGCTCTACAGAACTCCAGATACAATTTTCTTGCCATAATACAGATAATGAAGACTCGTCCTTTAAGAAGACATAATCATTCTCCAGAAAGAGGCTAGGCATTAGCTGCCAGCAGCACTAGGGAGCAGGGGGGTTGCTGAGCCGGAATAGGACTTCAGAGTCAGGTGGCCCCAGACACCCTGGTAACAGCCCCATAGTGACAATGACCATTTGCAGGGCTTGTATTAGCTATTAAAACGGAACCACAGAACTCTGCTGCCTTTCAGTAAATATTTTTTGGCTCGTGCTACTGAAACTTATTCTGAGAGCAGGCTTGCTAAGCATTAGGCAGTAATCTCACTATGTTCATGTTCTCGGCACATTGTATTGAGATTGTCATACTCTTTGCTTAATTAAAATGTCTGACAAGTGTGGAGGGTTTGATTGAGGATGGTGTTAGTAACTTCTGTTCATGCTCAACCATCAATTCTGTGTGTCCCCTGCAGACCAAATAAGATTATAAGTGTACCAAGGCTGATACTTGGAAGTTTTATATTTCTTGGATTTACTTTCCTCTTCAGGTCATTACATGAATTATCTTCCATTATTATCTTATGGTCACGTTCTTAAATGACTTCAGCCCTACAAAAAGCTAATTTTGTGTGTACATATGTTGCATAGAGTACGAGCAAGATGGCTTTCTTGGGTAACTTGCAAAACACCAGTATTTATCAATGTGGATAACTTGCAATACAACAGGACATGCGTTTGATGAGCTCTGAGTGGTGCTGAAGTTCAAATCAAATCAGAAAAGCCTGGAAAAGGATAGTGTCCATCATATCAAGAACAAGTTATTTCAATTCGTACCCAAGAAATAGAGAATCTTCTGAAAAGCCAGGTGCTCCAGCTGGTGCCCCTGTGCACTAACAAACAGGGGTTTTCCCCCCTTTAGCTAAGTCTGAGTGACAAGGTCAAGTCATTGGACTAAGCCAAAGGGAGTGGAATGTTACCCAGGAAGAACACTAAATTGTGGTCTGGCCATCTCCTTTTAGTATACGAGTGAAATCCAAGCTTTCACTCATCATAGACTCTCTTTCACAGGAATGAATTCTTGTTGAATAATTTCAGAGTGTTATATGCAGAATGGCATCAGCATCAAGATAATAAATAGGAACCTGCTTTTTCCACCACCTTTTTCCTCCCTGCCAACAGAGGAATTCCACACCTATAAGTGTATTAGGCTTTTGGATCTCCTTCCAAGATTATCTCAGAGAGCAACGGAGAACAGAATTTTGCTGCATTCTCTTTGAATGTTGGCAAAGGTCTTGGTGGGAGAACATGGACAAAATGCACCCAAATGGTCAGGTGACAGATATTTAAGGGAGAAGGAGAAGTGGCAGGTTTAGACATAGACATCTGGGTAGTGCACTTCACTACAGGGTGCACTAGAATCCTCTACCTTGTACTGCTGCTTCCTCTGCCTTATGAGCCATATTCTGTTAGGATTTTAACAAGAGGAACACAGGGAGCCCTTCCTTTTCTCCTTCTGCACCTTTCCTTCTACCCCTCCTCCCCAAATGATCTGACATGATCAGTCTGATGTGCCTCAGAGCCCTTCATGCCACATTGCAAAATTCAAATGCAGGGAAAGGGAGAGGGGTCTTACTTGCCAGGGCCCATCCCCGTCCCTGTATGCAGGGACTCTTTTGGGATGGAACCTTATTCTTAAGATGTGCTGAAAATTCCATAGCCACTGGAACCCATACCTGGGGGCTCAGGGCTGGAGCAAAAACACTCGGAGCCTGGAGGTCCCACCTCTTTGCAGGAAGCGTGTCTCATGAGCACCTATATAAGGTGAGGGTAGAGGCTCTGAAGATCCCTTGCAGCTGCTAAGTATGTGGTATTAGAATGGAGAGTGTGGAGGAAAAGTGTAAATGAAGGAGGAATTCAAGATCCCTGCACATAGTGGAGTATTGGCAAGGTTTTGGAGTCAGACCCTTGTACTTCGTGTGTGTGTGTGTGTGTGTGTCACTCATGACTGTGATTTAATTTGGAATCTATCCGCATAAGAGACAAACGGAAGAATTTACTCATAAGTGAACCAAATTAAAACTCTTAATGCTCTTATTTTATTTTGTATACTCAATAATGGTTAGTAAATGGGGGCCAGATTGCAGCTTTCCCCTGGAACAGCCACAGGTGGTAACAAGAAATTAGCTCTCATGTAGTTTCTTGTGCATTCTCCCTTTGGACGGGGACAGGGTTTATGGTGTGTGTGTATGTGTGTACACAAAATAAGAGCAAGCAATGAAGCAGTATTAATTTGGTTCACTTATGAGTAAATTCTTCCACTGCCTCTTATGTGGATAGGTTTCAAATTAAATCAGTCATGAGTGAGATACATTTCTTTTAAGGGTCACTACTTTCTGGCCATAGTCAAGCAGAAGATAGTTCCATTGAAAAATTAATTTATAAGTAGCACCTCTCAGTCATAGGACAACACCCTCACAATTTAAAGATATGCAAAGATGATGATCTGAATATACTGTAGTGTTTTTCCTACAGTTCTGTGCTTGTATCAGTAGTAGCTTTTTTGATAAGCCCTTTAAGTGGGAAAATGCTTTAATTCAATAATTTAAGTGTTAGTGAAAAGGTATATCAACTCTTTTTTTAAACCTCCTGACTCATCAGAGTGATTTCAGACAGGCTACTCAGTGCAAACTTGAGAATCTCAGATTCAAATTAAATTCCAGAGCATTTATACTCTAAAAGGGGAAACTTAATAAATGTAAGTCACAATGTTAATTTCAAATGTTTCCCCATTTTTAACAAATTGTTTTATCTAAAGCGAAATTTTATAAGCCTTCTTTATGGGTGGATAATCCTAAATTGCTCTTGAAATATTTTAAGATCTAAAATGCTGTGTACAGTGCTGACCATTTGAAAATGAGCATTATGAATGTGGAGTAACCTTCCCTGAATTTTAAATACATTAGAAATAACATGTTGATGGTTACAGTTAATATGGCACTAAAATTGCTTCAAATAATAGACCACAACTTCTTTGACACTACAAATGTGTATGATCAAGTTAAAGCTACTGTATTTAAATCTCTGAGCATATAGTAAACTGATAGGATCTTGCAACAAGGGAGTCATGTGGATTGATTTTTTTTAATCAGAGGTAGACACAAATTTTTCCAATGTAATCACCTAAATAGTGTAGAGTATTGGATATAAACCATTTCCACTAGTCCAAAATTAATACTTGTCATTATTAATCAAAAGTCATTAATCAATGGTCATTTTTCAGTGTGAGATGAGTTGGTGATCAACCAACCCAAATGGCACCCTTTGCAGGCTCAGCAGAGGTTTAGGTTTGAACAGACAGAGACTGACCTATCCTCAAGCTCCCTAAAAGTCCAGAACAAGGAGGATGCTTACTGGATCAGTAAAGATAAACTTTCACTCTTGTGTATGGTGTACCTGTTTTGTGAATTAACACAGTCAATACAGTATATTTCACTGCAAGATTTGGTCCAGTTTTGTTTTAAAAAGACATTTTGTAGGAGTTTTGGGGTCTTCCCCTTCATATTTCAATTAGACACTTTGTTTCCTTGTTTTCAGAAGTCTTGTTTTTCAAAAGCTTGAAAAACGTATCTCCTGAAAGTCAGAAAATAAATGTCATTCTCATGGCTCACTACCTTATTTAAGGAAAATCCATACTTTCCTTAAGGAGACAAGTGTCTTCAATAATTTTTGTGGCAGTTCAGGGACCTGTAATCTGACCAGCATTGAAGTTGCAATATATTTCTATAGTAGCATTTTTAGTCAGAAACCTTGATAAATCGCTTTTGAATCTAGACTGTGAATGCTGGTTTAGGGTGTATCAAAATATACATTACACGAGATTGATTGCCAAAGAACTTTAAACCTAGACTATAAAAGCCTCACATCAGGCTTCTAAATCCTTATTTTGATTCCTAAATAAATGACCTGATTTTCAAAGCATACAGCAGCTCCCAATGAATTAGATTAAAATCTTTTGAACAGTAAATCATTTAGCTAGGTTTTCCAGTATTGATTCAAGAGCCTTATTTTTATAGTTCTATTTTTAAAAAACATCTTGGTTTTAGAGTTTGGTTGCATAATATTTTGTCAGTGCTCTTTGTTATAAAGTCAATGACAAAATTAACTCCTAATTGATTACGTTACATTTAGCTCCCACAGTTTACTCCTGAGAATCAATATTCCTGATATTTTTTCCTGTAGTGAAAGAATATCTATTTTAAAGGACTTAATTCTCTCAACTGTCTGTCAGTTTTATTTTGCTAGTATTTCTGAGGCTAACCAGATTGTGATAGGCTTGCTAGAACCGTTGTAAGAGCACAGTGGTGTAGATTCAAAACATGCTGTACTCAAAATCGATTTTTTGCTTTGCTTTGCATATGTTTGTTACTCTACTAATCTCAGCTGCAGCTAGTATTATGGCATTTTTACAATATGACTGTGGAGTTAACAAAGTGAGAAAACATTGCTCACTTGGTAGTCATAGCTAGCTATAGGCAATACTTAGAAATATCTCTTAATAATCAGGTGTCAAAAGAAAAATAATCATCACTGTTAGGCCTGGAGTAAAATTTTCAAGAAGTGATTTAGGTACTTGAGAGCCTAAGCCACTTTGACTTTCACGGGGATTTAAATGGCTGTACTTCCATAGGCTTTGTAATGTAGACATAGCCGTAGACTCTTAAGAAATTTAAGCAATTTTGCAAATGTTGCCCCTTGTCTACATACAATTAATTGGTGCTACATTGATTTAGGCTTAATGATAGGTTCTTAAAATGCACATGCACATGTAGATGTGCAGCATTGGTGCAAAGTGGGGTTTACACCAGTGTAGCTTAATTCTTTGTGCTGGTGCAATGGGTCTGTCAGGGGCTTCAACCATTGTACCTAAATTGATTTTACTGTGGTACAAATTTTCTTAATGTAGACAAGGCCTAGAGCTGAGGTTCAACCACCCAAATGTTACCCTTTATGGGCAGTTCAGGTTTTCAAGTTGATGTGCAATTCCTTATATTCTCTGCTTTGTCATTTTCTGTGATATCAGTTGTTTAGTAAGTGAGGCACTATCAGGATAAATATATCTATGGTGGTTTATTTGTGTTACCGTAGTGCCTAGAAGCCCTAGTCATGGACCAGATCCCCATTGTGCCAGGGCAAAAAAAGACTGTCCCTGCCCCATCAAACTTACAGGCTAAGTAAAAAGCATTTTGTGGTTACTCTGCCTCAGGAAGAATTTAAAATCTAGTTCTTATCACTGTTTGCCAATATATTACTGTTATTAGTTTTAAAATATATTTATTACACTCATTGATTAAGTGCCAGCATAGTCATATATAGGGCATGTATACAATTTTCTTTGTGTTTCATTCAGCTTGGACTGTGTGGCTAGTTTGATCATTTTAAAAATCACTCACCCTACCTCCAACCACATTTTCTACTCAAACCTGGCAGCATTGTACTAGTGCCAGAGAGCCAGAAAAATGTTAACTGAATATAAACTAACTTGTTTCACTTTCCATGCTGATTTGAATCATAAGAGGCCTTCACTGTTTACAGTAAAGAGAGAGATTTTTAGTGTGAATGATCTCAGGTGGCAGTATTAGTATCACAGATCAAAACTGATTTAATACATGATAGGTCTACTCTGTGAATGTAGGTTGTAATGTTTCACATCATGTACTTGTGGTTTGCAGTTTTTCATTTAATGTCTTAGTACTTTCTACTTTCAAATCCAGGGTAGAAAAGTATCTGGTTTGTCCTCCAGCTGCTGTTTTCCTTTGTTTCAATTACCGGGTTTGCTGTTTTTTGGGAAGTTTCTGATGAAGATCCAATATGTATTTGCAAGTAGAGGATTCATAGACTCTAGGACTGGAAGGGACCTCGAGAGGTCATCGAGTCCAGTCCCCTGCCCTCATGGCAGGACCAAATACTGTCTAGACCATCCCTGTATAGACATTTATCTAACCTACTCTTAAATATCTCCAGAGACGGAGATTCCACAACCTCCCTAGGCAATTTATTCCAGTGTTTAACTACCCTGACAGTTAGGAACTTTTTCCTAATGTCCAACCTAAATCTCCCTTGCTGCAGTTTAAGCCCATTGCTTCTTGTTCTATCATTAGAGGCTAAGATGAACAAGTTTTCTCCCTCCTCCTGATGACACCCTTTTAGATACCTGAAAACTGCTATCATGTCCCCTCTGTCTTCTCTTTTCCAAACTAAATAAACCCAATTCTTTCAGCCTTCCTTCATAGCTCATGTTCTCAAGACCTTTAATCATTCCTGTTACTCTTCTCTGGACCCTCTCCAATTTCTCCACATCTTTCTTGAAATGTGGTGCCCAGAACTGGACACAATACTTCAGTTGAGGCCTAACCAGCGCAGAGTAGAGCGGAAGAATGATTTCTCATGTCTTGTTTACAACACACCTGTTAATGCCTCCCAGAATCACGTTTGCTTTTTTTGCAACAGTATCATACTGTTGACTCATATTTAGCTTGTGGTCCACTATGACCCCTAGATCTCTTTCTGCCATACTCCTTCCTAGACAGTCTCTTCCCATTCTGTATGTGTGAAACTGATTGTTCCTTCCTAAGTGGAGCACTTTGCATTTGTCTTTATTGAACTTCATCTGGTTTACTTCAGACCATTTCTCCAATTTGTCCAGATCATTTTGAATTTTGACCCTGTCCTCCAAAGCAGTTGCAATCCCTCGCAGTTTGCTGTCGTCTGCAAACTTAATAAGCATACTTTCTATGCCAACATCTAAGTCGTTGATAAAGATATTGAACAGAGCCGGTCTCAAAACAGACCCCTGCGGAACCCCACTTGTTATACCTTTCCGGCAGGATTGGGAGCCATTAATAAGTACTCTCTGAGTACAGTTATTCAGCCAGTTATGCACCCACCTTATAGCAGCCCCATCTAAATTGTATTTGCCTAGTTTATCGATAAGGATATCATGTGAGCCCATATCAAATGCCTTACTAAAGTCTAGGTATACCACACCCACCGCTTCTCCCTTATCCACAAGACTCGTTATCCTACCAAAGAAAGCTATCAGATTGGTTTGACACAATTTGTTCTTCACAAATCCATGCTGGCTATTCCCTATCACCTTGCCACCTTCCAAGTGTTTGCAAATGATTTCTTTAATTACTTGCTCCATTATCTTCCCTGGCACAGAAGTTAAACTAACTGGTCTGTAGTTTCCTGGGTTGTTTTTATTTCCCTTTTTATAGATGGGCACTATATTTGCCCTTCTCCAGTCTTCTGGAATCTCTCCCATCTCCCGTGACTTTCCAAAGATAATAGCTAGAGGCTCAGATACCTCCTCTATTAACTCCTTGAGTATTCTAGGATGCATTTCATTGGGCCCTGGTGACTTGCAGGCATCTAACTTTTCTAAGGGATTTTTAACTTGCTCTTTTTTTATTTTCTCTTCTAAACCTACCCCCTTTCCATAAGCATTCACTATGTTAGACATTCCTTCAGACTTCTCAGTGAAGACCAAAACAAAGAAGTCATTAAGCATCTCTGCCATTTCCAAGTTTCCTGTTACTGTTTCTCCCTCCTCACTGAGCAGGGTAGGCCCACTGCCCTTGGTCTTCCTCTTGCTTCTAATGTATTGTTAAAAAGTCGTCTTGTCTCCCTTTATTCCCATAGCTAGTTTGAGCTCATTTTGTGCCTTTGCCTTTCTAATCTTGCCCCTGCATTCCTGTGTTATTTGCCTATATTCATCCTTTGTAATCTGACCTAGTTTCCATTTTTTGTATGACTCCTTTTTATTTTGTAGGAGCAAGTGTTCTTCTATTTGTTAGTGGGTGAGGGAGAGCGAAAAATTACCATGAAGAAACTACTTTCCACTTTTCTACAGTTGTAGTGTGCAACATGGTAAAAACCTCTCAGTGGACCTCTGGTTTATCTGACATTCTTAAAGCAGGCCTTGTTTCACAATTTCTTTCAGTTTATGTAAATTAAAAAAAAACAAAACTTAATTTGGATGGAAATTTCTTTAAATCTTTGCAACAGAAATCTCATAGCAGTTCCATTACCATTTTAATCCCAATACTTTTGACTTGTTTGTTTAATGATGTGTAAAATTATGTACAAAAATGACTGGGTTTGAATGCATAACATCTCACCAATTGCATAAATCTTATGTAGGTTTCATATTCATCCTTCTTTTGATGTTTGTTTTTAAATGAGTTTTTCAGGTTTAGTGGATTGAGTAGAATGTTGGTGCCATCCTAGACTTCACTGCTCAGCTGTGGAGCTTTCAACACATTATAGAACAAATTGAGATGTTTGCATTTATTCCAGAATGATAATATTTTGGCATTAAGCAAAGCCTCAATATTTTTAAATTAAAACTTTGGGTTATCAAAATTTGAGACTGTGAAACAAAATAAATATGTGCCAACATATGCACATATTCTGTGTTCCTTTTGAATATTGTGGGTTTTGTTAATATTTGGAATGTATGGTTAAAATCACCTGTTGGTGGTTGAAACTGTTCTTTTAATTAAGGGTTGGATTAGCACCTTTCAATCCAGCCTGAGTAAGTGGCAGTGAGTAGCTGAGTAGTCTCAAGAGGGAAAGGAAGCAAATAGTGACATTTGGGTTCTGCTTTCTCTGCTCCTAGGGGTAATAAATTGAACTAGCCCTTTTACCGAAGCAGCCTACTTCCCCCTTCATGCCAGCTGGAGTAGAGTCAAGGCCACAGGTGAAAGTGGGCCAATACAGCATACCAGTAAGAAGTGGCTGCCGGTACGGGCCCATATGTAGCTGACGTTCAAGTGCTGCTGCCCCTTTTTCCCCCTCTGCACTCATCCCCGCCCCCCGCTGAGGCGAGAGGGGGAGGGCAAAAGGGACAGCTTCCCTGGGCCCAGCGATTTAGCAGCGCTCAGAACCCCAGGCCCTTTTACCGCAACAGTGGCCGGAACCCCAGGCCCTTTAAATCGCCACTGGAGCCCCGACTGGTGCAGCACGGTAGAGCTGGCTGAGGGAAGCTGAGCCCAGCCCTTCCCCTTTTCCCCGAAGCTTCACCTCTTCTGCCCGAGGCCCTGCCCCTTCCATACGAAGCCACGCCCTTTCCGCTAAGGTAAGTCTCTTATCTTTCTTTCACCCCTGGTCAAGGCACTTCTCATTTTCTGCCCACCTGCACAGTAGAGGGAGTTGCAGTCCAGCAGCAGTTACTCTCTCCCCCTCTCTGTAGGATCTGAAAATGTGTACCACCTGCAGGGGAAGTTCTGTAGCCTGTGTTATAGAGGTTCTACAACCTGTTGTGACCTGGGGTCGCTACCACCTGCCTTTAGCATACGGAAGCCTAGTTTGGGCCTGCTGGGTTCAGCTCCCCACCTCTACAGCAACACAAGCACACCCCTGTGGGCCTACCCAGGCCCCTCTGTTTCTCTGCAGAATAGGCACGCTTTAACCTACTTCCTCCTGGATTCTCCAGACCCTGGTCCCCTGGAAATGCACATTATTTATAGCTGCTGCTTCCAAAGAAACAGTAGACCCCTACTTACCGGTTTCACCTCACATCACTGTTGTGGTTAATATATAGCACTTAGATCTATTTATAATGAAATCAAGAATAAGTTTTTATTTAGCAAAGCACAAATATTCAAGTCATAGCAAGTAGAAGTATTGGAAACAATTGAATATATATAAAATAGATTTGTAACTTACATGCTAGAGCCCAGACTTAATTAACTAGTTACTCTGATGTCCAGTAGAGTATGGCTCACCCAAAATCCTTGCAGCATTTTGCATTCAGAATTGACTGTGATCCTCCTTTCATGAGACACACACACACTGACAGCTTGCCTAGTGGGTGAAGGACTCAGTGTGTTCCTTTGCCTCCCATAATAAACAAGTCCCACCCTTTTGTCTTCATTTACAAACAGGGCCCCCTCCCCCACCACTGTTTTTTTTTTTCCTTTGGGTTTTCTGTCTTGCAGATGTCACAATCTTTCAACTAGCTCCTGGTTCAGTTTGCAAATAGGCCTCCATTGTTAAACAGACTATATACAATAACTTTTGACCAGACAATAAGAAAAGCATGTCACTTACTGATGACTTGCTTTAATTCCAAGACCATAAGAGCATAATTTGCAGTATAGATACATAACTTCTTAAATATTATCCATACGTACATTTTGCAATGATGACCAGGGGGCTACGTGCTCTCAGTAGAGGCCTTACATGCCACCCTCTGAACCATTATGCATATATATGACCCAGGAGATCCCTGGGAACCCTATACAACCCCATGCACTCTGCTAGTTGGCTCCCAGAGGTCACACCTATGCTATACAGATCCCACTAAATTATCACAGTGGTCCCTTTTGGCCTTGGACTCTGTGAATCTGTACTTGACTATATAACATATGAATATGCCCAAGAAACTAAAGGGAACTCTCAGAGCACTGCTTATTATTAAATTAAATACAAACACATACAATCAGAAGCAAAGATGTCCGCCACATTTGGTTTGAGTTCCTTCTCAACATTGGCTGATTTTCATGCTAAGTATGCAGCATCGATCTGGAGCCATAAATTAGTCAAGGATGGAGTGTTGGTCTTTATTTTATATTTCCACCTTTTGGCTGTTTTTGCCTCAACTTGAATAGTGATTTTATTATTAATGACAATACAAAGTTTTATTTTATTTAATAGATTTGTACGGTGCTAGTTTAGGCAGTGGTCTAATGTGATAGTCTTTCATTTTTGAGACTTTTTTTTAAGTTGGATGTGGCCAGTTTAACCATAATTAGCTGTTTACATGTACAGTCACTGCAGCTGTGTACAAATGAGATGTGCATTTTGCTTGCCGAATTTTCTGAGGAATCTGGCCTCTGGAAACTAGCAAGAACCTCAGTAAGTTCTGTCTAGTATGCATTTGTTCACTGTCCATTTAGGCACAATTTAGCCCGGTTGGTGCTCTGCTTAAGACAGGCCCAGGACTTGAGAGAGAAGGAATGGTCTTTGACTCGGCTGTGTAAGGAAATAGGCAGTGTATGTCTCTGACCAGAACCAGGCTCAAGCTAGTACTGTTAGTTCATCACTTACATTTGTACTGTATTCACTCTTGAACTTGAAATACTATAGAAAAAGACATTTTATGATTTAAAGTCAGTTACATTTTTTTAATTACTTTTATCCAATGTCATATATTACTTTTATCCAATGTCACTTTTATATTATAATGTCAGTGTGCTGGCTTAGCATGTGACTGTGTTAAATGTGTGGTTCTTTAGAAAATTATTCATAGTGATTTGCTGTTTGAGAGGCTCAGTGTTGTATGGTTCACTTACTCATTAATATTGTTCAGCCACCTGTATTTGAAATTCCTCTACCTTAATAGCACAAGTTTTTAAAGCCGTAATACTTTCCCTTCCTATTGTATTCAGGAAGCAAACGCCACATACATTTCTAGCAGCAGGTGAAAGCATTGCTTGTGACTGATTTTTTGGTGCTAAATGCACCACACTCCTTGTAACTCTTCCTTAGTATTATAAATTAGAGTAGGGCCTGAACTGGAAACCTCAGACTTGAGCTCCCCAAATGTTGAGCATGTTTGAAATCCGAATCTAGATCTAATTGTCTAGTGTCTACAGCAGCTTTTGCACAAAACTCTTCTATATGAAGTTTTGAACTCTTTCTATGTGACTAGAATGAGTTACTGTCCCAGGCTAATTAGAATAGCAGTATATTCTCATGTTATGGATAATATGCATTTGTACAGACCCAACACAATGAAGCTTAAATCCTGATTTGTGTGTCTAGGCTCTATTGTAATACAGATAATACAATGTTATGTATATATAGTAGTTGTTCTTCGAAGAGGGGCTCAACCAAAACCCCTGTCAGGCTCTTAATTTTGCTGCTTGAACTCACCTCTGGTGTTCCTTTCAGCAACCCACTGCCTGGCTTCCCACATCTGTATTGAATGTATTTAGATCATAAGATCTTTCATCAGATTTCTGTCTTATCTGTGTACAAATCTCATGAATGCACCTCAAAGGTGCTGTGTAAGAATAAATAATTGCCAGATGAGGTATGGTAATCTTTTAGATGTTTTTGGTACTGTCCAATTCTTCATCCGCTAAGGAAACAGTGCAAGTTTTAAGTCAGACTCCTTTAGTTGCTCAACTTTTTCATCTTCTGTTAATGTTTTTGAAACATGTAGCTTGCATTACTCGGTTGCCTACTGTCAAGATCCTCTGCAATCGCACTTACTACTAGCTATGAAAGCTGATCATTTACAATCAGCAATCAGAATACTATTATCTCCATGCTGGTTGATAATACCATAGCCGCCAACATTTGGAAACTTTTCCAGTGGCGGTTTTCAAAGTAATCCAGGATCATGTAGTCATCAAGATCCCAGCTGCCACAGTGATATGTGTGCATTTAGTTGAATTTTAAAGTGTCTTTTAAAAAAATCTTAATCAGGCCCTCAAAACTGTTGTTCAAATATCTGCTCTCCTACCAGCATGAAAATCCATTAACTCCTTCCTCCTTTATCCAATGTATCACATTTGGTGGCGCATCAGTCTCAATGATGCAACCTTGTAAAGACCTCATGTTAAAGCAGCAAAACAAAATTATTGATAAGAGAACCCCAGAAGTTAAGTGACTAGCATATAAAAAGCTGTGCTTATTTAGGCCTCATGACCACCCCCAAAACAACCACGTACATGTCGCCCGTCTTATATCTTGTGGAGGAAGATTAGGGTATATCTACACTGCAGTTAGACACTAGTGGCTGGCCTGTGCCAGCTGACTCAAGCTCGTGGAGCTCAGGCTGTGGAGCTGTTTAATTGTAGTGTAGACATTCCAGCTCAGCATGGAGCCCGAGCTTTGGGACCCTCCCACCTCAGTGGATACTTGCACTTGGGCTCCAGCATGAGTCTGGATGTCTATACTGCACTTAAACAGCCAAGCCATGCTAGCCCGAGTCAGTTGACATGGGCCAGCCACCAGTGCCTAGTTGCAGTGCAATGACTTGCTGTCCCCATTTGGTGGTATTAGCCCTAGCCATAAGGCCTACTTCTTCTTGGCACTGTCCTCATCCCTTCGCCATCTTCCTCCCTGTTCAATCTCCCTCTGCCCCTTTTTTGGCCTTCAATGGAATTTCCTCCTCTCTCCCTTCCTCTTTCCCCCCACCTGGGGGTGGGAGGGAAGGAATCCATCCTCTTGTAGTTTCTCCATCCCGGTTTTTGATTCTTCACAAGGAGCTAAACTCAGGCTGCTATTAGCTCTGGTTAACTGCCTTCTTGCCTGTGCAAACTAACAAGAGCAGTGGAAAACGGTGGGAGAAAAGGGGATGGGGCAGCATTAGAAACTGCAGAGAGATAAAGTTTTTCCAGTATGAGCTTCTCTGCAGACTCTGGTAAAAAGAACAAACACCCTTCCAGTACTTATATTTATGTGTATATTTATTTTATTGGGGTGTGTAAGCCTAGCCCTACTGGATGAAGGCAGTCTGCCTAAGATGTTACACCCCAGTGTTCCAGGGAGACTGCAGTAGGTGATTTATCCTATTATATACACACACAATGTCATTAAAAGGAACATCATTACTGTTGCTAAGTCAAGTACTCAAAAGAGGTCCTGTGGAGAAAATAACATATGATCAAGTAATTAAAGTGTCTGTCATAATGCATACGCAGAAGGGGACTGAATTAAGCTTTCACAAACAGCCTTAATTCTGGTATTTTCTAACTTCTGACTGCTTGACTTTGTAGCCTGAATCACACAGTTTTTTATGTGCAGTTTTCTAGGTTTTTAATAAAGCAAACTGAAAAAAAAGTCGTCATGTGACATCATATTGACACCCAGGCCTGGAACCTTTAGATCCACAATGCAGGTCTCTGCCACTTGAGCTAATGGAGGCACTGAGAGCAGCAGTAGGCAGCTCTCCTCTACGTATACCACCGCTAGAAGGGGATGGAACACTTAGGGTACGTCTGCACTATGGGATTATTCCGATTTTACAGAAACCGTTTTTTTAAAACAGATTGTATAAAGTCGAGTGCATGCAGCCACACTAAGCACATTAATTCGGCGGTGTGTGTCCATGGTCCGAGGCTAGCGTCGATTTCCAGAGCGTTGCACTGTGGGTAGCTATCCCGTAGCTATCCCATAGTTCCCACAGTTTCCCCCGCCCATTGGAATTCTGGGTTGAGATCACAATGCATGATGGAGCAAAAACAGTGTCGCGGGTGATTCTGGGTAAATGTCGTCACTCATTCCTTCCTCCATGAAAGTAACGGCAGACAATCATTTCGCGCCCTTTTTCCCTGGATTGCCCTGGCAGACGCCATAGCATGGAGCCTGTTTTGCCTTTTGTCACTGTCACCGTATGTGTAGTGGATGCTGCTGACAGGGGCGGTACTGCAGTGCTACACAGCAGCTTTCATTTGCCTTTGCAAGGTAACAGACGGTTACCAGCCCTATTGCACCATCTGCTGCTTTGGAAATTGGCAATGACGGTTATCAATCATATTGTACCGTCTGCTGCTGTCATGGGTGCTCCTGGCTGGCCTCGATGAGGTTGGCCAGGGGCGCATGAACAAAAATGGGAATGACTTCCCAGGTCATTCCCTTCTTTGTTTTGCCTAAAAATAGAGTCAGTCCTGCCTAGAATATGGGGCAAGTGTACTGGAGAACCAGAGAGCACAGCCACTCCGGGTCAGAGCCCCAGATATCCCACAGAAATGATGAGCTGCATGCCATTCTAGGGGGTGCCCCTGTAACAACCCCACCCATTGCTTACCTCCTCCCACACCCCTCCTGGGCTACCGTGACAGTTATTCCCCCATTTGTGTGATGAAGTAATAAAGAATGCAGGAATAAGAAACACTGACTTTTTAGTGAGATAAAATGAGGGGGAGGCAGCCTCCAGCTGCTATGATATTCCAGGCAGGACATCTCCATTACTCATTAAAGGGTGGGGAGGAGAGGAGCACACCTTCCCGCTGCTATGATAGTCTAGAATCTCCATTAGACATGAAAGGAGGAGGGGAAGAGCTCAGCCTCCAGCTGCTATGATGAGGACGGTTACTAGCCCTATTGCACCATCTGCCAGGACTGAATCTCCAGGACACAAAGCTTAAAGAAGGGAATGACCGGGAGTCATTCCCATTTTTGCCCAGGCGCCCCCGGACGACCTCACCGAGCCCAGCCAGGAGCACTCACAGGACGGTGACGAGGACGACTATCAGTCATATTGTACTGTACCATCTGCCACCGGGGATGGGAGGGGAGAGGATGCTGCTGTTTAGTGCTGCAGCACCCCGTCTACCAGCAGCATCCAGTAGACATACGGTGACATTGAAAAGAGGCGAGAAACAATTTTTTTCCCTTTTCTTTGAGGGGGAGGAGTGGGGGTAAATTGACGACATATTCCCTGAACCACTGGCAACAATGCTTTTGACCCTTCAGGCACTGGGAGCTCAGCCAAGAATCCAAATGCTTTTCAGAGACTGCAGGAACTGTGGGATAGCTTGAGTCCTCAGTCCCCCCTCCCTCCCTCCATGAAAGTCCATTTGATTCTTTGGCTTTCCATTACACTTGTCACACAGCACTGTGTTGAGTCCCTGCTGTGGCCTCTGTCTGTCATAGCCTGCAGATTTTTTCAAATGCTTTGGCAATTCATCTTTTGGAACGGAGCTCTGATAGAACAGATTTGTCTCCCCGTATAGCGATCAGATCCAGTAGCTCCCGTACAGTCCATGCTGGAGCTCTTTTTGGATTTAGGACTGCATGGTCACCCATGTTGATCAGAGCTCCACGCTGGGCAAACAGGAAATGAAATTCAAAAGTTCGCAGGGCTTTTCCTGTCTACCTGGCCAGTGCATCTGAGTTCAGATCGCTTTCCAGAGCAGTCACAATGGTGCACTGTGGGATAGCGCCCGGAGGCCAATACCGTCAAATTGCGGCCACACTAACCCTAATCCGACATGGCAATACTGATTTCAGCGCTACTCCCCTTGTCGGGGAGGAGTACAGAAATCAGTTTTAAGAGCCCTTTATATCGATATAAAGGGCTTCGTTGTGTGGACGGGTGCAGGGTTAAATTGGTTTAATGTTGCTAAATTCGGTATAAACGCGTAGTGTAGACCAGGCCTTAGCCAGTGGGTTTTACAGATATTTCTGACAGCAGAGGAATGGGGAGACTTGGAAATGTTAGCTTCCATTCCAGACTCTGAAGTATTCTCTAATTGGTGCAAACTCTTCTGCCCATTGTCCCCAAGTTTAACCCCTTCTGTCCTGTCTCCTCCAAGCTGTCCCATGTGTTATCCAACCTTTGTTCCTCATCCCAGACCCATTCCTCTCACCGCCTATCTCCACTCCTCAGCTTTCTCATCTCAGACCCCTCCTGCAAGTCTTAGTTCTCTTGCTTTCCCGGTTCCGTGTGCTCTGTCTTCTTCCCCCAGTCAGCTCCCCTACCTCCAAGCTCCTTGGCTTAACTCTGCCTGCATCCATACTGATTCCCAGGACTCCTTGTCTGGTGTCTTTACCACCAACTTGGCTCCTTGTCTCAGTCCCTTTGCACAACCAATCCCAGTTCCCCCACTCTGGTACCTTGGCTCCTTGTCAGACCTGTCTCTCTTTTTCCCCGCCCCACTGGCTCCCATGTGTACCATGCGTATAACTGATATATGTACTAATATAGGATTGATCCCAGATCATTCATTGAAATGTCAGAATCAAGGAGCCAGTTGATGGGAGAGTGTTATCTTCTGAATTTGCTTGCATTTTTCTTCAAGAAAAGTCCCAAAAGAGGGAGACGTTTTTATTGGCTTCTGGGATGAGAGAAATCCCCTCCCTCTACATATTTCATTCAGAAATCAAGTTCATGCTTCACTGGGTGGGGAACAATATTGATGTGGATATTGCCTGACTGACAGGCGATGAAGTTAGTCACCATCAGTTTTTCTACAATTGTGTGCTATGTGCAATTGAAAATATGTGAAGAAAGATTCCTTAAAGCTTTAAACGTGACATCTATGGCCCTATTCTTCATCCTGATTGTGACATCCTAACACCCCAACATTCACCATTGTCATGTAATTAGCATATGTTTTGTACAATGTATGCCTTGTGAGGTATCATTCTAAAAGTCTAGATCTGCTAGATAGTAATATCCTGTTGGATTGTATGTGAAATTTATAAAGTTTGGTAATGTGTATGTTACTGAAACATGTTGAGGTTGAAAACACCCACATGCAGCCTTTCAGATACAACAGTAAAAAGGCCAAACAATGTTAATGGCTTATTGAGGAAAGGCACAGAAACATAAGGATTACCCCAGGAACTATGTACAACAGAAACCTCTGAGATAGCACTATACAATGGGAACTGTTTAACACAGGTCAGAGCAAAAGAGCTTTCCAGCAGGTGGGAAGAAGATATAAAAAGGAGACAATGACATCATGATGGTACCTCACTCTCCCTACAGCAACACACCTGGAAACAGCTAAGGGCCAGGACTCAAGTGTGGGAAGTGATGGTCCCAAGCTAGAGGGATTTTTAGCCTATGCATGAAAACCTGGGAAAACCAAGGCAGCTTGTGCCTTAAGAATCTGCCAGCTTGTTTACACTCAGGATGAGAATTTCCTAATTCGTATCCTACCTATCTAGTGTGTTAAGCTCAGTTTGCAGTTTTGTTTGT
Organism: Gopherus evgoodei; assembly: GCF_007399415.2. NCBI lineage: Eukaryota > Metazoa > Chordata > Testudines > Testudinidae > Gopherus > Gopherus evgoodei. The sequence goes on from NC_044322.1 coordinate 33,960,394, forward strand.
TTACTAATGTGGTTTTTTTTTTTTTTTTTTTTTTAAATGGAGATATACCAATCTCCTAGAACTGGAAGGGACCTTGAAAGGTCATCGAGTCCAGCCCCCTGCCTTCACTAGCAGGATCAATTTTTGCCCCAGATCCCTAAGTGGCCCCCTCGAGGATTGAACTCACAACCCTGGGTTTAGCAGGCCAATGCTCAAACCACTGTTATCTGTTTTGATCAGTTTGCTGTCATTTATAATAACTTAAAATCTATCTTTTGTAGTTAATAAACTTGTTTGGTTTTGTTTAAAACAAGTGTGTGGAAATTATAACTTGGGGCAGAAAGCTGTTGTGTATATCTCTCTCTCCACATAGAGGGAGGGGGTGAATTTTATGAGTTTATGCTGTACAGTTCCCTGTTCAGTGCAAGATGGTATCATTTTGGGTTTACACTGGGGGAGTTGGGGGTTGCGTGTGCTTTAGCAACTGGGAGGTGCCTTAGCTGAGCAGCATGTGTGTGAGAAACTGCAGCTGGGTGTGTCCCTATCTATGTGTATGCTAGTGAAAGAGCAAGGTTGGAGAGCTTGTCAACTTATTACATCACCACAGTGTGAAAGGGAGCCAAGGCTGGTGGGTCAGGCCTGGTTAAGTGGTATCCCAGTTCCAAGTGGCACCCCAGGGGGAACCCATCACACTCATATTGAAAGAAAGGATTACTACTGTGAGCTTTATAAATGATTGTTTTGTAAATATATTAGCAGTGCACACCAAATACTTTTAACAGTCAGTTTATCAGCTTAGTCTTCTAGTCTTGCTAGCATAACTTCCATAGCTGTTATTTTTTGGAAAATTCTGTGTTTATTTCAAGCTCTTTGCTATATTGTAGCAGCTGAATATCATAATTTGCTTCATTTATATTATTTAGTATTTATACTAATTGTATACCAACTATGACTTTACAAGATGGTTCTTACAGTCATTTATTGTATACTGCCCATCACCTTCCTATTACATGGTTCTCTCGAATTCCCTGAGCTATGGAAATAATTTTGCTTCCTTTGTGGAAACTGCCTGGACACTAATTCCATTATTAATGGGTTTCCATTTCCTTGACATCTTATCTCATCTTGCCATCTTCTTTGTATTTTCTGTTCCTCCATGTGATGCTGTCTTGTTCCAGACTCTTCCCTTTCTCATTATGATTTTTGTCAATGCTCTATCTTCTCCTCTTTTCCTCTTTGTGCTAGCATCTGGATTTGAAACTATATTGCTTTTATACCTTGCCTTGTGATTTTTCATTATTTTCCGATATTGTAATGCCAAACTAAAGTTCATCCATATTAATTCAAGTATTTTATTCTCATGACGACATCCTGTAGCTTGCTGTTTGAACTGCTTTGCAGTGCACCTTAGTTCTACAGCATCTCTGTTGTTCCAGTTCTAGGCCTCTACTGAGCAGAGTTTTTGAACTATGCTGCATTTGATGGTGCTTTTGGGATGTGGTCCAGTGGCCACTCAGAATAATTTGACACCATCAAATTAATTTGTATTCATGTTTTAAGGGCAGATGTGTAACCCCTGATCTTCAGAGATGGGTTAATGTATTTACCCAGTCTACCACCTTTCCCCCCACGGTCATCAGTTTTAGTTTTGATTTGTGAGAAATATTTCTGAATAGATAATAGTGCCATGAAAACCTGTAAGATAGCAGTTCAAAGTAGAATTCACCACTCAAGGAAAGATTTGTAATCTTTATGCCATTGAGAAAGGCATTTTTACGTAGCATTAAGAGAAAAATGTTCTCTTTTGAACACAATTATTTGCTACTTAATTTTTCTCTTATGACTATGCAAGTGGTTGTGTAGCAGAATTATAAAGTGTTCCACATTTTCGTACTTTAACTTACTGTTTACTTGGAACAGCACATTAGAACATGATATCTAAATTGGAGACAGTTTTTCAAATTAATGTTAGTAGAGATGAATCCTACAATTTTACAGTTGTCTGTTTTGAAATGTAATGAGCACTATACACGGAATTGGTTTTAGTTTCTGGAATACAGCATGTTTAATCTCTATCAAAATGTGTAGTTCTTGCTGTGGTTATACTTTTATATATTCCTATAAGACACTTTGCAAGATTCTGTGAATCCTCGTAAAATGATGAGTCAGCAAAATAAATCACGTATGGACAAGAAAGATTGATTCATTAATTACGGCCAGAGTCAACTTACGTTTACATAATGGATTTACCATTAAGCTTGTATTTGAGCTGAAAATCCATAAAAACATTAGGTTTAATTTTAAATGGCTATCTCAACCAGCTTGTTTTCCTCAGTAGTATGTTTGTGTACTATAAAATGGATGTCAAATGCTTATTTACATTTTTAAGGTGCCCATCACTGTAATATCCCAGCAAATCAAATTTCATATTCTAAAATAAGTACTTGAGTGATCATATCTGTGTTTAAGTTAATAGGTAACTCACATGAATTGTACAAAGCTTAAGAAACTCTCTTTCTTGCCAGGTGCCTTTAGCTTATATAGCAGAACACTTCTGATAGCACAAATTGTAAACCCCTTTTGATGTAGTGTTCTAGTTTTCTAATTTGACCTGTTAAATCATTGTTACACTATTGATGTTATGTTTAACATAGGAGTACTTGGATTAATCACATTATTCACCGGTAAGTGAATTTTCCTATCCAAGATGCACTTTATTTCTCACTCACAATCCCTGTCATGGAACCTTTATTTTGGTCAAAGTGAAGTTTGTTGTTTATTTCATATGAAGATATTGTCAATACGTGACAGACACAAACACATAGGGGTTTATGGTCCCTGCCCCAGAAGAGTTTGCAGCTTAGAAGACACAGGAAGAAATACCAGTCTAGGAAACTGGTTTGGAAAGTGATTTCCAGCTCCATGGTGGCACACCACCCAGCATGAGGCATTGGCAGTATGCTGGGCATTGGTTGGGGCTAATGTATCTCCTGCTGGGTGGATCCACGGGCAGTTATCCAGCACAGAGTGGGAGTGAAAGGGGTAAAGAGGCTTGTAGCCTCCACCTTCTTTTCTGCAGAGATCACCAGAACCAGCCAGCTAGTCCCAATTCCCAGGTTTGGGCACAGTGCTAAAACTGTTCTAAATCTCATGCTGCTTTTTGCTGATGGGTCTAGGTCACACTAATCCCAATATATGATATTCTTGAAACCCAAATATTCCCATTGCTTTTTCTTCTAAGCCTCATTTCCTCTATGTGGACTGCTAAAATTGGTAATTATAATGCCCATTTGACCAGATGTAACTTATTCCAATGGGGAAACAGCAAACGGCTTAACAGTTTCAGGACCAGTTCAGTTACGTTGTCTGGTGATGGTGCGGCTGCACAAGATTCAGAGTGAGAGGCCCCAGTGAGGGTGCTGCATTTTCTCAAAAGTTTTATACAAGTTTTCTGTGCAAACTGCACTGTAGGAAAGAACTCTGTGTATGTTGTCACATCAGTGATCTAGATGATGGGATGGATTGCACCCTCAGCAAGTTCGCGGATGACACTAAGCTGGGGGGAGAGGTAGGATCCAGAGTGACTGAGACAAATTGGAGGATTAGGCCAAAAGAAATCTGATGAGGTTCAACAAGGACAAGTGCAGAGTCCTGCACTTAGGACGGAAGAATATCATGCACTGCTACAGGCTGGGGACCGACTGGCTAAGCGACAGTTCTGCAGAAAAGGACCTGGGAATTACAGTGGATGAAAAGCTGGGTATGAGTCAGCAGTGTACCCTTGCTGCCAAGAAGGCTAACCGCGTATTGGGCTGCATTAGTAGGAGCACTGCCAGCAGATCAAGGAAAGTGATTATTCCCCTCTATTTGGCACTGGTGAGGCCACGTCTGGAGTATTGTGTCCAATTTTGGACGCCTCCACTACAGAAATGATGTGGAGGCGTCCAAAATTGGACACAATACTCCAGACGTGGCCTCACCAGTGCCAAATCCACTACAGAAAGGATGTGGACAAATTGGAGAGAATCAAGTGGAGGGCAACAAAACTGATTGGGGGCTGGGGCAAATGACTTATGAGGAGAGGCTGAGGGAACTGGGGTTATTTAGTCTGCAGAAGAGAAAAGTGAGAGGGGATTTGCTAGCAGCCTTCAACTATCTGAGGGGGGTTCCGAAGAGGATGAGGCTAAGCTGTTCTCAGTACTGGCAGATGACAGAACAAGGAGCAATGGTCTCAAGTTGCAGTGGGGGAGGTCTAGGCTGGATATTAGGCAAAACTTTTTCACTAGGAGAGTGGTGAAGCACTGGAATGGTTTTCCCAGGGAGGTGGTGGAATCTCCATCCGTAGAGGTTTCTAAGGCCTGACTTGACAAAGCCCTGGCTGGGATGATTTAGTTGAGTTGGTCCTGCTTTGGGCAGGGGTTCAACTAAATGACCTTCTGAGGTCTTTTCCAACCCTTATCTTCTATGATTTTATGATTCTAATGCTTTTCACTTGCTACCACAGTTCAGGCACCAGTCTGAGCTCAGGGCATGGAGATACAGTATTGTAGTATGTTGCATGCTTTCCAAGATACTTTAGTGAGCTAAAATGTTGAGCCACGAACTTTTTGTATTTTGATTAAATTGCCATTTGCTTTAGAATTTCAGTTAAACTCTGTTTTATTAAATCTTAGGTGGCATAATACCTAACACTCAGGTATTTCACATCCCTTCAGTTTTTTTCACTGTTGAACAGATGGAATGCTGCCAATTCTTTTTTTTTTTTAAACTTCAGATAATTTCTAAGGATTATGTGTTAATCGTATAGTTTGTAACTTTCTTTCAGCAGATCTGCTTTGATTGCTGTTCCCTTTTCTTTCATCAAGGACATGTTTTTTTTCTGTTTCAGTGCTATTTATCCCCAGGCTTTGGCCTTCCTCTGCAATCCATGTAGTAAAATTTCAGCATTTTAACTCTTCTCCCTTAGCAGAGCTGAAAATGTGCACCTGACTAGCCATCTTGGAAAGAACTTTTAGTACAGTTTTTCTTTGAGTGCTTCTATTCACCAGTAATCAGTTTTTCTTGCCAGGACAAACCGGGTATCTAGAATGTTTCACCATTCACTCTGACCTCTTTAACTTAGTGAATGCTAAGTGTAGTCTTTAGGTAATGGATCTACTCATTTAATTTCCTGCCTTCAGAGATTCTCTGGGCTCTGCCTGCTGCAACGATCTAAGAATTTTACTTCAATAGTTGTTCACAATTTATTCCTGAACAATGCAACTTCTTACAGTAGCTCAAACTACTTACATAGCTGTTGTCCCAGAAGTAAAGAATGGTAGGAAGAGGAATGTTACAACAGTAAAGGGATTATGAAAACCCTGTGATTAAAACTGGAGGTTGCCTTATAGACTCATAAGAAGATATGGGCCCTTTGGAATGAATTCTGAGTTTAAGAACTAAATCTCACTCTTGTTCACTCCATCAGAGGCTAAGTCAAACAGTGTTCAGGGCATGATATAAAAGTATTTAATTGCCATGCTTGAATGCCATAATGATAGGAACTGTGAATGTTAGCAAAATAAAAATTGCCTTACTAAGTACTTCGTGGCATAGTACATTTACAATAACTTTAACGCAATGAAGCTTTGGAGCTTCCTCGCGAGGCACGACAAATAAGTCTTTAGAGATGGTTTGCAGCTATTGTACGTGCCATGTATTTAAGGAGATTGGGCTGCTGCAATTTAGTTCAACACAGCTTTTCACATAGGAACCAGAGAAGTGCAGAAGCCAAAAGATGAATACATATAGCTAGGATTTGGAAAAAGGTTTCCATAATGAACCAACTGACCTATTTCAATTTGAAGCCAATACTGTGTTGCCAGTGTGCAGACTAACTTGTGATATATATGGAATTTTAAAAAAAAAGAGAATTTTCCAGTTGCTTTAGCCTCTGTCTATGTGTATGTCTGTTTATCTTTATTGCGAGATCTCTGGAGTAGGGCCTTTTCATCTTGTCTGACTAGAAAATGCATAGCACATAATGGGCACTACCAGAAAGAAATAGTACCACTGTACTTGTGTAGATATTACTGTTGTTTGCACTAGTTACGTTTATTAAAGCATTTTCAGGTTGTACTGATGCATCTGAGCCACTGTAGGATCTTTCATATAGCCACTATGCCAACAGGAGAGAGCTCTCCCATCAACATAATTATATCACCCCCAACGAGCCCACGTCAACAGGAGAAGCTCTTCTGCCAACATAGCACTGTGCAACACTATCACTTAGGCTGGCAAAACTTATGTCATTCAGAGATGTGCTTTTTTCACACCCCCGAGTGACATAATTGGTAGTGGAGACAAGTAGTGCTGGGTCAGCTGAACTTCCTTGCAGAGAGCCCTCTTTCATTCCTCAGGAAGAGTAGTGTAAAATGGACATGAGTGCAGCTTGGAAAGATTGGCATTCACACACTCAGGTTCAGGGGCAAGAGAGGAAATTGAGAGTAGTGAAGACACACAAAGGAAGATGCTTCCACTGCTATGGTGAGAAGAGAGAGGGTGGAGGCTCATTCCCTCCCAGCAGCCGGGGACAAGAGGACAAGAATTCCAACCTTCCCTGCTTTGTTGTGTATGTGTTTCAAGTGAATTTTCAAATACACACACAAATGTGGGGCCTTGGTGAGGCTGCTAGAAGAAAGAGGTGCACTTACCTAAACAAGATACTTCCATGAGATCCCAGAAATCTTACTGGTGCCTGAACAACAGAATTGTGCACCTCTTTTCTATAACTTACTACACTGAGAAGTTATTGAGGTAGAAAACATAGTGGCTCAAAAAAGCTTTATTGAGCTATTTTGTCCTGTGCATTCTATTCCCACTTAGGTCCAGGAGTTCCTTTGTCTTAATTTTTGAAGAACTTAATCCAATGGAAACCTTATAATGATGGTGCCTCAGTTACATTCCTAAACAGACTGCTATGTTTGCCTAATCCATGAATCCTTCCCTAATACTGTACTTTAATTTTTTAAATCACATGATGGCCCTATCAAGAAGAAAAAAAAATTCATCACAATTAATTACGTGATTAAAAATTGGGCAATTAATCACACTGTTAAACAATAATAGAATACCATTTAAATATTTTTGGATGTTTTCTACATTTTCAAATATTGATTTAAATTACAACACAGAATATAAACTGTACAGTGCTCACTTTATATTTATTTTTTATTACAAATATTTGCACTGTAAAAAACCAAAAGAAATATTTTTCAATTCACCTAATATAAGTACAGTCGTGCAATCTCTTTTTTATGAAAGTTGAATTATGTACAAAAAATAACTGCATTAAAAATAAAACAGCGTAAAGCCTCAGAGCCGACAAGTACACTCACTCTGGCTTCTTGTTCAGCCAATCGCTCAGATAAGCAAGTTTATTTACATTTGCAGGAGATAATGCTGCCTGCTTCTTGCTTACAATGTCACCTTAAAGTGAGAACATGGCACTGTTGTGGCTGGTGTATCAAGATATTTATGTGCAGATGCACGAAAGCAATGGTTCTCAAATTTTTGTGCTGGTGACCCCTTTCACATAGCAAGCCTCTGAGTGTGACTCCTCTTATAAATTAAAAACACTTTTTTATTATATTTAACACCATTGTAAATGCTGGAGGCAAGTGGCATTTGGGGTGGAGGCTGACAGCTCATGTCCCCCTTGTAATAACCTCGTGACCCCCTGAGGGTTCTGACCCCCAGTTTGAGAACCTGTGCTAAAGATTCATATTTCCCTTCATGCTTCAACCACCATTTCAGAGGACATGCATCCATCCACGGTTTGTGTTCTGTAGTTTCTGCATTGGAGTGTTGCTCTTTTAAGACTTCTGAAAGCATGCTCCACACCTCGTCCCTCTCAGATATTGGAAGGCACTTCAGATTCCTAAACCTTGGATCAAGTGCTGTAGCGATCTTTAGTCTCACATTGGTACCTTCTTTGGTTTTTGTCAAATCGGAAGCGAAAATGTTCTTAAAACGAACAACAGGTGTGGGATCATCATCCGAGACTGCTATAACATGAAATATATGACAGAATGCAGATAAAACAGAACAAGAGACATAAAAGTATCCCCCAAGGAGTTCACTCACAAATTTAATTAATGCATTTTATTTTAATGAGCGTCAACAGCATGGAAGCATGTCTTCTGGAATGGTGGCCGAAGAATGAAGAATCTTTAGCATATCTGCAACGTAAATATCTTGAAATGCCGGCTACAAAAGTGCCATGCAAATGCCTGTTCTCACTTTCAGGTGAAATTGTAAATAAGTGGGCAGTATTTTCTCCCATAAATGTAAACAAACTTGTTTGTCTGAGCGACTGGCTGAACAAGAAGTAGGACTGAATGGACTTCTAAGCTTTAAAGTTTTACATAGTTTTGTTTTTGAGTGCAGTTGTATAATAAAAAAATCTACATTTGTAAGCTGCACTTTCACAATAAAGATATTACGCTACAGTAATTGTATGAGGTGAATTGAAAAATACTATTTCTTTATCATTTTTTCAGTGCAAATATTTGTAAAAAATAATATAAAGTGAGCACTATATACTTTGTATTCTGTGTTGTAATTGAAATCAATACATTTGAAAATGTTGAAAAACATCCAAAATATTTAATAAATTTCAATTGATATTCTGTTATTTAACAGTGGAATTAAAACAGAGGAATTATTTAACAGTGAGATTAATTTTTTTAATCGTGATTACTTTTTGAGTAATTTTTAACTGCAATTAATTGACAGCCCTACTTCTTAATTATGCAGGAAACAAACGCTCTTACATAATGTCTTCCTCTTTTTTTTGGTTCATGTCTTTTCTGATCCTTGAGTACCATCACTGTAGTCACATGAAGCTTTTTGCATATTTTTTCCAATATACAGTTGTTTTCTATGACTGTTTCTTGTGGTGTTTTCCATTTTTTTCCTGTCTCTTCATCTTTCTCTTCTATTCTTCCTATTTAAAAAGTCATCTTTTTGTGATCATTTGACTAAAATCATTCTTCTCCATGGTCATTGCTATTAGGCTGTGACCAATAGTAACATCTTTCCTAGCTGCTTTTGCAGCTCTTAATAAAAAATTATTCAGGACTCTTTTTAAAATCTTTCTTATATTTGTGTCTTACAATGCTAGATAATTAAAATCCCCATGACTCCTGAATCCTGGAGTAGTAATATTGGTTTTATATGGGTTGAGTAGGTTTTATTCAATTTTTCATTGTACTCTGTAGCAAGTGACCACTGGAATTTATTCTCTGATTTATATGGGTCTGGCCATAAACTTTTTTACTTTTATCCTTTCTCTGAGTCAGTCTGTATTTCACTTTGTACACGTTTTAACATACAGTGTAATGTTATCCCATTTTTGACTTTTTCCTCTCTAGAAAAGATTATATCCTTCTATATTACAGACCTCCTGCCTTGTTTCTTGAAATATCATCCTTTACCTAATTTTGCTTATTTCCTGTAGTTTTAGTGTTAGTATGTGATTATTTCAGATTATTTTGATTCCTATTCTTCCTCCATTTTTTTTTAACCATTTGCTCCTTTTATAATTATCTTACAATTTACCTGAGAAGGAAATGATTATCTCAATTCACTGTTTGGTTTACATATCAGTACTAGACAGAGATCATTCCGCCAATCTGTTGACGTTGAGATTGTCTGTCTGATTCAAACTCCTCTCCAAAATGACTAATGCTTCATTATTATTTATTATTAATACTAATACTTAATTTGAATCCCTTCTCTGTTGACCATCTCTTTAATCATTTGTTTCTCTTATCCTCCTTTTTCTCCCTGGGCATTCTCTATACTGTATCTGTAGAGTTTCAGAAATGACCACCTAGTCTAACGCTTTCTTGTGCTAATTCCTGAACTGTACTACTGATTTATTTTCTCATTAGTCAGTAACTTTATCATGTTTCCCACTTGAGTTTCACCTTCTCTGAGCCCCACTTGATCTGTTATCCTTGTACTTTTAACCATCTGAAAGTTTGGAGTGAAATTTTAAGACCACTTAAACTACCTTTAAATGTCACGGGCAGGAGCTACATCTGGTATTAAACAAATAACTATACTACACCTACTTGCTTCTCCAGATCGCATGTCATCATTTTGACAGTACACTTGTAATTTTTCTGTCTTAAAATAGTGGTATTTTTCCAAGTAAAATAAGAAACTTGAATAAGGTCTGAATTGACAGATGTAAAGCTAAACCACAGCTACAGTTAAGAGACAAAAATTAGAGGGAAATGACTGAGCAATCTCACCACAGAACCTGAACTTAAACTGAACACTACCAGCCAGAGTTACGCAGTCAGAATCCAGGTCACACCCTGATGTAGGGCTCCAGGATGGAAAATCCACCCTGGGAATGGGTGGGGGTGTTGTGATGCTAAAAAAAAAAAACTTAAATTTTCTTTTCACCAGAGCCTGCAAAGGGTGGTCATATCTCCAGAACTGAGTGGTAAGGTCAGGATACCTGGAGTATGGGCTGATTCAGCCTTCAGTAGACTACTGAGAGACATCAACAATGGAAATGCCATCTGCACTCTTTGGTTCTCGCATGAATAAAATATATTTCATGAACTTCAAAATTCTTTCATGATGAAATTGTCATTAATATTCAAGCATACAAAAATTGGAATATTGGAGACAGCATGGGGAAGGTACTCTTTTCCATTGCAAGAAATCACCTTCTGGTGAGTTGGCTTCTGCTAACTCCCTTCTCTATAGGTGTGTCTACACTGCACACTCCTTTTGGCAGCATGTATGGTACGTACACTGCACACCCCCTAACGTGGGTATAAATATCAATATAGACCGAGGCAGTGGTTAGGCACGTAAAGACACTGCTGAATCCTGTGGGTGTATACCCTACTACGTGGCTCTCTACTCACCCAAGTCATGCCTCTCTGTCTACACAACTATTTCGAGCAGTATAATGTCCCGTTGCTTCCTCGCTGCAGGGAAAGACTTGGGCAGTGGAGAGAGGTTCTGTCAGGGAAGGCAGTGGGAAAAGGTTCCGAAAGCTCCCCACTGTCAAGTCTTTCCTTGCTGCCTTCATCTTCCAGAGCCACACTGCAGCATATAGCTACATATACATTAAAGGCCACAACAAGAGCTATACAGATGTAGCCTTTTTGTGGATGGTCCATGTTGATGGTGCACTATGTTGATCGTGCAAATTCTATTAAACAGTGATTAAAAATACTTGTTCCCTGTCTTCAGGTCATGTTTCAAAGTTGGTAGCATTGGTGGTGCTACACTGGGGCAGAAAAATGCTTACAAATCTCTCAATGTATGCAAGGCTATAGATGTTTGTTTGTTTGCTTGACTCAAACAGTGGTAAAAGACCAATTAGATTAATTGCCTCTGCTTTAATGGGACTGACATACTCATAATTGATTATTACAAATGCATGAGAAATATAGTTTCCCAGGTGCTCAGCAAAATGTGCTGTATTGTAGTTTTCCTGATATGTATTTGAAAGACAATTCCTAGAGTAATTTGTTAAGCATCTCCCCTCAAAAACAATCTTCAGTTAAAATTGTTTATATTTTAACAAATTACTGACTGCATTTGACTGTCAGTTGCTTTGAGTGAATTAAACTTTAAAAAGGTTTCTTGGTATGAATACAAAAGAGAATTTAAAAGATTAGCGCAGCCAGAATATGTATCAGAATTTATTTTTAATGTGTCAGTTACATCAGTCACAGTAGCAGCTAGCATAAAAATATTTCCAAATACTGGTTTCATAGCATTGTGTGACTCAATGGAAGGTACATAGCAAAACAGGATCTGTGTATAGCAAGTCAGATAGTAAATTAATATTAAGTGCCAATGACTGATACTTGCTGTAAGACTGTAATCCAGCTCAACTAGAAGTTATGGATCACTTGGGGAAATTGTATGGCCTTTGTTCTGTAGGAGGTCGTACACTGTGTATGACTCTCCTGCCATATACTGTGATATCTGCAGCAAGCCAGGCTGCCTAAAGGCCAATTGAATTGCTTTCTCTCCAAGGGCTATGACGGGTGTGATTTACCGGTACTCCACACAGCTCTTTCTAAGCAACCACATTTATTCAGATGGGGAAAACATATAAAATACAAAATGTAGGATATATGGGAACTTCAGGAAACTGAGAAATGTTCCCTGTGTCCTGCCGATTCCCGCTGCTTCCATTGGCTGGGAACGGTGAACTGCGGCCACTGGGAGCTGTGAGGGGCTGTGCCTATTGACAGTCAACGTCAGCAAAATGTCTCGCAACCCGCAATCAGATAACCCTGATTGTTTAAATTTTATAGTCTACCCATCTGTTAAGTGTACAAATGACATTCAAATAACAGATACAGTGCACTCCCCCTCAGTTTTCAAAAAGAATTTGTTAGCAGCATATCTACAAACCAATTTAATTTCTCTGACTTGTGGTAGAAATTTTTGCATATCAACATATTTGACACGAGTCCAGGTCCTTGTACTGAGGAGTTTGGTCTCATTTGGAGAGTTACAGCACAAAGCTCTAGAGATGCGTCACAGGAACTAAAGTAGATAGTCTTGAGAAGTCAGCAGTGGGAGGATGAGACTATAGAAGGGAGTTTTAAGGGGAGAGGGGAGGATTGGCTATCATCTTTCATCTGGTATTCTGCCAGTGTCTGCAGTGCAGTTCTTTGGAGGGATGTGCTGGCCACGGCTGCCCACCACCCCCATTGGCCTGGGATGGTGAACTGCGGCCAGTGGGAGCTGCGATCGGCCGAACCTGCCAATATGGCAGGTAAACAAACTGGCCCGGCCCCCCAGGGTGCTTGCCCTGGTGAGCTGCATGCCAGAGGTTGCCAACCCCTGGGTTAAGGGGTGACTTGATCGCAGTCTAGAAGTACTGACTTGGGGAACACAAATTTTATGATAGCGGACTCTTCAACGTAGCACACAAAGATATAACAAGACTCTATTGTCATGGACCTGGACATAGGTGGTCAAACCCATTTGTCAGAGTAATGGTGGTCATGCCTAGTGGTTGGCACCAGGAACTGGAGCCAGGGGTCAAGGCCCGGGATAGTGTTAGGAGTCAAGCAAAGGGTCAGAGTTAGAGTTAAGAGCTAAGCCCAGGTTGGAGCCAGAATCAGACCCAGGTTTGAAACCCACAGTCCCTTCCATCACACACCCCCTCCCTTAAAACACTCTCTCCAGGCATCAGTAGGCTGGATTTTCCAGGATGGTTCTCATGGAAGGTTTTACCAGGTCAGGTGCGTGGACATTTTCTGTGGGATCCCAGAAGCATTCTTTGGTACCATAACCCTCCCAATCAGTCAAATACCTTAGTTTATCCTGTTTCATTCTGGCATCAAGGATCTCATGGACAACAATTCATCGTGCCCTTGAATACATATTGGTGGGGGAGGGCAGTTGAAAGTGGTGAGGAGACAGGTCTTATGTATGGCGCTTTAGAAGTGATATGTGAGATGCTGAATGGATCCAGATGGATCGCGGCAGGAAGAGTTCTAAGGTAATCAAGTTGATTTGTCAGCAAATTCAGTAGGGGCCCAGGAACCGGTAATCCAGTTTACGAGATGGCCTATTTGTCTGCAGATGTTTGGTTAAAAGCCATACCATCTGATCTATGGAAAATGTGAGTACTTCTTATTGTCGATGATCTGGTCTGCCTCCCGCTTCCCTTCTGGAAATCAGAGCAAGTGCATATAATCTCCCTCTTTACACTGCCTGTCTTCAAGCTGTAGCCAGCTGTTACCCCTCTATACTACTATTCCAATAATGGGATTTATCCCACCAAGTATGTGATGCGAGTTAAGTCATAATCTAGCTTTTGTACTAATACTTTCAGTTCTTTATTCCCCATTGCATTTCTGTGTAGACAGCTTAGATGTTGAGCAGATGCCCCACTGCTTTCCCTCTTGTTTTCTTCCATGACACTGTTGTAATTTTTCATGTCTCCCACAACATCTAACCCTATGTTTAAGGTCACCTTTTTTATACTTACCTGTGGGCTTTTGTCACCTGCCCCACTTTGAACTGACTTAAAAACCCTTGGTGTGTCAGTGCACAAAGATGTGCTTCCCCTTCTTGGTCAGATGAATGCTCTCTCTTTCCAGCAGACATTCTTCCTGGAACAAAATCCCATAGTCAAGGAAGTTGACTGTAGACATCTCCAGGGTATGTGTGTCCCTGGCTGGGCCCTTACCCTCAACTGGGAGGATGGACAAGAACACAACCTGCACCCCTGACCCCTAGTTCCAAGAGCCTTATTATGGTCACTGCTGATCTGCTTAGGGTCAGATCTGGCAGTATCATTAGTGTCCACATGGATTTGCAGCATGGAATAGTGGCCCTAGGGGACAGATAAGCCTTGGCAGCCTTTCCATAATCTCTCAGACACAGGCTAGGCAGGTAGCACACCTGGCAGGCCACCATGTCAGGTCAGCAGATGGATACCTCCATTCCCCTCAGAAGGGAGTCCCTGACCATCAGCATGTTACATCTTCTCGTCTCCGGTACAGCCATGGGGGCAAATGGCTCCTCCTCCTCAGCCCTTGGAGTCTGCTCTACATCTCCTGCTGCCAGTACAGCATGCCAGTTCTTGGCCTTGGGGCAAGGGGGACACCTGCAGGGAGGAGCACTGTCTATCACCCAAGATGGCCAGCAACGAGTCTTCTTGCAGTGCAGCCAGTTCTCTTAGATTTTAAGACCAGAAGGGGCCATCGTGATCATCTAGTCTGACCTCCTGCACATTGCAGGCCACATAATGTCACCCATCCCCTCTTGTAATAGATCCATAACCTCTGGCTGAGTTACTGAAGTCCTCAAAATCGTCGTTTAAAGTCTTCAGGTTTCAGAGAATCCACCATTTTACTCTAGTTTAAATCAGTATGTCTCCAGTTTATAGCAAAAATTATTGTATTTTTAGTCCCTAAGTGTATGACCTTGCACTATTACATTTCATCCCATTTCCATTACTCCAGTTTACAAGGCCGTCCAGATCTTCTTGTATGATGATCTGGTTCTCCTCCATATTGGAAATACTCCAGACTTTGTCATCCACAAATTTTATTAGCATACTCCCGTTTTTTGTGCCAAGGTCATGAATGACAGTGCTACATAAGAGTGGTCCCAAGACCGATCCCTGAGGAACTGCACTATAACCTCCCTCCAGCCTGACAGTTCACCTTTCAGTATAACTCATTGTAGTCTCTCCTTTAACCAGTTCCTTATCCACCTTTCAGTTCTCATATTAATTCCCATCTTCTCCAGTTTAACTAATAATTTCCCATGTGGAACTATATCGAATATCTTACTAAAATCCAGGTATCTTCTCAAAGAAAGACATCAGGTTGGTCTGGCACCATCTACCCTTTGTAAAACCATATTCTATTTTCTCCCAATTACCACTTTCCTTCTATGTCTATAACTTTCTCTTTCAAAATTTGTTCCAGGACTTTGCATACAATTGAGATCAAACTAACGGGCCTTTAGTTTCCCAGATCACTTTTTTTCCTTTTCTTAAAAATAAATATTATGTTAGCAATTCTCCAGTCATGGGATACAACGCCAAAATGTATGGATTCATTAAAAATCTTTGCCGTTGGCCTTGCAATTTCATGTGTCAGCTCATTTAATATTCCTGAATAGAGATTATCTGGGCCATCCAATCTGTTTGAGTTTGCCATCGACCTCAGATGCGGTAATTTCCACTTCCATGTCCTCATTTCCATTAGCCGCCCTGCCACTACCCCCTCCTCATTACTCTTATTGAAAACTGAGGTAAAGTATTCATTTAGATGTTGACTGTGCCCAGATTATCTTTAATCTGCAGCCTATCCTCAGTGCTTAGTGGTCTCACTTCTTTCCTTGTTTTCTTTTTCTTTTTAGTGCTATAGAACCTTTTACTATTGGTTTTAATTCCCTTTTCAAGGTCCAACTCTGCTTGACTTTTCAGTTTTCATTTTTCCCTATACTTTCTGACATCCAAGAGGTAGTTTTTCTTGCTGATGCTTCCCACCTTCCATTCCTTGCAGGTTTTCTGCTTTCTATTAATAACCTATTGGAAATGCTTGCTCATCCAGTTCTCCTTCCTCATCTGGTGCTGCTGAAGTTAGCTAGCATCTTCCATTCCAGATGTCTCTGTGTGCATCCTGTTGCCAAAGTTCTCTTGCTCCTAGATGCTATGCAGATGAGCCACCTCCTCCTGCAACTCTTTTATCTCTCTTATGGCTTCCTGCTCATCATTTCCCACTGAAATGCTCCGGGAAGGTGATGACAGGTCCTGGCTTGGGGCAGGGGGTGATGTGGCTTTTTTCTCTGCACAGAGTTGATGGACTTGTTCATCAAATGTAGTGACTGATTCTTGGCAATCAGTGTGCAATCCACATCTGCGTGACTTGGTTGTCTGTCTGGAGGTGGATCACCCACTGATGGAGTGCTGGCATTTTTCAGGGTAGGGGGATCTCCACTAGGTCTATGCCTGGCTGGGCCAGTTGGAAGGGGTGTGATCTGAGCAAACTGTCATGGACCAGGATGTAGGTGGTTACACCTAATGGTCAGAGCAGTGGTGGTCATGTCTAGTGGTTGGAGCAGGATTCATGTGCCAGGAACGGGATCCAAGTGTTGGTGCCAGAGTCAGGAATCAAGCCAAGGTTTCAGAGCCAGAGGGTAAGGTGTAGAAGCGGGGATCTGGAACAAGGCAGTAAGGCAGGGACAGGACAGGGTGTCAGGAATTAGGAAGAAGGCAGAGCTCAGGAGTCTGGCAAGAAGGCAGAGTCCAATGTAGTAGCCAGCCAAGGATTCACTCAGTTGCTCAGAAAACTTGCTATTTCTAAGCCAGGAAGCAGAACAGGAAGTCTGAGCCAATTGGAGAAGCCAGACATCTCCTCCAGTCAGGGGCTTTGAGGACAGTGTCACTGAGCTATGCTCTACCAGCCCACACTCCCTGCTTTTCCTAGCATGCTGTTGGGCAGTGGCTGTGGTCTGAAAATGGTACTACTAAGATAGTACTACTAAGATGTGTATAGACTATCCTCATGAGTAGTAAAGGTTTAGGAGTAGGTTATAAAGCTCAGGAATAAATTATAAGGCTCTGATAAGGTAAGAGTAGATTTTATATTCTTGATGCATCTAATACTTGATATCTGATACTCTTGAGGAATGCCTCTGAGGGTGCTGTCTTTAAGGCTAATGAATGTATGCTACTTAATTTTATTTGTGTGTTTATCTCCATTTTTGCTGAGACATTTAAATGCATCTTTCAAAGAGGAACATTCATTCCTGAATCTGTGTGAAATTAAGATGCCAATTTTACAAAAGTACTTTTGTTTTAAAACATATCAAAGTGTACTTTAAAATCTACAAGTCGGAGAATGCATTTTAATTTTGCACAAATACTCTACTTCATCTTGGAGAGCAGAAGTTTTTCACACCTAAGCTTTTCTGGTATTACAATAAATTCTTCTAGGCTGCGCAGATGTCACAGAAGAGCTCAGTAATAATAATTATCTCAGAATTGAATTAAAATGATCTGATTAGTGAACATGGTTTTGCAATGTAATTAAGTAAACTGATGCATAGTAGTGACAGCAGCTTCCTTGTTCAAGTGATTGATGCAACCTTGATTGCTTTCCCAGCAAGCTGCATTTGACAGAATTGTAGCTGGTTCAGTCATCATTTTATCAAGTCTGGTCATTCGAGATAAAAAGTTAAAACCAAAAATCGTGACTAGCTGCATAATCTTTAAAAAGACAAGGTGAGTGAGATAATCTTTTTTTTAGACTAATGTCTATCAGATGAAGGGACTAGCTTTTGAGCTTCACAGATGTGAACACTTGGGTAAAAACTTTTCACATAGCGATTGCTCCATTTCTGACCAGACTGCTCAGTCCCTCATCCTCTAAGGAAACCTCCACAGCATCTTCAACACAAGCCTGGGAACTTAAATTCATAACTCTGCTGGACACTAAAATCCATGAATTTAACAGATGTCCTGGTTTTATGGCTCCTTACGACAACGTGTAATACACCCTGCCGCCTACTAACGCTCTATTGTCCTACAACTGCAGAGGTGTTAACTGCCCACCTCATTTTAAGTGGTCTCCTACAACATACATCCCTCCTTGTATTTAAGTTGGACACTCTGGTTTCCTTTTCCAGACCTGAAGAACAGCTCTATGAAGTTCAAAAACTGGTCCTTTCTACCAACAGAAGTTGGTCCAAAAAAGAGATTATCTCACCCACCTTGTGTGCCTCATTATTCTCGGACCAGCACTACTAAAACAACACAACACTACAATCAAAAATCTATAATCTTTGTTTGCATCCCTCACTTTCCCTCCACCAAAGTGGATTGATCAGTTCATTGCCATGGGATTTTTGACAGTGTAGCGGAGAGACCTCAATGCTGCTGCACAAATGATATAAAAGTAAGTTATAATTTTACTATTAGGTTGTTAAAAACTTGTTTGCACCATTGTTGCATATTAAGACACAGCTACAAGCATAGGTGCCAACTATCTAATATGCCAAGGAGTTTCCCCCAGCTCCGCCCCATGCCACCCCTTCCCCCAAGGCCCCACCCCGCCTCTACCCACTCCACTCCATCTCTGCCCTGCCTCTTCCCGCCCCATTCCACCCCCCTCCCCAGAGCATGCCCCCCCTGCCAGCTCCTCCACTCTTCCCCACTGTGTCTCCTGCATGCCGTGGAACAGCTGAGCTGCAGCAGGAGGGAGGCGCTGGGAGAGAGGGGGAAGTGATGATGAGGGGGCTGCTGGTGGGTGCTCAGCACCCATCTTTTTTTTTCTGTGGGTGTTCCAACCCTAGAGCACCCACGGAGTTAGTGCCTGTGGATACAAGTGTCTTATAGCCAGGTTGTTTGAAAATGTAACAATTTCTGTGTAAGCTTTAGTTATATTATAAAATGTTACGGCTGGTTAAAGATATTGCAGGAGGTTTCTGCTTTCTGTCCCCAAGGACAAGCTAAATGTCAGGTAAAGAGCCTTTCTTAGCCATAAAACCATGTTCAGTATCTCTATGAATGTCTTATCTAGACCAGAACATATTCCTTTGTATAAGATACCAGTTTCATACAAATGTAATCCTTATCTCAGAGAGAGAACCTGATTGTGAAAAGTCGTGTTATCCAAACAATCAATCTAGGTGTAAAGTGGACTTTTTAATCTTCACTAGAAATTAGCGTGTGCAAACGCTGTTTGTCTGTACTTCGTCGGCACTTTTACCAACAAAATACTTCCAGCCCTGCGAGCAGCATTAGCTTTGTCGGTAGGTGCTGCGTTCACACTGCCACTTTCATGGGCTAAACTTTTGTCTTTCGTAGGGGGGCTTTTTTAAGTACCAGTGAAAGACAAAAGTTTTGTCAACAACTTCACAGTGTAGACATATCCTAAGTAAACTCATAAAAAATATTTCTACTTCAATGAGTTTTATAATAGCTTTCAAAATCTCTAGGAAAAACATGTTGTTGCAGATGGGTTGAACCTTTTGTTTATTGGTGAAATTGCAAATACCTTTATGAAATGCATACTTGCAAATATGTTAGCTAAATGTAAAGTTCCTAATGTCATTGCAATTGTCAAGGTTTTTTCCACACTTTGAACTTTAGCGTCCAAAAAGTGGGGACCTGCATGGACCCTTCTAAGCTTAATTCCTAGCTTAGATCTGATATCGCTGCCACTAGCCAAAATACAGTGTTTGGCACATTTCCTGTTCCCCCAAAACCTTCCCTGGGGAACCCAAGACCCAAACCGCTTGGCCCTTAAAACAAGGAGAAAGAAACCATTCCCCCTTCTTTCCCCACTCCCCCAGACTTTCCCCTGCCTGGGTTGCCTTGGGAAGCTTTACTGATCCAAACTCCTTGGATCTTAAAACAAAGAGGAATTAACCTTCCCCCCTCTCCTTTCCCCCCACCAATCCCTGGTGAGTTCAGACCCAATCCCCTGCGGTCTTAAAACAAGGAAAAAAAACAGTCAGGTTCTTAAAAAAGAGAGCTTTTAATTAAAGAAAAAAATAAAAAATATCTCTGTAAAATCAGGATGGTAAATGCTTACAGGGTATTCAGATTCATATAGATTAGAGGGACTTCCTGCCCCTCCAGCCTGAGATTCAAAGTTACAGCAAACAGAGTTAAAAATCCTTCCAGCAAAATACACATTTACAAGTTAAGAAAACAAACATAAGACTAATCCACCTTTCCTAGCTATACTTACTATTTTGAAACATGAGAGACTGATTCAGAAAGATTGGAGAAAACCTGGGTGTAGGTCTGGTCCCTCTTAGCCCCAAGAGCGAACAACGAACAAAACAAACGGCACAAACAAAGACTTCCCTCCAACAAGATTTAAAAGTATCTTGTCCCCCGATTGGTCCTCTGGTCAGGTGTCAGCCAGGTTCACTAAGCTTCTTAACCCTTTACAGGTAAAAGAGACATTAACCCTTAACCATCTGTTTATGACAGCTATGTAAAGGGTAAAATGTTCAGTGTACCAGCATAAAGTCTAATGACCTTGCTAAACATCTTACTAATGTAAGAAGCCGTTTGATATAGAATATTTATATTAGATGGGAATTTAATTAATTTCTGGCAGTCCTCAAGCAACAAGCTTATCCAACTCAGGAATACAAGAAGAACTGTCATCCCAAAATTGTCATGTAATATCAACAACTTCTTTAATAACTAAAGAAAAGACTGTCTTTAAGAATTATTTAACTTTAAAAGGCTGTTTTGAAAACTGAAAACTATTATCAAAAAAATAGGGCTGTTGGACTTTTTTGAAAACAGAATTTCATTTCCTGTCAAACTCTAATAAAATTGAAGAAATATCTCAGAAAGTGAGTGACTAAAAGGAGAGAGTTAAGATGACCTTTAAAAGTCCTGATGCTTTCTGACCACAAGAAAAACAAAGGCAATTAGAAGAGTGTTGCATATTTATTAGGCAATCTGCATGTTTAGGAGCTGAAGGTGTCACCTGAGCCAATGAAGGAGTGACAGCAACCAACTTTGAATCTACACAAGACCAAAAAAATGGAAACAGGAAGCAGAAAACTCCTGAAGTAAAGATTTCTCTCTCACACACACTCTCTGCTACTTTGCTTAAATAGCATGCAGTCCACAACTCACCCTGCTCATCTCTACAAATAAGCTACTGTAGGCAGCTAAGAAGAACAGAGAAGGCTTAGAAAGAAAGTAACTTGAAGTCTGTAAATCCTGATTTGAGAACTTCAGTAGCTTAGTCAAAGGTTATGGGTCTTTTACAGGAGTGGGTTTGTTAGGTTCTGTTACTTGCAATGTGCAGGAGGTCGGACTAGATGATCATGATGGTCCCTTCTGGCTTTGACGTCAATTAGAACCCAAGGAAAACCTCCCCAAATTTTCAGCGTGGATTGGTGAATGCAAGTTAACTGAAATACTGCACAGAGATTAGATTTAAAAACTCTTATAATGATTTTATTTGGATATTAAAATGCCATTGTAATTTACAATATTAAAGTTTCTCCTATTAATCACCAAGTAGTTATGCCACATGACTGGGCAAACTGCGGCCACCCATGAGCCATTTTAAGCCGGCCAGCAAGATCCTACTGGGGAGCACAGTCTGGGGCTTGCCCTCCTTCAGCACTGCAGCCAGGGAGCAGGGTTGGGGGCCACACCACGTGGCTCCTGGAAGCCGTGGCATGGCCCCGCTCCAGTGCGCCAAGCAGGGTCAGGGGCTGCTCCATGCAGCTCCCTGAAGACGCAGCATAGCCCTGCTCCGGCTCCTATGCTGGCCTGCCATTTCTTGGTTTTCTAAACTAAATACTTTTAGTAAGTTTTTAATTAATTTTACTTGGCATCCAAAATTTAAATTTACCTCTCTTCCCTAGAACAGCATTTAATTTATTTGGCATGTGCAGTCCAGTCAAGCCAAGCTACAGCGTTCTTATCAATGATGTTCAAGGCACGAAGACCTCTCAGAAGTTGTCATTTTGATGTCCTCAGCAATATGTGTCATGGTTTTTGGCTGCCCACATCGATGTAGTGGACTGTCTCTAAAACCGCATTTAGAAAAGTAGTCTAAAATACTTGACCCATAGTGGGGCAGATATCCTTTCCGAGGCATCTTTTCCTACCCTCTTGTACTTCGATGTTATTTGACTTTTCCAGATTGGTTCAGATTCCGTATTCAAGACATCTCATTTTTAAAGAGGATAAAAGCCAGCTTTGTAATATTGGTCTCTTCAATAGAAGTATTTCAGTAGAAGTATATTTTTCTTAGTAAAACTATTTTTTTCCTGTCAGCCACTGTCTAAATCTGTCATTAAACAGCTGATGTTGGGAGTAGGTTTAGTGAACCAGATCACAGTGACAAGAAGTGCTAGGCTGTTGGTGAAACGCTGTAGTATATTCTGAGTTGAAACACCTGATCTAGACCTATAATGTTGCAGTTCTGGCCTGAGTGCTGCTATCACTGTTATTGCTATAATTGTGATATTATTGACTATTCAGGTGCTATCAAGTTTAAATTAAAATCACTATGTTTTGACTTAGTCATTTTTTCTGTTTTCTATAATCTCAATTTGCCTGAAACATGCTCAAAAACTAGTTTTAATCTGTCCATCCTTCTCTTTGAATCCTGTTTCTTTAACACACATTTTCTATTAAATCACAAGAGCCATACTACTTTTAACACCCAAAATCTGGGTATTATCAGACGCAAAAAGACTGTAAAGCCATTTATCCCTAAAGGATTTTATATATAGATAGGTGATTTCTTCAGGGCTGGCTCCAGCTTTTGCCGCCCCAAGCTGGGGGATGTGGGGAGAGCTACGATTGATGGCACTTCGGCTGCAGCTCTACCACGCCACTTCATTCTTCGGGCAGCAATTTGGCGGTGGGTCCTTCCCTCCGAGAGGGACTAAGGGACCTGCTGCTGAATTGCTGCTGAAGACCGCCCCAGGCACCTGCTTCCTTCACTGGTGCCTGGAGCCAGCCCTGGATTTCTTCTTGGCATCATAAACCTGAATTATGCAAAAAGAATTGCTTTGTCAGTCTTTGTGAACTATTTAGGCAACTGTAAAAAAAGAATACAAAATGATCTACTTTAGGAGAATAACACTTATTTAAATAGAGACAATTGAAGATTAAACAGTTTTTTGCAAATGTGTATGGTTGGAGATTGCTGTAGCCTCCAGATATTTGACTGTCATCTTGAACATTTCTGAATAATTTTTTTTATATAGCACTTGTGTAATCATAACTGCATTGAAAGAAATGTTTGCCTGTGAACTGTTTTTCTTATCTGCCCTATAGATGTGGAGTTTATAAACTTAGTTTTACTGTATAGATTGCTTATACCTAGTTTACTAAGTGCAGTTTATATTACATTTATGAAGTATTTTGGAATCTTTCAGGAAGAAACAAACAATGTGTTTTAATATGGCTAAATTTATTACATATGGGAACGAAGAAAGTAAGCCATGCCTACAAGATCGGGGACACTGTCCTGGGAGGCAGTGACTCTGAAAAAGATTTGGGGGTCATGATGGATAATCAGCTTGTTGGGATTTGGTGGTTCCCAGTGAGTCTGATGCTGGGTAGAAATCATGGGACTTCGATCCAATGCGATTCAATTCAATAAAGCTTTATTCAACATGTGCACAAAGAGAGCCCCTGGTACAAAGAATCAGGCAGAGTCCCTCTAGCAAGGAGCCCCTCCCCTAGCTACTTTATAGCACATGGTGCTTATATAACAAGTTATATAACAACTTACATAACATGAACCTTTAACCAATCAGAGTTAAACAAACCCATATATGGGTTTGTTTATCACATGCTCATAGTGCTCCAGTCCACAGGCCGAGCTCATACCCCTCCCCATGGCCTTCTCTAGAATGTTGCTAGGCCGGTGAGCCACAGCATGCTTCCCTATGCATAAGCACCCTGTAAACCACATTTTATTTAAAATAAACACAACCATACCCTTCAAGCTGAACTTGAGCTCCCGGTGTGTCACTGTGGCCAAGAGAGTTAATGTAATTCTAGGATGCATAAACAGGAATCTCAAGTAGGAGTAGAGAAGTTCTTGTGTCTTTGTATTTGGCACTGGTGCGACCTCTATGAAATACTGTATCCAGTTTTGGTGTTCTCAGTTCAAGAAGGATGTTAATAAATTGCAGGGAGTTCAGAGGAGAGCCACAAGAATGGTTAAAGAATTAGAAGCCATGTCTTCTAGTGATGGCTCAAGGAGCTCCATCTATTTAGCTTAACAAAGAGAAAATTATGGGGTGACTTGATTACAGCCTGAGAGTACCGCCATGGGGAACAAGTATTTAATAATGGGCTCTTTAGTCCAGCAGTGAAAGGTAAGACGTGATCCAATGGCTGGAAGTTAAAGCTTGACAAATTCAGACTGGAAACACGGCATAAATTTTTAATAGCTAAGAGTAATTAATCATTGGAACAATTTACCAGTGGTTGTGATGGATTCTTCATCACTGAATATTTTAAAATTATGATTGTATGTTTTTCTAAAAGCTCTGCTTTAGGATTTATTTTGGGGAAGTTCTGTTGCCTGTGCTATACAAGAGGCAGGGCCAGCTCCAGGCACCAGCAAAGCAAGCAGATGCCTGGGGCAGCCCACGGAAAGGGGCGGCACATCTGGTCTTTCAGCATCAATTCGATGGTGGGTCCCTGAGTCCCTCTTAGAGGGAGGGACCTGCCGCAGAATTGCCGCCAAAGAACAATGAAGTGGCAGCGGTAGAGCCGCTGCTGAAGTGCTGCCGATTGCAGCTCAAACCCCCTGCGCCCCCCTCCCCCCCCCGCTTGGGTGGCAGAAACGCTGGAGCCGACCCTGACAAGAGGTTAGACTATATGACCACAGCATTCCCTTCTGGCCTTAGAGTCTGAGTCTATGGCCTGGTCTACACTACGAGTTTATATCAAATTTAGCAGCGTTAAATCTCATTAATCCTGCACCTGTCCACACAACGAAGCCCTTTATATCAATATAAAGGGCTCTTAATATCGATATCTGTACTCCTCCCAGACAAGAGGACTACACTGAAATTGGTATTGCCATTTCTGATTAGGGTTAGTGTGGCTGCAATTCAATGGTATTGGCCTCCTGGCGCTATCCCACACTGCACCATTGTGACCGCTCTGGACAGCAATCTGAACTCAGATGCACTGGCCAGGTAGACAGGAAAAGCCCCGCGAACTTTTGAATTTCATTTGCTGTTTGCCCAGCTTGGAGCGCCGATCAGCACAGGTGACCATGCAGTCCCAGAATCAAAAAATAGCTCCAACATGGACCATATGGGAGATACTGAAGCTGATCTCTGTATGGGGAGATGAATCTGTTCTATCAGAACCCATTCCAAAAGACGAAATGGCAAAGCATTTGAAAAAATTTCCAAGGCTGTGATAGACAGAGGCCACAATAGGGACTCAACACAGTGCTGTGTGAAACTTAAGGAGCTGAGATGAGCGAAACAGAAAGCCAAAGAATCAAATGGACGCTCACGGAGGGAGGGAGGGGGTACTGAGGACTCGAGCTATCCCACAGTTCCCACACTCTCCGAAAACCATTTGCGTTCTTGGCTGAGCTTCCAAAGCCTGAAGGGTAAAAAACATTGTTGCGTGTGGTTCAGGGTATAAATCTTTGCCCCCTCCCTCCCCCGGGGAAAGAAAAGGGAAAAAAAATCATTTCTCACCCTTTTTCAGTGTCACCGTATGTCTACTGGATGCTGCTGGCAGATGCAGTGCTGCAGCACTACACAGCAGCATTCCCTCCCCTTCCCTTCCTGATGGCAGACGGTGCAATATGACTGGTATCTGTCATCATCATCCCGTGAGTGCTCCTGGCTGGCCTTGGTGAGGTCGGCTGGGGGCAAAAATGGGAATGACTCCCGGTCATTCCCTTCACTAAGCTTTGTCTAATGGAGATTCAGTCCTGCCTGGAATATCAGACAGCTGCAGCAGCACAGGAGCCTGCAAACAGAGCTGTAAACAGGGGAGTTTCAGAGGGAGTTCTGTTGGAGGACCAGGTTTTTGTAGTTGTGTAGTCTGTGTGTGTGTGTGTGTGTGTGTGTGTGTGTGTGTGTGTGTGTGTGTGTGTGTGTGGAGGAGCTAGGGGCAGTGTGCTGGGAGAGCAGCGGAGCCCTGATTAGGGGGTGGGGCTTACCTGATTAGGGGTCCTATATAAGTAGCCAGTCAGTCAGGGAAGGGCACAGGAGCCAGCAAATGGAGCTGTAAACAGGAGAGTTCAGAGGGAGTTTCCGGGGGAGGTTGCAGGGGAGACTAAGACAGAGGAACTGACAAGCAAGTCAAGGGATAGGGTGGTGGTCTGGTGCCTGCTGGGGGTTTGTGTTGTGTTGTGTTCCATTGACTACCAGGCTTTAGGTGGGAAGGCTATGACTGATATAGAGGTAGCAGTGAAAGACACAATGAGGATGACTGGATGTGGAAGCTGCGGCATGTACATGATCCTGGAGGGGGTGTCTGAAAAGAGTTTTGTCTGCTTGAAGTGCCACCTGATAGAGCTGATAGAAGAGAAGATCCAAGGACTGGAGATGCAGGTGCAAACTCTGGTTGAGTTAAGGGGATTTGAGCAGATGATGGAGCACAGACACGAGGGGGCTGAAGGGATAAGCTCAGACGTGCAGATGGATGCAGGACCAAAGAATTCTGAGGAGAGACTGCTGGGTGAGGAAAGTGGACGGTGGAAGCATGTGACTAAAAGAACCAGGCAGAGGAAAAGATGGGCCAGTGAAGGAGAAATAGAGCTCAGGAACAGGTTTGCAGAGTTGGAAAATGAAGAAGGGGCACAGCAGGTGGTCACTGAAGGAGAGAGGGCAAGGAAAAAGAGAAGAGCTGATAGTCCTACAAGAGGAGGGGAGGAGTCAATGGAGGCAACACCAAATATGAGCCCCAGGAGGATTGCAAGGGTGAATAGGAATCGAGAGGACTTGCAGCCAGTGGGTGCAGGGGATAGACCGGAGAATCACACTGTCACCAGGAAAAGGCAGGTCTACGTGATTGGAGACTCCTTACTGAGAATAGACAGGCCTGTAACTAGAGCTAATCGGGAGAACAGAAGGGTGTGCTGTCGGCCGGGTGCTAAGATACAGGATGTGGACCTGAGGCTGAAAAGGATCCTAGCAGGAGCAGGGAAGAATCCGTTGATTGTCCTTCATGTAGGAACGAATGATACGGCTAGATACTCTCTGGAATGTATCAAGGGAGACTATGCCAGACTGGGGAAGACGCTTAAGGAAATCGAGGCTCAGGTGATCTTCAGTGGGATTCTGCCGGTTCCTAGAGAAGGGCAACAAAGATGTAACAAGATTATGGCGATCAACAGATGGCTCAGGCAGTGGTGCTATAAGGAGGGCTTTGGGATGTATGGCCATTGGGAAGCATTTATGGACAGAAGACTCTTCTCTCGGGATGGACTTCACCTGAGAAAGGAGGGAAATAGACTTCTAGGATGGAGGCTCGCCCAACTGATTAAGAGAGCTTTAAACTATAAATTTGGGGGAGATGGTTGGGAGATGTCCAGGAGATCTCCATGCCGGAATTTAACTTTGAAAGGGAAGTAAACAAAGTAAGAGGAGATACAGCTGTGGACAGAAGAATTGGCATAAGGAGGAAGGGTAGTGTAGATACCAGACTAACAGGTGATGCTGGTGGTAGAATGTCTGTGCCTAACAGGGTAAAGAATGTCAGTGAAGCCAAACGGCAAAAATTAAGATGTCTGTACACTAATGCGAGGAGCCTAGGTAACAAAATGGAGGAACTAGAGGTACTGGTGCAGAAAGTGAAACCGGCTATTATAAGGATAACAGAAACAAGGTGGAATAGTAGTCATGACTGGAGTACAGGCTATGTGCTGTTTAGGAAAGACAGAAATAAAGGCAAAGATGGTGGAGTAGTATTGTACGTCCAATGAGGAGGTTAACTGTAAAGAAATAAGAAGTGGTGGAATGCACAAGACAGTCTGTCTGGGCAAAAATCACACTGGGAAAGAAAGCTGCTAGAGCCTCCCCTGAGAGAGTGCTTGGGGTGTGCTACAGACTGCTGGGATCTGATTTGGATATGGACAGAGACCTCTTTAATGTTTTTAACGAAGTAAACACTAGTGGGAAATGTGTGATCGTGGGAGACTTTAACTTCCCAGTTATAGACTGGAGGACAAGTGCTAGCAAGAATAATAGGACTCAGATTTTTCTGGATGTGATAGCAGATGGATTTCTTCACCAAGTAGTTGAAGAACCAAAAAGAGGGGATGCCATTTTAGATTTGGTTTTGGTGAGTAGTGAGGACCTCATAGAAGAAATGGTTGTAGGGGACAACCGTGGTTCTAGTGATCATGAGCTAATTCAGTTCAAACTAGATGGAAGGATAAACAAAAATAGATCTGGGACTAGGGTTTTTGATTTCAAAAGGGCTAACTTTAAAGAATGAAGGAAATTAGTTAGGGAAGTGGATTGGACTGAAGAACTTGTGGATCTAAATGTGGAGGAGGCCTGGAATTAAGTCGCAGCTGCAGAAACTATCAGAAGCCTACATCCCAAGAAAGGGGAAAAAAACCATAGGCAGAAGTTGTAGACCAAGCTGGATGAGCAAGCATCTCAGAGGAGTGATTAAGAAAAAGCAGAAAGCCTACAAGGAGTGGAAGATGGGTGGGATTAGCAAGGAAAGCTACCTTAGTGAGGTCAGAACATGTAGGGATAAAGTGAGAGAGGCTAAAAGCCATGTAGAGTTGGACCTTGCAAAGGGAATTAAAACCAATAGTAAAAGGTTCTATAGCCATATAAATAAGAAGAAAACAAAGAAAGAAGAAGTGGGACCACTAAACACTGAGGATGGAATGGAGGTTAAGGATAACCTAGGCATGGCCCAATATCTAAATAAGTACTTTGCCTCAGTCTTTAATAAGGCTAATGAGGAGCTTAGGGGTAATGGAAGGATGACAAACGGGAATGAGGATATGGAGGTGGATATTACCACATCTGAGGTAGAAGCCAAACTTGAACAGCTTAATGGGACAAAATCGGAGGGCCCAGACAATCTTCATCCAAGAATATTAAAGGAACTGGCACATGAAATTGCAAGCCCATTAGCAAGAATTTTTAATGAATCGGTAAACTCAGGGGTTGTACCATACGACTGGAGAATTGCTAACATGGTTCCTATCTTTAAGAAAGGGAAAAAAAGTGATCCGAGTAACTATAGGCCTGTTAGTTTGACATCTGTAGTACATAAGGTCTTGGAAAAAATTTCGAAGGAGAAAGTAGTTAAGGACATTGAGGTCAATGGTAATTGGGACAAATTACAACATGGCTTTACTGAAGGTAGATTGTGCCAAACCAACCTGATCTCCTTCTTTGAGAAGGTGACAGATTATTTAGACAAAGAAAATGCACTAGACCTAATTTACCTTGATTTCAGTAAGGCATTTGACACGGTTCTACATGCGGAATTATTAGTCAAATTGGAAAAGATGGGGATCAATATGAAAATTGAAAGGTGGATAAGGAACTGGTTAAAGGGGAGACTCCAACGGGTCGTACTGAAGGGTGAACTTTCAGGCTGGAAGGAGGTTACTAGTGGAGTTCCTCAAGGATCGGTTTTGGGACCAATCTTATTTAACCTTTTTATTGCTGACCTTGGCACAAAAAGCGGGAATGTGCTAATAAAGTTTGCAGATGAAACAAAGCTGGGAGGTATTGCTAACACAGAGAAGGACCGGGATATAATACAGGAAGATCTGGACGACCTTATAAACTGGAGTAAGAGTAATAGGATGAAATTTAATAGTGAAAAGTGCAAGGTCATGCACTTAGGGATTAATAAGAAGAACTTTAGATATAGATTGGGGATGCATCAGTTGGAAGCAACAGAGGAGGAGAAGGACCTTGGGGTATTGGTTGATCACAGGATGACTATGAGCCGTCAATGTAATATGGCCGTTAAAAAAGCTAATGCGGTTTTAGGATGCATCAGGCGAGGTATTTCCAGCAAAGATAAGGAGGTGTTAGTACCGTTATATAAGGCACTGGTGAGACCCCACCTGGAATACTGTGTGCAGTTCTGGTCTCCCATGATTAAGAAAGATGAATTCAAACTGGAACAGGTTCAGAGACGGGCTACTAGGATGATCCAAGGAATGGAAAACCTGTCATATGAAAGGAGGCTCAAAGAGCTTGGCTGGTTTAGCCTAACCAAAAGAAGGCTGAGGGGGGATATGCTTGCTCTTTATAAATATATCAGAGGGATTAATATTAGGGAGGGAGAGGAATTATTTAAGCTTAGTACCAATGTAGACACAAGAACAAATGGGTACAAACTGGACAGTAGGAAGTTTAGACTTGAAATTAGACAAAGGTTTCTAACCATTAGAGGAGTGAAGTTCTGGAACAGCTTTCCAAGGGGAGTAGTGGGGGCAAAAGACATATCTGGCTTTAAGACTAAGCTTGATAAGTTTATGGAAGGGATGGTATGATGGGATAGCTTAATTTTGGCAATTGATCTTTGATTATCAGCAGATAAGTATGCCGAGTGGCCGGTGATGGGATGGGATCTGAGTTACTGCAGAGAATTCTTTCCTGAGTGCTGGCTGGTGAGTCTTGCCCACATGCTCAGGGTTTAGCTGATCGCCATATTTGGGGCCGGGAGGGAATTTTCCTCCGGGGCAGATTGGCAGAGGCCCTGAAAGCTTTTCACCTTCTTCTGCAGCGTGGGGCATGGGTCACTTGCTTGTGGATTCTCTGCAGCTTGAGGTCTTCAAACCACAATTTGAAGACTTCAATAACTCGGACATAGGTTAGGGATTTGTTATAGAAGTGGATAGGTAGGGTTCTGTGGCCTGCTTTGTGCAGGGGGTCGTACTAGATGATCAGATTGGTCCCTTCTGACCCTGGAGTCTGAGTTTGAGTCTATCGTAGCAGCTGGAGGCTGCCTTCCCCACACCCTTTATCTCTACTTGCAGAGGCAATAAAGTCAGTGTTGTTTCTTATTCCTGCATTCTTTATTACTTCATCACACAAATGGGGGAATAACTGCCACGGTAACCCCGGAGGGATGTGGGAGGAGGGAAGCAACAGGTGAGGCTGTTGCAGGAGCACCCCCTAGACTAGCATGCAGCTCATCTTTTCTGCTGGATGTCTGGGGCTCTGACCAGGAGCTGCTGTTTGCCTCTCTGTAGACTTGCCTGATATTCTAGGCAGGACCGACTCTCCATTAGACAAAACTTAAAGAAGGGAATGACCTGGGGAGCCATTCCCATTTTTGTCCGTGCACCCCTGGCCAACTTCACTGAGGCCAGCCAGGAGCACCCATGGCAGCAGCAGATGGTACAATATGACTGGTAACCGTCTCCGCTAACTTGCAAAGGCAAGGGGATGCTGCTGTGTAGTACTGCAATACCGCGTCTGTCAGAAGCATCCAGTAGACATATGGTGACAGTGAAAAAAGTCTAAATGGGCTCCATGGTTGCCTATGGCGTCTGCCAGGGAAATCCAGGGAAAAGAGCGCGAAATGATTGTCTGCCGTTGCTTTCACAGAGGGAGGATTGACTGATGACATTTACCCAGAATCACCTGCAACACTGTTTTTGCCCCATCATGCATTGTGATCTCAACCCAGAATTCCAGTGGGCGGGGGAGACTGCGGGAACTATGGGATAGCTACCCACAGTGCAACGCTCCGGAAATCGACACTAGCCTCAGTACATGGACACACACCACCGAATTAATGTGCTTAGTGTGGCCATGTGCACTCAACGTTATACAATCTGTTTCCAAAAATGAGTTTCTGTAAAATTGGAATAATCCTGTAGTGTAGACATACCCTATAAACTGATGGCTGCATATGCCTCTGAGGTAGAAACATGGCTACCATCCAGTAGTGGAGAGTAAAGATATGCAATATCTTTAGGTTGCAGTGAAAACTACTATATTAAGTAAGAAATGTGAGGGTAGTTAGGCAGAATTTATTGGAGGGATAATAATTTGGCAAGCACACATTAGGCTTTACACCTCTACTCTTCTGAATTACCCTGGTATTTTTAAATTAAAGACTAATATGTTCAGAACTTCAGTTTTGTCTTAACAAACAGCACTTTCCAAAACATGATACTCTGACACGTAGAAGCTATTATTTTTTCCCTCTAACTCTTCTTTAAAGGGCTTATTTCAAAGTAAACTACTGTCATAACATTTCTTCCCAGATCTGGACCTTAGCGTCCAAAATATGGGTGTTAGCATGAAAACCTCCAAGCTTAGTTACCAGCTTGGACCTGGTACTGCTGCCACCAGCTAAGAATTATACAATGCCTAGCTCACTGTGGTCTCTCCAAAACCTTCCCTGGGGGACCCCCAGACTCAGATGCCTTGAGTCTTACAACAAAGGGAAATAACCCCCTCCCCTTGTTTCCTTGTTACTTCCTCCCAGGCTCCCCTCCCTGGACGACCCTAGGAGATTCCCTGCTTCCAGTCCTGGAAACACAAGTACCGAGAGATCTAATCTCTCCCCTTCACCCAGAGGGTATGCAAAGTCAGGCTTAGTAAATCTAACACAAAGAGATTTTCCCCTTGACTTCTTCCTCCCACCAATTCCCTGGTGAGCTGCAGACTCAATTCCCTGGAGTCCCCACTAAAGAAGAACTCCAACAGGTCTTAAAAAGAAAGCTTTATATAAAAAGAAAGAAAAAAGGACATTAAAAATAGACTCTGTATCAAGTTGACAATATACAGGGTCAGTTGCTTAAAGGAAAAAAATGAATAAACAGCCTTATCCAAAAAGAATACAATTTAAAACATTCCAGCAACTACACGCATGTAAATACAAAAGAAAACAATATAAACCTATTGTCTTCCTATCCTTGTACTTACAACTTGGAAACAGAAGATTAGAAAGCCAGGAGATAGAAAAATCACTCTCAGAGCCGAGAGGGCACAGACACTAGACAAAGAACTCACACCCAAAACTTCCCTCCACCCAGATTTGAAAAAGTTTTGTTTCCTGATTGGTCCTCTGGTCAGGTGTTTCAGGTTACTGGTGTTACCCCTTTGCAGGTAAAAGAACATTAACCCTTAGCTATCTGTTTATGACAACTACATTTTAGACTTTTAATGTGTTTGATTCCTTTGAAAAGGTCTCTTAATATGGCATGATTCCTGATCATGAGTACAAGTACGCGGCATTGAAGACATTTGGTGTGAGGAAACAAGAATAACAGAATTAAATATCCCACAAGATGTGAAATTAGCATCCTTAATCTTTTAGACACTTTTTTTAATAGTGTGCAAGGAAAAATAGAAGCTGAGATTGACACTCTCTACTTGAAGTGTTCAACCCCTTTAGAAGCCATGCTGTTAAAATATGCTGTCAGTGAAAAAGTTGCAACCTCAAAGCTCTTTCTCAAGAGTTATTTCAATAGCTCAACCAAGGCTAGTGATCAAGGTGATGGTTTGTTTTCTATCTTTCAGTAAGAAAACATAAATGAGAAAATCGTTTAGCATTGAGAACTTAAGAGCCTTATCCATTTAGAAAGAACTCAGACTTATCCTAAAGGCAATATATTGATTTTTAAAAACCAGGTTGATACTTTTGCTTAACATAGTCAAGATTATTATTATTATTATTATTGTTATGTGTGTTATGGTAGCATTAACCAGGCCTGCATGTATAGTAAGATAAATCCTTGAAGAGCTCGCAGTCTTATGGTGAAAGAACTGAGACAGTGTTGGATTCTAAAGATGTTATTTTAGTACGTTTAGAACTGACCATGAATATTGGCTGATTTTTATACTAATTTAAATATCTGTTTAGGACACAGGCACCGACTTTTCAAAGTGCTGGGCGGTGCTTGACCACTGGCTTTGCCCCAGGCCCTGCCCCCACTCCCTTCCTCCAAGGTCACACTCATGCCCTGCCTCTTCCCGCCCCCACTCCACCCTCGTCCCACCTCTTCCTGCCCAGTTCCACTCCATCCCCGAGTGCATTGCGTCCTCGCTCCTCCTCCTCCTCCCCAGCCTCCTGCATACTGTAAAGCAGCTGTTCACAGTGAGCAGGAGGTGCTGATCCATGAGCCACTGAGGGGGTAGGGGGAGCTAATAGGGGGGCTGTCGGTGACTGCTCAGCACTCCTTATTTTTTCCCTGTAATGCAGGCTTGGAAAATCCACTGCAGGAACTGTTGTCATGCAAGGGTGCAGGCTCATTAATTATCTCCTGCTGTGCAGGACTGTGGCTCTTGGCAACGTGCAGGACATAGCGAATGGTTTTGCAAAAATGGGGTTCCTGAACTGCAATGGAACAACAGATGGCAAGCATATTCCTGTTTTGGCCCCAGAGCACTTTGCTACAGAGAGACATCAACAAAAAGAGCTACTTTTTCTATGGTTATGCAAGTGTTGTTGTATCATTTGAGAGCTCTTCGACAATATCAGTGTGGGCTGGTCAGGGAAGGTACATGACATTCGCATCTTTAAGAACCCAGGACTTTTTAGAAAGCTGCAAGCAGAGACTTTTTTCCCTGACCAGGAGATTACCATTGGTGATGTTGAAATGCCAACAGCGATCCTGGGGAACCCAGCCTATCTCTCGTCTGCTGGCTCATGAAGCTCAATAGTGACAAGGAAGGATGCAGCTATTTGCTCAGCAGGTGCAGAGTGACCATTTACTTTGCTTCTGGGTAGATTGAAAGTATGCTGGTGTTGTTTACTCAAAAGATTGGATCTCATTGAGAAAAGTATTCCAATGGTTATAGCTGCCTGCTGCATCATGCATAATATCTGTGAAGCAAATATCTACTGGGGTGGAGGGCAGAGGTGGAGCTGCTGTCTGCTGAGTTTGAGCAGCCAGATACAAGGGCTATTAGAAAGAGCTCAGTGTGCATTTGACTCAGGGAGGTTTTGAAGGAGCTCTTTAACAGTGAGCCACAGTAATTCATTGTGTACCGTGCTCTAGCTATCTAATGAAATTTCCACAGGAGTTTCAGTAAGTCATTTACTTCCTTTCTGCTTCTGTGCTGTAAAGCATTTGTGGTTTGTTCCACTCCAGAGGTGACTGAATTTCTGTGCTGCCTAAGTGATTTCTGAGGATACACAGATGGTAAAGTGTTCTACAATCTGTCAAGCTGAAAAGGATTGTGAAAAGATAGAGAACTTGGATATGTTTAAGAACAGAAACTTTCTGCTCTTGTAAAACTTGTGCAGCTGTACAGAGTAAGCTGATTGTGCTTATTAGTGAATGATATTTTTCCTTCAGAAACGCATTAGCTGCCATATTAAGTTCTTCAGTAGTTTTACACTGGGACAAATTGATCCTTGATTTAGTTCACTTGAGGTAAAAGGATTTACTCAAAGGATGAATTTGGTCCTTCATACCTAATATCCAAGTGTTAATGTACCTGTTTTAAAATATAGAAATGACTGCATTGTCCAGGGACATTGCAATAAGGTATTGCTCTTCTAACAAGCTAGTAGTATTTACATGCATAGAATTAGGATTAGCTTCACCTCAGAAAGTGAATAGTGGAGGCTGCTTTTCAATTTGGGACATCTGTTTGAGGCAAACATTGTTTCCTCTAGAGCCTAGCCTTGTGTACAAAATCTGTCACAATTTTTGTCTTGTGAATGTTGATTGCTGATGGAAAGCTGTCAGTTCATTTAGTGATTGAAGCAGAATCTTGTATGCTGAATCCAGTTCATGAAGTCTTATCTAATGGATGAATTTAAATGATTGCAGTACAGATCCTTCTCCATTGGGTGAGATGGGGCCCTCACAGTTTCATTCTGGATAACTTTAGACTGGCTAAAATATTTTACAGGCAATAAATTTGGTCGACATCTTGTATAGAATGATGTAGTTTAACATGAATAGGCAACACTATTGAAAAACGGTACATGATTTAAGTAGTATGGCTAGTAAAGTTAATACTGGACCTCTTGCCTATGAATACATGGAGTTTTTGACTGCACCAGTTTTACAGCCTTCAGTATCAAATGTTGGAAATGAAGAAAAGAATACTCTATCTTTTTTCTGTATCATGTTTGCATAAAACAATATAAGAACATAACATAAGAATGGCCATACAGGGTTAGACCAGTGGTCCCTCTAACCTCGTATCCTATCTCCGATAGTGGCCAGTGCCAGATGTTTCAGAGGGAATGAACAGAATAGGGCAATTTTGAGTGATCCATCCCCTGTTGTAAAGTCCAAGCTCCTAGCAGCTGGAGGTTTAGGGACATCTGGGGCATGGGATTGCATCTTTGACCATCTTGGCTAATAGCCATTGATGGACCTGTCCTCCATGAATTAATTCATCTAATTCTTTTTTTGAACTCAGCTGTATTAACTATAAATCTAGATAGGGGCACCAAGATAAATGATTTCAGAATGAATTGTACATGACAAAATACATTATTTCACTGCTCCTTATTAATAGAGCTTCAATAGAAATGAGTTAAAAGGACTAATAAATAGAATACTTAAAACCAAGAAAGAGGCAAACATGAAACTGTGTAGGGCAACATGAATTAATATGATAGGTAAGAGAATTGTTAGTAGCAATTTAATTACGCAGGGGCCAATGGAGTGCAGTATTCATTGAACTACTGCAATATTCAATTTTTCATATTTAACCAAATCTTATATTTTTTCCAAATGTTTCTATTAGATGTTCACTTTTTCCATTAATGTTGTGCTGGAAAATTCAACCAGTCAGTCTCGTGAGGAGGAAGGAACATCAGGCTTCCATTTCCCCATGATAACTCTTTCTGCCACCAGAGTAGCTGCTACAACCTCTTTTTTTCATTATTGATTGGTAATAGCATCTCCTCCAATGCTCCTAGAATATACAAGCTGTAAGAGATTAACATTAAAAGTTTAAGGTTTATGAGAGAACAATATGAACCATGTTCCAGATGTGATGCAGTTAACAACTCTGTAGAGTATATGAGAGAGATTGTTGTTCTCAATAGGCCTTTGTTCTGAGATGGTCAGGAACACCTGCAGCTTATGTGCTAAGACCTTCTATCTCCCATGTGTTACGAATCCAACCTTTAACAAGCATCCTGGAGTCCAGTAATATTATTTCATACTTTGTTTATGAAGAATCATAAAAGTAATGAACTTTAGGTCTCTTTCATGTTTAGTCAAGTGGTATTTGAGGTTTCAGTTGGTATTATTGAAATGAGTTCTGTTTCTCTTTTTTCTAACATCCACCTAAATGTAATCGTAAAGTGATGTTTTCCAATATCACTGGTTTTTCTGAAGATTAGGAGTTTTAGTAGGCCAATTTATCATTATTCAGACATTCATGAACTGAAATGTGTATTTCTTTCTAAATTACAGTGTTGTTATTTTTCATATTGTGGTAGCATACAAAATATGCAGAGACTTTGCACATACACATAGGAAAATTCTGTTCCCACCTTGAAGAGATTATAATCCAATTACAAAGAATTAATAAATAATCAGCATGCTGTCAATCTTGGAGAGATCCAAACTTCATTGCTCTCAACTATATTCTGTATGAGAGCGACACACTGACCCAGTAATTTTTCCTCTGAAAAATTCATCTGGCCCATCTGTAGAGTTTTCCTTTTTCTGTTTATATTGAAATGTTTGTTTTGCTTTGTTTTTTTTCAGTAGACGGAGACTAGTCAGAAGAAACCTCTTGTGATTTATTACAGCATATACAACATAAAGCCTCTTCCTATGCCACCTAAGCACATTAAATAGGAAAGAAAAATAAAATCTGTAAACTAAATAAGCCAATCTCTAGTGGGAGCACTTAATTTGGAAAATCTCATTCATTCCAGTTTGTCTTTGTTCTATCTAAACTCAGTGAGCCTTATTCATTGATGTCCATGGAGTTATGCCAGGGATGAGGTTGGCCAAGTGCCTGTTGTCTCTCTCTTATATTCAGTGGCCTTGTTTAGCATGCAGGAGATTTATTTCAATTCACTTCTCATTGTTTCCAAAACCCATGGTATGTCATTTGGAAGCTACATTTCCCAATAAACATTCTTTAGTAAACCATGTTAAAGGCACTCAATGGATTGGAATCAATTGGAAAAGTGGGGAGGATAAAGAAAAGTGAGGAAGAACAAGTTTGACGAAGTGATTATCTTTAAAAGAATAAAATTGCAGACTTCGGATATAAGCTAACCTGTTTCTTGTTCTTGCCAAAAATGTCTAGACTGGAAAATGGTATAATTTACATTTGCATAATAGAGTTAGTTTGCATTTAGTCCTATTAGTGGTGGGTGTCACACTTTGGAGTGCAGTCTAGACAAGTGAGGGGTTCTCACCTCTTACCCTGTATAACCCTGAATCCCTCTCAATGCTTTGCTACTGTAGTTCTCTGCCTGGGATGCTCAGTCAGCCACAAGCATGCTGGTCACACCCTGAGTGTTTGTGTGCTGTGCAACCAGCACTGGTTCAGCAACTCTGACCCAAGCAGTCTGTCTACAGCTCCACTCTGGCTTCCACCAGCCTTGGTGACCCCAGCACGTTCCCAGTTCCCAATTTCCCCACACCATGTGCCCTGAAGTTTCCAGCCCTCTCTTATAATAATGTCTGTCTGTTCCTGTAAAGGCACAAAGTGTACAGCTTTACCACTTCCATTGGAGTTAACTAACCCTTTCATTCAAACCCAGCACTCTGGGTTTAAATTAATAGTAAAACAAGTTGATTAACAAAAGAAAATAGGATTTTGAATGCGCTCAAGTATAAGCGATAGAGATTGAAATGGTTACAAACAGATACAAATGAAAACATGCATCTAAAAGTCTAAAATTTAGTCTAGCAAGGTACAGGCTTTGTTCAACGTGGCTTTTCTTAACTAGACTTCTTAACCAGCAAGATTATGTCTGATCCCTGCCTTGGTCAGGTTCTTCTCCAGAAATCTTTGTTGTCTTAGGTGAAAGAGAGATCTTGCGGTTCCTTGCCTCTTCCTTTTAAAGTCCAGTAAACCTTTGAGATGGATTCTTCTGAAGGTTACCCTTTAAAATAAAGTATATTCAAACTGTGAGGAAGGTGACATGGAGTCTGGTGATGAAAGAAACTCTGTGCAATTTTCCCCCCACTGGTGTTTGCTAAAATCCCAATGGTTCTGTTTTCTGCCATCTCCTCTCCCTGCTGTCTTGGTGGTCCTGTTTACTGAGGTAAACCCACATTGCTTTGTTTAGGACAGATCTGTTTGACACCTTTACCTAGGCAAGGCCATCTTGTCTTGAACATGTTCTAATACCATCATACAGGGGCAATTCACAACTTTACATATAACATTGCTATGTACCATGATATTGTTAACCAGCAAGTTATTAGTTTTTAAATCATACCTCACAAGGCATATTTTATACAAAGATTATCACAATAGTGTATAAGATGTGAATACCTGGGTGCTTTGGATCATAGGGGCTCTTGGTGAATGCATTTCAGTACACGGGCTACATTAAAACAATAATTTAACTTGAACAACATGGTTTCCCCCAGGTACAAAATAGCCTTTTTAATGTTTAAATTTCTTCTCCTACCAATTCTTTGAAAGTAATTTGCAGCTTGTCAGCACACATTTTTAGAGCACTTTACTTCCATTTGTTTTGTCCTAGTTTTTGACAGAGTACCACATCAACACGCACGCAGCTTGCAAGCAGACCATAAATGTGGCATGGCCAAGAAGCATTTTGAAAAGTGAGTCATTTCTCAGGCTACTTTCTGCAAGAAATCTAAGGTTCTCTGACACTTGTAAGAAGTGCTATATTTCTTCTCTCAAACAGAATTCAAACTTTAGTTTGCACAACACAAACGTATAAGATAGTATTAGTATGGAATTTTCTAAGTAACGGTATTATTCCAGCACTTACTCTGTCTCCCTAGCAATTTGCACAAACAGTAGGGAATAGATATGTGAAATCAGAATTTTGTCAACATATTCTGGTAGCTCAGATTAAGACTGATATTAGAAAAGGGTAGCTCAACATACAATTTAAAGCTATTTAGAGAGTGAAATATTAGCAATGCTCCATTCCAGTTGTCTGGCTTTCACATAATTCAATAAAGGTTTTCAGATAAACCAAAAGTTGTCAGCTTGCTGGCCTGAATATTAAGTGATTTTCTTTCCAGTAGGATAATAGCTTTTTGGTCTTTTAATAAGCCCCTTGCTCCAAAAGAGAGAGTTATATCTAGCTTCCACTTCAGAGCAAAATAATGGTTAGCCAGCAAAGCTACATTCATACACCATGTCTGGTCTGGATCTGAAAGGAAATGATTTAGAACTTGTGTATATATAGCAAGAGAGAGATTTAAAGGAATTTCACTTTCGACAGGTTATGAGGTGTGTGCTTAAAAAAATCTTCATTGGCAAAAGAGAAGGGTAATTCTCTCCAAAGGTCCTAGCATGTGATCCTAATAGAACTCCCATAACTCAAAATTTTGGATGCTTAATCAGGCTGCCTTTACTATTTGACAGCAGGTACTGTCGGCTGCCAGTGACTGCGCATGTTAATTATCCAAGTGTTCTTTCCTTGCTTGAGGCCCTTTCAGTTGTGTCAATGTGAGGTCTGCAATATTTAGAGGAAAAACATTTCTTGTGTTGGAAATTCCATGCCAGTTTCTCTGGGGCAAGAGGTGCAAGCTATTCATTAATGCCTTTAAAGTGAGTAAGAGTGAAAGTGGCAATCTTGTCCATCCTCCTAGTTGCGATAAGGACTCAGGTTGAGACACGTACATCCTGGAGATAAATGGATGGCTGTCCAGATGGTGTTGATGTGGGAGCTTTCTTGACCAGGGGATGCTTTTCTGTGAAGGATGACTGCTGGGAAGAGATGGAGAAGAGCATCTTCTTACACTGACTTGCCAGTCTAGTAAGGAAGAGCTTTAAAGTCAATTGAGAGGGGTCAGGTGACAAAATTCCACAGGTAAACATAAAAATGGCAACTTTAACAGAGGGCTAGATGTTGTGGGGATGGGGCACGTGAAAATTTAAAATAGCATCATAGAAGTAACAGGGGAGGAATCTGCTCAACATCTTAGATTCTACATCTCTAAGGAATATAGGGAATGAACAGGAAAAACTGGAACTATTAGTACATAAGCTTAATTATGACTTAATTGACATCATGGAGACTGGTGGGTTAAATCTCATGACTGGATTATTGGTATAGAGGGGTATAGGTTGTTCAGGAAGAACAGGCAGGATAAAAAAGGAGGTGTTGCCCTGTACAATAGGAATATATACACTTGATCTGAGATCCTGAAGGAGGTAAGAGGAAAACCAGTTGAAAGCCTCTGAATAAAGATAAAAGGGGAAAAATAGGGGTGATGTCATGGTATGGATCTGATAAAGACCACCAAATCAAGAGGAGGTGGTGGGTGAGGTATTTCTAGAATAAATAATAGAAATATCCAGAACACACAAGACCTGGTCGTAATGGGGAACCTTAACCCCCCAAATGTCTGTTGGAAAAGTAATATGGCAAAACACAAAATTACCAATAAATTCTTAGAATTTGTTGGGGGCAACTTTTTGTTTCAGAAAGTGGAGGAAGTAACTAAGAAGGCAGCCATTTTTTACTGGATTCTGTCTAAAAAGTTGCATATCTGAAAATGGAAGGCAATTTAGGTGAAAGTGATCATGAAATGACAGATTTTACTATGATTGTAAAGAAAGGAAGGCATGAGAGCAGCAAAGGACAATGGACTTC
Organism: Gopherus evgoodei; assembly: GCF_007399415.2. NCBI lineage: Eukaryota > Metazoa > Chordata > Testudines > Testudinidae > Gopherus > Gopherus evgoodei. Next base: position 34,002,119 of record NC_044322.1, read on the forward strand.
AAAACAGCAGACTTTACAGAGAACTGATAGGTAAGGTCTGCCGGGAAGAAAATCTAAGGGTAAAGGCTTTCAAGAGACCTGGCAGTTGCTAACGGAGACCATATTAAAGGCACATCTACAAACTATCGTGGTGTGAAGGAAAGTTTGGAATAATAGTAAAAGGCCAATATGGCTGCAGCAGGAGCTTTTTTAATGAGCTGAAAATCAAAAAGGAATCCTATAAAAAGTGAAAACATGGACAAATCGCAAAGGATGAATACAAAAGCATAACAAGTACATAGGGAGAAAATCAGAGAGGGTAAAGCACAAAATGAGTTACAGCTGCAAGGGATAAGAACAGGTTCTTTAAATACATTAGGAACAAGAGAAAGAGGAAGGAAAGTCTAGGTCCTCTACTTAGAGAGCAAGGAGAGCTAAAAACTGATGACATTAAGAAGGCTGAGTTGTTTAATGCCTATTTTGCATCAGTCTTCACCAAAAAGGTTAATGGCTTTTAAAAATTGGCATTTTCTCTTCACAATTTTAAATTCCTTAGTGCACTATCTATTCATTTTTTAATGGCAGGTACAAAAAATATTCTTTAAATATTCATTGCATCTGACTTATTATTTCCAAACATTTGAAGCCCTTAATTTTTTTTTTAAAAGAGATTCAGTGTTCAGTGGCTTAGTCACTCAGTCTTGGCATAACTGAAAAAAAATTGAAATAAAAGAGACCATTAACAGTATGATGTCAAGTGCTTTCATGCCAACCTTTTGTTTTCAGTGATCTAAGATCTGAACATTTGCAATCTGTGCTTGAAAAGTTTTAAAAGGATGTGGTCAACATAAAATCTAATAAGTTAAGTAATTTTAGGTGCTGTACCTATCGTGAGTCTCTGGTAATTTCTGTGGTGTTGCAAAACCCTTTTTCTGTTTTAGAAAAGTTGCTGTCCCTGTCTGCATGTACAATATATATACAAACTACAATGTAGTACAGTGAGAACAGTGAAAGTGACTATACACGAAGTGTTAGCAGATGCAGAAAGTAAAGCAAAAAATAAATGTAAGGCCACACAAGTAATCTAATTCTGGTCCACAACTCTGGCTCTTAGGCACTATTACAATACAAAGGTTAAATAATAAATGTTAGGGTAAAAGTTATTAGTTACTAATATTATCTCAAAACCAAAAGGCCCAACCAGAGTTAGAATTCCATTTTGCAAGGCACTGTACAAACATTGAGATAGGCGCGGTCTCTTCCCTTTACAATAACTACCAAAAGTCGTTACCATTTCTGCTCATATGTGAAATCAGCATGTGGTCTTGTAGTTCCAAATGGAGAGCTTTATGATACAAAAATCATAATCCACACTGGCACCCTCATTTCAAAAAGGTTGGAACCTGACAGCTTTTAAATCCAGTCTAGTGATTTTTTTTTAAATAATTTGAATAAATATTTACCCACCTCCCTTCCTACTTCCATGGAAGTTTTTGTCTGCCCATTCTGAAAGTGATTGGGGGAAGGGATATGAAAAATCATGTCTGCCTGGGATACCTGTACTTTTTCCAGGCAATTAATTCAGGATAACGTTTCATTTGTGAAGCAACTGAAAGTTCAAGGGATAGTAATTGAATATGCAGTGTTAACCATCTCAAGCATACTTAATTGCTCTTTGGTGGTTTTACCAAAATGTAATTTTCTAGGAGTTCAGATAAGCTTTGTTTCCCTACTTTCATGAAGGATAGGTACCAAAGGTAATCAATCACACAGTGCATTGCATCCTGTTATTTAAGAGTATGATACATTATTTATACAGTCTAAGGATTTTTCAGATGTTGCTGTCATAAACAAATGAGTAAGCAACTGGGAAACAGCATGGTTGGTTGAAAATTCAGATTTCATAGATAACACTGATTTGTAGAGATGGCTACAGTACCTACAGTATGGTTTTTGTCTGATCTGTTGCAAATTTAAAGGAGAAAATGCAGACTCCATAATTAAAATCAGTTACATTAATTACACATTCTGACCAGGTCAAGGATCTCTACTGTAACATTTATATACCATTTGTATTTGAAATAATGAAAACTGATTCCTTATTCCAGGATTGGAAATGTAGTTGGAATTATTTTGGCAGTAATTGAATAGTGACATATGGAAAACTAGGGTTTGACATCCTTAATCAGTCATCCTGATATGAACAGAAAAGATCCTTTACATAAAAAATTATGCTTTTGACACAAAAATGCCTGAACTTTGATTTCTTTTGCCATCCTAAGTTTCAAAACACTTTGGTCTTATACCACACAAGCTGATAAGAGCTTTCCTGATCCAGTTAAGAAAGTACCATATTTATTGAACATATCCCCCCCCCACCTCCAATCCCAGTGCCTCATGTCTCAGCCCGTCCTTGACCTCCAGTCCATCAATGTTCATGTCTTTTTGTCTGCTCTCTGTCCTCTCTTCCATTAATATGGTGGTTGATTCTGTCCATGTTTCACTCTCCTCCATCCTTGACTCTTTTGCCCCTCTCTCATAGAACAAGGGCCATCCTGTCAACTCCCATCTCCACCTCATCTCCCCAACATCCACTTCCTCAACTCCTGCTTTCACACTCTGGAGAATCTCTGGCAGAAATCCCATGACCAGGCTGATGTCCTCCACTACAGAATCATTCTCTCCTCTTTCAGTTCCACCATCTTCCTAGCTAAACAACTTTATTTCTCCAACTTAATTGAATCTCATCTTTGTAATCTCACCTGAATTTTTACCACCTTTGACTCTCTCCTCAAATCCTCACCTCATTCCGCCTCCACTTCTCAGCACAGGATCTTGCCAATTTCTTCCAAGAGAAAATTGACAAAATATTATATGATCTTTCCTCCCCTCTTCTTCTCCTATAACTTGATCCTCATCCCACATCACGGATGCAGAAGTTTTTCATCTGTTCTCCTCCTCTAACCCCTCCACTTGCCCCAGTGACCCCATCTCATTCCAGGCCCTCCTTCATTCCCTCTTCTCCTTAACTTCTCACTCTTCTCTGGCTCTTATACAAGCATGCTTTAGTAGCTCCCATCTTAAAAAAACCTTCCTTTTTCCCATCTACCACCCTGTCTCTCTTCTCCCCTTTTTTCTCTAAGCTCATTGAACACACTGTTTACAATCACTGTCTGGTGTTCCTCTCATCTAATTCCATCCTAGAACCTCTTCAGTCTGGCTTCCACCCCTTGTACTCAAGAAAACTGCTCTCACCAAAGTCTCTAATGACCTCTCCCCAGCCAAAGCTCATAACCAGTACTCCATCCTCAGTCTCATGGTCCTGGCAATCACCTTCAACACAGTCAACTCTGCTCTTCTTCTTGAAATATTGTCCTCCTTTGGCTTCCATGACTCCATCCTCTGCTGGTGCCCTTTATACCTCTCTAATTGCTCCTTCAGGGTACCCTTTGGCGGATCCTTCTTGTTCCCCTCCAGTGTTCTGTGAGGGCTCCACAGGGCTCAGTCCTTGGTCCCCTTCTCTTCTCCCTCTACCCCTTATCTCTGAGTAATCTCATCTGCAAACACAAATTCAACTGCCATTTGAATGCTGACGTGTCACAGATCTTCTGCTCTACTCTAGACCTGTCTCCTTCTAAAATCTCAGCCTGCCTCATGACATCTCCTTGTGACTGTGTAGCCATCCGCTCAAACTCAGCGGGGTTAAAATAGAGCTTTTTAAGATACACACTCGCACACATCATGCCTTTCCTGATCCCAGTGAACAGCAACACCATCCTGCCTCTCACTCAGGTCCATGATGTGTGTGAGTGTGTATCTTAAAAAGCTCTATTTTAACCCCGCTGAGTTTGAGCGGATGGCTACAAGTCTAGCAGAGTCTTTCTGTATAACATGTAAGATAAGCCTTCCCTATCCTTCCATGCATCTAAAACTCTTGTACGGGCTCTCATCTTATGTCTTGATTGCTGCAAAATCCTTCTTTCTGGCCTTAACAAACATAGTCTTGTCCTACCTATTGTCACTCAGAATGCATCTGAAAAGATCATTTTCTTAGCCTGTCACTGTGACCATGTCACCCCTTTGTGTCTCCCTTTTCTCTAATGCATCAAAAATAAGCTTCTTGTCTTCACTTTCAAGGTGCTTTATGACCTATTCTTGCCCTACCTATTCTCTCTCATTTGCTGTTCAGAGGTTGGCTTCCACCTCTGATCACCAGTGATGTCAGCTTCCTTTACCCACTTGTTAAATTTTCAAACAAACATCTTTGTGCTTTCTGCCATGCTGCCTCATATCCTTGTGAGGAACTCTTCAAAAGCATCAGCAGAGTTACTTCATTATCCACCTTAAAACTCCTGTCAGGCTGACCAATATTATCATTGTTTCCTTGTACTTCCCTATTAGTCTCTCTCTGTCTATCTGATGTCTCTTTTCTTAAGCTTAAATTATAAGCATTTTGGGTCAGGGACCCATCTCTTTGTTCTGTGCTGGTACAGCACTAGTCCAACGGGGTTCTAGTCCATGACTATGGCTCCTTGATGCTGCAGTAATACAAATAATACTAAATCTGCAAACATGCACACAAGCAACTTCATTTACATGAGTGTTCCCATTAAAGTCAATAGCCCTGCTTACTCATGTGTACATGTTTGCAGGATTGAGACTTAAGAGCATATTACAACTGTTGAGTGAGTTCCGAGTAAAACTAGGTAGACTGTTTCTTGATATCACAGCAAACACCAGCACAAGAATTAGAGAAGCACAAGAAGCAATTCTTCTTAATTTGGCAGTTTTCTGTTATTTTTACACGTGTTCTACCTACAGCATTTCAACTAAATTTCACAGTGGGAAATTAATGGAATTCATATTCTTGTTTTCTGTAAATATCCCATTCTAAATAGGTACTCTGTATAACACACAGGCCTAATATTTAGAGTACATGTGTGTCATGGCATAACCAATGCTGAGGAAAATCTCAACATTATGGGCAAGACATTTTTCATTGCATTCAACAGATACCAAATGCTCTTCTGTTTTTAATGTGTTGATGTCTTATCAGGTGTACCAAGAACAAAATAAGACCAGAACTGAGTCTGTTCCCAGAATCTCATAATTTTCAAATTGTTTCCAGTCTGATTTTCTTTTTCTGTGTTCCATCATCTTTAATATATTGCTTTAGGATAGGCAAGTTTTGACTCTGGAGAAATTCATCTAGTTAATAAACGAGGATTACTCTCCCTCTTCACCCTCATTCTACAGCATATATCCATATCTATGTCTTTGAGTATTGTAACAAGAAAAATATAAAGTCTCCTGCCTTATCTTTTTCTAAGACTATAATTGTCACATAATGTGTAAAAGTCATTCAGAAGTTCCACAAAGTTATATAAAGAAAACTTTGTGTCTAGAATGTCCCAGTGGGCATATTTTGAGTTCCCTGAAGAAGACTGATGTGTTGAAATGTTTAAACACAGACTACTTTTGAGAATTACTTTCTGTACATGGGCTGACAGCCGTGACTGCTGTGAACCTGAAAGTGAAAAGAGAGAGGGGCAGAGAACTAGAAAGACACGTTTTAAAGAATATATATGGAGAATATAAATAAAAAATGTTTGGGTTTTTTAAATAGCCTTTTAGATATTCAGGGGGAGAGGAGAGATTCTTCCTTGTCCATACATTTACCTGTCCCTGTTTTCCTTACACCCATTTCTTATGAAATACAGTAAACGAGGCTTTTCTTTTGTGGTGTAAGGTCTTTGTTGTTATGAGCAACATATAACTCCAGACAACCTAGCATCAGAATGATTTCAGGTTAGAATTGTTTGGACTCCCATCTCATTGCTGAGGATTGATTAAAATATAGTTATTGACAAATGTAAATACAAATACAACTGAGAGAAATCTATGGGTGAGATTTTCCAAAAGCTGTCTTCATTGTCTGTCTAACTCTGCTTTCACTGAAGTCGATGGGAGATTTGCCGTTGACCTCAGTGGGGGCAGAGTTAGGCCAGTGCTATGAGCACTTTTGGAAATCAATCCCTCCCTAAATGTGTGGGTTTTTTTTTTTCTTTTGAGGTCTGTCCATTCTCCCTAGGTGCCCTCGACAAAGCTTACAAACACACACAAAAAACCTCTCTAGAATAACTAAACTTCAGCAGTTTCATTCTATGCAACCACTACCCAGAACACCAGAGAATTACAAATTTAAACCATCCTGTCTCCAGTAACCAAATGATCCTGGTAATTCTCTCCTTTTTTTCAAATTCTTGAGGGGGAAGAAACTTCTGCACTAGAATCTTTGAAACACTGTAGACTGTATTAAACTAATTGTTTCAAACTAAGATGCCCTGACCCTTCAGGCTCTTCTAGAATGCAAGTATATAGCACTTGTGTAATTCTATTGATTCATTCTGAGAGGCGTTTGTACATGAAAGCTTGCTACAAATGGGATTTAATATATCAAAATTTATATATACATAATATATACACACTGTTGTGGGTCGGGCCTGTAATCGTGCCTGCACATTGCCGGCCGGGGCTGGGCAGTCTGACAGCCAGGGTCAATCACTGCCCCCAGGCTCAGGGCTGGGCGGCTTAGTGGCCAGAGTCAATCACTGTCAGGATGGGCTACCACCTCAGGGTGGGCAGTGGCCAGTATAGGAGGAGCCAGGTCCTGTTGGTGGTAGACTTGCCTGCCACCAGCTCAGCAGTGATCTGGCCAAAACATGCCGAGCTAGCCTCCAGTTGTTCAATCAACTCCCTGCAAAGGCTCTCTGGGTTACTTCCTAACCACTTCTGCACATCTCATGGCTTCCTAGTTCCCCCGGTTCCTTCTCCCTCAGTCGCATCCAGCACCTGAGGATTGAGGGTTGCTGTCAGCTGGCTGGCCTCCGAGTTGGGAAGTGCCTGCGGCCCTTCAGCAGGAGCCAGCAGCACACCTCCTTCCCCTAAGGTGGTCCACCCAGACTGAGCCCTCCCTTTTATACTGGTGTTGCACTTTGAGCATGCCCATTACAGCCATGGGGGTGTGGCTTCCTCAGCCCACAGTGAAGGGTTAACGCTCGCAGTGCCAGTGAGCGGCATGCACACCCCATGTCTCTCTCTCTCTTTCTCATACACTCTCTCACACCACACACACAGCCCACATTTATTCTTTCGCCTATTGACTCAAACATTGTGGAACTAACAAAGTAGATTAAGTGCTTCCTGGAAATATAAAGGTATAATTGCTACTGAGATAGATTGGAGAGTGAGCAACCTATTTAATTCTGAAAAGTAGAAACTGAAATATAGTACTTCTTACAACTTCTATATGTTCTGTAGTTCTGAAATATGCCCATGACAGGAATAGTTGTCAACATAAATCCATTTGTCTCTGTTACGTGGTGAAAGGGTATATGGGAGTGTTGGTAATAGTGTTACATCAGCAGTGCAATAACCAGGCTTAACACAAAGATATGGTATAGAATGCTGCGATAAATATGGAAATGCTGAAATAATTCTTTTCAATGTTTACATGAGACCACTCGGAAGGATAATGAGACAACATGGTTTCCTCTGCCAACAATATGCTAACAAAATTCAGCTGCATGTTTAAGCATATTTAAGGTGTTCACATAAAATTAGGCACTTGCATCAGGTAATCTACTACCAGTATTTATAATTTATATATATATACCTCTACCCCGATATGATGCAACCCGATATAACATGAATTTGGATATAACGCAGTAAAGCAGTGCTCCGGGGGCGGGGGGGGGTGAGGGGGCTGTGCACTCCAGCGGATCAAAGCAAGTTCGATATAATGCAGTTTCACCTATAACACGGTAAGATTTTTTGGCTCCCAAGGACAGCGTTATGTCGAGGTAGAGGTATATTAGTATTAAAATCACAAGCATTCCTCATTAGTTGCTACCAGAGGCAAATACATCATTAATGAATGCTAAAGGTGACAGATCTCAAGATATATTGAGTGTTTTAATATAGTCACATGAATATTTCACGAGAATAACTGTTAGCAAACTCAGACCAAGAATTCTTAAACAAAACACAATACTTTTGTATTGAGTTTCCTTAGTCAAACAGAAAAACTGAACCATTGTGCATTATATAAATTATTATAGATAGAATTGACAGTACAGAAATAATTTCCCCTCCAGGAATCCGTAAATGGCTTAAGTGTTTGTACATGCAAATTGCAAGTCAAGATAATTTAATGTAATCAGATAAGAACTAAAGTTAATTTGTAAAACATTTTCTAGGTGTACACACATTTTCATGGTGTGTTTTCTGCCTTCCTTTTTTATCGCACTTTGTTAAAAATGCTTTAGCTAGTAAATAAGAGGACAAAGGTTGTCCTTACTCAAGTAAACATTTGACTATGAGCTTATTTGTCAGATATGGTGGTGAAGTGCCATTCAATGGACATCATTTCTTTAATACATTTTCAGCCTCTATGTATCTTCTGGAACAGGGCTATCAAACTCCTGACCTGGATGTGAACAGTAGCCTGCTTGAGGTATCTATCTAACACCATCGCATGTTTCCATTCTCCAGGGCACAGGCTTTTGATAACAAAAATAATGTAGTTGCTAGTCCACATGGTTACAAAGATACCTTCTTTAAGTGAGCTGTTATCATTCTGTCTTAGCCTACGTCAACAGCTCTAGAAGATGTGACCTATACCATTTATCTCAGTGGCACATTAATTCTGAAGTTTAATGATGACATTGTAGGGGTACGATTTTCAAATAACTTAAGTTCAATCCTGCAACTAATTTATGCATAAAGGTAAATAATTGCAATACAAATTGGGTAACTGTATTTGCAAATAGACAAATGAACAAAGGGTAGAAAGCAGATTAGTGACTTAAGGGAACTATTCACATGTTTAAATGTGCTTAAATGCTTTACAAGATCGGACCTAAATGTATAGGGCCTGAGTCAACAAACTATGTTTGCTCTAAGATCAGTCCCATTTAACTCAGTGGGACTACTCCTGCGCCTAAGTGTTTGCAGAGCCAGGGGCATATTCTGTTCTTAAGGCTTTGTACAAATAATTCTCACTGACATCAGTGGAAGCTCTTTGTGGTTGAGGGTAGCTTGCTTTTTTATCTAAATTAATAGACCCAGTCCATGGGCTAGAGTTAAACATGATAATTTGTTCCCCCTTGACAGAATGAGTTTAGCAATGCAGGGTCTGTTAGGTCCTATTTCCCTCAATAGTCTAGACCTCTGACTTTTCCTTCTTTCTGTGATAAAACTTTAATTCTCATTTGTGCTAATGGAACCTTGAAAGTTACTTTGTGCTTTTTAAAGTAGATCTGGTCAAAATATCCATCTGTTCTGAACTTAATCCATTTTCTCTAGTTTAGAAGGAACCAATCCTAATTCTGTGAATGTATCTTTTCATATGTAAATATTTGCTGAATACTTATGTATTAGCTGAATTTACTTTGACGTGTTCGCTCTATGGGTTGCTTGACTTGTTTGCTTCAACTGCTCAGTATTTGTTACTCACAGTGGATTATGTGAAAATTCAGTCATGTAGTTTCTGCTTCCTGACTGTATGACTGAAACTTATGAAGCAGGAGTGAAAAATGAAGTTTTTATTATTAATCTGTGAAAGATGTATAATAATGTAAGCATTTATTAATATTTTAATACATATACAACAGGTGATACTCAATATCAAATATTACTTTATGAATTCTGACTAAACAAATATGGCATTTTTGTCATTTATTTCTTTAGTTGTCATTCAGTTTGAATATTATCTTGAGTAGTTCTTTGCAAGTTTCAATCTAGAACAGGGCTCTTCTGTGCAGCCCGCCAAGCTCCGTGTGCCCCCGCCCCACCCCTCTGCGTACCTCCAGGCCAGAGGTGGGCAAACTACAGCCTGTGAGACGGGGTTGCCCCCCATGGCGCCGCAAGCCCCGCACTGCTCCCTTAAGTGGCTGGCAGCATGTCTCTTCGGGCCAGAGGGGAGGAGGAAGGAGGTAGAGAGCTCCTGCATTGCCTCGCTTCCAGGTACCGCCCCCCGCAGCTCCCCTTGGCCAGGAACAGGGACCCACGGTCAATGGGAGATTCTTGGGAGGTACCTGGAGGAGCAGCAACAGAGCCCTGTGCCCACTCCCGCTTCCCCAGGGGCCATGGTTTCCGCTGCTTCCTGGAGTGGAGCGGCTCGGGGCCAGGAGCCTTCCCTGGCCCCGATGCGCACCGCTGCCACCCTGGAGCCACTCTAGGTAAGTGGCGCCAGGCCGGAACTCGCACCCCACACCCTTCCTCCACCCCAACTCCCTGCCCTGAGCCCCCTGCCATATCCCGCACCCCTCTTACACCCCAACTCCCTGCCCTGAGCCCCCTGCCACACTCTGCACTCCTCCTGCACTCCCTGCCTTGGGCCACCTGCTGCAGCCTGCACCCCGACCCTCTGCCGCACCCCTCACCTCTCTTGCACCCATCACCCATCTTGCACCCCACACTCCAACTCCCTGCCCTGATCCCCCTGCCGCACCTTGCACACCTCCTGCACATCAACTTTCTGCCCTGATCCCCCTGCCATACCCTGCACTCCTCCTGCACCCCCTGGTGGCAGGGAAGGGGCAACATTGGGGTGGGGACTTTGGGGAAGGAGGTGGAAAGGGGCAGGGCAGGGGCGGGACCTCATGAAGGGGTCGAGTGGGGGCAGGGCCAGGGGCAGTGAGGGTGTCAGTGATGCGGCCCTCAGGCCAATGCATTACACCTCATGTGGTCATTTGAGTTTGAGACACCTGGTCTAGAAAACGAATCTGTAATGAGAACATAAAGCACAAACTTAGATCTACATACTATGCATATATCAGAGGGTAGCCGTGTTAGTCTGGATCTGTAAAAGCAGCAAAGAATCCTGTGGCACCTTATAGACTAACAGAGGTTTTGGAGCATGAGCTTTCGTGGGTGAATACCCACTTCTTCAGATGCATGTAATGGAAATATCCAGGGGCAGGTATATATATGTGTGCTAGCAAGCAAGCTAGAGATAACGAGGTCAGTTCAATCAGGGAGGATGAGGCCCTGTTCTAGCAGTTGAGGTGTGAAAACCAAGAGAGGAGAAACTGGTTCTGTAATTGGCAAGCCATTCACAGTCTTTGTTCAATCCTGAGCTGATGGTGTCAAATTTGCAGATGAACTGAAGCTCAGCAGTTTCTCTTTGAAGTCTGGTCCTGAAGTTTTTTTGCTGCAGGATGGCCACCTTAAGGTCTGCTATAGTGTGGCCAGGGAGGTTGAAGTGCTCTCCTACAGGTTTTTGTATATTGCCATTCCTAATGTCTGATTTGTGTCCATTTATCCTTTTCCGTAGAGACTGTATGATGTCCATCCGTTTGCATTTGGAAAGGAAGATGATATCTGTCTGTATTTGTGCAAGTTTCTTCATGAGGTTGATGGATTTCCATTCCATACGGCTAAATGCAGTGCCTTGCATGGTGTCAAGTATCAGAGGGTAGCCGTGTTAGTCTGGATCTGTAAAAGCAGCAAAGAATCCTGTGGCACCTTATAGACTAACAGAGGTTTTGGAGCATGAGCTTTCGTGGGTGAATACCCACTTCTTCAGATGCATGTAATGGAAATATCCAGGGGCAGGTATATATATGTGTGCTAGCAAGCAAGCTAGAGATAACGAGGTCAGTTCAATCAGGGAGGATGAGGCCCTGTTCTAGCAGTTGAGGTGTGAAAACCAAGAGAGGAGAAACTGGTTCTGTAATTGGCAAGCCATTCACAGTCTTTGTTCAATCCTGAGCTGATGGTGTCAAATTTGCAGATGAACTGAAGCTCAGCAGTTTCTCTTTGAAGTCTGGTCCTGAAGTTTTTTTGCTGCAGGATGGCCACCTTAAGGTCTGCTATAGTGTGGCCAGGGAGGTTGAAGTGCTCTCCTACAGGTTTTTGTATATTGCCATTCCTAATGTCTGATTTGTGTCCATTTATCCTTTTCCGTAGAGACTGTATGATGTCCATCCGTTTGCATTTGGAAAGGAAGATGATATCTGTCTGTATTTGTGCAAGTTTCTTCATGAGGTTGATGGATTTCCATTCCATACGGCTAAATGCAGTGCCTTGCATGGTGTCAAGTATCAGAGGGTAGCCGTGTTAGTCTGGATCTGTAAAAGCGGCAAAGAATCCTGTGGCACCTTATAGACTAACAGAGGTTTTGGAGCATGAGCTTTCGTGGGTGAATACCCACTTCTTCAGATGCATGTAATGGAAATATCCAGGGGCAGGTATATATATGTGTGCTAGCAAGCAAGCTAGAGATAACGAGGTCAGTTCAATCAGGGAGGATGAGGCCCTGTTCTAGCAGTTGAGGTGTGAAAACCAAGAGAGGAGAAACTGGTTCTGTAATTGGCAAGCCATTCACAGTCTTTGTTCAATCCTGAGCTGATGGTGTCAAATTTGCAGATGAACTGAAGCTCAGCAGTTTCTCTTTGAAGTCTGGTCCTGAAGTTTTTTTGCTGCAGGATGGCCACCTTAAGGTCTGCTATAGTGTGGCCAGGGAGGTTGAAGTGCTCTCCTACAGGTTTTTGTATATTGCCATTCCTAATGTCTGATTTGTGTCCATTTATCCTTTTCCGTAGAGACTGTATGATGTCCATCCGTTTGCATTTGGAAAGGAAGATGATATCTGTCTGTATTTGTGCAAGTTTCTTCATGAGGTTGATGGATTTCCATTCCATACGGCTAAATGCAGTGCCTTGCATGGTGTCAAGTATCAGAGGGTAGCCGTGTTAGTCTGGATCTGTAAAAGCAGCAAAGAATCCTGTGGCACCTTATAGACTAACAGAGGTTTTGGAGCATGAGCTTTCGTGGGTGAATACCCACTTCTTCAGATGCATGTAATGGAAATATCCAGGGGCAGGTATATATATGTGTGCTAGCAAGCAAGCTAGAGATAACGAGGTCAGTTCAATCAGGGAGGATGAGGCCCTGTTCTAGCAGTTGAGGTGTGAAAACCAAGAGAGGAGAAACTGGTTCTGTAATTGGCAAGCCATTCACAGTCTTTGTTCAATCCTGAGCTGATGGTGTCAAATTTGCAGATGAACTGAAGCTCAGCAATTTCTCTTTGAAGTCTGGTCCTGAAGTTTTTTTGCTGCAGGATGGCCACCTTAAGGTCTGCTATAGTGTGGCCAGGGAGGTTGAAGTGCTCTCCTACAGGTTTTTGTATATTGCCATTCCTAATGTCTGATTTGTGTCCATTTATCCTTTTCCGTAGAGACTGTATGATGTCCATCCGTTTGCATTTGGAAAGGAAGATGATATCTGTCTGTATTTGTGCAAGTTTCTTCATGAGGTTGATGGATTTCCATTCCATACGGCTAAATGCAGTGCCTTGCATGGTGTCAAGTATCAGAGGGTAGCCGTGTTAGTCTGGATCTGTAAAAGCAGCAAAGAATCCTGTGGCACCTTATAGACTAACAGAGGTTTTGGAGCATGAGCTTTCGTGGGTGAATACCCACTTCTTCAGATGCATGTAATGGAAATATCCAGGGGCAGGTATATATATGTGTGCTAGCAAGCAAGCTAGAGATAACGAGGTCAGTTCAATCAGGGAGGATGAGGCCCTGTTCTAGCAGTTGAGGTGTGAAAACCAAGAGAGGAGAAACTGGTTCTGTAATTGGCAAGTCATTCACAGTCTTTGTTCAATCCTGAGCTGATGGTGTCAAATTTGCAGATGAACTGAAGCTCAGCAGTTTCTCTTTGAAGTCTGGTCCTGAAGTTTTTTTGCTGCAGGATGGCCACCTTAAGGTCTGCTATAGTGTGGCCAGGGAGGTTGAAGTGCTCTCCTACAGGTTTTTGTATATTGCCATTCCTAATGTCTGATTTGTGTCCATTTATCCTTTTCCGTAGAGACTGTATGATGTCCATCCGTTTGCATTTGGAAAGGAAGATGATATCTGTCTGTATTTGTGCAAGTTTCTTCATGAGGTTGATGGATTTCCATTCCATACGGCTAAATGCAGTGCCTTGCATGGTGTCAAGTATCAGAGGGTAGCCATGTTAGTCTGGATCTGTAAAAGCAGCAAAGAATCCTGTGGCACCTTATAGACTAACAGAGGTTTTGGAGCATGAGCTTTCGTGGGTGAATACCCACTTCTTCAGATGCATGTAATGGAAATATCCAGGGGCAGGTATATATATGTGTGCTAGCAAGCAAGCTAGAGATAACGAGGTCAGTTCAATCAGGGAGGATGAGGCCCTGTTCTAGCAGTTGAGGTGTGAAAACCAAGAGAGGAGAAACTGGTTCTGTAATTGGCAAGCCATTCACAGTCTTTGTTCATGTCTCCCTTGTGTGTGTGTCCACAAATAATGAAACAATACGTGATAGCAAGATGTGATATCAATGTTTTATTGCATAAAATTAGAATATCTACATGACTTGAGAGTGAGTTATACAGATCACAAATGAGTGCCAATAAAACCTTTAGAACACACTGTTCTGTGATACACTTATACACATGCGTTTATTACAAAACCTCTTATTCCATGTCACAACTGACCTCCGGTGGATCACACTGGTCTTTCTGGCGTTGGAACCTATGAACTAAGATTACTGTTTATCTTAGTTTATTTCAAGTATAATTTTCGTAGTGAATATGAGACCCAACAGTTGTATCCAAGAACAGATAAAATGGGAGGGATGTTTTTAAAAAATGTAAATGCACTGTAATCTAATCTAGAATGCCTTTTAGACATGGAAAATCATCAAAAAGGTAACCTCCAAACGATCTTTTTGTTGTAGTACTATTGAGTTTGTTATGTTTAACTGAAAGGAGTGGCGGATTAGCCCCTGGGCCAACGGGGCCCATGCCCAGCAGCCCTGGCCAATTGGGGGGCCTGGGGAAAATGAGCACCCTAACCTGCTCCACCTGCCCCCTGCGTGCCTGCCAGGGAGTAGGGTCGAGATACAGGGGCTTGCCCAGGAGCGCCGGGAGGGCAGGCTGGGGTAAGCCTCCACATCCCAATCCCATTTCCATGGCAATCATATATACTGTTCAGTTGGTTGTTTTTCCTTAGGTAGTTTGCAGTGCTGCTGAGGGCTTGTCTACCCTTGAAACACTACAGCAGCATAGTGGCAACACTGCAGCTGCTCCTTTATAGTGTTTCAGGGAAGATACTACCTGCGTCGATAGGAGAGGTTCCTCCACTGGCGTAGGTTATTCTTCCATCGACATAGCACTCTCTTACACTGATGGTAGCTTAATTGTGTCACTCCAGGGTGTGGATTTTTCACATCCCTGAGTGACATAGCTGGGTCAACCTAACTTTTTAGCGTTGACCCTGCCTGAGCCTCACATTGCTTTTAGTGGTTTATATATACCACACTCCAACCATAAAATTTCCCTTATTGGTATTTTGAATTACTCTAGAATACAATGCACTAATGTTCAGCATGCTGCTTCTAACAGGAAACCTGCTTTTTCATTTCCACTTGCTCACTCTCCATGACCTTTTCAGTACACTCTGAGAGAGTCATCGTGGGGAACATTGAGGGGATTCCTACAGTGATGACTAATTCACACTTTCCTTGCTATTTCCTTGCTGTCTTTGTGCATCCAAAGATCCCCAAGAAAACTTTTCTGGGAAAAGCACAAAGGGATTTTTGCTCTGGTAAGGGGTGCACATACCTAATACAGTTATTGGAGATGGATGAAAAGGGGAAAATAGAAATAAAAGGATCATTAAACGTTAAGCATGTACATTTTCATGATAAATTACTGTAAAGTCAAAGGCAACTTTAAAAATATTATTATTGTGGGAATTCTTGTCATACAAGTGCTATTTAGGTGCATAAAGAAAATATGGCAATGTCTTTGTTTATCTATACTTGTATTTCATGTTCTCTTTTCAGTATAAGAATGAATGAATCCAGGATTCGTATTGCTTAAAATAACCTAGAGGTGTCTACAAGCTCTGTTTGGTTTGATCTGCATGCATGTAGAGCCACATCTTCCCTCAGTCTGCCTTCTTACCCCATGCCTGCAAGCAGATAAACTAGTAAAATTTATGATGGCAGTAGGTCCAAGTATATTCCCCAAGACCCTTGGATGGATTCAGCACTTCTAAGGAATCCATCAGACTCTGCCAAACTTTCCCAGACTCTGCAGAGGATTCTGAGAGGTGTTGAGTACGTGCAAGGGAAGGATGTGGGCTTAGTGTGGGCAGGGAGAGGAGAGGGTAGGTTGGAGAACACTTAGCATCCACTGTGACTATCAGAACTCCCTTGAAAAGTTAGTACATCCTTAAGTTGCATTCACTCTTTGGCATGTCATGGCTTATAGCTGCAAGGAAACCTGACTGAGTTTTAAATCAGTCTGCTTTGTAAAACACATGCTGCAAAACCGATTAAACTGTGCACATCCCCATGTCTTTTTACACTCTCTCAGAAATACATTCTGTAGTTTTAAAATCCTCGTCACACATCTGCTCTCAGATGGGTGTTTTTAAGTTGCTGCCAAAACCTTTTCTGGATTTGGTAAATTTAAACTGAATTATTTGAAAATGGAACATTTGAATATAAATTCTCTGGTTTTATTTTTGAATATCTTCTTTGTTCAACATTGATCCTTACTAGCAGTGAGAGAACACCACTAATGGGGAATGAAAGGAATCAGTTCTCCCTGACTGCAAAGGCAGTAGTCTTCATGCATGAATTTGAAGGTGGTGGTGTTTCCTTAGAGCACTTTTAGTACTGGGAGAGCTGAAAATCTGGAGTTGTCTGAGTCTGAAACTCTTCCTTCTCCTTCAGGAAGGAGTGGAGGCCTTTCTGGATTACAGTGGAAATGAAGAGGAATTTGATCCAAGCACCCTTCCAGATCCTGATAAATACAGAGGCTCTGACCAAGAGGCTGATCTGGATACTGAAGACAACGATGGGTATGTTTACTAACTTGAAGCACATTTTTTTTTCCATTTTCCCTTCTCTTCCCAGAAAAAAGATGCAAAGATATTAGAGTGTATCTCTGTAAAATGCCTTAGCCCAGCTTTCATCAAAAGAAATACAGCAGAGGTGCTGTATATATTTCTTGTTTTGCCAAAGGTCATTTCTCACATTCATTTGGAGATGTTTCTACTTTTGAATGCTGCTTTATTTAGATGTTGCAACAGGAACATATTTTAAAGGGTTTTTGAATGCTCCCAAGACTTCCCCTTTTAGTTTTTTTGGCTGAGCAGGTGCTGAACACAAATTAGCTCTTATGAGTTTAGCCTAAGCAACCTCATTTATTTAGCCATGTTAGCTTTAGGATTATGAGTCAGCGTCAGAGGGATCTCAATGAGAATATTCAAACAAAAAAATGTTTGACTAATTCCCTGGAGTTCATTGTGAAGCGCAGAAATACATTTCTGTACCGTCACATCACAAATTTTATTTGAGAAGAAAACAAAGTCATATTAAAGTCATAAAGTATATTGGGAATATATGTAATAAATGTGTTTAAGATGAAGCATGTGAGGAACAGAGAGATTCAGTGTCATTTGGAATAGTTAGCAATACAAATGAAGTTGAGTCTGACCAGAAACATATGCTATGGAATTAACTCTGGGTTAAAAAATATAGTAAATTCAAAATACACCTCTACCTCGATATAACGCTGTCCTTGGGAGCCAAAAAATCTTACCACGCTTTAGGTGAAACCGTGTTATATTGAATTTACTTTGATCCACCAGAGTGTGCAGCCCTGCCCAGGCAGAGCACTCTGGTGGATCCAAATTTGTGTTATATCAGGTGGTGTTATATCGAGGAAGCAGTGAAGTTCCCTAAAGTATTTTTAAAATATACTTTTTATTCTGAGAGATAATGGTACAGGTTGGAAATGGGTGAGGACCCACAGTGTGTTATGTTAGTTTACTGCATTTCTTCAGTACACATATTGTAGGATTGCCAAACGGTCCTGGCTGAAATCCTGGCCCCCATTTAATTCATTGTGGGTTTTACCATTGACTTCAGTGGGGTCAGGATTTCATACCCTGTGTTTCTTTGGTAAACAGAGGAGGTCTTTTGTTATAGGCTCTGATACATCCTGAAATCATGACAGTGGTACTTGGTGCATTAGACTGGAAGGTATATGTTTATTTTGCCCCCTTTGACTCAACAAGAACTTGTAGTTGTCAGTTGTTGTATGAGTATCTTTTGCCTTCAGGTCTCAATCAGTTAAAATTACCTAGGCTAGATTGTTGCTAATCCTAATGTGGCTTCAAGGTAGGGAGAGAAGAGAGGTAGTAGTTAGGGCTACCCAGATCTTGACTCTGGATTACTACAAACAAGCCGGTAGCATGACTTTCCCCACCAATATGCTGGCCTGTAGAATTGGCTGGGCATCAGTGGGAGGGAAAGGAAGCTTGCATCCTTTTCTGAGATACAGTAAATTACTTCTTCCCATTAACTCTGAATCAGTTTCTTCCTGGTTTTACCCTCTGACCTGATGCAGCACCTTGTCACCTCCTACTCAGGGCTGAGTGTGGAGACTCAATCTAGCCTTCTGAGAATTAGCAGAAAACATAAAAGGAGACCCACAAAAAAAACCTAACCATTTAAATAAATTCCTCTAGTACAGGGGTGGGAAAACTACGGCCCGCCAGACAATTTAATCTGGTCCTTGAGCTTCCGCTGGGGAGCAGGGTCTGGAGCTTGCCCCATTCCAGCGCTCCTGCCAGGGAGCAGGGTCGGGGGCCACTCCATGTGGCTCCTGGAATCAGCAGCATGGCCCCTCTCCAGTCCTTACACACAGGGACAGCCAAGGGGCTCCGCTCTGCACACTGCCCCCGCCCCAAGCACCACCCCCACAGCTCCCATTGGCCAGGAACCACAGCCAATGGAGCTGCAGGGACAGTGTCTGTGGATGGGGCAGTGTGCAGAGCCACCTGGCCATGCCTGCGTGTAGGAGCCGGAGGGGAGCCATGCCGCTGCTTCCAGGAGCAACTTGAGGTAAACGCTGCCTGGAGCCTGCACCCCTGAACCTCTCCCCGCATGCCAGCCCCCTTCCCGCACACTTGATCCTCCTCATGCCCTCTAAGCCCCTCAGTCCTAACCCAGAGCATCCTCCTGTACCCCAAACCTCTCAACGCCTGTCCCACCCCAGAGCCCGCACCCTGAACCCCTCATTTCTGGCCCCACCCCAAAGCCCACACCCCCAACCAGAGCCCTCACCCCCTCCCACATCACAGCCCCACTTTTGTGAGCATTCATAGCCCACCATACAATTTTTATTCCCATATGTGGCCCTCAGGCCAAAAAGTTTGCCCACTTCTGCTCTAGTATGCGCTGAGCTTCTGTGATAGCTTGGGTCAGCCCATGGTAGGGATAGGGGAGTGATTTTATACTAATAATAGTCTGTCTCCTCCTCTTGACCCGACTGTGGGGGCGCTTAGCACATATTGGAGGAGTTTTGTTAAAATGATTAGCAAGCTGACTTTAATGTATTAGTAGAGACTCAGACATCCAGGTATACTGGACGAATGCATCTACTAGAGGTTGATTGCTTAGAGCTGAAGCAGCTAAGTGTGACAAAACTCTTTTTCTTAAGCTCCTCTTAAATGTCTAGTTACCACAGGGATCTCCTAATGACCACTGATGAATGGATTGATGGTTGGCTGGTTTTTGTTTTGTTTTTTGCATACTTACTGTAGGGGAAAGGCAATAGGCTTAAGGAACACATTTCAACTTGGATTCATATATGGTTTTCTTGTTTAAGCAATACTTAGTATGTGTTTAACAATTTTCTGTTGCATTTCACTAGTTAAAATTTTATCTTTTAGCTGGTAAAGGCTGACTTGGCAAAGTCTTGATCTATTGTATAAGAATATTTTTAGAGGATTTTGACAGAGTCAATTTAAAAATCAGTCTTCACTCTGGAGCGCTAAAATGACCATAAAAGAGATTAGAGAGAGCCTCTTTCTCTGTTGTTTTATGTTTTCTTTACTTTGTGTACCTGACAGCACTTCTCCCTAGTCAGCTAGTCCGTAGTTCTGCAAATACAGCAACTCCTCACTTAACGTTGTAGTTATGTTCCTGAAAAATGCAACTTTACGATGTTAAAACGATGTTAAACTAATCCAATTTCCCAAAAAGAATTCATGTAAATGAGAGGGTTAGGTTTCAGGGAAATTTTTTTGCCATTATATACATATACAGTATGTTTTTAAAACAATTTTAAACAAACAGTTTAATATTGTACACAGCAATGAATGATTGTGAAGGCAGTGAAGTCAGAGGGTGGAATATTTCCCAGAGAATGCCTTGCTGCTAAATGATAAACTAGCCCTTGGCTGAGCTCTCAAGGGTTAATATGCTGTTATTCATGTAGCCTCACACTCTACAAGGCAGCATGGACGAAACACAATAGATGTAGGGCAGTAGCTGCAAACACTTCACTGCAAAAACTGAACATGATGATGATGAGCCCGTGCTATCCAGCTGGAGCGCACCACTCCCTTCTCCTGGCAGCAGATGCACGGCTGCACAGGTGCTGACTTTCCAAAGTGCTGGGGGGTGCGTGCATGAGTGAAAGAGAAAGAGATGTGCATTACCCCTTTAAGGATGCTGACCCTACTTCAAGTACGTTGCCCTTTTAAACAGATCAGCCAGTTCAGACAGGAAGCAGCAGGTTCCAGCAAGCTCCCTCCATTCTGTCCCTGAGCCCTGTCCCCCTCCTCTGCTTTGTGGAGAGTGGGACAGGAGCAGGGGGACATCCTGATATCAGCATCCCTCCTCCCCCCCGCCCCTCCAAGCAAGCAGGAAGCTCCGTGGATTCGCTCCAAGGCAGAGGGCAGGTCAGGAGCAGCAAGGCAGTGTGGGGAGGGCCACCTGAACTGCTCCTGGGCAGCTGCCGAGCCAGATTCCTTATAGGGAATTTAGGGGAGCTGATGCCAGCCCCCTTGGTTCTAATCTCCAAAAGGAGGGGCTACTCTTCCAGAGAATCTTGCAAGCACTGGACAAAGCAGGTAGCTGCCAAACGACGTTATAAGGGAGCATTGCGCAACTTTAAACAAGCATGTTCCCTAATCGATCAGCAACGAAACAACATTAACCGGGACGACTTCAAGTGAAGAGTTGTTGTATATAAGCTTGCAAATAGAGTAGATCCAATGAGCTGGATCCTCATCTGGCATAAATCAGCATAGATCCATTGGAATCAACAGCTGATGATCTGGCCCACCAAGTTCAACATGAGCACTTGTATTTAAAATTAAGCACATGGATGAGTCTTTTCTGGGTTGGAGCCTTGGTCATTTTGGCCTTGTGTTTTACACACAAGATGGAAAAGAAGCTTAAAACAGGGAAACTTAATTTTAAGACCACAGAAATTTTTTTGGAGTCTAGTCATGCTTGAAAGTTGATTAGTCAGTAAAAGTCACATTTCAAGTTTCAAGTAAGTTTGATTTTTAGCTGGGCATCACATGCCTTTTTATGTTCCTCTCCTATCTAAGCTAATACATATTTGAAATTCTTACCAAGTAATAAAAAAAGATTAGTCCAAATTATATGTTTGAAAGTTTATTAGCAAGTCAAATTTAAATTCTTACAATTATTCAGTTCCTGTAACCATGTCCCTTCCAGAGGAATTTGTACAGTATAAATTCAGTTGTTACTGTAGCTTTCATGTGCAAAAGCGCATCATGAACTGAAAAAAATTGCCAGTTCCTAATATTCACGTTTATTTTTGCCATGAAAACCCCACCGACCGTTAAAATTGAGGGAGTTTTAGCTTTATTTTTGTTATTGCAAAGTTGACTAGCTCAGTTTTTTCCTAACTTGAGTAAAAGGTTTTCTGTGTGAACTTGTCATGTTGTCAGTTCTGTGCCATGGGAATTATAATCTGCTGGGCTGTGTTTTGCTGTCAGTTCTGGGGTTTAAACTTTCCATGGCTAGCAGCCGGACATTCTCAGTGGAGCAACCATGCTTCAGGAACCTGCTGTCATGGGACTCCATCAGAATCAGAGTTTGGCATGCTGCAGAGCACAGTGTAAGACCCTTTTGTTAGCCAGACTTTTCATAGACTTTATAGTGAGATGGTACTAAAAGTACTTGCCAAAGGGGTTTAAAAAAGTTTATATCCATTTTTTGCTTCTTTATGATTTTATGAATAAGGCTGGATTCTTTTTTCTTTCACTGTAGAAGTATCATGAAAGTCGTCTTGTCTTTGTGTTTACCAGACGATTAGAGAAGTGGAGTGCAAGCTTCCTCAGCAATAACTGCAAAGGCAGGAGTGCTGAGTCTTTACGAAATATAAATAAATAATATTATATTCTCCAAAGTTTTCCCCAGTCATTTGAGCTGAATAAGTGTTAACGAAGACAAACCAATGCTACAGGGTTAAATAGTATAGCTAAAGATGATCTTAGGGACACTCATGAGAAAGAAGCAGCAGCATTTGGACACTGCCATGATGGTGAGGGGGAGGAGAGGAGGCAAGAGCCTGTGAAGAAGGCGGATTCCCCCTGCGCGCGCACACACGTGTCATGGGGTCTGGATACTGGGGTGCTCATGCTGTCAATGACAGAGAAAGAGGGGAGTCAGAAAGGCTTGGGAGGGGAGACTTCTTCACACAATGTGCAGTCAACCTGTGGAACTCGTTGCTAGTGAATGTTGTGAAGGTCAAAAATATAACAGAGTTCAAAAAAGAGTTAGATAAGTTCGTGCAGAATAGGTCCCTCAATGGCTCTTAGCAAAGGTGGTCAGGGACACAACCCCAGGCTCTGGGTGTCCCTCAATCTTTGACTGCCAGAAGCTGGGACTGGATGACAGAGGATGGTTGCCTTTTCTGTTCATTCCTTCTGAAACACCTGGCATTGGTCACTATAGGAGGACAAGATACTGGGCTGGATGGACCATTTGTCTGACCCAGTGTGGCTTATGTTCCTATGAGAGAATTCAGTTTTGGCCATGTTTAAGTTTTAGCTGGTTGTGAGACATCCAGAGAGAGAGATCAGAGAGAGAAGCCAAGGTTAAGGATTAGAGTGAGTGAGAGAGAGGTCAGGACTGAACAGATAGATTTAAGAGTCAGTGGTGTAAAGATGGGAATTGAAGCCAGGTGAGTGGCAAAAATCACCCAATGTATGCGTGAGAGAAAGAAAGAAATGAGCCGTGGGTGGAGCCCTGGGGTATTCCAAAAAAGAATAGGAGGGAAGAAGAGGGCAGGGATGACCCACTAAGGAGATGCTGAGAAGTAGGAGTAGAACCTGGGGAAGCCAGAGCCATAAAATCCAAGGAGGAACAAGATTTCAAGGCATGTCTGAATGGACAGTATTAAAGTAACTAACCCATCAAGAGTGGAGTTGGGGGGCCTGAGACTTGGTTTTGAGGAACTAATGAACTCAAACTAGCTATGGGAATAAAGGGAAACAAGAAGACTTTTTATCAATACATTAGAAGCAAGAGGAAGACCAAGGACAGGGTAGGCCCACTGCTCAGTGAGGAGGGGGAAACAGTAACGGGAGACTTGGAAATGGCAGAGATGCTTAATGACTTCTTTGTTTCGGTCTTCACTGAGAAGTCTGAAGGAATGTCTAATATAATGAATGCTTACGGGAAGAGGGTA
This sequence comes from Gopherus evgoodei, assembly GCF_007399415.2. Taxonomy (NCBI): domain Eukaryota; kingdom Metazoa; phylum Chordata; order Testudines; family Testudinidae; genus Gopherus; species Gopherus evgoodei. Next base: position 34,025,665 of record NC_044322.1, read on the forward strand.
GGTTTAGAAGAGAAAATAAAAAAAGAGCAAGTAAAAAAACACTTAGAAAAGTTAGATGCCTGCAAGTCACCAGGGCCTGATGAAATGCATCCTAGAATACTCAAGGAGTTAATAGAAGAGGTATCTGAGCCTCTCGCTATTATCTTTGGGAAATCATGGGAGACGGGGGAGATTCCAGAAGACTGGAAGGGGGCAAATATAGTGCCCATCTATAAAAAGGGAAATAAAAACAACCCAGGAAACTACAGACCAGTTAGTTTAACTTCTGTGCCAGGGAAGATAATGGAGCAGGTAATTAAAGAAATCATCTGCAAACACTTGGAAGGTGATAAGGTGATAGGGAATAGCCAGCATGGATTTGTAAAGAACAAATCGTGTCAAACTAATCTGATAGCGTTCTTTGATAGGATAACGAGCCTTGTGGATAAGGGAGAAGCAGTGGATGTGATATACCTAGACTTTAGTAAGGCATTTGATATGGTCTCGCATGATATTCTTATAGATAAACTAGGAAAGTACAATTTAGATGGGGCTACTATAAGGTGGGTGCATAACTGGCTGGATAACCGTACTCAGAGAGTAGTTGTTAATGGCTCCCAATCCTGCTGGAAAGGTATAACAAGTGGGGTTCCGCAGGGGTCTGTTTTGGGACCGGTTCTGTTCAATATCTTCATCAACGATTTAGATGTTGGCATAGAAAGTACGCTTATTAAGTTTGCGGACGATAGCAAACTGGGAGGGATTGCAACTGCTTTGGAGGACAGGGTCAAAATTCAAAATGATCTGGACAAATTGGAGAAATGGTCTGAGGTAAACAGGATGAAGTTCAATAAAGATAAATGCAAAGTGCTCCACTTAGGAAGGAACAATCAGTTTCACACATACAGAATGGGAAGAGACTGTCTAGGAAGGAGTATGGCAGAAAGAGATCTAGGGGTCATAGTAGACCACAAGCTTAATATGAGTCAACAGTGTGATACTGTTGCAAAAAAAGCAAACGTGATTCTGGGATGCATTAACAGGTGTGTTGTAAACAAGACACGAGAAGTCATTCTTCCGCTTTACTCTGCGCTGGTCAGGCCTCAGCTGGAGTATTGTGTCCAGTTCTGGGCACCGCATTTCAAGAAAGATGTGGAAAAATTGGAGAGGGTCCAGAGAAGAGCAACAAGAATGATTAAAGGTCTTGAGAACATGACCTATGAAGGAAGGCTGAAGGAATTGGGTTTGTTTAGTTTGGAAAAGAGAAGACTGAGAAGGGACATGATAGCAGTTTTCAGGTATCTAAAAGGGTGTCATCAGGAGGAGGGAGAAAACTTGTTCACCTTAGCCTCCAATGATAGAACAAGAAGCAATGGGCTTAAACTGCAGCAAGGGAGATTTAGGTTGGACATTAGGAAAAAGTTCCTAACTGTCAGGGTAGTTAAACACTGGAATAGATTGCCTAGGGAAGTTATGGAATCTCCATCTCTGGAGATATTTAAGAGTAGGTTAGATAAATGTCTATTAGGGATGGTCTAGACAATATTTGGTCCTGCCATGAGGGCAGGGGACTGGACTCGATGACCTCTCGAGGTCCCTTCCTGTCCTAGAGTCTTTGAATCTATGAATAAGTCATTGAGAGGCCTTGATGAGGGCAGTTTCAGTGAAGTGGAGAAAGGAGAAGCCAGATTGAAAGGCCAAATCAAGGGTGGAGCTTGAATAGAGGAACTCAGGGAAGCATCTATAGTTGGACTGTACAATAATCTTAGAGGTAAAGGCAGGAGGGACACAGGTGGTAGCTGAAGAGGTGCGTGGGATCAAGGATTTTGAGGATGTGGAGAGTCGATGCTTGTCTTGTGAGAAGTAACATGGCAGGGAAGGAGTAAAGGAAGTCATGAGGACTGGGGAAAGAGGGTTCCCTGGGTAAGTGATTAGAGAAAGAGAGCAGGGAAGAAACCTTGGTGTCAGTAACAAAGGGGAAGGGCAAAGGAGGGTCCATTATTGCAACACAAATGCTCAATACATCACCTCGGAAAGTTGATTTAATTACATGGTGAGTTACTTCTGGTGCCTGGAACATTTGTCTAATGATTTTATCTAAAACCATATATAGCCAGGCAGTTGCTCATGGTAAGAATCTGACTTTGAAATTAGAAAATGCGACTGCATTTTGCCGTTATTCTTTTGAAATTCTGAGATTTATGCCCCAAGTGGTAGAATAAAATAGAAATACCTTAGGCTGCAGCAACTCCTGCTAGCTTTAAAGGAAAACTATCCAGCTGAAATGGCTAATATTCAAAGCATAAGGCTTCATCCTACAACTGTCTTCAAAGATGGATCGTCTGTCCATGATTTTGAAGTAAAGAAAGGTATTAATCTTTTCTTTCACCAACATTTCTTTCACCGGGATGCGGGAGGGGGAGTTGTACAATATACTAGATAATTTGCTTTTGAATAAAATATCCTTCTAACTATACTTCCACCAAATTAGTAATTAATTACTTCAAGCATGTAATATACGATTAATTTTTGTATGTCTAGCAATATTCATCATGTTTGTTTTAAGGCTATCTTAATGTGAATTGTTAATGAAGTGAAAAATTTTCAGTGGGTTGAATAGGGCAGAAAAGAAGCAGCTGGATATCCTATATATTCATTGCGCAGTTAAATTGAATTTCTAATATTTTTAATCCCTCCATCTTTTTAAATAAAAATGTGAGATAGAACAAAGTTGTGATTGGACTTGTTGTTACATTCTGTTAACCTTTAATATGTAGGACTATTCATCTTTATGTTAGCTCCTGGGTAGGTCAAAATGGAATAGATCTCGGAATTGGGAGAGGGGGAAATGGAATGAATAAGTTATACTTGCTGTAAAATCATTAGCTGCATCATTTTTACAGTAGTCAGTCCTGTGGTCTGCCATGAGCTGACAGCTGTGCTCATAGAGGTCACCATTTAGTGCTGCTGTTATATATAGCTCTGTTTGCTATGTCAATGACAGGCGAAGTTGCCATTTCTTCCTCCTCCTTTAACACATTAAATCAGGATGCTGTGAGCAATTCTGTTGACCCACTAGGTTTTGTACCGTTCTTGATTAGTCTGTAGTATCTTTTCTTACGGTCTAACTGGCCTTCAAGCCATGTTGTTCCATCTAAGAGATGTTCCTGTGATATTCTGGAGGAAAGAACTTTGTATGACTATGGTCAGAAAAGCTCTTTAAAATCAGCAAAGAATCCTGTGGCACCTTATATACTAACAGACGTTTTGGAGCATGAGCTTTCGTGGGTGAATACCCACTTCCTCAGGTGCATGCAGTGGAAATTTCCAGGGGCAAGTCTATATATATGCAGGCAAGATAGAGATAATGAGGTGGTTCAATCAGGGAGACTTGGGCCCTGTTCTAGCAGTTGAGGTGTGAAGACCAAGGGAGGAGAAACTGGTTTTGTAATTGGCAAGCCATTCAGTGTCTTTGTTTAATCCTGAGCTGATGGTGTCAAATTTGCAGATGAACTGAAGCTCAGCAGTTTCTCTTTGAAGTCTGGTCCTGAAGTTTTTTTGCTGCAGGATGGCCACCTTAAGGTCTGCTATAGTGTGGCCAGGGAGGTTGAAGTGTTCTCCTACAGGTTATTGTATATTGCCATTCCTAATATCTGATTTGTGTCCATTTATCCTTTTCTGTAGCGACTGTCCAGTTTGGCCGATGTACATAGCAGAGGGGCATTGCTGGCATATGATAGCGTATATTACATTGGTGGAGGTGCAGGTGAATGAACCGGTGATGGTGTGGCTGATCTGTGGTTAGGTCCTGTGATGGTGTCACTGGTGTAGCTATGTGGGCAGAGTTGGCATCGAGGTTTGTTGCATGGATTGGTTCCTGAGCTAGAGTTACTATGGTGCAGTGTGCAGTTGCTGGTGAGAATATGTTTCAGGTTGGCAGGTTGCCTGTGGGCAAGGACTGGCCTGCCACCCAAGGCCTGTGAAAGTGTGGGATCATTGTCCAGGATGGGTTGTAGATCCCTGATGATGCGTTGGAGAGGTTTTAGCTGGGGACTGTATGTGATGGCCAGTGGAGTCCTGTTGGTTTCTTTCTTGGGTTTGTCTTGCAGTAGGAGGCTTCTGGGTACACGTCTGGCTCTGTTGATCTGTTTTTCTTATTTCCTCGTGCGGGTATTGTAGTTTTGAGAATGCTTGGTGGAGATTTTGTAGGTGTTGGTCTCTGTCTGAGGGGTCAGAGCTTGGCTGTAGACAATGGATCGTGTGATGTGCCCGGGATGGAAGCTGAAGGCATTAAGGTAGGCAGGTTTTCGGTATAGGGTGGTGGTAATGTGACCATTACTTATTTGCACCATGGTGTCTAGGAAGTGGACCTTCTGTGTAGACTGGTCCAGGCTGAGGTTGATGGTGGGGTGGAAGTTGTTGAAATCGTGGTGGAATTTTTCCACATGGACTCCTCCTGAGAGTCGAAATGACAGTCTGGACCTCTACATTGAATGCTTCCGCCGACGTGCACAGGCAGAAATTGTGGAAAAATAACATCGCTTGCCTCATAACCTAAGTCGTGCAGAACGCAACGCCATCCACAGCCTCAGAAACCACCCAGACATTATCATCAAAGAGGCTGATAAAGGAGGTGCTGTTGTCATCATGAACAGGTCTGATTACCAAAAGGAGGCTGCCAGACAACTCTCCAACACCAAATTCTACAGGCCACTTCCCTCAGATCCCACTGAGGAATACACTAAGAAACTGCAACATCTACTCAGGACACTCCCTACACTAACACCGGAACAAGTCAACATACCCTTAGAGCCCCGACCAGGGTTATTCTATCTACTATCCAAGATCCACAAACCCGGAAATCCTGGACGCCCCATCATCTCGGACATTGGCACTCTCACTGGAGGACTGTCTGGATATGTGGACTCTCTGCTCAGACCCTATGCCACCAGCACTCCCAGCTATCTCCGTGACACCAGCGATTTTCCTGAGGAAACTACAACGCATTGGTGACCTTCCAGAAAACACCATCCTAGCCACCATCGATGTAGAAGCTCTCTACACGAACATCCCACACACAGATGTAATACAAGCTGTCAGGAACAGTATCCCTGATGATGCCACAGCACAACTGGCTGCTGAGCTCTGTGCCTTTATCCTCACACACAGCTATTTCAAATGTGATGACAATATATATCTCCAGAAAAGTGGCACCGCTATGGGCACCCGCATGGCCCCACAATATGCCAATATTTTTATGGCCGACCTGGAACAACGCTTCCTCTGCTCTCGTCCACTCACGCCCCTTCTCTACCTACGCTATATTGATGACATCTCCATCATCTGGACCCATGGGAAGGAGTCTCTGAAAAATTCCACCATGATTTCAACAGCTTCCACCCCACCATCAACCTCAGCCTGGACCAGTCTACACAGGAGGTCCACTTCCTAGACACCACGGTGCAAATAAGTGATGGTCACATTACCACCACTTTATACCGAAAACCTACCGACCGCTATGCCTACCTTCATGCCTCCAGCTTCCATCCCAGGCACATCACACGATCCATTGTCTACAGCCAAGCACTGAGGTACAACTGCATCTGCTCTAACCCCTCAGACAGAGACCAACACCTACGAAGTCTCCACCAAGCATTCTCAAAACTACAATACCCGCACGAGGAAATAAGGAAACAGATCAACAGAGCCAGACGTGTACCCAGAAGCCTCCTACTGCAAGACAAACCCAAGAAAGAAACCAACAGGACTCCACTGGCCATCACATACAGTCCCCAGCTAAAACCTCTCCAACACATCATCAGGGATCTACAACCCATCCTGGACAATGATCCCACACTTTCACAGGCCTTGGGTGGCAGGCCAGTCTTTGCCGACAGGCAACCTGCCAACCTGAAACATATTCTCACCAGCAACTGCACACTGCACCATAGTAACTCTAGCTCAGGAACCAATCCATGCAACAAACCTCGATGCCAACTCTGCCCACATAGCTACACCAGTGACACCATCACAGGACCTAACCACAGATCAGCCACACCATCACCGGTTCATTCACCTGCACCTCCACCAATGTAATATACGCTATCATATGCCAGCAATGCCCCTCTGCTATGTACATCGGCCAAACTGGACAGTCGCTACAGAAAAGGATAAATGGACACAAATCAGATATTAGGAATGGCAATATACAAAAACCTGTAGGAGAACACTTCAACCTCCCTGGCCACACTATAGCAGACCTTAAGGTGGCCATCCTGCAGCAAAAAAACTTCAGGACCAGACTTCAAAGAGAAACTGCTGAGCTTCAGTTCATCTGCAAATTTGACACCATCAGCTCAGGATTAAACAAAGACACTAAATGACTTGCCAATTACAAAACCAGTTTCTCCTCCCTTGGTTTTCACACCTCAACTGCTAGAACAGGGCCTCATCCTCCCTGATTGAACTACCTCATTATCTCTAGCTTGCCTGCATATATATAGACCTGCCCCTGGAAATTTCCACTGCATGCACCTGAGGAAGTGGGTATTCACCCACGAAAGCTCATGCTCCAAAACGTCTGTTAGTCTATAAGGTGCCACAGGATTCTTTGCTGCTTTTACAGATCCAGACTAACATAGCTACCCTCTGATCTTTAAAATCAGTTTCACACATCCCAGGTGAGTGCCATAACCACCTGGCTATTAGCTATTCTAGAGTGAATCACCTGCAGTCCTTCCTGTTGGAACTGTTCTTCTTTGTATAATGGGATGCGGGAGACCTGGATTCAAATCCCTACTCCAAATAAGGCACAATGGGGCATTGAACTTGGGTTTCCCACATCCTAGATGCCCTCACTAACAAGCTACTTGCTATTCTCAGGGAGGTCTTTTTTTCTTTCTCTTTCTCTCTCAGGTAATGACCCAGAAATGCCATCCTGGACCTGAATAAAATCTTTCTGTTGAAAGTTTAACTGAAACTGACTATTTCCCTACAAAAAGTTCCAGTTTTGACAAATCGGCATTTTCTAGCACAAAACTGTTTTTGTTGAAAACTTCCCAACCAGCTCAAGGGGGAGAAAGGGAGGAGGGATCATAGGAAGTCATGACTCAGGGCCTAAGTAAGTGACATACTTGTAGTGAATTTACTGTGGAACATCTGTGTATTGAGATGATAATAATAGGTATAAATCCAATAATTTTTTATTATCTCCTAGAACTGGAAGGGACCTTGAAAGGTCATTTAGTCCAGCCCCCTGCCTTCACTAGCAGGGCTAAGTACTGATTTTGCCCCAGATCCCTAAGTGGCCTCCTCAAGGATTGAACTCACAGCTCTGGGTTTAGCAGGCCAGTGCTCAAAGCACTGAGCTATCCCTCCCCCCCGTGCTATTACTCCTGCATTAGTAAAGCCAATATTCAAATACTAAGTCCCGTTCCTTTAAAAAAGAAGTTGAAAAATTGGAAGGGATTTAAAAAAGAGGTACAACACTGATGTAAGATCTGGAAAACATGCCTTCTAGTGAGAGACTAATTATCAATGCATTAAGTCTATCCTAGAGAAGGTTAAGAGGTGACTTAATTATGATTTAGAAATAGCTACTCGGGGAGAAGATTTTTGTTAGTAGAAAGCTATCTAATTTAGCAGACAAAGGGAGAAAAAGATCAAGTGGTTATAATCTGAAGCAGGATAAATTCAGACTAGAAATAAGGAGTGGGTTTTTTTTGTTTAATCGAGAAGGTAGTTAATCATTGGAACAATCTCTTTCCAGCTAGAAACTAGGTGGATTTTCCATTGGTTGAAATCATTAAATCAAGATTGATCAGTTTCTAAAAGATAAGCTCTAGCTCAACCCAAAGATATGGGCTTGATGAAGGAATCTTAGTGAAATTCTATGGCCTTTGTTATCAAGGAGGTTAGACTAGATGATCATAATGGATCCTTCCGGCCTTAAGCATGTGAAACTGAAAGTGTACCTAAACAAGAGAGCCATACAATACCTGAATCAGCTGTAAGTGAAAGGAGGCCATATGGTTTTATAATAAGATTAAAATATTAACTGACTTGGTGTCTCAACGGGAGATACAAGGAGCATCTGAAACAGATAGTACTGCACGGTTTAAAAATATGGAGAGAAGGCCAAGATTTGAAGCCTGGTGTCAGACTAAGCAGATAAGGAGTAAATGTGTTTGAATGTCAGAGATAGGATGGATCCATTTTATGGAAAAATTTTAAACACACTGGGCAGTAAGTTGTTGATATCTGTAGTTCATACCAAACGGGGTAGGAAAAACAGCCAATACCCAAGAAAGGGTAATATAATTCACAGTGATATAAATAGATGGGAAGCACAGGCAGTATGTAGTGTCCTATCAACTTTCATTGCAAATACTTATTTCAAGTTTTATTTTCATAGGTCTTTGAAAATAATGCTGCTAATACTGTAAGACTTAAAATTCATTGTATAGTACCTTCCGAGGAACTAGAAATGCTTTACAAACATGAATGAATGAATACTTGCAACACTCATTCTCCCCATTTAACAGATAGTGAAACTGGAATGGAGGTTGTGACTTACAAAGGGAAACTATTGAGTGTAGAACCCAGATCTTCTGATTCCCATTTCAGTACTCTCATGGCCACTAAACGCTGCCTCCATGTAAGGCCAATAGTGGATAAAATTGTAAAATTTTTGAATAATGCATAAAGTGAAGGGAAACTTAGTAATGCAAGAAAAGAAGAATTAAATGTAGAATGTCTGAGTAAGTTGTTCATGCAAAGTTATGGAAGCCTCTGGGGGCCTTGGAAATTTATTTTTTAAATTAAAGCAAGTACTTTGGGGATATTACCACCCTACCCAGGCCATTTGAATGAACTACTAAATATAAATACAAAAGGAGAAACACAAAAGGGCTGAGTCGTTAGGAAACTTAGAGTGAATTTAATTGCACATAAAGTACTTAATAAACTAAACGAACAGCAGCACCTAAGGCAACAAGCAGAACAAGTAACCTAAGAAGTACAAAAAGTGAATTGGTTCAGGTATTAAGGAAGGAGAGATTGCGGGCACAGTCAGCGTAGAGGTTAGAGCACAGTGGTTATCTCCACTATCAAATCCTCTTTAATACTTCCAGTATAATGGAGAGAAACATTTAACAGCTTGTTTTGTTCTGTGTTCTCCTCCATTTTATTCTTTTCTTCTGCAGACTATAATAATTCTACTTTAGAACAGACGCATCCTGTCCTTTGGTTTCAGTGCCATTACATTTATAATGAAATACAAGTAGATTAATCTTCTCTTTTTCTTCAGTTATTTTTGTAAATCTAGTTTTAGAACAGTTTTGATTTACATCAGTGTAATGGCCAGTAAAGAGAATAACACAACACAATATGTTTTCATTATCATTGCTATATGCTGTAGAATTCTGACAGTAAGTTGGAAAGAAGCTGCACTGGGCTGTATGGAAGGGACTGCAGTAATTAATCTTCATTAGAGTTGTTGCCATCACCTTGTAAATTAAAATTTATTATATGGAAGAAAGTTTGTGGCACAACATGTTTGATTAGCAAAATGCCAATACTTAAGGGATACATTATTCTTAAATATTCTGAATTATTTTTTATGTGCAGATTCATTCATTATTAACTGAAGTTTCTTTAGGAAAGTTGAACTGCCAAACATGCTGGAATTACACAGCAGCTTGTTGGCTGCATTGTGTTTACATGGGCAAGATTTCAGTGTAGTGCTGGTAAACGCAGCCTGCAAGAAATACTATAGCAAATGTAAATACGTACAATAGAGGTTTCTATCTGAGGCTCTCAAAGCATCATATAAACATTATTATTTAAGTAATGACAATGTGCTTGAAGCTGCACATGGCCTTTTATTTCAACCCAGGGGCGACTCCAGGCACTGGGGCGGCAAGCCGCGGGGGGACAGTGTGCCGGTCGCTATGAGGGCAGCAGTCAGGCAGCCTTCAGCGGCATGCCTGCAGGAGGTCCGACGGTACCGCGGCTTTGGCGAAAATTTGGTGGCGGGTGCCGAAGGCGCGGGACCGGCAGATCACCTGCAGAAACACCGCCGCAAGGCTGCCTGACTGCCGTGCTTGGGGCGGCAAAAAACATAGAGCCTCCCTGTTTCAAACAGTCTCTCCTCAAAGCTGTTACAGTCTAAAGAATACAGACTTTGAGTTGACAAGACATACTTAGAAGCCTGAAGAAGTTCATTGCTAGCAATTAAAAAAATCAAGTAATTTCTTGTAGCTATCACCCCATAACATCTTTGGGAAGTAAGTAGCAGTTTCCTCCATTTTACAGGTGGTTAAACTGAGATCCAGAACATTACTTGCCCAAGATTGCACAGTGAATTACCATCAGAATTAGAATCCCACCTTCTTGGGTTCCAGTCTCTTGTGCTAGCAGTCATGTCAAAGATGTATTTATAAGATGTGTGATTATGCATGTGCAGCAAAAGTGATATATAAAGTGAAAACACCTGTTTTGTTGTGTTTGGGTTAACATGGGTATAAATGGTGGCCCACAGGAATTATGGTGCACGTCTCTGAAATCTGCTTTACTACCTTGCTGCTCATGCAGATATAGCCACTCAGAGTAAATTAGGCCATCAGGCACGTGAAGCTGTGTGATAATTCAGGCTGCTGCAGCAGTGAAGAGCTAAACTGTACCGGATAGCACAAAGGAAGACTGCAATCCAGCTGCACGTGCCACTTTCCAAATGTTATAAAGGGATATTGGCCTGAGTGTTCTTCCTTATGAGTCGTGCCGTTTACTGAATAGATCACCTTACTTCGTTCCATGTTTTTTTAATATTCCTGCACTAAAAATACCTGTTTGAGATTCTCTGCATCCATTTCTCTCAGAAGCATCTCTATGCTTCTTCATGATCCCATCCCAACTTGCTTCCCATGTTAGATTCCCTCCTTGTTCATCTACCTTTCACCATACCTACTCTGTCTCAGGGGTGGGCAAACCCCAGTTTTGGGGTTGCAAAACTGTATGGAGGGCTGGGTAGGGAAGGCTATGCCTCCCCGAACAGCCTGGTCCCCACCGCCTATCCCACTTCCCATCCCCTGACTGCCCACCTCAGTGCCCCCCACCCATCCAACTCCCCTGCTCCAAGTCCCCTGACTGCTCTGACTCCTATCCACACCCCTGCCCCTTGACAGGCTCCCTAGAACCCCATACCTATCCAACCCCCCGTTCCCCTGACTGCCCCCCAGAACCTCCACCCCATCCATCCACTCACTGCTCCCTGTCCCCTGACTGCCCCCTGGGACCCTTCGCCCCTTATCCAACCCGCCGGCCCCCGCCCACTTACCATGCCACTCGGAGCAGCATGTTTAGCAGCCGCACTGCTCGGCTGGAGCCAGACACTCTGCTGCGCTGCTCGGCAGAAGTGTGCAAACCCACCGCCCAGAGCACTGCCCGCACGGCGGCATGGTTGCAGAGGAGGGAGACAGCTGGGGACGGGATGGGGACTAGCAGATGTGGCCCACAGACCGTAGTTTGTCCACTTCTGCTCTATCATGACTGGAGTTAATAGCCAAACATATTGGCTGTTGAAATGCATGTACTTTTATTTATTTATTTGCAACATGTTCCATTAACTTAGCAACATGCCTCTTCAGTAACAATAAGAAACAGTTTGACTCAAGAATAACTTTCCCACAAAGCTTTTGGTGAAAAGCCTTGTTTGGGTGTTTTGGATTATACAGAGACTGGAAAACTTACAGTTCCGTTTAAAATGTGTTATACAGTTAAGTGTTCTAAGTAACAAGATCTAGGTCTAATCATAGAATCAGGTGTTTGTCTAACCTGCTCTTAAAAATCTCCAAGGATGGAGATTCCACAACCTCCCTGGCAATTTATTCCAGTGCTTAACCACCTTGACAGTTAGGAAGTTTTTCCTAATGACCAACCTAAACCTCCCTTGCTGCAATTTAAGGCCATTGCTTCTTGTCCTGTCCTCAGAGGTTAAGAAAAACAATTTTTCTCCCTCTTCCTTGTAATAACCTTTACCTACTTGAAAACTGTTATCATGTCCCCTCTTAGTCTTCTCTTTTCCAGGCTAAACAAACCCCATTTTTTTTCAACCTTCCCTCATAGTTTGTTTTTTTAGGCCTTTAATCATTTTTGTTGCTCTTCTCTGGACTCTCTCCAGTTTGTCCACATCCTTCCTGAAATGCGGCGCCCAGAACTGTACTCCAGTTGAGGCCTAATCAGCACGGAGTAGAGCAGAAGAATTACTTCTCGTGTCTTGCTTACAACGCTCCTGCTAATACATCCCAGAATGATGTTTGCTATTTTTGCAACAGTGTTACACTGATGACTCATATTTAGCTTGTGGTCCACTATGACCCACAGGTCCCTTTCTGCAGTACTCTTTCCTAGGCAGTCATTTCCTATTTTGTATGTGTACAACTGATTGTTCCTTCCTAGGTGGAGTACTTTGCATTTGTCTTTATTGAATTTCATTCTTTTTACTTCAGACCATTTCTCCAGTTTGTCAAGATCATTTTGAATTTTAATCCTATCTTCCAAAGCACCTGCAACCCCTCCCAGCTTGGTATCATCTGCAAAATTTATAAGTGTACTCTCTATGCCATTATCTAAATCAATGATTAAGATATTGAATAGAACTGCATCCAGAACTGATCCTTGCAGGACCCCACTCCAATGGTGTCTCTATCTCCAGTTGGAGGTGGTGGTTTTTTTGTATTTATTTATAAGCCAGCTGCTTCTTACATTGTATTATTTCTTCTTTGTTTTAATTACTATGATTGTTTTGAACTAGCATCCTAGATGCACTATCAGTCAATTATGAATGCAGCTGAGGTTTCAAACCCTATTCAAGTGTTGAAAATAATAGACAAAGCAGCTAAGATTATTTTTATTTAATTAGGCTTTTAGTCTTACTCTTTTTTAAATGAATTCCCATAAACTGTGCTAAGCATACAATAGGTTCCTTGGAAAACTTTTGCAATTTACATTAGAATAAGTACATATACTGTCAACGTATGTTGTTTAGCGTTTATATAGCACCCAAAGTATACTAAGGGCTGCATGGAGAAATAGGACAAGATCCTTGCCCCCAAGAAGCTATAAACTAAGTATCAATAGCGAACAGCTTGAAGGGACATCTGCAAGGTTGACAGACCCAAAATCACAATAGATCTAAACATATTTTTTTTAAATGTTGTAATTCTGAAAAAAAAAATCTAACGTGAAAGCTGCAATATTGTTTAACTCCTCTCATTCTCTACTGGGCAGGCAGAAGAAATGTAAGGTTCTTTGTTTGCATAACATAGGGATACACATGTTTGTGTCATGCATTTCTCTCCCCACTCGCCCCTCGTCTCCTTTTTTCATTTTAATGAATAGGCAGAGGTTGACATCTGCAGTGTCTATTCTCGTCCTTTTTACAAGAACAGAACAGGTAGGCAGACATATGGATCACACACCTGCAATCTCAACACAACGAAGGCAAGACAGGCAGCAAGATAGAAACTTTGTCATTCTCTTTTTACTAAGTTAGAAAAAGGAAGAACATTTTGTAATGCTGATCTTTTTCCAGCGGGACCTGTGTTCTGGTGGTGTTTGGCTGTGCCACTGTAGTCATATTTTGAGCTGTCATTTTAATTGTAAACCCTGTTTCTGGAAGGTTTATAATGTAGGCATTTTAATGTGCCTGCAATTTGTTGCACTTCGCAAAAAGTTAAGATTGGGCTGAAAATCTTGAGTCCAAATTTTGTTACTGCCGGTCCACGTATGTCTGATTTGGAAATTCCTTATCCAAAGAGTCTAAAATGCAACTGAGCCTCATATTTTTGCTCAGTGTTGGCACATGTGTGCACTGATTATTGGAAGTTACTTAAAGTAAACATTGTAATGAAGCAACCCTTGGAATTGCTACATCACTAGGAAACACTTAATTCCCTAAATAACCTTTAAAGTAGCGTATGTGATCTACAGTACAGTGTGTGTGCCAAACTGCACTAAAACTGAATAATGGCAAAACATCAACTAAGCGTACACAAAAATCTTTGACTTGTTCATTTTCCCAGATTGTTAACAATGTTTTCTGATAGTCTTCTTTTTGCAGTGACCACTATGCTGGGAACATTGCATGATCAGGTTGCCTGATGTTTCCCATTATAAGACCCGATTTTCAACTGCTTATAACTTTGACAACTTTTAGCCAATTCACCTGTGTTCCTCAGGCTGAAGTATATTGGAAATTTTCAGCCAAAACAATTCAGGTGTTTCTGAGAACGAAGATAGGGGAAAATATATTGTGTGTCCTGTCCCATGTAGTGAGGAGGAGAAAACTGACTGATTCAAATGCAGCAGGGACAAGAGCTAGACCTACGGAGTCTGGGGAGTAGATTGGGGCAAGGAGCCTTGGATGGACATACGAGAAGCCGGAGAGGCTGGTGTCGGGCGGAGGAGATCAAGACTGGGAGTTGGGGTAGGTGAGACAGGAATTGCTGGGCAAGGAGGCTGGGAATAGGAGCTGAGGGAGTAGGTTGGGACTGGCTGGAAAAAGTGGTATGCAATCAAGTTATTAAAGACTGTATCATAATACATACACACAAGGGGGCTGAATTACGATTGCATGGGCAACCTTAATTCTGGTATTTCCTTAATTCTGGTATAACTTTTGATTGCTTGATCTTGCATCTTAATGTTACTTTAACACATAGGGTTGGGTTGATTGGTTTTTGATATGTAACTTAGTTTTCCACCCAGAGTCTTAGTGTGTGGCGAGTCAGTATGTAAATGTACAGTCCTCTAGCCTACCACACACTTACTGGCTGTGTAGACCTTGCTACCATGCACTGAACTTTTCATAGTATGCGTTGATGTACTGCTGTTTCAAACAGCCATACATCCAAGTGCACTATAGGACTTTTAGTGCACAGTGGCAGGGTCCAAGTGGACAGTTAGCACACAGCAGGCGAGAGCACTGCAGATTTACACTGGCTTGCCACACACTGACTGGATAGAGAAGCTCTTACCTAGGGCCCAAGTGTGACGGATGGTTTACAGAACATAGAAAAGATGTGGTCCTGCCCCCTAGGGCTTTTATCTTAATTTAGATAAGATAGAAGTGCAAAGAAAAACAGGGACAGGAGAAAGGAAGACAAGAGTTACAGGGTGTCTGGTAACCCAGACAGGTTATGTGCTCTTCTGACTGGTCTCAGTAAGTGCATAAGACTTTCCCTCTTTATATGATTCATAATAATTTAGAAACTGAGTGAAATGTGTTCACTTGATTTTGTTGGGAGGAGATGTACAGCACTAATATTATGGTAGCAAGGCAGGCAGCAGAAGATCTGAAAATGGGAGAGTTTGGACAGAGCAGGGAGATGAAAACAGAAGGAAGTCTGGCAAAGTGTGGTGGGTTGCCGATAAGTAAAAGGAAGAGTAAAGAGAGGTGCAAATTGATTGAGCTCTGCCCTCCTCCGAACACAGCAGTCAATACTATATGTGCTCCAGGTCTACACCTTTCCTGGGGTTGGGCTCACATAACATCAGCGAGCATAAAACTCTTCTTCCTAAGCTTTCTCCGCAAGCTTGTCTGTTCCTTGGGTTTCTCTGTAGGACTTCAGCTGTCTCACACCCTAGTTACCCATGTCTCAGGGACACTAACTCTACTATCTCCTGGCTGCAGCTAACAATATCCATCTACCAGCATGAGTCTTAGATTATAAGCTCTTTGGAGAATGGACCATGTCTACCTTTTTTTGTATAGCTCCATGTGGCCCTAGTACAACAGGAGCTGAGGCTTTTAAAAAGCCTTTGCTGAAGTTGCTGATGTCACTGGTTACTACCCATGTGTTTGGATGTCAAGCAGCTGGGTCCTGGAGTCCCTGATGCTGACTCCCTGTTTGGCAGAGGAGAAGGGAAGGCTGGACAGGCAAGACCATTTCCCTGGGGTCCAGGACTCTTCCAGAAGGAGCTGGGGCTTTTTAAAGGTTGGGAGAGGAGGGTGAGCATCTAAACTTGGGTTTTAGTAAGGAAATTATACACAGAGTGAAATAGTTTTTCTGAAGTACAGTTGTAAGGGAACCATTTGAAGTCAGTGTGGATACATAAAAAAGCAGAAAAACTAGGTAAGGCTTGGGTTTCGCAGCTTTAAATCTTGCTGGAAAGGCTGTGTACATGTTTATTACTTCCCTTCCTGAACTTGTCTTTAATATTTGGAATTTATGTCATACATTAGTAGCAGCAGAGAAAAGAAATCTCAGTTAATGCAAACGTTCTGATCTTAATACTTCTCAAAGTGACTGGACATTGCATGAGGCGCTGCATGCAATAACTATATACTTTGTGAGCTGCAATAGCAATGCTCAACTGTGTGAGGGAAGGGAAAGTAGTAAGGCATGTGTCATCCTTACCTTGAGTTTTCTGGTGCGATTCTTGCTTTGTCACCACTGAGTTAATGTACAGTTTGCATTTAATATTATTGGGTATTTTAACTGAGCTGGCCAAAAAATGCCAATTGTTGTTTCAGAATTTTTTTTTTAATTTGGAAAATTTCCCATTAAATGTATTTTATGAAAAACTGAAATCAAAAACCATTTTTAGTTTTTTAAAAAATCATGTTTTAGATTTAAAAACCAAACATTGTAACAGAAAATCATTTTTCAAAGCCAATTATTTTCTGGTTTTGGTATTTCACTGGAAAACTGAAACATTTCTACCAAAATGAAAATATTTCATGAAAACAATTTTTCTTAAAAATAAAAGTTTCAACTGCATTTCAACCAACTCTAATTTTAACAATAATTTAAAAAAAATCCAGTTACATGTGTGCGTGTTGATGGGTTGGATAGCAAGTGTTTTAAAGCAATAGGGCCATCTATATATACTGGCATTTTGAAATGGCATGTGGCATATTGACCTGCTAAAACCCAATGGCTTCCCTGAGACTATTTTAGACTCATGCATTTGTTCTTGGTGCATCATGTAGAAACCCCATGTGCTGACTTTCATTAGCTCAGAGAGGATTAGGAAAAAACTAAGGAGTATCGTACCCAATGGTTCACAATAAAAGCTGTGCTTTTGTCAGGAGCATTTGGCAAAATGTGAAACACAAGAGAGGATGTTTGTGTTTCTTGTATTGAGCTGAAATGTGCTTACATTTTGGAGGTACTTAATGTAATATTGTGCATGCAAATCTCTGAAGTAGACTGTGAAGACATAAATGGTCCTTGGAGGAAAAACTATGCGAGCTGCACAAAGCCATTTTATTTTCAAGTTCATTTTCTCCCTATTTTCTGTGTTTTTTCAATCATTATTTCCAACCCTAATATTAAATGTGTTGCTGTTGCCCCCACTTCCCTAGAGACAGTGCTGCACTCTCCTCCTGATTGCTCTGACTATAAATAATTGTTCTCAGTTGTTATAAAGAATACAGTTTCTGAGCCCCATTAATATAAAATCCTGCCCAGGAAATGCCATTATAACTCGCATTTAAAGTGGCTGAAAAATCCGTTGCTGGATAACTCTGTTCCTCTCATGGCAAAGACCTATGTAGTAGTTTCCAAGGATTTATTTCTAGGGGAAATGTTTTTAAAACATCGAATGGGCCTCAAATGAGATGGGTCCAAATTACCCCTGTAGCCACACTCTGGAATGTTGAGAGAGTTTGGATTTTGCTCTGGATGACAATTCTAACATTGTGACTGTTGTCCAGGTCAACTGACATATCACTGAATCAACTTTTCCAAGTTTTCTAGCACTACAGAATGCAACAGTATTGTATAAAGCCAGTATTGATTTCTTGAGATATTTTAACCAATTAACTACTAAATAAACAACAAAACATTCAATTCTATGTGAAAGAGATTCTAAAATAGACATTCAGAGTTCATTTAATTCCATTGCTATCCTCTTCTGAATAGTAATTTTATGTTTGCCTCTTATCTGGCCATAAATTTGTCTTGTTTAAAATGAATTGTTTGATTGCATGATGATATTGATTGCCACAGTTATTAAAAAGAGTAACTGATTTGTTTCTGCAGTGAGCTTGAGGAGAAGAACGGAACAAGGAAAAGAAGCAAGAGCAGCAATAATGCAGCAGAAGAATCGCCACTGAGAAGGAAGAAGGCTAAACTTAGCGACGAGCACTCTTTTGTGCCATTAGATACAGGGCTTTCTCTGGCAGAGGATGAAGAGCTTGTACTACATCTGCTCAACAGTCAGAAATAATTATTTTCCCCCAGTTTTTTTCTGCTAGATCGTCTTTGCTCTTATGTCAGAAGTGTGCACAAAATCAATCTGGTATTAGGGCAGATGGGTATCTGCAGACATTGATAAATGAGTTTCATGAACAATGGACTTGCCTCAGATCAGATAGTAGGTTATTCTTTTCCATGGCATATATTCAGGAGGGTTGGTTTGGGATTATAAAGATTCCCAAGACAACTTTCCAATCTAAATCCTCTGATGACATTTTGTTAGTAGCACATTTATAATTGAAACGCTCCAGGTTTGAAGTATTTGTTGCATCTTTTTTGTAAAACGTAAGCTTGATTCATAACAAAAGTTTAGTGTGCTCCAGTCTGAATTTTTCTTGATTTTTGGCAGGTTTGTAATCTCACAATATAAAGAAAGTGGATTAAAACTATTAAAGAATAAATCTTTTTCCAGGCTCAAATGGTGAACAGCCGATATGACTTATTAAATGAAATGCAGATTTGTTTTTACTGTATTTAGTACACATTTTTTAAAAGCTCCTGACATTTTTGAAATAAGTATGTATATCTCTTTAGCTTCTCCATGAAAACAATTAAACCTTTCCAGCCAGTTCGCATTTCCATTATACTTACAATTCTGTCAACTGTGTTGAAACAATCAAAAAAAAAAAAAAAAGAAAATTAAAGAAAATTCTGCCAGGGCCAGACAGACAAGGGGACAATGTACTGTCTTCCTAGAGCCAAGACATGAGATGTTATTCTAAGATTGGGTAGGCTTCTGAAGTTGATGGGCAAGGGTCCACTGGTGGTGGTTCATATCTGAATTAATGACATTGAGTCTGGGATGTCTCACAGATGGTAGATCCAAATTTACTGTAGAATGAACAAGCGATCTTCTCTGAGATCCTTCCAGGTCCACGAAAGAAGGAAGGACAGAAGGCACAAAATTCTAGAAGTGAACAGCTGGCTAAGTAGGGGTTGTAGAGTAGAGGGTTTTGATTTTGTGGAACAATGATCCACCTTCTGTGGGAACAGGGGGATGTATAGTTTGGATGGCTTCCACCTCAGTAGAAGAGGAACAAATCTCCTCGACAGGCTGGCTAGATTAGTCAGGAGAGTGTTAAACTAATAGCAAAGGGGAAGGATAAAAAGAGGGAAGATATGAGCACTCAGAACAAAGTTGAGATGTTGAGAACAAAATTAATCAAGGAATCAAAGAACAGGAGAAGAAATTCTTAAATTGCCTATACATCAATAGTAGGAGCCTGGGTAACAAACAAGAGGAAGTGGAATTGCTCATTTGTAAACATAAATTTGATTTAGTTGGTATTACTGAAATCTGGTGGGATGAGTCACATGTTTCAAATGTTAACGTTGATTTAGGGAGGTTCAAGTGGGCAAAAGGGACACTCTGTGTCAAAAATGGCATTGCCTGTTTCCAAGTCACTGGTAACTTGGAAGAGAATGATCTTGAACGTTTATGGCTGAATGTCCACATAGGTATAAAGCACAAGGTGGTGTATGAGTTGATCTCTGCTACAGACCACAAAATCACAGTAATGCACCTGTCTATAATGTATAGGGAATAAAGCTGTGTGATCATGGGGAGCAGGGGCGGCTCCAGAGCCCAGCATGCCAAGCTTGTGCTTGGGGTGGCAAGCCACGGGGGGCGCTCTGCTGGCACCACGAGGGCTGCAGGCGTGCCTGCGGAAGGTCCGCCGAAGCCGCAGGACCAGTGGACCCTCCGCAGGCAAGCCGCGGAGGGCAGCCTGCCTTCCGTGCTTGGGGTGGCAAAATGCCTAGAGCCGCCCCTGATGGGGAGACTTCAGTTTGAGTGACACATGCTAGAGGTCTTGTGCTGCCAGTATTAAAACATCCTTAGAAAATTGTCTTCTATAATGTTTAGAAATTCTGTCTCAAAAAGTGTTGCAGCCACCACAGGGGAGTTCTTCATTAGACCTCGTCTTAACAAATAAAGAGAAACTGAATACAGAATTGAACATTCATGGTAGTTTAGGTACAAATGATCATGCCTTGATCACATTTATAATGTGCAAACTGAATAAAGTCCAGACAAGTAATATATATACATACTGTACTTAGTGTTTACAAAGACTTGTTTCACAAAGCCAAATCAGATGAGAGGAAGAATTTAATCAGAAAACTGTGAATGACAATTGGGAGCCATTTAAAGACACATTACTAGAGGCCCACCAAGCCACAATCCCACAACCAAGGGACAATTGTAATGATAGAATTATCAGTAATAATGCAGAAAAGGCAGAAGTGTTCAATAAATATTTTTGTTCTGTATTTGGAAAAAGATGAGACTAGAGATACTATAATCTCCTTATGTGGTGATTCCATTCCACTAGTATCTCAGGAAGGATATTAAACAGCAGTTACTACTTTTAAATAAGCAGATATAGATAACTTGCATCCAAGAATTTTAAAAGAGCTGGCTGAAGAGCTGTTTGGATTGTTAATGTTGATTTTCAATAAGTCTTAGAGCTCTGGGAAAGTTCTAGAAGACTTGAAGAGAGCTAATGTGCCAATTTTTAGAAAGGGTAAACAGGATAACTTGGGTAATTACAGAGCTGTTAGCCTGACTTCAATCCCAAGCAAGATAATAGAGTGCCCGACATGGGTCTGGGTTAATAAAGAATGCCAATCAACATGTATATTTGATAAATAGATCCTATAAAAAAACTGGATGTTCAGACTGAAAATGAGGCATAAATTCTTAAAGGTGAGAATAGTTAATCATTGGAACAATTTATCAAGAGCTGTGGTGGATCCTCCATCACTGACCATTTTTAAATCAAGCTTGGATGCTTCTCTAAAAGATAAGTGTTAGAAATTATTTTGGGGAAGTCCTATGGCCTTTGTTATACAGGAGGTCAGACTAGATGATCACTAAATGATAGTCTCTCCAGGCCTTGGAATCTATGCATAAAATAACATTAAAATCTAATTCTGCCAGACTGCTTTATCATTTGAAACTATGTATCGTGGGGCTTTCTTTCTCATCCCAGATAAGCTAGTGCATGTTATTGCCTTGTAAAATTAACTACGAAGAGGCAAACTGTAGGGCAACGGCCACCTGAATATCTGAGAGCAGAACCGAGCCTCTTTCTGTTATGACGAAACATAACATGGAAAAGTAGAGTACTTAGCTTTATTTTCCAGCATTTTTTTTTTTGAAGTTACACCTTGCTAAACACCATACTAAATTTGTACATGAAGATTATGGTGAAGGATGAGGAGCCAATAGTGCTGGTCTCTGGCATACTGTATGCATGATTGCCTGTAAACACTGCATGCTGATCAACAGCCACTGGGCTTTTGCAGTGCTATACCTTTCTTAGAAATTGCGAATGACCCAAACTGTGGTGGTTCTTTGGCTTTCTTGTGCATAAATGGGGACTAGGAGGAAACTAAAACATTCATTTTTCACTTCTGACCTGGGACAGCATACTCCCTTGGCTGTGTATATAGAAAAGGTGAGTTTCCCTAACCCACTAGGCCATCAGCCCTCAGTGTTCCTCACTTGTTTATGTATATGAACCTACACAAAGATAACATTTAAACGGTTCAGTGGAATGTGGATTTAAAAATCAATTACGGCAGAAAGAAACACTGTTTCCCATGCTAAAAGTTGTCAAACACCTCCAGCTTCAATGAATATACCTGGAGGAAAACATGCCTTGTGCTACTTGGGAGGGCAGATGTCCTCCACCTTTCATAGCTCCTGATACGGCCCATGGCGTGCTAGTATGTGAGCACCTCCCAAACATTAATGAATTTGTCTTCACTGTCTTGTTGAAGAAATCTAAATCCTCATTTTACAGATCGGGAACTGAGGTACACAGCAGTTAAGAGACTCACTGAAGGTTACAGTAGAAGACTTTGACAAGCAGGAATTGACCTGCATCTTCTAAGTCTCAGCTCAGTTCCTTAATCAAAACACTCCTTCCTCTCTGCCCCTCCCCTGCACTAGACTTGAAGTGATTCCTACTCCTAACAGAGCTCCATGGCCCTTAGAAAGTGTGGTCAATCTGCCTAGGCCATCCTGCACAGCTGTGGTCTTCAGCATGCACTCAGGGGAATGTGTGGCTTTGCTCCATTTTTGGAGCAACAGCAAGTATGTTCCCAGGCAAGTGGCTGAGTAGCACAACTCTACCTGGGTATTGGCAATATTGTGTCCCCCCACAGGGCTCAGACTCATAAGGATACGTGTCTGCCTAGAGCAGAAGGCAAAAAAAAAAAAAAAAGTACTGTGGCACAGCACATTGAATTCTGAATACCAAAACCAGTGCAACATCTTAATATAGGACAAGTGACTCTGTAGTTTCCCATATTCCTGAAATCGTGTGATGAAATTTGGTATAAGGCACAAGAGAAAAACGTAAATTCCTCATGGTTATTTGTCTGCATCGCCAAGTTTGGCATGATAGATGTTTACCTCTCATGAGTGCTATAGTAGGGGTGCTAGGCAGAGCTTAGTTGAACCTTGAACCCCAACTGGACTGCACATTTCTTGATCTAGCTGATCTTTAGTTTTTCACTTTAAAGGGAACTAAAATTCGAATTGACAGCAAATTTTAATAGAAAAACCTGTCATCTTTCTGCCAACACTTCTGCTCTCTCTAGATCTCCTTGTATTATTTATCTGTCCTCATTGGTGTTTGAAACTCATCTCAATTTGGTGAATTAGGTGAATTAATTGCTCTCAGAAGGAGTGTTTTAGTTTTTCTTTATGCACACTAATAAAATGTCAGGCCAGTTTGAATATATTCAGTCTAGTAAATTACAGAATTTGCTTTCACACAAAGCTTTGATTTGCCCAAAGTGAATTTTTTTTTTTTAAAGTAGGGCTCTTGCCAGACTTAAAAGGTAAATGCTGGATGTTCAGAACATGCAATTAAAAAAGCTTAATGCAGATGATAAATTCTTATCCGGCTGAGTGACTGAATATATTGCCAGGATTAAATTGGAGTGTGGCTATAGAAAAGTTGCTGAATTCCATGCATACCTACTGCATTGCCTATAATCTATCTTCAGCAGAGAGGCTATTCATCAGATTTACTCTTCTAAAACGATCACTTACATTACATTAGGCTATCTGATATCACATTTACCCAGGAGTGGAATCTTTTGGATAGGTGCCATCTCATAAGCTTTGCACAGCATCTTAGCTTTGTTTTGTCTATAAAATACATTTAATTAAACAGAATTAGTTTTGCTGAACAACATTTGAAATCCTTTCAAGTTCAGAAATAGCCTTAGTTAGATTTCAGTCTGGTGTTCATCTGAAGGATGCCAAATGAGCAGTATTTTTCCTAATCAAATATTCTAAGTTCCACAGTAAGAAACGTATTACTTTACATGGCCTTCAAATGTTACAAAATGAATTCAGGCTTCCCTTCCTTTATATATGCAGTGTGTTCCTCTGATCTTGATTTTAAAAGTCTGTGTAAGTAAATGTTTGTGAAGCCAGAGCTGGAACCAATTTCGGGCTTCTTGTTTACATTAAAACTGTATATACATCTAAGGTGAAATGGCTACTCAGCTCATTTTTCATAAGTCTACTATATATCAATTACATTGCACTTTGTTATAGAATCTAGGAGTGCTGCCAACTTGGTATATTTTAATAGCCACAATCATTTAATTTTTCCCAGCAATTTTATATGCTTGTACTGAAATGCTACTTGGTTTTTATTCCACATTATAAAAATTCTTATATGAATTGTGTGATTGTCATATGGCTGAAAATGTTCGGATGCCAATGAGAATAGTTCCAGAGCATTACAACATTAGCTTAAAAGTCAACACAAATATCTTACAAATCTTTGCTGAACTGGGTGATTTTTTTTGTTAATGTCTTGAATACAGTATTTAATTAGAGATGTTCCCAGACCTTAATGTAGAAATATTTGTTTTTTTAAAAGGAGAACTTTAAGATTACAGTTCTTACAAGAGGCTTATTAATATCTGAATTATTTCCCAGAGCATTAAGAAGGTGTATTTCTTACAGGAAACATACTCAATGGCACTGAATGCTTTGTTAATGGACTTCAGCTCGATTCCCCATCCTGATAATACAAGGGCTGCGAGCAGGTGGATAGATATTACAGTTGTCTTGAGTCTGAGCATGGATCTTACAATCTTGACTGTGTTGCAGCTAGAGACAGAGAGGAGTGGAGTAACTTCTTTCCCAATTAAGTATTGAGAGAAGTAAAATCCTTAAACCTTCCAACCTAAGGAGTAAGGGAGCCATGAGGAATAGGCTGCATGGGTGCATGAGGAGCAGACCTTGCCTGACCAACTTGTTTGCTTTTTTTGACTAGCATTGCAAAGTTAGTGGATGAAGAGAAATTAGTTAATGTACTATTGGAATTATTTCATACCGTCCCTCAAAATATTGCACACACAAATAAATCCACATCTACTTGGAAATGGACAACGCTGCATGGAGTGAAAAATGGCTGACTGGCCACAGGTAAAAGGTTACAGTCACTAGTACCCTGTCTAACTAGATCATGTGACATCAGGATCTTTTAAAATATCTTCCTTAGTGATCCAGAAAAGAAAGTAAAAAGTGTGCTAATGGAATTCTCATGAATGTTGTGAACATCCAGCATTTACCTTTAAAGTTGAGGTATAATTGGCAGCATTGGTTTTTGAAGACAAAGTAGTGTAACATGAGAACGTAGCTCAGACTTTGTGTCAGTAATTCTGTATCTCGGGGGGAATTAAACGACCATTACTTGTAACATTTCTAAATATCACTGCATGCCAGCTGCAGAATGCAGTGCAGCTATGGAAGAAACCTAAGTCCTAATAACCTCCTGCAGTGATGTGCTATAAAAGTGGTGTTTTGGAGGAAACCTTGGACATCTCATTGCTCAGAGTGAGCTAGTGAGCTCGTCCCAGCTTGTCACACTCTAACAAGCACTGTTAGATTTGGTAATCGCAAGGGTGAATACAAACATCTATTGTCTCTCAGAGTCATGCTGCGGCGTGTCACGCCTCCCTGAGCACAGAACAAAGTGACAACAGTGCAGGAGAGGCTGCTTCTCTCAGGAGAGTCTCACCTTGACAACAGTGGTGCAGCCAACTAGTTACTGGCAAAGAAAGCAAACTGCTGCCCTCAAATTATGCAAGTCTTGTATGCAGCTATTTAATGTTGGATTCAATTAAAATAATTAAAATAAAGCCAAAGCTGGCTGTTCAGCTGAATGCTGCGTTAGAGAGGTCCTCACTGCTGCTAAGTAAATGGGAGATTTGTATAGCAACGTGAGCCCTAAGCTGCTGTTGTGGCTACTATACTTTATCTATTTTAGAGTGGAAAAATCTGCCTTATAACCTACCATATAAGGAGGTAGCCTAATGGTTTAACAATATTATTTATTTAGATTTATATGTACATCCCTTTAAAAGGAGCAACCTCCCTTTACAACTGCACTTGACTATTCTGAAATAGAATCACAAATGTAGGGCTGGATAGGATCTTGATAAGTCTTCATGTCCAGCCGCTGTGCTGAGACAGGACCAGTGAAACCTAGACATCCCTGACAGGTGTCTGTCTAACCTGTTCTGAAAAACCTCCAATGATCCAATTCCACAACCTCCCTTGGAAGCCTATTTGAGAGCTTAACTACCCTTATAGTTAGAATGTTTTTTTTCTAATATCTAACCTAAATTTCCATTGCTGCAAATTAAGCCCATTACCTCTTGTTTTACCTTCAGTGGACATGGGTAACAATTGACTGCCATCTTCTTTAAAACATATTTGAAGACTGGGAGATATTAGTCTCAGTTTACAGATGAGGAACTGAGGCACATTGAGGCTAAGTGACCTGCCACAATCTGTGGCAAGAGCATGGACGTGAACCTGGAGTTCCAAAGTCCCTGGCTGGCATCCTAGCCACTGGATCATTCTTCCTGTCCAAAAAAAATTCACATTTGGCCTGAGGTTAATCAGAAGAGTTTGTAGGGCAAAGGGAGAATGTTACACCTAGACCTGCTTGAATTACTGTTCATTTCAATAGTTCACATGGCTAATTTGCTCCCCTTGTCACTATCAAATCAATCCTTTTCTTTTAATGCATCGTTTCAGTATTCATTGACTAGTGTGCAGGGCTAGCTTGGCTATATTAACTGTTTGCTTTGATTATTCTCTTATTTATCAGTCATGTACTTTAATGTGGTATTGTTTCTGCTCCCTGATTGCATGACTGAAACTTTTTAAACACATGAGCAGCAAATAGTGAACTTCTGGTATGAGATTTTTGGACAAAAAAAATCATTTATGCTAAAAATTAGGAATTTGGGAGGAGGAGGGGGACACCTGAATGTTCAGCAGGAATCTGCATCATTCAGTTATCCTACAAACCAAGCCTATGTTAATTAACAGAAGTATAACAGTCTAACAGTGGTTCAACACGGACTTGGTCTTTCAAGCCTATATTTATTATTCTTTGGCTATGACTCACTAGCAGAGGAAACGGGGATGCTGCAGCTAACATTTCCCATGTCCTTCGGAAAAGATGATTGAATCCAACATTGTCAAAATACAATACTAACTAATTATGGCTTTGTGTTTGCATCAAGCCAACAAATGTGAGCCTGGAAACCAATAGCTGCATCCTAACATTCATGGATGTTTGGTTCAGGCAATTAAAGAGACAAATGCAAGCAATCACAAGGTAAATTCTTGCCCCAAAGCTAGCTCAGGGGTATTGTGAAAGTAGAATGAATTATATAGTAAGAATAGAAAGGATTAAAGAAATGCTGTCTGTACCTTTAAGCAAAACTGTTGGAATGCTGCAATCCAGGTGTCAGGAATACAGACATTAACATAGAACAATTGCACCGTTTAAGGGCAATTGGTGAAGTATTAGCCTTAAATCGATAACAGTTAGTAAGGAAATAGGATATGCATGCTGTGCCCCAGGTGAATTTTCCTGTTTTGCTTTCTTTGTCCTTTTGTCTAATTCCTGCTCTTTTATCTGTATAAATAAGACTGTTTGGGCTTTGCGTGGCCACTCACATATTCTGAATGTTATTGGCGGAGCGCTGCGCTAATAAACAGAGTGGTCTGACAAATTGTGAGTCCTGATTCTAACTTTGACAATTTGGAGGTTCCACCGAGATGGCAACCGTCTTCACTGGGGCTGTGTGATTCCTGACTGTTTTTGTAGGATGACCGTGGCAGCCGGCACCTGGGCATTTGGCCCAAGCGGTACTCCACTAGAGCGGAAAGGCGCACAGCCACAGTGAGGTCTACGCCATCGAACCTGTTGGTTCCCACTCTGTTCTGGTAGGGATCCCGGGATCTGACATCAGGAATCTGGTCAGGTAATTATTTCTGTGTTTTGTCCGGACTGAGGACTGTCCTGTCTCTGTGTCTATCTGTCCTCTTGTGGAGTGCTTGAGTCTGGGTGCCGTCTCTGTCTGAGGATCGGCCGACCAAGGGGTTCCTGTCCCCGCGGTCTGAGTGAGTGAAATCTGCACAATTGCAGCCGCACCACACCTTGGGTAAAACCCTTAATGTGAAAGCAAGGGCAATTGAGGCAGTAGCCTGTGGGCTCCTCTTGTGTGTTGTAGCAGGCATCGCTCTGACGAACCTGAATTTCCTTCTTGTGTGATTGGTGTGTGAAAGTCCTCCTGTACTGGTAACCAGACGTCTAAGTCGGGACAGTTCCCTAAATGAACGCCGGCTCATTTTATGTATTTAGGATGGGTCCAGACTCCTGTAAAAAGGGTCCAGACTCCTGTAAATTTCTTGGAAAATGGTCTAGGCTAACTCAGGGGGATCCCAAAACTCAGTGGCCACTGCTAAAATCTTGGAACAAAGACTGAGTGGACGTCTTAAAAGACAAACTCGGCCAACCTAAAACTAAATTTGCTAAAGGAGAGGTTAATTGTTTCATGCAGTGGTGGCAAGAGGCAAATCATAGGTGGACAAAATCAAAACTGGCCTCTCTCAATTATTCAAATAATAAGTTAAAAGCTTTATTAAAAGCCTCCTCTCCCACCACTAGACCGAGCGCTCCCCTTTACCCCGTTCTCCAAACCCTGGATCGATCCAAACCCCTTCATACTCCCATCTCATTGTAAAAAGGACAAAAAGTCCCTTGTTCTGTTCCCCTTTGTTGTCTGCCTCAGAAACTGATTCTTTATAGTGTCCCACTACCAATTCAGCAAGGCTGGGGGCGGTGGGAGCTCCTCAACTAGCCCCCACCCTTCCTGGTCCCTTTCCTTGAACATTTCTTTCAAAATTGTGAAGTGACCACAATAGCACTCACAAACGGTTCATTGGAGGGAAAAAAAAAAAAAAGCAGGCAAGCAACAGATAAAGAAACTGAAAAACAGGTTGAAAGCCCTAAGGGAATAGTGTTAGAAGTAAGAAAAGCAGTAAGTGCAGGCATGAACCCCTGGAACAATATCTAAAATGGTGAAATCTGAGGTGATAAAGGTGTCATTTTGGGACATAAACAAGTGATTTAAGTAAAGAGAGTGAAAAGTTAACTCTACAGAGGCTGGAGAGAATTAAGCAGTTAAACTTTGTGAAAATGTTAAAAAAGGACCATGTTAAAGAGAGAGAATTCTTGGTTTCTTTGCAGCCATTCTGAAGGGAAATGGGCCCTTTTCCAGAAAAGTGCCTGTAAATAATCCATATATATATATATATACAGCTATGTAAAAACAAAACAGTGTAAAGGAATGTTAAGGAAAAGAAAATGTGTATGTATCTATGTCTGTGAAAATATGTAAAGTTCTAAGAATCTAAACCAGCACATCTGGTTTGTAAAACTACTGTTTTGTAGGTGTAAGATAAATTGATTTTGTTTTTGTTTTTAATGCCACTAAAAATTCATTTGACTCTTTAATTCAAAGTTGCAAAACTGACAGACCTTTTTGCAAGACACAGGTAATTAGTGTTGTTTGGCTTTGGGATTTAGCATTTAACCCTTAAGGGGTAACTTGATTCTTTACAAAAATTAAAATGTTTTTAAATAAAGACCAAGTCATGGCTGCAATAGGGCAGTCAAAATCAGGAGAATAGGTAAAGATTCTGGAGTCTGTTTGTTGTTTTGTTTTTTTGTAACAATAGCAGATAAGAGCTGTAGTGAAAGAATAAGAAATTAACAGTGACCCTCTGAAGCAACAGCAGAGGTGAGGTGCACAAAACAAAAGAAGCAATATTAAAAACACTGAGCCTTAAAATGGCTCTGTGGAATCAGACTGTCACTTTGATAAGAATACATGAAAACTCTGTAAGAACAAAAGAAACAGTTACACCTTATGTAAAAATTAATATGGCTAATGTTTTTGAAAAGTTATAGTATAGAAAGAATGTGCATTTTCCGTAGGACATGTGCAGCGTATATTGTAGAAAGGGATGTAAAAAAAAAAAATGCAAATGAAACATGCTGCTGAATTAAAATCCTATTAGAGCTCCAAAAAGAGCCGCAATAGGCTGTGTTTTCTTTTTCAGATCCCTGTGTGTTAAGACAGAGTCTCTGAGCTCTGCTGATGGCTTTGAATCCAAAAGCCTAGCCTGTGTTGATGCAAATTACCTATCTGGTAAAGAAAGGTGAGAACTACCAGCACATAAAGAACATACCTGGTCAGCACACAAACTGCCTACATAAAAGGCATGGTATAACAAGACACCTTTTATAAATTTGATGCTAATGTTACTGTTAATATTAAACATTAAAATAACTTTAATGTTAGTAAGTACCCCTGTAACAACTTGTAGTGTGTATGATTTTTGAAAAAATCCTTTAAAGTAATATGGTACTGATGCTTCCCAGCTATTACCTGTAAATAAACTTAAAGCTTAACACAGCAGGAAAAACATTACAAACTTGGTCTGCTATACAAGACGCAAAACTTGAGGTACACCACCTCATGAATTTAATAACTAAACAGTGGAATAATTTTTGCATAACCCTTAAAAAGTAGAACCCATTAAAACCTGGCCTGCCTATATTACAAAAAACAAGAAAATAAGGGGGTAATTCCTCTGTTTTGCCTGCAGTCAGGAAGGGTATTTGTAAAAGAATGGAATCTTTAAGCAATAATCAATGCCACCCCAAAAGGGGTAGAAAAATGTTCT
Source organism: Gopherus evgoodei (assembly GCF_007399415.2). Taxonomy (NCBI): domain Eukaryota; kingdom Metazoa; phylum Chordata; order Testudines; family Testudinidae; genus Gopherus; species Gopherus evgoodei. The sequence continues at coordinate 34,056,001 of NC_044322.1, forward strand.
TTTTGTCTTTCAGATAATCCAAAGTACTGTATAATGGACTATGTGTATGTGTTAATTCTTGGGAAAAAGTGTTTAAAAAGCGTTAGCAACTTACCAGAAGACAAATGTAAATGTAACGTAAGTACTGAGTTTACCAATAATCACATTTACTATTTGCCACAACAACACCACCACCAAAAGAGTCTCAGCTTACTGTAAGCACTGATTTAGTTGAGTTCTCTATCAACCTTGGCATTGAATGGCAAACAGTTACCAATCATCTGTTAAAAGGTAACATGGTTCCTTAAAAAAAAAAAAAAAAAAATGTGGAAAACTGGACTATTCATATTATAAACGCAAATGGGGACATGTTAAGAATTGCCACTGCAGAAAAGCATAACAGCTTACCATTGGTATAACATATTTTCTGGATGGTCTCCCACAACTACTGGCATACTAATGTTACTACCTCTAATTGTTTTTGGTTTTAAATTGTATGTGTTTAATTGAAATGTTTAAAATGTGCTGGTGGATAAAACAAATGTATGTAAAGCTAAAGCCACAGGCCCAAATCATCTCCCAGTATTTTCTATTACATGGACTAAATAAGAAGTGACACTGGCGATTAATAATCTTAGTGTCAAAAGGGGGATATGTAGGAGCAGGATTTTATAATGTCCCATAAGAATTACAGTATAATTTGATTTCATCCTGCTAGCCACCTTTTTTAAATACCAGAAAGAAATGACCCTCTGGGACTATAAGATTCTGTTTTCCCATATGCATTACAAATTGGGCCCTCTCTAACTCTTTGTTTTAAGATTTAGGTAGTAAGAGACAGGATTCTCTATTGTGTCTGTGTTAAGTAAATTAGAGAAACATTGAAGGCCTGGGTCTCAATGTAAATTGTCTTAGTTATCAATTGTAAAACTTAGCAAGGTTTAATTTGCAATGCTTTTTTTTGTTCTATATAAAATACTACTGTTTGTATTCTCAATCTATTTGTGTGAATGAGGAATGTATGCATCAGGAAAAGACAAGGTGTGAAGGCCATTGTTACAGCCAGAGTCAAGAGACAGCTGTTAAACTGTCTGGCATCTCAGAGTGGATACATGCTTCGCAGTGTAAGAATGCACCACCCCCAGTGAACCAACCACCACCTCAGGACCACACAGAGTCAATTTTTTTTGACTCCAGAAGAAGACGTAGAGGAACAGCCTGCAATAACTTACAATCTACGCTCTCGTAAGGGTTGCCAGAAGCAGATGACTACATAAAGCAAGGCCCAAGAAGAAGCAGTAGTGAGCTTAGCACCTGCTGCCTGGTGGACATAAAACTGTGACTGCAGTTCCCTCAGTTGAGGTTGTCAGAACCAGAAGGGCCCTGCCTCCAACATGCGCCTCTGGTGGTGCCTGTTCTTCGGCTGCTGGTATCTTAAGGTCTGGGGAGTCCACAATGACAATTCTTTTATCCAGCAGCAAGTGTGGATAGCTCAGACCCTTATTATTTCTAAATGCTGGGTCTGCAGCCACATCCCAGCCCACTCTCAAACTGATGTTCCTGTCCTGGCTATCCCACTCAATTCCCCAGACCTCACTGGAGGACCTTGTCCGTTTAACACAATATGGAACAGTCATGACACCTGGAAGAGGCTATTGGCAGTTCCTTTATCCCACTTGGGGGAGCAATACACCAGGCAAAAAAAAAAGGCTCCTAAGTAGTTAAATAATGGCAAATAAAACCAGAGAAAGTTTAAGAGCCCTGGCCAAAGAAACGGGGCGATCAGACAGGTGGCCCTCCAGAACCGTCAGGCATTGGACATAGTGCTGGCGGCCAAAGGAGGGACCTGTGCTCTCACTGGAAAACAATGTTGTATGTTTATACAATACCAATGAGGTAATAGATCGCTATAGCCACTTAGAACAAATCACATATCTTCCCCATGAAGAGTCGAGTTCTTTATGGAAGTGGCTAAGTAACCTGTTCAATTTCTCTGGCATAGGAAACTGGTTGTTTCAGGGAGCCCTAACTATCCTGTTTGGAATCTTAGTGATTTTTGTATGCTTTCAGTTAATCTCCTGTTGTATACAGAATTGTGTCACCCAGATGACTGCCCCAAAACAGAGTGCTAATGTGATGATTTTGAATATCGCTGATGAGCTAAGAGATAAGGAACGGTTAATTTGTGGAACTCAGTAAGGGTTGGTCATGGCGTACGCCTGACCAAAAGGAGGGATTGTGAAAGTAGAATGAATTATATAGTAAGAATAGAAAGGATTAAAGAAATGCTGTCTGTACCTTTAAGCAAAACTGTTGGAATGCTGCAATCCAGGTGTCAGGAATACAGACATTAACATAGAACAATTGCACCGTTTAAGGGCAATTGGTGAAGTATTAGCCTTAAATCGATAACAGTTAGTAAGGAAATAGGATATGCATGCTGTGCCCCAGGTGAATTTTCCTGTTTTGCTTTTTTTGTCCTTTTGTCTAATTCCCGCTCTTTTATCTGTATAAATAAGACTGTTTGGGCTTTGCGTGGCCACTCACATATTCTGAATGTTATTGGCGGAGCGCTGCGCTAATAAACAGAGTGGTCTGACAAATTGTGAGTCCTGATTCTAACTTTGACAGTATTCAGATCCATAATTTTGAAAGGCCCCATCTCTGACTTAGAGACAAGATGTGGCTCATGTCCTACACACATGAAAACTAAGGAGAAGATCAACAACTATGTGATTGGAAGCAGGGGAAAGAGAGCAAGAGAGACACTCAGTTTGTTAAAATTTATCTAAGCTTTATAAAAACACCAGGTGGTATCATGTTCATGAACATAAGAGACATTTTAAACAGCAAAGCAAGAGGAGGCTGAATTAGATCATGCTGGTCACGCTGTGTTGCCTAGTGATTGTACTATATAAAGTGATGAAGAATAATTGAAACAACCACTACACCAAGCACTGTAAATATAAAAGGAATCTGCTTCTGTTAGGTTTATTCCAGTGGTTCTCAAACTATGAATTGGAATCCCAAAGTGAGTCCCGCCACCATTTTAATGGGATCAGCAGGACTAGCATGAGACTCACTGCAGCCTAGGGCTTAAGTTGAAGCTAGAGGGCTTAGCCCAGGGCAGCGGGGCTAGGGTGGGGGCTTGGGCTCTGGCCCCCCCTTGCAGGTCACATAGTAATTTTTGTTTTCAGAAGGGAGTTGCGGCACAATCAAGTTTGAGAACTGCTAGTTTATTCTATTCTTTATATCACTCTCATAGCATCAGAGAGCTCAACGTAATGCATTGTGATGTGACCAATATCTGTCACGTGTGGTTCATTCTCTCTCCTCATCTTCTCAGTTACTGAGCTTGAAAGATGCACTGTGACTCAGAACTTTGTTGATAATTTGAACCTGGAGCCAGTTCAAGAGGATCCTTCCAAGAATCTTACCAGCCATGGAGAGAGAGGAGATGGTGCAATAATTACCACAGTCACTTTTTGAGCCTTTGCATTTATAGACTGGCATCTTTCCATTGTTGCAGTATGATAGCTTGAAGCCAGATATGTGAGAAGAATTCAGAAAGCTTTTCAATGAGAACATTTTCTCCATGTTTGAAAACTTCAGCTGGAATGGCATCAGGACCAAGAGATGTGTTTGTTTTTTCATTGCTTGCACAGACGTCAGCAATTCAGATTGTATGGGTGGTTTGGGAACTATGTTAGACATAAGCAGTTTGCAGACATTATCCAGGACTCATTAGACAGTAGATACACAACTAAAGCCTGGTCTACACTATAAGTTTATACCAAATTTAGCAGCGTTAAACCGAATTAACCCTGCACCAGTCCACACAACGAAGCCTTTTATATCAATATAAAGGGCTCTTAATACCAGTATCTGTAATCCTCCCTGATGAGGGGAGTAGCGCTGAAATTGGTATTGCCATGTCAGATTAGGATTAGTGTGGCTGCAATTCGATGGTATTGGCCTCCGGCCGCTATCCCACAGTGCACCATTGTGACCACTCTGGACAGCAATCTGAACTCGGATGCACTGGCCGGGTAGACAGGAAAAGCCCCGCAAACTTTTGGATTTCATTTCCTGTTTGCCCAGTGTGGAGAGCTGATCAGCACAGGTGACCATGCAGAGCTCATCAGCACAGGTAAACATGCAGTTTGAGAATCGAAAAAGAGCTCCAGCATGGACCGCACAGGAGGTACTGGATCTGATCGCTATATGGTGAGATAATTGCATGCTAACAGAACTCCGTTCCAAAAGACAAAATTAAAAAACATTTGAAAAAATCTCCAAGGCTATGGTGGAGAAAGGCCACACCAGGGATTCAGTACAGTGTCGTGTGAAAGTTAAGGAGCTCAGACAAGCCTACCAGAAAACCAAAGAAGCTAACAGAAGGTCTGGGGCAGGGCTGAAAACATGCTGCTTCTACGCTGAGCTGCATGCAATTCTAGGGGGCTGCGCCACCACTACCCCACCCCTCACTGTGGATTCCGAGGCGGGGGTAATCTCAGCCATGCCTGAGGATTCTGCGGATGGGGAAGATGAGGAGGAGGAGGAGGAGGAGGAAGAGCTTGCAGAGAGCACACAGCACACTGTTCTCCCCAACAGCCAGGACCTTTTTCTCAGCCTGACGGAAGTACCCTTCCAGCTCTCCGAAAGCAGTATCCCAGACAATATAGCCATGGAAGGGACCTCTGGTGAGTGTACCTTTGTAAATATAAAACATCATTTAAAAGCAAGCGTTTTTTTAATGATTAATTTGCCCTGAGGACTTGGGATGCATTCGCGGCCAGTACAGCTACTGGAAAACTCTGTTAACATGTCTGGGGATGGAGCGGAAATCCTCTAGGGACATCTCCATGAAGCTCTCCTGGAGGTACTCTAAAAGCCTTTGCAGAAGGTTTCTGGGCAGCGCAGCCTTATTCTATCCTCCATGGTAGGACACTTGACCATGCCACGCATGTAGCAAGTAATCCGGTATCATTGCATGACAAAGCCTGGCAGCGTATGATCCCGGTGTTTGCTGGCATTCAAGCAACATCCGTTCTTTATCTCGCTGTGTTATCCTCAGGAGAGTGATATCGTTCATGGTAACCTGGTTGAAATATGGGAATTTAATTAAGGGGACAGAGGTGGCCATTCCTACTGGACTGTTTGCCTGTGGCTGAAAAAAAATCCTTCCCTGCAGTTAGTCAAGCAGGGGGAGTGGGGTGATTGGCGCTGAGCTTTATCGCGTTTGGCTAGCAGGGATCTTCCCGGATACCAGCCGTGCGGTGGAGGGGGGTGGCTAGCAGGGATCTTCCATGATACCAGCCACACGGTAGGGGGAGAGGTAAAGCGATAATCCCAGAGAATTGGATGGGGGGCGGGAGTTTGGTTTCTGCTGCTGCACGTTAACAGGAAAGATGCAGCACTCAATGGGTTTTGCTTGGTATTTGGGAAAGGAGGGTGCTGGATGTATGAAGGCTGCAGAAGCCAAAAGACAATGGCTTACCATGGCCGCATGCAAGCCGAATTCTGTTGCCCGGACCTGCGTCTGTGATCTCTAATGCCAAAGCCGCAGGCACTCAATATTAAGATGCAAAATGCGACCTTGTACTGAAATCACAAGTGCTATGTAATGTGAATAGTGTCGTTCACCGTGAAAGGGTATAACCATTGTTCTGTAAAATGTTTCTTTTAAAATACTTCTCTCCCTTTTTTCCCTCCCTCCTGCAGCTGCAAATTTTTCAAGCCTCCCTCCTCCTTATCTGAAGGCTATCTCAGATAAGGTGGCGGGAAAAAAAGGATGCGAGATGAAATGTTCTCAGAAATCATGGAAGTGACCTGCAATGAAAGAGCTCATCTGAATGAGTGGAAGGACGTGGTATCAAAGTACAGGAAAGATGCCAGTGACTGTGAGGACAGGAGGGACAAATGTGAGGACAGGAGAGACACTCGAGAGGTGGCGGCAGGAAGATCAGAGGAGGCGGGATGCAACGCTGGGGCTGCTGCGTGATCAAATGGCCATGCTCCGGCGTCTGGTGGAGCTTCAGGAACAGCAGCAGGATCACAGAGTGCCACTGCAGCCCCTGTATAACTGCCCTCCCCAAGTTCCATAGCCTCCTCACCCAAATGTGTAAGAACGCATGGGGGGAGGCTCCGTGCACCCGCCCACTCCACCCTAGTGGACAGCCCAACCAAAAGGCTCATTATTTTGAATTTTTTTTTGGCCTTTTCCTTCCCTCCTATCCTCCTCCCAAACCCCACCCGGGCTACCTTGTCAGTTCTCTCCCTCTTTTTATAATTACTTTTTAATAATGAATACATGATTTTTAAATGATAGTGACTTTATTTCCTGAGATAGCAAGCTGTAATCGAAGGGGGAGGGTGGGTTGCTTACAGGGAATGAGTCAATCAAGGGGCGGGTTTTCATCAAGGAGAAACAAACACAACAGTCACACCATACCCTGGTCATTGTTGAAACTGGTTTTCAAAGCTTCTCTGATGCGCACCGCTTCCTGGTGTGCTTTTCTCATCGCCCTAGTGTCTGGCTGCACGTAATCAGCGGCCAGGTGATTTGCCTCAGCCTCCCAGCCCGCCATAAAGGTCTCCCCCTTACTCTCACAGAGATTGTGGAGCACACAGCAAGCAGCAATAACAGTGGGGACATTGGTTTGGCTGAGGTCTGAGCGAGTCAGTAAGGGGCGCCAGTGTCCCTTTAAACGTCCAAATGCACATTCTACCACCATTCTGCACTTGCTCAGCCTGTGGTTGAACAGCTCCTGACTACTGTCCAGGCTGCCTGTGTATGGCTTCATGAGCCATGGCATCAAGGGATAGACTGGGTCCCCCAGGATAACTACAAGCATTTCAACATCCCCAGCTGTTAATTTCTGGTCTGGGAAGTAATTCCCTTGCTGCAGCCATTTAAACAGAGTAGTGTTGCTGAAGACTTGAGCGTCATGAACCCTTCCTGACCATCCCACGTTGATGTTGGTGAAATGTCCCTTGTGATCCACCAGTGCTTGCAGCACCATTGAAAAGTTTATGTACTGGATGCCCTGGTGCTCCAGTGCCAAGATAGGGATATGGGTTCCATCTATCGCCCCACCACAGTTAGGGAATCCCATTGCAGCAAAGCCATCCACTATGACCTGCACATTTCCCCGAGTCACTACCTTTCGTAGCAGCAGCTTAGTGATTGCTTTGGCTACTTGCATCACAGCATCCCCCAAAGTAGATTTTCCCACTCCAAATTGATTCCCAACTAACTGGTAGCTGTCTGGCATTGCAAGCTTCCGGAGGTCTATCGCCACTCGCTTCTCAACTGTGAGGGCTGCTCTCATCTTGGTATTCTGGTGTCTCAGGGCAGGGGAAAGCAAGTTACAGAGTTCCATGAAAGTGCCCTTATGCATGCGAAAGTTTTGCAGCCACTGGGAATCGTCCCACATCTGCAACACTATGCAGTCCCACCAGTCTGTGCTTGTTTCCCAGGCCCAAAATCTGCATTCAGTGGCTAGAACCTGCCCCATTATAGCATGATCTCCAACTCGCCGGGGCCCGCGGTTTGAGAGAATTCTGTGTCCATGTCCTCATCACTCTCATCGCCGCTCTGCCATAGCCACCTCTCCTCGCCTGGTTTTGCAGGTCCTGGTTCAGCATAGACTGTATGAGAATGCGCGAGGTGTTTACAACATCCATGATTGCTGTCTTGAGCTGAGCAGGGTCCATGCTTGCCGTTGTATGGCGTCTGCACAGTTCACCAAGGAAAAAAGGGGCAAAATGGTTGTCTGCTGCTGCTTTCACGGAGGGAGGGGTGAGGCTGTACCCAGAACCACCTGCAACAATGTTTTTTGCCCTATCAGGCACTGGGATCTCAACCCAGAATTCCAATGGTTGGGGGAGACTGTGGGAACTATGGGATAGCTACCCACAGCGCAATGCTCTGGAAATCGATGCTAGCTCGATACATGGACGCACACTGCCAAATTAATGTGCTTAGTGTGGCCGCATGCACTCGACTTAATACAATCTGTTTAAAAAAACGGTTTCTGTAAAATCGGAATAATTCCATAGTGTAAACATACCCTAAGTAATTCACTAAAGTGACCAGTTATCAATTGCCAGGCTAAATGAGCCTCATCAGGGCAGCCAGCATCCCATTAGCCAGGACATTTGGGAATAGATCCCTGCAGCTCTTCCTGGCTATCACAGGGGCCTGGAGAGAATAGCTCCGCAACCAGACTTCACCTACAACACAATCCCCAACCTGGTCTGTTTCCTTCCTGTGTAGGGAAGGGTTGGACTTGTGGGAGGCACATCCATAGGTTCCTCATGTTTCGGTCCAAATATAACAGCCAGTGCTGCCAGAATTGTCAGTGCAAGGGAAATAACTTGGTTTCTTTAGATATCTGATGGAATCTCTTCTGTTTATTGGACATGACTGATTGGCTGAGCCAGGCTGCATTGTAAGATTGTGTGTTTCAACTAGGGTGACCAGATAGCAAGTGTGAAAAATCAGGATGTGGGGTGAAGGGTAATTGGCAACTATATAAGAAAAAGCGCCAAATATCAGGACTGTCCCTATAAAATTGGAATATCTGGTCACCCTAGTTTCAACAATAGGCTTTTGCATCACATTATAGGGAGTTCTTGCTGCTAGGATAAAGATCTCAAATGGTCATAATAGAACTATCTGCATAGTGTTATAAATATTTAAAATAGCCTTTAAAGTCCCACTCAGATTCTATTTTTGCATTGAATATTCAAGTAAACTGCATTACAGTATGTCCCCCACAAGTAACTTCCTCTGTGGGTAGCAGTCAGCAGTCATTACTTCATGCCTTTGCTGCTAAAGTTTTCTTTCCACCAGTCAAGCTGAAGGGCATTACAGGAAGTGATTTTTCAAAGTGAAGTGGAGATGGTGAGCACATCTTCCCAGCACTGCACAGAGGTGATATCAGTGATCCACCCTGCCTGCAGCTAATACATATGGCTACACTAGCTACTGGCAGCTGGAATCTCCACAGGAGATAAAGACAACTGGAAGTCACAAATTCTGAGCTTTTCACTGGAGAAACTAACATGCCTCAGTTCAAGTCACCTTCCACCTTCTCTGCCATACCTCATTTAAAATTCTTGCCATTGCCATCAAGGGCCTCAACTTCACTCCTCTGTGTTTTTCCACCCTATTCATTTCCGTTTTCACCCCTTCCTCTCTGTCTGTGTCCACTGACTTGACATCACATTCATCCATTTCTCTCACAAGCAGCTTTGTGCTTTTTAACAGAGTGCCCAACATGTAACACCTGTCCTTGATGGGTCTAGTGAACTGTCCCCCTCTCTTCACTGAAAGTTCTCTATTCCTGCAATGGTGACAATATTCCATTTTATATCTCTCTCTTCCTTCATATAAATGTATGAAATACTAAAACTTTGCATAGCCACCATGATGGTGCACACATTTCCACTGAGTAACTCTGGGATACATGTTGCAGTGACTTTTGTCCTTCCTTGTGGTTTCTCTCTTCTACTTATTGTAACCATTACTCACCAGATCATTTGAAATGTGTATCATGAGGTTGTTCGGGGCAGAGGCTTCTGGGAAGTACTCAGCACACCTATGGATGCTATAAAATAATAAGTTATTCCCTAATAATGCTACAGTTGATGGTGTATTCTTTGCTTCTCTCTGTGGAAAGAATTAACCACATTATCTGTACATTTCCATTACTCTCAGTAAGATAGATACTTTCCAAATACAGAGGAAGACAATATTCCCTATATTAAAGAGCAAACACTGCAAATGCCGTGCTTATTGGACAAGCATATACAAAACGGATTTTTAAATGATCAGAAGTATGCATTGTGTAACAGTAACTGCAATGCATGGAAATGGAAATTTATCAGCTGTACTTGGATGGAGGGAAAAAACTATGTTTTACTGGAAATCTATTGAACTACCATATCATTAAGAAAACCATGATCTTTATTAGTTTAATGGGCAATTAAGATGTAAAGAGCAATTTTAGTGTTATGTATGAACGTTAATGAAAATCTGTCTGGTACAGCTCATTTCAGTTAAAAACAGGTATTCCAGCTTCCATTTGCCAAGCTGGGATTCAGCTGTGGATAATAAAAATGTGCAGCTGAGGAGCTTAAATTGCTTTTTTTTCTACACTCCTGATAAGGAATAAATATTACACCCATTTGACAGACAGGGAAACTCACCCAAGGTCGCTGAATCAATGATAGAGCTGAGAATAGAATCCAGGCATTGAAATATAGCAGCCCAGCAACAGTACATCACAACACTGCCCTTTCTTTCTCCTCCAAGGATAAAGTCCATGTTTCTGTTGTTAGCAGCTTCTGCTCTAGTTAACTTCTACTGATGCGCACCAGTGGAAAATAGCCGCGTCAACAAGTACCTGCCTATGAAGTGCTTGCAGCTCTCTGGTTGCAATATTATCATTTTGATTTCCCTACTCACAGTAGTGCCTAAAGAGTGTTAAGCACTTTCAAGGACATCAAAAATACAGAGAGTTGGATCTTTGAAAGCTAACTCTGCATCCATTGAAGTCACTGGTAAGATTTCCATTGATTCCAATTGGGGCCAAGTTAGGCCAAGCCTCAGTGTGTTTTGGAAATGCCACCCTCAGCCCGAGATTCAAATACTTGGCAATGTATGAGCCCAAATGTGCAATCTTTACTCATCCCGGGTAGCACTTATTGATGAGAGTGGCTCCACTGAATTTAGGGCCCTATGTTTAGGCCCAGCATTACAAGTGAGCTGTCCCTACACTAGCCTTGTTCGGGAAAGCTGCCTTTGTTTCACCATTGATGGGGGAAGTCTATTGGTAATAGCAGACAAGGAACTTGCGTTTTTACCACCATGTTGCCTAACCCTGCTCAGAGCAGATCTAGACAACATGATGATAAAACATCCATGGAGATTTCCCATAGAAGTCTAGTGTAGATAAGGCCTTGAATGGTAGAAGGAAGGGACAACAATGGTTATAGTAAGCCCATAAGAGTGCTTGTTTACCTATGCACTCATCTTGCTGGTAAGGACAAGGTTGATCCAGAGATTCTGAAGTGAGAAAGGACCACTGTGATCATCTAGTCTGACCTTCTGTACAACACAGACCATAAACTTCCCCAAAATAAATCCTAGGACCTATATTTTAGAGAAACAGCCAATCTGGATTCAAAAATTTATGCTTGATAAATTGTTCCAATGATTAATTCCTCTCCCCATTAAAAATGTACATCTTATTTCCAGTTGTTTAGCTTCAACTTCCGGCCATTGGACTGTGTTATACCCTTTTCTGTTAGATTGAAGAGCCCATTATCAGAGCATCGTAGGGTTGGAAGGGACCACAAGGATCATGTTGTCTAACCCTCTGCCAAGACACAACATTTCTAGTGTTTAAGCCATCCAAGACAGGTGGCGATCCAGCCTCCTTTTTGAAAACCTCCAGTGAAGGAGCTTCCACAACCTCCCTATGCTGTCTGTTCTTACAGTTAGGAAGCTTTTTCCTGAGATTTAATCTATGCTGTAGTTTGAACCCATTGTTTTTTGTCCTGCCTTATGTGACGAGAGAACAACTTTTCTCCGTCTTTTTTTTATGGCAAACTTTTTGAAGTATTTGAAGACTGCTATCATGTCCTGTCCTTCGCTCAATTTTCTCTTTTCCAAACTAAACGTACCCCATTTCTTCAGCCTTTGCTCATATGGCTTGCATTCTATCCCTTTGATCATCTTTGTTGCTCACCTCTGGATCCTTTTCTATTTCTCCACACCCTTTCTATACATTGGTGACCAAAACTGGACACAGTACTCCAGCTGAGACCTATCCAGTGCCAAGTAGAACAGTACTATCACTTCCCATGACTTGCATGGCTATGCCTCTGTTAATGCGACCTAAAATTGCATTTGCTTTTTTTGAAACAGCATCGCATTTCTGACTCATATCAAATATTTGTTTTGCATGCTTATACGTGGGGGGGAGTTGGCTACCATCCAAGTCAAGATTATACCCAATGAAATGATACAGTTGGTGGATGTAAGACATGGGAAAATTTCAGTGTAGTCACTTCATTGCAAATGGTTCTTAAAGTGCGGGGTAGTGATGCATGTGCCAGAGGTAACCTATATGGAAAAGAATTCAAACCAGATTTTGATGATGGTTCCTGCTTCAAAATCCCCTGATGTTGGATTAACTGCATTGTACTCCTCTCTGGCTTTATTTCACTGGGAAAGGGCACATGTTTATTCAGCAATGATGATGAGCAATTTTTCCTTGATTCAATAAAACGTAGGGACCTCCCACCTACAATTTTGCTGGATGCTGGACTAGATGGACCATTGGTCTGACCCAGTATGGCCATTTTTATGTTCATCTAAACAAATTGAGGAGCAACTGAACTCTATTTGAGTCCAGAGTTAACATCTTCCTAACCAAGCTGTCCAGAAAAATAAATATTCCATAAGAGTGGTCCTACTGGGTAATACTAAAGGTGTGTGAAGAAATACTTCTTTTTATTTGTTTTTAACCTGCTGCCTATTAATTTCATTTGGTGACCCCTAGTTCTTGTGTTATTAGAAGTAGTAAACAACACTTCCTTATCGACTTTCTCTACACCAGTCATGATTTTATAGACCTCAATTATATCTTCCCTTAGTCGTCTCTTTTTCAAGCTGAAAAGTCCCAGACTTACTATTCTTTCCTCATACAGAAGCCATTCCATATCCCTAATCATTTTTGTTGTCCTTTTCTGAACCTTTTCCAATTCCAATTTATCTTTTTTGAGATGGGGTGACCACATCTGACCACAGTATTCAAGATGTGGGTGTACCACAAATTTATATAGAAGCAACATGATATTTTCTGTCCTATTATCCATTCCTTTCTTAATGATTCCCAGCATTCTGTTAGCTTTTTTGATTGTTGTTGCACATTGAGTGGATATTTTCAGAGAACTATCCACATGACTCCAAGATCTCTCATCTCATAAGAGATGAAAAATGACATGTACAGAGGCTGTGTTCATAGGTGGAGATTTTCCCCTCTCTTACACTTGGCTGTACTCTGTGTCACAGAAAATGCCTTACAGTATTTGGTATAAAATGAGGGAGAAAAAGCTGAAGATCACAAGACACTTTTGTAGATAATTCCTCAACTGCAATCAGACTGCTGAGGGCTTGAATCAGCTCTTGCATATGCCAGGAGAGGGCACAGGGCTCCCTGCAGCTGTATGTCTGCCCAGGTGCAGGGTTGCAGCAGAGCAAGCCCCCTGTAACCTCTGAGAAGAAGATGAACAGTCAACACCGCTGTAAAAATGTATTGTGCTTGCCTGGGAAGGGGAGTGACTGGAGTTTTTGGAGATGCACCAGTCAGCTCATACCCTGGGCTTCTATGGCTCTTTAACAGGCCAATAAAGCTGTCCTCTTGGTAGCGGAATGATACCAAATTAAACACTGCCTTGCTCTTCCCCCAGAACCTTATAGTTTCGAGACACTGTTGCCCCTGCTGGAATGGGGCAGGTGAAATTTCTTCCTCACCTGAGAAAATGAGAGTGAATCAAAGTCAGAATGTGTGTGTGTGTGTCTAAAGGAATTGGCTAATTTATTGAGATTACCGGGAGTGGGGGAGAGGGAGGCATAAGACGTAAATATGAGTTGGATATCCAGTGTGGGAGGTCTCCCAGCCAAAAACTGGCTGAAGACTGGGTGTCCAGGTCATCTATGAGCATTGAGATTGGGGCTAGTTCTGGTGTATAAGGATAGAAAGCAAGGAGTGAAAAATGAGAGAGAGAGAGAGAGAGAGAAGTGTGTGAAATGTGGGGTTGGAGAGGGACACTAGGGGTACAATTTTCAGAAGTATCTAACTCCCATTAACTTTCCCTGAGGCTGAGGGTATGTCTACACTGGAACTGGAGGTGTGATTTTCAGCACAGAAGGACATACCAACACAAGCTTTGCTCAAGCTAGCGCACTAAAAACGAGGTGTAGCTTCGGGAAGGGCTAGCCACCCAAATATGTACCTGGGGTCTCGGATGAGGCAGGTAGCCCCTCCAGCCACTTACATCACTGTAGCTACACTGTTCGTAGTGCACTCGATATGTGTACCCAAGCTGAAAATAACACCCCCAGTTCCACTATGTATACAACTCCTCAGGCTTCTAAGCATCTAAGTCGCTGTGGAAAATGGGGCTTAGGCTCCTAAGACACTTAGGTGCTTTGAAAAAAGACAGTAGAGAAGATTAGAAATACTGCACAAACCCAACCCCCTGAAAACAAATATTGATTATTTACAAACCCGAAAGGGATAGGAAAATATATAAAAGGCTGGAACTGACAGCCTAGCATCACCCTCAACCATTGTGCTTGTATAGTGTGTCTTGTTCTTCATGTCATCATTTTTGTAAAGAATTAAACCTCTTTGAAGTAGGGACTGTGTGCTACTCTCCTTCTGGACAGCACTTGGGATACTGGGATTGGGGCCTTTGGACACTGTATAATACCAACACACATTTTCTAAGGCATCAAATAACATGGGGCCTAAGCACTTTTACAACCTTTTGGGAGATGAAGCTTGGTGCCTCAGAGAATGATGTGCAGTATTGGACTGAGAGGTTGGTTGGTTTGTTTTATCTCACTTGGGAACTATTCCCCCACGGCTAGGGTGACCAGATGTCCCGATTTTATAGGGACAGTCCCAATTTTTGGGTCTTTTTCTTATATAAGCTCCTATTATCCCCCCACCCCCGTCCTGATTTTTCACATTTGCTGTCTAGTCACCATACCCATGGCTCACAAGGAATGATCTACTTTAGCAAAAGCTGATTCTGTTTATATAACTTTTTCCTTTTAATATGTTCACCAGCAAGACGATAACAGACAGCTGATACAGGAGCTCTGTTGCAAAAACAGATGTTCTCTGTAAATTGATCCTTTAGGACTTAAGTCTGTTTGTTTGCTGAACTACTGAAGTGCGTTACACCTTTGGAAGATTTTAGCAAGAATCAGGCACAAAATAAACAAATCCATAAATTATTAGAAAGCTCACGGATTTCTTTTTCAATACCTTGATCAGGGGATTAAGTAATCTAGTCTCTAAACTTGATGGATAGATATTGGTGCTTTAGAGGGGAAATAATTATTTATGGGTTTATGGGACAATTTGACCACAATTAAACATATGAGAATTAAATTGATTTACCCCCAACTGTGACCCTTTATTAATCAGTTCAGCTTATATTATTTATATTATTTATATATCTGCATTTTCTATATCTGTTCACTCAATACATGTGCAATTCCAATTAACAGTTAGTTATCAAAAGTCATCAAAGGGTTAACATGCCACTTCATATTGTTAGATATTTAAATAAGATAATTTAATGAAAGATGACCATTTTACACCCAAGGAACCCGAAAGCCTCTCCAACTACAAAAAGAAGTACAGGCTTGAGCCTGTTCTGGGCATACCCAGTACTCCAGGCCTGTTCAGGAACTATTTTTACCCAGGAATTGGAGTATAGTTTGGTTCCCATGCTCACTCAATGTTTGGTTTTCCTTCTGAAACTACCCACAGGTTTGCCTGGTGACATGTGGACACAACTATCTAGAGCAGTGGTTCTCAACCTATTTACAACTGTAGGCCACATATGCAGCTATGTGTTTATGTGAGCCGCATCCATACAATATACATACTACCTGTATGGCCCTGAGGATGTCACATGGGCTGCACTTGTGCTGATTGGGCCGCAGGTTGAGAATCACTGATCTGGAGTGAGACCAGTGACTCATTTCACATAGGCAGTTTGAACCACTGACCCTATATGTGAAGAGCCCATTATCTATCCCTGGAGCTGTTAGTGCTCATTATTTTATTATTTAACACTGGTGACCTGTACTTAGCTCTGCACAAGACATAAATACGGCAAGCTCTGTCTCTAGGACCTTCCTATACAAACCAGATAGGTGTAGAACAGACAGAACACACTTGGATGCCCACTGCAGTGGATATTGTTGTCCAGCTTCTGGAGGCCATCACAGAAGGAATGGGTCTTTTGGAAGAATCTGAATGAAGACAAGCTGGTGGCTCGGTGGACTGAGAATTTCATGCATAGATAGGCCAGAAGCTCAGTTGCTGAAAGTTGGGTCCATTAAGATCAATGGAGCTCTGGGAATTTATACCAGCTGTGGATTTGACCCTGCACAAAGGTTAAGCAGCATGGAAACTCTGTTGTTTAGATGGATGATGAGTAGGCAATTAAAACTGGCATCACTGGTGGAGCAGGCGCTTCCAGTCCCCCTAATCAATGATGAGTGGCATATTTCCCCCCCCGTACCTCAGTATTACCCCTCTGACTCCTAGAAAAACTGCTGGTTTGGGAGAATGAACTTCTCCATTACTGCCTAGCAAGCAAGCTGCTGGTCCTCTTTAGGATATATACTCACACTCTTTACTGGGGTCTAGTTGGTTTCAACTTTGACAGTATGTCTGCTACACCTCAGATGCAGTGTCTTGGTGCAAGGGTAATACAAATATAATAATAATAATTAATAAATAATGTAACATACACCTCTAATGCAATTGCACCACAAAACTGGTGCTATTCCAGGTTATGGAAAACATACAGTTAGAGGGAATTCTGGAGGAGGGGGATAGTCTTTCTTTTATTCTGACATCAAATACTCATCTCCCTCAGTATTAAGAGTTTAAATATTTTTAGGGAGAGAATCCCTCCCTAGAGGGAATAAAGGCATGTGTGTCTTGTAATACTTAGTGTAAAGCCCAGAACTACGATTATCTGATTCATAGATTGAATATTCGCAGATTCCAAGGTCAGAAGAGATCATTATGATCATCTAGTCTGACCTCCTGTCTAACATGGGCCATAGACTTCCCCAAAATAATTCCTAGAGCAAAACTTTTAGAAAAACACGCAATTTTCATTTAAAAATCGTCAGTGAGGGTGAATCTTCTACAATCCTTGGTAAGTTGTTCCAATAGTTAATTATCTCACTGTTAAAAATGTCTTAAAGATTAAGCTCCTTGAGTCTATCACTATAAGGCAGGTTTTCTAATCCTTTAATCATTCTTGTGGCTCTTCTCTGAACCCTCTGTAATTTATTAACATCTATCTTGAACTGTGGACACCAGAACTGGACTATTCTAGCAGTGGTTGCACCTGTGCCAAATACAGAGTAAAATAACCTCTCTACTTGTACTCAGGATTCCCATGTTTATGGCTCCCAGGATTGCATAAGCAATTTGGGCCACAGCGTCACACTGGGCACTTGTGTTCAGCTCCTTATCCGCCTTGACCCCCAAATATTTTTCAGAGTCACTGCTTCCAGGATAGAGTCCTCCATCCTGTAAGTATGGCCTCCATTCTTTGTTCCTAGATGAAAACATTTACATTTAGCCATCTTAAAACACACGTTGTTTGCCTGAACTCAGTTTACCAAGCAATTCAGATTGCTCTGCATCAGTGACTTGTCCTTTTTATTATTTACCACGTCCCCAATATTTGTGTCATCAGCAAACTTTATTAGTGATGATTTTACATTTTTTCCAGATAATTAAACAAAAATGTTGAATAGTGTAGGGCCAAGAACTGATCCTTGAGGGACCCCATTAGAAACACATCCAGTCCATGATGTTACCCTGTTTATAATTACATTTTGAGACTTATCTTTTGGCCAAGTTGTAATCCACTGAATATGTGCCATGTTAATTTGATGTCTTGCTAGTTCTTTAATCAAAATGTCATGCTGTCCCCTGTCAAATGCCTTGCAGAAGTCCAAGTATATTAAATCAACATTATTAACTTTGTCAACCAAAGTTGTAATCTCAAAAATAAATAAATAAAATAAAATAAATAAAATCAAGTTAGTTTGACAGGAGCTATTTTCCATAACCCATGTAGTTGGCATTAATTATATTATCTTCCTTTACTTCTTTATTAATCAGGTCCTGTATAGGCTGCTCCATTATCTTACTCTTTTAAAACTCTTGGATGCAAGTTATCCTGACCTGCTGGTTTAAAAATGTTTAACTTTAGTAACTGCTGTTTAATATTCCTTCTGAGGTACTGGTGGAATGAAAAGTGTTATCATATGATATGACTACATCAATAGCTTTTTCCCCCAAATATAGAACAAAAATATTTATTAGACGCTTCAGCCTTTTCTGCGTTATTATTGATGTTTTTATCATTTCCATCAAGTAAAGGACAGACACCACTGTTAGGATCTTTTTGTTCTTAATAGACTTAAAAAAACTCCTCCTCATTGTCCTTAAGCCTGCTAGCCATAGATTTCTCCTTGTGTCCCTTTATGTCCTTTACTTATTTACTACAATTCCTAGCTTCTGATTCAAATTCCCCTTTCTTCCGTTTTTTTTTTAAATGTATTGCTGCTTTCACTGGGTCAGTTTTTTTAACCACTACGGCCTTCTTCCCTTGATTGTGGATTTTTGGGCACCTACTAAGGTCTTCTTAAATGATTCCCAATTATCATTACACTTTTCTGATTAAATTCTTCCTCCCAGCTGATTTGGCTAATAATTGTTTTCAGCTTTGTGAAACTGGCCTTTTAAAAGCACCAAGTATATATATTACTGGTCTGGACTTTATTCTGTTGGCACAATATAACTGTGATCAAGTCAAAATCACTTGTACCCAAGCTACCATTAATTTTTAGTTCTGTGATCATTCCTCTTTAGCTATATAGACTTCCCCTGTATTGGAGACACCACTTTTTGTCTTAGGAAGTTATCACCTAGAATATTTACACATTCCAAGGACGTTTTGGCACTGGGACCTCCAATATATGTCCCTCACATAAAAGTCCCTCATCCTCACAGAGCTTCTTTTCCTACACATTATAGATAGGTGTGAAAGGAATCACCCATCCTGTTCCCTAATGGGATTTGCCCGTCTTTAGCCAAGACCAACTAATACCCCGTCTTGTGCTTTATCTGTTGGGCATTGATACATAAGCATTCAAGGACATTTTCTTCCAAGTTATCAGTGACTCGGAAATAGGTAATGCCACTTTTCACAGAGTGCCAGTTCTCTGCCCCTTTGGCCCACTTGATCCTTCCTAAATAGGTTATAACCAGTGGTTTCAACATTCCAAACGTGAATCTTCCCATCAGTTTTCAGTAATACCAACTAGACCAAATTTATGCTCATAAATAAGCAATTTCAATTCTGCTTGTTTGTTACCCAGGCTCCTTGCATTGGGGTATAGTCAATTAAAGAATTTATTCTCTTCATTGTCTATTAGCAGCACTCCCATGAGTTGGCCTTATTGTTGTTCCTCTGCAGTGACAAAAATCTGCACCAAGATAGCTTGTAGTATGGAAAATGTTAGCTGAATTTATACAGGGTGTGTTTTTGCAGAACTGATAAAGTTTATCTAATGAGTAGTGCCATTAAAATTGCTGTATTGAGCCTTCTGGCAATAAAATAAATTGGTCAGCACGTCACATCATACCGTCCTATTGATCCTGTGTAAGTTGATGGGATGGAGGTTTTCATCACTGGATGATATGTTAACATATTAATTGATATATTCCATAATCTAATTACAGGACAGTAGGATTCCTTGATGGTACAATATTGTTTGTAAGTATTCCAAAACTGCAAGTTATATGGTGTGGCCTAACAGTGATTCAAACTTGACTAAAAACATAGACAGCTTGAGGAAACTGCCAAGCAACCATGGCTTCCTTGATTAAAAAGGGAAAACCTAGAATCATAAAATTACTTCACACACGCAAATGGAGAATCATTGTGACATTATTATTCACCCATGCCTCATCCTCCACCAACAGATACAGGCTGTATTGGTGTAAGGTGTGTATTTTATATGTAAATCTGTGTAGAGAATATTAAAGTTGCACAGTTAAGCACAGACAAGTCAGGAAATCTTAACGTGCTGTCTTAATTCTGTCCCCCATGAGTGTGCAATGAAACAGTCTCTAATTACAAGATCATAGACTATTTCTCCACTACAGAATGTAGTATCCAGTTACTTTCTACTAAACACGTATGGCATGTACTACAGCATACTCCAGACAACACATGGAAGTCATTTATTTGGACTTGTGGGGGTTAAGGAATATGGAATATGACTCAGGAAACCTGGGTTCATTTCCCAGCTTAGCCATAAATGACCTGTGTGGTGTTGGGCAAGTCACAACATCTCTCAGTTCCCCACCTATAAAATGGAAGTATACACCTTTTGGGTCTCTTGTCTGTTTAGTCTTTGCCCTGAAGAGCTTACAGTCTTGATCCATATTGCACAGTGTCCAGCACAATGGGTGCCCAGTCTCAGGATGGGCCCCTGGGTGCTACTTTAACACAAATAAAAATAATGTGGCATGCTTGTCACAAACAAAGTTCCACGAGAAAAAGGCCTTGCTGATTTCCTAGGTACTGGGTTTTTTCCTGCTGAGTCATTCCAGCAGCATTAAATTGTGGTGTGACCGAGTTGCTAGATTTAGACTAATCAGTGGACTCATCGTGTGTTGTGTTCAGTCTTTTATGCGTCTGCCTTGAGAGATGTTGTGATGGATGCATTTTTAAAAATCAAAAGTTAATAAATATTGTTTCTCCAGAGCTCTTGATGCCTCCGGCAAAGACCTGCCTGCATTTTCATCTTTCTGCATAAGTTTCTTGTAGAAGAAATTCATTCATACTGATAAGGTTAAAGTGTTTCTTTGAAAATCCCACGTGGGCTTTATCCACACCACATAGTTCTCCTCATACAAATAACAAAACAAAAAGGCAGCTCTTGCTCTTTCATGCTCTTATAGCATCTGGTTTTAACTTCCCATCCACAGACTGAAGATGATCTTTTTTATTACTCTTAAAGGTTGTGATCTTTTTTCACTTTCTTTCGTCTGTGGCAGGTACCAGCTCTATCTGATTTTCTGTAATTGATTTCTGTTCCCATTTCTCTTGTTTTGCCTTCAGATTAGCTTTGTACTCTGCAAAGCTTTGTCAGTTCCTCCAACCATTGGCTCTCTGCCTTTCCCACAGCTACTTCCACCTGGCTGGCAACACTTTCCTGAAACATCCTTGCCAATTCTCTCTCCTCTTTCTTTAGGGCTCTATTCCTTTTATTGTCCTGGCCTTGTGCAGTTTCTGCATTTGCTTTTCTCCTAGCATTGTACACACCTGTACCGCTCTGTTCATTATAGCCTGCAATTGCGAGACCTCTGCTTCAGTTTTGCCTGGTGGCTTGAGCTGGTGTTTTGAAAGTGAAGCAGCTGAACCCTCACACAGGAAAAACTCAGTCTCTCTGCTTGCTGACCTTAGTTCATTTGGCCTATGGTAGGTAGTTCTGGCTCTCCAATGTGGTGGTGTTCTCCTCTGTATCCTATGGACCCTGATAATATCATCCATCTGGACTGAGAGGTTCTGAACATGATGCTGCAAAGTCTTGAGTAGTTTCTGAGGTTCATCAGCCATCCTGCTAGCTTGGCTTAACTGCATCTCTTTATCTCTTTCTTTTTTGGCTTCATCTCTAGCCTCCTTGATCTTGTTGAATTCCACCTGGGCCTGGAGAATTTCAGGCCAATGCGAGATTTTGATCTCAGCTTCTCAGCTTCCAGATGCTTCTTGGTCTTTCCCATCTCTTGGATATGTTCTCATCCTTGCTAGGCTACTTGTGAAATCAGTAGAGCCACTTCGAAAATTTCATCCAAAACAAAATTTGTAAAGAAATGGGGTGGCGGCGGAGAGGCGGGGGCAGAAGAGGATTCACAAAAATGTTTGTGAAAAGTGTTTTCCATTCTGCCCAACTCTAAAAAAACAAAATCTCTTCTTGAGAATTCTGCTTGGCAAGTTCAGTTATCTAATAATTTTTTATATGAAATTGAGCTGCTTTTTCTTCCAGAATATTCATTCCAACAAGTCTTCATGATGTTGCTAACATCTTCTTTCCCATGTGCCAATGGCTTCCTGTTTTATCCCAAGCATGGTCCCATAACAACTGATCAATGATATCATGTAGTTTATAGTTTTGATTTGTTTTAAGTTCATCAGTATGGTTCTGGAAGCCCCAAGCAGATTGCTTCTCAGGATTAAATTACTGACTGCGGGAATGATGATTCTCATCTCTTTTTGCAAGCCTACTTCTCTCATCTGTGTTTCCAAATTTCTACACCAAGAATTTCTACCTCAGCAGCAGCACAGGACTGGGACTTGAAGTTCTTCTTGTGCATCAAGTTCTTGTCCTATATTGGTAGCTACACAAAACTGCAATATGACCCAGCTAATTGCCGTTCTCACAAACAATACCGTCAAAGTCAACCTTCAAAACCATCTCTCTTCCAGGCACGCAGGTCATGTACTTTTCCACCTTGAGCCCTACTGGCATATCATTCATCCTGCATTTTTGGAGCATGTCCTGTAATTCCATGTATTTACGATTTCTGTGATTTCTCCCAGTCAGACCTTCTGATCTTCCAGGACCCCAATAGGGAGATGAAACATGTGACCCAGTCCCAAGTCAGGGAGACAAATCATTCATACAAGGAAACTTAAAATGCTTGGGAGTCATTTCTTTTAGTGTAGCAAACTCTTTTCATTATTCTGTATTTCTGATGTGAATAATTTTTAATAAATAAAAGTAAAGGGGACAACAAATTTGTGTGAAATATAGGTTATCTTGGGATTTAAAACGGGTCTTGGGACTGCTGCTATCCTTTTAGGAATATTGTCTCTTTTGAATCTCCTGATACAGCAGGCACAACATTCCCATGCACAACATTGTCTTTTCCACTGCTTCTCTCTAACTTCTTTCTTTATTTCAGTGAACTTTAGATATAGCTGATGTCTGTCTCCATCCCCGTGAATTTATTTGATCTCGCTGTTTCAGAATCCTACCCTTGATGCATTTAGTGTAACTGGATCACTCACTTCCCCACTTTTGGAAATGCTGTATGGATTCTTGAAGCTCCAATGTGTATCTTCATCTACTATTGGAATGACTGTAAACGTTTTGTGACAAACCACGACCTTCCCTACTCACTAGTGTTTGGTAACTGGATTCTGAGGGCTGTTCCTTTAAGAAAGCTTCACCTTACATTGTGCCCATCTCCAATAGTTGTAAGTCTGTTTGCCAAACTATTGAGTTTAAGAATTCAGATGAACATTGTTATGGATGAACTATATAAAATAGATTTTGGTGTAAAGAAAACACATTTATAGAAGTCGACCTGAAATGAATGATGACAGCAGGCAGAGAATGGCTGAATAAACACTCAGAAGCTTGCAGTTTTTCTGGTGTGATTGATTTCAGGTGAGCTACAGGCCATGAAGAAGCTTCAGGCTTTACAAACTTGCTTCATACACCAGCTAATGGGATATCATAGCCATTTCAATTCTATTAGGAACATTAAACCTTAGAATCCTTAAATTCACCACCTCACAACAGGTGAAATAAGTCGTATAGAAAGAGTATTTGATAAAACTTTAATTTTCAAGCTGCATTTCTATGGCACACCGGATGGAATTTTAATATTTTGTTGTTCGTGACACCTGGAGTGAATTAAATGATGACAAGATTAGATCTCAAACAATTTACAGAGCAGGAGAGAGTGACAAACTTCTTAACATGAAAGAGTGAGAATATTTTTAATAGTTGATAAAGCTTTATGCTACCTTTCTCTTGGATTAAAGACATAAGATATAGACCTCAATAATTCTAGTTATTAGCTATACTTAAGACATTTTAATGATGTATTCAATCACGTGTTCTGTATTTTGGATTCTGAATTGCTGTGAAGTCTGGCAGATGATTAGAGAGTTTGGACAACCAGCTTTGCTTATCAGATTTGTAAATACACTTGTTTTTCTAATGGTTTGGTGAGTCTGTAATAATCAGTCTTCTAAGGGATGTTTGGAGGACTTGGGAAACTGTTTTATTTAGTACCTTTTCAGTTATGCCACCTTGAGCAGTGATCTTGCACAATGTCATAAGAAAAAGCGGGATTGGACCAGATCTGTACTTGTATAGGAGACTCTGACAATCAGGGTCCAAATACCCCAAAGGGAGTACAGAAGGTTTAACATTCCCCTTCCAAATACACAGTTAAATCAACTGATTGTACACTGTCATTGTATTATAGAACTATACTGAGTATGGTCTTTTAAGAAAGCTTGTAATGTTCTGAATTTGATAGTGTTTGTGAGATATGTATAAAGACCTGTTTATGAATTTATGTATATAGAAAACTGTGCTCATAAACTTCAGCTCCATTCAAGCAGAGCAAGGAGCAGTCCGTCAGGGAGGGGTACCTTTCAAGCTCGCTTACACAAAATCAGCTGCATGTATCTGTCTTCAGTGTCCAGCCCAGGAAAGGGCAACGGTGGAAAATTAAAGGTAAAGACACTGAGACAATTGGGAATTTCTCACACTTGGGATAACCACGAGTTGCCATGCTGGGAGGAGGAGGGGAAAGTGGGGGGAAAAGCCTTTTAAAAAGGAGGCTTGAAACTGAAGTTTTCATGTAGAGACTGAGGGCCAGTCTGGAGGCTAAAAGTTGTCTGTAAAATGCTGGATCCCCCTACGGTTAGGGGTGTGCTGGGAAACTCTTATTCATAGATTCTAGGACTGGAAGGGACCTTGAGAGGTCGAGTCCAGTCCCCTGCCCTCATTGCAGGAACAAATACTGTCTAGACCATCCCTAATAGACATTTATCTAACCTACTCTTAAATATCTCCAGAGATGGAGATTCCACAACCTTCCTAGGAAATCCATTCCAGTGTTTAACCACCCTGACAGTTAAAGCAGCAAAGAATCCTGTGGCACCTTATAGACTAACAGACATTTTGGAGCATGAGCTTTCGTGGGTGAATACTCACTTCGTCAGACATGCATCTGACGAAGTGAGTATTCACCCACAAAAGCTCATGCTCCAAAACATCTGTTAGTCTATAAGGTGCCACAGGATTCTTTGCTGCTTTTACAGATCCAGACTAACATGGCTACCCCTCTGATACCTGACAGTTAGGAACTTTTCCTTAATGTCCAACCTAAACCGCCCTTGCTGCAGTTTAAGCCCATTGCTTCTTGTTCTATCATTGGAGGCTAAGGTGAACAAGTTTTCTCCCTCCTCCTTACAACAACTTTTTAGGTACCTGAAAACTGCCATGATGTCCCCTCTCAGTCTTCTCTTTTCCAAACTAAACAAACCCAATTCCTTCAGCCTTCCTTCACAGGTCATGTTCTCAAGACCTTTAATCATTCTTGTTGCTCTTCTCTGGACCCTCTCCAATTTCTCCACATCTTTCTTGAAATGTGGTGCCTAGAACTGGACACGATACTCCAGTTGAGGTCTAACCAGCGCAGAGTAGAGCGGAAGAAATGACTTCTCGTGTCTTGCTCACAACACACCTGTTAATGCATCCCAGAAACACGTTTGCTTTTTTGCAACAGCATCACACTGTTGACTCATATTTAGCTTGTGGTCCACTATAACCCCTAGATTCCTTTCTGCCATACTCCTTCCTAGACAGTCTCTTCCCATTCTGTCTGTGTGAAACTGATTGTTCCTCCCTAAGTGAAGCACTTTGCATTTGTCTTTGTTAAACCTCATCCTGTTTACCTCAGACTATTTCTCCAATTTGTCGAGATCATTTTGAATTATGACCCTATCCTCCAAAGCAGTTGCAATCCCTCCCAGTTTGGTATCATCTGCAAACTTAATAAATGTACTTTCTATGCCAATAGCTAAGTCGTTGATGAAGATATTGAACAGAGCCGGTCCCAAAGCAGACCCCTGAGGAACCCCATTTGTTATACCTTTCCAGCAGGATTGGGAACCATTAATAACTACTCTCTGAGTAGGGTTATCCAGCCAGCTATGCCCCCACCTTATAGTAGCCCCATCTAAGTTGTATTTGCCTAGTTTATTGATAAGAATATCATGCGAGACCATATCAAATGCCTTACTAAAGTTTAGGTATACCACATCCACCACTTCTCCCTTATCCACAAGACTTGTTATCCTATCAAAGAAAGCTTGGTTTGACATGATTTGTTCTTTACAAATCCATGCTAGCTATTCCCTAGCACACTTACCACCTTCCAAGTGTTTGCAGTTGATTTCCTTAATTACTTGTATCAGAGGGGTAGCCGTGTTAGTCTGGATCTGTAAAAACAGCAAAGAATCCTGTGGCACCTTATAGACTAACAGACGTTTTGGAGTGTGGCCAGGGAGGTTGAAGTGCTCTCCTACAGGTTTTTGTATATTGCCATTCCTAATGTCTGATTTGTATCCATTTATCCTTTTCCGTAGAGGAATGGCAATATACAAAAACCTGTAGGAGAGCACTTCAACCTCCCTGGCCACACTATTGCAGACCTTAAGGTGGCCATCCTGCAGCAAAAAAACTTCAGGACCAGACTTCAAAGAGAAACTGCTGAGCTTCAGTTCATCTGCAAATTTGACACCATCAGCTCAGGATTGAACAAAGACTGTGAATGGCTTGCCAACTACAGAACCAGTTTCTCCTCTCTTGGTTTTCACACCTCAACTGCTAGAACAGGGCCTCATCCTCCCTGATTGAACTGACCTCGTTATCTCTAGCTTGCTTGCTAGCATATATATACCTGCCCCTGGAAATTTCCACCACATGCATCTGAAGAAGTGGGTATTCACCCACGAAAGCTCATGCTCCAAAATGTCTGTTAGTCTATAAGGTGCCACAGGATTCTTTGCTGTTCTTAATTACTTGCTCCATTATCTTCCCTGACACAGAAGTTAAACTAACTGGTCTGTAGTTTCCTGGGTTGTTTTTATTTCCCATTTTTATAGATGGGCACTATATTTACCCTTTTCCAGCTTCTGGACTCTCTCCTGTCTCCCATGATTTTCCAAAGATAATAGCTAGAGCAGGGGTAGGCAACCTATGGCACATGTGCCGAAGGCGGCATGTGAGCTGATTTTCAGTGGCACTCACACTGCTCAAGTCCTGGCCACTGGTCCAGGAGGGCTCTTCATTTTAATTTAATTTTAAATGAAGCTTCTTAAACATTTTAAAAACCTTATTTACTTTATATACAACAATAGTTTAATTATATATTATAGACTTACAGAAAGACCTTCTAAAAACATTAAAATGTATTACTGGCACGCGAAACCTTAAAGTAGAGTGAATAAATGAAGACTCGGCACACTACTTCTGAAAGGTTGCCGACCCCTGAGCTAGAGGCTCAGATACCTCCTCTATTAGCTCGTTGAGTATTCTAGGATGCATTTCATCAGGTCGTGGTGACTTGCAGGCATCTAACTTTTCTAAGTGATTTTTAACTTGCTCTTTTTTTCATTTTCTCTTCTAAATCTACCCCCTTTCCATTAGCATTCACTATGTTAGGCATTCCTTCAGACTTCTCGGTGAAGACTGAAACAAAAAAGGCATTAAGCATCTCTGCCATTTCCAAGTTTCCTGTTACTGTTTCTCCCTCCTCACGGAGCAGTGGGCCTACCCTGTCCTTGGTCTTCCTCTTGCTTCTAATGTATTGATAAAAAATCTTCCTGTTTCTCTTTATTCCTGTGGCTAGTTTGAGCTCATTGTGTGCCTTTGCCTTTCTAATCTTGCCCCTGCATTCCTGTGTTGTTTGCTTATATTCATACTTTGTAATCTGTTCTGGTTTCCATTTTTTATATGACTCCTTTTTATTTTTTAGATCATGCAATATCTTGTGGTTAAGCCAAGGTGTTTTTTTGCCACATTTTTTCTCTTTCCTACCCAGCAGAATAGCTTGCTTTTGGGCCCTTCATAGTGTCCCTTTGAAAAACTGCCAACTCTTCTCAGTTGTTTTTCCCCTCAGTCTTGATTCACATGGGATCTTACCTATCAGCTCTTTGAGCTTACCAAAATCCACCTTCCTGAAATCCATGGTCTCTATTTTGCTGTACTCCCTTCTACCCTTCCTTAGAATTGTGATCTCTATGATTTCATGATCACTTTCACCCAAGTTGCCTTCCACTTTCAAATTCTCAACGAGTTCCTCCCCATTTGTTAGAATCAAGTCTAGAACAGCTTCCCCCCAGTAGCTTTTTCAGCCTTCTGAAATAAAAAGTTGTCTGCAATGCAGTCCAAGAACTTATGGGATGGTCTGTGCCCCACTGTTTTATTTTCCCAACATATATCTGGATAGTTGAAGTCCCCCATCACCACCAAATCTTGGGCTTTGGATGATTTTGTTACTTGTTTAAAAAAAGCCTCATCCATTTCTTTCACCTGGTTAGGTGGCCTATAGTAGACTTCTAGCATGACATCACCCTTGTTTTTTACCCATTTTAGCCTAACCCAGAGACTCTCAACACTTCGATCTCCTATGTCCATCTCCACCTCAGTCCAAGTGTGTATATTTTTAATATATAAGGTAACATCCCCTTCCTTTTTCCCCTGTCTATCCTTCCTGAACAAGCTGTACCCATCCACACCCACATTCCAATCATGTGTATTATCCCACCAAGTTTTGGTGATGCCAACAATGTCATAGTTGTATTTATTTATTAGCACTTCCAGTTCTTCCTGCTTATTACCCAATACTTCTCGCATTTGTATATAGGTATCTAAGATACTAATTTGATCTTGCCTCCCAGTTTTGCCCTGGCTCTCTTTTCTCTCTGTCATTATAGCCCATGCTCCCTCCTATTTCTGATCCATCTCCCAGGTCTCCATGTTCCCAACTTACCTGTGGGCTTTGCTTACCTGTCCCTGTCGAACCTAGTTTAAAGCCCTCCTCACTAGGTTAGCCAGTCTGTGTTAGGGTGACCAGACAGCAAATGTGAAAAATCAGGACGGGGTGGGGGGTAATTGGAGCCTATGTAAGAAAAAGACCCAAAAATTGGGACTGTCCCTATAAAATCAGGATACCTGGTCACTGTAGTCCAAATAGGGTCTTTCCCTTCCTCGAAAGGTGATCGCCATCTCTGCCTAGCAGTCTTTCCTCGAATAGCATCCTGTGGTCGAGGAAGCCAAAGCCCTCCTGGCGACACCATCTTCGCAGCCAGGCATTCACCTCCATGATGCATCTGTCTCTGCCCAGGCACCTACCTTTGACAGGAAGAATCGAAGAGAATACCACCTGCGCTCCAAACTCCTTCACCCGTACTCCCAGAGCCCTGTAGTCACTCTTGATCTGCTCAGTGTGACAACTCGCAGTATCATTTGTGCCCACATGGAGAGTAGCATGGGGTAGTAGTCAGAGGGCTGGATAATTCTCGACAATGCTGCCGTAATGTCTCACATACGGGCCCCTGTCTGGCAGCATAATTCCCGAGATGAAATGTCAGGGCAACAAATGGGCCCCTCCATCCCCCTCACATGAGAGTCTTCGACACCACTACCCTAGGTTTCCTATTCGCAGTGGTGGCGCCAGACATCCCAACCTTAGGGTTACGAGGCTTTTCCTACTCTGCTGAAGGGGTTGATTCCTTCTCTCCTGTATCAAGAAGAGCATAATGGTTACTTATTATCACGGTGGGAGGGTTCGACGCAGGGGTGGTGCACTGTCTGCTGCCAGAAGTAACCAGCTGCCAGTGTCCACCCTGAGCCATCTCCTTGTTCACCAGTGGTGTGTCAGCAGTCCTGTGTGCTGGGACAACAAACTCAGCTGTCTCCACATGGACACTGTCCAGGAATTGCTCATGGATTCAGATGCTCCTCAACCTAGCCACCTCCTCCTGTAGCTCCCCCACGTGCTACCTGAGAGATTTCACCAGCAGGCACCTTTCACATTGGATGGTCCTCCCTGCCTGAATGTCAGCAAGTGGGAATTGCAAATCACAGTCTGTGCAAAACCACACGAGGATCTGGATAGAAGCATTCAGTTTCAGTTACAGCTAAAGGTAAGGTAATAATTGGAGATATACCAATCTCCTAGAACTGGGAGGGACCTTGAAAGGTCATTGAGTCCAGCCTCCTGCCTTCACTAGCAGGACCAATTTTTGCCCCAGATCCCTAAGTGGCCCCCTCAAGGATTTAACTCATAACCCTGGGTTTAGCAGGCCAATGCTCAAACCACTGAGCTATCCCTCCCCCCCAACTGTGGCAGTTGAGACTGAGTGCCTGACCTTGTTCCCTTGATTGCCTTTGATTGGCCTTCCCCAGTGTGACTCACGAGGGGGTGGGACTGACCTAGGCAAGCAGGCTTTAAAAGCCAGAGGCAGAGCCTTACTTCAAAGGCAATAGGTAATTTGTATTAGAAAAGGTATTTTATCTAATACAGAAGTGTAAAACCTGAAGTTGTACTTTAATGCTTATTTTCAGTGTAACTTGTGTACATTTGCTTTCCCTGATTATTTCATTTTTAAATCTGTGGTTTTTCTTGTATATAAAACTTGTTGTTTGTTTTTACCCTGGGCAGGTTTCTCTTGTGCAAACTGTGTGGAAGGTGTGCGCCAAAGTGAACTGATAACAGTGAGGCTGTTTTCACACCTTTGGGGGTGATGAACCAGAGGGGGAAAGTCCAAGTAATTAAGAACTTGGATGGATGGATTTGTGGAGACTTGGGACTGGAAGGGCTCTTGGTTACCCAGCAAGGGATAACTAGACTAGTGAAAGCCAGGGTGAGACCTTGTGCTTGTGGACAGGCTACCAGTGTCAGGGATCTGAACCAATGCTGCACAGCCAAGATTAAAGGGCAGGCACCTTACTGGTCTGAGTGCGCCTTAAAACGTCACAGAAACCTCCAGTGAAAACCTTGATATTTCACAATGTGGTGTTGGTGCTTCAGTACTGATCTGATACCCAAGACAAGTGCTATGGCCACTGTGGTACTGGCTGAAATGTAGAATTGGGGACTTAAGCACTTATAGTCATCAAAGAACCTTCTGCAGTTCCTAAAAGAGCACTGGTGTCAGCTGAAGGACATAGCTAGAGGACGTAGCTAGATTCTAATCTGGATAACTACTGTACCTTCAGAAATTACCCTTTATTTTTGTTTCAGTTAGCTACAGGTATTTGTCATTTCATTACTTCCTTTTCTAAGCCCTGTTCAGCATTATGTACTGTTATAGAATATCCATCTGATACCCCACAGGTGTTTATAATAAAGAGCACATTTTATAATGGAGTTATTAATTCATCTGTCACCTGCTTAGAAGTCCAGAGGACTTTTACATGGCCTGTAGCCATAGCATCTTCTGAGGGGATCCTTTCAGAAGTTCCAAGCTGAGCACACTTGGAATTGGAGACCTCCAAAGAACATCTTGTTGCTGTAGGAAGTTAGGTTGTCGATTTAACAGATGGCATTCTTCCCTCTGAGGCTGCACCGAGCCAACATTGTGGTACAATCAATGTTCAGGGCCTTGAGCTGCTGGATGTGCCATTTCTCCAATGCAAATTAAAAATATCCTGCCAGATTCAAGCTCTATATTCCAAAGTATCCCCTATTTCACTATGAGAGCATCAGCTGACAGGCTCTATAACAGGGAAACCTTTGTTATTTTCTGTCAGTATGTGAAAAATATCTAAAAATGAAACTGTTGTTGCTCTTAAAGAGACTTTGTCACTTGCTTTAAAATATATACATTACATTTTGTTCAATTATTGTAGAATTAGCAAATAAAATATGCCTCCTTTTTTGGGGGGAGGAGGGGTAGAAATTCTGATTTACTTCCTGTACTTATAATGGAGTTTGAAATTAACAAGGCCTTTTGGTTTACTTGCAGATAGTCACTGAGGTTTCTGCTGGAAATAAAGTTAGCTACTGCTAAAGGGCCCGTCAAAGGAGCAGAAAATACAGTTTTAATAGGTCCTACTTAAGCATTAGTAGTTTTGGTTGTTTTAGAATTTTCTCAACAAATAATGGTGGAACAACAAAAAAGTAGATATTTAAGATATTATGGTGCATTAGGAACACCGAGATTGTTGTAGAGAGAGTTAATTTGTGTTCAACAGCCTGACAGTTGTCTAACTATTTTAGGACACTGGTTCTAATTTGGATCTTAAAATAAATTGACAGCATCTATCGTTGTGTTTGAATAAGCGTAACAGATATTTATTCAGCATTCCCCATTAAATTGCATTTTCATGCCAAAGAAATTAATTATCTTGTATTTTTTTCTAAAGAAACATTTGTCTAAACTAAAACTAAAAAACTGAGTAGGAACACAGCTGCTGTTGGAAAGAGTGTATTACTGAAGGTAATCTATAGTTGATGCTATACTCTTTGAATGGTAGCATAGAAATTATCCTTTGTAACATCAAGAATCACTTACTTGTATCTGCTTATAATACAATATAAATTTAATCCATACTATGGTCACTGACCAAATGAATGTTCTACATTTTAAATGTTAAATATTTATTGAAAGCTGATACAGAACATGAATTACTGTGATTAGCCAGGGGTTTTACAGAGAACTGTTTCTATCTATATAGAATGAGAAGGGAATGGAAAAATTTATAGCAAAACAATAAATAGAATTGAATCAATCCTTTTCTCACCAAAACTTTAATTAGTTCTCATTTTTAATTGTTTATGCCAACCTGTTATGTACAATGGTAGATGTAGAAAGGAAGCAGCTCAGGTCTATCGGTCAAATTAACTGTACTGGGCTTCTCTGGCCAATGCAGTTCCATGTATCTGCAAGAGAGAGTTACTCAAGAGTCAGCAGCTTATGCTGAGTATGCAGCACTTACCACTCAGAGCCATTCACTTCTAAAATATTCTGTTAATTCATGGTGCTATTGTTATTCTTTGTGTGGCTGAGTTAAGTCTGGCCCATTCCCTTCCTTAAAAATACTATCATTATTATTATTTGCATTAGGTTAATGCCTAGAGGCCTGCACTAAAATTAGAGGTTCATTGAGTCCTAGGCCAAGACACAGGAAGAAATAATTCCTGACCCAAAGAGCTTGCAATCTACACAGGCAAGACAGAGAGTCAGAAGAAGGATGCCACATGTTCTAGTGGCTAGAGCACTGGAGTGGGACAAAGGAGAACTGGGTTCTATTCCTGGCTCTACCACTGGGAAGCTGGGTGACCTTAGACAAGTCACTTTCTCTTTCTGTGCTTCTGTTTCCCTATCTGTAAAATGGGGATAATGATACTGATCCTTTGTACAGAGCTATGAAATATACTGAGGAGATGTGTTATACATGAGCTGATATTACCTTATTTTTCAGACAGGGAACTGGGACACAGAAAGATTAGGTGACTATCAAAGGTCACATAGAAAGTCTGTGCCAGACCTAGGAAATGAACCTAAATCCAGTGCTTCAGACACGGGCCATCCATGATTCAGTATTAAAATTTACTGATTCATCACTACCACTTTCCAGAGCAGGGGTGGGAAAGCTTCGGCATGTGGCCCTTCAGAGCAATCCGCTGGCAGGTCGCAAGATATTTTGTTTCCATTGATCATCCACAGGCACAGCCCCCCACAGCTTCCAGGGGCTGCGGTTCACTATTCCTTGGAAGTATTGGCTGCAGTTCACTGAAAACTTACTTTACTGATGCTATTCCCAGGGTGGAAATCTAATTTATTATCAGTATTGTCATATTCTCTTTCATATCTTGTTGTCGTTATTTATTTCAGCTTCTGTTGTGTCTTACTTTTCATCTTTCTATCCTAGCAGTCTTAAGTCTTATAATTTGCCAGTTAAACAGTGTACTAACTCTTTTCTTATGGATTTTTCCAATAATCTTTCTATGGTTATTTGTGTTACTATCACACCTTGGAGTCTCATTCATGGATCAGGACCCCACTGTGCTAGGCACTGTACAAAACACAGAACACAAAGATGGTCCTTTCACCCTAGAAGCTTACTATCTAAGTAGAAGACAAAAGACAACAGATGGCTCTACACAGACCGACAGGCTGTGATGGGTCGTCCACCCTACACAAGGCAGAACAGGTTAAATTAGGTTAATTATCCAGATAGGCTGCACCCGAGGAAAAGCCAGGGCTTGAGAGGCTGATTGAAGATGGAGTCCAACTGAGAAGAAACAGGCAAGGGCCGGTATAAAGGCAGGAAGTTGGCAGCAGAAAAGTTCTGCAGGAAAGTCATTACAGTCACTGCCTGGGAGAAGGAAGGTGTGTGTAGTCCTATGGAATTGAGTAGTCTGCAGTTACTCATGGGGGGAGGGAGTTTGGACTAGTAAACCTGGAGCGGGGGAGCCAGAAGATGTAGGAAGGAGTCCAGGGAAGGAGCAAGAGAGTCTTGGAGAAAGCAGATGGCAGTTGCTAGACATATGGTCCCTAGACTAGAAACTAGAAACCTGGAGTAGAGAGTGAGCCCTGGTTCCCCTACCAGTCACTGGGGAAGTGGCACAGACTGGGAAGTGAAGCAGGAGACTGCTGGGGACAGATGTCTGATAGGATTTTGCTATCCCAGAATGGGATGATTATAGTGAGCTGGTGAAGGGCCAAGCCATAAAGATAGAGCACCTTGAGTTGGAGAGAGAGAGGCAGCAGGGTGCTTGAGTGAGGACAGAACGGGGGGCATTGGACCTGGAAGGAACTAATTTCCAGAGTAGCCAGGAGCAGACACTCAGTGAGTGAGTGAACACTGTGATATGGGGTATATGTGTGTGAGCAAAGAAACAATGAGACTGTATTGGTCAACATGACAGGCAGTGGTTTTAGCACACCAGCCTAGCTATGGAATATAATCCACTACAATCATTCTTAGTGGTTGATTCCAAATTACACTGAAAAGTCCTTTGATTCTTTTCCCTTAAAATTTCTCTCTATGGTTGATTATATTAGTGGTATTTCACCCAGAAAAAAAAAAGTTTGTCACCCTGATTGTGTGAATGGGGAGCTGTGGGACTGCTTTGTGACAGAAATGACTCAACCTCATTTGGGTGGTACTTGCTAAACATGGGACATGGGTTCCAAAACCCCATGAATTGAGAGAGGTTGGGGACTGGTGTGTATACCTGATGGTATGGGCCCCTTTTGAGGGCCTGGAACACCAATTGCACATCCTCCTCTCTCCAATGTTAGAGTAGAACTAATTTTTTTATTCTGTTAGGAGTCCATCTAGAGACTGCTGAGCTGAATTCATGTTGGGCCAATGGTGCACCAGCACCAGGGCTCCCCTACTAAGAGCTGAAATCACTGAAAGAGCTGAACTGAGATCACGGAGTGCTGTGTTAACTAATGGGGGAGCCTGAAGACCCATTGTTAAGCGGCTGGCAGAGCAGAGCAGTTTGCAGTGTGTTGGAGCAGCCCAGGGAACAGTGAGCAGAGTGAAGCAATTTGCAGGGACAGCTGGAGGAGCGGCACAGCTGGTGTGGTGGAGCTGGTCGTGGTGAAGGCTGCAGCAGAACTCCATTGAGAGGCAGAGCAGTTGGCCCTGGCCCATGTAAGGTGCCCCTTAACACCCTGCGTGGACTTCCCCCCACTTTCCACCCAGGCTGGCGGGGGTAAAACTCTGCAGATAAACTCTCGAATTCTGGGGTGGCACTGACCAGAGACTTTTGGGTTGTTGGACTTTGGGGTGATTGGACTTAAGACCCTAAGGGGAAAGGGACATTGCCAAACATACCTGGAGGTGGGGTTTTTGTTTGTTTGTTTATGGTTTGTGTTATAATTCTGTTTGTGGTGTTTCTCCAGTGGGATGCCGCATTGTTTCCTTCCTTTATTAAAAAGATTTTGCTTCACTCAGACTCCGTGCTTGCGAGAAGGGAAGTATTGCCTCCTAGAGGCTTCCAGGCGGGGTGTGGTATGTAGGATTCCCAGGTCACTGGGTGGGGGCTCGAGCCGGTTATGCATGGTGTTATTGAAACAGAACCCCTGGATACTGAACCCGGCCCTTGTTGCTGCCAAATCAGAGGGGCAGAAGGGTTACATATATTATAGAACTAATAGGAGGGAATGCCAAGTTTGGAGCTTGGATATAGATATGTCAAACTGCAACATGGCCGTGATCTCTCTCATGCTGGTATAAATCAGGATTAAGTCCACTGAAGCTACACGAGTTTAAGGCAAGAATAAGCAAGATCAGATGAAGTCCATAATCTTTCTCTCCTACTCCCCCAGAACCCCTTATTGACCATTTTCTCTGTGTAGCCTAGTTTGATTATATAATCTTAATTTGTTTAAGAAAACTACAGCAGTCACTTTTGATTAATTTATTCCAGGGAAATACAGGCTGATTAATTGGAGGTGGAGGTTCTCTCTGTCCTCATACAAGTAGATAGATAACACACTGATGTATGTGAGAGCCTGGCGGCTGGGTAGAATTTAAGAACGAGACTGCAGTCTGGACTCATGCACAGTGCCATGGAGGAGGGATCGGTGGAAATGGGATTAGATGCAGGAAACAAAGGGAATTCAGGGTACCAGTGCCACGACTTCTGTCCTTTTCAAATTGTAACTTTAAAATACCATTGCCATGAACAAAACATAGCTCTAGTTATCAGAAACTCTTATCAGGGTGTTCCAAGCCATCATCATCCCACCTTTTAAGAAAGTTTCTTCTTGACCTAATTATGTTAAGTTTATTTTTGCAAATTTTCTGCTTTGTACAAATTATCCAGTGTTAGATTGCACCTAGATTGGACTGAGCCTTCTGGTCCTTACTTCCACATCCTCCTCTCTCAGGCAAGACTCTGATTGACATCACAGGGCATTCTGCCAGATAAGGAGTGATTTAGACCTAAGGCCTGATCCTGAAACATTTACACATAGACTTAACTTTGTGCACTTGAGTAATTTCATTGATTTCATAGATGAAGGATTTATTTACTTGGGTGTGCAAAGTTAAGCATATATATAAGTGTTTGTGGGATCAGAGCAACATCTGAAATTTGATCAGCTATGCTGGAACAGGCTGCCCAGATGATGGCACCAGGGGAATGAGAGGTAGTTAATATTTTTTAAGAAATGTAATTAACACGGCTTGCAGAATATTCTGCTTGTGTATTGTCTGTCTGTTTGTCTTCTCAAATTAGATTATACACTCTTCGGAGGTAGGGACTGTCTTTTTATTTACTGTATGTAAGTGCCCTGATAATGACTGAGGCATCAAGATACTATTGGCAGAATAAATAAACTTCACTGAAAAATAGGCCATTAGACAATACCACCAATAAAATACAGACTTAATATTCCTAGCTGTTTGCTGAGGGGAAGGTAACTGAAGCTATTAGCCCTTTAACACAACATTTTGTTGGGCAAACAACACCAAAATAGTTCTGTAAAAGAAAAGGGGAGCTACATCCTATAAACATCAACATAGCAGTTCAGAATGTTAACAGAATAATATCATCTTCTCATAAGCAACATAACTTTCTCATAAGCAAACCAGGGACGAGTCCTAGAAGGGGTTCCCAAACTTGGTTCGCGGCTTGTTCAGGGTAAATCTCTGGTGAGACTCAAGACACTTTGTTTACCTGAGCGTCTACAGGTACAGCCACTCGCAGCTCCCAGTGGCCACGGTTCACCATTCCCAGCCAATGGGAGCTGCAGGAAGTGGTGGCCTGCCAAGGGCTTACCCTGAACAAGCCACAAACCAAGTTTGGGAACCCCTGTCCTAGATGATATTACTATAAGGTGGGTGTATGACTGGTTGAAAGACTATACTCAAAGAATAGTTATCAATGGTTCACTGTCAAATTGGGAGGACATATATAGTGGGATCTAACAGGGGTCTATCCTGGGTGCCATATTATTCAACATTTTCAGTGACTTGGATAATGGGGTGGAGAATATAC
The DNA here is from genome assembly GCF_007399415.2 of Gopherus evgoodei. Lineage (NCBI taxonomy): Eukaryota > Metazoa > Chordata > Testudines > Testudinidae > Gopherus > Gopherus evgoodei. The sequence goes on from NC_044322.1 coordinate 34,093,689, forward strand.
TTATCACACGTGCAGATGAGAAGCTGCCAGATTGCATATAAACTGGGTAAACAGATCTTGGGGAATGAAGAGAAACAAAATGGATGCAACTGGGTCCAGAGGGGAAGTGACTGATCAGAGCTGGTTCTGGGATTGTCATAAACAGATAGCTAAGGGTTAATGTTCTTTTACCTGTAAAGGGTTAACACAAGGAACCAAACACCTGATCAGAGGACCAATCAGGAAACAAGACTTTTTCAAATCTGGGTGGAGGGAAGTTTTGGGTGTGAGTTCTTTGTTTTTTGTCTTGGTTCGGTGACCCTCTTGGCTCTGAGAGTGATTTTTCTATCTCCAGGCTTTCTAATCTTCTGTTTCCAAGTTGTAAGTACAAGGATAGGAAGACAATAGGTTTATATTGTTTTTTTGTATTTACATGTTTGTAGTTGCTGGAATGTGTTAAATTGTATTCTTTTTGGATAAGGCTGTTTATTCATTTTTTCTTTTAAGCAATTGACCCTGTATATTGTCACCTTAATACAGAGACTATTTTTAATGTCCTTTTTTCATTCTTTTTATATAAAGCTTTCTTTTTAAGACCTGTTGGAGTTTTTCTTTAGTGGGGACTCCAGGGAATTGAGTCTGCAGCTCAACCAGGGGATTGGTGGGAGGAAGAAGTTAGGGGGAAAAATCTCTTTGTGTTAGATTTACTAAGCCTGACTTTGCATACCCTCTGGGTGAGGGGGAAGAGAGGTTAGATCTCTCAGTGCTTGTGTTTCAAGGACTTGAAGCAGGGAGGGTGGAATCCCTTTGTTTAGATTCACGGAGCTTGCTTCTGTATATTGCTCCAGGAACCCAGGGAGGGAACACCTGGAGGGGAGGAGGGGGAAGGGAAATGGTTTATTCCCTTTTGTTGTGAGACTCAAGGAATCTGAGTCTTGGGGTCCCCCATGGAAGGTTTTGGGGAGACCACAGTGAGCTAGGCACTGTATAATTCCTGGCTGGTGGCAGCAAATACCAGGTCCAAGCTGGTAACTAAGCTTGGAGGTTTTCATGCTAACACCCATATTTTGGACGCTAAGGTCCAGATCTGGGAAGAAATGTTATGACAGGGATCAGGTGTGTGCATCTGATGAAGTGGGTTTTAGTCCACCAAAGCTTATGCCCAAATAAATGTGTAAGTCTTAAGGTGCCACAAGGACTCCTCATTATTTTTGCTGATACAGACTAACATGGCTACCACTCTGAAACATGTCACATGAGTTATGCATGTTGTTAAGTACTGGCAGATTCTGCAATTGGAGTGGAAGTGCAAAAACTTTCATTTTTATGTTTTGTTTACCATTTGGGAAGGAATTTTTGTTATTGCATTTCAAATATAGATATAGTTACCATGTCTGTGTTCTATCTAACAGAATCACTGCCTTTAACTTACTTGATATTCATTGTTTGATCTATTTTACGGTAGCCCTGACAAGGAGATGAGGTCCTTTTGTCCAGTTTTGTACATAACAGTGGGGACCCAATGCGTTTGTTTTGCTTTAATTGCCCCCGCGGAAGATCACAAAACACATTTTTTGGCCTTTCAAAAACACAGATTTCCTTTGTTGAATTAAAAGAAAATCAGATTAGAAGAATTTTGAACTGCGTCAGCTATGGTGACTGAAATGTTTGAGTTTCAAGAAGAGCAAATTTATGGTGTTTTAAAGGGGGTGGGGTTTTTTTTAATAAGCAAACATTAAATTCAAATTCTTATTCTTTTGCATAGTTAAGGACCTAATTCTGATGCCCTTACGCACGTTGAATAGCATTATATTCCCCACATGGTTCTGAAGAATTCAGTTAAAAGAATAGTGTTTTGACTTCAGTGAGGCTGTTTGAAGTGTCAGGTTCTATCAAATGTGAATCCAAGTACCAGAATCTGGCTCCAAGGGTCACATCCTGTGAGGTGCTGAAAACCCCTTGGCTCTCAACCCAGCCCTTCCTGTGAGATGCTAAATGCCTTCCTCAAGGTGCAGATTGTCTGCAATTCCCCTTAGCTCCAGTATTCAGCACTTAGCAGGTCAGATTTGAATGACCTTGCTCATTAGCCAGAATATTTTTTCATTTAAAAGGAAAATAAATAGCTTGGGAGAGGATAAAATTCATTATATAAAGGTTTCATATTTATGGGCTCAGGAGCCTACAAACCAGATCTCTGTACTCCAGCATATTCAGAGACAGTGAAGTCAGTACTATGGTATATTCATATCAAATTCCTTTGACGACAACTAAACATAAAAGGGCAAGGAAAAGTTAATGAAACAAAATCCCCTTCAAGGAAATTAGGAAGCATATTAACTCACCAGCTTCAGGGAAATACGCCGATCCAAATGGATGCCTGACAGTTCCAGCAAATTTTCATAGATGCAATTAGTTCCCTCTATTTAGAAACATTCAGTTAGAAGTTTCCAATTAAATTTAAGCCTCCCTCATTAAAACATTATTAACCTTCCCAAACACTCCAAGTAACATGAAAGTTGTGACTAGGGATGGGCAAACTGGTCGGTCTACAACCACCCCTTAGCTGAAACAAACCTTTTCTCCAGGCTTGAAGATATTTCTGTCAACCAGTCTCATTTCCCTGCAACTGTGATGATAATACTCATAGCACCTTCTGCCCACGGATCTTTATCAATGTGAACGAACTAAGCTGTCCCTCTCCACCTCTTCTATCCTCATTTTACAGATGCAAAGACTGATAGAGCTAAGTGACTTACTTAAGGTCACAGAGTCAGTCGCAGACGTTTTCCTAATCCTAGTTCTGTGCTTAGCCACTGAATAATACTCCCTCTCCACGCAGCATTTTACATCTTCAAAGCACTTTGCAACTATTAACAAAGTATTTTTAACTGAGTATCTTCTATATGTCTGTATGCAGAACAGGGGCATATGCAGAAATTTAACTTTGACCCCTTTTGACTGTGCCCTCCGTGTCCCAGCCCTACTCTTCCCTCCCCCGACCCTCCTGGCAGGTGCTCACTCTTTCATTGCCCTCTGGCCCAGCAGGAGCTCGCTCTTCTCCCCCCTCCCCGCCCCTGCCACTGACAGAAGCTCATTCTTCCACCTTCCCCCCACCCGGCCCAGCAGAAGCTCGCTCTTCCATCCCCCACCCTGGCCCAGCAAGAGCTCGCTCTTCTTTTCTCCCCCAATTCCCGGCCAAGCAAGCGCTCATTCTTCCATCCCCCACCCCAGCCCAGCAGGAGCTCGCTCTTCCATCCTCCCCTCCCCCCCACCTTTCCCCCGCAGCCCATCAGGAGCTCACTCTTCCATCCCTCACCCCAGTCCAGCAGGAGCTCACTCTTCCTTCCCCCACTCTTTGGCCCCTGGGCTAGAGGAGTTCTGTGCCTCCAACAATCATTACTGCTTCCCCCCCCCACCATTGCACATGCCCCTCATGCAGAAGGTACATAGAAGCATAGGGCCTAACCCAGTGATCTGCTGAGTACCTCAACCACTCCTCCCCTCTGAGGTCCATGGGAATTGAAGGGCCGTGGCACCTCCCAGGATAAAATGTTTAGGAAACAGAATGCAGCACTTAGGAACTAACTGAAATTTGAATGATTGACCCTCTGAACAAATACTGTGATGCTGGGTGACAATACATAGGGTGAACAGGGAGTGACAGCTCTCTTGGAGAGAGAAGGTGCGGGAGGTAACATCTTTTGTTGGACTAGCTACTGTTGGTGAAAGAGAGAGAGAGAGAAGCTGTTCTTCCTGAGACTGTGGACTTGGGCTTGGTCCCTCTGGAAGCGATGTAGGTGATGGGGTTGTTTCCGTTGCTGGTGAACCGCTCTCTGCTGGTGCACCTCAGGGTATTTCAGGCTCTGGCTGAGCCTTTTGGGTATGGCTGTCTTTTGCTTCTGCCAGTTCTGGCTCGCTGGCGCCCTCTGGTGTTGAGTTTGAAGATGGGGTTGCACTTGCTGGTGCTGGTTGCTGTTCCAGTTCCGGGCCTGGGACTGGAGATGCTGTGGCTGTTTCAGTGGTAGGCATGGAATCCGGGTCCACTACCTCTGTCTGGGTCTCTGGTAACACAGACGGGGCCTCTGTGGACGGCTCAGGAACAGGAATGGGTCTGGAAGCTTGCCTGGTTTGGCTACGGGTAACCATTCCCACTCTCTTGGCCCGCTTCACCTGGTTGGCCAAGTCTTCCCCCAGTAGCATGGGGATAGGATAATTGTCGTAGACTGCAAAAGTCCACATTCCTGACCAGCCTTTGTAATGGACAGGCAGCTGAGCTGTAGGCAAGTCTACAGCTTGTGACATGAAGGGCTAAATTGTAACTTTGGCCTCTGGGTTGATGAATTTGGGGTCAACGAAGGATTGGTGGATAGCTGACACTTGTGCCCCCGTGTCTCTCCACGCAGTAACCTTCTTTCCGCCCACTCTCAAATTTTCCCTTCGCTCCAAGGGTATTTGAGAGGCATCCGGGCCTGGGGATCTTTGGTGTGATGGTGGTGTAATGAATTGCACTCGCATGGTGTTCTTTGGACAGTTGGCCTTGATATGTCCCAGTTCATTACACTTAAAGCATCTTCCATCTGATGGGTCACTGGGCCGAGGTGAGTTACTGGAGACTGGTGAGGTGGAAGGGTAGGGTGTCTGTGGCTTTACTTGGGTGGTATGTGGGGTCTTTGGCTGTCCTCGGTTGTAGGGTTTATGGTCTGTGTGCCCCCTGGGGTAATCGTTCCCCTTGACAGTAGCTTTCTTGCTTTCTGCCAGTTCCATCCATTTGGCTCCAATCTCCCCCGCCTCAGCGAGATTTTTGGGTTTTCCATCTTGTATGTACCGTGTGATGTCTTCAGGAACACCGTCCAAGAACTGCTCCATTTGTATGAGGAGGTTCAGTTCTTCCAAGGTTTGAATGTTGTTTCCTGTTATCCAGGCCTCATAGTTTTTTGCAATGTAGTAGGCGTGTTTGGGAAATGACACCTCTGGTTTCCACTTTTGGGTTCTGAAGCGCCGACGGGCATGATCTGGGGTTATCCCCATTCTGTATCTGGCCTTGGTTTGAAAAAGTTTATAGTCATTAATTTGCTGCTTAGGCATTTCAGCTGCGACCTCTGCTAAAAGTCCACTGAGTTGTGGCCTTAATTCTACCATGTACTGGTCTTCGGGGATGCTGTACCCAAGACAGGCTCTTTCAAAATTTTCCAAGAAGGCCTCGGTGTCATCACCTGCCTTGTAGGTGGGAAACTTCCTGTGCTGTGGAGCAATAATTGGCGCCGGGTTGTTAGGGTTGGCTGGCACATGCAGCCCAGCTTTTGCCAAGTCCAGTTCATGTTTTCTCTGTTTTTCCTTCTCTTCATTCTCTTTTTGTTGTTTTTCCATTTCTTTTTGTTGTTTTTCCATTTCTCGGCGGTGGGCCAACTCTTCTTCTGCTTGTTTCCTTCGGTAGGCCACCTCTTCTTCTTCTAGTTTTCTTTTGTGTGCTGCCTCTTTGGCTTGTTCTTCTCTTTCTTTCATCTCCATTTGTCACCTGTGTTCAGCTTCTTTGAATTGCTCTTCGGCCTTAATTTTTGCCTTAGAAGTCATGATTCCTGTTTTCTTGTGTTGGGGTTCCCTCCGGTGTTTATCCTCTGAACTGCAGGTTCTCTGTTGCCTCCTGAAGTCTGCCTAGCAACAGTGCCTTTAGCTAATCTTCAATGTTAAGTAAACCTGAAAAACCACTTTATTTGCATTTATATAGTGCTGGTAATGACTCTCAATGGGAGTGCTATTGTGTGACAAAAGAGTCGTGATAGCACCTTAACGACTTCTTGCTTAACATGCAAGCCACAAACTGCCAGAGAGAGCAGAAAAAAAAATTCTCTCTGGTTCCCTTTTAAAACCAAACTGTTTCTCTGTGCTAAAAAGCCCTTAGCAGAGAAAAGAAAAATATAATATTCCTACTGGCTTCTGGATTCTGTCATGCCACACCATGTCATAACCTTAGTCCCAGATTTGGACCTTAGCGTCCAAAATATGGGGGTTAGCATGAAAACCTCCAAGCTTAGTTACCAGCTTGGACCTGGTACTTGCTGCCACCACCCAAAAAATTAGAGTGTTTTGGGGCACTCTGGTCCCCCTGAAAAACCTTCCCTGGGGACCCCAAGACCCAAATCCCTTGAGTCTCACAACAAAGGGAAATAATCCTTTTTCCCTTCCCCCCTCCAGGTGCTCCTGGAGAGATACACAGACACAAGCTCTGTGAAACTACACAGAGTGACTCCCCCTCTCTGTTCCCAGTCCTGGAAACAAAAGTACTTTCCTATTCACCCAGAGGGAATGCAAAATCAGGCTAGCAAATCCAACGCACACAGATTTCCCCTGATTTCTTCCTCCCACCAATTCCCTGGTGAGTACAGACTCAATTTCCCTGAAGTAAAGAAAAACTCCAACAGGTCTTAAAAGAAAGCTTTATATAAAAAGAAAGAAAAAATACATACAAATGGTCTCTCTGTATTAAGGTGACACAACACAGGGTCGATTGCTTAAAAGAATATTGAATAAACAGCCTTATTCAAAAAGAATACAAATCAAAGCACTCCAGCACTTATATTCATGCAAATACCAAAGAAAAGAAACCATATAACTTACTATCTGATCTCTTTGTCCTTACACTTAGAAACAGAAGATTAGAAAACAGAACTACTTCTCCAAAGCTCAGAGAAAGCAGGCAGACAGAAAACAAAAGACTCAGACACAAAGTTCCCTCCACCCAGAGTTGAAAAAATCCGGTTTCCTGATTGGTCCTCTGGTCAGGTGCTCCAGGTGAAAGAGACATTAACTCTTAGCTATCTGTTTATGACAGAAGCTTTTGAACTTATGCAGAGCATTTCCTAAGATCATTTTCAGTGTTTTTGGAGGCATTCTGGTGTTAACTCCAGCCAGTATCCTTTGCAGCTCCTTCCAAAGAAACCCTATTCATACACCTTTTTAAAAACATGGACTATTAAAAGGATTTTTGGAGCATTTGTGGTTTAGCAAACAAATGCTCTCAAGTGATTTTTGAAAACAAGGATTGCTGGCCTGGCGTAGTAATGGCTCATTCAAGGTCTTATATAGTGCCTGGAGGACAGCCTTACTGAATGTACTTGGGACCAAATGCAGCCTTTTACTGAGTCAGCATAGCTCCTGCTGAAGTCAATGGGTGCTGGGCCATCTCATCCCAAGGCTGACGTTTGGTCCTCTACATGCAGCATGTCAAAACTTATACTGAAACTTTGCAAAAATTGCGGCACGTACCTCATAGTAGCTTTTTCAAATGAAATAGCTCAGTTTTTAAATGCCAATAACCCACAGATGTATTCCACATTCTTGACTAATGACCTGTGAAATCTTCCATTTAAATAGACACCATTTTTAATTTACAGGAGGGCACAGGAGCATCAACCCCTCAAATGACTTTATTATTTTTCATTCCTTTAGCTGGACACGACCAAAAGGATTTTTCTTTAAAAGATCTTTTGTTTCCTGTGATAAGACTTTGTATGTTGAGTTTCAAACTAGATTGATTTTATACTATGGCTAAGGTATAAACCCTTGAAAATAGGATTTATAATGGAACTGCTCAGCAGCCAGATGTATGCCACAATGATACTGCTAACATTCTTCAAAACCAATACTCACAGAGAATCATACAAACATAATTCTTTTCTTAACTCTTCCTGTTCCGCAGCCCAGAGTCATGGCCTATTTAATGGCTTCCTATTTTTAGTTATCAATTAATACATTCCTCTAATTGTCTAGCGGATGCAGGCTAGCTTACAGCACATGCTGGGTAATATTAATGTGATGGACATAAAACTTGTTTCCCTTCTGATTTTTGTCCTTATCTATTTGCCCCTTGGCCTGTCAACCAGAAGAGCATGGCTCTACTTCATTTATTTATTGATTTGTATCGTATTAATAGTATTGGTAAAAAATTGAGGGGAAAATCCAAAATGTTCAACACTAAATTTCATTGAAAAGTCAGATTTGGAAAATTTCAACAGCTCAAATAATCTTAACATATTTTAATATATAGTTCACATGTAACCTTAATTCATCATCCCTGTGTATTTATATTACAATACTCTTTAATTATGCAATCATATGCTATTTCTTAAAGAATATAACATATGGTAAGATTCAGAAAGTTGGGAGAAACTGAAAATAGGGCAACATATTATGCAGTGGCTGTAATTCCTTTTGTTTTATATGTATGTATATAAAAACTATAAGGAAGCCAACTGGCCCTTAACTGTTACATTCAAATATCCTCAAACTAGACTTTTGAGTGGAGATAGATAATTAATACAGTAAAAGCTGTTTTAGCAACCACCTCTGAAGCGAGACCACCTGTTACAAGTGACTATTGGCAGAGGCCACAGAACTTTCCCCCTTATAATTTAACTATGAAGAATGATGACTTGTCATCTGTGATCTTTGACCACATTTTCTTACTCTCTCTCAGAACTGGGTGCCCGGGCAGCCGCCACTGTCTGACTGCCAGCTCTAAAGGCAGAGTGAAGAGCAGCAGCTACTGGCCAGGCACCCAGATCTTAAAGCAGTGCTGCAGTCAGCAGCAGCGCAGAAGTAAGGGTGGCAATACCATACCTTTGAAGAGAGACCATATCTTACAAGCAACCACTGTTGCTAGCTCCCAGGAGTGGTCGCTTTTGGCAGCTTTTACTGTATTTGTGGCTCCAGTGATGGAGTGTTGTGATGGGTATATTGATTCTATCTTATCACGGTATTCCCTTTATCAGTGATTTACTTGTGAAATTCCTATATGCTCGGAGGGGAGGAAGCCAAAGAAAGCTCTTGAAGCTGAAAGCTAAGGCATGGGAACTAGTACATTAGTAAAAATATGTGAAGCCACAGGAAAATGTAGAGGAGGAGGAAAAGAGAATCCCCCAGCTATGAAGTTACTGAATTTTTAGAGCCAGGGAATAATAGTTAAATTTCCTTGACACTGCTCGTCAAAACATGCACACCAGCATTACAAAGAGATCAATGCCTTTATAAAGATGGGATGCTCTGGAACAAAGGTCTTGCTGGCAAAATGTGCCAGGTTTGCCAACATCAATGCAGCAAGCACACGGGGCCTTTAGGAAAGTATTTGACACAGAGTGGGAATTGATATTGAAAATATAAACAGATATGGGTCATAAGAGTACTGGTATTACACAGACCAAAATTTTGCACAATAAACCCCCAGTTGAACTCTGCTGAAATGTAATTGTGTCTCATATATTTGCAGGATCCCATCAGAGTTCTGCTACTTACCTGCACCCTTTGTTGCATTTATTATAGTAGCAGAACTCTTGTAACAAACATTTGCCTCCTTCACCTTCTGTTATAGGGATTAATGTCACTGAAGAATCCCTCTTAAGCTTATATTATGCTGAGTACCTTCTGCTTCCAATTCCCAGTCCACTAGACACCTGCCCTTCCATGTGCATTGTAGGAATTAATACAAAAGCCTCATTGCAGGGATATGGTAAGCCTAGGGAAATCTACCCTAGCATTCGTTGACTGTGAAAGCAAAGAATATCCTCTAGGTATCTCCTTTTAAATAGACAGAGAATTAAATGTTCATATTTTATTTCTATTTCTTTAAAACTGGTGTATAACTTTCACTTGTGGAATAAAATTTATTTTGACCTAGCCAATAGGGAGATTTTCCTTCCTTTCTTTAATAGGTCATATTATCATAATTTAAATTAATGTTCTTCCATAGTTTTTAATGTTTCCAATTTTTATCTGTGATCTTTTCAATAACTTCTTAAGACCAAACTGTCAGATCCCCTGAGGAAACAAGGTCATTTGTGTTAAAGTGTAATTAATTCAGTGTCACTGCCACTGGAATATATGATCTTTCCGTTTTATATGGTCCAAAGGTGATATTGTTGTCTCGAACATTTTTTTAAAAAGCCATGTGTATGTGTACACACACACACACACACACACACACACACACACACACACACACACACACACACACACACACACACACATGTAATATTACTTCTAAGTCCATTAAAAGCAAGCATTATAGGTGGACTGCTTGCAAACCTAGGGTTAAGATCACTTAAATGTTTCTACTCTAACCTCCTGTTTTCAGTAGCTCATAATTTTCACAATTTTTTTTTGTTGAAAGTTTCTAGGTCTGGTCTCTGCTCAAAGATCTTTTTTTTGGGGTGGGGAGGGAAGGAAAAATGGTTTAGCCATTTTTTGAGAATGAGGAGCATTAAAATACTTTCCCCTTTATTTAAAAAATAATAATCTTGCAACCTCATCTTGAAATGGCTCTAGAGCTACAAAATGTGATTTGGCAGGGCAGTGGCCCTCACTGCTGGGAAATGCTTTGGTGAAAGCTACCTGTGATTTATAAATGTGTGAAATTCACACTGTAACTAACAAATATGGTACATTTAAACAAGGATAGAAGTAGTTTCAATATTTGTAAGGTTTGGAGAACTGTAGACAGGCGGTGTGCATGGCTAATTTTGCTGCATGTTAAACGTACTGGGCAGGAGAGAGGATTAGTGAAAAAGGGTATTGTTTCCACTGTGGCTTCACTAACGGTCCCTGACAAGGGCCCCATTATGCTTTACAAACAACTAAGCCAAAGATAGTCTCTCTGCCCCAGATAATTCAAAATCCAGCATTTGGATAATGGTGAGAGTAGGCTAGAATAGACAAATGAGGAAGAGGGTGGGGAGGACAAGGAAACAGTAGAGAGACACAGGGTTTCAGTCACGGAGCAACCAGTGCCAGATGGCAAGGATCACTGGCTCTTCTGGTCACTGCAGGTGTAAACATTTAACCAGTGAGAGTAATTAATCATTGGAACAACTTAGCAAAGGTCATGGTGGATTCGCCATCAGTGACTAGATGCTCACAGTAGCCCCTTCTGGCTGTGGAATCGCTGTATATTATTTAGGCGGGGTCACTAGCCCTCGCCTCAGTGAGCCAAGTGAACAGTGACTAAGGTGAAACCCTCCACAGGAGTCCTTGTCTTGTTGGATGTGCACCTTGAGTGGACAGGGCAGTCTTGTTGCAAACGGTTTAAGATTAAGGAATATTATTTTCTTTAAAAAAACAACACTACGGCACTATCATAAGGCTATGCATGTTAAAGTAGCAGTTTGAGCACTCACAATGCTACTGATAAGATTGCATCCACCACCTTAACTCTTCCCTCCCATTATTTGTATGGATCACAATATAGTTTTTAATGATGTGAGCACTTTTCTGTAATAATATCATCTTGATCAATTGGTCCTTCAGCCCTTATATAGATTGTGCTGATCAAAACATATCTTCCATTTCTCTCTTATCCTGGCCTTCCTTCTCCATCTGTGGCTAGGCCTTTTCACAATAAAATCTTCCCATCTCTTTGGAATTCAGTCAAGTGGTCCTTTCGGTTCCTATGGGTACCACTTGGGGACAGCTGTAGTACGTTGATTATTAGTGAGCCAAGCTATATGCCTGGCCCATCGCATTTTACTGTACCAGCTTTTAACAACGACATCCTGCACTCCACTCTGCTGTCTGATGACTTCATTGGGGACTCAGTTGTGGACTAAAATCCCCAGAATTCTTCTTCCTACCACCCTCTCCATGACAGACAGTTGTTGCTCCTCTATCTTCATCAGTGCCCGTGTTTCACTGCTGTACAACATTGCTGGCAGTACTGTTGAGTTGAAGAGGTTGATGCATGTTACTTTTTTCCTTGGAGGACATCCTTGATAGAACTGAATACGTGCATTCAATTCTATAATTGTAGTAAGATGAGGCCCTGAAACATAAACTCTTGTGTCAGAGGCCTAGTCTGAGGCCTGAAACCTGAACCAAAGTACTTCCAGGCATTGCTAAGCAAAAGCTGGCCTGTGAACCAGAGGCAGGCCTCACTCACAGAAGTAGCGAGAAGAGGAACTTGTGCCAAGATGACATCAGGACACTCCATAGACATAACAAGGAACAGGTAGGTGCAGCTTAAAGACAGGACAGCATGATGGATAGATCTGTTTGTCTGGAACAATATGATCAAAGGGGAGACAGCACCCTAATGAGCCAAGAGGCTGTATCTCAATACGTCAGGAGGGATGAGTAATCTGTCCTGTAACTACATAAAAGTAGGTCCCGGAGTGCACATCTTTGGCCAGCTTAGGGGGCAGTGGAAAGTCCCACCACTGACTGAGCTGTGTCCATTGCCAGGGGGCACATATTCGTAGTATGTCCTGTAGAGTCTATAGGAAACTATTACTGTGCTTTGTTTGACAATAAACCTGGCTCGGGTTCCTTCGTACCTTACTAGTGTCTGTGGTCTTTCGGGGTTCTCTCAGGGTTTGCTGTGTCAGCTATCTGTGCAGAGCTGGGACAGCACACAGAGGGAACACGCACACAGCTAACTGTTATAATTGAACAAGAGCAGAGCACCACACCGGTGGCTACTGACAACAATAATAATATATCATACAGTATATATATTTTTGAACTTTATAAGGTGTCCATTTTACAGGGCCTCCCACACCCTAGCTTATTCCCTGCACATCTTGGAGATAAATGATTGTCCTGGTCTGTCTTGCACAGGCAGAGTAGCGCACAGTGGTACAAGATGCGCCTTGTTTGCTTAAGTTTGAAAGAAAAAATAATTGTTTTATTTGAGATGCAGTATGGAATCATGAGATTAGAGGCTGGATCTCTGGAGGTGCAGTGGAACCAGGGCCTGTTTGAACGAATCCCCTCCAAAGCGTGTGTGTATGTTACACAGGTGGAAGAGCATTTCCGCATGAGCTGTGCAAATATGGACCAGCACAAGACCTCCATGGGTTTTTGAGATACATGGAGCCAAACACCTTGTTTGATTTCTACGGGCAAGGAGAAGGAGCAGCAGCCTTGCCCCTTCCCCTCCCCATGCAGTGATTAGGTACTCTATTTTCTGCTCCTGAGCGGGCTCTGCCCCTATGCTTTGTCACTGAGGTCTGGTTTAAACCAATTTTAGCAGCGTTAAACCAATTTAACGCTGCACCCGTCCACACTACGAGGCCCTTTATATCGATATAAAGGGCTCTTTAAACCGGTTTCTGTACTCCTCCCCAACGAGAGGAGTAGCGCTGAAATCGGCATTACCATATCGGATTAGGGTTAGTGTGGCCGCAAATCGACGGTATTGGCCTCCGGGTGGTATCCCACAGTGCATCATTGTGACAGCTCTGGACAACAATCTGAGCTCGGATGCAGTGGCCAGGTAGACAGGAAAAGTCCCGTGAACTTTTGAATTTCATTTCCTGTTTGTCCAGCATGGAGCTCTGATTAGCACGGGTGGCGATGCAGTCCCAAATCCAGAAAGAGCTCCAGCATGGACCGTGCAGGAGATACTGGATCTGACCGCTTATGGGAAGACAAATCTGTTCAATTAGAGCTCCGTTACAGAAGACGAAATGCCAACGCATTTGAAAAAAAGTCTCCAGGCTATGATACAGAGTCCACAGCACAGTGCTGCGTGACAAAAGTAACGGAAAGCCAAAGAATCAAATGGACTCTCATGGAGAGAGGGAGAGGGTACTGAGGATTCCAGCTATCCCACAGTCCCCAGCAGTCTCCGAAAAGTATTTGCATTCTTGGCTGAGCTCCCAATGCCTGTAGGGTCAAACACATTGCCCGGGGTGGTTCAGGGTATAGCTTGTTAATTTACCCTCTCCCCTCCGTAAAAGAAAAGGGAAAAAAATCGTTTCTTGACAATTTTCAATGTCACCCTATGTCTACTGCATGCTGCTGGTAGACGCGATGCTGCAGCAGTGAACAGCAGTATCGTCTCCTCTCCCCTCCCCGGTGGCAGACGGTACGACTGCTATCCTTCGTCATCATCAGCCCGTGAGTGCTCCTGGCTGGCCTCAGGTGAGGTCAGCCGGGGGCTCCTGGGTAAAAATAGGAATGGCTCCTGGTCATTCCCAGTAGATGGTACAGAACGGCTGGTAACCATCTTCATCATAGCAACTGGGGGCTGAGCTCCATCAGCCCCCTCCCTTTCATGTGTAAAGAAAAGATTCTGTACTGCCTGGACTATCATAGCAGTGGGTTGCTGGGCTCCTCCCCCCCACACAGTTTAATATCCTGCCTGGACTATCATAGCAGCTGGAGGCTGCTTCCTCCTCATTTTATCTCACTAACAAGTCAGTGTTTCTTATTCCTGCATTCTTTATTACTTCATCACACAAATGGGGGGACACTGCAATGGTAGCCCAGGAGGGTTGGGGGAGCAGGGAAGCAATGGGTGGGGTTGTTGCAGGGGCACCCCCTAGAATGGCATGTTACTCATCATTTCTGCGGGATCTGACACGGAGCGGCTGTGCTCTCTGGTTCGCTGGTTCTCTAGTTCACTTGCACCATATTCTAGGCAGGACTGACTCTATTTTTAGATTCCATAAAGGAGGGATTGACTCAGGAAGTCATTCCCATTTTTGTCTTTGCGCCCCGGCTGACCTCAGCCAGGGGCACCCATGACAGCAGCAGATGGTACAGAAAGACTGATAACTGTCATCTCATCGCCAATTTACAATGGCATGGCACATGGTACAGAACAACTGCTAATCATCTCTGCTATCTTGCAAAGGCAAATGAATGCTGCTGTGTAGCGCTGCAGTACCGCGTATGTTAGCAACATCCAGTAGACATACGGTGACAGTAAAAAAACCAAAAACCTGAATGGGCTCCATGGTTGCTGTGCTATGGCATCTGCCAGGGCAATCCAGGGAAAAAGGGCGCGAAATGATTGTCTGTCTGCCGTTGCTTTCACGGAGGAAGGAATGAGTGATGACATTTACCCAGAATCACCCGTGACACTGTTTTGCACCATCGTGCATTGGGGTCTCAACCCAGAATTCCAATGGGCGGGGGAGACTGCGGGAACTATGGGATAGCTATGCTCCAGAAATTGACACTAGCCCCGGACTATGGATGCACACCACCGAATTAATGTGCTTAGTGTGGCCGCGTGCACTCGACTTTATACAATCTGTTTTACAAAACCGGTTTATGTAAAATCGGAATAATCCCGTAGTGTAGACATACCCTGATATGTTAATGGTGCTGGTGCTACTGACGGTTAGAGTTTCCTGTCAATCCTCCTTGTGATTCTTGATTATGATCCTTATAAAATCAACAGTAATTATACTTGATGGCACTTTGGGGCTAGATAAAGAAGAATGAAAACCAGACAGGCAAATGGCTGACACCCCGACGTTCAGGGAAGTCTTATAGGGATTTTTTTTTTCAAGGATAATTTATAAAAAACCCTGATCAGATTATTCAGCTGTTTCTTTCTCTCTCTTGACATCACCCTAGTGAGAGAGCACTTTTAATGGGCTTGCCCGGAAATTTCTGAAGATACCTTAAAACTATTAGTCTTTCGGCAGGAAATGTTTCTTAAAGTAAATAAGTTTATATTTGCCCTAATAAGGCTTGAGTTATTGATTTCAGTCCATTTCTCCAATTTATCAAGATCCTACTCTACTCTCACCTTATCCTGCTAAGTATCTCTTATTACTTATAAGCTTTATATTGTCAGCTTTCTGTAGCTCCTAGCTTTAATAACATCAACAGACGTCATGTGCTTAAATTCCTGCCTGGTTACTGCATTGAACATTTTACCAACAGAGACTTAGGCCATGTCTACATCTAAAATTTTGCAGCGCTGGTTGTTACAGCTGTATTAGTACAGCTGTATAGGGCCAGCGCTGCAGAGTGGCCACACTTACAGCAACCAGCGCTGCAAGTGGTGTTAGATGTGGCCACACTGCAGCGCTGTTGGGCGGCTTCAAGGGGGGTTCCGGGACCGAGAGAGCAAACCGGGAAAGGAAACCAGCTTCGCCGCGGTTTGCTCTCTCGGTCCCGGAGCCAGCCAGCAAACCGCAGGGAAGGAGACCTGCTTGCTCGGGGTTCCGGGACCGAGAGAGCAAACCGGGAACGCCGCGGTTTGCTCTCTCGGTCCCGGAGCCAGCCAGCAAACCGCGGGGAAGGAGACCTGCTTGCTCGGGGTTCCGGGACCGAGAGAGCAAACCGGGAACGCCGCGGTTTGCTCTCTCGGTCCCGGAGCCAGCCAGCAAACCGCGGGGAAGGAGACCTGCTTGCTCGGGGTTCCGGGACCGAGAGAGCAAACCGCGGCGAAGCTGGTTTCCTTTCCCGGTTTGCTCTCTCGGTCCCGGAACCCCGAGCAAGCAGGTCTCCTTCCCCGCGGTTTGCTGGCTGGCTCCGGGACCGAGAGAGCAAACCGCGGCGTTCCCGGTTTGCTCTCTCGGTCCCGGAACCCCGAGCAAGCAGGTCTCCTTCCCCGCGGTTTGCTGGCTGGCTCCGGGACCGAGAGAGCAAACCGCGGCGTTCCCGGTTTGCTCTCTCGGTCCCGGAACCCCGAGCAAGCAGGTCTCCTTCCCCGCGGTTTGCTGGCTGGCTCCGGGACCGAGAGAGCAAACCGGGAAAGGAAACCAGCTTGTTTACCAGAGGCTTCCTCCTTCCACGGAGGTCAAGAAAAGCGCTGGTGAGTGTCTACATTGCATTACCAGCGCTGGATCACCAGCGCTGGATCCTCTACACCCGAGACAAAACGGGAGTACGGCCAGCGCTGCAAACAGGGAGTTGCAGCGCTGGTGATGCCCTGCAGATGTGGACACTCTCAAAGTTGCAGCGCTGTAACTCCCTCACCAGCGCTGCAACTTTCTGATGTAGACAAGCCCTTACAGTGGAAATAGATGTGACAAAGAAAGGAGAGGGGGAAGTGAAAAGAAATCACATTTTCCCATCAGCATACTGCTGGCAAGCTACCTGGAAGAAGAGAACAGCAGCAGGGAGGCCCAACTGCAGTATCTGTATCTAATATAAGAACCTAGGGCCTGATCCAGTGCGACTGAGGTCAAAGGAAAAACTCACACTAACTTCAGTGGGTGTTGAATTGGGCCTCTCTTGCAAAGAATCTCCAGCCCACATGAGGAGAGCACTCTCTCTGCTGGAATATAGGAAACCCTCCCCCACCACAATCTGAAAACTCTTAAGTACTTAATTAACATATTTCAGCTGAAGCCATTAGGTTCTCTCAACCCCAATTTATAAATTAAGAAAAGAAAACCTGATTAATTTGTCCATGGTTATCAAACTCCTTGCACAATCTCTTGGGCTCACGCTGCATACTGACAGATCATTTAAAGTCCTAAGCGTCTTATTTATTTCAATAAAATGACAGAAACATCATTAATAATTTAAAGAAAATGTTTTATTGCTGATAAGAGCCACTTAGTAAGAATTTCCCAAAGAGAAATAAGACATTCATAAATAAACTGATAATTTTATTCCAATGGGAAGATGAGGAGCTGTGTTATTAAGTGTAGTGACTAACCTCTGTCACATGTGGTTTGGTCTGGCTCACATCCTCTCCACTGAAGGAGAATAGTGTGTACTGTGTAGACTTTTTTTGTGGCAGGGTTTTGCTTGGGGGGTTGTTTTATTGTGCTTGCTGCTCTGGGTTTATGTTAGAGAAGGCAAGGTCAAAGAAATGGAACTTGCACCTGAAGTGGAAGATAGTGAGTTTTGGGATGGTCCTGGGTTTCTGTGGTCTGTAGTCTCAGACTGGCCCCTGAGAAAGCGCCATCTCATGGACTTTATGGGCACTCTTCCAGCTCTGCACGCTGAGAGGGCCTCAGAGGACCAGCACAGGCCAACCCAAAAAGCAGATGTTCTGGATGAGGAGGAGAGTGACCAAGGCTGCTGATTTTGTTAATTTATTTATAGGCTTTTCTCTATTTACCTCTATGGCATCTGAGTAGTAAAAAACATTAGTAGATTTATTGTCCCAATACCCCTGTTGTTTGCATGAACTTGAAAAAAGAGTGTAGAGTCAACTCAGCATTTGAAGAATTAGCTCAGATTACACTTACAGACTGTAAAATGATGGTTATATTCTACAAAAAGTTTTATTTTATCAGTGCAAAAAAATTATGAAAACAAACCTTGCTTAACATTTGTCAGAAGTACATGTCTGAGCTGCCTTTTGAAGGAAGGACACCAAACCACTTTTACAACTGCAAACTTCTTCTTCCCAAACCTTGTCATGTCCTGCCACGTGTTACATACAGACATGTACTTAACAATTCTTTCCACAGCCTTTATTTATATTTAAAGTTCATTTTCCATGGCACACACCATCCTATGTAGCGTGGGCTCAATTCACCCAAGCTGCAGAGGGGAGTTGTAATTAAATTGTCTATCTCTGCACCAGTGAGAGGCTGTGTTCGTGGGTGAGTATTGGTTTTCTATTGCCTCCTGCACTCAGATGACACACTGATGGAGGCAGCTTTCCTTTCCTACAAGGGCCTGGATTATCTTTCTTCGAAAAACTTGAGGCATCCATCTCTATTTTTGTGGTCATCACTCCGCATATCTATCAATGATCACAAACATATAGCTGTCTAAGGTGGTCATTGATTGATTATATGTTTTGGTACCTGCCAAAATCCTCAGAACAAACACCAGTAAGTTGTAGATTTGTATAAACTGTTAAAGATCTGTGTAGACTTATAGACTCATAGACTCTAGGACTGGAAGGGACCTCGAGAGGTCATCGAGTCCAGTCCCCTGCCCTCATGGCAGGACCAAATACTGTCTAGACCATCCCTAACAGACATTTATCTAACCTATTCTTAAATATCTCCAGAGATGGAGATTCCACAACCTCCCTAGGCAATTTATTCCAGTGTTTAACTATCCTGACAGTTAGGAACTTTTTCCTAATGTCCAACCTAAATCTCCCTTGCTGCAGTTTAAGCCCATTGCTTCTTGTTCTATCATTGGAGGCTAAGGTGAACAAGTTTTCTCCCTCCTCCTGATGACACCCTTTTAAATACCTGAAAACTGCTATCAGGTCCCCTCTCAGTCTTCTCTTTTCCAAACTAAACAAACCCAATTCCTTCAGCCTTCCTTCATAGGTCATGTTTTCAAGACCTTTAATCATTCTTGTTGCTCTTCTCTGGACCCTCTCCAATTTCTCCACATCTTTCTTGAAATGCGGTGCCCAGAACTGGACACAATACTCCAGTTGAGGCCTAACCAGCGCAGAGTAAAGCAGAAGAATGACTTCTCGTGTCTTGTTTACAACACACCTGTTAATGCATCCCAGAATCATGTTTGCTTTTTTTGCAACAGTATCACACTGTTGACTCATATTAAGCTTGTGGTCTACTATGACCCCTAGATCTCTTTCTGCCATACTCCTTCCTAGACAATCTCTTCCCATTCTGTATGTGTGAAACTGATTTTTCCTTCCTAGGTGGAGCACTTTGCATTTATCTTTAGTGAACTTCATCCTGTTTACCTCAGACCATTTCTCCAATTTGTCCAGATCATTTTGAATTTTGACCCTGTCCTCCAAAGCAGTTGCAATCCCTCCCAGTTTGGTATCGTCTGCAAACTTAATAAGCATCCTTTCTATGCCAACATCTAAATCGTTGATGAAGATATTGAACAGAACCGGTCCCAAAACAGACCCCTGCGGAACCCCACTTGTTATACCTTTCCAGCAGGATTGAGAGCCATTAACAACTACTCTCTGAGACTTACAGAGAGGAGAGAGATCATCCCAGCATCTCATTCTCTTCCTATCCCTTCCCTCTTCCAAAACACTTTTCATCCTTAATCCAAAACAAAGTTTCACCCTAAAATACCCAATTCCATTCTTCAGAGAATACCCTTCCTCAAAAGCCCATTTCACTGAAACTCCTGTCCCTGGATTTATTTCTTTATAGAGAACCCCTCATCCAGTTTAATTTTCAACATATTTCTGCCTCCCAAAACTATATTCATTCTGACCTCCCCACCTTACCAGTGAACCTGGGTGTGTCAGTGCAGTGTAGGTCTCCACTCTTTCCCATGCCTGTGGCTGTAGGGAAGGAGCAGCAGCAGAAGCCTAGTCAGTACCTGGCCTGGTGGGGAGGTGCACTGCTGGCAACCACTGTATGCGCCTACCCCCACCCAGGCTTAGGAGAGTGTACTTCAGGGAACAATGTCTCCCCACTCTCTGGCCTGTGGGTGGGGCAGCCCTGAGAGTGAGGGGAGGAGCTACAGCATTGGTAAGAGCAGGTGTTCTCTCCATACAGCAATGCTCCCAGGTTTTCAGAAGAGGAAAGAGAGCACATTGCATGGAGCAGCTGGAGGGACAAGGCTGTCCTTCAGCAGATACAAAGGCTTAGATTGGCTGCTCTTCCCCAGGAGGTAGGGAAATCGGAAAGGGGACTAAGATGGCAATTTTCCTGCTGGCTAAAGGTTTCTCAGCAGACCAACAGGGAAAGTCTGTAAATCCATAGCCTACGGAGAAGGCATCCAGAGTTGGCAGGTGCTGTTGGCATTTGATTTAAAAAAAAAATAAACAAAAACACTAACAGCTGGTGCTGGCGCCAGGTGACCTTTACGTTAATGTTGTGTCATGTGACAGGCTGGGAATTAAAGGCATTCCTGTGTCTGTCATACCATATTACAGGCCTTCTGTACTCAAAAACTATAATACCATATAACACACAATTTCTTATGCCTAGCCAATCTCAAGGAATTTCCTTAACGTCTGCTTACTTGGGATGTGTCATAGAGTCATAGAGAATCAGGATTGGAAGGGACCTCAGGAGATCATCTAGTCTAATCCTGTGATTAAAGCAGGACTGATCCCCAACTAAATCATCCCAGCCAGGGCTTTGTCAAGCCTGACCTTAAAAACCTCTAAGGATGGAGATTCCACCACCTTCCTAGGTAAACCATTCCAGTGCTTCACCACCCGCCTAGTGAAAAAGTTTTTCCTAATAGCCAACCTAAACCTCCCCCACTGCAACTTGAGACCATTACTCTTTGTTCTGTCATCTGCTACCACTGAGAACAGTCTAGATCCATCCTCTTTGGAACCCCCTTTCAGGTAGTTGAAAGCAGCTATCAAATCCCCCCTCATTCTTCTCTTCTGCAGACTAAATAATCCCAGTTCCCTCAGCCTCTCCTCATAAGTCATGTGCTCCAGCCCCTAATCATTTTTGTTGCCCTCTGCTGGACTCTTTCCAATTTTTCCTCATTCTTCTTGTAGTGTGGGGTCCAAAACTGGACACAGTACTCCAGATGAGGTCTCACCAATGTCGAATAGAGGGGAATGATCACATCCCTCGATCTGCTGGCAATGTCCCTACTTATACAGACCAAAATTCTGTTAGCCTTCTTGGCAACATGGGCACACACTGTTGGCTCATATCCAGCTTCTCGTCCACTGTAATCCCTAGGTCCTTTTCTGCAGAACTGCTGCCTAGCCACTCGGTCCCTAGTCTGTACCAGTGCATGGGATTCTTCCATCCTAAGTGCAGGACTCTGCACTTGTCCTTGTTGAACCTCATTAGATTGCTTTTGGCCCAAACCTCTAGTTTGTCAAGTCCTTCTGTATCCTATCCCTACCCTCCAGTGTATCTACCACTCCTCTCAGTTAAGTGTCATTTGCAAACTTGCTGAGGGTGAAATCCATGCCATTCTCCAGATCATTAATGAAGATGTTGAACAAAACCAGCCCCAGGACCGACCCCTGGCTTGATACTGGCTGCCAACTAGACTTGGAGCCATTGATCACTACCCATTGAGCTCAACAATCTAGCCAGATTTTTATCCACCTTATAGTCCACTCATCCAACCCATACTTTAACTTGCTGGCAAGAATACTGTAGGAAACTGTATCAAAAGCTTTGCTAAAGTCAAGGAATAACACGCCCATCGCTTTCCCCTCATCCACACAGCCAGTTATTTCATCATAGAAGGCAATTAGGTTAGTCAGGCATGACTTGCCCTTGGTGAATCCATGCTGACTGTTCCTTTCCTTGCAGTGCTTCAGAATTGATTCTTTGAGGACCTGCTCCATGATTTTTCTAGGGACTGAGGTGAGGCTGACTGGCCCGTAGTTCCCCGGATCCTCCTCCTTCCCTTTTTTAAAGATGGGCGCTACATTAGCCTTTTTCCAGTCATCCGGGACCTCCCCCGATTACCATGAGTTTTCAAAGATAATGGCCAACGGCTCTGCAATCACATTCACCAACGCCTTTAGCACCCTCAGATGTAGTGCATCCGGCCCCATGGACATGTGCTTGTCCAGCTTTTCTAAATAGTCCTGAACTACTTTTGCCACAGAGGGCTGGTCACTTCTTCCTCATACTGTGCTGTCCAATGCAGTAGTCTGGGAGCTGACCTTGTTAATGAAGAAAGAGGCAAAAAAAACATAGAATATATTAGCTTTTTCCACATCCTCTGTCACTAGTAAGGGGCCCACACTTTCCCTGACTACTTCTTGTTGCTAACATACCTGTAGAAACCCTTCTTGTTACTCTTAACATCCCTTGCTAGCTGCAACTCCAAGTGCAATTTGGCCTTCCTGATTTCACTCCTGCATGCCTGAGCAATATTCTTATACTCCTCCCTGGTCATTTGTCCAATCTTACACATCTTGTAAGCTTCTTTTTTGTATTTAAGATCAGCAAGGATTTCACTGTTAAGCCAAGCTGGTGACCTGCCATATTTACTATTCTTTCTACACATCAGGATGGTTTGTTCCTGCAACCTCAATAAGGATTCTTTAAAATACAGGCACCTCTCCTGGACTCCTTTCCCCCTCATGTTATTCTCCCAGGGGATCCTGCCCATCAGTTCCCTGAGGGAGTCAAAGTCTGCTTTTCTGAAGTCCAGGTCCGTATTCTGCTGCTCGCCTTTCTTCCTTGTGTCAAGATCCTGAACTCGACTATCTCATGGTCACTGCCTCCCAGATTCCCATCCACTTTTGCTTTCCCTATTACTTCTTCCCTGTTTGTGAGCAGCAGGTCAAGAAGAGCTTTGCCCCTAGTTGGTTCCTCCAGCACTTGCACAAGGAAATAGTCCCCTACCGTTTCCAAAAACTTCCTGGATTGTCTATGCACTGCTGTATTGCTCTCTCAGCTGATATCGGGGTGACTGAAGTCCCTCATGAGAACCAGGGCCTGTGAGCTAGTAACTTCTGTTAGTTGAGTGAAGAAAGCCTCATCCACCTCATCCCCCTGGTCTGGTGATCTATACTCCCACCACAACAACACCCTTGTTGCTCACACTTCTAAACTTAATCCAGAGACTCTCAGGTTTTCCTGCAGTTTCATACTGGAGCTCTGAGCAGGCTGTCTTAATACAATGCAAATCCCCCACCTTTTCTGCCCTGCCTGTCTTTCCTGAACAGTTTATATCCATCCATGACACTACTCCAGTCATGTGAGTTATCTCACCAAGTCTCTGTTATACCAATCACATCATAATTCCGTGACTGTGCCAGGACTTCCAATTCTCCCTGCTTGTTTCCCAGGCTTCTTGCATATGTGCATTTTAAATACAAGGGTAATGCAAGATGTAAAGGCCAAAAAGCACTGAAGAATAAAGATCTTAAACTGGAAAACCAATTGACACTGCAGTACGGGCTGACTGCATCTTGAGGTTAATAGGTATCAGGGAGGAATCATACCAAGACACTTCTGTCCCATGATGCACATTGTGATTGAGGGGAATTCTGTGGTCAGTGGTGTTAAATGCTGACAAAAGATCCAAAGAAACTAAAAGAAATGTCATCTGCTTTGAATAAATCATTTATAAACCTTGAAGTGCCATCTCAGCCGGTGATGAATCTTGGAAACCTGATTCAAATTTTTCACAGAAATTAAATTGAATTAACAGAGGCTGTATTTGCCAAGAAATTACTGTTCATTCTTAGACTGAGGGTTATTTGGGGTTATTATAGTGCTTCGATTTATAAAATGATGGACCAGTATTCTCTGAAAAGCATTGTCTGGATCTGCATATCAGATAGGCATAGGAAGGAAAGCAATTCTCATGTATCCATTGCCACTGCTTTCTTTCTTTCTTTCTTTTTGTTTTTTGAATCAAGGACAGAGGGGATATATTGGACTTTTAGCCAATAAAATAGATTCCTATTAATTTTTAACCTGTTTAAAAAGTAGAGTGAGCACACACACAATAATGGGCCAAATTTCAGCCTGTTCTTAACTTGGTGTGACGTTATTGATATAAACTGGGACCATATAGAACATGGTTTGCAAGCAAGGTCCTGTAGTGGCACCAAATCCTATGTAAAGGGGGTCATATAAGGTGTCTAAGACCAGGTTATGGGTTGCTGGTTATGATTATGCTGTCTGTATGTCTGTATCATTATGTAGTTGAAGTTATGAGTATTGGCTATATACTGTCTGTATTTCAAATTGGTGCTGCAGTTCTGGGAAACACCCCAGACAATTTGGTGTTAGCTCTGCTTAGCCTGCCTGATGGCCCATTAAGGACCATCAGCTACACAACTGACCCATTGAAAGGAGGCAGATACGCCTTGTGACTCAGCAGGGTGTGCAGGGACTTGTCCATGTGACTCCAACTCCATTTGCTGTAATTTTCCACAGTAAGAACAAAGAAGTGTTCTTACACCTGGTAAAGCCTATAAAAGGCTGATGCCTCATCTCCATCTTGTCTTCAGTCCTGCTTCTTACCTCTGGAGGAAATTTGCTACAAACTGAAGCTCTGCACAAAGGACTGATGATACCATCCCTGCAGGGGATGTTCTCCAGAGACTTGATTTAAACCTGCAGTTTACTCCATCACTGCTACAAGCCTGAACTAAAAACTTTGCCATCACTGTATGTAATTGATTCCATTTAACCAATTCTAGCTCTCATCTCTATCTTTTTCCCTTATGAATAAGCCTTTAGATTTTAGATTCTAAAGGATTGGCAACAGCATGATTTGTGGGTAACAGCTGATGTGTATATTGACCTGGATCTTGGGCTTGATTCTTTGGGATCGAGAGAACCGTTTTCTTTTATTGGGGTGTTGGTTTTCATAACCATTCATCCCCAGGAAGAGTGGGACTGGTGGTGATACTGGGAGACTGGAATGCCTAAGGAAATTGCTTGTGTGACTTGTGGTTAGCCAGTGGGGTAAAATCGAAGTCCTCTTTGTCTGGCTGATTTGGTTTGCCTTACAGGTGGAAAACCCCCTGCGTAGGGCTGTAAATGCCCTGTTTAAGCAACTGGTCCTGAATTGGCACTCTCAGTTGGGTCCCACCAGAACCGCATTGTCACACTGTGCTTTTTGTTATTCACCTACAATTTAGATAATTTGCACATGTACAGGGCCAGGTTAGCCACTAGGCACAATAGATCCCTGCCTATGGCTCCCAGCTCTGAGGTCACATGATTATGATGATGATAAGGAGATCATCACATACATCCTGAAGACCAGTGGCTTGGCTGCAGCATGATGAGGTTGTCTGCTTCACAAGAGACCCATGTGGATCCATCCAAGAATTCAGGTAAGCACCTCGGGCTGCTGGCTCTGAGTGGCTGAATTCAGGTGGCAGGTGGTGGGGAGGGGAAGACCACCACTGCCACTTTCTAGACAGTTGAAGTGGAAGAGGGGAATCTGCTGCCACAACTGCTGTTGGGATCATGGCGGGGGATCATGGTCACTGCTCAGACTGCAGTGGGGGGATGTGTCCCTGTTCAGATGCCTGGGGAAGGATCCCTGCCTCTACTATTGGTGCAGTCTGCATAGGCACCGACTTCCCCTCT
Organism: Gopherus evgoodei; assembly: GCF_007399415.2. Lineage (NCBI taxonomy): Eukaryota > Metazoa > Chordata > Testudines > Testudinidae > Gopherus > Gopherus evgoodei. The sequence goes on from NC_044322.1 coordinate 34,119,317, forward strand.
TTGCCATGGGTGTTCGACCACCCATTTGCCCCCAGCTCTGCCCTGACTCCACCTAGTCCATGAGGCCCCGCCCCGTCCTGCCTCTTCCCACCCCTTCCCCGCCTCCATTTCAACCCTTTCCCCAAAGTCCCCACCCCAACTCCACCCTCTTCCTGCCAATATTCCAACTCCTTCCCCAAATCTCCAGCTCCACTTCTTCACCGCCTCCTCCCCGAGCATGCCACATTCCCAATCCTTCCCCTACTCCTGGAGCTGTTTGGCAGCAGCTGGGTGGGAAGCGCTGGGAGGTAGGTGGAGAAGCGGGGATGCAGCGCGGTCAGAGGAAGATGGGGAGAAGCTTGGCAGCCAGTGGGTGCAGAGCACCCAGTAATTTTTCCCTGTGGGTCCTCCAGCCCCAGAGCACTCACAGAGTTGGTGCCTATGGCAGTCTGTGAGAAGGGGTTGGACACAGGGGAGGATCCCAGGTGCAGCCATCAAAGGTGCCTTGGCCATTGTTATAATTGCTGCTAGTGACTTCCTTTTGTCCCAATATCCAGTCAGTCAATCTTACCTTGTACTGTAACTATACAGTGACTTTAACTGGATTAGAACAACAACAGAAAGAAAATGACTAACAAAAGTAGTCAAGTAGCAGTGACATTGCTGACAAGCTATATTAAGTCCCATCTCATTCTCAGGGTTGGTCTACACCAGCAACTTACCTTGTGTGGCGAAGCTCCGACCTTGTCTCAGTGAGTCCTGCACTTCCAGGCAGATTTCGCTAGCCTCAGAGGCTCACTGTGACCCTCCCCGTAGCCCTTCTCGCTCTAGAGGCAAGGGTCACAGCCTACTGAGCCATTTTCATCATAAGCCAGCAAGGGAGGCGGGAAGAAGCAACCCTCCCTTGCAAAGTCTCTGTTGTCTCACAGTCTCTGGGATTAATCGGGGAGAGTATGGGGTGGGGAAGCCCAGCCTCGCCTCGTTCTGCCTTGCCCTCTACTCTGGGCTCCAGCCCAGGCACCCTAATGGTAGCAGCTATTAATAGCTGACTTTTTGAAACAGGATGAGTACAATTCCCTGGTCCACTTCCTCAACATGTACTTCACCCTTACCTCAGGGCCTCCTTCCTTGTGCCTGATAGGGTTTGTCCTGCCCAGTTTCTCCAGCAGCGCAACTTCCTCCTACAGCTCTTGACACACACCTCTAACTAGTTCCAGCCAGCCCTTGATGGCTTCAGGTGTCCCAATCAACCTAGCTGTCTCCACTGCTTTCTAGAAGGATCTTAATTGGCCCCAGGTGTCTTGATTAACCTGGAGCAACTGGCATTCAGTTACCTTGGTAACAGGAATTTGTTTAGCCTGGGGCTAACATACCTATTTCTCACTACTTTCCTATAGTCACTTGGCCTTGCCCCCTCACACTCGATACAACTACGTTGCTCAGGGGCATGAAAAATCCACACCCCTGAGCAATGCATTTATATGGACCTAACGTCCGGTGTAGACAGTGCTATGTTAATGGGAGAGCTTCACCTGTCAACATGGCTATCGACTGTTTGGAAAGTGGAGTAACTACACCAATAGGGAAAGCTCTTCTGTTGGCGCAGGTAGCATCTTCACTAAGTGCTGCAGTAGCGCAGCTGCACCGGTGCAGCATGGTAAGTGTAGATAAACCTTCTGTCTCCAACCAACTCTCAAGTCTTTTGAATAGTGCCAGTTCTGAATATTACAGACCTTAAAGATGCAGCCATCATGCACAGTCACCACAATTCCTAAAGCTGCATAGAACACAAGGAGAGCTATTTTTGAGTCATCAGCTTGGTAGTGTGCAGAGAAAAAGAATGCTAGAGACCCGTGGCCACATGCTACCCAGATTTGCCATACCAAGAAATCAACACTCAGACCACAACACTGCAAGAATTTCAAGTTTTGGGAAGTAAATAAAATTAGTGAGTGCTGAATGACGTGCTAAGAAGAAATACTCAACTCCAATAGTTTGGAAGAAACCTGGGAAATTCTGCATTATGGTGCAGAAGAACTCTGGAAAAAATGGGGCTGCTCAAAGATCTCCAAAAACTTATATGGAAAAGGTGGGAGACAACCAAAGAAGAACATGCAGACTAATAAGGGCTGGTCACAGCCGTAATCAAGCTCCCACTTCTGGACACTCATCAGACTGCTGAGTTTGCGTTACCATATGCTGGACCTGTGTGCACTAAACTTCCTGAGTCTAAACAGAGTCCAGGTACTGCCTCTGCCTCTGGATTTTAAGTCACAGTCTCAAGGTGAAGATCCTTGTGTAGCACCACTCCCTTTTGAGAGTTGAGGACACGGCTGTTCCAACTTCTTAGGCCCTGAAACTAGTGCTGGCTTCCCCAGACTCCTTAGTAGCTTAAGCACATCTTTTCCAAGAGTTCCAACTGTGGGCACTGTAGTTTACAGTTTACCTCTTCAGGGAGACATGATAGTTGAAACAGACACAGGCTTTGCAAAGGATTCCAATCCCAATCCTCTCTTACTGGGAGAATGCATAAGAAATACACACATCTAGACAAAACAATAAAACACTCATACACTATTCCCTGCCTCACTTTCCTCACCACACTGGAGTGGTCTGCAGAATTTGGGTCAGTGTGTTTTCAGCATTCCAAGTCCCTTCTGCTGGATCTCTCACCTCATAGTTTTTCCTCTGGTACGTGGACTGTACGTTCTTTTACCTCCAGTCAGCTTCCTTTGACCTTGTCTAATTCCAAAGTTAAAAAAAATCCCCTCTCCCTCCAGCATCCAGAATTCAAAGTAATACACATGGAAAACATAATCCCAACTATATGAACAAAATGATGGGGTCTAAATTAGCTGTTACCACTCAAGAAAGAGATTATAGAGTCATTGTGGATAGTTCTCTGAAAACATCCACTCAACGTGCAGCCACAGTTTAAAAAACCCTCAAACAAACAAGTGTTAGGAACCATTAGGAAAGGGATAAATCATAAGACAGAAAATAGCATAATGCCACTATATAAATCCATGATATGCCCACATCTTGAATATTTCATGCAGTTCTGGTTGCCCCATCTCAAAAAAGATATATTAGAATTGGACAAGATACAGAGAAGGGCAACAAGAATGATTAAGGGTGTGGAACAGCTTCCATCTGAAGAGAAATTAAAAAGACTCGGACTTCTCAGCTTGGAAAAAAGATGACTAAGAAAGGATATGACAAAGGTCTATAAAATCATGACTGATGTGGTGAAAGTGAATAAGGAAGTATTATTTTCTCAATCGCATAACACAAGACCAGGAGTCCCCCAACAAAATTAATAGGCAGTGGGTTTAAAACAAACAAAAGAAAATACTTCTTCACACAATGCACAGTCATCCTATGGAACTTGTTGCTGGGGATGATGTGAAGGCCAAAACTATAATGGGGTTAAAAAAAAGAACTAGATAAGGCCATGAAAGATAGCCATTGATGGACTTATTAGCCAAGATGGTCAGGGATGCAACCTCATGTTCTGCTTATCCCTAGCCTCTAAGTGCCAGAAGCTGAGAGTGGACAACAGGGGATGGTGATTAGCTGATGATTGCCTGTTCTGTTCATGCGCTCTGAAACACCTGGCATTGGCCACTGTTGGGAGACAGGATACTGAGCTAGATGGATCATTGGTCTTACCCAGTATGGCTGTTCTTACGTTAAGACAGTGTCTTTGTTCCTGTTCTATGCTACAAACTTCAGTTATTTTTTTAAATCCTGGTTCTGTCATCTGTCCCTTTGTTCTCTTGTTTCAGGATTTTCCACTCTCCACTCCCGGCAGATAAACTTGGTCGAATTAGGTTTTCTTTCAGTTCTAGCACTCTTCTTAGAATACTTGTGTTCATCTAGAGCACAGTTGTTAAGGTTAATGACTTCTGTTTGTTCAGTAGCTTCTTCCAGACAGGATGGATGCTATGTGACAAGAATCTTGTCGGTCCATGATTGACTCACTACACATTGAGGCATTCATTGTTGCAGCAATTTCATTAAATTAACCAGAATTCATAAATTGTTCATAGACAAATTCCCCAGATTGTCACAGACACAAAAAAGCAGGGTTAATGCAAGAAAAAAACATACCAGCAAGAAAGAAGTCTCATTAGTAACTGATGAAGGGGATGAAATGAATGTTGAGTCACAGGTGGCTGACATACTCATTTTCTTCTTTAAAACTCTGTCTTTGGGAAGAAAAATAAAAAGTGTGCATAATTAGGAAGTAATAAAAACCTTGTTAAACTAACAATTGGGAAAGGGCAGATAAGGGAATACTTGGAAAATCTCAACATAAATCAGTTGCCTGTTTGATGTGCATCTCAGTGTGTTAAGGCTAATGAACTTATGAGGCCACTGACAATTATATCTGAGAAGGCCTTATCCAATGCTCATTGAAGTCAATCAAAAGGCTTCAATAGACTTTGGAACACATCCCTAGATAGGAACAAGAAGATTGGAGATATGCACAAGTAAGAAAATGAGCCTGGTAATGAATGTGCAAAAGTCTAATTTCTATTTCAAGTTAAGGAATGGAGAGAAAAATCTTTAAACAGAGATGAAACACAAGAAAATATATAGCATCTCTTTAAGTCAGACAAATCTGTGATTGCCTTTTTGACAGAACTGCGAAGTCAGGTTGCAATCTTGCACATGTTTAACTTTATGCACTCTGAGTAGCCCCACTGATGTAGTGAAACCACTCATTTAGAAAATGAAGCAGGTACATAAGAGGCTGCAGGATTGGGGCCTTTGTCAACTGGGTAGATGTAATTTGTTTGGATTTTAGTAAAAAAATTGCTGTTTGTGTCTTGCAACCATACATACAATTAATTGAAATTTGGTTTGAGTTTGAACATGGGCACAAGAATTGCAAACTCGGTGATGGAGCATTAATCCTCTAATTAAAATGGCTGGCACAGCTGAATCAAGAAATAATGTTTTTTGTTGCTTGCTGCCTGAATGATTTCCCCCCTTGGTTTTTAATTGCATGATTGAATGTATTTTCAACAAGTAAGCACGATATCTTAAACAAACACACTTAAGTCGACTTTCCTGGCAGGCATTCCAATGATACTGCATTCTAATAACTAGTGTAATTGTTACAGCTGCTCAGTGCTGTGATACTCCAAACATTTAAGATACTAGTAGCATCGTGTAAAAGCAGTAAAGAGTCCTGTGGCACCTTATAGACTAACAGATGTATTAGAGCATGAGCTTTCGTGGGTGAATACCCACTTCGTCGGATGCATCCGACGAAGTGGGTATTCACCCATGAAAGCTCATGCTCCAATATGTTGGTTAGTACCACCCACAAAAACTCATGCTCCAATACGTCTGTTAGTCTATAAGGTGTCACAGGACTCTTTGCTGCTTTAACAGATCCAGACTAACACGGCTACCCCTCTGATAGCAGGTGTACCATGACTTGGACAGCAACGGCTTCTATTGTTTGTACTACCAGAAATTTCAGTTTATATGCTTTCCCTTGGTATTCAGTTTATAATTTACATTGTCCTAGTAGTATGATGCTCATACAACTGAATATTCTGGCTTGAAATTTTGTTTTCTTCCTTTGCATGTTACTGCTGAAGCCATTGTAACCTAGCACAGTGACTGATGCCCCACTATATATTTATACAGTGTTCTTGTTGCTGTGTTGATCCAAGGATATTAGAGAGACGAGGTGGGTGAGGTAATATCTTTTACTAGACCAACTTCTGTTGGTGAGAGAGACAAGCTTTCGAGCTTACATGGAGCTCTTTTTCAGGTCTGGGAAACTAGAAGTTGGTCGAGTAAAAGATATTACCTCACCCACTTTGTCCCATTTTCTATGTGGCATTCAGTTTCCTGTTTGTATTCTGCTGTCTTGTCTTTGCATCTGGTGCTAGTCTGAGTTCTGGAAATCATTTATTTTTGCCATTTTGCACTATGCATTAATGTCATGTACATGCAAATCTCACCCTCTGAATCAGTGCTTCCTTTCTGGATGTGGTGCATATTTTTCTTGCCTGCAAGTTCTGCTATAATTTCTCTTGATGCAATTATTATACATGACTCCCTCTTCGGGGTATTTTCCATTATCATGTTTTCTTCACGGAACTCAGAGGTCTTCCTTTGCATTTTTTTACATCTTCTACTTTGTATTTTCACATTTGCTTTTGCACACATTTTGGTATATTTTTCCTTGTATTTTCATGCTTTCCCTTGTGCAACTTGATGAATTATTTCCTCGCCTGTTCCACTTACGGTCTGCATTTGGATGTAAGTTTGTTCACTAACTTTGCATATGTCTATAGCTCTTGGAAGAGTTAGCACGGGCTCTCTCAGCATTCTATTTGAATGCCCGTATCTTTCATCTCTATTACTAATTTATCATGCATTAGTTCATCTTTTAAGATTTGATAATCACAGGAGTCACCATTTTGCAGTTTGGCAATATCCCGATTTATTGTTTCTCCAGAGTTTTGATTACAATTGTTTAAAAGATACTTTGACTTTCATAAATGATATTTTTTGTGGGTTGACAATGCTTTGGGAGCTCTTTCTAGGATTTTACATAGCTCATCCTGGCCTGCTGTGGACATATCCAGATGCTGTTGGAGCCTTTGTCTATTGCAGCTAATAGTTGTTCTTATTTTGTTTTCCTTTTTATCCAGTCCTGTAGCAATTCTGTAGTTTTTCCATTGTGATCTAAAGAATGTCCAGTTGCCGAACATATCCACTTTCATGTCTGTCTACTTGGAACAAGAATCTGGTATGCTGCCATGATTATTGCTTTCTCTTTGGTGGTGGTTTTTCCCCCCTCCAATACTAGTTTCTGATTTCACATATGTGCAGGAGCCAACTGATTTCTAACATCGTGTTCCCTGTTCAGGCATAAAGAGAGAGCGAAAAGTAGCTGGGGACTCAGAATTCAGTCTCTAAGGATTTTCAGCAGGGATTGCATAGAGTCAATCTTCCCACATTCAAGTCCCAAAAGGAATTAAAGAAATGAATTTAATTAAGTAACAACTTTATAAAATCTTATGATAAAGAAACAAATAACAATTTAATTTTTACAACATAACATGGCTATTTTACAAGCCACATATATTATCTTCAGTTATACATAAACAGAAATAAAGAAAACAAATTAAAATCTGAACAGGTTAGTCCCCACAGAAACACAGTGAGAAGACACTCCAAGTTCCCAAAAGCTTAGGTCGAGTTCACCTAAGTCTCAATTAGAGTCTTTGATCACCAAATCTATACAGTCTGCTGAATCTAAAACAACATTTTCCCTTCACTTGCTTGTAGGAATCTTCAGTTGGAATCAACTCTTTCTCTGCTGAAATCACTGCTAGCCAGTCAGCTAACTCATTAACCAATCACTCAGATAAGTGTATAGATTAAAAAAAACCCAAAAAACCTGGTACAAAACAAAAAATGGAGACCACCAAAGATAGATGACTCTTTCCCCATTATCACATTTTAAAGAAAAGTTGGTGACTCGGACTAGTTGAGACAATTTAACTAAAACAGATTGGCTAAAATCAAAGAACATTCAAAGCATACATTTAAAATAGAATAAATTATTTTACTCTCCCAATTTCCCCTTTCTGTTATTAACTTTGCCCATGCTTCCCTGTTGGACAGTTAACAATATCACTAACCTACTGCAAGATGCTTCAGAGTTAAGGGACAACAGCCTGCTTTCTGCTCCTGAGCTCAGCTTCTCTCAGCTCACAGAGAGCACATGGTCTTCAGTAAAGCAGCTGCCCTGACCACTTGCCCTCATGGAGTCTGATCCTGCTTGCCCTACTGGAGCAAACCCAAAACTTCCACATCCAATTCCAGAAGTTTCTGCAGATGGATGTGGAGTGCTAAATCTGCCTAGCATCAATAACCCAGACATAAATCACTCCTATCCCCTGCCCCCTAAGTCTCTTAAAGAGATATCTCTCTATTAGGCACATGGGTTACACTAAAACAGCGCAACATTCAAGCTTTATTTCTGCCATTGCATATGCTGTTCTTTCATCAAGCACTTCCAGAAAGTAGAGTTCTCTGTGTCTATACACTACAATATTGGAGTGCCTCATGTGAGGATGCTATTTATCATAACATGGTGAGACTAGGATTGCCAACTTCCTAGTTGCACAAAGCCAAACTCTGTCCCTTCCCTGAGGTCAAGGTCCTGCCCCTGCCCCGGGGCTCCACTCCTGCTCACTACATTCCCTCTTCCTCGGTGGCTCACTTTCCCCAACCCTCACTCACTTTCACTGGAGTAGGGCAAGGGGTTGGGGTGTGGGAGGAGGTGAGGGCTCTAACTGGGGGTGTGGGCTCTGGGATGGGGCTAGAAATTAGGGGCTCAGGGTATGGGAGGGGGCTTTGGGGTAGGGCTGGGGATGAGGGGCTTGGGGTGCAGGAGGGGGCTCTAGGCTGGGGGTGTGGAGCAGAAGGATTCTGAGTGCAGGAGGGGGCTGCTGGTTGAGGCAGGGGGCTGAGGTGCAGGAGGGGATATGGGCTCTGGGCTGGGGATGCGAGCTCTGGACTGGGGCCGGGGATGAGAGGTTCAGGGTGTGAGAGGGGGGCTCTGGACTGGGGCAGGGAGTTGAGGGGTAGGGGGTTGAGGGCTCTGGCTAGAGGTGCAGCTCTGGGGTGGGACCAGGGATGAGGCGCTTAGGGGGGCTTAGGGCTGGGGCAGGGGCTCAAGGCTAGAGTGTGGGCTTACCTTGGGTGGCTCCCCGTCAGCAGTGCAGCGAGGCTAAGGCCGGCTCCCTGCCTCTCCTGCTCCACACTGCGCCCCAGAAATGGCCAGCAGGTCCGGTTGCTAGGCGGGGAAGCCAAGAAGCTCCGCGCGCTGCTCTCACCCACAGGCACCCCCCTCCCAGCTCCCATTGGCCACAGTTCCTGACCAATGGGAGTCTGGAGCCCGTGCTCAGGGCAGGGGCAGATCCCTGTGGCCCCCCTTGCTAAGGAGCAGCCAAGGTCCTTTTTCGACCAGGCATTCCGATCGAAAAACGGACACCTGGCAACCCTAGGTGACACTGCAGCTTGCAAGCACCTCCTCTCATCTGCAGTCTGATCATATTTTTAAAGATATAAAACTGGGACCTGATGGTTGAGGGTGTCAGTTGGGAGTGCTGTAGTTGGGAATATAGAATTTTGGTGGGAAAATGGGAAGGAAGAGATGGGTCTTTTCTCTCTCCCTTTCAGAATGGGAAACTGGGATTGTTTACAGACAGAGAATGGCAGTGTGGGAGAGGACAGTGTTCATCCCTTTGTGCTGCTTCTATTGTTGTTTTCTAGATCTAACCTTCCTCCTCAGATCTAATTCCAATTCCCCCCACCACCAGTTCACCCACATCCTCATTCCCAGTAGGTTCATGCCTCCCAGCATTCAACCCCGCCAATCCAAACCATCCCTCTCCCAGATCAGAAACTCCCCAGCCAGGCCCATGCAGCTCCCTCCATTCCAAACCCCACATCTGCCCTCAGCCTGAGAACTACTCCTCTTCCTAGCTAACCTCTCCACAACTCAGCATCACTCTCAGCTCTGAACTCTCCTCACCTTCCTCACACCACCCGGTACAACCCTCCAGACAGACAGAACCCTTCCCTAGGTACAAACCCTTTCCTCTCTGACACAGACACCCACCATCTGGCTGAAGAAACAGGCATATAGTACAGCAGTAAAAGACTATGGATGTGGGGAGGATGTGCAGGAAGTTCCTGCATTTTGCCTCTCTGGAGCAGATTTTAATTAGCCCTCTCTCCCTGCTACGGGCAGGGCAGCCCATATGCTGTAGCAGGGACTTCAGCGACTGGAGACTGCAAGGAGCATGTGCAAGAAGTACTGTATTTTGTGTCTGTATTTTGTGTATTTAGCCTGCAGCATATCCTTCAAATGGCAAATGCTGGCAATCAATAATTATTCTGAGGGTACAATGCTGCATAGTGCTAAGCACCTACTGCAAGATGCTTGGTGTTTTGAACGTCCATTGGTTTCAGTAGCAATGGAGAGGAAAAACTGCCAGGAATAAACACCAAATATATAAATACACGCCAGTAGATTTGTTTCTAAACCAGCTGAATCTGAAAAGCAACTAAGGCAGATTTACCAGGTTTTATTTTTATTTAAAAAACACAATGGTCTTGACTCTCCTATCACACCAAGTGAGAGGAGAATCCAATGGTGGTTCTCTAACAAACAGGAGTAAGGCTTAGAGTTCACTTTGTATTTTAAATATTGTGGACAAATACAATGTCCTCTTGTAACGAGGCGGTGTGGCTCCCCTCCTCATCCAGTAGGGTTGAGCCCCGTCAATCATCCATAGGGGCGGGGCCTCGAAGTGGAAGTCCCACCCCCCAGAGGGTCAAGCGGTGACCCGGAAGAATAAAAGCCGGCCCTCAGCCCTCAGTTGGAGCCCAGCCACCGTCAGGAGCAGATCTGTCCACGGGAGCTCCCGACTGTGAAGCTGCTGAGGCCGCAGGCCCGTGTCCGGACTGGCCAGAACCTCCCTGCTATGACGAGGAGCTGCCCCACGCCCGCTATGACGAGGAGTGGCCGGAGCTGCCCCACCCTTGTTGCGGCCCCGAGGACCCCCCAGAACAGGCCTAGTCGGACTTCCCAGAAGAGCTGCTGGACCTGCCGCCCAGCCCTGGCCGTGAGGAGCCGATGTGGTGGGACGTCCCTGAAGCTGATCCCACGAACCAGGTAGGCTCGGAGGGGGATACTGGAAGTAGCCGGGGGCAGCCGACCTGAGTCAGGCTGCAGACCTCCCGATACCCATGGCAGTGTGTTGCGGTCAGGATCCCCACTGACCACCGGCAGCGGTGATCACCGCTACTAGGGCCCCGGGCTGGAACGCAGTGGAGTGGGTGGGCCTGCGTTCCCCCCGCCACCCATAGCCGGGTGGCAGAATCCCCCTCCCCCTGGCCTGAGGAGGCCATTAGGCCTACTGTGTGTTTGCCACTGCTCTGCCCTGCCCCAAAGGGCCAGAGCTGTTATAACTGTGTTTGGTGCCCCGCCCGAACCAAGGGCTGGGCCCTTTCTGACTTTGCTACTGCTCTGCCCTGCTCCAAAGGGCCCGAGCAACCTGCACTCCTGCCAGCCCGCCCTGAACCAAAGAGCCGGAGCTGGGATAACTGACTGTATATTATTGCTCAGCCTTGCAGCAGGCGGCCTGAGCTCCTAATCAACTGTGTGTTGGTGCCCGCCCGAACCAAGGGCCGGGCCCCGTTGACTGTGCCACTGCCCAGTCCTATCCACAGGGACCGACTACCCGTGCGGTGGTCGACAGTTCCGAGAACCGAGACCCGCAGATGACAAGTCGAGGCCGGTGTGGCTCCCCTCCTCATCCGGGAGGGTCGAGCCCCGGCGAGTCTCACTATTCTGCTCAGCTCCGTAAAACTGTATATATGTGCAAAAGACTGCTGGCGCTTCCCCACTAGTGAAGTGACTCATGGTGTGCTAATGTCTAGTGCTAAGAGGAGTCCTGTAAAAAGGCCAGTAGATAAAAGTAAACAAATAAACTTTCAGACAGAACAGCACCCTGCAGGTTTCAATGTGTGCACTGTCCTGTGGTTAGCTAGACAGCCAACTGTGTTAATTTATGATTCTGTTACCTGGGTTTTATACATAAAGTAGATTATTGTATGAATGACTGTGGGTCCCCTTGAAGTCAGCAGATTTGCACAGTTTGTTTCTGTTCAAAAGCTAGGAGGCTTTCTCCTTGCATTACAGTAGCAAAGCTAGTAATACCTCTGAGTTTGTGGTTACTGTGGGCATGTCTACACAGGAGCTGGAGGTATAATTCCCAGCTTGGGTAGATATACCTGTGCTTATTCTAATCAGGCTAGTGTACTAAAAATTGCAGTGTAGCTGTGGCCAAGTTTGTATTGCCCTGGATACATACCTAGTTAGCTTCCCTGAGTATGTACTTTACGTTTAGGGTTGCCAACCCTCCTGGTTTCACCAGGAGTCTCCTGGAATCAGACCCTATCTCCTGGAGGCTACTGAGAGATTTTAGGCGCTAAAAGCCCAGCAGAGCAGCAGAGTTGTAAGGGAAGTGCACTGCCTGCCCTGGCCCCGTGTCGCACCCAGAAGTAGCTGGCAAGTCTCTGTGGCCCCTGGCGGTGGCCAGGTGGTCTCCACATGCTGCCCACACCCCAAGCGCTGACTCAGCAGCTCCCATTGGCCAGGGACTGAGGTCAATGGAAGTTACGGGGGGTGGTGTTTGTGGGCACAGCATAGACCCCCCTGCCCCACCCCCAGGGGCCGGACATGGTGGCTGCTGCTGGGAGCAGCACAGGGTCAGAGCAGGCAGGAAGCCTGCCTTAGCCCTACTGCGCCCCTGCCTGGGAGCCTCCCGACGTAAGTGCCTCCTGGCCGGAGCCCACACTCCAAACCCCCTCCTGCACCCCAAACCCAGCCTGGAACTCCCAGACCCTGCACCCCCTCCTGCAACCTAGCCCCTTACCACAGCCCAGAGCTCTCTCCTGCACCCGAACTCCCTCCCAGAGCCTGCAACCCTGACCTCTTTCTGCACCCCAATCTCCTGCCCCATCCCTGAGCCCCCTTCAGCACCCAAGCTTTCTCCCAGAGCTTGAACCCCCTCCTGCACCTTAACCCCTTGCTGAAGGCTCAGCTCAGAGCCCCCTCCCACAGCGAGCACCCCAAGCCCCTGCCCCAGTCCAGTGAAAGTGAGTGAGGGTGGAGGAGAGTGAGTGACGGAAGGATGGATGGAACGGGTAGGGCCTCAAAGAAGGGGCAGGACAGGGCAGATCCTTGGGGAAGGGGATGGGGCAAGACTGTTTGGGTTTGTGTGATTAGACAGTTGGCAACCCTATTTAGGTTATATGTATGTGTGTATATATATATATATAACAACGCAAAGTCTTTATTTTTTATTAACTCTTAATTTTTTTGGGAACTAAAGTATTTTCCTCTGAGTTTGGGAGGGTTGTTTTTCATGCCTTAGTATTGTACAAAGTCTTATGTATACCTTGTGAGCAGTTTTGATGTTGGAGCAAGTGCAAGTCTTTCTTATGGTGATAGGAGACTGCCTGGTACTCAGTTCTTTTGGTGGTGTGGGGTTTTAAGAATCTGTTCCAATTGCTGTCAGTCCTTTGTCAGCCTGTGTTTCTTCTGCGTCCTGCTGACCAAGTCTTAGTGATCATCATCCACATCCATTTTTTTCACTTATTTGTAGTAGGTATATGTATTTGTGGTTTTGGTAAAATGTTTGCTCATTCTCTGCTTTATATTAATGAGGTTTTCATCTGTTGAAATATGTTGCTTTCTTTAAGTACATGATTTGTCCTGAGGAAACAGTAGTACTGGGAAGTCTTTAGGTTGTTAGTCATAGTAGGCTTTGGTCTCTGTGCATGTGTGTCTTCTTTTTCAGCTGTTACTCCTTCCACCACTGTCAGTAGTAGTAATTCTGGGTCTATATGCACCAATGCATGTGTGCGTCTTCACATCAAGAATTGTCCTAGGCTCCTATTCATACCTTCTGTGCACATTTCTCTATTCATGGATGGTTTGCCATACATTTTCTTTGTTGTTGTTGGTTTTTTTTTTTGCAGCTTTTTTTCAATAGAATCTTAGTCATTTAAATTGCTGATTCGCTTTGCCATTTGACTGTGTTATGCTGATGTGATATGAGCGAATTCCCATTTCTGAGTAAGTAGCACAAACCCACTGCAAGTAAATGGGACACATTGTCTGAAACAGCACAGTTTGCAATGCCATGTCTGCTGAAATGCTTCATTGCTTTGTCTATGATGGTCACAGCGGTAGTGTCTGAAAATTAGATTAATAGTAATCTACAGTAATGAGATAGTCAGTATGGTTTTTCATGAAAAGGTCCCTTCCTGTTTTTCTCCAAGATTTGTTGGAAATGCTGTGTATTTTCATTGTCTCTTTTTGCTGCTGGGGCTGCATTTCCCCATGTGTTATCACAACCGCTCACTAGATCTCTGATATCCTTGGCCATGTTTGACCAGTAAAAGGTATCTCTGGCTTTCCAGATGTAGGGTTCTGTTCCACAATGCACCAATCTAGTCCTGAAAAAGTTTCTGCTCTCAGTGATCTGATTATTATATTTTGACTGCCTTTATATATGATGCTATCTTGTACACTAGCTTGTCTTGATAATTCCAGAATTCTTCAGGAGCAATTGGGACTTATCTCCTGATAGCTGGACACTAATGGTTGTGAGCACTTGTAAATCTTATTTTTGGATTCTTTCCAGCCTTGCCTTGAAAGTGGCACTGGTTTGGTTAATGATTTCTGTTTGGTTGAGGATCTCATATTCGTATTCAGTTGCCTTATTTTCATTCTCCAGTGCTGTTCTGAATAAGAGCTATGTACATCTCAGTCCCTTTCACATAGCGGATATCTAAGATGTAGCGTTGCAGTTTCAATAGTATGCACTGAAGACATTTTGGAGCCTCTTTGCAGAAGATTTTTTAGAAATGCTGTCCAGTGGTTTGTGGTCTACTCGAATGGTTTCCCATCCTTGAACATACTGGATAAACTTCTCATATGTGGTCACATATGAGATGTTCCTTGTCAATTTGGGCATATCTTTGTTCTGCTGGTGATAGTGATCTTGATACAAAAGCTGCTGGCTGTCCCTTTTTGTAGATGTGATGTTCCAAGCCCTGTTCCACTGGCCTCAGATTGTTGTGTATATATTTATTTGTATTACTATAGTGCCAAAGACTCTACTCATGGACCAGGATCCCATTGTGGTAGGCGCTATGCAAGCGCAGAACAAAAAGATTGTCCCTGTCCCAGAGAGTATAAAAGAAAACAGATGTATACAGACAGATGGGTGGGGGGAGTACCAGAAAAATATGAGACAATATTAGTCAGCATGTTAGGCAGTGATCTCAATGCATCATCATCCAAACTGTTACGTTATTTGTAGGCATCATGGCAAGGAAGAGTTTTGAGGAGAGATTTGAAAGAGGACTAAGAAGTGGTTTTGCAGATATTTATGGTGAGCTCCTCCCAAGCATGAGAAGCAGCAAGGACAAAGCATGATGGTGTTTGAAAATTTAACAAGCAGATTATGGAGGCCAAATAGAGATTAGAGTTGACTTTCCAATAGGGAATGGGAGATGATAATTAAGGTGGGGATAAGCAGTGAAAAAGTTTGAAAGCAAAGTCAAGAAGCTTATGTTTGATGTGATAGAAACACAGGAGTTAATGGAGGGATATGAAGATGGGGTGACATAGTCAGAGCAACGAACTAGGAGAATGATTTTTGGAAATGAATTCTGAATGGCTACGAGCAGGGCATTTATCAAGGAAAAAAGGATGTTGCAATAATCGAGACATAAGATGAGGACAACCTGGATGAGAGTTTTTGCTGTGTATGGTTGCCCTTTCATTCACATCATAGTATTTCAGGATCATGGGCGGCTCCATGCACCAGTATGCCAAGCTTGTGCTTGGGGCAGCAAGCCACGGGGGGCGCTCTGCTGGTTGCCGTGAGAGCGGCAGGCAGGCTGCCTTGGCAGCTTGCCTGCGGAGGGTCCGCTGGTCCCACAGCTTCGGCGGACCTCCCGCAGGCGTGCCTGCAGGAGGTCCGTCAAAGCCAGGGGACCAGTGGACCCTCTGCAACAAGCTGCCGAAGGCAGCCCGCTTGCCGTGCTTGGGGTGACAAAATGCCTAGAGCTGCCCCTGTTCAGGATGGGATAGTTGATTGCTAGCTTCTTGACACATGTGATGGCTGCATCATGTTGAGGTGATCTTATCCATATTGTGTCTTTGTTCAGTTGTCGCCTCAGGGATTCACACATCTCTGAGAGACTTAGACATTTTTTGTCAGATACTTTACAATCCTAATAGTCTCTGAACTGATGTAATATCATTAAGCGTGGGCATCAGCTGTATTGCTTTTACCTCTTTCTCATCCGGTTGTAACCTTGGAAAGCCAGCAAATGTCTCATGTAGTGTCCTGTATTCAGTTTTAGATTTATTTCCATTCTAGCAGACAGATGCAGTTGTGGTCATGATCTACTGCAGCTTCTGGAATGCCACCTATGTGTCTGTAAACAGAATGTCATTAGTTATGACGTTGATCCCTCAAGTCTTGTTAGTGTATCTTGGTGGCTTTGGGATGCTTCTGCTCCTTGATTAATTCCAAATGGCATTCTCAACCATCAAAATCTACCTGCTTGTGTCCAAAATGTGGTGAGGTAGCTGGTTTTCTTACTGAGTAGCATGTGCCAATATCCATCTTTGGCATCAAGTACTGAGAATATTTTTGCTTTTGCCAAGTCAGGTAATATTTCTTCAGTTGTAGATATTTGGCACTGAGCTTTTTTTAGGGCTTTGTTCAGGTTACTTGGATCTATGCAAATATGCAGCTTGCCTGGTGTCTCAATGGCTACCATGCTGCTTATGCAACTTGTAGACTCTCTGACTTTAGCAATGATGCCTTCTTATTCCATTTATTTTATCGCTTCTATTAATTTTTATTTTAAGGCAGTAGGTATTCTGTTAGGTCTGAAGACCCAGTACCAAAAGTAGGGAACGATTATTGGACCCTATCCTGCAGTCACCTGCTAAGCACTACAGGACAGGGCCATTGTGTCTGTTGCTGACTAGAGTTGTGCTCAAAATTCTTAGCACTGATTATAAAATAACTTTTTTTTTACATGAGAATCCATTTTTACATTTGCAAGGAATATATACCTCAGGAAAAGTAATAAAAATCCCAGATTTTTGTCCATAGAATGTATTTGTTTTCATCATAAAACCTTTGTTAGATGGTGGAAATCTTGAAATTATGAATATTCCTGAAAATATCAGTCTACTTACATGAAAAGGAATCTGTTTTTCCATAGCTCTGTTGATCTTTGTTGACTCTGTTGTGATCAACAAAAGGTTTCTCTGTCTGAAGTGTATGGAGCTCTTACTGGTGATCTGTAGAGAGCTAGCAGGCTATATGGTGCTGCTTCTCCTATTTGTTTCCAGCAGCTAAATTTAATTTAAAAAAAATCCCCATTCCTAATGTTACTTGTCCATATAAGTGATTTCTGTACTGTTGTAGGGATCTTTTGCCATCAGGAATGGGAAGCAAGGTCATCTCCCACAAACTGTAAATGGAAAGGCAGTTGTTCATGGGTCATTCTCTCTATTAAGATGTGGTTTGCAATAGGAAAACGTATGAAAAACCCTGTTACAGTTCATGCAAAGATAGTTGTACACCATTTTTTCACTCTCCCCCATGGCTGTCAGTGACTGGTGAGGAAAGTATGCCGCTGTTAACCTCTATGTGGGCCAGTCCACAGGGAGCGCAATACTCTCTTTGCAAAGGGGTTATGCTGTGGTGTTTTTTTGAGAGGGCAGTTTTATGATCTAGTGGTTACAGACAGCTGCTCCTTAGGACATCTGTGAAAACTGAACCCAGGGCATCTGGGTATAAAAGCATGAGCATTTGTTACTTGAGCTGAAAAACCAGGTCTCTTGGCATGCACAGCAATAAACCTCTATGTGGTCTAATGGCTATAGATTGACACAGGGCCACAGTGTGTTAGGGTGGGTTACACAAGTATTTAAACTGACACATTTCTTATGACAGTGTATGTGGCAAAATGGCTAAGATTTGGGCCTATTATACTCCAGGAGTGGGCTCTGTTCCCAGCTCTGTCTCAGATGATCTTGTGTAAGCTCATTGTTTTCTTTGCTCTGAAATCATTAAAAGATGGTTTGAAACCTTGACTTACAATGAGGGTGGTGAAGGGCACACAAATATTCTCTGCCCCTTCCTGTTTCCTCCCCCTGAAAAAATTGTGTAAATGCTGAAGCTTTTCACAAGACTGCCTAGAGCTTTGGCCATGATCGCGTTATTTGCAAGAGATGGCAAAGGTGGTGGTATTTTGGAGTAAAGTATAGTTGTACATTAATTTTCTGTGGATTGAATTTTGAAACAAAATCCTAGCTGTTGTTTTCCAGGAAGGGCTCTCCATGTGTCTGCAGGTGCTTTGAATGTCTGTTTCCCACTTTCTGTTCCTCACCTCCTCCCATGCAACCTGCACATTCACCCGTGACATCTCATATCATATGCACTGAACTCTCCTTGTGCTGACAAGGGAAACTGGACTGCACTTCTAGCAGAAATAGTCAGGTCTGCTCCTCTGTGCAGCCTAGCGGTGACCTCTCTGGGTAACAATCTACTGCCCTGCTATGGGCTGAGCATGCTGCCTCTACAGCATTTTTACCCACTTCTTGTTTCCTGGGGTTTTTTATATGCAATTACTTTCACTAAAAGTTAATAGAAATTATCTGGCAGATTGTTCTGTTTATATTGTAGGCATCTACTCAGTGCCTCTTGAGCATAGACAACTGTCAATCAGGTGGCCTGTCACCTCATTAATTAATTACAAAGTGTAGATAGCTGTTTAAGGCTTACAGACTGCTTGGCTGACAAGGGACTGTGCGTGGGGTCCTTCCTGAAAAAAAGAAAACGGGACCATTGCTTTTTGCTTTATTAATTTCTAAAATGGAAAAAGTGTATCCTAAAATATTAAAGGCCTGATTTCCAAGTGGGGCTTAAAACCAGAACTCTCATTGACTTCAATGGGAAGTTTGAGTGCTCAGCACTTCTGAAAATATAATCCTCTTACACCCTGATAAAGTTGGTCAAAAGTTTCCCACTGAAATGTTGTGGATGAAAAATGGCATTTTAATTAATGTAAGATTTTTGTGAAAAAAAATTATGATTTCATAAAATGGGAGGGGAGGAGATTCCAGTTGCTGAAACCCACAATTTTTTATTTTATTTTCAGCTTATCAGTTTTTCAACTAAAACCTCAAAAAGTTTAAGAAAAATGGAAAATCATTTCCCAGCCACCAGTGGGCTGTGATCCTGCAATGAGCTCCATGCAGGCAGCCATGATAGGCAGCTCCACTGAAGTAAGTGGGACTACATACGCAAACAACCTGGTGTAGGGGCTATCTCATGTCAGTCTCTGTTTGTACAAAGCCTAAAATTATCTACAGCCTACCCCAGATTACCTGTCTGTATAGGGCGCCAATCCTGATCAGAATGTCTGGGTGCTACCATAATATAAATATTCATGGCTTGATGTTGTTAGTATTTAAGGTGTTCTGTGTGGCCGACTAGGTTTTTAATTATTTATAATTAATTAATATTTTAAAAGCTTTTGCATTGGAAAGACCTCCAGTGCACTTTGGAAATTTGTGATGTAACACAGTGCCGTAGCTTTTTTAAACTCTCTCTCTCTCTCTTTTTTTTTTCTTCACTTGCGCTCCTATTACATTCCAACCGCCAAACCAGTTTAAAGTCAGAGAGAATGTGAAGAACTCCAAAACGACCTAACAGGATAGCTCATGGAATTCAGTGTGTAAGATAATGCACATTGGAGAGAACAATTCAAATTACACGTACACACTTGTTATTCCTCTCAGGGTAAGAGACCTACATCCTCCCATGCTGACTCTTGTCAAATAAAGAGGACTTGCTTATGATGGAAGTCCATTCTATGTGCCACCACGGCTACTTCATAGAACAGATTGCCTAGGGAAGTTGTGGAATCTCCATCGCTGGAGATATTTAAGAGTAGGTTAGATAAATGTCTATTAGGGATGGTCTAGACAGTATTTGGTCCTGCCATGAGGGCAGGGGACTGGACTCGATGATCTCTCGAGGTCCCTTCCAGTCCTAGAGTCTATGAGTCTATTCCCGGCACCCTGCCTGCAGGAGGCCTCCACAGCAGCCCGGCAGCAGTACCCAGCGGGCTTCTGTGCCTCTCACTGGCGGAGCAGCTTTACTTCAGTGACAGCAAACAGCTGCCCAGTGCAGCAATGCCCGCTCTCCACAGCAACCAAAACTTCTATGGTCATTGCTCTCAAGCAACAGAGCAGAAGGACCTTGACTAGATGATTCCGAGGGATTTTCAGTAAGTTAACCGTAAGTTAAAAATCTTTTTCTATTTGACATCCTGAAGCGTATGAGTCTCAAGCTTAAATAAAGCTGGATGTCTGTGGTTTGAGTGAGATCTCTCTACCCATTTAGTACCTGTTAGGCCAGCCTATTATTTGATATATTGTTACATGTTTAATTGATATTGGTATAAGTAATAGATATTGTTGCAAGGTATGGAGTATTAAGCATATGGTTATTAAATTGTAATTGTAGTACCATGTCTTTATTTCTCGCGCCGCTTCCTGTACACTGTATCTGTAACTATTACTGTTGTTTTGTTTTTATTTTTACCTATATCTCTCCTCTTTTATTGTAACCTTTTACTTCTAAATAAATACTATTTTTGTTTTCGAAGGATTCACTGCTTGCTGCCTATTCTTTATCGGAGGTTTGTATCTGTGTCCTTCAAGGGGAAAGTTAGATGGCCTTGGTTAGGGCTTTTCTCTGGAAAATCCATAGGGCAGGCCACAACCTTTAATACTAGAATAGGCAAATTGAAAATAAAGGGTTTTTAATTGAAAAGACAGTTGGGTTAAAATCTTCCGGTAACAACATCTGCAAGGTATCACTGAAGACCATAGTTCAGAGACACAAAAGAATTAAACTTTTAAATGAGTAAGAACAGTATCTAGAATGATACTAGCTAGGATTTAGAGCCATGGCAGAAAATAGAGTCTCTTTAGTAACTGAAATAGTGGCACTGTTATCTCATCCAGTTCACTCCTGTATAGACATCCGAAGTATTGCTCTGAAAATACCATGCAATGTGATAGTTTTGGCTTGAAATGCTGCCCTGTGCAGAGGGCCAGTAAAAGGTTTTATGTGCACCTCTTAGGTCCCATTTAATACCTCAAATTATGGCTTGAGAGGAGAATAGGTCTCCAGCTGGCCCTCTGCATAGGGTGAATTTTACCTGCTGTTTTTTTTTTTCATAGTTCAACTCACTCTGGCATAACATGCAAAAAATCATTTTGGAGGGTGCCCTCTTTAATGTGAAATTTTATAGTAATAATGTGGGGAAATTCCTCTTGATCACAGACTTTTATGGAGGAAGCAAAATATAACCAATTAAATCTGATTTGTCTGACATTTTAGATTCAGAGAGATCTTTGGTATGAACTAGAGAAAATACTCCGGATTATACAGCCAGCCTTGACACCCTGTTCATGATCTCCTCATAAAAGCATCTCTGTATCTTCATCCACACTGTCGCCTATGTCTGGAATGAATTCTCCAAGCCTAGCTCTCAACCCACAACCCTCACGTCATTCAAAATCCTCCAGAAAATTCACTTCTGTCATGAAGTCTACAAGAAAGGAACTGGTTAAATTAAAATCTTGCCCTTAAAAATATTATTTAAGGAGAAGTATATATGATCTAGCACAGTCATTGTCATAATCTTATTTTTGTTCCTCATCCATACCTTCTGCAGCTTTAATCTTCCTTTCCCCAACTTGTTTATTTTATCCCTGAATCATATTTCAAATGGTAACAGCCTCGGGGCAGTCCTTCACATCCTCACTTGAATGTTGTCCTGAATGTGAAGAATGATGTTCTTTCTTCTCTACCGTGTAACTATACATTTTCAGAAGTCCCTAGTAATTTGCGGGGGAGGGCTTATTTTCAGAGAATGAGTGCTCAATTTTTTCTAAAAATCAGGCCGGTTTGAGATGTCTCAAGTTGAGGAACCAAAATTATACACTTTTGAAAATGTAGAGCTATAAGCTTATGCAGTAATTAAATTTTTCTTATAGATAGTTTAAAAAAGCTTTTATAACAAATAAAACCTTATTTATAACAAAAAAAGCAGAATACTGCTCCTGCTCTCAATGGGAATTTGTCTTTTGGATCAGGCCCTTATTGTATTTCAGAGACAGTGTTGGATTTCAGTGTGAACTGCTGCAAAATTTGGATTTGAGGTTTTGGTTTGAGTCTCTCTGCTGTATTTATATATCCAACAATAGTTTTACTATAGACTGCAAGCCAGCAAAAAGGAAACCCAACCCAGGAATACAGTGAATATGGAAGGGAATAGAACTGCCTCATGGACCTCATTGATAAGTTGCTGTTGTTTATAGCTGTTGTAATTCTATTGGGTGCAGTGGTAAGAGTTGCATAAGTTATATGGTCATAAATTATGTCCCATATGTTTCCAGTAGACTGGCCACTGTGCTTTTGAATACAGCTGTTCATACAATGGTTGTTACTATAAGGTGGAAGAGTATACAAGGAAAAAGGTTAGCGATGTAATGTATACGGTCCAGCTTGTTTCCTTCCTTTAAATAAAGGTAACCATCATTTCCTCATACCGTAAAGTAAATATTGTACTTACTTAGAAATGCACATCATCAAAGCAAAGAGGGTACTCTTTAGTCCTTTTTAACATAAGAACGGCCGTACCGGGTCAGATCAAAGGTCCATCTATCCCAGTATCTGTCTACCGACAGTGGCCAATGCCAGGTGCCCCAGATGGAGTGAACCTAACAGGCAATGATCAAGTGATCTCTCTCCTGCCATCCATCTCCACCCTCTGACAAACAGAGGCTAGGGACACCATTCTTTACCCATCCTGGCTAATAGCCATTTATGGACTTAACCACCATGAATTTATCCAGTTCTCTTTTAAATGCTCTTATAGCCCTAGCCTTCACAACCTCCTCAGGTAAACAGTTCCACAAGTTGACTGTGTGCTCTGTGAAGAAGAACTTTTTTTTATTTGTTTTAAACCTGCTGCCTATTAATTTCATTTGGTGACCCCTAGTTCTTGTATTATGGGAATAAGTAAATAACTTATCCTTATCCACTTTCTCCACATCACTCATGATTTTATATACCTCTATCATATCCCCCCTTAGTCTCCTCTTTTCCAGGCTGAAGAGTCCTAGCCTCTTTAATCTTTCCTCATATGGGACCCTCTCCAAACCCCTAATCATTTTAGTTGCCCTTTTCTGAACCTTTTTCTAGTGCTAGAATATCTTTTTGGAGGTGAGGAGACCACATCTGTACACAGTATTCAAGATGAGGGCGTACCATGGATTTATATAAGGGCAATAATATATTCTCAGTCTTATTCTCTATCCACTTTTTAATGATTCTTAAATTCTGTTTGCTTTTTTGACCACCTCCGCACACTGCATGGACATCTTCAGAGAACTATCCATGACGACTCCAAGATCTTTTTCCTGACTCGTTGTAGCTAAATTAGCCCCCATCATATTGTATGTATAGTTGGGGTTATTTTTTCCAATGGGCATTACTTTACATTTATCCACATGAAATTTCATTTGCCATTTTGTTGCCCAATCACTTAGTTTTGTGAGATCTTTTTGAAGTTCTTCACAATCTGCTTTGGTGTTAACTATCTTGAGTAGTTTAGTATCATCTGCAAACTTTACCACCTCACTGTTTACCCCTTTCTCCAGATCATTTATGAATAAATTGAATAGGATTGGTCCTAGGACTGATCCTTGGGGAACACCACTAGTTACCCCTATCCATTCTGAGAATTTACCATTAATTCCTACCCTTTTGTTCCATGTCTTTTAACCAGTTCTCAATCCACGAAAGGACCTTCCCTTTTATCCTATGACAGCTTAATTTACGTAAAAGCCTTTGGTGAGGGACCTTGTCAAAGGCTTAAAAAGGAAATTAGTGGTTCTCTGAGATCTCTCTGTTGAGTTGACTAGTTTAACAGAATGGGTACACAAATTATCCCGAGCAAAATTAAAATCACATAGAAAAATGAGTTAGCTCACAATAAATGGAACAGCAGAACATTCAAAATAAATGCGCTTTGTCCTGAAAGACTTGTGCTGCTACAATCTCCTGGGCTTGTTTTTTTCTGATATTTCTCAGAAAATGGGATCATGAAGTGGTGTTCTAGGAAACAAGTCTTATTTTGAAATATGGCTTTAAATTTCACAGAATAAAGTACTGCTGCAGAGACGTTTTCATCTGCAAAGCCTCATTTACTCTTGGTTAGCTCATTGTTCCTCCATTGTGTAGTGGGACACAGATATGGGAATATTAATATCTTACGTCCATCCATGGAAAGGTCTTTTTTCACCCAGGCCTCTGCTAGCAGATGTTCCTTATCTCTTGCATTTTAGAGGATTGTTATTTCTGTTGAATTATCATCCAGCTGTCCCTGTTTCTTTCAGATTAGGGATCCAGAAACAGTTATCTGCCTACACAGAATTTTCTTTTGAGTCCAGCTTCAATTGTTAAGGAATTTTATTTTAAATCAGACCACAAGATCAGACTACTTAAACCTCCAGGATTCCCCAGAAGGTAAATTCTGGCAACATTTTCTAAGCCTTCTAAATGAGGGCCACTTCTAAATTATTGCGCAGCTAAGTGTTTTTGATTTCCCACCTCTGTCTCCATTTTGTCATGTGATGTTTCCTATTCACCCACTCTACCAATGAGACTATCTGTCAAGATTACTTCTTTGTTCAGAGTTTCCAAGCTGTTTCCTAAAACAGACAGGATATTTTGTAGTTTGTTTAATTATAATTAAGCATACAAACATCCTGATTATGTTGGAGGTGTTGCATGAACTTCTTTCTTCATGGCAATATCGAGGTTGCAATGAACATGAGTACAGTTTTTTGTGTGTTGTGAGCAACTCAGTATACTATGTGCTAGAAACATAGAGATATTTTGTTTTGTTGTACTTAAAAATGGATTTGAAAATAGCATTTAAAAAATCAACAGAGTGGTGAACAATCATCTTCCAGTTACCTTACCCTACCACCCATTGCCCCATGGCTTTTTATACATCAAGTCTCTTTCCCAAAGGCTCCTTCCCTGAGGCCATAACACCAGCTTTCCACCACCTGGATATCCCACAGCACTTATCTGAAAGTCTAGGTGCATGTATAGAAAAATCCCCAATTTTTTTCCAGATCAAACATTAGTAGGACCAGTGTTCATATTAAAACCTTCCAAAGACACCAGAGTCAACATATTCTATCCTAATCCTCACCCCATTCGCTCCCACCCCATTCCCCATGCACCCACCCAGGAAAGCAAGGGAAAATAGATGAAGATTGGAAGTCAATAATTCAGACCCTTTCAGATCCAGAGAGGTGAGGGAGATGCAAATTTCAGTCAAGAACCCATCACTGAAAACACCAGATCTTTCCCATTTAATTTGAAAGATTGTTAGCTAGGGCAGGGGTTCTCAATCTTTTTCTTTCTGATCCCCTCCCTCCCCTCGACATGCTATAAAAACTCCATGGCCCACCTGTGTCACAACAACTGGTTTTCAGCATATAAAAGCCAGGGCCCGCATTAAGAGGTAGCAAGCAGCGCACTTG
This sequence comes from Gopherus evgoodei, assembly GCF_007399415.2. Classification (NCBI taxonomy): domain Eukaryota; kingdom Metazoa; phylum Chordata; order Testudines; family Testudinidae; genus Gopherus; species Gopherus evgoodei. The sequence goes on from NC_044322.1 coordinate 34,144,596, forward strand.
CCTGGGGCCCTAGGCCATAGGGCATCCCACAGAACTATATTGCTCAGACTTCAGGCTTCTCCCCCATATCCTCTGCAGTGAAGACGAATGCAAAGAATTAGTTTAGCGTCTCTTAAATGGCTTGTCTTCTTTAAGTGCTCCTTTAGCACTTTGTCATTTAATGCCCTCACTGTCTGTTTGGCAGGCTTCCTGCTTCTCATGTACTTTAAAAAAAAGTTTTACTGTTAGTTTTTGTTCTTTAGCAAGCTGCTTCTCAAATTCTTTCTTGGCCTGCCTTGTTACACTTGTACACTTAACCTGCCAGAATTTGTGCGCCTTCCTGCTATCCTCATTAGGTTTTGACCTGCAAATTTTAAAAGATGCCTTTTTGCCTCTAACAGCTCCATTACTCTGCTGGTTAGCATAGTAGCATTCTTATGCTTCTCTTTTTTTTATGGTTTGGGGTATATGTTTAGTCTGAGCCTCTACTGTGGTGTTTTTAAATAGTTCCCCTGCCGTTTGCTGGTATTTAACCCTCGTACAGCTCCTTTTAATGTCCATCTAACAAGCACCTTCATTCTTGTAGGTGCCAGCCCTGGTAGGTCCCCATAACCACTCAGACACATGGCTAAGTGAACAGATATTATACTAGGACTGGCAGGAAAGGGAAAGGTTGCAATTGCTCCACTCTATGTACAGAGGCTTAAGTAGTGACAGTTCAAAGTGAGCTATAGTGGTAAGTGTTCTGGGTCCCTGGATCAGCCCACTTGAGAGTCAGGGCTTTTCAGGCCTAGTACCTGGGGTGCCTTCTCCAGTCCAGTTCCTATTCAAGCAAATAGGAGCTTGCTGGTTTCCAGGCCAGTTTCAATGAATGTCTCTGTTGGGGCCCCTTTGCACTGGTTCCCTGCCCAGCCACTGCTGCTCCCCTGTAGATCTGAACCCAGCTGTAATGTTGCAGCCTGTTTCACAACTGGTTCTGTGTACAGTTCCTGGGGATTCATCCATGTGGCCAGCTTCTCTGATCTCTCTGCTTGCCATATGGCTATTGCCTTGAAAAAGAGCTTGGCCACTTCCTGGTTCAGGACTCTGCTCTTGCCTGGCCAAAGGAAACAAAAGTACAGTGGGGAGTGAGCTGACAGGAGTTGTAGTCCCTGGTTGGCAGATACACCACAGGCAATTTCATAAGCAAAACACACATTAGGTTCCACATGGTTGACTCTTAATACCTAAAGTGTATAGTTCTCCACCAGTGACATGCTTCACATTATCAACTTACTCATTGCTTGCTTCACAGAGCTCTCGGCGCTTTTAGTTTGGTTTGGGCAACAAGTCATTCAGAAATGGTTGCTCCAATGTTACATGCTAGATCACCTAGTAATACTAAAGGAGTAGCAGATGAAAAATGTCAAATATCACAGAATACAAACATCCCGAATTCTTGTCAGGGGATTATGAAGTGCACTGGCACATTGAGAGAGGCCAAAAATTTGTGCACTGAAAGGAGTATGATTTACACCTTAAATAATTTATACACCAGTCAGCATTCACCAAATAATTGGAGATGACTATGCAGCTATAGTACACAATATTAAAGGAACTGAAATATATCCAATCTTGGCAATTACACTGGAGCATGTTAAGAAAAAGCACAAATGAATGACCATGAAAATACTGCAGATAGAGCTGTTCTTACCATACAATATCCATTACAGTATTGTTGTTGCTTTAGGGCTCTGATCTGATTTGCTAAATAAACACATGTATATCTTCTTGTGACATGCAGACCATGCATTCATCCTGATGATCATGAAGCATGAAAAATTCATGTCAATATGGATTCTCAGTAAAAGAAGGCCACATGCGGATTCAGTCAGTAGTTATTGGCCCTTCTCACCCAAGTCCGCTATCTCAAGGCTATTTTTCAGGTCTCAGAGTATATTCCACTTCTCACTCCATTAACTAGGGAACCCATAAGGTGCTACAGCATGTTACTCAGAAGAGTATTTTCTAGCTAAATTGTCTTTGGTTAACATGCACGAGAGTTTGGAGTTTTGGCCAGCTCCGACGTCCATTGAAGTTAGTGCAGTGTTGCTGTAGATGTGTCAGTCCCATAATATTAGAAAGACCAGGTGGGTGAGGTGATATCTTTTATTGGAGCAACTTCTGTTAGTGAGAGAAGCAAGTTTTCAAGCTTAAACACCACTTCTGGATGACAGCAGAAGGGGCATGACTGAAGTCTTATCCAGCAGATCTCTGGGTGCCAGACTGACCTCTTGTCTAACAACTATTCATTGTGGGGGCAATTCACTGAACTGCAGAGAGCCAGGACAATACCTATGTATCACTTTTGTGCCACTCTAGCAGTATTTTGAGGGCCTGATTGGGCTTACAAGGTGCATAGCCCTTAGCACTGAGGTGAATTTAATCCTGTGTGTTCAAAAGTTCAGGCACAAAATAGTAACTACAGATATGGAGGTCAGAACTAAAATGTTTTTGATGTTTTTGCTCTTCTCACATAAGAAATAATTGCAGCAAAGAATCCTGTGGCACCTTATAGACTACCAGACGTTTTGGAGCATGAGCTTTCGTGGGTGAATACCCACTTCCTCAGATGCATGTAATGGAAATATCCAGGGGCAGGTATATATATGTGTGCTAGCAAGCAAGCTAGAGATAACGAGGTCAGTTCAATCAGGGAGGATGAGGCCCTGTTCTAGCAGTTGAGGTGTGAAAACCAAGAGAGGAGAAACTGGTTCTGTAATTGGCAAGCCATTCACAGTCTTTGTTCAAGCCTGAGCTGATGGTGTCAAATTTGCAGATGAACTGAAGCTCAGCAGTTTCTCTTTGAAGTCTGGTCCTGAAGTTTTTTTGCTGCAGGATGGCCACCTTAAGGTCTGCTATAGTGTGGCCAGGGAGGTTGAAGTGCTCTCCTACAGGTTTTTGTATATTGCCATTCCTAATGTCTGATTTGTGTCCATTTATCCTTTTCCATAGAGACTGTCCAGTTTGGCCGATGTACATAGCAGAGGGGCATTGCTGGCATATGATGGCGTATATTACATTGGTGGATGTGCAGGTGAATGAACCAGTGATGGTGTGGCTGATCTGGTTAGGTCCTGTGATGGTGTCGCTGGTGTAGATATGTGGGCAGAGTTGGCATCGCGGTTTGTTGCATGGATTGGTTCCTGAGCTAGAGTTATTATGGTGTGGTGTGCAGTTACTGGTGAGAATATGTTTCAGGTTGGCAGGTTGTCTGTGGACAAGGATTGGCCTGCCACCCAAGGCCTGTGAAAGTGTGGGATCATTGTCCAGGATGGGTTGTAGATCCTTGATGATGCATTGGAGGGGTTTTAGCTGGGGGCTGTATGTGATGGCCAGTGGAGTCCTGTTGGTTTCTCTCTTGGGTTTGTCTTGCAGTAGGAGGCTTCTGGGTACACGTCTGGCTCTGTTGATCTGTTTCCTTATTTCCTCATGCGGGTATTGTAGTTTTGAGAATGCTTGGTGGAGATTTTGTAGGTGTTGGTCTCTGTCTGAGGGGTTAGAGCAGATGCGGTTGTACCTCAGTGCTTGGCTGTAGACAATGGATCGTGTGATGTGCCCGGGATGGAAGCTGGAGGCATGAAGGTAGGCATAGCAGTCGGTGGGTTTTCGATATAGGGTGGTGTTAATGTGACCATCACTTATTTGCACCGTGGTGTCAAGAAAGTGGACCTCCCGTGTAGATTGGTCCAGGCTGAGGTTGATGGTGGGGTGGAAGCTGTTGAAATCATGGTGGAATTTTTCCAGAGTCTCCTTCCCATGGGTCCAGATGATGAAGATGTCATCAATGTAGCGTAGATAGAGAAGGGGTGTGAGTGGACGAGAGCTGAGGAAGCGTTGTTCCAGGTCGGCCATGAAGATATTGGCATATTGTGGGGCCATGCGGGTGCCCATAGCAGTGCCACTGATCTGAAGATATATATTGTCATCAAATTTGAAATAGTTTTGTGTAAGTATAAAGGCACAGAGCTCAGCGCCCAGTTGTGCTGTGGCATCATCAGGGATAGTGTTCCTGACAGCTTGTATTCCATCTGTGTGTGGGATGTTTGTGTAGAGAGCCTCTACATCCATGGTGGCTAGGATGGTGTTTTCTGGGAGGTTACCAATGCATTGTAGTTTCCTCAGGAAATCAGTGGTGTCGCGGAGATAGCTGGGAGTGCTGGTGGCATAGGGTCTGAGTAGAGAGTCCATATATCCAGACAGTCCTTCAGTGAGAGTGCCAATGCCCGAGATGATGGGGCGTCCAGGATTTCCGGGTTTGTGGATCTTGGGTAGTAGATAGAATAACCCTGGTCGGGGCTCTAGGGGTATGTTGATTTCTTCTGGTGTTAGTGTAGGGAGTGTCCTGAGTAGATGCTGTAGTTTCTTAGTGTATTCCTCAGTGGGATCTGAGGGAAGTGGCCTGTAGAATTTGGTATTGGAGAGTTGTCTGGCTGCCTCCTTTTGATAGTCAGACCTGTTCATGATGACAACGGCACCTCCTTTATCAGCCTCTTTGATGATAATGTCAGGGTGGTTTCTGAGGCTGTGGATGGCATTGCGTTCTGCACGACTTAGGTTGTGAGGCAAGCGATGTTGTTGGAGACTCTCATTAATAACCAAACTTCTATACTAACGGACTTCACTAGAATAAGACAGGAGATCTACATTAGTCACTTCACCTCTCTTCAAAGGAAAAAGGACTGTAAGCTGTCTAAACTCCTACCTGCCACATGGGGCCACAACAGTGGTACCCCTAACCCACCCAGCAATATCGTCAATCTATCCAACTACACACTCAGCCCAGAAGTAAAGTCTGTCCTATCTCGGGGACTCTCTTTCTGCCCTGCCACCACCACCAACATGATACAGTTCTGTGGCGATCAGGAAGCCTACTTTCGCCGTCTCCGACTCAAAGAATACTTCCAGGACAACACTGAACAGTGCACTGATACACGGGTGCCCTCCCACCAACAGCACAAGAAAAAGAACTCCACATGGACTCCTCCTGAGGGTCGAAATGACAGCCTGGACCTATATATTGAATGCTTCCGCCGGTGTGCACAGGCAGAAATCGTGGAACAACAACATCGCTCGTCCACTCACACCCCTTCTCTATCTACGCTACATTGATGACATCTTCATCATCTGGACCCATGGGAAGGAGACTCTGGAAAAATTCCACCATGATTTCAACAGCTTCCACCCCACCATCAACCTCAGCCTGGACCAATCTACACGGGAGGTCCACTTTCTTGACACCACGGTGCAAATAAGTGATGGTCACATTAACACCACCCTATATCGAAAACCCACCGACCGCTATGCCTACCTTCATGCCTCCAGCTTCCATCCCGGGCACATCACACGATCCATTGTCTACAGCCAAGCACTGAGGTGCAACCGCATCTGCTCTAACCCCTCAGACAGAGACCAACACCTACAAAATCTCCACCAAGCATTCTCAAAACTACAATACCCGCATGAGGAAATAAGGAAACAGATCAACAGAGCCAGACGTGTACCCAGAAGCCTCCTACTGCAAGACAAACCCAAGAGAGAAACCAACAGGACTCCACTGGCCATCACATACAGCCCCCAGCTAAAACCCCTCCAGCGCATCATCAAGGATCTACAACCCATCCTGGACAATGATCCCACATTTTCACAGGCCTTGGGTGGCAGGCCAATCCTTGTCCACAGACAACCTGCCAACCTGAAACATATTCTCACCAGTAACTGCACACCACACCATAATAACTCTAGCTCAGGAACCAATCCATGCAACAAACCGCGATGCCAACTCTGCCCACATATCTACACCAGCGACACCATCACAGGACCTAACCAGATCAGCCACACCATCACTGGTTCATTCACCTGCACATCCACCAATGTAATATACACCATCATATGCCAGCAATGCCCCTCTGCTATGTACATCGGCCAAACTGGACAGTCTCTATGGAAAAGGATAAATGGACACAAATCAGACATTAGGAATGGCAATATACAAAAACCTGTAGGAGAGCACTTCAACCTCCCTGGCCACACTATAGCAGACCTTAAGGTGGCCATCCTGCAGCAAAAAAACTTCAGGACCAGACTTCAAAGAGAAACTGCTGAGCTTCAGTTCATCTGCAAATTTGACACCATCAGCTCAGGCTTGAACAAAGACTGTGAATGGCTTGCCAATTACAGAACCAGTTTCTCCTCTCTTGGTTTTCACACCTCAACTGCTAGAACAGGGCCTCATCCTCCCTGATTGAACTGACCTCGTTATCTCTAGCTTGCTTGCTAGCACACATATATATACCTGCCCCTGGATATTTCCATTACATGCATCTGAGGAAGTGGGTATTCACCCACGAAAGCTCATGCTCCAAAACGTCTGGTAGTCTATAAGGTGCCACAGGATTCTTTGCTGCTTTTACAGATCCAGACTAACACAGCTACTCTCTGATAAGAAATAATTGGTTCTCCTGTGGCCCCATCAGGGAGCAGATCTCACTCCTTTCAGACTGAGGGGAAAGTTGCAAAACTGAGGGAACCTTGCTCTGCCTGCCAGCAGCTCTCCCTACCACATGAAGGGTCCTCTAGTTGGAGCATCTCCACTGAATACAGCTGTGGCAAATAATATAGGGAGAGAGGTTTTTGGGGTGTGCAGATTCCAGACCATAAAAGGCTTTATAGATTGAATTCTACCATGGAACAAATAGGCAGCTGGTGAAGTTCATGGAGCACCAGTGTCCCGTGCTCGCAGAAAGATGTTGTGACCTCAGAACCCTTTAGGATAGGGGTTACAAGAATATCCTAATTCTGGTATGTACATTCTGGTTCACCAAAGAATGTCATGGGAGATCTTAAATGAAAGCCAAGGTCACAATGGTCAATAATATCACTGTGAAATGTATGTGCAGATACTGTCTAGGAGCTATGTGTCCACACTGAAAATATGTTCTTAGATTCTGTATCATACCAGAGATGAAAAAAGAACAACAACAGATTTTCTGTCAGACAAGAGATGTTTATTCATCTTTCTCTCGGACAGATGTAAATTAAGCATTGTAAGCTAACACAATGGATATCCATTTACATGTGAAGTTATTGAAGAGATATCATGCCAACAGGAAAGCAGCACACAGGAAGATGACATGCCATGGACAGTTATATTGTCTCTGAGGCAGACCATGAATCTGGAAATATAAGTAGAAGTCAAAGAAAATATCTCCTTATTCTGCACCTAGGAAGTAAATGGGCAGTGTGTTTACATTCATGAAAACTGGATCTCGGCCAGCTTTGGTTGAAGACCCTGCAGAAAATTTTGGGTTAGATAAGCTTCTTTAAACAAGAGTTGTTCTTAGTTAAGCTCCAGAAAACTGTTATAATTTTGTTTATATGTAACCATTTGTTTCCAATATCTGTACTTACTATCCTGAATCTTTAGTTTTTGATGGTAAATGTATTGTTGTTTTCACAATAAATATATCTCAGTGCCATGATATTAAGCAAAGTGCTGATCCTGAGTTGCATCATTCAAACTGCTGTGCACATTGTTCATTTGGGGACAGCAGACTTGGTATTTCTAAGTGTTGAGTGGATAAAGGGGGAATCTTTAAATGGGCTCAGGACCTGGGCTGTACCTTTTGTTGTTCTGTAAGGTAAAGGAAGAGCTGGCATAGTCCAGAGGAGACTGCTCGGGTGGCTAATAGGCTGGTGGTGTCAAGGAGCTGACATGCCGTTAAGCACCAGAAAGACGCTCTCATAGTGGAGGCAAGTGTGTAACAAGGTGGCTCACAGTTCTGAGTACCCTGAGAACCATCCCTGATGTTCCACTCATCAGGAGAGCAGCTGCCTCCTGTACCAGTTCTGGATTCCGACATCATAACGGTCTAATAATTCAAAAGTTCTATGAAAAGAAGATGATTGTAAAGTCTTCAGGGCAGGGCATGTCTCTTCCTATGGGTTTGATTGGCACCTTACACATTTTGGGTTTTACTGCAGTAAAAAATAACAACACCTGTTACTATAGATTAATCCTGATTTTTTACTAACCCAGAGTTTCCAAAATTGTTTACTGTGAAGTGCCTTTCTATTCCCCCAGCCTTCTGATGGGCTATTGTACGGCCCTTGATTTCATGAAAGTTTTGGGTATCCCTCAAGATTTCATAAAATGGAGCTTTATCTAGAATAGAAAAATATAACGAGTTCCTGGGACACTGAGCACTGCTTTACTGGGCTTTCCAAATACACATTTCTCCAAGCCACTAAAAATTCAAAGTTCTATCGAATATAATCTCACTTTTGCTAGATAGGTCAATCAATGGCTATTAGCCAGGATGGGCAGGGATGGTATACCTAGCCTCTGTTTGCCAGAAGCTGGGAATGGGTAACAGGGGATGGATCACTTGATGATTACCTGTTCTGTTCATTCCCTCTGGGGCACCTGGCATTGGCCACTGTTGGAAGGCAGGATACTGGGCTAGGTGGACCTTTGGTCTGACCCAGTATGGCTGTTCTTATGTTCTTAGATATGGATCCAACTAATTTGCTTAACCTCATTAGGCAGAGTTTAAATGGCTTGTCTATCTTCTCCTTTATATTGCAACTGTTGAATATTGTATCAAAATAAAATATACAGATTAAGATCCTCTGGACACAGCTTCAGGAGTTCCCAAGCACATTGGCAATTGAAGTACTAACAATGATATTACACAATTGATAGGAGATTATGGAGATTCTTGATTTGAGAATTGATGTGCTCCCATTTCATTGCTGCTTTTTTGTTATGTTGCATCCGAGCCAGCTGCTGGGATCCAATTTGGCAGCTGGCTTGTTAACAGATTTAGGCATGAATTTTTACTTCTCTAGCAGTGACATCTGGTTTTGCGTGACCTGGCGGCTCCTGTTGTATAGATAGTGGGCTTGCTGATTAGGATGTGCTGCATCTCTGATTGGCATTTGCTATTTTCTTCATGTTTGTTTTTGTGACTGTAGAGAGATGCCTGCCCTAGAAAGAAATTCATGAAGAGCTTTTAACACGTGTATGAGTGGGGTTTTCTTGTGATTATGTGTTCAGTCCTTAGAAGAACTCTCATTCCAATACAGATTTACTTATAGACTTTATGAATCAGGTGTTGTTGATGCATATTTACATGCTTAGCACTTTTCATCCAGAAGGATAACAAAGCCCGATTCAAATGTATAGAGTCCACAGGAATACCATTTCCTATCACTGAAATGCAGCCACCTGTCGCGTTTAGCAAGACTGCTGTTTAAAAATACACACAGCAATACTATATGACCTGTTAGATACCGCAAAAGGAAACTTTTACTTTTAGGCAGAATATAATTGCTAAAGCTGGAAGCTGATCAGGACATCTTTCAGAAAGTCTGAGGGTTTCCTTAATAATGACAACTGCTTAGGACCTCAGTTTTGTGTTTCGTTTGAAAGATGGAATCTCCACTAGCACGATGTTAACAGCTTGTTCCAATTCAGTATTCACTTAGAGGGATAAGTGCCACTTATTGAATCACAAACACTTTTCTTGCAGCTACTATGTTTTTCATTAGAGGTCTCCCATTCTAAGTAAGTGGAAACTGCTCAGCTTATCATATGCAACAAAAATACCAGGGTAGTATAGCAGCAAGACTTATATTGATTTCAAAGCTTTTCTGCTCCAAGGGTAAAATCTGCATAGGGTACTCAGGATGGTTATCTATCAAAGTTCACGTTTAACTGTCTCAATCCTACAAATGGGTGTCAAGGGGGAGAGCAGACCTCCTTGTGCAGTATTTTTGCCTGCTTAGTATTTCATGTACTTCTTTTGTTAAGAAAATTTTATAATGAAATCTTCTGTAGGAAAAATTAGATAAGCAGGATCATGTGGCATTTGGGGTTTGCTTGCAGAGATTTGTATTCAAGCTGGAGTGGCTCTAGGTTAAAGCTTGCTGTTTGTGGTGATGCTTGATTAGAGAGAAGGAATTGTTGAGGAATCCTTTAACAAAATGGAGTCAAGCTCCGCGGCATTGTTATCTCTTGAAGTGAGGACTCAACCTTGATCCCTTCAGACTGAGCTGACAGCAATTTACAGAGTATAGCGAGTTAACCTTTATCTTGCTTGCAAAGAATTTTTCTTGCTTTCACCGACTCTTTAAGCATCATATTTTCATTTCCAGCTTCTCTGCCAGTGGCACACAGTTCTTCGGCTTCACTTACGCAAGAAACAGCCTTTCTTATGACTAATTTTTCAGTACCATCTTGATAACTCATAGACACTGAGCATCATTTATCAACATGGTAGCAATCAATCCTTTGGGTTCTTTCTAACTGGCTGAACAAAATATGAAACACTAAATTAGCTCTGGCCCATATTCTTCAGCACTTACTTATGAGTACCTTACTCTGCAGTTAGTCCCACTGGCTTCATGGAGTAAAGTGCTATTAATGTGAGTAAATGTGGCAGAATCTAGAATCAGTGGTGAGTACGCCGAAGGCGCGGGACCGGCAGATCACCCGCAGAAACGCCGCCAAAGGCTCCCTGACTGCTGTGTTTGGGGCGGCAAAAAACATAGAGCCGCCCCTGTGAATAATAACACGAATACCTGGCATTTATAGAGCAATTGACGTCTCTTCAAATAGGAGCTAATTAACATAGTAATATTTGTCTGTGGAAAAACCTTTACCTTTTGTGTTGTGTGAAAATAACAAAAGGAGGAGGAATTAATTGAGAAATGAGCTGCCCAGGCTGTTCATTTTTATTTTTTTAAATCAGAAGACTGTTCAGAAAGGCCTCATCCAATGGCCATTCTAGTCCATGAAAGGGCTCACATTGACTTCAGTGTATACTGGATAAGGCCCAAAGTGAACTTCCTTCAAACAAGATAATTAGTATGGGAATGCCGCTTGCTTCAGATCACCCAAACCCAAGCTCTTTTTTGCTTTTAATGTATACATTTAGCAAGCCTTCTCCCAACAAGTATGTCAAATAAAACTTATAGCACATTAGCAACTGTTAATCTATCAAAGACACCTACATGGCCCCTACTATAGTATCTGAGCACCTCACAATCTTTAGTGTATTTTTCCCCTCCCAAAACCATTCATGTGAGGTAGCAAAGTTCTACTGCCCCAACTTTATAGATGGAGAACAGAGACCCTGATCCTCCAACGTATTTAGGCTCCGAACTTCCAGTGGATCCAGGCCCAAATGACTTGTCTAAGGTCACACAGGACAGTCTGTAGTGGAACTGGGAATTGAACCCAGAGTCCCAGCCTTGACCACAGGACCGTCCTTTCTATTGTCCACCCTACCAAAATGCAAAACAAAAATCTCTCCACATGTTATTTCTGTAGTCCAAAGTTTATGCCAAATGGAGTTTGGGAATAAAATGTTTATAAACTACAGAAACCTAACTTGCACAATTGATATCCAACTGTTCAAAAGACATATGCACATGCTGTTGATTGAAAATAAGATTCTAATGACATTCCATGTCTGCAGAGCCTACCAACTGAAATGACAATGAGGCTGAGGACAGCACACAACCTTGGAGTTTAGAGAGAGAGAAACAAAACCAGAATCTATCATGAGCAGCAATTATTTAATGGAGATCACTATTAAAAAGAAAAAAAAGGCTATTCGGATTGGAGAAAACTGAAAACCAAGTCATCTCCTCAAACTATGGCTTCTTTGCTCTCTAATTCCTGGGAGGATAGTATTTTTGAATTCAAGGATCTCTTATCTTCATCAAAACAATGAAAAATAAAAATAAACTACATACAATATTTCCTTTCAAAATGACCTGAAGTTTTGCAGAATAAAGCAAGGGGTGCTTAAACTTGTTAAGATAAAATAAGAGCTCATCCAAACCTCTGTCTCCAAAATCAGACTGGACCTTTATACAGGTTAGAAGTTATTTGGATATATTTTTCCCCCAGTGGTTTTCATTTTTGTGTGTTTGTGTGCAAAATCAGAAGTGGAACTGCTGAAATAATAATGGTTTTGTGGGAAATGTTATTTCTGGCTCAACTGAAAGCAGAAAATATCGAAAAATCTAGCTGGCAAACCTGAATCTCAATTTTGTATTCTCTTGTCTAGATAGTTCACAGATCCAGCGGAACTTCTGGGTACTTATCCAAATCAAACTGGGAGTTCAGTGCTGCTCACACTTTGCATGCAATGTACAGGTGCTCAAACTGCATTTAAACTGAGCCTGTATTTTTGCCTATGCAAAACTAATGCATTAGTATTTCTCTGTTGGACTCTAATTGCCTCTGAATCATTACATTGAAGCTGTGCCTGTGTTCTGAAGGTGTGAAGTATGCAAATAGAGATTTTCCCTAGAGAAATGGTATTATGCGAGTCCGGGTACTGAGTGAACTCTGCACCAGAGCAGTGTTTAGCAATCTGTATCTTTACTATATTACATTCCTCTGTGTCAGCAAATTGCAGGTGAAGCAAGGTGAGGTCACTCCACTTCTATTCTTCTTGTGCTTTGCAGGTGTTAATGTTTAGATATTTTTCCATTTTCTCTCCAGTACAAGATCCAACAACTATAGTGTTTCACAGTGTGATGCAAGTGCTTTCCTAGACATTGAAACACAGATTGGCACACTAAAGAAGTTGTAGTGTATTAAGCTTCTTGAGTAACACAGACAGCAGGTGAAAGACACGCGAAGTTTGTCCAGTGAACAGAACCAGATTTTTTTTTCTTCAATTAGGCTGCTGACTTTCATGCAAAGATAGTGTCTCGGTGGATTAGAACACAGCAGATGTTTCAGGTCATCCCAGGTTCTGTTCTTTTCCTTAGTTATATTTATTGAGAAGTTGAAATATCCTATTCATGTGGAACAGCTAACTAAGAAAAGGAAAATATCTGACATTGATTAAACTTTTTTTGCTTGTGAAGGTACATGAGAATGACAGCTTATGCGGCATGTGTTGACTGGTATCTTATGTATTGCAACCTTCCAATTCATCCTTGAATATCTGCTCATATTCCAAAATGCTACAGTGGCAGCTCCCTTTGATGCACTCAGTTTGTCTATCTTTAGTTTTTTCTGTGTTTCCTCTTTCCATTTGCTTCATCACCTTCTGTGGTTCCTGCTCATGCAGTTTTTTTCTTTTAAACCATCTTTGCAATGACAGAATACATCTTATTGCATGTACTCTGCTGCTTATTTGCAAAGCTATCGCCTCACATGAAAGTCAATGAGGTTGGTGACCTTTTGATCTCATGATTTGATCACAAGCTAACAGATCTCACTGTTATTGTGTTCAGATATCTGGCTCAGTATAACAATCTGAATAGAAAAGGACAGAACTGTCAAGACGTTTTTCCTGATATTCTTCCTAAATTATTGTATTCTTCTATTATACTAATTAAGTAATCTCCCACTTGAGGCCAAATTCAACCTATAGACAAAAATAGAATTATGAACATTTATTAGGAGGGGTTTACAAAGAACAGATCTTGCCAGACAAACTTGATTTTGAATTTTTTTAAAAAAACAAAACAATCAGTAGATGAGAAAATAACGCAGTATGTTTGGATTTTACTAAATCATCTGTTTGCAAATGTTTGCGCTCAAAATTGATTCAAATCATCATGGATATGAAGGGGATTGAAAACCATCTGAAGCATCATAAACAAAAGTACTATCCTAAAATGCAATGGATTAAATTGTGGAGAAGCTTCCTGTGGGTTTAAGGGAATTTGTATTAGGTCCAGTTTCATTGAACGTATCCATTAACGGTCTAGAAGAGGGAGGAAAAATATGTTAATGAAAGTTGCAGGTAATTATAAAACATGGAGAACAGCTGAATAATACAAAAAGGTCTAGAGATACTGAAAATATGGGCAGAAAAAAACAATGAGATACAACTTGGAAAAAATCCAAGCTAATAGATCTAAGGGGAAATGATCAGAAAAGAGATACTGCTTTAACAGAAAGATATGGACATCTTGGAGGAAATTCAGAAAAGAGCAACAAAAATGGTTTGACTAACAAGAAAAGATCAAAAGATAATACACTAGCTTAGCTAAGTGACAGTGAAGGGATAGGGGCCACATGGCAGTAGTCTGCAAATGTTTAAAAGATGTAAGCACAAAGGATGAAATTCAGACAGTGCAAAAGCAGGTTCAAGTCCATTGGAGTCAACTGAGTTGCATCAAGCACAATGCAAGATGCAAACTGAGATGAGAAAGGGCTAAGGCAAAGCCTCCAACCCAAACAACTCAAAATTTATGAAGAGTTGGGATCCAGATATGACCTTTGTGGCTGGCCATTAACATCCTAATGGGCAAAACCAACCACTGTATCCCCAGATTTTGGTTAAATTAATTTCTGCATTTTGATCCAATTCTTGGTTGGGTAGTGTTCAGTTTTAATCCTTAGTCTGCAACATGCATTGTAGCACAAATCTGGTTCCACTACACACCTTAGATTGACCAACAAGAAATGGTTAGCAGCATGACACCACACTCAGTATTTTTAAAAGTCATTTCCAAATCTTGTTGAACAAAATATTGATGTGGCACTGTTAACTGTGGGCCAGACCCTGCCCCATGCCGTAAAGATGCAATAGCTGAGGAGAAAAACATTGGACACCCATTCCTTCCCTCTGCCAACACAATAAGACTGCTGTGAGGGGAATACAAATCCCTGTGCCCCTGTATCCGCAGGTGTTTGAAGTCTCTGGCATCAGAGTGAAGTCCAGGTGAATCTTGGGATCCTTAGGCCCAATTTGGAGTGCAGACCTGCAGACTAGCACTCCCGCCTGAGAGCTGGAACCCACTGCCCAACCCCTCTGTGGACAAGGAAGGCCCTTCAGCCTCCCCTGAACTTAAGCTCATCCTCTCCTAGAACTCCACCTCAAAGGTGTGAAGCTTCAGGTTTACAACTGAACTCTCTCGGGCGGTTTGTAGCAGCTGTGAAGTATGTAACACACAGAGACATTTTGCGTAGGTCTAACACATTTGCTCTTTCACTTACAAAGAGCACTAATCATACAGAAAATAATAATCATAATAACTTCAATGCCCCTCACAAGGTCACCCCTCGTTTGAGAGACCTTGGGGCCCTCTGGGCTCAGAAAAACCAGCAAGACTCCCCCACCTCACGAGGCTGCTGCATGCTGAGTTGCTTCTCTCTCCTTTTGAGCTAGAGACAAAAATAACAAAGTCCCCAGAAAGATCAGATCTTCCCTCTTTATAGCATTTACCCTCCTTTGTTGGGTGATACACTTGCCAGCACAACCTTATGTCAAGTGACTTCATTACCAAAGCAACCTCTCCTCTGTTAAACCACTTTAGCTGGTTGGGAGCCAATCTAGAGTTTGGAGCTTACTTTTCAGTGGTTGAGAATTTTAAGTCAAGCACCCTTGTTTGTTGTTGTTTTGCCACCAGCCTTTGGAATTTCAGTTCAACATGGAGGCAAAGAGATCACAGAGAAGGCAAAAGGCGCCACGCCCAAACTGGAGTTTGCAGCTTGGTAAAGATACAAAGCGTTCATAAGCTCACACAGCTTTCATAATTTGTCCCAAATCATCACACCTGCTCCCACACTGGCTGGGATGTTATGCAGCCTCATGGTGTGCTGGCTAGCGTTGTGTGGAAATGCTCCAGACTCCAAACCGACACACAAGCTGGCATCTGCGGTGCACATTACCTGGGCTGTGGAGTATAAACGATACTCTTGAAAATGAATAGAATTGTCTAGCACCCAGTATAGTCCCCTTGGCCTGCCTCATTGGATCCTGCCTTTGCTGACAGTATTTGTGAAATAGCAGTAGATGGTCTGGCTCTTCCCACTAACCTCACCAAGCTTTGGATCTTACCCTTTGCACTTGGATATTGGTCTATATCAGCAACCATCCTAGGGTGCCTTCTTTCCTCCAGAATTAATTAAATTAGAGATGGGTTGAATGACTTTTGAAAGACTGCTGGGTACATCTCCACTGTGGGCAGATATTGTGGTTATCCCATGCATACCCATATCAGGCAGGTATTTTACTATGCATTGATAGACCTGTAAGAAAGTTGTGATTTTTTCTTCCGGTTCAGCAGTAGCAGCTGCTGTTTATGCAAGCTGTATTTGTGGTGCGGTCAGTTACAGTACCATAAAAAGTAGTGTGGGGTGTGCAGGTGTGTATGGGTGGCTGAGGGTATGGGGCAGGACCTAAACTCTTTTGTAACTGACTAGATGTTGAATTGGCAGCAGGGTCCTTTACCCTCCAACATGGATGGATATCGCTCCATTCCCTATGGTGGAGTGGAGGGAGGCAAGTTCCTGTGCCCTAGAGTTCAGCCCAACTGAAAGACCCAATTCTTGGTTGGGTAGTGTCTGAGGGGCTGGCACCAAGCTGGGTGCTGTTGCCGGAGGCAGAGATTTGCTTGCTTAGCAGCACTGTTCATGCGGGCAGTGGAGGTTTCTCAGATTTGAGGGGGCTACCTCCTGCCTATGGTGAGCCCCCCAGGGAGGTTGGCCTGACTCATACAAGTCCTTAGGCCCATCCTCCTCCTCCTCAGCCTCTGCCCCAACCACAGGTGCCATGCCACAATATCACTCACTCAAATGTGGCCTAGCTGCCCCTCCATCATTGCGGAGTGAGTAGTATTGCAAAGAAATTGTGGTGTGTGTTGAAAGTTGTAGTTTCTGCAACTTTCTAAGTCTTATCCATTCACCATTTTAAATAGGGTGGCCTGTGGCCTGTTTCTTACATTAGTGTCATGAAGGGAGGGAGAAATTCTGAGACTATGGCAGCCTTAGATCTGCCAGCTGGCTGGCGTTGTCTGATATTATTCTCCTTTACCAGTCACTTGCTGGAGTCATCACATCACAGCTGTTCAGTGTTCCCACCAGCATGGGGGATTATTTGTTTGCTAACAATGAGCAGGACTGCAAAGTATTTGGATTCAGGTTCATCTCTAAAATAACGTTCATTTAAAAGGGAGTAACTATGGAATTATGCAATGGTACACTGTAGTGTGTAGGCAGGGTCTGGAGAGTGTTTGGATGGCTGAGAAGAAAAATGAAGGCGTCTCTTGTAGTTAGTGCATTGACTGGTAGTTTAGGAAGACTGAGTTAATTCCCAGCTCTGCCATACTTTGTGTGACCCTGTACAAATCACTTCATAGCTTTGTGAACCAGCAAAATGTTGATGATCATGCTTCCTTTCTCCCTGCCCTTGTGTATTTAGATTCTATGTTTTTCAGAGCAGGGATTCTCTCTTCCTTTGTGTTTTTACTGTGCCTACTACAATGGGGCCCTGGCTTGGTTAGGACTTCTGTAATACAAATAATAATAAAAGAAAGTTAATGTAAGAATCTACAGCATGTCATTCATGGAACACTTTTTAAATGGTTGTGCTTTACCTTGTGAGGTCTTCCTCTCCCAGAATGTAGCTCAGTGACTGACAATGGATTAAGGTCTGTTGCACTATTGTCATCACATTGAATTAAGATTAAATTAAGGATTTAAATTAACAACTCCAAGGTCTCCGCTGTTGGATGTGGTCCCACACGTTCTGTTGTATCTAATTTCACCAATTTATTCCGTGTCATGTCTTATTACTGTGCATCACTCACTACATGCTGAAACAACATGATGCAAATCATTCCTGCCATGCCCTGGCACTACCCCAGCAAACAGTAAATCCCAGCATTGGCAGCTCATTCTCCAGGCTATCATGGCACCTCTGCAGAAAATTCACATCATAAACGTTTGCTGTGGATACATGAAAACATTTTTCTAATATGCTACCATGTGAAAAAAGTACAAGTGGATCAGTATTGAAAATTGTAAGAGTAGCATCATATTCTTTTTTTATATTATAAGCTGATTGACCTAAAGTTTTGCCTACCTGCATATACTCTGTACATTCACCTAGTGATTTACTAGTTTTTAAAAAATCATTCTTTTGGGGAAGGAAATTGAATTTTTTTTTACTTAATAATGTTTATAACCCTTCTTTTTCTGCCATATTTCTTTTGAGATGGGTTGACCAGAGCTAAACACTAGGTGTAGTCCAGGTGTCCTGTCTATTTATATAATGGCATTATAATATTTTCAGTAATTTTTTTTGTTCCATTCTTTATACATTTGAACATTTGGTGTTGGTTTGACTTCAATCTGTATTCTCAAACTGGTGGTGAGTCACATGAATTTGGTTCATTTAGCAAACTGTTTGTCAATGCTTTCTATATATAATGCACACTTTCTCTCTCTAATAGCTGTGAATATTTTGAGGTTTCTTTTTGCAAGTGCATTTAGAGTTCTAATTATGTTAATTGTGAAAAGGCACATGGGGAAAGTCACATAACAGTTTGCGATGCAGCCATTCATCCTACTTCTCTCCCTGACAAATCAGCTAGCCTAATCTTAGTATGGAATCACAGTAAGCTCCAACCATAGGAAAATGATCTTATTTTCATCCAAATCTTATTCATCTTCATGGCCTGTGAATCCTTGCAAGCTGGCTCTTACATTAAAGAAAAGGAAAAGTGTAACTTGGAGGTTTAACACTTCACTTACTCTGAACTCACAGATGTGTACCATAGAATCATAGAATATCAGGGTTGGAAGGGACCTCAGGAGGTCATATAGTCCTTCTCAAAGCAAGACCAATCCCCAGCTAAATCATCCCAGCCAGGGCTTTGTCAAGCCTGATCTTAAAAACCTCTAAGGAAGGAGATTCCACCACTTCCCTAGGTAACCCATTCCAGTGCTTCACCACCCTCCTAGTGAAAAAGCTTTTCCTAATAGCGAACCTAAATTTTAGTTTGTACTGACTTCGCTAGTGCTTTTTATGTGGCCTGTTGTAAAACTAGACAAATATCTAGATGAGCTGATGTACCCCTGGAAGACCTCTGCATACCCTCAGGGGTATGCATAGCCCTGTTTGAGAACCACTGATATACATTACATAAGCTGGTGGACCAATTTATGTGCTAACTTGTCCGTCATGTTATAACCTCTCAACCTGGCAAGACCCAAATGTGGAAGTTAATGTATGACAAAGACTCAACAAAAAGACACACAAAATTATTCAACTTAAAATCCTGTGGAAATGATTCCTTTAGCATAACTAACTCTTTCTATAACCTGAATTTCACAAATCTTTATTTATGATGTAAATAATTTTCAGCAATAAAAATAAAGAACACCTAATTTGGGTGGAATGTAGGTAAGCTTGGGACTAAAATGAGTGACATCCTGCAAAATGAGGTACACTTGAGACAGGTAGGATTATAATTCTGTATATGATTCCAACCCTGAGAATCTTCAGTACAAATGATATTGTGCCAGTAGTTTAGTATGAAACATACTACAAGCTTTCTAATGGACAGAATAAGAACTGTGTGTCACTGGGCCTATACAGCTAACAAATCATGGAGCTATTTCTGAGGCTTCACTGGTAGTGCCTATGCTTTTGGAACCAAAGGAGTTGCATGCTTTCTCTTCTGTCACCAGAAAGTTCTAAGTCGCCACAGTGGGCAGCATAGTGAAAATAGTTAATTTGTAGACCTATCTCTTGTACATAGATGGCCCCCGTTATTCTAGTATCTGAGCATCTCACAATCTTTAATGTATCTAAACCAGTGGTTCTCAAACTGTGGGTCAGCAACCCAAAGTGGGTCACGACCCCATTTTAATGGGGTTGCCAGGGCTGGCTTAGACTTGCTGGAGCCCAGGGCCAAAGCTGAAGCCTGAGGGCTTCAACTCTGGGTATCGGGACTCAGATTACAGGCCCCTGCCTGGTGCAGAAGCCCTTGGGCTTTGACTTTGGTTCCCCCCCCCAACAAGGTGGTGGGGTTTGGGCTTTTCTCCTATCCCTCTTCATGGTGGCAGGACTCAGGTGGACTCAGGCTTCGGTTCCCCCTTCTGGGGTCGTGTAGTAATTTTTGTTGTCAGAAGGGGGTCGCAGTGCAATGAAGTTTGAGAACCCTTGATCTAAACCCACAATGCCCCAGTTATCCCTCAGTTTACAGATGGGTAACTATGGCATGGTGAGACTGTGAGATTCACCCAAGATGCAGAGGACATCTGTGGCATAACAGGGACTTAAAACCAAGTATCCCAACTCCCAGGCCCAGCAACCTAACCACTGGACCATCCTTCCTATCATGAAGTTGCGTTTCTTATAGCTTTTTCTTAAGGAAAAAAAGAAAGTCCCAAAAGAGTACTCTAGTGCGGTGATGTTTTTGTGTCCTTAACTGTAAAAACCTTTCTAATTCTACTCCATATTTTGAGCTTTAAGGTGGTTGCTTTTTATGGGCCTGAGGAAAAGCGAGGAAAGTTGGCAGATGGTCTATGGCTTACTCAATCATGTAGTTTCTGTTATACAGTCTAGCTAAACACAGTAAAAATGTCAATACAGGTTCCAACTCAGTTGTTTCTCTCAATCAGAAATGAAGTCTGTTTCTGGCAGCTGAATCCCTGCCTTTTTGATTGATACAATGCTACTGAGCCCTTCATCATTTTTCATATTTGGTCAGCGTAGAGAAGCATCTCTTTGAAATTCTTTGGAATGGCTATTTTGTGAAACGTGCTATAGAATTGCAAATCATTGTTACAGGTTCATGAAATAGCTTTCAGCAAGTAACAAAGACTTTTCAACTATCCGTATCTCTTTCTTTACTTCATGTTAATCCCACTTATTCTTGAAAAATAGAGCTTTTTAAAGTTCTTTTCCTCTCATGATAGTTGCTTAGTAGCATGTTCTATTGTTTAGCCAAATCCTAGAGCCAGTTGAATTATT
The DNA here is from genome assembly GCF_007399415.2 of Gopherus evgoodei. Lineage (NCBI taxonomy): Eukaryota > Metazoa > Chordata > Testudines > Testudinidae > Gopherus > Gopherus evgoodei. Next base: position 34,165,358 of record NC_044322.1, read on the forward strand.
TATTGCAAATATTTACCTGATGGATTTACCCATTTCTGTTTGCAAATCATTCTTGAGTGTATCCTGATTTCTGCAAATGTATTTATCTTTCGTAATAGTTAGGAGGAATCTATTTCTCCAAGTAGGGTAGTAGGTGAACTTCAGATATTGGTTATTCAGACTGTGTGATTGCTCAGCTAAGCCACAATGTTTCTGCCCTTTCAATTGGCTGACTGAAACATTTTAAACAAGGGCATGGTGAATAGCACATAAAGAATAATAAATAGTCTTGACTGTGTGTTTACCCTTGCCCATAAAAAAGAAAAACAGCCATTCTGCATCTAAACTGTGTGTATAAGTGTCTGCAAAAACTGTGTGTATAAATGTTTTCAAATAGTTTTTTTTTAAGAGAGCATGAACGTGGTTGAATTCAAGCCAATGCTGGTGAATGCTGTTTTGCAGTATTATTAGGATGACCATATTTTCATATGCTGAATATGGGACAGCTGGTGAAATTACTTGTATTCAAGTGAGCTCAACAGAAATCAATCAGAATTATGCAGTACAAACATTCAAATTAACATCAAGTTGATGGAGCCCCCATTAAAAAGAAATATCGCATAGCTGGATTCTTTTGATTTATCTTCTTATCTTTAAGGCTTTAGGATTCATACAGGGATGGGTGAGACACACACCTCTACACCCTCCTCACATGGGGAGAGTGTCATAAACAGATAGTTAAGGGTTAATGTTATTTTACCTGTAAAGGGGTAACACCAGTAACCTGAAACACCTGACTAGAGGACCAATCAGGAAACAAGACTTTCGTAATAGTTAGGAGGAATCTATTTCTCCAAGTAGGGTAGTAGGTGAACTTCAGATATTGGTTATTCAGACTGTGTGATTGCTCAGCTAAGCCACAATGTTTCTGCCCTTTCAATTGGCTGACTGAAACATTTTAAACAAGGGCATGGTGAATAGCACATAAAGAATAATAAATAGTCTTGACTGTGTGTTTACCCTTGCCCATAAAAAAGAAAAAACAGCCATTCTGCATCTAAACTGTGTGTATAAGTGTCTGCAAAAACTGTGTGTATAAATGTTTTCAAATAGTTTTTTTTTAAGAGAGCATGAACGTGGTTGAATTCAAGCCAATGCTGGTGAATGCTGTTTTGCAGTATTATTAGGATGACCATATTTTCATATGCTGAATATGGGACAGCTGGTGAAATTACTTGTATTCAAGTGAGCTCAACAGAAATCAATCAGAATTATGCAGTACAAACATTCAAATTAACATCAAGTTGATGGAGCCCCCATTAAAAAGAAATATCGCATAGCTGGATTCTTTTGATTTATCTTCTTATCTTTAAGGCTTTAGGATTCATACAGGGATGGGTGAGACACACACCTCTACACCCTCCTCACATGGGGAGAGTGTCATAAACAGATAGTTAAGGGTTAATGTTATTTTACCTGTAAAGGGGTAACACCAGTAACCTGAAACACCTGACTAGAGGACCAATCAGGAAACAAGACTTTTTCAAATCTGGGTGGAGGGAAGTTTGTGTGTGAGTTCTTTGTTCTTTGTCTTGTGTCTGTGCCCTCTCGGCTCTGAGAGTGATTTCTCTATCTCCAGCTTTCTAATCTTCTGTTTCCAAGTTGTAAGTACAAAGATAGTAAGACAATAGGTTTATATTGTTTTTTTGTATTTACATGTGTGTAGTTGCTGGAGTGTTTTGAATTGAATTCTTTTTGGATAAGGCTGTTTATTCACTTTTTTTTCTTAAGCAATTGACCCTGTATATTTTCACCTTATACAGAGACTATTTTTAATGTATTTTTCTTTCTTTTTATAAAGCTTTCTTTTTAAGACCTGTTGGAGTTTTTCTTTAGTGGGGGGACTCCAGGGAATTGAGTCTGCAGCTCACCAGGGAATTGGTGGGAGGAAGAAGTCAGGGGGAAAATCTCTTTGTGTTAGATTTACTAAGCCTGACTTTACATATCCTCCGGGTAAGGGGGAAGAGAGATTAGCTCTCTCGGTACTTGTGTTTCCAGGACTGGAAGCAGGGAATCTCCTAGGGTCGTCCAGGGAGGGGAGCCTGGGAGGAAGTAACCAGGAAACAAGGGGAGGGGGTTATTTCCCTTTGTTGTAGGACTCAAGGCATCTGAGTCTGGGGGTCCCCCAGGAAAGGTTTTGGGGGGACCAGAGGGTATCAGGCCCTAAAAATTCCTGATTGGTGGCAGCGCTATCAGATTTAAGCTGGTAATTAAGCTTAGGGGAATTCATGCTAACACCCATATTTTGGACGCTAAAGTCCAGATCTGGGAAGAAATTTTATGACATGGTGTGCAGCGTTGTGGGAAAGATAGAATCCAGAAGCCAGTAGGAATATTATATTTTTCTTTTCTCTGCTAGGGGCTTTTAAGCAGAGAGGGTTTGGTTTTAAAAGGAGCCAGAGAGAATTTTTTTTTTCTGTTCTCTCCTGGCAGTAGCTTGCATATTAAGCAAGGAACCATTAAGGAACTATTAAGGGTCTTTTGTTATACAATAGCACTCCGATTGAGAGTCAAGTACCCAGCACAATACACATGCAAATAAAGTGGTTTTTCTGGTTTACTTTACATTTAAAAGATTAGCTAGAGGAAGAAAGGGAAAAAGGCACTGTTACTAGGCAGACCCCAGGAGACAACAGAGCCAGCAGTTCAGACACTAAACACCAGAGGGCACCCCAACACAAGAAAACAGGAACCATGACTTCCAAGACAAAAGTGGTGGCCGAAGAACAAATCAAAGAAGCAGAACACAGGCGACAATTGGAAAAAAGAGAAAAAGAGGTGGAGCCGAAAGAAAAGGAAGAAAACATCAAACTGGCAGCCTACAAAAGAGAACAAGCAGCCAAAGAGGCAGCCCACAAAAGAAAACTAGAAGAAGAACAGGTGTCCCACAGAAGGAAACAAGAAGAAGAAGAGGTAGCCTACAGAAGACAGATAGAACTCCAAAGGGAAACCCACCGACAGGCCATGGAATTAGAAAAGGCTAAGCAAGACACAGCCAATCCTAACAACCCTGCACCAATGATTGTTCCACAGCACAGGAAATTTCCCACCTACAAGGCAGGTGATGACACCGAGGCCTTCTTGGAAAATTTTGAAAGAGCCTGTCTTGGGTACAGCATCCCTGAAGACCAGTACATGGTAGAATTGAGGCCACAGCTCAGTGGACCTTTAGCAGAGGTGGCAGCTGAAATGCCTAAGGAGAAAATGAACAATTATAAACTGTTTCAAACCAAGGCCAGATTAAGAATGGGGATAACCCCGGATCATGCCCGTCGGCGTTTCAGAACCCAAAAGTGGAAACCAGATGTGTCATTTCCCAAACACGCCTACTACGTTGGGAAAAATTATGAGGCCTGGATATTAGGAAACAATGTTAAATCCTTAGACGAACTGCACCTCCTCATACAAATGGAGCAGTTCTTGGATGGTGTTCCTGAGGACATAACATGGTACATACAAGATGGAAAACCCAAAAATCTCACCGAGGCGGGGGAGACTGGAGCCAGATGGATGGAAGTGGCAGAAAGCAAGAAAGCTACTGTCAAGGGGAATGAATACCCCCGAGGGCACACCAACAATAAACCCTACAACCGAGGACAGCCAAAGACCCCACCTACAACCCAAGGAAAGCCACAAACACCCTATTCTTCCACCTCACCAGTCTCCAGTAACTCACTTCGACCCAGTGACCAGTCAGTTGGAAGATGCTTTAAGTGTAATGAACTGGGACATATCAAGGCCAACTGCCCAAAGAACACCAACCGAGGGCAGTTCATTACACCACCATCACACCAAAGATCCCCAGGCCCAGATGCCTCTCAAATACCCTTGGAGCGAAGGGAAACTTTGAGAGTGGGCGGAAAGAAGGTTACTGCGTGGAGAGACACAGGGGCACAAGTGTCAGCTGTCCACCAATCCTTCGTCGACCCCAAATTCATCAACCCAAAGGCCCAAGTGACAATTTACCCCTTCATGTCACAAGCTGTAGACTTGCCTACAGCTGAACTGCCTGTCCAGTACAAAGGCTGGTCAGGAATGTGGTATGACAGAGAGGTCTCACACACACACACACACACACACACACACACACACACACACACACACACACACACACACACACACACACACACACACACACACACACACACACACACACACACACATCCCTCTCTCACATGGGGTAGTGACCGACTGACCCTCCCTGCCCAGCGCTCTCTGCCCTCCATGCCTGGCTGGGCTCCCAGGATGGACCCTCCTCTCCCAATACTTGGCACCGTGCCTTCCCAAGGCAATGTGTGTTTATGTTGGAGGGGGAGAGCACATCCCCCACCCCCTCTGAATTCTGCCAGGATTTACACCAGAATGTGGCCAGCAGCAAGCTTTTCGCACTGTGCGGGAGGAAACGGATGGGAGCTGATTCCAGTCCCAGGGAAGGAGGAGGGGAGGAAGAGATGACCTGGCCCTTGTCTTTGTGGAGCTCCCTCCCCTTCCCTCACTTATGACTGGAAGCAGCTTGTCCTTTTCTGCCCACACAGTGTCGAAAGGCAGCTAACACCTCCAGGCTGCTGCTAACCACCGACATAACCCAGCCACCTCCTGTCCCCTGGCTACAGCGCGGGCAGGGTGGGGTTAAGCTCTAAGGACACATTGTGTACCAGGGCCCAGGGAGCCTGACTGCAGGGCTTTCAGTGGCCATGAAGCCCAGCCAGAGAGGTGGCTCAGCAGGGGAGGGTGCCTAGGGGATAGAGCAGCCTCAGGCTCCCTGGGGGGCAGGACAGAGGCGGGAAGGGGTGAAGAGGGTGCTAAGCCCCTGCCCGGGAGGCTGCTGTGGAGCCTGTAGGTTCTGAGTGGGAAGAGGCTGGAAATCTGTTCCCCCTTTCCATTCCAAGGCTTTAGCACACTCAGGGCTTGGCTCCTCCTGGCCAGCGCTCCAGGCCGGAGGGTCTTGGGCTTTCCCAGGGTGCCAGCCCAGCCAGAGGCAGTGGGGGAAGGAAGGAGCCTGCCGGCCAGGCTGCCGGTGAGCTGGGCGCTCTGACCAGGGACTGGTCCTCTGTACAGCGCTGGGAGTGGGATGTGCCCTGTTGGGGTGGGGGGAGATATGAAGGAGCAGCAGGGTTGGAGGGGGCACCTGTCTGCACTCACCAACCACTGAAGCTCACAGGCAGCACTGGCTGGAAACGGGGCGAGGCCCTGCTGGCTGAGAGCCAGCACACAGCAGGGGCTGCGCTGACAGACCAGCAAGGGGAGCAGCCTGGCCCCGCGTGCTGCAGCTTCGCTCTGCCACCAGCCTTGCACACCCACCCCTGTTGTCGGCCACTGGCTCCCTCCACTAACTGCTGGTGGGCCGGCGGCTGGTGAGCAAGCATCCGGCGAGCAGCAGGACCCACCAGTACTAATGGTGGGGGAGATGGAAAATATGGAGCAACTTGCCTGTTTTTAAGAAAAAGACGGGACACCTGCAGGACGGCTTAAATATGGGACTGACCTGTTAAAAATGGGACATCTGGTCACCGTAAGTATTACCTCAGATCTACTAAGGTCTCTTTGCACTGCTCTCTTTGCTCCTTGAGGAGGCTGATGTGGATCCCTCAGAATCCTCAGCAAATATAAGTCTGGCTTAGCTGGATTTATAGCACCTACATCTCGACCCAGATATAACAGAAATTCGGATATAACGCGGTAAAGCAGCACTCTGGGGGGGGGGAGGGCGGGGCTGCGTGCTCCAGGGGCTCAAAGCAAGTTTGATATAATGTGGTAAGATTTTTTGGCTCCTGAGGACAGCGTTATATTGGGGTAGAGGTGTACTTCCCTCCCCTATGGCATATCAGGACGCAGCATTCTGATTGATCTGTGTGGTTTCTATGGGACCAATGACTCCAGCATGATTTAGGCTAGCCCTTAAAGAAGTGGAACCCTTCTGCCAGGTGGTGTTGGCAGCAACAAGGACTGGGTTCAATATCTAGGGGCTCCTCTTAACAATACAAAACAGAATCAGCTTGAACCCCCACCCAGTAATCTGGGAAAATTGAGCACCACCCCTGGTGCCTCTAAGAGGCAATATTTCCCCTCTTGCAAGCTCTGAGTCTGTGTGTAACAAAGCTTTTATTAAAAGGGAATCCAACATTAATTAAACACCACAACAATGCTTCAAAAGCATGAAACCAGAAGCAAACGCCAACTCCACAGTACACTGGGCTGTATTCTTGGCTTCTCTTTCACACCTTGCTGTGTATAAGTCTGACGAATGTCTCTTTAACAATGCATTCCCCTTTCTCTCCACTGCACCTCACTCACAGTGAGGAGGATAAATTAATCCATGACACACATTTCTTTGGATAGCGAAGACCCAGAGTTCAGAGGCGCATTCACCCCTCACCTCAGAAAAGGTGAGTGGGGACGAGCAATACCTCTATCTGATGCCACCACATCTGCAACTAGCTCACTGTGCTGTTGGTTTCTCTGCTGCCTCTGGCCATATCACTGCTCCTGCTCGCTGCCATTTCTGCAATGCCATGTTGTGGCATGGCTCAGCCACAATTTGTCCCTCAGCAAAGCGGTGGGGTATCCCACCGCCTCGCTACCAATAGTCTCCCGCTCAGTCCTCAGTCAGGGCGGGGCAACAGACGTGGAGTCCAAATGCTCAGGCCCTCGGGCAAGGCCGAGCAGCAGTAGTCGTAAGCCCAGCCCTGGGTCAGGGCGGGATAACAAACAAACACTCAGTCTGTATGCTCAGGCCCTCAGGCAGGGCTGAGCAGCAATAGTCTTAGCACAGCCCTAGGTCAGGGCGGAGCAACAAAGACGGACTCTGTATGCTCAAGCCCTCAGGCAGGGCTGAGCAGCAGTAGCCTTAGCACAGCCCTAGCTCAGGGCTGGGAAGCAAGCAAGTAGTCACGGGCTCAGGCTGCCTTTCAGCAGGGGCTGAGTCACTAGTTCAAATAGCAGGAGGTCCCAGCCTCTCCAGGCCAGGGAAAAGAGGGAGTCTGCCACCCAAGGAGTGGGTGGCAGGGGGGACGCAGGCCCTCGCACTCCACTGCGTCCCAGCCCGGGGCCCTAGCAGTGGCAGAAACTTGCTGCTGTCAGTGGGGATCCTGGCCGCAACACATTGACATTGGTTCTGGCAGTGCTGCAGCCAGACTGGGGTCAACTGCCCCCAGGCTACTTCCACTCTCCCCCTCGTCAGGTACCTGACTCGTCGAGGTGTCACCAGCAGTCTCGAACACCATCGGTTCCTCGGGGTAAGTGGCGGACGGTGGGCTCGGCTCCTCCTCGGGGTAGCAGGCAAGCGGCAGGCTCGGCTCCTCCTCAGGGTAGTGGGAGCGGCGTAGGCTTGGCCAGTCCTCCTCGGGGTAACGGGAGTGAAGTAGTGAGCGAGGGGTAGGCTTATCCGGCCTGGTGCGACGTCAGGCCAGCTGCGACCTTCCGCTGTCTCCCCAGAGGGAGCTCGGTCGCAGACGTCTGGCCTCTCCGGCGGCTGGGTTCCCACTGAGCTCTGCCGGTGAGCTTTCATACTTCCTGGTCTGCGCCGTGACCTCTGAGAGGCGGGCGCAGGACCGAGTGACTCTGCCCACACTGGTGTTAGGGGAAGTTTGTATCCAACCGCCTCGCTACACATGTGCTGAGGTTCTGCCACTTGACCCAGTTCCTAGTGATTTCAGTTTTTAGTGATGCCACTGGAGAATGGGGAACCTCACTGCTAGTGCAGTCTCTGCACTGGCTTCCACTTGCAGCTGTCTCCCTACAAGGTCTAAGGCTTAGGTCCTAGACATGCTCATTAGTGATTTTAGCTCTAGTAACCACTGAACACAAACAAGGCTCAGTTGAGTCCAGTCAGCTCTGTCTTTAGACATCAGAGAAAGGAGAGTCAAATGGTGTCCGCAGCTCTTAAAGCAGAGGTAGGAACACCAATCCCTTTCAGTGGGTTTGGCATCACTACTCCTTACTTAGCAAGCAATGTTCAGATTAGGGTGACCCCCTGAATCAGGACAGGCTAAGCACAGTCATACAATAAGGATAACAACATTTCAGTACTCCTGCATTCAAATACAAAAGCAAATTGTAACCCCAAACCAGCCAAAATTGATCTCTTTGACAAAGCAGCTCTGGCTGCTGAACACCTAGGCAGAGTAGGTATATCTATGCAAATATGGTCTGCTCCTGAAGTCTTTTCCCTCAGTTCATCACTAGATGTCAGGGGAAAGGTCATTCAGACCCTACAGAAGACTAAATTATGCTGGAGGCCGTTCTGGTTGTGGGTGGCCTAAGGCTTAGGGAAGTGAAAAAGTGGCTTAGGACATTCCTTCTACCCATTGGATAGGCCAAGCTGAGTACCTGGCTCTAATTGTCAATCTGTATTATCTAAAACTCCCTTGAGTATGTTTTTGAAAGTCTGCCTATTCTGTCTCTAGCCCAGCCAGAGACATGTAGAGCCAGGGAAGGTGGCTGTTGCAGCTTCCCCTGTGACTCTGAGACTCAGTGTACTTTTCCTGTCTGTGTGTTTTCCCAGAATGCACCCACTCTGCGAGGTATTGCCAGAAATGAGCTTGCTTGTTTGTAATCACGCCTCATGTTCCTGCTTACTGAAGCTATGGGCTTGAACTTCTTCCTTCTTAGTGAAGGCAAAGCCCATTTCCTGGGAGGAACAAGAAAACTATCCCAGCATGCCTCATATTATCACCCTGGGGAGCTCTCTTGCATTCAGTTGCTGGTGAAGCCCCAGTGGACCTTGCACTTACATATGTTTAATGAATTATTGAGGTCTGTTTCTTATTGTGGTTTATTTAAAATGTATTACAGCTTTTACTCCTGTGTCTGTGTGTGTGCTCAACTTCGATTTTTGCATCTTATTTCCCAGAAAGCTTGTAGAAAATATATTCAGCGTTCTGCCAGGCAAGTAGAGTGTCAGATCTTTCTTTATCATTTGTCACTGTACATCAGAGTGGTTCAGATTTTTTTATGTTTTTGTTGATATCTGGCTATTTCCCATCAATTAAAAATAGGCTGGATGAACCTGAGTGGAAGGAGGCTCTTAAACCTTGAATTTGAATCCTGCCCAGAAGTTATTCACTTAGCAACATAAAATCGTGATGAAGAAGATAATTGTCAACTAAAAGGCACAAAAACAAATAATTTTTACAGGAAAGAAATGGCAAATTAACTCAAACATCTCTCATTGATGACCCATACTTGTAGCACAAACTAACCTATTTTGATGGAACTTTCAGCTCTGCTGGAACACTGCTTCCCAAGAGAACTAGACTACTAACAACAGTAATACATAATTAAAGAGTGGAAGTAACTGAATGTTAGACAATTGTGGTTACATAATTAGATGCTGTCATATCACATGACTTAGTAATGAAACAAATGCCCTTGAAATCATGTGCCTGCATCAAATGTCAGCACAGACCACTGGCGAACCTTGATTTCTATCTGTAGGACAAGTTCTTAGAGCAAAAAGGTTCCTAACCCAAGAAGGAAAGGTAAAAGTGACACCTACAGTAGGCACACTATTTTTATTAACTCTTTGCTCTGATTTGTGGTGGTCTATAAATACAAAGACTTGGTTAGAATAGTTAGATTGTGATCTTTCATTTGTCTTAAAAAAGACCTGGGCTTCAGTCAGAGATTTGTTTTGTTTTTTAAAAGGAAGAAACAAGCATAGCAGCAGGCAACATTTTTTTTTTAAATCTGCAACTGGCTAAGAATGTGTATTGGTTTCTCTGATGTGGATGAATTGATGGGTGCTACTAAATATCTTCAGCTTACCATTATTTCTTGTGCTGTACAGCTGTATGAGTCAATGCTGCCATTCTAGAATTTGTTCTGGCTTCTATGGGGAACTTACTTCTTCTGCCAATTAGGTTTGGACTTTTGTGTGTTGGACTGGGTGATCGTGATTCTCTGCTTTGGGCTGTAACAAAATTCTTTACACTTGAGAATTGTATTACAATTATAATGCCTGTAAGCTATTATGTTTACATTTCCCCCCTTAACATACTAAGCAATAGCTCAGATAATAGACTTTCTCTCTTCCCTGCATGCTTTTCTTGTCCAGGATTTGCCAAGCTCAGCATTCAAAGCTCAGCTTAATTTAAATTTAATGCAAATGAAAATACACTTAAGAATTCAGTGAAATTAATTAGGCTCAGGGTGTAGGCAAAGTCATTGGGCATCTTGTCACATATGTCAGCATTTCCTACCCATTCTGCTGGGTCTGTAAACTCCAGTGGATGACACCTGATTGAAGCAGTCCCTTTAATTTATAGCGCTGGCAGTTAAATGGCAGTTTATCTATAATAGGCTTTAGAGGCAAAGCTACAATACTGCAGAACGAATTTTTTATAGAAAGCACTGATGTTAACACATTCACGCCCTTCCACAAAATTAGCAAATGTCTTTAATGTGATCCCATAAGTTAATGATACTTTTGTGAAATTATCTTTGTCATCTAATAGCATATTTGAATATGTCACTGTGCCTATGCAAATTTACTCCGCCACCAGCCCAGAATAGCGCTAATTTAGAGTTTTGCACTGTGTATGAGATGAACTAATAAATTTTAGTTTTATAAAGCTCCTGGTACAGTGGAACAGGGACTGCTTCTTTGCTTAATCACTTGTTTTAATGACTGTTAAATCAGAACTGTACTGTTTGAATACAGAGTATAACTTCTATACAAGTGCTTTGTTGGTGCTTTGAACAATGGGTACTCTTTTTTCTCTACCTCCTCCCTACCTCAGTCAAGGCTACTGGGCCAGATTCTCACCCTTCTCTTTTATGGAAGAAAGTGTTATGAGATTTAATAGGGCAAAAGCAGTTGGACTGTATAGAACTGTAACTGGGTTCTATGGACATAATTCTAAAAAACTCCAGACTGTGCTAGAGAGTGATATCCCTTCTATAGCATTTTGAAACCACCCTACTGAAATGAATGGAGAATCAGATCCCCCGGATGGAATTCTATAGCTTAGTTTTAAAAATCAGTAGGAATGTAACAGGTCTCCATTGGATTCTACTAGATTTTTGCACTAGTGGAACTGGCCCAAGGTGGTGCAAATTGCTGCACCTCCCTTTACTAGCAAGGCCAGATTCACCCCTGGATGTGATGGGGTGGAAGTGGAGAGGGTAGGTAGTGTTGCTACTGCTTCCCCATGGGGTTCTGTGGGGGAGATGACAACTTTAGTGTCTTCCAGGAGTTCCAGAGGAGCTCCATCAATGTAGATTACAGCAGGGATGTGCTGAATGTCCTCGTGCCACTTTCTCTCCAGCTACTGTTGCTGCACTAGCCTGCTTTGGTTATCTGAGTGTAATGGAAGTGTGGCTGCCTTGCACCAGTGCACCGATGGATTTTCTGCCAGTTTTCTCTGAGAGAAGCAAACAGTAAAACAAGACTTAGCTAAATTGTCTCCTATCTGCCACTTTGTAGTGCAGAATACTTGTACTTATCCAATATAATAGTGGTGTGTTATTTCCTACACCATGTCTTCCCTCAATCAAAAAAACCCATAACAGAGCATATTCATGACAATGAACAGTGCTACACATGTCTGCAAGTGAATACTGGATGGAACACAGCTGAGGGTTTTTCTAAGCTGCGTTACATTGCTGCCTTTTATGTCCTTGGATGTGGGGCATGATTGACAGTAGGTCCTTCGCAGGGCTATAGGGGTTACTTTTAAGAAGTTAGACTCCTGCCTTATGAATATGTAAATTGCAGTTGGAAGTGTTAGTCGATGGTGCAATTAACATTTCTGTGGCCTCTCCATTTAATTCTTCCCTATTTTACTTTGATCATTCTCATATTTTTTCTGTTCAAAGTGAGGGGTTTCATAATATATTAATCCTCTTTTTCTCTCTGGCACAAGCATGCAGCTTTGAGCCACACATCTAAATAGTCTGTTGCTGTAAGAAGTGTCCATGTCTATTTAGTGAAAAACTAACATCAGGGAGTCTGAAGGAAAGTACATAGCATTCTATGTTGTTTGGCATTGTGAATTATGGGTACGCACTAGCCAGGATAAAAGAAAAACTAACCCCTCATCCACCCACCACTGCAAGTCTGTGCACAGGACTCAATGCAAACTTATTTTGAAATTCAGAAAAGTTTGGCTAGTGCTTTTGATTTGTCCTTTTTTAAAAACATTCCTCTTCCAGCTCCCGATTATGGCTGGGACCACAAGTGAAGGGGCCAAATTATGTCCAGGTCTTTGTAGATCAACATCAGGAGTCTGAATTGCACTTCTGTTATGTACCTACATAGTTCCACTGCACTCAGACATTCTGCAGCAGCAAACTCATCAGGGCAGGGGCCATGCCTTGTGTTTGTACAGCACCTAGTACAGCAGACCAGGACCCAGATCGGGGCTTTCAGGCGATACTTCAGTAACAACAATAATAACAAAGCTTGTCAGTTGTCTTCAGCCAATGTAGTCGCCTGGTAGAGAATACTGAAGGATTCCAACCTGCAAGTGACTCAGGGATGGATGACTGTGCTAAACCTGCACTGAGGAGTGAGTATGGCCCACAGCTAATAAAATCTGAGGATCAGCATTTGTCCATGGGTCTGCAGCCATGTAGTTTGCCAGGTCATATAGCTCTGGAACAAAACATCACTTGATGCTAAACGCTGAAATGCTAGTGAATGCTTTAGAATAAAATAATACTTAGCATTTATATAATGCTTTTCAGCCATAGACCTCAAAGAGCTATATAAAGGTGAATAGGCTGTATTGCTTAACACATGGGAGTAATCAAGGCACAAAAAGGTTAAGTATTTTGTCCACCCAGTCATATCAGAGCTAGGAATATAACTCAGACCTTCTGACTCTTAGTTCCAGGCTCTGATTGCTAGGCCATGTTGCTGTAATAGGCTTGAACCACTTCCATATCTCAAACTGCATTTTTATTGCTACAGATGATGTATTTTCCATCATTTCTTGTGGATACCATGCTTTCAAATATATCGGCACAACAAGAGAACAATTAGCATTACCACCAACTGATAAGTGCCAAAAATTATTCCAAGGATAATTTACACCCAAACGGACAGATAATAAATTAGTCACTACAGCAATCTCAGGATCAAACAGAATCTTTCCCATCCATAGACAGGAAGAATAAAGAGAGACTTAAAAGACAGTTACGTCTCTGCATGGCAGAATAGGAAAAAAAGCAGTTAAATGAAATTCTGTCTGCATTGTAGAATCTTTAATCCATAACAACCTCATTGGATGAAAGGTGGAAAAGCAGAGAGGATTTTTTATTATGTGAAATAATAACAAACACGATGGGAGTAAAAGTAGATTCTGAAGCAAACAAATCATGACATAACTGTGGTGACAAATTGGCACTGGAGAACAAAAAGAACTGGGAAAAGCATTAATGAGGCCAGAAGCAAAGGACAGCAGCAAATGGCTGCAAATGTTGGAAGCTAACTTCAAAGCAATTACTGAAATAACTGAAGTGACTATCACCATTTGAATCAATGGACTAAGATAATTTCCAGAGAGGTAGATATGCATAAAAGATACCTACTTCCATCTTAGGCCTGGTCTACGCTTAAAATTTACGTTGACATAGCTACATAGCTCAGAAGTGTAAAAAAAATCCACACCTCTGGGCAAAGTAGCTTCTGTCAACCCAGTTACCATCACTTGCTTAAGTGGTGTTCCAACACAGACAGAAACACTTGTCTCAGTGCAGGCTGCATCTACTCTACAAGGTTATGCCAGCGTACTTACTGTAGCTATGCTGCTAGAATCTGTCGTGTGTACGTAGCCTTAGAAACCAGCCAGCCAACAAACTTAAACCTTCACTTTCACAAAGTCCTGTTCAAATGTTTATAACTAGCTTTACAGTATAACTGAACTTCACAGCTACTGTGTGAGAACATCGTGTGTGTTATGTTCAACTCAGTTGTGGTATCTGGTTTTCAGTGACGGCCTAATATTTTTCTTTTCAGCTAGGCTGTATAATGGTTTGTCCCAAATATGCATTAGCTTAGAATCTAGAATCCTCCTACCTGTCAGGTTGTCACTGGATTTCCAAGATGCACATCAATGCCCACGCTTCACCTGACCAACAGCGGCACTGGCAGCTTGTCAGGAGCCCAAGAGCCATAGCTAATTTATGGACCATATTTCAGCCTGTGTGTTTTATAGGGAGATGTTGCCTTTGGTGACTGCGTGGAATCTGTGTTCTCCACAGGCCACACCTTTTTACTGGATTTTGATATGTGAATTGCAGTTTGGCCGTCTCTGCTGATCAGACAACTTGATGACATTATGAAGCAGTTGGGCTGTAGAACTTCCAGGAAATTTTTGATTTAACATTTTTACAACTTCACTTCAAAACAGATTTCAGAAGTGGGTATGGAAATGCAATAGCAAGAGGTGCTCATGAAGAAGCATTTTAGGTTGGTGCAAAAACTGATTTCAAAATTAAAGGTAATGCAACACTGAAGGCTACTAATCTCATTCAAAGGTCAGCCTCCCTTCAAATGTCTGGGAGCACAAAGGCAACTGAAAATCATGCTGCAGATCTGGACTTGGAATCAAAAGCTGCCATATCAGATTGCCAGTTCCTCCTGGTTTCAGATCTGTCAGAAATAACTTGAAAATAGCCTTGTTTTTAAACAGTACTTTGGCAAACCTTTCTATCTGAGGTTAGCTCAAGGGAGTTTGGTCCATTGTTATTTTATTCAGACTGCACTGTAATTTATATTTTGGTTTCCATTCCCATTACCTAGGGAAATAAGAATTGTTTTGATGGTTGCCATCATTTCTTGGTGATACCTCAGAAGTTTCAGAGGGTTCTGTGGGGGAACATTGTTCCTTCAAGAGACCAATCAATGGATGGCTTGGTAGAACAGTATTAACATAGTCTTTTGTCTTTAACTAATGATGAAGCGGTACCTAGGTATCCTTTTCTCAGTCTTCATCCTCATAGACCACCTTAACCTGAAACAAGTGAAGCAGGAGGGAAAATGAGTAGAGCTGTAGTGCCTGAAGTCTCAAGCCAAATCAGATTGTACCATAAAGGATTTTTTGTTGTTGTTTTGTTTTAAATCTTATGCTGCTGTTGCTCAGGAGGCAAAGAACAGTTTCTCTGCCTCTACATAGTGCTGCTGGGTCTCACTCAGCAGATTTGTTTTATGTGGTCAATCCAAGCTGTCTTCATTCAGCGGCTGATACAAGTTCTTCCTATTGTGAGGAAATTTCATGGTCCTTTGTGGATCCAATTGAGCAGATTCAGACTGAACTGTTTCCTTCTCTGGATGCAGGGAAATATCTTGAGGGAAGAAATGCTAAATCCTCTCCATGAGTGCAGGCTGATGCCACTCACTGAGGTGATAATAGTGTTGCAAATTCTTCATCAACGATTTACAATATCTTCATCAACGATTTACAATATCTTCATCAACGATTTAGATGTTGGCATAGAAAGTACGCTTATTAAGTTTGCGGACGATACCAAACTGGGAGGGATTGCAACTGCTCTGGAGGACAGGGGCAAAATTCAAAACAATCTGGACAAATTGGAGAAATGGTCTGAGGTAAACAGGATGAAGTTCAATAAAGATAAATGCAAAGTGCTCCACTTAGGAAGGAACAATCAGTTTCACACATACAGAATGGGAGGAGACTGTCTAGGAAGGAGTATGGCAGAAAGAGATCTAGGGGTCATAGTGGACCACAAGCTTAATATGAGTGAACAGTGTGATACTGTTGCAAAAAAAGCAAACATGATTCTGGGATGCATTAACAGGTGTGTTGTAAACAAGACACGAGAAGTCATTCTTCCGCTTTACTCTGCGCTGGTTAGGCCTCAACTGGAGTATTGTGTCCAGTTCTGGGCACCGCATTTCAAGAAAGATGTGGAGAAATTGGAGAGGGTCCAGAGAAGAGCAACAAGAATGATTAAAGGTCTTGAGAACATGACCTATGAAGGAAGGCTGAAGGAATTGGGTTTGTTTAGTTTGGAAAAGAGAAGACTGAGAGGGGACATGATAGCAGTTTTCAGGTATCTAAAAGGGTGTCATCAGGAGGAGGGAGAGAACTTGTTCACCTTAGCCTCCAATGACAGAACAAGAAGCAATGGGCTTAAACTGCAGCAAGGGAGATTTAGGTTGGACATTAGGAAAAAGTTCCTAACTGTCAGGGTAGTTAAACACTGGAATAGATTGCCTAGGGAAGTTGTGGAATCTCCATCTCTGGAGATATTTAAGAGTAGGTTAGATAAATGTCTATCAGGGATGGTCTAGACAGTATTTGGTCCTGCCATGAGGGCAGGGGACTGGACTCGATGACCTCTCGAGGTCCCTTCCAGTCCTAGAGTCTATGAGTCTATGAGCTCTGCTTCATATTTGTGTATTTTTTGGCTGTTGAAGGCCAGTAGGGCAGGACTGGGTCTATTGTTGGTCCAGATTGTCAATGCCTCCATTAAGAGTGACAAGTTGCTAGCTTCTGGTTTCTGATTATGGCTCAGACAAACATTGCTGCTGACAGTCTGTCCTGTTGTTGTCCAGTGTCTAGTCTTCCATTTTTGGATGAGTTCATTGTAAAGACTGAGCTGAGGCAACTCTGAATATCTGGCTGCCTCAGACCATCTTGACCTTTTTCAACCTTCACACAGACCTGGGGAGAGGAGGACAAAGTCTAAACTGGTAACTTTAGTCTCTTTCTGGAACAGATGAAGGTGAGGTGCCCTTTCTTCAATGTGCTGCCTTCAATACTGCTAATCATAATATGCTGTTAATTCACCTGTGAATGCTAGCAGAAGTAGATGGGGATCATCCTTCAGTGGCATTGTTCTTTTCTTTCAGAGGGAACCCAGAGGGTAGATTGGGGCAATTGCTCTTCTGCACTGAATGATTTCTCTTGTGGGGTTTTTCAGGTTCCATTTTGTTTCCTCTGTTCAACCAGTACATTGGAAAGGTTAGTGAGGAGGCCTGGGTTACAGTATTCTTAGCATGCTGAAAACAACACAGCTCTATTTCTCTGTCTCACCTAAGCTTTACCCAGTGTTTGGTAAATATTAGGACATGGATGAGGGGTAGCTGGGATACTCTTAGGTTTGGAGAATCGGCAGAAAGATGTGGCATGGATTATATCTGAGTCTTTAATTGAGGGGTGTTGGCGTGCCATCTTTTACTAGAGTTTACAATCTGGGGGTATTGCTGGACCATCCCTTGCAGTTGGATGATCATATAGGAGAAGTGTGCAGGAAGGCTTTTATCCCATCTAGAATTTACAGCCATTTATTTTGACTGTAAACATTTCTAGTGTAATTCAAGTCTATGTCATCTTACATGAGTTACACCTTTAAACTAAAGATGGCACAGAATGCAGCAGCCCAATTAGCAGGTAGCGTATCTCACCAGGAACATGACACCAGTGCTTCAGGATCTGCATTTGCTTCCTAGTAAATTCCAGGTGTTTAAGGTGTTAGTTTTGACCTATTTTATAAAGCCTAAATGGTTACCTGTGTGTCTTTGCAGGTGCCATTCTGCTGCAAGTGCTTTCAACATAAGTATTCACCAGATGTCCTAATATTTTTACTTTCTCCTCATATGGAAATCCTGAAGTCTTTCCATGCCTCCAATTCTTGCCTTTGTCTGGATCTTTTCAGTTTCTATGTGATTTTTTGAGTTGGAGGTGAGTACATGATTCAGTGTGAGGGTTTCCATCTGTTTATATAATGGCATTAGCATATTGTGATTGTAGAGTACGCACATGGTTTTCACTGATGGCCAAAAAACCCAAAGCCAAATGAAAAAACAGAATCTGTGCTGGTGGAAACAGAAGCTTTACCAGTTTTGTTTTATGCATGAAATGTTTGCAATATTACAGCGGGGCTGTCATCAATTTAAAGATCTCTCCCTTATATTTCAAAAGGCAACTGGTTGATTTAAAATTTGATGGTGAGCAAGCATGTGCAGCTGATACTGTATGTTTGGTTATGAATACATGTATTTTTAGGAACAAGAAAACAGACTACATGTGATTAGGCCACATGATAAGCTTTACTCTTGAAATATTCTGAGGGCTATGGAGGTGAAATCTGGCTGCGTATGTAAAAAGCTACTGTAACTTAGAAAGTTACTTTGGAAAGCAATTCAGAATCACATTCAAGAATTTGATGTGCAGGCTGCAAGTAGGGAGGTCTGTGAAGATGCTACAGCTCCTGCCAACTAGTTGCAAGTTGCTCATTCAAACCTATCAATCATCCAGTGATGTCAAAGCAAGACTGAATAGTATGAGCCCAGTGATAATAGTCAGAGAAATGGCAGTGCTAGGAGTGTTCCAGCCATGAAAATAGTAATTTTTGGATTCCAGCACACTCTGCTCCAGGAGTAACTTGCATTGCTTGTTTTCACTTGTTCTGAAGAGAAAGATGTAGTCTTGTGTCCTTGATTAGGGACCTTTGAGTTCTAATCCAGTTCTGACACCTGCCCTTGGCAAGAGGCTTAGTGCCAGATCCTCGGTTGGTATCAATTGCTATTGTGCTGTTGGTGTCAATAGAACTACACCATTTTACACAAGCTGAGGATCTGGTCCTTACCTTGTCTCCTTCAGTTTTCCGTTCTGTTAAATGGGAACAGTAATATCTACCTCAGAGGGGTGTTATGATGATTAGGGGCTTAATCCTGCTCCCACTGAAGTCCATTACAAAACTTTCATTCACTTCAGTGGGAGCAGGATTAAGCCCCTAATCGTCATAACACCCCTCTGAGGTAGATATTACTGTTCCCATTTAACAGAACTTAATAGTAAGTGTTTGTAATGCACTTATGTTACCCACACTTGGAGATTCCTGCTCCTGGAGCCACAGACCGAGACTCCAGATGGCTACCTGAACCCTCTGACATCATTTTTCAGCATGCTTGGAGTCAGGGGTGGGGACAGAAGGAACTAGAAACCCCTGCTGTGGTTTCTGCACAGCCCTCAGTGAGAGGGCAGCCTGACTTTACAAAAAGGACAGGCAGCTGAGTTTCAGTTTGGAGCTCATGGAATTCTTGCTAAACTCCCACTCCTCCCACAGGGAGTTCTCCTAGTTGCATGGCTCAGTCACTTCCAGCACTGCAGAGACCAGCATCCAGCAGTGACACAGAAAGATCTAACTTGGATCCAGCTACTAAGATCTAGCTGAGACCCAGCTGGGTTCCAGACCTGAGAGCAGCACCCCTGGTTGGAGTCAGGAGAGAACTCCCTACCCGGGGTGAGGGAGGGGAGGATAAAGTTAGGGACATTTGTTTAATCTGTCCAATGCCACAGTGCTGCAACGCTCCGTCCCAAAACATTCAACCTCAGCTACCATCTGCCTCAGGTGCATGCCAGGGAAGGAGCTGGGGTTTGGAGGAGTTGTTAATGTCAGGAGGTGGGGAATTGGTTTATGTATTAATGTTTATTACAGTATTAGTTAACCAGAATCCTTTCCTTCCCCAGATTCTATTTTCTTGTTCCCAGTAAAGTCCCCTTTGTATTATTTGCTGTTATTTTTGGTTTGTATTCCTTGGCTAGGGTTTGTTTTATTTATTGTCCCCTGCGTACTGGACTACATGCTTCATGGCAGCCAGTAGTTGTATAGATTTTGCCAAGAGACAGCACTACTGTGTATATGCCACACTGAGTCATTGCATTGGGTGGAGGCATCAGGTGCCAGAAAAGAGCTCTGGTTCCAACGCATGCAAGGAGAGTGAAGAGGGTGCTCCAAATATTAGTGTTAGCAGGTTCCAGACAGAGACTGGAGAAAGCTTAATCCATACCTGGGGGAAGGAGTGACACTTAGAAGATGAAAACCAGGGTGATTTAAATAAATTTGCTTTGCTGTAGTATTCCTGGCATATCCAATGAATCATAGTGGAGAACAAACAGCTTCAGTGGTAAGAATGGAAAACGGAATTATTACTGCTCTTACTGAAGAAATGCTTACACAAAAGAAACCATTTCTGAAAACAGTGCTCTCCACCTCCCCGTTCTGATGATTAATGCCTCTCTTTCTGCTTCTGAATCTTGTCATCTTCTTCAGTCACCTCTCTTTTTGAGGGTGATGCATAAATCTATAAACACCTGGTAGACTACCCCTGATGCACACTGTAGGGGGCACCTCCAGGCAGTGTAAACACCTGAACAAGATCTACTCAAAGCAGCACTCTTTTCCTTTGTAAAGCTGAGATTTTTGAGAGGATTTGCCTCAGGGAAAAATATTGCTTTTTTTTTTTTTGCAGAGAATTTCATGGCCATTTTGGAGTCAAACAGTTTTTCTTTGCGTGAAAAGGTGAAAGTTTTTTTTATGCATGTGAGATCTGCTTTTCTTGGAAACCAAATCTCTAGTGTTTTGCTGGTTTTTCATATTGTTATCAATGGAGCCTCTTGATTTACCCCAAAGATCAATTTTATGTTGTCTTCCTTGCTATAGTGCTTGCTAGCAATGTCCAGCTGCTGTTTCCTTGGTGAGCTGCTACCACTCTTCTAACGATGTGTTATTAATAAGATTCTGGTTACAGTTGAAGGCTTATTGTTTCATGAGTCATGTTGGGATTATGTGCTAATAATGGCTTTGCACAGGCACAGTATTATAGCTAGACACATGCAGTGCAACCAATGTCATCAGTGATTCTTCTTGTCTCATTCATCTATTAGAATGGTTCTTGGAACACTGATGTCAATTATGTGTATTTATGAGGAGGTCATGTGCCAAGATGTAAGCTGCATTGCATATTACTCAGGAATAACTATTTCATCTTGGTGCCATCATAAAGTGTTCTACAGTTTCGGTGTAGCAGGCTGACTTTGTGTCTGAGAAGTTGTATTTTCTGTACATTAAGAACAAGACATGCTCTCAGTCTAAAATATTTTTTTTTAGATTAAGAAAAGCAGCAACCCAACTCCTTCCCCTACCCAAGTCTTCATGAGAGATTTGTCATCTGTGTGACAAGCTGTAATAATTCTAAGAACAAAATGGCTGCCATCTCTTCACCTGGCCTGAAATCTTAGAAATTTAGTGGTGAAGTATGCAGATATTAAAAGCATAATAAAAAATACCTAGCTCTTGTATAGCACTTTTCATCTTTAGAGTTCAAAGTGTTTTAGAGAGGAGGTCAGTATTGTTATCTCCATTTTAGAGATGGGGAAACTGAGGCAACAGGAAGGAAGTGGCTTGCCCACGATCACCTAGCAGGTCAGTGATAGAGCTTGGAATTGAACCTTGAAGCCTATCCAATGCTCTAGCCACTAGGCTTTGCTGTCTCATACCTACATACACCACATGAATCCTTGACACACAAGCTGATGTGGTTCTGCCAACACAGGTGGAGGAAGTCATAGTACACTTCCTTTTCTTTATGTGAACAAAACTGCTGGTTGGATGAAAAATTAAATGTTGTTGTGCATTATGCCATAAGGCAGATTTGTGGTGCAAATCTAATACAATAATCTGGCTTTTAAGGAGAAAAATTGATCCATTTTATGTTCCAGTTTTTATATTTTAAGAGAGAAAATACATGCAACTTGCAATCTGGGGGAAATGGCAAACTGTTTTATGTAGCGACTGGCTCCTTAGGAATAAAGAGGGACCCTCATTTTAATCAGAGTAGTAAATGGGAATTTGCTTCTTGAGGTAAATGCAAGATCGTACTTGGCAAAATCTGATTCCCTCATTTAAAGAGATTAGATTATCCATGCTTCCTGAGCTCTGCTCAGTACAGGAATGGAATTTGGGGGCAAAAATGGCTTTTCTGTCTCTCCATATTCTGGGGCCCTATCTGGTTCTTCGGGTAGAGTGAGAGCAGTCTCAAGGCTGCTCTAATCTATGCTTGGCTTGAGGGGCTGTTCTATCAGTCAAGAATAGCTAGAGTGCATTTTGTTCTGACCAACTGCCTTCCCTAATTTGCCTTGCTGTAGTACTTGCAGCAGATCCAATGTGTTGTAAGTAGTTTAGTCCCCTTTGCTGCAGCTACAGTGGCACAGCAACATTTTAAAGCAACCTGAATGGTGAGCAGAATAGAACTCCTTTTGTCAGCTCTGCATCACCTGGGAAACCTCTGACATTGGTATTGTTCCCCAGGGGCTGGTGCTGCCTTCTCTAAAGCCCCTTTATACCACTGAAGCAGAGTAAAAGGACCAGAGTGGAACACAGAATCTGGCATAGGAAATTTGATCTATAATGAAGTGGGAAGAGGGATTTATTCCCTTTTTGTTTAAATTATGCTAAATTCTGGTTTATGTACATTTGTACAGCTATATTTTTGTAATATTTGTAACAGGGTGTGATGGGTTGGATCACAGAAACCTCCCTGGAAGCTGCCAACTGATGTGCCAAGACTACCTCTGCTCCAGTTTTTCCTGCCAGCTCAGGACTCTAGCACCCTGTTTTGCTGAGCCAGACACTCCTGTCTGCTCCAACACAGACCCAGGGTCTGAATTTATTGCCCCAAAGCTGCAGATTTACCTGAAAACAGCTTACAGAAGTGTGCTTGTTTTTGACACTTAGATGCCCAACTCCCAATGGGGTATAAACCCAAATAAATCCGTTTGACCCTGTGTAAAGCTTATGCAGGGTAAAATCATAAATTGTTCACCCTCTATAACACTGATAGAGAGATATGCAGTTGTTTGCTCCCCCAGGTATTAATACATACTCTGAGTTAATTAATAAGTAAAAATTGATTTTATTAAATACAGAAAGTAGGATTTAAGTGGTCCCAAGACAGAACAAAATAAGCCACCAAGCAAAAATAAAATAAAATGCTCAAATCTATGTTTAATTAAACTAAATACAGATAATCTCACCCTCAGAGATGTTTTAGTAATTTTTTTATCAGACTGGACACCTTCCAGGCCTGGGCACAATTCTTTCCTCTGGTATAGCTCTTGTCCCAGCTTAGGTGGTAGCTAGGGGATTCTTCGTGATGGCTCCTCTCCCTCTCCTTTCTTTTGTTCCACCCCTTTATATATCTTTTGCATAAGGCGGGAACCCTTTGTCTCTCTGGGTTTCCACCCCCACCCCCACCGGAAAAGCACCAGGTTAAAGATGGATTCCAGTTCAGGTGACATGATCACATGTCACTGCAAGACTTCATTGCCTACTTGCTAACACACACGTATACAGGAAGACTTACAGATAAAACACACCCATGTGCAGACAATTGTCCTGGTTAACGGGAATCATCAAGATTCCAAACCACCATTAATGGCCCACACGTTACATGATTACAATAGGCCCTTTGAGTTATATTTCATATTTTTAGTTTCAGCTACAAGAGTGGTACATTTATACAAATAGGATGATCACACTCAGTAGATTATAAGCTTTGTCATAATATCTTACAAGAGACCTTTTGCATGAAGCATATTCCAGTTACATTATATTCACTTACCATTTTTATAAAACCATAAAGACTGTACAATGTCACGCAGGGAATGGCAGTTCCCCTTTATCCTCAGTGTGTATCATTTTTTAAAAGCAAAATGAAGTTTTTAAAAAACAAGACACAGACTTGTTTTATAGGCACTAATAATTCCACTGAACAAAGCATTAACATTTTGTGATTTACTAGGCTATAGCTTTATAAAAATGCACAGTATGGATGAGTAGGTTGGTTTTCCTTTGCAATAAGATGATCTGATCAAGACAAATACTGCACAATGAAAATGAACATGAATTCTCTCTGCTTAGCAGTATGTGCTTTTAGCTTTTTTCCCTAGGCTGTTTTGCTAAAGCCTCAGTCCATTGTGCAAATATGATAAAAAAGCTTTTGTATGATATTTTACTTCCTTCTCTTCTTTTCACCTAAACTTCAGTCACATTAGTTTGAGGCTGTTTGATCATAGAGTCTTTTGTATCACATTTGTGAGCCTACAGATGTCACCCGATAACATGGAAATAGTAGACATTTATATTTCAGGTTTAAATGAACTGTGTGAAAATCGCCACTTGAAGTTAGTGATGGTAGGACAATGTAGCATGACATACTGGAATATAAATGTTATAATATTGGAACAGTGATAAGAATGGTGCAGTGCTCATATATCTATTAATATCTGTATCTACATACACCCCCATGTATTCTAAATATACGTGCAGTAGTTATAACTTTCTGCAAGTAAAATAAGAATCTACAGATAAGAAGAATGGAGGGAACAAGAAAATGAAAACAAAGGTAAAACTGCAATAAAACTTGGAGCAATCAGGATGAATTACTGAACAAAGGAAAAAGACATTAAAATTCATCCATGAAGGGGAAAGTGGGAAAGCACAAAAATGTTTCCAGTTGCAAAATGGCTGGTGAAGGCTCGCTGGATTCACTGAAACAGATGAGAAATAAGAAATGTCTTTTTGTCTGTGCATTTATATTGTGAGGAAAAATGAGTGCTCTTTCAAAAGAATGTAAAGCATTTTAGGAACAAGACACATCTGTCCTTCCAAATATACCCTTCCAGTTATCTCAGTCCCATCTTTCTGCTATTTTTAAAAAAGCCTCTTCAATCTCTTTTTAACCGGTTTCTCTTGGACTCCTTCAGATGGAGTAAGGACTCACAGGACTCGAACCCAACACCCAGAGAGTTACCAGGCAACCCACATCACTATACTACCACCCAGTAGCAGCTATAACTTGGCTACTCTCTCTGTGACTCACCTTCTTCAGAGGTTGCACACCATGGAAAGTTCCGCCTCAAGTGCTCTGAATGACAGTTGTCTTAGTGATCCCTGATTGGCTCCTTAATTCTATATAAACCCATGGGGCTAGCAGGTGACAACATGCATCTCTAGTTAGCTGCCATGACTGTGCTGTGTCTGAACTCCCAGTATTGATCTCTGCTGACTTAGATCCTGATTCTCAATTGACCTCCAGAATGCCAGCACAGACTCTTATACCTGGTATGGACCCTTGGCCTGATTCCTGACTTTGTCTCCAGCTTTGACCCTCAGCTTAATTTTTGACCCTGAAACTGGCTCTGCCTCCTGGCTTCAGTTCCTCGCTCTCAAGCTCCAACCACTAGTCTTGCCTACCTCTGTCCAGGATCCCCACAGTTTGCCTGGACCACCTTATCCCGTGGAGAAGGCTGGCCCTGTGGACCTGGACACAGTGGGTCACCCCCTACTCAGCATGTCCCAAAGAGCACTAGACATGCCTGAACGGTTTGACAGCTCCCCTAGGAGGAACTTCCCATGTTTTGGACACAAGTGGTACAGCTTTTGTCTGAGAACAAGGACTCCGAGTGCAGACCATCCAGCTACTCACTGAAAATCCTGCATTATGGGCCCAGCTGGTGCAGTACACCTCCAAGAACCAGACACTGTCAGAGCAGGCTGCCCGGCTGTGGGATGAGAAACACTGCACTACCACCACATTGTGACTATGATTGTCTGATTAAACTGTAGCCTGGGGCCAAGATACCTTTTGGTGTCATCTATGCTATGGTAGAGCCAGATCTCATAGACTTTAGGGTCAGAAGGGACCAATATGATCATCTAGTCTGACCTCCTGCACAAAGCAGGCCACAGAACCCTACCCATGCACTTCTATAACAAACCCCTAACCTATGTCCGACTTATTGAAGTTTTCAAATTGTGGTCTGAAGACCTCAAGCTGCAGAGAATCCAACAGCAAGTGACCCATGCCCCACGCTGCAGAGGAAGGCGAAAAACCTCCAGGGCCTCTGCCAATCTGCCCCGGAGGAAAATTCCTTCCCAACCCCAAATATGGCGATCAGCTAAACCTTGAGCATGTGGGCAAGACTCACCAGCCAGCACTCAGGAAAGAATTCTTTGCAGTAACTCAGATCCCATCCCATCCAACATCCCATCACAGACCACTGGGCACACTTATCTGCTGATAATCAAAGATCAGTTGCCAAAATTAAGCTATCCCATCATACCATCCCTTCCATAAACTTATCAAGCTTAGTCTTAAAGCCAGATATGTCTTTTGCCCCCACTACTCCCCTTGGAAGGCTGTTCCAGAACTTCACTCCTCTAATGGTTAGAAACCTTCATCTAATTTCAAGTCTAAACTTCCTACTGTCCAGTTTATACCCATTTGTTCTTGTGTCTACATTGGTACTAAGCTTAAATAATTCCTCTCCCTCCCCTCTCCCTCCCTAATATTAATCCCTCTGATATATTTATAAAGAGCAAGCATATCCCCCCTCAGCCTTCTTTTGGCTAGGCTAAACAAGCCAAGCTCTTTGAGTCTCCTTTCATAAGGCAGGTTTTCCATTCCTCGGATCATCCTAGTAGCCCATCTCTGAACCTGTTCCAGTTTGAATTCAACCTTCTTAAACATGGGAGACCAGAACTGCACACAGTACTCCAGATGGGGTCTCACCAGTGCCTTATATAATGGTACTAACACCTCCTTATCTTTGCTGCAAATACCTCGCCTGATGCATCCCAAAACTGCATTAGCTTTTTTAATGGCCATATCACATTGGCGGCTCATAGTCATCCTGTGATCAACCAATACTCCAAGATCCCTCTCTTCCTCTGTTGCTTCCAACTGATGTGTCCCCAATGTATATCTAAAATTCTTACTATTAATCCCTAAGTGTATGACCTTGCACTTTTCGCTATTAAATTTCATCCTATTACTATTACTCCAGTTCACAAGGTCATCCATATCTTCCTGTATGATATCCTGGTCCTTCTCTGTGTTAGCAATACCTCCCAGCTTTGTTTCATCTGCAAACTTTATTAGCACATTCCCACTTTTTGTGCCAAGGTCAGTAATAAAAAGGTTAAATAAGATTGGTCCCAAAACTGATCCTTGAGGAACTCCACTAGTAACCTTCTTCCAGCCTGACAGTTCACCCTTCAGTACGACCCGTTGGAGTCTCCCCTTTAACCAGTTCCTTATCCACCTTTCAATTTTCATATTGATCCCCATCTTTTCCAATTTAACTAATAATTCCCCATGTGGAACCGTGTCAAATGCCTTACTGAAATCGAGGTAAATTAGATCTACTGCATTTTCTTTGTCTAAATAATCTGTCACCTTATCAAAGAAGGATATCAGGTTGGTTTGGCATGATCTACCTTTAGTAAAACCGTGTTGTAACTTGTCCCAATTACCATTAACCTCAGTGTCCTTAACTACTTTCTCCTTCAAAATTTTTTCCAAGACCTTACGTACTACAGATGTCAAACTAACAGGCCTATAGTTACTCGGATCACTTTTTTTTCCCTTTCTTAAAGATAGGAACCATGTTAGCAATTCTCCAGTCGTACGGTACAACCCCTGAGTTTACCGATTCATTAAAAATTCTTGCTAATGGGCTTGCAATTTCATGCGCCAGTTCCTTTAATATTCTTGGATGAAGATTATCTGGGCCCTCCGATTTTGTCCCATTAAGCTGTTCAAGTTTGGCTTCTACCTCAGATGTGGTAATATCCACCTCCATATCCTCATTCCCGTTTGTCATCCTTCCATTACCCCTAAGCTCCTCATTAGCCTTATTAAAGACTGAGGCAAAGTACTTATTTAGATATTGGGCCATGCCTAGGTTATCCTTAACCTCCATTCCATCCTCAGTGTTTAGCGGTCCCACTTCTTCTTTCTTTGTTTTCTTCTTATTTATATGGCTATAGAACCTTTTACTATTGGTTTTAATTCCCTTTGCAAGGTCCAACTCTCCATGGCTTTTAGCCTTTCTCACCTTATCCCTACATGTTCTGACCTCACTAAGGTAGCTTTCCTTGCTAATCCCACCTTTCTTCCACTCCTTGTAGGCTTTCTGCTTTTTCTTAATCACCTCTCTGAGATGCTTGCTCATCCAGCTTGGTCTACAACTCCTGCCTATCTTTTTTTCCCCCTTTCTTGGAATGCAGGCTTCTGATAGTTTCTGCAGCTGCGACTTAAAGTAATTCCAGGCCTCGTCCGCATTTAGATCCACAAGTTCTTCAGTCCAATCCACTTCCCTAACTAATTTCCTTAATTCTTTAAAGTTAGCCCTTGAGAAGTCAAAAACCCTAGTCCCAGATCTATATTTGTTTATCCTTCCACCTAGTTTGAACTGAATTAGCTCATGATCACTCGAACCAAGGTTGTCCCCTACAACCATTTCTTCTATGAGTCCTCACTACTCACCAAAACCAAATCTAAAATGGCGTCCCCTCTTGTTGGTTCTTCAACTACTTGGTGAAGAAATCCATCTGCTATCACATCCAGAAAAATCTGAGCCCTATTATTCTTGCTAGCACTTGTCCTCTAGTCTATATCTGGGAAGTTAAAGTCTCCCATGATCACACATTTCCCATTAGTGTTTACTTCATTGAAAATATTAAAGAGGTCTCTATCCATATCCAAATCAGATCCCGGTGGTCTGTAGCACACCCCAAGCACTATCTCAGGGGAGGCTCTAGTAGCTTTCTTTCCCAGTGTGATTTTTGCCCAGACAGACTCTGTCTTGTCCGTTCCATCACTTCTTATTTCTTTACAGCTAACTTCCTCATTGATGTACAATGCTACTCCACCACCTTTGCCTTTATTTCTGTCTTTCCTAAACAGCACATAGCCTGTACTCCAGTCATGACTACTATTCCACCATGTTTCTGTTATCCCTATAATATCCGGTTTCACTTCCTGCACCAGTAGCTCTATTTCCTCCAGTTTGTTACCTAGGCTCCTCGCATTAGTGTACAGACATCTTAATTTTTGCCGTTTGGCTTCACTGACATTCTTTACCCTGTTAGGCACAGACATTCTACCACCAGCATCACTTGTTAGTCTGGTATCTACATTACCCTTCCTCCTTATGTCAATTCTTCTGTTCACGGCTGTATCCCCTCTTACTTTGTTTTCTTCCCTCTCAAGGTTAAATTCCGGCGTGGAGATCACCTGGACATCTCCCAACCATCTCCCCCAAATTCCTAGTTTAAAGCTCTCTTAATCAGTTGGGCGAGCCTCCATCCTAGAAGTCTATTTCCCTCCTTACTCAGGTGAAGTCCATCCCGAGAAAACAGTCTTCTGTCCATAAATGCTTCCCAATGGCCATACATCCCAAAGCCCTCCTTATAGCACCACTGCCTGAGCCATCTGTTGATCACCATAATCTTGTCACACCTTTGTTGTCCTTCTCTAGGAACCGGCAGAATCCCACTGAAGATCACCTGAGCCTCGATTTCCTTAAGCGTCTTCCCCAGTCTGGCATAGTCTCCCTGGATACATTCCAGCGAGAATCTAGCTGTATCATTCGTTCCCACATGAAGGACAATCAACGGATTCTTTCCCGCTCCCGCTAGGATCCTTTTCAGCCTCAGGTCCACATCCTGTATCTTAGCACCCGGCCGACAGCACACCCTTCTGTTCTCCCGATCAGCTCTAGTTACAGGCCTGTCTATTCTTCTCAGTAAGCAGTCTCCAATCACATAGACCTGCCTTTTCCTGTGACAGTGTGATTCTCCGGTCTATCCCCTGCACCCACTGGCTGCAAGTCCTCTAGATTCCTATTCACCCTTGCAATCCTCCTGGGGCTTATATTTGGTGTTGCCTCCATTGACTCCTCTCCTCCTCCTGTAGGACTATCAGCTCTTCTCTTTTTCCTTGCCCTCTCTCCTTCAGCGACCACCTGCTGTGCCCCTTCTTCATTTTCCAACTCTGCAAACCTGTTCCTGAGTTCTATTTCTCCTTCACTGGCCCGTCTTTTCCTCTGCCTGGTTCTCTTAGTCACATGCTTCCACTGACCACTTTCCTCCCCCAGCAGTCTCTCCTCAGAATTCTTTGGTCCTGCTTCCATTTGCACGTCTGAGCTTATCCCTTCAGCCCCCTCATGTCTGTGCTCCATCATCTGCTCGAACCCCCTTCTAAATTTGACCAGAGTTTCCACCTGCATCTCCAGTCCTCGGATCTTTTCTTCCATCAGCTCTATCAGGCGCCACTTCATGCAGACAAAACTCTTTTCAGGTACCCCCTCCAGGATCATGTACATGCCGCAGCTTCCACATCCAGTCATCCTCATTGTGTCTTTCACTGCTACCTCTGTATCAGTCATAGCCTTCCCACCTAAAGCCTGGTAGTCCAAGAAATACAACAGAACACAAACCCCCAACAGGCACCAGAACACTGGCAGACCACCACCCACTCCCTTTACTGGCCTGTAAGTTCCTCTGTCTAGCTCTCTTAGACTTCCCCGCAACCTCCCCCTGAAACTCCCCTGTTTACAGCTCTGTTTGCTGGCTGCTGTGCCGCTGCAGCTGTCTGTGCCACTGCCTGATTGTCTGCTCTGTGATCCTAATTTCAGGAGTATCTGGCCAAAGGATTTTTCCATCCCTTCACCTCCCCTGCCAAGCCCCCAGTTCTTTTCACTAAAAAGAAAGGTGAGACTTCGTGATTATGTGTGGATCACCAGGCCCTCAAGCAGGCAACCATCAGAAACTGGTATCCTCTCCCACTGTTGGACAATTGTTGGACAGCCTATAGTGAGCCCAGGCATTTACCAAGCTTGATCTGTGAGGAGTCTAAAACCTGGTGCGGATCCAGGTAGTGGAAAATGGCCTTTCAAACCTGATATGGCCTCTATGAATATTTGGTGATGCCATTCAGTCTTACAAATGCCCCAGTAACATTGTAGCACTTTGTGAATGAGATATTCTGAGACATCCTAGCCCAATACATCATAGCCTTTCTCAGAGAGCCTGAATAGCATGCTCAACATGTCTGGTCGGTCCTGGATCTACTCCACTGACATGGCCTATACACAGTACATTAAAAAAATTGTATTGGGCATCTATAGCATGAATCAAGGAATCGTAGGAATTAGAGATGGAGCCAAGATTTTCAAGAGTTTTGAAAGCACCAAGAGTTTTTGGTGTACAACTTGAGGGGCCTGGTTTTGAGAGGCTAGATGTTCAGCACTTTCAGAAAATCAGGCCCCTTCAAGGCATCTCAAGTTAGGCACCCAAAATGCCCAGTCAGTTTTGAAAATCTTGGCCATAGTCCAGTCCTCTGTAAAAGCAGGATCATCCCCTATTGAACGTTTACAAGTGTTTAATCCAGTCTCATTTTAACTATCCCAAGAAATGGGTGTTATATCACTTTTCTTGCGAGACTATTTTACAGTCTAAAAGTCCTCATAGACTCATAGACTCTAGGAGTGGAAGGGACCTCGAGAGGTCATCGAGTCCAGTCCCCTGCCCTCATGGCAGGACCAAATACTGTCTAGACCATCCCTAATAGACATTTATCTAACCTACTCTTAAATATCTCCAGAGATGGAGATTCCACAAGTTCCCTAGGCAATCTATTCCAGTGTTTAACTACCCTGACAGTTAGGAACTTTTTCCTAATGTCCAACCTAAATCTCCCTTGCTGCAGTTTAAGCCCATTGCTTCTTGTTCTATCATTGGAGGCTAAGGTGAACAAGTTTTCTCCCTGCTCCTGATGACACCCTTTTAGATACCTGAAAACTGCTATCATGTCCCCTCTCAGTCTTCTCTTTTCCAAATTAGACAAACCCAATTCCTTCAGCCTTCCTTCATAGGTCATGTTCTCAAGACCTTTAATCATTCTCGTTGCTCTTCTCTGGACCCTCTCCAGTTTCTCCACATCTTTCTTGAAATGCGGTGCCCAGAACTGGACATAATACTCCAGTTGAGGCCTAACCAGTGCAGAGTAAAGCGGAAGAATGACTTCTCGTGTCTTGTTTACAACACACCTGTTAATGCATCCCAGAATCACATTTGCTTTTTTTGCAACAGTATCACACTGTTGACTCATATTAAGCTTGTGGTCCACTATGACCCCTAGATCTCTTTCTGCCACACTCCTTCCTAGACAGTCTCCTCCCATTCTGTATGTGTGAAACTGACTGTTCCTTCCTAAGTGGAGCACTTTGCATTTATCTTTATTGAACTTCATCCTGTTTACCTCAGTTCATTTCTCCAATTTGTCCAGATCGTTTTGAATTTTGACCCTGTCCTCCAAAGCAGTTGCAATCCCTCCCAGTTTGGTATCGTCCGCAAACTTAATAAGCGTACTTTCTATGCCAACATCTAAATCGTTGATGAAGATATTGAACAGAGCCGATCCCAAAACAGACCCCTGCGGAACCCCACTTGTTATACCTTTCCAGCAGGATTGGGAGCCATTAATAACTACTTTCTGAGTACGGTTATCCAGCCAGTTATGCACCCACCTTATAGTAGCCCCATCTAAATTGTACTTTCCTAGTTTATCTATAAGAATATCATGTGAGACCGTATCAAATGCCTTACTAAAGTCTAGGTATATCACATCCACCGCTTCTCCCTTATCCACAAGGCTCGTTATCCTATCAAAGAATGCTATCAGATTAGTTTGACACGATTTGTTCTTTACAAATCCATGCTGGCTATTCCCTATCACCTTACCACCTTCCAAGTGTTTGAAGATGATTTCTTTAATTATCTGCTCCATTATCTTCCCTGGCACAGAAGTTAAACTAACTGGTCTGTAGTTTCCTGGGTTGTTTTTATTTCCCTTTTTATAGATGGGCACTATATTTGCCCCCTTGCAGTCTTGTGGAATCTCCCCCGTCTCCCATGATTTCCCAAAGATAATAGCTAGAGACTCAGATACCTCCTCTATTAACTCCTTGAGTATTCTAGGATGCATTTCATCAGGCCCTGGTGACTTGCAGGCATCTAACTTTTCTAAGTGATTTTTTACCTGCTCTTTTTTTATTTTATCTTCTAAACCTACCCTCTTCCCGTAAGCATTCACTATATTAGACATCCTTTTTTATTTTATCTTCTAAACCTACCCTCTTCCCGTAAGCATTCACTATATTAGACATTCCTTCAGACTTCTCAGTGGAGACCGAAACAAAGAAGTCATTAAGCATCTCTGCCATTTCCAAGTCTCCCGTTACTGTTTCCCCCTCCTCACTGAGCAGTGGGCCTACCCTGTCCTTGGTCTTCCTCTTGCTTCTAATGTATTGATAAAAAGTCTTCTTGTTTCCCTTTATTCCCATAGCTAGTTTGAGCTCATTTTGTGCCTTTGCCTTTCTAATCTTGCCTCTGCATTCCTGTGTTATTTGCCTATATTCGTCCTTTGTAATCTGACCTAGTTTCCATTTTTTATATGACGCCTTTTTATTTTGTAGGTCACTCAAGATCTTGTGGTTAAGCCAAGGTGGTCTTTTGCCACATTTTCTATCTTTCCTAACCATCGGAATAGCTTGCTTTTGGGCCCCTAATAGCGTCCCTTTGAAAAACTGCCAACTCTCCTCAGTTGTTTTTCCCCTCAGTCTTGATTCCCATGGGACCTTACCTATCAGCTCTCTGAGCTTACCAAAATCCGCCTTCCTGAAATCCATTGTCTCTATTTTGCTGTACTCCCTTCTACCCTTCCTTAGAATTGCAAACTCTATTATTTCATGATCACTTTCATGCTTCCTGTTAGAAAGCTTTTCCTGATATTTAACCCATTTTTTCCCTTTTTTCTATTCATTCACTCCTAGCTCTACTTCCCTTTCCCCATCTTAAATAATTCTTCTCCTTGCTTGGTGTTTTCACGCTGTGAATTTTTGTATCATGTTCTTCCTTAGTCCTTTTTTAGCCATGCTGTGCATATTTAACTCTTATTAAATCATTCCTTCTGCACCAATGCCTCCAGCTCGCTGAGTTTTGTTGCTGTTCTCTGAACTCCCTTGTGACTTGTGAATCTCTTTCTAGAAAGGAGGTGCCCGAGAATGAAAGCAATATCTCTGGTGAAGTCACACTTGAGACATGAAGAAAGGAGCAGTTATTTCCCTGCTCTGTGATACGACACCTCAGTACATACAGCCACGGATTGTACTGACCTTTTCTGCTACCGTGTGGCATTACGAGCTTATAACTAATTTGGTATTCTCTATCCTCCTATTCTTGAATGTGATGAAAACAGAATGCATGTACATTGTTATGATTAAGAAAAACAGAATACAGGTGGACATCGCAATTAAATGGATAAGCTATAGAAGCAATAGAATAAATTAATGTTCTGGGATCATATATATCCAACCAAGGAGGCTGTTCCAAAGAAATTGGAAGACAACTGTGCCTCCCTTGAGAAAGTGTGGAAAAAACATGGCACCTCAGAATGTATGAAGGTATGACTGGTGAAAAGTCTAATCTTTTCCAGAGCAATTTATGGATGTGAATTGTGAGATGTTAATGCTCCCGACAAGAAGAAAACTTAAGTTTTTGAAATGTGGTGCTGGTGAAGACTCTTGTGTATCTCCTGGATGGAAAAAGGATGAATGCTTATATCAGAAATATTATTGGAGAGAAGAAGACCCTGATGTTGGAAATCAATGGATGCAAATGTATGCACTTTGGTCATATTAGGTGTTGAGATAGAAATGCCCTTGTGACGGTTGTTATGGAAGAAATGATGGTGAGTCATTAAAGTAGAGGATGACAAGTGAGGAGATAGATGGATGATCAGCAGATCATTGGAAGGTCAGCTGCTGAGTGCTCTAATTTAGCAATGAATCATGAAGACTTTCGCAAATTCTTCTATGATGTCACTGATATTCAGACATGAATAAATGAATTTGCTTACTTATCCTCCTAAGTCTCTTTCAGCATTACTGCTTTCCAGGCTCCTCCCTCTCATGGATTCCGATTTTTGGATTAATCTACCCTGACATCCTAGTTTGCACTTTTCCAAGGTTCCAAGATTCTTATTTTATTTTTGACCCAAGTTTCTAATTTATCTAGGTCCTATTTTCTATCCTCACAGCTGTTCTCATCTCCTTCCCATTTAGTATCATCTGTGAATTTAATTAACATGCTGTTTACTCTCCTTTGTAGTTTATTAAGAAAGATATTAAATAAGATGAGTCTTAACACTGCTCTTCCCTTAAATTGATACTTTGAATCTTGTAATTATTTTTTTTTTGGTCCATGAGCCCAGATTTCATGAGTGTTTGTACCGGAGATGATTTGAATTAATTTTAAGAATGCTTTTGTGTGATACAATAAATCTGACTGTTCTCTCACATTCTTCAGTTTTATATCAGTGTAACACCATTTGCTTGGAGTAAATGGAGAATCAGATCCATTATAAGTTAAGAAATATCTTATTAAAACCCAAATATATTCCATCTACTCCTTCCATTCATCCATTAATTTGTAATTGTATTTAAAAAAAGCAATCAAGTTAGTCAGGCCAGATCTGTTCTTCACAAAACCATGTGACTTATTGATCATGGTTCCATTAGTCTCCAGAAAAGTAGTGAATTTTTCTCCTCAAGATTTTTTGCATTGTTTTATCAGGGATAGAGGTTAAATTTAAAAAAAACTGTAATTAGCACGATCACTCTTTTTTCCTTTTATGAAAGCTACCACATTTGGTACCGCAGTACCACATTTGCTTTTCTCTAATCTTCTGCTGCCTTTCCAGTTGTACAGGTTAGGGGTTTGTTATAGAAGTGGATGGGTAGGATTCTGTGGCCTGCTTTGTGCAGGAGGTCAGACTAGATGATCATATTGGTCCCTTCTGACCTTAGAGTCTATGAGGACATTTCAGTAATAAGAATAATTAATAATAATAAATTACTAATAACTATTACAGAAGTTCCCAAAGATCCTCATCAGGATCAGGGGCCCCACTAGTATGTTAATTTGTTTATTTCCTTAAAGTCTTTAGATGCAATTTGTCCAGACTGGTTGATTTATATATGGACAGTGGCCAACGTTCCCCAAATACTGCATTATTAGAGGGTGAAATTCTGGTTCCACTGATGTCAGTGGGAGTTTTGCCATTGATTTCAAGTGGGTCAGGATTTCATTTGCAGTGTTTATTAGGCATCCCTGAGGACTTAAATGACCAAGTTGCCATCATTGCTGCACGGTCAGAAAATGCCCATGCAGTGTGCAAGAATTCAGTGCTGATAGCCTCTGAGATGGTGACTGAGCTGAAAGATTGCTAATTACTTTGTCTCATTGCTATCAGCCATGCGATCGATGCAACTCTGATTTTCAGTATTCTAACTAGTATTCAGTAATACAATTGTCCAGTGACAACATGCGTGAGCTATTTTTTACCGGAAGATCCTACTCCCATTTATTTAAAAAATAATCCAAGGCTGCGCAGGGTAGGATAGTGAAGGTGCTTGGGATGCATCCTTGGCTCCTTGGGCTAGTCTGAACTAGTGTCTGCTTGCAATGCATGTTTTGTTTCCCACACAACAGATAAAATACAGTTAAAAGGCCACAGAGTTCCCATAGAAGCATGTAACAAAGTTGGGACTCACCACCACAGCGCCTCCTGCTGGTGACTCCAGGAATTAGCTCAGTCTAGTGGAGCACCCTCTCTTGGTGGTGTCTCGTCCGTCATCTTGCCCTCGGTTGGCGTGTCTGGACCTGCGTTGCTCCCCGCTCGACGGTGTCCTCTTCAAGCCACTGCCCTCTGGCAGTGCCCCTTAGTCCATCCTCATCCTCTTCCAGGATGTGCGTGTGTCAATCAGCTTCCTCTCTACACCCTGGCCAATGTGGGCGACTGCACCCCCAGAGTCACACTACTCTTGGCAGGGGGTTGGTGTAGCCCCAGACAGCCAGTGCCGTTGGTTGGGTATAAGGCAAGGGGGGGATCCAGGCCCGCCCACTACTCTGGGTCCCAACCCAGGGATCCTCTAGTGGCAGCCATCCTGCCCTCCTTCTCTCCCTCCATCTGTCCACATCCCTGGGCCACTTCCCCTTCAGCCCCTCACATCGGGTAGGCCCTACCTCTCAGGGCCTCCAGTGTGGCAGACACCGGGCTGGAGTTTCCTTCTGCTCCCCCGGGCCTGCCCAGCACTGTGCTGTCTCTGGTGCTAGTCTCCCAGCTCCGGAGACAAACCTTCCCCTCTCAAAGGCCCGGGACAGACTGACTCATCTCCCTGAGCAGCCTTTTTATAGGGCTGAGCCTGGCCCTGACTGGCTACCAGTAAGTCCTTCTCCTATTGGCTGTCCGTCTGCGCAGGCACACTGTCCTGCTGCAGCCTAAATTCTCAGGGAGTGGGCAGCTGCCCCACTACATAGCCCAAGAGGAATAGGAAGAGGCTCAATGAGTTAATCCAGGCCCCCCCACACACTTACATGCTCAATTCTGTGATGAGTAAGACTGTGATTCTGTCATGGAGGTTGCGGAATGCAGCAGCAGTCTCGGTGGCAGCCTGAGCAGTGGTACTGGTGGCGGCCCCGGGGAGCACCTGAGCAGTGGTCCCCAGGGCATCGGAGCAGGGGTGGCTGGGGGCAGTCTTAACTTTAGTGATGAGGTGCCCAAATCCCAGTTTGAGGTATGTAGATACACATCTGAGCACCAAAAAGCAAAAAAGCAGATCGTACTGAGGCACCCAAGTTTAAAACTAGATCTGTATGACTTTCAGTGCTGTCTGGGGACCTGATTCACAATTGTCCTGCCCCTTGTGTAGCTATGTACACCAGTGCAGAGTGGGGAGTGGGGTAAAATACTACTGTTCTGATTTGATAGCATTTTACACTTACTTTGCACTGAGGCAAATGCTTGTACATGGTGCAAGGCAATGGAGGGGTAGGCGGTAGGTTTGTATCTGCATATCGTATCAGTTAATAGATCGTTACCTTAATAGACTGTTTTGGGATTTTAAATTAAAATGCAAATGTGGTAGAGTTCCTCATGTAACTAGCAAACTCAAAAAGATGAGGGCAAGCCACAGGTGTCCTCCAGCACCACAGAAACTAATCACCCAAGCCATGGGGCTGGGGAAAGAGCTACTGTTCTTATGACATTTTTAAAGATCTTTTCCAATAGCCTGTGTAATGAGATCTACAACGATTATCACCATAGTACCTCTCTCCATTTATCTCTGACAAAAGAGAGACTTGAACCAGAATCTCTGATCTTTCCTTTCTCTGAGTCAGGTATCATTAGCATGTTAACATCCCAGACAGGGGAAAAATTGTAAACGAAAATAGGCGGCTTCTACAAAAATAGGGCTTGCTGTTAACCCTTAAGCAGGGTATTACAACAGGGACCTAAGGATTTACCCACAAACACCCACACTACAGATTCGCCCCCCTCCCATATCTATTACCAGGTAGTGATTAATACCAAAAAGGCAGGTATAAAGTACAACACAACAAGGTTTATTAACAAGGACTCCACAAAACAGTAAACATATAACAAAGCAAAAGCACTCGGTTGTTAAGTCTAATCTGGCCTGAAGCCAGGGACCCCCAAATAACACAGGACAGGTAGGCACAAGGAATCATGGAAACTAATACATCACCACCATATCTGATGATCTTGACAGAATGAGGACCACACCCAAGGACAGGAGCAGAACTGGATCATAGGAACACTCAAACTCAGGGACCCTCAGGAATGATGCAGGAACCAGGAACAATAACACTAAGGATCAGGAGCCAAAGGTAAGCAGGTCTTCTATTTTCTAGTCTTGACGCGAGGTCTCAGCTAGGACTGTAAGCACTGGGATGGACAGCAACCAGTTTCTCTGTGAGAAGTCCTTATATAGACTACACCCTGATCATATGTTCTTCCCCACTCTTTCTGGTTACTGGGCAGACTTGCCAGCAGTATCCAAGCAGATCAAAATTACTTAACCCTGTAGTTTCCCATTTTGGACCGAAAAGGGCACCAACTGGCAAACAAGAAGGGGTAACAACTTGGAGGCCAAACAACAGCTTTGTCAAAACAAAATGGCAAAATTGAAAATTGGCTTTATACTGCTTCTGCTGAAATCAGTGGCAATCCTAGTGGGAGCAGAATCTAGCCCGTACTATGACCAAACCTCATTCAATATAGTGGTAATCTAAACTCAATTTCCCTTATGCACTGTACTTGTACTTTCAAATGTAAAAAAAAATATAGACTCAGACTCATAGACTTTAGGGTCAGAAGGGACCAATATGATCATCTAGTCTGACCTCCTGCACAAAGCAGGCCACAGAACCCTACCCATCCACTTCTATAACAAACCCCTAACCTATGCCTGAGTTATTGAAGTCTTCAAATTGTGGTTTGAAGACCTCAAGCTGCAGAGAATCCACCAGCAAGTGACCCATGCCCCATGCTGCAGAGGAAGGCGAAAAACCTCCAGGGCCTCTGCCAATCTGCCCCGGAGGAAAATTCCTTCCCGACCCCAAATATGGTGATCAGCTAAACCCTGAGCATGTGGGCAAGACTCACCAGCCAGCACTCAGAAAAGAATTCTCTGCAGTAACTCAGATCCCATCCCATCCAACATCCCATCACACACCACTGGGCATACTTATCTGCTGATAATCAAAGATCAGTTACCAAAATTAAGCTATCCCATCATACCATCCCTTCCATAAATTTATCAAGCTTAGTCTTAAAGCCAGATATGTCTTTTGCCCCCACTACTCCCTTTGGAAGGCTGTTCCAGAACTTCACTCCTCTAATGGTTAGAAATCTTCATCTAGTTTCAAGTCTAAACTTCCTACTGTCCAGTTTATACCCATTTGTTCTTGTGTCTACATTGGTACTAAGCTTAAATAATTCCTCTCCATCCCTAATATTAATCCCTCTGATATATTTATAAAGAGCACACATATCCCCCCTCAGCCTTCTTTTGGCCAGGCTAAACAAGCCAAGCTCTTTGAGTCTCCTTTCATAAGGCAGGTTTTCTTTATGCTTACATCAAACTCCTCACTCCCTGGAGTCAATGTGATGCATTGTCCTGGTTCTTCATCTCCTCTGGCCTATTTCTTTGTGAAGTTCTCCCTGGGCCCCAAATCCATGTGATTTCAATCTTGCTGATCATCATGTGCTCTGCGAAGATCAAAGCAAAGTCTCATTTCCAGTTGTCATTTTTTGTTTTGCATTGCCAAATGTTTCCCTCAGTTTAAACAAAGCTTCACAGTAACCGGGACAAAAGCAGACCAATTAAAACATGACTTGCTTTTTGATCTGCCCATTCGTAATGCAAACGTTTTCTTCCAAATCTGCTATGTGGATCTCAACGTTTTTTATGACTGCACAATATGGTCACCGAAGACATCCCTGCACAATGCTCTAACAATTATACTGAGATACAGAACCATACAGAAATAATAATGGCCCCAACCCTGCAATCCATTTAGGAGGAACTGTTTGCAGTTTCATTTACTTCAACAGGCGCCTTGCAGGATTGAGGTCAATGTACACTGAAAACAGCAACATTTACAGTCCATCTAGATACTCTCATTTGACCATCTATACTTTTGTTTAATGCCTATTTGAACTGTATTTACTTCCCTATAGAAATTGTTCAGTGCTAACAAAAGTTAGGAACATAGGAATTGCAAGACTGGATCAGGCCCCAGGTCCATCTAGCTCAGGGGTTCTCAAACTAGGGGCCATGAGGTTATTACATGAGGGGTTGTGAGCTGTCATCCTCCACCCCAAAACTCGCTTTGCCTCCAGCATTTATAATGGTGTTAAATATATGAAAACGTTTTTTTAATGTATAAGGGGGGTCGCACTCAGAGGCTTGCTGTGTGAAAGGGGTCACCAGTACAAAAGTCTGAGAACCCCTGATCTAGCTCATTGTCCAGTAGCCAGCACCAAACGCTTCAGAGAAAGGTATAAGAATCTTGCAGTAGGCAGATATGGGATAACTTCCCCGTTACATTAGGTCTCGTCCTGATCTCTAAGAGTTAAAGATTGGTTCAGGCTATAAGATTTAATATCCCTCTCAAAATGTTTGCTAGCAATAACTATTAATTCTGGATGTTCCTATTGTCCATTAAAAGATTTAATCTTTCTTTGAATCTTGCTGAATTGCCCACAGCCCAGCATCCATGAGTACCCATCATCGTAAACCAGCATATTTTACTTAGAAGACAAGGTAGAAGAAAACAAATTTATGTTTTCTGCTTTCCAGGAGTTATAAACAGTGCAGAACACAGAATACAGATTAAGGTTTAGGCTGAAATAACAGCTTCTAAAATGAATATTTTGGGAACAACTTCCAAAACAATCTTGAAAACTGGAAGCAAAAGTAGTAAACATAATTTAGACTCAGCAAATAGAAACACTGATGTAACCAATTAAAAAAAAAAAGAAGCTGGAGGAATATGCATTAATACTGTTCCAAAACAAATAAACAAAACTATAAATGAAAATAAGCTAAGTAAAGTGTGTTATGTGACTGAAGACTGAATAATAAAATCTCTTTAGGGAAAAATGGCAGACAAGAAGGACTCTAGACAAGATTACCTTTTACAGTAAATCCCATCAGGCCAGAGAAACCTAATAAGAGGGACCTATTATCTAAAGCAGGAGGAAGAAACACATTCCAACCAAAATAACCATAAAAGAGTAAAACAGATCATCAGTAAAAGAGAGTTAAAGTTCCCATAGAATTAAAAAAGTGATAGCTCTACAATCCAGTATTCATGGGATGACCCACAGTCTAAATATTCTAGAAATGCTTGTTTGAATTGTAGCACGCTCAACTCAATTCCAATACAGATAAAACTGTAGTTTACTGGGGGAGAGTGGGACTTTTGAATGAGATTTTAAAATCAAGTTTTGCTCTGGCAGCGTCAAATTTGAGGGGAAAAAGGTATAGGTACTCCTCCAAGTACCAGCCACATAACAAGCTCCAGTTGAGTCGCTGCAATGAGACACTGCAAGCTACAAATTGTGTAGATCTTCATAATTTGATTGTACATGATCTCTGAGCTCCTTGAGCTGGCCTCCCCCTTGATGGAACTAAGATGTCCCACTGGGCTCTGCCACGTATCTGCCTTCCTGAGTGGGAAAGAGAACAAAGCTATATCTATACTAGGAAGAAAGATGCATTTTTAACGCGTGTTAGCTAACACATGTTAATGATTGTGTATTACAGTCCTAGTGCAGACATGACAAGCTGCCCTTTTAACAACTGTTCACTGGCTGAGGTAAACACTAAGCTCTTCCTTAGTGTCCACACAAGCAGCTTAACACTGGCTAATTTGCCTTATCTATACTAGGATTTTAACTAGTGTATTGGAATCCAATCTCAGACACATACCTTGTGCTTCTGCTGTGGGATACTCTGGTGCTATGACCACACCACTGTAGCCATTTCTGTCTGATTATTGACTCCACCGTCTGCTCACCCATGCAGTACAACTCTTCCTCTTTTACAGCTGTTGATCACGGCCAAGGGAATGCTGGGAAGTGTAGTTCTTTCGCTGCTCCAGGGATGGCTCTATAGGCAGGGAGCTAGCAAGGAACTACAGGTCCCAGGGCCCCCCTGTTGGTTCTCAGCTCCCAGGGGCTGGATCCCTGCCAGCTGCCACCCCTGCAAATGGGCTGCCCCAAGCACCTGCTTGCTTTGCTGGTGCCTAGAGCCGCCCCTGCCAGTGATACATTCTCCAGAAAGCCTAGAATAACTAAAACCAGAGAAGATTCAAGGATTAAAAAACCAAGGCTATGAAAGAGACATGTTGAGCGCTCTGAAAACGACCTACTGTAGGTTTTAAACGTCTTTACCAGAAATAGGACCTGTACAGTACTTCGTTCTTAGATATTATGGATATCTAAGATAGAGAAATAGATAGGGCTAGATCTTCAGCTGATACAAGTCGGTGTAACCGCTTTGACTTGAGCTATGCTGATGGACACCAGTTGAAGGTGTAGCCCACATTACATAGAGATAGGAGAAAAACTGATTTGGCTCCCAGATTTAAAATCAGATCTAAAGAAGAACTGAGTAACCACAGACATTTGTCTGGCCTGCTTTCTGAGATAGGCTCTAGAGACCTGATCAGGGACAAAAATGAGAACACTTTGGCTCAGATTAGTTTGAAATTCACAGCCCAGATATGTAAAAGGAAAGTTGTACTTAAGATACTTGATTAATTGCTTCCAGGAAAAGACAGCAAGAAGGAATAAGGGTGAAGCAGTGGATATAATTCACTTTGGCTTCTGGAGAGCTTTCAATACAGTACCTGCCAAAACAGTATGTATAAGGTTAACAAGTCCATTATTGATGGTGAAATTCTCAACTGGAGAAAAATTGGCTTGGTAACAGAAGCCAGAGATGGGTAAATAATTAGGGATATAGATGCAGCTGGAGGAGGGTGACAAGTTGGAATATGTTACGCCTATTCTTGTTCATACTATATAAAATACATAGCAGTGGTCTATGGAAGGAAATATCGAACAAGGTGTACAGATTTGGAGATGGTATGAAACTGGCAGGGCCACCTAATACCAAAAGGGAGGGAGGCTAGATAAAATGGACCTGGAAATAATGGAAGCGACAAGTGACTTGTACATGTTTTGGAAGGGGAGGGGACTTTTTCCCCTTAAATTCCAATAAATTTTCCTTACATTTGGGACTTGAGTGAATTGGGAATAGAAAGAGAGGGAGAGACTAGAAAAATGATCTGGGGTGACCAAAATGGCATCATCATAATCATCTCATTATATAGCAGTAGCTACTAGGAAAGCAAAGAGAATAATGGGGATGTATAGAGAAATAAAGCACTAGTCAGAATATATCACTGAGGCCCCGTACAAAGGACTAGGAGGATGATAAATGGGCTCAAGCATTAGAGAAGAAAATATCACAGGATGGGTGAATGTACCTAGCTGGGGGGGCCAGAGGTGCATGATTTGTCTGTGCTAAAATGTTACCATATGTAATGCTTAT
Organism: Gopherus evgoodei; assembly: GCF_007399415.2. NCBI lineage: Eukaryota > Metazoa > Chordata > Testudines > Testudinidae > Gopherus > Gopherus evgoodei. The sequence continues at coordinate 34,208,992 of NC_044322.1, forward strand.
GATAACTAAGCAGCGAGAATAACACCACAAGGAATCTCAGGAACCCCAGAGCCATGACTGAACTTCTTAATTTTTTTATCAGTTCTTGTAAGAATATAATGACAATAGAAAAATAACATCTCCCAATTCTGTTGCCCTGCACACTCTATGGTATTGATGTGTGCTAGATAGCCATCTTAAAAGCAGCCAGGATTGATCCATGACATGGGCTAAGAGTGCATTTTAGCTTGTCATGGTATGAATCTGAAATGGTGCCACTAATGTGTTCTCCTGAACATCAATATTAGGCCCTTTTTTACTAGCTCTCTGTAGGCCTAGTCATGTGTGTGAAATGCCAGGTATATGTGTTCATCAGAAAAAGCAACCATTGTTCCCTTCAGTGATGTGCACATTAATGTCTGTGTGACTCGTACAGTCTGGTGGTACCGGCTGCCCACTGCTGTCTTGAAAGCACAAATACGCTCTGCAGGACGCAGGGTTGTGAGACACTGCAATATCACCCACCCTTAGTATGAAGAAGCCTTGCCTGTACCTGCTGCAGGTTAGCTCCCTAAACTCACCAGCCACCCAACACAAGAACATCTGTCTAGGCGTCAATGGCAATGCTGTCTATCTGCAGGGTAGCAACAGACACGCTCCAGTCCTTGAGCCCTCTGAGCATCTCCCTGGTGTGTTCAGCCCCTGCTCCACTGGACATTCGCAGTATTCACTGGTTCCAAAGAAACATGCAGCCCAGCTTACCATTGCCACCTCAGATCACTTCTCCGCATAACACACAGCACTTAGATCGATATATCGTGACATCAGTTACAAGTTTATTTAACAAAGTACAGCGATTAAGGAAGTAGCAAGTGTAAGTATTGGAAACAAACGATTACATATAAAATAAAATTATAACCTGCATGCTAGAACCTAGACTTAAATAACTGGATACTCTCATGTCTTGTGGGGTATTGCTCACCCCAAAGGGACTCAAGCATTACAGTGCCTACCCCTTATGCCCCCAGCCACCCAGTGGTATCCACCGCCCCAAGTTAAGCACCCAGGCTCCCTATGCAGTGCGGGGGAGAGAGAGCCCCCTGAGAATAGGACCCACAAAATCCTGCACTGAGAAGGGTGCTGCCTCAGCTGGCTAGTAGAAAATGTTGAGGTGAGGAGTGTGGCCTAAGTACTACCTCTCTCAGGGTGTTAGACACTTTTCTCCACTGGGGACTCTCAGCCTGCAGTTAGGCTCTAAACCATTTTTTGCAAGAAGAGCTGATGGTGCTGCCACCCCCCTATAACTTTAAGCCCAGGGGTTAGAGCACTCATATGGGATGCTAGAAACCCAGGTTCAGTTCCCCCAATCTGATGTGGAGAGAGGATTTGAACCTGGATCTCCCTGCAGCTGGTGGGAGGAAAAGGAAGAACCCTAACCACAGGGTTATGGGCGGGTGATGTGCACTTAGTCTCTCCAGGTGAAGCTGTTCCACTGTGTATAAATAATTAAATATTCATTGGTGCAGGAGGACTTGAACCTGGGTCTCCAATATCCTGGGTGAGTGTGCTAACCACTGGAATAAAAGTTATGGGGGATGGGAGTGGGAAGAGAATAGCACCTCTCATTTTGTTTAGGGTAAAAACCTACAGATGAGACGGGAGGGAGGCATGCCTAATTTGAGGATCCCCTTGGGTCAGGTGTGACAGAGGTTCCGGGTGCCTAGACTGAGGCAGCTGTATGTATGTTCACTGCCAGAAACTTTGATACCTAGGGAACTTTAACAGTGGGCATTTTAAGCACCCACAGAGTTAAGAGACAGCTGAGTTGGAGTTTTGAAAAATTCAGTGGTGCCTAAATGTTGGGCTTAGGTGCCTAATGTGACAGTTAGGCACCTAAGTCCTTTTGTAGAGCTAACCCTATAACCTTCATTAGAAAGCTTTTCTATGGCTGGATTGTCATGTTCCTAAATTACATCAGGCAGACAGAGGAAATAGTCCTTTGAATGCATCTGAAATCACCTTAAATGGTAGTTCCTGCTGTGACAGAGTCCAGAAAAATAAAAGAAAACAATGTACCAGCAGTACCTTGATATCATTCTGTTAGTGCAAGGTATAAAGTCAGGAAATTTCCACACATAATTATTAACAAGCAAAAATGTATTGCTAGGTGATATCAGGGAGCAAATTTTACAGTGGCATGAATTTTTACTCTGACCCATGAAATGCTGTTCTTATCACTCTGAAGAAACACGTAGCTTATTTAGTTCAGCCAAAGTAACCTTTGTGTTACAAATTCTTTGTCATAAACACTCAGAAATTACCAGTGAGTTTGGCAGGATGGAGGCGGGTGTTATGTCTAATGATGCATTTGCTGATTTAATACTTAACACTATGCTTCTTTCACCTGCCACCAAGCTGGAAGTGTTAACTATCCCAGTCCCTACGCCAACTGCACAAGGGACTAGCCTTGTAAATGTTAGATCGCATTGGGTGTTAAAAGAAAAGGGGACAGAATGGAATGGAATGGAATGAAAAATTGGGCTGAAACACCATGGAGTAGAGGCAAGCATCTTTATGGCACTGGGGAAGCCATGGATTCTGATTTCTGCCATTTCAATCTGTGTGATATAGGATCCCTATTCACCAAGAAGATGCCGGAGGCTGCTTGTGGAGGCTCACGTGAACCCCTTGTCAATGCCAGGCTCTATGCCCTGTAAAGGGGAATCTCAGCTTTTATTTTAAAAATAAAAATAATTTTCTGGCCCCTTTTCCCCTCAGAGAGACCCTCAGAAGTGTGTTGTGATGTCAGTCTCTTGTTAAGATTGTAACAATGGCTGTTTGTTCTTTTCAGCACAGGGCCGAAGCCTAAGGACCCCAAAGATCACCTGACACACATACTTCCTATGTAAATCAAATCAGTTCCACGGGGGTTCTATTTCAAGGAACTAGCTCACTCCCCTTCCTCATAATCCTCAGGCTGAACACAGGGTTTAGTTATGTTTGGCAGTGGGGGGCAGCAAAAATTGCTTCACAACCCAGCCAAAAATGCAAAGGCCAGCTCTGCTTGTTAAAGTGTTCATCCCTTGCTGGGTGCACCCACAGTCCTGGCAGCTGCTGAAAGGGATCTCACTTCTTGTGTCCCCCACCAGAATCCCTGGGCACACATGGAGAAGAGACCATATAGTGCCTACAACAAGCCACTCTGGCTGTGGATGAAAACAGGGAACAGGACCAAAGTGTTACCGCACTGAGTGGGTATGCTGGAGCTCAACACTCTGTCCAGCCTGGAGTCTAAGAGCAGGTTCTGGGAGCCTGATGAATGGCCCATCATCCAATAGAGACTGTGACATTGCAGTCTATATGATTTTATAAAAAATTGATAATGAGTGAATATAATGTAACTGGAATATGCTTCATGCAAAAGGGCTCTTGTAAGCTATCATTACAAAACTTGTCTACTGAGTGTGGTCATCCTATTTGTATAAAGGTATCAATCTTGTATCTGAAACTAGAAATATGAAATATAACTCTGAGGGCCTACTGTAATTACACAAAGTGTGGGACATTAATGGTGGTTTGGAATCTTAATGGCTCCCATCAACCAGGACAATTGACTGAATGGCTCTGTTTGCAGGCAAGCCTTCCTGTGAATCAGGCTTGGGGGAATGAAGGCTTGGGGTCTTACAGTGACATGTGATCATGTCACATGAACTGGAATCCATCTTTAACCTGGTGCTTTTCCAGTGAGGGGGCGTGGAAACCCAGAGAGAGACAAAGAATTCCCTCCTTATGCAACAGATATATAAAGGGGTGGAACAGAACAAAGAGGAGAGGAGCCATTATGAAGAATCTCCTAGCTACCTCCTGAGCTGGAACAAGAGCTGTACCAGGGGAAAGACTTGTGCCCAGGCCTGGAAGGCGTCCAGTCTGAGGAAAAATACTTACTGAAGCATCTCTGAGGGTGAGAGTATCTGTATTCAGTTTGATTAGACATAGATTTGCTCATTTTATTTTATTTTGCTTGGTGACTTACTTTGTTCAGTCTGTTACTACTTGGAACCACTTAAATTCTACTTTCTATATTTAATAAAATCACTTTTTACTTATTAATTAACTCAGAGTTTGTATTAATACCTGGGGGAGCAAACAACTGTGCATATCTCTCTATCAGAGGGCAAACAATTTATGAGTTTATCCTGTATAAGCTTTATACAGGGTAAAACAGATTTATTTGGGTTTAGACCCCATTGGGAGTTGGGCATCTGAGTGTAAAAGACAGGAACACTTCTGTTAGCTGCTTTCAGGTAAATCTTCAGCTTTGGGGCAAGTAATTCAGACCCTGGGTCTGTGTTGGAGCAGACGGGAGTGTCTGGCCAGCAAGACAGGGTGCTGGAGTCCGGACCTGGCAGGGAAAGCAGGGGTAGAAGTAGTCTTGGCACATCTGGTGGCAGATTCCAAGGGGGTTTCTGTGATCCAACCCATCACAGAGACATGCCCCCGTACCCCATCAACAGTCTGGGTCATACTTCTGCTTCACAGCAGTCAGGGAGCCCCGTCCATATCAAGAACTGAAGTGCAATCCATTTCCCACTTGACTACCCAGCCCACACCCAAAAAAGGACCACTCCTCAACACCTCCCTCAACCAATCACCCCACAGCCAGTCATAGGAACACAGGAAGTTCCATAATCCAGATCAGACCAGCAGTCTCTCAAGGTGTGATCATTTTGTGAAAAGTGGTCACTCATGGGTGATATGGTGTTTTTGTCTCTTTCATTTTTCTGTGTGAGTTCATTCAAGAGCATCGAGATGGTCTCGTTTCACTCACATCGTTGTTATTGGGACATTTAGAGCACAGGATGAGGAACACCACATGCTGTGATAGGCGTATGTAGGACCCAGCCATCTTGACAGGCATATTGCAGGGAGTATTGAGCATCATAGCAGTGGAGCTATGTTTACAGGTTTTGCATCAGTAGTTATGGCAAGGTCTGGTGCCTCATTGAGTTGGTATGTGAGCTAGTCTGTGGGGAGCTTGCTTCTGATGAAGAGTTTGGTGAGTTTGGGGGGTGGAGTTGTCTGAAGGCCAGAAAGGGGATGGATGGGAAAGATTTCTTTCAGGCAGTGATCCCCATCGAGTGTGGGTTGTGGTTGTTTAATGATACCCCATATGGGTTCCAGGGAGGGGTGGTAGATGGTGACCTGGGGTGTGTCAGAGGGGTTTTGTGTTTTTTTTAAATATATTGAAGCAGTGTCTCTTGGAGTATTTGGATGTGATCCACTTCTTTACTGTAGTGTCCTTGTTTGGTGAATGTGGTTTTAATGTGTGTCCTGGACTTTCTTCTCAGAGCATATTATGGTATCTGACTGCCTGGCTTTCGGTAAGAGATTTCTTGGTGTGCTGGGGTAGTTACTGGATCTGTGAAGGTAAATGTAGTGATCAGTGGTTTTCTTGTATATAGTTATCTATAGAGTTTCATTGTTGAAGCTGATCATGATGTCCAGCAAGTTGATGCTGGTGTGGGAGTGTTCTAGAGAGAATTTGATGGATAGGTGGAGGTTGTTGAAATTGTGGTGGAAATCTATGAGGAAGTTTAGGTTGGCTGTCCAAAGGATAGAAATATCACCAATGTGTCTCAGGTATATCATTTGTTTCATGATGCATCAATGATATTTTCACCTTCAAAAGACAAGCCTGGGAACTTAAATTCATAACTTTGTTAGACACTAAAAATCATGGACTCATGAAGACACTGGATTTATGGCTTGTTACAACAATCTATAACCTACTGATCCTCTTTTCTACTACAATTGCAGAGGTGCTAACTACCCACTTCACCTTGAATGGTCTCTTAGAATATGAGTTAACTCCTTATGCTTAACAATCTATCACACCTTGTATTTAGCTGTGACACTCTGGGTATTCAACACAGCAATTAAACACCCCCAGCTGGCCTGTATCACTTGACTCAGGCTGATGGGGTTTGGACTGGGGGGCTTTAAAATTGTGGTGTAGACATTTGGGCTCTGGCATCATCACCCTTTGTGGGGTTCCAAACCTTGGGCTCCAGTCCAAGCCCAAACTTCTACGCTGCAATTTTACAGCCTGAGCTTTGCAAGTCTGAGTCAGCTGACATGGGCCAGCCCAGCCATGGGTGTTTAGAGGCCATACCCTCTAAATACCTTTCCCAGACCCGAAGGAGAGCTCTGTGTAAACTCGAAAGCTTGTCTCCCTCACCAGCAGAAGTCGGGCCAATGAAAGATTTTGCCTCCCCCAGCTTGTCTTTCTAATTCTTGTCAGCTAGTGGTTGGTTTATGCCATGAATATGGCTGGCCAGAAAACCAGACAAAGAATGTCGAGAATTTGAAATTCATTTATGTGCTGCATTGAAGAAGTAGACCTTTTGAAATTTTTCATGAACAAACATGCGAGAGAGGGAGCCCACCTCCAAATGTCCAATAGCCCAGTGGCTCAAGTCCTCAGCAGGGATATGGGAGATCTTGATTTAACTCCCTGCTTCCACACAGGGACTGGAATCTGCATTTCCCATAGCCTGGGTGAATGCCCTAACAACTGGCAAGTTTGAGCTTATGCATTCTTGCTCTGGTTTTCACCAGAAATCCCATTCTGAACCAGATAATCCTTTCTGACAAAATTTTCACTGAATCCGATACATTCCCCAAAAGTTTCAATGTCAATTAATGTTTTATCAGAAATGTTCTGACCAGCTCTAGCCCTGAAGAATGAGCCGTTTACATTCCTTCTTTTAAAAAACTCAAAGTGCTCTGATATAATTGTGGATGTTCTCATCTGGATACATGTCTTTTTTTTTTTTAATCCTCCTAAGCTCTTGGCCTCAGTGATGTGATGTATCAATGAGTTCCATAGGCTGGCTCACCTCCAGCACTACTGCTGTCAGGTAGGGGAGCCACCTGCAATAGCTTCACAGAGGTACTAGAGAGGGGGAAGCACATGGGTCAACAGGTGATGGTCCCCAGGATGGAGGGAAATTTAAGGATTTAGGAGGAGAGGGAGTGAGTTTGGAAAGCCTGGAGAGTAGAGCTGCCTGGATTTCTCCTTACCCCTGCGTGGTGAAGTCCCAGTTCAGGTATACAAGAGAAAAGCAGAAGTAATTGTTTTAGGCAGCCAGAGGAAAAAATATTAAAGAACTAAGCGAGAAAGATGTAATTAATCACACGCAATTAAGGGAGTTTTGGGAATGAGTCTGTAGGCCTAAAAGAATTCAAAGTACAATCCTCCTAGACCTTATTCCTACCTAGATTCTTTCCTCCCTTCCTTCAACCTCTGTTTGAGGCCTAGGTTTCTTATTTTCTATCAGCTGTTGGTTGTTTTCTGTCTGGTGAGTTATAAATAAGGCCAAGAAGTTGTGCTTTCCCCTGATAGTCCTATCCAAGGCTCTAATTGCCCGCACACAGCATTAACAATACAATTAAATCTCAGAAGCTTTAAAATGATCTTTTCAACAGGAACTCAATCAGCCAGTCACATACAAAAACTCCTGCCCACCCCTTTCATCGTTATGGGAAACACATCCTTTGCCAAAAAACCTGTCAAACAGATCTCTTTTGCAGGTCACCAAGTTTAAACTATTTTGGATCAAGGGAATGAGCAAGTTCTAGGCTCTGGAGCCCTCACAGAGAGTACTCTGCCAGCTACTCTTTCTTCTATAGTGAGGAGGATCCAGTCTGAGTTCCCCTGCTGACTGCAGCTGTGACAGTATAGCCTGGGGAGAGAAACAATCCCTCTAATATGCTGGTCCCAGCCTATACAGGCTCTATAGGTCCTTATAGGATTAGACGGATCTCCAGATTTCTGCTGCAAGTCTTGTCTTTACAGACCATGCTTACTGCAAAGATTTTACCTCCTGTACCAAGGGTGATCTAACTGAAGGGCTGGATCTACACCAGTGGTTCTCAAAACCGGTCTGCTGCTTGTTCAGGGAAAGCCCCTGGCGGGCCGGGCCGGTTTATTTACCTGCCGCATCCGCAGGTTCAGCCAATCGCTGCTCCCACTGGCCATAGTTCGCCGCTCCAGACCAGTGGGGGCTGCGGGAAGTGGCGCAGGCCCAGGGATGTGCTGGCTGCCCTTCCTGCAGCCCCATTAGCCTGGAGCAGTGAACCGTGGCCAGTGGAAGCTGCGATCGGCCAAACCTGCAGATGCGGCAGGTAAACAAACCAGCTTGGCCCGCCAGGGGCTTTCCCTGAACAAGCGGCGGAGCGGCTTTGAGGACCACTGGTCTAGACCACTGGATAATTTTATCCAGTCTTCATATGATTTTGAGCTGCATGTAGCCCTGCGGGCCCACTCTGCCCCTGCTCCTCTTGGCAGCTGGCAGCGCTGCCAATTCCCCTCTGCCCCCTGGAATAATAAGCCCTCCCAAAAGCCAAAAACATCGTCCTAAAAGCCCCTAAAGGAATCCCAAGTCTATCATGACTCATCATTAGGGCATTCACCTGCTCTGCACCATTGTCTGTCCAGCTGCATTCTAGCTGGGATGGGTCACTGGGGCTGTGTGGGCCTGCCCACCCCCACCACACACAGTGTGACTTTGCATGCACTGTGCATGTGAGGTCACTGGGTGGGTGTGGGGCAGCACACTCTGCAAAATGGAGTCCTTTGTGTGGTGCACTCTGCAAAATGGTGTCCTCCACATGGCATGACCTTTCTGTGTGGCCAATGGAAGTGCCCCAGAACTAGTATCCGACCCACAGTATTCACTAATCTGGCCTCATAGTTCAGTGGAAAGTAGATTTAGGGGAACTGGGATCTGTTCTGGTTTGCCATTGGATTGCTCTTGGGGAAGTCACTTCACCTCTCTGTTTCCTCTCTTGCCCACTGCCTGTTTTTCAGTAGTGCAAATAGAATCCATTTCTTACTGGTATGGGGAGAGGAGGCACCAGCTAAAGGGGGCATGTGACCTCCCCATGTGACCCTCCACTTGATTCCACCCCGCCCCTAGCCCGGGACCCCCATGCTTTCCCCATCCCCTCCTGTCATAAACAGATAGCTAAGGGTTAATGTCTCTTTCACCTGAAACACCTGACCAGAGAACCAATCAGGAAACCGGATTTTTTCAACTTTGGGTGGAGGGATTTGAGTGTCTGAGTCTTTTCTCTGCCTGCCTGCTTTCTCTGAGCTTTGGAGAAGTAGTTCTACTTTCTAGTCTTCTGTTTCTAAGTGTAAGGACAAAGAGATCAGATAGTAAGTTATATGGTTTCTCTTCTTTGGTATTTGCATGAATATAAGTGCTGGAGTGCTTTGATTTGTATTCTTTTTGAATAAGGCTGTTTATTCAATATTCTTTTAAGCAATTGACCCTGTGTTGTATCATCTTAATACAGAGAGCACATTTGTATGTATTTTTCTTTCTTTTTATATAAAGCTTTCTTTTAAGACCTGTTGAAGTTTTCTTTACTTCAGGGAAATTGAGTCTATACTCACCAGGGAATTGGTGGGAGGAAGAAATCGGCGAGATCTGTGTGTTGGATTGCTAGCCTGATTTTGCATTCCCTCTGGGGGGAATAGGAAAGTACTTTTTGTTTCCAGGATTGGGAACAGAGAGGGGGGAGTCTCTGTGTAGTTTCACAGAGCTTGTGTCTGTGTATCTCTCCAGGAGCACCTGGAGGGGGGAAGGGGAAAAGGATTATTTCCCTTTGTTGTGAGACTCAAGGGATTTGGGTCTTGGGGTCCCCAGGGAAGGTTTTTCAGGGGGACCAGAGTGCCCCAAAACACTCTAATTTTTTGGGTGGTGGCAGCAAGTACCAGGTCCAAGCTGGTAACTAAGCTTGGAGGTTTTCATGCTAACCCCCATATTTTGGACGCTAAGGTCCAAATCTGGGAATAAGGTTATAACATGGTGGCAGCTGGTCGGAGATAGACAGAATCCAGAAGCCAGTAGGAATATTATATTTTTCTTTTCTCTGCTAAGGGCTTTTTAGCAGAGAGAGAAACAGTTGGTTTTAAAAGGGAACCAGAGAGAATTTTTTTTTCTGCTCTCTCTGGCAGTTTGTGGCTTGCATAATAAGCAAGAAGCCATTACCAAACTGTTAAGGGTCTTTTGTCATGCAATAGCCCTCCCATTAGGAGGCAAGTACCAGCACTTATATGCATGCAAATAAAGTGGTTTTTCTGGTTTCCCTTCATTGAACATTAGCTAGAGAGAGAAAGGGAAAAAAGCACTGTTGCTAGGCAGACTTCAGGAGGGAACAAAGCCTGCAGTTCAGAAGATAAACACCGGAGGGCACCCCAACACAAGAAAACAGGAACCATGTCTACTAAGGCAAAAATTGAGGCCGAAGACCAGTTGAGAGAAGCTGAACACAGGCGACAGCTGGAAATAAAACAAAAAGACATGGAGATGAAAGAAAGAGAAGAACAGATCAGACAGGCAGCCTACCAAAGAGAACAGGCAGCCTACCAAAGAGAACAGGCAGCCTTAGAGGCAGCACATAAAAGAAAACTAGAAGAGGAAGAGTTGGCCCACCGCCGAGAAATGGAAAAACAACAAAAAGAAGATGAAGAGAAGGAAAAACAGAGAAAGCATGAACTGGACTTGGCAAAAGCTGGGCTGCATGTCCCAGCCAACCCTAACAACCCGGCGCCAACTATTGCTCCACAGCACAGAAAATATCCCACCTACAAGGCAGGTGATGACACCGAGGCCTTCTTGGAAAATTTTGAAAGAGCCTGTCTTGGGTACAACATCCCCGAAGACCAGTACATGGTAGAATTGAGGTCACAGCTCAGTGGACCTTTAGCAGAGGTGGCAGCTGAAATGCCTAAGCTGCAAATGAATGACTATAAACTTTTTCAAACCAAGGCCAGATACAGGATGGGGATAACCCCAGATCATGCCCGTCGGCGCTTCAGAACCCAAAAGTGGAAACCAGAGGTGTCATTTCCCAAACACGCCTACTACATTGCAAAAAACTATGAGGCCTGGCTAACAGGAAACAACATTCAAACCTTGGAAGAACTGAACCTCCTCATACAAATGGAGCAGTTCTTGGATGGTGTTCCTGAAGACATCACACGGTACATACAAGATAGGAAAATCCCAAAGATATCGCTGAGGCAGGGGAGATTGGAGCCAAATGGATGGAACTGGCAGAAAGCAAGAAAGCTACTGTCAAGGGGAACGATTACCACAGGGGGCACACAGACCATAAACCCTACAACCGAGGACAGCCAAAGACCCCACATACCACCCAAGTAAAGCCACAGATACCCTACCCTTCCACCTCACCAGTCTCCAGTAACTCACCTCGGCCCAGTGACCCATCAGATGGAAGATGCTTTAAGTGTAATGAACTGGGACATATCAAGGCCAACTGTCCCAAGAACACCATGCGAGTGCAATTCATTACACCACCATCACACCAAAGATCCCCAGGCCCGGATGCCTCTCAAATACCCTTGGAGCGAAGGGAAAATTTGAGAGTGGGCGGAAAGAAGGTTACTGCGTGGAGAGACACGGGGGCACAAGTGTCAGCTATCCACCAATCCTTCGTTGACCCCAAATTCATCAACCCAAAGGCCAAAGTTACAATTTACCCCTTCATGTCACAAGCTGTAGACTTGCCTACAGCTCAACTGCCTGTCCAGTACAAAGGCTGGTCAGGAATCTGGACTTTTGCAGTCTATGACAATTATCCTATCCCCATGCTACTGGGGGAAGACTTGGCCAACCAGGTGAGGCGGGCCAAGAGAGTGGGAATGGTTACACGTAACCAAACCAGGCAAGCTTCCAGACCCATTCCTGTTCCTGAGCCGTCCACAGACGCCCCGTCTGTGTTACCAGAGACCCAGACAGAGGTAGTGGATCCAGATTCCATGCCAACCACTGAAACAGCCGGATCCAGATTCCATGCCAACCACTGAAACAGCCTCAGCATCTCCAGTCCCAGGCCCGGAACTGGAACAGCAACCAGCAAGTGCAACCACATCTTCAAACTCAACGCCAGAGGGCGCCAGCGAGCCAAAACTGGCAGAAGCAACAGACAGCCATACCCAAAAGGCTCAGCCAGAAGCCTGAAATACCCTCAGGTGCACCAGCGGAGAGCGGTTCACCAGCAACGGAAACAACCCCATCACCTACATCGCTTCCAGAGGGACCAAGCCCAAGTCCACAGTCTGAGGAAGAACTGGTGACCCCAGCCTCAAGGGAACAGTTCCAGACTGAGCAGGAAGCAGATGACAGCCTTCAGAAAGCGTGGGCGGCGGCACGGAGCACCCCACCGCCTCTCAGCTCTTCTAATCGATCCCGGTTTGTTATAGACCAAGGACTTTTATACAAGGAAATTCTTTCTGGTGGACACCGGGAAGAATGGCAGCCGCAAAAACAGTTGGTGGTTCCAACTAAGTACCGGGGGAAGCTCTTAAGCTTAGCCCATGATCATCCCAGTGGGCATGCTGGGGTGAACAGAACCAAGGACCGGTTGGGGAAGTCCTTCCACTGGGAGGGGATGGGCAAGGACGTTGCCAAGTATGTCCGGTCTTGTGAGGTATGCCAAAGAGTGGGAAAGCCTCAAGACCAGGTCAAGGCCCCTCTCCAGCCACTCCCCATAATTGAGGTCCCATTTCAGCGAGTAGCTGTGGATATTCTGGGCCCTTTCCAAAAAAGACGCCCAGAGGAAAGCAGTACGTACTGACTTTAGTGGACTTTGCTACCCGATGGCCAGAAGCAGTAGCTCTAGGCAACACCAGGGCTAACACTGTGTGCCTGGCCCTAACAGACATCTTTGCCAGGGTAGGTTGGCCCTCCGACATCCTTACAGATTCAGGGTCTAATTTCCTGGCAGGGACCATGGAAAAACTGTGGGAAACTCATGGGGTGAATCACTTGGTTGCCACCCCGTACCACCATCAAACCAATGGCCTGGTGGAAAGGTTCAATGGAACTTTGGGGGCCATGATACGAAAATTCATCAACGAATTCTCCAATACTTGGGACCTAGTGTTGCAGCAGTTGCTGTTTGCCTATAGGGCTGTACCACATCCCAGTTTAGGGTTTTCACCATTTGAACTTGTGTATGGTCACGAGGTTAAGGGGCCATTACAGTTGGTGAAGCAGCAATGGGAGGGGTTTACGCCTTCTCCAGGAACTAACATTCTGGACTTTGTAAGCAACCTACAAAGCACCCTCCAACACTCTTTAGCCCTTGCTAGAGAGAACCTAAAGAATGCTCAGGAAGAGCAAAAGGCCTGGTATGACAGACATGCCAGAGATCGGTCCTTCAAGGTAGGAGACCAGGTTATGGTCTTGAAGGTGCAACAGGCCCATAAGATGGAAGCATCATGGGAAGGGCCATTCACGGTCCAAGAGCGCCTGGGAACTGTAAACTACCTCATAGCATTTCCCAATTCCCCACTAAAGCCTAAAGTGTACCATGTTAATTCTCTCAAGCCTTTCTATTCCAGAGACTTACAGGTTTGTCAGTTTACAGTCCAGGGAGATGATGCTGAGTGGCCTGACGGTGTCTATTACGACGGAAAAAAAGACGGTGGCGTGGAAGAGGTGAACCTCTCAACCACCCTGGAACGTCTGCAGCGGCAACAAATCAAGGAGCTGTGCACTAGCTTCGCCGCATTGTTCTCAGCCACCCCAGGACGGACTGAACGGGCATACCACTCCATTCATACAGGTAATGCTCACCCAATCAGAACCCCACCCTACCGAGTGTCTCCTCATGCCCAAGCTGCTATAGAACGGGAGATCCAGAACATGCTACAGATGGGTATAATCCGCTCATCTACCAGTGCATGGGCATCTCCAGTGGTTCTGGTACCCAAACCAGATGGGGAAATACGCTTTTGCGTGGACTACCGTAAGCTAAATGCTGTAACTCGTCCGGACAACTATCCAATGCCACGTACTGATGAGCTATTGGAGAAGTTGGGACGTGCCCAGTTCATCTCTACAATAGACTTAACCAAAGGGTACTGGCAAGTACCGCTAGATGAATCTGCCAAGGAGAGGTCAGCATTCGTCACCCATGCGGGGGTGTATGAATTCAATGTCCTTCCTTTCGGCCTTCGAAATGCACCCGCCACCTTCCAGAGGCTGGTAGATGGTCTACTAGCTGGACTGGGAGAATTTGCAGTTGCCTACCTCGATGATGTGGCCATTTTTTCAGACTCCTGGCCCGAACACCTACTACACCTGGAAAAGGTCTTTGAGCGCATCAGGCAGGCCGGACTAACTGTTAAGGCCAAAAAGTGTCAAATAGGCCAAAACAGAGTGACTTACCTGGGGCACCAGGTGGGTCGAGGAACCATAAACCCCCTACAGGCCAAGGTGGATGCTATCCAAAAGTGGCCTGTCCCAAGGTCAAAGAAACAGGTCCAATCCTTCTTAGGCTTGGCCGGATACTACAGGCGATTTGTACCACACTACAGCCAAATCGCTGCCCCATTGACCGACCTGACCAAAAAGACCCAGCCAAATGCAGTTAAGTGGACTGATGAGTGTCAAAAGGCCTTTACCCAACTTAAGGCAACGCTCATGTCTGACCCTGTGCTCAGGGCCCTGGACTTGACAAGCCATTCCTAGTAACAACAGATGCATCTGAGCGTGGTATAGGAGCAGTGCTCATGCAGGAAGCAACAGATCACAACTTCCATCCTGTCGTGTTCTCAGCAAGAAACTGTCTGAGAGGGAAAGTCACTGGTCAGTCAGTGAAAAGGAATGCTATGCCATTGTGTACGCCCTGGAAAAGCTACGCCCATATGTTTGGGGACGGCGGTTCCAACTACAAACTGACCATGCTGCACTAAAGTGGCTTCATACTGCCAAGGGGAACAACAAGAAACTTCTTCGTTGGAGTTTAGCTCTCCAAGATTTTGATTTTGAAATTCAACACATCACAGGAGCTTCTAACAAAGTTGCTGATGCACTCTCCCGTGAGAGTTTCCCAGAATCCAGTAGTTAAAAAGTGTTCTTAAAATGTAAAAGTCTGTTGGTTATATACTTAGTAGTATATGTAAAGGTGCATGTGTTGTATTAATCTGTTTATTTTCAAGTTCTAGAAGGAAATTGCCGCCAGTGAGCTTCCCCACTGTCTGCAATTTGGGGGGCGTGTCATAAACAGATAGCTAAGGGTTAATGTCTCTTTCACCTGAAACACCTGACCAGAGAACCAATCAGGAAACCGGATTTTTTCAACTTTGGGTGGAGGGATTTGAGTGTCTGAGTCTTTTCTCTGCCTGCCTGCTTTCTCTGAGCTTTGGAGAAGTAGTTCTACTTTCTAGTCTTCTGTTTCTAAGTGTAAGGACAAAGAGATCAGATAGTAAGTTATATGGTTTCTTTTCTTTGGTATTTGCATGAATATAAGTGCTGGAGTGCTTTGATTTGTATTCTTTTTGAATAAGGCTGTTTATTCAATATTCTTTTAAGCAATTGACCCTGTGTTGTATCATCTTAATACAGAGAGCACATTTGTATGTATTTTTCTTTCTTTTTATATAAAGCTTTCTTTTAAGACCTGTTGAAGTTTTCTTTACTTCAGGGAAATTGAGTCTATACTCACCAGGGAATTGGTGGGAGGAAGAAATCGGCGAGATCTGTGTGTTGGATTGCTAGCCTGATTTTGCATTCCCTCTGGGGGGAATAGGAAAGTACTTTTTGTTTCCAGGATTGGGAACAGAGAGGGGGGAGTCTCTGTGTAGTTTCACAGAGCTTGTGTCTGTGTATCTCTCCAGGAGCACCTGGAGGGGGGAAGGGGGAAAGGATTATTTCCCTTTGTTGTGAGACTCAAGGGATTTGGGTCTTGGGGTCCCCAGGGAAGGTTTTTCAGGGGGACCAGAGTGCCCCAAAACACTCTAATTTTTTGGGTGGTGGCAGCAAGTACCAGGTCCAAGCTGGTAACTAAGCTTGGAGGTTTTCATGCTAACCCCCATATTTTGGACGCTAAGGTCCAAATCTGGGACTAAGGTTATGATACCTCCCCATGAGCCATCCCACGTTACCTGGGGGTAGGGGAGGAGCTCTGTCCACCTCCTGCTGTGCTGGAGACTTTGGAACCACAGCGGGGAAAGGAGCAGAACATGGGGCCGCTGGGCAGCCCCAGGTCGGAAGCTCCTCTGGCGCAGCTCTACCGTTCCCCTGCCCTTCCACAGAGCTGTATCTCCTTTGTCTGTACAGCAGCCTCACTGGAGGACAGGGCTGGGGGGGTGGGTGGGGCTGGGTGTAGTACAGCCACTGGAGGAGCTGCCGGCGTTGTGCTCCTTTCCCTGCCGGGAACTGCAGTGGGGAAAGGAGCAGAAAGCCGGCAGCTCCTCTGGCATGGCTGTACTGCCCCCAGCCCTGTCAGCATGGGGCTGCCCAGTGCTTCTATGTTCTACTCCTCCTGTGTCTTTCTGGTACACTGTACCGGCTATAAATATCTTGCTGATACAGTGTACTGGACCAGACCGCCGTACTTGCACTGCTGCTGTTTTGTTTATTTAGACTGGAAGCTCTCTTGAGAGGAGATTGTCTTTTAGATGTGTGTAGAGCAGCTAGCTCAGTGGGCCCCAGATCTTGGCTGGGGTCTTCAGGAACTATTGTACTACACATTAATAGTAATGAAATGTTGTTGGATTAGTGGAATTGGTCAGTTTTCTCAGGGCCTTAAAACAAAGCACTTTCCCTTACATCTCGGGCTGACATGTGACATGTAGAAACTTGACCACGCTTTTGAGAGAAATAGGATTTGAAATGGTATGGCATGTGCTGGAAACACTTTCCAAATAGTGTATGCTTATGTGAACAATCTTACTATCACTCCACTGTTCATGCACTCATAGTCTGCCAGTTTTATACAAATTGAGTCCTGACTAATTTTTGCACTACAAAACAAACTATTAATAGATGATATTTTTGCTCAGTTTATCTCTCTGTGCATTAATCGTTTGCACACAAAAATTACTTGCAGACTGTTTGTTTTGGAGATGATTTACTTCATTTGATTAAAAATTTCAAGCTGATTACATTAAATAAAGAGATCTCTTTGCTTCATAATATTATTAGCTTATTTTCTCCAAGTTCAATTTGTGCTGTAATGACATTCTGCAATCTCCATAGTTCTATAAGCTGTGTTTTTGCATTTTGCCATTATTATAATTTTGTCTGCTTATGTTATTTTTGTGTAACTGGTTCTTTTTTCCTTCCAGCAAGAATGAATACTTTCCCCCCCACACACAGTTTGTGCCAGTTTTTTCCATTTTAATACAAACCATCATTTTCACTGGCTTCTAACCCTCAGAATTAAATATATATTGAACTAAGACTTGTTTTACAAGTTGAACAGGAAGGCAAAGTTTTGACCATTTTCAAGTTATGTGTGGCAAAAGAGAATGAGAGCAATATAAAATCCCAGTGCCCTCCTGTGCCCTCCTGTGTCAGAAAATTAGCTCCCGCAAACACACTGAGAACTCTGTTTTCCCATTGATGCTTGTGTGCAACTTCCTTTCAGTTCAACCATAGTTATATGTGCTTGTGGAGAGGAGAATAGACCTATGAGATGTCATGGATGGTAGCCAAGTTAACAAGATAGTTTTGAAGTAATACAGTTTCTTAGGTCAACAGCTGGCAAGTGCTTAGGTCTCTTTATAAGCGTTGGCCCAATAAGCTGTAATTTCACCTATGAAGCATGTTAAAGATTACCCAAATATATCTTGATTCAGAGTAGCTACAGTCTCTTGAGTAAATATGCCTGCCCATTCATCTGTTCTTAAATTATGTATCTGGCTAGCTAGTTAATATATATATGTGACAGACTGTACCCTTATGCTCACCACTTTTACATGATAAACTATGATCAATTTTGTAAAAAGTATGCCTTGTGAGGTATCATTTGAAAACTCATAATTTGCTGATCATTATTATCCTGGTAAAAGATGACTGGCAGCATTGTATGTAAAGTTATAAGATTCCACTGTCTGATGTTACTAAGGCATATTCCAAATCTGGGGAAGCAGCCTAAACCTGTTCCTCAGAGACAAAAGGCAAACTGATGCCTCAGCCAGCTGTGAACAAAATCAAATGGACTATAACCTGGATAAGTGGCCATTCTTTGGCAGGAAGAAAGCTGTGAGGGAGAAATTTACATCTTGGCAATGGAACAGTCCTGTATAAACAGACTGGTTGTCATCTGAACCCCAGCTGGAGATGATTCTCAGAGATATAAAAACGAAGAACAGAGGCCCCAAGTTACCTCTCTTTCCTCATCTCTAGTGACAGCATCAGCAATGTTTGAAAGACAAAGGGAACATCATTGAAGTGGGGGAGTGGTCCTGACTTTAAGATCCAGACAGACTGTTGTAAGGATGTGCTGAGAGAAACCTTTTTGCTTTAAATTCACTTAGCTTGTTAAGTTAGGTATTAGTTTGCATTTTAGCTTTTATTTATTTGTAACCAATTTATGCCTCATTACTTGTAATCACTTAAAACCTACCTTTCTGTAGTTAAGAAACTTGTTATATTGTTTTATTTAAACCAGTGTGTGTTTGGATTGAAGTGTTTGGGAAACTTCATTTGAGATAACAGGATTTGTGCATATTTTCTATTAATAAAATGATGGACTTTCTGTGAGCTTGTATTGTTCAGGAAGGTGCTGGCAGTACAAGACGCACATTTCTGGGGAAAACTCTAGGACTGAGAATTTGCTGGCATCATTCTGTAATATAATTCAGGAGTAACTGGCTAGAGCACTCATATACACTACAGCTGGGAGTAATTTACATGCTAGGGGCTGTCTGAGAGCAGGCCAGGAGTGGTTGTTCTCTCCACAAAGCAGTGTAAAAGGCACCCAAGGCTGGAGAACTGAGAGGACACACAGATGTTCAACAGTCCAGATCGTGCCTTCGAGAATGTCACAGTATATAAACACCAATATCTAAATTATACAGTCTACATATAATTACAATCACAAATTATGGCCAAATGGACCATGCACTCCGCCCCTCGTTAGCTACTATAGATATCAATCACCTTTCCTCCAAGGCTCTCAAAGTGCTTTGTAAATATTAATATTCCCAACACTACTTTTGTGCAGGTACATTTCCAGTAGTGCATTTAACAACAGCAAATGTGTGGTCTCTCATTTTCTTCCAGGAGAAATGTGTGTAGTGGAGTGTTTTGATTTGGATTTTTATTATTATTTTATTATAGTTACACACACATGTTGCTATATGTTTATGTTAGAGAAGACAAGGTCAAAGGAATGTGCCTTGTACTTATTATTATTCTATTTCCCATTTTGTAGATGGTAAAATGAAGCAAGGTCACAGAGTGAGTCAGTGGTAGTGTTCGAAATAGAACCCAGGAGTTCTGGCTCCCAGTCACCTGGGTTCCTATCAACATGGTTTCCCATCAGTACTGATAAAGTGTTGACCTCTGAAAAGCAGTGTGTTGTCATGGGAGCTGAAATGATACACTGTGAGTACAATGGAAATTCTCAACAAATGAGCAAGAATTTTGGGTCTTGTGAAATTTTCATCGGTGGCTCTATGACACGTCCGCTACTTTTCAGCAGTTGCTACTGCATTAGGTAGCACATAAGAGCTGTTCTCATTTGCCAATGAAATATGTGTCAATAAGTTCTGTTTAAAATGATACAATTTACATAAGAGACTGGAACAGCTCAAATGAATCTTAGTTTATCTTGTAATTAGGTATTTATGTTATGTCCTATCCCAGTCATAATAAAAAATCATTATGAAAATCCATGGAGAAATGTACTTCTTTTTTCTGAAGTAGTTATTTTTCAAATTACAGTATCTCCAGCTGTTGTTAATTGTTTTTTTGTGAAAATACCATTAGTGATTTCACCAAATTAGGATTTAGTCATTGTTTCAATTTAAGCAATTTGGAGTGACACAACACACCCACGAATGTCTTCAAACCCAAAACATTATTACTAAAAGAATCACCCTCATGCAATATATCGATGGCCATACTAATTTCCCCCTACTGCTAAGTTGTTACTAACATTAAAACTTAAGTGTTCCATGAAGATCATCCAACTATAGAACAAAAGCAAAGCAATACAACCACTTGGGCGGTTTAAACATAGACAACTCCAAAACATCCCCTCACCAGTCTCATATGTCACCTTGATTCTCATCATAATCTGCCAGATGAAATGTAAGAAGACAGGAACTTCAATACCATGTTCTGCGAAGAACTCGTATCTTACTTCAGAGTTAAGGGACAGTCCCTTGGGGAAAAGATGATGCTGATTGAGAACGGAGAACACTGACCACTCCATCCTTTCACACCGCTCTCGTGAATCACCATACTGGAGATAGCAGATGCTCTCAGAGACATCAAGGCCACTGATGTCAAGGCCAGTGAAAGCAAAGAATGGATGGATCAAAATTATTAACAGAGCCTTAAAGAATCCCAGCTAGCCTTATCTCCTTGAAAAATGCTATAGTTCAGCCATTTTTCAGGAAACCATTTCTGGGTGGTAGTGATCTTGCAAATAACCGCTTTGTCTCCAACTTTCCTTTCCTCAGCAAATCTCTGGAAAAAATTGTGACAGCCAGACTCTAATATTACCTGACTACTACTGGACACTTCACAATTTGGCTTCAGACTAGGCCATGGCATGGAGACTGCTCTGGATGCACTGTTGGAATATTTCTCTCTCTCTCTCTCTCAGTCTGTCTTCTGGCTATTATGGACAGAAGACAGCTTACAAAGGGTCCAGGAAGGCTCCTTAAGCAAATGTGCAGAGCTATGCAGAATTTGACCCTTAGTGTTTACACCCTTCAAATGCTTGATGACACTTATAACATCCCTTAGTTACTGTTTTGCCATGTAATGTTGCACAGATTTACTTTGATAAATCTTTCTTATAAACCAGTTTCTCCAGGTCTTTAATTTTATATGCAGGATGCATACCCTCAATCTGTAAAAACCTGCGCTGAGCTACCCAAGACAAGTATTCCTGTCTAGACAGCCGTCTACCCCCTATCCATGTGCTCTACTTTCTTATAACCCCCAAAAGTCTCAGCTCCTCCTCCCAACAGCCAAACTCCTGAGGAACCCCCCAAAGCCTCAGCTGGCTACCCCTTCAGAAAGCTCAACACTCCCAACTACACCTACTCAAATACTCCAACCTGGCACTTTTAAATTCTGTATTTACTACATCTAACCAGCGTGTATGTGGCCAGTTGCCGAAACTTTCCAACTTGGTGGGAATTTTACCTGAGTAAGGATTTCCTCATTCAGGTTGCAGTCTCTCTGGGGCAGGAACTGGTTCTCATGCCTCTCTAAGGCACTTAGGCCCAAAGTTTCAAAGTTGTTTAAATTCTGAAGTGCATGACACAGCAATGCCTCAATACATTTAAAAGTCTGTGCCTTAACCCACTGTGGGAGTGACATATATTTGAATATTAATTCTTATGGTTCCATAACAAGGGCATAGTCATGTTGTCCCCTCCAAGCTGTTTAGAATATGACATCTTTCCCTGGTGACTCTTTCCGATGCTTTCTTGAAGCATCCAGAACTATGGGTGACCTTATTATCCCTCTACCTTAGCAAAAGAGAGATTAGTTGATGTTGAACTGAGTAACAGCCTAAGTTCCCTCTAAGCTGCATGGCCACATGGCAGCACAGCAGGTTATAAAGGGTTATGCAGGTGGGGAGAGGTGCCTTTCCCCTGGCCCCAGCCCTGAAGTTTCCCCAGCAGGGTGAGGCACTCTCTCGTAGCCCTGGGATGCTGTAGTGAGGGAGGGCTGGGGGGAGTCCTCTCTCCCCACTGCAGCCCTGGGGCAGTGTGCACCCCAAACCTCTCATCCTTGTCCCCACCTCAGAGCCTGCATCCCCAGCCAGAGCTCTCACCACCCCCCCGCCACATCCCAACCCTCTGCCCTAGCCCTGAGCCTCCTCCTACACCCTGAACCCCTCATCCCCAGCCCCACCCCAGAGCCTGCACCCCCATCCAGAGCCATCACACTCCCAACTCTCTGATCCAGCCCTGAGTCCCCTCCCACACTCCAAACTCCTCAGCCCCTAAACCCACCACATATCACCTCCATATGGGTGTACGTAACAAAATTCATTCCACACATGGATGTAAAAAATTAGAGGGAACATTGGTGACAGCTCCCTCTCACCCCAGTTTCCTAGCCAGCCAAACAAGCTCCCTAGGACTCTGCCAGCCTTCTTTGCCTTGATACACCCTAGTTCCTGAACCCCCTGGAAGAGCATTCCACTGCAGTATCCAGTCTCTGTCACTGGGCACTCACAGAAATTATCAAGTCCGTTGTCTCCAAGGAGCTAGTATATACCCCCAACCTGTTGGCTTAGCTAAGGATTCACACTTTAACACGCTGCACTAGGATGAACTTACAGTAAAACCAGAATATGTTTATTAATAAAAAACAGAGATTTAAGTGATACTAAGCAAGGAAAATAGAAACAGAAACAGTCACAAATAAAACAAAAGTCTAACACGCTTCTAAGAGACTACACAGAGCCTTAGCCAGCTTTAAGCTTTGTCTGAAGCAGTCTTTCTCACCTACAGCCACTTTTCAGTGTCATCAACCAACAAGGCTGGGGCTCCATGCATGGATGCAAAGAGCACTGACCTCTTTGTTCCTGCAGTGACAGATGACAAAATTCCCTTTTGCTTTTTTCCTTATATTCCCTGAAGTTCATAATGTCTGTTTGAAGAGTCAGGGTGGCCCCCAAGGTTGGGGTGTCCTTTGCTGTGCTGATGCCATGCAGTTTCCTTGTCTTCCTGGTAACTGGTGTTTACCTCAGCTGCAAATGTATTTCCCATTGTATTTGGCTTATCCTGCTTAATTCATATTCAAGACCTAGGCAAACCAATATCTTTTGTCTGGGAAAAATCTGTTTATCAACTCTGCCTCCAAACCATATTTTAGGGACATAGTTCCAGCATGCGTATATAACTCTTTGCACAACATCCGTATGTACATCCTGCCATGATATTAATGACCAGTGTCTTACAAGTTTTCATTTGATACCTTACATGACATTCTTTATAGATAAATGCTATGATCGCTATGTTGTTAGGTGTAGTGAGTTTGTCAGGCCTGATAGCAGTTGCTGTTACATGATAATGAACCCTTTGCCAGTAGGCATTGAGGGGGCTCCTAAGGTTAGTCCTCACCTTGAAATCTCCCCCAGCTTTACAGTTAGCAGTGGCTCCCATCATCTCACCCAGAAGCAGAATTTTCCTGTTACCTCGTTCCTACTGGCAACTGCATGATCTCAAATACCTTCACCATTCCAGTTGTTTAATTATCTACCTACTTCCTGGGTACTCCACTACCCAGTCCCAAATTCTTGCCATCTGTGGAACCTGCCCCAGCACCCACAACCTCCTTGCCAGCCTGCCTTCAGAAGCACCCCAATTATTCATGTGGAAATTATGGAGTATTTTAACCATTAATGATTTTACTATTTGTGTTGCAATCCTAACAAGCAAGATACCACTGACTGCAAAGTGGCACCAATATACAAGCATATAGACAAGGGCCTCAGGGTTACAACTGTCTGAAGTTACTTATCTCTTTGTGTGTTGGTTAATGGGGAAATTCTTAGTGCTTGTAAAAAGAATGGAGGGCACTTACCTTTCTAATAATGTGTTTATGGACAGCTGTACCATACTATATGCCTCTATCTTCTTTTAAGTACATTGTAAAAATTACCTCCTCTGCCTACACTATGTTCTCCTGCAATTTCACATTTCAGTTCTTAGTGAATTACAATAGAAACCCACACTTCTTTGCAGTTGTTTTTCTCTTTGCTGTATTTGACTTCTCCAGGATTATGAAATATGTGATGGATGATGATTTCCATGAAAGGAATTGATTTTTAGGTGGCTTCTCTCTAACTGGATTTCTAGGTTATATTTTGGTGAATTCAGAACTTATATAGACAACCCCTGAAGCACTGGCAACACTGGAGGCAAAACTAGAGTCAAGCAACCTCTCTCATTAGTTCTCTTATCTATACTAACAAGATTGTCATTCAAAACTTTGCTCTATAGCATATTGGCACTTTATAGATCGCTCTTCATTTCATCCTTGTGTAAGACCCATTTAGTCACTCATAAACCAGATCTCCAAAATATCTCTATTAGAAAGCTACAATTTTTTTAAATAATAAATTAAATGCAACACTGCCTGCTATCTTCCAATCTCATCTACACGTGTACCCTCTTGTTAGGAAGGCATTCAGTTCTTGCTAGTGTATATCCCTGAGAGTTTGTGGTGTACAGAATTTCTATCTTTAAACATCCTGTGCAGTAAGTTTCCAAGTATCACTACAACTTGAGGAAAACAGGTATCTGAGATTCTGACAAGTTTCGAAACCACTTCATAGTGGTAAAAGTGGCAGCTGCCATAAAACTACTACAGTGTTTTCCACTTCACTTCATGCTCTCACATCTGTCAGCATTTTTTAAACTGTGCCCTCTTCTATGGTGGAGATGTGAAAAACCTTTCAAGAGCAACTGAAACCAGTTTTAGTGCTAGATCCTGACACTCCTCTGGCTGAAATGACAGATGATGTTTTCACCGGAATCTCTTGTATGAGTTCTAATTCTGTTATGCAAATTTTTTGTAATCTCTCTTACTCTCTAACTATAATCCATTCTCCAATTAATAACTCTCTACAGTTAACACTTCTCTGTTGTAACTGTTGGCCTCATGCTCTTTAATATACTTCTGAAATGCATTTTTTTATTCTTTTCAATTTTGTAGACTGATCCTTTCCCACACCTATTCTTTCCGTTTCTATTCATTCATTCCTCTTTCGTTTTGTTCTCCTTTTTAGGATCTCAGTTTGTTTCACAATTGCTATTCAAATAAGCCCCTTCTGGGATAGTTTTTTTAATTCTTCCATATGGTTCTCTTCAACTGAAATCAGTGGAAAGAATAAAAAGCCAAGTTATGTTCTAGATGGTGATGGTGAGGTCCACCATGGGTTGGTCTACAACACTTGTTAATCAGCTCCTCCACTAGAACAATTTTGGGAACGGATTGCCTACATTGCTGATCTACCAGTTGAAAGCAGAGATTCAGGAGCAAGGTATAAGGCTCAGCATATTACCTCCTCTGGTGATCACAATGGGGAAAGATGTTCCTTTCAATAGCTAATCAATTATTTAATCCACCATCACTTGAATTTTCAGATACATGTACTCTGAAAGCGGTAACAGAGTCAGAGTCAGAACTGGCACTAAGGAGAAAATGGCGTCCAAAAACAGGAATAAGATCTCAGTTAGTCTTGGGATAAATGGATTAATAGGCAGACTAAGTGGTCAAGAATACATGATAAACATAATTTTTTACGTCATTCTGTGATTTCTCACATAGCTATCACTTCCAAATTTTGTGTGTGTGTGTATGTGTAAACTATCAAGCGACACATGAAACAACCTATATAAGCTGCTTTCTGAAAAAAATTACGTGATGCTGATGCTGTCATCCACCCCCAGCTCACTTTCCTGTTCCTTTCCCACCATGGTCTGCTGTAATTTTTTGTGTTCTTGGGTGAATTATATTTTCATCTCCTCAAAGCAGTTTTTTCTTGTTTCTGTAGTGTACCACCATCACCTATAATAAATAATTAATAGACGACTTTGCTTATGAGCTGCCAAGATCAGGCTAATAGTAAAACATGGCTATTGATAGGATGCCACCCAATTCAGTATGCTCCATGCGCTTTTTATCTGAGCATGTGAAGAAAAGTTATGGCTTCAAATATTTTGCCATACTTTTGAGCATGTGCAAGATACCTGGGGAGCCTGGCACTATCATATGAGGGAACTGCTGCATTGCAGCCAAATGACTTTCTTTAATCAACTTGTTCTAGACAGGACCGTTACAGATGCATACTCAGTAATTCTTTATACAAATTAGTCACACTTTCATGATGGTTATTGCATTTATATTTTCCCTTCTTACTGCTGTTGTTATTTATTATGTTACAATGCTCAAGAATGTGCTAGGCAACTTGTGGTAAAATGTAAGATGACGCAGTCCCCATTTTGAAGTGCTTGCAATCTAATTTCAGACATAGTATGATGAGGAGCATAACAAAAGCAGTACAGGGGGGCAAGGAGAGGAAGACAGAAGGTTACAGCAAGATTCCACACTGCTCCAGCAAGGTCTACTTCATACTGTATAGTGGAGCAAACCAACTTTTTGTAAAATTAAGTGTCACATTTCTTACAGGTGTCATGGTAAAAGTCAATACCTCCGAGAATGATGACTTTATTTTTGTACTAACTGATTATTTGCCAGCATATCCAAGATGACATGGGGTAAGCACCAGGAATTCTAATGCAACAACTTGTGCGGTCCTCCCCCTATATCAAAGCTTTATCTCCATTAACATATGATTATATCATCTTATGCATGGTGCAATGCATGGCCTTATGGAGGGGGTCCCTCTTGCAATAAGGCTCCACTTGCCTGATGGGCTTTTCAGGAAGGATGGAAGGAACACTGGCTCAATCCTGTAAGCTGCAGAGGTGTCTGGCCCAATCCAACAAGACACTTAAGCACATGCATAACTTCAAGCACATAAGCAGGTGCTTACATGAAATGACTCAAGTGCTTTGTGGATTGGGCCAGAGTGCCTGCCACCTTGCAGAATAAGCCCCTGGAGAGAAGTCTTCTTTTCTGATACCAATTTGGAAGCTACCAAACACACAGTTTAATATACTCAGGAAGCTTTGGATGATGCTGTCATTAAAAAAAAGCTGAAAGGAACCTGCCCATGTAAGTGAAATTATATCCTGGGATAGAAATATCTAAAGGTTTGTTTTATTTAGTCATGTAGAAAACTGAAATGGGGATGTAAAATCAAGTGGGATTTTTTTTGTAATCACTAACAATAGCAGAACTTCTAAAATGAATTAAAATTCAAACCATGATGAGCTGGAGAGAAAATTGTAGTTCATTAGAAGCCTAACCACAAGATAGAGCCAAAGGCAACTCAAAAACATAAAGCTTTCCACCATAACTGTCAGTTATAGAAGAATATGGTGAAAGAATATTTCCAGCAGTTTGGCACCAGGGCTTTGTTACTGTATTGCTAGTTAAAAAGGAGGAATGAAACCATTTGCTACAGTGGGTTGTGAGGGGCCATGAAATAAGGAGCTGAACAGAATAGGCATGAATAGCACCATTTAGTTCTTCACAAAATAGTTAAAAAATAATAATAATTGCAAAAGGGCTGGGGGCAAAAATTGTGCTGTGCACTCCACTGGAGAGTGCTCCTAGCCTGGTGCTGACTGAGCCAGGATTCCATCTGGAATGTATAAGCAATAGATAGATCCACCATCCTTGGAAAGAGTGCAGTATGCTCTGCACCTGGCCAGCTCTGCTGACTGAAGATATACAAGGGACGGGGTGAGGGCCCTGGCTTGTCCACTGGCCCTGCCCATGCACCCCCCATGCCAGACTGCTAGTATCTCCTATAGAGCTAGCAGGAAGCAATGACTGTACTTCCCAATGGGGTTCTAGCCAGCCATGGCATAGGGGAAGAGTAAGGGAAAGTTCCCCCCATTGTGCTCCTACATAGGAGCTGGCCTGAATCTGGTCATATGTTTGAAGGAAAAATAATTACAGGTGAGATTTTCAGAGCCACAAATGGAAGTTAGGCATCCAAATCCCATTGGAAGTCACTGAGAACTGGGTTCCTGCTATACCAAAATAGTTTTACTAAATCATAAAACAAATTACAGCGTGGGGGATGCTGCTATCATTCTATCGCCCCCTCACTTGAAGATTATACACATGTATGTTTCTGTGGGTGTTTGCTGCTCCTGAAAGTCTGTCACTGCTTTATCTGAACAAGTTAACACTCCCCTCACTGAGTCACCTTAGAGCTGGTAAGACAGAATTTGGGGATAATTTCTGCCTTTGTACTCAGAAATACAGTTGCTACTGAAGTTCTAATGGGTATCTCGCACATGCATCCAAGCTTAGAATTTGACCCAAAATGAGTATCTTCACCCATTTCAAATATTGGAGAGAATGATACGTGCAATTCTCTCTGAAATGCATTCAAAATGTATTATTAGAAACAGGAAGCCCTATTAACATATAATCTGATTCCAAGTATGGCTCACTATGCTTCAGCCTTTCTGGAGGAGAACTAAATAACAGCAGCAAAACTTGTTTTGTTGTTGTAATATCCATAGCTAGTCTTGGCCTTGGGTTTTACCAGCCTCATTCTCCATTTTGAAAAAATAATGAAGGTTTGCTCCTTTGAATTCTCTGATCAAATTCTATAGAAAAGCGAAGGATTATCTCTAAAAGGTCATTAGAGGGACACTACTTTGCTTAAACGTATTGCCTATTGAAAAAACAAATAGCATTTTAAATGTGTTGTTATTGAGTAAAATCCTGCTTTATTCCCCTCCAGAATTAATTTTAATTGAATCAGCTATTCATCACCAAATACACATTTTGCAGTTGTCTGGATCATCTGTTATTAAAATGTTATCCTTTATACCTCTTCAGCACATCCCCGATGCAGTCCAGTTTTCTCTAATACACATGCATTCTGGGCACAAATTCTGGTCCCAGTTCCATTATGCAACCCCATCAAATCAGTGAAATCATTGATGGGCATGGATCAGCATTCACATCGCACTCCCCGTCAGTATCTGGCCCAAGCCGGGGAAGCTAGTGATCCAACCTGCTGACCAAATTCAGTGATGAATCCTGGTCACACGTCATGTGAGGCACGTTGTGCATATGCTAAGAAGTGAAATCACTCACTTTCTGCATCATCATTACTATAATCCTCGTTCATCTGAATCACACTAAGTAATTTTTTCTCACAGTTGAGTGTGGTAGACTTGTTCTTCAGCAGCATAAGACAATAGCACTTTTCTAACATAAGAACAGTAGGTGCTGGGTCCCACCATCCCCTGGCCCCACCCCAGCCTGCCTCTGCACCGCCCTTGCCCCATCTCCATTCCACTCCCTCCCCCAAGTCCCCACCCCTGCTCTGCATCTTCTCCACCTTGTCCTCTGAGCATGCCACGTCCCCACTCCTCCCACAAAGTCCTAAGCACCATCAAACAGCCGTTAGGAGGTATGGGGCCGGGAAGCGCTGGGAGGGAGGTGAAGGAGTGGGGACGCGGCACGCTCAAGGGAGGGCGGAGGGAGCTGGGATGACGGTGGGTGCATATGTAAAACTGGCCTTTAAGTTTCTTAGGGACTACTCTTTTAAGAGCAAAGTCTGCCTGAGACCATGTCATCCAAATTCTCCTCTTCAAGAAAGAAAAGGAAAAAAACCTTTGCTTTTGACCTGGGAATCCTGGGCACCAGCATCTTAGATTCATAGATTTGTAGGTGTAAGCAGAGTCAGGATAAGCTCTACCCTGACATCTGGTGGAAAGAATTTCAGAGAGTGTATTTGCATAGGCACGCCTACCCCATCCCAGGCTGCCGAGCTGTAGGACTGCTTTGTGACAAATGACTCAACCTCAGTTGGGTGGTACTTGCTAGACAAGGGATATGGGTTCCAAAACCCAGTGAATTGAGAGAGGCTGGGGACAGGTATCTGTGTCTGGTGGTGCAGTCTCCTTGTGGAGCCAGAAGCACCGGTTCCACCCTCTCCTCTCTCCACTGTGGAATGTTAGAGTTGATTTTTTATTCCCTTAAGAATCCAGATACAGGTTACTGAGCTGAACTCACTTTTGGCTAATGGTGCACTAGCACTGGGGCTCCCCTACTATGAGCTGAAATCACTAAGAGTTGAAATCACTAAAAAGCTGAAATTACTGAGCTGAGAGCACTGAGTACGTTGCTAACTAGTGGGGGAGCCTGAAGCTATACTGTGGAACAGAGCAGCTGGCGGAGTGGAGCAGTTTGTGGGGATGGCTGGAGCGGATCACGGGACAGCTGGTGGAGCAGAGCGGCTGGCAGAGTGGAGTAGCTGTGGGACGGGTGGAGCGGCCCACAGAGCGAGCGGAGCCAAGCAGTTTGCAGGGACAACTGGAGCAGCTCACGGGACAGCTGGTGAAGCAGAGCAGCTGGCGGAGCGGAGCAGTTTCTGAGAATGGCTGGAGGGGCAGAGTGGAGCGGCTGGTAAAGCGGAGCAGTTCGTGGAGAAGGCGGGAGCAGAACCCACGGAGAGGCAGGACAGTTGGCCCTGGACTACGTAAGGTGCCCCTTTCTACCCAGGCTAGGGGGAGGGACCTCTGCAGATAGACTCTCGAACTTTGGGGCTGCACTGACCCAGGACAGAGACTTTTGGATTGTGGGACTTTTGGGACTGTGGGTGATTTGGGGGTTGTTGGACTCAAGAGCCCAGGAAAAAGGACACAGCCCAATTTCCTGGGGTGGGTCTTTCCTCACGGTTTGGTCTAGGAACTCTAGTTGAGGTGTTTTCCCAATTTAGTGTTTGTTGTTTATCTCATGTAATTAAACCTTTTTTGCTACACAGAGACTCTGTGCTTGCGAGAGGGGAAGCATTGCCTCTTTGAGGCGCCTAGGGGTGTGTGTAAGATTTTCCCAGGTCACTGGGTCGGGGCTTGAGCTGGTTTGGCATTGGGTTATTGAAACGGAACCCTGGATACTGAACCTGGCCCTTGTTGCTGCCAACTCAGAGGGGCAGAAGGGTTACACAGGTTACCCTAACTACCAGACACTCAGACTTTTCACTTCTGGTTCATCACCCCCAAAGGCGTGAAACTAGTCCCCCCACCCCCCGACACCAGCTTTCTTTGGCACACACTCCACACAGTTTGCACACCAGAGACCTGCTTGGGATAAAAATAAAAAAAAGGTTTATTTAATAGAAAAATCACAGATTCAAAGGTAAAATAGTAAGGAAAAGCAAACATAATGCAAGTTACACAGAAAACAAACATCAAGATGCAACCTCAGGTTTTACACTTTAAAATTAGATACACTCCCTTTTTTAATACAAGTTACCTATTGCCTCTGAACAGTTTCCCAGCATACATCCTACAGTAGACCAGCATTTCACAGACAACACCCACCAAGTGACTGTCCCTCAGTTTCTGTATGATGACCTCAATTTCAAGCCTCATTTTTAAAAGGCCATTTTCTCTCTCCTGATATGGTGCCTGATGGTTATTCAGGGTGGTGAAATTCTAGCTGGGATGTCTCAATGGGTATGTCTATGCAGCAACTAGACATGCAGGGCTGCCCTGTACCAGCTGACTTGGGCTCTCAGGACTTGGTCTGTGGGGCTGTTTCATTGCTGTGTAGACTTCCAGGCTTGGACTGGAGCCCAGGCTCTAGGACCTTGAGAGATGAGAGGGTCCCAGAGCTTGAGCTACAGCCAGAGCCCAGAAGTCTACACAGCAATGAAACAGCCCTGTAGCCTGATCCCTGCGAGCCTGAGTCAGCTGGCACAGGTCAGCCACAGGTTTTTCTTTGCTGTGTAGACATCCCAGTGTCTTCCCATTAACTCTAATGGCCCCTCATTTGTCTTCACCTGGGTTATACAATACTAAGTGCTTGGAGCTAATCTCTGGTTGGTGAGGCAGCCCCTCCCTGCCTGACTGCACCACAGATTACATAAATACATACATTCAGAACCCCAGTCTGTACACACATCTCATATGATCATTCTGTTTAGAACGTTACAAGCTTTGATAAAAGACCTTACTTGACATATTTTTGTAGCACAATAACATTGTAGACAATTATTTGATTCAACTGTTCATTCAAACACCCATTGTCTTCTTGGGAAATCTGGACCCTAATAGTCACAGAATTATTTTGGGAATGTCAGATTAGATGAGCATAATGGCCCCTTCTGGCCTTGGAATCTATGAAACTATACCTCTGTTTAGTTAAACCTTTTCTAATGAAATATGACTCAAAGACACTATTACTTATGGTATTTCTGTGAGATATAAGTTAACAATGTCCAGGATATTACTTGATCTACTGGTAAATAACAATTACAAATCTATTACTTTTTATTTCTAAAATTAGCTCTATTTATGGTACTAGGCTTGAGGGCTACTCTTAAATCACTTGACTTCACCTATGGTAGCAGATGGTTCTGGTGAGGTTTAGATCGCCCTCTTCCCACAGGGAGATTACAAATCACTGTTAGGGTTGTTGACATTCATCAAATATTTGGGCTGTCTGGCGCATGATTACATCCATTTCTTTGCAGAAGAAATCATGCATTATTCTATATGTAATCAACTGCTAGACTAAAACAGCAATGGCACAATGAAATTTGTTCAAGAAAAGTCATTAATAGCTGAGGGTTTGAACCAGCAAACTAGTGCTTAATTTATGCCAGGGATTACCAGGGCTGAGCACTGGCACCTCTGCACTTGATAGTTCATAGCCTTGGCACCTCTGAGCTTGCTGTATTAGTTAATAATGTAAAAAAATTGCTTGAGCCCTGGCACCTCTTTCATTACAAATTAAGCACTGCAACAAACTCTTACTCATAGGAGAAATTCATTAGACCACTTGCATCAGTAAGGACTGCCCATATGACAAAGGGGGTGCAGAACTGGGACCTAAACAAGCAACATTCTTAACTGAATTAAAATAAATCTGGGGTCTGGCTGGTGCTATGGATTTGTAATGGCGCAAGGAGTCTCACCAGGTTGAATTCAGCTAAAGTTGGTAGCTATCAAAGGCTATATAAAATATACAAATTGCATCAGAATATATAAATTATCCCTTTTGTGTAATACCCTATCTCAAATAGTGGCTAGTGCTGGATATTTAAGCAAAAGGCATAACCTCCATAAGTAACATACCTGTATATCGTAGAGGGTGACTTCACTTTAGTTTTAGTCAGTTTTTATACTTGTAAAGTTTCAGTCTTCAATATTTGAGAACTATTTCTATACTAGCTAACCAAAGATATTTTGTCACTGTGTATCATATATGTATTAATATTTATATTGTGATACTGCAGTATAAAATGATATCAGCCAATCAGCATGTAGAAATGATGAACAACTATTTACACATAACCGTACAGGTTTTTTTCCCATGGGTGAAGTTCCCTGCACACTAGTTGCGGGTATGAGAATCCCTGTACTTTGATTGGCTGACAGCCATTATTAGCCAGAATGTAGAGCTTGCATAATTACTGAACACTTATTTCTCCTTTTTTCCATAATTCTTCTGTTGTGACGGGCTTTTGTATTCACAATTTTAAAGCTGTTTGCCAGTCATCTCAGCTTGTCACTCCTTTCAGCTAAAGCAGAAAAACTCAAAAGTATACGTGAAAGCAAACAAAAAGGGGTTTGAGAATCGGCTGAAAGAGCACTTTCAAAACTCACTTCTTCCCATCATAGGATCATAGAAGATTAGTGTTGGAGTCTTCTAGTCCAACCCCCTGCTCAAAGCAGGACCAACCGTAACTAAGTCACCCAGCCAGGGCTTTCTCAAGCCAGGGCTTAAAAACCTCTAAGGATGGAGATTCCATCACTTCCCTCGGTAACCCATTCCAATGCTTTACCACTCTCCTAGTGAAGTATTTTTCCTAATATCCAACTTAGACTTCCCACATTGCAACTTGAGACCATTGCTCATTGTTCTGTCATCTGCCACCACTGAAAACAGCTTAACTCCATCTTTTTTGGAACTCCCCTTCAGATATTTGAAGGCTGCTCTCAAATCCCCCCTCACTCTTCTCTTCTGCAGACTAAATAAAACCAGAGCCCTCGGTCTCTCCTAAGTCATGTGCCCCAGTTCCCTAATCAGTTTCATTGCCCTCCGCTGGACTCTCTCCAATTAGTCCACATCCTTTCTATAGCGGAGGGCCCAAAACTGGATGCAATACTCCAGATGTGGCCTAACCAGTGCCAAATAGAGGGGAATAATCACTTCCTTCAATCTGCTGGCACTGCTCCTACTAAAGCAGCCCAATATGCCATTAGCCTTCTTGGCAACAAGGGCACACTGTTGACACATATCCAGCTTCTCGTCCACTGTAATCCCCAGGTCCTTTTCTGCAGAACTGCCACTTAGCCAATTGGTCCCCAACCTGTAGCAGTGCATGGGATTCTTCCATCCTAAGTGCAGGACTCTGCACTTGTCCTTGTTGAACCTCATCAGATTTCTTTTAGCCCAATCCTCCAATT
Source organism: Gopherus evgoodei (assembly GCF_007399415.2). Classification (NCBI taxonomy): domain Eukaryota; kingdom Metazoa; phylum Chordata; order Testudines; family Testudinidae; genus Gopherus; species Gopherus evgoodei. The sequence continues at coordinate 34,243,079 of NC_044322.1, forward strand.
TGTCTATGTCACTCTGGACCCTAACCCTACCCTCCAGTGTATCTACCTCTCCCCCCAGCTTAGTGTCATCCGCCAACTTGCTGAGGGTGCAATTAATCCCATCACCCAGATCATTAATGAAGATGTAGAACAAAACTGGCCCCAGGACGCACCCCCAGGGGACTCTGCTTGATACTGGGTGCCAACTAGACATGGAGCTGTTGATCACTACCTGTTGAGCCCGACTATCTAGCCTGCTTTCTATACACCTTATGGTCCAATCATCCAGTCCACACTTTTTTAACTTGCTGGCAACAGTACTGTCAGAGACCATATCAAAAGCTTTGGTAAAGTCACATTCACTGCTTTCCCCATATCCACAGAGCCAGTTATCTCATCATAGGAGGCAATCAGGTTGGTCAGGCATTACTTCCCCTTAGTGAATCCATGTTGACTGTTCCTGATCACTTTCTTCTCCTCTCCAAGTGCTTCAAAATGGATTCCTTGAGGACCTGCCCCATGATTCTTCCAGGGACTGAGGTGAGGCTGACTGGTCTGTAGTCCCCCAGATTCTCCTTCTTCCCTTTTTTAAAGATGGGCACTACATTTGCCCTTTCCCAGTCATCTGGCCCTCCCCTGATCACCCCAAGTTTTCAGAGATAATGGTCAATGGCTCTGCAATCACATCAGTCAACTCCCACAGCACCCTCAGATGCATTGCCTCTGGCCCCATGGACTCCTTTCCTCCTCATATTAGCCTCCCAGGGGATTCTGCCCATCAGTTCCCTCAGGGAGTCAAAGTCTGCTTTTCTGAAGTCCAGGGTCCGTATTCTGCTGCTTTCCTTTCTTCCTTTTGTCAGGATCCTGAACTCAACCATCTCATGGTCACTGCTGCCCAGGTTGCTGCCCACTTCTACTTCCCCTACCAATTCTTCCCTGTTTGTGAGCAGCAGGTCAAGAGGAGCACGGCCCCTAGTTGATTCCTCCAACATCTGCACCAGGAAATTGTCCCCAACACTCTCCAAAAACTTCCTGGATTGTTTGTGAACTGCTGCATTGCTCTCCCAGTAGATGTCAGGGTGATTGAAGTCCCCCATGAGAACCAAGGCCTGTGATCTGGAAACTTATGTTAGTTGTCTGAAGAAAGCCTCGTCTGCCTCATCCTCTTGGTTTAGTTTAAAGCCCTCCTCACTAGGTTAGCAAGCCTGCCTGTGAAGATGCTCTTCCTTCTCTTTGTTAGGTGGATTCCATCTCTTCCTAGCAATCCTTCTTCCTGAAACAACATCCCATGGTTGAAGAATCCAAAGCCCTGTCTCCGACATCACCTGCTTAACCACGCATTTACCTCCACAATTCGATGGTCCCTACCTGGGCCTTTTCCTTCAACAAGGAGGATGGATGAGAACACGACTTGAACCTCAAACTCCTTTATCCTTCTTCCAGAGCCATGTAGTCTCCAGTGACCCGCTCAAGGTCATTCTTGGCAGTATCATTGGTGCCCATGTGAAGAAGTAGCAAGAGATAGTGGTCCAAGGGCTTAATCAGTTTCGGCACACTCTGTCACATCCTGAATTCTAGCTCCAGGCAAGCAGCACACTTCTTGAGTTTTTCAGTCTGGACGGCAGATGGATGACTCTGTCCCCTTTAGGAGGGAGTCCACGACAACCACCATCCATCTCCTCCTCTTGGGAGTGGTGATCATGAAACCCCCATCCCTAGGACAATGCATCCCATACCTTCTGGCTGATGAGGTCTGCTGATCCCTTCCCTCAGATGACTCTTCCAAACCAATCTCCTCCATAGTACCTGTGCAGAGAGCCTGAAAATGGTTTCTTACCTCTATCTGCATTGGGGATACAAGGGTTCTCCTCTTTCTTCTTCTGGAGGTCACATGCTGCCAATTTTCTTCCCCATTGTGCACTGCCCTCTCAAATTCTTCAGCACGCTGTACCTGCAGTACCAAACTCTGACTTCTGTCCAGAAAATCTTCATTTTCTCTGATGCAACGTAGGGTTGATACTTGGATCTCTAGTTCTTTAACCTTCTCTTCCAATATGGAGACCAATATGGAGAGCATTCTTTTCCACTCCGAGTCCACCTTTCCCTCCCTAAAAGTCAGTCAAGATCGTGTCCCCAGACTAAGCATCATAGTAACACACAAAACATTTGAGTTTTCATTGTTTGTTAACATTGGGACAATGCAATTTTGAAACACAATGTTAACAAAATATACTAGTTATTCTAGAAACAAGAGTCCTCCTGGTGTATGCGAGTGTGTGTGTAAGGGGCAGATTACAATTAGAAGGACAAGTAGCTTTAGGTGATGGGAGAAAAGAAAGGCCCAAACTTTTTTGTTGTTGTTGTTGTTGTTGTTTTTTACAAACAATTTACCTTTCAGCCATTTCATAGCCCATTTTTTTCTATTTTTCTCTTCTTTCACGTATAACGTGAATATGTAATTAAATGTTTTAGTAGAATAATTGTAGTACCTGTTAACTTTTGCAATAGCCACATTCTGAGCTAATACATTATTGGGCCTTGGAACTTATTCAGTACAAGATATGCTTACTACTTCATAAACAGGACAAGCACCATAAGATACCATTGCACTAGTATTATAGTTGAAGATACTGGCTCCTATAGAAATGTCCATTCTTATGCTCTTTTTTAAAACACTTTTTAACCATCTGATGACTTTTACATGGTGTTCGCATATGAGTTGGTGGTTACCGCCCAACTTTCCTAGTAGGCCAACGTCCACATCATAAAAGTACCACCAAACCTGGCACTAAATGATATCCTGGTTAGAGCAGTGGTTTTCAACCTTTTTTTCATTTGTGGATCCCTAAAAAATTTCCAGTGGAGGTGCACTTCCCTTTGGAAATCTTAAACATAGTCTGTGGACCTTCAGAGGTATGTGGATCACAGATTGAAAATCACTAGGTTAGAGCCCTAGAGGCTAAAGATTCAATGGACAGTGAGACTGAACTACCCTCTAGCCGCTCCAGAACAAGTCTGAGGGTATGGCTACACTTGAAATTTCAAAGTGCTGCCGCGGCAGCGCTTTGAAGTGTGAGTGTGGTCGGAGCGCCAGCACTGGGAGAGAGCTCTCCCAGCACTGCACATAAACCACATCCCTTATGGGTGTAGCTTGCAGTGCTGGGAGCCGCGCTCCCAGCGCTGCGGCACTGATTACACTGAGGCTTTACAGCGCTATATCTTGCAGCGCTCGGGGGGTGTTTTTTCACACCCCTGAGCGCAAAAGTTGCAGCGCTGTAAAGTGCCAGTGTAGCCAAGCCCTCAGCACATTGGTGGGGGCAGTGCATGGAAGCTTCAATGATCGTGCCTGTGTTGTGTCAGAGGACTTCCTTCTATGTGGCCATCAATCCTATACATAAACAGTAAAGATTATTAAACATTTACAAAACAACCCAAACATGCTCTGTGCTTGTTATTGTGACTTCTTTTTAAAAAGCGCCAAAAGATCACAGACTTATATGGTGCTGGATGCATTGCATTTAGCCAAGACAGCATTTAAATGGAAGGAAAATTTTAGACTTAAGGAGCTAGATCCCGAAGTGCTATTGCTTTATGTCACATGGTTGGTGGATTCTGGTCAAACAGGCATAACAAGAGGGATGTTCTAGTGACAAAGACTCAGTATAGTGGCTTCTGTGTTGCCCACCTGGCTACTGGCATAGAGCAGTGGGTCTCAACCAGGAGTATGCATACCCCTGAGGGTATGCAGAGGTCTTCCAGGGGGTACTCAACTCATCTAGATCAGGTTTTCTCAACTTTGGGGTTTCGACCCCAGGGTGCATGTGTCAAGAGTTGATTTTAGGGGAGTTGAAAGTGCAGGGCCAGCATTAGGGCATGGCAAGCAGGGCAACTGTCTGGGGCTTCACACCACAGGGGCCCCCACAAAGCTAAATTACATGCTTCAGTCCTAGGCAGCAGGGCTCGGGCTTCAGCCCTGCCATCTGGTGCTCTGGCTTCAGATGAGGCTCACTAGTGAAAAATAGGCCTGTGGGGGGATGGATGAGGGTGGTGTGGGGAGGTGGGGAGGTATTGGTCTGTGGGAGGACAGATGAGGGTGGTGTGGGTAGGTGGGGGGGGTATTGGCCTGTGGGGGATGGAGGAGGGTGGAGGAGTAGTGGGGGGGCATTGGCCTGTGGGGGGATGGATGGGGGAGTGGGCAGATGGGGGGGTATTGGCCTGTGGGGGGCGGAGGGGCTGGATAGGAGGGGGGAGTCTCTGGGGGGTAGGGGGTGGGGGCACGGTGGGTCTCTGGGGATGGGGGGTGGGCCATGATGGTATTGGCCTGGGGGGGGGTATTGAGAGTATTGGCCTGGGGGGGGGATGGATGAGGAAGGGTAGGTAAGTGGTGGGGGTATCAGCCTGTGGGGGGTGTGGTGGGTCTCGGGGGGCCGGGCCGGGATGGGTAGGTAAGGGGGGGTCTCGGCCTGTGGGGAGTCTCTGGGGATGGGGTGGCTGGGTAGGTGGGGGGTATTAGCCTGGGGGGTGTCTCTGGGGGGCAGGGAGTGGGGTGGCTGGGTAGGTAGGGGTTATCGGCTTGTGGGGGGTGGGATGGGTCTCTGGGGGCGGGGCGGGATGCGTAGGTAAGTAGGGGGGGTATCAGCCTGTGGGGGGCGCAGTGGGTCTCTGGGGGACGGGGTCAGGCTGGGATGGGTAGGTGGGGGATATCGGTCTGTTGGCAGGGCGGGTGGCTAAGTGGGGGGGGTATCGGTCTGTGGGGGCAGGGTGGGTCTCTGGGGGACGGTGGGCGGGCCGGGATGGGTAGGTGGGGGGTATAGGCCTGTGGGGGGCGGGATGGGGGGGTAAGTGGGAGGGTATCGGCCTGTGGGGGGGGGTCTCTGGTGGGTAAGGGGGGGTTCGGCCTGTGGGGAGGCGGGGTGGGTCTCTGAGGGGGGCAGGCCGGGATGGGGGGCTGGGTGAGGGGGGAGTTGGCCTGTCGGGGCCGGGGTGGGTCTCTGGGGGCGGGGGGCCCGCTCGGGGCTGCCCCTCTCCGCCCAGCCGCGCCGCGCCGCGGGGGAGCGGAGCCGGCACTGGCTGCCTGACGTCACCGGCCGGGCTGGCGATAGGCTGCGCGCTGAGCTCCCTGAAGCGGCGCCGGCTCCGGCTCTGCCCGCTTCATTCGGCGCCTTCTGCAGCCTTGGCGAGCGCGCGGCCGGGGGCTCCCTCCAGCCACAGGCAGCCCAGGTAAGGCGCGTGCCCCCGCCCGTGCGGCCCCGGGCTCTGCTCTAGCCGCTGCCGGAGCCCGAACTTCGGGTGCCGCCTGCCTCAGGGGCGGGCTGGGCAGCGCGCCGGGGACACCGGGGCTCCCGCGGCGGCGGCGGCGGGTGTCACTGGCAACTTGTTGGGAAATGCCCGGCAAAGCTGCCCCCGTGCGGAGCCCATCAGGTGCCGCCGCATCGGTGCATCGCTCCCCCGTCCCGTCTTAGGGCACGGCCAGCATCGCCTCGGGCCGGCAGGGCTGCAGGCAGCCCGAGTCTTCAGTCTAACCAGGGGGCTGGGGCTGGTCTCTTTCAGGGGCGCTGCGCTGCGCTGCGCTGGGAACTCTCTGCACTGCGCGTGGTTTGTCAGCCGGGCAGCGTCCCTCAGCGTGCCGGAGTTTAGACGACTTTGTACCCTGTTGGGGCTGGAAGGAGGGTGGGGGGCTGTGGTGGCAGCTGATGAATTGTGTGTTTATTGGTTTGGGTCCCGAACACTGATTCTTCTGGGTCCCTTTGCAGGCTTGATCCTTCACCTGACATCTCCAGAGAGCGAGCTGCAGCCAGTGCATTTCCAGTCAGTGCAAACCCCCAGCCCGCAACCAATTCAAATTCGAGCATCTACAGGGAGAAGAGGAAGATCCTCGTCTTCTTAAGCCTCCTCAATGAGTGCCAAGCTCTCCAAGCAGTTGAGGCTGTCTCTGCCACCTTGTCTCTTGAATAGGACATCTGCCTCCTCCAATGCCAGCAGCACCTGCATCGTGCAGGTGGGGCATCTCTTTCAGTCCTTCTCTTCCACTCTGGTTTTAATCGTCCTGGTCACCCTCATCTTCTGCCTGATCCTCCTCTCCCTCACCACCTTCCACATCCACAAGAGGAAGATGAAGAAGCGGAAAATGCAGAGGGCTCAGGAGGAATATGAACGGGACCACTGCAACAGCAGCAGCCGCCCCGAGGCAGGTATTCAGGGAGAGACGCCCCCTGGAAGAAACCCCCGGCTGGGAAACTCCACGCAGGACTTGGGAATCCAGCGCCCGTCTCCCCCGGAGCCCCGGAGCGCTCACCCAGCAAGATCTTGTTTGGACACAGCTAGTGCGGGGCTCCTGCAAACCGTGGTATTGTCATGATTATTTTGTGGGGGGGACCTCGCCAAGGCTCTGTTTGGTGTTTGTAAATACTCCAGTGATGTTGTAGGCTCTGAAAAGAAAAGTTGTTAATTAAAACGAACGAACAAACCCACAATTCAAGCGCATGACAAATCACGCTGCATTTCTCATTGACTGTGCAAGGAAAGGATGCGTCTTTTTAACGGAAAAGAAGCTGCACAGTGCTACCCAAATATACAGTCATCTGCCCAGAGGCGTGGGGGTGGGAGGATCCCAGTGTGATGCACAGAGTTATCATAAGGATCGAGAAGATATTTCCCCCCATTCCTCTCCTCGGCGTATCACTAATTGTATGTTATAAACCAACCATTTAGATTGGGGGAGGGAGGGCATGGCACAGGATGAGAGACAAAGAAAGAGTGATCTGAACGACACAGTGGGATCCTTAATCTCTCAAACAAAGGAGCCGAGTGCAGCTCATGGTGAAAGGCAGGGACCTTTTATCAGGGGCGGAGAAGGACCCGATCTTTCTGTAGGGTCTCTTCTTTTGCATCAATAACTGTCTCCAAAGACTGGATATTGTTTTCTTTAGAAATGTCCTCCCCTGGTTGAGTGCAAATAAAACTACAGCCCTCCGTCTCCTTGCTCACTCCATGCTAAGCCCCTTTTCTCTCTCTCTCTCTCTCTCTCTGTTTCTCTCTGCAGTAGCCAGTGGCCCGTGTGTCCCGAGGCTTGAAAGCAGCCTAGCAGTGCTGCTTGTATGGGAGGCAGCAGGCTGTTACGTCTTTTCCCCCACACCCACCCCAAGTCACTTTCCAGTGTAATATTTCATTCATTCTATTAAACCAAGAATAAGGAATCTTTTTTGTAACAGAGTACTATGTGACGTGCAGTAGTTTACCCCATCAGAATGTTTGATTATTTATTTTAAAGAGGTGTGCCCTTGTCATACCTCCTGTTGGTACTGAAGCAAAATGTTGTTCTGTACTATGCACTGTACACTGTATATTCCTCTTCGTTTATAGCTTTTACCCATTGAATAATGAATTCAGCAGCAGTACAGATCTGGCTTCTACTTTTTAAGGCATTTTTATATCTTCTGAACCTGTACTAGATTGTTATGAATATCTCTGCTTCCCCCAGGCCCCAAACAAAACCCTAATGGATGTGTGAAAATGCCCTCTATTAAATCATGGTTAATATTTCAAAAGAGGCTGATGTAGATCTCCCAGGAAAGGACCAGCAGTTATTTGACTATGAAAGGAAGTGTCTGAGTGGCTGCTTGTTACTGCATGTATTAGGGGAATGCAAGGCCAATTTAATTACAGTAAATGCAGCTTCGACTAAACACTTAACCAGTCACCATGACTTGCAAACTGTGCCTTAACAGAATGGCCCTATCTAAACTTTGAAACCTCTCCTGGTGGTAGTATTAGATCAGAGGTGATGCTCTTCTGTCCATGTTAATAAATAGTAAACACAAAGACAAAAAATAATCCAAGAGGATGTTTTCCAAGATACAAACCAGAAATAAATACCTGCTGGGTGTAATTTCCAGCTATCCTTAATTTACGTTCTCTGTAGAATCCCCTCTCCCCTCCAAATCCTGGTGGAAAGGATGGATGTTATGTTTTAAAAAATGTACGCCGTGGGAGCTGTTGGAGTACTTAATGGGTGACCAATACAGTTGGTTAAATTAAAGATGGAGAAATGTGGTGTTGGGATGGAACAGTACAAATACCAGTAAATGGTCTATCTAATCCCATTACGGCAGCAAAATGCAGAGGTTGTGGTACTGTATATCTATTCCATATTTCTTCTGTTTCACTTCTAGCTAATCAGATGAGAAATCTCTATTGAGCTAGAATCTGTGCATCCAGCATCTTAGGCAAATGCTCTTATCATCCAACCAAAGTTCCTGATCTATCTGCTCAGTTCAGTGGGCTAAAATATGTGTAGTTAATAATATTTTTACCTTGCAGTTTGATGAGACTGACATCTGGTTCTCATCCCAGCTATGATCAGCTGCAAATGATTATTTTGTTCTCTTTGAGTAAGAAAGCAGGCTATCCCATTTTTTCCAGTGTGGGATAGGTGAACTTTTGTATTTGACCCCCTTTGTACAATTGCATCTCATTAATGAACCATCATGGAATAATTAAGAGAATTCAGTGAACAGCAGCGGAGCTTCCTGGTTATTTGTGATCGCCACTAAACAGAAATAGTACTTTTTCCTTCCTTTTTTGTCTTTTTAAACAATGTATGATTTTCAATTTTGTAAAAGCAATAAGATGTTTCACATCACTTCAGTGCATTTCTGGTTGATGATTCCGCTCCCCTAGTGTCTGAAGTCAGTCACTCTTCCTTTTGCCTTATGTACTCAAGGCATGCAATAATTCCCCAGAAGTGTACTGCCTGTCATACCTTGTTGCAATTATAAAATTGCTCTATTTTTGGAAGAAAAAGGAGGGGGGAGAGAGAAAGAGAAGCCTGGTGTGTGTGTAAAAATTCTGCTGCCACTAAAAGTAGTTGCAGAAATGTATTTAAGTTTTAAAATCTCTCACATTTAAAACGCTACCTTCTGTTTAATTAGCTTAGATTTAAATTTTTAATATATCTGTATTTATGTAAATATATGTAAATTATATGGTCTATGAGTAAAACTTGATACTGACTTTAATTTTCTCAGATCTGTGAACTTCTTGGTTTAACTTAAGGTTTTATACAAAAAACCAAAGTAAATTGAATTATACAAGATAGGAAAAGTTATAATTGCTCATTACCATCCTGAATTACTTCCCGGACACTGATGTAGCATAAAGTACTGATTTCACAAGATTTAATTGAACAGTTTCAGGAGATCAAGTTGATATCAGCAAGCTATGTAAGTTTTCATTTTTATGAAATAATAAGCAGTCTGGGGAATAAATGTGGATTTTTAAAAAAGGGTTTTATGCATAGAGGTTGTCAAATCAAATGCTTCAAAACTCTACAGCTACAGCTAAACTTCTGCACTTAGGATTCAGTATTAATAAGGCTGATGGTAGTTCTCCCCACTGCCAAAATAAAAAAAAACCCAAACCCAAAGCCTAGAAGGAAATGGCTTACATTAACTCTGTTGGATTTCTAAGGCAAATGTCCTCAACTTATTGTGAATTTGTTAAAGAGTTTTGAATATATATATACAATTATTTATATATCGACAGATTTTTTGTATAATCTTTCATACACTATATGAAAAAGATGGAAATGAAAGTTGCTCCAATCTATGTTAACAAAAGATTAATAGCAGGTCTATGTGGTCTTTTTCTATTTAAAACCAACACCATTCTGGTAAATTATGCAAGAAACCAGACAGCTGAGTGAAGACGGATAATGGAATAGACAAAGTGTCTTTCACTTGGAAGGACCATAGCCTATGACTGGATCTGTGAGGGCAGACATATTTCTCAGTACAGGATTTGGCCTATAGTCCATTACCATCTCATAGCTGTTGGGAGTAGGGTGACCAGATGTTCTGTTTTTATAGGGACAGTCCCGATATTTGGGGCTTTTTCTTATACAGGCACCTATTACTCGCAACCTCTTGTCCCGATTTTTCACACTTGCTATCTGGTTACCCTAGTTGGGAGGCAAATGTAATAATTATAAATAAATATTATAATGCTTAATAATAACTAGCTAGTCAACATCCTTGTGAGATAGACAAGTATTACTGTCCCTATTTTACAGAGAGGTAAATTGAGAGATTAACTTAACTAAGAGGCCACACAGCAATTTGGTGGCAACACTGAATTTAGGAGTTGCTGATTCTCTGTCCTGTGCTCAGTTCTTCAGAACTTACTGCTTCACAGGGAGCTCAATTGAACTCCCACTGAAGTCAATGGAAAAACTTCTGTTGATTTTAGTGGGAGTTGGATCAGGCCCTTAGTCATCTTTCTAGCAGACAGCTGTCCACATCATCATCATATTTGGCACTGATTTGCAACAGAGCCCTCCATTTCAGTGGAGATGACCATCAGCTCTGACATACTCTCTCGACTTTAGACAAGATCGCCTCCCTCCCCCATCAGGGCTGGGGTACCTTGGCAGGGCAGCACAGCTTATATTGCTGTTGTCAGGGCTGCTTCTATGGAGTGAGGTTTTCAGATTTGTCAGGCCTTTCAATGAACAAAATTTACTGTTTGTTTCATTTATTTGTAAGTTTATTTCAGCATTTGTTCTGGGGGTTTTGACTGCCATAAGTACAATCTTTAGGCTGAAACTTGCAACGAGGAACACCATCTAGAAAATTTATTTCCCCTCATATTTGAAAAAATAACAATGCAGACAATCCTCAGCTATAGAAATGGAAACAGGAAAAAAATAAAGAGAAATCCAATGTTAAAAAGAGAGAGGGAGAGAGGGTACTCCTTTAACTAAAAACAGTTTTGCTTTTAATTAGAATTTTAGAGGCTGCTGCTCTGTAGTCTAGACTGGAAGAAAAATAAATATTACTGAGTCATTTACAGTGGTGACTTTAGTTATTTAAAAAATAACTGTATTACGAGTTACTATGTATATAGCATTTTCCACAGAATTACTATGTGGTTGTTACGTTGTTGCCAATTGCCCAGTGTTTTGAAGCAATTGTTTTACTTGTTATATAATTATAAATAGGGTTAACTCTCATGTAGGTAGAAAAAGAACAATACTTTGTCTCTTTTCTATAGGACTGAACTATTGGAAGTGCAATTGTGGGGCTTGGTCACTTTTGTTTTTCAGTATACTTTTCTTAACATGTAAATTGGCGTGATTCTTATATACAAATTTTAATGATGCTTTCCTTAATTTCAAATGTTAGGATTACTTTTTACAGGACTGTATTGGCTCCCTCTGGTGGCTAACTCTATTTCCCAAACCAAATTCTTTATCTAGCCCACCAGATCTGATAGAACAGAGGCTTTTTCTGCTTTTAGCCTTTCACCTGTAGGTCACTGTTTTAAATCCAGACAAAGTCAGGAGTAGTGAAAATGTGTTATGATTTCTGGCAGTTTGGTGGTCTGTGTGAAATGTTAATGGCCCTAGAACAGGAGCTAGGTGATCACATGACAAAAATCATTGCTACAACTGGCAAGATTTAGCAATCTTGTTACCAATGTCAGAACTGACGCTTAGGGGCAAAAGGGGTAGGAAGAGTAGCACTTTAGAATTGGTCCATAGAGGTCATAGTTGAGGAAAATTGCTGGAACAACTCAGGGATCTTGCATTGCTGTGCTGATGCACTATCTCTTCTGTGGATAATTAAAAGAGTTCATTCTTCAGATCTGATAAGCCAGTACCTTTCAGGAACATATTAATGTAAGAAAAGTCTCTGAGCCAGATCCTCAGAGGTATACATTACCATGATTTACACCAGCTGAGGTTTCTGCCCAATTTTAATTTTTGTCTGTCTGATATGGAGGAACATATCATCTATTAATTATTTTAGAGTTGTAAAGAAACAAAATTCTTGGCATCAAAAAAGTCATGTCAGAAAAATATGTGCCATTTACTTAGCTGCATGAAATTATACAGATTTTGGCTCCCAGAGCTCTCAAATGTGGTTGCATGATAATTCATTGGTTCTCAATCTTTTTGAGGGCCCAAATCAACTGAATTTCTCCTCTACAATCTTCTGGAAGAATTTGTAATTGATTATGACTAAATAAACTATAGATTTTAATTTGCTTGTGGCATTAGCTTTGCAAAAAGGAATAATACACAATCATGGATAAAATGCAAGGTAAAACTTTGTAAAACCAACAGTACCACAATAAATTATCTTAGGGACTTATGGGGCCTGTGAATATAAGGGTGGTATGAGGAAAATTAAAGGTAAAAATAACAGAGCAACCCTATTATGAGAAGTAATGTGATCTGGAGGAATGAGTGCAGAGTTTAAAAAACAAGGTGTTCTAAATTCTAATCCTAGCTCTGCTACTCATTGTGTAGCCTTCAGTTTCTAGACTATTTAATAATTGACATATAGCTAATTTATTAAATCATTTCTCAGAATTTGCAGGTGAAATAAATTAGAATGAATAACCTAAGATACTCTAGACTATGTGATATAGTGAGGCCACAATATAAATTAAGGGATTTTCCATGCTGGACACCCGGCTTCAGCTATTCTAGTTCTACATTTGGCAGCAAGGTACATGCAGCAAACTGTACAGCTGGAAGATGGATGGCTGGACAGGATGCTCAAACAATCAGATCGAGAATCTCTTGATTGAATTTTAAAGTTAAAGTGAAATATGAATTACAAAGGAAAGTCAAGAAGACTATTTTTTTTCTTTTGCTATTCAATCACTATGCACTTTCCTTCACTGTATAAAGAAATGTGTTGTCCCGTACAGTCAGATGGAGGGCTGACTAAAATTATAGGAGGAAAATAGAATTCTTATGGGAAATCACAGCCCCAGTAAAGTCAGTGGCAAAACTCCATTGACTTCAGTGGGGTGGGATTTCGCTCACTGGGTATTTATTCACGGAGTCTCACTCTGGGCTAATGATCCTTTTCCTCTTGCTGGCCTGTTCTGATTCTTTTGGTTAGGCTGTTGTATTTTTAAGATTTAATTCACTGAGCTGCCACACTCTTATATGGACTCTTTCCAGCCTTGGGCTACTACTCTGCACTCCCAATTCTCACAGATCTGGCAGTGATCTTTTTGGGCTGTTTAAGTATGACCATCTCATACTCCCTATATTTTAGTTGGTCCATGTGATTTGGTGCTCACTTCCCCAGAGCACTTGGAATCTGAATGATCTCCCTGTATTGAGATTCTTTTTCTGGGCTTTGCTTTTCCTCACACTAGGTAATTTTAGTCTCTGTCCTGCCAATCCTGCCCCAAAATGTCTTTCTCTAAACTACCACTTGCTTTGATTTCTGCAAATTAAATGTATTCTAAATCCAATATTGCCACATTCTTTCTCATGGCATGGCTACGTCGATACGATATTAAACTTCCTGCTATAAAGCAGAAGTTGCTAGGAAAGTGTAGGACTTCAAACAAGCTGAACAATGCTGCCACACTTTTGACAGAGGGCATCACCTCTGCAGCACTGCTTTCCTGAGTAAGCCACCAACCCTACACTGAAGGATGGAGCTGCAGAGAAGCCAGTAACTTCGCATCACAGGAACACCACTGCAAGGAGAGGTATTGAGTTACTGGTATGCAAATGAGATGAGGTTATGAAAGTATGGGAATGATTATGGTAGTGTATATATACTAAGCTTGTGAGTATATGCAGTCAACTGAATATATGTCTATGATTTCTGCTCCCCACCCCAATGCCCCAGTCCAAATCCAACCAGGGGCTTTTCGTGTGTCCACAGCCTCCTCGGTAGTGACGGGAAGAGGGGGCAATCCAGTAGCCTCACCCCCGGGCTGTCAGTGGGCATTTGGCCTCTCTGCCTCTGGAGCTACAAATGCTGGAGGAGCAGGCAGGTAGTAGGGCTCGAGCTTCAGGCCTGGGGTGGCGGGTGGCAGGCTCCAGCCATATGGCAGCAGGCTTCATCCCTTGGCCATGGGCTTTGAGCCTGGACCCCGGCTCTGGCCTCAGGCTCACCCCCCCACACCCGCTTCCTCCTTTAGCCCCAGGCTCTGGGCATACAGCAGTGGGCTATGACTGCCATGCGGGGCCATACAATCCAGCCCCTGCTCTAGCTGTGCAGCGGTGACTGCCAGCCCCAAGTTTACCCCCCACCCCTGTACATCACCCCTGGTCCTCAGTGCCTCTCAGGCCCCAGTCCCCAACTGAGCGCTGCAGGGCTCCAGTCCCCGGACTCACCTCCCACATTACCCCAGCCCTGAGTTGCCTCCCTACTTACCTCCCCATCCAGGGCTTAATTTGTCCCCAAGCATGCCAGGGCTAAGCAAGTCTGTTGTGAAAAGTGATATTTGTATGTTTGTTAACATCACTTTTCATTGCCTTCTTGCTAGCTAAGAAATAAATTATAATGATTTGGACATGTATATGTGCATTTTTTTTGTTTTTCCTAAAGTTAATTGAGTATTTTAGGAAAAATTGTCAGAGGAGCCACCAGCAATAGTAGTTGGTCACAATCTGAGGCCACCAAAATTTTTCTTGTGAGAACCCCTGCTCTAGAGACCAGCTGTTAGACAAATGTTTTTATATTTCATTGCAATTTGAAACTTGTAACTTTCTCTGTATATTGACTTCACCTGAAGATTTTAAAGACTATTAGTTTTCTTATAGAAATACAAATTCTCTTAAAACCATCCTTTTGTAACAATCAGTAAAAGAATGAGGAACTCTTTTCCCTTAAGTCACCAGCTGGAAGCTTGCTCAAGATGGTAACCATCCTTACTACTGATGATTGCCATCAAGTTTAGTATGGGATTGACTTTGCAAAGTTACATGAGTGACGTTTTATTGCACTTGAAAAGACAGTAATAAACAGGAATCATTTAACCATTACAATGATAGATCATATTTTTAACTCATTTGCATCAAAACACATTCAGAGTAACCCCAATGAAGACAATGGAATTACTTTGGATTTATACTTGAGTAAATAAGCTTAATATGGGGCCCAAAATCTATACCACTGACTATTTCAGAAAGCTCTTCCTTCTGGGATAAAAGGATGATGAGGAATCTGGTTGAGGGGTGGAAAATGTAGCTGAGATTATTTGTAAAGGGCTCTGACAGGCTGATAGTAGTATTTATTATTTATCTAGCAGTTTGACTTATAGGGTGATTTACTGCAGATAGAATGAGCCAAACACAACCCCGACCCCAAATAACTTACAGTTTCAAGTTTATCTGTCGACAGAAGAGGCACAGAACTGAATGGGCAACTATGCTTCTGTGCCCGAATATACATTAATCTTCACCTGGAGGGGCCATAAGAAGGTAGTTCAGAATCCATGTGCATTCAGTCCTTGATCTCTTCCCTGAGACTGATTGGGATGGTGAACATGTGATATGAACATCCGTCAACCAGAAACCGAAGTAAAAACACCTCATATCTGTAACCACTAATCAGTAATGACTTTTGGAAAAAACAAATCTGAGTGGGATTTGAGCCAGTGACTTAAAGATTAACATCTCTAGATTTTGTTTCTAAGATTCTGAACCATCCAATTACCCAATAAGTTAATAGTTTTGCAAGGCTTATACAACCAATCTTTTATGCCTTTTTCAAGGTGATAAAAATAGCATGAAATATCATTAAAGACTAATGAATAGTACCTGACAATGTCTCTTTAAGGCAACATTGCCTAACACATTAGATGGAGACTGCCATCTACAATGGTTATTATGGCCTGGTGTCAAAAACAGACATCTGACAAAGAGGGTAAACCATCTGTATAAATAACCATTACACGTAATAACCCAGATAATGTCTCAATTAGTTATAATTTCACAGTGTTGTGTGTGTAATGAAACGGTATGTCCTATGGGAAAATCAGATTAAATTGTTACATATGTATTCATGTATACAGTCCAGAGATGTCAGCTGAAACATCTGCTGAGGTTATGCTACTTGTGGAAATTTGCTCCTCAAAGTAGCGTATATTTTTATAAAATCCCTGCAATTTATTTTTATACAGTGAATCTTCTAAGATTATTTATTCTCTAGCAAACAGCACCAGAGGTCTTTTCACCTGATGGCTTACTGTATGCATGCACCAAGGCCTGATCAAAAGCCTGTTGAAGTTAATGGGAGTCTTTCCCTTGACGTCAGTAGAATTTGAATCATGCCACAAATGTTTATCACACACATCACAAAGTCTTTATGAAGGCTAGTTTGCAACAAGCCCCTGCCATATTTTTACAGTTCAGATGACTGTATAAAGATAAATATGACAATTATTTGTCTTCACATTACACAAGGTAAAATATATTTTCCAAAGAATACTCAAGGAAAATGGAATTATGCATTTAGATTTTTCATATAAATTATGATAAAAGGCTGCCATTTTAATGGCAACATTTTTGCAAAAGTTACAGAGTAATGAAAATATAGTAAAATAATATGCTAAAAGTTGCAGGCATTGATTTGTATCCATATTAATCCTCCATTTTATTACAAATCATGTGTAGAGATAAGTTACTATTTTAGTATATAGAAATTAGCATACTATAACTGACTTTTGTAAATCCTTATCAGCTACCTAGTATTTTTAATTGACTTTTACTTAGGAGGTTGTGGTAGCCTCATGACCTCTTGAACTGAAGCTCTCACTCAGAGCCCACTGATCTATGTTCTAAATGTAACCCTTCTGCCCCTCTGAGTTGGCAGCAACAAGGGCTGGGTTCAGTATCCAGGAGTTCCGTTTCAATTACACAATGCATAACCGGCTCGAGCCCTCACCCAGTGACCTGGGACACTTACATACCACCCCCCCAGGTGCCTCTAAGAGGCAACACTTCCCCTCTTGCAAGCACGGAGTCTGAGTGTAGCAAAATCCTTTTAATAAAAGAGGGAAACAATGCACCATCACATTAGAGAAACACCGCAAACAGGATTATAACACAAACCATACGCAAAAACCCACCTTCAAGTACGTTTGGCAATGTCCTTTCCCCCTTAGGGTCTTAAGTCCAATCACCTCAAAGTCCAACAACCCAAAAGTCCCTGGTCAGTGCCACCCCAGAGTTCAAAAGTTTATCTGCAGAGTTTTGCCTGCCTCATTCTGGGTGGAAATGGGGGTGGGACACACACAGGGTGGTGGGGCCCACACAGAGTGGTAAAGGGCACCTTATGTGGGCCAAGGCCAACTGCTCTGCCTCTCCGTAGAGTTCTGCTGCAGCCTTCACCATGACCAGCTCCACTACACCAGCTGTGCCGCTCCTCCAGCCAACCTGCAAGCCGCTCCAGCCGTCCCCGCAAACCGCTCCACTCCGCTCACTGTTCCATGGGCTGCTCCAACATGCTGCAAACTGCTTCACTCTGCCAGGCACTTAGCGATAGGTCTTCAGGCTCCCCCACTAGTTAGCACAGCACTCAGTGCTCTCAGCTCAGTAATTCCAGCTCTTTAGTGATTTCAACTCTTAGCAATTTCAGCTCATAGTAGGGGAGACCCATGCTGGTGCACCATTGGCCCAACATAAATTCAGCTCAGCAGCCTTTAGATGGACTCCTAATTGAATCAAAAGTAGGTCTACTTTTTAACAGTGGAGAGAGAAGGATGTGCAATTGGTGTTCCAGGCCCTCAAAATGGGCCCATCAGATACACACACCAGTCCACAACCTCTCTCTATTCACTGGGCGTTGGAACCCATGTCCCTTGTCTAGCAACTGCTACTTAATTGAGGTTGAGTCATCTCTGTCATAAAGCAGTCTCATAGCTCCTCATTCACATAGTTAGGGTAACACCACTTTATTCTTCCTGCCCCAATAACAAAGAAATTGGGGATCCCAGAGCTGTCAAAATAACCATCCCAGGCTGCCGTGGGCTATACTAGGTGGGGTGGATGTGCCAATGCAAATACCTGAAATTCCTTTCCACACTCCCCATAATTCACCACCAGATGTCAGGGTAGAGCTCATCCTGACTCTGTTTACATCAATGTTGCCACAGTGTTGGCCCCAATTTTTTGTCTTATGACTTCTCTCATGACCCAATGTTTAACTTGAAAGCTCTTAAGATTCTCAGAGAAGTTTGTTCATCTATTACCACCACAGTTCTTCTTCGAGAGATGTCCCTGTGGGTACTCCACTCCAGGTATTGGTGCGTCTCGCACCTTCACTTGGAGATTTTTATAGCAGTACTTATACCGGTCATGCATGCGCAGAGCTTGCCCCCCCGCTCTGAGTGTACCTTAATAGTACGCATGCGCGACCGGTCTCCTCTGTTCTTTCTCTACTGTCCCCGGCCTCAGACAGAGCTCAGCAGACTTGTTAGAGACTTTTTCTCCCTTTGTTACAATTACCTTTCTAGTTAGTTAGTTTGATACCAGTGGTACTTAGTCAGAAGCAGTGCCGACACATGCTGATGTGCCTGACCCCCCGTAGACTGTTACAGCTTTCCTAGCACTGATACCAGCTGAGCTGAATGGCAGTGAACCAATGCTTAGGACACCTGTCTAGAGGAACTTTTCTTCACAGCAGATTCCTCTTGCACAGCCCTCACCTCACAGCACTGCAATTTACATAGTCAAGGAATCTGCTGGTGTCACCTATTCTGCAGTCATCCCTATTCAGTGCCTACTTCTCTCCAAATGCTCAGTCAGGGTCTGGACAGCCTTCCTCCAGTGATGAGGAAGCTGGACCGCAGGGGGAATTTTCACCATATCAACTTTCCCAATCTCAGGTACCAATCAATAGAGGTGATAGAAAAATTACCTTGTCCTACTCTCAGG
Organism: Gopherus evgoodei; assembly: GCF_007399415.2. Lineage (NCBI taxonomy): Eukaryota > Metazoa > Chordata > Testudines > Testudinidae > Gopherus > Gopherus evgoodei. The sequence goes on from NC_044322.1 coordinate 34,261,755, forward strand.
ATCCTGCTTTGTGGTGTGTAAACTCCTGGATGGCACCACTGATGCCCTTCCCACCACAGTGGCAATATGGGCCGTAAGGGCATCTTATCCTCAAGACCACACTCACTATGCCACCTCAACCAGGCATGACATCTGTCACTGCCAGCTGACGAATCTGCCAATGACATAAGGCACCAGGCAGCACTGTTACAACTGCAGGATCAGTCATGAGCTGCCTCAAACCCAGTAGACCCAGTTACACTCAATGAAGCTTTACTTCCTCCTCCTCCCACATATTCGGATGATTTCTCAAGATTTCAAGACCTTTTCAACACAGTTGCCAGTGAGTTAAGAATTAACTTGGAGAAGATTCCTGAACCGCATCATGAGTTAACGAACATCCTGCAGCCCTCTTCTTCTTCTAGGATTGCATTACCGAATAATGCAGCCCTTTTAGAACCTGTTATGGCCATCTGGCAGACTCTTTCTGCAGGCCTACCTAGGATTCTCAATTCCTTTTCACTCATCCAGCGCCAAACTCACTGGTAGCAGACGCCAGGGCCGCCAGGGTGGGGCAGGGGGGAGGCGCAAGTGGGGCAATTTGCCGAAGGCCCTGGGCTCCGCAGGGGCCCCCAAGAGAACAACTGAGGCTCCTGCCCCAGCCCGACCCTGGCTCTGCCCCTCGCCTGGAGCCTCAGCGCATCCAGGAGTGTTCCTGAACAGCGGTGCAGTGTGGCTCCGGCAGGACCCCTGAGCTCCTCCCCGCTCAGAGTCGTGTGGTAAGGGGGAGGGGCTGCGAGCTCCAGGCCGAATGGAGGGAGCTCAGGTCCTGCCGGAACTCGCAGCCCCGCCTCCTGACCACGCGGCTGTGAGCGGGGCTGAGCTCAAGAGACCCACCGGAGCCACGCTTCCTCTGTCGAGGGATGCTGCTGGATGCACTGAGGCTCTGGGTGAGGGGGGAGCCTGGAATAAAGGGCCAGGGCTGGGGGGGGGTTGGCTAAGGGGCAGGAAGTCCCGGAGACAGTCAGGCTACAGGGAGGGAGCAGAGGTTGGGGGGGCAGTCATGGGACAGGGAACGGGGGGGGTTGGATTGTGGGCATTCTGGGGGTCTTTCAGGACTCAGTGTGGGGTGGATAGGGGTTGGGGCGGTCAGGAACAGGGAGCAGGGGTGGGGTCCCAAGGTGGTGGTGGGGAGTGGGATCTCTGGGGGATGATGAGGGGACAAGGAGCAGGATAGGTTGGTGATTCTGAGGGGGGGAGTGGGCAGGAAGTGGGTGAGGGTCAGATGGGGGCAGGGCCAGGCTGTTTGGGGAGGCGCAGCCTTCCCTACCCTAAAGCTCATTCAGCAGTTTGCGGCTTGCAGAAGAGCCAAGCTGTTAGCTTTTCCATTAGGGCTACCATCCCTTTCACTTCTCAAATGCCAAACTATAGTCTATATTTAATTTCAGTGCCATAGGGAGATTCATGTCAGAGGAGGGTAGCTTCATTTAAAATTGGCCACTGGGGGAGGGATCACATGAGAAGAGCAATATCCTTCCCAAGCCTACCAAGAGAGACCCCCGTCCCCTGCATTACCTGAGGCTTCAGAGAGGTTAATTCAGTGGTTCTCAAACTTTTGTCCTGGTGACCCCTTTCACAAACCTCTGAGTGTGACCCCCTGCCCATTTATAAATTGAAAATACTTTTTTTATATATTTAACACTATTATATATGCTGGAGGCAAAGGGGGTTTGAGGTGGAGGCTGACAGCTCGCGACCTCCAGTAATAACCTTGTGACCTCCTGTGGGGTCCTGACCCCCAGTTTGAGAACTCCTGGGTTAATTTAATTTTAGCACCCTGTGTCCATTCACATGCACGTGCTATTTTGAGCATTTCAGTTTTCACAATATAGGCTCATCCCAGACTCTGGAACAAGCTCAAATGCTCAGTTCATGGAGTATTACATAGTCTATACTAAAGACAAACCCACAGTAACCATCTCCAGTTTGTGAGGTACCCCATGGAACCAGTCTCTAGGAAACAGATAAATGCATTAATGGCTGTTAGCCAGGATGGGTAAGGAATGGTGTCCCTAGCCTCTGTTTGTCAGAGGGTGGAGATGGATGGCAGGAGAGAGATCACTTGATTATTACCTGTTAGGTTCACTTCCTCTGGGGCACTTGGCATTGGCCATTGTTGGTAGACAGGATACTGGGCTGGATGGACCTTTGGTTTGACCCAGTGTGGCCGTTCTTATTTGAAGGAAAGCAGACATTGTCCGTGATTTTTTCCTGCTTTTTAAAAACCCCTAGTTTTCGATCCAAAAAAAGTTTTGACAGAAAATATTTGTCCAGCCCTTTTAATGAGTTTTAGTGCCTTTTAGCACTAGCTGATGCTGAGAACCAGTGATACCTTGTAAAGAAGTTTTCTCAAAACTGGGTTTGTGCCGAGATGCAGAAGGTTTATTTTTCCCAGGGCGACCTGTGTGTGTGGGGGGCGGAGGGGGGCAATTTGCCAGGGCCCCGCAGGGGCCCCCACAAGAATATAGTATTACCATTTTTTTATGGAAGGGGCCCCTGAAATTGCTTTGCCCCAGGCCCCCTGAATCCTCTGGGCAGCCCTGGTAGACGCAATCAACCAAAGGACCAAACACTAGTTTCCCCATGTCATAAACAGATAGCTAAGGGTTAATGTCTCTTTCTCCTGAAAAAAAAGTAACCTGAAGCACCTGACCAGAGGACCAATCAGGAAACTGGATTTTTTCAACTCTGGGTGGAGGAAAGTTTGTGTGTGAGTCTTTTGTTCTGGGTTGTCTGCCTGAGTCCCTCTCAGCTATGAGGAGGATTTTTCTTTTTCCTTTCTAATCTTCTGTTTCCAAGTTGTAAGTACAAAGTTGGTTTTTTGTTTTGTATTTACATGTCTATAGTTGCTGGAGTGCTTTGATTTGTATTCTTTTTGAATAAGGCTGTTTATTCATATTTCTTTTAAGCAATTGACCCTGTATTTGTCACCTTAATACAGAGAGACCATTTGTATGTATTTTTCTTTCTTTTTATATAAAGCTTTCTTTTAAGACCTGTTGGAGTTTTTCTTTGGTGGGGAACTTCAGGGAATTGGGTTTGCAGCTCACCAGGGAATTGGTGGGAGGAAGAAGTCAGGGGGAGGTCTGTGTGTGTTAGATTTACTAGCCTGATTTTGCATTCCCTCTGGGTGAAGAGGAAAGTGCTTTTGTTTCCAGGACTGGAATTACAGAGGGTGGACTCCCTCTGCTTAGAGTCACAGAGGTTGTTTCTGTGTATCTCTCCAGGAGCACCTGGAGGGGGGAAGGGAAAAGATTTATTTCCCTTGGTTGTGAGACTCAAGGGTTTGGGTCTTGGGGTCCCCAGGGAAGGGTTTCGGGGGGACCAGAGTGCCCCAAAACACTCTAATTTTTTGGGTGGTGGCAGCAGTACCAGGTCCAAGCTGGTAACTAAGCTTGGAGGTTTTCATGCTAACCCCCATATTTTGGATGCTAAGGTCCAAATCTGGGACCAGGTTATATGACACCCCACTCCACCCCATCTGACAAGAACATAAGCAATTAGATCTGCTCAGACATAAGTATACGCATCTTCCATGTTACAGTTTCGCATTGCTAATTATACTGCCGTTCTGGCAAAATATGACCACAAAAATTACAACAAATTCATGGACTTTATTGATGACATTCCAGAAGAAAAGAAACAACAATTCATGCTCTAGTTTCCGAGGGACAAATCATATCACGTACCGTTCTTCAAGTGGCCCTCGATGCAGCCAACACTGCGGCAAAAGCCACTGCTACAGCAGTGGTGATGCACTAAGGTTTATGGCTCTCCTCCTCCTCCTTTCCTTGAGAGATCCAGAGTACCACTGAAGATCTTCCCTTCGACAGCAACAAAACTCTTTGCCTCCACAACGAACGATGTACTTCATTCAATAAAAGATTCAAGGGCAACTCTCCGGTCTCTAGGAATTCAAACCCCTATGATCAGAAGGCGACAATACAGATATCAACCTTACCAGTGTCCATGCTACCCCGCATATACCCAGCAATTCCATAGATCTCATGAGCAAAAATAACAAAAGCAACACCAGAGACCCAGATACCAGCATCACCATCCCAAGTCTTCGGGAACATCTCAACCCCCTCCGAATAATAAGCAGATTTGAAGCCTTGGTAGAGGGTTTAGAAAACAACATTCCCACTTCAGAGCTTACACTGCATGTCCCTATTTTTGGACACCACCTATGACCATTTTCCCATCAATGGCAGAACATTACCACTGACAAGTGGGTTATAGCGGTCATCAAAACTGGCTATTCCATCCCTTTCCTATACTTGCCTCTTACCAACCCACCCTCCCTGTCCCTCTTCAGGGACCCCTCTCACAAGCAGCTGCTCCTCGAAGAATTACAACATCTTCTTCTATTGGGACCAGTGGAACTTGTGCCTGAAGGACACAGAGGGAAGGGGTTTTATTCCCATTAGTTCTTAACAGAAAAGAAGACTGGGGGATGGCAACCTATCCTCGACCTCAGGCGGCTCAACAAATTTATCAAAAGGCAAAAGTTCAGAATGGTTACCCTCACCACCACAATCCCAGCGCTAGAGCAGGGCAATTGGTTTTCAACCCTCAACCTACAGGACGCCTATTTTCATGTGACTGTACATCCGTCCTTTGTTTTACCCTCGGCTTGATGCATTTTCAAAACGGGGTGCGACCCTTCGGCCTGTCCACCCCCCTTCCATGTTATTTTCAAGCTCCTAGCCATAGTCCCTGCCTACCTTAGGAAATAAGGGGTCATAATATTTTCTTAACTCGACGATTGTCTCCTCAAAGCGTCAATGCTCAACGAAGCACTTTGATTCACTCAGCTCACCGTTGATTGCTTCCTATCCCTCGGCCTACAAATAAACAAAAACAACTCCACATTATCTCCTACCCAGCACGTGGAGTTCATAGGTGCACACCTTGATTCCCAGGTGGAAATAGCATCTCTCCCGCCCTAACACTTAAACACCATAATGCTCCTGGCCACGAAACTTCACAACAGTCCTTAGGTCACCGCTCAAGACTGTTTACATCTACTAGGTCACGTGGCCTCATTGTCTTTCGTGGTCTAAAACACACGACTATACATGAGGTGCTTCCAAGCTTGGTTGGCCACAGTTTACAGACCGAATATGCACGCTCTAAACAAGCCTCTATCCATACCTTTCAGAGTCAATGACTCTCCTGTGGTGGACAGTTCCCTCCAACCTCTGCTCTGGAGTCCCCTTTTTCCAGGATGCTGCATCCCTTATAATGACTACCGATGCATCCCTCACAGGATGGGGTGCAGACATGTCCCACCACACAGCTCAGGGGCTATGGTCCTCAATCCAATCCTCCCTGCACATAAACATCCTAAAACTTTGAACCACATGCAATGCCTGCCATCACTTCCTCCCATTAATCCGGAACCAACATGTACGGATAATGACAGACAACATCACCTGCATGTTCTATGTAAACAGGCAGGGAGAGCTCACTCTCACTTGCTTTGCACAGAAGCCATGAAGCTCTAGAATTGGTGTCTTGTGAACAATATTTGGATATCAGCCACCTATCGTCCTGAAGTTACGAATACCATAGCAGACGAATTAAGCAGACGCTTTCCCTGGGATCATGAATAGGAGATAAACAAGACGATCATTCACAACATATTCCGCATGTGGAGCTATCCAACCATGGACCTTTTCGCAACTGTGAAAAACGCAAAAAGTCCCGAATTTTGCTCCAGAGTGGGACTAGGCAAACATTCCCTGGGAGATGTGTTCATGATCCCATGGCACCAGGACTTACTATATGCTTTTCCTCCGATACCACTTCTCCACAGAGTTCTAACAAAGATACGGACAGAGTGTGCCATGGTAATTCTGATTGCCCCGTCATGGCCCAGACAAACGTGGTTTCCGTTCCTTACCAGAATGTCAATCCATCCACCAATCTCGTTGCCCCTCACTGTGAACCTCCTATCACAGCAACAAGTCCAATTTCTTCACCCCAATCTGTCCATGCTTCACTTCAAAGCTTGGTTCCTACATGGTTCTCCCAAAACAAGCTAGCATGCTCTGAGCAGGTTTGAAGAGTACTCACACATAGCAGAACACAACCTACTCACATCACCTATCTCTGAAAGTGGAAGCGATTCACACAATGGTGCTCAGTTAAACAACTCCTTCCTACTTCTGCACCTCTTCCACTCATACTTGACTACCTATTAGACCTCAAGCAATAAGGCCTTTCTTTCAGCTCCATCAAAGTCCACTTAGCTGCTATTACAACTTTTCATGACAAGATCAACGATACTTGTTTTTGCTCATCCAAAGGACTTTCTCAAAAGACTCCGATCCCTATACCCAGACATTAAACCTCCTACCCCTCTGTGGGACCTTCATTTAGTTTTATCCTGCTTAACTCAACAACCATTCGAGCCCCTATCCACTTGCTCCTTCTTACACCTCTCTATGAAAACAGCATTCTGAGTGGCAATCACCTCCGCCAGATGGGCAGGAGACACAGCAGCTCTCATGGCAGACCCACCGTATACACTATTTTTTAAGGACAAGGTTACATCCCAGATTCCTTCCAGAAGTGCATTCATCATTCTACATCAATGAGCCGATGCACCTACCAACTTTCTTTCCTAAACCACATGCAAACTCTGAATCCACCATGCGTACTTTAGATCAGGGGTTGGCAACCTTCCAGGAGTGGTGTGCTGAGTTGTCATTTATTCACTCTGATTTAAATACATTTTAACCTTTTTAGAAGATCTCTTTCTATAAGTCTATAATATATAACTAAATTTTTGTTGTATGTAAAGTAAATAAGGTTTTAAAAGTGTTTACGATGCTTCATTTAAAATTAAATTAGAATGCAGAGCCCCCTGGACAGGTGGCCAGGACCTGGGCAGTGTGAGTGCCGCTGAAAACCAGCTCGCATGCCAAAGGCGGCATGCGTGCCATAGGTTGCCTACCCCTGCTTTAGATGTATGCAGGAATTTGTCCTTCTATTTGGATAGAACCAGGCCCTTTAGGAACTCTTCCAGATGCTTTGTCTCTACTGTGCAGCATTCCAAAGGGACACCTATTTCTGCCCAGAGACTTTCAAATTGGATTTCTGAGTGTATCTGATTGTGCTAGCAGATAAAGAAAGTGATGCCTCCAGCCAACATCAGAACTTACTCCACTAAATCTATAGCTACCTCCATGGCTTTTCTATGCAAAGTTCCCCTGGCTGACATCTTAAAGCGGCCACTTGGTCTTCTGAACACACATTTGTTAAGCACTATACCCTTACTCAAGGACCTCTCTCTGTTACACAGTTAGGCAGAACTGTATTATCTACTGCATTCCAACCAAATCCAAAGTCCTTACCTCCTTGAGATACACTGCTTTTCAGTCACCTGGAGTGGAGCACCCACAAGGACATCTCTCACTCTATGCAGTTACTGATGTTCTTCTAGATGAGTGTCTCTGTGGGTGCTCCACTACCCACCCTCCTCTCCTCTACTTCAGATTTGGGGTAGCCTCCGTTATAGAGAAGGAACTGAGGAGACCAGTCACGCACACATACTATTAAGGTACACTCAGAGTGGAGTGGGGGGCAGGCTCTGCGCGTGCACAACTGGTACGAGGACTGTTGTAAAAATCTCCAAGCGAAGGCGCAGGGATACACCAACACCTGGAGTGGAGCACCCACAGGGACACTCATCTCAAAAACAATCAATTACTGCACAGGGTGAGTAACCTCCTCTTATGGGTGTTTAAGTGAGCCAGACAGAAATGACGTAAAATGAAATTTCCCCTGTTGCATAGCTTCTGGAATTCCTTAAGAGACTTCCTCTTGGAGATCCTGGGAAAGAGATAGATGTAACCCTTATAATGGGTATTTCACAGTGTATCCAGCCAAGAATAAGTGTTAAATGCTAGAGCAAGCTGGACATTTTTGAACAATTGGAAAGGATTCAGAAAGTAGCTACAAGAGTGTTGTGGAAAATATATCTTATAGTGACAGACTTAAGAAGCTAAACCTATTTAGTTTACCTGGGAGAAGATTAAGAGGTGACTTGATCATGGTCCACAAGTATCTACACAAGGAAGGTGGGGCGGAGGAGAAGGGAGGAAATTGTAACAAGATCCAGTGGTTGGAAGCTGCAACTAGAAAAATTCAGACTAGAAATAAGGCATTTTTTAAATATTGAGGGTAATTATCCATTAGAATAACTCACCTAAGCATGTGGTGGATTCTACATCACTTGAAGTCTTTAAATTAAGTGCTATAGATCACACAGAAGTTATGAGCTTCATGCAGAAATCACCGTGTGAGATTTTATGGCCTGCGTTATGCAAGCAATCAGAGTAGATGATCATAATGGTCCCTTCTGACCAAAAACTATGAACCTATGGAAAAGATTTTTCCATCTAAAAATTGCCTTTCTTTGATGTCTTTTTGAAAAAAAAATCAACTTTTAAAAAAAAATTGTGTTTTGCAAGATTTTTATGACTTTTTAAAACAATTGTTTGTGTTGGAAATATTAACAAAGTTTTCATTTACCAGAGAGCAGGGTTTTATCATGCTTTGCTCCCTCATGACAAATCTCCACTAGTGTAAGTCTTTAAGGCCTTTAAACCAATGGTGGAAGTTAATCATGCTTGACAGCAACTCTAAATTGCATGAGACTGGGGCTAGCTTGGAGTATCAGAGAACTGGCATGTTCTCCTTACACCTCAGCCTGTCTCTGCCCCCTGCGAGAATTCCAGGACTACAAAATGTATAAATTAGGCAAACTGGAGAAAAATAATTCTACTGGATTAATTCAGTACTTTTAATCATAATTAAGGCTGGATTTGAGTTGTGGCTATCATGGGAATCATGATTTTCATCTTTTTATTAGACTCAAGAGTGAACTGCACTATACAGTAATTGGGTACTATCCCATTAAATAGTGTATGTGCCCTCTAGTGGTGCTCTCTGTGTTCTCTGCCTAGAAACCTGCTTAGAGTATCAGTGTCTCTATGGGTGTGTCTACACTGCAATTAAAAACACAAAGACTAGGTCAGCTGATTCTGGGCTCGGACTGTAAGGCTAAAAATACCAGTGTAGATGTTTAGGCTCAGGCTATAGCCTGGAGTCTGAGACTCTCCTGCTCTCAGGGTGTCAAAACATAGGCTCCAGCCTGAGCCCTGAAAGCCCAAGTCAGTTGACCCACGCCAGCTGCAGCCACACTGAGGGTCTTTTATTACAGTGCAAATGTAGCTAAGCCTTGTATGTTGTATATAGATAGCAAAAATGTTTTTTTGGACCTCGCTGTATCCGAGTGGGAGAGATGGAGGAACAGGGCTAGCTGAGCCTTGCTATAAAGCAGCCTTAGGGCTTGTCTTCACTACCATACTACGTCGGTGCTGCTGCTCTCCCATTGACATAAATACTCCATCTCAACAAGAGGCAGAAGCTCTGATGGCGGGAGAGTGTCTGCCGCCGACATAGCATGGTGTAAACAGCACTTCAAGTTGATGTAACTTACATTACTCAGAGATGTGGGCTTTTTCACACTCCTGAGCAATGTAAGTTACATCAATTTTAGCTGTAGTGTAGACAAGCCCTCAGAGTAGGGAGATCTCTGTTCCTCTCAGGTCCTGCTGACGGGGCCTAAAGCTTGGCAAAGATTGTAAATAGGTGGGAGCATGAGGGACTGCGGTGATACTGGTGAAGGGGAAGTGAAATAGAGTCACTGAGAGCACACCTGGTGAAGTCTGTTTGATTTCTGTAGGGAAGGAGATGGGCTCCTGTTACATGTTCTTTTTGTCATCTTGTCCAACTCATGACATCTCGCCTTTTTTTCACAAAATACCCCTATGCCCAGAACAGTCACCATTTGTCTATGCACAATGGGCACTGACTCCTCTTTTTCTGTCCTTTGCTTCTCACTCAACTTCATTTGTCTAGCGAGCCACCCTTAATCTCCATTCTGGTGATTTGGTGCCTGCGATTAAAAAAACATAGCAAAACTATTATAATGCACCCATGTAGCAAACGATCAGCTCATGCAATCTGCTTTCCTTGCAAAACAGTTATAGTCCCTTACTATTGTCCACATATAAGTCTGTAAAATATTATGCATATGGTGCTATATATAAATAATAGTATAATACTTACAGTAATTAATACTAGCACTCAGTTCTGTAATGATTCAGAGGGATGATTGAACACACAAGTGGGGATATTTTAAAGCCGGTTAGTTGTGGTGATAATAGCATGACAGATAATGTGAAGACAGAAGATCATATTAAATAACTTTAATCGTTTGTAATGTTAACTCAGTCCCAGTTGTATAAAATCTTTACAATATGTTGGGCTCAGGAGCTGGAGCCGTTGAATATGAATATGTAGGGTTGTTAATGTGTATGATTATAAGGAAATTAGAACAGTTGGTGAAATATAAGTGGGCTTATGTTAGAAAGAAACTCAGACTGTCTTGGATTTTGTTTCTCAGGCTGTATTTTGCTACAGCTAGTACTGCTAACCTGATATTAAATCCACATTTGCTAATTGAAAATAACAAAACATTTTAAAATGATATTTTCTACAGCACAATGATATTCTCCTTTAAGGGTTTTTCACAGAGACCTATTTGACCTTGATGTCTGTCATTGCTCTTCCATGGATTATGCAACTCAGACACTGTAGTCAGTTATGTCACAGTTGTACCCATAATAGCAGGGGCTATTTCTAAACAAATAATGCACTGTGAGTATAACAATCAAAGGGAGATGCTTGTGTTAATAACATTGATTTATAATTAACTAAATAACATTACATTTATGTAAAAATCATTGTGCATTTCTGTAGAAATTAGGGGAAAGGAGCTAAATCAATAGTTCTGGAGGCTACATGTCTGTAGGTTCACATGACCATAGCAGCTTCAGACATATCCAAGCTGGCCTGCTACTGGGAAGTCTCAGCACTGCCTTGGAGGACCCACATTTAGGGGTAAAGGTGAACTTCAGATCTTCATGTCCATCTTCTCAGCCTTTCTGCTTACTGCTAATTGTGGTAATAGACTTTATGATGTGGTTATCTATCTCTGAGACATGGACTGGGACTACTAGGCAAGTGGCAACAATTTACATACTGACCTGGGTTACATAGGCCCAGAGCTTCAAAGGTATTTAGGGTCCTAACTTCCATTTATTTCAGTAGGAGTTAGGTACCTTTGAGGATCTGGGCTACAGAGCCTAATTCTGCACCGCTGAAGTCAGTGGGAGTTTTGCCATTGATTTCAATCAGAGCGGGTTGGACCCTAACGGCGAATGGCATGATACTGCATTTCCATCTTCTGATCTATCCAGTCCTACGCAGGCAGAACAAGATTCAATAGCTAGATGTTGAAGTTTAAAAAAATTCAAATGGAGATTAAGATTCAAACTCAAAATAGTGAGGGTAATTTAACATTGGAACACCTTACCAAGGGATGTATAAGTTCTCCACTCAAAAAGTGCTACAGCCAACAAAGGAGAATTCTTTATTAGACAGATAAAGAGGGACTGATAACAGAACTAAAAAATAATAGTATCTTAGGTACTAGTGATCATGACTTGATCGCATTTATAATGTGCAAGCAGCAAATTGAATAAAGTCCAGACGAGTAATATACATACTTGGTGCTTTAATAGAGTGAGTTTCACAAAGCAGAAAAAATTATGAGAGAAATCAGCTGGGAAGAAAAAATTAAGTGGAAAAATGTGAATGATAGTTGAGAATCATTTAAAAACACCTTGGTAGATGCCCAAAAAAACCACAATCAAGGAAGAAGTCTGTATTGGTTAAAAAAATGACCTGGTTTAGAGGGGAAGTGAAGCCAGCTATAATTAAATATATATATATATATATAACAAATGGGAAAAGGGGAAATTGATAGTAGTGAATATAAACCAGAAGTTAGAATTGTAGAAAATTGATAAGGGAAGCAAAGGGACAAAAGGACCAACAGAATTAAGGACAATAAGAAGGAGTTTTTAAAATATATTAGGAACAAAAAGAATCCTGACAATTTATTGACCCATTACATGGAAATGGTAGAATTGTCAGTAATAATGCAGAAAAAAAAGACGTGTTCAATAAATATTTCTGTTCTGTGTTTGGGAAATAAATAGGTGATATAGTCTCATCATATGGTGATGATAACATTTCTTCTATTCCACAAGCATCTCTGGAGGATGTTAAACAGAAACTACTAAAATTAGACATTTTTAAATCAGCAGGACCATATAACTTCCATCCAAGAGTATTAAAAGAGCTGGCTAAGAAGGTTGCTAGGTTAGTAATGTTGATTTTCAATAAGTCTTGGAACACCAGGAACCTCTAGAAGACTGGAAGAAATCTAATGTGCCAATATTTTAAAAGGGTAAATGAGATGACCTGTGGAATTATAGGTCTGTCAGTCTGACACTGATGCTGAGTATGGTAATGGAATGACTGATATGGGACTCAATTAATGAAGCATTAAAGGATGGTAATGTAATTAATGCAAATCAGTGTGGATTTATAGAAAATAGATCCAGTTAAACTAATTTGATAGTTTTCTTTTGATGAGATTAAAAGTTTGGTTGATAAAAGTAACAGTGTTGATATAATATACTTAGACTATTCTAAGGCATTTGACTTGGTACTGTATGACATTAAAAATTAGAATGATATAATATTAATATTAAAATTGGCACAGATTAAGTGGGTTAAAAAATGGCTAACTGATAGGTCTCAAAATGTAATTATAAACAGGAAATCATCATTGAACAGATGGGTTTCCAGTGTAGTCCCTCTATTCTTGGCCCTGTACTATTTAACATTTTTATCAATGACCTGGAAGAAAGCTTAAAAATATCACTGATAAATTTTTCAGATGACACAAATTGGGAGAGTGTTAAATAATGGAGAGGACTCATCAGTGATTCAGAGAAATCTGGATTCCTTGGTAAACTGGGTGCAAGCAAACAATATGCATTTTAATGTGGCTAAATCTAAACATATACATCTAGGATCAAAGAATGTAGACCATACTTACAGATCAGGGGACTATATCCTGGGAAGCAGTTGTAACTTTAGTGCCCTTATGGCCAAGATGGAGTCTGCTCTGCAGACAGCTCTGGCCAAGAGACGGCGTGTGCAGGAATGCAGCAGGAAAAATTCCTTCCACCCCAGGGGCACCTGTTTCAAACCCCCCAGAGTGAGCACACCCACCCACAGGAAAAGTACAATAGATATAACAAAGGGAGATATTTATTTACAGAGGGATGAGAGGAGAAATACAACAATGGGAAATATAGGGGGAGCAGTAGAACAGGGTTGCATCGAAACCAAACCCCCACAGGCCCAGTGGTAGCACGGTCTGAAAGGGCAGACACTGAGCAATGTGTCTGCACACAGAGTTCAGGAGTCCTGAGCAAAGTTCCAGTCCAGTGGTGAGTCTTGGGTGCTCCTGGTCGTTTTCAATGCCAGTGAACTTTCCCCATCAAACCCCTCCTATGCCCTCTTCTGCCGCTCTCTGCAAAGCCACACAGAGCGACCACCTCCACACTTAACTAGCTAGTAGCCTCCCTTCTTGTTCCCAGAGCAAAGTCACAAGCCCCAGTACTGACAGCCCCATGCAGCTCTGGGCAGCCGTGATACTGGGTACAGCTCTGGCCTGTCCTTCTCGGGCGATTCCTCCCTGGTACCATGCTCCTCCTGGCTCCTGTACTGAGGTGTCCCCGATCAGTCACCCTGTCCTTCCCAGGCTTCAGGCAGGTTCTCTGCTGCTTCATTTTTTTAGGGCCTGCGGGCTGCAGCCCTTCTCTCTCTGGAGCTCCAGAGCCACACCTCAGAGTTTTATAGACTCATAGATTCACAAACTCTAGGACTGGAAGGGACCTCGAGACGTCATCGAGTCCAGTCCCCTGCCCTCATGGCAGGACCAAATACTGTCTAGACCATCCCTGATAGACATTTATCTAACCTACTCTTAAATATCTCCAGAGATGGAGATTCCACAACTTCCCTAGGCAATTTACTCCAGTGTTTAACTACCCTGACAGTTAGGAACTTTTTCCTAATGTCCAACCTAAATCTCCCTTGCTGCAGTTTAAGCCCATTGCCTCTTGTTTATCATTAGAGGCTAAGGTGAACAAGTTTTCTCCCTCCTCCTTATGACACCTTTTTAGATACCTGAAAACTGCTATCATGGTCCCCTCTCAGTCTTCTCTTTTCCAAACTAAATAAACCCAATTCTTTCAGCCTTTCTTTATAGGTCATGTTCTCAAGACCTTTAATCATTCTTGTTGCTCTTCTCTGGACCCTTTCAATTTCTCCACATCTTTCTTGAAATGCGGTGCCCAGAACTGGACACAATACTCCAGTTGAGGCCTAACCAGCGCAGAGTAGAGCGGAAGAATGACTTCTCATGTCTTGTTTACAACACGCCTGTTAATGCATCCCAGAATCACGTTTGCTTTTTTTGCAACAGTATCACACTGTTGACTCATATTTAGCTTGTGGTCCATTATGACCCCTAGATCTCTTTCTGCCATACTCCTTCCTAGACAGTCTCTTCCCATTCTGTATGTGTGAAACTGATTGTTCCTTCCTAAGTGGAGCACTTTGCATTTGTCTTTATTGAACTTCATCCGGTTTACTTCAGACCATTTCTCCAATTTGTCCAGATCGTTTTGAATTTTGACCCTGTCCTCCAAAGCAGTTGCAATCTCTCCCAGTTTGGTATCGTCTGCAAACTTAATAAGCGTACTTTCTATGCCAACATCTAAGTCGTTGATGAAGATATTGAACAGAGCCGGTCCCAAAACAGACCCCTGCGGAACCCCACTTGTTATACCTTTCCAGCAGGATTGGGAACCATTAATAACTACTCTCTGAGTATGGTTATCCAGCCAGTTAGGCACCCACCTTATAGTAGCCCCATCTAAAATGTGTTTGCCTAGTTTATCGATAAGGATATCATGCGAGACCGTATCAAATGCCTTACTAAAGTCTAGGTATACCATATCCACCGCTTCTCCCTTATCCACAAGACTCGTTATCCTATCAAAGAAAACTATCAGATTGGTTTGACACGATTTGTTCTTTACAAATCCATGCTGGCTATTCCCTAGCACCTTACCACCTTCCAAGTGTTTGCAGATGATTTCTTTAATTACTTGCTCCATTATCTTCCCTGGCACAGAAGTTAAACTAACTGGTCTGTAGTTTCCTGGGTTGTTTTTATTTCCCTTTTTATAGATGGGCACTATATTTGCCCTTTTCCAGTCTTCAGGTATCTCTCCCGTCTCCCGTGACTTTCCAAAGATAATAGCTAGAGGCTCAGATACCTCCTCTATTAACTCCTTGAGTATTCTAGGATGCATTTCATCAGGCCCTGGTGACTTGCAGGCATCTAACTTTTCTAAGTGATTTTTAACTTGCTCTTTTTTTATTTTCTCTTCTAAACCTACGGCCTTCCCATAAGCATTCACTATGTTAGACGTTCCTTCAGACTTCTCAGTGAAAACCGAAACAAAGAAGTCATTAAGCATCTCTGCCATTTCCAAGTTTCCTGTTACTGTTTCTCCTCTTCACTGAGCAGGGGCCTACCCTGTCCTTGGTCTTCCTCTTGCTTCTAATGTATTGATAAAAAATCTTCTTGTTTCCCTTTATTCCCATAGCTAGTTCGAGCTCATTTTTTGCCTTTGCCTTTCTAATCTTGCCCCTGCATTCCTGTGTTATTTGCCTATATTCATCCTTCGTAATCTGACCTAGTTTCCATTTTTTATATGACGCCTTTTTACTTTGTAGGTCATGCAAGATCTCGTGGTTAAGCCAAGGTGGTTTTTTGCCACATTTTCTATCTTTCCTACCCATCGGAATAGCTTGCTTTTGGGCCCTTCATAGTGTCCCTTTGAAAAACTGCCAACTCTCCTCAGTTGTTTTTCCCTTCAGTCTTGATTCCCATGGGACCTTACCTATCAGCTCTCTGAGCTTACCAAAATCCGCCTTCCTGAAATCCATTGTCTCTATTTTGCTGTACTCCCTTCTACCCTTCCTTAGAATTGCAAACTCTATGATTTCATGATCACTTTCACCCAAGCTTCCTTCTACTTTTAAATTCTCAACGAGTTCCTCCCTATTTGTTAAAATCAAGTCTAGAAGAGCTTCCCCCCAGTAGCTTTTTCAGTCTTCCGAAATAAAAAGTTGTCTGCAATGCAGTCCAGGAACTTATTGGATAGTCTGTGCCCCGCGGTTCCTCCTTTCTCTCACTGCTCCCCCTCCCCCTAGGAAAAAGATTTAAAGGGCCATGCTCTCTAAACCCCAAAGGGGTTACACCCCTCCTCCCGAAAGGAAATAATCCTTGATGTCCCCATCAAGGTGGGCAACTCTAAACCATGGATCCCCAGCAGGAGACCCAGGGCCCCCATTTGTTAGGAGCAGTCCCATCATCCATCCCACAGGACCCTGAGGGGTGGAACAAGTTTCCCATGAGGCAACTCGCACCCTGTGGCACCCCAGAGATCTGTAGGTCACTGGGTTCCCCTAAACAGTCATACGTCAGCACACATCTGGGTTTCCCTTCCCTAGAGGAACGTCTAGGATAGCTGTCGGGTATTGGCTGAGGTTACACCACTGAACATGGAGGCAGGATGATGGATCCTTGAGGCACAAATTCGAGGGCATCTGGGTTTAAAGTGGCTGTTTGCGGTACAGGGTTCTTTGGCTGCACTGAACCTTCCTCATCATGTTCTTAGGGGGTATCCACAGCTTCAGACAGTGGGTCCCCAGGAGTGTTCAATGTGAGTTCTTCTCTTTCACCATCTCTTTGTGCAACAACTAGAGGATTTATTAGGGTTGGGGCATTCCAAACTGGATGTTTGCCAAACACCATTTCATCCTCACTCTCCAAGGAGCTGGGCATTTACAAAGGACAGGTATATTTCTGTCATTGGGACAATATCCAACTCGCAGGGCCGGGAGGCTCAGAATCAGTGGAAACATCCTTATGGGGAAACAATAATTGTCCTACAGGTAATAGATGATTCCAGCGGAGAGTTCTGGTGGGGCCGTGACTGCCCTCAGGATGTATGTGATACACTGGTAGATCCTCAAGTTTCTTTTTTATAATGTATGGGTGTGACTCCCAACGATCTGCAATTTTGTGTTTTCCCTGTAGTCCAAGATTTCAGGCCAAAACTCAGTCACTAACCTGAATCTTCTATTGCCTCACTTGCTGATCATACTGGGTTTTGTTCAGTTGATTCTGGTGACCAGCTGCTTGCATTGCTATCTGATATGCCTCTTTCTGTTGATTTTTTAGGTGAGTCACATAACCCAAGTATGTTTCTGGGAGTGCACCATTTGAAGACACTCCAAAACAGAGATTGACAGGCAACCGGGCTTCTCGACTGAACATTAGGTGTGAACATGTATGGTGTGAACCCAGTTGCATTGCGTCTAGTGCAGTTATATGCATGTACCGAATGCTCCATGTGCTGGCTTCAGTATTTTTTCTGCTGAGGCTCCAGAGTTCCCAGCATGTTCAGTAGGGTGCGGCTGAATCATTCTGGCAGTGGATCCCCTTGTGGATGATAAGGGGTGGTGTGTGATTTTTTTGATCCCCCTGATATTACAAAGTTCTTTTATTAACCGACTTTTAAAATCCTGTCCCTGATCTGAGCGTAGTCTGGCGGGCAACCCATAGTGAACGAAGAACTTCCCACAGGATCTTGGCAACCATGGAAGCTTTTTGATTTTTGGTGAGATAAGCCTGGGCATAACGAGTAAAATGGTCAGTGACCACCAAGGTATTTGCAGTACCCCAGCAGTCAGGCTTTAATGATAGAAAGTCCATGGGTGCAGAACTTGTGATGCTGACAAGAGGGGCCACCTGCTTAGGCAGAGTCTTTTGTTGGATACATCTGGTGCAGGTGCGAACATGGTGGATGATGTCATGCCCCATCGGGGGCCGATAGAATCTTTCCTTAACTAGGGCCTCCAATCGCTCAACTCCCAGATGCCCAATCTGATCGTGGCAGGCCTCTAACATGCCTCACCGATACTTCTGTGGTAGCACCAATTGCTTTGGGTGAGGCCTCTGGGGGTGCTTCTGCCCTCAATAGAATCATCCATTCCAAACCAATAGGCAGTCCCATTCTTTCAGCGAAAGGTCCTCCTCTGGGTGACTTGGTGGAATAGCCTTGGGATCCTTTCCCCTTTCCAATGCATAAAGGATGTCCTTCCTCTGTGGATCAGCTCGCTGGGCATGCTTCACCTTTCGATCCTTTAGTCTGGGCAGCTGAGGGTCCTGTACTCTAGTAAAACTTGAGTAGACTATGGGTATGGCTTCTGGTGGTGCACCCAGACAGTCAATTGCTTGTTCTCCATTGGCTATGGATCTTTCCTCTACAATGGATACCCATTGGCATAAAGTTCTCAGTTCAGGAGTTTCCACATTCATCTGATCATTGAGTGATAAATTCTTAGAGTGAGGCCGCCAAGACAAGGCATCTGCATCCATGTTTGTTTGACTGGGTCGATACTGCAGAGTGAAATTATAGGCAGAGAGTGCCGCTAACCACCGGTGCCCTGCTAAATATGTATTTAAAGTGCCTACGATGGGTCACATTTTGTTTGTATTTATACCTGCACAGTTCACCCAGGCTGTTACCTGGTTTTAGTCCAAACCTTACATATCATCCACACAAAGACACTTGTGTGCATGGAGGTGCTTTAAGCCCAGGCTAGTTTACTTGACTGGAGGGGGTGTGGGTTAGAACCCAAGCTCTGGCCTGACTCAGGCTGAGACCCTTCTACTTCAGAAGGAGGAGTCAGGCAAAATCAAGTTTTTTTCAGGCCCTGTGCCGGTACATGGCTGGAGCTGGAAAGCCCAGCCCTTTGAAACAGAGCAGATTTAAACAATTTACAGGAATACAAGCTGTCATAAACAGATAGCTAAGGGTTAATGTCTCTTTCACCTGAAGCACCTGACCAGAGGACCAATCAGGAAACTGGATTTTTTCAACTCTGGGTGGAGGGAAGTTTGTGTCTGAGTCTTTGTTTTCTGTCTGCCTGCTTTCTCTGAGCTTTGGAGAAGTAGTTCTGTTTTCTAATCTTCTGTTTCTAAGTGTAAGGACAAAGAGATCAGATAGTAAGTTATATGGTTTCTTTTCTTTGGTATTTGCATGAATATAAGTGCTGGAGTGCTTTGATTTGTATTCTTTTTGAATAAGGCTGTTTATTCAATATTCTTTTAAGCAATTGACCCTGTATTGTGTCACCTTAATACAGAGAGACCATTTGTATGTATTTTTCTTTCTTTTTATATAAAGCTTTCTTTTAAGACCTGTTGAAGTTTTCTTTACTGGGAAATTTCAGGAAAATTGAGTCTGTACTCACCAGGGAAGTGGTGGGCGGAAGAAATCAGGGGGGAGATCTGTGTGTGTTGGATTTGCTAGCCTGATTTTGCATTCCCTCTGGGTGAAGAGGAAAGTACTTTTTGTTTCCAGGACTGGGAACAGAGAGGGGGAGTCACTCTGTGTAGTTTCACAGAGCTTGTGTCTGTGTATCTCTCCAGGAGCACCTGGAGGGGGGAAGGGAAAAAGGATTATTTCCCTTTGTTGTGAGACTCAAGGGATTTGGGTCTTGGGGTCCCCAGGGAAGGTTTTTCAGGGGGACCAGAGTGCCCCAAAACACTCTAATTTTTTGGGTGGTGGCAGCAAGTACCAAGTCCAAGCTGGTAGCTAAGCTTGGAGGTTTTCATGCTAACCCCCATATTTTGGACGCTAAGGTCCAAATCTGGGACTAAGGTTATGACACAAGCCAAGTAGTGGTAACACACTGAGTGGTTCTTCTGAGCACATTTATCTAATATGTAGTGATCTGGAGCTGAATTTCCAGGCATTTAAATCCAAGAGAAAGCAAAATCCCAGCACTAGGGTTGTTCCTCCCTTGTGGAGATATTGGTAAGCATTCCAGGGGAATCCCTAACAGTGCAGATGCTGATCTACATGGGCCACTCTAGCATCCAAGCATGCTAATCAGTCCATAGAAGGTAGTATCTGCTGTAGAGACCTTCATGATCTTTGCTTTCTTTCCTCTCCCAAGAAACGGGGCTCTGATTGCAGGGCCAATCCACAACATTTTGGAACCTGAGGCAGGGAGCTCAAATGACGCCCCCAGACCCCCTCACTTGGGCCAAAACTTTGAAAGGTCTCAATTATGCCTTCTTCCTCTCATGGTACTGCTCTGCTACCCACCCCAATAAAGGAGAACTAATAACTTAAAATTCCTTGTTCAAAAATTTTAAGTAACACTCAATGTTCAAACACCTGAACAGCAAATGTGACTTTTCTTGTCTGCATAGTAAACGCTGGCATTTTTATCTGTTTGAATAATCAAAGTGGTGCTTTCCGTGCCTTCTTGGTCGCAAAGATTTGAACTGCTTCCTGAAGGTCCACAGTCTGGGCCAGCTCATGCTCTACTGAGATGGTTGCAAGGCCGACCAGCCTCTCCTGTGTTATTGTGGAGCGTAGATGTGTTTTTATTAACTTCAGCTTGGAGAATCTGTGTTCTCCAAAGGCAACTGTTAAAGGAAGTGTTAGAAGTACACACAGAGCAACAAAAGCATTTGAAAACAGGGTGGTCAACTTATTTGTACACATATATTCCAGAACAGCCTTTGGAGTTGATCCTGCTGATATGTATCTTGAAAGGACTTTCAGATATGTTCTTAAACACCTGGTCCTGATCCCCTGGACTAGATTGCAGTGCACTCCAGTGATCCCAGGCTGTCAGAATAACTCTTGAGTGCTCTTACACTTGGCACAAATTAGCTCAGGTATACCTGAGGTTCTATACCTGACTATGCTCTCTTCTTTTGTTGTTTTCTCTCTATATTCTTGCCTCGCCACCTCTCACTGACGGTAGCTTTAGCTTGGGAAAAAAGGGAGGAGTGACTACTTCCACTTTCAGGCAACACTTTGTGCTGCTGCAGGGGACTTCGCTTCTTAGACCTTGTCTATACTACCACAGTAAGTCGATCTAAGTTACAGTACTCTAGTTAAGTGAATAACATAACTGAAGTTGACGTAGCTTAGGTCAACTTACCCCAGTGTCTACACCATGCTGTGTCAATTGGAGATGCTCTCCCTCCAACTTACCTTACTCTTGGGGAGCTGGAGTATTAGAGTTGATGACTTAGCTGGTCTTCACCAGACCCGCTAAATCGAGAGCTCTGCATCGATCACAGCAGTGCTGATCTACCAGTAAATGTAGACAAGGCCTTAGTCAAATACTATCAGAGCAATAAGTCAAATCCCTTTCAAATTCTAAAAGGCAAATAGACAATAGGACATTCTCACAAACACGGTATATTATTATATATTATTTTTGCTACCATAGCACCAAGGGGCTCTAGTTTTAACCAGACCCCATTGTGTTAGGTGCTGTACAAACACAGAATGAAAAGATGATCTCTACCCCAAGAGCTTAGAATCCAAGTGACATCAGATGGATACAGACAGATGGGGGAGTACAAGGAAACAATCAGTTTAATAGGTAGTCGTCTCAGTACACCTGCAGCCAAACTGTTGTCCCATTATTTGCAGGCATATTATCCATAGCAAAGACTAGGGATGAATGTGACAGTAATAGGCTCTTACATAATTGCAGAATGTTGCCATTTTATTATAATCTCAGTTTCAATTTTTGTGTTTCACTGACAGTTATTTGTAGAAGGCTGTTTTCAAATTAGTTCTTAAGTGCATTATATAAAACTATGAACATGCCAGAATAACCTGCTCATTTCAAAGAACCCAATGTACTGAGACTCTTTTTTCCCTAACTGCCCATGCAAGACTTCCAATTGCTTATTAGAGAAGTTAGAATTTTAATGAGGAATATCCTGCTCTTCTATTAAATTAAACTGACAGGTTAAAATTCAGGTATTTGGTGTTATCTTTATTTTGAATGATGGGCTTCTAATTAAGAAAACACATATTTAAAGGTGATTTTGTTCATTTTAACAAGATGACTAATGTTAGAGACAAGAACTCAAGTCACTTTCTGAATTTCAATACAATGTTAATGAGGACACTCAGAGATTGTAAAACTAACAAATTTATGATGGTGTGCTATTCAGATTGTGGTGCAGTCTGGCTGCTGAACTTTTAATCTAAACTGTAAACAAAAGAATCTGTGGCAGGCATTGCTAAAACTATAAGTTTTAAAAAGGTATAGAGCAGGCCATTGTAATATAGGATTATGTTTTGTGCACACCGATCCTGTTTTGTGTATGCAGATTTTCCATATTTAATAAAACTATATAATATCCTTCTTTTATCTAGGCAATCAGCTCATTGAAGAGTTAGGTCACTAATCACACTTACATTGTAAATGCTCACTGCAGTATTGTGCAGATATTTAAGTCTTGCAATAATTAGCATAGATTAAAAAACTACAGGGATTTTTTTTTTCGTGCCTCTTATAGGCTATTTTTCAAAGACATGGAAACAACCCCCGGTGGTGCTCCGAGGTGAAACAAATGTTACTGGAGAACTAAATGTTACTGGAGAACTAAATCCACACTGTTTTCAGCATGAGATGTAAAGTGTTACAGATTCTTGTCACAATGGGTCAACGTAGCTTTAAGAATCATCCTGTTCTAGTTCTGAAGTAAATATGTTTCTATTCCAGTCTAAAGTATTCTTAAAATGATCTTTGTCTTATTTCTTGCTTAAAATTGCTTTTCTAATTCTCACTCCCTTGCCAAACAAAGATAGAAAGAATAGTAGAAGGTCAGTATGGCTCCATCAGGAGCCCTTTAAAGACCTGAGAATAAAAATGGAATCCTACAAAAAGTGCAAACACTGACAATTTGCGAAGGATGAGTAGAAATGAATAGTACAAGCTTGTAGGGACAAAATCAGAAAGGCTAAAGCAAAAAATGACTTACAGGTAGCAAGGCACATAAAAGGTAACAAGAACATTTTCTATAAATAAATTAGGAGCAAGAGAAAAGTGAAAGTGTAGGTTCTGTACTTAATGAGCAAGAAGAGCTAATAATGGATGACATCAAGAAGCCTAAAGTGTTTAATATCTATTTTGCTTCATTCTTCACAAAAAGGTAAATTGTGATCAGATACTTAACAATTAATATTAGCAAGGGGGAAAGAACTCAGGCCAAAATAGGGAAATAACAGGTTAAAAATATTTAGGTAAGTTAGATGTATTAAGGTCAGTAGGGCCATGATGAAATTCACCCTAGTGTACTTAAGGAACTAGCAAAGCAATTTCAGAACGGGTAGCTATTATCTTTGAGGATTCATGAAGGATAGGTGAGATACCAGAGGACTGGAGAAGGGCAAACATAGTACCTATCTTTCAAAAGGGGAACAAAGAGGACCCAGGGAATTATATATCAATAAGCCTAACGTTGATACCAGGAAATATAGTGGAATATATTATCAAATTGTAAGCATTTAGAGGTTAATAAGGTAATAAGAAAGAGCCAATGTGGATTTGTCAAGAACAAATCATGCCAAACTAATCTAATTTCCTTCTTTGACAGGGAAGCTAGTAGATGGAGGGAAGCTTCTGACATGATATATCTTGATTTTATTGGGGCTTTCGACACGGTCCCACATGATATTCTCCTAACCAATCTATGGAAGTGGGGTCTAGATGAAATTATTATATAGTGGGAGCAAAACAGGTTGAAAACTGTATTCAAAGAGTAGTTATCAATTGTTCAAATAGTTAAACTGGAGGTGGGTGAGTTATCCAGTGGGGTTCCACAGAGTTCTATCCTGGGTCTTGTATTTTTCAGTATGGTCCATTAATAACTTGGATAGTGGAGTAAAAAGTATGCTTATAAAATTTGTGGATAACACCAAGCTGGGAGGGGATGATAGCATGTTGGAGGAGAGGTTTAGAATTCAAAATGACTTTGACAAATTGGAGAATTGGTCTGAAATCAACAAGATGAAATTCAATAAAGACATGTGCAAAGTACTACACTGAAGAAGGAAATGCACAACTACAAAATGGGGCATAACTGGGCCCCACACTTTAAGAACGATATGGACAAATTGCAGACAGTGCAGAGGAGAGCAACACACAAAATGTACAAAAAAATGTAGAAAACCTGACCTATATGGAAAGGTTAAAAACCTGGGCATTTTTAGTCTTGAGAAAAAAAAAGACTGAGGGGAACACCTGATAACAGTATTCAAATATATTAAGGGCTGTTAGAAAGAAGATGTTGATCAACGGTTCTCCATGTCTACTGAAGGTTGTACAAGATGAAATCAGCTTAATCTGCAGCAAGGAAGATTTATGTTAGATATTAGGGGAAACTTTCTAACTATAAGGGCTGGCCTAGGTTTCCAAGGTGGCTCAGGGAAGGTTTTAAAAAAAGTTAGAAAAACCACCTGTCAGGGATGGTTTAGGTTTACTTGGCCCTGGAGAGTTTATAATCCAAATGGAGAAAGGGCCATGGGCAAAACAAAGGCCCAGAGCGGGAAAGTGACTTGCTCACAGTCATGCAGGTAGTCACTGGCAAAGCTGGGAACAGAAATTTGCCTCCCTCCCTTCCAGTGCAGTGCCTTAGCTGCTAGGCAGTGTGCCTCCCTAGCAGGGTATTTGGACCTGGCTAGATCTAGTCTCAAGTTTTCAAATAGAATATTTTGTTATTGATTAATGGCAATTTTTTTAAATGATTTTTTTTGTTTCTTGCAAAACTTCCAAAGCCATCTTCATGCTTTTTTCTACTCCCTGGCCCACCCCCAAACTTTGTTTTCAGAAACATTATAGGTAATATTATGAAAATGGTTATTGAAATTTTTTGTTTCCTAAGAGCCAGATTTTTAAGCAAACAAAAACATTTCAACAACGTTTTCAAAATGTTTGGCATTAAAAGAAAATTAAAATAATGAAAAATTTTGGGGGGAGGGCATTTTTCGCACTTTAAAACAAAACATTTTGAAATATTTCCCCCAAATATTTTTCAATTTTCAACCAGCTTTAGTCATGGCTTCTTCTAAGCCAGGAGTTCTCAAACTTCATTGTACCATGACCCTCCTTCTGACAATAAAAATTATTACAGGATCCGAGGAGGGGTGACCAAAGCCTGAACCTGCCTGATCATCACCTCCTCAGGCCAGGAAGCCAAAGCTGAAACCCAAGGCTTCAGCCCCAGGCAGGGGGCCTGTAACCAGAGCCCTGCCACTCAGGGTTGAAGCCCTTGGGCCTGAGGTTTGGCCCCGGACCTCAATAAGTCTAAGCCAGCCGTGGGGGACCCCATTAAAACAGGGTTATGACCCACTTTACGGTCCAGACCCACAGTTTGAGCACCGCTCTTCTAAGTAGAGCCCTCACTTAGGAGCATTGTGGAGCTGTACTGCCCCAGTTGGAAGGATGTACTGTACTCAATACTGGGGTAACTAGGTGAAAGCCTGTGTTAATACAAGAGATCAGACTAAATGGCCCCTTCTGAACTTAAAACCTGTGAGAACAGCTTCATGGCCTCTGACTTTCTGTAGCATGTGCTTGTCTTGTAACCCTCACTCCACAGAAGGCCTAGCTGGTGGATATACCTTGTTTTATAATGGAACAATCCAACTGGCTGAGGGCAGTTTTTCTAGTGATTTTGCCCTTATGTGGTGATAGCAGAGAAAAGAGGATCAGTCGAATGGTTCTAAATTGTTTGGTCCTAAAGATTTTTATGCATCACTTGGAGCAATCCTCCACCGGTTAGATGCTGCCTCAGTTCTTATTTTTTTTTCTTAAATTCTTTAGCGTTACCAGTTGATTTAAGATGAATATTAAAACCATCCTCAAGCCATCAGCGTTTTGATTGCCCACCAGATGCAGCACTTTCTTCTTGCATTATCAAATGGGTTTGTTTCCCTAGCCAAAGGGAAATATATATATATATTTTTTTAAAAAAAAGCTTAATGTTTTCAATTGGTTGAAATCTGCTTTAATAGGGCAAAGTTTAATCACCGCTATAAACTGAAGCTGTCCTCAGGGCATTCTCAGCCTTGCCAAACCAAAGGACAATGTCAGTGATAGTCCCCTGCGTTAAAATGGATGTTGTTCACGCTATCGTTTTATTCCTGCACTGAAAAAGGGCATTTCAGTACCTACACATTCTCCTCACCACATTATAGTGAAAACATTGACTAGTGTCTAGACAACATGAGGCTGGAGAGTCAAGAGATCTGGGTTCTATCTCAGCTTTGACCCTGACTTGCTGTGGGACCATTGGCAACTATAATGCAGGTGTCTAACGTAGGCAGCCAAATAGGTGGCCTGATATGGAGGAATGCTAAGTCCTATAACTCCCATTGAGTTCACCCTTAAAATCAGGCCACTTATTTGGGTGCCTAACTTTAGGCATCCAAGTTTGACAATGTTGGTTTAGTCACCGTGCCTCCCTTTCCTCACATGTAACCTGTGCATAATAATACTGCCCCACTTAACCAAGATATTGTCAGGCTTCACTCATTGCTCCTTGTAAAATGGCAGGCACTACAGGAATCCAAACTAATACTGATAGTCTAAATGTAGTTTTGAATATAAACCTTGCAGCACACCAGGTGTGCATATACATGTGTGTACACACGCATGCACAGATTTATGATTCATCCACACATCCTGTCATGCATTATCCTTTAATATATATGGTTGAGGCGTTAAATCCACTGTAAGTTCTTTGGAGCAGGGAGCTATGACAGTTTACACCATCTGAGGGTCTGCCCAATAGTTCATGGCTATGATATAATCCAGCCCTTTTCAGAATCAGGCCACAGTATTTGATGCACTGTTATGAGAGGCAGGATAGTTCAGCAGTTAGGGTACTAGGGTAAGACCTGGGAGATCTGTGTTCTATACCCTGTTCTGCCTTAGACTTCCCTCATGAACCTTGCCAAGTCACTTAATCTTTCTGTGTCTCTGTAAAATGGGCATAATAGCAATGCCGTGGTGTGTGAGGATCAATACAGTAAAGAGGGTAAGGTGCTCAGATAATACAGTGAGGTGAGGAGGGGCATATAAGTACCTTAGATAGAACTCCCATAGGATAGCAGTGAATTTAATTGCTTGGCTATGCTATGGGGATGGGCACATTATAAATGAATTAGATCAGATGAAGTAGCATTTCTTTTTATTTGAATCAAGTGCTAACCTAAAAAACAAGGCAAAACACTTTTGATTCCTCCATGCTCCTGCTTTTTTCTGGGCATTGAGCTCAGCCTTTAAGACAGGAACCATTCTGAGGAGCTGGCTATGCGGCAGACTGCTTATTGGGTTGTAAATGACAGTACTATTGATCTGTGTATTTTATCAGTCTGTAAGCCTGCTTTTGCTGAGTGTAACTATGGGGAAACAAGAAATTGTAATATAGTTGAACGTTTTATTGTTCATGAAACTATCACTCATAGTTTAATGGCAATGACGAGGAGGGTTGAAAACAAGAGTTGTTTTATTTTTAACTCTATGAAAGGAAAAAACATCAGAGCAGAAATGACTGATTAAAGAAAACCTAAACCAGAATCATAACTACATGCTGTCAAGTATCAGAGGGGTAGCCATGTTAGTCTGGATCTGTAAAAGCAGCAAAGAATCCTGTGGCACCTTATAGACTAACAGACATTTTGGAGCATGAGCTTTCATGGGTGAATACATGCATCTGACGAAGTGGGTATTCACCCACGAAAGCTCATGCTCCAACACGTCTGTTAGTCTATAAGGTGCCACAGGATTCTTTGCTGCAACTACATGCTGATACTTTTACTGTACAGTATTGAGCATTTGTGAGATTTTCCTACATGTGCTTTCTTTGAAACTTGAATATCCTGGATCTAGAAAGGTAAAGGTTTGAAAGAGCAATTAGATACTGTAGCTACAAAAGAACAGCATTTATTGAATAGGCATCACTAGTACAAAAATACTTATCTGATCAAACCGTTATACTCTGTGATCCTTTTACCTATGTCTGATACTTTAAAAAAAAAGTAGTAGTACTAATACAGAGCCTGCAGCTCAGTTAAAAAAAATCAGCTAAGGAGCTATCATGGTCAAATGTCAGCTACAGCTGTTGCCTAGTAACTGAGTCTAAAAAGTTGATAGTGCATCACCTGGCATCTATAGACGGTGGCATCGCTTGGCACCTGGCATCTGCTATGCTTTACTTCCAAAGCAGACTTGAACTTCGGTCCAATTCTGTTCTTTCTATTCTATATAGATTCGTATATTGCATCCAACACTGTAGTATCTGAGCAACTTCAACTGGGGCATTAAACAATGCGATTATAAAGGTTATCTTCATCTTTTGGTCATGTGCTTAATTTATCAAAATAAGAGAAGAATTATATCTTATAGTGGAGTTGTAAGGTTATTAATTATTTTAAAATGTTTGTTTAATAAAGAAGCAAACATATTTTAAAATATGGAATGCAGAAATCTAATTCTGACTGGTTGGTGCTGTTGTATGAAACTCTGCAGCTTTTGCAGGGGGCGATATGAGCATAGTTTTTTCCAGTGTTTGCATCCTCTGAATTTTGTGCTGACTTTGAATGAAGCCAAAAACAAAGCAAAACTCAGCTGAAGGAAGCCATGAGCTGGAGATGGTGATGGCTTCTATGGGAAAACTTAGATCAGCCCAGGCTCACTTGAAAACACTTGTGGGCCATTGGGATGAACTTTGTCTGAGTTCATAACAAAAGCTGGACTCCAAGAAATTTCCTTATGGTTTGGCATTTCGCTGTGAATAGTTTGTGCAGTTTTGCTTAACAGCAAGGGCCCAGAGGGTTGTGTGTTGATGTGAATACAGACACTGCACAGGGGACAGAACCACAGCTTGCTGGAGCACCTTCCTTACCTTAAATCTTGCAAAATAAGCAAGCTGACTGAGATATTTAATTGTGAAAAACAGCCAGTGTGTTTGATATTCTTAAGCTCTTAGCACCGAGTCTGGAGATGCTGTCACAAAACCCCAACTTATTCTGATAGTGTTAGACAACTTGTTTGAGGTGATGGTTCAGCAAATTGCCTGCAGCTGCTTCATCGGGGTATTTTATAATCCTAATGGTAATCCTAATACTCTATACTACATAGTGCTTTTCATCTGAGCATCTCCAAGAGCTTTACATCCAGCAATTAATAAAGCCTCCCAACATCCCTGTGAGGATGGGCAGTTTTATTATCTTAATTTTACAAATGGGAAAACCAAGGCAGAGTGAGATGAAATCACACAATGAATCAGCAATACAGGCTTCAGTTCAGGAAGGTACTTAAGTGTGTCCCTAACTTTATGTGACTATTACTCAAAACGTAATATTAGGGAGATGCTTAAGTACCTTCTTGAAATGAGACCTAAACTGGGAGCAGAATTGAGGAATCCTGAGTCAGCTCTCTACAAATTTTACAAGGCATTCCTCATACTGCACACCTCTTACTTTACTGCGGTATCCTCATTGAAGTCAATGTACTATATAAAGCTCAAGTAAAGGGTAAAGATATGCACAATATTAGGAGTGCCACATAAAATGTGTGGAGAGAGGATCCAGGGCTCCTTAATTCTGATTCTGACATAGGCCTCAGTTCAGGAAGGTACTTCAGCTTTAAGTGCATGAATAATACCATTGCAGTCAATGGGACTTACACAATGCTTAATGTTAAATACCTGGGGCTACACACAGTGCATACAATTAAGCATGTTATGTGACTCCCTGCAGGATCAGGGTCTTGGTGATATATTATATCAGACCTAGAACTGAAGTATCGAACTGGCAAACTTGTTAATCAGGCTAACATTGGTGGCAGATGCTGCTTCGATGATGGCCTTTGTTGGTTATTCAGGGTAGTGAGAGAAATGATGCTCCTCTGAAGAAATGCTCAATCTCTTGGCTAAAAGATGCTGTCTAAAAAAGATACTGAGATATCCTTACTAGCAAGTTGGCAATTTTTCTGTCAGTCAACTGTGCATCTCAGTGGATGGGTGGTGCTGAGCTAGAAACATAAGCGTATGTAGGCATTCACTGAAAGAGACAGTGAGGAAAAGCCTGTCAGCTGTCTCTGCCTGGGCCCAATGCTCTAGCTCCACAACTGAGCTACTTTTTATCCAGAAGGGTGCTTTCATTGCACTAGGACAGTCATTTGGTTGGGGAGATCACACACAGGAAGGGAATGAAGTTCTTTCAAAAGCAAAATGACCCGTCATTCTGCAACACCAAGAAGAGATGCCTTCACAAAGCTTTCAAGCCAGTGTTTTCTAACATTGCTAGTGATGCATTCATCTAAAGGGCTATGAGGTGAAAAGCACCTGCCAACAAGTTTTACATAAGATCAAACCTCTAAAGGGCAAACAAACTGATCAGCATTCCAGGGTTGTTTGCTAGCTTCAGAGCAGAAAGTATGTTGGAAGGGGCGTGGGAAGAACTTGCTAACTCTGTCTCAAAAAGAAAAATAGAAATGCAAATTGTGCCAGTTCCTTTTGGGTTTTTCAGATTGTTAGCTGCAAGGTCAAAACCAAAGACATGTCATGTCTACAGACTGCAAAAGGAGCTGTTTCCTGTTTAGCCATATTTTGTAGGAACCCTTTCTGATATTCTCTTTACACAGAGCCATGAGAGGCTGCTGTTGAAGGCCAGGGGCAGCTAAGCCTCTCCTAATCCAGGCTATGGCCCTGCCCTCGCTTCCCTGAAGTCAGTGGGGGCTGAGCTCCAGCAGGCAGTCTGGAGGGTGAGGCTGGGGTGGCCAGGGGCAGCTGGGGCCAGTTCCTGGGCTGGCCTGGGGGTCAGGCCAGCCAGTGAGGCTGGGAAGGTGGGCTCAGGCTTCAACGGCTGGGGGCTCCAGCCACAGGTAGGATGCTTGGGGGTCTGGCAGATGGGGGAGTAGGACCTTGGGTGGAAGGGGTGGGGGTGGAGGGCTAGCCTCTCTGAAGGGAGGGTTCACCCACTGGGAGTGGTTGGGTCATTACAAAACCTAAACCTAATTTCCACAATACTAATTTTCCCCTACTGTTACTCATACCATAATTGTCTGAAATGGGCCCCTTTCATTACCACTTCAAAAGGTTTTTTCCTTCCTTAGTATCCTGCTGTTAATTGAATTGTCTCATTAGACTGACCTCACACTTGGTAAGGCAACTCCCATCCTTTCATGCATTTTTACCTGCTCCTGTATTTTCCACTTCAGACATCTGATGAAGTGGGTTCTAGCCCACGAAAGCTTATGCCCAAATAAATTTGTTAGTCTCTAAGGTACCATAAGGACTCCTTATTGTTTTTGATGATACAGACTAACATGGCTACCACTCCGAAATCTGTACATAATGGAAACCACTTCAAGCCAGGGGGCGCTTTAGCACTCCCATTATCCCTAGTTCCAGCACCAATGCTTGAACAGGCTCTGTGCTATGGGTCAAATTCTTATTTACAATGAAGCCTTAATTTACATCAACTTTAAGGCCTCTTTACACTGCCAGAGTGGTAGAGAAAGGCTTTAGTGTAAATGAGACTGAGGCTATATGACTCTAACCAGTTTTCAAATTAGTTTAGATGAATTGGTTTCGGTCCAAAAAGGCACATTGGTTAGGTAGGCCCTTGGGCCCAGATTTTGTTTGCAGGACTGGGCAGCTGAGAAAAAAAAATTGCTTGTAAACTGAGTAGCGCTCTCATAGAAGAGCTATAAACATGGTACCCCACAATTCCATCCTTACACTTAAATGTCTTTAACCATATGACTGCTGCACATTGTGTGTCTCTCGATAGCCCATATCCGTTTATTCCTTTTTCTCACCATGCATATTGAATTCAGCATGTGCTTCTTTTTAGAATCCAGACCTCTAGCAATTTCCCTAGTCTTATTCCCAAATTCGCTGATGACCATAAGTCTGTGGAATTTTAATGACCTGGTTTTTCTCCTAGTGGATCTGGGAGATCAATGTCTTGTCAAACTTGTGTGATAATGAGAGTTTGCTAGTATTTATACTTATGAATACAGTTTTGATGGTTCCCTCCTGGACTTGCCTGAATTAATAATTTATTGTAAATAAAATGGGATATTTACTTTTTAGCATAGATTGTGTCAGCCTGTATGTTACTTTAGTTTTATGCCTGTAAACTCCATCTAAGAAAAGACTTCTTGGAATGGTACTATGTATGTGACAACATGGGGAATTCATTATATTCCCACAAGATGTGGCTTATTCCAAAGAAAAGGGCTAACATAATTTAGCCTGAATCTTCACTTGATTATTCTTACTTCCTATTCAAATTTAACAAGTGCCTGTGCACTATTCCTTGCACAGTCACTTGCTTTCAATTAACAAATGAGCAGATGTTATATTCTGAAACTAGAAGTTAAAGGTTTCGGCACTATACATGCCTACCTATTGGGAAAGTCCTTTAACAGAGTGCCATTTCCCTGCCTATTACCAGCATAACTACTAGTGGAGGCCTGTGGAAGGCACAAGTTGGTAAATTATCCAAGGACACTCATGGCCAGCATAGGATTGGAGAGGATACTCTAGGCCATGCTAATCTCAAGGATTTTCTAGACACTATGGCCCTAATCTTCCCCTACACTCTAGCTGTCAGGGAATTTAGTCCTGCAGGTGCAAGTGTGTTCCCTGCAATATCATCTCTAGGATTCCAATCTCTGTGCAGCATAAGGCATATAACATCCAGATTTATGGGACTCTGATAGCAGAGCATACTTTATTCACCGCACTGTCTAACAATAAGTTATGTGGGATCTGATTTAGAACTATGATAATAATGTGAATTAAAAAACACTATTCCTACCTCCAAATTTCCCAGTGCATCATGACATTTTATATGTCTATCATTTAGGCTGTAAATGCTTAGTGGTAGGGATGGTATTTTGTGCATTGTATAGTCAAGTGCATTGTCAGTTCTGTTAAAGATTATGATGATGAGGACTGTACATCAAAATAGACCGAGAGTGATACTTCAGCAGGTGGAATAATAAATGCTGCAGGTTTAGATTTCTGGGGAAGTCATGACTCTTTGGCATAAGCCGTGTAACTGATACTGAAACTGATTTAATTGTCAGCTGAGTAGAATGTCTTGCTGAGTGAAGACAGAACATTACTTTTGCCTATGGATATGCTCATCGTTTGGTACCATAATCGTGTTCAATTTTCCCCAAGGCAGACAACTAACATGTCCTTTGCTAAAGCCAGTCTATTAGCTTCAAAGTGCCTGCAGCTAAAACCAACTTCAAGAAGCTGGGACAGCTGGAACAAGCTACCTGCGCCATTGAAACAAGAACCACAATGCCTGGTGTTAAGAACCTTTTAAACCAGTTTAATTTAAGGATCCCTGTTGATGTTGCACCAAAAAATAACCTGAAAATGTGACTGCAGTTCTAGCCCATGTGAGGTACTGAAGTGTGTGACTGTTGCAGGAAGACTACATGACTGCTGAGACTTTCACACAAAGGAGATGTTTAACTCATGAAGCTATGCCAGTGATTACAGCTCATATCCTTGAAGGTATTTAGGCACCTAACTCCCAGTAGTGCCCAATTGCAGGGGCCCAGAGCCTGAGCCTGAACGTCTTTACGGCAGTTAAACAGCCCCTTCGCCTGAGCCCTGTGAGTCCAAATCAGCACAGGCCAGCCATGACTGTCTAACTGTGGTGTAGACATACCCCTAATGTAGACTGGGAAGGCAATGATTTGCACTAGTGGAGCTCACGCCTGTTTGAAACTGCTGACCTCAGAGCTGAACCCCAATATAGACGAGCCATTATAATCTGTAATTATATTTTTGCTGCTCTTTGATATAACCCCCACCCTTCCAAAATTTAAGCTATTTTCATGGGGGACAAAAAAGTGTTCTTAAAACCATCAGCTAGGTGTCTGTTACAGCTGTCCCCCTGCTGCATTCCTTTTCCCCTCTCCTTTGTGTTTGTTCTGTGTGGCCGCCCCTCCCAGCCATTGTGCTAACAAAAGACACAGCCCTATTCATAGGAATGGCTTGTACAGACTAACTGAAGCCTATGGAGGGGGCTTCTTGCTTCTTTGTTTGGCTCCTTCGTTCAGACCCGGGCTCGGTGTGGGGGGCGTTGCCCAGAAATGCCAGACCTGAAGTGGCCAACTAATTAAGCATATGAGTTATACCTGTGGCTCAGAACATGCCCAGGAATGCCTATGCTTACCTGCAGCCTTTCCCTGCCTTCTCTCCTCCCCTGTATCAAGAGGAGCCAATCAAAAGTACTGGTGGGAAACTGCCTGAGTTTGCCTTTAAAGCCGGACATTTTCTGATCAGACCTCGGAGAAGGTCCTTGCTTTGCCACCTGGTCTGATCAGCTAGGGGTCTTTGGGGGGCCCTTTCCCCACTCTAGTTTGTTTTTGAGCGTACCCCTGTTTTTAAACTCCCCTCCCACGAACAACAAATTTGTGCCTGGAGATCTCCTGATTATTGTAAGTGAATTGAGTCCTCTCTCCATCCTCCAATGCTACTGCTGTTCCTGCCTCTGTGCTTGCTGCTGTCTTGGGGATTGGTAAGAACTCCCTCTTGCAGACTCCCCCTGTCCTAGCTGCTGGCCTTGTTTCCCCAGCAGGCAGACCCAAGCTAACTCCTTGGTCTGTATCTGTACTCTGTTTCTTGCTCCGCAGAGCCTTTGCTGCTAAAAATAAGCCTGTGCCGCTGCTAAGCTGTGCCTTCCTGGACTGTATCCTGGGCCGCCGGCTTGCAGCCTTCCCACTACTGCAGCACCCCCCCCGGGGGCTGTACCCTGGGCACACACCACTCTGCCCTCTGGAACTGCTCCCCCTCCCGATCAAAGAATCGGCATAGTGTGAGGTGCACCTATTAGAATCAGGTTCTTAGTCTAGATAAGTTGTAATTTCATTTTGCATAGCTGTGGTTAAGTTAGGTTTAAAGAATTGTTTGTATTGTGCTCTGTAAGTTAGGTTTAAAAAAGAATTGTTGCATTGTGTTCTGTTACTTGCTAATTTGTGTAGTCTTGGTTAAGTTAGATCATAAATAATATTTTGCTGTGTTCTGTATAATTGTGGTTAAGTTTGTCTTCCCGCTGCCCTAATCCCCCCCCAAGCTTGCCCGTGTCTCCCCCCGAGCTCACCAGTCACTCGTTGCAGTCTCTCTGCTGTTTAAACTTGCGGCCTGTCTGCTCTCTGTGTCTCCTTGAGTTTAAATCTCCCTCCGCAGCGCCTCTGCCTTTGGTCTCTGCTCCACCACGTGCTCCTCTTCCCCCATCCCCCAACCTCATTCCTCTACCACTGCCTTTCTCTCTATATATATCTTTTAATCCCTTTCCCCACGTGTTCACCCTGCTCCTACTGCTGCCAAACCTCAATTGCATTACTGAAGTCTAGCATAAAACCCCATTGGTTACCCTTTTTCTCTCTGACACACCTCACATTTTACATTTACACCACTGTGACACATTTTTACCTAGAGTTGTTGGTTATTTAACACATTTTACCCATAACTGTTAGTTGGTTATATGCTGCTGTGACACACCCTTTACATAGAAATTGTTAGCTACCTGTTACATTTATACTTTAGTGTTAATTGGTTACCAACTGTATTGTACCCCACTGTATTGTACCCCACTATTGAAACCCCCTATACTATTTACTAAAAGAAACCCCTCCCCAATTGTCTACCTTAACAAACCCCACACCCCTCACTATTGAATTTTCCCTGTTTTTGCATTTTCTTAATAAAGTTTATTTTGCACCCCACCAGTGCAGTAGTTGTCCCCCAAGATCCCCTACCTGCTGGCAGGGTCACTAGGCTGACCATGACCAGTATAGTTTGCTGTAATTATAATGTACCATGAATACTAAAGCAGGAATAGCAATTCAACCTTATCTGTAGTGGAGCTAACAGTGCCACTCTAATACTAACCAAACATCCCCTAAATTCTCCACTCCAATTACGGATCTGAAGCAATGAATAGCTGGTCATGCCTGGTAGTTCTGGTAGCTTTAGGCTACC
The DNA here is from genome assembly GCF_007399415.2 of Gopherus evgoodei. Taxonomy (NCBI): domain Eukaryota; kingdom Metazoa; phylum Chordata; order Testudines; family Testudinidae; genus Gopherus; species Gopherus evgoodei. Next base: position 34,297,795 of record NC_044322.1, read on the forward strand.
CTTGCTGTGCAGGGATTATGCAATCAAAATTCCTATGGCGTGTGTGTCACTGACATTGCATTAAGAACCGTAACAAATGAGCTAGTACAAATGGTGATTCTCCATGGAAAGTAGATATTTTAGGGAAATTCATGTTAATTTAATTTTTAAATCGTACTTTAGGACAAAGTCAATTTGCAATACTTGCTCTATCTTGTCCCTTTCCTTTCCAGGGCACAAGTGAACTACAGTGAAGGTAAATAGCGGTTGCTAATCACAACAGGGAGTTTTCTTACAAGCCCTGGGCTACATCTGTGCAGATATTAAGAGTTGTCGTGAACTGCAGATTTTTTTATTATCAGCTCCGAAGTGGCTAGATATCAATAGACTGAGCTAGTCAGTCTATTGTAACTCATTTATGTAACTCCCAAGCTTTGCGAGTCACTTTAGTTCAGCTGTGCTTCATCTTCTAATAACTGTTATGTAATGCTGCTGGCACAAAATGGCTGTGCAGGCTACTCCAGAGGTGGCTGCATATTGGGGCTCAGTCTGAAAAGGCACAAGAAGCAAAAGAAACTTTTCATTTGGAGCAGGAAGGTAAAGGTGTCTTTCTTTCTTTCTTGTAACTGAAACAGGGGCTGATTCAGCTACCTGTATTCATGCTGAGTGGCACCTCATTCTGGGTCAGATTTGAATACCCTAATTTACAATGGATCAGATCAGACTGATAATCTTGCTCATGTTGAATAATGCCTTCTTCCATGAATACTCCCATTGACTTCAGTAGAGTGAGACACCATTCAACATGTGTACGGTGTCAGAATCTGGCCCTTATGCACCTTTGACTACTGATATTCTGTAAGAATCTGTATGTAACATCATAACTGATAATTGTCATGTAGAATCATAGACATGTAGGGATGGAAGGGACTTTGAGAAGTCATCTAGTCTATCCTCCTGCACTGAGCCAGGAATACCTACTATAGAATCATAGAATATCAAGGTTGGAAGGGACCTTAGGAGTTCATCTAGTCCAACCTCCTGCTCAAAGCAGGACCAATTCCCAACTAAATCATCCCAGCCAGGGCTTTGTCAGGCCAGGCCTTAAAAATCTCTAAGGATGGAGATTCCACCACTGCCCTAGCTAACCCATTCCAGTGCTTCACCAACCTCCTAGTGAAAAATGTTTTCCTAATATCCAACCTAGAGCTCCCCCACTGTAACTTGAAACCATTGCTCCTTGTTCTGTCATCTGCCACCCCGATACATAATCATTATAATCATTACTAACATTTCAATTCCAACCTGATAAAATTGAAATGAATAAAAATAAAGCAAAGCAAACAAACCAACAAATGATATGGGCCTTGCAAAAACTAGCCCCCGGGAGCTTATAAAACCTTTCATCCGTCTTTCCTGAAGTTCTCTTCCCATGTACCTTGTCATGGCATATTTAGCAGAGGGCTCAATATTGCAAGTCCTAATTTCTGAGTGAAATTCACCTCTGTGCAGGAGACCAGCATGAGGCGTATGCACCATTTAAATTCCATTTAAGTCCTCCACTGCTACATAATAATGACTCTACAATACTAGTACTAACTATCACTTATATAGCACTTCAAAGTCATTAGCTAATTAATCTTCATAACACTTCTGGGAGCTGGGTACATTTTATAGGAGGCGACGCTGAAGCACTTAAATGACTTGTGCTACCAACACTGGGCAGACATGCCAGAGACCAGAACTCACTGTACAGATAGCTGGCTAGATCACAGCCCAAACTCTTTCCTGGACTCTGCTGAAATGTGCTTAGATGATTTGCTGGATCAGAGCCTTAATGGACAATGGCTGTCTCTCTGCCATGTTCTACTACAGTGGCTCTGGCTGTCAGAGACATTGCACCTGACTATCCCCATGAGAAGACACTCTAGGGCTGGGTGGAACATTTGCTGTGATGGAAAATAAAGGATTAAGCCCAATGTGGGATTATGGTTCCTCCCGCCTCTCCCAGGCAGGCTATGGGGGCTTTTGCATGGATCTGTTTGTCCTCCTGGTCTTCTGCAAAAAAAAGTTCAAAAGCAGTGAAAGAAAGAAAGTAAGTTAATACTGTATGGACCTGAGTCTCACTGACATCCCTGAGGCTGCTTCAAACCATGGTCAGTAAAAGAGGCATTTACAGTGCCAGAGGGCTGTCAGGTGGCCTTGGTGTAAATGAGAATCAGGCCCATGCATCTTTAAAGTAAATTCTTCGTATGTTATCCCTCTCCCAGTCTATTTGCCCATGGCTTTTCTTTTCAGCTTGTAAACTTTTCTTGTGTGTAGGGCCAGTGCTGCTGGCATACAAAAATACAATCATTGAGAGTAAACTTTGAAGTTATAGAGAAAAAATATGACAACACTGTAGTTGTCATTAAACTGTTCCAGACATGCAAAGCCTATGAGCTGTCACTGGCACTACACTACAGTGAATTTTCATTTTAAAACTTGAGCTGTTCTCTTGTTATTCCTCTGTAAACTTTTTCACCTGGTGAAATGCACAGTGTCATTTTAACATTGTCCTTCCTCTTATGAAGATGTTAATATTGTACAAGAGAGTCAGAAATCTTAATGGAAGAAGCTTTCTGGCACTCCAAAGGTCCACCTTCTGGGGCACTTAGTTGCTGAGGTGTTACAAAAATAATGAAGTATAATGGAAAGCAAAGACCAAAATTAGACAATGAAAAAAAGGATTAGGCCATATAGTCCATCCCCTAACAGCACAGCATTTAATAACCTTCAGAATGTTGGGTTAATCACTGGGATGGTAATGGTAACACTGGTGACTTCTAGGGTAACTAAATGTAAATTACGCAATTGATATTCAGATAGTCTCTTATTTAACCTCTGTAGGGATTAAAAGGACTTCTAAAGTTAATGTCTTTAACTAAAGATCTGCTGCCTTTGGAATATCTCTTGAAATTGAATAAATATCTCATTTATTCCTGTTTTAGCTCTGTTTGTATAATTCTGGCTAACAACTGCATATTTTGTCTGAGGTTTTATCATTTCCTTGTACTGTGTATCCAAATCCTCAATGGTCCAATTTGTCTCCTGAAATAGTGCTAGTAAAACCCTTACAGTTTTACTTTTACTCTGAATAGGGCTTCTGATTTGGGGGGTTTATTAATTTCATTTGGGGGGGGTGGGATATTCTTAGCAATTTTTGAGTTTGATGTAGATGTCCAAAAACTGGCAGTTTTTTGAGTTCTCTCTTTTGCATATACTGTGATGAGTAATTTCTTTGTAAAGTTCCCAGGGCACTTTAAAGTAGGACTGTTTCATACAGCACTAAATTAAAGTGCAATAGGGAACCTTTAGTGCACACCCACAGGTTCTACACAGATTAATGAATGTGCAACACATTAGTGCACTTTAGAAATCACACTCCCATAGTACACATTACTGCTCTGTGTAGACAAGCCCTTAGATACAAGTGACGGTTTCTGATGTTTATTGGATAAACACTGAGTTCTTTTTCTTTACCTTAGAGATGTTTTATCAGTGTTTATCAGTTAAAATGGAAAAGCAGAAGCCCTTGTCTAAGATAGGCATGGGTGTATTAATGGTATAATGGTATAACCACCTTTGAGGTAGGTGGTTTCTACATCCTGGATACTGGTGCCCAAACCACTCAATGGACATTAGTACAGATATACATGTCCGCCTGGGCTTAGGGAAGGATTAAGCCTTGATTCTTGCCTCCCTGAGCAGGCTCAGCAGTAATTTATGAGCTGCACCACATGAGTAATTTCTCTTTTTTGAGTGCTCTGATGTAGGACTCAAGGAACAGAAGATGCACCCCCAGCTCCAAGAGCTCAGGTCACATCACAACATGACCCAAGGGAAGGGGACGATTTGACTAGGAATCATGTGACTGACTTGTTTAGCTTATGCTGCACATACTACTAGTAGTATGCGGTGGTGGGGAGGTGGGGCTGAAGGGCCAAAACTCAAGAGGACCTGGGTCCAGTATACTCTTACTTTATCTACATCAATTAGTCTTATTCTGCTGTCTGAAAATGACATACAAGGTATGCATTTAAAATGCAACTTATTCTAGACTTTGGATTGAACAAAAAAATGCATGTGAGTGTTCTCAGCTGTGTATTGTGACATACCAGGGTACAATTGAGGCTAATGAGTAGCTGTGTCACCCCTGCCCTGTAACAGGTGTTGCACTTTACAATGCCTTGCTGCTATAGCCATCAGTCTGCACTGCTCACAAACCGCCTCCAGCACATAAGTCACTCCCAAGTTTGTCTGTGTGTGCTGCAGAGGGTGACCCTAACACACTCCCAGCCCCAGATTTCCCCGAGAAACATATGTCCTGTACTTTCCAGTTCTTTCCTGGACAGTATTGATGTATTGAAGCTGTTATTCCTTTAACGGAACAATAGGCACACAGCCTGTTACCCCAAATGGAGTTACCCAGACATTTCAGCTTGAACATACAGGATTAGATAAAACAAGATTAGTAACTACAAGAGAGAGATTTTTAGTGAATACAAGTAATGAGGCATAACAGTCAGAAATGTTTAGAAGAAAAATAAAGATAAAATACCAATGGCTGCCAAACCTAACAAACTACATTAGATTCAAAGCAAAATTTTCTCACCACTTGCTTTCAGCGGTCTTACTGACCAACCTCTTTAGGTCAGGACCCCTTCCCTACAGGTGCAGTGAGTGTGATGGTCAGGGAGAGAGAGAGAAAAAGAGGTGTTTAGCCCTCCTTTTTATAGTTTCAGTCCCCCTCTTGAAAAAACATTTCCAGCTGAGAATCAGGAGCCGAAGAGTTTATGTGGAATGATGTCCCCTGCTGTTTTTTCACCTGTTTAAACTTCCTTTGTCTTGCCTTCCTGCTTGATGACACAATTTGCATTTAAGAAGTAAACAAAGCAGAGCACATATTCCATTGTTCAGGAAAGACCTGTTTGCCAACTTCTGTTTGGGCAGGACTGTGGAATTTGGAACATGTGTTAATAACACCATGCAGTAGAATCTTATAACTTCACACACAAAATTGCCACACATATTTTATCAGGACAATATTGACCAGCAAATTATGAGTTTTCAGATGATACTTTACAAGGCATACCTTATACAAACATTATTACAATAGTTTGTGGGGTATCAACACAAGGATATATTCTGTCACATATGACATGGGAGATATTATGTTAATATTAGTATGCAATAGTGCCTATGAGACTTAGCCATGGACCAGGACTGCTCTGTGCTAGGTACTGTACAAACACAGAACAAAAAGACAGCCTCTGCCCCAAGAGCTTGCAGACTAACTATCTGGATACATGTATTTGGTTTTACACACTTTTCAACTAATTCAGAGATTTAATTGCACAATTTATCTTTCAGAGGCAATCTATTTATATCTCTAACTTTCTTCCTACCTGCCAGTCTGGAAGGTCCCCAATGTCATATGAATGGATTGTACTTATCCATACATGCAGTGTTTTTCATCTCTGACAGATATAGAGCCCAATTCTGTTCCTGCTTAGATCAGTCAATGGTAAAACCACTGGCGACTTTCAACAGTGCAAGAGCAGGCTTATGATATAGATAATCATCATTTAATAAATATTGCAAAACTAAATTTAACCTCCCCACACTAATTTGTATTTGAAAACATTTTTTATTCTGGGGTCTTCAAAACTCTTTGGAATTGCAGTGTTCACTGTCCTGCACATTCATTAGCTTTATGTCACAGACATGTTGGTGGAATATTGGTATAGAAGGATACAGCTTGTGCAGGAAGGATAAGCCAGGAAAAAAGGGAAGAGGTGTTGCTGTCATAGCATTCTTTCTCAGATCTGAACCTTAGAGTTCAGAAAATGAGATACTAGCATGAATTTCCCTAAGCTTAATTACCAGCTTAGATCTGATAGGCTGCCACCACCCAAAAATATAGTGTTTTGGGGCACTCTGACCTCCCCAACCTTCCCTGGGGACCCCAAGAACCCAGACCCCTTGGGTTCTTAAAACAAGGAGAAATAAACCATTCCTCCACCTTCTCCCTCTCAGAACTTCCCTCCCTGCATCTCCCTTCCCTTCCACAAAGAGGCAAACAGATTCAAGGAAAACAGAGAGAGATTTTATCTCACCCCCTCCCGTCTCCCCACCCGTCCTGGTGAGTTATCCCAATCCCCTGGGATAAAACAAGGGAAACAGAGAAAAAACAAGCAATCAGGTTCTCTAAAAAGAAATCTTTTAATAAAAGAAAGGAAAAAGGAAAGAATTATCTCTGTAACTTCAAGATGTCAATATACAGGGTCCTATAGCTTACAGATACCAGAAAGAGCCTTTCCCCCCAGTACCAATACAAATCAAAATATTCCCAGCAACTACACATATAAAAGTTAACCAGCCAGATCCACAATTGCAAATAGAGTAAAACAATTAAAAAAAACACACCTAAACCGCCTGTTTTGTACTCACTACTTGAAAAGAGACTTAGAGAGCCTGTAGTAATGTCTGGTCTCTCTCAGACCCTCCGAGAGAAGAACAAAGAACTCACACCTAAACTTCCCTCCACCCGAATTTAAAAGTATCTTGTCTTCTGATTGGTCTTCTGGTCAGATGTCCAGTTTCCTGCTTGTAACCCTTTACAGGTATAAGAGACATTAACCCTTAACACTCTGTTTATGACAGTTGCCTTATATATTAAAAATGTACTTGGACTGAGATTGAGATGGAAATAGGAGACAGGCTTGTGGAAAGTCTCTGGGTGAGGATAAAAGGGGTAAAAACAAGACTGATGTCATGGTAGGGATTTACTACAGACCACCTAACCAGGAAGAAAAGATGGATGAGACTTTTTTAAAAATAAGTAACAAAATCATCCAAAGCACAGGACTTGGTGGTGATGGAGGACTTCAACTACCTAGACATCTATTGGGAAAATAACACAGCAGGGTACAAATTATCCAACAAATTCCTGGAATACATTGGAGAAAATTTATGTCAGAAGGTGGAGAAAGCTACTAGAAGAGATGCTGTTCTAGATTTTATTTCGACAAATAGGAAGGAACTGGTTGAGAATTTGAAAGTGGAAGGCAGCTTACGTGAACGTGATCATGAAATGGTAGAATTCATGATTCTAAGGAATGGTAAGAGGGAAAACAGCACAATAAAAATAATGAATTTCAAGAGGGCAAGAAGCGAATCTAAAGAGAAACAGTTCAAGAGAGCTGGCAGTTTTCAAAAGACATTAAGGGCAGAAAAGCAAACTATCCCACTGCACAGGAAAGATAGGAAGTATGGCAGGAGACCATCGTGGCTTAACTAGGAACTCTTCAATGATCTGAAACTCAAAAAAGATTCCCACAAAAAGTGGAAACTAGGTCAAATGATAAAGGATGAATATAAACAAATAATACAAGTATGTGGGGACAAAATTAGAAAAGCCAAGGCACAAAATGAGATTAAACTAGTGAGAGACATAAAGTTTAATAAGAAAGCATCCTACAAATACATTAGTAACAAGAGGAAGACCAAGGGTAGGATATGTTTGTAACTCAATGAAGGTAATGAAAAACAATAACAGAAAGTGTGGAAATGGCAGAAGTGCTTGCTGACTTTTTTGTTTCAGTTTTCACCAAAAAGGTAAGAGTGATTGGACATCTAACTTAGTGAATGCCAGTGAAAATGAGGTAGGATCAGAGACTAAAATAGGGAAAGAACAAATTAAGAATTACTTAGGCAAGTTAGATGTCTTCAAGTGACCAGGGCCCAATAAAATATATCCTAGAATACTCAAGAACTGACTGAGGAGATATCTGAGCCATTAGCAATTATCTTTGAAAACTCATGGAAGATATGAGAGATTCCAGAGGACTGGAAGAAGGTGAATATAGGGCCAATCTATAAAAAGAGGAATAAGGATAACCTGGAGAATTATAGACCAGTCATCTTAATTTCAGTACCCAGAAAGATAATAATTAAGCAATCAATTTGCAAACACTAATAAGGTAATAAGTAACAGTCAGCATGGATTTATCAAGAACAAATTGTGTCAAAGCAACTTAATAGCTTTCTTTGACAGGGTAACAAGCCTTGTGGATGTGGGGAAGCAGAAGATGTGATAGACCTTGACTTTAGTATGGCTTTTGATACTGTCTTGCATGACCTTCTCGTAAGCAAACTGGGAGAATACAACCTAGATGGAGTTACTATAAGGTAGGTGCATAACTGGTTGGAAAACCATTCCCAGACAGTAGTTATCAATAGTTCACAGTCAAGCTGGAAGGGCATATTGAGTGGGGTCCTGCAGGGATCACTTCTGGGTCCAGTTCTGTTCAATATCTTTATCAATGATTTAGATAATGGCATAGAGAGCTCAACTTATAAAGTTTGCTGATGATATCAAGCGAGGAGCGGTTGCAAATGCTTTGGAGGATAGGATTAAAATTTAAAAAGATCTGGACAAACTGGAGAAATGGTATGAAGTAAATTGGATGAAATTCAATAAGGACAAATGCAAAGTACTTCACTTAGGAAGGAAAAATCAGTTGCACACATACAAAATGGGAAATGACTGACTAGGAAGGAGTATTGCGGAAAGGGACCTGGGGGTGGGGGTCATAGTGGATCACAAGCTAAATATGAGTGAACAGTGTAACACGGTTGCAAAAAAAGCAAACATCATTCTGGGATGTATTAGCAGGAGTATTATAAGCAAGACATGAGAAGTAAATCTTCTGCTCTACTCTACACTGACTAGGCCTAAGACAGAGTAGTGTGTCCAGTTAGGGGAGCCACATTTCAGCAAAGATGTGAACAAATTGGAGAAAAAGTCCAGAGAAGAGCGACAAACATAATTAAAGGCCTAGAAAAAGCAGAAAGCCTACAAGGAGTGGAAGATGGGTGGGATTAGCAAGGAAAGCTACCTCAGTGAGGTCAGAACATGTAGGGATAAAGTGAGAAAGGCTAAAAGCCATGTAGAGTTGGACCTTGCAAAGGGAATTAAAACCAATAGTAAAAGGTTCTATAGCCATATAAATGAGAAGAAAACAAATAAAGAAGAAGTGGGACCGCTAAACACTGAGGATGGAATGGAGGTTAAGGATAACAGAGGCATGGCCCAATATCTAAATAAATACTTTGCCTCAGTCTTTAATAAGGCTAATGATGAGGTTAGGGATAATGGAAGGATGACAAATGGGAATGAGGATATGGAGGTGGATATTACCACATCTGAGGTAGAAGCCAAACTTGAACAGCTTAATGGGACTAAATCAGGGGGCCCAGATAATCTTCATCCAAGAATATTAAAGGAACTGGCACATGAAATTGCAAGCCCATTAGCAAGAATTTGTAATGAATCGGTAAACTCAGGGGTTGTACCGTACGACTGGAGAATTGCTAACATAGTTCCTATCTTTAAGAAAGGGAAAAAAAGTGATCTGAGTAACTATAGGCCTGTTAGCTTGACATCTGTAGTATGTAAGGTCTTGGAAAAAATTTTGAAGGAGAAAGTAGTTAAGGACATTGAGGTCAATGATAATTGGGACAAATTACAACATGGTTTTACAAAAGCTAGATCATGCCAAACCAACCTGATCTCCTTCTTTGATAAGGTGACAGATTATTTAGACAAAGGAAATGCAGTAGATCTAATTTACCTTGATTTCAGTAAGGCATTTGACACGGTTCCACATGGGGAATTATTAGTTAAATTGGAAAAGATGGGGATCAATATGAAAATTGAAAGGTGGATAAGGAACTGGTTAAAGGGGAGACTCCAACGGGTCATACTGAAGGGTGAACTGTCAGGCTGGAAGGAGGTTACTAGTGAAGTTCCTCAAGGATCGGTTTTGGGACCAATCTTATTTAACCTTTTTATTACTGACCTTGGCACAAAAAGCGGGAATGTGCTAATAAAATTTGCAGATGACACAAAGCTGGGAGGTATTGCTAACACAGAGAAGGACCGGGATATCATACAGGAAGATCTGGATGACCTTGTAAACTGGAGTAAGAGTAATGGGATGAAATGTAATAGTGAAAAGTGCAAGGTCATGCATTTAGAGATTAATAATAAGGATTTTAGTTATAAATTGGGGACACATCAGTTGGAAGCAACAGAGGAGGAGAAGGACCTTGGAGTATTGGTTGATCACAGGATGACTATGAGCCGCCAATGTGATATGATCGTTAAAAAAGCTAATGCAGTTTTAGGATGCATCAGGCGAGGTATTTCCAGCAAAGATAAGGAGGTGTTAGTACCTTTATATAAGGCACTGGTGAGACTTCATCTGGAATACTGTGTGCAGTTCTGGTCTCCCATGTTTAAGAAGGATGAATTCAAACTGGAACAGGTTCAGAGACTGGCTACTAGGATGATCCGAGGAATTGAAAACCTGTCTTATGAAAGGAGACTCAAAGAGCTTGGCTTGTTTAGCCTAACCAAAAGAAGGTTGAGGGGGGATATGCTTGCTCTTTATAAATATATCAGAGGGATTAATATTAGGGAGGGAGAGGAATTATTTAAGCTTAGTACCAATGTAGACACAAGAACAAATGGGTATAAACTGGACAGTAGGAAGTTTAGACTTGAAATTAGACGAAGGTTTCTAACCATTAGAGGAGTGAAGTTCTGGAACAGCCTTCCAAGGGGAGTAGTGGGGGCAAAAGACATATCTGGCTTTAAGACTAAGCTTGATAAGTTTATGGAAGGGATGGTATGATGGGATAGCTTAATTTTGGCAATTGATCTTTGATTATCAGCAGGTAAGTATGCCCAGTGGTCTGTGATGGGATGTTAGATGGAATGGGATCTGGGTTACTGCAGAGAATTCTTTCCTGAGTGCTGGCTGGTGAGTCTTGCCCACATGCTCAGGGTTCAGTTGATCGCCATATTTGGGGTCAGGAAGGAATTTTCCTCCGGGGCAGATTGGCAGAGGCCCTGGAGGTTTTTCGCCTTCCTCTGCAGAGTGGGGCATGGGTCACTTGCTGGTGGATTCTCTGCAGCTTGAGGTCTTCAGACCACAATTTGAAGACTTCAATAACTCAGACATAGGTTAGGGGTTTGTTATAGAATGGATGGGTAGGATTCTGTGGCCTGCTTTGTGCAGGAGGTCAGACTAGATGATCATATTGGTCCCTTCTGACCCTAAAGTCTAACATGACCTATGAAGGAAGGTAGAAAAAACTGGGTTTGGTTAGTCTGTAGAAGAGAAGACTGAGAGGGGACATGATAACAGCTTTCAAACACATAAAAGGTTGTTATGTGGAGGTAGGAGAAAAACTGTTCTCCTTATCTTCTGAGGATAGGACAAGAAGCAATGGGCTTAAATTGCAGCAAGGGCAGTTTAAGATGGACATTAAGAAAAACTTCCTAGCTGTCAGGGTGGTTAAGCACTGGAATAAATTGCTTAGAGAGGTTGTGGAATCTCCATCACTGGAGATTTATAAAAGCAGGTTAGACAAACATCTGTCAGGGATGGCCTAGATAATATTTAGTCCTGCCATGAGTGCAGGGGCCTGGACTAGCTGACCGCTCGAGATCTCTTTCAGTCCTACGATTCTATGATTCTATGTTACAGAAAGAATTAGATTTTTGTTGCTTTTCCTCTCTTAAACAGTGTAAGAAGAGGTAAGCAAATGTTTCCTTTAAACAAACAGCAGGGTTCACATTAAATAGCTATTCTGCATGCACTCTTTAGTTTGCATGTATGTACATAAGTGTGTACTTGTTATTCTCAGGTTCTGTTAAATCAATGAAAGAAGGTGAAGCAAAGCTTGTTTGTTTTTTTTTTGCAACAGTACACACATAAAATATTTGATTTTTGGTTAAATTCCAGTACTCCTGCAGCCCATAAATCTTGTAGCTTTAAGGGAAGTTGTTCAGTAAATGTTCCATTTTTGTTCACAGCTTGGATGTAAACAATACTTCCATCTTCAAGACAGCCAAGAAAGATTCAGAAAGCTGAAGGCCAGCTATTCTGGATGTATTCAGTTAAACTCTTGGTTTGGTAACTATGAACGAAAGTCTGATTCCACTGAAATCAATGGCATACGTTCCATTGACATCAATGGGAAGATGATTTAGCCCTATACCAGTACACTTTTAGGGTGTCTGTGTTGCAAGGCATTGAACACCTTCAACTTCCATTGAAATTCACCTTGCTCAAATCCATTCAAATCCATACTTTCTGGCTCTAGGCCGTTGTTTAACAAAAACTGATAATTATCTTTAAATTGTTAAAATTTGTAACAATTACTGTACAGACTGTAACATATACATCAGAGGTTTGCTAAAGTTCTACAGGGGTTGGCAACCTTTCAGAATTGGTGTGCTGAGCCTTCATTTATTCACTCTAATTTACGGTTTAACATGCCAGTAATACATTTTAACATTTTTAGAAGGTCTCTTTATATGTCTTTAATATAGAACTAAACTATTGTTGTATGTAAAATAAATAAGATTTTAAAAATGTTTAAGAAGCTTCATTTAAAATTAAATTAAAATGCAGAGCTCCCCGGACTGGTGGCCAGAACCCTGGCAATGTGAGTGCCACTGAAAATCAGCTCGCATGCCGCCTTTGGCACCCGTGCCATAGGTTGCCTACCCCTGTATTCATTAAACTAAGGTGTTTTAAGCAACACTGTGTGCAAAATGTTTGTTACTATTCACAAAACAACAGACAAGAAAATAATTTGCACTGCCAGCAGCCTAGTTCACCATTCTTGTACACCAGTATGTGTCCAGTGAAATCTATTAAAAGGGTGGTAAATTGAGTTGTAATTATTCTGCTCAAACTTGTTCCAATGTTTGAGACAATTCCAGCTTCTTAAACTATTCCTTGGTACCCAGAATTCTTTTGAGCTGACATTTGAAACAATTTATTCTTGTAAATGAGAGTCCATGAGGTAGTCATGGAAAATCTGCAGACTTTGATGAGCCTTAAAAAAACCAGAAGTAGGCATTGGGATGAAATAGAGCAGCTTGCAGGAGACTATTAGTAGAGGCTGCAAATGATCATAAGCAATTTGCAAAGTGGAAAAGAGACTGAGGCACAGGCTCCACATTTAATGAATTCACTAACAAGCAGCTCATGATGGCTCTGCAGGTGTTTTTGCCCATAAGGCCCATAGAAAATGTAATGACTGTCACTCACTTTCTTCTTCTCTTTAGCCTGAGGGAAATTGCTAGCAAATCAAAGTAACAGTCTAGAAATGTGCTACTGGGAGGAATAAAGTACATGGAGGTGAAAATACATAGGGTACGAGTACAAGGAGTATATGAGAGTACCTGGATAAAGGACATGGAGGTAAAAGTAAATCCCCGATCACTCAATGGCATTAAAGACCTCATGGCCATTGATAATGGTAGAATTATAGAACTGAAAGGGACCTTGAGAGGTCATCTAGTCCAGACCCCTGCTCTCATGGCAGGACTAGGTATTATCTAGACCATTCCAAATAGGGGCTACCCCATCCAAATTCCAACTTTCATTAAGTACTTTCTATATAGCTAAAATTTCCCCTTTACTTTCAGCTGCAGGGCTCTGTTATACCTGTTATCACCCAGCCCTGTGGTAGGAGTGGTGCAGAAGTGCACTGCCCCAGAGTGAACAATATGAACATGTCCCTCTGCCACTGACCAGATGTACTGCCCATTGTGGCCATAACCCCACCTCTGCATCCCTCACCCAGAACCCCCATCCAACACGGTCCGGAACCAGTATGCCATACTGATAACATGAGGAGAAGAGAAGACTGAAATGGCTGAGGAGGAGAACCACCTGTCCCCAAACCTGGGAGACTCCTGGCCACCAAACCCAAGAGGAGGAGAGGTAGGGTGGCAGTGGTAAGGGACTCTCTTCTGAGAGGGACGGAGGCATCCATCTGCCTTCCTGGCATGCTATCCTGGGAGGTGTGCTGCCCACCAGCAGCTTGCATCCGGCAACATTACAGAAAGTTTCCTGAGACTCATCAGTCTCACTAACCAATGTGCAGATGATGTTGATTGGAGGGCTTTAGCTTTCTTGATTGTGAGATGCTGTTCATTGAAGGAGGACTGCTGAGAAGAGATGAGGTCCACTTGACCAAGAAGGTGAAGAGCATTTTTGCACACTGACTCACCAACTTAATAAGGATGGCTTTAAACTAGGTGCAAAAGGAGCAGGTGACAAAAACCAACAGGCAGGTATAAAAAAGGAGACCTTAACAGAGGACTAAATGGTAGGGGGAGGGAGAAATGGAAAATTACAATAGGGTCATAGGAGCAAAAAGAAGGGTAATAGTAGGGGAACTGGCTCAACATCTTAAATGTTTATACAGAAATGCAAGGAGTATAGGGAATAAATAAGAAGAACTGGAAGTATTAGTATATAAACTAAGTTATGACATACAGAAGAACATAAGAACGGCTGTACTGGGTCAGACCAAAGGTCCATCTAGCCCAGCATCTGTCCACTGACAGCGGCCAATGCCAGGTGCCCCAGAGAGCGTAAACCTAACTGGCAATGATCAAATGATCTCTCTCCTGCCATCCATCTCCATCCTTCGACAAACAGAGGCTAGGGACACCATTCTTTACCCTTCCTGGCTAATAGCCATTTATGGACTTAGCCACCATGAATTTATCCAGTTCTCTTTTAAACGCTGTTATAGTCCCAGCCTTCACAACCTTCTCAGGTAAGGAGTTCCACAAGTTGACTGTGCGCTGCGTGAAGAAGAACTTCCTTTTATTTGATTTAAACCTGCTGCCTATTAATTTCATTTGGTGACCCCTAGTTCTTTTATTATGGGAATAAGTAAATAACTTTTCCTTATTCACTTTCTCCACATCACTCATGATTTTATATACCTCTATCATATTCCCCCCTTAGTCTCCTCTTTTCCAAGCTGAAGAGTCCTAGCCTCTTTAATCTTTCCTCATATGAGACCCTCTCCAAACCCCTAATAATTTTCTGAACCTTTTCTAGTGCCAGTATATCTTTTTTGAGGTGAGGAGACCACATCTGTACACAGTATTCAAGATGTGGGCGTACCATGGATTTACATAAGGGCAATAATATATTCTCAGTCTTATTCTCTATCCCCTTTTTAATAATTGTCATCACAGAGACTTGGTGGGTTAACTCTTGTGACTGCAGTATTGGTATAGAGGGGTATAGCTACTTTAGGAAGGACAGGCAGGGGAAAAAGGGAGGAGGTATTGCATTGTACATCAAGAATGTGTACAGTTGTTCTGATGTCCAGAAGGAGGTGTGAGGTAAAGATAAAAGGAAAAAGAAACAGGAGAATGTCATGTGTCTATTATAGACCACCAAGTCAGGATGAGGCATTTCTTAAACAAATAATAGAAATATCCAAAACACAAGACCTGATACTAAGAGGGACTTTAATGACCCAGAGATCTGTTGAAAAATAATTAAATTGTTGAGATGTATTGGGGACAACTTTTTGTTTCAGAGAGTAGAAGAAGTAACCAGGGGGATTGCCATTTTAGGGTTTTGTGCTATAGTCTTCATAAAATGGAAAATTGTTATTGTTTCATTAACACAATTAATAACACCAGGGAAGGAATGCAAGCCAAAATAAGGAAAGAAAAGGTTAAAGACTATTTAAATAATATATTTGATGTGTTCAAGTTGGCAACGTCTGATGAAATTCATCCTAGTGTAATTAAGGAACTAGCTGAAGAAATCTCAGAACCAGAGAATTGGAGAAGGGCAAACATAGTACCAATCCTTTAAAAGGGAAATAAAGAGGACTCAGGGAATTGTGGACCAGTCAGCCTAACTTTGATATCTGGAAAGATAAGGGAATAAATTATTAATCAATCAATTTGCAAGCACATGGAGGATAATAGAGTAATAAGTAAAAGCCAACATGGATTTGTCAAATACAAATCGTGCCTGTGACGTTGCATTCCATATGATTTTATGAAAATATGCTAATGAGTGTAAATATAATGTAACTGAAATATGCTTCGTGCAAAAGGTCTCTTGTAAGGTATCATTACAAAGCTTATAATCTACTAAGTGTGGTTATCCTATTTGTGTAAGTATATCATTCTTGTATTGGAAACTAGAAATATGAAATATAACTCTGAGGTCCTATTGTAATTATGCAGAGTTTGGGCCATTAATGGTAATTTGGGATCTTGATGGCTCTCATCAACTAGGACAATTGGCTGTAAATGGTCTGTTTACTTGCAAGCCTTCCTGTGAGTCAGGCCAGGAAGAACGAAGGCTTGGGTCTCACAGGACATGTGATCCTTTCGCCTGGTACTGGAATCCATCTTAAACCTGGGACTTTTCCATTTACAAGTGTGTATATGGGGGGAGGAGGAACGACACCCAGAGAGACAAAAGATTCCCATCTTGTGCCAAAGCTATATCAGGGGGTGGAACAGAACAAAGGAGGCTGCAGTCATGAGAAATTCCCTAGCTACCACCTTAGCTGGAATAAGGACTGTACCAGGGGAAAGGATTGGGCCCAGACTAGAAAGGAGTCTAGTCTGTGAAAGAAGCTTATTGGAACATCTCTGAGGGTGAGCTTTATCTGTAATCAGTTTCTTAATGTATCAGAGGGGTAGCCATGTTAGTCTGGTTCTGTAAAAGCAGCAAAGAGTCCTGTGGCAACTTACAGACTAACAGACGTATTGGAGCATGAGCTTTCATGGGTGAATACCCACTTCATCGGATGCATGCTTCGTCCAGTTCACATGGATCCGACAAAGTGGGTAGTCAACCTCGAAAGCTCATGCTCCAATACGTTTGTTAGTCTATAACGTGCCACAGGACTCTTTGCTGCTTTTTTGTAATATATTTGGCTTAGAC
This sequence comes from Gopherus evgoodei, assembly GCF_007399415.2. NCBI lineage: Eukaryota > Metazoa > Chordata > Testudines > Testudinidae > Gopherus > Gopherus evgoodei. The sequence goes on from NC_044322.1 coordinate 34,314,624, forward strand.
TTGCATGTTTTTGTTTTATTTTGCTTGGTAACTTACTTTGTTCTGTTGGAATCACTTAAATCCTACTTTTTATATTTAATAAAATCACTTTTGCTTATCAGTTAACCCAGAGTAAGTAATTAATTCCTGGGAGAGAAAACAGCTGTGCATAACTTTCTGTCATTGCTATAGAGGGCGGACAATTTATGAGTTTACCCTTTATATGCTTTATACAAAGTAAAATGGATTTATTTGGGATTTGGATCCCATTGAGAGTTGGGTGTCTGGGTGCTATTGAGAGCATCACTTCACAAGCTGTTTTCAGTTAAGTCTGCAGCTTTTTGGGGACATGGTTCAGACCTGGGTCTGTGTTTGCAGCAGGCTAGCGTGTCTGGCTCAAACAAGACAGGGTACTGAAGTCCAAAGCTGGCAGGGAAAACGGGCTCAGCGATAGTCTCAGCATATCAAGTGGCAGTCCCAAGGGGTTTTCTGTGACCCAACCAGTCCATGCCAAACCAACCTAATTTCCTTCTTTGATAGGTATACTGTGCCAGTGAATGTGGGGAAGCTCTAGACATGGTATATCTTGATTTCAGTAAGGCCTAGAGCGACCATTTTTGTTGGATGGCAATAAGGGGAAGCACATGAAAAATAAGGGACAATGCTTTATTTTACTATTTCCCTTAGCATAATATGTGGTTTTTCTCTCAAGTTTACAATTCTGCCGTGCTCAAATATATAATGAAATTATCATAAGCTTTGATTAAATATTTAAAATAGTCAAGGGACTTCCCTTAAAATAAGGGATGGGTGGTCACCCTAGTAAGACTTTTGACACAGTCCCACATGACATTCTCATAAGCAAACTAGGAAAATATGGTCTAGATGAAATTACTATAAGTTGGGTGCAGAATTGGTTGAAAAACTATTCAAAGATTCACTGTCTAACTGGGAAGGGGGGACTTACCAAGTGGGATATCACAGGACTCTGTCCTTGGTCCAGTACTATTCAATATTTTTATTTATGGATAATGGAGTAGACAGTATGCTTACAAAATTTCAAATGGCATGAAGCTGGGAGGGATTGCTAGGACTGCATTAGAATTCAAAATGTCCTGGATAAACTGAAAGATTGATCTGAAAGCAATAAGACGAAATTCCATAAAGACAAGTGCAAAGAACTACATCTAGAAAATAAAAAAATCAAATGCACAACTGTAAAATGAGGGAATAGACTGGCTAGGCATTAATACTGCTGAAAAGTATCTGGGGGTTATAGTGGATCACAAATTGAACAAGAGTCAACAATGAGATGCAGTTGTGGAAAAGGCTAATAATCTGGGATGTACTAACAGGAGTGCTGTATATAAGACTTGGGAGGAAATTGTCCCACTTCACTCAGCACTTCTGAGGCCTCAGCTGGAGTACTGTGTCCAGTTCTGTGCTCCACATTTTAGGAAAGATGTGGATTAATTGGAGACAATCCAGAGGAGAGCAACAAAAACGATAAACTATTTAGAAGACCTGACGTTTGAGGAAAGGTTAAAAAACTGGGTATGTTTTGAGGAAAGAAGAATGGGGGAAGGACCTGATAACAGTCTTCAAATCTATTAAGGGCTGTCACAATGAGGACAGTGATAAATTGTTCTCCATCTTCACTGAAAGTTGGACAAGAAGGAATTGGATTAATCTGCAGCGAGGGAGATGTTTGTTTAGATATTAGGAAACACCTTTTAACTATAAGGATAGCTTAGCTCTGGAACAGGTGTCCAAAGGAGGCTGTGGAATCCCTGTCATTGGAGGTTTTTAAGAACAGTTTAGACAAACACCTGTCAGGGATGGTCTAGGTCAGGGGTCAGCAACCTCTGGTACGCAGTCCGCCAGGGTAAGCACCCTGGTGGGCCGGGCCAGTTTGTTTACCTGCTGCTTCCACAGGTTTGGCTGATCGCAGTTCCCACTGGCTGCGATTCGCTGCTCCAGGCCAATGGGGGCTGCGGGAAGCAGAGGGGGCCGAGAGATGTGCTGGCTGTGGCTTTCTGCTGCCCCCATTGGCTCAGAGCGGTGAACTGTGGCTAGTGGGAGCCACAATTGGCCGAACCTACGGATGCGGCAGGTAAACAAACTGGCCTGGCCCGCCAGGGTGCTTACCCTGGTGAGCCGCATGCCAGAGGTTGCTGACCCCTGGTCTAGGTTTACTTGGTCCTTCCACTGCCGGGGGGGGACAAGATGCCCTCTTGAGGTCCCTTCCAGCCAGACATTTCTATGATTATATATAGCATAGGAGCACAAGGAAGGAAAGGGTTCTTACACTTCCCCTGTTCTTTGCACACACCACCAAGGGCTGGCACATGTTTGCCTTAACCTCCCAATGACAACTGTATATCAAAATGATTGCCACCTTACACCCCCAAGGTAGCAGTATTCCTGTGGCAGTTAGTTAATCCTTAAACTGCATACGATTGGGCTAAAGGACCAATATTAAATTGTTTTTCTTTCTTGGGACTTACCCCAGACAGTGATTTCTTGATCCCCAAACAGGATAGCAGTAGTTCAGACTTACCCCAAATGCAAGCTTGACTCAGTGGTGATGTGGAAGTACCACCTCCAGGAGATATTCTGAGAGGAGAATTTAATCCCCTTTCACTGTAAAACAAATGGATCAATCTATTTTAGCCATTTCTAATGTATAGTGTTTAGGTGTCATCTTTGCCTGTCAGAAGGCAAGTTATGCCCAGTTGTGTGTGATATTGAGAGCTGTAAGTTAGGAAATGACCTGAGACCACCAACTCTTTTCACATAGGTCACAAAATAACCATTATATGTTTAACTATTATTTTCAACCAGTACTCACCTGGTTCTAAACCAGATCAGTGCCTTTCATGTGAAAAGCTCTGCTGTGAGTGCTGTGGAGTGTGGCTGGTGCTGCAGAGTTGTTAATGCTGCTAGTGCTGCTGTTCTTGGATGTTAGCTGCATGAGCAGGCAGTGCAGCGTGCTGATTCAGCAGACCTTGATGTTATTCACAAAGAAAGACCACAGGCTTGGTTCAGTGGTGGAAGCGCTCAGCCACGTTTATTGTCAGCAGGGCACAGGGATACTATCACGTGTATGCCTGTGACAAGGTAAAGGCTTAGACAACATAACATGATGCTGTCCACTCGGCTGATACAAAGATGCCCCTTCTATGACATCTCCTTTTATACATTGATACAAAGAAGTTCTGTATTACTTTCCAGATGTTGCTAGTTACCACCCTTATGCCTGATACCTTCTAGTTTGAACAAAACATCCTCATCCATTATACTGTCATTCCATCCTTATTTTACGAGGGATCCGTGTGTTCCTGTACAATCTCTTGGCAATTTGTTTATGTAGTTACTTGAGAACTCTGAGTGTCTACAACCTGCATATCCCAACATTTATTCTCTGAGCCATCCAATCCCTTATTAGTGTTATTTATAATAAATAAGGTGAGAACCTAACATAATATAAAAATAATATATCAATCCTCAGTGTGTTTAAATTAATCTAATTAAAACACTCTTATTTTGTATCTTTATTTAGCTATTCATGCATTCATTGGGAGGAAGTGCATAAAATGAATGCAGATACTTGCATTTCACCTTTGTAGGCTTTGATTTAGCAGAACTAAAAGGAAACCTAGACTCAATATCCAATGGAGAGGAGTTCGGTGCGCAGACGTTTGATAGTAACGAGGCACTTAAGGACATTTTAGCAGCAGCTTCTTTTAGCTTAAGGTTAAGGTATAATCTGGATATAGTTCTAGGAATCTCACCATTTCTAATTGTATTCACAGCTCCTAAACTGTGAGAGACAGTATTCTAGCCTTTGGTCTTGTCCCACTAGAGTATTAAAAATAAATATACTAAAGCAAAGACAAAACCATAAGAAATATAAGGAAGGATCTAATGCTTGCTGTTGTATCTCAGGCCTGTCGTCAAAGGCCTATACTTTAAAAATTTAGGTGTATTCTTATCACTTATCTAGTTACAGAGGTATAAAAGAAAGAATCAAAATCACTGTCTGCCGGTGTAAGGGCCTTCTCTTACTGTGACAGTCTGAGGCCTGTTTCTTAGGCTAAGGCCTTCAGCTAAGCAGCAGAGGCCAACCATAAACTGGGAAGTGTATGGTCACATCCTCACATTCCAAACTAGTCACATTGAAATAAGGTGCTATTGGGCTGTTAGGAATACAATCCTGTCCTGATATTCCTATCATCACCAGAGAAAGGGAAGAGCCTAGAAGATGTAAAAGGAAACATAGTTTAATAGCATTCTGTCTGGCAAAAACTCACTTATCAATAGCTGGGATGTGAAATCCTCATTTCTGTAGTGTTCTATTACTGTAGTCTCCACTTCTCTATTGTTTGTCTGTATAATCTCTGTCTGGTTTCTGTCTGCTGTATAATTAATTTTGTTGGGAGTAAACCAATTAAAGTGGTGGGATATAATTGGTTAAATAACCATGTTACAGTATGTTAGGATTGGTTAGTTAAATTTCAGTAAAATGATTGGTTAAGGTATAGCTAAGCAGAACTCAAGTTCTACTGTATAGTCTGCAGTCAATCAGGAAGTAAGTGGGTGGGAATGGGAACAGGGAGTGGGGGTGGGAGAATTGGGATCATGTTTTGCTAAGGGGGGGAATGGGAACAGGGACACAGGCAAGACTCGGTGGTGTCAGAACTGGGAAGGGGGACACTAAGGAAGGAAACAGGAATCATGCTTGCTGGAAGTTCACCCCAATAAACATCAAATTGTTGGCACCTTTGGACTTTGGGTATGTTGCTCTCTGTTCATGCGAGAAGGACCAGGAAAGTGAGAGGTTGAAGAAATAAGCCCCCTAACATCTGGATTCTCTCTTTTGCGAGGCTGATTTCTCTATAGGCTATAGACAGTAATAGCAGAGCACTTGCTAACAGAATCATGGAAATCAGATAGAAAAGACTAGTTAGGTCATCTAGCCTGTCTGGTACCTTGCCAGAGCTGGATTGTTCCCTACATAATATCATCTAAGGCTCTGTCCAAGTCTACTTTTAAATCATTAAAGTCAGGAGGCTTTTAGTACTTCTCTTGAGAGATTATTTCTCAGTCTAATAAATCTCATCATTCTTAATCTTTCCTTGACATTCCTTCTAAATTCTTCTTTGCTTAAATGTCTTCTCATTTCCTCTTATACTCTCCCTAAACTATTCCTCATGCTCCTTGTTGTTTAAATCCTTTTGGTATTCGCAGACCAGCATAATATGCAGGATACATAAATAGATTTGATAAATCATGCTTTCCAATTCCCTTTAATCGTTGTTTGACCACTCTATACATATTTAATTCTTTGTGTGTGTTTGCGCTTATTATTTTATTTTAAAACAGAGCAAACTGTCAAATGCAGTGATAATAAAAGTCCTTTTTTTCTTTAAACAACAAATAGCAAAACCAAAGTCTGTCATGTCTCACCTTTAAAAGCAACTGGCACCTAAGATAAAGAATTTATGCATTGTTTGGCCAATATCACAGCAGTTATATCATCTTTACAAATGTTAATCACTAGGTTTAATCATTCAACATAAAGTGCCGGAATTGTTGGTATGTGTAGTAAAATTTTCATAACTATTGCCACTATACCAGCTTATTTTAATGAGTCATTCAACATACATCTACCACCCAGTAACATATTTAAGGTCCAGTCCTGCAATCCTAACTCACAGGGTTTAGTTCGCACACGAGTTGTCCTGTTGCAGTCAATGGGGCTAATTGCAGGAGTTAGGTTTGTACGATTGGTACCTTGTGGAGATATTTTCAAAGGCACAAATGCTTGCTCAATTCCCTATCAGTGGGATTTGGGTGTCTAAGCCCCCCTATTTGCATCTTTAAAAATCTACCCTTTAGTCCTTAATTTTATCTATAAATTGAACCTTCCTTTACTGACCTTCTTTCTCAGCTATACACAATTCAGTATTATCATGGCTTTCTATTACCTCACAACTAACCAATCAAGGTGAAAGGTTCATTGTTAGATAGGAAGAAAGTCATACTAACTATAGAAAAGGTGCCTGATTCTTCACTATCTTCACACACCAGTTTTACTCTACTATAAATCCACTGATGGCAATGGGCTTGTTTCTCTTCTGACACAGATTACTGTAAATCTAGAGTAACTCAACTGAAGCCAATAGAGTTACATGGTGCAGAGAATGAGAGAGATATCGGTATCATTTTTGAATTTTATGTATACTTCAGATTAACTCTTTGGTGATATTCAGTCTGATTACATGGAGTTTAATCAAATGGATCTCTTAGGAATAATAAGCAGGAAATGAAACAATGGCCAGAGATAAGACATCTTGGGGGTAAATTTTAAGGGAATAAGAGAACAATCATTGAGCCATTAATTGAGAAGATGGTATTTCTAGCTGCCTTAGATGGTTGCCCATGTGGAGGGACTAAGATCCAAAGGACACTGAACAGTTCAAAACTCTCTCTCTAGAGAGGGAAGGCAGTTCATTCATCAGGGCTGTTCATGGAGTGTGGATGGACTGAGGCAACCTTTTTCGCTTGGCAGGTACCAGACAATAAGCCACGGAGGACTGTGGCAGCGGATGGGCATCCACCTAAATGCCACTGACAAGCGGCATCATCCAGAGGCGTCGCCACCGAATTTCGGCGACATTTCGGTGGATGCTCATCCGCCGGCCAGTACACAGGTGCACTTAGATGCCCTGATGGGCGCCATGGCACCCATGGGCACCGCATTGGGGACCCCCTGGACTGAGGGAATGGGTCTGAGCAGATAGGTTGGCCCAAGGTTTGAGGAAATGATAAGGTTTAGGTAAGACCCAGGCTTGTTTCAACCATTATCTCTGATTGCTATGTACCTTTGGGTCAAAAAACAATGTTTTGAAGAATCTGGTTTGGGTCACTTTAATCAGCAGCTGGCCACAAGCTCTCAGAGGGAAGTTTCTTACAGGTACCAAATATAGTTGGGCTTCTTGTGTTCGTTAACACAGGGAGGCTGCAACCCAGAGAGCTTGTCTGTGTGGTTGAACAGCAGAGTTCCCCCTCAAGAAAAATAAAGGAAGCAAAGCAGTCCCTGAGAGAAGCACTCAAGAAGGACGGCAAAGGGGTCTAAAAGCACATCTACACAGCAGCTAGGAGGTGTGATTCCTAGCTTGGGTGATAGCTTTGCTCAAGCTAGCACCTAAAATAATAGTGTTGTCATGGTGGGACTGGTAGTGGCTCAGGCTAACTGCCCAAGTACTGTCCCATCTAACCCCTATGTACAGAGGTGGGCAGCCTGAGCCACCCCCATGCTGCTGTGGTCGCAGTGCTATTTTTCTGCACTAGCTTGAGCAAAGCTAGTGCATGCACATTTACCTGAACTGAGAGTTACATCTCCCAGCTGTTGCTTACATGTACCCTAATGCTCAACTTATCCTGTAACTGTGACACAAGGGCATAAAACTGGTGTAACAAAGTGGTGAATCAGGCTCATAAAATTAGTTTATAGGACTCGGCAGCAGAGCAAAAATCTATTAGCCAGTGCTTGAGGGAGTCATTGACTTGAAGTGTGCGCACATGTCCATGAGAAGATTGTGTCCTTTAACATCTAGTATAACTGCTTTACAAAGCAACAAGAGTTAGATACTGGCACTGCAGTGACTTTGTAGGCTAGCAGGGTCACAAACATTATGCATTTGACACTGGCTCATGTACCTTTTTACATTAGAACCTGATTTAGTGAGAGGGAAAGAACCTAGGCCAGGAAACTGGGATTATTTCCTTTTCTTTTGGAAACTTACTAGAACCCAAAACTTCTGCCTGGATGATCACCAGAAGGGTCCTTGGATTAAAGCACTGACAAGAACAATTACATTTAAACATCTTTCAAATCACAACCACATTGGTTGCCACTGAGAACAATCAGCTCAGAATATTACATGATGAATAGCGAAGAAACAGATTTCCCTTGCAGCGTCTGCAATACTGAGACTATGTTGCACTAGAAATATTAATCTCTATTCTTCAAATACATTAACCCACATCTGAAATATGTCAGAATCAAGTCCCAGGCAATGAATATGAACTTTTGATGACACAGGCTAGTACAAAGAAAAGTTTCTTGTCAAGTTGTTGTTTTCTCCTTTGGTTTTTTTCATTCATTTGTTTAAAATGATTCCTTGGGAGAGTGTTAACATTTTTCTTACCTATTATTTCCCTTTTACATGCTCAGATTGGTGAGGAGACATATCAGTACATTCTGTACCACACCTCCTTTTCACTGTGGGAAGCTACAAGGCACTAGGGATAGGTGCAGACATCAACATGACTCCTCCTCACTGCCCTTTCTTCTCCAATGGTACTTGACACTTACATACTTTGGCACTGAGCATCCTATTAATGCCTGAAATAGGCAGATTAAATAAGATAGAGCATGGTGGAGATTGCTCATTAACAGACACAGAGAGCAGGAGCCATTCAAGTCCTTCCAGCCAGAAAAGTGACAGGGAGCTGACCACCAAGGCACAGAGTCTGGTGGACACATACCACTGACGAGACAAGTTTCTAGAGCAGCTTGCAGTGGACCCATGTTCCTTTCCAGATAAATGAACTAATGCACATTCATTATATTAAATGTTTGTTATAAAATTATATCTATTTTAAAGAGCATGTCCTGAGAAGCTGACACCATGTCATCCACAGCCATTGTTATTATAATTTATTATTTATAGAGTGCTAACATTGCTCTTGACACATGACAGTGGAAATGAGATAAAACAGTTCAGGCGTGATCAGACCCTAGCAGTGACTCTCTGGTGAAGGTGGAAAGACAGTATTGTGTTAAGCCCAATCCTGATCTCTTTCCTTCATTCTCAAAACAAACAAAAAAATTCCTTTTAACCTGAAATTTCTATGGATCATTTGAGACCAGAGGAGACCTTTTTTTTAATTCTGAAAAAGAAAATGTGAAATATATCAGACAAGTCATTTTGGAGTAATAGGTTTTAGAAAAATATAGTGCTCTTTCACATGTCAGAAATTGTCCTCCTCACTAAACCAGTGTGATCTATAACATTCCAAACCATAGTTAGACTTCAGTGAGAATTAATGCATATAATTGTCTCCAAATCCGTTTAGTCCTTGACTCTATTGCTGAGACTGCCTATGAGATTCCCAGTTAGAATCTGTTTGGATGGAGGACTTCTTGATGTGACAATCTGCTCACTGGGAAACTGACTGAGGTTACCAATCCTTTCCACAGCCATTGAACAATAATCATGGCGGGCCAGACTTTTAAAGGGTATTTGGGTGCCTAAAGATGCAGATAAGTGTTCAGTGGGATTTTCAAAACTGCTTATGTGACCAGCTCTTACTGATTTCAATGGGAGTTAGGTGCTTTAGCACTTCTGAAAAACTCACTAGATGCCTATCTGCAGGTATTGATGTCTAAATACCTTTACACATTGGTCTCCAACACAGTTTTTGGGAGGAGGGGATTTAATCTCATTATTTAGTGTAAAAACCCTCCACTGCCCTTGTATGATCCTCTGAGACATGTGACTCCTTTAAACTAGGCTTTGATATCACACACTCCACCTCCTCTCCTGCAATGATGTCATAATGCTAAATTTTAGACACTACATTGGCAATAGGCTGATGTAGTGAGCAGGGCCGACTCTAGCCATTTCGTTGCCCCAAGCACAGCGGCATGCCGTGAGGGGTGCTCTGCTGCTCGCCGGTCAAGCGCGGCTCCGGTGGACCTCCCGCAGGCGTCCCTGTGGAAGGTCCGCTGGTCCCGCGGCTCAGGTGGAGCATCCGCAGGCACGCCTGCCGGAGGTCCATCAGAGCTGTGGGACCAGCGGACCCTCCGCAGGCACGCCTGTGGGAGGTCCACCGGAGCCGCCTGCCGCCCTCCAGGCAACCAGCAGAGCACCTCCCACAACATGCCACCCCAAGCAGGCGCTTGGCGCGCTGGGACCTGGAGCCGGACCTGGTAGTGAGCATAAAGATTAGGGAACAAAGTCGGCCTTGGAGGTTCATTGATGTCCATGCAGCTGAGCCTGTTTACAGCAAGGTTGAATTCGGTCCTCTGACTTCACTGCAGAATGGAGAAGAAGAAGGAGAATCCGGGCAATGGAGAAGTTCGTAGTCAAATACAGATTTCTTCAGTAATATCTGACAGCACAAGAAGAAAATACTGGTGCTTCTTAAAAGATGCTGAGCTGCCCTAGCCAAGCATATGTATGAGCAGACAAACTACTCCAGGGTTTTTTATTAGTTACTAGAAAGCACTGAAAAAACTGTCAGCAAATATCACACTTGATTAGAAAAACCTGTGCCGAGATAACTTTTCAGATTGGTCTCTCACTGAAGCCAAAACAGTATCTTCTAAAATATTGGAGGTGGAAAGCTCATCTACCCTGAGGCTGGAGTCACAGATGGGAATTAGGAGTCTCAGGCCAGAATTAGGGATTTACAAAAATAAAAATGTTCCTTTCTCTATGAATTTCTAACAAGTGCCAGGTAGTGGGACTTACTTTGGTAGAGCAGTGAAGCCTTCCCCCTCTGCTTCTTCTGAGTTAATAACAAAGCATAGGATCTTTGGATCCATCATCCCTAAAGATACTTTGGACCCCATGCTAATCAGCTGCAAACCCAGGCAATTGTGATAAATTAGATACATGGCAAATGGCTGGTTTGTTTTCAAGCTTTAGGAAAGTTTAAGTTTAATTTCACCTGACTGTTGTGGATGGCTGAAAAGGCAGGTAGACAGCTGGTGTCAGAACCCTCAAACTCAGGATGCAAGGTGACACTGAATGCCTTCTGAAGACCTACGGCTTGTGGGGAGCTATGTTGAGTCCCCTCTCCTCCAAATACGCCATTGTAATTCCCGGTCAATGTTCAATTCTGCAGGACCAAGGAGTGCTGGAATCAATATAACCCCTGTTCTTGGGAAGATTATGAATGAGCGCCTGGTGAGGATTTGCTCTGGACAGCCTTAGGTCATCCAGCATCATATTAGTGAGTGAGAGGGAATGGTCTAGTTCATCAGCAGCTATGCCAAGCCTTATAATGGGGAAAGTTATGTGAATTCTGACATGGCTTAGAGCTCAGTTTTGAGGCCAACTCATACTAGGTGAAATTCACCCATGTTCAGAGGCCCAGCACAAGGCCTAGGCACTAATTCAGTCCCATTTTGAAATGGGAAGACAGCCTCCGAGTCTGAGGGGACCGGACAGTGCTCCATAAACATGCTAGTCTCAGTCTTTGCATAAAGTTTCTCAACTCAAGTGACAAGAACACGAAGTGTTCAGCTGTGGTAAAATGCTGCCAGCAATGCATGCTGTGATCTACAACATCCCCAATAACTCTCTGAATGTGAAAAAATGAGAATTTTGGGGTGGTGGATCTGGACAATGATTAGAAAGAGAATCAAAATCGGATTTTAAGTGGGTACTGGCACATCAACCATAACTATAGAGATGCTATTGTCTCTCCTTAGTAAATACAAAATACAAATAGTTGACCTATTTAATGCTGTTCAATTCTTTCACTCCATCTAGCAAGTTATATGATTACTTTTATTTCATGATTTAGAAGTGCTTGATTTATTTATATTTTGCATGTGTGTAGTGTTAGTGGTGGTCCCTCCCCTTTTGAGTCAGTGGGAGGCTACTCTGCCTCACTACATAGCTGGGCTTTGCCCACAGTTAGGGAATTAGCTGAGCAACACACAGCCAGTGGTTCTGGCCAACAGTCTAGGCACAACAGTAGTCTTTGGGGTCTCTAGCCTGCAGTCAGGGCAGAGGAGCAAACAGTTATCAGGCCCAGCCCTTAGTTAGGGTGGGGTGGCAAAGAGTCCATTGCCCAGACCTGGAGGACCCCAAGAGGGTCAGGCATCCTAGCTCCAGTAGTCAGCCAACAAATGCAGGCTCCTTGGCCTAAAGAGCGGGGACTGCCACCCCCAGGGTGAGGTGGCAAGGATAGGGGGATGCAGGCTTACCTGATTTCACGGCATCCCAGCCTAGGGCCTAACAGTGGCAGAATGGTCTGCCACTGGGTCAGCAGGGATTCCAGCCACAGACTGGGTCTCCAACGGCGATGCAACCAGACTATAGTCATAGACTCATAGACTCATAGGTCAGAAGGGACCAATATGATCATCTAGTCTGACCTCCTGCACAAGGCAGGCCACAGAACCCTACCCATCCACTCTTATAACAACCCCTAACCCAGGACTGAGTTATTGAAATCCTCAAAACTGGTCTGAAGACCTCAAACTGCAGAGAATCCACCAGCAAGTGACCCATGCCCCACGCTGCAGAGGAAGGCGAAAAACCTCCAGGGCCCCTGCCAATCCGCCCTGGAGGAAAATTCCTTCCCGACCCCAAATATGGCGATCAGCTAAACCCTGAGCATGTGGGCAAGACTCACCCGCCAGCACCCAAGAAGGAATTCTCTGCAGTAACTCAGTTCCCATCCCATCCAACATCTCCCCGCAAACCACTGAGCAGACTTATCTGGTGATAATCCAAGATCAACTGCCCAAATTAAACTATCCCATTATAACATCCCCTCCATATACTTAACAAGTTTAGTCTTGAAGCCAGATAAGTCTTTTGCCCCCACTACTTCCCTCGGAAGGCTGTTCCAAAACTTCACTCCCCTAATGGTTAGAAACCTTCGTCTAATTTCAAGTCTAAACTTCCTAATATCCAGTTTGTACCCATTCGTCCTCGTGCCTACATTAGTACTAAACTTAAATAATTCCTCTCCCTCCCTAATGTTAACCCCCCTGATATATTTATATAGAGCAAGCATATCCCCCCGCAGCCTTCTTTTGGCCAGGCTAAACAAGCCAAGCTCTTTGAGTCTCCTTTCATAAGGCAGGTTTTCGATTCCTCGGATCATCCTAGTAGCCCGTCTCTGGACCTGTTCCAGTTTGAATTCATCCTTCTTGAACATGGGACACCAGAACTGCACACAGTATTCCAGATGGGGTCTCACCAGCGCTTTATATAACGGTACTAACACCTCCTTATCCTTGCTGGAAATACCTCGCCTAATGCATCCTAAAATCACATTTGCTTTTTTAACAGCCATATCACATTGGCGGCTCATAGTCATCCTGCTATCGACCAACACCCCAAGGTCCTTCTCCTCCTCCGTCGCTTCCAACTGATGCGTCCCCAACGTATATCTAAATTTCTTATTATTAATCCCTAAGTGCATGACCTTGCACTTTTCACTATTGTATTTCATCCTATTACTCTTACTCCAGTTCACAAGGTGGTCCAGATCTTCCTGAATAGTATCCCTGTCCTTCTCCGTGTTAGCAATACCCCCCAACTTCGTGTCATCCGCAAACTTTATTAGCACATTCCCGCTCTTTGTGCCAAGGTCGGTAATAAAAAGGTTAAATAAGATCGGTCCCAAAACCGATCCTTGAGGGACTCCACTAGTAACCTCCTTCCAGCCTGACAGTTCACCCTTCAAGACGACCAGCTGGAGTCTCCCCTTTAACCAGTTCCTTATCCACCTTTCAACTTTCATATTCATCCCCATCTTTTCCAATTTAACTAACAGTTCCCCATGCGGAACCGTGTCAAACGCCTTACTGAAATCGAGGTAAATTAGATCTACCACATTTCCTTTATCTAAGTAATCCGTCACCTTCTCAAAGAAGGAGATCAGATTGGTTTGGCATGATCTACCTTTAGTAAATCCATGTTGCAGTTCATCCCAATTACCATTGACCTCTATGTCCTTGACTACTTTCTCCCTTAAAATTTTTTCCAAGACCTTACACACTACAGACGTCAAGCTAACAGGCCTATAATTACCCGGATCACCTTTCTTCCCTTTCTTAAAAATAGGGACTACGTTAGCAATCCTCCAGTCGTACGGCACAACCCCCGAGTTTATCAATTCCTTAAAAATTTTCGCTAATGGGCTCGCAATTTCATGCGCCAGTTCCTTTAATATCCTCAGATGGAGATTGTCCGGGCCCTCCGATTTTGTCCCATCAAGCTGTTCAAGTTTGGCCTCTACCTCAGATGCGGTAATATCCACCTCCATATCCACATTCCCGTTTATCATCCCTCCATCATCTCTAAACTCCTCACTTGTCTTATTAAAAACTGAGGCAAAGTACTTATTTAGATATTGGGCCATGCCTAAGTTATACTTAACCTCCATTCCATCCTCAGTGTATAGCGGCCCCACTTCTTCTTTCTTTGTTTTCTTCTGATTTATGTGGCTGTAGAACCTTTTACTATTGGTTTTGATTCCCTTTGCAAGGTCCAGTTCAATGCGGCTTTTAGCCTTCCTCACTTTATCCCTACATGTTCTGACCTCACCAAGGTAGCTTCCCTTGCTAATCCCGCCTTTCTTCCACTCCCTGTAAGATTTCTGCTTTCTCCTAATCCCCTCTCTGAGTTGCTTGCTCATCCAGTTTGGCCTGCAACTCCTGCCCATGTTTTTTTTCCCCTTTCTTGGGATGCAGGCTTCCGACAATTTCTGCAGCTGCGACTTAAAGTAATTCCAGGCCTCCTCCGCATTTAAATCCACAAGTTCCTCCGTCCAATCCACTTCCTTAACTAATTTCCTTAACTCTTTGAAATTAGCCCTCGAGAAATCGAAAACCCTAATCCGAGATCTACATTTGTTTATCCTCCCATTTAGTTTGAACTGAATCAGCTCATGATCACTCGAACCAAGGTTATCCCCTACCACCATTTCTTCTACGAGGTCCTCACTGCTCACCAAAACCAAATCTAAAATGGCATCCCCTCTCGTAGGTACTTCAACTACTTGATGAAGAAATCCATCCGCTATCACATCCAGAAAAATCTGACCCCTATTATTCTTGCAAGCACTCGTCCTCCAGTCTATATCCGGGAAGTTGAAGTCTCCCATAATCACACATTTCCCCTTTGTGTTTACTTCATTAAAGACATTAAAGACGTCTCTATCCATATCCCAATCAGATCCCGGCGGTCTATAGCACACCCCAAGCACTATCTCAGGGGAAGCTCTAGTTGCTTTTTCACCCAGTGTGATTTTTGCCCAGACAGACTCTGTCTTATCCATTCCATCGCTTCTTACTTCATTACAGTTAATCTCATCATTGATGTACAAGGCTACTCCACCACCTTTGCCTTTCTTCCTATCTTTTCTAAACAGCACATAGCCTTCAATACCTGTGCTCCAGTCATGAGTACTATTCCACCAGGTTTCTGTTATCCCTATGATATCCGGTTTCACTTCCTGCACCAGTAGCTCCAGTTCCTCCATCTTGTTACCTAGGCTCCTCGCATTAGTGTACAGACATTTTAATTTTTGGCGTTTAGCATCAATGACTTTCTTTCCCCCGTCGTGCACAGACCTTCTACCACCAGCATCACCCGTTAATCTGGTTCCTACTCCACTATTCCTCCTCGGATCAATTCTTTGGTCCACAAGGGTATCCCCTCTCCCTTTGTTTACTTCCCTCTCCAGGTTATATTTCGGCGTGGAGATCTCCTGGACATCTCCCAACCATCTCCCCGAACTTCCTAGTTTAAAACTCTCTTGATGAGGTCGGCGAGCCTCCATCCTAGAATTCTGTTTCCCTCCTTACTTAGATGAAGTCCATCCTGAGCGAACAGTTGTCTGTCCGTAAATGCTTCCCAATGACCGTACATCCCAAAGCCCTCCTTGTAACACCAATGTCTGAGCCCTCTGTTGATTGCCATAATCTTGTCACTCCTTCGTCGCCCTGCTCTAGGAACCGGCAGAATCCCACTGAAGATCACCTGAGCCTCGATTTCTTTGAGCGTCTTCCCCAGTCTGGCATAATCCTCCTTGATACAGTCCAGCGAGTAACTAGCCGTATCATTCGTTCCCACATGAAGGACAATCAACGGATTTTTTCCTGCTCCTGCAATGATCCTATTCAGCCTCAGGTCCACATCCTGTATCTTAGCCCCTGGCAGACAGCACACCCTTCTGTTCTCCCGATCAGGTCTAGTTACAGGCCTGTCTATTCTTCTCAGTAAAGAGTCTCCAATCACGTAGACTTGCCTTTTCCTGGCGACAGTTTGATTCTCCGGTCTATCCCCCACACCAGCCTGCCGTAAGCCCTTGCGATTTGTATTCGCCCTTACAATCCTCCTAGGGCTCATACTTGGTGCCGGCTCCATCGACTCCTCCCCTCCTTCTGCAGGACTAGCTGCTCGTCTCTTTTTCCTTGCCCTCTCTCCTTCAGCAGCCTGCTGTGCTCCATCTTCATTTCCCAACTCAGCAAACCTGTTCCTGAGTTCTATTTCTCCATCCCTGGCCCGTCTTTTCCTCTGCCTGGTTCTCCTAGTCACATGTTTCCACCGTCCACTTTCCTCACCTGGCAGCCCCTCCTCACAGTTCTTTGGTCCTGCTTCTATCCGCTCGTCTGGGCTTGTCCCCTGCGCCTCATCATGTCTGTGTTCCATCATCCGCTCAAACCCCCTTCTAAACTCAGCCATGGTTTCCACTTGCATGTCCAGTCCTCTTATCTTTTCTTCCAGCAGCTCTATCAGGCGGCACTTCAAGCAGCTCTATCAGGCGGCACTTCAACTGTCCCTGGGCCACTTCCTCCTCTCCCCTCCCCTCGGGGTGTACCTGGATCTGCAGGGGGTCCTCTGGTTTGTTGGGATAGAAAACCTGTGGTAGTCCCAGTGGGTGACTCCAGCAGCTCTTGCCAGTCCGTAGCCCCACAGGGGTCTGCTGCAGTCTCCCAGCTCAGGAGTGGACAGGAGACATCAGGCTTCTTCAGCGTCTGCAGCCCAGCTGAGCTCCAGGACCCGACCTTTATACTCCTGTTCCACCCTCTGACTTCTGGTGAGAGGGCAAGCACAGCCTGGCTCCGCCCACCAGAGTTCAGTGATACCTTCCCCTTTGGCTCAGTGGGACGCCAGTCCACCTCACTACAATATGCAATTTGACTAATTCATCCCTCTGGCAACTAGAAGCAGGCTAGTTTTTTTTTTTAAATGTATAAGTAAATTAGTATTAGCAATTGTATTTGCAACATTCCACTCTCGTTTTAGGAAGATGATTTAGTTCTTAATGCCAATTTTGCAGATGTTCTATTTGGAAGAGGTCAGCAGTTTTAATAATCTGTGCATGGGATTTTTAAATTGTCCTTGATCAAAATAGCCTGTGTATTAAAATAAATTGCAACTATATTATTGTCCAAGTTTTACCTCTAGCTGAGCTGTGTTTGTTAGCTCATCAAGAAACTACCCTAATGAAGCGTTTAAAAAAAAGCAATCAACTGAAAAGAATGTGCCTTAAACACTGACGGATGATTTACTGAGGTTCGTATAGCTCCCAGACTTCAGGCACATACCTATCTCTGTTTTGTAATCTGAATATATTGTAAAGTCTGCATATATTTGATAATGGGAGCGATGATGAAAAATCATCACACATTATTAAAGCAACCAAGTATTTTACAACATCCAGCCATAGAAATGCAGTATCTTTATTAGTCTGGATCCAGAACGCTATGTAAAATGAGGAGAAATAGCTTAACTGCCTCATTTCCTCCTTTCTTTTTCATGATGGGCTGCAGAGTTTTCCTACCTTACCTAAATACATTGAATCATCAGACATGAGAGCAAAACTTCAGCAATTTCAAGTTTTCTGTGAAATAATCCGGTCAAGCTCCATAGTTTTCCTACCAAGTGGTTCGGAATTTTTTTTTGGCTAATCTGCATTTTTTACTGAAGGCTATGGGACAGCTCCAAAGCCTACTGAAATTCATGATAAGACTACCAGCAATTTCAGTCTTATATGCAAGTGTAGCATGACCCTGGAAGGTGCAGGGGTGAGCAGAGATGGTACTGTGAGAGAAATAGAAGTGCAAGGGGACTACAGAGAAAAGAGGCATTGATAATTCTGGTTCTGTCTACACAAGGGAATTTTAGCAAAAAACTCCCACAGGTGCTACTGCTATTTGGGTTGCAGTGGGAGCCCTCATGTAGACAGGCTGCCAGCATCTTCTAGTGATACAGTGATAAAATGCCAGAAGCCACCAGTGGTCTTTCTGCACTAGATGCCCCGGCAGGCTTTTTTTTCCTTTTTCCTTTGCTAAAATTCCCTAATGTTGCAAAGCTTCCAGTAGTAGCACACTGGGATTTCGAACAGAGTCCATCCCTTCACTTCCTGGTTCATTAGAGACTAAGAGACCACTATGGAAGGAGTACCTTATATCGCAGTTACCTTATCCTAAGGGGATGGGGACGGTTTAAAGAAGATGCATTCGAGTGTGGGTACTTATTGTGCCTCAGGATCAGACCAAGCAAGGAGTGGGAGAAAACTCACCATGGCCATGACAAAAATGTCAGAACTCGCCTTACCTAAAACTCTCTTCTGCCAGGATGCCTGCAAAACACTTGACAATGGCTGGGCAGTGGGCTTACTGTGATTGCTGTTATCTCTCATCAAACACCTGTGGGACAGGGATCATCTTTTAGTATATCTGAGTAGAACTGAGTGAACAACTGATTTTTCAAACCAAAAAACAGATGTTTTGTTTTGTTTCATTTTTTCCCTACCAAAATGAAAAACTGAAAATTTTTGATTGGGTTGAATGAAACATTTCAGTCTGCGAAATTGTTTGATCAAAACTGAAGTCAACTTGAATTTGCCCTGAAAAATGCATTTTTGGTAAATTTACTATTTGTCAAAATAAAATAATCACCCAGTTCTATATACAAGTGGCCAGCACGATGGGGCCCTGTTGTCTTATTAAGGTCTCTGGCTGCTATTGAACTACAAATAAATGATAATCATAAAGCACAGAGGAGAAAGAAGCATAAAAACATGGAGCAGGACAGAAACAAACCACCCTAGAGGAGGTGAAGAGATCCAGTGAAAAACAAGAGGTGAAATGGTAGTATTTAGGGTAGTGATTCTATAGAAGTTTCCTTCATCTACAAGCCCAATTTAGCAGTGATGGCTGTCAGCTGCCTAGGTAACATGAGAAATAAACCCCCCTCAACAACATTTTAGAGGACGAATTTATCTGCTTGGTATGGGTATTCTAATTACCACAATGGGAGGCTTCTCTTGGTGTTTTGATTCATGGTGCATCTCAGTTCACATAGCTTTCCCTAAATTCAGATTGTTTTTCTGTCAAAGAATAATTTTAACCTTATGTTCAGCAACAAAGATTTTCAGTGGGGTGCTCAGCTAATCACACAGACTGTTGTCCTATGATATATCTGAAAGCATGTACCCAGGGACCTGATTATTTCTTAAAAGGCACCAATCTGAATTCTGATCAGATCCAAAGAAAGTTACATCTCTAATTTAAATTCAAAATAACTTATGTGAGAGGATAAACCTTTGCCTGTTGTAAAGAATCTTCAGTTGGATGTTCAAGTTTCCAAAGCTAGTAGCTATAGCGACACAGAACAATTACAGAAGAAGAAGAAAAAAATCAATGCGTCAGAGCTTAATTAGATGACAAAAAAAGGTACCGATAGGATACTTTCCCTTCCCCCTCGGTGTTAACTAAAATGGAAGGAAATCCGTCACCTAGAGCCCATACAGTTTTCAGACCTGAATTCATTAATTTAGCCGGAATGAAACATTCATTAAAGCAAGTGAACATGCACCAGGGCTATCAGGATGGAGCAGGGGTGCTGGAACAGTTTGTATAGTGTGCATGCTGAGAGCCATTGAACCAAACTGTAAACCCTGTATATAATGGAAACCACTTCAAGCTAGGAGGTGCACAGCACCTCCCTGCATCTCTAGTTCCACCACCTATGGGAGGGAGTGCCAATATTCCCCTCTATATGGCACTGGCGAGGCCACATCTGTAGTATTATGTCCAGTTTTTGGTCCCCCCCTCTACAGAAAGGATGTGGACAAATTGGAGAGAGTCCAGCAGAGGGCAATGAAAATGATTATGGGGCTGAGGCAGATGACTTACAAGAAGAGGCTGAGGGAAATGGGCTTATTTAATCTGCAGAAGAGAAGAGTGAGGTGGGATTTGATAGCAGCCTTCAACTACCTGGAGAGGGGTTCCAAAGAGGATGGAGCTAGGCTGTTCTCAGTGGTGGCAGATGACAGAACAAGGAGTAATGGTCTTAAGTTGCAGTGGGGGAGGTCTAGGTGGTTGGATATTAGAAAAAACTATTTCACTAGGAGGTTGGTGAAACACTGGAATGGGATACCTAGGGATGTGGTGGCATCTCCATCCTTAGAGGTTTATAAGGCCCAGCTTGACAAAGCCCTGGCTGGGATGATTTCATTTGGGTTGGTCCTGCTTTGAGCAGAGGGTTGGACTAGATGACCTCCTGAGGTCTCTTCATAACCTAATCTTCTATGATTCTACGTGCCATGGGATGGGTAGACAGCTCCTCTTTCTCCTTGGCGGGTGTAATGAGAACTGCCCCTTCCTCTTTCAGTCTGCTTTCACCAGTGACACCCAGAAAGTGGGACTTTAGGCTCTGATTCTTCTAGCACTGAGTTTCACTTTAACCACCCAAGCAGTTCCTTTCCAGTTAAGGAGATGTGAGTTTGCAGGATCAGGGCCTTACATTGTTGCTGCACAAATGAACCTACTGTACTAGATACAAGCAATTGCCCAAACTGTCAAACACTTGCAGTTAAATTATTCCTTTCAGACAACAGTATGATTTCTAACTTGGTGTTCAGTACTAATATACAGGACACCATCTAATGTGGATTAACCATTTTCCTCTTCAGTAGAGCACTACCAAACTGAATTAGATGGCAATTGCTCATCACGACCAAGAGGATAGCTGAGAGAATAACTCATAGTGATGTATTTATTGAATGAATTTAGGAGCAGATCCTCAGCTGATGTAAAGTAGGACTTAATAGAGCTTTACACCAACTAAAATCTATTCCTTGGTCTTTTAATTCGGTGCAGGAGTTATCCAGAAACAGTGATAGTTTTCTCAGATGTATATGTACCTTTCCCAATGCTTGCTGTGAATATTTCTTGGTCTGTAGCTGATTTGCAAGCAATTCATTGTGACTGTTTGATATCTGGAATTCCAACTGTGTTGCTTAGCTTGACTGGACAGAAAGGTCCTCCGGAGTTTGACTGCCCTTTCACAGCACGACTTTTTTCATTTAAATCAAGATAGTTAGCTGGTTTGAAGCTGATATGAGCGGCGAATGAGATCAGCGGGATGTTGGCGTATGTTTTCATGAAAACGTGTCTCAAACTTTTCCATTTCTTTTTTTTCTTCACTAATTTTGATTACTTGGTATAATCACATTGTGTGGATAAAAGAATTCAAAACCAAACATATTTGTTTCAAAATAAAAATACTTTCATTTTCCAAAATGAAAAATTTCAATGATGTATGGAAAAAACAAAACAATTCATATGTTTTGAAAAGGTATTGGAGCAAAAAGCATTGCTGAAATTTTTGCCAACTTTAAAAAATATTTTTGACTGTCTGTCTTAAATACCAACATTTTCATGGCAATTGAGCAACAGTTCTTCATATACAACAGAGATATGCCTTGTATCCACTCTCAAAACACTTGTGTGTTTAAAGTTAGGTACCTGCTTAATTACCTTGCTAAACTGGGGCCTCAGTTACATGGGTACCACCCAATAGATGTCAGTGTGAAGCAGAACTTGGCTCAGTTATTCATGATAAGTAAAGATAGTTGGGATCATCCACAAATCAATTTTATTTAGAGGATTTGCTGGAGAAAAGCTGACTAGAAGTCAATTAGTGTGTTGATTTCTATAATTAAGGCTTTTATCAAACTGCCCATTAGACATGCACAAAGTCTGAACACAGAAAAGATTAAATGCCTTGCTCAAAGCCACCCACTTGGCAGATCCGGTAATCAGAATCAGTTCTCTTGCCTCCAAGATTAGCATTCAATGACCTGCACCCCAGAGCTCCAGCAGTGTAGTGGGAAGCCTAAAGGGATTCTTCCTGAGAGAAAGAAAGACCTGCCCCAGAGACAATCAGAGAGGGAAGCATCCCCCTCTCCCTTGCCTGTGGACCCTGGACATTGGTAACCCCTTCCTACTTACTTTGCTTTGTACTTCCACCTTGGGCTAAGGTGACCCTGGGTGGGTCCAAGAGGAAGAGGCCCAGGGAAGGCCTTAAGCAGCGCTGATTGCCAGACCACCAGTAGACCAAAGGGTCCTGAGTTGGAGCCGGTGGAGTGGGAGGGCCCAGGCTCCCCTTCCCACAACCCCATTGGCAGTCAGGGGTTGTCGCTTAGGACCACTAGGCCATGCTCCCCAACCAGACCATGAGTGAGGACCATTATAGGCCCCTAGACACTATTGTAACATAAAAAACACATACTACCAACATTTTTTTAAATTGGTCATATACAAAATTTATTTATTTATTTATTTTCATTGGAGGCTTTGTCAATCTTTTAATAACATATTTTGATGTTAGAAGTTTTGCTATATTAGCATGTTCCATATACCTGCAATAGAAATGGAAAGTTCTATGGAAATGATATACAGTAGGATCTCATAAAATTGCACTGCTGTATTTAAACAACAATTTTCATTTAAACATGGTTTCCATTATTATGCTTGTTAGTTTTCACAAATACAAACATTGCCCTAAAGAGCCCCCGTAATGCACAGCTCTGTTAGAAATCACTTGGAAAACCATTTCCTGTGGCATAGTAATTGGAGATGGGTTGTGTGTTCACTTTATGCTCACATGAACCATCTCAGCCTTATTAGAGTGGTGGTAATTGGGGTCAGAATTTGAAAACAATCAGAGTAAAAAAAGCTTTCTTAAATTTTAAGACTGATGGGCGGGGGGGTGAGGGGGGAGACTTCTAAGCCCCTGTCCTGAAGTTAGAAAGCAGTATTAATAAAAAATACTAGGATTAACTTCCTAGGAAGTTTAGTCACTTGCAGATATAACCTGTTCAGATTCCCAGTTTGCTTTTCCAATCATCATCATCTAGTCAGCTGGAAATAGTATATTTTGTAGTCTCCAGACATCATGCTTTGAGTTCATTCTTTGTGCCTCTTCAATATGTTGTAGAAGCAGATACTGAATAACATTGCAAAGCACGTCAGCTATACAAATAGAATCACTTTCCTTCTACGCTTTCCTTCCATTCAATCTCTCACGTTTTCTGCCTCTTTTTTCAAACATGTTTATACAGATGCATCCTTTATAGTGTCACCCCTCCCATCATTTGCTTATTTATGACATTTGGTTTTTACAGCCTGTGCAGTATCTCTTAGCTCTACTTA
This sequence comes from Gopherus evgoodei, assembly GCF_007399415.2. Lineage (NCBI taxonomy): Eukaryota > Metazoa > Chordata > Testudines > Testudinidae > Gopherus > Gopherus evgoodei. The sequence continues at coordinate 34,337,878 of NC_044322.1, forward strand.
ATCTATTTTCTGCGAGGCATATGATTTTATTGAGCTAGCAGCTTGTATGCACCTATATTCCAGCAGTAAAAAGTTTATCAACATTGACATTAAGCCTTGTAGTTAAAGTTGACTATACCATTTTTAAATATGTTTAGCAATTTTCAGCCTGCATTTTTAGGAGTGCATTAATTCACCAGAGCTGAGCCTGATCATAAGCCTGCAGTTTTGCAATTGGTATTTTTATGATGCTTAGGATTTTTCAGGCGCTTTTATTGACTTACAGTGCTATTCTGTTCCGAAAGGGAGTCAGTGCAGATGACTGGCCACTTCACACCCTCTTAACTGGGTTGACTCTGCTGGGCTAATAGGAGTAAATGGCTGTGCAAACTTATTGTCGGTGCTGTCATATGCAGATATGATCCAGTACAGACAAGACACTGATGTGCAGAGTAAGAAGGGGTCATTTGTACACAGTCACTTTTCAGAGTGGAATCCCACTCGATAGAGATCCTGAGGGCCCTTACGCAGGCTACTCCAAAGAGAACAGAGCACTCCGGGCCAAATTCTGTCTTATGTTATGGTGTGTTGTGCCAGTCTGGTATTGCACAGGGGCCATAAAGGGGGCAGAAATGGCTCCCTCAGAATTGTCCTATGACAGGAAATTTCCCTGTCCAGTGCAGAGCTGACATAACAGATCTTCACAGGCCTCCTTACACTCCCCAGTGTGGGGGCTTGTCAAGAGCTGCAGTGCACTTGGGCTGAAATTCACCAGCACGATGGCCCATAGAAGGCTTCTACAAGCTGCTTAATTTAGAGCAGGCCTGGGGCTACAATAAGGTGCATCTGGGGCTGTGGAACCCCTGGGTTAGACCAGAATCTTGGATGCACAAAGGTGATTTAAAGATGCCTTTCCTTCATCCGAGGCAGGTAAGGGGCAGTGGGGAACCTGGCCTTCTGTGCGTTCATCAAGGATTTGAGGCTTGGTTCCTTTGAAGAAGCCGCATGGAGCTTGTCTCCTAAAACCAACCCTGATCAGCTGGGATAGGAATCAGGAATACCTCTCAGGCTGATAGTATCGTTCAGAATGGTAGATGAAAAGGTTTGAATTGCCCCCTAGTGTATATTCAGCCAGGTATATATTGTACTATATAAGTGGGAGAGACAACTCTTCTCTCCTTTTAAATTATATATGTATTTATTCCACAGTGTGGTCACAGGCACAGCCGCCTCACCCAGCAACTGCAGCTCCCTCCTCATTCTTCTCCTACATCTGTGTGACTGTGATTTGATATAGCCAGTGCAGCTACTCTAGCTGCTCTTGGAAGCAAGCAAGCAAGTAAAAGCTTTTGCAGCTGACATTAATAGAGCTCTTTAGGTTGGCCAGCAGGGGAGCGCTCTAGCAAGGTGTATCTGGTGTGTCTCAGGAACAAAGTTACATAAATTGTGCATTACAGTTACATTCTGCTAGTCTACAGCTCAGAGAACAAGTCTATTTTTAGCTCATGTCAACTGCTGCAGTGCGCTGTTCACCTTCACCACCACTATGGCAGCTCGAATTAGGGCTAGATTAATAGGTGTGCACAGGCTCTGGTCTTTGGAAAATTAATTCAAAGCTTTCTAAGGGTCCAGTTGGCTAATGGCCCTGAACTATTAAAGTATTAGTGTTGCTGCTTCAAATCCCAACACATTTTAAATGTTGATGGATTAACCATAGCAAGCCCCTTATTGGGGGGCTGAAAGGAAAATGGCATCAAAAAACCTTCAATTTCTGTAGTTTAATATTCGATTGAATTTGGAATTTCCCACTTCCATGTAGGAGACAAAAGCAGGGAGTGTTGTTCTGATGACTTCTATATCAAGGCCCCTCCTCAGAGCACCAGGGAACTATCAACCTATTGAGTCTACCAGAAATGTACCAATGCCCACCCCAGCTGTTTGTGAGAGTGGGGCAAGGACAGGATCTCCTTACAGGAGTCTGACTGGAGACGAGAGACTGTGGGTAGCCAGACACTGAGTGGGACTGGTTGGTACCAGGTGGCTGCTACTGAAGAGCTATCTGGGTAGTGGAGTTCATTCTTTACCCTAGAACAGTTTCTGGTAGCTGGCTAGGAGACTCTTCCTTCTAATCGTGCTTCTAGCTCTCTCAAGTCAGGCCCGATTACCTGCTTTTCCCTGGTGGCTTCAGGTGTTCTCAGCAGCTCCCCTCTTCTCTCCATTCTCCTCCCTTGCAAGGGCTCTGGAGACAGCAGCTGCACAAGACAATGTCCTAAATGTGGATTGCACTGAGTATGGTTTCCATGGCTCCCCACTACAACAGTACTTTTTACTAACCCAAGCATTGCTATTTTTAGCAATATAGTAACTCCTAAACAACGAAGAAACCAACAAGAGCAGATTTCTAGTTCCTGGGTGAAGCAAATGCAACCCTCTAGTTAGAACTACATGAAAGAAAGGCAATCTAGTGTTGGATATATGAAATAATCCTAGTGTTCTATGGCAACTTTCAGCCAGGTGCTTTGGAAACATTAGGTTATCAAGCCTTTATAACACACCTGTGTAGTATAATATACATTTTTAAAAGTGCTTCTGATGTGCCTCTGATGCTGCTGTTTTGCAAACAGCAGGTAATAATTTATAATTATAATTATAAATAATTGCAGCTTTTGTGAACAAGCTAACTTGAAACTAAACTGGCTGAAGAAATGACCTGCCTAGAAGATTTATCAATCCCTCATTTCAGGATATGATACTTTGTAAGGAGATTGCCTGGATTTCACTGCCAAATCCCTCAGACGCTGAAGAACAGGGCAGTATTTCCAGCTGTTTCTGTTGTATTTGAACATACCTAACCATTTATGCCTTTTTTTTTTACACATTGCCCAAGAAAGAAAAGGATAGGTTGATTGTTGCTGTATTCATTACAGTTCAAACTATAGATCATTGTAATGAACAGGAGCAGTGATCCATCATGGACTGCATACTTGCATCTTGTGATTCAGGTATACCCTTATGAGTGTACTGCCTGTCAGAACAAAGAACAATGGATGCGTCTGTCCTAAATTCCCTTGCAATCATACTCAGTCTGTTTCCTGGGTATGTTTAATCTATATGAAAAATGGAGGTTTATTTCTATGGTATCATGGAATACGTGGGGATGAATCTGAAGGAAAATGACTTCATTGCAGCTGCTGAGCATCTCTGAAAATCAGGCCGTCTATTTAGGTGCTTAAATACGGAGCTAGATCCCTAAATTTTTGGCCCCCACATTTGAACATTTTCACCAAGGTGCAGAAACTGTCACAAAGTCAAATGGTGTGGTGGATTTGCACTTCAACGTTATAGTGCTGGGTGCTATAGAAAACTCTACCATGGATGTGAAATGTGGACAGACATCAGGTGTGACCTAAGAAGGAACCTGCAAGGTCATTCTTATTTGTTTACTAAGGAACTGCAATTACTGTTTTGCAGACAATGCAGCCATTTCAAAATTTACTTTTGTTCCAGATCAGAATGCAAGGATGAAATGTAATAAATAGCTTTAGACAAGAGCATGCTTGCTTATATCAATCATTTATGAGATGGAAGTGCTGTGTTCCCAGGGATTTATTCCTGACACCACCTGGAGAGAAACAATTAAGTTACCACTGTTTAGAGTTCTGAAAACCCCAGGTAACAGTAGGGTTTCTACTTTCCATATTTAAAACTAAGCATAAGGCTAAGTGTTAAGGTGCAGTTCTAAATTATAAGTGACAGTAGCTGTTTTCCATAGTTTTAAAATTAATTATTTCAAAACTTTAGTGAAATATAACCCAAGGTACAGCTTAATTGCATTCTAATGTTCTCTTTTTTAAGATGGCAGCTGGAGTCCCATCTGGCTTCATTTCTCACGCAGTCTTTTTGTATTATAACACATCCAAGCTGCTTATTACTATTATTGGTTGAAAAAATAGTGATGTTTTCAGTCTTGACAATTTCTTCTGGTCATCAAACAAAGCTGACTCAACTTTCATTGAGTTGGTTGGTCAGTTTATCAAAATTATACAATTTTGCAATGGAGAGCCAATACAACATTTGGGGAAAATCACTGCATGTTCTTGAATTTTGCCTCTTGGATGCAACTGGTTCAAAAGAAGAAAAGGAACATTGAATGTACTGGGAAAATTGCAATAGAAAGCCGATATTGACTTCCATTGAGATAGACATTTAGATTTATTGCCTCCGAAATTATTTTGTCCAGGGGACCTTAGTACTGAGAACTTTGGAAGAGACAAACAATTAAGACTTACTAGGGCTCCAATTCACTTCCTCCAGCAGAATCCTCATGCCAGGGCCCATTAGCAAAATCTCCACCTATCCCAGAGATGCAGCAGCACAAGGTATTTGCAACCCGTGCTCTGTGGAATAGGGGATCAGAGACAGCAGGCAGAATTCAGACATGATGGGAGTGGGGCACTGAAGACATTTTCTCCAAGTGTTCAATCTATGAAAAGTGTGTTTATTTCTATAGTATCAGGACGTATGTGGAACTAAAGTGGTATTTTCAACTAAGGTGATTAAGGAAGGTCTAACTCCCTTAGCAGGACTCCACTGGAAGCTGGCAGCATTACTGCCACTTACTCTCCATTAAGGGGTGAATGTCTCTGTTGCACAACTATCCAGTAGGGAAGAGGGGACAAATGGGGGGGCAGCCCTGACTATGAAGTAAGTTGGTGGTTGGACTCAGTTCAGTTCTCACTAGACAGGGGCCAGATCCTGCCAGCTCTTAATCACATTAGTAGATCTTACCCATGCAAGTAGCTCCATAAATGTCAACAGGGATATTCACATTGGTAATGGCTACTCATGCAAGGGTTTGTGAAACACTGCCCTAGGTGCCTACATCACAAAAACATCAGCACAATTTGCATTAATTGGCACCTCTGTTGGCAGCATCAGTGGACAGAAGGGGCATGGAAAGGGAACTACTTTCTCCTCCTAGAATTGGTTCATTGTTTTATCAGGGCTGAGGCACAGCAGCAGGTCAGTGTGAGGTATCTCAGAAAGCCGCTACCCATGCTGGACAGTATCCATTGAGTAGATGAACAGCAGACTTGAGCCAGCATCTTTCATGGCTACTAAATTAACTGTTAAATAAGTAAGTAAGTAAACAAACAAACAAAATAAATAAATAAATAAAAAGTTGTTGTAAAGGAAACTTACTGACTCAGTGGAATGCCAAACACGGTTCTGCTGCCTTTGATTCATGCAACAAGGATAACAACCTTATACACACATGCAAGAAGCCTGGGAAACAAGCAGGGAGAACTGGATGTCCTGGCACAGTCAAGGAATTACGATGTGATTGGAATAATAGAGACTTGGTGGGATAACTCACATGACTGGAGTACTGTCATGGATGGATATAAACTGTTTAGGAAGGAAAGGCAGGGCAGAAAAGGTGGGGCAGTTGCACTATATGTAAGAGAGCAGTATGACTGCTCAGAGCTCCAGTATGAAACTGCAGAAAAACATGAAAGTCTCTGGATTGACTTTAGAAGTGTGAGCAACAAGGGTGATGTCGTGGTGGGAGTCTGCTATAGACCACCAGACCAGGAGGATAAGGAGGATGAGGCTTTCTTCTGGCAACTAACAGAAGTTACTAGATCACAGGCACTGGTTCTCATGGGGGACTTGAATGCCCCATTATCTGCTGGGAGAGCAATACAGCAGTGCACAGACAATCCAGGAAGTTTTTGGAAAGTGTCAGGAACAATTTCCTTGTGCAAGTGCTTGAGGAACCAAGTAGGGGCAGAGCTCTTCTTGACCTGCTGCTCACAACTGGGAAGAATTAGTAGGGGAAGCAAAAGTGGATGGGAACCTGGGAGGCAGTGACCATGAGATGGTCGAGTTCAGGATCCTGACATAAAGAAGAAAGGAGAGCAGCAGAATACAGATCCTGGACTTCAGAAAAGCAGACTTTGACTCTCTCAGGGAACTGATTGGCAGGATCCCCTGGGAGAATAACATGAGGGGGAAAGGAGTCCAGAAGAGCTGGCTGTATTTTAAAGAATCCTTATTGAGGTTGCAGGAACAAACCATCCCGATGTTACAAGAACAGTAAATATGACAGGAGACCAGCTTGGCTTAACGGTGAAATCCTTGCTGACCTTAAACACAAAAAAGAAGCTTACAAGATGTGGAAGATTGGACAAATGACCAGGGAGGAGTATAAGAATATTGCTCAGGCATGCAGGAGTGAAATCAGGAAGGCCAAATCACACTTGGAGTTGCAGCTAGCAAGGGATGTTAAGAGTAACAAGAAAGGTTTCTTCAGGTATGTTAGCAACAAGAAGAAAGTGTGGGCCCCTTACTGAATGAGGGAGGCAACCTAGTGACAGACAATGTGGAAAAAGCTCATGTACTCAATGCTTTTTTTGTTTCTGTCTTCACAAACAAGGTCATTTCCCAGACTACTGCACTGGGCAGCACAGCATAGAGAGGAGGTGACCAGCCCTCTTTGGAGAAAGAAGTGGTTCGGGACTATTTTGAAAAGCTGGATGAGCACAAGTCCATGGGGCCAGATTCACTGCATCCGAGGGTACTAAAGGAATTGGCGGATGTGATTGCAGAGCCACTGGCCATTATCTTTGAAAACTCATGGCACTCAAGGGAGGTCCTGGATGACTGGAAAAAGGCTAATGTAGTGCCCATCTTAAAAAAAGGGAAAGAGGAGGATCTGGGGAACTACAGGCCAGTCAGCCTCACCTCAGTCCCTGGAAAAATCATGGAGCAGGTCCTCAAGGAATCAATTCTGAAGCACTTAGAGGAGAGGAAAGTGATCAGGAACAGTCAGCATGGATTCACCAAGGGCAAGTCATACCTGACTAACCTAATTGCCTTCTGTGATGAGATAACTGGCTCTGTGGATGAGGGAAAAGCACTGGATGTGTTATTCCTTGACTTTAGCAAAAAGTTTTTGATACAGTCTCCCACAGTATTCTTGCTGGCAAGTTAAAGAAGTATGGGCTGGATGAATGGACTATAAGGTGGATAGAAAGCTGGTTAGATTGTCAGGCTCAACGGATAGTGATCAATGGCTCCATGTCTAGTTGGCAGCCGGTATCAAATGGAGTGTGCCAAGGGTTCGTTCTGGGGCCAGTTTTGTTCAATATCTTCATTAATGATCTGGAGGATGGCGTGGACTGCACCCTCAGCAAGTTTGCAGATGACACTAAACTGGGAGGAGTGGTAGATATGCTGCAGGGTAGAGATAGCATACAGAGGAACCTAGACACATTAGAGCACTGGGCCAAAAGAAATCTGATGAGGTTCAGCAAGGACAAGTGCAGAGTCCTGAACTTAGGATGGAAGAATTTCATGCACTGCAACAGACTCGGGACAGAATGGCTGGGAAGCAGTTCTGCAGAAACGGACCTAGGGTTACAGTGAATTTGATAGCTGCTTTCAACTACCTGACTGGGGGGTTCCAAAGAGGATGGATCTAGACTGTTCTCAGTGGTAGCAGATGACAGAACAAGGAGTAATGGTCTCAAGTTGCAGCGGGGGAGGTTTAGGTTGGATATTAGGGAAAAAAAAATCACTAGGAGGGAGGTGAAGCGCTGGAATGGGTTACCTAGGGAGGTGGTAGAATCTCTTTCCTTAGAGGTTTTTAAGGTCAGGCTTGACAAAGCCCTGGCTGGGATGATTTAGTTGAGAATTGGTCCTGCTTTGAGCAGGGGGTTGTACTAGATGACCTTCTGAGGTCCCTTCCAACCCTGATATTCTATGATTCTATGATGCTAACCCTTTATTACTCCTGCCCCAATAACAAGAAGACAGTGGATCCAACACCAGCCAAAAGTGATAATTTAGGCAAGCAATCCCATCATGCTGAGCACCTAGGCAGAGTGGGTGTGCCCATGGAATGGAGATCAGCTCCTGAAGTCCTCTTTCACAGCTCATCACTAGATGCCAGGGGAGAGCTCATTCAGACTCTGCTAAAGGGGGTGATGTGGTCTCAGGAAAGCTAGAAAAGGATGGAGAATACAATAATTAAGACAGGAGGGGATGAGAGCCTGGATGAGAGTTTTAGCAGAGTGGGCAGAAAGAAAGGCTCGTCTCCTGGAAATGTTATGGATTAACCTGATATTTACTAGGAACTGGTCCAATGTGCTGTTTGAATCTGGGTTCATGTCCTGATTTGGAAATTCCTCTCCCATATGGGACTTTTAAGATTTGGTGTAGTGGTTTATTCCATTCTAGAGTCACATATGAGAGACTGTCTGGATTTCAAAACCCATCCTCAGAAAGGGAAGTGTCTGGATTCAGCTTCCATTCCAGGCCTATAGCCAATAGTTAGAGATTTTAAAGTTCAGGTCTTACTCCCCCATGTACACTACTTTCCACTTTCCTGCCTGTCGAGGGTCATCGTATGTCTTTTTAAGAGGCAAAAGTGCACAGTGGTGTCCTGTTTTCATTCTATGAAACATTTTTCCAGAGAAAGATTCTCTTTACCATTCCCACCCTTGAAGACAGACAACTATTAATTCACAGCCCCAGTTCTATGGTTATCAAAATGTTTCATTCTGCAAACCACTTAGAAAAGTTCCTTGATCCACTTACAACCACAGTGTGACAGCCACTACTGTAAAGTATGGTCTCTCTAATCTACTCTTTGCAGTGACCCTCCAGTGATTTGTGATCCTTTGCACCGTGATTTTCAAAGTGTAGGTGTCCTCTCAAAATCTGCCCTCTTTAAGGTCTGTCAAATTGGACATGCTAAAAAGGAGGGGGGGCCCAAATCACTGGTCATTTTTGTAAACCTTGTCAAAAACGAATTGCCCTCTCTCACTTTCCCAAATAAGACATTATCTTTAGACAAGGAAGTAACATTAATGAAGAAAGATGAGGGTGAAAAGAGATATTAAATCAGCACAAATAATAGGTAGTCCCATTAATCTCCCTCTCAAAACACATGCACACAAAATAAACAGGAGAAACAAACACCTGTCAGGAAGGGTCTAGATAATTAGTCCTGCCATGAGTGCAGGGGACTGGACTAGATGACCTCTCGAGGTCCCTTCCAGTTCTGTGATTCTATGAAATGTTTAGAGAAAAATCTCTGATATTTTCTCTTTAAAAGTTCTCCTGTGGAAAAGAAGGAAGTTACTTGTCAGCTCTGTCGCCTACATCTTTAACATTCTGGGCCTGTCAGCATTTACATATTTATTCATAACCTACAAAATCTTGTCCAGATTTCAAACTTATACTGAATGATTTACCAGAACTCTTCTATTTAACATTTTTTTCAAAAGCAAAACAAATCTTGAGACTTTAATTAAATAGAAGGGAATTTAAATTAAAAGAGAAATCTCATTTCCCTTGCATGAACTGTAATAGCAGGTGGAATGTGTAAAATAGCAGTGTTTCATGTGAACACAAAGCGCCCTTGTGTGAAAATATTAAACACATTTCAGAAGGGCTGTCAAGATTTCATGGATACAAAATTAAAATTTCAATAGGACAGCAGTAATTAAACTGGGATTTGGGTCTGGTATTACATATCTTAAAGAAATCATATAATTACAAAACTCTTTAAGAAAATGAATATACCTTCAGGTTCAAAATCCCCAGATGTGATGAAATACTTGAAAGTATTTCATTTTTTCTTCTTATTCTCCGTTGTTTGTAATATCCCTTCTAAAGCTAACAAATACAATTTCTCCCCTCATCTAATTTTCACAGAATTACAGAAACCAGATATGGAAAAAGGTTTTTAAGGCCACATTTTCCACACTGCTGATGTGGATTGCTCCCTATGAGTACATTCTCAGGCACTTTGTCTTGTCTAGCTGTAAGTCACTAGAGTGATGGGTTTCCCACAGGGCTACTGGAATCTTTCTTGATAAAATCCAAAAGTGGACAATGCTTGCCTGGTTTCAGGTTTAGGGGCAAACCTCTAGGTGAGTATGGTCCAGTGCAGGGGTCAGCAACCTGAAGCTCTTTGGCTGCCCTCCTGCAGGCAGACGTATTTTGAGGGGGTGCAAGGTGGAGGGTCTGGCTGAGAGGTGTTTACCACAGGAGACTCCCGGCTGGCAGCACAGCAGGGCTCTGGCCCCATGCTGCTCCCGGAAGCAGCTGGCTGCTGGCACATCTCTGTGCACCCTTTATGGGGAAAGGGGCAATGTGTCTCTGTGTGCTGCCCACACCCACAAACACCACCCCACAGCTCCCATTGAGTGGTTCCTGACCAATGGGAGCTCTGAGAATGATGCTGGGGGCATGGGCAGCACATGGAGCTGCCTCCCTACCACCAGCAGTGAGCAGAGATGTGCCAGAAGCCAGCCGCTTCCAGGAGCAGCGTGGGGCCAGGGCAGGCAGGCAGCCTGCCTGAGTCTTGCTGTGCCACCAGCCAGGAACCGCCTGTGGTAAGCACCTCCTGGCCAGAGCCTGCACCTTGCACCCCATCCCATATACCCCAACCCCCTGTCCCTCTCAGACCCTGAGCCCCCTCCTGCACCCAATCCCCTGCCCCTGCCCCCCCCCCCCGTTTATATTCAATTCAAATGGCAGAAGTTGCATTAAAAGTATTGGTGAGTAGTAATAACTTTAATATGTTCAATGATTATTAGTTGATAAATTCTAACTCTACAAGTAGCTTTGCACATGATGCATCTCTCTAAATATTTTGGTCAAAGACAAAAACAAAAAAATAGCTATTCTTCTTTGAAAGGTTGCTGACTCCTGGTTTAGTGGATAGGACACAGGAGCTGGATTCTGGAGACCTCGGTTTTATTTTCAGCTCTCCCACTGACCTGGTCTGTGAGCTTGGGCATGTCACTTCCTCTCTCTGTGCCTCTGTTTCCCCTACCACCCTTGGAGAGCTTGACCAGACACACCCTAGCCCATCTGTGCCCCCAAAACCATGCTGGGGAATTGGTTCAGTGCCACCTGAACATGTAAAAGTATCCCTGACTGAATCACCATCGCCACTTCCTACCACTAGTAGATCTTCATGGAAACCTCCAGTCAAAGTAATAAGCAGACCTGACCCCACTTACTCTGCTTTGATGAGGTAACAGCCCCCAGTAGCATGGATCCAAAGAGGAAAACCACCAGCTCTATGTTGGAATACTGGCCGTGCGGCACATAGTCAGTACATTTCATAAATCAGTAACTTCAGTCCCTTGATCAGTTTGTTGATATTTCCTCTAGTTTGTTGACATCTTTCTGGTATGGATTGGAAATGCCAGAAACAAATGCAAAATCCTACACCCAATACTCAAAGTGGTTTATAGGGGAAAACACTCCCCACTCTTCCCTGCACTATAATGTCTTTATATGCTATTATTTCCCTCACCCTCCTTTCTGTGGATTGGTAGCGTTTCCTGAAGAGGTGCCCTAGACTGGCTCAAAGGAAAAGTTATATTGATGGTTATCTGAGTGAAAAGGAATCACCACATAAAATAACAATATTTTCCCCCTTTGTTTACTATCAAGCCATGAGTTAACAACACAATATGACACATTTATCAGTTACATTACTACACTTCTGTAATGCCTTATAAACAGAATATGGATTCACACAGCATGCAGAATTGTGGTTTGGTTTTAAAAGTCTGATGGTTTTACTGAAATTGTTTAGCTACCTACTGCATCTCTGGGTTCCCCAAGGGTTTCCTGGTCTTGGAAAGAGGTTGGGTTGATAAATGCTTGATTCACCTCAGTTATCTAAAATGATCTATAATGCATACCTGGGGAGGAAAGAGGATCCTATGGGAAAGATATGGCAGAGGAAGCAGGAATTGTGCATTATTCCTGGCTCTGCCATAGACTTCTTGCTAGAACCTTAGGCAAGTCAGTTAGGGCTACAGAAGAAAGGGTATTTAGGTACCTGTCTCTTTAGGTGCCTAAATCCAATATTTAGGTGGCACTGACATTTGCAAAACCACCACTCAGCCACTGCCTAATCCCGTAGATAACTGAATTTCCTCCAGTTGGAGCATGTGCAAAGCTACCCACGTCCTGACACCACCCTCGAGCTAAGTTGCTGCCTGGAGTCCTAGCTCAAGCTGAAAGCCTAACAGGATTTCTCAAACTAGGCATGCCTGCTGCTAGAGGGCACATCACACTGGAACTCACATCAGGCCTAACTCACCCATTGTGCCAACATACTGTTGTCATAATCTGTGTCTAAAAGGTGTCATATAAGATATCATATGCAAACTAGTGACACCCTGGACCAAAAATCATTTTAATATATGTTTGGGATATATACAAAGAGTTATAGATGTATGCTGGAAATACGTTCTTAAAATGGTTGGGCAGGCAGTGCATAAGCCCAGCCTGCCCTACACAAAAGAATGTGTATCAATCTGTCTGCCCAGCTTGATTACAGGCAGATAACAATGCAAGTACATTTACTTATGAGGTAAACAAAGCCATCAAGCTAACAAGCAGAGGAGAAGATCGCTAAATGATCACTTAAAGGAGACAGAATCTATGCCCCAGGAGGCCTTCCTGGCTCTTGAGACAGAGACAATAAATTTTCAGAATATAAAGAAAAGCCAAAAGCTTTTTGGTTATCCATCATTGAGGGGACTTAGGGTTCAGCACCCTCTGAACCTATGAAAGTTGGATCCTCTTGGCCTGCACGGCAAGAGTATTTGGAAATTAACTATAGGTGAGAAACCTGCTTAGACAAAGATAATAACTTGCTGAAGCTCTGCTTTTGTGACTAGAAAAAATGTTTTATTTTACATGTAACTACATCGGTTTCTTTTATTCTTTCTTATTATTACTTAGACCTCTGATCTTGTTAATAAACTTATTTTTGTTTTATTATAAAACCTTCTCAGTTCTGTATATTACAAGTGTAAGTTTCAGCTAAAGTAACTGGCTGGTGTGTGCTCTGTCTTTCTGGAGACAGCAAAGTTAATAACTTCTGTGAGAGTCCAGCAAGAGGGACTGTACAGTGCAGAGAGACATCTCTGGGGAACTTGGGAACTGGGGATTGTTATCTGCAAGGCAAGTTTGGACTGGCAGAGTCCTAAAGAGTTTGCGGGCAAGGCAGATGAACTAGTGTGTCAGGGGACTGACATGGCTTAGCAGCAGCAAAGCTCTCACTTGCTAAGGCGGAGAGGGGCAACACAGATGCTCACAGCTCTGGGTACCCCAAGCAGGACATCGCAGGAGTGGGGATTTCTGTTTCTCACTCTGGTTTCTCCAGAAAAAGGGATGACCTGGCTTAGGCACCTAACTGCAGGAGATGGTTCACAGTTCTGAATCCTGACCAGAGGGAGCCACTACCCTCTAGCCTGTCACTCAGGTGCCTAAGGCCCAGATCAGTCAGAGGCAGCCAACTAAATACTCTGTGAATCTGTGGCCTAACCTCTTCTCCCTTCCCTCTGCTTTTCACTCCTGGCTAGTTTGGGTGGTTCCTCGTTCAACTTGTTGGCTTCTGAGGGTATGTCTACACTGCAGTTAAAAACCTGTGGATGGCCCATGCTGGCTGACTTGGGCTCATGGGCTCAGGTTAAAGGACTGTTTAATTGTGGCATAGATGCTTGAGCTGGAGCCCGGGCTCTAGGACCCTGCGAGATGGGAGGATGTACACCACAATCAAACAGCCCCCGAGCCCGGAGCCCGAGCCCCACAAGCCCATGTGAGCTGGCATGGGCCAGCCGCGAGTGTCTAACTGCAGCAAGGATGCTAGAACAGTTTGTGTAGGGTGGATGCTGAAATACAGACTGTAAACCCTGTATTTATGGAAGCCACTTCAAGCCAGGGGATGCAGCAGCACCCCTAGTTCAAGCATCTATGAACTGCAGTGTAGACATATCAGTGAATCATTTTCATAGGTGCCTATCTCTCTCCATGCGCTGGATGAGGAACCTGGGTGCCTCACTCAGGGCTGAGGATTCCACTGGGCAGCCATGTGCTGCGAGTCTGACTTTATTATAAGTGCTGCAAAATATTTAGCATTCTACGAAACAACATGAGCTACAAGAATTTAACTCCAAACACTTCACTAGGAGAAAATAACCCCAAATTGTTGTTTCCTTTTTTCACTAGTCAGAGCTGTAAACCTTTTTCCAAATGATAAGGATTTTGAAAGATCTGTTTAAAGCAAACTCTGTCTTTACTTGCTCAGAGGGAAAATCTTTTGCTCAGCGCATTCTCAGAGAAATCTCCTTGCAACCCATCCCTGCTACAGGAATCCCACTGTTCCCTTAATTCTTCCTGCCCAAACTCTCCTTTGTTCATGAAACAAAACTCTAGAGAAGATTTATTTTCCAGTCGCTGGCCTCTGACAAACCTCTGCTCGCTCTTCTGGCAGAAGTGAACATACTTCAGTCTCTACTCACTTGTTCCAATACTACATGAGAGCTCAAAATCATCCCTCCCTTGCACTGAGATTAAAACAGACACCTGAGATTAAGCCAGATAGCAAACTGAATCTGACCACGGCTAACAAGCTTAGGTACGTTCTTTCATGCCAATGTTGCAAGTTTATTAGTAGGCACTTAGGGCCAAATTTTCCAAAGATGAACCTCTGCATTTGCAAATCCTTTAGGTACACAATATTTGTGTGCATTCAGCATTCACACGCACAGAGAGACACACACAGCTCATTAGTGCACATACTATGAGCCCAAATGGCACCTGCCTCTGTAAAGACTATCAAAATTACATGGATAAACGATAGCATGAAAAAATTTTGTTCACGAGTATGTTACACACCCACAAATGGAAGCCAGGCGGCACTCCCTTTGAAAGTTTGTACCTTACTGTCCTGTCCTAGAACCGATTTGTGCACCTAGACAAAAAAGGCAGGACTATAGTTCTAAAGAAGTCACCTTCTGCATTTCTTGCTTAACAACTCCAGCTAGTCAAAGGATCAGGGTCTTCATAAGTTACTTGACACTGAACCCAGACACGCAAAGCCCAGCAGTTACCAGCTCCACATAGGAATATTGAGTAAGCTGTTCTAAATTTAATTAGGGAAGTGGCTGTTCATTAAGTTGTCTCATCCATTACACTATGTGGCCAAAATCACATGGGCTTTTTTTGTTGTCATAACTACACTGAAACATCAAATCAACTTCCCTATCCACTAAATTATAATGACCACTCCTAGATCTTTCATTGTATTGCTGATCTCCATGTAACTTATTGTCCCATGGAGTATCTATAGATTTTCCTCCTCTGATTTGCTGTATTAGCATCTATTTTTCCAGGATGAATCTCATTTTATTTCTGGCTTGTATTTCTAACCCCACAAAGTCCTTGTGAAATACTTATTGCAATGCTCTTAATATATATTTACTGCTGTGTTTGTAACATCTTCCAGTTCAGTGCCATCTACACATTCAATGAACATGCTGCCTACACCTTCTTCCAGATAATTAAAGATATTTAAAAGAGGATTTAGCACCCATACCTACGCATCAATCTGGACACCTAAACTTGATCCATTACTGTTTCACATTCCCTTTTGTTTAGGTCTGTCAGCCAGTTTTTTAATCAATTTGACAACCCAAAAATTGCTTCCAAAATTACACTTGCCCAAGAGCCAGGACAGGCAAAAAGTTCAGTCCTCACCTGGGTAACAGCTTTTCTATACATAAAAATGTGACCGCTTTAAAGTCTGATTAGCTCCATGCCATTGGGCTAGTAATGGGAGTTTTGTC
Source organism: Gopherus evgoodei (assembly GCF_007399415.2). Taxonomy (NCBI): domain Eukaryota; kingdom Metazoa; phylum Chordata; order Testudines; family Testudinidae; genus Gopherus; species Gopherus evgoodei. The sequence continues at coordinate 34,353,531 of NC_044322.1, forward strand.
CCATTAGGAAGGGGAGATTTCCGACTTCCCAAGAAAGTCCAGGTTTCACTCTCTGCCCTGGATGGTCCAGACAAAGAGTGAAATCTTGGCCCTATTTAAGTCATTGACAAAACTCCCATTGACTTCAATGGGGCCAGGATTTCACCCACATACTTTTAAGTTTTGCTATTTTTCTTTGTCAGTCTTCCAGTGATTACAGATTAAAATAGGATAGGGAGTTCATGGATTTTGCTGGCTGTCAGTGTTGGGAGGGTATTGCTTTGTGTTGCTATGGTAGAACAGAGCAAGAGGAAGGGAATGGGGACAAGAGAAGAAAGGTATATGGGATGAGTTCATGTCCCCAGGCTGCCCTATAGTCTATGTCTGGATCAGGGCCAGATTACTGAATGAGGGAGGCAACCTAGTACAGAGGATGTGGAAAAAGCTAATGTAATCAATTATTTTTTTGCCTCTGTCTTCACAAACAAGGTCAGCTCCCAGATGAGCACAAGTCCATGGGGCTGCATCCAAGGGTACTAAAGGAGTTGGCGGATGTGATTGCCCCATGTCAAAATCCCCCTCCTGCATCCAAACTCCCTCTCAGACCCTACACTGCAATCCCCTGCCTCAGCCCCCTCCTGCACCAAAGTGCCTCCCAGGAAAAAGACTTGTATACAGGGGCGCCACAAAATCGAATAGTCCTGGACCCACAGGAGAGTTAATCCAGCCCTGGTATGGATGCTGGGACATATTCCTGGGTGCAGGGGCACATTTCTGATGCTCTCACACCTGTTCCAATGCATGTTTGCATTTGGATTTGACCACCACGTGAAAACAAAAATAAAATGGGATGTTCTTTCCCCTAGAAACATTTTACATTTCTGATGGAATTTCCTACATTTTTTAACACTTCAAGACATTACAGAAGGAATATCATAGGTCAAAAAGAGTCCTTTGACCTAGAGTTTAACTAGAATTTCACAGCCCCAGTTTATTTTCTATATAAAGAGCAATAAAAGTACATGAAACCTTGCCAAAACCTGTGAGCACCGCTGTATAAGACAAGAACTGGGGTTGCCATCCCCTATATGGAAGATGATTGGGCTCCGGAGTTTATCTCCCATTCAGAAAGCTGTTCCTCAAGCCCCCTCGGACACATACAGGTCTCCTAACATTTAGGTTATTTTTAGAGGTTTTCATGACTCCCTCTGAGCCCTGCACAATTGGACTGATAGTAACTAAAAACACTGAGGTTTACAGTGAGCGAGACACAAAAACTGGCCCCACTAACATATGTGGAAGCCAAAGGGCAGGGGAATGAACTTTTTTCCTGACCATTTTGTGAAACGTATACATAAAAGCATATCCTTTTTCGCTGTGACTCATATGTTTTGAGGAGTGCAGACAACTAACTACGTTTATTCTGTTCCAGGCGGTAACTATAGTACACTGTCATGATTGGTATCTCTTCTATTCAAAAATTGATTTCAAGGAATGGGCATCAGCCCTAATGACATTTATTCAAATCTTCACTTCTTATATACTGCAACAACAGCTTTTATTTACTTGTTTTGATTCCATCAGATGCACATATAAATGTCTATATTTTTATATGTTCTCCTTACACCACCTTTACCCTATTTTGTCCTTTGTCACACAACAAGGATAACAACCCTTTATTACTCCTGCCCCAATAACAAGGAGACTTTAGGTCCAATACCAGCCAAAAGTGATCATTTGGGCATGCAATGCCATCATACTGAGCACATAGGCAGAGTGGGTGTGTCCATGCAAACAATATCAGCTCCTGAAGTCCTCTTACACAGCTCATCACTAGATGTCAGGGGAGAGCTCATTCAGACTCTGCTTACATCTGTATAGAAAAATAAACTAAAAAAGAGTTGAGATTGAAATGAAACATTTTGATTGACCCAAAATGAAAAATGTTTCAGAATTTTATTTTATGAAAAGTTTCAAAATGGGGGCTTTTCCCTACCTATTCAGCATGAAATAAAAATCTCTAATTTTTTTGCAAGAGGGAAAATCCATTTTCTGGCCAGTTCTAATAGTTGGTTGACTCACTATTACAAAAAGCACAAGTTTGGCTTACAGTGAAAAATGCATGTTTTTAGACCTAGTCCCTTGATGCAGCAGCTACATCATGGAGTTTTACACATGCAAATATGCCTGCACTACTCCAGAAATCCATTACGATCAGAATACTTAAAATAGTATTGCAAATCCACAAACTGGATGATTTGTAAAAGACTATACATTTATGTACTCTTTCTTGATGAAAATATGGTTCTACATCTTTAAAAAAAAACTTTCTTGTTCATTATCACACTTACCCATTCCCTTAGTCAAAGCCATTAAATGGAAATAAATATAATTAAGAAATATATGTATCCACTCACAAATATTCCTCTGTGCTCACTGTTGCAAATACTGTCAGCTACATTTAAACATGCTTACTTACTCAAGGATCTTCACGTAGGAGAACAGGCTTGATCATTTTTATTGTCATTTTGGACACCCCTATAATTTTGCCTAATTGACTTAGAATTTTTAGCATAGAAAAATTACCATAGAAGTCAAAGGTAGAGGAGGGCAGTGCAGTCTTGTGAGTTGTGCATGAGATTATCTACCATTGAGGGGTATGTCTACAGTGCATTTTGAAACCTGTGGCAGCGAGTCTCAGAGCCTAGGCCTGCAGCCTCAGGCTTGCGGGGCTCATACTAAGACACTAAAAACTGTGTAGTTGTTTGGATTCCTGGCTCTGAAGCCTGGTGAGGAGCATAAGCTTCAGAGTTCAAGTTCCAGCCCAAGCTGCAACACCTACACAGCTGTTTTTAGTGCCATAGCTTGAACCCGAGTCTGTAGACCCAGGATCTGAGACTTGCTGTCATGGGTTTTAAAACGCAGTGTAGATGTACCCAAACTGGTATATTGAACAAGGCACTCCTCAGTTCTAAACCTAGTTCTGACACTGATGACACCATGTGTTCTGAGGCCAGACACAAAGGGTTCGATCCTATATATCCTTACATGGTCTGTAAGGGAGATGCATAAAAATAGTTGAATTAGAAAGCGTTTTGTGTGTAGTCTGAAAGTGGAAGAAAAGGCATATTCAGCAGAGACAACCGGAATAGGAACTGGAAGGAGTGGTTTAGCAGCCAATGAAAATCATTGTCTGAGATGCTTTCATTTTTATTCACATTTCATAAAGCATCCAGAGTTTGATATTATGGAAAAGACTAAAGAGAGACATACTGAGTCTGTGAGAGTTTGTAAAAGGAAAGGATGAAACTCTTAAGTAGTTGGGAATTGGAATAACTGAGGTAGTGCTATGCCCTGATTTAGCTTCCTGGCACTAAGATCTCAGCCCTACTATGTATATATAATGCTGCACAGATATTAACTAGTACTTGCGACTGTGTCAAAAAAAGGGTTTGCTAACATCACCTTCTAAACTGGAGAATTCACTGTACACAAACAAAAGCTGATGCATTTCAAGGGAAAAGTATTACAAATAACAGGCACACTGGAACTGTCCTACCGGCTCACACCAACAGGCCATCTAGTCCAGAGTTCTCTTTCTGACAGGGACTAGCACCAGATGCTTCAAAGGAAGGTGCAGGAAACCATATATTGGAAAGCTATGGGAAAATGCTCATCATCTGTCTCTAAGCTTCTGTTTCTGCTTCTATCCAAATCTAACCAGTGGGCCATTTGGCCAGAACAGAACCCACAAGTCCAGAAGAAGGCATATCATGAGTTTATATACCGACATTATAATATTATTTGCTTTAGTCTTTATTTTCTAGACTATTCATTATCTTTATCCTAACACTTCCTTTGCTTTTTTTAAAGTGCCACTACACATTGAGCTCAGGTTTTCACTGGTCTTTCTGCAATGATCCCCAGATCAACCAATTTAACAAAGATCGTGTACTAAAGTGGTCACCTGTGGGTTAACTGAGTTACTCAGAGTATTATGGTTGGAGCCATGTCTACCACTGTTACTCCTTGTGTAATTAGTGGGATTTCCCACTCACACACTGTCATGATGCAACTGAATAAATCAGCAAGTTCCCAGCCTGCAGTCTTGTGAGTAGACTTATTTTTGTGGTACTGAGCAGTCCCTTTACAAAAGATAGTAAATGTTGCTGGAGCAGAAGCAGTTCTGAAAATCAGTGTAAGTGAAATATTGCTGGAATAAGTATTGAAAGGTAGCTTAAGGATTTTTCATAAACTGATTTTTTTTTAGCAGTTTGAAAAAGCAGTACATTGGGTGAAAAAAACCTCTCTTGGGTCTGATGGATAATAAATAATGGAGAGAAGGAAGGGCAGATGCTGAGTGGAGGTGGATATATTTTGGATGATTATGAAATATAGTGGTGAGGACATATTACAGCATTACAACATCACATGCTGGGTGATACCAAATTCATTCCACATGATAATGCTGAGGTTAAAGGGATAAAATTATGCAAAATGTAATTATCACCTACTGATAATACAGTAGGGTACAGTTTATCCAACAAGTTCTTGGAATGCATTGGAGATAACTTTTTATTACAAAAGGTGGAGAAAGCAACTAGGGAAGATGCTATTCCATATTTGATTTTGACAAACAGGGTGGAACTGATCGAGAATTTGAAGGTGGAAGGTGGCTCAGGTGAAAGTGATCATGAAATGATGACTTCATGATTCTAAGGTATGGTAGGAGGGAAAACAGCGGAATAAAGACAATGGACTTCAAGAAGGCAGGCTTTAGCAAATTCAGAGAATTGGCAGGTAAGATACCTTGGGAAGCAAATCTAAGGGAAAAAGGTTCAGGAAAGTTGGCAGTTTTTAAAGGAGACAATACTAAGGGCAGAATAGGAAGATATCCCAATGCATAGGAAAGCTACGTAGTATGGTAAGAGACCACCCTGACTTTACCAGGAGATCTTCAACAACCTGAAATTCAGAAAAGAGTCATACAAAAAAATAGAAAGTAGGTCAAATTATGAAGGATGAATATCAAAAAACCCAACGGAAGCATGTAGGCACAAAATTAGAAAGGTCAGGGCAAAAAATGAGATTAAACTAGCTAGGGACATAAAGGGTAATGAGAAAATGTTTTGCAAATACACGAGAAGTAAAAGGAAGACTAAAGACAAGGTAGGCCCATTACTCAACGAGGAGAAAAAGACAATAACAGAAAATACAGCAATGACAAAGGTGTTAAATGCCTTTTTGTTTCAGTCTCTGCTAAAAAAAGTTAGCAGTGATTGGATGACTAACATAGTGAACATCAGCGTAAATGGGGTAGGATCTGAGGTTAAAATGGGGAAATAACAATGGGGATCGTATCCCAAATGAAATTATTAGCGAACGCAGCAGTGTGAAAGATGTTGTGAAAAGCAGATATAATAAGATATGATGGGCGAGCCACATAGCACGGTTCATGGACAATAGGTGGACCACAATCATTACTGAGAGAGAACAGAAAAGACCACTTGGTCAGTCTCCAAGAAGATGGGAAGATGACATTGTTAAACATTCAAACGAACGTAGAGAAGAAAGGCAAGAATGCAAGAAGAATGGCCGACGTGTTGTGATCAGCGCAGTCTTAACGACAGCTGAAGACCGATAGATCCAGGTGATTCCAGGTGATTTTTAAGCATTTTTTTCAATTGTCATCAATTTAAGTTTTCACAGTTGCATAAAATTATAGATTTTAAACTTTTTAAAGATTATTTTAGTGTACATTTTCACAGTTGTGAGAAATTATGGGAGAGACAGACAATGGGGGATAAGCCAGTAGCTATTTAATGACAATTGCTGCTGAAATTCAAAAAATTTAAGCTTTATAACCATTAAACACAAATTGGTAACATCACATATCAAAAGATACACAGTAAATTTTCTTAAATCAAACTCTAAAGTTTTCAAGCAGCATTTTTCTTACTTTGCCTATCTGCAAATTTTGACTGTTATCAATGGAAATATTTTTTCATCAGTTTGCAGTTGTAGTGTGAAATCAATATTTACTGGCCGTCATTGATAAAAATCTATTCCTTCCTGTCCTATTTATGATGGACAATGTCAGGAAACTTTAACTATCAGCAATGTTATTGCCTACATCATATGCACATATATAATATATGCTTTTCAGTGGGATTACTTTGAATTGAAAGGACTGTTGAGCTATTTTCTTGTTGGTGTTTTTACACTTTATGTCTCTGTACACTTGGATTTGGATCCAGAAGAGCAGTAGATTGCAAACTGGTGCATTATGGAAGGTGCACAGGAGGCATTGTCTATCGGATTTATTATGGACCTTATTTAGCAGTTTTATGGTGGGATTCTGATTGGCTGGAATACGGAAATAAATACAACTCTCCCTTTAAGGTAAACACAATGCTATCAAGATTACTATTGTGATCAAGATACTGATTGGAGTGTTCACTCTTCTCATTCCAGATAAAGTTCACAGTCTGGATATGACTTTATGGATTCTTTAGAGAATGACAAAAACCAAAGCTGCTTCTAGATAAATCATCCACCTCATTGCTCAGTACAAGTTCTATGGCTACCAAATATGTAATTGCATTAGACAGCGTTTAACTGACAGCAGCATGTTCAGTGGTAATCATGCCATACTGACAGTGTGAAGCTACGCTGAAGCAAACTAATCTCAGTCACGACTTCTTAAATCAACTACCTCCTCTTCCCTGAAACCACACATAAAATCCTTGGACTTTGATCATTCAGAAATTGTGACAGTAGGTAGCGAAAAAGCACTATTCTGTAACTCTTTCTGGATATCCCTATTCTGCCTCCTCCACTCCTCCTCACTGGGTTATGGCTTAATTCTTCCTATGAAAAATTAAAATTTCCTTTGCTTATTTTGGCATAAATGACTAGGCCTTGTTCATAGTTTACAAGATGGGCCACATTCTCGGCTGATGTAACTCCACTCTGAAGTCAGTGGAATTATATCAGTAGAAAATTTGGCCCAACATCGTTAACAATGGAACTTAGAAAAACAGTAAAGAAAGAGGTAAGGGTGGAGGCCCAGTGGTTTGTGTGCCAAGACTGGTGCCAGGGAATCCCGACTCTGACAGTGACTGTGTCCTCAGTCAGCTAACTTAACCTCCCTGCTTGAGTCTGTAAATTTACTAAGTGCAATTATTGTTCTTCTACCCATGAGGTCAGAGCTTGGAATAGCTACTCAGTAATGTGGGAGCCTCCTAGTCTTCAGCTTTATATAGTACAGAATGAACGTTTAGTTCTCTTTCTATCTGCTGCTCCTCTAACATACACACAACTGTCACATATTTTTAAATGGGGTTGGGGGGCTAGTTTAACCTAAATATCTAACCTCTTGTGGCCACAGGCCAAATGTAGAAGGGCCTTAACCCGGCTGATATATACAATACTTTGGTATTGCAATTTTTCTGTACACAAACGCCTGCATGTGTGCCCAAAAGTTCAATAGTGGGACACCAAACTCCTGATTTGTGCTGTTTTAATGCACTCATGTGTTATCATCATCTACAGTTCCATGGGTGCAAAATTGTGGGTGTAATCATTTCAGACACAACTTTTGCAAAGGAAGGACTCAGCATGGTGATTTGTTTTGGTCACTGAAATTTCTTCTGGCAATATTTCTGTCTCTTGTGGGCAATTTGGGGAAATACAGAGATCCATTATACACAGACTGCATTGAGATCTAGTAGTTCACATTTGGATCTATGCCTTGAACAGGACAGAGAAAAAGGAACTCAGAACATTTTAATTTAAGAGCCAAACAAAGCTTCTTTTAATTAAAATTTAGGAGCCAGTTTCTACCGGAGCTGGCTGGAAAAGAGCCCAGAAGAAGGAAGACATTATGATATAACAAAATATACTCAAAAAAGTCAAAATCTGTTGGTAAATTAATTTGAAATAAGGCAAGGACATTTGGGGAGCAAAGGAGGATGCGATAAGAAGTTGTACTGAATGCAGAGGAGATGCATCCCTGGAAAGGCATATGAAATTGCACAATGTTAGACCAACAGGCCAGATTCTCGGCTCTGCCCAAGATCTGGTACAGCTCAGGTATAGGAGGAGGCAAAGCTAATCCCGGGGCTGACTAGAAATCAGTCCAGCCATTGGCCTATTTTAGAGCAGCCTCATGGCAGTTTTAAATTATGCCTAGTCACAATGCTTTCTCCTTCCCTCTCCCCCACCTCCCAAATGGGAAGGGAAGGCACTTCACAGCAGGAGATTGTTGGAGTGCAACAGGGCTCCAGTCACAACCCCTTTCCATTGACAAGACCCTCAGTAAGTCCTCTATACCTGCCATTGCAGGGGCATGGTGATGTTGAGTCAGGTAACGTTGGGCTGGGACCCCTAGAGATTACCCAACTGGCTTGTTAAGCCAGTCTTTTGTCTGTTTTGTGCTACCAGAGTGACCCAAAATGGACGAATCGGAGGAACCAGGATCTATAAATAACAATGAAAAATAATTTGATTGTGGTAACATTTTATTTATTTATTTGGGGGATTTCTTTGTTGATTGGCTAACAGGGCCAATAGATTGGCATTTCAGTGTCACTACAGTTTCCGAGACTCTTGCATACAATGTATTCACTGGTCCAAATATTGTTTTCTCAGCAAAGGTAAAAGAGTAACTACTAGAGGAAAATGAAAGCTTATAATAGGTGGTGTTTTCCTTCCTGCTGAGATTGTTAGGAGAGCTGAACAGCAGGTGACATCTCACACCATAGCTAAATAAATGGTTGTCTCGGGACAGATGATTTCACGTTCCAGTGTTCCCAGTTTCCTGACTGTGATAAAACAGGGATTCATATTCAGCAATTAAGATATAAAGAATGTTGAAGATTTTGCCTTGCACTAGCTACCTTTTATTTATGAGTATTATGCAGAGCTATGCAAACACTGTTCTCACCTGGAGTAAAACGCAATTTATAGCTTTTCCAGTGGTTTAATCAAAATGCAGAGCCCTGCCCCACCCCACCTTCACTCTGGTACTTAGATGAGTTTTGCCATGAGTATAATGTATGGATCACACAGAATTGAAGGTCAAAGAGTAACTTCTGTTCACAGTTACTCTTCTCCTTTATCCTGCTTCTTCTTTGTGAGTTATTCATAGATTTTAAAGAGAGAAGGGACCAATATGATCATCTAGTCTGACCTCCTGCATAATGCAAAGAAGTTCATCCTGGGAACCCTGAGTGTCTGGCTGAGCGAGGGCATGTGTTTTAGAAAGTCATTACCATCATTGTTTAAAGTAGTCAAATGACAGAGAATTTGCTGCATCCCTCGGTTAGTTGTTATAATGGTTAATTGACCCTACTGTTAAAGGTCCAGGCTTGTTTCCTATCTGAAGACTGGTAGCAACAACTTTCAGTTACTAGTGATCAGGGCTGGATTTGAACCAGGAGGTGAAAGCACTAGAGCCAGTTACCAAGCCCCTGAACTAGCCAATCCCATGTAGTTAACTGGAGAACATACATCTGTAACAGAGATACTGAATGGAAAAGAAAGTTGCATGTGTCTACCACCCACTTTCTTTTTCTTTGACAGTGTTTAAGGCTAAAGAACTGTGCAGAGACTTCCTAGTCACCAAGCATATTAGATCTGGAGACAGCAAGGTTAATTTAATATAGACATTCCCACAAATCATTTCTGATCCTTTTGTGGGTTCATGGCTGCACAAAATTCCACCATGCCAGAAGACCAGAAAATTTAAGGAGTTTCTAATAGATCCTTTCTTCACTAGGCCATTGAGAATAGAGTAATTTCTGAAGAACACTATTACATTTCTGTAGAACCCTATTGATTTCACCCTGTTGAATTCTATAGAACTTTTAAATAAAGGTAGTGCCCAAATCTTATAAGAACTCATGAGATTTTGGCTGCAGCTGAACTAGAATCAAGAAGTTGGGAACAAGATTTTCAAAAGTGGCTAGTTATAGAAGGCCTCAGTTTTTAAGTATTCTACTTGAAACACATTAAAAGGGCTTGGTTTTCAGAAAGTGCTGAGCACTCACCCACTGAAAATTAGGCCCCTTTAAAGATTTGGAAAATCTCAATCTAGTTTCTTTCTGGATTGGACCCTTAATGGACTTGCTTTGGATCCAAATGGCTTTGGATACTGGGATTCAAATCTGAATTCCCCTAAAAATTCAAAAGTGTTCTGTTGACAACATATTGCAGAAAGCAGCCCCACAGTAATCTGGCTTGCACGCCTTCTCTTGGATTGAATACATCTCAGCTCTGCTCAAGTTTTTCTTCAGGCTCATATAGTGCCACCGCTGTTTCTTTGATTTTAATCTTCCCATATGGATATCTGTAGTATTGGAGCAAAAAATCAGGAGTCCTTTTTGCTGTGGCACAGTTTTTTGAACCACTGTGCAGCCTATATACATAGTATTTAGCCACAGAATGTTGCAGCATACATCTATCTACAGTGGCACAAAGTACAATGGTAAAATAAACTGCATAGAATCAAATACAATGACAAAATGTTTAAAGGCCCCTATATTAATCATCCAGGAATACAGGAATTAATGATATTTTCCAATTTCTTGTCATTCATAAAGCCTCTAATAGATTTCTCCCTGTCTCCCATGATGGCAAACAGCAAAACTACATGCCCATCATACTTAATGAAGAAAACGTATTAGAGCTAATTTATGTTAAACAAGGGCTGCTTGTGTAGATTTTACTTAGCTTTGCTGATTTATGATATGAAATGACTGCTGAAATCAATTCCTAGGAATAAAGCTTAAAGCACTATAAAAAAAATCAATATGAATTCTCAGTCCCCAGAACTTTCATGAATTTAGGAGATGTGAGGCAGTCATTGAATACAAATTGATTTTTCCAGCTGGCAGGCAGCTAAATATAAGTATCTAGCAGATATACCTACATACTCACACATTCTCTCTCTCCCTCACACACACTCACTCATGCGCATAGTGTTTTACAGAAGTAAAGATACAATTGTTTTATGGATTATTTCCTACTGCATATTAGTAGCTGTCTCGTGGAAGGTAAAATTCATGTGTGCCAAAGTTAGTTATCTTTTACAAGACTTTGCATTTTTACAGCTGTTATAAACTATGAGCTAAGTTCAGTACTGAGTTCCAGTGTCTCCAAATGAGCTGTGCCTCTTTAGGGCAGGGCTGAACTTGGCCCCATGTATCCAAAATAGTATCAGACATGTTTGCAGACTGTATGGGATGGAATTGCTGGCACCATTAACATCATTAGCAAACCTCCCATTGACAGCAGTGGGGGCAGGATTTCACCCTATGTTATTTCCCCTCCCACAGTATACATGTCTTGTCTATTTAGATTAGAACCTCTGTCTCTTATTATATGCCTGTACCATGCTTAGCACAATGGGGGCCTGATCCCAGTCGAGGTTCCAGTTTCAACTGTCATGCGAATAAATAACAACAAAATATTTTCTTAGGGTTGGCCATCATCATTTCATTTTAGGCAACAATTGCAAAGACAAATGGTACAGAATGTACTAACGCTGCAACTAGCAGTTGCCATTTGTAACCATTGTGACTCCTATTTATGTCTTCTGCTGTGTCATAAAGCAGATATCCAATCTTTTTGAATTAAAGTTGAGAGGGTCTTTGGCAAATTAACTGCTCTGTGACGCTGTAAATCTGGTCACCAAAAGACAGAATGGTAGAATTATGAAGACCATAAAGTTAATATTTTCTTATATTTTTGTTTGGATGCAACAAGCCCTTTAGAAACTTGTTTCCACTTTATTTCCACTGATGGTTGGTCTCTCAGGATATTTGAACAGTAAATTCAGTCCCCATATTACATCGCTTTGCAAATCATAGATTATTAGGGTTCGAAGGGACCTCAAGAGATCATCTAGTCCAATCCCCTACTCAAAGCAGGACCAATCTTCATGCATAGTGCCCAAAGCTCTTTATTCTTTGCAGTTTTCTATTAAACCATCTATCCCGATAATGTCTTACCTTTGTCTGTCTAATGGTGCATTTGTTGTCTTTTGTATATCTGTCGTGTAAGTAGATGAGTGCATGAGTGAGTATATGTTTTCCAGTTTGCTTAGTATCAAATGCTATAAGATAGTGTATCTCCAGTGAATTAGAATAGTGATGGAGAACAGAAGGGATGAATTTGGAGAAATAATCATATTCTAGTGGTAGTATAACAGTGATATAAAATTTCACTTTTCCTATCAAATACAGTGGTGACCCTTAAAAACTTGCCAGCTTTATCTAAGATAAATAGATATGAGTACTTTTTTCAGAGCAGCAGCCGTGTTAGTCTATACCCCCAAAAAGAACAGGAGTACTTGTGGCACCTTGGAGACTAACAAATTTATTCCATTCTGTGTGTTCCATTCTATGCATCTGAAGAAGTGGCCTGTAGCCCATGAAAGCTTATGCTGAAATAAATTTCTTAGGCCATGTCTACATCTACAATTTTGCAGCGCTGGTTGTTACAGCTGTATTAGTACAGCTGTATAGGGCCAGCGCTGCAGAGTGGCCACACTTACAGCAACCAGCGCTGCAAGTGGTGTTAGATGTGGCCACACTGCAGCGCTGTTGGGCGGCTTCAAGGGGGGTTCCGGGACGAGAGAGCAAACCGGGAAAGGAGACCAGCTTCGCCGCGGTTTGCTCTCTCGGTCCCGGAGCCAGCCAGCAAACCGCAGGGAAGGAGACCTGCTTGCTCGGGGTTCCGGGACCGAGAGAGCAAACCGGGAACGCCGCGGTTTGCTCTCTCGGTCCCGGAGCCAGCCAGCAAACCGCAGGGAAGGAGACCTGCTTGCTCGGGGTTCCGGGACCGAGAGAGCAAACCGGGAACGCCGCGGTTTGCTCTCTCGGTCCCGGAGCCACCCAGCAAACCGCAGGGAAGGAGACCTGCTTGCTCGGGGTTCCGGGACCGAGAGAGCAAACCGGGAACGCCGCGGTTTGCTCTCTCGGTCCCGGAGCCACCCAGCAAACCGCAGGGAAGGAGACCTGCTTGCTCGGGGTTCCGGGACCGAGAGAGCAAACCGCGGCGTTCCCGGTTTGCTCTCTCGGTCCCGGAACCCCGAGCAAGCAGGTCTCCTTCCCTGCGGTTTGCTGGGTGGCTCCGGGACCGAGAGAGCAAACCGCGGCGTTCCCGGTTTGCTCTCTCGGTCCCGGAACCCCGAGCAAGCAGGTCTCCTTCCCTGCGGTTTGCTGGGTGGCTCCGGGACCGAGAGAGCAAACCGCGGCGTTCCCGGTTTGCTCTCTCGGTCCCGGAACCCCGAGCAAGCAGGTCTCCTTCCCTGCGGTTTGCTGGGTGGCTCCGGGACCGAGAGAGCAAACCGCGGCGAAGCTGGTCTCCTTTCCCGGTTTGCTCTCTCGGTCCCGGAACCCCGAGCAAGCAGGTCTCCTTCCCTGCGGTTTGCTGGGTGGCTCCGGGACCGAGAGAGCAAACCGGGAAAGGAAACCAGCTTGATTACCAGAGGCTTCCTCCTTCCACGGAGGTCAAGAAAAGCGCTGGTAACTGTCTACATTGGATTACCAGCGCTGGATCACCAGCGCTGGATCCTCTACACCCGAGACAAAACGGGAGTACAGCCAGCGCTGCAAACAGGGAGTTGCAGCGCTGGTGGTGCCCTGCAGATGTGTACACCTTCAAAGTTGCAGCGCTGTAACTCCCTCACCAGCGCTGCAACTTTCTGATGTAGACAAGCCCTGAGTCTCTAAGTTGCCACAAGTACTCCTGTTCTTTTTGCAGATATGAGTACCTCAGTACATGCAGTGTTGCTTCGTGGTTACTATAAAAAATACAGAAGATGCTGAAAACACTGAAGCAAAGTAGAAAGCTGTAATTAGTTATCTAAGAAAACTGATACTTTTTTAAAGGCTAATGTTATATGTCTTTGTTTTATGTAGTCTTGTGGTTTTAAACTTCTCTAGTGCAAACTCACAATTCAAAGTTATGAACAAGCAGAATAAGTAAACTTTGGAAGTATTTTGTGTTAAAATGGACTTCTTTATTAATAAATAATACTTTGCACTTCTATGGCTCCCTCCTTCCTGGGATCCAAAACATTGTTCAAAAAATTAATGATTGGGGCCTCATAACACCTCTGCAAATTATCTGAGAAAAAGTAAGAAAAGCACAGAGCAATAAGAGGCCTGTCTGACAACTGGTCTGCAATTTGACTTCTAACTTTGCAGCTACAGTGAACTGCAGCCACAAATGGTAGCAGTTAGACATCTCCCAATTTGCAGTGCACGCAATAAGGGAGGAACACCAGTACAGCAGCTCTGCGTTTGCTGTTACAGTCGATGGGCTGCAGAGGCAAATAGACCCTCTGTGTGCTACTGGATGCAGGAAATTTGGCTGCTGGCTCCATGGAGTTCAAGGATCCACTGGCCATGCCCTGGCACAAGCCAGCCCATAACCATCCCCTTTCTGTAGGCCTGCTCTATAATGCACAAGTGCGGCATTCCCCTGCTGAGTCTCCCAGGCACAGTACCCCTGCCTAGTGGGATGGCACCAGTGTCTCTCCATTTCAAGCCTTGATATGCCTGCCTGCAAAAAGGGCAAAGGGGCTTCTGAGAACCTTTTGCTCCACTTCTATAGCAACATGCAGTGTAGGTTTTAAAACCCTGGCAAATTTAGCTTCTCTTTTTAGCCCCTTTTTTCCTTTTCCCCTCTCACTCTGCTCCCATGATTTTATTCTGCCTACACCACTCCTCCAAGGCTTTGCTCCAGGTCCCACTGCACACTTTCTGCCTCTTCCACACAAAATATTTCCTTTTAAAATATTATGACAGACAATCCTTGAACTCCTGTACCATGGCACAGCTGGAATCTCTTTAAATCCTGAGCACTAGAACTAGCCTCATTATTAGTAATGAAACATTTAAACTATGAATAAACTTCCATTTTAGCTGTTCGTCTTCATGATAGTGCCCTTTTCTGTCCACTCTTCCTCCCTTCAATTTCAATTATTGAATTTAAAAACCCAGGGTTAGTATAACTACTCCAAGCAGTGAGCAGAAACATTTAATCATTGTTGCATATTTATCTGTGATGTAGTGACACTGAACTTACAAACTCAACCTCTTCATATTTCTCTCCAATGCCTTAAGTTGTTTTATTCCGGGATCTTGCTCATTTGATAAAAGAAGCTGATTTTCATATCTATCATCATCGGAGAGGAGAAATCTAATAACAAACTCTCCGTCTAGCTCCTTCACATAAATCTTAAAATCTTGGTGGGTTGAAAGAGCTTTTAGTCCACTGGATGGGA
Organism: Gopherus evgoodei; assembly: GCF_007399415.2. NCBI lineage: Eukaryota > Metazoa > Chordata > Testudines > Testudinidae > Gopherus > Gopherus evgoodei. The sequence continues at coordinate 34,368,808 of NC_044322.1, forward strand.
TGAAGTTTGAAAATCCAAATGATAAGTGAGAGTCTCCCTGCAGACATGTCAAGAGTGAACACAGACAAAATCCTCTGCAAGGGTTTGCCTAGACAAATCTTAGCACCATCTCTTATTTCTAAACTGTGTCCAATGGTTTAATAAAATATATAAACTGAGACCCCAGGAAACACTGTAACTGCATTGTGAACAAATCTTTTGAGACTGTCAGAGCTCAGTACAGCTCTGGACCTCATCCTGAGCACAACTGTTTGTAATAGGGAGTAAAAACTTCCCCCTCAACACCAGAGCTTGAATGTAGACCTGTTGAAGAGGATTACATTAATGAGAAGGACTAGGAATCTTCTAGCTCATGCCCACAGCATCCACACGGGGGAGTTGCCAGCTCAGCACTTTGGTGGGTACTACTATTCGTTCTGACGTAGTCCAAACTGCGGGCAGTGTAGACAAACCCTGGACGAGGTGATGTTTTATCCCAGATCACTAGAATTGTTGGCATCTGAGATAAGTTTTGAGGTTGTTTCCTCACTGATGTCATGGGGCCAAATTCAGTCTTCTTGTGAGAGAGAAGATCTCCACTAAGGCTGTGGTTGCTCATGCCAGGACCAAATATGGCCTTAAGAGAGCTAGTGGATTTGAAAACTTTCTGTGATATTGCATTGTGAAAATAGTGGGCCTGCTTCACAAAGGAAAGTGGTCTGCTTGTGCAAGTGCCTGCCAAGTGAGGGCAGAGCTGTGTGACGCGTGCTTCTTGTGGGCAGTGGGATTCCCTAGTTGTTGATTGAAGGCAAAGGCCTTTCCTTAGGGATGGGTGAGGAGCAGAGGAGCTGGGATTTGCCAGCTAGATCTCACTGTGCTGTAAGGCTGGATATGCCTCTCATCAACAGACCATGTCCCCAATAGGATAAAAGTATGTTGTCTAGCTTGGTAGCCAGTCACACTCTTCCTAGCACCATCTAGAGAGCGCTCTTGCTATTACTGGAATGTGAGGAATTGTGAATGAGTTCTGTTTTCCTGGCCAAACCTTTCACCTTCTCCGGCAAAATCATGTGGCTGAGCAGACATTTGCTCTTTGAGATACATGATGTGCAAAATCCCTTTGACCCAGGATGTAGTTAATACAGGATGAATATAACCTATTTGTTCATGAAAACTATACAAATTTGGGGATCAAAAACCTATGTTAATATTTAAAATAAAGAGGATATGACTGTTCTCAAACAACAGTCATACAGGAGTATCCACCAGTGGGTACATCTAAACTCCCATGGAAGTGAGTCTCAGAGTCCAGGTCCACAGACTCAGCCTCACGCTACAGGGCTAAAAATAGCCATGTAGACATTCCCATTCATGCTGGAGCCTGGGGCCTGAGACCTGTTCCCTTGCCAGGTTTCAAAGCCCAAGCTCCAGCTTGCGTAGGAACATCTACACTGCTATTTAGAGCCCCATAGCTTGAACCCCACAAGCCAGAGTCTGTCGACCCAGACTCTGAGACTCGCTGCAGTGTTTTTGGGGTTTTTTTGCAGTGTAGATGTACCCTTAGACACTTTTGAAAGTTCTTCTAGATAGACTCATAGAGTCATAGATTTTAAGGTCAGAAGGGACCATTATGATCATCTAGTCTGACCTGCTGCACAACGCAGGCCACAGAATCTCACCCACCCACTCCTGTAACAAACCCTTAACCTATGTCTGAGTTACTGAAGTCCTCAAATCATGGTTTAAAGACCTCAAGGTGCAAAGAATCCTCCAGCAAGTGACCCGTGCCCTACGCTGCAGAGGAAGGCGAAAAACCTCCAGCGCCTCTGCCAATCTGCCCTGGAGGAAAATTCCTTCCCAACCCCAAATATGACAATCAGCTAACCCACGAGCATGTGGGCAAGACTCACCAGCCAGCACCCAGGAAAGAATTCTCTGTAGTAACTCAGATCCCACCCCATCTAATATCCCATCACAGGCCATTGGGCATATTTACTGCTAATAATCAAAGATCAATTAATTGCCAAAATTAGGCTATCCCATCATACCATCTCCTCTATAAATGTAGCAAGCTTAGTCTTGAAACCAGATGCCTAAATAGCTATGATAATCTGGTCCTACATTTAACTGAAAGTCAATGCGATTGAAACTCCAAACTCCTAATGCAAGTTAATGGGGGCTGGGCACCTAAAGTCTTAAGCTGCTTTTTAAATTCTACTAGGCATCTCAATACCTCTGTAAATCTGGTCCTAACTCACATTTGATAATGGGCCTTAGGCACTTTTGAAAAATTCTAACCAGCAAGCCAAAATGTCCAAAGTGTCTGACATAAAGGGGCATAATTACAGCCTAGTACATCAATCTCCAAGATTACACTTGTGCAATTTCTGTTCACAATATGTCCTCATAAAGCCACACAACCATGTGTTCATGCAAATCTATAAAATATGTAATCAGAAGCCATCGGGATGCAAATCAGTCTTGACACTGGTGCATTCTCACTGCAATCCCTTTCACAGGCTGAATGTCTTTAATTCCTTTTTACCCAGATGCAGTTCCTGAAAAGAATTGGCAAGAGAGTTACAGATATAAAGACACTCTCTAGCTGTTATGATGAAAAATCGACCTTCCCTGACAATCATCTGTGATTCCCAGTTTTCAAGAGTACATCTGTGTAATTACATATCTATCTATCTGTCTATCTACTCATGTACTCTGTGTGGACACACACACATTATCTATATATAACTGATTATTTCTGATGCCCAATATAGGTTTCAAATGACATAAGACTCACAATAAACAAGTGAACTTGCCCTGTGATGCATTAAAATATATATTTGCAGCAGCAGGACTGCATGGGTTTGACATTAATTACAAGAATGAACACCAGATGGTCCCACTGTCAAGGTACAGTAGGTCTTCCTTCAGCCTAACTACCATGACAGTGAACTGTGCTAGACAGAAATCAGATAATCACTGCGCCGAACAAAGCATATATTCAGTGACAGGCTCCTTATTTTCCTGGCTATTCAAGTGCCGTACTTTGAACCTGAGTGAGAGAGAAAATAAACCCGAGAGAACAGGTAAACTGAAGCACCAGAACACAGTATGCATTGTATTGAAGCCTGTATCACGTCCTCTTGCAATGATGCTTATATACTGCATGACATGACACTGTATGTGCTATCTACAAGACTCACTGGATCTTCATGGAAAACTGATGATGCTGAAAATAAGGCAGAGGAATGAAGGCAAGAGACACAACTGCAAGATTCCCCACAGTCTTTGTATATATTAGCTGAGCAGCTGGTGTGCTGTAACCACAGCTTGCTGCACTAATCATAGATGTCTCACTGTAACCTTGTGCTCCCCAATCTGTTCCTTGCATCCCTCTGCTGTCTCTCATAACTTAGTATGTAAACTCTTTGAGGCAAGGACTGTCTTTCATTGTGTGGGTACAGCACCTAACACAATAGGGTCCCCTAGCCCTGAAAGCAGCCTTTAGGTGCTACTGAAATATAAATACTAAACAATAATAGGCCACATAAAACTCCCTTAAAAGTCTGCAAATTATTCATACAAACTATTCAGTGAATATATATCGAAATCCTTAGAAAGGAGACAAATAAGAGGGGACATGATAAAAGTACAGAGAATGAACGGTCTAGAGATGTCAGACTGGGAACTTTTGTTCTCCATCCATCTTGTAACACAAGAACAAAGAGACATTCAATGAAAATAAAAAGTAGGGAATCTGAAACTATAAAATGAAATGTTTTTTCCATGCAACTTATAATGAGATTGTGGAACTCATTGCTACTGGAACACAGGCAGTGGTTGAGACCAAGAACTTAACAAGATTTCAAGAGGGAGTGGACATTTATGTGTCCCTTAGGAGTATTCAAAGTTATCAGGATTAATGACAAAAATTTTGCAGGGGATGTTAAACCTCGTGATTCAAGGCCAATCTCTATTAGAGACCAGGATAAGACCTAATATGGTGTGTGTGTGTGTGGGCAGATTAGTCCCCATCTGCATATTGCAGAGTGCTTATACATTCCACTAAACATCTGGTGCTGACTACTCTCAGAAACAGGATACTGGACTAGATGGGCCTTGGGTCCGATCCAGAATGGCAATTTCTATGTCCCACAACAGCAGCATGCATCCAACGAAGTGTGTATTCACCCATGAAAGCTCATGCTCCAATACGTCTGTTAGTCTAAAAGATGCCACAGGACTCTTTGCTGCTTTTAACAGTAGCCTTGTCACAACCTTCTATCCACTTCTTTCCATTTTGAAGTTGTCGGGCATTGTGCACCAATTAGTGGAAAGCAGGGCCGGCTTTAGGAAGTGCGGGGCCCAATTCAAACAGTTTCGATGGGGCCCCGACAGGGATGACTAAAAAAAAAACCAAACCAAAACAACAACAAAACACACCTGTAAAAAAACACGTGGGGCTTGTATTCACCAAGCAGTGCTCTGAGACTTATGCGGCACTTCGGCATTGGGTCCTTCACTCGCTCCAGGTCTTTGGCGGCACTGAAGGACTCACCACTGAAGTGCAGCCGAAGACCCAGAGCAAGTGAAGGACCCGCCGCCGAAGTGCAGCTGGAGACCTGAAGCACTGCCAGGTGAGTATAAATTAAAAAGGCACCTCTAGCCAGGGAAGGGACTCTCACTGGGTATGGGGCCCTCTTAAGCACGGGGCCCTATTTGGGGGAATTGGTGGAATTGGCCAAAGCCGGCCCTGGTGGAAAGAAGAGACAGGAGCATGACTGGGCATGATTCCCTTTAAGGGGACTGCTCCAGGAGCAAGGTGCTGCCCCAAGTAATCAAGGTGCTTTGGAGTCAGAGTGAGTAAGGGTAGAAGACTTTTTTTCGGGTGTGATACTCAATATCAAATCTAACTGAAGCCATGTGACAAAAATCAAACCAACTTTTTTTATTGTCTTCCTCTGATTATTCACATAATTATGTGCCTTCAGCTAGATTCATTTATAAATTGCAACCAAGGCAAATAGTAGTTGGAAGATAAATGGGTAGATTACATAAATTATATCCCCCAGGTGTATCTCTAGAGCAAAGTCAAGACATACAAGAAAAAAATGCATGAAGAGTACAGTAAGTGAATAAAATAATTATTTTTAAAAACAGTTAGAGACCGCCATCTTATGTAGTTTACTGAGAACTTATAATAGACACCAAGGCGAGCACTCTATTTTGGAATAATTGCTATAGAATGACTTCTTCTGTGAGTTATTTCTATTATCTTTTTAATAATAAGATGGTAAGTGATTGTAGGTGGGATGTTACATTTTAGAAGAAAAATCCAAATCCCTCCTCCACCATACAATTTTCTCCTATATTCTAAGGCTGATTCTGTACTGAGTTGAGTCTCACTAGTCAGCCCTAGTTTATTTACCGTGTTTTAGGTAACCTTTTTGCATACTGATTTCTAACAATTCTCTTGAGATAGGCGTTGCCCTCCCAGAGAAGAACCTTGAGAAAAGATTATGTCAGGCTATAAAGCTGGGGATTTCTAAGACTGGAGAAGATGCCCTCTCCTTGCCAGAGCTGACCAATACATGTTTGAAACATAACACTTGAGAACAGAAGAGATTTTAAATGATTTCTGGGATGGCTGCAAATAAAATACCTATTTGGTAAGAATAACTCTGTGTTCAGTTAGCCACAAACAAATGGCAAATAAGACTCTATATCCATAAGTGAGAGTAGAGAGATTTACTGCAGTTGTGTCATATTTATACTAAACAAAACAATATATTTTAAAGACCTAAGGCACAATCTATGTTGCTGATTTTTGTATTACCTAGCCAGTGAGCTAGTGGTTACAATAACCATGTACAGAATGAAATGCTCCTCTACAGCAATCCAAAAAGAATTTGCTTTCCCTTCCCTTGAGAGAAGGAGGAAGAAAGAGAACTCATTCCCCAATCAGCATATACAAGGAAGGAATGGAGAACACGTTCAGATAGATCATCTGCTTAAGTGATTGTGTTAGTGTTCGGATACCATGATGATGGATGCTTTGTAAATGCCTGGGTAAGTAGGCATTGACCTAGACTCCTAGATAGGACAATCAGAATGGTCCTAAGTCAAAACTGGAATGAACAGCTCAATCATCAGTCATCTCCAGCTAGCCACTGACCTCTTTGTTCCTCAACCAACCCAGCTGTAAGAGATGATAAATGGCTGACTTTTGCTGAGAATCTAGGGACCTGATCCAAAGCCAACTGAATTTAAAGGAAGCCTTTCCACTCACTTCAGCAGGCTTTCGATTAGGCCCCAAATACTGCCCCTGTGAGCCTAACAAATCTCGTTTATTTCTAAATCACACGAAGAAATATTTGCTGGACTAGAAAGCACAGAACATCAGTTCACGAAAAGGCTGAGAGGCAAGAGATCTTTCCAACATCGGCTCCTCCCTCTCCTCCTCCCTGCTTCTTTTGTTGTACTTCATTCTGTTGATCAGAGCTTAAATAGTTAGATGTTTTATAAGTGTATCATGGGCAACGCAATTTATCCTACAAGGGCAAAGCTGACAGCATGGTAATTAAGAATAGAATAAATGCCAAATGTAAAAGCAGAGTGCTTGAATGACATTATTCTTGATAAGAACATTTCTCTGCTGATAGTTGAATCTACAGTATTTAAGAGCAGTGTGTGGAATGGAGGTGTCTGAAACAAATGCAAATAAAGTAAGTGAGTAACCAGCAACGTAAGCTTATCAAGACAACACAAACAAACTGGCTGGAGAACAGAGAACCTGCATGTTTATTACATGACTGGAAAATGAATTTCACTGTTGCTTTGCTGCAGCAAAGTTAAGCATGGACACTACAAGAGATGTAAGAATTTACGATCTGATGCAAAACAATTTGTTTGAATAATGATGCCTTCCCATTTGGCAAGGATGTTAGAGCACTTCACATGCAGGAGGGACTAAATCCTCACAACACCCCTTTCAAGTGGGTAAATATTATCCCCATTTTATAGTTGGGTGACCCAACGCAAAGACCAAGGTCACAGCCAGTTCAAGACAGAACTGAGAATAGAACTCTAAAGCAGGGGCTTCCCAACCAGGGGATCATGATCATCCTACCCCGCAGCTAACTAGGAGGGGAATTTCCAGGTAGAGTGCCATGATGGAAAAAGAGATTCCAGTATGGAAAATACTGAGAATCACTGATCTAGAGTCTTGCCTTCTATCTTATTGCTCCAATCATTTGACTCGTGGTTTATCTAAACAGAGATTGGGAAATATAAATCCAAACTTGAACAAAGGCTAATTCATCTTGACTAATAACTCAAAGCTGGAAGAAAAAAAGTAATATTTAATCAAAATAGATGACTGGGTTACAAGACTCAGGCTAATTCCAGAAGTGACCATGATGACCATCTAGTCTGACCTCCTGCACATTGCAGGCCACAGAACCTCACCCACCCACTCTTGTAAGAGACCCATAACCTACCTCTGAGTTACTGAAGTCCTCAAATCTTCATTTAAAGACTTCAAGTTACAGAGAATCCACCATTTATTCTAGGTCAAACCAGCAAGTGGCGCATACCCAGGTCTCTGCCAAGCTGACCTGGGAGAAAATGTCTTCCCCAATCCCAAATATGGTGATCGTTAGACCTAGAGCAAGACCCACCAGGCACCTGGGAAAAATTCTCTGTAGTAACTCAGAGCCATCCCCAGCTAGTGTCCTATTGGGGATATTTGCTACTAGCAGTCATGGGTGTGCCATATGCTGTTGTAGCCAGTCTTATCATACCATTCCCTCCATAAACTTATCAAGCTCAGTCTTGAAACAAGTTAGGTTTTTTACCTCCACTACTCCTTTTGAAAGGCTGTTGCAGAACTTCACTCCTCTGATGGTTAGAAACCTTTGTATAATTTCAAACCTAAACTTACTGATGATCTGTTTATATCCATTTGTTCTTCTGCTAACATTGGCCCTTCCCTAAATAATTCTTCTTGTGTTTATCCCTGTGATGTATTTATAGACAGCAATCGTATCTTCCCTCAGCCTTCACTTTGTTAAGCTAAACAAACCAAGCTCCTTAAGTCTCTCTCATAATGTAGGTTCTCCATTTCTCTGGTCATCTTGGTAGCCCTTCTCTGTACCTGTTCCAATTTCCATCTTTCTTAATCATTGGAGACGAGAACTGCACACAGTATTCCAATAAAGTCTCACCAGCAGCTTGTATAATGATAATAACACTTCCCTATCTCTATTGGAAACATCTTGCCTAGTGCATTTATAAATGCATTAGACTTTTTCACAGCTACATCATGGTGGCTCATAGTTAAGGTTAAGATTTTGTCACAAGTATTTTTAGTAAACAAAAATTCATGGAAGCCTACAACTTTTATTAAAAATACCTTGGGTCGGGGGACTAACAGTGGGAGACTCACAGGGGGCTGACAGCAATGTTCCCTCTATTTTTTTCCATCCATGTGCTGAATGAGTATTGTTATATGCACCAATATTGAGATAATGTGTGGATGTGTGCCACCAGTAGAAACAAAAAAAACTAGATATAATATATATTTTTTAAAAGTTACTGTAGGGATAATTACTCCAGCCAGGATAGGCTAAGCATTTTAGAACTCACTACTCAAATAATTAAATTTAAGCCTAAGAGAGAAATAAAATTATGAAATGCATAGACCAGTCAAAAAACTAAAATAACAGCACTTTGAAAGAATTAAATTACAGAGATATGTGCATTGTAGAAGTACCAAGAAGTAACAATAACAATAATACATGTGTTGGAAGTTTAGTATGAAAGAGACAGTGTGTGTGTGTGTGAGAGAGAGAGAGAGAGAGAGAGAGAGAGAGAGAGAGAGAGAGTATATGTGTGTGCGAGACAGTGTGTGTGTGCTGGAGGACAGTATGAGAAACAGCGCACTGCCCCTTTAAGTAGATCAGCAATCACCAGTCTGAAGGCTGCTTGTTCAAACAGAGAGTCCTGTGGTACCTTATAGACTAACAGATGTATTGGAGCATGAGCTTTAGTCTGTTAGTCTATAAGGTGCCACAGGACTCTTTGTCGCTTTTTACAGATCCAGACTAACATGACTACCCCTCTGATACTTGTTCAGACACAGCAGCATCCTCCAGCAGCTCTGTCCCACTCCTGAGCCCTGTTGTCCCTTCCCCCTGCTCTTTGGAAATGAGGGGGAGGGACACCGTGACATCAGCATAGCAAGCAGGAGGCTCCAGCGAGCAGCTGGCCAGGGACTCCAAGGCAGAGGGAAGAAGCAGGGTGGCAATGAGGGGAGGGGTACCTGAAGTGCACGGCACTTGACAGGGAACACAAGCTGACAGCCCTGCTGCTGCTCCGGCCACTGCTCCAGTCCCACGGACTGACCTAACCCTAAGGGCTGCTCCAGCCCCTGATGCTGCTCCAGCCCCAGGGCCTGGCTGCCAGCCACTGCTCCAGTCCTGCTGCGGCTCCTGGTGAGGGGCTGACAGCTGCTCCAGCCCCACCGCTGTGGTGGGATGAAGCCGAAAAAGGTCACAGAATCTGTGAACAAATCATATCCTTTACTCATAGTCATGCTATCATCAAACAGTACATCAGGGGTCGACAACCTTTCAGAAGTGGTGTGCCAAGTCTTCATTTATTCACTCTAATTTAAGGTGTCACGTGCCAGTAATACATTTCAGTGTTTTTGGAAGGTCTCTTTCTATAAGTCTATAATACATAACTAAACCATTGTTTTATGTAAAGTAAATAAGGTTTTGAAAATGTTTAAGAAACTTCATTTAAAATTAAATTAAAATGCAGAGCCCCCCGAAGCAGTGGCCAGGACCCAGGCAATGTGAGTGCCACTGAAAATCAGCTCGCGTGCCTCCTTTGGCAGGTGTGCCATAGGTTTCCCACCCCTGCAGTACATGCAGGTCTTTCTCTCCTTCTGTCACTTCTAACAGATATAGCCCCAGTTTATAGGAAAATTTCTTCTTATTAGTCCCCAAGTGCATGACCTTGACTTTGCACTATTGAATTTCATCCCATTTCTATTACTACAGCTTTCCTCTAGACAGTGCAATTAAACTGTGTCTGAACATTGGCTCCAGCACCCATTGAGTTCAAGGGGAAGATTGCCTTTGATTGCAATGGGAAGAGGACTGGGTCCTTGATTCTTCATGTTGAAAAGACTGGGTGCACTCTGGCTGCTTTCTGCTGCTACCAGCCAATCTGTTTTCACCCCCCTTCCTCCCCGCCGCTCAGTCTTCATGTAGTGAAAAGAAAAAAAATCAATTTTGTATAAATACAGCCTGGAACTGAAATCCTTTTCTCTGTCAAATCACAAATTCCTAGTAACAGCCTTGTGAGACTTTTAATTTCACTGGTGGAGGTTCGGTAATTATTTGCAGTTTATCACACCTGAGAAAAAGTTTCTTGATGTACAAACTAATTATGTTTTTAAATAAACTGATTGTCCATGTAATAAATGATCACATTTTCTAATCATTGGGAGATTTATGTTACTTTAATCAAGCCTTTGCGCATAGAATAGGAACATTAGTAAATCAGCCAGAAAGAAAAAGTCTGCATTAAGCCATTCTGAAATGAACTCAATGGAAAACAATACACAAAGTGCAAGAAACTTATCAATATGTATGGATTCATATGTTGGAAGAAGGGCTATAAATACGTACACAAATTTTTATTACTTTACGATTAAATATTATCCACTTGTGCAAAGGGACGTCATGCACTAAAGGCTAGAACCAAAGTCTGCAGCATTTGTCCAAGGGCAGTAATTAGAATTAATTAAGGAATGAAGAATTGGTAGCTGCATATGACATTTCATTTATGGGTAGCAATAAGTGACATGATTCTATCGTGGAATTAGTCATCATCATAGGCATCTCCTGTCAATCTATAAATGAAATGTCATGCAGATCAGCATATTTTTCATTGTTATGCCAACATGGCTCTCGCATAATGTGCATAATTAAAATAAACCTGGGAATTGGAACATGCAATAAAAGTAATAACATTAATAATGTGTAACTTATTGGTACCTGTTCACAAAGACCTTTTGTGTGTTAACAAAAATGAACTGAAAACAAAATTTATGCTTAGCAGGACTGCAGGCAGTGACTCATCAACATCAGTATGGTGAGAAAAGGAGAAAGGTACGGCCAGCCAGAGAGTGGTGAGGTCTGAATATAGCACATGAGGTTCATCAGGGACAGGAGAGGCATAGGCAAAAATCTATTGTAGTCCAGCAATCCCCAACAGGTAGATGGTGCTATTGTGGTCCCTAGCCAGACAATATAGATTAGAGCAGCCTCAACGCTGCGTTAATCTGTGCTAGACCCCGAGCTAAAAGAAAACCAGTCTCTAAACCAGGAAGTCATGCCAGGCTCCTTTGTGCCCCACCTCCCACTCTTAGAGTGTTGTTATGACGAATTAGTGTTTCTGAAGTGCTTTGAAGATCTTGAACAGTTTATAGTGTTGTCCATCTATTATACTGCCCCACCACCATACTGTATGGGCACATCAAATCCTTTAAAGATTGTGAGAGTGGTAGGGCAATGCTATTATCTCCCATTTTACAGATGATGAACTGAGACACAGAAAGGTTAAGGTTCAACTCCTCAAAGGAAATAGGGAGCCTAAACGCTTTTGAGGATCTAGGCCCAAGTAACTTGCTCAAGGTTACATAGGAAGTCTGTGGCAGAAGAGGAAATTGAATTCAAGTATCCTAAGGGCTGGTCTACACTGGGGGGGGGAGGGATCGATCTAAGATACGCAACTTCAGCTACGTGAATAGCGTAGCTGAAGTCGAAGTATCTTAGATCAATTTATTTCGGGTCCTCACGGTGCAGGATCGATGTCCACAGCTCCCCGTGTCAACTCCACTACCGCCGCTCGCTCCGGTGGAGTTCTGGAGTCGATGGGAGCGCATTCGGGGATTGATATATCATGTCTAGATAAGATAAGCAGAACCCCATGGAAAGGTGGGGCAGTTGGCCTTGGACCATGTAAGGTGCCCCTTAACACTGCTGTCCTGCCCCTCCCCCCAAGGCTGGGAGGTAAAACTCTGCAGATAAACTTTTAAACTCTGGGGCTGCACTGACCAGGGACAGAGACTTTTGAGTTGTTGGACTTTTGGGACTTTGGGTGATTTTTTGGGTTGCTGGACTTTAGACCCTGAGGGGGAAAGGATACTGCCAAACTTACTTGGGGTGGTGGGTCTTAGAGGCACCCGGGGGGTGGTATGTAATTTTCCCAGGTCACTGGATGGGGGCTCAAGCAGATTTTGCATTGTGTTATTGAAACAGAACCCCTAGATATTGAACCCGGCCCTTGTTGCTGCCAACACAGACAGGCAGAAGGGTTACACTAGATACTATATTTCTCCCCAAAAGACACAATTCCAAAATTCTCATTGTTGTTCTGGAAGGTATTGGCAGCTGTCAGCAAGCATGTCTTTGATCTATGAGCAATCATGAACCATTCTGAAGTGATGGGCAGAGTACCACTCTTCTTTCAGGCTAACTGAGGGAGCAATGAAATTACCCTTTCTTTAGTTATAGTTGAAGTAGTAGAAGCCACTGCCCAAGTCCTGGAGAAAGTGAGAGAAGCACAGGTGGCCTGGCTCTGGAAGGTGAGAAAGCATCATTTAGCCAGAGTGCTGTCTGGAAAAACAGGGTTGGAAATTGTGAACAAGGAAACTGCCTCCTGTTTTTTGATCCTACTGTGTTCAGGGAAACAGGACTTTGTGTACATACTTAGGCCTTGTCTACACTAAAGGGAAAAGTCAATCTAAGCTACGCAATTTGAGTTACATGAATAGTGTAACTCAAATTGACGTAGTTTAGATCTACTTACCAAGGTGTTCACACTATGTGACGTGAATGGGAGATGCTCTCCCATTGATTCACCTTGCTCTTCTTGACCTGGTGGACTACAGGAGTCTACGAGAGAGTGATCGGCAGTCGATTTAGTGGGTCTTCACTAGACCCACTAAATCGACTGCCAATGCATAGATCGCTGCAGCGTCGATCATCTGTTAAGTATAGACAAGCCTTTTATAAGCAAACAGTATCATGCCAAAGAAATACCTGACTCTCATAAGCAATTTCTCCTCCAAAAGGAAACAACTCAGCAAGACCTCAAATATTGGATAACCTCTCGGGCCAAAGGACAACAGAATATCTAAGAATCTCCAACTACTATTAGCTCCAATAGGTGTTGTAAGGTTCCAACCCTTCCTCTTAGAGAACAAGAATAGTCTTTCCTGAATTCTGACTGGCACCGTCACCCTGATTGTGCAGAGGAATTTGACATCATAGAGTCCTATGAAGGATCTGCATGGATAAGTCTTATTCAGGAATGCCACCTATGTATTTAGAAAGAGTTGTCATGGATCTTGATATGCCCTTATGACTTTCTGGGTGCTGAGAATTAGCCTTCAGACTTCAAATTTCATATTTCAATACTAAACGCCTGCCAAACTTCTAGGAATTATTAGTAACATCTCAAATATTGTCATACTACTTTTGCCAAACATAATAAAATGATCAGAAAAATAAACCATTCCAATGTGCACTAAGAACAGACACCTGTATGACATTTTCAATGTGGTGTTTTTCAGGGATTTTGAGCTACTGAGCATGGTTGTAGAAAATTATGACATTTCCCAGGAAATGAAGAAGATCCTCTATTATTAAAAGCATTACCATTAATTTAAGTCAACACAAGTTTGTGTTTCAGGTGTGTATAATTATATACTACATCAGTTGGGCTTGATAGAAATGAAGAGCATGGTGTTATGTTTTATAGGGGTTGGAGTATAGGACTGAGAATTAGGACTCTTGGGTTCAATTCCCATCTCTGCAAGAGATTTATTGTTGACATTTGGGGAGTTTCTTAGTTCTCTTAGCTTCAGCTTACTCATTTGCAATACTAGATCACAGGAGTAACGTGAAACTTAATTCGTGCTTTCATAGCTTCATATAAAAATATCCTACAGAAGTGCTAGCACTTCTATTATTCAAGAGGGAAAAGACAAAGAAAGCAAAAATTCATTTAAAATATTGTTGGGCTAACTGAGGAGCATTTTTATAAAAAAAAATGTACGTCTAGCATCAATTAAGCTAGATGCTTGCTTATCGGTTGCTCATTATGTTGCTTACAAAACCCATTTACTGTTTTCCTATTTAAACAAAAATGCTGTCTAAGAACCATCATCAGGGAAATAGGTAACAAAATTATGCGAAGTGGCATATTGCTACAATTGTTTTAGACTTTATTTCTGGAAAATATATTAGGTCATATGCCTAGTGGGTGTAAAACAGCATAGCTCTATTAACTCCATTGGAATCAGTGGAACTATGCTGAATTTCACCAGTTGAGAATCTGGCCAATGGTGTTTGTTGATAGCACATTGCTCTGCTTTCTGTTCTGAAGGGGAATGAAAGCCTTGCAAGGTGGGGAAAGTACAATTTCTTTACCCAGAACACTTTTTGCAACAGCATCTGTTATTTATTTGGTGTCATTTAGTCTATTGCAAAAGTAAAACAATTGCTCTTCAGAAGTATTTGTATAATTCATCTCTGGCAGGGAAGGGCGTGAGCCCCATCAGAAACCATCCCAACCTGCCCTGGAGCTGGGTGGCAAAAGTTTTACAATGGGTTTCCGGTAGCCTTCCTTCAGCACTTCAGTACTTTGACATTTTGCAAGGAGAGAATCATTAAGGGATGAAGCAGGCCTCAGAGGACTATTTTGTTTCATGAGCACTACATATTAATCAGGACTGAGCAACAAGGTGAAGCAAGACACTATAAATATTCACTCCTAGTCAATATAATGAAATATACAATACCAATGAACTGCAAAACCACAGGAGGACAGTCAATAATGATTACATTCAACAGCAGATCTCTGATCCTGGGCCATGTTGCCACATACCTATGAACAGGCGTAAGAAAACAGAGGTATCAGATGGCCCTGCTATAATTCACTGGTCCTTACAGCTAAGGACCATCACAGCCAGGATTTGTTAACCTCCTAAGCATATTGAAAGCCCACCATTCTCTCCATCAAGGGGAGATGACGGGGTGGGATTCACAAAGGTATTTAGGCACTTAACTCTATTTATTTCAATGGGCATTAGGTACCTAAATACTAGGTAGATAAGCGAGGATATACTAGGGGATAGCTAGTATATAAGAAAGACTACTTGGCAGGCTTTTAGTAGTATTGTAAAGTCAGTTCCGCCATCTAAAGCTCTGGGATGAAGATGATTTCACTCCTCTTACACAATGGAATTTTCCATTGCAAGGGTGAAAGTGGTTTGTGCAGAAGATAGCTTTCCAAGGTTCAAGACTAGACCGATATCCTGCAGGAGCTAAGACCTCTCCCAAATGCCATCCCTTTCGGTACTACATGCAAAGTGCACTTCTTTGTCCTGCTTTCACTAATGAAGACACAGGCTACAGAAAGAAAAAGTTAGAATGGGATATTTCAATGATTCTTGGAAGAACCCAACTGTTTGTGTCAATTATTGTCTTTTTAATGTATGGCAGGCACTCAGAGTTATGAAACAGGCATCACTAAAACCAAAAGTAACAAACAAACACACAAGCAATCAGTAAATATCAGAGGAAACATGACAGCTTATTATTTAAGCACATGCTGTTTCACTCTGATACAGTACAGAACAATTTCTGGTTATTTGCTGTGTCTGAGTTTGATTTTCTTTCAGACTTTTCCACTGTAGTTTACACCAGCTGATCCTCGCACAGTCTGGGAATCCCTTCCAAGCCCATCTATGATGGTCACATGGTAGTGAACCCCAAGTTAAACTGAGACGAAACTGAGAGAAGGCAGAAAGAAAGTTTGTTTTCTTGTCCTCGTTCACAATGTGATCAGATAATCTAGGGGGTTTGCCCACTGGGTTCCTTCCAGTGCCTTTGTTTTACAGAATAGTTCTGGAAACTTGTGGAAAGGGTTCAAATGGAATTACATCTCGGTCACTGATGTATAGAAGCATGGAAGTTACTACAGCTGGTCAAATTGTTCCTTGCATAAATATCGTGTGCACAAATACCATTCAGTGCTATTTTTTGCTTATGAACTGATTAATTAAAACCAGTTGAATAGTTTGGATTAACTGTTTTCACTCTATTGGTTATTTCCAGAGTATTCCCTGTTCCTTATTATTGTTTTGTGATTGGGCACTTGATACATATAAAATGTTGTTTCTGCTTCCTGGTGGGATGACTGAAACTTTTTAAACAATAAAATAACGAGCAGTTAATGATGACTAGAGAGTCACAAATACACTGTTCCCATGCAAACATGGGTATTCATATAATGGGCAGCACCCCCAAAAACTTTAGTGCCCACAAATGCCTGTTCATGCCAATGTCCACAAATGGCAGATAAACAAGGCAATGAACGTGAACAAACCAAATTTTCATTAAAACCATTTGTGCAGTCTGACCAGATCCAGACATGACAGTTACCTTCAGCTCTGTGGTTCTCTCCATTTTTGATAATCAATTATATGTTACAGTAACTATCTTCTTCCAGTTCTTTAACTACTTTGTTTAGATCTTTGATTTTCTATTGATGCAGACCTCTATCAACAACTCACAGTAAAGTCCTCTACTCCTACACCATTACCCTTTTGTGAGGTTAAAATGGCTCTTAACAGCTGCACATGTGAGATTGTTAGCATTCTTATGGGAAAATTTGGCAGGTTCTTCTATTTTCTCTGACTCAGATAGGAATCCTGTCTGAAATTCTCTTTCAGGAACATGATTTGTTATCTGAATAAATATACATCAGTAGAGCAGAGGTGAATAAATTGTTTCCCTTATGACTGTGTTTGCTAGCGCTAGTATACATGGATCTTTAATGTTCCGTGGGTCTGATAATTTAGGCTTAGATCTGACCTGGCTATTATGTGGGTATGAAGTGGGGGTAGGATGGGGTAAAGCAGAGGTTCTCAAACTGGGGTTGCGACCCCTCAGTGGGTCATGAGGTTATTACATGGAGGGTCGTGAGCTGTCAGCCTCTATCCCAAACCCTGCTTTGCCTCCAGCATTTAAAATGGCATTAACTATATTAAAAAGTGTTTTTAATTTATGGGGGGGGTCACACTCAGATGTTTGCTATGTGAAAGTGGTCACCAGTAAAACAATTTGAGAGCCACTGAGTAAAGAATATTCCCCTGTATAAGGACCAGGCAGATTTGCAGTCCGGACTGCTCCCACTTTGTTCCTCTGGCAGTGCATGATTCCTCAATGAGGGTGGAGAGAGGAATGGGACCATGTTCCCAACATCTATACGCTAGCTCACAGGCTGGCCAGCTGCATAGAGGCTAGTAAGCTACATCCAATGAGGGGGTGTGGCCAGGCCCTGTTGCCAGTACATGCTGTGACGCTCCAGCAGGTATTCTGCCCCTTTCGAGCCAAAAGCCCCCATGTGCTCTTTCTGCTATGCTGCGGCTGCAATGCCTTCAATGCCCTTAGTTTGTTACTATTTTGTTTTATAAATGCTTTGCTATGATTGTGTGTGAGCAACTTAAGTGTTAAATAAAAGATATTTACTAAACAGACTATTCCCTAGATATATTTACTTTAAATAGATGGCTCAGTAATTTGACTGGCTGGAAACAGAGAGCAAAGCATTATCAACAGAATTAATTTTCTACCATTTATAATTTCTTATGGACTAAACCAGTGGTCGGCGACCTGCGGCTCTTTGGTTGTCCCCTTGCGGCAGCCATTTTTTTTAAAAAACAAACGTACTTTATTCACTTCTTTACACTCTAAAACAGAGGCCACCAACCTGTTGATTGTGATCGACTGGTTAATCCTGGAGCCTTTGCCAGTCAATCGCGATCTCTGGGACACTAAAAGTCCAGCGGTGCAGCAGTGCTCAGGTAGGCTGCCTGCATGCCGTGATCCCACACTGCTCCTGGAAGCGGCTGGCTGCTGGCGTATCTCTGTGTGCCCCTGGCGGGGCAAGGGCAGCTCCACGCACTGCCTCCACCCCCAGCACCATCCTCATAGCTCCCCGTGGCCAGTTCCAAGCCAATGGAAGCTGTGGGGGCGGTGCTTGTGGGCATGGGCAGTTCACGGAGACCTGCTGTCCCTTCCCCCAAGAGCGCGCAGAGATATGACAGCAGCCAGCCGCTTCCAGGAGCGGCCTGGGGCCATGGCATGCAGGCAGCCTGCTGTGCCGCAGGCCGGGAGATGCCTGTGGTAAGAGCCACCCAGCCAGAGCCTGCACTTCGCAACCCCTCCTGCACAACAACCCCTGCCCCAGGTCAGAACCCCCTCCTGCATGCAAACTTCCTCCCAGATCCTGCTCCCCAATCCCCTACCCCAGCCCAGACCCCCCTCCTGCACAAAACTCCCTCCTAGAGCACACAGCCCTCACCCTGTCCTGCACCCCAACACACTGAACCAGCCCGGAGCTCTCTCTTGCACCCAAACTCCCTCCCACACGTGGCACCATGCTGCCCCGGAAGTGGTTGGTTGCCGGTTGCACCCACTCCTGCATCCCAACATTTTGTGTGTGATGCAGCTCTTGAAATATTTTCATCAAAAACAAAAAAATGGCTCTTCTTCTTCAAAAGGTTGCTGTCTCCTGGACTAATCCCTGCTTGATTGAGCTATTCAAGTAAAGTCAAGTCATAAACAGAGCAAGCAGGACCCATTTGGAAGGCACGTACATTTAGGGAGCAGGCCCGTGCAAATTTAAACAGACAGCTTTGCCCCTGAGGCCACCCACTGAGTCTTGCAGTCTCTTTCAGACAAACAATAAGTTATTTTTACTCTTATGTGGCATCTACTGAAGAAAGTCCACTTACCAGAACTCCTACATAGATTAGATTGGACTGAAAAGGTCAAGTGCGCACTAACTCACCCACCCATCTGCCTGGGCACATCGTTGCTCCCTGTGACAAGTGTTCTGCTCTAGAGGCGTCATCCCTGAGCCTGAGTCATTTGAGAGAATTGCCTGCGAATCCTGA
Source organism: Gopherus evgoodei (assembly GCF_007399415.2). Taxonomy (NCBI): domain Eukaryota; kingdom Metazoa; phylum Chordata; order Testudines; family Testudinidae; genus Gopherus; species Gopherus evgoodei. The sequence goes on from NC_044322.1 coordinate 34,387,832, forward strand.
GGACCCTGCCAGTACACAAGCAAGGGTCTAGCCAGCTGACACCAAGGCAGCTACTCCAGTCTGCTCAACACTGCTACCTTATTGGGATGCTCCCTGCTACCTGGAAGCTCTGACAGACTACTCCAACCATGCAGTTCATGCCTGTCTCTGCTCCGCCTCAAGCCATGCCCTGTTTCCTGGCTGTCCTGATGCTCTGTGCTGGCCGCTGAGGCACATCTTGCTGACACATAGCCTTTACAGCGTGAAGATGATCAGAACAGTGACTCCATGGTCCAAAAGATATGTGATTGGTATTTATTATTTGTTCTGCACCCAAAGAGGATTAGGTGCCTCTCAGAACAAATAGACAAGACTTTTCTTTGTGTTTGTACAGCACCTAGCAAATGGGGTTCTTGTCCATGACTGAAGCTCCTAGGTGCTAGATTGAAGGGAACTTTCCTTCTTCAAAGCTTGTGCAGAAGGCTTCCCCCTACCATGATGCTGAGGACAGATTCCAGGAGCATAGGCTCCTCTGGAACAGCTATTTCCCAATGACTGTACAATCAGGTCATAGCACAATACATTCTTGTGCAGATATCCGCTTAACTGAATTCAAAATTCAGGTTTGGTTTAGCAAACTCAAGCACAGCTGGTCTGGGAGAGCCTGGATTTCCATTCAAGCTGTTTAGACAAAGCTATGTGCTGTGGTGCCTCGGAGACTGAATGGTTGTACATCTAAGTATGGAGCATGTCACATGTCACTGGTAGGACAGCCACTCAGGAAGAAGCAAAGCTTTACATCACAATTAAAGCAAAACACATGCACAGTGGTATAAATCAGGAGTGACTTCATTGAAGCAAAAGGAGTTACACTGAAGTGAAACCAGTGTGAGAACCAGAATCAGGCCCAGATCCAATTTGGTTAAGACAGGGTAAACAGAAGGCTATAGGCCTGATTCTCCACTGCCTTGCACCTTTTGGGAGTTCAGTCACACATGTGCAAAGTGAGCACAGAGCAAGGCAAGCAAGTTGCAAGGCTGTGGAGAATCAGGCCTTATTTCTCAGTGCTAGTTGTCAAGCTTCAATTTAAATTAAACAGTTTTTCCTTCAAAAGTTTCTTAGAAAAAATAAATATTTCCTAAGCTTGATTAGTATCAAGTACATAAGTGACTTTCACCTGCAAAACATCGAGGGGTGTCTTTGAACTTTGGATGCTACTGTAGTTCAGACACATTGATGGAAGGATGTGGGACTGAATTTGTAATTAGTGCTTGCCATCAGCTCTAACTCCATATTAATCTGTCAAGGGTTTTAGAACAATTACAGGCAACTATATATCATGTCCCACCAACAGCAGCACAAATACTCCCCCATAACACAGTGCAGAGGTTTCTCAGATGTCAGTCATTAAGGGCACACACTAATATAATAGTACCCCTGCCTCCCAGTTTGTTCAAATTTCAAGGAGTTAATAAAAATGGTGTGTCATAAACAGATAGTTAAGGGTTAATAGAACAGAAGTACTTCATGTCTCTTTTGCCTGTAAAAGGTTAACAAGTTCAGTGAGCCTGGCTGTCACCTGACCAGAGGACCAACCAGGGGACAGGATACTTTCAAATCTTGAGGGAGGGAAGTTTTGTGTGTGTGTGCTGTTAGATTTTGGTTGTTGTTCTCTCTGGGTTCTGAGAGCGACCAGACGTGCAACCAGGGTTCTCTCCAATCTCTCTGATACAGTCTCTTATATGTCCAGAATACTGAGTACTAAGTAGAATAGACGAGTTAGGCTTATGTTTGTTTTCTTTATTTGCAAATGTGTATTTGGCTGGGAGGAATTCAAATGTGTATTTGGCTGGGAGGAGTTCAAATTTGTATTTTGCTGAAAGGATTTTAATTTGTACTTGTATACTTAAGCTGGGAGGGTATTCCCAGTGTCTATAGCTGAAAGACTCTGTAACATAGTCCCTCTTAAATTTACAAAGATAATTTTTACTGTTTTTTTCTTTCTTTAATTAAAAGCTTTTCTTGTTTAAGAACCTGATTATTTTTTTTTATTCTGGTGAGACCCCAGGGGACTGAGTCTGGATTTGAGTCAGGGTTTTGGGACTTGCTGGGGAGAAAGGAGCGAAGGGGGAGAGAAAGGTTAATTTTCTGTCTGGGTTAAGATTACTATGTCTCTCAGGAAGAGTCTGGGAGGGGGAGAGAGAAGGAGGGGGGAAGGTGGATTTTCCTCTCTGTTTTAAGATTCAAGATGTTTAGGTAAAAATAGCAAAAGCTGTATGACCCTTTCATAAGCCGACCCTATATTTCAGGGGTTGGCAAACTTTGGATCCCGGCCCGTCAGGGTAAGCCGCTAGTGGGCCTGGATGTTTTGTTTACTTGGAGCGTTCACAGGCACGGAGCCCCTCGGCTCCCAGTGTCCGCAGTTTGCTGTTCCCAGCCAATGGGAGCTGCGGGAAGTGACACCACTTCCCGTAGCTCCCATTGGCTGGGAACAGCAAACCGTGGACACTGGGAGCTGAGGGTCTCCATGCCTGCAGATGTTCCAAGTAAGCAAAACGACAATGTACTAAATAGTCAATTCAATGATTCCATAGAGTTTTAAATCATCAAATTTTGGTGTAGACCCCATTTATAACCGACCCATGCTCTTTGATGCATCACTTTCTTACCAAAAATATTCAGCTTATGAATGACTATATACGGTAAGGGTGCTCAGACTTCAGTTAGTTGTTTTTCTGAGGCCATCTGCTTAGCAGCATGCATTTGAAAGAGAGACGGCTGCTATAAGTAAAACTGTAAGGTTGAAGAATGCAGATTAAACTCTCCAAGAATTTAGCACTTCATGATATCAGCCTGGGGATACACTAGCCATGCCCTGGTAAACAACTTCATGTTATCACCTGAAATACTCCCAGGTGCTTCGACCAGCTATATTGGATCTTTGCATAATGTGTTATGATGCCTTCCAGGCCATCTGGGATACTAGCTGCCAAAAAGCCATAAAGAGTTCTGCTGCTAGTTTGGCTCACCATAACATGCTACAGAAATAAAAAAAGAACAAGAAATTCAAAGAAAACGGTTGTCAAAATATTGAAAGAGAATGTCACGTAAACCTCCCAGTGGAAACAGAAGGTCTTTATTTATAAACCTTAAAGGATTCAAATATACACTTACATCAGTAACCTGTTGCCTTTCCTCCCCAGTGAGGATGAAATTCTCCTTTCTCCAAGCTGTTCGGTGGTGCTCATCCACCATTAAGATCTCTGGAGCATATCATGCTTGTGTTCTGTGTGCAGAACAAAATAGTGTGATTCAACAAAGCACTTAAAGTCCCCCTGAAGTCCACAGGACATAAGCATTGCTAAATAGAGATGGATTACTCTTGTCCTTAAAGTTAAGCATACACTTAAGTGCCTTGATAAACTGTGGCCATGGTTTTATTCCATGTACATTTGTTATTCTCTCTAAATTACTTTAAATTATTGACAGCCTAAAAGCAGCGGCCCAGGTTGTGAACATCTCACTCATACTGGTAAGATGTTACTCACAGATATAGACCCAGGGAGGGGAAGTCTGGGAGAGGCAACGGTGAGGGAAAGAGTTTACTTTCCTTGTGTTAAGATCCAGAGGGACTGGGTCTTGGGGGTCCCCGGGCAAGGTTTTGGGGGGACCAGAGTGTACCAGGCACTGGAATTCCTGGTTGGTGGCAGGGCTACAAGTACTAAGCAGGTAATTGAGCTTAGAGGAATTCATGCTGGTACCCCATCTTTTGGATGCTAAGGTTCAGAGTGGGGATTATACCATGACATCTAGACAGCAGGAGAGACCAATCAGAGCTGCACTGCAGAGAGCAGAGTACTTCTGTGAGTACACAGTTTGCTTTACAAGACAAGGTAGATAACAGAAAATGGAGGGACTGAAGTCTCCAGAGACACTGAACCTGCAAGCTAAGAATTTAGCTCAGGCATGGAAGAGCTGTAAAGGGGAATTTAACATCTCTGTAGACATTGCTCTGGCAGATAAAGAGGATGCTGTGAAAATAAAACTGGTTTTGTGACCTGATTGGAGAAAAGGGAGAGAGACAAGTGTGAAACTGTGCCTGGAAAATCCCCAAGCAGGTTAGAAGCAATAATGGGCTGTTCCACTACTCACTGTAACCCCAGGAAGAACGAAAGTGGTAGAAAGATATAATTTCTTTACTTGGAATCAAGCAGCTGGGGAGGGTATAGGTGAGTACAGTGCTAGCAGCCACCTGCAATTTTAGAAATAAAAAATTCATTGATAAGAGACCAGACCATGTGTGGGAAATGACATTTGCAAGTACAAGAGTGGTTGATGATGGAAGCTGATTTAACTTTGGGGAAAAGCTTGGAGATATGCAGGGCTGCAGAGATATCCAAAGAGAGGATTAGAACCCTGGAAGGGCAGTCAGCAGAAACTATCCATGCACCACATGAGAGAAATCAAAACCAGATACAACAACATCAGCAGATGACAATGGTACAAACACATGCAAGTACAGTGGGAAATAAAACATGTAAATTAGAAAATGAGTGTGCAGCTTATGGGAAAAGAATGCCACCTCTGTGACAAATATAATCATTTTGCAGCCAAGTGATTGTCCAGTGAGAAGAAAAACAAATCCAAGGCACAAGCAGTAACTGAAGAGAGCAACAGTGAGTATGAAGACATTATGTAGGTGACTGAACGGATGGTAAACACAATGCAAGAAGGTCCTACTAAGCACCAGAAACAGTAGTAGGCAGCCATGTTACTTGGGAAGAAAGTGATATGATTTCAATTAGATTGTGGTGCAAGTTGTAACGTTATCTTGATCAGTCTGATGAATCCAGACATACAGTTGGAAGAGACTAACCAGCTGTTAACAATGCAAAACTGTATCACTTTAAAGCCCATGGGGAAATGTAAAATTAAATTAAGAAATCCAAGGAACAAAAAGAAAGTGAACTTCGTAGTCATAAATGAGACAGCAGTACCACTTCTGGGCTGCAAAGCTGCCCAAGCCACAAACTAGGTAAAAATACAGTTCCAAAACATAATGAAAGTGGACAATGGGGTGACTGAAGGCACCTTGGATTACCTGGGCTCAGGAGATGATAGAGGCAGTGTAGAGATGTGTTTCAGGGGGACGGCTAGCTAGACACTGTTTATAAAATAGAGATTGACACTGGTGTGAAGCCAGTTAAATTGCCAAAAAGAAAAGTATCTGTTGTGTTACTACAGTCACCGAAAGACAAACTGCACAGCCTACATAATTGTGGAATCATACAGCCTGTAGAGAAGAGCACAGACTGGATAAGCAAGCTTGTGGTGGTAAGAAAGCCACTCAGAAAACTGAGACCACTAGACCCACTAAACAAAGCTTTGAAATTGAACTGTTGAGGAAAATAACCAGCTCTGTCTAAAGTGAGACTTTTGACAGTATGTGGTGTTAAAATATGGATTCTGGAATGTTGAACTGAAAGAAGACTCCAGTTATTAGACAACCTTTGCAACTCCATTTGAGAGATACTGATGATTATGGATGTTATGGATGCCAATAGGGGGAATGGATCAGCATTCATGTTGCTCTCCCTGTCAGTACCCAGCCTGGGGAAGCTAACGATCCAACCAGCGGACCAAATTCAGTGATGGATCCTGGTCATGTGCTACCTGAGGGACCTTGTGCATACACTAAGCAGATGGATGCCAATGGGAATCAGTCCAGCACCAGAGGTATTCCAGAGAAGATTGACCCAAACATCAAGGGCTGGATGATGATCTGGACAGGGCAGATGAGTTGCTGATAGTGGGAGAGGGTGAGGATTCAGAACACAAAGAGCTCACAATTACAAATTATTATAATTTTTACAGCAATGCAGAGAAAAGATGATTAAATTGACCTTAGATAAGTTCAGGATGAGAACACCCAAGGTGCCATACAGTGGAAATTTGTTGATCTCCGAAGGACTGAAAGACTCGGAGAAATTGAGGGCAATTAGAGAAATGGCAAGACCCGGTGATGTTAAAGGAGTCCAAAGATTCCTGGGAATGATCAATTATTTAGCAAAGTTTTGCAATCATCTGTCTGGAAGCTGCAAGATCCTGAGAATAATGATACATTGAGACACCTGATGGGAGTGGATGAACCACCAGGAGCAAGCATTCCAGAAAATAAGAAAGATGATTGGGAAGGTGTGATCAGGAGCCTGGGATGGACCACACTGAGAATGCCACACTCAGGGCAGACTGCAAGAAAGAGAGCAGATAATCCCCAAACCTGATGGTTTATTCTATAGTTAGATTTACCAAGCCAGTAACAAAAGAGCTTCTGCAGTACCACACTGGTTAATCAGAAGCCAAACACAGTCCCCTTTGGGCATTCCAGCCTTTGGCTCCTATCTAGACAAATGGATCTAATATAGTGAGGAGTTATTGAAAACCTAATTAAGCATATGTAAATTTCTTACTAAGCCCAAAGGATCAGATACCCCAAGGTCAGTATGTATCTCAAATCTTACCCAAATAGTAGACTGCCAGTCAGCCCTGAGTTAACTAAGTAAAGATTTATTAATAAAGGAAAAGAAGGGAGTAATAAATGGTTAACAGATCATATAAACAAATGATTGGAAAATCCTTATATCAGGTTTGTAGCAATGATGGAATAGACTGTTGGCTTGCAAAAGTTTCTCTGATTACTTCCAAAAGATTGGTAGTTTCTCAGTCCATAGTTCAAAATATTCCTTTTAGTTGTAAATTCAGTCCAGAGAATCGGAGCAGGAAAGAGGCAAAATGGAGATTTCTCAGCGGTCTTTTATATCCTCTGCCATGTGCAGGGAAAGTTACTGGCCCAAGATGGAGTCCAGGATCACATGAGCATGGAGAATTACTGGTAAAAGATGGAGTATTAAGTCACATGTCCTCACATGGTTTGCTGAATCACAGGGAGTAGCCACTGGCTCCTGGCTATCTGAGGCATCCACAGGAAAAGTTAGCTGGGCAGGATGAGTTTCTTCTATGGCCCATTGTCAGAGAGGAGTTCCTTCATGGGTCATCAGCACATAGCTGACTAGTCCTGATGTAAATCTGTCAGGTGGGGGGTGTCACCCATGAATACAACACATGTTTAAGATACAGATACATAGCCAATATTCATAATTTTAGATACAAAGATGATATATGGATTTAACCAGGATAATCATACTTGGTAGCTTGTAACTTTTCCATTGACACCTTATATGATATACAATTACAATACATCTTGTATAAAGTGTAACAGTGGTTACAACAGTGATATAAATGGTAACCTTTCTTATATACAGCATCACAGAAGGCTCTCATTTTGAAATATTACAATGCAGAGCTACCCCTGATGCTGCCATGTGATGCATTTGAGTTGGATGTAGTGGCGACCATGCTGCAAGACGGACAATCTGTTGAGCTCACTAGCAGAGCATTGTCTGTGACAGAGAAGGGCTATGCTCCAATTGAAAAAAGAGTTGTTAGCAATACCCTTTGGAACAAAAAAATTTCACTGATATAAACTTAAGGTCGCGTAGTGGACATACAGCCTGACCATAACCATTTCAAAAACATTAGGAGAAAGCCATTACTTAGTGCACCAAAGTTCTTACAGTGGATGATGATGTGACTGCAGAGGCACAACGGACAGATCAAGTATTGCCCATTGTAACTATGCCTTAGTGGGTCACAACTGAGGATGCCAAATTCAGGACAAACTGCTGAGGAATAGGGCAAACAACCCAAAACTGGTTGTTATTCTTTTATAAGATATACCAAACCAGCCACAAAAGTAAACTCCTGTTTCACCACAGTGGCTAACAAGAACATAAAGGCAGTTTCCTCAGGCATTCCAGTCCTTATATCACCACCAAAAACACAGAATTCAGAGATGAGTGGTTCTTTACAACCAGTCTAATCAAATAATAGGCTCTGCTGATCCCAAAGGGCCAGCCACACACCCAAGTCAATATATAACTTAGATCTTACCCAAAAATCATGCTGATGCCAATTCTTTGGACTCTAAAATCTAAAGGTTTATAAAAAGAAAGAAAGGTGAGAGTTAAAATTGGTTAAAGAAGTCAATTACATTCAATAATAGCAAAGCTCTTGGTTCAGGCTTGTAGCAGTGTTGGAATAAACTGTTGGCTTAAGTCAAATCTCTGGAGTACATCCGCAGCTTGGATGGGTTATTCAGTCCTTTGTTCAGAGCTTCAGTTTGTAGCAAAGTTCCTCCAGCGGTAAGAAGCAGGATTGAAGACAAAACTGAGGTGTTTCCAGGGCCTTTTATAGCTTTTGCCATGTGAAGGGCATCCCATTGCTCTTACTGTGGAAAATTACATCAACAAGATGGAGTTTGGAGTCACATGAGCAAATCACATATCCATGCATTTCGCCTAGTCACAGCAGGAAATTTCATTAAGTGTAGATGGGCATCTCCCATGGTCCATTGTCAGTTAAATGTTCTTCTGATGGGCCACTCAGTTTGCATAGTCCCTCCAATATGTGCTGGCTAATTACTTTGTGGGTGTTACGCCAGGAGCAAACATTTGAAATTCTGGTATAGAGCCAGTACTCATAAGTTTAAATACAAAAATGATACCTGCATACAAATAGCATAGTCATAACCAGCAAATCATAACCTTTCATAGACACCTCACTCAACAGCCTTTGTACAATATTTGCTGCAAATATATAACTGGTTGCAACAATGATCTATGTGGTCATATTTTAATCAGATAATGTCACACCCATGCAAAGACTTGGTGTTGGCAGACACCTTAAACCATGCATACCTACCAGAATCCAGCAAGGAGGGATCTGTAGAGACTAAGGGAGGCAATAAATATGGTACAGTACTTATCTATTTCAGAAGAAAGACTGAGAGAAATAAAGAGCAAGACGGAATGCTAGAGGTATTGAAATTCATGATCCTACAAGGATGGCTAGCAACAAAACACCAAGTACCTAAAGAGATAACACTGTTCTTTCAGATAGGAGACAAGTTGTGTGTACAGAATGGTATTATATTTCAGTGAGAAAGAGCAGTTATTTCAGCAGCTCTTAGGAAATAAATTATGCACAATGTTCATTCATCACACTTGGGAACTGAAAGTTGCTTAAGGCTAGCTTGAGAGACTGTATACTGGCCAGGAATGAATGAGCACTTATAGACTTCATGGAAGAGTGTGATGTATGCAGACCCTGGGAAGACTATCAATTGAATGAGACCCTGTGGCAACACAAAGTTCCAGATAGACCATGGGCATATATGGGAGTGGATCTGTTTACCTTTGGAGACAATGGATACATGATTATTGTAGACTGTTTTTCCCATTTCTGGGAGATAGACTATTGACCAGACACAGGATCTAGAGAAGTTATATGGAAGATGAAAGCATACTACACACAGTATGGGATACCAGATATCATGTCTTCTTCTAACAGACCACAGTTTGTTTCAGGAAAGTTCTGAAAGTTCAATAACCACTTGAATTTTGATCATACAATATCTTCACTGGAGTAACCTCAAAGCAGAAGCAAAGTGGAATCAACAGTAAAAACTGCTAAGAAACTGTTGGAAAAAAAAAAGGAAAACCTGCAGAGGTTGACCCATACCTAGCACTACTAGATCAGAGGAATACTCCCTTACAAGTCCTAAATTCAAGTCCGGCCCAAAGATTGTCTTCGTTCTTTGGCTTATCACTCTTGCTGACAGCAGAAGGTTGTTAGAGTCTGGGTACTCAGGTGCTTCATTTGGTGTATTATGGAGAAACCAATAAAACAGAGAAGTTCTGCAAAAAGCTGAATCATTCATGGACATGTGACTTGCCCAGGTGGCTACAAACTCCATCTTATTGCTGTGATTTTGCACAGAAGAACAAAGGGGTTTCAGCACCACAAGAAAGAGAAAATAAAAGGCCCTGGAAGCCTCTCCATTTTGTCTTCAGCTGGCTCAAGAGATGGCCTCTCCACTCCAAAGAGATGCCTGAAAGAAACTGGAACAAAGGACTGTAACTACGGGAGTGTGAGTGATTGCTGGACCCAGGCCATAAACCACGAAGTTGGTCTGAAAAGGATTGGGCCCAGAATAGGAAGGAGTCTAGTCTGTGAAAGAAGCTTATTGGAACATCTCTGAGGGTGAAATATTACCTGTAATCTGTTTCTTAATGTATTAGGCTTAGATTTGCGTGTTTTTGCTTTATTTTCGTTGGTGACTTACTTTGTTCTGTCTGTTATTACTTGGAGCCATTTACATCCTTCTTTTTATACTTAATAAAATCACTTTTGCTTATTAATTAAGCTGGAGCCAGTAATTAATACCTGGGGAAGCAATGTTATAGAGGACGGACAATTTATGAGTTTACCCTGTATATGCTTTATACAGAGTACAATGGATTCATTTGGGGTTTAGGATCCCAGAAAGACTGAATTCTGGGTGCTGGGAAAGTCCTTGTTAACTGTGAAGCCTCTGGACTAAGTTAATCTTAGTTTCTGTGAACTTCAGGGGGCATGGCCCAACCTTTTGGTCTGTGCTGTAGCTGAATGGAGTGTCTAACTCAGCAAGAGGGGAGTGGAGGGAAGCCTTCTCTGGCAGGGGGGTTTGTTCTCAGTGGTATCCCAGCACATCTAGTGACAGTCTTGAGGGAGTTTCTGTGACCAAACCCATCACAACGATGATGAATGCAGTAACCACAAGAACAATCATTAGATGTTAGATTACAGGATCAGTTATTGCTGGAGTGTTTGACAGTTTTCTTTAAAAGAGAAGGGATGTAACAATATGAAAGTGCTAGCAGACACTTTCAGGCAGCATATTGTTCCTGGGGTGATTTGTAGGGAAGGAACACTTCTTGGAGAACTGGCTGAGAAGCCATGAGGCTGAAGAAGCCATGTTGTAAGCAGCAGCAACAAACCTGGAGAATTAATTCTGTATCAGAGTGAGATCTTATACAGCAGAAGATCTGGACACAAAAGGAGCAGGGCTGCCCACAAGGAGCTCATTGTAGAACTGGGGGCGTAAATTAGAGAAAGACAGAAAGATAAAGGTGGGGTGGGATGGTTTTCAAGGCAGGAATGAACAAGAGTTACAGTGGTAGTGATATCTGAGACCTTAAACAAACCCAGGGCAGACCATATTTGAAAGCTCTGATATTTTTAGGGCAATAACAAGTTTGATGGGGCAAGGCCAGATGGCTACAGTAAAGTAATGAGGAACAGGTATGTTAGCCTCAGGCTACACAAATCCCTGGTACCATGGTAACCAAATGGCAGCTGCTCCAGGTTAATCAAGACACCTGGGGCCAATTAAGATCTTTCTAGAAGGCAGTGGAGATAGCTACATTGATTGGGACACCTGAAGCCAATCAAGGGCTGGCTGGAACTAGTTAAAAGCCTCCCAGTTAGTCAGTGAGATTCGCGTGTAAGGGGCTGGGAGCAAGAGGTGCAATTAGCTGAGAGGGAGAGGGAGAGGGAGAGGGAGAGGGAGAGGGAGAGGGAGAGGATGAGGATGAGGATGAGGATGAGGATGAGCTGCTGGAGGATTGAGTACAAGCATTATCAGACACCAGGAAGAAGGTCCTGTGGTGAGGATAAAGAAGGTGTTAGGAGGAGGCCATTGGGAAGTAGCCCAGGGAGTTTTAGGTGTCATGCAGCTGTTACAGGAGGCCCTATAGACAGCTGTGATCCACAGGGCCCTGGGCTGGGACCCAGAATAGAGGATGGGTCCGGGTTCCTCCCAGCTCCTGATCAGACACAGGAGGAGTTGACCCAGACTGTGGGTTCCACCAGAGGGGAAGATCACTGAGGTGACAAAATCTGCCAATAAGCACAGGTCCCACCAAGGTAGAGGAGGAACTTTGTCACACAAGCAAGATAAAAACAAAACTACACTAAGCCAAAACCCCTTCTAGGCCTTTTCTATACAATGTAAACAAGCAAAAAGGGGCACGAACACAATTTTTTCCTCATTTTCAGGTAACCTTTAAAGAAATGAACCCGATATCACCACAAACTTCGTCTGCTATTAATGTTGGTTGTGTACCTCATTTTGGATCTTTGTCATACACTGAAAAGGTCAGTGACATACGTTTAGGTCTCAAAGGGCTATGGGGCTGCACATCAAATTACAAGACAGCAGTGTGCTGTGCTCCCTCGGCTTCTCACATGCACACATACCATTTACAGGCTGATAGGGCCCAATTCTGCCCTCAGGAAAGAACACGAGTAGTTTGAAAAATGATTTGAATGCACTTTGTTGTGAGCTGAGTAAGCTGCCATCCTTCCAACAAGTGCAAAATTCCATCTGCATTTTTCTGCATTTTAGATACAATAATTCCGACAGGGCAGAGGGCAAATACATGTTTTTCCCCAGTGAGGAAACATAATGCCTAACAGTCTCCCATGTAAAAACTAGTTGCAAGAGGATACATTTATTATAACCTTGAGTGGAGGAACTGGCTTGCCACAGATTGGAGATGCACAGCTAGTAGGAAGCTGACTGACAGCACATATTTTTACAAGTAGTAGGTTGGATTTGGCTCTTTTACATTTGTGTAACCTCAACAAAGCCAATCGTTAGATCTATTCAGGAATACAAATATATAATGTAAATGACATATCTAAATTGTTATGGCAAACAATGGCTTGCACATTAGGAGTCATTGATGTATGAGAACCCAGGATGAAATTTGCCTTAGAAAGAGTTAAAGATGCCATGCTGTAACCACCTCCAAAGAATCACTAAGGCTATTGTGAGGGTTAAAGCACACTCCTTTGTCTGACTGTTGAAGCTCTGAGGTTCCTTTGTTTTGCAAAGCAGCTGCAAAAAAGAAGGGTAGATGCCCAAGTTCACTTTTCTAGGCCATGTGGTCTCAATGAGCACCTTGGACTAGGGATTTCCCAGGTGAAAAGTACAGGGGCTGAGGCAGGAAAGGAGGCTCGGATTTTATTCATCAGTTAGACTTGTATGAGATCTTGGAGGTTCTGACTGCTTCTATTTGCACATTTGACACAGCAGGTCTAGGCCTGCCCAAAACTAAAGCATCCCCACCCCCTTCAGCTAAGGAGAAGGAACTGATAAGACCAGGCTACAGTTAAGTGCATGGGACAACGAAGAGAAAAACAGGAACAAGAGTGAGGTTTTCATTTCCGGGGTGCTGTCCAGACCAGTGAGGGGTTGTGTCACCACCTTCCCTGAAATCCTAAATGCCTCAAAATGTTGTGCTGCTGTAACACTCTTTGTCTGGAGGCTCCTAGCCAGCATGCGAGCCTGCACCAAGTGCCTGTGTGTTAAACAGCTCTGACTCAGCAATTCTGATTCCAGCAGCCACATCCAGTCACACTCTGGCAACATGATCCCAGCAAAGTCCCAAATTTTCCCCAAATCATGTGCTTTGCAACAGCCAGTCCTCTCCTGGACAATTCAGAAAGATATTAAGATTTGTTTGTTCCTTTAAAGATACTGTACCCAGCAGCTTGCCATATTCACTGGAGTTAATATTCACTTTAAATCAAATACAGTATTGGGTTGGTTTAGATCGAAAGTAACACAAGGTAATTAACAAAAGGAGATAGGATTTTATATGATTCAAGTATAAGGGATAGAGTTAGAAATGGTCACAAGCCAATAAAAAAGGAAAACACTTTCTAGAGGCTCAGACTTAACAAAACAAGCTTCAGCCTTTGTTCAAGGTGATTTCCATACCAATCTATATTTCAGCAAGAGGCTGACCAACCCCTCTGGTCAGGATCTCCCACCACATCCAAAGTGCTCAGTTCCTTTGTCTTCTTACGTGAAAGCTAACTTGGGGTTCTTTACCCCCTCCCTTTATAGTCCAGTGAACCTTTGAAATGGATTTTTCTGAGGAGTACCTGCCAGAGTGAAGTTCATTCAAGCTGTGAGGAAGGTAACATGGAGTCTCCTGGTGAAGGAAGTTCTGTGCTGGTTTCTTCCCTTGCTGGCATTTTGCTAAAATGCAAACTGATCCGTTTCCTGAACTCTCCTCCCGTTGTTGTCTGGATGGTCATGTTTACCTTCTATGTAATTTCCATTCCTGTTGTCTCTTAATGCAACTTGGAGATACCTTCAAGGTGGCAGAACCACATTCCTTTGTCCAGGGTGGAGGCAACTTTAACCCTGCCTGGCAAACACACTTTGATAACATGATCTCCAATATGTTCGTAATTCTGAGTCTATGCTCCATATATACACCATGCAATAATATTAATGATTAGTATGTTATTAGCTTTCTACTGATATCTTACACGATACCTTTTAAATACAGGTTATGACATTAGTGAGTTGGGGTACATTCAACTGGTCAGGCCAGCTGATTCACTACCAGATACTAATGAGTCTCTTGCCCTCTTGCATTAAGATGCTGTTAGGGTCACTGATGTCAAAGGTTGAAAGTCAGGCAACCGGAAGGGGACACCAAGCAGAGAACCCTGGACAGCACCCACTGCTTCTCAAAGGCATCTAAGGAGTCAATGGACACTGTCCAGAGTGTCTCTGCCCACAGACATGACCGAACAAGGGAACAGAAATAGGCCCCACAGTTGCAGAGAACCCCTCCCCCGTCCAGCTTCCTCCTCTTGGAGTGATGGATGGCCATCTTGGCCAGTGCCAGGAGGCAGTTGACTAGGAGGATCTAATGACTTTGTGAGTCCACGGATGGGGTATCTTAGATCAGGAGATGCAGGGAAAAGTGCATCCAGAACCTCAGTAAGAGGTTCTAGTAGAGCTGGAAGAAGGAACAGACTGCTTCTGGAGACAGGGCAGGGGTGTTGTGCCCCTGTTTGAGGAAATAGGACTTGCGTACTTGTGAACAAACAAATTACATACCCTGAGAACCTACCCTGACTCTGCTCCAAGTGGGAAACCAATCTGCAGCAAAGGGAGTAACAATCTATATATTATTCTACTTATATCTCTCTTTTTTACATATCTAATCTACAGAACTCTTATGAATTTAAATCAGTTACACTTAGGTCAAATCTCTCAGACACAATTCCCGTTAACTTCCCATTGACTGCAGTAATGGAGTCACATTCCTGATCAAGCTTCCCTTGCTGGACACTTACCAGATTGCTGTGCTGGATCCCATCACACTGGATGTATATGCTCTCAAGCTCCCAGAGTCTGAGCAGAGTACAGGCATTGCCTCTGAGTCTCCAGGAACACACACAGAGTGCCAATCCTTTGTCTAGCATCTTCTTCTGAGAGATGAGACCTGGGTCTAACTGCATAGGCCCAGAAATTAGTGCCAGCTTACTAAGTGTCAGTTTAAGCACGTGTTTTCACAGAGCTCCAACCTCGTGGGCTCTCTGGTTTACAGTTTACCTCTCCAGGGGCACATGGTAATTGAAGCACAAAACATACATTTTGCAAAAGGATTCCAAACACAATCACTCTTTATTTAAGACAGCACAAGAAATATACAAGATCCAGACAAAACAATAAAATCTCTATACACCACTTCCTGCCTCAGTTTCCTCATCACTCAGACTTTCTTTAGGATTTGATCAACGTCCTTTAGCGTGTCCAGGATCACCCTCCTGCAGTTCATGGCTTCTCTTCTAAATATAGAATCTGAGTCTTTTTCTCTGACTCCTTGTGACACATGACCAGAAATTGGTAAGCATCCTGCAGGATAAATGACCCAAATTCAACCTTTAGAGACATATTGGTAGATAATTTTTGTGTGCTTACACATATATTGTTAGAGGTTAACAATGTAACCAAATGGTTCCTGTCTATGCTGTTAATTCAGAGATCAAAAGGACATCTTAATATTTAAATAAACCTTAAATATAGTGATATCACTGTATTGATTTCTCTTTGAAATGTGTAACAAATCACCTGCAAATGGTAGAAAGCAGGCAACTGCCTTATGTTAATCTGAGTAGCTAATTAACAATGATGCTTAGGAAATAGGTCTACTTCAATTATATACTTGATAATTGACTATTGTTCACCTAAGGACTCTGAGCTGTCCAGAGATGGCCTGGAACTGTATAAAAAACCCTTGGGTCCTGATTCTTTTTATCTCAGATTTGCTTGATGCTTTATGCAGGGAAGCTTAAGTCATAAGACTGAGATCTCCAGTCCCACCTGAATCACCCTGGATATGAATGCTGGACTATAACATATGGACTTATTCTGAAATAATTCTTTGCAACTACAAAGCTCACCATCTCTACTATAAAACTGATCTCAGACCTGTACTCATGTCTGTATGTATTCTGATCTTTTAACTAATATTCTCTTTCTTTTCTTTTTAAATAAATTTTAGTTTAGCTAATAATAATTGGCTTCAAGTGTGTATTTGGGTAAGATCTGAAATATTCATTAACCTGGGAGGTGATGTGTCCAATCCTTTGGGATTAGTAGAACTTTCTTCTGTGATGAATAAGATTTTCAGTAATCCTCACCATATCTGACTTGGGTTTCTGGGTGGAAGCCCAAGGCTGGTTGCTTTAAGGGAACTGTGTTTTGGCTTCTGGGTGACCAGTAAGGTATTATAGAAACTGTTTTGTGCTCGCTTGATAAATCTAATTATTGGAATATCCACCAACTTTGGGGATGGTCTGCCCCATTCTTTACAGTTTAGAGTAACCTCAGTGTGGCTTCCCTGGGATCCTAGTCACACCCCTGCAATCAGAGTCCTTCCATTCTCCAAAATAGCCAGTGATAGACTCTTTCTTTTGTAACTTCCAGGCCTAGGTGATCCCTTAATCAGTCCCATCATGTGATGAAAGTACCCCACCATGTGATCTGCTGCACAGTTACCAGCCCACCTGGCAGAACCAATTTTCTTAGGTTGGCCACTTTAGTTAGCATAGCCATTGAATTGCCCAGGTAGACCTATTCAAATGCCAATGGGTCCACTCACCCAGCCCAGATATTGTTATGTGACAGACACACACTAGTCCATTGATCGCCTGCCCTTCCCCACTCCCAGCAAGTACCCCCTGAGATCAGGTAACAAGCAGCATAACATTAAACAGGTAAACTGAGTCATACACATTATTCATAAAGATAATGCAGAAGTTCCCTACATTCTCAACATAGGCTAACTACAAAAGGGAAGACTTGGGCTCTGCAGTTACCAAACCCAGGCATGTTGTTTACATTTGATCTTGGAACTGTGGTAATTTTGACAGAAAGTATAACAATATTTTTAACACAAGCCCCTCACATATGACAAGTGTCCCGCCAAAAAAAAGCATCTAATGCGTAGTCTTCTTGCTTTTATAGTATAATTTACACAACACCTTAGCTGGGCTGGACGCTTCACAGAACAAACAAAAACATAGGACCTTACCTCAAACATTGGGTACAATGTAAATGGCATTAATTGCCTCAATCTGAGGCCAGGTTTACACTACAGAGTTAGGTCAACATTAAACAGCTTATGCTGACCTAACTCTGTAAGTGCCTACTCTGCAGCGTTGCTCCCTCTGATGTAAGTCCCCCACTACGCCGACATAATAAATCTACTACCATGAGAGGCATACCACTTAGGTCGATGTAGTTAGGGTGATGCAGTGTCTGTGTAGACACTGCGTTACTTACATCAACTGTGAGCACCACTGCGGGGTGCTGACAGTCTGGGCTGTGAGCCCTGCTGCCTGGCACTCACAACCCAGGTTGTCAGCACCCCGCAGCAGAGCTCACAGCTGAGGGCTTTGCATGGAGCTGAGATCCTGGTCTGTCAGCACTGCATACTGCCCCATTTAAATCGGTACAAGCGCTCCTGGCGAGGACACACACCGCTGGCAGAAGGAGGGTACTGTAGACATTAAAAATCACAGTAATTAATGTGGTTGCTGTACATTGACCTAACATAGGTGGACTTAATTGTGCAGTGTAGAAAAGGCCTAAATGATACATGGATGTGGGGGAGTAAGACTGCCCATCACTGAGAATAATAAATGAGAGTTTAATGCTATTTTGAATGTTTAATGGATGCATGTGGGACCCAATCCCAGAGCGTAGACCAAATCAATTGGTTTTTACAGAATCTTCAGCAGCTAACTAGTCTGAAGGATATTTTTGCTGTTGATCTCTTATAGTATAAGAATTTGCATTTCCAAGTGTTACAGAACACTCACGTTAGTGTACGTTAATCTAACGTAGCAACAGAATTGGAACCTCTCTATATTTGTGTATTTACAAATATTATATGATGTTATATTGATTGCTAGTTACTTCATATCCATTTATTTCAGTTTGCTGCATCAGCTTAAACTCTATCAGCCCAGCCTAATGGTAGGGCCCTTATGGATGCAGATTCTGGTCCTTCACTCTTGGTTTTGTTCCTTACTGTGGCACAGTTTGCAAGTTCCTGTGCCAGGGATGGGACTGGGGAGGAGAGAAGTGTGTCAGTAAAAAGTGGCTTTGATAGGCTCCAAAGATAGTTCATGGGAAGCCAAATCCATTATTCCTTAGCAAAAACAATGCTGGCCTGATCACAGAGAGTGGTCATTGATGCTAGGGCCAAGTGCTGGAAGGTGCTTACCATTCCCTGTGAAGAGCTGAGTGCTCTCAACTCCTATTAGTTCTAGAGGGACTTGAGAGCACTTAACACTTTGCTGGAAGCACTCAGACACTGAGGCCCTTAGGCTATGTCTACATTGCAATAGAAGACAACAGTAGGCCATGGCTGGCCCAGCTCAGCTGATTTGGGCTGGGGGTGTACCACAGTTGAGTGTCGATGTCTGGGCTGGAGGCTGAGCTCTGACACCCCAAAATGGGAGGGTTAGAGTTCACACTCCAGCCTGAGCCAGAACTTCCACATTGCTATTTTTAGCCCCACAGCCCAAGCCCGAGTGAGCTAACCTGGGCTCTGAGAGTCATTGCCCTGGGATTTTTATTGCAGTGTAGATACACAATTAGAGTTCTGTGAATCTATTTATTAAGATAGCTGATCAATGCTGACTTTAGGCTTCATTTTATATGCTGAGTAGTGACCTGATGCTAATATCTAATTCTGTCTCCTAAAACAGTACAGTATCTCCTTAAACAGTTTTGTTTGAGCTGGAAATGTTTGACTCAGAGTATATCATATTGTTTCACTTATTTTTGTCTTCTTCCTTAGAAATGTGTCTCCTTAGAGATAAGTAACCTCTCACTGCTGTGGAAGAAAAAGAAAAGAAAATTTTAGTTCTTCAGTGGAAATAAACAGAAGGCTGAGTACCAGGGTGGGAATGACTGACTCTACCTTGCTTGCATACTGAAGAAGAATTGCACCCTATACATCAGAAATCTTTATAGGACATTTAAGCTAAGATTGTAAACAAAGCATACGGTTTTATAATAGTACTGAAAACTTTTAGTGCAGGGGAAGAGGTTGTAATTACAACTCCTTTTTCTCCTGCAGAGCAGATAAGCAGAAATTAAAAGAAAAAATACATATGCAAACCTGTCAAACTGATTTTCAGTTTGATCTAAAATTAAAGACACTTATTGGCAGCTCATCAGTTTTCTGTAGATATGAGTGGTTGCAAACTGTTATTCAGCATAATGGGCGTTCAGCAAAATTGGGTATGAGTTTAACTTAGTGATTAATGGAAATGTTAAATCTATGAAAGGATAATGTATTAACATTCAAAGTATTACATTATCAATTGTTTTCTTATAATGTGCCCCTATTATTATTAATGCAAATACATTTTGATCATTTGAATCCATAAGAGAATTTTATTATTAATACTTCTTGCTCTGATTTGGAGGGCATAGAAATAACGAGAGCCTGATTATCCTTTGTGTAAACGTGGACAGGAGTTAGTCATATTGCTTAATGCAGTGCAAGAAAGCACTTGGATTCTACGATGAGGGCGGTACAAAAAACAGTACAGAAAGAAGGAACTCCACTAATGTCAATGTTACATTAATGTAAAAGTTCACTGACTTCAGTGGAATTACTTCTGACTTAGGGTCTGATACTGAGCTCAAGTGTGTAATAGACTAACAAATTCACTTAATTCTTCAGGACTAGATCAGTTGAGTAGATGCTATAGGTTCCTATCCGAAATCACACAATCTCAACATTATCAAGGCTGAGAGGAAGCTATATTATGTTTGATTTCCTTCTTCCACCTACCTTTGGCAAACGTGTTGGCAGCAGTCTTCTAATATATCAGTTGCAGGGGCTAAAGACCAAGCAGGGAGAAGAGCTATTTAAGCTCAAGGACAGTGCTGGCACAAGAACAAATGGATATAAACTGGCCATGCTTAAATTTAGGCTGGAGATTAGAAGAAAGTTTCTAACCATCAGAGGTTCTGGAACAGCCTCCCAATAGGACTTGTAAAGGCAAACAACTTCATTAGTTTTAAGGTAGATCTTGTTACATTTACAAGTAGGCTTGTATGATAGAGATGCCTGCAGTAGTGGGGGCTGTGCACAGAAACCCTGACAGTCCCTTCTGGTTCATGCCTTATATTCCTAAATTCTCATGCTTCAAGGCTTTAGCCAGTTATCTGCAGGATCAGGCAGGGAAGTCCCTGCACCGCCAAAGTATTGTGGTTGTATCCCGCCCCCCAAAATCATCAGAGATGGGCCCAGTGAAGACAGGACACTAGATTGGATGAGCCAGCGCTCTGAGGGGGTACTGAGAAATCTCTCTCTCTCTCTCAAGTACTTGGGCAATGGGTCTTGCTCATGTGCTCAGAGTCAAACTGATCACCATACGTGCGGTCAGGAAGAAATTTCCCACAAAATCAGATTGGCTGGTGCCTTAGTGTTTTTGCCTTCCTCTGCAGCATTGGTCACTTGCTAGGATTATCTGAGCAGATCTAACTAATCAATTCCCTTCCCCTGCAGGGACCTCAGGCCTTGGGGGCACCTCAGTCCCTCCATTTCCCTGCCTGAAGCACACACTAGATTAGTCTCCTTATGGCTGTAATACTTTGGGCCAATACTGGTTGTTGGGCTTGGTGTGCAGGTGCTGTTTAGTGACCTGTAATATCCAGGTGGTCATACTAGATGATCTGGTGGTCCCTTCTGGCCTTAAACCATATGAATCATTGTCACTACTGCTCCTCTAGAACAGGATACTAGCTCCATTCCTTAACTGAAGTTACTGGTCATTTCAGTTTGAGTTTAAATCTAATATCTCTTCTATTATTGTTAGCTAACATGAACTATCCTCCTTCTTTGTATAAGAATGTAGCCCATGTTTCTATTGAATTGTTTGCAAACCAATCCTGATTTCTATGAACAAATTGGTTATAACTGTAAGTATTCACTGAACAGTATATATGATCACATAACCCATAGATTTCAGTGGATTTTGGATTAGACAGCATTCCTTGTTTATGACTGGTCACCTAACTCACATGCTATTGTTTCCTTCCCCTGGCTGGATGACTGACACTTTTGATACAAGAGAATAGTGACTATTCTTTTTTGCATATGAATACCTTTATCTGCATGCAAATAAAGGGATTCTGCTGAAGAACACCTACTTCCTTAAGCTATACAAGCTCATTTTCTGAAATGTTTGTAGATAGTGAATAAAAAGGGACATGAATGTTGCTGACCTGAACAGCTATTCATAATTTCATGGAATTTTCATAAACACTATATTTCAGTATTTACGCAGCTCTGGCATCTCTGGAGGCACATAGGCCTTCCATAACATTTCCTACTTTTGCTACCACCAGTTCCCCACTGGTCATGATAATTGTGGAGCACTAGTCTAAACAAGGCATCAGCAGCCATTGTAGGTCTGTTACCATTACTGTGCCACTACAGTGAAGCAGAACTGGAAGTAGCAAATGTGAATGTGATGTTATATGATTAAAATATGACAATGTAGATCATTGTTTCTACCACTGTTACATAATTTCAATACATCTTGTACAAAGTAGGTCATGTAAGGTGTCTATGGAAAAGTTATAATTTGCTTAATATGATTATCATATTAATATGCATGCATAATTTTTATATTTGAAGTTATGAATATTGATTATGTACCTATATTTCAAATGTGTTCGCTCCTGTGGTAAGAACTTACAGGTAACAAGCCAGCACATTGTGAAGAGACTATTCAAGTTAAATGGTCCATCAAAGAACACTTAACTCATAATGGGCCATAGAAGAGACTTATCTCTACCTAATATACCTTCTTGTGGATGTTTTAGCTAAAATATGGGTAATGGCCCCTGCTATGACTTAACGAAGCATTCAAGAGCCTGTGACTCAATCATTTGACTGTAAACTCCACCTCAATAACTGTATTTTTCCCACAAACTGGGCTGAGGACTTTGTTTGGACTAATGGGTTTCCCTCCACATGGCAGAAGCTATAAAAGGCCCTGGAAACAACTCCATTTTGCCCCTTTCCTGCTCTGATTTCTAGAGTAATGAATCATAGAATATTAGGGTTAGAAGAGGCCTCAGGAGGTCATCTAGTCCAATCCCCTGCTCAAAGCAGGACCAACACCAACTAAATCATCCCAGTCAGGGCTTTGTCAAGCCGAGTCTTAACAACCTCTAAGAATGGAGATTCTACCACCTCGCTAGGTAACCCATTCCAGTGCTTCACCACCCTTCTATGAAATAGTGTTTCCTAATATCCAACCTAGACCTCCCCCACTGCAACTTGAGACCATTGCTTCTTGTTCTGTCATCTGCCACCACTGAGAACAGCCTAGCTCAATCCTCTTTGGAACCCCCACTTCAGGTAAGTGAAGGCTGCTTTCAAATCCACCCTCACTTTTCTCTTCTGCAGACTAAATAACCCCAGTTCCCTCAGTCTCTCCTCATAAAACTTTTGGACTTATACTAATGGAAGCATTCTAGCCAAAGTACTGAGGACCTTCCAATCATTTGGAAGCAACCAGAGACTTAATAAGCCAGCAGTTTATTTAATCACTTCTTCAAGCTCGATCCAAGAACTTTGCAATTATTATATGTATTTGATTCCTCTAACCGATTTTAACTCTCACGTCTTTTTTTCTTTTTATAAATAAACCTTTAGATATTAGTTACCAAAGGACTGGCAACAGTGTGATTACTGGGTAAGAGCTGAGTTAGATATTGACCTGGGTATGTGGCTGGTTCTTTGGG
Organism: Gopherus evgoodei; assembly: GCF_007399415.2. Taxonomy (NCBI): domain Eukaryota; kingdom Metazoa; phylum Chordata; order Testudines; family Testudinidae; genus Gopherus; species Gopherus evgoodei. The sequence goes on from NC_044322.1 coordinate 34,410,909, forward strand.
ATCAGAAGAACCCTTTGGTTGATTAAATTGGTTTTAAATAACCACTCCTCATTAAAGCTAGTGTCTAGATGTTGAATCCAGGATTGGAATACCTAAGGAGGCTGCATTACTGACTTCTTGTTAGCTAGTGCAGTGAGACAGAAGTTTCCTTTTGTTGCTGGTTTCACATACCTTATGAAAGAATAACCACCAGCTTTGGGGTATGTTTGCCGTATTTCTCGCAGCTTGTCCTGAATTTGGTATTCTCAGTTGTGACACATTGAGGCACAGTGACAGTGGGAACTTTGGAAGGAGGAAACAGCTAGTGCAGACCAGGGGTGTGCGCAGATTTTTTACTTTGACCCCTTTGGGAGGGAGCATATTCTCCCCCCATCTTCCCATCACCGCTCCAGCTCACTCTTCCTTCCGTCCTCACCCACCCCAGCTCCAGCAGGACCTCGCTCTTCTCCCCCAGCCCCAGGCTGGGAGGATCTCACTCTCCCCACCACTTTGGCCTGGGTCTGGAGGAGTTCTGTGTCCCTGATGATTATTGGCGGGTGGGGGAACATACCTTTGCTTGCCCCCCATTGTATAAACCCTGGTGCAGACAGACTAACAGTAAATAACAGAACGCTCACAATTAACTCAATACCACCTAGCTCCTATATTGTGCTTTTATCAGTAAATCTCAAAGAGCTTTACAAACAGGATAGGTATTATTCATTACTATAGCCAAGGTTCTGCTGCCATAAATGTTATAATTTATTAGGTTTCCTTAAGATATACATATTTCATTCCCTGAATCTTTCTTCACTCCCATCTCTCTAAATCCTGCTTCATTAACTGCACTTCACAGCACTCTTCCATTTTCCTGTATCTTTGCTGTAAATACAATACTAAAACTGAATGTATATCTGAGCAATAGCCTAACAAACCTGCAAACAGAGACTATGTGATAAGTCATTATGAAACTTCACATCCCACCACCCTTTTAATGATGCAGACAACTGGAACTGATTGAGATTCTTTTATTTTATTTTATTTTTTTGGTTAGAAAACATTTTCTTCTAAAAATTTGTTCTGTCCTCCATCTTTCACTTAAATAATAAAACCCAAATATATTTCTCTCATCTTCCACACCCTCATTTATCTGACTTCTAACTCCATTCTTTCTTTTTATACCTTCCTTCCCGCTTGCCTCATTTTACCCCTGGGAAAAGGGGGAGGAGGAGAGAAAGGGAGAAAAAATGAGAAACTGAAAAAAAAATGGGTTTCTAGTTTTCACTGAAAAAATTCCACACACAAAGCTACCCCTTGTTTTAGTTTGTTCTAAGCACAACAGATAAACTCTCTTAGCTTAGGGGATTTGGAAATTAATTTTCATCTGAGTAAGACAATTACTACAATGAAGATGGACCAGATTGCTGGTGTAAATGGCATAATTATGATTTGTAATAGGAGGGAAATCATTTTCAGAATCATATTTGGTTAGGAAATTTAAAGTTAGGAATAGTAGCGTTTACTTGCTATTAATAGGACCAGATTTTGATCTGTTACACCTGCGTAAGTTCACAGTGACTCTGTAGCTGAGATCAGAATGTGTCCCCTTACCTCCTTATTTCTGTAGTGAAACATACAGGGCTGTTTAGCAGGGCAGACTCCACTCCTATCCTGTGATCCCACACAGCCAGTCTTGTGCACTTTGTTTGTCAACACTCCTGTAGGATTTATTATTACCACCACCACCCCATGTAGTAGCTTTATCTCCGACATCCTTCAGATGCCAGCCCTTTCTTGAGTGAAATCTCACTTTTCCCTCAGCTCTGCTAGTCTTCTCCCTTCTGCATTTGTTTCCTGTGCTTTTTAACTACCCCTTTCAGTGGACTGGACAATGAGCTCCTTAGCATCTCCAGCCCACAGTCTGCTTAGATAGTTAAGCACTCCATTCCTCAATCAAGTCTTCTCTAGAGGGGACTAATAAAAGATTAAGTGACCCAAGTGCTGGAACAGCTATTAGCTCTCAGCACAGTCACAGACGGATTGCTTTATTAATTATATTTATTATCTCTGCAGAACATACAGACACACACTTTAAGAGACAGAATGGAGAAAAAATTCTCTTGCTTACTCAGACTGACATAACTGCACATGTACACCAGCGTAACAGAACAGAATTTGGTTCATTGCATGAACATATAAACTACTATGGCCACCATTATACGGTCATGACACAGTGGTTTCTGATACATCTGTAATAAGATACCTGTAGCTGTACCTCCAGGACCTCAGATAACAGTGTGTGGCAACTCTTCACATGTTTAGCAATTACCATCATACACATGGAAAATGGCTGCAAGCAAAAAGAAATCAGCCAGAGTCTCTTCAGCCAGTCCAGATTGCTAAGCTATAAATATAGGGATCGAGCTGCACTAGTTTTAAAATAAATTCAGAGTCTGGTCATAGTGAAAAAGTTATAGTATTTTTAAACAGTTTCAGGGTTCTCATACAGCAGTGCTGCTGTGGAGAGGCTGCCAAGTTCCTGTGACCTTCCTTCCCCTCACATCAATGATCTTTGATCTCCTCACCAGAAAAAGGGAAGGGGAGTCAGGGTGACACAGAGCCACCGAGAAGTCAAGAGGTCAAAGCCCACTGGGCCTTTGGTTGAGCAGGTGGCGAAGCATGATCATCATTCCACTATTGTCACCTGACCAGGGCGAGGCCAGTGGTGTACGTAGGGGTCTAATCTAAGGTGCAGTGGCTCTGAGGCTGAGCAGTAATTATATTTCATGGATTTAGAAATACTCAGAGGAGATAGGTGGTCAAATGGTTTGAGACTGGGACTAGGAATTAAAAGTTTCTGTTCAGATCCTGGCTCCTTCTGTGATTTTAGACAAGTCCTTTTACCTCTGTCCATCTGTAAATGGTCTCTTACTGCTCCCTTAGATGTTAATGGCGGCAGGATCATGACCCAGATGGGGACAATACATACCTTCTTCCATAAGGCAATTGTGAACATTAATTAAATAAAAGCAGCAAAGAATCCTGTGGCACCTTATAGACTAACAGACGTTTTGGAGCATGAGCTTTCGTGGGTGAATACCCACTTCCTCAGATGCATGTAATGGAAATATCCAGGGGCAGGTATATATATGTGTGCTAGCAAGCAAGCTAGAGATAACGAGGTCAGTTCAATCAGGGAGGATGAGGCCCTGTTCTAGCAGTTGAGGTGTGAAAACCAAGAGAGGAGAAACTGGTTCTGTAATTGGCAAGCCATTCACAGTCTTTGTTCAATCCTGAGCTGATGGTGTCAAATTTGCAGATGAACTGAAGCTCAGCAGTTTCTCTTTGAAGTCTGGTCCTGAAGTTTTTTTGCTGCAGGATGGCCACCTTAAGGTCTGCTATAGTGTGGCCAGGGAGGTTGAAGTGCTCTCCTACAGGTTTTTGTATATTGCCATTCCTAATGTCTGATTTGTGTCCATTTATCCTTTTCCGTAGAGACTGTCCAGTTTGGCCGATGTACATAGCAGGAGGGCATTGCTGGCATATGATGGCGTATATTACATTGGTGGATGTACAGGTGAATGAACCAGTGATGGTGTGGCTGATCTGGTTAGGTCCTGTGATGGTGTCGCTGGTGTAGATATGTGGGCAGAGTTGGCATCGAGGTTTGTTGCATGGATTGGTTCCTGAGCTAGAGTTATTATGGTGTGGTGTGCAGTTACTGGTGAGAATGTGTTTCAGGTTGGCAGGTTGTCTGTGGGCAAGGATTGGCCTGCCACCCAAGGCCTGTGAAAGTGTGGGATCATTGTCCAGGATGGGTTGTAGATCCTTGATGATGCGTTGGAGGGGTTTTAGCTGGGGGCTGTATGTGATGGCCAGTGGAGTCCTGTTGGTTTCTCTCTTGGGTTTGTCTTGCAGTAGGAGGCTTCTGGGTACACGTCTGGCTCTGTTGATCTGTTTCCTTATTTCCTCATGCGGGTATTGTAGTTTTGAGAATGCTTGGTGGAGATTTTGTAGGTGTTGGTCTCTGTCTGAGGGGTTAGAGCAGATGCGGTTGTACCTCAGTGCTTGGCTGTAGACAATGGATCGTGTGATGTGCCCGGGATGGAAGCTGGACGCATGAAGGTAGGCATAGCTGTCGGTGGGTTTTCGATATAGGGTGGTGTTAATGTGACCATCACTTATTTGCACCGTGGTGTCAAGAAAGTGGACCTCCCATGTAGATTGGTCCAGGCTGAGCTTGATGGTGGGGTGGAAGCTGTTGAAATCATGGTGGAATTTTTCCAGAGTCTCCTTCCCATGGGTCCAGATGATGAAGATGTCATCAATGTAGCGTAGATAGAGAAGGGGTGTGAGTGGACGAGAGCTGAGGAAGCGTTGTTCCAGGTCGGCCATGAAGATATTGGCATATTGTGGGGCCATGCGGGTGCCCATAGCAGTGCCACTGATCTGGAGATATATATTGTCATCAAATTTGAAATAGTTGTGTGTAAGTATAAAGGCACAGAGCTCAGCAGCCAGTTGTGCTGTGGCATCATCTGGGATGGTGTTCCTGACAGCTTGTATTCCATCTGTGTGTGGGATGTTTGTGTAGAGAGCCTCTACATCCATGGTGGCTAGGATGGTGTTTTCTGAGAGGTCACCAATGCATTGTAGTTTCCTCAGGAAATCAGTGGTGTCGCGGAGATAGCTGGGAGTGCTGGTGGCATAGGGTCTGAGTAGAGAGTCCATATATCCAGACAGTCCTTCAGTGAGAGTGCCAATGCCCGAGATGATGGGGCGTCCAGGATTGCCGGGTTTGTGGATCTTGGGTAGTAGATAGAATAACCCTGGTCGGGGCTCTAGGGGTATGTTGATTTCTTCTGGTGTTAGTGTAGGGAGTGTCCTGAGTAGATGCTGTAGTTTCTTAGTGTATTCCTCAGTGGGATCTGAGGGAAGTGGCCTGTAGAATTTGGTATTGGAGAGTTGTCTGGCTGCCTCCTTTTGATAGTCAGACCTGTTCATGATGACAACGGCACCTCCTTTATCAGCCTCTTTGATGATAATGTCAGGGTGGTTTCTGAGGCTGTGGATGGCATTGCGTTCAGCACGGCTTAGGTTGTGAGGCAAGCGATGTTGTTGTTCCACGATTTCTGCCTGTGCACGCCGGCGGAAGCATTCAATGTATAGGTCCAGGCTGTCATTTCGACCCTCAGGAGGAGTCCATGTGGAGTTCTTTTTCTTGTGCTGTTGGTGGGAGGGCACCCGTGTATCAGTGCACTGTTCAGTGTTGTCCTGGAAGTATTCTTTGAGTCGGAGACGGCGAAAGTAGGCTTCCAGATCGCCACAGAACTGTATCAAGTTGGTGGGGGTGGCAGGGCAGAAAGAGAGTCCCCGAGATAGGACAGACTTTTCTTCTGGGCTGAGTGTGTAGTTGGATAGATTGACGATATTGCTGGGTGGGTTAGGGGTACCACTGTTGTGGCCCCATGTGGCAGGTAGGAGAGAGAAACCAAGAGAGAAACCAAGAGAGAAACCAACAGGACTCCACTGGCCATCACATACAGCCCCCAGCTAAAACCCCTCCAACGCATCATCAAGGATCTACAACCCATCCTGGACAATGATCCCACACTTTCACAGGCCTTGGGTGGCAGGCCAATCCTTGCCCACAGACAACCTGCCAACCTGAAACACATTCTCACCAGTAACTGCACACCACACCATAATAACTCTAGCTCAGGAACCAATCCATGCAACAAACCTCGATGCCAACTCTGCCCACATATCTACACCAGCGACACCATCACAGGACCTAACCAGATCAGCCACACCATCACTGGTTCATTCACCTGCACATCCACCAATGTAATATACGCCATCATATGCCAGCAATGCCCCTCTGCTATGTACATCGGCCAAACTGGACAGTCTCTACGGAAAAGGATAAATGGACACAAATCAGACATTAGGAATGGCAATATACAAAAACCTGTAGGAGAGCACTTCAACCTCCCTGGCCACACTATAGCAGACCTTAAGGTGGCCATCCTGCAGCAAAAAACTTCAGGACCAGACTTCAAAGAGAAACTGCTGAGCTTCAGTTCATCTGCAAATTTGACACCATCAGCTCAGGATTGAACAAAGACTGTGAATGGCTTGCCAATTACAGAACCAGTTTCTCCTCTCTTGGTTTTCACACCTCAACTGCTAGAACAGGGCCTCATCCTCCCTGATTGAACTGACCTCGTTATCTCTAGCTTGCTTGCTAGCACACATATATATACCTGCCCCTGGATATTTCCATTACATGCATCTGAGGAAGTGGGTATTCACCCACGAAAGCTCATGCTCCAAAACGTCTGTTAGTCTATAAGGTGCCACAGGATTCTTTGCTGCTTTTACAGATCCAGACTAACACGGCTACCCTCTGATAATTAATTAAATAATGGGAGACAGCGTGGTTTTAAGCCATAGCCTACATCTGGGCTGCCCTGCAGTGTGAAGGAATATCAGGGTGATTTCTGGCTAACTGCCCCTAGGAGCATGCATGCGCCAGCAGCTGCCCCTTGCAATGATGCAGTGTCTGCTTCTCACTGCAAAAACAATCTCACCATGCGCCTCTCATTCATATTTGGGCTTGCTAGCATCACCCTCAGCACTAGCCTAGAATAGTGTCTTCACTGCCTGACTGAACTGGATCTGGTGCCCATGCATGGACATCAGGGGCAGCAAGGCTCCTTGCATCCCATCTCTTAACGGCAGAGCATGGGGCACAATCCAGCCTGGTGCTAGTAAAGCATCTTATAATGTCTATGAATTGAGTATTTGTTTCTATGGGCTGTGACAGTAAAATAGAAACATCCTAAAAAAAAAAAAATCACAAGTCATACAACTGTTATGCCTTGTCTGTCTGTGTAACAATGTTCACTCATTGTAGGGGCACCTTCTTCTGGCTCAATTTGGGGATAAGTTCTTGGCCACTCTGGCCTCTTTTTCCATCACCTGCTCCTTCTTACTGACCTGGCCAGAGGACCAAATCATGCTTTAGCCCCAGGGCCGGTGCAAGAATACTTTGCACCCTAGGCAAAACTTCCACCTTGCATCCCTCCACCCCACCCGTCCTCCCAGAGCATTGATTATAAACTTTCAAAAATGAATACTGCATAATATGGCATTGTTCATTAGAATTAATACATGTTCGGCTTGAAAATTTATTATTTTTATTATTTAGTCTACATCTTTAATGAAAATAAATGAATAACCTGAAAGGGTGTGGGGCTGGCTGACTTCGGGCAGGTGGGTGCGGCAGGGGTTGGCTGGAGACAAGGTGGTGTGGGGCTGGCTGCGGATGGGAGGTGCGGGGCTGGAGGCAGGGCAGGGGGTGCGGGGCTGGCTGCGGGCAGGGCAGGGGGTGCAGCAGGGGCTGGCTGGAGACAGGGGGTGTGGACCTGGCTGCGGGCAGGGCATGGGGGTGTGGGGTTGGCTGGAGGCAGGGCAGGGGATGTGGGGTTGGTTGGAGATGGGGTGTGGGGCTGGCTGTGGGCAGGGCAGGGGGTGTGGGGCTGGCTGGAGACAGGAGGTGTGGACCTGGCTGCGGGCAGGACCTGGTGGTGTGGTGTTGGCTGGAGATTGGGTGTGGGGCTGGTTGGAGGCAGGGCAGGGGGTGTGGGGTTGGCTGGAGATGGGGTGTGGGGCTGGCTGGAGGCAGGCAGGGGCTGGCTGCAGACAGAGTGGTGGGTACTGGGGCCGTACCTAGATATTTTGGGGCCCTACCCCACCCCTCCCATGGGGGGCATGGTGCCCCAGGCCTCTGCAGGGGGAGGGTCCTCGGGGGAGGCAGAGGTGCCCCAGGCTTCCATGGGGGGGCAGGCCGGCTTTGAGGGCAGGGGGGAACCATCCCCCAGCACTCACCAGCAGCGTGTCTCTGCGCTTCCCCCCACCAGTGAGGGCAGGCCCGGCCCTGCTGCAGGGCTGGGGGGAGTGGAGGAGGGGCAGGGCTGAGCACGGGCGTGGCCTGGGGCAGAGCAGCGGTCAGAGGAGGAATAACATCACTTCCCGGCCAGCCAGAGCTAATCAAAGCCACAGCACCAGGTGAGCATCCCAGACATTTTGGGCACTGCTTTTTGGTGCCCTCAAATCTTGGCACCCTAGGCGGCTGCCTAGTTTGCCTAATGGTTGCACCGGTCCTGTTTAGCCCTCACCTTCCAGGGTGTCAAAGTCCCAGTGGACAAGCTGTCCATATGCCATGTCAGGCACTCTTCCAGTCCCAGATCAGGTCCAGTGCCATTTTCCTCGTGGCTGGGAGAGGAATCTGGGCCTGCCCACCACTCTAGTTTCAAGCCCAGGGACCCTATACCTAGCAACCACAGTCTACTCAAACTCAGATATTGGGGCTGTGTCCCTGGACTCCTTCCTACCTCGTGGTTTTATCTTATAGCTGACCTCTGGGCTCCACTGACCGGACTTTCTCTGCTCCCCATAGCTACTCCTCTCTCAGCTTCTTGCCAGTCTCTGTAGTCCAGGATAGCATCCCAGAGTTTATGTAACACTGACATACCCTGGGTCATCAGGATCAAACCTGGGGCCTCTAGAACTTAGGGCTTGTCTACATCAGAAAGTTGCAGCGCTGGTGAGGGAGTTACAGCGCTGCAACTTTGAAGGTGTACACATCTGCAGGGCACCACCAGCGCTGCAACTCCCTGTTTGCAGCGCTGGCCGTACTCCCGTTTTGTCTCGGGTGTAGAGGATCCAGCGCTGGTGATCCAGCGCTGGTAATCCAATGTAGACAGTTACCAGCGCTTTTCTTGATCTCCGTGGAAGGAGGAAGCCTCTGGTAATCAAGCTGGTTTCCTTTCCCAGTTTGCTCTCTCGGTCCCGGAGCCACCCAGCAAACCGCAGGGAAGGAGACCTGCTTGCTCGGGGTTCCGGGACCGAGAGAGCAAACCGGGAAAGGAGACCAGCTTCGCCGCGGTTTGCTCTCGCGTTCCCGGAGCCAGCCAGCAAACCGCAGGGAAGGAGACCTGCTTGCTCGGGGTTCCGGGACCGAGAGAGCAAACCGGGAACGCCGCGGTTTGCTCTCTCGGTCCCGGAGCCAGCCAGCAAACCGCAGGGAAGGAGACCTGCTTGCTCGGGGTTCCGGGACCGAGAGAGCAAACCGGGAACGCCGCGGTTTGCTCTCTCGGTCCCGGAGCCAGCCAGCAAACCGCAGGGAAGGAGACCTGCTTGCTCGGGGTTCCGGGACCGAGAGAGCAAACCGGGAAAGGAAACCAGCTTCGCCGCGGTTTGCTCTCTCGGTCCCGGAACCCCGAGCAAGCAGGTCTCCTTCCCTGCGGTTTGCTGGCTGGCTCCGGGACCGAGAGAGCAAACCGCGGCGTTCCCGGTTTGCTCTCTCGGTCCCGGAACCCCGAGCAAGCAGGTCTCCTTCCCTGCGGTTTGCTGGCTGGCTCCGGGACCGAGAGAGCAAACCGCGGCGTTCCCGGTTTGCTCTCTCGGTCCCGGAACCCCGAGCAAGCAGGTCTCCTTCCCTGCGGTTTGCTGGCTGGCTCCGGGACCGAGAGAGCAAACCGCGGCGAAGCTGGTTTCCTTTCCCGGTTTGCTCTCTCGTCCCGGAACCCCCCTTGAAGCCGCCCAACAGCGCTGCAGTGTGGCCACATCTAACACCACTTGCAGCGCTGGTTGCTGTAAGTGTGGCCACTCTGCAGCGCTGGCCCTATACAGCTGTACTAATACAGCTGTAACAACCAGCGCTGCAAAATTTTAGATGTAGACATGGCCTTAGTGTATGAGTCTCTACTGCATGAGCTAATAGCCAACTGGCTGTTAGCTAAGGTTGTAGAGCAGAATCATTTTAACTCTCTCTGTAAGTGGTCTCAGTGCCACTAGATAGGACAAAACACCACACCCAGGAGGTGTGTGGGTTACGCTTACACTCCCCCTTTAGAACTACTCCTAGTCCCTAGACAGCTCTCTTTCTCACTAGAGAATAACCAAAGAACTCCTTTTTCCTGCGCTCAACATCCTGGCTTTATGCAAGCCCAGTGTGCCCCTGCCCAAGTGGCTTCATCTACAGTTAAGACTGTCAGGCCCTGGCTCTCCTTCAGGTGCAGACTGTAAAGTTAATTGACCCTTTTTAACCTACTCAGGTCTTGTGTGGAGTGGACCCCACATCACAGATCCCCTTTGTTAACACTCACAACCCCCCAGGCTATGTGTATTCCACATTGTGGTGCTTTTATGTATTGCAGGTCTCTGATACACAAGGTGAAAACCCATGGCTGTTTTTTTGCTGGCAGTGCTGAGTCACTAGTGATTGTGGTAGGCTACTTCTCCATGATCAATACATAAATCTTTATAAAATTATCATTTAAAACCCTTCTAAGGACCAGGAACCTGAGTAATTTCTGCTTTTCATCTCACTGATTACAAAAGAAATTTCAGCAAAATCCAGCTGGGACTCTGTTTTCAAGGTGATAGAAATGGATGCTAAGAAAAGGCTTGCACTTGCCATAGTAATGTGAAACCGTGACAAGTGTTGGGCAATAAGTGCTCAGAAGAGTGTTTCTGGAGAAAACAGCTTTTCCTACTGGGATAACATCTCCTCCAAAATACTTCAGACCAAACACAGGAAGGTTCATCTGTCTATCTATCTGGACTTTACAATCTACAGAAGTTGAAGCTCCTAAACATTTTATCCTATTGTTAACTGTGCCAGTGCAATGCAAAGTCCATGGAGCCTCTATTAGTTGATCTCACAGGTAGACAGAGGAATAATTGCTGATGAAAACTGTTTTTTCGAAGAGACTAGGCGGTAACGGGTTATGCATACTGGCCATATTTTTTGCATCAGTTTAATTCTGACAGGTACTCATTTTTGTTTCTAAATAGCTCAGCAGTTTTCCCATTATATGTGCTGTGAAACTGAACCCACTGTAATTGTTTTTTTTCCCCCAGGGTCATTTATTTTACAGGCAAAAATGTCTGAATTTACATTTGGATTTTCCCCAGGATTTTGATTTTCAAAAACTTTAATCTCTGTGCACATGCAAATGTGCAATTTAGAGAATCCACTTCCCTGGAGTTAGAGGGAAAAGCTGTCTGTAACATACACAGTAATTCGTGAGTGGATATTTTCCTGTTTCTGATACAGGGTGGGGAAGTGCAGCTCCAGGGATTCATCAATTTTCCTGTTCTCAATGTGTCATTCTATATTCTGAGATATCCTTCTCAGGGATAATAAAAATAAATAAATAAAAGATGAAGAACAAAATGAAGACAAGCAAGAAAAAAAGCCCTAAGCTACTGAAAATGTAGGAGAGGAAATTGATTAAAAACAAAAACCAAAACCCCCACTAACCCTAAACATTCTGGAAGAAATTGATAAGCTAATTTAATGGTAATAGAGAAGAGATTGGAGACTCAAGCTGAGATTTGCAAAGGGGTCTAAGCCAGTTAAGCATGTAAATCCTATTAAAATTTAAGGAGTGCTTGGATACTAACACCATAGACTCCTTTAAAAATTCCAGCCTCAATGCACTAAGCAGCTTTCAAGATGTAGGGCCAGATCCTCGGTCAGGGACACAATCTCATTCTCCAGATGTTCGTAAGCCTCCACCTGTGAGAAGCTGGGACTGGACAACAGGGGATAGATCACTCAAAACTGCCCAGTTCAGACTGACTTCAGTGGAAGCTGCGGGTAGCAAGCAGAATTGAGCAATTAATTGATTTTTGTTTGTTTGTTTTGGGTTCAGTGTCCAAAGTGGAAAAAAATTGGTTAATTTTGAACCACAGCTGAATTTTTTTCATTTTTCGTATAGAAATGAGAGAAACCAAGAGAGAATCCAATGAAATCACATTTTGAAAGGCTTTGTTTCTAAATGAAATAGCCAAATACTATTTTCCCATCTTTTTTTGGTTTGGCTAAAGCTATTTGCTGAATTTAACCTGAATTTGTGAATAGTTTCAATTGCCCTGCAATTGCATTCCCCCCCCCACAAAATAAATTAAAAAAAACTTCCAACTCTAGTAGCAAGCAAAGCAATTAAAACCACTGGGAGGACTGCCATATTTTCTGAGTATATCTGAAATCTAAGGACTTAAATCTCCTCTCTCACACTCAGAAGCGGCACCAGGGTTTTTGCCGCCCTAGGCGGCAGCGCTCCTCCTCTAAGCATTCAGTGGCAGGGGATCCTTCTGCTCCGCGTCTTCGGGGAATTTCAGCAGCGGGTCCCAGAACAAGTGAAGGACCCGCCACCAAATTTCCGCCAAAGACCTGGAGCAGAAGGACCCCCTGCCTCTGAATTTCCGCCGAGGGCAGCAAAATGCTGCCCCACAAATCTGCCACCCTAGGCGACTGCCTAGGATCTCCTAGTGGAAGCGCCGGCCCTGCTCACACTAGTGTCAGTTAGGGCCTACCTACAGCTAAAATCCCAAAGATTCCATTAGGATATGTCTGCACAGAAACTAAGAAGTATATTTCCAGGTAGGGTATATGTACACTTGCTACACAAACTATCCCTAAAACTACACCTAACACAGCTCAAGTAGGGTTGTTCTCAGGCAGCTAGCCCAAGCCACAGGCTGTGGCCACCATGTTAAACCACTAATTTTAGTGTACTAGCTCAGAACTGGAGCATGTATGTTTAGCTGACATGAGAATTACACCCCATGCCCCAGCAGCTGTGTAGATGTACCCTGAATGTAAGAATGAGAGGAGAATCTGGCCCTTAATAGACATCCATTCTGCTAATATTTGTTAGTGCATTTTTGCTCATGTGTCTGTGTTTTGGAGAATGGAAATCTGGAATATAATATAAAATGCTCACACAGGGGAACAATAAGTAACCTCAATAAGTCTGTAATTGTTAAGGAGCAATGCTATGACTGCCTCTTGTTAACTACAAGCTTTCAGTGACTTCACCAAGTTATTTTTATTTAAATGTTGCATAACTTTGCCACAACACCAACTTGAGCCCAGTGACAACTAGTCCAGAGTCCCACTTTCCATGGAAGGCGATCTTTCGCCTCTGTAGCCACAACCACATCCTTACGAAACAATAGCTGCTGCTCCATGCACCTCTGGAGTGAAATGGCTCCACACTACCCTTTGCATCAAACAGCACAGTCTAACCCCAAAGGAATTCAAATGGAAAAAGAAAAGCGTTCAAAGTCCCATTACATCTTGATTCAGGATTCAATCCTGTGAGCCTAGAGTGTGCAGAACTGCTATTTAAGTCAATAGGAATACCCTTGTGTCAGTGCTTAGCTGGAAAAGGTCTCACTAGGATTCTATACTTCACCTTCTTAAAATATTCACAGAGTGTAGTATTTTCATGGGAATCACCATAAACTTCTGTTGTGAATTAGAACGGGAGAGATGCATAATGACATACCCAGGCAATTTTTTAAATAACCACCTCAGGTGTAGCATAAATTAAATTCTTCTTATTGCTAATTCAGTCACAGGCTTTTTATCCATAGTGGAAATCTTAAAACCACATATTTCTGCAGTTGTATTATTCCTTTGACTATCCCATTGTACAGCATGTCAACGTTAGACTTATTGTTGCAGAATGTAAACAGGTTAGACTACATCACAGCCATATCTATTCTAATGCAATATCCCACAGTATTTCTTCAGCCCATTGCAGACAAAGGGATTTGGTGGGGGATGAAGTCTGTCAGGGAGAGAGCAAGTTTTTTGTTCGGGTTGAGTACACGAGGCTTAGTTGTCAGTTCATAGATTTATAGATTCCAGGGCCAGATGGGACCATTGTGATCATCTCATCTGACCTCCTGTATAACACAGGCCATAGAACTTCCTCACATAGATCTTTGAGAGCAGATACTTTAGAAAAACATCCAATCTTGATTTTAAAATTGCCAGTGATGGAGAATCCACCACAACCCCTGGTAAACTGCCCCAATGGTAAATTACCTTCACTGTCAAAAATGCACACCTTATTTCCAATCTGAATTTGTCTAGCTTCAGCTTCCAGACATTGGATTATGTTAGACTTTTCTCCGGTAGATTGAAGAGCCTGTTATTAAATATTTGCTCGTCATGCAGATGCTTATAGACTATAATCAAGTCACCCTTTAACTTCTTCTTTGTTAAGCTAAACAGATCGAGCTCCTTGCATCTATCACTCTGAAGCATGTTTCCTAAGGTTTTGATCATTCTCCTGGCTCTTCTCTGAACGCTCTCTAATTTATCAACATTCTTCTTGAATTGTGGACACCAAAACTAGACACAGTATTCCAGCAGTAGTCACACCAGTGCTAAATACAGATGTAAAATAATCTTTCCACTCCTACTCAAGATTCCCCTATATATGCATCCCAGGATCACAGTATCTCTTTTGGCCACAACGTCACATTAGAAGCTCATGTTCACTTGATTATTTACCAATAGCTAGTTATTTAGTTCTTGTAATTTATTGCTGGGCCCCTTTTAACCTCTATTAATCAAAATAAATAGCTAATTGCCAAAAATCTGTGGACTGGCTATAATATGCAGGGAAACTGGTTGGCACTTCAACAACTGATGTCAGAAGCTGCGAAAAGGAAGCTGTTTGCAGAGAGCTGAGCTGCAAGAGTGCTTACTTACTAAGTGTGCTGGATGTAATATAGCAAACCCCATTCTTCTCTGACGTATATAACTATGTATTTCCACCTTAGTAGTTAAGGAATGTGGTGTATTTCTCAGAATTGCCTGTGTACAGTGTCTGACACAGTCTGGGTCATTGATTTGCACGGACTCGTGGGATTAGAGCTATTGCCTGCCATATCCTTTTAAATTCAGATAATTAGAGATAATAGCATTATGTGTATATGTATATCACTTGATTAATTATTCAAATAGTGATCAGATTTTTTTCTGTGGCCCCTTCTCCATATGTCGTTGTACTATATGACCTAGTTATAATCTATAAGCAATATAATGAGAACAAGAATGCAGCCGGCTGGAACTGTTCTTTCATGTTTTGTTTTATGAATAGCTCCTGTACAGTCATGGGAAAATGAAAAAAGCCCTTGATATGGTTCATTGCTTCATGCATAGATTGTGTGAAGCATCTACTATAGATACTGTTACCTGACTGATGCCATTTACATGAGCTGTCCCTTTTTTTAGCTGATGTACTATTAGGTAAAGACAATGCATTATATATCAGTGTGGCTGTAGAATAGGTAGACATTTGATATATTTCTGTTCTATAGAGCACCTAATGCTTGGTAGCACCTCCTACTACTCTGTAGCTGTACAATGAGCACTGTAGATCACAGAAATAAAGATGGTTCTCCCCTTTCAGTAATATAATTAGATCCATTGCTCAGCTGTCATGCCCAAAGTACTGTAGTAACAGACAACAGGCCATGTGTGACATCTCTCTGCCTCCTTCTCACCAGAACAACTGACTCATTTGTTCACTGTTAGCATGCAAACAAGGAACTGTGATCTCTGACTAAGGCCTTTATCAGTTTCCTTCTACCTGGCCTTCATCCAAGATACTGTCCCATTTTTTAAATATGTAGAATAACATAAAAAGGAACTAACAAGCTGTATGTGTAACTAATGTCAGCATTCCTCATGTCAGAACTGTATATGTCATCCTTCCACATCCTCTCTTTCTGTATTGTCATCTCTTGCAGTGGGTCTGTTTATACTGTATGCTTCTTGAGGGCATGGGTCTGCCATTTTTATTTGTCTTCTGTTATGCAAGCCAGAGCAGTGGTAAATCCTTAGTAAGAGTCTTTGTCCCAGGCCAAGATATGGCTTAGACACTGGTGTGGGGTATATATGAACATCACAGGGCTATAACCATTTTCTAGTATAATGTGTATCAAACTCTGTGGTTATTTACAGTCTTCTTCACTGAGGTGTCACCTATGTTCTATATAGTGTAAAGCCACTTAGTAATAAATATCAATATTGCAGTAATATAAATAGTAACATACCCTCTCCAGAACATGCCACAGTGTAAACCAGAAGGCAGATACACCAGACAGAGAAGATAAAACATGGTCTCAATCTATAGTTCAGTTCCAGTCCCTTTCTTCAGGGCTGGCTTTATTAATTAACACAGCAAAGACTCAAAAACAAGAGCAAGGCAACTCTGAACACTTGGTAAAAGGACTTCTTCTAGAAGCCACTGCTGCAACTGTTTCCCCTTTGCTTTTATAGCCCTACAGCAGATCGCCACATAGTGGGCAGGAAGCCTGGTCTCCCCTTGTAACCTCTTACACACTAGGACTTAAGAACCTCCTTTCTACTTTCATCTACAGCTAAATTAATAATTAGGCTGTAATTGTATCAATGGGGTTGTGATGACATCTCAGACCACAGGAGTGTGTTAACAACATGGAGAGCCCAAAGTGGACTCACAGCTAGGGATAGGTACATCAGAGTGGATAAAAGATGGCCTGAATCTCTGCCCATAAGTTCAAGTGAATTCAGAATGAACTTCTTCTGCAGTCTAAAAAAGTTAATGTTGTTTCATAATAAATTATCCACCATTTACTATTTTAACTGTTTCAGTCATCCAATAAAAGAGCAGAAATAATACCATGTGATGTCAGCAGCCACTCACAGTATAAATAATGACATTCATGTACAACCTAAAGACTGAAAACTATCAAAACTATTGGTCAAATTAAACACACATACACAAACCCCATGTTAATAGAACTTTAAGGTTGCAAACTCAAGCACTCAGAAGATGGAAATGCCAGATTTAAGGTTGCTTGTGGAGCCACAATTTGGTGCCTTTGTCCAACCTTGGATCTGAAAATGCACACCAAATCCTGAGGTCACCCTTTTTAAGCAGCCTATATGATAGGAGCGTACCCTGCTGAAAGGTGTGTACCTGTTGAAGTTCCAGGAAAACAGCAGGCCTAAGTCGACCCATAGCTAACAGCCTGCCCTCTGAGCCATGTGGAGGGCCAGTAAACCTGGGCCACAAGTAATTGCAGGGACAACAAATGAAAAAAACAGGGATGGGAGTGAAGGTCAGAGTGAGAATCAGGTACCTGGAAGGGGACACTGAGTAGAGAGTTCCTGATAGCACCCATTGTTCCTCAAAGGCATCTAAGGAGTCAGTGGACACAGCCCAGAGAAACTCTGCTTGAAGGCACGACTTCACAGGGGAATAGAAACAGGCCTCACAGTCACAGAGCACCCCCCATGCAACTTTCTCTTCCTGGTCTGATGGATGGCCGTCTTGCCCAGTGCCAAAAGAAGGTAGACAAGAAGGTCCTGTGACACTCTGCGTAGATGTGCTGCTGAAGGGGCAGGTGTCAGCAGAATTTGTGAACCACTCCAGGGTACATTCCCCTCCCCTGGGACCTTCAGAACCTGTCATCGGGCCACTGCCCTATGGTCCTCTCTAGCTGCCCCTGACACACCACTTGAGCTGACTGCGTTAAATCCAGCTGATCTGTTTCCAAATTATGCCCAGAAAACACCTGTACACTTCTCTGACCTTGTTTCCTGCCCCACGCTCAGTGGCTGGACCTGTAGCTACCTGCAGTGGGTGAGGAACCTCAGCTGGCCAGTCTGTATTCCACTCTGGTTCCACAGCTCTCCAGAGATATTAGTTAGTGGCTCCTCCATGGAGCTGTGAACACAAGCATGTACCTAACACAGTTCACAAACTCCCCTGACACCTATCCCTTTTGCAGAGAGATGGAGACCCTGCAGCACTTCTACGTAGAGTGTATCTGGTTGCAACTCCTCTTTTGGCTTCTTCAGAACCTCTTACTGAGGTTCTGGCTGTACTTTTCCCCACATCTGTTGATTCTTTCACACCTCATCCATAAAGTTGAAGGACCTCCTTGTCAATCTCCTCCTGGCACCAGCCAAGATGGCCATCCATCACTTCAGGAGGAGGAAGCTGGACTGCGGGTTAGTCTGCGACTGTGGGACCTATTTCCAATCCCTTCTCCACTCATGTCTCCAGGTTGACAAGGTCTGACCCCATGGATGCCTTTGAGGAGCGGTGGGCACTGACTGGGGTTCTCTCTCAGTGTTCCCTTCTGCTTCCCTGATTTTCAACCGTTAGCCTCACTTCCATTTCTGTTTTCTCCTTTGTTGTCCCAAGCAATCAACTGTAGCCTAGACTTGGTGGTTCCTCCCCCTTAAATGATGGGGAGGACCTGTAGGTATGGATCTAGACCTGCTTCTTCCAAATAGTACACACCTTCCAACTAAGAGAAATTTTGAGACTCATGAAACCTGGGTTCAGTTTCAGATTTTGTAGGGGAATGTGCTAATCTACCTCTCCCTCTGTGAGTCTATCCCTGTCCCTTGCTACTTCTGTCCCCTTTCCCCCCACTGCTCTTATCCATTCTCCCCCACTTCTATCTCTCCTCTGACTACTCCCCTTGCCCCCCATTTCTCCTAATCCCATTCCTCTTGCCAGCTCCTGTTTCTCTCTCCACTCTCCTCTTATCCCCATCCCCTGAAAGCTCCTGTTTCTGTCAACACTTTTGCTCCTCACCCGATTTCATTTAAGTCAATCTTCTTCCTCCTTCTCCTTGCTGCCTGGGTGGGGTTGGAGCACTTGCATTCAGGTCGACATGCAGAAACTGGGGTGCAGAAGGGGGAGATCATACATCCTCAGTCCAGTCCGCACACAGAAGTTGTGTGAGGATGGAGCAAAAAAAATGGACTGTTTCTGAAGCAAGAAGCTATAGGCTGCTCTATAGGAATCTATACACATAAAACACTTGCTAATCTCTGTAATTTATTCACTGGGTATTGGTAAAATGAACTCCTGGGAATTTACAACTTTACATTCCCTAGAGTTCTATGGCCTATTAATTATTTCCAGATTTTTTACATAAAAATACAAGCAGCAGAATTAACATGCAAACAGTCCAGGGGAAACCACTCCAGGAGAGAATCTGGCCTTCTTTGGGCTGTGATGTTTGGCTACAGATTCATTTTCCCCTGAGTTCAGGTTGTTTGGATCTGGGGATTTGGTTTGGGCCATCCCTCTTGTCAACACTTCTAAAGGCAGGGGGAAAATCAAAGAATAATGATTCAATCCCATTTTCTCAAGGGAGAGGCTTCAACACCTCCATCCCATGCATTTTTATTATAAGGGAGAGCAACAAGAAAAGCAAATTAAATTAACAGGAAAAAGACAGCAGGTATCTTTCTGCTTTGAAGAGCCATTCAACTCTTTTCTTTCATTTTACTCCTCCGCACTTTTCTGAATTTATTCTAGCAGCAACCCCTAGTTCTGTTCTCTCCAGAGTCCAAATGTTTTTAATATTGGATGAGTAACATCCATTTATTTCCCCTTAAACCTGCTTTACATACAGATAAGAAAGCTCTCCCTTAGCATGTGTTCTGCCCATGTGTCTGTCCATCCACACTCTGTCTGTCCTTCCATTGTAGATCATCTCATATCCCTTAACAGGGATGACAGTTTAATGGCCAGATCTATGGAGAAAATAATTTAATATTATCTCTTATTTTTTTAAGAAACATGAGGAGGTAGGCAGCCCCTGCCCTCCCCCACAACACCTCCTGTTATCACAGTTGCCAACTTTCACATGGTAAATAAGCACCCCAACTTTCACAATAAGTTAAAAAACAACCCAATCCCATTTCAAAACAAGGCCAAAACAAGCCAATCCTTAAGAACCCCAACTCTCTATGTGACTAGATCCCCCCGGCATGCAGTCTGGGACTGTTGTGGGCCCTCTGTGCACCCCTAACTCTCTCCCCACCTTGCCCCTGCTTGCCCCTTCCCTCTGCTTGCTCCCCCTTACCCCTGCTTGCCCGGAAGCCAATCAAAAAAAGAAGCAACAAGCTACAAGTAAAAAACTAGCCAACAAGCAACTCACAAGCCAATTAAACCAAAAACAAGCCCAATTTCTGCATTTTTTTCCACAGGTTTGGCCTGTCTGCCTGTTATGCTCTCCTCTCCCTGTGCAGCTCAGCTTGTCAGAACCCTCATCAACTTGATGTCACAAAGGGACTGAGGGTTTCCCAGGCAACCAGGTGACCAAACAATGGGAGGAACTACCCAGGGGACTAGTTGCAAAGGCCAGGCCTGAGCTTACCAGACCCTTTGAGAGGGGATTCACCCTTGAATCCTTCTGAATTACCTTTACTCTGAAGTTAAGGGTCACCCAGATTTAATGTTTGTCAGGGACAGTGTGAGGATAGTCCTGGAGAATGTATCAATGATTTTTGTTGTGTTTACACAGAGAAGTTAGAGAAAAACATGAAATACTCTTGCTAGACGCATACTGTGGAGCTTTTAATGCGCAGTAGCAGGGTCCACACAGCAAATTAGTCTGCAGCAAGCTTGTGTGCAGTAGATTCACTTTCCATAGCTTTGTAAGGTTGGTAGACTGAGTGCATAAGGTTGGTGCCATCATCTGCTATGCAGCCAGAGAGGGCAAGAATGGAATCTTCCTCTTCAGCAAACCATTCTAGACTCAAGACTCGCACAATGAGATCTTACCTCTTGTACATGGGAGGCAGTATGGTTCAATGAATCCAGTATTTACTTTGGTCAGATTTATGAAGAGTCAAAATGAGGTGAAAGCCTTGAATAAACCAAGCTGAAGCTAAACAGCTGGAGCATCTGAGACAATTTAGTCTGGCACTTTCAGGATGAGGAAAGGAGAAAGACAGAGACGCTACTGTAGAAAAGAGGCTTAGGCTATGTCCACACTGCAGACTTTACAGCGGCACAGCTCTATGCTGGCTGGCGAGAGCTCTCCCTGCCAAGCACAATTAAACCACCTCCTACGAGCAGCAGTAGCTATGCCAGTGACAGATGCTCTCTTGCCGACATAGTGCTGTCTACACCGGAGCTTTTGTCAGTGAAATGTCGGTTTTTCAGGGGCGGACTTTTTTCCACACCCCTGAGAGACAAATGTTTTGCCAGCAAAAGTGCTAGTGTAGACAAAGCCTTAATCAGAAGCATTTTTGCTCACTGAACCTACAGCACTGACCCTCGTGCTGCTGATTATTCTTAGAAGTAGAGGCCTTCTTCTCATGACCATATAGTTCATTACAAAAAATAGTTAAGTTATAAGTGTAACCTTTCTGCCAGGTAGAGTCAGCAGCAACAAGGCCGGGTTCAATATTTAGGGGCGCCTCTTAACAATACAACACAGAAACAGCTGGGGCCCCCACCCAGTAATCTGGGAAAACTCAACACCACCCATGGACACCTCTAAGAGGCAACATTTTCCCAGAACTTTTGGTAAATGAAAAGGGAAATAAGCATTAATCTGGGGAAACACCACCAATGCCACACTCAAAAGCATGCGACCATAAGCAAACTTGACCCCACAGTGCATTGAGTAGAGTCCTTTGCCTCAATTCCCCACCTTGTGGTGGGAAAGTGCCACGAATGAATATCCCTTAAAACACACCACTCCTCTCTCCCTCTGTTGCACCTCATTCACAGTTGGTTAATAAAGACCCAAAGTTCAGAGGTGTGTTTTCAGGGGTTCACCTTCCACCACAGAAAGCGGTGCATGTGTCAGGCAATGTCTCTATGCTGTATGCCTTTGCAATTGGCTGTTTGCCCCGCCTCCGTTGCTTTTCTCTGCTGTTGTTGGTCATGCGCTGCCAGTGCTTTTCTCTGCTGCGGTTGGTCATGCACTGTTACTGTTGGATGCTCACTGCCATTTCTGCTACCCCATGTTCTGAGGTTCCATTACTTAACCCAAGTCTTTAGTGATTTCAGCTCTGGGTAGCAGGGAGCCTCACTGCTACTACAGTATCTGCCTTGTCTTTCATTTCACTACTATCCTTATGCCAGGTCTAAGGCATAGCCTCCTAGACCTGCTTATCAGTGATTCAGCCCTAGTAATCCCTGAACAGAAACACTGACTCTCAATTGAGTCTAATCAGCTCTACCTTTAAACACTAGTGGGGGGGGGCAGGTCAAATGGTGTCTTGGAATCTTTAGGCAGGGGCCACACCACCAGGCAAGAACATCTGTCCCCACCTCCTCTTATCTCCACTAGGATTTGGCACCTCTCCCCTGCTCCTTAGCCAGTGAGATTCAGTGTAGGGTGACCACCTCCATCAGGGCAGGCTAAGTAAAGTTCTGCTGCCCCTTACTCACACAATAAGAACAAGACCATTTCAATCCCTTCCACTCAATACAACAGTGATTTGTAACCCAACACCAGCCAAAAATGCTCATTTTGGCACAGCAGCTCCACCATGCTGTGCACCTAGGAAGAGTAGATGTGTCCATGCAAACATGGTGTGTTTCTGAAGTCTTTTCCTCCAGCTCATCAGTAGATGTCAGGGGAGAGCTCATTCAGATCATGTTTATATATGCAACATAAAACAGGTTCCTGTAATGGAAAGAGTAAAAGACAACCTTAGCTATAGGCATTGCTACCTGTGCCACCTACAATGCATACAAACAGATGAATTAGACAAATTAGAGGACTGGGCCAAAAGAAACCTGATGGAGGTTCAACATGGACAAGTGCACAGTCCTGCACTTAGGATGGAAGAATCTCATTCACTGTTACAGATTAGGGACAGAATGGCTAGGAAGCAGTTCTGCAGAAAAGGACTTAGGGGTTACAGTGGATGAGAAACTGGATATGAGTCAACAGTGTGCTCTTGTTGCCAAGAAGGCTAATAGCATTTTGAGCTGTATAAGTAGGGGCATTGCCAGCAGATCGAGGGATGTGATCATTCCCATCTATTCAACTTTGGTGAGGCCTCATGTGGAGTACTGTGTCCAGTTTTGGGCCCCACACTACAAGAAGGATGTGGAAAAATTGGAAAGAGTCCAGTGGAGGGCAACAAAAATGATTAGGGGGCTGGAGCACATGACTTATGAGGAGAGGCTGAAGGAACTGGGATTGTTTAGTCTGCAGAAGAGAAAAATGAGGGGGGATTTGATAGCTGCTTTCAACTACCTGAAAGGGGGTTCCAAAGAGGATGGATCTAGACTGTTCTCAGTAGTACCTGATGACAGAACAAGGAGTAATGGTCTCAAGTTGCAGTGGGCGAGGTTTAGGTTGGATATTAGGAAAAACTTTTTCACTCAGAAAGTGGTGAAGCACTGGAATGGGTTACCTAGGGAGATGGTGGAATCTCCTTCCTTAGAGGTTTTTAAGGTCAGGTTTGACAAAGTCCTGGAAGCCTGGCTGGGATGATTTAGTTGGGAATTGGTCCTACTTTGAGCAGGAGATTGGACTAGATGACCTCCTGAGGTCCCTTCCAACCATGATATTCTATGATTTTATGAAGATTGTTAAGGATGCTAAAGCATTTTGTTAATTAGAAAGAGAATTCCCCAGGAGTGTTTAGACATACTGATAAACAGCACACTGAAGAACTAGTGATATTAAATTACTAGTACAAACATGCTTCCAAGAATTCATAAAGAAGCTGGACTAAGTACAATATCCACCAATCAATCTTTGAGGGCCACTCAAATAATTATTTGGAAAATAATATTGTCCCAATGGGACACCAATACGAACCTTGTCCTAGAAGGTAACAGATCTCTTCCATCTTTTAGAATGAAATTTGGACTAGTTTTCTAAATCACAGTTTAAAAAAAAATCCTGAAATGGATCTAACACTCTTCAGAACTCCCCAGTCCATGAAACCAGAGTTGTTGGAGCTTTTTCAGGCTCTGCCGGCATTTTCTCCTGGGAAATCTCTCCTGTGGCATTTCCAATTTAGCATGGGAAGTCCCAAGTTAAATTGTCCATGGCAAGTTGTCCTATTGGCTTTAATGGAACTACTAGCCTGAGTAAAGTTAAGCACATCAACTGGAATGGCATTTGTTACTGCACTGAAGACTGTTCATATCTTGTAAACTTTCAGTAGAAAAACAAGACAGAAAGTGGATATTAATTAATTGAAATTGCAATGAAGAACCCAGGTAATTAAACGTTACAGCAGCCACACTAACAAAATGAATGCATCATAATTATTGTCATTACAGTAAATATCAAGCAGATTAATAATTGTTAGTTAATTGTCATCAGTGCCATCCTACATTTCTTCCAGGGTATTTGAATGTTTTTTAATCTTTCCTTTAGTCTCCATTCGTTTAAAGAGACACTGTCAACTTGAAATCTAATCGCTTTTAAAAACAATGAATTATAGGTATTTTAAGTCTCCCCTCCAGGTTCCCTTGTCAATTTTTGCAGTTTTACAATTACATATTCTTGTTTTTAAAATGTTTTTCTTTCCCATGTATAAAATTAATATAAGGAAAACTGATAATTAAGTACATGTGTAACTTTAAGCATATAAGTAATCTCATTTACTTGAATAGGACTATGCACAAGATTAATGTTATGCACGGGCATGAGCCCCATGCCTTGGGTGGAGTACAATTAAGGCCAACAGTAGCAGGTAAAAGTATAGATAGACATCATATTTTAAATCGATGGTGTCTCTGTAAGTCTTACGAACTGGGGAAGACTTGAACTAAAAAAGAAATATTCCTGAATAAATGCCATACATGATTATGGACAAGAGTGAAAGTTTCAGATATTTATTTCTCCCCTACACCTTAGCAAAACTAGATTTTTACATTAAAAGTTGTCTTTGTTTCTTCTAAGTTGGAAATTGATGCTCGATAAGGGCACAGATTTCTGAAACTGATAGACTGTGTCTGAACTTCAAGTGAAAATGTATCCTTCATTAAGATTTCTTTTTATTCTAGAAAACTAAGCTACAAAAGTTCTTTGAATGATATGGTTTTAATGACTGATCCACTACAATGTGTAGTCTGCTATGTGTTTATTGACTGATCCATTACAGTATGCAGTCTGTTATTTGTGTTTGTTATCCTCTATTTATTAACAGATGGATATCAATTTCTACTATTTATAGTACGGCATTTCCTATTTTTCTATTTTTATTCCTCTGTTCTTTAACTTCAGTCTATTGTAAAGGTGTTTTTTTGAGCATTTTGTATTTATGGAACGCTGGGGCTCAAGAGGCAGAAATGAGGAAGGAGGAATAGAGAGGAGCAGAGGAATGAAGTGTGACTGTTAAGAGTCAGGAGACTGAGAGCAGGATGCATGGTAATATAGAAAGTGTCCACAAAAATCCTGATCTAAAGCCCACTGAAAACAATAGGAGGTTTTTGTCATGAGTTTTGGGTCGGGTAACTGCAGCTGGAAGTCTGGGGTGCTGATTTGGAGAAAAGCAGGATCTGATATTAGAAGTGTCCACACTAGCCCCGTCTGGAATAGGAAAATGAAGCATGCTTAACAAAAAATATTCGCTAATGTATTAATCAGCATGTCCTTAGAAATGACACAGCACCCAGTGAGGACAAAGACAGTGGTATTTGAAAACATGTTAATTGGTAGCGGTCAACCCGAAGTGAGAAGTGGTGATTAAAATGTGTTGATTAATATGTGGTGGTGAACATAATTACTACACCACCGCCCATTTAATCTAAACTGGGTGCCTCCTCCTCTGATACAGCTGCCTCCAGCTGGGCTGGGCTTCTGAGTGAGTTGAAGACTTTTAAGATGGCAGTTCTTAGGGGAGCCACATGATGGTGGGGTACCCACCAGTACCTGCAAGGTCCAAGAGAAGGTTCCCAATCTCTGCACTAGAGAACTTCAGGAGAAAGTGAGGACCACGGCAGCCCCTACTGCTTCCTCCACTGCTGCAATCTATATTTCTAGCTGTTGGTCTGATCCTGTTCTCATTACTGTGGCAAAAGTTCCATTGAAGTCCAGGAGAGTTTTGCCTGAATAAAGACAGGAAGACAGGAGAGCTGCAATAGATACTGCCTGCATCTGTCAAGAAGTTGAGAGATTAAATAAGAAAACTCATTTTTATTCACTCATTTTGATTTACGAGATGATGACAATCTATAATAAGTAAGAGCGCCTGGGACACGCTAAGAGATCTTGGGTGGATCTGCTAAAGCAATACATTTGCTCTGAAATCAGTTATGGTTCTAATGAAACTGTGGGTAAGAGATTGTACAAGCAGATGTTAAACATGGGTGCATGACTACATCCTGCATTGCCTGCATACCCCCAACCAACAAAACTCTCAGTGAAACCTCTTGATCTCCAGTTTTATTACTATTTTATAGATAAAAACAAGAGTCTTCTAGTGCTTTAAAGCTTCTGAAGCCCTTGCATTCAGTGGTGACATACTTTATCTCCTCCGCAAATGGGAAAAAAATGCAATCACTATCCTGTGGGTCATCATCAGCTGTCACTTCCACTTCCACTTGTGTTCTGTGGAAAAATGGCTGCTGTTTAATGAGTGCTGTGCCGTAGTAGCCGGTGACATAACATATATCACTGCTCTACTAGCCCTTAGATTTGTTAAGCAGCTGCCCTAATCTGTCATATGTTTTTTGAAGGTATTAGACATTTACATGCATTCAATTTGTAATGCGAGAACCTCAAAAAGGTCAGTGGTTAGGATGATCACTCAGAGGATTGGATGCTTATCAGAACTATCCATTTATCTATCAAATCAGATTCTTGTGAAATTTCAAGCACTTCCTGCTCCCAGTGGCCAGAACCAGATAATACAGAAGTCTTCAATGAGGAAATGTAATTAATAATTTAGGGACCAAGGGAGTAAATTTTTCTGAAACTCTGAGAAGGTAGAGTTCAGTTATCATTTTATGCTAATTTCAAGTTCATTTATCCACCCACCCATTTTTGTATGGGTGTATTTCTATTAGGGATGTGGTTTTTTTTGCCAATAATGTGATAACATTGCAACCCCTATTGTGGATGTAGTTATATTGGTATAAGCAGGTCATATAATGGTGTAGCTTATTACTCTGAGGTGAGAGGTGCCTGCTGGTGGAATCTCTAAGGAAGCAGGTGGGAGAGCCAAAGGAGGAGGTGGCCAGACTGAGGAGCATCTGTACATAAAAAACATTCATTGACAGTATTCATATGGAGAATTCCAAGGCTGAGGATGCTACTCAGCTAGAGATGCCACCGGGAGAGGAGGATAAAGCTCTTTCACAGGGAGGACTTCTGGCAGCAGGCAGTGCTCCACCCCTACTCCCAACCCACTCTCCACAGTGATGGAGAACCATTATGCTGCCCTGGTAATGAGCGATGAGGAATCACCACCAAAGATTGAAGAGGAGAAGCCATGTATCCTAAAGGCTGGGAGGATCACAGCCACCACTCCCAGGAAGAAATGTAGGGTAGGGGTAGTTGGAGACTCTCTTCTGAGGGACAGAGGCACCCATCTGTCGCCCTGACATGGCACCCCGAAAGGTATGCTGCCTGCTAGGGGCCATATCTGAGACTTACAGAGGGATTGTCAAGGATCATCCAGCCCTCTAACTACTGCTCCATGCTGCTCATCCATGTGGGCACTAATGATACTGTGAGGTATGACTAATGATACTGTAAGGGATGTCCCTCAGCAGATCAGAAGTGACTAAAGGGTTCTGGGAGTAAAGGAAAGGGAGATGAGAGTGCAGGTGGGGTTCTCTTCAGTCCTTCCAGTCAAGGGCAGTGGCCCAGGCAGAGACAGATGCATCCTGGAGGTGAATGCCTGGCTGCAAGGATGGTGTCACCAGGAGGGCTTTGGCTTCCTTGACCATGGGATGCAGTTCCAGGAAGAAGGACTGCTAAACAGAGATGGGGTCCACCTATTGAGGAAGGGGAAGAGCATATTTGGCTACAGACTGGCTAATGTAGTGAGGAGGGCTTTAAACTAGGTTCAACTGGGCAGGTGACCAAAGCCCACAGGTAAGTAAAAAACATGGAGACCTGGGAGAAGGGTCGGAATCTGATGGGAGCATGAGCTGTTTTAGCAGAAATAAGAGAGAGACAAGACAGAACTGGAGGGGGGGGAATCAAATCAGTATCTTAGATGTCTGTATACTAATGCGATAAGTATGGGAAACAAGCAGGAAGAACTCAAAATGCTAGTAAACAAACACAACTATGACATATTTGGCATCACAGAGACTTGGTGGGATAATATAAATGACTGGAATATTGGTATGGAAGGATACGGCTTGCTCAGGAAGGACAGCAGGAAAAAAAGGGAGGAGGTGTTGCCTTATATATTAAAAATGTTTACACTTGGACTGCGGTTGAGATAGAAATACATAAGAACATAAGAATGGCCGTACTGGGTCAGACCAAAGGTCCATCCAGCCCAGTATCCTGTGTAACAACAGTGGCCAATGCCAGGTGCCTCAGGGGGAGTGAACCTAACAGGTAATGATCAAGTGATCTCTCTCCTGACATCCATCTCCACCCTCTAACAAACAGAGGCTAGGGACACCATTCCTTACTCATCCTAGCTAATAGCCATTAATGGACTTAACCTCCATGAATTTAGAAGGTGGAGAAACCTACTGGGGGGGAAGCTGTTCTAGATTTGATTTTGACAAACAGGGACAAAATGGTTGAGAATTTGAATGTGGAAGGCAACTCTGGTGAAAGTGAGCATGAAATGGTAGAGTTCACGATTCTAAGGAATGGTAGGAGAGAGAACAGCACAATAAAGACAGTGGATTTCAAGAAAGCAGACTTTAGCAAACTCAGGGAATTGGTAGGCAAAATCCCATGGGAAGCAAGTCTAAGGGGAAAAACAATTGAAGACAGTTGGCAGTTTTTCAAAGAGACATTATTAAGGGCACAAGAGCAAACTATCCCACTGCATAGGAAAGATAGGAAGTATGGCAAGAGACCACCCTGGCTTAACCAGGAGATCTTCAATGTTCTAAAACTCAAGAAAGAGTCCTATAAAAAGTGGAAAATCAGTCAAATTACAAAGGATGAATATAAACAAATAGCACAAGCATGTAGGGACACAATTAGAAAAGCCAACACACAAAACAAGATCAAACTAGCTACGGACATAAAAGGAAACAAGAAAACATTCTACATATATATTAGAAGCAAGAGGAAGACCAAAGACAGAGTAGGCCCGTTACTCACTGTGGTGGGAAGGACAATAACAGAAAATGTGGAAATGGCAGAGGTGCTTAATGACTTCTGTGTTTCGGTTTTCACCAAGAAGGTTGGTGGTGATTGGACGTCTAACATAGTGAATGCCAATGAAAATGGGGTAGGATCAGAGTCTAAAATAGGGAAAGAACAAGTACAAAATTTTGTAGACAAGTTAGATGTCTTCAAATCACCAAGGCCTGATGAAATGCATCCTAGAATGCTCAAGGGGCTGACTGAGGAGATATCTAGGCCATTAGCAATTATCTTTGAAAAGTCTTGGAAGATGGAAGAAATTCCAGAAGACTGGAAAAGGGCAAATATAGTGCCCCTCTATAAAAAGGAAATAAGGACAACCTGAGGAATTACAGACCAGTTAGCTTAACTTCTGTACCAGGAAAGATAATGGAGCAAATAATTAAACAACCAATTTGCAAACACCTAGAAGAGAATAAGGTGATAAATAACAGTCAGCATGAATTTGTCAAGAACAAATCTTGTCAAACCAACCTGATAGCTTTCTTTGACAGGGTAACAAGCCTTGTGGATAGCAGGGGAAACGGTAGATGTGATATATCTTGACTTTAGTAAGGCTTTTGATACTTTCTCTCATGCCCTTCTCATAAACAAACTAGGGAAATACAACCTAGATGTAATTACTATAAGGTGAGTGCATATCCCCTTAGGTTGGTTGGAAAATCATTCCCAGAAAGTAATTATCAGTAGTTCACAGTCATGCTGGAAGTGCATAACGAGTGGGACCCTGCAGGGATCGGTTCTGGGTCTGGTTCTGTTCAATATCTTCATCAGTGATTTAGATAATGGCATAGAGAGTACACTTATAAAGTTTGCAGATCATATCAATCTTGGAGGGGTTGCAAATGCTTTGGAGGGTAAGATTAAAATTCAAAATGATCTGGACAAATTGGAGAAATGGTCTGAAGAAAATAGAATGAAATTCAATAAGGACAAATGCAAAGTACTCCACTTAGGAAGAAACAATCAGTTGCACACACACAAAAAGGGAAATGATTGCCTAGGAAGGAGTACTGCGGAAAGGGATCTGGAGGTCATAGTGGATCACAAGCTAAATATGCGTCAACAGTGTAACGCTGTTGCAAAAAAAAAAGCAAACATCATTCTGGGATGTATTAGCAAAACTATTGTAAGCAAGACATGAGAAGTAATTCTTCTGCTCTACTCTGCGCTGATTAGGCCTCAACTGGAGTATTTTGTCCAGTTCTGGGTGACACATTTCAGGAAAGAGGTAAACAAATTGGAGAAAGTCCAGAGAAGAGTGACAAAAATGATTAAAGGTCTAGAAAACATGACCTATGAGGGAAGATTGAAAAAATTGGTTTGTTTAATCTGGAGAAGAGAAGACTGAGAGGGGACATAATAACAGTTTTCAAGTACATAAAAGGTTGTTACTAGGAAGGGGGAGAAAAATTGTTCTTAACTTCTGAGGATACGACAAGAAGCAATGGACTGAAAATGTAGCAAAGGCAGTTTAGGTTGGACATTAGGAAAAACTTCCTAACTGTCAGAGTGGTTAAGCACTGGAATAAATTCCCTAGGGAAGTTGTGGAATCTTCATCATTGGGAATTTTAAAGAGCAGGTTGGACAAACACTTGTCAGGGATGGTCTAGATAATACTTAGTCCTCCCTTGAGTGCAGAGGACTGGATTAGATGACCTCCCCAGGTCCCTTCCAGTTCTATGATTCTTCCTGTACAGGAATAAACTATACCAATAGAAACATCTTTCTACTAGTCCACACTAAGGTCTGGTCTACACTATGCGTTTAAACCGATTTTAGCAGCGTTAAACCGATTTAACGCTGTACCCGTCCACACTACGAGGCCCTTTATATCAATATAAAGGGTCTTTATATCGGTTTCTGTACTCCTCCCCAACGAGAGGAGTAGCGCTAAAATCGGTATTACCATATCAGATTAGGGTTAGTGTGGCTGCAAATTGACGGTATTGGCCTCCAGGCGATATCCCACAGTGCACCACTGTGACCACTCTGGACAGCAATCTCAGCTCGGATGCAGTGGCCAGGTAAATAGGAAAAGCCCCGCGAAATTTTGATTTTCATTTCCTGTTTGCCCAGCGTGGAGCTCTGATCAGCACGGGTGGCAATGCAGTCCCAAATCCAAAAAGAGCTCCAGCATGGACTGTATGGGAGATACTGAATCTGATCACTGTTTGGGGAAACAAATCTGTTCTATCAGAGCTCCATTACAGAAGATGAAATGCCAAAGCATTTGAAAAAAAAATCTACAGGCTACACAGTGCTGCGTAACGGGAAGCCAGAGACTCAAACGGATGCTCATGGAGGGAGGGAGGGGGTACTGAGGACTCCAGCTATCCCACAGTCCACAGCAGTCTCCGAAAAGTATTTGCATTCTTGGCTGAGCTCCCAATGCCTATCCGGCATGGTTCAGGGAATAACTCATCAATTTACTCCCTCCCCCCCCCACATGAAAGAAAAGGGAAAGAAATCGTTTCTTGACTTTTTTCAATGTCACCCTATGTCTACTGAATGCTGCTGGTAGATGCGATGCTGCAGCAGTGAAGAGCAGTATCTGCTCCTCTCCCCTCCCTGGTGGCAGACGGTACAATATGACTGATATCCGTTGTCACCATCAGCCTGTGAGTGCTCCTGGCTTGCCTCAGGTGAGGTCAGCTGGGGGCGCCTGGGTAAAAATAGGAATGATTCCTGGTCATTCCCAGTAGATGGGACAGAACGACTGGTAACCATCCTCATCATAGCAACTGGGGGCTGAGCTCCATTAGCCCCCTCCCTTTCCTGTGTAAAGAAAAGATTCTGTACTGCCTGGACTATCACAGCAGCTGGATGCTGGGCTCCTCTCCTCTGCACTGCTTAATGTCCTGCCTGGACTGTCATAGCACGGTGAGGCTGCCTCCCCCTCATTTTATCTCACTAACAAGTCACTGTTTCTTATTCCTGCATTCTTTATAACTTCATGACACAAATGGGGGGGACACTGCCAAGGTAGCCCAGGAAGGTTGGGGGAGGAGGGAAGCAATGGGTGGGGTTGTTTCAGGGGCATCCCCCGTGAATGGCATGTAGCTCATCATTTCTGTGGGATCTGACACAAAGCAGCTGTACTCTCTGATACATTGCTTCTCTAGTACACTTGCTCCAAATTCTAGGCAGGACTGTATTTTTAGAAACCATAAAGGAGGGATTGACTCGGGGAATCATTCCCAGTTTTGCTTTTGTGCCCCCGGCCGACCTCAGGCAGGGGCACCCATGACAGCAGCAGACAGCACAGAAGGAGAGATAACCGTCATCTCCTTGCCAAATTACCCTGGCAGCAGATGGTACAGAACAACTGGTAACCATCTCTGCTATCATGCAAAAGCAAATGAATGCTGCTGTGTAGCGCTGGAGTATCGCCTCTGCCCACGGCATCAAGTACAAATGCGATGACTGTAAAAAAAAAAAGGCTGAACGGTCTCCATGGTTGCCATGCTATGGCGTCTGCCAGGACAATCCAGGGAAAAAGGGCGCGAAATTATTGTCTGCCGTTGCTTTCCGGGAGGAAGGAATGACTGATGACATTTACCCAGAACCACCCGCGACAATGATTTTTGCCCCATCAGCCACTGGGCTCTCAACCCAGAATTCTAAGGGGCGGGGGAGACTATGGGAACTATGGGATAGCTACGGAATAGCTACCCACAGTGCAACACTCCGGAAATCGATGCTAGCCTTGGACCATGGAGGCACACCGCCGAATTAATGTGCTTAGTGTGGCCGCGTGCACTCGACTTTATACAATCTGTTTTATAAAACCGGTTTATGTAAAATCGGAATTATCCCGTAGTGTAGACGTACCCTAAGGCTCTAGTAGCACTTTTAACTGTGCTTGTGTAGTTAAAGCAGTATATCCCATGTGTAGATAAGGCCTAGAGATTGTCTGCCTCTCTCCCTTTACCCATCACAGTAATTGAGACTAGCTTCAGGTGCACTTGATGACAGTCCAGTGATTTAAATTAAATTTTTAGGGGCTGGAGACAAGACATTCTTGATGGAGGCTCTCTGCCTCTTGAAGATTCTCATACTGTGCAACTCTGTGCCGGGTCCAGAGACCTGCAGAGGGCTAGAGATGTCTGCCTCCTTCCCTGACTAAGCCCAACTGAGCTAGTCCTTTTATATTTTCTGTCCCACCCCTGCACTTCTGGCATAGGAGGTGGGACTGGTTTGCTCCACCCACCAGGGAGAGGGTAATGGTCCCTCACTTTCAGGCTTAGAGGGAGGCCCCGATACCAAGTGGCAAGATTATCTACCACTAGTAGAGGATGAAGAACCCCGGTGGGCTAACCTCTATTCCACCCTGGTCCCATGACTCACTGGGGATATTGGTTGGTGGCTCCTTGATAGAGCTGTGAGCACAGGTATGTACCTGGCGCAGTTCACCCCTCATCCCTGATGTCTGTTCCTTTTGTGGCATGAGAGGGAACCTGGTGCATGCTTACCTAGAATGCGCCAGGTTGCAGCCTCTATTCCGGGTCCTCCAGAACCTCCTGTTGAGGTTCTGACTGCACTTTTCCCCACACCTTTTCATATTCACATGCCCTGTTCGTGGCCCCACAAAGTCACGAGACCTCTTCGTCAACCAACTCCTGGCACTGGCCAAAGTGACCATCTACAACACTAGGAGAAAGATGCTAGACAAGAAGGCGCTCTGTGACTGTGGGGCCTATTTCCGTTCCTCCCTGGTCTCATGCATCTGGACAGAGTTCCTCTGGGCAGCATCCCCTGGCTCCCTAGACAGCTTTGAGGAGCAGTGGGCGCTATCCGGGGTTCTCTACTCGGTGTCCCCCTCTGGATCCCTAGTTCTGAACCTAGGACCCACGCTCCCATTCCTGTTATTCATTAGTTGTCCCCTGAATTCAGTTTGTTCCCAGGTCCAGTGATCCCTCCCACGAGGCTGGGGGAGGGGCTGTTAGACATGGGCGGGTTTGTGCCTGCTCACTTCCCAGGAATTCCAATAAGGCCTCACTACAATGCATAGCACATTTTATTTTTTCAACTAAGCATTTTCCTGGCCAGCTGAAAACAGTGGAGAAATTTTATTTCTGTTGTAGGCAGGGGGGATAATTATTGCCACGCTGGGTAGTTATAGATAGATGTTTTGTTTTTATGTTTGCAATATACTCAAATGCCATGGCAAGGGAGAGAAGCAATATTTTGGATATAACCAGGACATCTTGTTCCCCTCACTGCTATCAAGAACTAAAAGAAGTGCTGCCTGAATTCTTCCACTTCTCTGTTGCTAGTGGGCTGTTCCAGTTATGATCTGCTGTGCTCATTAACATTCCATTAAAATCAATGGTCAATTAAAATTTACCAGGTAAATCTAGCAGCAGTCAACAGCTTAACTGCAGGGTTCAGCCAAATATGTCAGAAATAGCTTCCTGCTGACCACAGCCACTCCAAGCGAGACTTGTGTTAAAGAAATGAAGCACTGTCAACTCTTTGCTTATCAGCTAGCCTGCTGTGATAGCTCCCCCCTGCAGAAGGTTGCTATGTTTACAGTGGTTATTTGTTCAGCACCAAATTGTGTTTAGCCGTTAATCATATGGTGGCATGTACTTGTTCATACAGCTTATTGCAAACATACACCTCCCACATGAAGTACAGTGTTCAGGTTTTTCCCTATCAAAGTGAACTGCCTATTCTTAGTACAGTAAAATTAGGGTTCATTGTCTATATTGATTTCTCTATATCTAAGACTCTTGTTTTCAAAGAAAAGAAAAGAAAAGAAAAGAAAAGAAAAGAAAAGAAAAGAAAAGAAAAGAAAAGAAAAGGGGAAGTGAAAAGTTTCCTAATATCATACACACTCATTTAGGCATCCCTTTGTAAATCACTAAAGAACAAAGACTTCTGTTGATTGTTTTTCCCATACCCATGAACAGGAGATGTGTGGGTGGACCTGTCCAATCAGCATGAACTCAGGGCGGGGGGCTGGGGGAAGGGAATAAAAATCCCTAACAAGAAGGAACTGTATCTCTGTGCTGCTTGAACTCCAAGGGGTGAAGATTTCTAAGCATAAGCAACCCAGCTGTTTGCTCTGGGTTAGTCCTAGAGGACGTATACAGCTTGCATATTAAAGCAACATCTAGTACAGGGTGGGCAAACTATGGCCCGGGGGCTGCATCTGGCCTTTCAGACATTTTGATCAGGCCCTCAAGCTCCTGCCAGGTAGCGGTGTCTGGGCCTTGCCCTGCTCTGGTGCTCCAGCCAAGAAGCGGGGTCGGGGGCTTGCCCCACTCTTCAAGTGTCGTGGCTTCACGCAGCTCCCACAGCTCCCATTAGCTGGCAACCATGGCCAATGGGGGCTGCAAGGGTGATGCCTGCAGATGGAGCAGTGCACAGCATTACCTGGCTGCAACTCCACATAGGAACTGGAGGGAGGACATGCCGTTGCTTCCGGTAGCTGCTTGAGGTAAGTACCACCTGGAGCCTGCACCCTACCCCTTTCTGTGCCCCTACCCTCTGCCCAAGCCCTGATCCCCGTCCTGCCCTTGGTCCCAGCCCGGAGTCTCCTCCTGCACTCCAGAGCCTGCACCCCCAGCTGGAGCCCTCACCCCTCCCACACCCCAACCCCCAATTTCTTGAGCATTCATGGCCCACCATACAATTTCTATACCCAGATGTGGCCCTCGGGCCTGTTCTAGTACCTTTTGGACCCTAAGACTGTAACTCATTAGTGTGTGTATGTTTAACCTGCTTTAATGTTGTAAATACCTCTCATTTCTTTTTCTTAGTTAATAAATCCTTAGTTAGTTCATTATAGAATTGGCTGCACACATTGTCTTTGGTCAGAGGTGCAATTGACCCGGTGTAAGTGACTGGGAGTAACCCGAATATTGTTGTGATTTTTGCTGTAAGAGACCATCTATCACAAAGGCAAACTTACCTGGGTGATAAGGTAGCCTGGAATACCCAAGGGGACTGTCTGTGACTCCATGGTTAGACCATTATAGCGCTTACAGAGTTCAGAGACTTGATAGGTGAAATCTAAGTATAGAACTTACAACCAGTCTGTCCTGAGGTTGGTACTCACGCTCATGAGCCACTCCAGACAGCTTGACAACAGTATTCAGAATATACAGGATTCAGTAATCAGGATATACAGTACTCTGGGAAGCACATTCATTTCAATAGTATTAATTTTGCCCCAAAGACTAAAGCTAAGAGTTTCTCCATCTGCCCAAATCTCTCACTATCTGGGCTTCAGTGGGTTCTAGATTAATTTTCATTTGCACTGTCTTACTCATGGCACTTCATACTTTTCATGACCTAAGCCTCATGAGGATATACTACAATTTCTAGTATGCTTGGGATTTTTACTGGGATCTTAAACTGAAAAGGAAATCAGGTCTCATAGATGAACATCATCTCAGAAACTCAGAACCTCTTTACATAAGACAAGGTTCAGTGGGTTCATTCCATTTTACATTATCCTAATTTTGCTCCCCCCAGTAATACAGAGAATTAATTAGACAGGACAGGGTCATGATGCGTTTTTATTTTAACCTGGAACGGTTTACTCGCCTCAAAAGAACTGACCTCAAACTGACCTTGATAATGTTCTGTGAAAAGCAGCACATACTCAGAATGATGGGAATGGAACAGAAATAAATCTGGACAGGTTTCATTACTGTACATCTCCTAGAGTAGCTCATGGGGTGATTAGAAAGGCAACAAGTCAGCATTTCAGAAAAGTTACTTTTTAATTAATTGAATCAGGTCACACTTACATAGGCTTTAGGTTACACAGTGCCTTCACAAGTCTACAGAGGCTTTCTAGTCCAAGCATTACTTTATCACCAAGATTTTACCTAAAATAATTAAAGCAGACTATACAATCAATTGAGCTCATGTTCAAATGGAAGGGAGCAAACAAAAGTTCACAGTAATTTTTTCTAAGCAAATTGCAGGCCGGAACTAATTAATAAAGGAATGAGTACAAGGAATGCATTTCATGACCATCCACTACTTTCGATTTATGAGAGCAGATTAATTTGGTTTAAAACAAGTTAATCAATATTGCAACTTTTATGACACAAGTACTGACACCTCTTGTCTGTTCAGCCATCCTTATTCCACTCTCTTATGCACTCTCACAATCAGGTCTCAGTTGAGCAACACACATATTGCATCTAATAATGGCTCTTGAATAAAAAATTCACTACTGTGGAGTTCACTGCTTTGGCTTTTTCAGGGCCTCAATGCAAGAAATGATAAGTACTTTCATCTTCCATTGGCATCAGCAGGAGACAGCAGAGTTCCATCCCATGGATGACTGGGCCATTAAAGTGATGTTATTTCACTGAAAGCACTAACAGACTGTATTCTCACCAGTGGTAAAATACCAAGGGTATGTCTACACTACGGGGTTATTCTGATTTTACATAAACCGGTATTTGGAAGCAGGTTGTATAAAGTTGAGTGCATGCGGCCACACTAAGCACATTAATTTGGCGATGTGCGTCCATGTACGAAGGCTAGCGTCGATTTCTGGAGTGTTGCACTGTGGGTAGCTATCTCGTAGTTCTCACAGTCTCTCCCACCCATTGGAATTCTGGGTTGAGATCACAATGTATGATGAGGCAAAAACAATGTCGCAGGTGGTTCTGGGTAAATGTCGTCAGTCACTCCTCCCTCTGTGAAAGCAACGGCAGACAATCATTTCATGCCCTTTTCCCTGGATTGCCCTGGCAGAGGCCATAGCACGGCAACCATGGAGCATGTTCAGACTTTCTTAACTGTCACTGTATGTCTACTGGATGCTGCTGACAGACGCGGTACTGTAGTGCTACACAGCAGCATTCACTTGCCTTCGCAAGTTAGCAGAGACGGTTACCAGTCATATTGTACTGTTTGCTGCTTTGCAAATTGGCAATGACGGTTACCAGTCATATTGTACCATCTGCTGCTGTCATGGGTGCTCCTGGCTGGCCTCGGTGAAGTCAGCTGGGGGAGCATGGACAAAAATGGGAGTGACTCCCCAGGTCATTCCCTTCTTTACATTTTGTCTAAAGGTAGAGTCAGTCCTACCTCGAATATCAGGCAAGTCTACTAAAGAACCAGAGAGGCAAATGGCTGCTTCGGGTCAGAGCACCAGACATCCCGCTGAAATGATGATCTGCATGCCATTCTAGAGTGCTCCTGCAACAACCCCACCCATTGCTTCCCTCCTCCCCTACCCCTTCTGGGCTATCGTGGCAGTTATCCCCCCATTTGTGTGATGAAGTAATAAAGAATACATGAATAAGAAACTGACTTTATTGCATCTGCAATCAGAAATAAAAGGCGGGGGGCGGCCAGGAGCACTCACAGGACGACGACGACAGCTATCAGTCATATTGCACCATCTGCCATCGGGGAGGAGAGGAGAGGGGATGCTGCTGTTTAGCGCTGCAACACCGTGTCTGCCAGCAGCATCCAGTAGACATATGGTGACATTGAAAAAAGGCGAGAAACGATTTTTTTCCCTTTTCTTTCACGGGGGTGGGGGAGCGGGGGCTGATGACATATACCCTGAACCACCCGTGACAATGTTTTTGACCCTTCAGGCTTTGGGAGCTCAGTCAAAAATGCAAATGATTTTCAGAGAGTGCAGGAACTGTGGGATAGCTAGAGTCCTCAGTCCCGCCCTCACTCCCTCCGTGATTCTTTGGCTTTCCATTATGCTTGTCTCAGCTCCTTAAGTTTCATGCAGCACTGTCTTGAGTCCCTCTTGTGGCCTCTCTCTATCATAGCCTTGGAGATTTTTTCAAATGCTTTGGCATTTCGTCTATTGGAACAGAGTTCTAATAGAACAAATTCATCTTGCCATACAGAGATCAAATTCAGTATCTCCCATATGATCCATGCTGGAGCTCTTTTTTGATTCTGGGACTGCATGGTCACTCGTGCTAATCGGTGTTCCAAGTTGGGAAAACAGGAAATGAAATTCAAAAGTTCACAGGGCTTTTCCTGTCTACCTGGCCAATCCGAGTTCAGATTGCTGTCCAGAGTGGTCACAGTGGTGCACTGTGGGATAGCACCTGGAGGCCAATACCATCAAATTGCGGCCACACTAACCCTAATCCAAAATGGCAATACCGATTTCAGCGCTACTCTCCTCATCGGGGAGGATTACAGATACCGGTATTAAGAGCCCTTTATATTGATACAAACTCGTAATGTAGAACAGACCTAAGGCTACATGTACACTAGCACTTTTGTTGGTAAAACTTTTGTCAGTCAGGGGTGTGAAACAAAACTCACGCCTGATCAACATTTCACTGGCAAAAGCATCGGTGTGGACAGCTTTCCCGTTGACATAGCTCCCACTGCTCATTGCGGGTGGTTTATTATGCTGACAGGAGAGTTCTCCCATCAGCATAGAGCAGTTACACAGGGGACCTTACAGGGGTGCAGCTGCAGTGGTACAGCGGTGCAGTTGTGAGGTCTGTAGTGTAGACATAGGCTAACACACACGCATTGATACTGATGTTCTTGGTGGGTTCTAGTTTCAATCACATCTAAAATCACAAAGAAAAGTTCATTTGAAATGGCCCTTTTTTTTCCTGATTTCTTGTCAAAATTGTGCAGAGCTGGAAATTTTGAATCTGGCATTCTGTTTGGTTTGGTTTTGAAGTAAATAGGTCCAGAATCCCTTGGAATATGGGCACAGGCTCATTCTAAAGGTTCATGAACTTTAGTAACCCTTGTGATGGGCCCAGTCTGTGGTTAAGAGTTTGTAACAAAACCAGAGGGAGATAGAACTTAAAGATAGATCTACACTACAAGCACTACAGAGGCACAGCTGCAGCTACGCCATGGTAGAGCTGTAGTGGAGACACTTATTACAGTGACAGAAGGGGCTTTTTGTCTTTGTAGTAAATGCACCAGTCAATGGAAGAATTCTTCCATCGACTGAGCTGCATCTTAAGCTAGACAGGGAAAAGTGTTATAAGCCTTGCTAGACCAGGGATCGGCAACCTTTGGCACATGGTGTGCCAGGGAAAGCTGCTGGCAGGCCAGTACGGTTTGTTTACCTGCAGTGTCTGCGGGTTTGGCTGACCATGGCTCCCACTGACCGCGGTTCGCTGTCCCAGGCCACTGGAGGCTGTGGGAAAGGCGGCCAGCACATCCGTCGCCCCACACCACTTCCCGCAGCCCCACTGGCCTGGAACAGCAAACTGTGGCCAGTGGGAGCTGCGAACGGCCGAACCTGCAAAAGCTGCAGGTAAACAAACCATACCAGCCCGCCAGCGGCTTTCCCTGGCAGGCCACGTGCCAAAGGTTACCGATCCCTGATCTAAACCATTTCTCTGGAGATGCAGGTTTGCTCCCTACGAACAAACATATTTCTTTGTTATTGCTGCCCAGTGCCACTTTGTCATACTCTGCACATAGATCTCTGTATAGTTTTATAAATGAGCTCATCTTCTCTTACAGTTTTCACAGACCACAAAAGAAAGTACTTTTTCACACAACACATATTAAACTATTACAGTAATTGCCAGAGGGACTTTTTAGGAGATTACAAGTTTGATTGACAACAGTAATAGCACTGATGTAATACGCCTAGACTACTGTAAGGCATTTGACTTGCTACTGCACAATATTTTGATTAAAAAATTAAAATGATATAAAGTTAACATGTCTGCAGTGTTGCTGTAGTCATGTTGGTCCCAGGATCTGAGAGAGACACTCTTTATACATTCCATGGGTGGCATACCTGAGCCCACTTATCCACTGACCGCACCCCAAATACTCCCACACCAGAATCTAGGTCTATGCTGGTTATGTGATATGTATGTATGTCTTCATCCTTGTAACTGATACCAATAATCCCTCATAACTCAAGCCAGATCCCAGATGTACAGTACCTTCCCTCTCAACTTGTGTATATTTAATTTTAAACATTAACTTTAATAAAATTTTTAAATCTGTTCTTTTACAGAACCAGCTTCTGTTGGTGGGAGGGACAAGCTTCCAAACTTCACAGAGCCCTTCCTGAGGTCTGGGGAAGGTAACCAGAGTGGCCAAGCTACATACAAGGTGGGACAGATTGTTAAGCATAAAGGGTTCACACATGCTGTAGAAGACCACTTAAAATGAAGTGGGCAATTAAGGGTTAGCAGACAGTAGGATGTGTTACAAATTATTGTAATGAGCCATAAAAACCAGCGTCTCTGTTAAGTGCATGGTTTTTAGTGTCTAGCAGTGTTATGACAAGCCTGGCAACTTAGAAAAAACAGATGATGTAGTCATGCTAAAGCTCATTCCAGTAGTATCTCAAGAGGATGTTAAACAGCAGCTGCTAAATCTAGAAGTTTTTAAAATCAGCAGATCTGGGTAACTTCATCTAAGAGTTTTTAAAATGCTGCCTGAGGAGCTCGCTGGACCATTAATGTTGATTTTCAATAAGACTTGCATCACAGGGGAAGTTCCAGAGAACTGGAAAAAAGCTAATGTTATGCCACTATTTAAATAGGGCAAATTGGATGACCTGGGTAATTATAGGCTTGTCAGCCTGACACTGATGCCACACAAGATAATGGACTGGCTGAAATGGGATTCAATTAATGAAGAATTAAAGGAGGGTAATGTAACTAATGCTAATTAATATGGGTTCTGGAAAATAGATCCCATCAAACTAACTTGCTATCTTTTTTTATGAGATTACAAGTTTCATAGATAAATGTAATAGTGTTGATGTAATATACTTCTATAAGGCATTTGACTTGTACCCTATGACATTTTGTTTAAAAAACTAGAAAGAACACAGCACACATTAAATGATTAAAAACTGGCTAACTGATAGATCTCAAATTGTAAATGGCTAATCATTGAGACTGTATGTTTCCAGTGAGGTCTCACAGGGATTGGACCTTGGCCCTATGCTACATAACATTTTTATTAATGACCTGGCAGAAAACATAAAATCATCACCCAAAGTTTGCAAACAACACAAAAATGGGAGGAGTGGTAAATAAGAAAGAGGACAGGTCACCAACACAGAGCGATCTGGATTGCTTTGTAAGCTGTTCTCCTTCTGGAGTTGAGAGCTGCTGATGGATGGGCCTCATCCCCAGCAGGAGGCTCAGTTATCAC
The DNA here is from genome assembly GCF_007399415.2 of Gopherus evgoodei. Taxonomy (NCBI): domain Eukaryota; kingdom Metazoa; phylum Chordata; order Testudines; family Testudinidae; genus Gopherus; species Gopherus evgoodei. The sequence continues at coordinate 34,452,961 of NC_044322.1, forward strand.
TTAGATTATGGGTGTTGGAGGTGATTGGCCTGGTCCTGGATCATTTAAGTCAATTAGAGTTTTACTATTGACTTTGGTCAGGGACAGAAGCAGGACTTCACATGGTCTTTTTTCCTTTTATAAGTGGCCGGTGGTTCACCAGATGCAAAGGGATGTGATAGATTCCCCCATAACATGGAGACTTGAAATCTAGAATGGTTGTTTGCAGAAAAGCTGTACTCTCATTCAGCCACAAGTTGTTGGGCTACATGCAGGAATTAGTCAGTGAATTTACGTGACCTGTGTTATGCAGAAGGTCAGACTTGGTGATCATAACAATCCCTTCTGGCATTCAAATCTAAAGTCTGAAAGCTATACTTGTGCAGTTATTTTTAATAACTAAAATACTGCTATGTCAAAGTGTCTGGAATAATAGATGCAGGACCAGATCCCTAGCTAGGCTGGTGTAAAGTGAAATCAATGGAGCTATGTTGATCTACACAAGCTGAAGATCTGACCTGGAGTTTGCAAAGGCCAAAGTTAATATGTGATTGTTTGTGACTTTGGTCTTCATAGCCACACCAGAGTTTAAAGGGGAATAAGACCCTCCCTTTGTCCTTGTCTGGTCTCCTCCTGGGCCTGGTGCACAGTGATAAGTGGGTGCTGTGGCTAGAATGTGGCTGAGCAGATAGACAAGGAGTTGCTGGGAAGTCCAGCAGTTGGTAGCAGCCTTGAACATAAGAACATAAGAACGGCCGTACCGGGTCAGACCAAAGGTCCATCTAGCCCAGTATCTGTCTACCAACAATGGCCAATGCCAGGTGCCCCAGAGGGAGTGAACCTAACAGGCAATGATCAAGTGATCTCTCTCCTGCCATCCATCTCCATCCTCTGATGAACAGAGGCTAGGGACACCATTCTTTACCCTTCCTGGCTAATAGCCATTAATGGACTTAGCCATCATAAATTTATCCAGTTCCTTTTTAAACATTGTTATAGTCCCAGCCTTCACAACCTCTTCAGGTAAGGAGTTCCACAAGTTGACTGTGCGCTGTGTGAAGAAAAGCTTCCTTTTATTTGTTTTAAACCTACGATCTATTAATTTCATTTGGTGACCCCTAGTTCTTGTATTATGGGAATAAGTAAATAACTTTTCCTTATCCACTTTCTCACCATCACTCATGATTTTATATACCTCTATCATATCCCCCCTCAGTCTCCTCTTATCCAAGCTGAAGAGTCCTAGCCTCTTTAATCTTTCCTCATATGGGACCCTCTCCAAACCCCTAATCATTTTAGTTGCCCTTTTCTGAACCTTTTCTAGTGCTAGAATATCTTTTTTGAGGTGAGGAGATCACATCTGTACACAGTATTCGAGATGTGGGCGTACCATGGATTTATATAAGGGCAATAATATATTCTCAGTCTTATTCTCTATCCCCTTTTTAATGATTCCTAACATCCTGTTTGCTTTTTTGGCCGCCTCTGCACACTGCGTGGACATCTTCAGAGAACTATCCACAATGACACCAAGATCTTTTTCCTGACTCGTTGTAGCTAAATTAGCCCCCATCATATTGTATGTATAGTTGGGGTTATTTTTTCCAATGTGCATTACTTCACATTTAGCCACATTAAATTTCATTTGCCTTTTTGTTGCCCAATCACTTAGTTTTGTGAGATCTTTTTGAAGTTCTTCACAATCTGCTTTGGTCTTAACTATCTTGAGTAATTTAGTATCATCTGCAAACTTTGCCACCTCACTGTTTACCCCTTTCACGAGATCATATATGAATAAATTGAATAGAATTGGTCCTAGGACAGACCCTTGGGGAACACCACTAGTTACCCCTTTCCATTCTGAGAATTTACCGTTAATTCCTACCCTTTGTTCCCTGTCTTTTAACCAGTTCTCAATCCATGAAAAGACCTTCCCTTTTATCCCATGACAGCTTAATTTACGTAAGAGCCTTTGGTGAGGGACCTTGTCAAAGGCTTTCTGGAAATCTAAGTACACTATGTCCACTGGATTCCCCTTGTCCACATGTTTGTTGACCCCTTCAAAGAACTCTAATAGATTAGTAAGACACGATTTCCCTTTACAGAAACCATGTTGACTATTGCTCAACAGTTTATGTTTTTCTATGTGTCTGACATTATTTTTAACTATTGTTTCAACTAATTTGCCCTGTACCGATGTTAGACTTACCGGTCTGTAATTGCCGGGATCACCTCTAGAGCCCTTTTTAAATATTGGTGTAACATTACCTAACTTCCAGTCATTGGGTACGGAAGCCGATTTAAAGGACAGGTTACAAACCTTAGTTAATAGTTCCGCAACTTCACATCTGAGTTCTTTCAGAACTCTTGGGTGAATGCCATCTGGTCCCGGTGACTTGTTAATGTTGAGTTATCAATTAATTCCAAAACCTCCTCTAGTGACACTTCAATCTGTGACAGTTCCTCAGATTTGTCACCTACAAAAGCTGGCTGAGTTTTGGGAATCTCCCTAACATCCTCAGCCGTGAAGACTGAAGCAAAGAATCCATTTAGTTTCTCTGCAATGACTTTATCTTCTTTAAGCATTCCTTTTGTATCTCGATCGTCAAGGGGCCCCACTGGTTGTTTAGCAGGCTTCCTGCTTCTAATGTACTTAAAAAACATTTTGTTATTACCTTTGGAGTTTTTGGCTAGCCGTTCTTCAAACTCCACTTTGGCTTTTCTTATTACACTCTTGCACTTAATTTGGCAGTGTTTATGCTCCTTTCTATTTGCTTCACTAGGATTTGACTTCCACTTTTTGAAGGTAGTCTTTTTATCTCTCACTGCTTCTTTTACATGGTTGTTAGGCCACGGTGGCTCTTTTTTAGTTCTTTTACTGTGTTTCTTAATTTGGGGTATACATTGAAGTTGGGCCTCTATTATGGTGCCTTTAAAAAGCGCCCATGCAACTTGCAGGGATTTCACTTTAGTCACTGTACCTTTTAACTTTTGTTTAACTAACCCTCTCATTTTTGTATAGTTCACTCTTTTGAAATTAAATGCCACAGTGTTGGGCTGTTGAAGTGTTCTTCCCCCCACAGGGATATTGAATGCTATTGTATTATGGTCACTATTTCCAAGTGGTCCTCCTATAGTTACCTCTTGGACCAGCTCCTGCGCTCCACTCAGGATTAAATCTAGAGTTGCCTCTCCCCTTGTGGGTTCCGGTACCAGCTGCTCCATGAAGCAGTCATTTAAAGTATCGAGAAATTTTATCTCTTCATTTCGTCCTGAAGTGAAATGTTCCCAGTCAATATGGGATATTGAAATCCCCCACTATTATTGGGTTCTTAATTTTGATAGCATCTCTAATTTCCCTTAGCATTTCATCATCACTATTACTGTCCTGGTCAGGTGATCGATAATAGATCCCTAACGTTATATTTTTATTAGAGCATGACATTTCTATCCATAGAGATTCTATGGAACATGTGGATTCGCTTAAGATTTTACTTCATTTGAATCTACATTTTCTTTCACATATAGTGCCACTCCTCCCCCTGCATGACCTGTTCTATCCTTCAGATATATTTTGTACCCAGGAATGATTGTGTCCCATTGATTGCTCTCAGTCCACCAGGTTTCTGTGATGTCTATTATATCAATATCCTCCTTTATCACAAGGCACTCTAGTTCACCCATCTTATTATTTAGACTTCTAGCATTTGTGTACAAGTATTTTAAAAACTTGTCCCTTTTTATTTGTCTGCCCTTTTCTGATATGCCCGATTCTTTTTTATGTGACTGTTTATCATCTGATCCGGCCCTTACATTATCCTCTTCCGTCCTCTGTTCCTGAGTATAACCTGGAGATTCCCTCTCATCAGACTCTCCCCTAAGAGAAGTCTGTGTCTGATCCACATGCTTCTCTGCAGCAGTCGGCTTTCCCCCATCTCCTAGTTTAAAAACTGCTCTACAACCTTTTTAATGTTTAGTGCCAGCAGTCTGGTTCCACTTTGGTTTAGGTGGAGCCCATCTCTCCTGTATAGGCTCCCCCCATCCCAAAAGTTTCCCCAGTTCCTAATGAACGTAAACCCCTCCTCGCTACACCATCGTCTCATCCACGCATTGAGACTCTGAAGCTCTGCCTGCCTACCTGGCCCTGTGCGTGGAACTGGGAGCATTTCTGAGAATGCCACCATAGAGGTCCTGGATTTCAATCTCTTCTCTAGCAGCCTAAGCTGCTTATTTATTTATTTATTTTAAATAAAGCCTAAGCAGCCTTGACTCCATTCTCCCACTCACCAGTAAGCCCAAATGAGCCATCTTGGAGAAGGAGGGATGCTAATCTGCAGCTGGTAAAGACCAGTAGCCGATTACTACTCCCAGGACCAAAAGGGAGAGCAAGGAAGGAATAGTCAGTGCCTTCCCTGTGCTGTTCTGACAGGAATAAACCCATAATCTAGCCCTAAGAAAGGGGAGTGCTGCCATCTTTTGGGAAGGAATTACAGAAATGCTGGAATGCAATGTTCAAGAATGAAAATGTTCTGCAACTTATTTCCTGTAGGTTATTTTCAGACAATTTGAGTGCAGACTTTATTTAGGGAAAGGCCAAAGAGACAAATAAATTTTTAATGATTTATTTATTTCTATTAATCAAAATTACTACAGGCAGAACTAGACTCCCTTAGTTCAGAGTAATGTGTACCTACACAGTTCAATATTATTTTCATATTGCAAGTGTTTGCTTATGTTACTTATTTATTGCTCCCATTGGCCTGGGAGCTGGGGGAATAATGAAAAATATTATTCATAGACTATTTTAATCCAAACATTTTATGAAACTCATTGAATAAATTAATCAAATATCATCCCACCCGCTCCAGCGATTTTCAGATGACTGCCAAGGAGGCTGAATAGATACAATTGCAAATGCTGTCCAACCGAGAGATCCTGTGAGTAATTTGCATGAATCAAGCAGTTGGACTTTGGTGTGCAAAGCACAATGTTTGCACTGTGCAGCTTTTTTTTATTTGTGTGATCAAAATAGAGATTTTCAAGCAGCTTGTAATTAATATTTATTTTAAATAATTAACCTTCTGTTCTATAGAGGCAAGCAATGTTGTACATCTCTGCATGCTGAGCACAAATGATGGATGGAGCACTGCCACTTTCTGCTGGTTCTCTGCAGCTACTCTGTTTTCATTACAATTTTTAAATGAAATTATGAACATATGGAGGGTGTGTGGTGGGAGCGGGGTTGCAGTCTTCTTTTAGAATTGCTGTGATGGAAGCTCTCACTTTCTGTTTAATAAATGTTACTTATACATAGAATTTTGGTAAACTCTTGGATTAATTTCTGAATATTTGCAGTTAGCACAATTAAGGGCTTGATCCTTCTCCCACTGAAACCAATGGGAGTTTGGTCACCAACTTCGAGAGAGTTGTGTCCTAAAAATCCAATATGAAAATATATTGAACTGATGACATAAAATTATTGCAATTGTGAAGATGTTTGCATAGGGCTGGGGAAGGCCCAAGGAGCCTCCTCACCTTAGAGAGGGAGACAACATGGTGTAATGGCTAGTGCCTAAGCTTGGCCAACAAGTGATATGGAGTCTAGCACCAGCTCTGCCTGTGAATTTGGGCAAGTCCATTCACCCCTGTTTTGCTTTGTCTATTTAGATAATAAGATCTCTGGGACAGGGACATTTCACAGCATCTAGCCCACTGGGGCATTACTGTCATGCAAAGAGTAATGATGCTTCCTGCATAAAGGCCGATCATAAACCCTGTGTGGCTACTGCTCCCTCCTATAACCCCAGGGGGTGGAAGACACCACAAAGGGGGCAGGCATGAGGCAGCCCCATGATTCTCCCCAGTCTTACATTGGCCAGCAGAGTGGGATGCTGCATCCCAGGCGCTCACTCTGCAATGCAGGAGAGCTCTAGCTAGGATATACTGTGCACACAGCAGACAGGATGAGTGTGCATCTCCACAGCCTCACTTACTCAGGGCTATTGGTCAATGTCACAGTCTGGCTTGTGCTGTATATTGAATAGGCCTTTACACATTCTTAGCCCATTTGTTCTCCCCTAGGTATTAGCTGAAAAAGTCCTTTCTGCCTGGAAGCCAAGTTTTGTGCACTTTCCCCCAATTGTCTAAGGAAGGTAATAGATGGAACCCTGCCAAGGAGCATTCTGTATTTCATTGTAATCACTGCTAATTACGAGTATCTGTTCATCAAGACTGCAGCTTTTTTCAAAATATCAGCAAGCAGCTTTTGCGGATGGAAGTAACAAGCATGGGCAGTCACACGCTGCTAATTTTGCCTTACTTTGCTCCTCTTGGTCAATACCTTGATCCTTTACAAAGTCCTGGTGGAAAGTGTATGAGCTGGAGGTGTGGATTTAATACAAAGATTGTCTTTGTACGAACCTTTTCCAGAGGTGAACAACCTTGGATAAACAAGCCACGTTAACACCTCAAAAAGGGAAAATGTAACTAGGGAAGCATTAGGAATTTCATGAGCCTTATAGACTCAGATACTTGTAAAACTAGAAGAAACTAAGAGAGAAAAGAGGAAGTTGTTGGTATTTGAGAGCAAACTATCCCTAAACCCCATTTCCAATATGCTGGTGTATATTTAACCTTCCAGTTTTTTAATGTTGATAATTCCCCCTTACACTAGAAAGGCTGTAGCGGTGCAGTGCTATAGCTGTTGTATAGACACTTACTACAGCATTAGAAAGGGTTCTTCCATCACTGTAGTGAATCCACCTCTCTGAGAGGGGGCAGCTAAGTTGACGGAAAAAATCTTCTGTAGATAAAGTGGTGCCTGCACTGGGGCTCAGGTTAGCCTAACTACATCTCTCGGGGGAGGAAAGGGGAAAAAAATCACATAGCTAGGTCAACCTATGTTTTAAGTGTGGACCAGACCTGCTTTAATGCCCGCAGTAAAACCTACCATGAAATAGTTGGGTAAAACTGCAAGTGTCATTTCCTGTCTGAAAATGGGCTCCCTCCCACGGTAAGGGCTGGCTTCTGAGCTGGACTTGCATGCTCAGACAGGGTCAAGGGCGAGTAAGAACGTCCCTGATGCCCCTGCATGGGCTATGTGGGCTTTTAACCTGGATTCATAGGAGTAAGAGGCACCGAGTGCCCACTGATTCCTGCACTCCCTCTGTGAGGTCAAAGAATACCCCGAGCAAGGTGCTACACAGCAGAGCTGTCATGGGGTTGGTAGATATTTGCTGCTGGTGGAAGCCAACTGCTCTCTCTCTCTCTCACACACACACACACATAGAGAGCGAGCTGGGGAAACAGGATCAGAAATGTTTCTCTTGGAGCCACAATTCCTTCGTTGGGATACCCCTGGCATAATGCAGCAATGCGCAGCCCTGTACTATGGCCTGTGTGCTGGTGGCACAATCTAGCCCTTTATCATTTATTAATTAGAGGGTTGCATACTTAATTGCTTCTTTAGGCCAAGAATATTGCACACCGGGGGCTCCCTGCATCCCTGCCCCACACATGCTCCCTGTGTGCTGCCCTCCCACTCCCCTCTATTCCAGAAACACCCTGCAATCCCCTCTCATGCCAGGGGTTCTATATGCTCCCTAGGCCCCGAATCTCACTTCCTCTCATACTGCATTCTCCCACCATGCCAAGGGCTCTGTGTGTCCCCCGCATTTCCCTCTTCCGCCCTCATGACAAGAGCTGTGTGTGGGCCCCCCGTTCCCTACTCTGCCATATGCCAGGGTGTCTCTGTGTGTGGCCCCCGTGTACCTCTCCCGCTGTATCATTGTTCCCCATTCTTCCCTACATGCCAGTGGCTCTGTGTCCCCCCATTGTTCCTCCTCCACACATGCCAGAGGCTTTGTGTGCAACTCCAGTCCCCCTCTCCTTCCACCCTGGGACTTTCCCATGTTTTCCTTTCCCTTAGTCTCAGACTCCCCAGAAAGGACTGATTTCAGGGGATGGACTTTTTTTCCTCTTTCTTCTAAGCCTTTTTGGAGTGACAAACTGAATGCAGTGCTCCAGCGAAGGAGGTACCATCCAATTATATCTTGCTAGTTCTTGACCTGTGTGGACACATGTTGTCCGAGCTCCCCACTCAGCAGTCTTTATTTTGCTTCCTTACTTTTCCTTTTTAACTTTCTGTTGTAAAACACTTGAGATATTTTTAAAGCAAATCCCCAGAAGCAAATTATAAGGGTGAAAAGGAGTTAGTTAGCAACAGTAACCTGAAGATATTAATAGTTCTCAGTGTGGTACTCACAAGAGCTGTGGTTTTGTTTTTGAAGTGTTATCCAATGAATGGTGGTAATGGCTTCTTAAAGAACTGTGTGAGGAGAAAAGACTGGCTGTTGCCAGAGGGGGTTTGTTTGGTATATGTGGGTCACAGAAAGGTTTTTAAATTATGATCTATCTGGCAAAATAAACCATGGCCACCCAATCATGGAGTGGATAACTAAAATAGCTGGAGTCACCTTATATTTTGAGATCTGATCTCTTTGCTTGGTTTCTATTTAAAAGACTTGGATATCGTTTTATCTCTAATAACAACTGCTGTACACTGTACAATAGTTTCTGTAATGGATGTTTTACTGATTCCCAGGGGTACTCACAGCTGACTGGCAACACAGGTGGTTAGCTGAGATTACTGGTACCGACTAGCTTATTAATAGTTGTGCATATGGTGAGGGTGGTAGTATTTTTGTCAAGCCAGCCTCCCTTCTCTCTCCCTTCGGTTCCCATTTGTTTGCCTGACCCACCTGTTGCATTGTCACATCCCTCCTCAAGATTTACACCTACTGTGACACCTACAAGAAATCAGCCAGCCAGAGATGATTTGATAGTGCATCGGTGATGGCTGATTTTATTCCTTTATAAAAAGAAAAAAAATTGGGAACCAAGAAATTACGCAGTAGCTAATTTAATGGGATGCGACCACATCCTTCTATTTTCATTAACATCAGACTCCTTTTCTGATGCTCTCTCTCTCTCTCTCTCTCTCTCTCTCTCTCTCTCTCTCTCACACACACACACACACACACACACACACCATTTCCGTCCTTTTGTTTCCTCTCACCAGCTCTTATTGCATATTGTCTCATATTAGATTGTAAGCTCTTTAGATCAGTAAGTCTTTCTTAGCTTGTGGACTCTAATCATGACTGAAGCATCAAGATGCTACCTCCATACAAATAAGAAGTAATATCGGCTGAATAATAATGAAACAAAAACTGGATAGTTGTAGTAAGATTATTTCTCTCGTATTCATGTAGTGGCCAGCCAGCTTAAGTAGGACATAATGCTACTATCGCCATGAGACTGGACAGGCTGCAAAGGACATATATTTTTACTGCTGCTGCTATGAGAGAAACAAATTGAAAATACTGGCACTGTTTTTGTCATTGTAATGCTACCTGTGCTTCACTACTATAAAATCCACTGAAGGGCAAGATTGAGATTTCACCCCCTGTTCCAATGAGCAGTGTCTACCTGCTTCATCCCAGGAGCAGCTCAGAGAAGGAACTGAGGGTCACAATTCCACTGCTCTTCACACATATTCAGGGAAGAAGTAATCTTACAACTGGCCCATGCTGACAGACAGTGACTGCCTTCTCAGTGCTGGCATAGCTGCACTGATTGGTGAATAGGGGCAGCAGAACTAAGGCTCCACCCATTCTCCACCTTTCTCTGCCCGCTCCCCACCCACCTGTGCTGGGGTTGGAGTAATAGCCCCAAAGAACCTATTCTTCCCGCACACAGCAATGGTTATGCCACCCTATTCCTTGCATGGGGGAATTCAGAGTCTTTCATGATATAGAAGAGGATCCATGTGCCATTCTCTTAATTAAGTAAATTGTGTTAGTTTAATATAGCAGGGGACAGGTCAGACCAGAAGGGTGGTTCACGTATTAAATGTTTATCATTTGAGCCACTAAAGCATCAGAATCCTAACACAAGGACTTTGATGCTGTAAATATTTTCCACATGAATAGCCAATGTTTCCTAAATCTCAATCATTTGTGTCTTGCTCCAGCCCTAGATATGCTTACATTATTTACCACATAGCTGTATGACTCATCTCATTTGTACGTAAGATTTATGGGGCAACTCTGCTACGCCCGGTATAGACAAGCCTTCTGTCAGGGACCACAATCAATGGTTGGGAACATCAAACCCATGAAAAAGAAAACAGATTTATCAGGGAATAATGGATATATTCAGGAAGTCTCTATTTATGGAAGAGCTTTATTTATTAGTCTTATGCATTAATCTCCAATATTGGAAGACATAAGCTCCATCATTTCCAATGTTGGAAAACAAATTCCTCTCAGTCAAGACCATAGAAGGCTACAGCATAAAATTATTATAAGAGGTGTGCTTTATTATAGAGTAGCATTAATGGAGCTCAGCACATACCATATATATGACTAATAAGGACAATTATTTGTAAATCTTTCATTGAACAATTGTCATCAATAACTGGATGACATACCAGCATTAATTTAACACAAAAAAGTGCCCCGAGACTCTTTTTGAGTGATGTTTCTCTGCTCGAGTCCTTGAATATTTCAAATCTCCTTCAGAAACTTTGCCATAACAGCTTGTGTTCCTTTAAAGACCATCATGATGACAGGGTACATAGCTCTAATGGCATGATGTGCTCCATCAGTGGAATGGCACAGTAGCCAGTGAAAAAGGAGGAATCATTGTGCACCTGCTGCATAGCACTCAGGCCTATAAACTCTGAAGACCATAAAATGAAGGTGAATTATACTGCTCAGCTATTTAGGGACAGCATAGCTTGCTTTCTGAATTCTTCTGGTTATTAGATCACCCTTCTTTGGAGAGCTGGGGGCTCTAGCACATTTTCAAGCTTGATTAATAATTCATTTGGTATCTGGAAGCTGGAGTGCATATGGAAAGGAATTTAAATACTCAGCATCTTCCAGAAGGTACCATGGGATTATTCACAGTTTAAACAAAAGTTGTAAAAATGTGTCCTTTGTATTTTAAAGGGCAGTTCCAGGGCTTGACTGTGTTTTAGCATCCCTAGGATTTTTGCTTACTCATGAAATCATGTTTATACTACCAGTATGTTCATCTGTCTGGCATGCTCTTTCATTATGTACCAAATCAACCAACAATAGACTTGCATATGTCAGGCTGGGGGCATGTTCTCAGTTAGGCCTTTGATGCTTGATAATCATAAGTGCAGGGCCAGCGCTTCCATTTAGGTGACCTAGGCGGTCACCTAGGGCATCAGGATTTGGGGGGGGCATTTTGCTGCCCTCGGCGGCGGGGGGTCCTTCTGCGCTCCGGGTCTTCGGTGGCAATTCTGCGGCAGGTTCTTCACTGGCTCCGGGACCCGCCACCGAAGTGCCCTGAAGACCGGGAGCACGGAAGGACCCCCCCCCACCGCAGAATTGCCGCCAATGACCGGGAGTGCGGAAGAATCCCCCCCTAGGGCGCCAAAAACCCTGGCGCCGCTCCTGCATAAGTGTATGGTGGTCAAGGCAGCATCCTAAGACCTGCTTGCATTTAAGGAGGTGACATAAGGATAACTGGAGATTAATGTGAGTTTGGAGGATACCAAGCACCTCCAATGTATTAAGGGTTGGATTCAAAGCCCATTGAAGTCAAGAGGAAATCTTCTCATCTTCAGAAATCTTCAGGCCCTAACCACTCATCTGGGAGACTTTGCCCTGCAGCTGTCTTAAGCGTTAGCACTCAGTCTAGAGCACAGTTCAGAACTTATTTTAAATAACTGCTAGTGGTGCCTATTATCTGTCCATCTACCTTCTTATATAGCACCACACACCTATGTATTACGCATATGCAGTATCAGCCGGCCCTTTCACAGAGCCTCTTCTGAAAGTTTTGGATCAAACATAATCTTAACGCCGAGATAATGTCAAAGCCAAAAAGGTGCCAGCTCCAGAAGCTCACTGAAAACAAATTATATTTAATTCATGCATATCAGGCCTGATCTTCCTCTGGTTAGAGCCAGGGGGAGGTTGGTCATTGATGGTAGTGGGAACAGAGTTCTATGTTTTAAAAAATGTTGGTTATTAAAGAAAATAGTTAGATAAAACAAAAAGTACAGTTCAGATAGACAGAGGGAACCTGATTCTCCTGCTGCATGAAATAAGCAATTCACATTGATAGCTCGAGTAGCTGTATCCTGTATCTGATACTGGTAGCCTGACAGAGGAGAAAAGGTCTCAGTAAGTCGTTACATATGGAGTATATATAACCATATTTATGCAGGTATCAGTCAGTGATGAACTCAATCAGGTGTTGACCTGCTTCTAGGGACTCACCTGTTAAACTAACACATTAGCATAATCTACTTCTATTGATGTACAGTTTATCTACACAATAGTATCTGCCGGGTTCTCAAATTGTACGACTCTTTATAAGTTATGGATTCTCAGGAGATGCCAATAGCTCTCATTGTGTTATCAGGTGGTTTTAAATAAAGAAGGCTACTTAATCATCTGGAAAGAAAAAAACCTGTTGAATGCTGTCACATTTAAGCTACTGCTTTATTTAAAAAGAGAGAGACACTGAAGTTGCAGCAACAGGGAAACGGTGAAATGCCAGTTCCCTGTTAAGTATCAGAGGGGTAGCCGTGTTAGTCTGGATCTGTAAAAGCAGCAAAGAATCCTGTGGAATGTTATAGACTAACAGACGTTTTGGAGCATGAGCTTTTGTGGGTAAATACCCACTTCATCAGATGCATATAGTGGAAATTTCCAGGGGCAGGTATATATAGATTCATAGATTCTAGGGTCAGAAGGGACCAATGTGATCATCTAGTCCGACCCCCTGCACAAAGCAGGCCACAGAATCCTACCCATCCACTTCTATAACAAACCCCTAACCTATGCCTGAGTTATTGAAGTCTTCAAATTGTGGTTTGAAGACCTCAAGCTGCAGAGAATCCACCAGCAAGTGACCCATGCCCCACGCTGCAGGGGAAGGCAAAAAACCTCCAGAGCCTCTGTCAATCTGCCCTGGAGGAAAATTCCTTCCCGACCCCAAATATGGCAATCAGCTAAACCTTGAGCATGTGGGCAAGACTCACCAGCCAGCACTCAGAAAAGAATTCTCTGCAGTAACTCAGATCCCATCCCATCCAGCAAGCTAGAGATAATGAGATTAGTTCAATCAGGGAGGATGAGGCCCTGTTCTAGAAGTTGAGGTGTGAAAACCAAGGGAGGAGAAACTGGTTTTGTAGTTGGCAAGCCATTCACAATCTTTGTTTAATCCTGAGCTGATGGTGTCAAATTTGCAGATGAACTGAAGCTCAGCAGTTTCTCTTTGAAGTCTGGTCCTGAAGTTTTTTTGCTGCAGAATGGTCACCTTAAGGTCTGCTATAGTGTGGCCAGGGAGGTTGAAGTGTTCTCCTACAGGTATTTGCATATTGCCATTCCTAATATCTGATTTGTGTCCATTTATCCTTTTCTGTAGAGACTGTCCAGTTTGGCCGATGTACATAGCAGAGAGGCATTGCTGGCATATGATGGCATATATTACATTGATGGACGTGCAGGTGAATGAACCAGTGATGGTGTAGCTGATCTGGTTAGGTCCTGTGATGGTGTCACTGGTGTAGATACGTGAGCGGAGTTGGCATCGAGGTTTGTTGCATGGTTCCTGAGCTAGAGTTACTATGGTGCGGTGTGCAGTTACTGGTGAGAATATGTTTCAGGTTGGCAGGTTGTCTTTGGGCAAGGACTGGCCTGTCACCCAAGGCCTGTGAAAGTGTGGGATCATTGTCCAGGATGGATTGTAGATCCCTGATGATGCATTGGAGGGGTTTTAGCTGCGGACCGTATGTGATGGCCAGTGGAGTCCTCTTGGTTTCTTTCTTGGGTTTGTCTTGCAGTAGGAGGCTTCTGGGTACACGTCTGGCTCTGTTGATCTGTTTCCTTATTTCCTTGTGCGGGTATTGTAGTTTTGAGAATGCTTGGTGGAGATTTTGTAGGTGTTGGCCTCTGTCTGAGGGGTTAGAGCAGATGCAGTTGTACCTCAGTGTTTGGTTGTAGACAATGGATCGTGTGATGTGCCCGGGATGGAAGCTGGAGGCATGAAGGTACGCATAGCGGTCGGTAGATTTTCGGTATATGGTGGTGTTAATTGACTATCACTTATTTGCACCGTGGTGTCTAGGAAGTGGACCTCCCATGTAGATTGGTCGAGGCTGAGGTTGATGTTGGGGTGGAAGCTGTTGAAATCGTGGTGGAATTTTTCCAGAGTGTCCTTCCCATGGGTCCAGATGATGATGTCATCAATGTAGCGTAGGTAGAAAAGGGGCATGAGTGGACGAGAACTGAGGAAGCGTTGTTCCAGGTCAGCCATAAAAATATTGGCATATTGTGGGGCCATGTGGTTGCCCATACAGGGCCGGCTTTAGGAAGTGCGGGGCCCAGTTCGAACACTTTCAGCGGGGCCCTGGCAGGGATGACTTAACAAGAAAAAAAATGTAAAAAAAAGCTTTCCATTTCTTCCATGTATTATTTACTTTCCATAACTATATAAATAATAAAATTGTATATTATGTACATTGCATCATATATGCTGTTGATTGGTTATTAATGACTGCTGTTTCACATGTGTGAGTCCCCGCCACTCCCTGGGGGCGTGCACATGTGTGGGTTCCTGCTGCTTCCTGCCCCCCTCATTGAAGCAGGTGTGCAGGTTACTGGCCTGGGAACTGCAGGGCAGCAGTGGACATGGGGCTGGTTCGAGGCAAGGCAGGGGCTGACTGGAGGTAGGGTCTGGCTGCAGGCAGGGCAAGGGGTGCGGGGCTGGTTGGAGACAAAGGGTGTGTCGGGCGGGCTGGCTTCAGGCAGGGCCACAGGGGGGTGCAGCAGGGGTTGGCAGGGCTGAAGACAGGAGTATGGGACTGGCTGGCTTCACGCAGGGAGGTGCAGCAGGGGTTGGCTGGAGACAGGGCAGGGGGGTTGGTAGGGGCTGGCTGTGGGCAGGGGGTGCAGAGCTGGCTGCAGGCAGCGGGGGGAGGGGCTGGTGCGGGCCGGGCAGGAGGTGCAGCAGAGGCAGCTGGAGCCCTGGCCCTTTAAAAAGCCCCCAAGTCCCCTGCTATCCCAGGGCTCTGGGGGCTATTTAAAGGGCCCGGGGCTCCCCTGCTTCTACCTCTCCCCAGACCTTTTAAATAGCCGTGGGAGCCCTGGGGAATGCATGGGGCGGCGGGGCTCCGGCGGCTATTTAAAGGACCGGGGTGTCAGAGGCAGCTGGAGTCCTGGCCCTTTAAATAGCTCCCAGAGCCCCCTGCTACCCCAGGGCTCTGGGGGCTATTTAAAGGGCCCGGAGCTCCAGCCAGGTGCACGGGGCTTGTCACGCTCCAGCCAGAGCTCCAGCCAAGAGAGCAGGGCGCAGGGCTTGCGGCACTCCGGCTGGATCTCCAGCCGGGGCCGCGGGGCTTGTCGAGCTCCAGCCAGAGCCCCAGCCAGAAGAGCGGGTCCGCGGGGCTTGCGGCGCTCTGGTCAGAACTCCAGCTGAGAGAGCGGGGCTGTGGGGCAGCCGCACTCCCGCCGGCGCTTTAGTCAGGGGAGCGAGGCCATGAAAGACCCCGGAGCAGACCGCAGCCAGGGTAAGTAAAAAAATTTAAAAGGCGCCTAAAGCGCGGGGCCTGATTCCCAGGAATCGGGTGAATCAGCCTAAAGCCGGCCCTGTGCCCGTAGCGGTGCCACCGCTCTGGAGACATATATTGTCATCAAATTTGAAATAGTTGTGTGTGAGGATAAAAGGCACAGAGCTCAGCAGCCAGTTGTGCTGTGGCATCATCAGGGATACTGTTCCTGACAGCTTGTATTCCATCTGTGTGTGGGATGTTTGTGTAGAGAGCCTCTACATCCATGGTGGCTAGGATGGTGTTTTCTGGAAGGTCACCATGCATTGTAGTTTCCTCAGGAAATCAGTGGTGTCACGGAGATAGCTGGGAGTGCTGGTGGCATAGGGTCTGAGTAGGGAGTCCACATATCCAGACAGTCCTTCAGTGAGAGTGCCAATGCCCGAGATGATGGGGCATCCAGGATTTCCGGGTTCGTGGATCTTGGGTAGTAGATAGAATAACCCTGGTCGGGGCTCTAAGGGTATGTTGATTTGTTCCGGTGTTAGTGTAGGGAGTGTCCTGAGTAGATGTTGCAGTTTCTTAGTGTATTCCTCAGTGGGATCTAAGGGAAGTGGCCTGTAGAATTTGGTATTGGAGAGTTGTCTGGCGGCCTCCTTTTGGTAGTCAGGCCTCTTCATGATGACAACAGCACCTCCTTTATCAGCCTCTTTGCTGATAATGTCAGGGTGGTTTCTGAGAAACTGCTGAGCTTCAGTTCATCTGCAAATTTGATACCATCAGCTCAGGATTAAACAAAGACTGTGAATGGCTTGCCAACTACAAAACCAGTTTCTCCTCAATTGGTTTTCACACCTCAACTTCTAGAACAGGGCCTCATCCTCCCTGATTGAACTAATCTTATTATCTCTAGCTTGCTTGCATATATATACCTGCCCCTGGAAATTTCCACTACATGCATCTGACGAAGTAGGTATTTACCCACGAAAGCTCATGCTCCAAAACGTCTGTTAATCTATAAGGTGCCACAGGATTCTTTGCTGCTTTTGCACTTCCCTGTTGTTTCTCAGGCCATAAAAGGCCAAGATTTTCAAACAGAGGTGCCTAACTTTAAGCACCTAAATCCATGACCTGATCTGCAGAGGTGCTGAGCATCTGAAGCGCCCAGTGGTTTATTTTAGCAAGTTATAGAGACCTTTTAAAGTATTTATTTAGACTGTGATAGTGCCAAGAGGCTCCAATTGAGATCAGTGCCCTACTGTGCTAGATGTTGTGGGCACAAAGGAAGAGGCAGCCCTGCCCAAAAGAAAGAGATACACAAAGGTAGGAAAGGAAACAGAGGCACATAGAGGGGAGATACAAAATTACCTAAGGTGACACAGCAAGTTCCCAACACAGCTAGGCCTAGAACTTAAGTCATCCACATCCCAGCCTGGTCCTAGCCACAGGACATTGCCTATCTTTGCTTATTTCACCATATGAATGAAACTAAAAATGGGGAAAGGGCATTAAACATGCATTATATGAAGTGATTGGAGAGGTCAGTGGTGGGTTAAAAGAGATCACAAGACCAAACAAGCAGCCTTCCTTCCTCTCACCCTTTGCTTTTCCTCTTTTTCTTCATAGCTTTAGCTTCCTTTCATCTGCGGCTCTTTCCCTTTCTGTTCCTGCAACTTCAAGATCTTCTTTAAAAATAAAAATTCAGTGGCTTTCGGTATGATTGAGGAAGTTATTTATGGGATGAAAACAGAGGGAGAGCTGATGTTCACTGTATTTCCATTTCTGGATGGTAGAAATACCATGAGAAGATCAGTTCTCATGTTATTTCAGGTTTGTTAAAGGAGTAGGGTTTAGGGAGTTTGTTTGTTTGTTTTTAATATTAAAAAAAAGCCACCCAAAAACTATCCATACAAAACACTGAACTATTTGGAGTTATCCAAATACCAAGATTTTTAAGGTTAACAATGTTATGGTAGAATCTAAATGCACCCTCCTAGCAACTGCTGCATGTGGAACAATTATTTATGCACACTAATAATGATTTATTGTTAGAATCAATGATTGTACATACAGGCGAGTCTCATCTTACCCGGGGATTCCATTCTGCGGTTAGCACGTAAAGTGAAAACCACAGAGTCAAAATTACATTGAGTTGAATGGCGGACGGAATAGCCCGCACTACAGGTACAGTATTAAAATTGTTGTTTGTTTGTTTTTTTGCCAACCGCGTAAAGCTGAAATGCGACAGACCTGTATGTCCAAAATCAATACGCGAGTCTATTTAGCTCTCAGTTCAGCAGAATACATTGACCTTCAAACATTCCATACTATTTAACCAAGAAATTATTCAAAGGTTTTCTAACAATGTCTTCCATAACTAATTGGAAATTAAACATACTTACACTTTATCTACTTTCTGCTGGGTGCTGTCAGTTTTCTAGGGTTCCCTTCTTAAAACTTAAAACAACATTGGCTTGGACCCTTACCTAGAAACCTGGGACCCTATATATACACACCACCTTGGGCACACTTGATAGGAAGTACTTCCCCACTTGCAAACACTGAGTTCAGAGGGTTAAAACAAAGAGAACTTTATTAAGGGGGAAGAGGGGACAACAGCATAAGCTGTAGAAAGGCAGAAATTAATAAAATCAACAATATCTAGTTGATAATCCTCCCACCCATCCCTGACTTGTCTTAGCGATAGTTCCATCCCCACTCACAGTTTGTTGAGCAGAGTTGATGGAGTCCAAAAATTCAGGCACAACAGTCTTCAGTCTGGGGTCTACCACCTGACCAAACTGAAATTTCATCAACTGTCATTCCTGGGGCTTCAGCCCAAGCCACCTCAGTGCTAGCCATAACCTTGAAGCTGTCTCCACTCAGTTCTCTCTACTGCCTCTAAACCATTTGCTGTCTTGAAGCTGCCTCTATGTTAAGTCTTTAGAAAGGAATCGGTGGCATTAGGGGACCCTAACCAGAATACTAACCCCCCAAGGAAGCACTCAGGGCCCAAGATAAAAGACCGTTTTTCCCTACTCCCTACCTACCTGGACAAAGCATTAGTATCACTACCCAACTATGCCTGTATGTGGTTTTTGTCAGAGTGACCCCTCATGACAGGCATAGTTGGTGCAGTTCTTTTGTCCTTTCATTTTCCCAGCAGGGCGAATAGCACTTTATTGCCCTCCCTTCGGGGCAGCTCTGTGCTGCTCTGTTCGCTGACAATCATCAATAGGGAGCTGCCTACGCTCTGGAGTTTCAGGCCACCTGGTGCACATACTATAAATGCTCAGCAATAGCGCTATGAACTGGAACCACACTGGCTAGATGAAAGAGAAGCACAGCCTGAGCTGGGGCCCTGAGAGTTATCATACTTGTGCAATGGAGAAGGGGGCAGCCTCAGGGTGCTGGAGGGGGTGGGCTTAAGAGTGGCAGTTCCTCTCTTTGCTGTGGGTTCATCTTCTGTTCATCTTGGTGCATAGTCTGGAGCTGTGGGTTGGTGCACAGGAAATGCGGGATGATGCCTATGCCCTCACTTCAGAAGGCTCCTCTGGATCCTGTAGAACTGCAGTCAGCATAATTCAGTCTCCACTGTCGTGCTCCTAGTATGCTAAATAGCAAAGCATGACTGATTCCTGCTCAAGTATGACCAAAATGGGGGAAAGGGACTCCCTGCATCTTCTATCCTTGCAGTACACCTCTCGTGGCAGTCACAATTTAGCCTGAGAAAAATGCCTGCTGTACATGCTGAAAAAATACCTGAAGTGGGAACCGTCCTGTAAGCATGCAGTCATGTGTTAATGTTAGCAAATGCACACAGCAGTATTCTAGGGGTCAGAGCATACAGTAGATGCAATTTGTTTAGCTTAATGCTAAACAAAAACAAGGCTGAATAATCACAGCCTGAATCCTTAGGAAAATGGAGTAAAAGTCCTTTCCTCAATGGAAGTAGAATAAGGACTAAGAAAAAGAACAAGATTAATGGGTTCACACTTAACAGCCTGACAAAGGGACAATCTATATTCCAAGGGGGATTTCCAGCAGCTTAGAGCAGAATGGCAACTGATTGCAAATTAATCCCAGTTTAATGTTTTCCAGGATGAATGGTACATTAAGACAAGATGAAGAGTCGCAATGGGCTGGCACCCTGAACTGGATTATGAAGCAAACAATAGCTGTAGCAGAAGGCTTGATGATAGCAAAGCAAGCTTCGAAAGAACAGAAACCTTACAAATCAGGGATACTTTAGCCTGAAGCAGTGGAAGAATAATGATGAATGTACACTGCTCAAATGAATAATATCATAATGGATCCCTTGAATATCTTCATTATGATGGACAGCCTAGACAGCATTTAGTGATACTAATATTGAACTGGAATACCAAGCAGGTAGAAAAGAGGATTAGGTCAGAGAAAAGCACAGAAAATTTTAGTGCCTTAGTTAAAATGAGAAAGGGCAAACAACTACCCCCTGTGGAATACCCATATCTATTTAATCCAGCATGTGACACTGGAGGAAAGCAAATGAAAAAGGGAGCGGCTGTCATTCTGGACAAGGACGGTGATAACAGGGACTGGATATGTTCAGAAAATACTTCAGCAGCTCAGAGCCTCTTGGATACTTGCAAAATTATCCTGCATTAAGAAATGGCTGTAAGCCAGTTTTCTGGCTGATGGTCCGTGCTGTCATACCCATGTTTCAAAGTCTAATTTAATGCACAGGTCTAACTATTTAATTTTGGTTCAGGATACGGGTATGCATGTGTGCGGCACACACACACACCCCTTTCTATTGACTGAAGCTATATTATTACACACACACACACATCACACACACCACACACCACACACACACACACACACACACACCAACCCCTTTTCATAACAGCAATGGCTATGCAATTATTGGCAACTGCAGTAAAGTTTGCTAGCTGGCACTTAATGATGACATTTGTTTAACTGGGATAATTGCCAGCAAATAAATTCAGTGCAATGCACTAAGACACTTTTAGTCAATGGATAAATGATACACTGGTAGAAAGATGGTCTATTGGATGGGCCCAATCCACAAAGTTTCAGGCGCTTCCAAATAATACAGGAACATCTACTACCACGATTGGTAGCTGATTACGTCATCCTTCATGTTTCTCTTCCCTAAAACCATACAATGTGTAGCAAACGAGGTCAGAGTCTTTGAAGTCTGGAGGAGATAAGAACCACCAGCATAGCAAATTGTTTCCTGCACTAGGTAACGTGCACAGTCTGACAAAGAGGGTTTTGCTTCCCTCCTGGCTTGGCAGAAGGGAAACTATTTTTTTTAAAAAGGGGAATTCACAACATCCTTATAAATAATTCCCTGTCTCACCCCTTCCCAACACTTCAACAAAACCCAAACATTTCCAAGCAGGTCTTAAATCAGAAGTTGTTGGTGTCAAAACTTATGAATGGCTTAACTTTGGGATGACATGATCTTCTCTTTCAGTGACTCACAGCAGGGATTCGCTACCTTTTCCAAGGCTGTTAAGGAACCACATAGCAAGTTGAAGATTGTCTCCTGGAGCACCTTCCCAAGCTAATTCTCTTCCATTCATGATTGCATATCATTCCCATGACACCTGCAGAAACTGCAAGAGGGGAAAGGCAAAATAAGAAAAGTATTTAATATATTGTGAACTGTCCTTTAATGTCATCTAGTAGTGGGATGCAGAGAAGCCAGATTCATAAGAGCAGCCAACCCTTTGTGGACCATCAGGAAGTCTTCTGCAGACCACCATTGGTCCAGAGCCACAATTTGAGAATCTCTAACCAACACTTTATTCCAAGGGAAGATTCATAGAGGGTGTCACTGTGCCTCAGTGGGTCACAACTGAGAATACCAAATTCAGGACAACCTGTTGAGAAATAGGACAGAGACACCCCAAAGCTGGTGGTTATACTCCCATAAAATATACCAATCCAGCAACAAAAGCTAACTTCTGTCTCGCCGCACTGATAACAAGAAGTCAGAAATGCAGCCTCCTAAGGTATTCCAGTCCCTGTATCACCACCAAAAACACAGAACTTAATGATGAGTGGTTCTTTAAAACCAATTTAATCAATGAAAGGGTTCCTCTGATCCCAAAGGACCAGCCACGTGCCCAGGTCAATATATAACTCAGATCTTACCAAATAATCATGCTATTGCCAGTCCTTTAGTGTCTAATAATTAAAGGTTTATTTATAAAAAGAAAGAAAGGTGAGAGTTAAAATTGGTCCAAATACATATAATAAATGAAAAGTTCTTGGGTTAGGTTTGTAGCAGTGATTGAATAAACTGCTGGCTTAAGTCAAGTCTCTGGTTGCTTCCAAATCTTTGGAAGGTCCTCAATCCTTTGGTTAGAATGCTTCCATTAGTATAAGTTCATAGTCCAGAAGTTTGAGCAGGAAAGAGGCAAAATAGGGGTGTTTCCAGGGCCTTTTATACCTTCTGCCTTGTGGAGGGAAGCCCATGGTTTCAAACAAAAGCCCACTGCACAGCTTGTGGAAAAATACAGGTAACAAGGTGGATTTTGGAGTCACGTAGGCAAGTCACATCCGTGTCTGCTTCACTTAGGCCTTGTCTACATACAAAGTTGTCAACAAAAGACAGCTTTTGTCAACAAAAACAGTGAATGCATATACACTGCAATGTGACTTTTGTCAGCAAAAATGCCCTGTTTTGGCGGCAAAAATACAACCACCCCGATGACAGACATATTTTTCCTCTAAATGTGTCAACAAAGTGTCAGTGTAAACAGCAAGCTTGATTTTATTGCTTTAATTGGCCTCCAGGAGGTGTCCCAAAATGCTCATCCTGACAGGTCTGGTCAGCAGTTTGAACTCCATTATCCTGCAGCCATGGAAACAACCATCCACCCCTCCCCCTTAGAAGCCCTGGGAATTTTTGAATTCCATTTTCTGCTGGCTCGGCGTGGAGATGTCTCATCGCATCTCAGGTGACCATGGTGGGTTATCACAGCAAACGCTCTCCCACTTGGACTACTGCAGAGCCATGGCTCTGCTCAGTATATAGGGAGAGGAGGCTGTGCAGTCACAGCTGCCTTACGCTATAGGAAGTGAGATACCTATGACACATTTCTCAAGGCTTGTGCAAACAGGGCTGTGATCGGGACATGCTGCAGTGAAGATAAAGGAGCTAAGGCAGGTGTACCATAAGGCAAAGGAGGCAAACTGTCACTTTAGTGCTGCACCCAAGACCAGCCAGTTCTATAAGGATCCGGACGCTATCCTCAGTGGCGACCCCACTTCCTCTGGCAATAGCCTCATGGATACTTCGGCGAGCCTGGAGGAGGCAGAAAGAGGACCTAACCCAGAGGACAAAGTCATTGATGAAGAGGTGGAGTTAGACAATGTGGAGCTCTCAACGGGGTTGCCCAGTGGAGCAGGCAGCCAGAGGTGTCTAGCCAGTCTCAGCAGTTGCTCTCGGCGAGGAAGAAGCAGGAAAGGAGATGCCTGGTAAGTGGCTGTGGTTTGTGTAGTGCGGAGGTGGGTTCACGGTATAGAAATGTACAAGGCTGGCTGTGTTTCCATGAGCTACACATTTCCCTGTGTAGCTAATCAGTATAGTGGAACAGGGTGTTGATGCACACTAAGATTTCACAGGAATCCTTCGAGAGATCTCCAGGAAAGTTTCCTGGAGATACTCAGTAATCCTCTGCTGAAGGTTCCATGTCAGAGCAGCTTTGTTCCTTCCCCCATTGTAGGAAACTTTCCTATGCCATTCGGTAATCTCTTGTGCAGGGATCAAAGCAGCACACAGGCAAGCAGCATAAGGAGCAGGGTGAAAGCCACAAGCATGGAGCAGATGTGCAGTCACTTCCCTGCTTAGCAGTGAGATATCTGCAACAATGACCCCTACCTGTGGAAAAGTGTGGAAGAATTTTAGAATTTTTTTTCCTAGTTGGCTGCACCATGACCCTTGAAGAGTGAAAGTCTGGTTTTGACCCATTTCTAGTTCTAAATTGTTAAACACAAGCTTCAAAAACAATGAACTAATACATCAGCCAGCCATTTGGCTCTGAAAAGCCTGTGAATGTCTATTAGAGTTACTGGGGACTAGAACGGCATTTCAGGAGTTAAAGAGGTAAGCAGTTTTGTGCCCATAGTCTGGCTGCCTTAAAGATATGTAGGCAAAGAGGCATTTGAGCTCATGCACATAGAAGTAGGGGATTAAGAAGCAAAATTTAGGAATATCTTGACTGTCCAGGGCTGGATATTTTAGTCAAGAGAGGAAACAAGATGCAGTAGCCTTTAGTCCAGCAGAATCCCACCAGAGAAAGGTCACTGAGAATAACCTATAAAAAGAATTGTCCAGCCACCATTGTCTAAGAAGAATCATCAGTTAAGCCATAGAAATTCTGCCCAGTGACTGTCAGGAAGCAGAGGAGCCATGGGCACCTAAGACCATATGGACAGATAGGGATGGATAAGTCCAAAGACTAAAAATGGTGCATTTTGATACACAGGATTTGCATGACCAGAGGAATGACTAACCTGAGAGCTCCAGGAGTGGTCAGAAAAATCAAAGTTAGTTAGTGCTCCTTGAACAGTTAATTTATAGTCCCTGGGATAAATTCTACTCTCAGTTACATCCATGTAGCTTAACTAATTTTAATTGTATTGTATTTAATAAGGTTAGTGAACTATCTTATTTTATTTGCCTCCATCTCCTGTCTCTGGTCAAGACCTTATTTATGCTAAGCAGAGTGTACATGTCACCTACATGTCAGGCTATAATCGTTAATTTTGTTATTACCTGCTCCTCTCAGCTGTGGGCAAAGATCCTTCTGGCTCTATTAGCTGGTGCATCAATAGTACTTGCTCGCAAAGTTCATGATACAGGGATCATATCTCCTTATTGCTGTCCTCCACCCAAAAATCAAATTGTTGCACCATAAATGCATGCAGAGGATCAAGGCCCAATGCCAATGAAAAAGGAAATGGATTACTCCAGAAGAACAGTTGCAGTTCTTAAGAACATTATACAATAAATATGTTGGTGCACATGATGCTGTTGGCATGCTAAGTAGTTTACCACCCTACCCCCTGCAGTAATTTTTAATGAAATGCTGATAGTTTTGCATCTCATTGGATAACTATATTCTGAGGCACCAGTCTGAGTGACAGCTGTTCAGGAAGGCACGCAAAATATTCCATGAGACAGCAACTCCTAGATGAGTTTTTTTGCATATTTTTATACTCTTGAAACTCACTGTAGCTGGAAAATGAGATATCAATGTTGAACATATGGTATTTTGTTCAGGTTTGGGGTCTCTCAACTTCAGTTCCTAACCACCCACAACATTATACACAGAAATGTAGAAAGATAAACACCGAGGCTAGCACTTTTCATAAAGGGATAGAATAAAGTGGCTTTCAGCCACTGCCTCTGTTGGTGGAGGTGGGGAAGGGAGGTTAGAGGAGGAGCAGGACATCAGCAGCTACTCCCACTCTGGCACAGCTCTGCTGAATTATTCTTAATTATCTGTCTGAGCGTAGCACCTAGGAGCCCTACTCATGTGCAAACGCAGACCAAAAAGACAGTCCTTGCCCCAGTCGGTACAGTAGGGATGCTGGGCAACGGCCATGACCTTGGCCAGCCACTGATTGAGTTTCTAATGACTGTTTTGATGCTAGAAAACCCTGGGACTTGGATACTGGAAGCAGAAAGATGCTACTGTTCAAGGCATAAGGGAATGGGGGCTTAGTTTGGCCCCATCTCTAGGCTTCCTTTCTGCCTCATTTCTTTTTTCTGGGAGTGGAGGAGAGGGGCTTAGAACACAGAGTTTGTTACTATGATTGTTTCATATTGGAAGTCAAACTTTACAGGCAATCTTTCCTCTCGTTTGCCCACCTGCTCATAATTCTATCCTTCCGTGTGGTCTGTTACTTATTGCAACACTTTTTTCTTGCCTACAGCAAGTCAAAACTATAAATAAGTAAATTGACTTCCCTTCAGATTCTTTATTTTATTGGTGCCCTCAAGTGTTGAAATGATAGAACTGCCACTTTTACAGCAGCTGCTTGCAATTTTTGAGGTCCTGGACAACTGATACTATGGAGATACTTATATTTATAGCTCTAGTCTGCTTAGGTTCTGTTGTATTATTTTGATGGAATATATGGGCCCTAAAAGTCAAAGATATTAACATGACCCTGAAACTGTCCAACATTAAACAGTGGGAAAGGTGGTTCAGGGTTTAGTATACAGAGGCAAACATTATTCATTTTTTTAAACCTTTTATTAAAGATGCAGGAAACCCCCCTCCCCAAGAAGTTAAGCGTTTGAAATGTAAAGTAGTAGTAAGGTTTTCGTTTTAACAACATCTCTTTACCTGGAGAAAGTTTTTTAGAAAGCTCCCCCACCCCTCCCTCACTGACAGTCTTTTAGATGGTAATTACAGTTCTTTTGGGGAAAAGAGAAGTTAGTTGAGATGGGCTGGCGCTGTGGTTATTTAAGTCCAATCCCATTTCCTTGAATGAAAAACAAGACAAACACACAAAAGGTGAAAGAAAGGAACGGCACAGACAGAAAAGAGAATTCTTTCCTGGGTGTCTGGCTGGTGAGTCTTGCCCGCATGCTCAGGGTTTAGCTGACTGCCATATTTGGGGTTGGGAAGGAATTTTCCTCCAGGGCAGATTGGCAGAGGCGCTGGAGGTTTTTCGCCTTCCTCTGCAGCGTAGGGTACGGGTCACTTGCTGGAGGATTCTTTGCACCTTGAGGTCTTTAAACCATGATTCGAGGACTTCAATAGCTCAGACATAGGTTAGGAGTTTGTTACAGGAGTGGGTGGGTGACATTCTGTGGCCTGCGTTGTGCAGGAGGTCAGACTAAATGATCATAATGGTCCTTTCTGACCTTAAAGTCTAAGATGCAACTCCTGTCTCTGGTGTTGACTCTCACTTGCAACCTGAGGGGTGGTGTGGGGGAAACAGAGGTACAGAACACAATCCCATCAGACACTCCAAAACCTAACAAACAGCTTCAAGTTGGTTAGGGCACTGTATTTTGCTGCCTTTCTGGTCACTGGGGTCTAGCAGTGTTGCAAAATAAGTAGTTTTGACTAGGTACGCTAGACTCTTACTTGACAAAAGGAAAAGGAGAGAGAAGGTGGAGTTTGATTTGTGCCTAGAGAATGAACATATTTTTTAAAACGCATTCAGGTTGGGCCAGAGTGGTTGAAAGTTATCCATTTCAGTGACGTCGCCAATAAAACACATATTTCTGAAGTCATCAGGTAAGGAACTTTATGAACAGAAAAACAGTCTTTAAATATACTGTCTGATGTGAGAGACTACCATAAAGTTCTGATTTTTCCCTCAATCAATTTTTCCATGTTTCATTTATAGTCATTCTGACACAAACCTGCCGCAGCCGTAACACAATGTGCTGCCAACTGGCAGCCTTACAGCACATGTGAGCCTACATTTGCAATGACAAACCCTGGGCAACTGGACAGACAGATTCCAAGGGGACAGCATTGGCTAAATTGCTTACCACTAATTTATTAAGTCACAGACAGCCGCATAAGCTAGCAGCTGTGGGAAGCACTTTCCTGGTTCTCCTGACCAGAGGGATGCAGGCAGCAGCACAAAGCAGCAATAAATCAATCAGCCTGTCAGTCCAGCAGTGCATTACATAACAGGTAAACAAACAAGTACTGTAAATTGTAAAATACTGTAGCTCTTTTCACTTGGTCAGGCTGAGACATTCCAGACAATCAATTGAGGATGTAGAACAGGTCGTCTGCTGTCTGAATAAGTCTCTTCTGAAAAAATAAGGGCGAAATGGTGTTACCTCCATTTGAGAAAAGACACCTCCTTCGATGAGCTAGAACCAGACCACCACAAGGGGTGATACCACGCTGTAAGCACTCTGAGCTACAGAAATATTGTAGAAAAGAAATATTTCTAAGTATGTGTTTCGCAGCTTCTTAAAATTATAGGGATACACATAGGGAACAGCCACTCCCGAAAGCCTGCTCATCTGGATAACCAGCAGATAGGCATGTAGAAATCTGCTCAGTTACTGGAATCAGCAGCAGTCCCCACTCTGTCCCTTCGATCCCCCTTGGAAGGGAGAAAAGGTGCCATTTGCTAGTGAGAGCCCAACTCTTCCTGAAGAATCCCTGCTGCCAGGGAGGTGGGCTGGATGGCCAGTGGAACAGCACAGAACCCTCAGTGGGAATGGCTTAAGATTCATGGTTTTGTAGTTTGCATTTCCTCCAGATCCTTTGGGTTTGCAGACTACAGGCCCCGTACTGGCAACCCCATGTCTTCAAAAATCTAGATCAAGCCTCCCCCTCCAATCATGAATGGCTTAAAAATCTTGAGATTTAAAAAATATGTTGGGGGCATTTGTTTGCCTTCTGTTTTTTGAGCCTCTCAGGTGCACATTTTCTCCACAACCTAGAGGGGCTCGTGGGACTTGGGCAGCAGGGCTGTTTCATTGCTATGTAGACTTCCAGGCTCGGTGGGAGGGTCCCAGAGCCTGGGCTCCAGCCTGAGCCTAGAATTCTACACAGCAATGAAACAGTTCTGCAGCCAGAGCCCTGCAAGCCTGAGTCAGCTGGCATGGGCCAGCCACAGGTGTCTAGTTGCTGTGTAGAGATACCCACTGAGGCCCTAACAGCCAATTTTCCTCCCTGTGAAGAAAGTTAGGTATACATTAATTTATTATGGAGATATACCTCTCTCATAGAACTGGAAGGGACCCCAAAAGGTCATCAAGTCCAGCCCCCTGCCTTCACTAGCAGGGCATTCTGCACATTAAACTCTGAAGTGGTCTGCTGAATTTTTACCCTCTCACCATTTATTCTCTCAGGAAAGTAACACATGAACCAGAAGTTGGCGAGCATTCATTAAAGGGACACTTGCGGTCTTGTTATAGAGATTTACACTTCATTTGCAGCACTTTCATAAAAACTTGAAGTTTTGTCCCCCACTTGCTGATATAGATTTGTTGCTCCCCTTTTTCTCATGAAGCACAAAACAAACATGGTCCTAATTTTAGCTTGCCTTGTCATCAGCATCACTAACAGCACCAATTATTTCAGCACAGAAGTTGGACTAGGATTTGTTAGTTCATCATTCTGCCGGCAGAATGATGGTCTCTGAAGAAACAGAATGAAAAGGAAGTCCTGCATAGATAGTGGCTATTAAAAATAAATACTTATGCAACCCTTCTGCCAGGCAGTGTCAGCAACAAAAGGGTTTGATATCTAGGTGTTCCTCTTTAAGTTACAAAACAAAATTGGCTCAAGCATCCACTCAGAAAACTGGGAAAACTAAACCACTCTGGGTACCTCTAATAGGCAATACTTCCCTCTTCACAAGCACTGAGTCTGTGTAGAACAAGAATGAAAAACTTAAGGGAAAGAACACAGCAATAATTTGGGAAAACAGCAACGACTCAAAAGTATGAACAATAAAAGACACCCACCCCTCCCAGTATCTTGGGTAGTAGTCCTTTGTCTCAGTTCTCCACCTTGTAGTGTGAAAGTCCACTGGACAAATGTCCCTTTATTACTCCATTCCCCCTCCCCTTTGCTGCACCCCACTTATGGTTTGTGGTCCAAGGTCAGTGAGGTCCTAGAGTTCAGTGGTGTGTTCAGGTGGTTTCACCTCCAGCCCTGAGGAGAAGTGATACCTCTGCTGCTGCTTCACTGTGTACTTTGTCTAGTTTAATCCAGTCCAGTCTCACAGCACCTTGACCACCTAGCCCAGCTATCAGTAACCACATATCTAGGATTTATTAGATGGGGCACCAGTGCTGCTGCTGTATCTCTCACCACACTACCTTCAGGTGCAATTCTGTGTTCTGAGGCTTCATGTAGCCCAGTTAGTGATTTCAGCGGGTTGCAGGGAACCTTACTACTATCACTCTTGCCACACCACCTTATCAGTGGTTTCAATTCTAGTCATCATTAGAAGATAAGGACCTTCAAACAAGTCTAGTCAACTCTTCCTTGAAACAAGAGAACACAAATCAACTATCATCTAGCACAATTAAACAGATGCCTCATCAGGTACAACCCACCCACCCACCCACACTCTCTTTCATTTGAAGTTGGCTCACTACCCCATGCTTTGCAAGTGATATAACAGTTATGGTGACCCCTCTGTAAGGCATACTAAATATAGTTGTGCTGGTGCCCTTTAGTCACATAATAAGGAAAACAACATTTCATTACCCCAGCAACCCACACTTAGGTGAATTTTAACCCCAAATTGATCACACTGGCAAAACAGATGTGTCTTATGCAAATATGATCTGCTTATGAGGTCTTTTCCTCCAGTTCATCAATAGATGGCAGGAGAGAGCTTATTAGACCACTGGCTTACACTTAAAACCATGAATATATTCCCCAACATAGTAGTTGAAAGTAATTGAAGTGTGGGACTTTAAGTCACTTATTAGGGCTTGTCTTAACTGCAATGTTAGCTGAAGCTATAAGTCACATATTGCCCCTAGCCTGACTTCCATCCATGCACACATCTCTTACTCAAATTAAGGGTGCTTTAAGCTTGAGTTTGCTGGCCCATTGGGGAATCAGGGAGGCTGGGGGTTGAAGCTGGAGTGCTGCTGACACAGGGCAGTAATGCAGTGTGGATGCAGCAGCTCCAGTTATAACTCAGCTGCTAACCCCATCACGCTGCATAGCTCAAGCATTGTTTGGCAGTGTGGTCACTCTCACTCAAGCTAGCCTAGTGCCGGTGGAGTAGCTCAGCTGTACTAACTCAAACTAACCATTGTCGTGAAGACAAGTCCTAAGGGCTAGATTTTCAGAGGTACTCAGCACTCATTTAGGCACCAAATACAGTGGGCAGATTTTCAAAAGCATGCAGCCTATTGGGTGCTGAGCTCATTGGAGAATCCTGGCCATCAATGACAGAATGGCAGTTAGCAGGTGCTGAACAGGTTTGAAAACCTAGCCTCTCATTTAAGTGCCCAAATGGAAACAGAGCTCTTTTGAAATGCTAGCCCCACTTGTGGGAGCTGGACACCTGGAAGTCTAACCCCACTTGTCTCTTTATTAGCAGCACTAACATAATAATCAGGCAATTAGTAATGAACTGCAGGGCAACAATCATTCCCAGCAACAGTGCAACGTGCCCACAGGTACATTACAGCAAGTGTTCCTCCCAAAGGGGAATTAGATTAATTGAGATGGTACAATGCTAAAGGCACATATGAGAAGGATGGGCATGGCTGCAACGCAGGTGAAACTCTCACTGATGTTGGTAAAGAGATTGAGGCTACTACACTATTCAATGCATATTGGGAGGAATTGGCCCAAAGTACATGCAGGAGAAGTCTTTTCAGTTTCACTCACTGAGATGCTGCAGGTATTTTAACAAGGGGCTCCCATAAATGTTTTTACTTCCTGTCTCAAGAGTGCATGTACTTGCAGAGAATCAAGAGGAACTGTGGAGTAATTTGTTTTCCTCATTTCAATCCAAAATTGGCAACAAAGAGTCCTGTGGCACCTTATAGACTAACAGACGTAGTTAGTCTGTTAGTCTATAAGGTGCCACAGGATTCTTTGCTGCTTTTACAGATCCAGACTAACATGGCTACCCCTCTGATACAATCCAAAATTGCTTTCCCATAACCATCACCAAGGAGGGAGGTAGCCCCATTTGGCAAACAAACTGATCTTAATGGCACTTCTCTGAACAGGCTTCAACATTGCTCCTGAAAAGTTCACTGAGCTTGTTGTATAGCAAAATGTTCCACTTGTGTAGTGTGAAAGTGGCAGGGGAAGACCTTTTGGGGGACACAATGGTATCCTCCCCGGAACAATTTGCTTTAAAAAAAAAGTTACAGCCTGTTCCTCAGAGTAATCTGTTATATGAGGAGCTATGGATTTTTCCATAATACATTTAAAAAAAATCATAGAGAGACTAGGAAAAATACCTTGAGGTAAGAGGAAAAGCATATTGCTCAATAATAAATGCAGCAGAGTATGACAACTCACATTACAGGAAGGAGCTGAGAAAAGAAGGCACATTTTCCCTCTTAAGATTCTACGTGAATAATACTCAGTATGTTAGTTATCTGGAGAGAATGCTGAAATGAGTAAATAGGGACCTTAGCTAGAGGGGAGGATAACGAGTTTCTTATTTCTCTCTCAATAAGAAAAGTTTTTTGGTGAGATATAGCCACTGAGAAGACAAGAGCAAAACAGAGGTCTCTAAAATGCTCAGGAAAGCTGAATTACAACTGGAACTTTGCCTACCGAAAACAAGAAGAAAAGGTAATAATTAGTTTAACAGCATGATGAAAAGACTTAAAAACATACATTGATGGTCACAAGGCCAAATTTTCAAAAGGAGATCTGCAAGGCCTGAAAAAGTCTATCCCTACTGATTTGTGAGAGAAAAATCTGCATTTATACATGCATCACCTATATATTGGGTAGTTAGACCCCTGATCTGTTCACTCAGATTTCCACATGCACAAGTAAATAAGTGCATGCACAATTTATTATTTAACGCATTACAGCCTGGTCTCCAACTTGCTGTGGCCAGGGGACGGGTGTCCCTTCCCCAGCCCCGGGCCAGACCTGCCACAGCCGGGGGAGGAGCACCTATCCCACAGCCCCAGCCCCAGAGCTGTCTCTCCCCCTCAGCCCAGGTGCTGCTATAGGGGAAAAGAGCTGGGGGGAGTCCTCTCTCCCTGCCATAGGGCTAGGGCAGCCTGCACCCAAACCCCTTATCCCCGGCCCCACCCCAGAGCCCCCACCCTACTCCTCTGCCCCACCCCTGATCCCCTCATCCCCAGCCCCACCCTTGAACCCACACCCCCATCTGGACCCCAACCCTCTGCCCCAACCCTGAGCCCCCTCCCACATTCCGAATCCCTCAGCCCCATCCCCCACCACATGAATTTTATTATGTGCACCAATATAGTGCACATAACAAAATTCATTCTGCACACATGTGGGGAAAATTAGAGGGAAAACTGGTGGTAGTTTGTGAATGTACGTGTCAGGGAATTAGAGATCAAGAGAAAAAAAAGAATGTGATAGCTGAGCAAGCTTTACTAAAAGCTGTGAGAATTGCAATGCTAAACCAGCAAGAAGCTATTAAAGAGGAAGGGATTGGTGTTAACCCTGTTGCAACGCCAAAGACTAGAGATGGGCCTGAATTCCCCATATCCCCCAAAACTGGGGTGACTCAGAATCCAAAATCACCTTCTGACATTGCTAGTTGGTCCAGGCAAGATCAAGGAACTTCAGCTAAGGCTGCCTTGCCACATTTTAGCTTACTCTGTCTAAGCACTTCAATTGTCTGAAATGTGTCTTGTTTGCACCTGTGTACATGGTGTTGCAGAACCTAGGCATACTGGATACATCTTCACTGGGGACTTTCACTACTGGTGGTGCATCAGCAGTGATGGCATAAGCATAGCCAGATTGCAGGAATTTTTACCACCATGCCATCTAACCCTGTTCTGAGAAGGATGAGGTGACAGAGTAATTTAAATGCCTGCTCTCTGTCTACCCAACAGTTTCCAGCTTTGCTACAACCAAAGGAGCTGAACTGATGGACAATTATAGGTCTGTATTTGCCTCCTGCAGACAAGGCCCTGGGATGATTTACGGGTGCTTTTGGCAGTTTAAATCAGACCTCTGTTGTTTTTACATACATCCTTTTTGTTCGGCAACACAAGTGCCTTACATAATAGACCAAGGAAGAAATTGTTCAAATAGCAATCAGCATAATCTCCATATAATAATTAATCTGTAAGCACTAAAGCAAGAGATACCTGTGATTCTGCTGATGTTTACTACAGCCTTTCATGGCAGTTTAATCACAGTGCTGAAATTAAGGCATTTCCTTTTATTTAAAAGAAGCGTTGTGCTTTACAGATAATTTTTTGAGAGGAGCTAATGTCATTAATCATTCCTAGTGATTTTTTCCTCTCTCTTTATGGTTTAGAGAAACGAATGTTAAAGCAGCACCATAATTAAAATAGTCCCTAGAGTGCAAGAATTATACATCTCCAGTGCAAATCTTGCAGCATGCTAAGCATTGTCACAGAACTCATGTCATATCACTACACCAGTGCACTCTCTTTCCATGAAACTCAACAAGACTTAGACCCTCTGATAGCAAAATCAACCACCTCGGGTGGAGGGGGGAGGAATATAACATCAGATTTCTTTTTTTATTAGGAGCACAGCCTTGTGATTTAAAAAACACAACAGTGGTTAAAAATACATGCATCTAAACCCAATCAACTAAAGCTCTTCCGTGCAGGCTTCTACTAAACTACAATGAAAGCTTCCACCATAGAG
This sequence comes from Gopherus evgoodei, assembly GCF_007399415.2. Taxonomy (NCBI): domain Eukaryota; kingdom Metazoa; phylum Chordata; order Testudines; family Testudinidae; genus Gopherus; species Gopherus evgoodei. Next base: position 34,486,882 of record NC_044322.1, read on the forward strand.
GCCTCCTTCATCTGAGTAAAGGTTCAGGAAATGTCCTAAACATAACCCATCCCATCTTCATAGACATTCATTAATGATGAGGGTAGAACAAGCATCACGGTATTTGGTGATTGGTTGGGCACTGGATATTAGGACGCCCCATTTCCAGGGAATATGCCTTTATGTCAGCTAATCTGTACCTTTCAATGCCACAGCGGTCACCTCCAAGGATATTACTTTTTGTAGTAACATAAAAACAGTGCGATTCCGAATAATATGAGAAGGAGATGGGATATCAAACAGTGTAATCTGCTTTAGTTCAGAGGTCTCTGAATGTGGGTTAAATTGATTAGTGGTGACAGGCTACATTAATTTAGCCTGTCACCACTGCTAGCTAGTTGAATTCTTTGCTGCTTAAAAATCCCAAATGTATGTCATTGTGACAATTTTTTCCCCAAAGTGTTGAACCATTACTCAGAAAGGAGTGATCTGAGCAAAGAAAAAAGGACAGGTAAGTCCGCTATCATAATCATTTGCTACTACTGTATTTGCTAAATATTTATCTGATCATGATGTTGGCTTTAACATGACAACTTGCAATATTTTCCTGTTCCTACAATTTAATGTTGCTGTGAGATAACTTCAACTCGACAAGGCAAATGTCAGCTTAAAGAGGTTGTCATTAAAAAGGTAACCAAAAGAAGATCCTTCTTTGCACAGATACACAGCACACCTTGTATTACAGAACTTGCCTTTCTCATATAAAAGGGGAAATGGGAACATTTATACAATGTAATGTTCTCTGTTCTGTTCTGTTCATAACATCCCTCCGTGTAAGGAAACTGTTGGCAATGAGCTATTGTATTGCATATGTAAGCAGAGTCAGGATAAGCTCTACCCTGACATCTGGTGGAAAGAATGTCAGAGAGTGTATTTGCATAGGCACGCCCACCCTATCCCAGACTCCCAAGCTGTGGGATTGCGTGGTGACAAATTGCTCCCCTCAGTGGGGTGGTACTGGCTAGACATGGGACATGGGTTCCAAACCCAGAGAATTGAGAGAGGCCGGGGACAGGTATTGTGCCTGGTGGTGCAGGTGCCTTGTGGAGCAAGAAGCACCAGTTGCACCCCCTCCTCTCTCCACTGTGGAATGTCAGAGTTGATTTTTTATTTCCTTAAGAATCCAGATACAGGTTACTGAGCTGAAATCACTTTGGGCTAATGGTGCACTAGCACTGGGGCTCCCCTACTATGAGCTGGAATCACTAAGAGTTTAAATCACAAAAAAGCTGAAATGACTGAGCTGAGAGCACTGAGCATTGTGCTAACTAGTGGGGGAGCCTGAAGATATGCTGTGGAACAGAGCAGCTGGTGGAGCGGAGCAGTTGCAGGGACGGCTGGAGCGGATCATGGGACAGCTGGTGGCAGCAGAGCGGAGTAGCTGTGGGACGGGTGGAGCGGCCCACAGAGTGAGCAGAGCCGAGCAGTTTTGCAGAGCAGCTCATGGAGCAGAGCAGCTGGTGGAGCGGAGCAGTTCCTGAGGATGGCTGGAGGAGCAGAGTGGAGCAGCTGGTAAAGCGGAGCAGTTCGTGGAGAAGGCGGAAGCAGAACCCACGGAGAGGCAGGGCAGTTGGCCCCGGACCACGTAAGGTGCCCCTTTCTACCCAGGCTGGTGGGGGGGACCTCTACAGATAGACTCTTGAACTCTGGGGTGGCATTGACCAGAGACTTTTGGGTTGTTGGACTTTGGGGTGATTGGACTTAAAACCCTAAGCGGAAAAAGGACAGTGGCAAACGTACTTGGAGGTGGGTTTTGTTTATGGTTTGTGTTATAACCCTGTTTGTGGTGTTTCTCCAATGGGATGCCGCATTGATTCCTTCCTTTATTAAAAAAGATTTTGCTACACTCAGACTCCGTGCTTGCGAGAGGGGAAGTATTGCCTCCTAGAGGCGCCCAGGGGGGTGTGGTATGTGAGTGTCCCAGGTCACTGGGTGGGGGCTCGAGCCGGTTATGCATTGTGTTACTGAAACGGAACCCCTGGATACTGAACCCGGCCCTTGTTGCTGCCAACTAGAGGGGCAGAAGGGTTACACATAGATCTATGGTTCCCTACAGGATTTCAGACTTGGAGCACTGTAAACCCTGCAGGGAATTTTACAATTCCAGTGCCGTCTCTGCGATACATTTTTTCTTTAAATCTGAGATTTCAAATGGAATCTCTTAGGCTCTGAGCTAAGCGACAGCTTTGTTAAACCAAGAGACAGAAGAAAATTAAAACAGAATATTGTATTGTGCTGGTTTTGCTTTGAGCTCACAGTGTTCTTCCCTCTTCTATCCTCACAGCCGCACATCAAGTATTGAATGTGAAAAATAACAGAATATCAATACTAGCAGATTTTCAGCTGTTTTTATATCCTATCTTCTCTGGGTGAAAGGCAACTAGTTTGCATACTTATACAAAAGAGCCTGGAAGTGCTTCTTATCGGAGTGTGGCTGGCACACACAGCTGATCTGATTCTGATTTTTTTGCTAGAGGCAGTCATAGAATCATAGAATATCAGGGTTGGAAGGGACCTCAGAGGTCATCTAGTCCAACCCCCTGCTCAAAGCAGGACCAATCCCCAACTAAATCATCCCAGTCAGGGCTTTGTCAAGCCTGACCTTAAAAACCTTAAGGAAGGAGATTCCACCACCTCCCTAGGTAAACCATTCCAGTGCTTCACCACCCTCTTAAAGAAAAACTTTTTCCTAATATCCAACCTAAACTTCCCCCACTGCAACTTGAGACCATTACTCCTTGTTCTGTCATCTGGTACCACTGAGAACAGTCTAAATACATCCTCTTTGGAACCCCCTTTCAGGATGTTGAAAGCAGCTATCAAATCCCCCTCATTCTTCTCTTCTGCAGACTAAACAATCCTAGTTCTTTCAGCCTCTCCTCATAAGTCATGTGCTCCAGCCCCCAAAATCATAGCGTTTAGACTATAAGCACTTAAGGGCAGAAACTATATCACATTGGGGACCTGTAATGATTTGGGGGATCTGTCTGTACAATTTATGAATTGTCCCAAACTGGTTTTTAGTTGAAGTCAGTAATTGGCAATGACATCACTTGTTTGTTAAAGGGTATAAAAAGTAAACTCTTAAAGGATTCATTGCTAATACCTGCCTGACTATATTGGAGTCAACCAATATGAATCTAAGCACCCCAGATACCTTGATCAAATGCTTATAAATGTTCTGTTGCTTTTTAAATGTAGTAAATTGCTTATTATTTAGACTTTTTTGGCATGTTTAGAGCAACTGCATAAAATACCATTTGGCCTTTGGATTTAATAAAGGAATTTATGGTTAAATTGGTGTTTGGTGATTTCACATATTAATAATTTCAAATATTAATAATTTCCACACATACACCTTCAAAGCAGATTTATTAAGAGGCAAAAAGTCTACATTTTTCACTATTTGAGAGAGAAAAAGATACTCATTTGCTGGATTTGCACAGTTGAGACTTAGTGCACAGGAGCAAACATTATTTCATAAAAGTCTAGTTTCAATATTTACACATTTTTTAAGTTGTCTCATCAGGTATAGCTGGCTGAAAAATGCCAATTTCTTGCAGGAAATTTCAAACAATTTTTCTGTGTTTTCAAAATTTTTCCTTCCCATTACAACCTCTGCTCATTCAAATAAGGTAAGGGTACAATAACCATGAATATTGGTGGGGATGGAGAACATACAATATTTGGAAATAGAAATTAGTACCCTCTGTCAGAATTCATCCGAAAGGAATCAAATTCCTCCAGACCTAGTCCTAGGCAACACAATTTCTGTTTTTCACTTTGAAACATTCCCTTGCAAAACAAAAAAACATAAAACATATGGCAGTGGAATGATTTATTTTACTTAATGAAGGGGAATGGTGGGGAGAAAAAGAGTAAATATTTTTTATGGCTGGGCTTGATTTGTGGTAGTACAACTAGCATGCACATCCACAGAGGACATACAAGTTACAGTTCTCTCTGGACAACTGCAGCTCAGCCCTGTTATTTACAACGTTTACTCCCGCTTGTCTTACTCTTAAACTTTCAGTTGTCTGGGCGCAAGTGTTGGGAGCTATTGTTTATCAGGGCTCTAAAACAAAAAGCACTCCTCAAAGTGCAATGAGAGAAATTACTGACAAACCTTTTAATAATTTGCAAGCATGATGCTGGAACTTTGAGCAAAAGCCTCCTGAAAATGCATGTTTAGAGAAGATAAAAACTGATGACATTAACAGTTATCATGTTCCCTATGACTTCCCCATTAAAAAAAAAAAGGGTTAATGAATAATTTAGGATGGTATGCATGATATACATTTGCTGAAATATGATACTGTGGTATAAAGACAAATTGTTGAATGGTTAAAAACAAGAGTTTTGTTAATTATAAACTATTAAATTAAACTAGGAATAGTGAATGAGTTTGCATTGGATATACATCTGTAAGGCTTTGGCCTACCTCTTGCCTGGCTTGAGTGTTGTCTCGCCAATCCCTTTCTCTTATAGGCTTATTGAGATAATGCTTATGGCTGACAGGACAAAGTGATGTTTTGTGATTCTGTTGGACAGTTTAGAGACAAGGAAGTTAATTGATATAATAAATACACAAAACACAATGCTAACAGTCCCCATGTTGGAAAAAACAAGAGCAAGGGGACATGAAGATAGAATGACATGAAAACAGCGTAAACAGCAAAAGTTGTGTAAATTGAAGCTTGCACGCACATGTTGTGGGTTATGTAAGACACAATGTTTAATGTTGATTGGAAGAAAACTAGTGAATATGTAATGTGGGAAGGTATAAAGAACCAAGTGAACAAGGTATTTCTCCAAGTTGGAGAATACTAGACCAGAAACTGAAGGAATGAGACTGAAGGACCAGACCAGAGGCCAGAGACTGAGACAACCATCAGGAAGTACAGGAGAGATTCCCGATACCCTGGAACATGATAACTTGGGCTCCTATCTGTTCCATCTTCTCTGTTTAATTTCTGGCAGTAACATATTGTCCAGGAACTATAAGTAACAATAATTCTGCTTGGAAATTATAAAGGTGAATATTGATTAAGCCAATATTGGGTGGACTCATGACTCAGTTTCCCATCTTACACAAGTGGACTGTTAATGATATTGTCAAGGCTTAGAGATATAAGTCCAGATCCTGCTAAACCCTGCACTGTTGATCAAAAACTGCCCCAAGCTGGTATAGGAGGATCACCCTGTCATAAACAGATAGTCAAGGTTAATGCCTCTTTTACCTGTAAAAGGTTAAGAAGCTCAGTAAACCTGGCTGACACCTGACCAGAGGACCAATAAGGGACAAGATACTTTCAAATCTTGGTGGAGGGAAGTCTTTGTTTGTGCTCTTTGTTTTGGGTGTTGTTCGCTCTTGGGACTAAGAGGGACCCGACGTCAATCCAGGCTCTCCAAATCTTTCTGAATCAGTCTCTCATGTTTCAAAATTGTAAGTAACAGCCAGGCAAGGTGGATTAGTTTTATTTTTGTTTTCTCAACTTGTAAATGTTCCTTTTTTTGCTGAGAGGATTTTACCTCTGCTTGCTGTAACTTTGAACCTAAGGCTAGAGGGAGTTCCTCTGGGCTATATGAATCTGATTACCCTGTAAAGTATTTTCCATCCTGATTTTACAGAGATGATTCTTTTTTACTTTTCTACTTACTGATTGATTTTTCCTTGTTTTAAGATCCAAGGGGATTGGATCTGGACTCACCAGGGATTTGTGGGGGGAAAGGAGGGGGAATGGTTAATTTCTCCTTGTTTTAAGACCCAAAGGGTTTGGATCTGTGTTCACCAGGGAATTGGTGAAGCCTCTCAAGGCTGCCCAGGGAGAGGAAGGTTTTGGGGGGGACAAGAACTGATCCAGAGACTGAAATTTTTGGATGGTGGCAGAGTTACCAGATCTAAGCTAGTAATTAAGCTTAGAAGTGTCCATGCAGGTCCCCTCATTTGTACCCTAAAGTTCAGACTGGGGAAGGAACCTTGACACACCACAAGATAGGAGGATCGTCTAGTGGTGAAGAGCTGATGTAGGGGCTCCAATGCCACCACCTCCTTGCAGTCAGTGTGGCCACCCCTCACTAATCCCTCACTGCTGCTTTGGTACCTTGAAGCACTTGGCAACCAGTACAAGTTAAGGCCATTATCAGACGGGTCTAATTTATGTCTGAGAACTGGCCTGCATACCTCTGGCCCAGGTTTGGGAAGTGCAAAACTGGGATAAAACCACCTTTACACACCACCCCCACCTCCTGAGTTGCACTGTGTCTTCTCGGCTGTAACCCACAATCTGGCCCATGGCATGATAAAGGGAAATGGAAATTAAGATGTTGCGGCCACACTGGGCATTTTCAAACAGGATTTTTTTGTGAGTGCAAAAAAATCTATCCAAACCTCAGATTTCTATGCCTTAGATCTAACATTTCCTCTTTCTTTCCTTTGGGTGAGTTTTATGGCGTATTCTGGCTGTGATATAGGACACAGTTCTGCATAATATGGTTCAGACATCCTGTTGGACCACTTCCAGAGAGCATCAATACACAGTATCCCCATGTGGTTAGCAAGAGCACACTTTTTTTTTTAAATTCATTATGAATACTTGATTTGATTATTGCAGCAGCCCTTTCCTTGTTTGTGAATTATCCACAATTATCTGATGGATTTGTTTTAATTTGTTCCTTATTCAGCACTGTTCAAACACTTCAAGCAAATGTATTTCAGTCTCGAAGTTGCCTGTGAGCTATTCACTCTGACTATGAATATTGTTCTCCCTTTTTGATCCAAGTCGCTAGTCAAAATTCAGGGCCTTGGAGGTTGTTCCAGTTGGGAGTAGACATGGATGATGGAGACTGGTATTTTCTTTGATGCAATCTTGTTTATTCAAAAGGAATGTACCAAGTCCTGCTTCTGCAAATGCAGGAGGAACCAAAAGCCAAAGGAGCAGTTTCTTAAAGGCTTGAAAGGCCAAGCTTCTTTCAACCAGCACCCTGACCCAAAGCATCTCTCTGTTCTTCTCCCAGGGCACTCTGTACTTACAGGCTGCCACTTGGCATTCTTCATCTGCCTCTGTGCCTCAGGAATGAAGGCCTGCAGCTGCACCTGCCCCGTCATCAGGCAGCCAACAAGTGCAGGTGGACCACAGCAGAACCACCTGATGGCTAAGGCAGTCAGGTGGCCTTGCTCTTAAACCCAGAAGTTGCAAGAGGATCAGTGGCTGCTTAAAGCACACGCCCTCGGATTAGGGTTGCCAACTTTGGAGGTTTCATCACATGACATTATCTTTAATTACAGATTAATCTTTAGACTCCAGGACAATCCTGGAGGGTTAGTAACCCTACCTTGGATTCTCTACCTCCCTGTGTTTGCTTCACTTCAAGCCTGCTCCTGCACTGCTCCAGTCTAGACTCTGCCCTGCACCCAGCCTCCAGGAGCATCTATCCATAGAGTCCCAGCCTCTGTCTCTCTGGGAACTCAGTGGAATATATTCTTTTTGATCTTCGTCCCACATCATCATACAATTCTGCTTACTACGTATCCTATAACAACATCGCATATCAAGTTATTTCAACCCCACATAATACCTCCTCCTAATTAGCATGGTAGGCTGTGATCTCAGCACTACAGCAACTGAGCTATTATCAGAAGGAGAAAAAAAAATGTTTGTAGTGATAATCAAGATGGCTCATTTGACAAGAAGGTGAGGATACTTAACATGGGGAAATAGATTCAATATGTGTAATGACCCAGCCACTAAACATATTGAATCTATTTCCCCATGTTAAGTATCCTCGCACCTTCTTGTGAACTATGTAGAAGGGCCATCTTGATTATCACTACAAAAGTTTTTTTCCTCCTGCTGATAATAGCTCATCTTGTGGCACCTTAGAGACTAACAAATTTATTGTAGCATAAGCTTTCATGGGCTACAACTCATGCTTATGCTACAATAAAGTTGGAGCAAAGAATCCTATGGCACCTTATAGACTAACAGACGATTTGGAGCCTGAGCTTTCGTGGGTGAATACCCACTTCGCCAGATGCATGTAGTGGAAATTTCCACTACATGCATCTGACAAAGTGGGTATTCACCCACGAAAGCTCAGGCTCCAAAACGTCTGTTAGTCTATAAGGTGCCACAGGATTCTTCGCTGCTTTTACAGATCCAGACTAACACGACTACCCCTCTGATACAATAAATTTGTTAGTCTCTAAGGTGCCACAAGTACTCCTATTCTTTTTGCAGATACAGACTAACACGGCTACTACTCTGAAACCTTAATTAGCCTCTTACAGTTGGTATGGCTACTTCCATTTTTTCATGTTCTCTTTATGTACATATATCTTCTCACTATGTTCCATTCTATGCATCTGATGAAGTGGGCTGTAGCCCATGAAAGCTTATGCTCAAATAAACGTTAGTCTCTAAGGTGCCACAAGTACTCCTGTTCTTCTTGCATATCATTAAAAGAAAATAAACTGAAAGCAATAAAACAAATGGAAAAGGATGGCATTCTTGCCAAAGCAACTGAACCTATCAAATGGAGAAGTAACAGGTGTGGGGCAGAGAAAATTCAGGAAAACTTCATATATGCATATAGACCCTAGCAATTTAAACACGGCACAATTGTGGGCTCATTACCACATACCTACAACAGAAGAAATCCTACCTGACCTTGTTAAAACAAAAGATATTTTCAGTGGTGGATGCAAAAGATAGATACTGGCAAGTCCTATTAGATTAAGTAAGTAGTTATCTTACCACCAGCAGGCCAACACAGATGTCTGAGAAAGCCATTGAAATCAAACCAGATGCAGAAGAATATCATCACTACCAGCAAGATGTAGTAGCAGGTCTCAAGGGGGATTAGCATTATCACTGATGGCATTTTAGTGTACGGGTGTGGAGAAACAATTGAAAAGGCAATATCAGATCACAGTCATAATCCCACCAATTTCCTAGAAAGGGCCAGAGAGGTCAAGCTGAAACTCAGCAAACAGAAGATGAGATTGCAACTCATTGAGGTACCATACATGGGACACTTACTGACCTCACGAGGCCTGTGCCCAGATCCAGAAACGGGGAGATCAATACAGCCAATGCCCAAACCTTCAAACGCAATGGCTATTAGGATTCGTAAATTACATGACCAAATTCCTCCCTTGTCTCTCAGACATATGTGGGTCTCTTAGATGCTTACTAGATACAGGTGCAATGTGGATCTGGCTACTCTAGTATGACACAGATTATAGATTTGGTTACCACACACCCTGTGCTAAAATATTATGATGTGATAGAAGCCGCTACCATACAGTGTGATGCCAGGGAAACTGGACTTGGGGCATCCCTCCTGCACAAAACACAACCAATAACCTTTGTGTCAATGTTCTTATCTCTGAAAGAATGACAATATGCTTAAAAAGAGTGTCTAGCAATAGTATTTGCCTGTGAAAAATTTGATCTTCTACATACAAGCAAAAAAATCCATACATATTAAAAGTGATCATTAACCACTTGAAGTCATTTTCAAGAAACCACAGCTATCAGCTCCAAAATGGCTCCAACCTGCTCTGAAGGCCAGAACATTACCACCTCCATGTATGCTTGTAGCAAGGTGCTGATGCAAAATTACCTAATTAGCCCCTTCCCAATCAGCTCCAATCAGGGGAAACAGATTGGGGCTGATGGAAAAGGCCTGATGCCAGCCTGAGGATTGGCAACACCTGCTGGCCGGACAAGTAAAGGGTTATAAAGGCTGGGAGGGAGCCAGAAGGCAGAGAGGAGTAGCTAGGGAGAAGTCAGCCAGTTAGGCTAGCCAGCTGGAGGCTGACCCTACCTGCAAAGGAGGTGATTAACCCTATAAAGCTTCTATATAGATAGACACTGGTGGTGGGATAACCTTAAGTGAATAAAGACATGGATCCTGAAGCCTCTCTGAGCCTTATTTGGGGCAGGTTGTGGTCCCTGTTACAATGCTATAAAAAAAGGAACTGAATCATATATAGTCGACTTCCTATCCAGAGAAGCTCTGCCACAAGAATCTGATACAAGACTATGAAATCCTTAACCTTATTAAAACAAAAGAAACAAAAAAATAGAAAGTATGAGTCAAGGCAGCTATATTTCTATCTCCTGGCAGGGAAAAGTCTGTGAGAGGACACTCTGGGACAGCATGCTACAAGGCCTGAGCTGCAACATCCACGCTGCTGTTTTTAGCACACTAGCTCTAGAATGAGTCTGACTGCCCAGGCTGGGAGCCTTGCCCCCAGCTGCAGTGTAGACATATCCATAGAGTCCCACCCTTTCTGGAGTAAATCAATAGTCCCACAAATAATCATCCTTCAACTTTGCTTTGGACCTTCAATTTGAGTCAAGACTCACTAGTCCTTACCCCTGGTATCAGGAGGTTTCAGTAGGCCTTACCCATTGTGGGGGAGAGGCAGGAGGAGTTCCACTCCACTTTCACCAGTGGGCTGGTAGGGCAACCCAGGTCTTCCCTCTCCATGAGTCCTGGCCCAGGGACCCTTGAATAGGCAGTCAAAGCCTGAGTACCAAGACCTCTTGCTGTCTCCCTGGACCACTTGCTTCCTTGCTCTGTCTTGAGCCTTTGTGTCAGCCTCTCCCTGGCCCCGTCCACCAGCCAGTTGCAGAGCTTCTTAGCGCTTTCTGCCACCCAACTCGTTCTGCTACAGGAAAGTTTTCTCTACTCCTCTCTCAGCGCAGTGCATGACTCAGCAGGTGTCGTCCTGCTCTCTGCAGGTCCCTCCACCAGAATCCTGGATAGACTCACTTCCAGCCACATTCTTACCCAACTGCCTTAGCCTCCCTGTTGCAGACATACCTTCCTTCCAGGAGGCTGCATCTGCCAGCAGTCCCACTCTGCTCCCTGATTCTAGCCAGGCTTCTCTCACTGAATGAGAGCCAGAGATCTGCCCTCCTTCCAGGTCAGGCCCTAACTGAGCCAGGTCTAGACTTCTTAATTCCTCTCTCCAGGTCTGACACTACCTATACGTGAAGCTGGGTGAGGCTGCCTGCTATCCACGGGCTCTCACTGATCCCTTCAGACCCAGTGTGGGGTTGGTATGCCCCATCACTCAGGTCAAAGAAGTGTGCCTTGCACCTGAAGCAGAAGGGGGTGAAGTTCATGAGGGTTCTTAGTTCCTGTGGAAGTTCTGTCTCCTGTACCGATAAGCTTAACCAGTGATAAACAGTGCCACTGGGCCTGAGGGGTGGAGTTGTCAGCCACAGTCCTTAGCCTGCAGCTTTAATTGATCTTTTAGATGTGCAGGGCCATAGCAACAAAGAACGTGGCCCCCTCCGAACATATGTGCGGGGCCCCTTACAATGCAGAAAAAATAAAAAAACTAAACAACTAAATTAATAACATTTATCCTCCGACCGCCATTATGAACGCAAATACACATTCTTTGAATGGGTCCAACTAAAATTTGAAACTGACCGACAGACAACTGATGTAGCCAATAGCATTATGATGTATCGTAATGATTTCACGGTTTTGTCAGTAAAACCGACATGGATTGTGCAATAGTGTCAATAAATGTCACTTACCTAGTTATACCTTACATTTTTTTTTGCCACTTTTAGGGGCCCCCTTCCTTGCGGGGCCCCCTCCGGTCGGAGGGTATGGAGGGCGCTCGCTACGCCTCTGTAGATGTGGTTGGAATGACATGCGGGAGCTGGGAAATCAAAGTAGTTTCAAGATAGCAATGTCAATACATTTACAAGAGTCTTCACAAGATTTTCACTCACTACAAATTATTTCTAGTGTAGTAGCACCCAGAGGCCCCGACCAAGATCAGAACCCCACAATGCTAGGAAGTATACAAATCCAGCATACATGACAGTCTCTGCTCCAAAAAGCTTACACTTTAAACAGACAAGACAGAGTAAGGCTGAGAGAAAGGAAAAATTATTATCCCCATTTTGCAGATGGGGGAGTGAGGCACAGAGAAATTCAGTGGAAGATTTTTAAAAGCACAAACAGGAATTAGGCATCCAATTCTGACTGAAAGCAAAAGGCTTAACTCCCATTTGTCCCTTTGAACACCTCCCCCTAAATGACTTATCCTAAGCCATCCAGGAGTTTGTAGCAGAGCTGAGACTAGATTCCAGACTTCCTAAATCACAGTCCAGCACCTTAGCCACAAGACCAACCTTTCTTTTGAAGGGTGTTCATTTACCACAAATTTCCACACAACCGACCACAATTCATTCATATGAATGTTCTCAGAAAACTCTTCAAAAGCGCTGTGAATACCGGAGTAAATGTGCATTTTTTATTTCAGTTCATAATTATAAAACCAGAAGAGGACCACTGTGATCAACTAGTCTGATCTCTTGCCTAACACAGGCTATAAGATTCCCCCAATGAATTTGTTTGAACTAGAGCATAATTTTTATAAAAACATCTCATGTTTATTTTAAAATTGCCAATGATGAAGAACCCACCACAACACTTGGTAAGTTGTTCCAATGGTTAATTACCCTCATTGTTAAAATGTGGGCCTTATTTCTAGTCCGAATTTGTCTCACTTCAACTTCCAGCCGTCAGATCTTGTTAGACCTTTATCTGCTTAACTGAAGAGCCTTTTATCAAATTTTTGTTGCCCATAACATTAACGTTCATGAATACTTTATGCAGAATTCACCAAGCTCTACTCATGATTTAAAAAATAAAATATTCACTCTCTAAGTTTATTCTGATGGGATCAGTGGAAGGTTTCTAAGAGGACAGAAACATCTCAGTGAGCATGTAATTGTTTCTCATAATGCAGCTGGCTGAGCAATGGTGTAAATATGCAAAGGCTGCTCCACTTCACAGTTGCATGGATACCAAGCAGACGGGTAGATGAACATGGACCTCTCACTCTCTCTAAAAAAGAGAGAGAGTACGCACCTTTGTCAACACAAACTGCACCCAGTTGGCTAGCTGCAACACTCTGCTTCACATGAATGAAGAGAAATGTAATATTTTATCCTTTTCTTATTTTGCTTAACATGGTGATGATATTTCCAGCTCGCTGTAGTATTTCTGTTTCGGTTTTAACTTCATTCTGCTGGAAGCAACCTCCCAGATTCTCAGAAAAAATGCTGCCTCCCCACCACCTGTGTTCATCCAACTTCTATGACTGCCTGACGAACTTAATCCCCTTTTGCTCTGTACCATACTACATGAAAGAATACAAGACACTGAGTGAATCCGTATTGGTATTGTCATGATTAGAATACATAGCACCGTTCAGCTCTTTTGTAATGATTAAGCTATTCTGCACAATGCTTTAAAAATGCCTTTATCCTAGGGAATCAATCACAAAGTTTACACTTTATTATAGACTTTTTATTTATCCAATCATAATTTATTCAATACCTATTGCCAATAAAGCCATCTAGGCACTACTTTGGACCTGGGCCCAGGCCACAAAAAATAGATCTATATCCAGTTCGGGAGAGTTTGAAGTTGAGGTTTGGGTTCAGAGTCTTCATTTTGCTGACCATAAAAATAATCCAACCATTCATTATTTCAATCTGGATCTACTAGGCCAGCTGCATCCTCTTCTGCACCACCAACATTCCTTTCAGCATCCTATTAAAAAAAGTGAAACAAACTGATCACAAAAGGAAGAATTTATATGTTCTGAAAACACAGGAACTCTAATGGGCATGACTGCCATGGCCAAGTCATGCGCGGTCAGACCTAGCCAAAGTCTGCAGTCATGAGACTCAGGAGGTCAGAATCAGGAGACAAATTGGAGATCTGAAAAGACAGTTACCTGCTCCATAACTGGTGTCCTTTGAGATGGGTTGCTCATGTCCATTCCATATTAAGTGTGTGTGTGTGCTCACCACATGCATCGGTGCCGAAAGCTTTTCCCTCAGCAGTATCCATAGAGGACTAGCTTTGGCACCCTCTGGAGTGGTGTGCACATGCCATGGTATAAGGGGTACTGCTGGCTCCTCCCACCCTCAGTTCCTTCTTGCTGGAAACTCTGAGGGTGGAGAAGGAGGGCAAGTCATAGAATAGACATGAGCAACACAGCTTGAAGAACACCAGTTACGGAAAAGGTAACTGTCATTTCTTCTTCAAGTGATTGCTCACGTGCATTCCATATTAGGTGATTGCCAAGCAGTACCCCTGGAGGTGGGTAGGAATTCATGGACGTGTAGATTGCAACACAGCACTGCCAAACCCAGCATCATTTCTGGCCTGCTGAGTGTTGATGTAATGCACTCTGAACGTGTGAACCAAAGACCATGTCACGGCTCTGCAACATCCTGGATGGGAATGTGTGCCAGGAAGGCCACCAAGGACGCCTGAGCTCTGGTCCAATGGGCCCTCATGATCAGTGGTGGTGGGACCTGTGCCAGCTCATAACTGGTACCAGTAGCATCACTATATCCTGCGCTGCCTGCAGTGCATCAGGCGTTGATGGGACCTCTAATTGACAAAGGCCCTTGTCTATGTCTGGCATGGTAAGCATGGGTCGGGGTGGGCTGGACTGCTCGACCTGAGCTGGGGCCTGGTTCCCACTAGGAGGTATTAAGTTGTCTTTCTTGGGCCTTGGCTCCTCTCCTGCCCTCTCCTTCCCCTTGTGAGATGTAGGAGATCTTCCTCTCCCAGTCTTCTTTTGCCACTTGGCTGAAATTGGTGCCCGTCTGTTGACAACGTCAGTGGGGTGCTCTGCACCGACACTGTGGTGCTCGGGGCAGAGTCAGACCTCGACTGCTCCAATGCTGGAGCTAGAGCTGACTCCATTAGGAGCACTTTGAGATGGAAGTCTCTCTTCTTCTTGGTATGAGGTTTGAAGGACTTGCAGATATAGCACTTGTCACTTATGTGCAACTTGCCAAGACATCTTAGACAACTATTATGTGGATCGCAGATGGGCATTGTTTTTTTGCAGCGATTGCAGGGCTTAAAGCCTGGGGACTAGTGCATGTCCCATCCCTAGCCTAAGTCCCAATTGGGACCAACCTAGGAAAACACTAATACTAACACACTAAGGGAAACTGTTAATTATGTACAATTACTTTACAAGAAGAATTTGAAACACTGAACAAAGTGAAAAAGGCTAGCCAAAGCAGCAGACGTTCCAGCAACGTCACTGGTGGCTAGAAGGAACTGAGCATGGCGGGGGGAGGGGCGCAGTGGTGCCCCTTATACTGCAGCATGTGAGCGCCACTCCAGAGGCACCAGTGGTATCCGTAGGATACAACTGACGGAAAAACTTCTGGCACTGGTGCATGTGGCAAGCACACACACCTAATATGGAATGGACATGAGCAAGCACTCGAAGAACTACCACAGGTCCAAAGTCAGGTCAGGTCAGGATATCAGAGGATCAGAGGCAGGCACCAAAATGGCAGTCAGGAACCACAAGTCAGATGCCAGGAGTCAAGCTGGGTCAGGAGGCCAGGAAATCAAGCTGGGGAGCAGGAGCAGGGAGCACAAGGCACACAGTCCAGAGCAGGGTAGAGCCCAGTTGTTCAGACAGCTTGCTGTGCCAGCTGCTTGTTTACCTGGGGCCTGTGGGCCAATCAGCAGCTCTAGGTCTCTGCCAGTCAGACCTCAGGGTGAATCCTAATGCTGGGTCTGGGCTTCATGACTCCCTGGTAAGCAGCAGTCAGCAGACTGCCAGGTGGAGGTTTGGAGCATAGCTGCTCCTGTGGGTTTGGGTTGGAGGCCTGTGGGTCTCTACAACAATTAAGTAGGGTGCTTCAGATTAAAGGCCCTGTTTCTACTTGGCCGGGGTTAAAATTTTGGGCACCAAGGAAGGACACCTGATTTCAGTTGTATTAGTAGAACACAGAGCAATAGATGTTCCTACAAGTACCTCAGGCCTAACCTATCCTTTCTTCTTTTGTGACACCCAACCCATAGGCTGGATCCTACCTGCTAGGGACCATGTCAGACCCTGCAGATTTTAAGGGCATCGTGGATCGCCATTCAAGATGATATTATGTATGAGCCTATGAAAGATAAGAAATCCCAAGCAAAGAGATCATTGAGGAGATGGCGGGAAGCAATTGGAACAGGCATATTAAGCTATTCTAAGTGCTTTCCACTTTCACCTCTCACAAGCAGGGGCAGAGAGAGTGGCACCCGAATGCATCCATTATCCAAAATCAACCAATAGGAAGCAGATCATTCCAAGGCAAGTAACATGGCCACAGAAGAGAGTATCCAAGTTATTTCTAAGCTACCCTCTATATTGCTAAGTACACTTTCTGTTGGAGATAAGAAGGACTTGTGTGCCATAAATGCTTTTTTCCAGTAACTGTTGGCTTACACTTAGGTATGCATCTGACAAAGTGGGTATTCACCCATGAAAGCTCATGCTCCAAAACATCTGTTAGTCTATAAGGTGCCACAGGATTCTTTGCTGCTTTTACAGATCCAGACTAACACGGCTACCTCACTGATACTTAAACCAATGACTACCCAAGTCAGTGGTGTTGCTAGATTGTTTACGAATAGACAAACTTATGAGTGACAATGTACCAGGAATTATTCTTCACCAGGTGGGAGGAGGAGAGCATAAATATGCAAAACTCCAGAAATGTGGCAGATGGGAACATGCACACGATCATGTTTCTTTTTGCTACCCTGTGCCAGATTTTTTAGGAGGGGTACGTCTGCCTGTTTTTCTCCAACTTTCGTTCAGCAGCTAAGGTGAGAAGCTAAAACTTTGCCTGACTTGTACTGAGTGTACTCCCCTTCTTAACTGAGTGTGTCAGATGTTGTGCTAACAGAGGTACCATGCTGCCATCTAGTGCATTTTGCATTAAGAGCTGTCTTCCCTTTCCTATGGGTTTGTTTCTGTTCACTGTAATCTTGGGCGCAAATGACAGATGAAAAAAAAGCTTCAAATTAGGGCAACATTCACATATAATTTAATCCAAAGAGCCTGACTGGTGTACATGAGAAGCGACTGCTGGCGAGGGGGGTTCTCTGTGAGGGGTCTAGTTATGATATATGCTCCCTCCTTGGAGCTATGTGTCCCAAATCTCCTGAATACTCTCCCAGGCACTGAAAAAAAAAATCGAGGAATTATGGAGGTAGGGATTTGTGGGATAGTGAGTTGGCTTTAGCTACCAGTGGGTTCTACTGACTTGTACCGCTGCACTTTAGTTATGGTTTGGGTCTTTGTTTTGTTGAATTTTTTCAGTATGTCTGGAGCACCTTGAATATGTAGAGAGGTGTCCTTTTGAGCACGTCCATAGCTTAAGCATATCAGTTACAGCTGCTCTGATACGATGCATTGGGAGGCAAAAGGGCACCTGTACAGGAGGAAACCATAACTTGGCCACATATCTGGAGAGAGCAAAGTGGGATGTGACTAGCACAGCCAGCTACACTAGCCACCCTGTGTCTGACTGGGGTAATTGTGGACCATGGTTCTGCATGTTGTGATGGCCAACCTCAGGGGAAAGGAATCTGCATCCTCTCCAGTGCCTGTCCCACATCCCCTCCAAGAAACCTTACAAAAACGTGCAACTCAGAAAACCATTCAGCTAGGAAAATGTGTAGGTAAATAACCACTCCAGCAGGGGGAATGGTGTACAGATGCACAAATAATGTGCAATGTTACCTCTGCTTTGTAGCCATATATCCACCTGAGGTGGAAAGCTAAAGAGTCTGAGATTTTCCTGTTAGCTAAACTGGGCCTCCATGGGAGGGTTTGTGCTATTTAAGAACAAAAGCTGACTTCCCAATTTTCCTCAGAATTCAAATATCCACTAAGTGCACTTAAACAGTCCTGTCTGTAGTCTGTCTAGAAACCTCTCCATTCTAATTTCCATACTCAGTCCTATGCATTTGGTGAGTGCCTCACCCCTCTAGGCACTGCCATAACAAATAATAAAAATAAATGAAGAAAATAAATATCCTTTGTCTCATGCCCCATCAAATCTAAGGTTTATAATTCTGTTCAGGAGAGGCTTCCACTTCATGATCCTGAAATACATTTCAACTCATGGAGGATTGCATCAGGCACACACGCAGCCTAATTTTTTTTAAAGTTCTAATTTGAGAGTTTAGGTCTTTGGAGTTGGTCTGTTCTTTGGTAATTCCTAATCCTTATTTTCTTTTTTTCCCTGAAACTATCAGACTTGCTCTTATTCAGACAGGGAGGAGATGGCCAATTGTATTTAAAATGTGTCAGTACCATATATAAATCTTTATTAACTGGTCAGTTTTATGACTCCAACTGTAAATGTGATTCCTGAAGGACCCTGCATCATTAAAGAAAATTCAACTTTGTAATATACTTTGACATATATTGCTGAACTTCAGGTTTGTTTTGTTTTGTCCTTTAAGTAAAACTAATCAGTTCTGGCTCAGGACTCTAATTTCTCCATTCTCCATCTGATCTTCTGTACCTGGAACAGGATATTAGAGAATCAGGACATGGCTCCTTCACAAAGTTGTCTTAGAAGAGACTAAATTTAAACAATTTATTATAAATCATACAGAGCAATTCCCATTATGGCTCAGTCAATTTTCATTATATTCCAATGGCTGCTACGGATGCTTGTATCAGAGGCCATGTTATTTCCCTGTATTTCTGCTTCAGAAGTGAACTGAGCTATAGCACTCAGTGAGGCCGTAACTACACTGCTTAAAACTGGAATAAGCTGCACTGGTGAAATCACAGCTCTCCTGGTTTACACTATGTGTTCGCATCAATGGCTGGAATTGGTGTGAAGAAGGCCTGATTCTTTGTTATGGTCAAGTGTGACACAATGCAGATGAAAAATTAGCAACTCTGGAATGGAGGGAAGGTGCTGATGGTATTTAGGCTTGAAAAAGACCCATGTTCAAGAGCCAGAATGCATGACTTGGCTTTTACAGTAGAATCTCTGTTATGAACACCAGAGTTACACACTGACCAGTCAACCACACACCTCGTTTGGTGACTCTCCTTTCAGACCTAGAGATTTACTCCACTTACAACCTTCAGTGATCAGTCACCTTCATAACTGCACTGGTGCAAACCCCATGAATAGACAAGCAAAACCACTAGTTGTGCACAGTTTCTAGCACTTTACCCTGGCTACCCTCACTACTTGAAAAAGTGTGGCTACACTAGTGGTTGGCCACTGTAGACTAAAATTGGCGCACATTAAAATCTAATGTAAAGTGCCTACCTGCCCTGTTGTAGTCAGAGGATTAGCATGATAGGGACCAGCACAGATTGTAAATAATGAGTTTAAAGAGCACTTCCTGACTCTGCTGTTTGGACAGTGTCTAATGCTACAAAAAAAAGAAGCAGGGATGCAGCAAGTATCCCATGGCCAAGCCTCCACCCTGGGGCATGTCTAAACGCAGTTATCATACTGATATTGTTAAATCAGGGAAATCCCTACCTAGCATAGATGCAGTTATACCTATATAAGAGGGTTGCACCAATTTGATGAAATCTGGTTTTCTACTCATTTCATTAAATCAGTGCAATAACTGCATGTAGAGCCCTGATGTGTGCCCTCCTTTGGGTAGAGCTTTGTCCGTCCATGTCTGTCTGACCGTGTGCTTCCAGCTTATTTCTGAAGATTTTTAAAGGGACTTGACCTTTATACCATTATATATTTTCCCTAGGGTGTCACTTGTTTATAAGAACTTTCTCTCTTCCATATGGCTGCCCAACATAGACCTATTGTTTTTACAGAGAGATGTACTAGGATAGCAACTGAACGTTTCACCTGAAACACTCCATCCTGTTAACAGAGGTTGACCTGTTTCTTTCTGAGCTGGATATAGGTGGGTAGGAAAGGATGTCTGAGGAGATAGGATTTAGGATGTAGGATAAGCAGACCTGAGGTGGAAAGAGCAGGAGGGGGGAAAACGTACTAAGGGAGAGCCTATTAAGATTTTGGGATGGTTTCCTAAGGAAACTGGTGAAAACTTCATCAAGTCATTTAAATCTGTACTGATAAAAGTATTTGAGACTGTATTGTAAGAATCAATCTGGCATTGGCAGAAGGGGATTGGCTAAACACTTAAATACATCTTCATCTCTAATTTCTATGGAAAAAAATGTGGAACGGAGGGAGATATATTTGTTAAGTAGTACTAATACAGTCCACTAGAGGGAGCCATCCTAAAAACTTAATGACGCCCAGGTTAGAAGGAGATTCTACTATTTCCACAGGCATGTTGCGTATACGCTTCAGCTGCTGTGCTAAATTGATTCTTATTGGCATGTAAAAGCAAATATTGAAACAGTAGTTTGGTGTGCATAGTAGCTAGCAGTAGAAGCTTGTCTTAAATTCCCAGCTGATGACTTAGTGCTCTCCCCTCCTCCTCCTCTTCCGCAATGTTATTGCTGTTCTAGGCCTTTCAGGAAGCAAGCCCTGCATCCCGCCATGCAGCTCAGTCGCTAACCCTGCTGAACTGGCAAGCCGAGGCACAGCGGAGTTTCAGAATGGTACTAGAACATTGAACATTACTGCCGTGTAGCAGTCTGCCAGGGATTCCCAGCCTCATGATGGGATCTGCAGCACAGGAACAGCCATGGAGGGGGTCGTACTGCTCTTGCTAAATACAAATCAAATGTGACATTCCTTAAGTTAGTTGCTTTTATAAAGTGACCTGTGCGTGCCCCCTTGCTAGCCCCCCAACAATCAGAAATAATACACTCTTCAACATTTGTATTGGATAGCACGTAAGGGCCATGGGGAGCCTAGTGTGCTGTGTCCCATGCAAACAGAGTAAATAACCATACTGCAAGATTGTGATTATTACCTGGAGAGCTGCCGAGTGCCAGTCAGCAGAGATTCTTGCCACCTTTTCAGCCAAAGCCAACTTAATATCAGTTAAATATCTGCTATGTCCTCCGTTGCAGGAGGGGGAGGACTCTGCCCCCGCAGGCAGAGGGACTCAGTGATCTATTAGACTGTTACCCACTCTACTATTAAGTATCAGAGGGGTAGCCATGTTAGTCTGGATCTGTAAAAGCAGCAAAGAGTCTTGTGGCACCTTATAGACTAACAGACTGTAGTAAGTGAAGGCCCTGATAAAGGCCCAGTATGAGGCCTGAGCTAAAGTAATGGTCAAGACTTTGCTAACATAAAGCAAAGTTAAGCTGTGAGCCAGAGGCAGGCTCTGCTCACAGAAGCTGGCAAGGAAAGGGCTAATGCAAGAAGATACATACCTAAAAGGTACTGAACACTAGAGATCAGAACATTCACATACTTGCACATTCCACACAGATAACAAGGAACAGACTGACCCATCCCAATGACGGGGGCAAAAGGGTAATATGATGGATAGAGTTGTTTTGTTCTAACCCACATGTACAAGGTGAGAGGCGGCACCTTACTACGTAGAGGGGTTGTACTTTGCTACGTTCAAGGGTTGCACCTCAATATGTCAGGAGTGATGTGTAACTTGTTTGTACCTGTGTATAAGAATGCATCCCTGGGGCGGTGTCTTTGTCCGGCCTAGGGGGCAGTGGAAAGTCCCGCCACTAACTGAGCCAAGTCCATTGACCGGGGGTACATATTCGTAGTATGCTCGGTAGACTAAGTAATCTGCGGAGAACTACTACTGTATCCAATACGGCAATAAACCTGGCCAACGTGCCTTCGTACCTTACTAGACTCTGTGGTTATTGGGGGTTCTCTTCGGGTCTGCTGTGTCAGCTATCTGCAGAGCTGGGGCAGCAAAAGAGGGAACACACGCACGCAGCCGAGTGATACCAACAAGGAGAGAGCAGAGCACCACACTGGTAGCATCTGACAACACCTCTGACGACACAGACGTTTTGGAGCACGAGCTTTCGTGGGTGAATACCCACTTAGTCGGATGCAAGCTCATGCTCCAAAACATCTGTTAGTCTATAAGTTGCCACAAGACTCTTTGCCACTCTACTATTGTGATTCTAGCGCTCCACAAAGCCAGGTGCGGGGGAAATTGTTAAGTGTTCAAACTCATCCAAAAAATTTATTTTTTTTCCATTCTGTCCCTATAATAGCCCCATAGCGGAAGCTACAGGGTAGACAGGACTCAGCCATTTTTAATCACTGCTGTCTAACCCTTTTCTGGGCACAGTTAGATGGACATGGTGACAAAACTGTCCACAAGCCTGCACTAGTGAGACAGTAGCGGCAAGTTCACCAGTGCACACGCAGCCCTGGGATTCTTGCTACACTTTCAAACACATTTTGTTCTGATTATTTTGCCCAGGTTTCACAAAAATAGATGAGCATATAGTGATGAGATGTACCCATACCTGTATGTCATGCCAAATCTTGGGAGAACATTAGCTAAACATCACAGATCTCACCTGTAGGTATCTCCCACACACACAAAAAGGGGCTGGGCCTAGTTCAACTATCAGGTTCACTGGCACATGGCTGATGTTTGGTGCCACACATTTTGGCCTACCTGACAGGCCTGACAAGTGTTGCACATGCAGCTGCCCTGTTATGCCTGTCTCTCAGATAAGGAGGGGAAGGATGGACTTAGAGGAAGATGCATTGAGCTGGGAGCCAGGTGATCTGGTTTAATTTAATTAATTTATTTTTCTGATTAGTGTCAATATTTTGGTGCAGTTCACCTAATTGATCACTTACTATTGATCAAGGCCTCACACCCCAACCCTATGAAGCAGAGCTGGTCAGAAAATAAGTCGTCGTTGGCCCCCTGGATGCTTGAACAATTTTTATAGTGAGGGTGCTGATGATGAAGACCATGGAAATCATGTATTTGGTATTTGTAATTACTACTTTAAGCCAGGAGGTACAGCAGCACCTCCAGCATCCCTAGTTCAGGACCACTGTCCCATGGACTTTTTTTAATTGTTGCTTTAATTCAGTTTTTTTGCAGCATTTGAAATATTCCAGCCAACTATAATATATATATATATATATAGTTTCTATTCAGAATGATGTCCCAGTGTAGTTTGGGTGCCTTACTCTCTCACTCATCTCTATAATCTGGACTTTCTGGATGGACTACATCTCCCATAATGCACCACATTTCCCTCCTCTTGGAGTGGGTGCATCAGGAGTTCAGGCCATGGCGTATGATGGGAGATGAAATCTGGACAGAAAGTTTGACCCATAGGAAGATAGGATCATAAATCACCCAAACTACAACATTCATGAGGCACGGCAGCAACATTTAAATAGAAATATTCCAGTTTACTACTCAGAATGTAAGCTTTCAGTCAGTCATTCTGTTTTTGGATTACATGTTGAATTTGTCCACAAACAAGCAGACAGTTTTGGTGAAAATTTTTCATTTAACAGAAAACCCAGTTTTCCAGTGAAACAGTTTTGATGGAAATTGTGACCAGCCCTACTTTTAAGTGCTTGACTTGTAACCTTAGCATTCTTTCAACTATTTTCCCCTTCCCTCAATGGAAAGAAAGCTGAAGGGTAGGTACACTTGGAAAAGCTGAATGCGATCAGAGGACATGAATTAAGGCGTTGGGGGAAGCTGGCGCCTTAAGTCAGATACAATAATGCAGTGTTTCTCAACAATCGGTCAAGGACTGGTGCCAGTCCCAGTGTTCTCCCTGACACAGTTTAGGAAGGCAGCAAGCTAGTCGCTAGTATAAAAAAGGTTGAGAAATACTGCAATAATGGATCCCTTTTGAATTTACCTGGGAAGATCTCCTTTGCTTTGGGGTCTACAGGTACCTAAAGAAGCTTCCTCACTTAGCCTATTTCCAGCTTCTTTAAACAGATGCTATAATAAAGCATCTAATGAGGATGACGATCAGTCTCTGGAACCTCTCAGTCTCAGAGAAGGCACAATAGAAAATGACTAATTTCTTCAGTCATCCTGTCTCATAATCCAGGCTGGAGCTATTACCACGAGCATGAAATACATCAGGAAGCAAACTAGTTTTGATTTACAGGCCCCAAAATACTCACCCAGTTCATAAAATAAATCTCAGCATGTTTAACACGTTGCAAAAAGAAATGAGCTTCCAGTGG
Organism: Gopherus evgoodei; assembly: GCF_007399415.2. Lineage (NCBI taxonomy): Eukaryota > Metazoa > Chordata > Testudines > Testudinidae > Gopherus > Gopherus evgoodei. The sequence continues at coordinate 34,510,881 of NC_044322.1, forward strand.
TAGGGCCACATGCTCATTAGAAACACTGCAGTTGTTTCCATGGGGAAGGAGTGCTAGAACCAACAGCCAAAGTCTCCTAGAAAGGCATAACTGCATTATGATGCCCAGAATGTACTCCTTTGAGGTGCTGAAGTTTGCTGGAGAGGTTTTTCCCCTTTTTGCACCTTTCTGAAGCTGGGTTTAAAAAAAATAAATAATAATGTAACAAATCCCCCAAGGCACAACAAAAAGGTACATCCTGTAGCTCCAGATTCATAAGAATTACTTTTTATAAGGTCCCTCTCATGGTGTAGGTACACACTGTTATACTAAGTATGTGATCTGTAGAATTTTTTTAAGTGCTGTTTGTACTGTAACACAGCTGCCAATGACAGCAGTTGTGTCACAATCATACCAGTTTACACAGTTGTCCAAATCAGTTCCAGGCTGCAGCAGAGTTTCCATTTTATGTGGTGCCAATACGAAACCATGAAAACATCTGATTGCAGAGTGAGTGCAGTCAGCTAGTGCGTAGGACTTTCCTCCACTTCACAGGTGATTTCTAGTTCCTGCTTGTCCACATCCCAAAACCACGGCATCGCTTGGCCCATTGCATCATGACCAACAAGCTCTGCTGAAGAGAGGCCTTGTAGTTGACTAGCAAGGGTGCTGCAGGCATATAAAGTCTCCATCATGTGCATTAACAGAGTTGTGTGAAGAAGCTCACCTGGCTCCAGCCAATATCTGTGGTGCCTTTGCTTCAGGAGGATCATAGCCAGCCTTCTCCCCATCATTAATATGTTACCTTTCATAGATTCAGCTGCCATATATATCAGAGCACTCAACAGAAGTGTTGCTGTAGCATTTGGCCTCATAGCAGTCATACCCAGATTCTTAGAGTGCCTAATCCTGTATCTATTGGGGTTAATGGCCCACCTCCCATTGACTTCAGTGGGCAGAAGATTAGGCCCTTAGTTCACTCCCCAAGGAAGAAGAGGGGGGCGGGTTAAGTCATTCAAGGAGAGGGCCAGAGGCACAAAGGAGCTGTGGGTTCAAATTAAGATGACAATAGAGGTTAAATATATCAGGGGAAACGTTTTCATGGGGAGACTGAAGAATAGTCTCCAAAAGGTAGCAATGGAAACACCATTGCTTCAGATATTTAAAAGCAGAATGCACAAAATTTTAATAGTCATAAAAAGACAATGATCCCAGCTTCTAGCCAGCATGCTTTCCATAAGGAACACCATCTAGAGCAATGAGTCTTTGAGACGTCTGTTCTGCTAGCATAGACGCCTGTGCCTGAGCAGAGCTCTTCTGCCAGCATTAACCCATTTATTTAAAACAGATCCAGATCCCTGTGTGGACCCATTCATTTTGGTTTAGTTTAGGGTTTGTGTACACCTCAGGTTTTGTACCACATTAACGAAATCAGTTTTAACTTATTAATACTGGTTTAGCTTATTTCTGTATATGCAAGCACCTTTATACCACCCAGGCTAGGGACAGCACTGATTGAACTCATTACTTTCTAAACAGATACAATGAAAGTGGTGCAAGAACTGTGCACAGACCAGCCCTGAGACCTATTCACATTCAACTTAAGATAAACCAAGTTAAGCCTGGTTTAAACAGAGATAAAAGAGCATCCACACAGCCTTCACCAGTTTAACTCCCCTAAGCTCTTTTGACAGGGAACATCTCCTCTTATGTGTGGCAGGTGATTAACACATCGGGGGCACTGCTAGAAACAAATAATAACGATGGAACCAGCAGGAAATTCTACTCAACACAGAATCACAGAATCTTAGTGTTAGAAGGGACCGCAAGGGTCATCTTGTCTAACCCCTTGCCAAGGTGCAGGAAGCTTGCCAGTCAGCAAAGAAACATCACCAAAAAAATAGAAATTGTAGAAAACAACTTTGCCTTGTCAGGGAGATATAGAAAAATACATTAAATCATTGTCTCATTCCAGACCCAGACCTAACTCCCTATTATATGCCAATTAAATTGATTATTGTATTTTAGAAAATCCCTAGCCTTGCTAGCCCAAAATGATTCCACATCTGAGAGCAGAAATAAACGAGTCTGTAGGACAGTGCACAAATTACTTCAAAGCTTCTAAGAGTCGGCCAGAACACTCCATAATGCATTATCTTAAAAAGAGGCTAACAGAGTAGCACAATTATAGCATGAGTATACTTAGAAGACAGACTCTGTGAGCCATTTTATTTCAGATGATCTGTGTTCTCACCTCAAAACTCTTTGAGTTTCTTGCTGAAGGAGTTGCTTGGTTTGAGTGATGCTGCCTTCTGTGCAATTCTTTAAAGTCTTTCTTTCCAGCTATTTCTATCCTTTGGTTTCAATGTTAAATACCAAATAAATGTGACAAGAGATTGTTCCAGCATGCAAATGAGAAACTGCTGACATTTAACATCATTGCTGTATGTTTTAGAGAAGGGAGTTTAACTATCAGTTTTAACAACTAATTAAACACTTCAAATAATGTTTTAAAAAACCTTTGTTTCCAGCAGATCTTTTTAAATTAATTCACATTTATTTAAGTGCCCAGACAATGCTTTGGGTTCTGTACCAAAAATGTAACACCAAGGATAAAAATTTTAAAAGTGATTTAGGCACTTTATAGGCAAAATTCTTGTTGAAAGTTGGTGGCACTTAGGCACTTTTGAAAATCTTACTCCAACTCAATATGCCCAGAAGAGACCCTAAATGAGCCCCCGACACCAAGCTCTGCCTTCCCCACTGTCCCCGAACAGGCTCTCCCCCCAGTCAACACACTCCTCCTCAAGACCCTCAGTCAAGGCATAGATCAAATCTCTATGACTTCCCACCCTAATAATATTACCTCTGTCTTCTTCTGGCAGAGTATAGTAATCATCCAGCTCTTGCCCATGACCCAGATTCAGTTAGTCACTGATCTACACGGCAGTGTAAGCTCAGGCTCAAACTCAGGCTCAAACCCCACTTCTGACCATACAGAAATCTGTCTGACTTGTATCAGTATGCCCCAAGACCAGGGTGCTAGGACCTGCCAAGTGGATGGGTCCCAGCCTAAGTCCAGTGGGACTCAGGTCATTTTGCAGTTTGGCTTCAGCTTGCTCCTAAGTCTCCCGACTTGTGTCCTCAGAGTCGCCAACACCACCCACAAACCCATGCAATAATGTTTCTTGGCCATTCTATCTCAAGACTAGCCAAGTCACCACCCTGTTTCAAGTATAACTGCTCAGCCTTTAACCCTTCCATTTTATTTGGACCACTGAACTGCAAACAGAGTGAACCATCTCTTGCATTAGCTATGGCCGATGAAAAGTCCTGCATCAAGAATACTACTACATGATCATGGGACCACAGTCCAATTCTGGTAAATCTCTGGTGTGAGGTGAGCAAGACATTCAACTTCAATCAGAGTACCAGAAATGACCATGTGTGCCAAGAAGCTGGCAGCGTTAGGGGTTCGAGTAATGTTCATGACAGACTGGTGGCCAATGCTGAGAGATCAAGCTGACCAAGACTGATCACTGGAAAACCAGGGATGAGAACCACACCTCAGGGAACTCCCCCTCATCCTGTCTCTTTCACAAGGAATTTGACTGAGTGTTGGGAACTGAACTGAGCACAGAACCCACAGCAGCTCATGATAGTCTAATCAGCCAGGATGACAACCTTCTAACCCCCAAATCTCAGAGGAGCCAACAGCTGCTGTATGAGGCTTATGATGTCACTCTGCTGCTCATGACAGTCCTGGAGGAGGGTATGCTGCTGGAACAGCTACAGCACATCCTGGGTCCATAGTTGGAGGAGCTGTCTGATGAGACCCCTAGGGGAGCAGATAGCCACAGAACTGGCAGCAGGAACAGAAAAGGCAGAGGTGGCACCAGAGCCTAATAAGTTTCTGCCTCCATGTTTGTTGTAATTAAGATACAATTGGGAGGGATTTCTGACTTATGACCCAATGAAATAATGATCGCAAGCTGTGGGTAGCAGCGTGTATTCGATTATGGCGGAATGCACGCCAACACCTTGGTGTCTCCCACCCTTCCCACCACTATGTGGAATTCAAAATGGTTACCAGGAAGCACAAACAACAGTTAAATAAACAGTTATAATGAAATATTTACTAGATACTGACACATTGTTACAAATATGTCTTGGAGTGTTGAAGGTAAGAGCCTTACCTTGCCTTCCCTGCTGACAGTGTGCTGCACCATACAAATCGGTCAAGCCAGAGCTTACCAAGCCACCTGTACTGGGGCAGGGGATAGGGACTGTAGTCCATGGGTGACAAATTTACTGTCTTAAATACACCAGGAGATTGTATGCTGCCCAGAAATGTGCAGGAATGGAGGGTGCTTTGTAGTTCTTTCTTAAAGAAGTATGCTTCAGAGGGTAGAAATTTAATGTTCCATACCCTATTCTGAGTCCATATTGTGTGGGGGTGTTTGCACATGGTCCATAGATAGATGTAGTCCATTCAGGCTGTATCATAAGCCATAGCTGCACTGGGATAACTACATGAATGCAGAGCTTTTAGCAGTTCACAGGGAGGCAGTAATTTGGAAGCTAGCACAGCATCCTGTTGATTTCCCCATGAATTGTCAACAGGGGCGGCTCCAGACCCCGGCACACCAAGCGCGTGCTTGGGGCGGCATGCCGTGGGGGGCGCTCTGCCGGTAACCAGGAGGGTGGCAGGCGGCCCGGTGGACCTCCCGCAGGCGTGCCTGCAGAGGGTTCGCTGGTCCCATGGCTCTGGTGGACCTCCCGCAGGCATGCCTGCGGAGGGTCCGCTGGTCCCTCGTGGCTTCGGTGGACCGGCAGAGTGCCTCCCGCGGCATGCCACCCTGCTTGGGGCAGCAAAATGTCTAGAGCCGCACCTGATCGTCAACCAATCCCAGGTGCTGATAGCTGCAAACTTTTCTGTAGTAGGAAACCCAGTGGGCAGTCACATTTCAGAGCGGTGTACTTTCTGGGCCCTCCTTTGTAGATCACCAGCCCACTCCACTTGGTGACTGAGCAACATTTCTACATAAGCTTGAAAACCTCTTTAGCATAAATGGCTGGTTTGCCACCAGTAGCTTGGAGCAGAATATCCCTTTGCCACTCAGGAATCTCCAAAACTGTTACATCCTCCAGAAAGGACTGTGGAAACCATATGTAGCAAACCATAGGGAGTGGTACCGTCCTCCCACCCAGTCTAAAATGACCTGAAATTTGTAAAGATATCTTTAAATGAATTTTGTAAATTTCATCTCACTATTGTACGTAAAGCCTTTATGCATCACTGAACTCTCAGTGGTGCCCAAGGAGTATCTGGGAATTAAAATGCTGGTCTCAGGATATACTGAAGCACAAATATATAAAGTGTCAGTTTTTGGCCTTGAGGTTCCAAAGACACCTCTGCTGATGCAGTGAAATTCTTCTGCAATACTGAGACTAGCATACTGTTTCATTTCTGTTTTCAGGGCCTTCCACCTCTGCAGACCAGAGCTACAGCTACAGTCCACTAGGAGCCTGGCAGGGGTCATACTTTCAGGATGCAGTCAAAGACCACATCATGTGATCGTGTCTGCAGTGACCTTATAGTAGATATCCTGGACAGAGTCACCCAGCAGCTATAATATTAGAGGGAGAGGATGGACATTTCAAGGTGAAAGGCAGAGAGAGGCTGCAGAACACAAGGAGAGACTGGCAGCACAGTTCCTTGAGTAGGAACGTTGTTTGAGGGAGGAAAATTGAGCACAGCAGAAGGGCGTTTGAGAGGCTGTTTGTGTTCATGGCCATGAGAGTGCAGACTCCTGCTCCACCCGCACCTCCTGCTCCAGGCCCACATCCGGAGTCCCCTCCACACTACTATATTGTGCAGTCTTCCACCCCTGTGCAGCAGCACCAAGTGCATTCAAAATGCACTAGGAGGGCAAAGGAAAACAGTAGGGGCAGGGGACACTTGGAAATAGGGGAGTTTCCAATGCACTGGTTTCATTGCTCATTGTTAGTGCTATGCACTTTATTTTATTTCTGTTTGGGTAATTTAATGGCAGTTAGCCTGCCTATCCGTTTTTTTTTAATCTTGTCATTTTCTAATACAGTCATGTGAACAAATAAAGGCTTTGAATTAATTAACAAAAGGTTATTACCATCACTACAAATGAGCTACATAAAGTGCATTTCAAAGAACAGAGATAAAAACTTTGAGGCATAAGTGGGAAGTCATATGCAAAAATATCTTAATGTATCCTTTCAGATCCATAAGTAAAAATCACAGTTCATCATACAGAAAAGTAAAAATATACAAGAACCCCTACCCATCCCCTCAACTTATAATACAAACAGCATAAGTAAACATACATAAGAACCACCATTTCTCCCGTTAGTAAACTGACCTTCAGCCTGATCTCGACCATAGTGTCTTTGACTCTCTGGAGTCACCTATGGGAGCCCCCACTCCTGGGCAATCTCTGTTCCCGGCAGGAGTTCAGCTGATTCCTGGGGTCCTTTCTCAGTCCAAGTACTTCAGCTCCCTGGCAGCATTCCACAGGTCACTGGCAGGGAGCAACCCTTCAGGGGCCCTCATCCACATCAGGCTTATAGTGCCAGTCTGTCCCCCAAAAAGGGCAGGGAAAGGAAAGACTAGCTACTGCCTCAGGCTAGGCTTTTCTTGCTACTGGAGCTCACTAGCACTCCCTAGCAGCCTCTCTGGGCAAACTTCCCCGTGTCAAGTCTCGTCTTTTTAAGCACCCCTTCTTCAGGTGGAAGATGTTCTGCAAGTGCACCTAATTGGCACTGCCTGAGTACCAGAATGGTCACTAGTCTTTCTGTCAGTAGGATGGGGGCACGTCCCATCACACACACCCCAACCATAGTATAAGAAGTCATCTCATCCAAAATTAAAAATCATATCAACTACTGTCCCCTCAACTCATAGCAAACAGTGAGAGTCGGGGCGGCTCTAGACATTTCGCTGCTGCAAGCAGGGCGACATGCCACAGGGGGCGCTCTGCCAGTCGCCGGTAAGGTGGCAGGTGTCTGCAGTGGACCTCCCGCAGGCGTGCCTGCGGAGGATCCATTGGTCCCGCAGGACCCTCCACAGTCACGCCTGCAGGAGGTCCATTGGAGCCGCGGGACCAGCGGACCCTCTGCAGGCACGCCTGTGGGAGGTCCACCGGAGCCGTCTGCCACCCTATCGGTGACTGGCAGAGTGCCCCCCACGGCATGCCACTCCAAGGATGCGCTTGGCGTGCTGGGGCCTGGAGCCGCCCCTGGCAAGAGTACTTCATTTACTGTTGATATTACTGTAAAGACAGATTCATACACTCCCGTGTCCATTGGTCCATGCAAGTTGTGACAAAATGGCCAGCATTGGTATGATGGGTCCCACACTTTTCTTGGCCAGAGGGCTAGGAAACCAGCCCTTGCCCCTGCTCTTGGGGCACCAAGAGCCCCACTTGCAGCCCAGGAAGGTTGTAGAGGAAGGAAGCGGATTTGCACCTCACTCTGAAACCCAGCCCCTCTCAATCCCTGTGGGTTTCTTACCCACTTCCGCCTTGGGTAGGGTTATTTGGTCCTTGACCCTTGGGTAGGGAGTCTCCCTGATCTGCTGGAGCAGGGTATCCTTTCCCCCAGTTCTCTGGTCTTTTAATCCTCAGCAAAACACCTCCAAGATCCAATCCTCTCTCTGTTCTCACTCCACACTGTCTGCCTAAAACAAGGGAGGTGGGTAATTAGGTTCCTGACAGGGCCATAATTGGCTACAGGTGCTCCAGTTAACCTGTAGTAACCTTCCCTAGGCTATAGGGAAGCATGCCTTAATTAGCCTATGGCTTATATATCTCCCCTCTTCCACTGCTCCCTGGCCCTGGCCCTGGCCCTGGCGTATCACAAATTCCATAATGTGGTCACACAAAACAACCCTGCAGGTGTGTATCCTGCTCTAGTTGTGACAATTGCACTTATTGGCTGTGTGTACCTGGTCCAGCAATCCCATATTTTCATGATCATGAGTCCACTTGGGATGAAATGGCTCACTTTTAGTTTCACAAACATTGTGAAAAGCACAGCAAGCCACAATAATGCGGAAAGCACTGATAACACTGGAATCCAACTGGTTCTATAAACTGCACCAAGATTTCAATCTGCTAAATGCACGCACATTCAACCGCCATTCTACACCTACTGAGAGTGTAATTAAACCTTCTTTTGTCTCTGAGATCACTATATAGTTTCATAAGCCAAGGCAAAGGGGAATAAGAATATAACATAAGAGCATAAGAACGGCCATATCGGGTCAGACCAAAGGTCCATCTAGCCCAGTATCTGTCTACCAACAGTGGCCAATGCCAGGTGCCCCAAAGGGAGTGAACCTAACAGGCAATGATCAAGTGATCTCTCTCCTGCCATCCATCTCCATCCTCTGATGAACATAGTCTAGGGACACCATTCTTTACCCATTCTGGCTAATAGCCATTTATGGACTTCACCACCATGAATTTATCCAGTTCTCTTTTAAACACTGTTATAGTCCTAGCCTTCACAACCTCCTCAGGTAAGGAGTTTTACAAGTTGACTGTGGGCTGCGTGAAGAAGAACTTCCTTTTATTTGTTTTAAACCTTCTGCCTATTGATTTCATTTGGAGACCCCTAGTTCTTGTATTATGGGAATAAGTAAATAACTTGTCCTTATCCTCTTCCTCAACATCAGTCATGATTTTATATACCTCTATCATATCCCCCCTTAGTCTCCTCTTTTCCAAGCTAAAGAGATCTAGCCTCTTTAATCTTTCCTCATATGGGACCCTCTCCAAACCCCTAATCATTTTAGTTGCCCTTTTCTGAACCTTTTCTAGTGCTAGAATATCTTTTTTGAGGTGAGGAGACCACATCTGTACACACTATTCGAGATGCGGGCGTACCATGGATTTATATAAGGGCAATAATATATTCTCAGTCTTATTCTCTATCCCCTTTTTAATGATTCCTAACATCCTGTTTGCTTTTTTGGCCGCCTCTGCACACTGCGTGGACATCTTCAGAGAACTATCCACGATGACACCAAGATCTTTTTCCTGACTCGTTGTAGCTAAATTAGCCCCCATCATATTGTATGTATAGTTGGGGTTATTTTTTCCAATGTGCATTACTTTACATTTATCCACATGAAATTTCATTTGCCTTTTTGTTGCTCAATCATTTAGTTTTGTGAGATCTTTTTGAAGTTCTTCATAATCTGCTTTGGTCTTAACTAATTGAGTAGTTTAGTATCATCTGCAAACTTTGCCACCTCACTGTTTACCCCTTTCTCCAGATCATTTATGAATAAATTGAATAGGATTGGTCCTAGGACTGACCCATGGGGAACACCACTAGTTACCCCACTCCATTTTGAGAATTTACCATTAATTTCTACCCTTTGCTCCCTGTCTTTTAACCAGTTCTCAGTCCATGAAAGGACCTTCCCTTTTATCCTGTGACAGCTTAATTTACATAAGAGCCTTTGGTGAGGGACCTTGTCAAAGGCTTTCTGGAAATCTAAGTACACTATGTCCACTGGATCCCCCTTGTCCACATGTTTGTTGACCCCTTCAAAGAACTCTAATAGATTAGTAAGACACGATTTCCCTTTACAGAAACCATGTTGACTATTGCTCAACAGTTTATGTTTTTCTATGTGTCTGACAATTTTATTCTTAACTATTGTTTCAACTAATTTGCCCGGTACCAACATTAGACTTACCTGTCTGTAATTGCCAGGATCACCTCTAGAGCCCTTTTTAAATATTGGCTTTACATTAGCTAACTTCCAGTCATTGGGTACTGAAGCCAATTTAAAGGACAGGTTACAAACCTTAGTTAATAGTTCCATAACTTCACATTTGAGATCTTTCAGAACTCTTGGGTGAATGCCATTGGGTCCCAGTGACTTGTTAATGTTGAGTTTTTCAATGAATTCCAAAACCTCCTCTAGTGACACTTCAATCTGTGACAGTTCCTCAGATTTGTCACCTACAAAAGCCAGCTCAGGTTTGGGAATCTCCCTAACATCCTCAGCTGTGAAGACTGCAGCAAAGAATCCATTTAGTTTCTCTGCAATGACTTTATCGTCTTTAAGCGCTCCTTTTGTATTTCGATCGTCAAGGGGCCCCACTGGTTGTTTTGCAGGCTTCCTGCTTCTGATGTACTTAAAAAACATTTTGTTATTACTTCTGGAGTTTTTGGCTAGCCATTCTTCAAACTCCTCTTTGGCTTTTCTTATTACACTGTTGCACTTAATTTGGCAGTGTTTATGCTCCTTTCTATTTGCCTCACTAGGATTTGACTTCCATTTTTTAAAGGAAGTCTTTTTATCTCTCACTGCTTCTTTTACATGGTTGTTAGGCCATGGTGGCTCTTTTTTAGTTCTTTTACTGTGTTTCTTAATTTGGGGTATACATTGAAGTTGGGCCTTTATTATGGTGTCTTTAAAAACCACCCATGCAGCTTGCAGGGATTTCACTTTAGTCACTGTACCTTTTAACTTTTGTTTAACTAACCCCCTCATTTTTGTATAGTTCCCCCTTTTGAAATTAAATGCCACAGTGTTGGGCTGTTGAAATGTTCTTCCCACCACAGGGATGTTAAATGTTATTATATTATGGTCACTATTTGCAAGCGGTCCTGCTACAGTTACCTCTTGGACTAGCTCCTGCACTCCACTCAGGATTAAATCTAGAGTTGCCTCTCCCCTTGTGGGTTCCTGTACCAGCTGCTCCATGAAGCAGTCATTTAAAGTATCGAGAAATTTTATCTCTGCATTTCATCCTGAAGTGAAATGTTCCCAGTCAATATGGGGATAATTGAAATCCCCCACTATTATTGGGTTCTTAATTTTGATAGCCTCTCTAATTTCATCATCACTATTACTGTCCTGGTCAGGTGGTCGATAATAGATCCCTAATGTTATATTTTTATTAGAGCATGACATTTCTATCCATAGAGAGTCTATGGAACATGTGGATTCGTTTAAGATTTTTACTTCATTTGAATCTACATTTTCTTTCATGTATAGTGCCACTCCTCCCCCTGCACGACCTGTTCTGTCCTTCCGATATATTTTGTACTCTGGAATGATAGTGTCCCATTGATTGCTCTCAGTCCACCAGGTTTCTGTGATGCCTATTATATCAATATCCTCCTTTATCACAAGGCACTCTAGTTCACCCATCTTATTATTTAGACTTCTAGCATTTGTGTACAAGCACTTTAAAAACTTGTCCCTGTTTATTTGTCTGCCCTTTTCTGATGTGCCAGATTCTTTTTTTTGTGACTGTTTATCATCTGATCTGGCCCTTACATTATCCTCTTCCGTCCTCTGCTCTTGACTATACCCTGGAGATTCTCTATCATCAAACTCTCCCCTAAGAGAAGTCTGTGTCCGATCCACATGCTCCTCTGCAGCAGTCGACTTTCCCCCATCTCCTAGTTTAAAAACTGCTCTACAATCTTTTTAATGTTTAGTACCAGCAGTCTGGTTCCACTTTGGTTTAGGTGGAGCCCATGTCTCCTGTATAGGCTCCCCCTATCCCAAAAGTTTCCCCAGTTCCTGATGAACGTAAACCCCTCCTCTCTACACCATCTCATCCACGCATTGAGACTCTGAAGCTCTGCCTGCCTACCTGTCCCTGCGCATGGAACTGGGAGCATTTCTGAGAATGCCACCATAGAGGTCCTGGATTTCAGTCCTCTAAAATAACAGTTGGGACAGTTACTCTGTGCAATCCTCTAAAATAACAATTGGGACAGTTACTCTGTTTATGGCAATGTCCTTTGGTAGGAATAATGTCCCAGCCTGTCCACAAAGGTAAACTCACAATCTCTGGAAAACCCTAACTTCATGCACTTTTCCAGTACAATCCATGTTGATGTCCATAAATTAGGTGCTGTGGTTGACAAGTGCCTGCATAGCAATGGAATAGAATCCTTTGTGGTTTATATACTCTTGTGCTTCTGAAGAAAATAAAAATGACCATACTGGGTCAGACCAAAGATTCATCTAGCCCAGTATCCTGTCAGTAGCCAGATGCCCTAGAGGGAATGAACAGAACAGGAAATCATCAGGTGATCCATCCTCTGTCACCCATTCCCAGCTTCTGGCATACAGAGGCTAGAGACACCATCCCTGCCCATCCTGGCTAATAGCCATTGATGGACCTATTCTCCATGAATCTATCTAGTTCTTTTTTGAACTCTGTTATAGTCTTCCCCTTCACAACATCCCCTGGCAAGGAGTTCCACAGGTTGACTGTGTGTTGTGTGAAAAAATACTTCCTTTTTGTTTGTTTTAAACCTGCTGCCTATTCATTTCATTTGGTGGCCCCTAATTCTTGTGTTATGAGAAGGAGAAAATAACACTTCCTTATTTACTTTCTGCATACCAGTCATCATTTTATAGACCTCTATCATATCCCTCTTTAGTCATCTCTTTTCCAAGCTGAAAAGTCCCAGTCTTATTAATCTTTCCTCATACAGCAGCCGTTCCATACCCCTACTCATTTTTGTTGCCCTTTTCTGAACCTTTTCCAATTCCAATATATCTTTTTTGAGATGGGGTGACCACATCTGCATGCAGTATTCAAGATGTGGGCATACCATGTGCTGTCAGTAGCTACCAGGGTAGTGCTCTGCTCTTGTTCAATGATGATAACAGTTGGCTGTGTGTGTGTTCCCTCTGTGTGCTGCACCAGTTCTGCGCAGATAGTTGACACAGCAAACCCCGAGAGAACCCCCCAAAGACCACAGACTCTAGTAAGGTACGAAGGAACTCGAGCCAGCTTTATTGTCAAACGAAGCACAGTAATAGTTTCCTATAGACTCTACAGGACATACTACGAATATGTGCCCCCTGGCAATGGACACAGCTCAGTCAGTGACAGGACACTCCACTGCCCCCTAGGCTGGATAAAGATGTGCACTCCAGGACCTACTTTTGTACAGTTACAGGACAGATTACTCATCCCTATTAACATATTGAGATACAGCCCCTTGTCTCATTAGGGGCTGTCTTCCTCTTTGATCATGTCAGTTCAAACAAATCTATCCATCATATTGTCCTTTTGACCCTGTCTTTTATATGCACCTGCCTGTTCCTTGTTATCTCTGTGGAGTGTTCTGATGCCATCTTGGCACAAGTCCCTCTTATTAGCACTTATGTGTGGATGTATCTGCATCTAGCAGCCCTTCTCTTGCCAGCTTCTGTGAGTGGGGCCTGCCTCTGGCTCACAGCCCAGCTTTTGCTTAGCAGTACCTGGAAGTACTTTGGTTCAGGCCTCAGACTGGGCCTTTGATACAAGAGTTTATATTTCAGGGCCTCATCTTACTACACCATGCACTTATTTAGATGCAATATGATATTTTCTGTCCTATTATCCATCCCTTTCTTAATGATTCCCAACATTCTGTTTGCTTTTTTGATTGCCGCTGCACATTGAGTGGATGTTTTCAGAGAACTCTCCACAATGACTCCAAGATCTCTTTCTTGAGTGGTTACAGCTAATTTAGATCCCATCATTTTATATGTATAGTTAGGATGTTTTCCAATGTGCATTTATCAACATTGCATTTCATCTGTCATTTTGTTGCTCAGTCACCCAGTTTTGAGATATCTTTTTGTAACTATTTTGAGTAGTTTTGTATCATCTGCAAATTTTGCCACCTCACAGTTTACCCCTTTTTTCAGATGATTTATGAATATGTTGAATAGGACTGGACCCAGTACAGACTCCTGGGGGATACCACAATTTACTTCTCTCCATTCTGAAAACTGACCAATTATTCCTACCCTTGGTTTCCTATCTTTTAACCAGTTACCAATCCATGAGGACCTTCTCTCTTATCCCATGATAGATTACTTTGCCTAAGAGCATTTGGTGAGGGACTTTGTCAAAGGCTTTCTGAAAATCTAAATACACTATAGAGGGGCAAACTAAGGGCACATTAATCCCACCAACAGTCCTGACAGTTTGAAAACCCCATTCTCTCAAAAATGGCAATTATTTTAGGGACATTGACCCAAACATGAGTGTGCATAAACAATCACATGTCTGATTACCTCAGAAACCTCTGCCACCAGGCCTCCCCTCTCCACCATCCCCCCCGCCCCAGTAGACTGGCTAGCACCAAAATGGTTAGCAATGGACTTGTAGCAGTCAGAAATAGCCAGCTTCCAGATGGTTACAGCAACCTGCTTCTGGACCAGTACAGCTTTCCTTATGTGTATGTCTCAACACTGGATGGTCAGGATGTGACTGAGTGCCTAGGATGGATCACTCTGAGAATGCAATACTCAGGGCAGACTGCATGAAATAGGGCAGACAATCCCCCAAACTGGTGGCTTATTCTATAATTAGATTCACGAAGCCAGTAATAAAAGACCTTCTGCAGTCCCCCATTGGTTAGCAGCTCTACATAGTCCCCTTTAGGCATTCCAGCCCTTGGCTCCCATTCAGACTGTCATAAACAGATAGCTAAGGGTTAATGTCTCTTTCACCTGGAGCACCTGACCAGAGGACCAATCAGGAAACTGGATTTTTTCAACTTTGGGTGAAGGGAATTGTGTGTCTGAGGTCTTTGTTTTCTGGCTGCCTGCTTTCTCTGAGCTTTGGAGAAGTAGTTCTGTTTTCTAATCTTCTGTTTCTAAGTGTAAGGACCAAGAGATCAGATAGTAAGTTATATGGTTTCTTTTCTTTGGTATTTGCATGAATATAAGTGCTGGAGTGCTTTGATTTGTATTCTTTTTGAATAAGGCTGTTTATTCATATTTCTTTGAAGCAATTGACCCTGTATTGTATCATCTTAATACAGAGAGACCATTTGTATTTTTTCTTTCTTTTTTATATAAAGCTTTCTTTTAAGACCTGTTGGAGTTTTTCTTTACTTCAGGGAAATTGAGTCTGTACTCACCAGGGAATTGGTGGGAGGAAGAAATCATGGGAGATCGGTGTGTGTTGAATTGGCTAGCCTGATTTTGCATTCCCTCTGGGGGAATAGGAAAGTCCTTTTTGTTCCAGGACCGGGAACGGAGAGGGGGAATCACTCTGTTTGGATTCACAGAGCTTGTGTCTGTGTATCTCTCCAGGAGCACCTGGAGGTGGGGGGAGGGAAAAAGGATTATTTCCCTCTGTTGTGAGACTCAAGGGATTTGGGTCTTGGGGTCCCCAGGGAAGGTTTTTCAGTGGGACCAGAGTGCCCCAAAACACTCTAATTTTTTGGGTGGTGGCAGCAGGTACCAGGTCCAAGCTGGTGACTAAGCTTGGAGGTTTTCATGCTAACCCCCATATTTTGGACGCTAAGGTCCAAATCTGGGAATAAGGTTATGATACAGACAAACAGGTCTAACATAGTGAGAGGTTACTGAAAACATATTCACCATTTGTGAGCTTCTTACTAATCCGAAAGAATCAGGCACTTCCTCAAGTCAATATGTATCTCAGATCTTACCCAAATATCACGCTGCTAGCCAATCCTTAGTAAACAAAGTAAAGATTTATTAATAAAAGAAAATGAGAGTTTTAAATGGTTAATAGATTGTATACATACAAATGATTGCAAAGTCCTTATATACAGTTTGTAGCAGTGATAGAATAGACTGCTGGCTTGCAAAAGTCTCTCTGGCAACTTCCAAAAAGATTGGAAGGCCCTCAGCCCATAGTTCAAAATGCTTCTTTTAGTTGTAAATCTGCAGTCCAGAGAATTCAAGCAGGAAAGAGGCAAAATGGAGATATCTCCAGTGCCTTTTATATCCTTTGCCATGTGCATGGAAGTTTACTGTCTCAAACAAAACCCACAGTCCAGGTGCATGGAAAGTTACTGGCCAAAGATGGAGTCCTTCTCACATGTCCTGACATGTTTTGCTGAATCACTGGGGGTGTCCATTTGCTCATCACTGTCTAAGGCATCCACAGGAAAGGCCTACTGGGTGGGATGACATTCTTTTATGGTCCACTGTGAGAGAGGAGTATCCTTAGTGAGCCATCAACACATAGCTGTCTAATCCTGATGCAAATCTACCTGGAGGGTGTCACTCAGAAACAAAACACATGTTGGAGATACAAATACATAGCCAATATTCACAGCTTTAGATACAAAGATGATACATGGATTTAATAAGACTAATCATACTCGATAGATTGTAATTTTTCCATTGACGCCTTCCATGATACACTTTGTGCAAGATTTGTTGCAATTGTATAATGGTGGTAATATCAATTCTATAAATTGTCATCTTTAATCATACAGCACCACACAGGACAAGCTGCTCACAAATCTTCAGAAATGTTATTTTCTTCTATTGAGAGTTCTGGAGCCACTGCTGGTCATCTGAGGTCCACATGACAATGTGATCCTATCAATTTATGCTTATGGCCCTATTCCAGAAGCACCAGTCTACATAGGGGGCATCAGCAGCTATACCAAGAGTCACGAGCAGCATCAGCCAGTTGGAATCTGCCATGTCTGTATCACACTCCTCCGCCTCTGAGAGGTGCCTTGGGTAGGTCAGAAAACACTGTCAAAATGTCCATCAGTGTCTCATGAACACTCCACCTGTTTCACGAGTGAAAGTGCAAAAAGTGCAAAAAGTTCTTCAAACGGTGCCTCATCCATGCTGCAGGCTCTGGTTGCCAGAAGGGTACAGACCCAAAAGGCAGCTTAGCTGGATGCCTTGGCAAGCTGAGACAATTTCCAGTAACCAATGGCTAGAGCGGCTACAGTAGGGGAGAGTGCTATAAAGCCTGGGATAGGCTGGTTTGACTCAGGTCTGCATCACACAGTGTGGGGGCATGAGCCTGGGTTTCAGAATCGGGTCCAGATTGTAAAGCCACGGTCACTAATCAGTGTGGATGCTCAAGTGCAGGCTTAGAAACATCCAGTATGCAATCTTGAATCCCACAGACCCTGGGATTACACTGCAGTGTAGACATACCCTGTGTTACCAGATTTGCCTGTTACTTTGGGGTATGCGCATTCATTAGGGTTACTCTTCTGGGTGGGGGGGATTTCTGTATTTCTCTCAATGCATTACTTGTGTTTGCATATGGAGCTCTACTGTGGCAAGTTCCCTCCCCATGGAGATATCTTGCAGGACCTAGGTTCACCAGGGCTGGGTTCCTCCAGCCCCAGAATCAGATGAACACACACACACACACACACACACACACACACACACACACACACACACACACACTAACTGAGCACATCTGACAGGTTAATCAGCACACCCAAGCTGACCCCTTATGTGTCCCTGGACTTGGTAGGCTGGGTCGAGCAGCGCTTCTAAGCTGTCACCCTCCTCTGTCCCAGGTTCAGTACGTCCCTATCCCCACTTTCACGTTACAATTGTTCCGTTAGTAACACACTTGAGGAGCAAACCCCACAGGATTTTTGGGTGCTGCAGGGATCTTTAGCTTACATATGAGGATCATTGCAGTAGAGCAAATGGAGAAGCCAAAAAACACCCATGAGTGGTAGGAAAGGGAGAGAGAGAGAGAGAGAGAGAGAGAGAGAGAAGCAACCAGCTTAGCCATGAAAGTTATTTATTGCCAGGTAATAACCATACAAGGGGAGCCAAACAAACAAAACAGTTATAATATTAAATCTAACTTAAATGTGATTATAAAAGTCAGGTTTAGAAAACTATCACTGACCACACAAGTCAGGGTCAGAAGGCTATACTTGAAGAGAGAGAGAGCTGGGTTCTCACCACTCCTTGAAGCTTGAATCGATCGGGGGTCCCAGGTGGTCATGAAGCTCAGGGTCCGAGGTTATGGAGACAGGCAGCGCCCCCAGCATGATCTGTCAGGAGAAGATGAAGTCCCAGTGAAACATATGCAGATTTTGGATCCAGGCATCAGAGCACTTACTTGAATGTGAGTAGGGGGGTTTGTAGGGAAAGAACAATGGTTAAAGGGAGAACACTAGATTTGTTAATGGGTAAACTGATGGCTCAAGGGAATATACCAAAGTTGTTTGATCAGACTAGACAACAGGAACTGATCATTCCTGGCTAATGGCAGTGTTCCTTCGATGGAGCTCACAATGCAATTAGGCAGATTCACTATTTTGGATACCAGTAAAGGATTTATTACTAGAATTGGTCTGATAACTATTGAGCTGGGTGTGGGCAGATGTAGGCTCATTAACATCTGGAGCAGAGATCCCCATCATGCAGTGCTTCTCTGCTTTTCTGATCCCAGAGTTCAGTGCAGTTCTTGCCTTGAAATCTCTGTCCTCCATTCTGTATGCTAATAGATATGCCTCCGTGTCCCATCTTTGATGCAAATGAGGCTAGGGGAGTTTCCTTAATCCTGTCACCCTGGTCTGGAGGGGTGTAAGTGTGTCTTCCTCTGCCTTTTCATTACTTGTTGTAAGTTTTTCTTCTGATTGACTTTGGTTCAAGCAGAGACGGTGAGTCAGACAAACTGGGTACTGCACCCTGGTTCCCCAAGAACACAGTGCTGATAGGTAACACCTGAAAGTCATTCTTCTGCACCAAATGGGGTCAGAAGTTACATAGAGAGCTGTATCTCATCAGCATCTCTCTTCAGTAGTCATCAGGCATACAGTGAACAGGAGAGGTGAAAGAATGGAACACTCTGAAATAAAAGTCATTACTATTACAGAATTGGATCTTATTTACAACTCCAGCTTGCTCTCACTGAATTCAATAGCAAAATTCCCATTGACCTCAACAGATGATGGATCAGCCACTGAAGAGCAAGTGGTCTTGGCTGAAAAGTGTATAATGTAATAAAGAAGGAAGTTGATAAATTGGACAGATTTCAGAGAGGACCCATAGAATGATTAAAGGATTTAAAAAACATGCCTTATAGTGACAGACTCAAGGCACTCAATCTAATTAGCTTAAAAAAGAAACGGTTACTGGGTGACTTGATTACAGTCTATAAGTACCTACACAGTGAATAAATATTTGACAGTGGGTCTTCAGTCTAGCAGAGAAAGGTATAACATGATACAATGTCTGGAAGTTGAAGCTAGACAGATTCAGACTAGAAATAAGATGTAAATTTTTAACAGTGAGAGTAATTAACCATTGGAACAATGGCTGTGGTGGATTCTCCATCAGTGGCAATCTTTAAATCAAGATTGCATGTTTTCTAAAAGATATACTCTAGGAATTATTTTGGGAAAGTTCTGTGGCCTGTGTTATACAGGATGTCAGACTAGATTATCACAATGGAACCTTCTGGCCTTGGAATCTATGAAAAAGATATTTCAGATTATTAAATACACAAGAAATTCTCTGTTACACAACAGAGAAAGTGAAGACTCTATGAATCACAACATAAATAAGGGCAGGGAGAGAACAGTTTTCTTGCCTCCTGATCATTTGGAAGTTCTGCTTAAATATTGTGGTTATTAACAATTTAGGTGAGATGTCAGTGTTTATAATATTTGAGCAATTCCCCATTTGAATTAGTTACAAGGCAAGTCTTGGAAAGTTTAGCAAGAATAGGTTGTGCAGTGTGACCTGATAGCTACAGAATAAAGATTGTGGTATATTGCAGAATATTGCTTTAAATTTCAGAGGCATTTGGAGTCAGCTAGTGCCTCTCTGCTTTGGGGAGCAGCCTGCTTTGTCTCTCTCTGTTTTGGAGTTCTTGAATGTCATCGTTCTGAATTCTGAGAAATAAAATAGTGTTACAATGCAACCTTCCAGCAAGAATATTTATGCTTATACTAGGGCTGTCAAGCAATTAAAAAAATTAATCTCAAGTAATGGTGTGATTAATCACGCTGTTAAATAATAATAGAAAACATTTATTTAAATATTTTTGGATGTTTTCTACATTTTCAAATATTTTGATTTCAATTACAACAGAGAATACAAAGTGTACAGTTCTCACTTTATATTTATTTTTATTACAAATATTTGCATTGTAAAAAACAAAATAAATAATATTTTTCAATTCACCTAATACAAGTATTGTAGTGCAATCTCTATCATGAAATTTGAACTTACAAATGTAGAATTATGTACAAAACTGCATTCAAAAATAAAACAATGTAAAACTGTAGATCCTAGAAAGTCCACTCAGTCCTATTTCTTATTCAGCCAATCGCTCAGACAAACAAGTTTGTTTACATTTGCAGGAGATAATGCTGCCTACTTCTTGTTTACAATGTCATCTGAAAGTGAGGACAGGCATTTGTGTGGCACTGTTATAGCCAGTGTCGCAAGATATTTATGTGCCAGATATGCTAAAGATTCATATGTCCCTTGATGCTTCAACCACCATTCCAGAGGATGTGTGTCCATGCTGATGACAGGTTCTGCTAGATAACAGTCCAAAACAGTATTGGCCAATGCATGTTCATTTTCATTATCTGAGTCAGATGCCACCAGCAGAATGTTGATTTTCCTTCTTGATGGTTCAGGTTCTGTAGTTTCTGCATCAGAGTGTTGCATTTTTAAGACTTCTGAAAGCATGCTCCACACCTCATCCCTCTAGATTTTGGAAGGTACTTCAGATTCTTAAACCTTTGGTCAAGTGCTGTAGCTATCTTTAGAAATTTCACATTGGTACCTTCTTTGCATTTTGTGAAATCTGCAGTGAAAGTGTTCTTAAAAGGAACAACATGTGCTGGGTCATCATCTGAGACAGCTATAACATGAACAATATGGCAGAATGCAGGTAAGGCGGCAGGAAACATACAATTCTCCCCAAAGGAGTTCAGTCATAAATTAATAAGTGTATTATTTTTTTAATGAGCATCATCAGCATGGAAGCATGTCCTCTGGAATGATGGTGGAAGCATGAAGAGGCATACAAATGTTTAGCACATCTCGCATGTAAATACCTTGCAATGCCAGTTACAAAAGTGCCATGCGAATGCCTGTTCTCACTTTCAGGTGACATTGTAAATAAGAAGCAGACAGCACTCTCTCTTATAAATGTAAACAAACTTATTTCTCTTAACAATTGGCTGAACAAGCAGTAGGACTGAGTGAACTTGTATGCTCTAAAGTTTTACATTGTTTTGTTTTTGCATGTAGTTATGTAACAAAAAATATCTACATATGTAAGTTTCACTTTCACAATAATGAGATTTCACTATAGTACTTGTATGAGGTGAATTGAAAAATACCATTTCTTTTGTTTATCATTTTTTACAGTGCAAATATTTGTGATTAAAAAATTATATAAAGTTTGCACGGTACTCTTTGTATTCTGTGTTGTAATTGAAATAAATATATTTGAAAATGTAGAAAAATATCCAAAAGTATTTAATACATTTCAATTGATATGCTAGTGTTTAACAGTGTGATTAAAACTGCAATTAATCTGATTACTTTTTTTGAGTTAATTGCGTAGTTAACTGCAATTAATCTATGGCCCTAGGTTTTACCCAACTTCTCTGTATGTGAGCCATGAACATAACAAGAATCAGGAGATCTGGCTTTTATTCCTCAATCTGCCATTGACCTGCTGTGTGTCCTTGAGCAAGTTATTTTACTTCCTTGTACCTTTTTCTAGCTTGAGTAAGACATACCTATGCTAACTAAAATCAGAAGTATAGCCACAGTAGTGCAAGAAGCTAGTTGCCTAAGTACCTAATGTGACAGATATGGCAATTTCCTGCACTATTCTGGACAAGCCTTAATGGGCTATTTCAAGAGTTCATTGTGTTAAAAATGCAAAGTTTATGTATTATTGTAGGAGTGTTTATAACATCACTAGAAGGGGAACGTGGCCAATGTAAATTTTGAGTTTCAGAGGACTGTTTTAAACAATATGCCAGACAAACAAAGTTAAGTGGGTTCGAAGAAAAGACCTGGGGGGATGGGAATGCAAATTACCACAGCTCTGGTTATGCAAAGACCCAACCTTTTGAAGCTTCACCCTGAGGAAGGGGATCATTTTTTGGCTGATTGCCTGTTCGTGATCCCTGCAGATCAAAGGGCCAAACTGTATAAAGAAGAGACTCTTAGATTGAAGGGGGTGTTTGTTCTGGGCAAACAATTGTTTTCTTGTGACCACAGAAAAAATTCTTTGGTGGGGTTTGAAGAACTGGTCACCTGGCACAGCCCTTATTGGAGCTGGGGTGATCTCAGGTAAGCTGGTTAGCATGTGTTTAGGCTTGTTTATTGTTTTTAAATAGGTTTTCTCTGTAATGCTTTTACCTTAAGAATAAATGTGCTTGCTTAGAAAGGGCTGTGTCATAATTTATACCCATGGGCATTTATATTATTTATAGCCTCTGATGAGAAGGCAAATCAGGCCTGCTTAGACAGTCTGACTTCCTGGGGAATTCACCGTGTAGGCAGAGAACAGTGCCCCCTGAAACACTCCCAGTCAGGAGGGAACGAGACATGGGTCTCTCTCTGCCCAAGAGAGGTGAGAGTTGAGGCACCTGGAACTAAAGTAGGTGCCCTAGCTGGACCACATAGGGGGAATACAGGTACAGTTGCCCTGAACTGTAGCACCTAGGGACTCAGATGTGTCTCACTAGCCCTCCCATCATTCATACTGTCACTGCTATTTTTAGCATTCTAGCTTGATCAGAGCTAGTGCAGATAGGTCCACTCGAGCTGGAAATGACACTTTCTATCCAGCTCCAGTGTAGACAAACCCTTAGACCATAAGCTTGTTGGGGAAGGGACTGTGTCTCAGCACTTCACAGCATCTAGCACAATGGAGCATTACTGTCATACAAATACTAATGATACTTCCTGTGAAAAGGCCAGTCACAGTCACAAGTTCCTTTGCAGTTACTGCTCTCCCCTAACACCTCAGAGAGGACAAGACATCATGAAGAGGGCAGATAGGAGGCAGGGTTTCCCCCACTCCTCTTTTCACAATGCATTTGTACAGGGCCTAGCACAATGGGGCCCTGAACTTCGCTAGAACCACCAGGCACTAAATACTGCAGAACAAATAACATGAATAAGGAACTGGCAGGGTTTAGGTGCCTAAGTACTCTTAGTGCAAGATCATCCCTACTCTACAAGCCTATGCTGCATTCTTAGGCCTCACCAAATGAAACTGGAAAATGTACCTAGAAATCTACAGGAGATATTTATTTACCACACCAGATACTTTGGGGAAGGGCTGAGCTTCCCAGATGTAGAACTTGGGTGTAGCTGTGTGATATTCCTGTTGCTGTTAGGCTTAAAAAGTTTGGCCGTAATTCTGAGACTGTAGAATTTTTTGTGTCGTGTTCTTTGATCCCTCAGTCCTGAAATGCTTGCATCCAGTTCCAACTGGCTGAGCCTATCTGTGTTGAGTGAGGCTCCTAAATCCAAAGTTAAACAAAATAAAATTTAATTAGATAGATATCTAATTTTGGTTTTTAGAAACCAAACTTTGGGTACCCAAGCAGGGTTGACAAGAGGAGGAGAAAGAAGGAACAATTGTACCAGAGCCCAAGCTCAGGAGGCCTCCCCAAACCATCTGTAACATGTGTAAACAAAGTGAAATGGGAGGAGAGGGGCTCCAGCAAATATGATGTACCAAGACCTCAAATTTCTCTCAATGGGCCTCCACCCAAGTTTGAAAATATTGACTAAGATAAATGAAAATTAACATCATAGAGGTCAGATGTTATCTCCCGCATATGACCTGTTCTTTAACACAATCAGTTATTCTCCTGCTGCAACTCAGAAGAGTACAATCAGAAACTATAGCAGCATTTATATTTAGGTATCAATTTAGCTGTATTACAAAGTTTGCAGAAGGTAAGAAAGAATTAAAGTTTTTTTTCCACTTCTCTATCTTGCTTTCTGGAGAAAAATGAGTCACACTTGAGGCTCAGTCCTGGAGAGGCATAGACAGGACTGCTCCTTATGTTCCTCAGGGTTAGGCCATTTTTGAAGTGATAGCAAATATTATTTCAAACTTGTCTAAACAGTGACCATTAAAATATCCTAAGCCAGATTCTGATTGGTTAGCTGGGCATGCTTCATGGTGTCATAGCCAGGCCTGAGTTGGTAGTGAATTCACGGAAGCCAGCACATAGAGCAGGGAGCACTGAAATGGGAGCTAGGAATTACAGAGGAATTCCCTCTCTGCCACTAGCTTCCTGTCTGATCCTGAATAAGTTATTATTCATAGCTGGAATCTCAATATTGAAAAATTACATAATTCACTGTGACATGGGTTTGGCGTTCTCCTCCTCCCAATTTCTGCATTTGGTTACAGTTTTCTTCCTATTTTGTAGAACCTCTTTATTTTTCCAAAAAAGAGCCATTGATCAACTCTTCGAGTCTCCTTAGACTGAGAACAAGTTATTCCTTCACCCTTGTACTGACAGCAGAAGTGGCAAGATTCTGGCATAGGTTTGGGTAATCAAATAAACCTTCAGGTTTCATTGTATAAGGTTGTTCATTAATGACCAAAAGGTTATGCCATGTTATGTATCCAAAATACTAGTAATAATGTTGTTTCTCTGGTGCTGTTCCTGGCACACATCCTTTCCCACTCAGGACATGTTGGCAGGGAAAGCGTCCCCCACATTGTTTAGAATGGAAAGCAAGACGTTTCCATTTCTTTTTACTTGTTCAGAATAGTCAGTGACACCAGCAGAAATGTGCATAATTCTGTGGACTAGACAGTATTCGTATCTCCAGGAGGAACCAAGGTCAGATTAAATCACAGGGCACAGACATCGGCCTATAGCATCTTAGCTCCTGGAGTCACAAGATGAGATCAGAATTTCAGGTTTTATTAAAATGCATTGTTTCTAGTCCACTTGGAGGCAAAGAAAAGCTTGACCCTGCAACCCAAGCATAACCTGAGTCTGCAGACATTATGAAACAATAGTTCCAGGAGGTGTGAATTGCCCTTCATTCATCTGAAACCTGCTCCATCTCAAAGAGGGATGGGGCCAAGGTGCAGGAGTGGGGTCACAGCATGGGCTGTACTTAGAGCCCCAAGTTGGCTTGATTCGGCCCTGGGAGACAGGTGCAACATAGGTTAGATCCTGAACAAGGCTAGAAGACTGTCATTCAAGACTGTGACAATGGTGCGTGAGTGCAAAAATCATTCAGATCACGTTAACGTGTAGCCATGTTCTATACTAATAGCAACATCTAGGGTAGGTGGGGCCGGAGTGAGTTTGTTTTCTGAAGGATAATCATCAAAATGTTGCCCCTCTATGGCTATCAGCTCCTAGACTCTGGGGTCAAAGCTTAAAAGCCCCCAAATTCCCTAATATATCACCCCCAGGGGAGGGAGGGAAAAGTAGCCTGGCTTTCCATCCCTCTGTCCATGGCCAAGAATTCCAGCAGGTGCCTGGTCACAATGAAATTTCTATATAGCTGGCTCTATAGGAAAGCGTAGAAGGCGCTAGCTCCCTGGAGCCCATGTAGAAGTAGCAGCAGCCAGGGAGGAAGGCAAGGGAAGCTGGGCTTCCTCTCTTCCTATCCCCAAACTTCCAGAGCCAGGGGAACCCATTAGGGGACACCAGGTGCCAGTGGTCCACACGACCACTGGGCTCTGCCTCTGGGAAGGACTTAAAAGCCTCCAGCAGTTGGAGACAGCCAACGAGGGAGGCCCCTTTGCAGCTTCCTAACTACATTTCTTGAGTCCTCCGGTTAGTGGACTTTTTGTTGATATTTACGGGTATTTACTTGTTCTTCATCTGGGCTTCTATTTTTACAGCCTCTCCCTACCCTCTTTCATGTACCTTTTGGCTCTCCCTTTCCCTTCATAGCTCCTTTCTCATCTTTCCACCTCTCCACATGTTCCACAGCTATCCCTCTAATCACAAGCTTTTGTGGACACATAATCTGTCTGCCAGGTGCTGCCAGCAGCAACAAGGGACGAGTTCAATGTCTAGGGGTTCCCCTTAAAATTACAAAGCAAAACTATCTCAAGCCCCCACCCAGAAATCTAGAAAAACTAAACACCTCCCCTGTGCTTCTAATAGGCGATACTGCCCACTCGCAAGCACTGAGTCTGTGCATAGCAAAAAAAACCCACCACTTTTATTAAGGGAAGAGGAGACTCACACCGGGATTGCAGTGTAGCCATTCCCTAAGTGATTTAGGCTCCTAAGGGTATGTCTACACTTAAAATGCTACAGCAGCACAGGCAGACATTACCTAGGCCGACAGGAGGGATTCTCCCATCAGAGTAGGTAATCCACTCCTCAGGAGGTGATAGCAGGTCAAAGGAAGAATTCTTCTGTCAGCCTAGCACTGTCTACACTGGAAGTTAGATCAGTATAGCTAGGAGTGTGGATTTTTCACACCCCAGGAGATGTAGTTCTACCAGTGTAAAATCCTTGTGTAGACCAGGCCTTAGTCTCATTGAAAGTCAATAAGACTTAGGAGCCAACATCACTTCCGATAACGGGATTTAGCCTGCTAAGTCACTCAAGCATTTTCAAAAAAATTTCCCAAAGGTATAAAAAATGGGGTTGTGGGGGTTGGTAGAGGTTTCAGAACAGTAAAAAAACAGGTAGAAGTTTAAAAAATTACTAGAAATGTTCTAACTGTGCACATAGCTAGTCTATGCAACCATGTGTTTCTATCATGGTTATCCTTCCCTCATCTGCCCTTCTGGGGGTTGTTTTATCCACTTCTTGAGTCTTGTCTTCAATAAGGCCCTGATCATATAAAGACTTATGTATAAACTTATGCTGGAGTAAAGCACATGCATAAACCTTTGCAGGATTGAGAGCTTCAGACTGTATGTATTACGTTACACAATAAATAGAGAAGTTAGAGAAAAACATCAAATACTCTTGTGGGAAGGCTTCAGAGGAACGCTACACTGTTCCTTAGAATTCAGAATGATAACAAGATAAGAACCCAGAGAGAAACAGAACAGACTGCTTCCTAAAACAGAGAAGCACAACTCACCTCATCTTGCTGTAGGCTGGCTGACTGTAAACTGAATGTTTGCATGCTTCCCTATAGAGCTCCTTAGACTACAGTCAGAACAAGGAAACTCCACAGAAAGGTGTTTGAGGCATGAACTGGCTCTTACTGTGTTTGTAGACTGCCTAACACGATGGGGCCTCAATCCCAATTGGAGTTCCTAGGCCAGGGGTTAGCAACCAGCGGCACACAAGCCAAGTTTTACTGGCACACTGCTGCCAGCTGAGGCCCCAGCCGCCATCCCCGCTCAGCCCGCTGCCAGCCTGGGTGAATGGAACCCCAGGCCAGCAGTGGGCTGGTCGGGGCCAACAGCCGGGTCCCCAGCTGGCAGGAGCTCGGGGACAGAACCCCAGACCAGTAGTGGGCTGAGCGGGACCGAGAGCCGGGTCCCCGGCTGGCAGGAGCTGGAGGATGGATTCAGCCTGCCACCGGTCTGGGGTTCTGTCTGTGGGTATAGTGTATTAAATTTCTCCCTGTAGAAATGTGCTACTCGCAGAGCACCAGGACTGACAGCCGTAAGTAGTACATCGTAAGTAGCACATTCCTAGGGGGAGAAATTTAATACAGTACACCCCGGCCCCGCTCAGCCCACTGATGGTCTAGAGTTCTCAAAATATGTTCTCGCATCCCTTATCAAAAATTACACTACAATTAGTCTGAAAACTTGAAAACTTTGTTTGTATATTACAGTACAGAAACTCCTCACTTAAAGTCGTCCCGGTTAACACTGTTTCGATGTTAAGTTGCTGATCAATTAGGGAACATACTTGTTTAAAGTTGTGAAATGCTCCCTTCTAAAGTCCTTTGGCAGCTGCCTATTTTGTCCACTGCTTGCAGGAAGAGCAGTCCATTACAGCTAGCTGGTGGGTGGTGGGAACCAGGGTGGACGGGTAGCCCTCCATAAGTTCCCCCTATCAGCTCCCCACACCTCTAAGTTCCCTGTGAAGCAGCTGTCCCTCCCCTCACTGCCATGTACTGCTCCTGCCCTCTGCCTTGGAGCTGATCCCAGAGATTCCTGCTTGCTGTACATGGAGAGGGGGGAGGAGAGGGGCTATTGTCAGGGTGTCTCCCCCTCCCCCCTGTCCCTGCACCCTGCTTACCCCATCTTCCATAGAACGGGGGGGACCCAAGATGGAGGGCCGGAGCTTCTAGGCAGTAGCTGCAGATCTCAAGTCTCAGCAAGCTGTTTTAATTAACAAGGCAGTGTACCTGAGCCTGCGGTCAGCTACTTAAAGGGGAAATGCACATTCTTCTCTCACACACAGGGTATGTATCTCTGTCTGCCCTCCCTTCTTTCCTGCTGCTTTGCAGAGTATTGTGAGAGTTAACCCTTGAGAGCTCAGCCAATTGCTAGTTCATCATTTAACAGTAAGGCATTCCCTGAGAAATATCCCACCCTCTGACTCCTCCACCTCATCCAAGCTTCACAATCATTATCACAGTGTACCAGTATTAAACTGTTTGTTTAAAACTTATACTGTGTGTGTGTAAGTATATGTAAATATATTCTTTTGTCTGGTGAAAAAAATGTCTCTGGAACCTAATCCCCTTTCATTTACATTAATTCTTATGGGGAAATTGGATTAGCTTAACATCGTTTTGCTTAAAGTCGCATTTTTCAGGAGCATAACTACAACGTTAAGTGAGGAGTTACTGTAATAGTTAAAACATGTATAATGTTAATAAATGTATAGGTCTGATGAAACAAAGTAGTTGTATTTATGTGCCTGTGCTTAATTTGTGTTTTCGATTATTTATCTTCTAAAAAAAAATCTAGCATGTCTCGCACTTCCAGAAAGGGCATCTTGCACCGTGAGGGGGTGCATGCACCCCAGGTTAAGAACCACTGCACTAAACTGATAAGATCTTCATTTTAATTTAATTTTAGATGAAGCTTCTTAAACATTTCAAAAACCTTGTTTACTTTACATATAACAATAGTTTAGTTATATAATATAGACATAGAGAGAGACCTTCTAAAAATGTTAAAATGTATGACTGGCACATGAAACCTTAAATTAGAGTGAATAAATGAAGACTCGGCACATCACTTCTGAAAGGTTGCTGACCTTGTCCTAGGCAATGCTGCAATATGAATAAATAAATAATCTTGCAAGGGGGGTTGCTTGCTTGTGTTCTTTCTCTGTGATATGATGGACATAGACATACACAATTTTAAATATAATCTACCAGATGAGAACAATTTCTGAAAATTATTGTATTTCAAGTCTGAGGCCTGACTAAAAGAAAAAAGCATTTTTTTAAATGTGTCTTCAATCAGATAGAAGAAACTTTTAAACAAAAGTAACACTAAACAAAAGTAACACAGGGCTTTTAGAAGGCAGACTGGAACAACCCAGTCACCATCTTCAAGATGAAGACTCAGTTTTATTTTAAAGGGGACTTGGCAAAGCCAAAAGTGCAAAATGAGAAAAAGAAGGAATTGAGTGAAATCCCATGCAGCCCTGGTCTTTACTCTTGTACTAACATACATGTGTCTTTTATATTATTAAAGGCTCTGAATCCTTTGGCACATAAACCACTGTCTGAGCACACACTGCTCAGTTTGATCACAGCAGTGTAATTCCAACCACCAGGTGCAAATTATTTAACTGCTCCCCAGTACCTATGGAATTCATAGCCCAAAAGAAAGTAGAGCCATACCCCCTTGTTGACATAACTGATATTCTGTGTCAAAGAAAGGGAGGGGAGTTAGAAATCCCTACACAGAGCACAGAACTCTCTACAATATATCCTTATCCATGGTTTCCTCCTTCTGGTGGGTTTTAAGCCTTTCTTCAAAGCTATCAACCATTGGCCACTGTTCGAGACAAAATCCAGGAATAGATGGACCACTGATCTATTGCCATGTCATAGTTCCTATGTAGTATGGGACAAACTAGGGTTGGAGAAAAATGGAACTTCTGCCAATACATCTGTGCATTCCTGGAACCCATATTGAACAGATGTTTTTGAAGGGACTCATATCTCAAGTTCACTCGTCTACTTTTATGCTTCTGAGATCTATGTAATACTAGAACCATATGTTCCAAAATACCATAAAACCTGTTCTTGCAAGATCCCCATCCAAATTCTGCAGACACAAGAGACCATTGGGAGCTTACCTAAATGGAACTTAACATCAAAGCTCTTGAGGTTTGCTCACCACTCTGTTTCCCATGCATCCGACAAAGTGGGTATTCACCCATGAAAGCTCATGCTCCAAAACTTCTGTTAGTCTATAAGGTGCCACAGGACTCTTTGCCACCCTGTTTCTGAGTTGCTAAGCACTTATGCTGAAGTAACTAAGTACTGGCTCAAAAAGGATAAATGAAAATTATAAAGTGCAGTACATAGTGAGGTTTTTTATAAAGTGTCTTGGTTTTTGCAAGCCAGAGCAGTCAAATTATTTTAAAATAATTAAAAAAAATTTAAAAACCACAGAGATTAAATATAAAGCTTAAATATACATCAGACCAGACAAATATACCTAAAAGTTGCTAAAGCCCCACATTATAGCAGACATGCAAGGGAAGTGAATTCCAAATATAAGGGTGCCCAAATGAGAAGCCTTTGTTCCTGGCCCTGTGAGGTCAACTCCAAAAACCCATAGCATCCCACCTTCTCCTAACTACTGTGTAACTTAAGGGAGAGAGGCAGTCTTTTAGCAAGTGTGACATAGACCTGTAGGAGAACACTTCAACCTCCCTGGCCACACAATAGCAGATCTTAAGGTGGCCATCCTGCAGCAAAAATACTTCAGGACCAGACTTCAAAGAGAAACTGCTGAGCTTCAGTTCATCTGCAAATTTGACACCATCAGCTCAGGATTAATCAAAGACTGTGAATGGCTTGCCAACTACAAAACCAGTTTCTCTTCCCTTGGTTTTCACACCTCAACTGCTAGAAGAGGGCCTCTTCCTCCCTGATTGAACTAACCTCATTATCTCCAGCCTGCTTCTTGCTTGCATATATATACACACACCTGCCCCTGGAAATTTCCACTACATGTATCCGACGAAATGGGTATTCACCCACGAAAGCTCATGCTCCAAAACGTCTGTTAGTCTATAAGGTGCCACAGGACTCTTTGCTGCTTTTACAGATCCAGACTAACACGGCTACCCCTCTGACACTTTTTCAATTTGTCCACCTCTTTCCTGAAATGTGTCTCCCATAACTGGACACAATACTCCAGTTGAGGCCTAATCAGAGTAGAGCAGAATTACTTCTCTTGTCTCGCTTACAATACTCCTGCTAATACATCCCAGAATTATGTTTGCTTTTTTTGCACCAGCGTTACACTGTTGATGCTTATTTAGCTTGTGATCCACCATAACTTCCAGATCCCTTTCTGCAGTACTCCTTCCTAGGCAATCATTTCCCTTTTAGTATGTGTGCAACTGATTGTTCCTTCCTAAGTGGAGTACTTTGCATTTGTCCTTATTGAATTTCATCCTATTTACTTCAGACCTTTTCTCCAGACCATTCTGAATTTTAATCCTACCTCCAAAGCATTTGCGACCCCTCCCAGGATGGTATGATAAGTGTACTCTCTCTGTCATTATCTAAATCATTGATGAAGATATTGAACAGAACCAAACCCAGAACTGATCCCTGCAGGACCCCACTCATTATGCCCTTCCAGCATGACTGTGTACCACTGATAATTACTTTCTGGGAACTATTTTCCATCCAGCCTAAGGGGATATGCACCCACCTTATGGTAGCTCTATCTAGGTTGTATTTCCCTAGTTTGTTTATGAGAAGGTCATGCAAGAAAGTATTAAAAGCCTTGACTAAAAAGTCAAGATATATCACATCTACCGCTTCCCCCGCTATCCACAAGGCTTGTTACCCTGTCAAAGAAAGCTATCAGGTTGGTTTGACAAGATTTATTCTCGACAAATCCATGCTGACTGTTATTTATCACCTTATTCTCTTCTAGGTGTTTGCTCCATTATCTTTCCTGGTACAGAAGTTAAGCTGACTGGTCTGTAATTCCCCAGGTTGTCCTTATTTCCTTTTTATAGATAGGCACAATATTTGCCCTTTTCCAGTCTTCTGGAATGTCTCCTGTCTTCCATGACCTTTCAAAGATAATTGCTAATGACCTAGATAACTCCTCAGTCATCTCCTTGAGTATTCTAGGATGCATTTCATCAGGCCCTGGTGATTTGAAGACATCTAACTTGTCTACATAATTTTTTACTTGTTTTTTCCCTGTTTTAGACTCTGATCCTACCCCATTTTCACTGGCATTCACTGTTAGATGTCCATTCGCCGCCAACCTTCTTGGTGAAAACCAAAACAAAGAAATCATTAAGCACCTCTACCATTTTCACATTTTCTGTTATTGCCTTTCCCACTTCGTTGAGTAATGGTCCTACTCTGTCCTTGGTCTTCCTCTTGCTTATAACGTATTTATAGAATGTTTTCTTGTTTCCCTTTATGTCCCTAGCTAGTTTGATCTTGTTTTGTGACTTGGCTTTTCTAATTTTGTCCCTACATGCTTGTGTTATTTGTTTATATTCATCCTTTGTAATTTGACCTATTTTCTACTTTCTGTAGGACTCTTTCTTGAGTTTTAGATCATTGAAGATCTCCTGGTTAAGGCAGGGTGGTCTCTTGCCATACTTCTTATATAGTGGTAGAGGAAAGAGACCCAAAAATTGTAAACTAAAACAAATGAGTTTAAAAACTGAAGCATTTGATGCTGAAACAAAATTAATATTTTCATGTTGTTTTGAACATTCACACAGGAAGTTTAATATTTTGGACTGTGAAGTGGTGAACCAACCCCGCACTGGGCCAACAGGGCCTGACCAATCACTGTGAGCCCCGGAGACAATGCCCCCTCACTCCTGGTGCACATGCTCCAGATGGAAGCGACAGATTAAAAAAAGAGTCAGCCCAGCTCAGTCTGGGCTGGCTGAGGAGGAAAAAGTAAGTGTGCTGCAGGCTCCTGCAGAGCAATCTGCAACTTTCCAAATGGCAAGAACCATGGACCCAGACTATGCTGTGGCCGATCAGCTGACTGCAGAGACTGACTGGGATGCTGAGCTGCTGCCAGCTGAGGAGATGCACGAGATTAACCTTGCAGTAGGAAGCGACCCAGGGAATGTATTAGAAGCCGATGCTTAAACCCTTAACTGGGAATTTTCTGGCTTCATGGGGCCCAGGGTTGGAACCCAGAGGAGTAGGGAGGATCCAGGTTCCCCTACTCCCGCTCCACACACTTTCCACTAAGTGTCGCTACTGTTTGGTTGCTCTGCCCCATCCTGGAGCTATAGACTGATTGTTTGTTCTGCCCTGCCCAGAGGTTCAGAACCCCCAACTGTTATTGCCTGCCCCAGCCAGAAGGCTAAGGGGCCACAGAATGTTTGCTTGCTCAGTCACACCCAGGGGCAACAGACTGTTTGCTTGGCCCTACTCAGCGTTTCTGAGACTCCCTTATTGTAATTATCTGATCCCACAAGGAGTCCTGACAACTGTGTGATGGGGTGTACCAACCCTACATTGGGCCAACGGGGGTGGCCCCACTAAACACGAAAGGCCCCCGTGACAGGGCCACAATTTTCAAAAGCATTTTTTCCAACAGAAATTCTACAAGGGAAAAAAATCTCAGATTTTTTCAACCAGCTTTAACCATTAGTCAAGTTTATCCTATTTCAGCAGAGGACACTGAGAGCTCATCGCTTACTCCTAATACACAAAGTAGTTGTTATTTCCTACAGGATTTCTAAACAATTAGTACTGTAGAGGTGCAACTCATAGTTAGGGGCACGTTTATGTCACGGAGGTCATGGAAGTCATGGAATCTGTGACTTCCAGAGACCTCCCTGATATTTTATGCTTCAGCCCCTGGGGCTGCAAGACTAGAGCTGGCAGCCAGCGGGGCCCCAGCAGGGTTCCAGCGACAGGCTCCTCAGGGGCCCTCCTCAAGGTCACGGGGGACAACCTTGCAGGTAGGGGCAGGAAAGAACGCTGCAGCTCCCAGCCACCACAGTGGCAGGGGAAACCCTGGAGCCGCAGCAGCAAAAAATCACAGACAGCTCACAGCGTCTGTGAATTTTTGTTTATTTCTCATGACCTACCCATGACTTTTACTAAAAATAACCATGACAAAATCTTAGCCTTACTCATGCTCACTGCATATAGAGGAAAAGATGCTCAGATATCAGGGAAATGAGTGCAGTATAAAAATGACTAGACAGAGTTTGGAAAATTGCACAATAAAAGACACTACAAAAAAGTATAACATATTGTTTGCAGTGTTGCTGTAGCCATATTGTTCCTGGGATATGAGATACACAAGGTGGATGAGGTAATATCTTTTATTGGACTAGCTTCTGTTAGTGGAGGGGACAAGTTTTTAGCTTCACAGAGCTCTTCCTCAGAGGAAGCTTAACAGTTTGGCCCCTCTACTACCAGAAGTTGGTCCAGTAAAAGATATTACCTCTCCCACTTTGCTTCTGAGATAGTTTTATAATGTAAAGTTTCATGGCTTTGCATACCACACCATGGCATCGCTCCTCACCACACCTCCACCTCAGCAAAGCAGACATTATGAGCCGCGTGCTTAACTGGTGTAAAATGGCATTATGCAGTTTGCTTCAGTGGAACTATGCTGATTTACATCAGCTGAGAATCTAGCCCTGCATATTTTGCCAAGAAAAAAAAGCAGTGCCATGTTACATTCGCCCTTGCACAAGAACAACCACATGAGCTCTCTGAATTACTTTTATTTTAGATTGAGTGAAATAACAAAAACAACTAAAATCTCTAGTGAGAGAGCAGCATGAGTGGGTGGGCCAGACTGCTCTGTAACAGCCGTTGTTTTGAACTGAACCTTCTCTCCAAAATGGAAGGCCTCGCCTCAGACACACAAACAGGCTCGTTTGGCTTTTAAAGGTGCAGTAAAAAAAAAACAGAGATAGCAATTGTCTGGCTACATACGCAATACTATGCATAGGCCTGAAAAAAAAGAATTTGACAAAGCCCTGGAAGCATCTGTAGCGGAGTGGTTACCCCGCTCCTTCCCTGAAGGGCTTAAAACAGCCCTGGGAGAGGGCTGTGACTGGCTTAATGAGGGCCCAGCTGGCCCTTATAAAGAGAGCTGGGGCCAGAAGCCAACACACACTCTCTCTAGCTACATGGAGACAGGAGGACCTGGCTGCCTGGGAAGCTGAGGAGGGTGCCTAGGGCAGAGCAGTGCTGGGGAAGGGCAGAGGGAGCTGGGGAACTCCAGCTAGTAGAGCTGCAGGCCAAGGTGAGGGCCCATGAAAGCCCAGATCTAGGCAGAGGCAGCTGGTGCAACCCTCTCCTTGCAGATGATGAGTGGTACAGACTGCAGTCTGCCCCAGGGAGCGGGGGCTAGACAATGACTGACAGTTGCCACTGAAGCGAGGGAGAGATGGGGGTGGGAGTTCCCCAGAGAGGGGAGACCCAGACTAAGGGGGTACTGCCAGGGGGCAGAACCCTCATCTACAAGGACACTGGGTCCTGGATGGACATGGGGCCAGTGGTAGGCGAGACAGCAGCCGGCGCTCCTGGCTGAAAAGAGCTAATTCCCTGGACAACCAGCAGGAGGCGCCATACCAGTGAGTTTTAACCCACCACAGCATCTATTAAACTTATGGCTTCTATACTATAGGTGGAGATGAATGGACGGTATGGGATTTCAGTAGTCTTACCGGCCCACCCTGGTGAATCATAAGCGTGTTAGGACAGGAGTTGAATATTGAAAAGCCATCCTAAAAGTGCTGAGAACTTGTTAAATGTTCTTGTCTTCAGGAGCAGGGAAGAGTTTCTTCAAACCAATTGCCACAAGCCAGCCTGTGTGTTATTGTACCAAAGAAGTAGTGGGAGAAACAGAGTTTTTGTAAAATGTTGTGAAAGTGAATAGAATTAATTTACCCCAGGTCTCATGAGCAAACAGACATTGGCCTGTACTGTAAAGAGGATGCCAGTGTATTTTCAGCTCAGGATGTTCAGTTCCAGATTCAAAACTGCAAACAAGAAAGCTAATGGAGCATCTCCATTCATATGTAACATAAGTATGTAGAGACAAAATTAGAAAGGCCAAGGCACAAAACAAGATCAAACTAGCTAGAGTCATAAAAGGTAACAAGAAGACATTCTACAAATGCATTAGAAGCAAGAGGAAGACCAAGGACAGAGTAGGCCCATTAGTCAGTGAGGGGTGGGAGAAATAACAACAGAAAATGTGGAAATGGCAGAGATGCTTAATGACTTCTTTGTTTTGATTTTCACCAAGAGGTTGGTGGTGATTGGACATCTAGCATAGTGAATACCAGTGAAAACGAGGTAGGATCAGAAGATGCTAAAATAGGGGAAGAGCAAGTCCAGTCCTATGATTCTATGTCTACTAGACAGGCTGTGTTGGAGTGTATAAACCTCCTAACTAGGACTGAATGGTTAAAGAGTAATTCTGGGCCTAGGTAACCCTCCTCATCTGCACCTGCAGAGCATGTGCCACATGGCGCTTTAAAGGAAAGCCAGACAGCTCAGAAAGTGACTGACAGGGCAGAGAGAAGGACCTGCTCAGCAAGCTCCTGATACAGGACTCCATAGAAGCAGCCTCTCTGGAAAGACAAACTGAAGGTGCAATTGACCTTTCCTTCATTACCTTTTTGCTACAGACTGCAGAACTTGGATAATAGAATGGGAGGTAGAAAATGGGCCAGCAAGGGCAGCCTTAAGGTGCTCTTGGGTGCTGGAACTTTGGTAACTCTCACAGGGCCCTGGGCCAGAGGCCAGTAGAGTGGGAAAGTCCAGGCTACTTTATCAATCCTCTTCTGCATTAAGAAGGGACTAACCCTTAATCACTAGGTGATGCTTCCAACAAGTGTCACCTGCTGTAGATGAGGAGAGCTATTATATTTCAGTAGTGGGCAAGGATACACATGCTTACCAGTGCATGAGGGGCCCAACCTAACACTCACAGAATTCAGAGGCAGTCTTTCCAGTGACCTTAGTGATCGGGCCCTAGGCTCCTAATCAGCACATATGAAGGCTGAATCTATAAATAACTGAATGTCTGCTATTCTGCATAGACTCCTTCATGTGATTAAAAAAGCTATCATTACAGCAGATAGAAAATTGGTTACAATTACCTGTGAATGGCAGGTATTCTCCCACTCAATGTGGGAGGAAGAAGGTATAGGATATGGCAGCTAGCTCACTTTTCACAGGATTTATTATCCACCATTTTTGGAGTGCTGGAGCAGACATGGAGCAGGTTTATTCAAATTTTCCCTACTCAACAGCACTAAGCACAAATTCATAAAACTGAAGGGCATGGTACCTACCAGAAAGCATGTTGTAATGGTACATTTTTTGAATAGATTGGTTATACTCTTCATTTAAGTTATCCAAAGGGACTGACACTGGAATCTCTCTCACACATGTTCTAACTCCTGCCAGTTTAGTTCTGAAAGTTTTGTTTAATTCAGAGATATTCATATGAGTCAGTTACTTCACCTCCTCACCAGGAATGTTCCTACTGCAGTTACTCCCAGGAGCCAACCATTATCCAAAACACTGACTCAGATTCCACAACTGCAAAGTTAGAATGCAAGACTCACCAAAATGATGAGCCATTTGTGGACTTCAGTATTTATTTCTCATTTGTTAAACCTCTGAGATGTGTGCTCCCTCATCCCAATAGGCAGCATATGGAACATTTCAACGTATGTACTTGCCTACGTTTTCAACGGTGACTAGTGATTTTTGGGTACCTCCGTTTGCATGCCCAACTTGAGGAGATCAGAAAAGGGGCCTGCTTAGCAAACAGTGTTGCCCCACCCTCTGAAAGTCAGGCAAGTGCCTCTTGAATATGAGACAGCAGATCGTTCATTTCACAAGAAGTCCTACTGCTTCTAAGAATTTTTCCATTGCAGTGAGTCAGTTAGGGGAAAGGCTAGCTATGATATTAGACGAGGTGATTTGTTGACTTTTTCCTGTCACATATTTTTTTAGAGGATATTAAAACAGGGAAAGAAAACAAAATCCAGCAAGAAGGCATAATGATAATATAAAACTCTGGATGAGATTGTGACATAGTATCAGGCACCATGTTTCTCAAACCCAGGCCCACAGGGTTGCTGAGCAAGAGCCTTGCCCTCTGTGCAACTTTGATACAGTGTCAGAGGAGGGAACTGCAGCTGGTGCCCAACCACCAGAGGCTATACTCACTGACTCAGCAGGGTCAGGTGACTAGCAGCTGACTGCTGAGTCAACACTGCCAGGTATAAAGTTTCCTGTTCATTATCCCACCTTTGTCTGAGCAACTAGTTACTAGGCCTGTTGCTGAGCAGAGTCTGAGCCCAGCTTCCTGTCTGCTTGCTTGGTTCCTGTTCCTTGCTTCTGTTACCACATCTTCTTTCTTTTTCTTGCCCTGACTCTGGCTCTAGCCCTTGACGTGGTTCCTGGCTCTGACTCCAGCTCTGATCTTTGGTGTGACTTCCGACCATAATCCTGGCTCCACTGATGGCTCTGACAACTAGGTTAACTGCAACTTTAACACAAAACAATAACTGATAAGTGATTAGCAAAGAACTACATGTTGGTGATACCAAGAACAGTCCAGTCATCTTGCTTCCTAGCAGAATACAGGGGAGTGTCTCCCATGCTAAGCAGGGATAATACACAGTTCACCCTAGAGAGGTGGTTAAGTAATGGCCAAAAGCAAAGTTCTTTTTGGACTGAAGCAGGAAGATGTGATAAAATAGGAGGGAAGAGGGTGATTAACCCTCGGACTTACTATAAATCAAAATAAGAAAACAAAATGATTGACCTTAAGTCTCTGAAATGAGAAGTTGTGTTAAGAGATACCTTTGGATGTTCGGTTCTTCAAGTGAAATATCCCTTATACCCTGATTATAAGATTAGATTGGTTTTCAGTCAGCTGTATTTTCCTTCATATAAACAGACTTACTCAGGTCAATACAAAAATAGGTTTCTCTGAATCTGATAATATGAAGCTTGTGAAGAATAAGAAGTTTTGCTCATTCTCTAACTTCTAGTTCAATGCAAAGTTCTGAACAGAATATTCCACTTGGAAAGTTGGCATTTTCTCTCAATTTATAAGTGCCAAATTATTTCACTATTTGGAGAGGGAAGAATGGAGGAAAGGATATTGGAAACATGTCCTTGAGAAGTAAGAGATTTTATTTGACTGTTACATTGGAAAGATTTTGCAAAATATTCCACTGTAAAAGCTCTTTTGGCTTCAAATAAAAAGGACGCAAAATATATATACAAACATTAAAAACCAATAGCATGTATATAAATTCTACTTACATTACTTGTCAAAGCCATATTTAACCTTTTAAAGACAATAAAAGATTCATACCAAAAAGTGATTCTCCGTGTATGCTTGTGTTGCCTACTAATCTGAAAGAGAAATAAAATGGGAAGGAAGAAGCAAGAATTTTGGAGTATGTCTACTCTGCAATGAAAAACCTGAGTCTGGCCTGTGCCAGTTGACATGGGCTCACAGGCCTCGAGCTGTGGGGCTGTTTCATTGAAGTGTGGGACTCAGGGTGGACCTTGGGCACTAGGACCCTCCACCAATAAATGGTACATAATATTTTCAGTGTAACAGTTTTTGAAGTCAGAAATCAAGTGATGCCTTTTTAAAAATAGCTCCTTAAGCACATCCCTATAAATTCTGGTTGGTATCTCTCTCTGAAGAAGACCCATAGCTTGATCCTGTGAAGTCATGAGCACTTCCTGTAAGACACTGAACACCCCCAATAACAGTGAAATTAAAAGAAGGACTTAGTATGAGCAGGCCTCTATATTAAATTTTATCAAGGGAGGAGCATATAACAAGAGTGGCCAAATTTACTAACCCTTCAAACCGAATCTTCAGAAGTTTGAGAGCCTCAAGACATGCACAAGCTGCCCCACAGGGTGGCACTTGCTGGGGTATGGGGCTAAAGCCCTTAGACACCTCCTCCCTGCAGGGAAGAAGCCTCTAGTCCCACCACTCCGCTGCAGGGCAGAAGCCTCAAGCTCCCACCCGCCGTCTGGTAGGCGGAGAATGGAGGAGATAGCTGGGGGTCTCTGGGAGCCACACTTTAACTGTAAAAGAGCTGCATGAGGCTCATGAGCCACAGTTTAGCCATGCCTGCCATATAAGACAGTCCTACCACATGAGGACAGTAAAGGCCGTATCCTCTGGTGCAAATCAGCATAGCATCATTCACTGGAGGGGGAGGGTGGATCAGTGGAAAGACTGCAGATGAGGTGGTTAAAGGTGCAGGACAGATATAATTTATTGCATGGCTCCGCAATATATGTGGCTATTGCCACATTTGCAGTGTATAGGCAGTGGTTGCCATTCAAAATTCAGCATTTATCAGATACTACACAGTTACCACTTTTATTTCCTATTCTGAGTATGGGGAACATGGGGCATCTCAGATAATACTGTGACGGCACAGGCTGATTTTTTAGTTGTAGCTAGTGTATGTCTAAAGAATAGGTAGAGCTAGCAGAGTGATTAAAATGTTTTATTTGTGAATCATTATTTGAAAGAAAAGACAAATTCATAATTAATATAATTCACCATGAATTATTCAACCAGATTAGGCAGAAGATATAGGTAATCAATGAAGCAAATTATTATCTACCAAAATAATGCCACTACAACCTCAGCGCTTCAAACAGTCGTCATAACCAAATCAGTAATTGTCAGCCAATTTATCCTTGTCACTGTGATTACACATTGGTTTCTGAAAAACTGTTGCAATAATTTAACTTGATTAAACTAAACTAAATTATTCTGCTTGAACCAGCACTCATTACTTAGGCAAAACTCCCATCAGTTTTAACAGGAGTCTTGCCTGAGCAAGGTGGGAAAGATCAGGCCCATAGCAATTCGTTGTGATTGCCAAATACAGGAGGCTATCATTAGATTGATACATTCCAAGGCCAGAAGGAACCATTGCAATCATCTAGTCTGATGGCCCGTATAACATGGGCCATAGGACTTCCCTGAAAAAAATTCCTTGAGCATATCTTATATTTGTTCCCCATGTACCTATAGATGGTAATCAAGTCACTCCTTAACTTTTTCTTTGTTAAGTTAAATAGATTGAGCTTGAGTCTATCACTATGAGGCATGTTTTCTGACACTTTAATCATTCTCATGGCCCTTCTCTGAACTCTCCAATTTAGCAACATCCTTCTTGAATTTTGGGCACCAGAACTGGACACAGTATTCCAGCAGTGGTTGCACAGGTTCCAAATCCAGAGGTAAAGTAACCTCTCTCCTCCTACTCAAGATTCTCCTCTTTAAGGTGAGCATTAGCTCTTTTGGCCATGGCATCGCACTGGGTGCTCACGTTCATCTGATTATCCACCATGACCCCGCAAATCTTTTTCAGAGTCATTGTTTCCCAGAAAAGAGACCCCATCCTGTAAGTATGGCCTACATTTTTCATTTCTAGATGTAGGCATTTACATTTCATCCTATTAAAAAGCATATTTTTTGTTTGCACCCAGTTTACCCAGTGATGCAGATCAGTCTTAATCAGTGGTCTGTCCTTTTCATTATTTGCCATCCCCCAGTTTGAGTCATCGTCAAACTTTAATAGTGAAGATTTTGTTTTAATTGATGAAAATGTTAAACAGCATAAGATCAAGTACTGATCCTGCAGGACCCCACTAGAAACACACCTGCTCAATGATGATTCCTCTTTACAATTACATTTGGAGACTTAGTAGTCAGTCAGTTTTTAATCCATTTAATGAGTGCCATGTTTATTTTGCAGTAGAACCTCAGACTTACAAACACCAGAGTTATGAATTGACTGGTCAGCCACACACCTCATTTGGAGCTGGAAGTATGCAATAAGACATCAGCAGAGATAAAATAAAAAAAAATACAGTACAGTACTGTGTTAAATGTAAACTATTAAAAAAATAAAGGGAAAGTTTAAAAAAAGTTGACAAGATAAGGAAACTGCCACTGTACTTGCTTCATTTAAATTAAGATGGTTAAAAGCAGCATTTTTCTTCTGCATAGTAAAGTTTCAAAGCTTTACTAAGTCAATGTTCAGTTGTAAACTTTAGAAAGCTATTCTAGCTTGCCTGCATACATATATACACCTGCCCCTGGAAATTTCCATTACATGCATCTGACGAAGTGGGTATTCACCCACGAAAGCTCATGCTCCAAAACGTCTGTTAGTCTATAAGGTGCCACAGGATTCTTTTCAAACTTTAGAAAGAACAACATAACATTTTGTTCAGTTACGAACATTCAGAGTTACGAACAACCTCCATTCCCGAAATGTTTGTAACTCTGAGATTCTACTGAATGAGGTTCTACCAAAATGAGATGCAGTACCAAGTCAAATGCCTGGCATAATTCTAAGTAGATTACATCAATACTATTATCTTTATCAACCAAATTTTCAATCTCTTCAAAAAAGACATCAAGTTAGTTTGACAGGATCTATTTTACATAAAACCATGTTGATAGCAGTGGCGTAGCCAGGTGGAGGGAACAGGGGGAGCAATAAAAAAGGTGTCACCCACTGTGGCGGTGCTCCAGGTCTTTGGCGGCAGGCTCACTCACTCTGGGTTTCTTCGGCGGCACTGAAGGTTCCGCTGCCAAAGTGCTGCCGAAGACCCAGAGCACCGCCGAGTGAGTAAAATAAAAGTACAGAAGCGCTTTTTTTAATCGCTCCCCCAGGTGAGTACAAAGGCACCAGGAAATTGACAAGGCGCCACTTGTGCTCAGTGGGGGAGCCGGCGCTCCGCCCACTCCCCCCCAGCTATGCTACTGGTGGATAGGCATTGATTATATTACCTTCCTTTAATTCTTTATTCATCAAATCCTGTATCAAACCGTTCCATTAACCTAGCCAGGGATCAAAGTCAGACTGACAGATCTATAATTATCCGGAGCATTTAACCTGTTAAAATATTGGCATAACATTAGCTTTCTTCCAATCTTCTGGAACTTCCCCAGCACAGGTGCTGGAACTAGGGGTGCTGCTGCACCACTTGGCTTGATGTAGTTTCCATCATATATATGGTTTACAGTTTGGTTCAATGACTCTCAGCACCTCCACTGTACAAATTGCTCCAGCACCTCTGTTCCCCAGTGCTTCCAGAATTATTGAAAATCAACATTAATGGTCCAGTGAGCTCCTCAGTCAGCTCTTTTAAACCTCTTGAATGCAAATTATCTAGATGGGCTGATTTTAAAACATCTAACCTTAGTAGCTGCTGTTTAAAATCCTCCAGCAATTCAAGTAGAATGAAAAGAGTGCTATCTTATACATGACTACATCACCTACTTTTTCCCTCGACATACAGAACAGAAACATTTATTGAACACTTCTGCCTTTTTGGCATTATTGTTGATAATTCTACTATCTCTATCTAGTAATAAAAGGGTTAATTGGGGGGGAAGCAGTTTTTTGTAACTGCCCTCAAGGTACGATCAGCTAGCAAGCTTTTTTTCCTGATTATGTAATGCCTTTAATGTGACATCTATTAGCTGTGTATTGTTAATGCTATCCTGCTGGAGAGGTTTGAGGTGGACTTCTGTGGATAGACAAAATGTTTCTTTACAGCATGGGCAGAAAAGTTAGTGTCTTAATCAGCTTGATAGCTGTTATTTTTCCATGGTGCCTCTGGTCTGGTAACTAAGGCCGCAGTTCAGGAAAGCTTTCCTATTCAGGACAAAATTAAGCACATGCTTAAGTACTTCTTTAAATCCTATCGATTTCAACAGGGAGACAGTAGGTGCTGAAGTATTTCTCTAAATTAGGGCTTAAAATAGCAAGGGCAGTGTAATTTTTCTCATTTCACTGTTAAAAGAAATGGACTAACTTCACCCCTGCTGTAACTCCTCTGACTTCAACAGACTAACTCCAGGGATGAATGCATTATTCCATCTCTCTCTCATAATTGCTTTCTATGAGCCTGATCCAAAGCCCAGAGAAGTCAGTGGGTCTCTTTCTACTGACTTCAATGGGATTTGAATTAGGCTGTGTTGGCATTACTTCTCCTTCTTCCCATTTTTTCTTCCTTTGTCTTCTGTTGGTACAGATTTTTACTGCCTGAAATATATTGTGGATTATGGCTACCAGTTGTGGAAGCCTGATTCTTTTAGCATTCTGTATCATGTTCTGCCAACTACTCCATCTGCACTTGCCAGGCTGCAGACAAAAAAATTAACCCTGCTGGAATTATACTGGGACACAGAAAACTGTAAAAAAAAATAATTGTATAGTAGATCAACTGCTGTATTTTAAGATGATGTACTTATGGCACATACTAATTCATGCCACATGCAATACTATACTATGAATTACTGGTATATAGATTTTTCTTTTGTTTACATGTACGTGTAAATGTACTGCTTGTAGAAGGGGCACCAGATTGATAGCCCTGAAGACTTAAATTCTTATTTATCCACAGTGATAGTACAGGCTTCCATCTCATCTATGTATTTCAGACTTAAGGTGGACAGATCCTCTCTAGGGGTAAGACTAATTCACTACCCATGCCCATTCTGTCCCTGGCCTCTCTGCTGAGCCTGACAACAACATTCTAGTAGTGTTAGTTGTGGGACTAGTTTTTCA
Source organism: Gopherus evgoodei (assembly GCF_007399415.2). Classification (NCBI taxonomy): domain Eukaryota; kingdom Metazoa; phylum Chordata; order Testudines; family Testudinidae; genus Gopherus; species Gopherus evgoodei. The sequence continues at coordinate 34,555,383 of NC_044322.1, forward strand.
AGTGGTTTAGACACTGGGGAGCAGGATTAAGAGCACCAAATTCATGTCATCCAGGCGATCAAAGAGACATTTGATTATAACAGTTTTCAATTAATATCAGTTGGAACTGGCTATGAACCAGCAACACAGAGATGAAAAACAATGTATTCTATTACGACTCCCCTAAGTCATCAATTTCCCATTAGTTATTGTTCTATTTTAAAAAATTCATCTACTAACTAATTTACCACTTACAGAAGTATAATTCTCAGGTGTCCAGAAACTACTCTTCCCAGGACTCATTCCAGTACTGCCTCTCGTTAGTTCTCTCTGCCTTATAAAACCCTGGTCTCTATGTCAGATTTTAAATGAAACTATTTTTACCATTTTGTAAGAGAGACCTGGTTTTGGTCCTCTATCCTAATTTCTCTGTCAGGAAGCAAAGAGGGATGGCAGAGCCAGGAACTCAAAACACAAATTAAGAAGAGCTTAAGAGCAGAACTGGAATTCAGACCTTTAACAAAGGCCAAGAAAAGAACAGAAAGCATGGCACAAGCACTGGTCCATGATTTTAATAAGGGGATAAAGGCTGCTCTTTTATGAGCTATTTGCTTTCTGAGAACCTGATCTTACAAACAATTATTCATGCACACAGAGTTATTTCACAGAGGAAGGATTGTTCAGAGGTTACAGCACTGGCTTAGCCTGTCAAAGAACCAGGTTCAATTCACTGCTTTGTACTCTGTCATCTTTGGCCAGTCACTTAGCCTTTCTGTGCCTCAGTTCCTGGAGATAACTTTTCCCTACCTCACAGAGGTGTTGAGAGGATAAAGAAATTAAAGGTTGTGAAGTCTTTTGATATCTACTGATAAACTCTGTATAAGAAAGAGGCATTATTTTTATTATTCATTGTTCAAAGACCCATTGGCTTCAATGCAACTCCACATGGGCATAACTACATTCATGTAATGGTTTGTAGGATTGGGGTTCTATAGTCATAGCAGAACTTCAGGGATGGCCATGGGAGTCACACTGAAGGCTGAGGACAACACATGGCCAGGTTTAGAGATGTCTCCATAACACAGCAGTCTCCCCTTTGTGGTAATAAAATACACTCCTGATTACATTCGTGCAGGTCACAATATAGATTCCCAATCTTCCTGTTTAGCAGGAAACCTTCACTACCTTTTATTTCACCTTCCACTAGCCTAGTGCTCTCACATCAAATCAGGACCCATTATTTTCCACCCACCTCCACACAGGGCTGGCATGGGATAAGGGGTTTGGAAGATGTTGGGGGCAAAGATACAATTACAAAATGAACCTTGAGGCCTAGAGATAAGGAAGCCCTGCCAGAGAAGCCCAAATTTTCTAGAACTGGCTTTGACAATCTAATAGCAGAATTTTGCCATTCGATTTGAATTAAAAAAAAATCAAAATGAAACATTCAGATGCCAACATTTTGAAAGCAAAAGAAAAGACAGTAACAACGCTATTACATCTGTTGGGGGACCAAATTTGATAGTGCAGACCTCTCTGTTGCAGAATACAAGAGAAACAATTATTTATTAAACAAGCACTGGCGGTGAAAGACATTTTATAAAGAGATGCTGATGAACTCTACAGAACTTGGCACTGTGTGTGGATCCATTCACAGACTGATGCTGTTCTTCCCAGAAGTACTGACTTTGATCTTACCCTGCTGTACCTGTTTTCTTCCTGCCGCTGCTTCCTTTTTTCCTCCCTCTGCATCCAGTGCGATAGAACTGAGTCATTTGCAGAATGTTACCTCAAAAACAGCAGCAGGTACTTGCATTCTCTCATAACTATTCTTGTCTAGAAAAATACAACACGTTATGCCACTTTTACAAGTTTGCTGCGACAAAGACGAACATCCATTTAAAAGGGTGCTGGATTGTTTCACTTTGAAACAGATAACTGTTTTTTTTATAATATGTTTGTATAACCAAACAAGCAAGTGTTAAAGGGGCTTCTCTGGTAAAGGTGAAGGATAAAACTTGTAAATTGACTAACATTTTACTATGGGAGCTGTGAGAATGGAAGTGACAGATCACTATTATGCATTTCTAAAAAACGTTGGCAATAGCAGCTCCTATGGTAATTCAGTGAATCTAGAGATTAGAAAAAACACCTGTACTGCAGAATTTAAAGCCGCAGATTCTGATCTCTGCTACACCAGTGTAAATTCAGAGCAATTCTATGGATTTCAATGGAGTCTGAAGTCAATGGAGTTACTCCAGATTTAGGTCCTGATCCATAGCCTGTTGAAATGAGTGGGAGTATTTTCATTGACTTCAATGAATTTTAGATTAGCCTTTTATAGTGTAAATGAAATCAGAATCTGGTCCAGAGGATTTTATTCAGATTTATTCTATAGAATATAAAAATATTGTTTGTATGCTGTATGTGTTGGACAACAGCTAGGATGCAATTTCTAGTAAATCTCATTACCATGACAGCAAAAGCAATGACCTAACACTGACCTCCATAAAATGAAATTCAATCAACATTTAAGAAATTACTGTATTAAGACTGCGAAACAGATATCAGCAAATAACTGGGGAGGAAAAAAACCACCACTAAATCACATTTCATTGCTTGTAATACTTTTACTGCACAGCATCTGGAAGTGTTTGAAAAGAACAATGTAACCACAATAGAGAATAGCTGTGGTAAATGTATGCTATTTACTGGGGAGATCAGGGCACTGAAGTAACTGGTGACCTTGTGCTGTACGTGTTTTAAGTGTTCAGTTGTACCAATAGGCTTGTAGTTTCATTAAGCAGGGCAACTAACGTTCCTTTGCTTTATTGTAACCAATAACTTTCTGCTGCTTCAGAAGTCATATAGGATTGAGACTAGTGCAGGCTAGTGAAGAAAACCAGTGAGGATTGTATTCACTGGAAGGTTCAAGTTAAATGGGCTCTTAACTTTTAAAAGGCCAGTTTAAAGGCAGTCTAATGAATTTTCAATCTCAGTCACATTGTTAGTGGTTTTTGTACTGTGAATAAATTCCCATTCGTACTTGCTGGCAGTCTGAGAGAGGCCAAGAAGAGCACAGGCATGGAGGCCAAGCTCTTACTCCTCTAGAAGTCAGCTGTGAAATGCAGATGAAGTACCGTGTATTATCCAGGAGGAGTGGAGAGGAGCTGTGAGATTAAATAGAAGACCTCATCATCCAAGACTGTCCTTCATGCACTCTTTAATGCAATATTAAAGAGAAGCTCTTTTCCAATCAACAGCTAAGAGAATATTATACCTTGTGAACACAAGATTTCAGAGAATGAGTCCAGGTGGCTAACGTCCACAATATATGTTTCACATCATTCGAAAGAAGGAGAAATCTGTAATCTCCATTTCTTAATAGCTAAGATTAAACAATCCATTTTGGGAGAAATGCTTAAAATAACTTGTCAGTTAGCAAAAGAAAAACGACGAAGTGAAGGTGAAATGTGCATCTCTCAAAATATGTATAATTCATGCTCTATACGTAAGAAGGAAGGAGCTGCTGTCAGGGACTGAAGGAGTAAGGATCAAAGGATTGCTGAAGGTGGCTTCCAGAAACTCAAATGAAGAGAGTGCTAGATTCACAACTAATTACTAATGTACCAAACCAATGCACAAACTATCAAAATCCTACTCCAGAGCAGGGCTATTGAGGAAAACTGTTTCCCGTCTGAGATTAGTTGAACAGAACAGAACTCGCTTTCAATCAGTTTCCAAACCAGGAAATACTGAGCTGCACCAATTCCTATGGAGGAATGCCAAAGCGAAGGCTTTAGTGGGGGTAGAGTATAGGAGAATGAATGTTCCAAAGACACACAGTGGTTCTGTTCTGAAAAGTGACGGTAGCAATACCCTTGTGGAGTTTCATGTTCATTGTGTCAACAGTTTCCACGTCAAACTTGTTCAGGTTGATCTTTTGTCTTACCTGCTAGTCCTGCAGATTTGACTTGGGCTTTAAAAGTCAAGCTGTGATCTTGCTTGTTTATGCATCACCACCAGAAATAGAGACTCTATGGATGACTGCAGAGGTGCTAACCGAAGGTAGAATTTGGCCCACCAACTGGAACTTGGTAAAACATTAGAGCTGGTAAAAAAGGAAAAATCACTTTTAATTAAAAAAAAAAAAATCAAAAGAATCATTTGGTTTGCGGGACTTGAACAATTTTTCATTGTTTTACTTCCTAACAAAATAAAGAATGATATTCAGAATAGCCAAGATTTTCAAAAGTGATTAGTGATTTTGGGTGTCCAATTTGAGACATCTTAAAGGGGCCTGACTTTCCGAGGGCAAGCACTCAACACTGGTTCCACTCAGTGTTACAACAAGTGGAAGAGAAATAGCCTCATATTGCCCCTTTCACAAGTCTCTGTCTCAGGACAAATATGTTACATCGCAGCATTATGACAACATTTCACTGGCTCAGAAATTTATTTTGGGACACTTTAACTGACTTGCAACTCTTGCTGGCAAGGTGCAGTACGACAACTGGAGTCAGAGAAAACCTGTGTTGCATACTGACAAAAAGCAGGTGATATATAAAGGCTTGAGGCTCTGGAGGATATATTTTTTTGCTACAGGCTGTCAGGCAGTTATAAGCAAAGACAATGGGCATCATAAAAAATGTTTACTTTTGTTCACCTTAATTATCTACCAAGGAGAAAACACAAGCCAAGGCAGGGTTAGTGGATGCCACTGTGAGCCAGCTAGGAAATGGAAATGGAAACAGAAAGACACACACACACCCCTCTTCTGAGTCATTACCACCTTGTGCTAGCATCGAGATACAACAGGATCCTTTTGCCTCTGGTCTCTCTCCCTGCTTCCACAGGCCAACCCCTCACATCTTTATCTGTTCCCCCAAAGGTTCTAAAGCTGTTCCTAGGCTAAAGTCTTTGCTCCCACATCTACCTGACAATAACTCTCTCTCCCTCCTCACCTTCTACACTCTGAACCCTATGCTGCAAGCTCACAGGATTTTATCACAAATCTTTATTTCTTGGCCCAGCCCCTGGAGCTTGTGATTAGGCAAGAATCTCACCTGGTTTACTTGAAAAAAAGAGTTTCTAAATCTCATGGTTGCAGAGGAAAGCATGACCCGAGACACTAAATAAAACAAAAAGACTTTTAACAATTAGTGAATTGTACCAATGAACCTTGGCAAGTGGATACTAGGGATACAGGAAAAATGGAACCCCCAGAATGAATCAAAGAAACCCAAGGCAGTAAATGTATTAAGAAGCAGACTAAAGTTGACTTACAATATCAGTGTCTGATCACTTTTTCATGCTGTCCCTACCCAGTTAGGTAAATGCACATGGCTAAGCATTTGGGTACAATTAAACTTTAAGGTACTTGCAACTGAATCTGATATATATTTTAAAAAAACATAAGACAACACCGATAGAATGGACTACATGTGGTAAAACTGAATGATAGAGAACAAGTTCTTGTAACACCAATAGGATCTCTAAAACAAACTGACTTAGACCTCATTGGGTTAAATGTATCCAAGGTTTATCTCAATCACACTCAATTAAACTCTCCATAAGGGGTGGGGTATATTCCAATGAATATATTGGAAATTGCTGTGGGTGGAACTGAATTAAGAGTTGAAATACTAGGTGCTGCTAACATAGAGGTATTGGCAAACAAACTAAGTTATATTCCAGCTGAAACACAAGAACTGGAAAAGCCCATCAGTACATCCTTGTTAAAATTAAAAATGGGGCAACAATTATTTTCTAAAATACTGCTAGTATGGCAACAGTAACGTGAAAAGAATGTATTACTTTTAGCAGGGGCTATGGAAACAACATAAGGAAATGTGTCCTAAGCATTAGCTGTACACAAGCCCAGGAAATAAGTCAGCAATTAGTCATTCAAATGATCTGCGAAGGCATGCAAAAAAGTGTGTTGTTTGCGGAAAAAAATGTAACTGAGGAGAAAAAAAAAGACAACTGATGTCTTTGTGCAAATTGGTAAACTTTATCTTTCATAAGACTCAAATAACCATTCAAGTGCATGTAATAACTGTTTTAACTGCCTACCCTCGCCACACGTAGCTGCATAAACAGAGAAGGTTACAATTTAGACATGAAAGATAAAATGTAAAAAACTTGAGTAGGAAGGAGGACACAATCCTGACTGACCATAGGGTGAAATCTGTATATTGGGAGTGGTAAGCATAAGATATTTGCTTGGTATATGTATTCTGTGTGTGTTACTGATAAACAGATGTTTACAGCACAGCTGTGTAAGGCCTGCTCACCGGGAAAAGGTTCCGTAGGGCCCTGAGGGAAAGAGTGGTACTAAAATTGACCAGGTTTCTTCCTGAACCCCATGGGTAAGGATAGGTGCCTTATAACCTGAGCCCTCAGAAGGGAAAGGATGGAGGTGTCTTAATTGATTAGGTCATGCCTTGAGCCCTCGATAGGGCATAGGTAGGGTGCCCTAAACTGAGTGGGTAACAAACTCTTGTATAGCTGTAGTCCCCTTGCCACATGGGGTGGCTTGAGAAAGGCAGCTCCTACAGACAGCAAAGAGGCTGAGGAAATTGAAACAGACTGCCTACCTAACCTGTGCTTCAGAGAGACAAACAGCCAGTTGAGGTCAGGGCAGGTGACCAGTGACAAGTCTCTCAGATCAGTGGTTGTCAACCAGGGGTACACACAGAGGTCTTCTAGGGGTGCATCAACTCATCTAGGTAATTGTGTAGTTTTACAATAGGCTACATAAAAAGCTCTAGTAAAGTCAATACAAACTAAAATTTCATACGACTTGTTTATACTGTTCTATATACTAGACAGTGAAAAGTAACTACAATATTAATATTCCAATTGATTTTATAATTATCTGGTAAAAATGAGAACATAAGCAATTGTTCAGTAATAGTGTGCTGTGATACTTCTGTGTATTTATGTCTGAATTTGTAAGCAAGTAGTTTTTAAGTGAGGTGAAATTAGGGTGACCAGACTTCCCGATTTTATCAGGACTGTCCCAATATTTACTTGTTTGTCCCGCGTCCCGACCGATGTTCAGTTGGGACACGAATTGTCCCGATATTTTGCCCTCCGGTGCACAGGCAGAGGGGACTCGCCCCCCCCACCCCACTCCTCCCTCCCCCATTGGATCCCTTCCCAAATCCCCGCCCTGGCCCTTCCCCCAGCCCCACCCCCTCATTGCCTTATTGGATCCCTTCCCAAATCCCTGTCCTGGCCCCGCCTCTTTCCCTAGCATGCCACATTCCTCCTCCTCACCCCTCCCTCCCAGGCTTACGCTAATCAGCTGTATGGCAGCGCAAGTGCTGGAAGAACAGGAGAAGGAGAATGCGGCAGCCAGCTCAGGGGAGGTGGAGGCACAGCAGAGGCGAGCTGGTGTGGGTGGGTGGGGCATGGAATTGGTGTTTTTTTGTTTGTTTGTTTTGCCTCCACCACCAGCTCTTGGATTTTTTTTTTTCCTCTGCCGGCAACCCTGCCGCATCCAGATATTTCACGTCTCTCATCTGGTCACCCTAGGTGAAATTTGGGGGTATGCAGACAAATTAGTCTCCTGAAAGCAGTACAGTAGTCTGGAAAGGTTGAGAGCCACTGAGCCAGATCTTTGATACGGTGGGAATAGCCATGACACATACACTGAGCCAAGGTCAGGGGACTGTGTTGGGGGGGTTTGGGGAGAGAGCTGATTCCCAGAAGTCAGGTTACAGCAGCTAGGGGAACCCACCTCCATCCTGAATTGCTGTCTGCTGCAGAAGATCCAAGACTGCATTTGGGTTTGTGGCAGGGCCCGCTTGCTTCTGCCTCTGCTCAAGTCCACAAACTACATAGAGATCTTTTGGCTAATAAAATACCCAGTGCAGTTTATTTACAATGATAGTTTACAGCACCCTTATACTCCATACAGAGCTGGATTTAGGGGCAAGCAACCTGCCTAGGGTGCTGGCCTGGGGTACTGTTTTTGTTGTTAGTGACAAAAGGGAAAAATAGAATGTTTGATGTAAAATGTTTCAGGTATTCCATATGTGGATTCATTTTTCTCTAACCTCCTAGGATGTTCTGGACCTTTGTAGAATCTCATGGAACCTTCCAGACTTTGAGAACTACATTTTCCTTGAACCTCCTAGAACGTTGTCAGCTATGCTCTTGCGGCTATATAAGGAGCAGGGTGTTGCCAGTCAGTCAGTGAGATATAAGAACAAAGTGAGAGCCCAGCTGCGATATTGTGTACCTTGTTTTATTGTGTAATTATGAAAGTGTACTTGTGTTTTTAAGACTTGAAGAGTGCAAATAGTGACTAATAAAGGACATATTTAATGAGACGCCAGAGATATCTGTCAAACAGAGAACAGGGAACTGCCTGGGCTTCCCAACAAAGGGTACCACACTCTTTCTTCAAGCTCCAACTCCCCAATGAGCTATGTCCTGTTAAAAGATTCTGGAGGGCCATCCTCTTTATTTTTACTTGGCTGTTGGCTTTTGAAGGAGTGAGTGTTTAATTATTTTTTTGTGCAACTGATTGGTTACTCATTTATTTTATATCCTTCATTCTTTTGTCTGTTTCCTTTCCTTTAATTTTACCCCTAATTTTATTCCGGGGAAAGTGTTATTTATCCTTATCTGTTGGTCCAAGATTCCCTGAAACTACAATCTATAAGATTTTAGAGGTCATAGCTGTGGTCTGTTAGTGTCTCCATCTAATGAACAGGTGAATAAAATGAGTCAAAAGAACCATGGGTCCTAGAGTGGGTCACTAAGCCCTCAGAAAGGAGGGATTCTACCACACTCGAGGACCATCCACAAGGAGGTGGCTATACAGAACTTCTCAGGCATAGACCTCACAGTCATTTACACGGGAGGTAAGTACCAGTAGTCCCAGTTTACAGCTGGTGAAACTAAGGCACAGAGAGATGAAGTAATTTCCAAGATTGTCCAGCATGCCAGTGGCAGAGCAAGTAATAAGCCGTGGGTCTCCTGAATCCTAGCCCGGTGCCTTATCCAGTAGGATACATGTCTCCCTATCAAAAAAAAAATGTTCCCCTAAGCAAAGACTCTTAACTAGATAAATACAAGAACTGTAATTCTGTGGATGTCACCAATACTTTCAATTGCATCCAGAAGTGAAGAAGCAGCCAGTGCCTACATAGACCTCAGCATAGGTGTAATATTCAAGCCAGGCAGCACCACACAGGAAGTGGAGAGCTGTTTTCCATTGGCTGGAGCTTCTAGATGGCTTTCAAGGATACTTCTAAATTTAAAACATTAGCCTGGAGATGATGCCTTAGAGAGGAAGTGCTGCATCCAGTTACAGAGGAAAGGTACCCTATGCCATGGATACTATCTGGGGTCCTTGGAAATCTGGGACATGTGTGGTTGGACTCCTGCCTGCATAATACAACACAGACTCTTCCCTCACTTGTGGGGTTCCAGAGATCAGGCTTCAGCCTGAGCCTGAATGTCAACACAGCAGTTTTGCAGCACCGCAACCTGAGCCTGGTAAGCCCAAGTCAGCTGACCCGTCCCCTTTGTAGGTGTTTAGTTGCTGTGTAGATGTACCCTTAGTGTCTCTCAAGTATTTAAAAGTGATGATGTCACTTCCCTGCCTTATATGGCTTTTGTATATGAGGGGAACCCTTTGTTTCAAAGCTTGGTTACCACACCAGCCAGTGGAAAAAACACCAACATCCCAAGATGGAGTCCAGCACCAGGTGACTTGGTCACATGTCCCTGTAGTGTCACAGCAGCCATTACTTGGAGGCTGTCTTGTACTGTCCTCTGAAAGGCACCCCAGATGGGAAATAAGCTTCTTCTAAGTCCTATCGTTCTCCCTAATGGTTTTTCATAGACTATCAGCGTTGGAAGGGACCTTGGGAGTTCATCTAGTCCAACCCCCTGCTCAAAGCAGGACCAATCCCAAGACAGATTTTTTATCCCAATTCCCTAAATGGCCCCCTCAAGGATTGAACTCACAATGCTGGGTTTAGTAGGCCAACGCTCATACAGCTGAGCTATCCCTCCCCACAACTTGAATAGGCCCTTCAAAGCCAGCCATCTAGACTGAGAGCCTCTTGTCTAGCGGGCGTTCCCCATATGTAAACACATTTGTAATACAGATACATAGTCAATATTCCGAACTTCAGATACAAAAATGATACATGCACACAAATAGGATAATCATATTCAGTAAATCATAACCTTTTCAATGATCTCACATGACCTATCTTGCATAAAATAAGTCATAAGAATGGCCACACTGGGTCAGACCAAGGGTCCATCTAGCCCAGTATCCTGTCTTCTGACAGTGGCCAATGCCAGGTGCCCCCAAGGGAACGAACAGGTAATCATCAAGTGATCCATTCTCTGTCACTCATACCCAGCTTCCGGCAAACAGAGGCTAGGGACACCATCCCTACCCATCCTGGCTAATAGCCATTGATGGACCTATCCTCCATGAACTTATCTAGTTCTTTGATACTTATGCCATAATCATATAATAATAATAATATCCCTATGAAGAATATGGGGTGCAGTGTCACTGCCGTAAAGGGCTTTGACTATCAAGACAGAGTCCTTGAACTGGACACTATATTCAATGGGAAGCCAGTACAGAGAGCAGAACAATGTACTGAAACAGACAAGGGAGTGGTATTTTGTACAAACTAGCATTTCTAGCTGATTGAGACATAAGGAATTGTCACAATCAAGCCTGCAGATCTCAAATGCATGGATCACCATGGCCAGGTTTGTGCATGAAGGATAGGGTGCACCCTTCTGTCCAGTCACATATGGAGGCATGTAGTTTTTGGCTACTATGACTATTTGGATATGCAGTACCTTCTAGGTGACCAAAAGAATCTCAAGGCTGCAGACTAAGAACAAAGTTTGGGAGTGCAGGATGCCATTTACAATCTTCCTTCTTCCCACTCAGTTCAGGAAACAAAGGGGGGGAAAACATTAGTTGTGGTGTGGCTGGCCTATTTGTCTTCACCTCTTTAGGTTTTTGCCTGAACTATTTATGCAGTAACTTTTCAATTGGAAGAGAGAGGTTTTTGATCAGTATATTTTTAGATACCTGTAATACTTAAATGGCCTCTCCATTAGCATAGTATCTGAGCACTCCAGTCTTTTCTTAATGTATTTATCCTCACAACACCCTTGTGAGGGACATTCTATTATACCCATTTTACTGATCGGTTACTGAGGCACAAGAAACTAAGGCCCAGAGCAACAAATTCCTAATTTACACTGATTTCAGAGGACCTGGGACTAAGCAACTTGTCCAATGTCACAATCTGCCGCAATACAGAGAACTGAACCTGGATCTCTCAAGCCCTATGTTAGCACCCTAACCACTGGACCATCTTTTTTTTTCCCTAGAATTTCAATGGGAACTGGGCAACTAACTCCCTTAGCCACTTTTGAAAATTCCACCCCACATCCTTAGCTGCTGTAACTTGACAAAGTTCCATTGAGTTCAGAGCAACAGCAAGTTACATCCGATAAGGATCTGACCTTAAGTCTTTAATCAAAAAGCAACATGTGCACGAGTTCCTGCAATAGTCACTGGCTGACAGTTATCATAACTATTTTGTGCAATGATCACAGGTGCTGTAATAACAGAAACATGATCTTAGCTGGTTTGTCAGTTACTGTAAACACAATAGGAGAAGTATGCAATGCTTTTGGTTTTAGATTACTGCAAAACCCATTAGCAGTTGCATTTAAAGAGAACAAGGATCTTCCTATAACCACTAGCACATAACCTTATGATGAACCATATTTCCTTTTAAATGTTAGACCCTACTTTTGAAAGCTTTCCTTGAACAGAAGAATACATCAGCATTTAACAAAGCCCTTGCACAATTTCACTGGGAAGAAAATAATCTCAATCAAAATGTTTTCTGATCAGAATCTATTCAGCAAATGAAAGGGGGAAAACTGGCAGGATACAAATGCATTAAGGGGTGGGTGCACGTGCACGTGTGCACACACACCTCCAATGCTTGTGATGAATCAAGAGCAATATATAGCATGTCATGCTGTCTTAATCATTTATGTCATTCTTTCTGATAATGCACAGATGTTGGAAGCCAGTAGAAGAAGTAAAAATCAGAAAAAATGCTTGGATAGAAAATTATTTAGAACAACTCATTGAATAAAAATGCAACTGCAAAGACAATGGGTATTGGAACACGCTTTTATATTCAAAACTTACACTACAGTACATAAAAAGGGACCATCCCATAAACTCGCTTTAGCTCTTAAAAATACATATGCAAACTTCTCAATTGCTCACAGATCACATTACACCAGCAGCAACATTACTATAACAAAAATGTAATTAGCAGAGTGCCCCTCACACAACTCCCAACTTCCTGCCAGGAAGAAAAATTTACCCTTTGGTGGCGCTGGAGAAGGATGGGATCAACTTTATTGGGGGCTATATTGCCTTTTTTAAACATTTTCATTCATAGTTTTGTTACTTTGACATGAGATGAAACATTTTCAATAAGGCTGACGCCATTCCAGAGCTCTATTTTGCTTGGGAAACAAGAGAATTCTTCCAATCAGTAAAAAGTTTGACTTAAATTATATTTACGTACATGTCATGTGGCTGGTATACTCCGTCACCCTTTGGAGGAGGGGTGTTATGGTTTCGCAACTTAGCTTGAATGATTGCCCCTAATCTCAGGGCAGTGTGGCCTAATTTCTGGGGTCAACAAGATGGCCCTCCTAAGATGGGCTGTCGGCTCAACAGTCAAAGTCAATGGAGTCACCCTCCCAGTCGGGGCTGTGTGGCCTAAAGGCCAGAGTCCATAAAGCTGCCCTTTTGGTAAGGGCTGCTGGGTTTAATGGTCAAGGTCCATATAGCTGCACCCTCTGTCAGGTCTGTGTAGCCTAGTGGCTAGTGTCAATAGGGCTGCCCTTTCTGTCAGGGCTGTATGGCCTAGTGGCCAGAGTCAATAGGGTTGGAGGGAAGTACCACTGCCTCAGGGTGGGTAGCAGCCCTGGTAAGGGGACCCAGGCCCAGGTCCTCCCTACTCCACTGGGTACCAGCCCCCGGCCCTGGCAATGGCAGGGTTGCCCACCATCAGCTCAGCAGAGAGCCTGTTAAAATTAATCTCCAGTTCTACAATCGATTCCCCATTAAGTTCCCCTAGGTCACTTCCTACCCGTTCTTCTGCAGCTTGTGGTCTAGGGGTTCCCACAGTCTCTTTCCTCTGTGACCTCAGGAACCTGGGGGTCATGGGTCATCACTGTCTGTCTGGCCTCCGCATCCTGAAGTGCCGACGGTCCTTCTGCAGGAGCCTGCAGTGCACCTCTGTTCCCTCCAGCAGTAAGCTCAGACTGAGCTGAGTTGCTCCCTTTTAAATCCTGGTTCCAGCTGGAGCATGCCCAGCAAAGTCAAGGATGCATGACCTCCTTGACCCGCAGGATAGGATTAACCCCAGCTGAAGCCAGTACAGAGCTGGGTACACCCTGTCACAGTACAGTAATAAAAATGTGCTAATCGGGCGACATTTCCCGCTGCATGGAGGGCTAATACAATGCCACTACACCACCTAAATCCAACTTGTGTCAAGAGCCTACAAACAGAGCTCAAGGATGTCATTCTGAAGGGTCAAAAACAGAATCTGTAGCTCAGTCTTGAACACCTGGAGCCAGACTATGGCTTTATGCCATGCTCCATGTTGTTCTTTACACCATTCCTCTGTTTGTCCAGCCCACATGAGGGCTTCGCACAGTAGCAAATCCTGCTCACAGACCCAGTCCATGAAGTAGGGCCAATGCACCAGAGAACAATGGAGCAAAAAAAAAAAAAAAATCATCCCTGTGAACCCTAATGAGGCACTTTCTCCCCCAGTGCTCCTTCTGAGCCTGGGTACAAAATGCACACTATCCCCCAGAATTCCTTCAGGGCTCCCGGGAGCACTGAGGTAGCAGCGCTGAAACCCTTTCAAAGGGTGTTTCATTCCCTCAGCAACAGGCCAGGACTCAACCAGTTTACAGTTCCAAAAGGTATACAACAGACTTGCCTTTTTCATGGCATGACAATCCAAACAACCATTCCTCCACTCAAGTCATCCCATGGTCCAATCCACTAATTCACCTAGTCCAAACAGGAGGAACTGTCCAAGGAAACAAAGTGGATATAAGAAAACAGATTCCAGACATCTAATACCTACACACTGCACAGGAACATTTCCTAGGCATAGGCCAGAAGGAGACAGTATGAACTAAAATTGATGCTGATTATCTACCATCAACAGTCAATCCACAAGCTCATGAGTGATGAAGCACCTGCCAAGGGGAAGCGGCAACTGCATTCATTTTCTAAAACATCAAGGCCAAAAGAGATGCCTCAGGAAAGACAAATGCATTCACCTGACAGTAGAAACCAGAGCCAAAAATAACAGGTTTTATGCTCATTTATGGACCACCGTAGGGTAAAAGATTCATAAAGGAGCTCTCTGATACCATGTCAGCAGTGGTGGCGAAATACCCCAGCCTTGTTGATATGCATGTTGAAATCTCCCAGGATGACAAGACCTCAATGCACAAACTGGAAAAGTCATCCTCTCCTCACTTGATTCCCTAGGACTTTCATAAGTCATCCCTGATCCAACCCACACAGACAGTCACACCCCTGATCGTCAGCTGAGATACCAGTATCAAGGACATCACAAACCTTGACATAGTCTTGAACAAACTATCATCTTACTAAGGCAGTGGTCAGAGACCTTCTAACTCCCATACACCAAGAAAGGCCCATGATTCTGATTTGATCATGAAGACTGATGGACTCCAACAAATGCCAAAGCATGTTGAAGGACAACAAAACCACCCACAGAATGAGGAATCAAAGACTTGGTGGATCACCATCGTGCACCAGCCTCAATCATTGACACATTGGCCCCCAACTGACCCCTTCCTCCCTGTCACCCACATAGATCTCCTTGGTTTTCTGATAACCTGTGCCAGAGGAAGAGAGGAGGCAGAAATCTGAGCACCGATGGAGGAAAACAAAGGCTGATACAAAGAGAATTAAACATAACTAATTCCTCCAAGCATATGCTGTACTACTGATGAAGGGAACCTTCCTTTCAGCCTCCATTGAAGTTGCCAAATCCCACCCAAAAGAGCTATCCAGGGTAGTAAACTGCTTCATCAATCCTGAGTGCCTAAAATCTTCATCAGAACCAAGCAGTGCAGAGAATCATCATCCTACTTCACACACATTCAGGAAGCCTTCTCAAACAACACAGATCCACCCCCACCCACCATCCAATAGCTTGCCTGCATTCACTCATCTAGGAGTTTGGACATGCTAACACAGAGGTTCTCAAACTGGGGGGGAGGGTTGAAAAATGTATTCTGGGGGTGCGTGAGCAGAGCGGCTATATACGTAACTGTGTGGCAGGAGCAGGGAGAGGAGGGAAAGACTACAGACACAAAGAAGGGGGACCTAATCAAATAAGTTTGAGAGTCACTGCCCTAAAGGAGTCCTGACACGAGACTTGTAAATCTCACCCATGCCATTCCTGGCTCATGAAAGAGAGTCATGAACAATTGGTGCCACCTCTGACTGAAACAGCCAACCCATCATTAAAAGAAGGAATCTTCCCTTCCTCTTTCAAACACACAACAGTCCCATCAACACTGAAGAAACCCACCCTGGATACATCAGTTCTAGATAACTACCACCAAGAGTCAAACCTCCCATTCCTGAGTAAGATCATAGAGAAACTAGCCAAATGCCAACTTCTATCTCATTTAATTGAAACTAATATCCTAGACCTTGCACAGTGTGATTCAGGCCAGGACACTGAACAGCAAATGCATTAGTGGAACTGATGGATGACCTCCTGCTGTCAATAGATAAAAGACAGACATCAATTCTCATCCTCCTGGCCTTGTATTCAGCATTCAACACTGTTGACTATGAGGTACAGCTGTCTTGCCTGAGAGAGAGAGCACAGGGCTCCAGAGTAATGCACTAAAATGGTCCGAGTCCTTCCTGGAGGGATGCAGCAAATCAGTAGTGATGGGAAACTGCACCTCTGCCCAGTCCCTCACTTGAGGGAGTCTAAGAAGGATAATTTCTCTCTTCTGGACCTTTTCAAAAATCTACTTGCAACTGCTAGGTAAACTGGTGAGATGACAGGGACTCAAGTGCAGGCAATATACAGAGGACACACAGCTCAACTTATCCTTCATCACACATGACCACACCACTACCACCAAGATGGACCAGGGCTTTGAGAGAGTCAGCGCATGGATGAAGAACAGCTGAAAAACTGAACCCAAGCAAAAAGAGAGAAGTGATGACGTTAGGCAGAGGAAAACCCTTTGAAGAGTTTGCAACCAGAGAGCAATCTCTGCTGGTTGCATGTACACACCCACAATTGGTCAATTCTGTCTGTAGCTTAGGAGTGCTCCTGCATTCCTCACTGATGCTAAGCTCTCACATAGCAGCATCCGTGAATAATGCTTTCTACCATCTTTGGCATGCTAGGAGACTCCATCCCATTGTGGAAGACGATAACCTGGCCTCTATTACTCATGCCTTTGTCACCTCTCATCTGGACTACAGCAATGCAATATACCTGGAAGTGAAGTCTTGAGCATTTGGGAAACATCAGCTGGTACAGAAAGCTGCCATGTATCTTCTCAGCAACACAGGCTACCATGAAATCGTCAAACCTGTTCTTCACTCCCTACAGTGCTTTCCCATAGAATATTGAGTCAATACTGACTAAAGTTCTGGAATAAAGACCATGGTCAACAATTTCAGGGCCTAAGTTTATTTAAATAAAAAAAATTATAAATCTACTTTTCACCATGCAGGCTCTTTCTTCACACTATTTTTTCGGGGGTCGGGGGGAAGAGAATCTTATGAGCACTGTTACATAGGAGGTCAGACTAAATCAGCGATTCTCAAACTGTAGGTCGGGACCCCAAAGTAGGTCACAATCCCATTTTAATGGGTTCGTCGGGACCAGCATAAGACTTGCTGGAACCCAGGGCTGAACATGAAGCCTGAGCTCCATACCCAACTGGGGCAATGGAGCTTGATCTGTGGCCTCTTTCCCCCAACCCAGAGCGGCGGGACTTGGGCTCCACCCCCCGCCCCAAGGGTCATGTAGTAACTTTACTTTCAGAAGGGGGTGGGCAATGAAGTTTGAGAACCCCTGGACTAGATGATCCCAATGGTCCTTACTGGGCTTGTAATCTATGAATCTCACTTCTGGCACAATGGAATTTCCCCTCCTTCACTGTCTCTTCATCTGAGCTTCACTCTATAGCTACCCTTCCTCCCCAACCTATCCTCCTCATCCCCTTTCCCTTCCATTGAGCTAATCCCCTCCTAAGTAAACTCACCTCACTAAAAAAGAAACATGATGTTTGCCACCATCACATTGTTCACTTTGCTTTTGTGTTATAGCTCTTTGTGCAATATTGTCTCATTGTTTCCTTGTACTCTCCTGTCTGTCTTTATCCATTTGTTGTTGCTTGTCTTATTCTGAGACTGAAAGCTCTTTAGGGCAAGGACTGCCTTTTTGTTGTGTCTGTACAACAGCTAGCACAATGGGGTCTTGGTCCATGACTGGGGCTCCTACACACTATTGTAATACAAACAAATAACAATAACGCTTATGTGTGCAGCCCAAGACTGCGGAATGAACTCATATAGAAGCAAAGTACTCACGACCTGCCACTCTAAGTGCAAGGCCTTCTCTAACAACCATATAAGAACGTGGGTTTATTATTTTCAAAATGTCAAAACAAAAACCACTCCACTGCACGCACTTCACCCCTAGGGAAAGGATGAGAGAACAAACATCTGTGAGAGATGTTAGTCATGTTGCTGAATGCATAACTGGAAGGCACTCGCATACTACAGCGATGAGCACAGGACAAGAACTTCTATAGACTAAAATACGGAATCCTCTTTCGAGGGATCCCCCAAGGGCAGTCATAACCATTGGAGCAGTGCTACTGGGAGGAGAGGAGAAAGAGCAGAGCTCCTGAGCTGGTACAGAGACATGGGGCCTCCTGAGGATCCCAGGGGTTTGTGGGGATTGAGGGCAGATCCACAGCTCATTCCACTGGACAGGAAGAGAAGAGGCAGGGGGCAAACTCTTCCCCCGACCTAGAAGCACAATATGGAAGAAACTCCACAAGCAGAGCTTTATATCATTTACTAACCTTCCCGTGAGTTCCATTATATAAAGGGGACAGTCCAGCCCTGTGTTATTATTTCTCATTACTCCAGAATTCATTTGGCACGTCACAGAAAGATGATAAGACATGGTCCCTGCCTCAGAGAGCTTCAAATCTAGATAGAGACAAGAAGGTTGTAAACAAACAAAAACTGGGGGTGGGGGGTCAGGGTGGAACAGACAAGGGTTATAACAATAAGGTTGCTTAGTAAGCCATGCTGCCAAAAATTTGTCTTCCCCTCCAATTTACTTCCTTTTCTGGAATGTAGTGGGGGTTGCGGGTGGTCGCCAGTAGTATCTACACTTTACGACCTGTAGATTTATTTCATGGGTGATCAGTGAGCAATTCATTGAGCTACATAGTCCTTTGAAGTAGTGAATATGCTTGCTAGTTAGATAGCATTTTAGAGCACATGTAAGGTGTATTGCTCTTAGGGCCTTCAGTGTAGTGGCAGTGGAGGACTCAGCACCTCCCAGGATAGAACTTTTAACAAGAGTTTATTTTAATTGGAACAGTTGCCCCAGGGAGTGATGCAGGTTGGCTTCCCCCACAGCGTGAATGTTTATGTGTAAATATAAATGACTACTGCCTTTCATCTGTGAAAAATGAAACCACGCCCAATGCCTTTTTTGATTTAAAATCCACATGAAGGGAGCTCTTCCTCTTGTGCTTTACAGATGTTTCCAGAAATGCATTGCGCTCACAGGATTTTTATAAATCATTTTATATTGGTTTTATTTGCACAGGTGTAGCAATTGCCATTATTTCAATTATTTTTACTGTGTATACAGCAAATGTAAAGTTAAGTACAGGGAAACTCTACTGACTTCCAGTCTCTTTAAATAATTACAGATTTCAGAGTAGCAGCTATGTTAGTCTGTATCCGCAAAAAGAACAGGAGTACTTGTGGCACCTTAGCGACTAACAAATTTATGCTCAAATAAATTTGTTAGTCTCTAAGGTGCCACAAGTACCCCTGTTCTTTTTTTAAATAATTAGTCCCATGCTCTTTTTTTGGCAGGGGGAGGGGAGTGAAGGGGACACCTAGCACTGTATAAGCAGGTACCTGAGTCAAGCATATTCAGGCAGTCATATGGATCACCTCTGCCCAGGTTGTTGTCCTTTCTTAGCTGGTGCTGTAGTTGTGCAGCAATGCACATTCACTCCTGCAATTATTTATTCACAACTCAAGTCAGAAATCAATATGCCTCATATACAAATGTGTTAATCACCTCATGTAAATGAAAATGAATGGCCTAGCATAAATGAAATGAAAGCAATGGGATTTTCCAAAAAAATGATCTGGCCTTCCTCAAGAGAAAAATGAAAACATCTATGTGAAGACCTCTCCTCCCCACGCTGGTCCTTGCATTCCCTGGAGCACAAACACTGAGGCTGGAACTAGCAGCAGGAATAGACCATAGACTACAGTGTGCTCCACTTGAGCTCCATGAATGAAATGCTTCCCACAGATCCAGAAACATGGGCTGGTACTCTACTAAATGCCTGGATCTCACAAGCTGTGGAGTAGTCCTGTGATATACTGCGTGCCTTTGACTCCCATTGATGAGGAGCACTCAGCATCTTGAGTGCTCCTCATTTAGCCCTATAGGCACAGTATCACCTTAAAGGGAACGGTTGTTTTGATTAGTGTTGTTTCTGTATAGAAAACACATATCCAATACGTATGAACCGAGAAAAAGGTCAGATCTTGGAAATGCTCTAGTGAAAAAAGTGGTAGGTCTCAGAAAAGTCCTAGATGATGGAGCTAGAGAGGAAGGCATCAAAGATGATGCTCAGGCTATGGGCCTGGTAGTTTTGTCAGTGCATTATAAAGATATTTATCTCCTTTGAAAAGTACTTGGTATTATAATTAGTTGTGATTTATGTAGTGTATAAGAAGAGGGTAGTATCCTTTTAAATATCATGTGAGCCCTCTATTAGAGCTCACTGTGTTCTATGTTTTAGAAGATGCTATAAACCATTAACAACAGAAGTTATTAGGCCTTGCAAGTTTGAATATTTTCAGTTGTTCAGTAACCATGGTTATCTGGGACCCAACTGCATCCCTGTTTTTTTATTCATATTGTTTTGCTCTCTAAAGAGCAAAATTTATAAACACATTGAAAGGCACCTCTCTGCTACTCTGGGCCTCTTTGACATTATCTAAAGAAACAATACAACAAAAAGAGAACCAGCAGCAAGACCCCAGGAAAAACTTCAGCAACACTATCCCCGACACAGCCCAATAGGCAGTACTTTCCTCACCAACTTCCATCCCATTAGCCACATAAGCAAAAGGACAGTCCTTGAGCATGTCCTGAAGATCAATGATCATTGACTATTTTGGACCAAAGGCAAAAGTTTGTTTCACAGTCAAGGGACATTGAGAACATGCTACTGCCAGCTCTGTCTGTCTTAAAATCAATGGTTGTCCAGTTTGTGCACCTCTGACTACAGCTGTAGCAATAGTATGGCTCGAGGAGAGAAACTGTCTTTCAAGTAGGCAAATGCCAAGCCATTTAGGACTTTATTTCAAAACCAGCACCTGAAATATCATCCAGAAACACACAGGCACCTAGTATATTCTGATCATCATACATATTTTCCAATTACTTTTACATTAAGGCCATATTAAGTAGCAGTAGTAATATTTGTAGATTACTATACAAAAGATTTGTAAATAAATGATAGTGTGAGCACAAGTGTAGTGAGCAGGTGTAGCCTCCCTCAGAGACAGACCAGGCAGAACCACAACCAGCCCCTTGGATTTTAGAGCCAGAAGCTGACGGGCAAGACAGAAAGCAGAAGTATAAAAGGTGGGCCCTGCAGCTCAGTTGGATGGAAGGCTGCTGAGGGAGGCAGACGCTTCTCCCCCGCTGCTAGAGCGGGATGTTGAAGATGACGGCTGCTGCCCCGAGGACTTGCCTGAGCTTCCAGAAGACCCTGCTACTCCCAGTGCCGAGAAGCTGCTCAGATCCTTCTCCCTCTTCCCAGGGAGTGACTGCATCCTGCACACTCTGTAGTCTACAAACACTCCTCCCACTTCCCAGGGAGTGTCTGTCCTTTCCTTTATAAGTCCAGCCCAGCACATTCCTCCACAGCTGGACTCCCTTACTCATTCAGGGGATTACTTGGCCACCTGATTGCCCTCAGCTGTGGCCCATTGGGTTAACTAACCTCTTTCTTTGCCTTTATTAACCCTTTCAGGGCAAGTGTGGGGTGAACACCCTATCACAACAGGCATCTTGCAGCATCAGTCATTACCATAAGAGTTCCAACCTTAAAGGTGCACATCTTGTCAAATCCACTTTGGATCTGGGTCAGATCTAATGACAGTAGGGACATGGTTAGATCCATGACTCCAACCTGCACTGCCCCTGAAGTTTGTAGGGGAGAAGGGCTCACATTTGAGGCTCTGATTCAGACTCATCTCTACTAGGGACAAAGCTAGCAGGAAGGTGAAAAGCTACATCATCCTTTTCGGATGGTTGCTGGGGGATGGGCCCACAGCTGCAACAGAGCAGAATCTGAACACAATACTTCTAGATGAGCAAACAATTGTGACAATCCAAGAGACAAAAAAAAAAAAAAAGGACAAAACTAAAGTTAAGTCATGATGTTTATTTTCAGTTTGATATACATAAGAAAAGTGAAGGCACATGCCATTGTCCTGTGTTACACATGCATCTCAGAATCATTGCTAGTAGCCCCCGTCATGCTGTCTGGAGTCGTTCATGATGGTGAGTACCAAACTCAATGGTAGATTGGAATGTCTGACCTACATTTTGACAAACTTCTTGTATGCACTGTAATGAGATAGGTTATTAGGGTTGGAAGGGACCTCAAGAGATCATCTAGTCCAACTCCCTGCTCAAAGCACGACCAATTCCCAAATCTCTAAATGGCCTTCTCAAGGATTGAACTCACAACCCTGGGTTTAACAGGCCAATGCTCAAACCACTGAGCTCCTGAAACACTACAAGTATTACCATGCAGTCACAGGCAATCCCATTGGGGCATTCTAGTCTATCTTGACACCCAGGCAAGTTAGACTTAGTGATAGGTGGTTGCTATCCACCAAAGATCACAAAACAGTCATGTTACTTCCAGTGCTAAGAGACTGTTCACTTACCCGAAGTCAATCCGTACCTCAGCTCTCACAACAAAGATGCTTGTAGCCAATCTTATAATACAATAATTAAGGATTTATTAACTTGCAAAAAGAAATGAGAGAGTTATTTACAGGTTAAAGAAGGCAAAATTATATACACAAATGAGTTACAGTCTATGGCTCCAAAAGAGTTGTAGCAATCTGTTAGCGCTGAATGTCTTTTAGGACTAAGCCAGGTTGATCCTGGGGATCTCTGCTTCTAAACTGAAGCTTAGCAGTTTCTCTTTGAAGTCTGGAAAACCTGTAGGAGAACACTTCAACCTCCCTGGCCACACTATAGCAGACCTTAAGGTGGCCATCCTACAGCAAAAAAACTTCAGGACCAGACTTCAAAGAGAAACTGCTGAGCTTCAGTTCATCTGCAAATTTGACACCATCAGCTCAGGATTAAACAAAGACTGTGAATGGCTTGCCAATTACAAAACCAGTTTCTCCTCCCTTGGTTTTCACACCTCAACTGCTAGAACAGGGCCTCATCCTCCCTGATTGAACTACCTCATTATCTCTAGCTTGCCTGCATATATATACCTGCCCCTGGAAATTTCCACTACATGCATCTGACGAAGTGGGTATTCACCCATGAAAGCTCATGCTCCAAAAGGTCTGTTAGTCTATAAGGTGCCATAGGATTCTTTGCTGCTTTTACATTATATCACAGGCTACCACTGAAACAATTGGCTTCAGATCGTGGCTTTCTGAGGACTTTATAGCAATAATGGCAGAAGCACACAAGCAGGGAAATGTCCAAGAATGTAAATAGTTGAAAGGTAATTTCCACATCATGGCAAAACATGACTGTGAGATCTACATCAACTCCCTAGTTGATGAAGCAGAGGACAGCCTAAAGCACAACAGTCTGAATCCTGCTCTCACAGACCTGGCAGGCAGCCATAAACAGCCTAATAGCATTCCCTTCATGAAACCAGATGGCTCTCCTTGCTCATCAATAGACGTGGTCCTGGACAGATGGAAAATACATTATGAAAGCATGCAGATGACTGTCCAGAGCTATATGACCTGGCAAACTGTACAGCCACAGACCCAGGGAGACACATTGATACTCAGACACTCAAGGAAGTATGAAAAGCCATCCAAAAGTTACAGAATGGACTTGTTGCTGGACCTGATGGTATTCCACCTGAACTGTTGAAAGGTGCCTTGAAACCAGTGAACACTGGCCTGCATGGACTGTTTTTAAAAGTGTGGATATCAGGCAGGGTACCAGCAGAATGGAAAGATGGCATCATAGTGTCCCTGTACAAGGGTAAAGGATCTCACACAAAGTGTCACAGCTATAGATTTATCTCATTGCTATTAGTCCCAGGAAAGGTCTTCGTTCATATTTAGTTTGATAGGATGCAATTTTGCCTTAACAGACATAATCATTCGCAGCAATGAGGTTTCACTACCTGGCGGTCAACAACGGACACCATGCTTAGCCTCTGGCTTGTGGCTGAGCTGCACTGAGAATTTAACTGCCTGCTTCACGTGGCATATATCAACATCAAAGTGGCTTTGGAATTCGTTGACAGGTCAGCGCTTTGGTTTGCAATGAAAAGAGTTGTCGTTCCAGATGTTCTGCTATATCTGGCATGCCATCTTCACACTGGTACTGTTGTGAGAGTGCATATTGGTTCATAGCTTTCGACACATTTCTACACAAACTCAGATGTGCAACAGGAATATATTCTCACCCTGGCACTATTCTGGTGGGCTATTAACTGGATATTAGGGCTTACCATGCCAGACATCAGAATCAAGGTTGGTCAAGAACTGTTCACCGACCAAGACTATACCAACGATGTGGCTTTGTTTTTGGAGAAACTAGAGAATTTCTGCCCTGCCCCTCAAGGTTTCCAAGAGACCATCCATACCATGGAATTGAACATCTCATGGCAGAAGACCAAGATCCAGAATCCTGGAGCTGGGCCACCAGAACATCTGGTACAGGTTGGGTTGAACATCAGGAAGACCGCTGAAGCCTTCATCTACCTAGGCTGCAAGCAGAGTTCAAACTGTCACAGCAAACGAGATATCCACCAATGAATAGGTCTCACCATCTCCTGCATGAAGTCCACGTCTCACCTATGGATACAAAAATGTCTCTGTTCTGAGACAAAGTCCAGGATCTATCAAACCTGTGTACTGCATGTATTGCTATACAGGTCAGAAACCTGAGGCCTCTTTCAGGCAGACCTGGAGCAGCTATAGGAAATTCCACATGCACTGTCAGCACAAAATCCTGAGCATAAAGTTGTTAGACTTTGTGCAAAATGTCACATTCTTGCAAAGATCTGGTCTTCTTCCAATTGCTCACTACATTCAAAAGCAGCATTGCATGTTCTTTGGCTATGTCACCAGGAGGGACAAAGCACATCATGCTCTCCTCATCAATATGTGAAGGGATTCATGCACTGATCCTATTTGGCACTATTTTAAGCCTTGCTCTGTTATTTCTACAAAGCTGTTCTGAGTTTTCTATAGACTGACACATTAAAATAATAAATTGAAAGTTTCAGATAAATTATCCTCCACCACAAGATGTATGATAGTAATAGAGAATAGGGTTTTTTTTTTAAAAGAAACCATTATAAATCATTTAAATTGTTCATAAAAATAGACCTGAAAAGAGTAATATTTCTGAACAGTGAACCGCAATGAAGCATATTTTTAGAACATCTTGCATGATAGATACATGTAAAAGTCTTATTCATTTCCAGGATTACCTCCCACACATCATCTTGAAAATTTACTCCAAAACACCAAAAATACAGACAATACCTTAATTACAGGTTTAGGAAGGTAATAAAAACTCTTGGGAATACTTTTTGGCACCCTATTTTTCTGTGTATGTTTTAAGCATTGTAGACACATTGGTTTGCACAAAAAGGAGTGCCTTTGTTGAGTTGCTTCTTGCAAATTTTGATACTTTCAATGGTAGGAATGTGTTTCTTTAATGTCCAACCTAAAAAGTTTAAAAGTTCCAATATGCATGGAGTGAGGCTATTACTCTGACACAGCTGCCTGTACACTTCCCTTTTAAGTGATGAAACAGTGGGGTAGGTACTCACCCTTGGTTAAGTCCCTTCCCTTTTCCACGGTCCTAAAAAGGACAGGTTTGGATTCTCTTTTGGTAGAATTTATGCCACCCACTTTTCCTCTCCCCTCCCCTACCCCCACCGCCCCTACACACACAGACAGGGCACATGCCAGGGCAGACTAACGAGAGGATGGGAGCATGAAGGGGCTATTTCTGACTAACAGAATGAGCAGCATTCCAGAGTGGCCCAAGGATTGCATGAGACAGTGCTTAAAGCCACTTTTGCCTATTGACCCATGTACAACTAAGGCTCCAACTCCATCACCTGTTTCATTGGTTCAATACATTAGCAAGGAAAGGATATAAATTCAGGGTGTGCGGTACTACAGAGGACTTGGAACCTCAGTCACAGCTATCACAGTATTGTTAGCCCAAGCATTATATTTTTTAAAAACAGTGTTTATTTGCCTTCAGTCTTTCAAACTTTTCTCACAACCGTTAGCACTAGAAAAATGACAAAGCTGACCTCTATCATAATCACATGACACCAAGACCTGGAGTTTTAAGCAAAAACACCAAATATCGTGACAGTTGACAATACTACTGTCACATTAATCACAGTCAGAGCCAATAAAGTAAATGATAAGAGTCTTGAGGTTAGTAGCTAGACCAAACAGAATTTTCATTAAAGTCAATAGACATTTTGCTTGTTTGAGGGTTGCTGTAACTGTTCCACTGTATTTGCCAGAGAGACATCACAGAGTAGAATTATGTAAGAGAAAAACCTCCCTGGAAACAAGCTCAAATGAATAGTTTTGCTGCACTAGGTCATGCTGTACAGAAAAAAATGACATTTTCACTTTACAAAAACACAAATTATTTGAAACCAAGAGACAATTTTGCTCCCAAAGTTATAAAAGAAAGTATAGCCAGAAAACAGCCTGGAAAAGGAATTAGGGAAACCATATTGACCGTAGAAGATCAGGAAAGCACCGTAGTGCTGTGCCAATTGTTAGCAGCTGTCAAATGTATCAACAGTCAAATTAATGTGTCTTTCAAAAGAGCTCCTTTAAAATCAATCTGTTCTTAAAAAGTTACTAAGTTTCCATTTTTGTATTATTCATTTTTCATTAGAAGAATTCAAGTACTATCCAGAGGCATCCATTAGGCTTGGGGCTTCATTAAGCTAAGCACTAGATGAACAGGGTTTCTACCCCATTCCAGCAATGCAAAGGAGACAAATCTGTTCATATCTGACCAGATGACAATTCCCCTAATGGGGGCAAGCTCTCAGCTGGCATAAAGCCAGCATAGCCAGCTCCTACATTACCCTTGCCTCCAGGCCCCAGCACAGAGTATGTTGCTGGAGCACTGCTGACCTCCAGCTATTCTCAGCTAATACACAGTCCATTTAGGCCACTGCCAGATGATGTAGGTTAGAACAGCCCCCAGGCTGCTCTAATTTGTACTGGGGCCAAACTGAGCAGAGAACAGGTTGTTATAACTGGCTCTTTAGTGGCTCCCAACTCTGCTGTACCAATGGGTCTTGGCCACAGTGGAGAATTTGTCCTATAGTGAGAATCTCTGCCCTGAAGAGTTTTCAATTTAAGTGAAGCCATGATGCAAATACGTAGGTATAGCAAACACTAGCAAACCAGGATGAAGGATGGAAAACAAATGTAACAGTAATAGGAAGATGTTACATAGGCAAACCAAATGAAGAATTTGAGGGGTGTTTGGGTTCTCCTGCATTCCATCTGCTTTTACAGGCCTCTAATTCCTTATTTACAATTAATTAGCTCACAAGCAGCTGGAATAAAGAAGACCCAAGATTCTGTGACCCATCAGCTCTCCAGGGCCTAGCAGTGGTACAAAGGCAACAGACTGCAAACCTCTGAAATATAAATTCCATCATAATTCACTTTTCCCCCCAATATGTTATCCATCATATGTACATGGCTGTGCTAATAAAGACTGCAGCACTTGTGGACCATATCATAAGAGTGAAAATTTATTTTAGCAAAGATATTGACTGGAGATAGATTGGGATCCATCCCAAGTCTTCATAGTACATAGTCTGTCACGCTTTGGTGGCAAGACAAAAAAGATAAGGGCATTTTATCAGGACAATAGAGGACTCACATTCCTACACAGGCATTTGGTAGAATAGGTTGAATTGTGGACAAAGTTTACAAGGTTAGCTTTGTCTCTGCTGGAAGTCTGTCTCTCTCTTCTTAGTTTTTAATACTGAAATATTTGTCGATGACAACCACATAAACATGTTAAAAGCTATGAGTGACAGTAATTGATACCATATATTTTGCACATGCTCAGTCTAGTGGTGAGCTGTGATCTCAAAATTAAAGATTCATTCATACAATCTGACAGCCTTCCTGGCATTAAGCCACATCTATCGACATTCAGGAACAGACACAGTAGGATGGTGAAAAGGAACAGACTACTTTGTTGCCACAAATGCAAAAAGAAGGTGGGAGGAATAGTTGTCTAGTAATTAGAGCATGGGACTGGAGTCAGGATTTCTGGGCTCTGTTTCCAATTCTCTCACTGACTCACTTTGTGATATTTGGCAAAATGCTTAAGGTCTCAGAGCCTCACTCCTCATCTGTACTAATAGACACAATGCTACTTACTTCCCGCACAGGAATATTGTGAAGCTTAATTAACACTTGAAAACACTTGGAGATCCTCAAATGAAAATATTATTACCAGTCATAATATTTGGAAGGCACTGAGGCAGTAGCTCTCAACCTTTTTCTTTCTGAACCCCCCCTGCCCAATATGCTATAAAAATTCCACAGCCCACCTGTGCCACAACTGTTTTTCTGCATATCCAGTAGATTACACGCCAGGGCTGCCATTAGGGTGCAGCAACCTGGGCAATTGCCTGGGGCCCCTACACCACAGGGCTTTGGCTTCAGCCCTGGGTGGTAGGGCTCGGGCTTTGGCTTTCTGCCCTGGGTCCCAGCAAGCCTAATGGCAGCCCTGCTCTCTGGTTTATTTTGGCAGACCCCTGGAAACCTGCCCGTGACCTCCCAAGGGCCCCAGACCTCTGGCTGAGAACTGCTACACTAGAAAATACCAAGAGAAATTTACTGATGGCAACTCATTTTGTAGGATCAAAGTCAATGCGAAGATCTAATCACTTGTGGCTGCAGAGCCTAATCATTTAGTCTAAATTAGCTAAGGATACCACATATTAACTGTGATTAACTTCCACTTTGTTTTCAAGAATTTTCAGCACATTGCCTCATCCAACAGCAGGAGAGGTTTCTAAGAAGTTTAAGATTGTAGCATTTTATTTACTACAAGTTATCTGTCCATATGACTTTGGTGCTACCTAGCCCCACTTTCACTCTAGAATATGAATTTTTGAAATTATTAGTGATATTGTTGTCCCTTGAGTTAGTTCCTTTCCCTAGCCAATTGGTCAGCATTAAATTTCTGAATGAAACTATGTTGATATTTCTGGGTAAAAGTCATCTCAGAAGGTAGATATCATACTGGATCTGTTGGCTCCAAGTAACATTGACGGATGCACCATACTGTGCATCTACATGCAGCAATGACACCACAATCAAAAACAAATGGAGCCCCCAGAAGAGTGTTGCTACTTCTTATCAGCATGTGGATCAATCCATCTCAATGATAAAATATCTCATTTCTTTAATGGTTAGCTGAGAGCTAACATTTGATCAAAGTTTATATTCCTGGGTGTTATTCAGTGTTAGAAGTCAGCTGCAACAAGAAGAAACTAAATGAAAGTGAATCCTATGTCTCATCTATCAGGTGAAAAGCTGTGTTGTTGCAAGGTCTCGTCTAGTGGTTCTCCAACTTTTTTTTTCCCGCAGACCACTTGAAAATTGGTGAGGGTCTCTGCGGACCACTTAATTATCTTTCCAAATGTTGTTTGTACTGGTAGCTAACTATTGTAAAGCACTTTGGATAAAAGCACTATATAAAAAAACCCGTAATAATAATTAACGTGGTTTTGTTCTACAAATAAAAGCACACAACTCATATTCTAACATGACTAGTCTTACCTTTCCAATGTGATGGATGTGCCCTCTCTCCTCAGCAGCAGCAGCTGCCAAGCTGGAGTTGGGAGGGGGTATCTCCGCACAACAGCAGTCATAGAGCTGAGGCTGGGAAGGAGGGCCATCTGACCCTGGCAGCCGCAGCCCTGGAGCTGGGGAAAGTTACCTCTTTCTCTGGCTGCTGCAGCCCTGCACATCCCATATTCCCTCCACCCCCTCTTCTGACTACACTGCCCCCATTCCCACCAAGGCCACCACCTCACCTTACATGTGCGTCTTCTCCAGGATCAAGGCACCTAATCAGTGGAGTCATGCCTGCGCGGCTCCACTAATTAGGTGGGTGGCACTTCATTCTCTCATGTGCAGCCACGCAGGCATACACCTTAGAGGGAACTATCCGTGGATCACCTGAATGGAGCTCGCCGACCACTGGTGGCCCACAGTCTGAGAACCTCTGGTCTAGTCAACATGTTAAGGCCCCACACAGTTAAAAATGGTTTAGTCTTGCAATATAGATCCAGACAAACCATTTTGACTGTATTCCTGAGTTGTAGTATGCTCTTCTTTAGCCTTGGTATGCTAGGGATTTACACCCCTCCCACCCACACACACTTTTGCTTCCACTAATTCAGTTATACTGGCATTAGTAATGTTAGGAGCACTACAGTAGATTTCTCACTGTTTTTGGCAACTGTTTTCAACATGGTGCTAATTAGATTTGCTCAGAACTGGCAGTTGAACCTGTGGCGGCAGCAGCTGGATTGTTTTGTTAAAATATCACAGTATAGACAAGTCTGATTTAACAGTTCTGCAAGCCTGAAGTGTCTGGGTACTGTATTGTAATCAACACATTAACTTTTCAGTGTAAACTTTCTGGCTCTTTCCTGTGCAACCGGAACTACAGCCCTAGCATATTACCAGCACCAGTGTTCTTATTTAGGCACCAAACAAGTGTTTGCAGTTCTGTTTTTTTGCTGCTAGAGTTAAATTGGGAAAACGTGGTTCCCTCACCTCCATGCCTACCCCAAGCCCAGCCTCTTTCCTTTAGCAGTTTTTTTAACGTAGACTGTTACTAGTTATCTATACAACAAGTGAAGATTTCAGCAGAAAACCCATTCTCTCTCTCTCTCTCTTTCATCAGACGAGAGAGTTCCAGGGCAGGGAGGGGAGCAGCACCTCCCTAGGACGATCCCTGAGGGCTCCTCCCGTCTCCCCTCGGTTTCCAATTTCAATTTTTAGTGATCTCCAGCAGCAGGTGCTGGTTTCCAACCCAGCCTCCCTCCAGCAGGAGGAGGCGGTGGCTTGCTTGGTGCTGCCAGAGGAGAGGCACTAAGCACAGGCGTCCCCTTTCAGCGCGTCTGTCTCCCAAGCAGCTCCTGCCAGGAACAGGGGAGGAGGAAGTAAAATGCAGCAGCCCCAGCGATGCTAGGGGAGAAGCAGGCGTCTCGCCCCAGGGTAACGTGAAGTCGGCTCCCCCAGTCAGCATCGCAGTGAGCCGAGCCAAGGGCCCCCGAGGCGGCTGCGGCTCGGGACATGCTGCTGCAAGGAGCCTGCGGGCAGGTTGTGGAGCAACAGATTCGTTCCGTTGGGCAGCGGTGGGACGGAGCGGGAGGGATCCCGATCGCTCCCGGGGCAGAGTCCCGCGTGACGGAGCAGACGGGGGTAGGAGCGGGGGGCGCAGGGAGCGTGTAGCCCGGACAGGGACCCAGGGGTCAGAGAGCTGGCGGGAGGGGGGCGTAGCCGGGGCCGCGGGAACTGGGGCACAGCAAGGGCAGGAGGAGTTAGGAGGATCTGCGGGGCGTGGGCGGGGCAGGGCGCGGCAGGGCGCTGGGGTGGGAGCAAGAGTTGGGGTTGTAGCCCAGCCGGGCAGGAGCTGGGGGCGGGGGTCTAGGGGGAATTGGGGGTGTGGCCGGGGCGGAGAGCTGGGGAGCGGGGTATCCGGGGCAGGAGAGGCTGGGGGGTGTAGCTAGGCCAGGGAGTTCGGGGGGCAGAAAGGGGACGGTGGCAGCTGGGGGGTGCAGCCAGGACCGGGGCCAGGGAGCGGGGCCGTGGTAACAGTGGCGCAGCGCGGGCGCCTCCCGGGCGTATCCTGTGGCCATGGCGGCGGCCGGAGAGTTTCCGCTCCGCGCTGCAGAGTCTGGAGACTGAGGCAGCGGGCCGGGCCGGCGTGTGACTAAAGGTGGCCCCGGGGCTGCTGCCCGCTTTGTTTCCAGGCCTTGGCTGCTGCTGGCTCCTCGAGGTCGCGTTGGTGAGATCACCGGGCTAGCGGCGCGCCGAGCGGCCGCGCTGGATGCCGGGCGGCTGCCGCTGTGAGGCGAGGCGGACGCTCCGTGGTTTCATGCGAGGTAGGAGAGCCGGTACCTGCCGAGCCCCGCAGACGCCGAGCCGCCCCCTGCCCCCACGAGCAGCCCGGTCCCTCCTCCATCCGCTCTCCCCCTCTCACCAGGCAGCCCCTCCAGCCTCCCAGCCCTTCTCCCTACATCCTGCCAAGCCCCCGCTCCAATTCCACCCTTTCGCCAACACACCCTCCTGCCTCAGTCCGCCAAATGCCTCTTTCAGTCCAGCCAGCCACTCCAGAGACAAGGCGGAGGAAGTAATGTCTTTTATTGGACCAACTTCTGTTGGTGAAAGAGACGCTTTCGAGTTATACAGACCTCTTCAGAAGCTGGTCCAGTAAAATATATTATCTCGCCTACCTTGTCTCTCTAATGTTCTGGGACCCACAGGGCTACAACACCACTCCAAAAACAAGGGTCCTCAAAGTCTTCTCCAGAGACATCCCAAATCCAGTCTCTTCCTCCCCCAAAATAACATAGTTTAACTTTAATCCTCGCTTTTGTTAGTTATCTCTACTCTTGTCCATATTTATGAAGACAGCATGTGTAATCCAAAAGCTGGCCAGATCTGTGCTGTGTTCTTTAGGAAAGGATTGCATTTTAGGATTGGAAAGACTCTGAGACCATAATGCTTCAATTTTCTTTATCCTAGCTTGCTGTCTGGTCACCCTGCAAGAGGTGTTAGATCACAGCTGTGAAAACTTGGGACAGGGGTTGGGGAGTAATAGGAGCCTATATAAGAAAAAGACTGCCAAATCGGGACTGTCCCTATAAAATCGGGACATTTGGTCACCCTAACCTCTTGTGACATGGGAAGAAGCCTTTTGACTCGCATGCATAGTGGTGTTTGATCAGTTCCTTTCAAGTACTCAGTTTAAACTGCTTCACTTTCTTAGGTGTACCATAGTGGAAATATTTATTTAAAGTCAAGAGTAGTTGACTTTGTGTAGCCAATAATTAATCTTTACTATTCAGATAATTCTTTAAAACTGTTTCTGTACCTCTGTGTTCAGAGGTCATAGAAACAGTTATATTAAGGGGCATGTTTAACTTGATATATAGCCAATTTAAGGAAGAGTTTAAAAGTAGTTTCATGTGCAGAACTTGCCCTAGAGTTCCCCCTTTGCTGGTTATTATGGTTTTGAATATACTTCTCGGTATTTAACAGACAAAATAATTCATTCCGACATTGCTAGGTGAAAATGTCACAAATAGGGAAAACAAGGAAATCCACTATACCAAAAACGCTATTACGTACACTAAACAAATATAATTTTTTTTGGCCAGTTATAGATCTTGTTTGTAACGCTTGCTGAAAATTTTTCAGACTCAAGTGTGGGGTTTTTTTTTTTGTTTTTAGAAAATTGTTTGCACCTTCCGTTGTCTTGATTTAGACTTAATTTTGCAAACACCTGTGAGAAATTTTATGCATATGCAACAATGTTTGTAGGATTTAGGTTCTAGATTGTGAACTCTTTGGGATAGGGGCCTGTTTTATGCTGTGTTTGTACAGCACCTAGCACAATGGAGCTCAACGCCTATTTGAGACCTTTGAACTATTCTATACAAATAATTTTGGTACAGTCCAAGAATATTTTGTTCCAGATAACTCCTGATTGTTAGTTTGAGCCGGGGGAAAAAACCACACCTCTGAGTAGTGCCTCACATTTAGTGGCCAGCAAAGGTCACTAATGTCAGATTTGACCGCATATTCTGAAGATGAGTGTTTAGAAGTTTAACATCGCCTTCTGATCTAGAAAGAAACTAAGCCATTCATGTACCTCTAGGTTTTCAAGGTAACACGTTGCTCCCTTTCCAATATATCTGTTAAATGTTTACTGGCAGGGATTGTCTGTATCAGTGGTTCTCAACCAGGTCCATTCAGTTTACTGGAACATTAGTTAATACTTACTGTATTTAGTATATGTAGCTGCAGTGCAAGAGTGCATTTCTCTAGATGTACTTGGTGAAGTATTCCTTGAAGTGGATAGTAGTGAATGGCTACTGGAAAGCAATGCTATTTTATTACCAGCAAGCTATGTCAACATTAAGTAACTTTACAGGTGCTTTGGTTATGTAGGGTAGTGGAAGCACTTCTTAAATTAGGCTTAAAGAACATCGGTCACATGGAAGTTTCATAATTTGGCATGCATTATGCCAGTATGCTATCAGTCTCCTGTATTCAGATTGCTTGTGAGTTTAGAAAAATATCACACATCTTGATTTAAAAAAAAAAAAAAAAATCAGATGGCCTTTTTCTAGGGTGTAAAAGTTGGAGAATCAAAAAACTGATTGAGCATAGGTATTATCCAGGACTTTGCTCATCTGTTTGTGGAGACTGGTGTTTATGCACAGACAGAGTCTCAGAATGTTGGACTGAGTATTAATCTGTTGGAATGATTTAATTACTAACTTTACTGGATGGATTAGTGCTTTAAAAATATCAAGCAATGATATTCCAGAGACTCTCTTTGCTGCTCAAGGAGAACTAGATTTTTGATACTGGTTAACCTTGAAAGTGTTAGAGGTTCAGTTTGGTTCTGATGCGCACCCAAAATGTTTTGTTTATTCAGACTGTAACTCTCTCAGTTACATAAACTTGAGTTGGAAATCTCATGAGACTAAGCTTTTTTTTGTGAGATTTCTGGTAGTCCCTGCTCCCAGTTGAAAATATCCCCAACAATGAAATAAAGACAAGCAATGCAAAGGCAATTAAAATGAATTTAAAAATAAAAATAAAAAAATCAGACTACAAGTTTGGTTTGGGTAAGATCTTTTTTAGCCAACATAGCTTGCCTGTAAACAGCCCAGCAATTCATTGATTTAGGCTAAAAGGGATTTGGGTTCTAGTTTAACTTCCTGCATTACAGAGATCATAGAACTTCACCAAGTAATTCTTCCATCAGGCCAATAACTTCTTGTTGAGCTAGAATTTCATCTTTTTAGAAGCATATCCAATCTTTATCTGAAGACTTCTAGTGATAGTTATTCCAATGGTCTAGCCATTGGATCTCATTAGGCCTTTGTCTTCTAGATTATAGCGTTCCTATTATTCATATCTCTTTAAGTATATTTTAACCATTAAAAAAATCTTTGATATGTACAAGTGGGATTGGGAGAGGGATAATGGTTACTCAGAGAAATGGTAGTAAATTTAGGGAATTTAATGCTGTTATTTTCAACATTATTTAACTTTTTCTCCCCTTTTTGAAACTATTATGTTGTCTCACTCACTTTTCTGTGCCACATTTGGGACATGGCTAGGATGAGTTGTTGGATGGATATCGTTAAAGAAAATGAATAATTCTAGAGCACGGGTTCTCAAACTTGGTTCATGGCTTATTCAGAGTAAGCCCCTGGTGGCCGTGTGACGCTTTGTTCACCTAAGTGTGGCGAACCATGGCCACTGGGAGCTGCCAGCAGCTGTACCTGCAGATGCTCAGGTTAACAAAGTGTCTTGTGACCTGCCAGGAGCTTACCTTAAACAAGCCACGAACCAATTTTGGGAACCCCTGTTCTAGAAACTTTCCTAAACTTATTTATTTCCAGAGTGCCTATTGCCAGGGCAGCTAGCTAAGTGTTTCCATCTGTTATTAAGACAACTGCAAAATAAAGACTACCTGGAGGTCCTGAAAGCTACATTTAGTTTACTAGGTGAAAGGCTTAAGTACAGGGTCTCTGTGATAGTCTCTGAATTGCTTCTGGTTTCATGTGCAAGTTAATGAAGACTCCCACAGTTACATTTATAGGATAAAACAAATATGTCAACCACTGACTACCTGGAGGTAGGAAGGAGCTTCCCTTATAGTCAGGTTGTTCCATTGCTGTCCGTTATGAGGATTTTTGCCTCTTTCTTTGAAACATCTGGTACTGACTGCCTACTGTTGGAGACGCAGTACTGGATTAGAACTGTTACTGCTCTGCTCTTATATTGTAGTTCTTTTGTTAATCCAGGGGTAGGCAACCTATGGCACGCATGCCAAAAGCAGCATGCGAGCTGATTTTCAGTGCTCTCACACTGCCCGGGTCCTGGCCATCGGTCTGGGTGGTTCTGCATTTTAATTTAATTTTAAATGAAGCTTCTTACACATTTTAAAAACTTTATTTACAGCAATAGTTTAGTTATGTATTATAGATCTATACAAAGAGACCTTCTAAAAACATTCAAATATGTTGCTGGTACGCAGAACCTTAAACTAGAGTGAATAAATGAAGACTCGGCACACCGCTTCTGAAAGGTTGACGACCCTTGTGTTAATCAAATTGTGATCAAAATAAACAGACCTTGCATTGGGCCCTAAACATTAATACATCCAGATGCTGGTGGACTTACCAAAGGACCAAATTCTAAAGGTGTGGATACTTTAACTGAGAGCTGTGTCACCAGTTTTAAAATATTTGATTACTGTGCCATATGGGCACAGGAGTCAATGTACACAGAGCCAGTTGCAGGTTTAGGGGCTTAGATAAAGCAAATGGCTCATAGATTATCTTCAACACTGTTCCACAAAACAGTATTTAAGGCACTCTGAGATAACTTCGGTGTTGAATATTCACTTGCTATATCTTAATACTTGTATTGTGGTAGGACTTAAAGACCCCAGTTAGGATCAAGGTTTATATACACATTATACAAACACATAAAACATAGTCCTTATCCCAGACAGTTTACAGTCCAGATAGACAAGACAGAACATAAGCAAACTGTCAAAAGGTATTGTTACCTGACCAAGTGCCCTGAAACTTGAAGATCTTGCAAGTGAACAGTAACTTATAGTCACTGGTAACTAAAGTTGCTGATAGAGCAAGAAAAAGCAGCATATGGACACCTTGCCATTGTCCATCATTAGGAGAAAGCAGAAAATTATACAGACACTTAGTTCTGTACCCATTTATAAGGTTAAAGGTACAATAAGGGTTTTCAGTGTCATTTGTAAAAGAATAATGGAAGATGTTTAGCCTTGGAAAACTTTATTGACTAGTCATGCTTAAGATGCTTCCCGTCTACAGTCATTCTAATTATTTCATGTAAATACATTGCTTTTACTATAGATATGGAGTGAGAAACCCAGGATTTGCACCAGCCATTCCGGCTATATTATATGGTTTCAAAGAATTGGCATTTGTTTTCTGTGTCTATAAGTTGCCTATTAAAAGTAGCATATAAACAGAATACTGTGGGAGAATCAAGCAAATAGTGAGACAGTCTCTCAGACCTCCTCACCCCATCCTCAATCGCTTTCATTAACTAAGAATAATTGATTCTTAAAGAGAAGACCAACCTTTCTAGAGTAACAAAAATGCAAAATAAAAAAAAATTTTAAACAAGCACTTCCTTTGTATAGTATTCCATACTGAGCCATTGGCTCTTTCACAAGAGTGCCCAAAACAAACAAAAACACTTTAAAATTCTCAGTATTGGGTTGTGGAAGGAAGCATCTTCCTAAAGTGCCACTCTTGGGCCTCAAATAAGTACCAGTTCCCAAACCCTATATATCTCCTTGGCCAGTGTTGCCTCTTCTATTTGATCCCAAGGTTGTTCACTCTCTCTAGGATCCCCTCACAAACGGTATCAGAATCTACGCTTTCCCTTCTCTGGCCAGGTATCTGTGTTGATCTTTCCACAGTCCTTACCTAGCACACCTACTTTTTCCACAACTCCCACCTTGTGAAATATTTGTACATGCTGCTTCATTCTTCCCGGAATTCTTTGCTGTAGAGCAGGGATCAGCAACCTTTGGCACGTGGCCCACCAGGGAAATCTGCTGGTGGGCCGGGTTGGTTTGTTTACCTGCAGCATCCGCAGGGTTGGGCTGATCGCAGCTCCCACTGGCCGTGGTTCGCCATTCCAAGCCAATGGGGGCTGCAGAAAGCATCATGGGCCAAGGGATGTGCTGGCCACTGCTTCCTGCAGCCCCCATTGGCCTGGAACAGTGAATTGCAGCCAGTGGGAACTGCGATTGGCCAACTCCGCAGACCTTGCAGGTAAACAAACCGTCCCGGCCCACCAGCGGATTTCCCTGACGGGCCACATGCCAGAGGTTGCCGATCCTTGCTGTAGAGGTTTAGCACTCACGTGCCCTAGAAAATACAGCTCCCAGAATGCCTGTGATGTGGGCTGACATAGTGACGACAATTTTTAACGTAAGAATGGCCATACTGGGTTTATACCAAAGGTTCATCTAGCCCAGTATCCTGTCTTCCAACAGCGGGCAATGCCAGGTGCTTCAGAGGGAATGAACAGAACAGATAATCATCAAGCAATCCATCCCCTGTTGCCCATTCTCAGCTTTTGGATCTGGACCCATCTTAAAGGACCAGCATATCCTGATACATCTTCTGGAAGATATTGCAAACTTAATAGAATATGTTCCTTCTCCAAACTGTTATTTTTTTCATGAGGTAGGATAGAGAGGAAATTAAATCAATTGTAAACAGCAAATGTGATGAGTTCAAAAGCGAATAGAGTTGGGGCAGGCATTATAGAAGTAGATTTGGTGGTTTTGTTTTTGTTTGTTTTTTTGTGGACAGTATTTTGAGGGGAATGAGCTAGAGGAAAGTCATACTCAAGGGGAGATGTCAGTCCTCATTGAAAAATACAGCAATGTCCTGTTCTTTGAAGGGAAGGGTTTAGGATGGAATTGAGTCACAAATAAGTGCTGGGGATTGTCGGAGTTAGTGAAGTTGGAGACATAGTGCTGCCTGACAAAGGAATATGGCATAAGTTACTGGAAATATGTGAAAAGAATTCCACATGGAAGAGCTGCAGATGTCATAGGTTGGGGGTTGGCAACCTTTCAGAAGTGGTGTCTTCATTTATTCACTCTAATTTAAGGTTTCGCATGCCAGTAATACATTTTAACGTTTTTAGGAGGTCTCTTTCTATATAGTCTATAATATATAACTAAACTATTGTTGTATGTAAAGTAAATAAGGTTTTTAAAATGTTTAAGAAGCTTCATTTAAAATTAAATTAAAATGCAGAGCCCCCCGGACCAGTGGCCAGGACTTGGGCAGTGTGAGTGCCACTGAAAATCAGCTCAAGTGCTGAAGGCGGCATGCGTGCCATAGGTTGCCTACCCCTGTCTTAGGTAGACAGAGATCAGAGGCTGCCTAAACTCCATTAGCCTTTTCAACATGTTAGCAGAAGCCAAAATTGGTTGTCAGTATGGTGGTTCTGAAATACCTGTTCTCCTATGCCATCCTCCCAGATCACTTTAGTTCACATATGAACTGTGATTGATGAGGCGCAAGGGTTGGAAGCACCAGCAATAGGTCACACACAATCTCACTGATGGTGAGATAATATTTTGAAACTTTGATTTGGTGAAAACTTTTATTCTACGATAGCATCACCCAAATCCCAAACTGAAGAACTCTGCAATGGCAAACCTATGTCTGGGTCTGACAAAAATAGTGTCTTCTCTGGCCAGTTCCTCTTGATGAGTTAGAGGGAATGTTGACCTTTCACCTCAACCCATGTACCTCAAGGCTAACAAAATCTAGCAGAGAAGTACTGGACTCATTTTTGGTTGAGATGCTAGCTTCCACCATAGGAGTTGTCATATGCCTTTTGTTACACTACTTCTACTAGCATAGACAGATGGTATCAACACATCCATTCTTTCACTCTGCCAGGCTGCTAATCTATTGCTCTAGGACTAGCAGGTCTATCTGTTCCTTGACTGTCTGTGACTATCACTTTTGAGCCATCAAGTTGTCCAGCCTGTCAAATGTCAAGCATAGTTGCATGGCTGCATTTCCAAGGAAAAGAGATCCCTGAAAACCCCTTTGAGTATTTTCTCAGAGATCCCCAACTTGTCTAGGATGGCAGAACTGATCATCTTCATAGTTTGTGGTAACATCCTCTCCTAGGGCCTGATATGCCATCTCTCCTTCTCCCCTCAAAAAGGAACTGATTGAATACCTAAGATGATGACTCCTGCCCTGCAATAGCCACTTTCTGTAGATGACCAAATATGTCTCTGGAAATAGTTCCATTTCTGACTAGGAAACAGTTGAGATTTACAAACACCCAGGGCACTGCACCTGGTTTTGCAAGTCTGTATAGCAGCTGCTTCTGGAATTGCTGCTGCTATTCTTGTTGAACTGCCAATTGGGCTTTTGCCATTGTTGCTGAACTGTAAGTTGGGCTTCTTACTGTTTCTGGGACTGCCATTGCTGTTCCTGGTAAACTGCAGTGTGGACTTTTTGAAAGATGCTTCTGGGCTAAAGCCTATGCATGTTGCTCAGAGACTGAAATCTGAGCTTTCTGCTCAGCTGTTATTCCACCAGCCACTTATCCTTTTTTTTTCCTCTTTATACATTTTATTGTGGAAGTTGTATGAAAAATTCCACAACTTTTGGTACTAGATGTAAGCTGGTGGATTCCTCACCCTGCTCAAACAAAATGCTGCACACAACTTATACAAAGTCAAGAGTTACCTGCTAGCTGGGATTTTGGTTTGTAACCAAAATCAATTCAAATTAAACTACCTAAACCTTCTCCTCAAATTTGGCTGCTGTAGCTTTCCTTCCTTGGGGCTGGCCCCAGCTTTCTTTTGAAA
This sequence comes from Gopherus evgoodei, assembly GCF_007399415.2. Classification (NCBI taxonomy): domain Eukaryota; kingdom Metazoa; phylum Chordata; order Testudines; family Testudinidae; genus Gopherus; species Gopherus evgoodei. Next base: position 34,595,780 of record NC_044322.1, read on the forward strand.
GGGAAAGTCCTATGTCCCTTACTCAGGATGGAGTTTGACAAACCACACCTGCTCACTGAATTAAACAATCTGCAGAGCTCCAATGCCTGCCTACAGTGTGGGACTGTAGGAGAATCCTACCACCCTTCTACAAGACCTATCCAAAAATAGTTACACCTTTTCTTTTGTAAATTCCAGACTACAGGCCTCAAGGCTACACAGACTTTTAGGGTCAGTTTTCTTCAAGCTGTTTACTTCTTCTGGGCAATGGCTTTAACTAGTCTTGGTCAGTGGCTGGACTATCTCATTAAATTCCAGATACCAACATTGAACAGATTGGGCACATTGTGTTTCCCTGGTCTCTAGAGCAAGAAGAAACCGTGTATACGCCACTGGTGCTACAAGTAGTTTAACTTCATCTATTTATCCTTCTTCCTGTTCACTTAGTACTTGCACAGGCTGTTAAATTGTTTTTCTGCATATAGGTGAACTCAGCAAGGTGCAAACATCATTCATTTCTCTGGGGTAGTAAAAGAAACAATTTTCATTCTGATCTTTAAACCAAAAAGTTTCCACTGAACACTGTAAGTAAGGATTGATATGTTAACTCGAATTAGAGCAGTTATGTGGAAAGTAATCTTGCATTTAATGATAGATATTAAAATTTTATGTTGCTAAGAGAGTTAATACATCTGAATGTTAATAGCTTTGTAGTTTCTGAACTGCAAATTCAGACATGTCACATACATTTGTCATTGTCAGAAGATTTAACTGCATGACAAGTTTTAACTTTTAAAAGTAAGACATTTTGAGTTTAGAGCAAAAGAGTGTGAAATATTATTCTTAAGGAGAAACATACTCTGTTCATAGCCCTAGAACTCAATCTGCTTGTCCATTATTTTTTTTAAATAAAAATTCTCAGTAGGCTGAGACGGACTAATCATATGAAAATGCAACCCTTAAAGAATCTGACAATTTTAAAGTTGGAAAAAGATAGAGCAATCAGATGGTGGTGAGTTTTTTTTATGATGTACTAGATTATTTTCAAAAATAAAGGAATAGAAGTCTTTATCTTAGAAATATCAGGAATGTCAAGTCTGATCCTGACTTACTTTCCTTGAGGATTTCTTGGAGGTCTCTTTGTATTCTATGGCTGTAGTAAATCCAAACAAAATCTGTAGCTAAATGATGGCTAGATACATTGTCAAATATATTGAGCCTTTTAAAAATACATTTGTTTCTTTATTTTGATTTAGAACTAAGTGGTGGGGGGCAGGGAGGGAGAAGAGAAACCCACTTAATACCAGATCTAGGTGCCTGCCATATTTTTAAAGTTACATTAACAAGTCCTAGCACCGTCCCAAAAATAATAAACCAGAGAAAACAATCAAATTTAGACATCCTAACAGTACCTTACCACACCCCTAAATTTCCAACTTTATTGGGCTACTCTCTCTCTCCCCAAGAGTCTGACTAAAGAGATGAATTTTGCTGCACTCTCTGGCTATTTCACTCCAAGAGAGGGGTAAATTTCAAAGTTGGAAGCCCCTCATGGAGAATCCATTGCTGGAAGCTGTCTGTGAGGAAACTCCAGCCCAAGCTGACAACTGTGACAGTATGTCTTGGGCAGAAAGGTGGTGTCTCAAAGAGGCAGGACCAAAGCCATTTAGGACGTTATAAGGGCAAACCAATACTTTAATCTCCACCAGAAACCCTGGAGCACTGGTGTCATGTACATCTTGCAAGACACGTCACCTGGTAAGCAGGTGGCCACATTAGAACCAAAAGACTCTGGAACTTTTCACATGCTGCAGCAGCATCCACATAGAAGTTCTTGCATGGCATACTGGTGTACTGTAGAGTTACATCCTGGTATGTTGTGCAGTAGCTTGCTGTGTAGACAAGCCCTAATATTTTCTGTCATATTCATTTCTGGCTTTTTTAAGGGATAGTTCTCCAGCACAGATGAGCCCAGTAGCCCTAATATAGTATAATGGATATTATATAGGGCAATGGTTCTCAAAGCCGGTCTGTCACTTGTTCAGGGAAAGCCTCTGGCGGGCTGGGCCAGTTTGTTTACCTTCCGCGTCCGCAGGTTCGGCCGATCACAGCTCCCACTGGCCACAGTTCACTGCGCCAGGCCAATGGTTCACCCCCATTGGCCTGAGATGGTGAACTGTGGCCAGTGGGAGCTGTGATTGGCCGAACCTGCGGACACAGCAGGTAAATTAACCGGCTGGCCCGCCTGGGGCTTTCCCTGAACAAGCAGCAGACTGGCTTTGAGAACCACTGATGTAGGGTATCCAGCTCTTTTAAATTGTTTAAATAATGAGTGCTCTCTCACATAACCATGTTGATTTTTCTTCTGACAGAACAGTTTGAATAAAAGCATTCTCTTAAGCATGTCAGTTATACTCTATACAGTTGTAGATATTGGCTGGTCGCCAAATATTGTCACAAGGAAAGTTAATTACAGACACTTCATGTGGAGAAAGTATACAGACTGTCCATGTGATTCATTCTGAAGAAGGGAAAAGATCAGCATCTAACATTCATCAATCAAAACACCATTCCTTCTAGAAAATGTATTTTCAAGTGTAAATACACTTACTCTTAAGCAGTAAGGCCAGTTGTAAAGCAGCATAACAATAAACAAGACTGCTGACTTTCTTTAACCAAATATATTCAGGCAGTGCTCTGATACATGCCTTTCTATGTGATGATCTAGAAATACACAGAGAAATTTGCTGTACTGATATCTCTCAGAATAGTTACTCAATAGCTATCTGGATTAGTGTTTTTTGGTTTTTTTTTAAATTGTGTTGGAAAATAACCAGTTAAGAGATGGGAATCTGAATAAATATTTATTCTTATGAAGTGTAACAATGAGGTGTTGTGCGCCACTTCATTTATTTTTGTCCTTCAAGGGGATGTATTTGTTTTTAATTGATCAAATTTCAAACTATCAGTTAAAAGTTGTTCTACCAGCCTCTGAGTCCCACTGACAACTTTTGAGTTTCACTGTAACATTTGCCTATGTTTTAAGAAAACCTCTCCCTTGCCATTCTGTGAAAGACTCATACAAGCAGGGGACACTGCCTGATCAGGCCCTGCTCCTACAATTGGATACTCACAGGTGGACTCTTGTGCCCACACGAAGCCCTACTGTAGTTAAGAGAGCTCTCTGTGGCCACAAGGATCTACCTATGCAGGTTCACTTACAGGCTCAAACAGTGGAAATGGTAAAACCAACTATACACCAAGTGTACAAAGTAAACTGAAAGGAAGAACTTTTTCCTCTAATCTCTTTCAGTTGTTGTAATTTTAGGCATTATTCCTATAAATAGGAGATAAGAATTTTCAGACTGCAGTTTTTAAAAGTTGACTGTGTCCCTTTAAATAAATACAGTGGTTGTGGAGGATTATTTTTCCTAACCATTAAAACAATGTACTTTGGTTCAGTTGAAATGAAATCCCTTGCTTCAAAGGTTATGTTCCATTTCACTTCAATATGACTACTGTTACTTAGTGGTTTCATTGCAACATTTTAGGTGAAATTCTGGCCCCATTGTGGTCACTGGGAGTTTTGCCATTAGATATGTCTGAGCTGGAGCTGAAAGTGTAACTTCCAACCTGGGTAGACACACGCATGATAGCTTTAATTGAGCTATCCTGCTAAAAATAGTGGTGGGACAGGCTAGCTGCCCTGAGTACAATCCCATCTGAGACTCTAGGTCAGGGGTTGGCAACCTTTCAGAAGTGGTGTGCTGAGTCTTCATTTATTCACTCTAATTTAAGGTTTCACGTGTCAGTAATACATTTTAATGTTTTTAGAGGATCTCTTTCTGTAAGTCTATAATATATAACTAAATGATTGTTGTATGTAAAGTAAATAAGGTTTTTAAAATGTTTAAGAAGCTTCATTTAAAATTAAATTGAAATGCAGAGCCCCCTGGACTGGTGGCCAGGACCTGGGCAATGCAAGTGCCAGTGAAAACCAGCTCATGTGCCGCCTTCGGCACCTGTGCCATAGGTTGCCTACTCCTGCTCTAGGTACATACTTGGATGTTTAGCTTGTCCAATTGCCTGTGCTGCTGCGGCTGTTTTCTAGCAGGCTAGCTTGATCAGACCTAGCAAGTATCTGTTTACCACAGCTGGAAATTAAATCTCCAGCTGCAGTGTAGAGGTACCCATAGATTTCAGTGGAGCTGGATTTCACCATTTTTCTTATTCTGAATCTTTTTCATGCCGTCAGATATTGCTTAGAGCATGAACAAGCCTCTGCCATTCCTTCCTACCCTAGGCCACTCTTTGCATGTCCTCTATGTTGTTGAATCTCATGATTTTTCCCTCTGTGAATGGTGTTTGACGGGAATTTTTTTCAGTCAGATCCTTGTGCATATTCCTTTAGTTGCTGTGACCCAGCTGGGAAGGGGGATTACAGGAATGCCCTGATTCCAGTATGCACATTTTGGTTCAACAGTTAATATCATGGGAGGTCTTAAATGAAAGACAGGGTCATAATGGCCATTAATATCATTGTGAAGTATATGTACAGATACTATGTAAGGAGGTGTGTGTGTATATTTATATGTGTTTGTGTGTTTTTAAAGTTTATATCAAGACAGAGTTGACAAACATCTAGGATGAGTGCAGATGAAGGATTATAAAAATTTCAGAAAGGAACTAAGAGAAATAGAAACACAATAGGGGAAGAGACCCTTATTTTGGATACACTTCTAAGGTTTGCTGGCCTGTGTTTGGGGAACAAAGATGACATCCCGTCATCCTGCACCTAGCCAGCAAGCAGGCAATGCGTTTACATTCATCACACACAGCCTTGGTTGAAACACTGCAGAGGCCATTTTGGGGTGAGATAAATTTCTTAATTTAACAGGCTAACCTCCATCTAAAGTTTAGTCTCTAGAAAGTGTTATATTTGTATATGTAATTTTTTTGTTTCCATTATCATCACCCACTATCTCTTGAATCTTTGATGATAACCTTGTTGTTTTCACTATAAATCAGTGGTTCTTTACCTTTACTGCAGCCTGCACCCCTTTGGTTCTCAAAATATGTCCTTGCACCCCTTATAAAAATCAAAATATGTTCTCGCACCCTTTATCAAAAAATTGTTAAAGTAGGTCAGTTCTTTAAACCTAGATATATTTGTATATTATAGTAATAATTAAAAATGTATAATGTTAATAAATACATAGGTTTGATGAAACAAAGTAGTTGTACTTATGTGCCTGTGCTTAATTTGGCATGTCTTGCACCCCCAGAAAGGGCATCTCGCATTCTCAGGGGGTGCATGCCCTCCAGGTTAAGAACCACAGCTATAAATAGATCTTGGTGCTGGGTGTTAAGCCAGGTGCTGATCCTGAGATGAATCATACAAGCTGGTGTGTACACTGTTCCCTTGGGGACAGCACGCCTGACTTTTCTGTGAATGTTCAGTGGATAAGGGGCTAGACACTAAAGGGGAGCTCTTCAAAGGGGCTCAGGGATGGGTGCATATATTGTTAACCTACAAAGCAAAGGAAGAGCTGATAGTCCTGAGGAGAGTGCTTGGCTGGCTAACAGGCTAGTGGTGTGGGAGCTGACACTCAGTTAAGCAAAGGCAAATCTCCCTCTCACTGAAGGCAGGGTGTCATGGTAAAATCCCCACTCTGAACCTTAGCGTCCAAAAGATGGGGTACCAGCATGAATTCCTTTAAGCTCAATTACCAGCTTAGTACTTGTAGCGCTGCCACCAACCAGGAATTCCAGTGCCTGGTACACTCTGGTCCCCCCAAAACCTTGCCCAGGGACCCCCAAGACCCAGACCCTCTGGATCTTAACACAAGGAAAGTAAAACCTTTCCCTCACCGTTGCCTCTCCCAGGCTTCCCCTCCCTGGGTTACCCTGGAAGATCACTGTGATTCAAACTCCTTGAATCTTAAAACAGAGAGGAAAATCCACCTTCCCCCCTCCTTCTCTTTCCCCCTCCCAGATTCTTCCTGAGAGAGAGTAATCCTGACACAGGGAGAAATTAGACTCTCTCTCCCCCTTCCCTCCTTTCTCCCCGCCAATTCCCTGGTGAATCCAGACCCCGTCCCCTGGTGTCTCACACCAGAATACAAAAACAATCAGGTTCTTAAACAAGAAAAACTTTTAATTAAAGCAAGAAAAAAACAGTAAAAATTATCTTTGTAAATTAAAATGGAATAGGTGCAGGGTCTTTCAGCTATAGACACTGGGAATACCTTCCCAGCCTAAGTACACAAGTACAAATTAAAATCTTTTCAGCAAAATACCAATTTGAACTCCTTTCAGCCAAATACACATTTGCAAATAAAGAAAACAAACATAAGCCTAACTCGCTTTATCTACCTAGTACTCACTATTCCGAACTTATAAGAGCCTGTATTGGAGAGTTTGGAGAGACACCTGGTTGCACGTCTGGTCCCGCTGAGCCCCCAGAGTGAACAACAACCAAAAACTAACAGCACACACAAAAACTTCCCTCCCTCAAGATTTGAAAGTATCCTGTCCTTTGATTGGTCCTCTGGTCAGGTGACAGCCAGGCTCACAGATCTTGTTAATCCTTTACAGGCAAAAGAGATATGAAGTACTTCTGTTCTATTAACCCTTAACTATCTGTTTATGACACAGGGCAATAACAAGGTGACTCAGTCCTGGATACCCCCAGAGCCATCACAGCTGCCCAACAGAATGTCTGCCATGGCAAATGCTGGCTTCATTCTTAATATACATCCCAGATATTTTCATCTTTTCTGGATATCTTTAGAAAGGAGGGGTTGTAGAACTCTGACAATTCTTGGCATTTGCTGCAAATTATTCCATTTAATACGTAGTATTTTCCTGCGGCATTTGCTTTTTGAAGGCATTCAGACATGCTTAAGTATACTTTTGGATTTTCAGCTTTCAAATTCATATATTAAGATGGAAATAAAATGTGAGTTAAAAATGTGTAGTTTTGTCTTCAAATTGGTCATTTAAATTTTTTTACAAATCTTGTTTAAACTGGTGAATGCAGCTGCCACCTTGCCAATTCATGACATCGTATCTTTCTGGAGAGCTCCACTGGCTTGTACATTACCACCAGTTTACTCACTCCTTGTAATGTTTGAGTTTGGGAGCTATTGGGATTCTCATTAGATTTATTTTTTTCATAACTCATTATTAATCCTGTCTTTTTTGCTATGCTGAACTCTCTTTTGGTCTTTGTTTTCTTGTTAGTTTAGATGTCATTTAGAAATCAGCAAAATCTCTCTCTTCCAGTGTACTATTGTGGAACCAAGTGAAGTCTGTGTTGTATTGTTGTACGCGTTTTCACATAGTGAAATCAATTACATTGCCAAACAGGAGCGGTGAGAGAATGCATCCTTGTTGACACGAATGGCTCTAATAAATGATTCACTCAAGTCTATATAACTTTGCAAGCTGCACCTTGATATAAAGCCTTGATGATGTTAATTATTTTTACTGGCAAAACTTCGAGATGTTCCAGAATGAATTGTGATGTAGACTGTCGAATGCTTTCTTAACATTTTCTTACCACAGAGTGCTTACTTAGGGATGACTAGGCAGGTATTTTAGGCCCTGATACTGCTGGCAGCTCTGTGTGAAAGGGCCATTTACTTTGATGGGTCCGCACATGGGCATTGCATTGCTCCTACAATGAGCAGCTTGTATGGTTAGGGCCTTAGTCAGCAAACATCCAAGAAAAGGTAGAGCTATATTTATACCCACAAAATATAGTGGGAATAAATGCTATTATGTTAACATTTTTAATTTTTATCCTCATTAATACAAATATTATATCATGTCATCAATAACAGTGTAACTGTTTGGGTGTCTTAGTCTGTCTGCACTGCAATTAAAAACCCATGGCTAGTCCATGCTAACTGATTCGGGCTCCTGAGGCTCAGATTACAGGTATGCTTAATTGCAGTGTAGACTTCCAGCCTCGGACTGCAGCCTGAGCTCTGGGACATTCCCACCTCATTGGGTCCTAGAACCTGAGCTCAACTCCTAGCCTGACAGTCTACATTACAGTTAAATAACCCCTTAGCCCAGGCCCCATGAGCTTGCGTCAGCTAGCACAGGCCAGCAGTTGGTGTTTTAATTGCAGATATACCCATAGATCACAAAAATTTAGTGTGCTTTAACAGGTCTTACCTGGAATCCAATGGTCTCTTGATATTTGAGGACTCTTTCATACAGAGAGGCTACAGTGATACATATCCATATCTTACCAAGTTATATGGATGTATAAAAATGGATGAGTCTCCTCTTCAGAGCCAAAATATTCCTTGCCACTTTGTTTTAATTCAAGCTATGGTTATTTTAGATTGTTAGAGTCCTTTAATATTTTTACCACAAATAAGAGAAGCAGGGCCGCCCAGATGGGGGGGCAAGTGGGGCTCCGCGGGGGCCCCCAGGAGAATGTCTGAGGCTCCCGCCCCGCCTCCGCTCCTCCCCCGGGACCCACAGCACATTCAGGAGCTTCGCTCCACAGTGGCAGCGTAGCTCCGCCCCGCCCAGAGCTTCATGGTAAGGGGGCGGGGCTGCGAGCTCCATGCCAAGCGGAAGGAACTCAGGCCCCGCTGGAGGTCACAGCCCCACCCACTTACCATGCAGCTCTGAGTAGGGCGGAGCTCAGGGGCCCCGCTGGAGCCACGCTGCAGCTGTGGAGCGAAGCTCCTGGATACGCTCCCGATGAGGGGGAGGCTGAGGGACAGGGAGTCCTGGGGATAGGGAGGGGGCTGGGGCCAGGGGAGTTGATTAAGGGCCAGGAAGTCCCAGTGACAGGGCACAGGGAGGGGGCAGAGGTTGGGGGGGGACAGGAAATGGGGTGGTTGGATTGTGGGTGTGCTGGGGGTCTGTCAGGACTCAGCGGGGGGGTGAATGGGGTCGGGGCAGTCAGGGGACAGGGAGCAGGTTTGGGGTCCCAGGGTGGGGGTGGGGATCTCTGGGGGCTGCTGAGGGGACAAAGAGCAGGATGGGTTGGGGATTCTGAGGGGGGCAGTCAGGGGGCAGGAAGTGGGTGTGGGTTGGATAGAGGGCAGGGCCAGGCTGTTTGGGAGGCACAGCCTTCCTTTCCCTAAAGCTCATTCAGCAGTTTGACGCTTGCAGAGCCAAGCTGTTAGCTTTTCCATTAGGGCTACCTTCCCTTTCACTTCTCAAATGCCAAATTATAGTCTATATTTAATTTTAGTGCCATAGGGAGATTCATGTCAAGGGAGGGTTGCTTCATTTAAAATTAACCACTAGGGGAGGGATCACATGAGAAAAGCAATATCCTTCTCAACCCTACCAAGGGAGATCCCCCTCCCGTGCATTCCCTGAGGCTTCAAAGGGGTTAATTCAGTGGTTCTCAAACTTTTATACTGGTGACCCCTTTCAAATAGCAAATCTCTGAGTGCACCCCCCCCTTATAAATTAAAAACACTTTTTTTTAATATATTTAACACTATTATAAATGCTGGAGGCAAAGCGAGTTTTGAAGTGGAGGCTGACAGCTCGCGACTCCCAGTAATAACCTCGTGACCCCCTGTTTGAGAACCCCTGGGGTTAATTTAATTTTAGCACTCTGTGTCCATTCACATGCATGTACTATTTTGAGCATGTCAGTTTTCACAACATAGCTCATCCCAAATTCTGGAACAAGCTCAAATGCTCAGTTCGTGGAGTATGTACATAAGCTATACTAAAGACAAACCCACAGTAACTGTCTCCAGTTTGTGAGGGACCCCATGGAGCCAGTCTCTAGGAAACAGATAAATGCATGGAGGTTAAGTCCATTAATAGCTGTTAGCCAGGATGGGTAAGGAATGGTGTCTCTAGCCTCTGTTTGTCAGAGGGTGGAGAGGCATGGCAGAAGAGAGATCATTTGATCATTTCCTGTTAGGTTTATTTCCTCTGGGGCACTTGGCATTGGCCATTGTTGGTAGACAGGATACTGGGCTGGATGGACCTTTGGTTTGACCCAGTATGCCTGCTCTTATGTTCTAACCTAAATGAACCCGAAGTTATGGAGACAGATACGAGTCAAGGAAGCCAGCAGAGTATCAGAAACCTGGAAAAATCTCTGACTGGATAGGCTCAGGTGTTTGGTCACAAGCTGAGGTAGTTCAAAAGTTTTGGATTTTTTTTAAGCAGAATTTTTTTTTATTGTTTCTTTAAACAATCAAACACAGCAAATATTTGGCCACACGCTTCTGAAACCCCAAAAGGTAATCAGGTTTTGGCAGACTAATTTCAGCTTTTCAATTAAAAAAAAACACAACAAATTTTGAAGGAAAGCAGACATTGTCCGTGATTTTTTTCTGCTTTTTAAAATCCCTAGTTTTCGATCCAGAAAAAGTTTTGACGGAAAATATTTGTCCAACCCTTTTAATGAGCTTTAGTGCCTTTTAGCACTAGCTGATGCTGAGAATCAGTGATACCTTGTAAAGAAGTTTTCTCAAAACTGGGTTTGTGCTGAGAGGCAGAAGGTTTATTTTTCCCAGGGCTGCCCGTGGGTGCGAAGTACATGGGGCAACTTGTGCCAGGCCCCGCAGGGGCCCCCATGAGAATATAGTATTGTATAGTATTGCAATTTTTTTTATGGAAGGGGCCCCCGAAATTGCTTTGCCCCAGGCCTCCTGAATCCTCTGGGCAACCCTGAAGAGAAGTGGCTCTGAATTTAGAATAAGCAACTAAGACTATTTAGATGAAATTTTGAAGAGAGACTGAATAGCAAAGAGAGGGTAAATTGAGTGCTCCCATTGCCTGTGACTCTTGCTGCCTTATTGAGGCATTTTGCATTAGCCACTGCAAGAATCAGAATATTAGAACTAGTGGTTCTGGTATTTCAGTTCTTATAAGAATTCTTCTTTCTTACAGAATAATTTGGAAATTACAATTTCACTTCCTCCTTGCCTAGGGGAAACTATTGCTCATCTTTTTCATAAGTGTGTAGTTATCTTGATTGGCAGGGACCTTTCCGCTATTTAGTTCATCCCACAGCATAGTTGTAGGATTCATTTTGTAGTGCAGATCTGCATGTGGATTTAGTCTAGATACAGGTTTGCTCAGTTTTGAAGGTGGTGCTTTAAGGTGCTGTATTTTGAATGTTTTGCACCTGTTAAGATATTAATTAGTGATCAACAAACACTGAGAAGATTGCCAACTCCTAATTTTAGGAATAAAAGGTTCTTTTCTGGAGCTCCCAAGTGCAACATTAAATATATGGATATTTTTGTAATGCAATAATAATCAGAATTGTCTGAAGTGTGAATGCTAAAATCAAAATCTTTCTACTTGTCTCTATGTATATAATGATATGTGCTTAACTTGTCTTCTAAAATACAATTTTGTTTCTGCAAGAATATATTTTTGTGGATTATAGTGGCCTTTGTACGAGGTTGTACAACAAGGAAACATGTTGGGATAAATCACATTGTTTCTAGTATTTTGCTGCAGCAGTACTTTTAGCAAGTTGAAATTACTGGAGGACTGTGACTTTTGAATTAATATAATTTTGTTTTAAGTAAGCTTTTGTTTTCAGCATGTTTTGAAATAGCAAGAGTTTGCTAGAACTTGCGGTTTGTGCTGGACATTTCCTATAGTAGTGATATCCTGATAACTTTGCCTTTCCTCCATTTGGCCATTCTGTTTAAGTTTCCCAGCTGCTCCAGCTCTCCCTCTGAGTCTTTCACCTCTTCCCATGCAGTTCATCCTCCTTCCCCTGGCTGCATTTCCTCCAGGACTCTAGTATTCTCCCCCGTCTTTTTGTGTGCAACCCTGAAATCTCCTTTCATCCTGATGTCCTCCAAAGTTAGTCAGGACTAGTTTTCTGTAACCATCTTATGTTCTTTGCATGGTAGTCTATTTAATGTTTTAATAAAATAGTGCTAGGAACTTAATAATGAGCTTTGATACAATTTCTGGTCTCTCTAAAGAGCAGGAAAATAGAATCATTAGCCTCTCCATATGGGTAAGAGGCTAGAAGTCGGAGGACCCACTATGCATTCTGCATTTCAAAAACCAGCTATAATCTTAATTTTCTGTATTGTATTTTAAATATAGCAGTGGGAAATGGCTAGACTGGTCATTTTGCTGGATCTGAAGGTTTTAGCTGCAGAAGTAGAGCTTTCTTTGTTCATATGCTGTGTGTATTTCTAGTAATGCCATTATAGCCTGTCACAGATGTGACAGAGATCCTCATTGTTTCCTGCTAAGGTTTCTTTGTTGCCCTTGATGTTCCCAGTAGGAAATCTAGTGTACTGGTTAAAACCCTAATATGAATGTTCTTCTGCCAGCATGAGCGTGATTTGATAAAATGGTTCTGACGTCTCTTAAATCTTGAGCATTTCCAATTTATTTTAAGGAAGTGTTGAGAAAATTATTTAGGTGAGAAAACTATTGAAACTGGTTTGAACAATTGACTAATGTTTTTACATAATGTACAATTGCATTAAATTGCATTTAATGTAATTACATATTTTAAAGTATTTTACACTGGCTTACTTAAAATATAACCTCCTGACCTATTTGATATCTTAAACACCTAATTTGATCTTGCTCTTTGTCAAAGTTGCACTACACCATTTTCCAATAATGCTCGCATGGAGATGAACCACAGGTATCTTAAAGTAGCTTTCTTTGTTTCAAAAAGGCATGGGATCTGGAAACTTTTTTAAACAAGAAAATAGTGAGGGGGTGACTTGTACCAAATGGTAACCTAATATTTAAAATAACATTAAAGTCAAGTCATCCACCTGCACTAATGTGCATTTGTGTTATAGAGCAATAAATATGCTACCTGTATTATACTACCAAAGTTCTCCTCAGTTCATCGTTTCTGTGCTTTGACTACATCATATGTCCCTTTTGCCAAAATAAGCATTTCTGTCACCAGGTACAAAGTGTCCGTCTCAACTCTGACAGTACTTGAACTGAAGGCTAGCAAAGTGATGCTGCTTGCATTTAAGGTCAGTGCCTATCACTAGGTAAACCAGACTGGCTCCTTATTTCTCCTACAGATGTTTTAATATGCTTAACATTATCCAATATCAGCAACTGAGGTAGTCTAAATACCACAGCAGGGACTGATTAGCTTTTTCAATCACTGCCTTTATTTGCTATTTGCAAAGAAGCTTAATCCAGTGCTGGAGACCAGGCTTCCTGCTGTGCACTTGGGTAGCTTTCTCTCATTCTTTGTGTTCACAGTGGCAGAAATTAGTGAGAAGACTTCTGCCTCAGAATTAAAAAACTTCAAAATAGTAATGATAGTAGCTGTTCTTGTGGGTGTATAATGGACAGTGTAAAGAGATTGTATTTTGTTGGATTTTTGATTAGTAGTTATCTAAATTCATCTGCTGCTGTCTCCAGAAGGTTTAGGTGCAGAAATGCGTGCAGCATTGGATTTTGCACTTGATAATATTTGCTTTATATCGGTAAATCTGGACATATGATAAACTTTTGTCTTACAGCATGACGATGGGTGGATTCATTTGTTTTCCTGAAACATTTTAAAATTCAAAGACAATTTGGAAAATGCCTGAAATTAACAATCCAAATAATAAACTATTTTGTATTCTGGGCGCCCTCTAAAGCACAGCAAATGGTCTCAAATAGATTTCCTCAGCCTGTGAGAATAGACAAACAGATGCTTCAGCTTGATTTTCAGTATTGCGTATCTGCTCATTGAATGAAACTGAAAGTCATTTAATATACTTGTGCCTCAGCCTTGTTTCATCTGAACTGAGCTTTCCTATGTAAAGTTACTAAAAACAAAGGGCCATGATTTGAAAGTCCTAGCTTGCTTATCAAACACCAGAACTAGACATTGGGCTGTTCATAGGATCCAATTATTTGGGAGGGGAGAAGGGAACAAGTGGGTATTCTGGTGCCCATGCCCCCTGGATGTAGCTTTAAAACAAACAAACAAAAAAGAGGTGGCTCAGGTGCTAGTTAGACCCAGAGAAAATATTGGATTTTAGGAGTTTAAAAGAAGTATAATTGGGCTGCAGTATCAGTATTTACAGTGATTTTATAATTCATATAAAGTATGAAGACTTTCCAATCTCCTACTGTTCCATTGCGTAACATTGGATAGCTTTGTACATATTTTGGCCTTTCTGACAATAACTTGAGGCCCCTTGAAGTTCAGGGTGGGGGGCAGGGAGAGTGAATGTCCCCTTTACCTCCCTGGTAGCACATGACTGTTGTCATGTTGCTCAATATAGTAAATTGCAGGTCTTTTATTAATAAAAAAAATTGTTTTGGACATTTTCTTTTAGCTTAGACACATACTGTCTCCACAAGAAAGAAAAATTTTAAAACCTGCTTACCTAGTGACTTAACTTCCAAAATATTTATTTAGATTGTCTATACAAACTGCAGGAAACCAGGGAGATTTCTTCAAGTGTAAATCTGTAATATAAGTTTTTCTTCTTACAAAAGCATGAACATTGATGACTGCAACAAGTAAATTTATTGCTGAAGTGGTGCTAGCACAGCTCCTCTTTCCTTTATATAAGTTTATTAATGTTCTAATGCCATTAGTAAGAAAAATCCCATATTTTATGCTTAAAATTGATATTTTTGCAGTTTAATAATTTATCAAAATATTTTGCATTGAAACTGAAATACTCTAAACATTGTATTTTGGTTTTAGTTGTGTATAAGCACAAGTTCATCAGGCTTATTGGTACATAAATAAAAGTAAAGTTTCAGAAAATTTAGAGAGTGCTTTTGAATGTATTTATGTATAATATTGGCTCCTTAACAGACCTCCTGTTGCACTGCATTGATAAGGATTTATTTTATTTAAAAAAAAAAAAAAGAAAATACACACAATCACTGCTGTGATATTTCCTTATTTTTAATTTTCCCAGCAAAAGCTACAAGGTTTTTGTAATAGACTTGGCTATATCCTTTAGGTTTTGTTTTTTATAGAAACTTTTACTACTTAAAAATAATTCCTTTCTTTGTTGCATGTATTAGAAACAATGAGGAAAAGCTGAAGTCTGCCCAAGCCAGGTGTTTCTTCTTGGCAGCCTGCTCCCTAATGACTCTGGCGCTCATACAGCAGCTGCCTGCTAGTCTTCTTTGTATGGTCTATTGTTGCTGCACACTCCTTGTTAATACACATGCTGCCTGGGGCAGACCCTGAGAATGACATCAACTTGCTTATCTTAGAAACCTACAAACCTGATGCAGGGTTGGGAGGTTGCCTTGCATCTGCCTGGCCAACTAATTGTGAAGTCTCTGGCCTATGATTGGCTGTTGTTCCACTCAGTAATTGGTTAAGCAAAGACATTGCCATTCCATCTGTTCAACCATTCATTGTTCTGCTTGCTTGCTTGCTTGCTTGGAAGTCTGAAGCTGAAATCGTGTTAAGGAGTTGCTTCTGGAACTGCTACAAGAAACCAATGTCTCTGTGTTTTCCAGCTAACGTAAGTATTTGGACTACTCTCTGCAGGGATTGAAAAGTTTCACCATTCTAACATTTCAGTGCATCTTACTGCGTTCTGAACAAAATAAATAGCCATACACATCACAAAATCTCCAAATTTTGGGGGCATCTTAAAAAAAAAAAAAAGAGAGAGCGAATTTACATCTGAAAAATAATTGCATGAAAGGGTGATCTTTAACGTGGTACGTTCTGGAAGGAACTTGTAGGGGCATCAGTAATGTATTGCTGGGGGGTGGAAATGGCCGTCAGAACTCTTCAGAGGAACTAGATTTTCTGCATCCTTTGGGTGACTTCGACTTAAATTTCAATGTTTTATCCTTTTGTAAATATGCTATAGTTGATACAGTTTTTTCCTTTGGAAAAAACTATTTTATCGAATTGCCCATTTTACTAAATTATGGTGAAATTTGAAAAGTTAGCTGAGATTAGGAGGAACATTACTTGGGGACAATATCTGAACTTAAAGGGATGGATTTAGGTCAGGATATAACATTAATTCTTTGGGGCTACACTCAGGTGGTAACATGATCTAATCAAAGCCTCTGTGATTTCAAAGTCATTCTTACGTTTATAAAATTAGCCAACACGTTATTGTGCAGTTTTTAATCTATTTTGTTTTATATTTTGGGTTCAGATATTAGGTTGAAGAACACATACAATATACACTCCATGAACCAGTGTTCCAAGAATCCTCTAAAGAAAAAACACTACAAAGACCTTCATATACCAATTGGGAGGGAAAGAGGACACATAAAAGGGTTAAAAAGAGGTTTGCATTTCTACCACATGCCCTATTGTGTGAACATATGCATAAGTCTATTGAAAGTTTTCAGAAGATGGGCAGGCCACCAGTTGCTGGTCTCCTGCAGTTCCAGTAGACATCTGTTGCCCCAGAGCATTAACCAATCTGTTCAATGGGACATCCTTCCTTTGTTAGATAGTGATGCAGACAACAGTACTCCCTTGAAATACAATGGTAATTAAACATACAGAAACTACTGCAGGAGGTATTTGTTACATATTCATTATTTTGTTTGCATTGTTGCAATATCTTTGCCTTTTGGGAAGCTAGGACATTTGTTTCTATATTGGTAGTCTGAAATTCTGTATGACAAACATTTTTATATATTATTTTTAACAAGCTGGGGTCTAAATATTTACTGCTTGCTGTTTGGAAGATCTAGGAATAATTTAAGTATCCTTGTGTAAAAAACCAAACTCTTTCACTGTTGTAGGATTTGTCTTTAAAAACGTGGAAGCTCTTTTAAGAACACATTCAATTGCTATTATAAAATTTTTGTTATGACACTCTGTTTCACTTATTGCTTTTTGCACCATGTAAAGTTTGCATTAAACTATTATGAATTTCAGCAGTAATTGGACAGCTTTCGTAATATTAAAAGTTTAGATCTGTTTCCACCTGACGTCTTGAACAGTAGAAATGTCTAGTTCAAAATAAATTAATGCTGGTAGTTAGTGGAAAATAGTTTTGCTACTGAATTTGAAGAACAGTAGAAGGAAAAAGGATGCAATTCTGTAACATAATGGCATTGTATTCCTCCACAGTGGTAAATGTAAACCCCTTACTTAACAAGTGTGTTTGATGATAAATGGGCACAGTATTTGATGATGATAGTAATCCTATAATAATGGAGCCTGTTTAAATATAAAGCTACATTTGGTTTTATAGCTTTGAAGGGGGAGGGTTATGATTTGCAGGCATTTTGGTGTAAAGAATATAAGTACGTATGCATTCGTAAATTAAGAACCCCTCCTTTTCTGTATAATGATTGGATTGTTGTTTATCACACAGAATAGCCAATAGAGATTATCTATTTTATATTTAAATTTTTTATAAATTCAAAAATTATTGCTTAGTAGTTGTATTGAAATCATAAGAACTAAGTACAATGATTTAGTTATTAGGTTTATTTCTTTGGCCACTCATTTGTGTAGGTACTTTTTTATTATATCTATATTTAAAATAAAAATAAAAAGTGTATCAACACATATATATCTCAAAATAGTTCATAGCAAGTATTTTCATCTCGATTACATGGTATCTATAAAGTTATACTGGGAACATGGTTTATAAGAAAAGAGTTTTATTGAAAATAAAGGACACAGAGAGCTTTTACATTTTTATGTTACTCGAACAAATTCATTCTCTTTATTTCTTGTGGGCTTCGTTATGCTGTCAACAGGTGCATTAACATTTGGCTGAAAGAAGCAAAAATAATTTAGGTTAGTTTGCTCAGGTAGAGTGACTGCCATTTCTCTCTTCACTCTCTAATAAACTCGGTATTAGGATTTGAATTATGTTATCTAATTTTCATCAATCTAATCAATGAATATTGTATAGGACATTGTGTTGGGAGCTCCCAAGCCTAACATTCTAAGGAGGTGCTGCAGCAGATTATTTGCTGCCTATCACAGATGTTGTAGAATTTGTCTGAACATACATAGAACTTGCATGCAGTCTGACAGCAGGAATAGTATACTGCTTATGCAACACTTAAAGGTAGTATTTCAGAATCCTTATGCTTTGTGGTTGTAGTGGATTTTTATATTAAAACATTAGTCAAAATAACAATAGTATGCTTAAGTCAATTAAATACTCTTTGTGTGGGCTTTGAAAGCTGCAACTGCTGTAGTATCTCTTTGCAGAAGAGAAGGTTACTCACTCAGTGCCGTAACTGAGGTTCTTTGAGATACGTGTCATTCTGAAAGAATATTATGTTTATAGTTACCATAAAACTTTAATGAGAAACAATAGTCACAATAAAACTTTAATGAGAAACAATTAGAATATGACATCAGGAAATAACAATACATTAATCTTAACTAATTTAAATGTATGTTAAGATAGGTTTATCCTGTTCCCCGATAGTGTCCAAAAAAAAAGTACTACTTTTAGTTCAGTGCTAAAATGGCATTTCACAGTACATGGATTTGGGCAGTGACCCATTATCTTGGTGTATTCTATTAGGGCAATATGTGAGCTGACCCAGCTTTTCAGTCCAGCTTAAAAATGTTGCCCATTAAATATACTTCCTCCAGTCAGAGCAGATTGTGGGGTTTATGGAACAATGATGTCGGAGCGTCCAGATTGGTTTGGCAGCTGCATTGTTCTCAGAGAGTAAACCAGACGTACTTAAGTCCCAGTCTTTTTTATAGGCTTTTGTTCATACCAAATTATTCTTTCACTGTGCTAGCATTCATGATGGCATGTTAAAGGAGTGCATCCTAGCAACTAAAGGCTGGTTGCTAGGCAGCCTAGCTTCTAATAGGTCTTTCTTGTTTAAGATACTTTTTGGTGGCAGTTCTATGAAGGCCACAGTGTGGGTTTTTAACTGTATCCTTTTATTGAGATACTGTTGTGATTTGTTACTGGCACTAGGCTATCCAGTGTATTACAGTAGTTAATAAATCACCAAGTGTAAAGGTTCACTTCCTAAATTCCCTTTGTATTTAATCTGCAGTACTGCTTGAACTCATAAAGATCCCTATAAAGAAAATGAACATTGACTGATATACTGCAAGAGACAGCATCACAATCACTCTGCCTTTTAACTAAATCAGGTCTATACAGAAGAATGTATTCTACTTTTAACTTCTATCAGTCTAAACTAGATTGAAAAATGCTCTTTGCTTTCAAACCAAAAATGGTAAGTTATCAAGTAGGACAATCTAGTTAATACAGCTATTTACTGAAAATCTGTACTGCTGTGGAGATGTCCTGACAGTGCTTTTAAAAACTTTTTTTATTAAATCATGGTTGGCATTTTCACTTCTCTCACATTTGTCTCGAGAAGTCTTCATGAGTTGTCATATGTTTATTCTGTATACTTTATTTTTTTTTCCCAGCAAATGAAATAAAACTCCGCAAATGACTCAGTACTCTTAAATACATGCAATTTATTTATTGGGTTGGGAGGTTATTTATTCAAACAGAAGAAATTTTGTATCTTGGGTAAATTTAAACTATGGATAATTGTTAATAGAATGGAGACAATGGAGTTGTGTTTAATATAATGAAATCACATTGAGAAAAATCAGTCTGTTTTGTGGCCACGATATATATGACATTCAAGCACTGCCTTTTGTGTATGTATCTTGCTTAATTTTTGTCCTGAATGAACTAGAAGAGCTGTTGTTTTTCTGTTTCATCCTTATCTAATTCATGTTACTGTTTTAATGTTAGTCCTGCAATATGAGCAATTTAGCCCACTTTTAACAATGAGAGAGAAGCAGACATTTTACTTTTTCATAACAGAAACAGTTCTGCTTTATGCCAGAATTCTCTTTCAAGAGAACAAAAAGTAAAGGAAGTAATAAGTTCCTTTTAAATAGATTATGGAGATAACTTTTATGAGGCAATAGATATTTGAAAAATTGTTAATCTACAACAATGTGAACTCCTCCTCCATTAAACTTGGGTGGGTGGGGCTTTTATGAGGCACAGAAAACCACAATCCACTTTATTCCATATCTCCTATGTACTTTCCATCTCTGCATTTAGGCTCTGATCCAGAAAAGTACTTATGCACATGCCTAAGCTTAAGCATGTAACTAGCCACTATATTGAAATAAATATTTAAGTGCTTTGCTGGATTGCTCTCATTTACTTCAGTAGACTTTGAATCGGCCCATAGTTCTAAGTCTTGCTTTGTTTTAGTCAGAAGTACTACTTTGAGAATATTCAAAGTGTTTCTTGATTTTCCTGGACTTTATAAAGGAATTTAGGAATGTGTAGTGATGTTTACCTGACTGAATGAATACCCTGTTTCAGGATTCAGTGGACTATGTTTATTCTATCATTAACCCATTTTCTGTAAGGTGGCTTCTTAAGCATATTTCCCTAATTAGTGAAATATAAAGGGGAACAAAGGGGACCCAAGGAACTATAATTAGTCAGTCTAATTTTGATATCTGTAAAGTTACACATTATTAAACAATCAATTTATAAGTACTTAGAGGATATTAAGTTTATAAGTAATAGCCAATATGGATTTGTCAAGAACAAATCATGCCAAACCAACCTAATGTCCTTGTTTGACAGGGTTACTGGCCAAGTGCATAGAAAGCAAGCTATAAACAACATATATATCTTTATTTTTAGTAAACCTTTTAACACAGTTCCACATGACAGTCTTATAAGCAAACTAGGGAAAGTGGTCTAGATGGAATTATGATAGGGTGAATACAATACTGGTTGTTAAACTGTATTTAAAGAGTAATTATCAATTATTTGCTGTCAAACCGGGGCAGGGGCAGAGTGGGGAGGAATACATCTAGTGGGATTCCACAGTGGTCTATCCTGGGTCTGATACAATTCGGTATTTTCATTAATGACTTGGTGGTGGAGTGGAGAGTATAATTATAAAATTTGCAGATGACACCAAGATGGGAGTGTTGCTAACATGTTGGAGAACAGGGTTAGAATTCAAAATGACCTTGACAAATTGGAGAATTTGTCTGAAATCAGCATGTTGAAATTCAGTAAAGACAAATTGCAAATTACTACACTTAGGAAGGAAAAATCAAATGCACAACTATAAAATGGGGTATAACTCAATACTGTAATACTTCAGAAGAAGATCAGGGGGTTAT
This sequence comes from Gopherus evgoodei, assembly GCF_007399415.2. Taxonomy (NCBI): domain Eukaryota; kingdom Metazoa; phylum Chordata; order Testudines; family Testudinidae; genus Gopherus; species Gopherus evgoodei. The sequence goes on from NC_044322.1 coordinate 34,616,847, forward strand.
AGTGGATCACAAATTGAATATGAGCCAATAGTGTGAAGCAGTTGCGAAAAAAGGAAATGTCATTCTGGTGTGTATTAACAGGAGTGCTGTACGTAAGACACCGGTGGTATTATCCCACTCTACTCGGCATGGTGAGGTCTCAGCCGGAGTTCTGTGTCCAGTTCTGGGCACCACAATTGAAGAAAGATGTGGATACATTGCAGTGAGTCTAGAGGAGAGCAACAAAAATTATAAAAGGCTTTAAAAACAACATAGGAGGAGAGGTTAAAAAAACTGCGTATGTTTAGTCTTGAGAAAAGAAGACTGAGGGCGGACCTGATAAGTCATCAAAAATGTTAAGAAGTGTTATAAAGAGGAGGGTGGTCAGTTGTTCCCCATGTCCACTGAAGGTAGGACAAGTAGGAACGGGCTTAAGCTTCAGCAAAGGAGATTTGTTTTATATTAAGGAAAACTTTCTAACTATAAGGGAAGTTAAATTCTGGACTAGGCTTCCAAGGGAGATGATGGAATCCCTGCCATTGGAGGCTTTTAAGAACGGGTTAGACAAACACATGTCAAGGATAGTGTAGATGTACTTGGTCCTGCCCTGGTGAAGGAAGCTAGACTAGATGACCTGAGGTCCCTTCCGACCCTACGTTTTTTGAATGTATTCATCAGTTTAGATGTAAATACTTTTTGAAAACTGTTGAATAATAATACTCTGTTCATCAATCAAACAGGATTGGAAAGTTCTCTCTGTTTGAAGAAGTGTATGAAACTTGCTGCACGTAAACACTAGTTTGTTTACAAATGTAACCAAACTTTAAGTGAAGGGGGGATTTTCTCGAATGTGAATGTATTTTTAAGTTGGCAAAGAAGGAGAGTCCCAAAGGAAACAACAAGAAACCTCAAAACAAAATAAGAGCTAACTAGTTACAACACTTTTATTTCTTCTGTAGGAATACGGGACACTTTATATTCAGGAATACAGGAAAAACAGCAAAGTGGAATCGAATACATGCAGCAGCTTCATGGGCTTGAAGGATCATCTGGGGCATGACCTAGGCCATCTTTATGTGGAGCGCACTGACACACAAATAAATGCAGTTGGATCTTGGTCAATGGTGGAGAAACCAACAATGGATAAAGTTAACTCTAGGAAGGAAGATGCAGATAAGGAGGCATCGGAGGAGACTGGAAGCTCCAGTTGTGATTCAGAAGAGAGCACAAATTCTGATAACGAGTCAGAGAGACTGAGTAACATTATAGCAGAATCACATCTACTACCTAAGACTCACCGACAACTGTGCAGGTCTCCCTGCTTACAGCCTCATGTACTAAAACGGAATGAAATCTTACAGGACCTTAAGATAGAGGAGGCACAGATAGGATCTAAGGAAGTAAAAAAGTCCCCTGATGTGGTGAAGGAATATCAAACCAAACTGGAGTTTGCACTTAAGTTAGGTTACCCTGAAGAACAGATTCAACTTGTGCTAAATAAACTTGGCACTGATGCTTTAATCAACGATATTTTGGGAGAACTTGTCAAACTTGGAAATAAAACTGAGACTGACCAGCCTGTAAATAATGTTAACACTAACATAATGCATGAAGCATCTTCCATAGAGTCTCAGAGGTCTGGGTCTCCACTTCAGGAGGATGTGACTGAAGATGGAGATAACCTGAGGCCAATAGTTATTGATGGCAGCAATGTGGCAATGAGGTATGTGGCAATGAGGCATTGATTTATTGATACATTACATTATATTACATTACCTATTATATGGAAATTGCATTCTCTTGCCCAGTTAGAGCACTGATGTGCTGTATGATTACACATCTATAACAGTACATTGGTTCTCATTTGTATAATCATAGTATGCTTATTTTTCATCAAGGCTGTATGCAAACCACTGTATTCAAAGGGCCATTAGCCAGTTAGAGTGCATTATCAATAATTGCAACTATACATTAATTATGCAGATCTCTCTACTTTGGCTATTATTAAATTCTCTCCACTTTGATCAATATTAATTATAGATCTGGAAAAGAGAACAATGAGGGGGCACGTTTGATAAATGACATGAAATTACTATGATCTCTTGAAATCAGAGAAACCTATGAGGAACTTAAGAGGGACCTAACAAAGCTAAGTTTATGGGCAGCAACATAATACAAGAACAAGGAAACATCCAGTGAAAGACAGTAAATTCAAACCTGATCAAAGAAAATTCTTTCTTTACACAATGCCACTAGGTATCACTGAAGCCAACTGTTTAGCAGGCACCATTTCTATGAATAGTTGCACCATCCAAAGTTATCTATGATAAGGTAAAATAGCTGGGGTATAACCCCTCATGCTTCAAGTCATAAATCAAACTATAATGGATTGTCTTAGTAAAAAAATTATCATATTGGATAGGTTTATTCCACAATGAGGCATCTTTCCTCTGAAATAGCTGGTACTGGCCACTGTCCGAGATAGGATACTGGACTAGATGTTACAGCAATTCCTGAGACTGCAGTCTTCAGAATTTCAGTGACATGCCCACTGAAGAACATGTCTGCACACCTCACACACCCATCTTCACCTCTAACTGTAGATAAGGAAATACTCTTGGGACTTGTCTATATTACCTGCTGGATTGATGGGCAGCAATTGATCCAGCAGGCAGTGGCGGCTCCAGGCACCAGCATGTCAAGCACGTGTTGGGGCAGCAAGCCACTGGGGGCGCTCTGCCAGTCGCTGCAAGGGCGGCAGATAGGTTGCCTTCGGCGGCTTGCCTGCGGAGGGTCCACTGGTCCCGTGGTGGCGGACCTCCCGCAGGCGTGCCTGCCTGCCATGCTTGGGGCAGCAAAATGCCTAGAGCCGCCCCTGCCAGCGGAGGTCGATTTATCACGTCTAGTCTAGATGCGATAAATCGACCACCAAGCACTCTCTCGTCGAGTCTGGCACTGCACCAGGGCGAGAGGTGCAGGCAGAGTCGATGGGAGAGTGTCAGCAGTCGACTTACTGCAGTGAAGATACCACAGTAAGTAGATCTAAGTACGTCAACTTCAGCTACATTATTCATGTAGCTGAAGTTGCTTGATTTAGATCAACTCCCCCTCACTCCCAAAGTGTAGACCGGGCCATAGTTGTGCGTAGGAGGGAGCTAGCCTTCCTTATTGGTCAAGGAGGAGTGGAGAAGGGAAGTATTGAAGATACTGGGATGAGAAATGTCAGAAATCAAGATGGCCATACTTTATGTGGGCGTATGGATAAGGAATTGTTTGGTAGCTAATTGGAGCACAGGGATTTATACTAGCCAATCCTACCATAGTATTTAGAAGGAAAAGCCATTTCGACATAGTAATAATTTGTGGATACTTCTTATTATCTTGGTATAAGAAACTTCATGGCTTGGGGCATCTGAGTTTATTTAGTTCATGATCGTAATTACGTGGTAAACAGAGTATTGTCAAATATAATTTAAGTATAGGTAACTCTAGCAGCTGGATAATTTCAGTTGATTTAAGTAAAAGCAATTAACTCGTAAATGCAGGTTGCTACCTTCTTTCCAAACTCTGAATGCTAGTATTTCCTATCCGCTCACCTTTTAATTTCTTTGGCCAAGTTGCACATCTGTTTAGTTTTCTCCTAATTCTTTCCATGTGATATGCTGTCTTGTTTTTTAGCTGTCTCTTACTATAAAAGAGCCTGATTGTAAATACTGAATATGTTCAAGTTAACATAACAAGTAGACAGTATCCTAATACTCTAACTAAAAGTGATCCAGAAACTTCTGAAATACATCCACATTTTGATTAAAACTTAATTTTACATGGTTACAGAACTGTTTTTATAAAATGTTTAGAAGTGTCCTTTTTAGCAAAAACTGAGATGCAGGTTTGGAAGACTGCCATTATAGTTTTGCTCATTGTTGATTTATTCCTTCTTAGTTTTTTAACTGTTAAAGCCAAATCCTCCATGCTCTGTGACAGCTTTGTGCTAATCTGTTGATGCAAAGATGCCATAAAGATGATTGAACCAATGATAAGGATTACCTCTGTGTACAGGAATTTTCAGATGGGGCTTGACTAGGGGAAAAAGGGGTCATTGGTTAAGGGATCCCAGTGCCTTGAGTATCCCTAGCAGCAATTTCTGGAACCCAAATGGCCCCTAGGTGCCAGGAGCAGCATCTCTAATCTGGACCTGATTACTGACCCAGCACTAAAGCAGTTTGAGGGGAGCAATGCTGGCAAACTTGTTATAAGCCTCACTTCCCTACACGTTACACCAGATACCCCTTGGAAGCAACTGAGAACTTGGCCATCCATTTTTAATGGACACTCAACTCTATATAAATTCAGACATGCAGACTTTCCTATGTTCAGTTGTTGCCTTAACCACGTCTGTGAAATGAGTCAAATTTGAATGTGTGCTGTGCTACATAGAACCCAATTTGATTAAAACAATATTTTTTCTGCACCAAGATGCTGCACAAAAAAGTCAGAAGTTTGCAGTATCTTTTGTGGGTTTTCATGGCATATAAAAGAGGCTAATGATAATTATAGGGCTAGATTCTGGTTTTTACAACCAGAAGTATGTTGAACAAGGTGCAGACAGGCTGGGCTGTTTTATAGTATAGAATTTTGGATGACTTTGCCACAATTTCTCTATCTAGATCAGTGGCCCATAAACTGTGGGGCATCACCCCTTGGGGGGACAGGGAGGGAGTGCCACCCAGCCCCGTTCTGTCTATTACCTGGCCCCTCTCCCAGCCCCTGGCTCCAGCCATAGCTCTGCTCCAGCCCTTGCTCCGATCCCAGGCCAGCTCTGCCCTCATTCCCTCTCTGCCCCCATCCCCAGTTCTGCTACCAGCTTTGCCTTCAGCCCAAGATCCTCTGCTGAGCTACTTGTGCAGTAATGGAGTAGGGGTGTGGACAGAGTCCATTACTGGTAAGGGGGGCACAATCAGAGACTTTTGAGCACCACTGATCTAGATGTTTCAGTGATGTGATGTGCATGAATGAGTGGTGAGTACCTGCCTATGCTTAATCGGCTGATCAACTATCATTGCAGTGCATGCTTTCCCCACTCCTCATTACACCTAGTTGATTGACGTTAAGGAGCCATGATACTTCTTGCCTATTTTTGAATAGCTAGCGGGAGACAATGTCTGTATTCCTGAAAAATATTGTGCATAATTCCTGACTGGGAATGAAAGATCTGGGGAGGCATCCTCTTTCCCATCTTGCATAACCTACCGTGTACACATACGCTTCTCCAGGAATGGTCTGATCTGTAGTTTTATTTCTCTGTACTCTTGTGTCCACAGGCAAGAAGAGATAATCACTTGATATGATAGCATTTAGCTACTACAATGATGGAATAGAATAGAACCTAAATGGAAAGTGCTAATTTATCTGAGAGAGATAATAGGTGTATTAGGGAAAATACATTGTGGGTAGGTTCTGGACTAACAAATCACTAGAGACGTGGAGAGATCTTGATGGCTTAAATAATGTTGATGCCTTCAATCCATCAAACTGATATTTTGACATGGCTTCTCCAGTAGTTTGTCCTCTAAACTGAAAACAGTGGTTGAGTTGGTCCTCTTTTATATTACAGGTCCTCTTGTATTATCTTCAGATATTGGCTGAAGTAGTGAATTGGTTTGTTAAAACTTTTTCTTTGGTACCTGGCAGAGAGGCTGCTGCCTGCAGTTGGTGGTTTGTAGTTTAGTACTACCTAATAAATGCTTATAAAAGATTTACTGGGCCACCTCGGATGTTTTTTTTTCTTTAATTCTCATAGCTTTCATATTGCCACTGATTTTAGTTACTTGGTGTAAGGGAGAAGTTAACCATAAGCAGTTACACCTAACATATGGGAAACTGTCATTGGAGTGTTCTTGCAGGTTCAATTTTTCTTTTTGTGTAAATTGTAAAACTTGTAAAAAGCAAGTCCGGCAGCAACCAAGAATGGATATTTTAAATTCCTTTGAGATTGTTGCTGCCCTCTCTGTCTGCTGTACATCTATATAAACTAACTGGAAGTGCCAAAATCCTCAAATGGAAAAGATATAATAAATAAAAGGCTTCTATGGCACTTGTGGTTCAGTCCTGCTGTATCTAAGCAATGATACACATGGCCTTTCAAAGTGCTATATAAAACTGATATTGCATACTGTGAGGTGTTATTTACATGTAGATGATTATATTACTATTTTGTATTACACACATCAGTACACTTTGCCAACAGAATAAAACAAACATTTCTCCATTACTGAATATTGCTACCAAAACCTGTGTCAATATTCTCTTACAATATGAATTACAAATTGGTTGATTGTCACTCTCCCCATTGTGCCTACATCTTTGAATCAATCCCTGTTTTATATCCTTTAAAAAATTCCACTTGGAGTATCTCTGTAAGAAACGAGTATTCCATACTTCTCACAATATCAAAAAGTCTAAATAATCCTAAATTGCCATTGTTTTTTTTAAATAAATGCTTTGACAGATAATTGAGGCTAATATTTGACCTATCCCTTGAAAAACAAAATGTGTTAATCTGATAATAGTTGTTTATATTCTAAATATTTATTTCTAAAAAATATACTACTGCAATATTGCCAGCTGCACAAGTTAAAAAATTGAGTCTGGCTCCAACTCACAAGATTTATTTTTTAATTAAACAATTGGATGTATTTTCTAACTCTCTGCTGAATCCCAATATGCATGTGAAAATGAGTGTTGCCAATTTATAATCAGAAATATGATTGACACCCCATATCAATTTTGTGACTCAGCATACACATTAACTCTGAACCCTCAGCCCCACATCAATTCCACATACGCAACCACACAACAATTCTGCACCTTCCAGTCCCATATCTGCCCCTTGCCCAATGTGCATCTTTGCTCTTCTTGCTGTTCCAGAGGTTCTTCATTCTTTCCTCCCAAACCTCATAGGGACGCAGCTCTTGGAGGTCCTTTTCTCCACCTTAACAGGACTGTGTTGCAGGATTAGAGGGGAGGAGAGAACGGCTGGCCCATTTTTCATAGAAGTTGGAAGAGGGAGCAGAAATTGGGCTTTTTCTGCTCTCTCTCTCTCTCTCTCTCTCTCTCTCTTCCCTTTCCTTCATTCAAACACTTCTCTCAGCTCCTAAAGAGGCAGGGGGGAGAGCTTTGCCTGTCTTCTGCAGCATAACACCAAGAAATAATGAAGAGTTGTTGTTTGCATAGGACCTGTACACTGCATGTAGTGCTTTTGCAGTGCCAAAAGAAGCAGCACAATTCAAGACAAGTACTTAGCCACAGGTAGTTACTTTTAAAAAATAAGTTAATTTGTCTGCATATTGCTAGTTCTACACTTTAATCCCATTTTATAGTCTGAAAATGCTTAAGTGGATATTATTGTTTCTTTAATAATAGAATTTCAGATTTTACAAAAATGTTTTTCTTTTAAGCAGTTCCACAATTAAAATGCTCATCTGTGCTCAAAAAGATAATTTCAGAGCTTGACTGAAATCTTCCTCTGAGAATAACACAAACTCAGACACAGAATAACCAAATAGCCCGTGGTATATTTGCCACCAACATCACTTCTGGGACTTCAGTGAGCTATTAGATACTGTGTTTTCTTCCTTCAGTTCCCAGCTTTGACTTTTTAAAATATTCTCAATCACATTACCTCCTCCTGTCGTCTTAAGCAAAACAAGTTAGAGCAACAAAATGAACCACATTTGACAGATGCTAGACTCTCAAGTAACCATGGTTGAACAGAACAAAAAGTAATGTACAATAGCATAACATTTTCTTTAAGCTTCCATATAACTGTGGTGACCTGCTATTAACCAAAAAGTTTTGGCTTCACTCATTTGAGCTAGATATAATTTCCATCTAACAATCCAAGTGCATATTTCTATCAAATGTCAGCAAAGTTCCTCAAGCTCAGTGGCTTGGCTGTCCTTGCTTGCTGAGTATGTGCTAAGGTAGTCATGATATTTATCTTTCAATGACAGTTATCCATCGGCCAAATGTGGCAGTTCCTGTGTACCCAGCTGTCTTTCACTATCTTGAGGCCACTTCCAGGAATATACAGTATTATTTTCCCAGCAAGAACTGTTCACATGGATAGGATCTCACTAATAGCAAGTTACGGGTGCAACTTCTCTTAAAATCCTTTTAGAACTCTCCAAGTTGTAGATGGATGGTTCTTGCTTCAAGAGATGCCCCAGTGTGCTCTGTGCTAGTTACTGAACCCTCACAGGAGTACAGAGTGAGCTCATGTAAGTGGTCTTTTAAAAAATGTCAGTTTGCAACTTTTTTTTTAAGAGATTCCAAAGGATATTTAAAAATAAAATACAAACTGACATATATTTTAAAATTATATATGCCTGTTATCACATGCTCCAGTGAGGCTTTATGACAGACATATGGGTACACCTAGCATAACACATTCTAGGACATCTCTGAAACATTTCTGGTCCTAAAAAGAATAATATTCTAAAAGTCTCCTTTACGTATGGTACTACTGTGGGTCCCCTGGCTATTTGGGATATTTAGCATGTAACCATACATTCGTTTTAAAAAAAAAAAATCTAAGTATTTGTAGGACAGTAGCCTAACATGCTGTTCCCAGAGATATAGAAAAATGCTTATACACACAGAATGAAGCAAACATGGGAGAGCCAAATCCAGGAATGTTCACGGGAAAATTTTTCCTTTGCCAAATGGGAAAAGGGCAAAATTAGTAAGTTGTTTTTTGTTTCGTTTTGTTTTTTTTGTTCCGCCTCCATGTTTTTAAGAACTGTAGGGGGTAGGGGTGTGTTTTTGTTTTTTTTATGGAGAGGTTCTTAATGCACCAAAACATACACAGCAAACTTCTTTGTTTTAGGTAAAAATGGATTTTTATACTTAGTAAAAATATAAATGTGCATCAAAAATTAAAATGTAACAGCAAGTGACCTGAAAGAAAAAAAATATTTAAAGAGAAACAATTGAATTTAAACTTCCTGTGAACTTACCAAAAACATTTATTTATATGTTACCATATCTTTCTTACAGAAATACCTATTTTCAGATGTCAAACATACAATCTAGTGTGCTAACTGGTTTCAGCTTTACAAACGATAGTGAGATGTGTGTGTAGTTAAGATATTGAAATGGTAGAGCAGTTCTTTTCCACAATGATTATGAAAAATACTATCTGGAAACTAGTATCAGAGGGGGAGCCGTGTTAGTCTAGCTCTGTAAAAAGTGACAAAATGTCCTGTGGCACCTTATAGACTAACAAACGTATTGGAGCATAAGCCGTTAGTCTATAAGGTGCCACAGGACTCTTCGTCACTTTTTATCTGGAAACTGTTTCTTCCCCTATACAAACTCCACTAAAATATATGAATATGTGGCAAATTCAACTCTGTGCATTGTTTGAAAAATGTATGTTCTTTTATCAATTAGACTGTTAAACTTGTTCTCACAAGTTAGCATTGTGGATAAAAAAATTAGCAGGATTAAAAAAATCTGATAAGGGAAAAGCAAGTTTACTACCCAGAGTAGTTATAGTAAATAAAGTTTTTGAAGGGATAGAAACCCTCCTGCTTCAACTGGTAGTAGCTACTGTCAGAAATGGGGTACTAGACTAGAAGGGCACTGGTCTTATCTAGCACAGCAATTTCTGTATTGTATATACGATATATATTTACACAGTGTGCAAGGAAAAAAATTAGTGAGTCAATATGGAGAAGGAAAGAGTTTCCAGATAATATTTTGTTCTCTTTACAGTTTGTGGTTTGATTTAAAAAAAAAAAATAAAAATCCATCTCTGAATAAAATGTTTGTGTGCAACAAATTTCAGTTAGCTAAGAATCTTTTTACAATAGAAGTGTTTGCAGGCCATCAACTAGAAGGCCCAGTGCAATTACAAAATGTGTGTGTGTGTGTATGTGTATATATAATATAATGTTCTATAACTTACAAAATATGGGACCTTCATGGCTATCTGAATATTGCAGCATGGCACCATTGAAGTCATGCATGCAGTGTATATAGTCATCTTTTTAGAAGTATACCACAACTATTTTTGACAATTTGAAGGTTTAGTGTTGTAGTTAAAATATGTAGCCACTATTTTTAAATTTTAGCCTGAGGGCTAAGAAAGTAATGTGAAAATGTTTTCATCGTGTACTCTCACAAGCTCTTTAACTGTGCTAGCTCATAGGCAACACTTCAGAGAGTTTTTGCTCAGAAAAATATCACTATCTTATTGCTTTTCTATTTTTTAAAATTAAAACACCACCTATCACTTGAATGAGTATATGCAATTGTAAAAAGACACCGGAGGGATAAATGAATAAAAGAATCATTCATACCCACAGTGTAAAGGACAGATAGACACTTTTCCTCAAATCCACTAAGTACACTAGATCAAGCTGGTTCAGCAAACAACACCAAAGCAGAACACCGCAGATGGCTCCGACATGTTGTCATAAATACTTCTTCCAGTCTGTACCTTTGTTTACATTTTTAAAGTCTGCTGCTCATCTTTGAATAGATTTCTAGACTTGAAAAATCATCTTCCCTAACAAAGAAATACAAACACTACTTACTTTCCAAATATTGACAAGCAGGCAGCAGAAAAATAAAATTTTCCATCTCCTGTCCTCTCACTTACATGAAATACAGCTGAAGGAAGCGCATAGCTAAAAGCCGTGGCAAAGCTGCACATGACAGCAGTGTTCAAGAGCACTACACATTTTAGTCACACTGATATTTTCCTCATAAATATCGTAGTCAATCATCTTATGAATTCCTGTTGGATAAGCATTACTTATGTAATAATAGTGTTGGCCAAACTTCTGAGGGAGAGCTATGAAAGCTGAAACCTCGAGTGAGTTATGATCTCCTGTGTAGTCAACAGAGCATCTAAAATTGGTGTACTGTGGCCACCATTCCAAAACTTTACATATGAATTCATAATATCAAACTCTTCTGACCCACAACAGAAATTCTATGGCATGTGTTATTCAGGAAGTCAAAGGTAGTCCTAATAGATGGTCTTCTGGCCTTAAAATGTATAGGAGAAATCCTGGCCTCATTGAAATCAATAGCAAAATCCCATTGTCTTCAATGAGGCCAGTATTTCATCCTGTAAATCTGAGAAATGAAGCCATTTCTGATGTGAAACATAAAAGCTCTTTAACACAGCATGACAATATTAAACAACTGTTTACTGTAGAAAGTGAAAAATACCTTTACCCTGTTGGAAAAAAGGGTCAGTTTGGGGTTGTTACCAGGAATTTGGACTGGTTGCTGGAACATACACAGAACTCTTTTTGAAAAGTGCTGTAAGATCTTTAATGACTACACATCATGATGATGCCTAGCTCTTATATCATGCTTTACAAAAGATGTCAGTATCATTACCCCCATTTTACAGATGTGGAAACCGAGGCACAGAAATGGGGGAGGTGACTTGCCTAAAGTCACCCAGCAAACCTGGATACTATTCTTGGGTCCTGAAGTCCTGACTCCCAGTCCAGTGTTCTGTGTTCTAGGCCATGAAACCTCATTTGTCTCCCATCCAAGTATGGACTAGGCCCACCCATCCTGAACATGTGAAATCTGATTGCATCTCAGTGGAAGGTGGGATGACTGGACATACTGTTGGCTTTTTGCTTTGTGTGTGTCTTTAAATCATGGTACTTTCACCTTTATGCATATTAATCTGCTTACTATTTCTGGGGAGTTGTAAAGAACTTTAATAAGCCACATTATTCTCTTTTGGCCAATTAGAATCAAGAATAAGTGTAAGCTACGGTATTCCTTTTTTAAAAAGCTGTTATACTGGCATATTGTGCATGTCACAATGGCAGTATGGTCATTGTTTCATAGACTGCAGTACCAAAGTTATAAGGGATGTGAAATTGCATAATCAGACTTAAGTCCAGAGTTCCAGATGAGTACTAATGAAGCTCTAAAAGTAGGGAAGAGATATTTATAGGATCCTCCCCTCTGAATTTGTAATGGGGATACATGAGAATCAACAAGAGCATTATTATTAGACTCAAATACACAAAAATGACTCTGTCATACACTGGTTTAGTTTGTGATCCTGTCTGTAGGGGCTGGCCCTGGCAATAGTAAATCAAATAAGGCTTTTTTTTCTTTTGGTGTTGAAGATCCCAGATCAGGTCTTTGTTGATAACAGTTGTATTTGTCTGATTGTGGACGTAATTCTTTACACTGAAACCCCACACACACTAGCATGGATTACACCCTGTCCCTGTGTTGCCCATATGTAGGTTTGTGTTACCAAAGTGTTGGACGTACTCCTGGCAGTTTCATCACATGATGTAATCTTTAAGTAAAGATTAATCTTTAATTCCTGGAGACTCCAGGGCAATCCTAGAGGGTTGGCAACCCAAATGTAGGGACATGGTTTGATGGGGCTCAATACTTCATCTTGGGAATCTTGAGACACTAGGTCCTCAGTTCACTCTATAACAACTAGTGAGAGAGCCTGTGTAACTAGGGAGACCAAAAGCCACGTCATCGCTCTAAACAGACTTATTCAACCTGTACTCCCTTTTTCCCCTGTTCCTGCCAATAGTTTGCCACCTTCTCCCTCCCTGCTTTATTCCCAAACTTCCCCAAAATGACCCTGTATGGGTAAACAGTACAATATTTTAGGGGGCTAAAAATGTACTTTAAAACAGTACAAATGAAAAAAAGAAACTTGTGTAAAACAGAAATAAAATCTTTTTAAAACTGTGTACTGTCTTTTTTCATATACATTTGAAATAACTCTATCTCTCCCTTTAAATACATGCGTGCATTATAAATACCATATATTAACAATACTGTGTAACAAACACTCATTTGGTTTGACAGCAGCTCTTTACTTCTATCTTCCTCTATCTCCTCATTTTGATTTTCTCCCTTTGATGGGGGAAGGGGCAGTGTTGGGGAGGGAATTCAGATTAACTCCGAATTTGCCAATAGAAATCCTGGATTAAGTTAATAACATTACTAAGAATTATCAGCTGTGTTTGCTATGTTCTGCTTGATTCATGATCACATGGAAAGTAATGGTTGTAAAACAGGAAATTAAGTGTTTCTGTGATGTCTGTTTCAGCCATGGGAACAAAGAAGTATTTTCTTGTAGAGGAATAAAATTGGCAGTAGACTGGTTTTTGGAAAGACACCACAAAGATGTTACAGTGTTTGTGCCAGCATGGAGAAAAGAACAGTCAAGACCTGACGCTCTTATCACAGGTAAGCTCTGTTCTGACATCACTGTCTTAAGTTATGTTTTGTATAAAGTAAGAGATTCCTAATGACTAATCATGAGCATTAACTGAACAAACCATTTGAAATTATTTTTTTTATACAATAAAACATCTTTGGTCTAAGACCTTTTCAGGTAGGGAGGAAAAAGGCAAGGGAATGTATGGCCAGTACACAGCAAGATCCTGTTATTTTGTGTGCTTGCCAGATGAGCTTTCCCTGCAAGTTTCTAGTTAAATCTTTAAGGTTATGGGTTTTTTTAATCCATCTGCTGTATATCATTAAAACAAAATTTTTTTGAAAGAATTGTAGTGAGTATGTAGATGATTGTAGCTGCTCAGAAACAAATTCATTTTAATGATCGGGAAGAATGCCTTTTTTGTTGTAAGGTAGTTCCAGTAATACATACTGATGGGCAACAGTAGTACCAATGAGCTGCATTTGAGAGGAGAAAGGCATACCCCCTTGCGCTGTTATTTTTTCATGTAGTACATTACTAAATTTAGTCTTAGAAAGTCTTGAGTGAAAACTCCAAAAGTCTTGAGTCAGCCAGTGCACTGAAATCCACTCAATATTGTCTTCTATAGAAGATGGACTTCTAGGTGGCTGCTTTGAGTGGAGTGCAAATTGAAGAGATCTGTTTACAGGGACAAGAGACTCTTACAGAAACTACTTGCTTTTGTGGCCAGAAAGTCCCCTCCCTTTTGGGTAACAAATGGAACCCCTCTTGGAAGTGTCATTTAGAGAAAGCTGAAAGACTCCATTGAGAAACTGGTGTTCTGCTTTGCCTTTTTGGTGCTCCAAAACATAGAAAAAGAAAACAATTTGATCTGAATGTGCTTGTTCTTCCCAGGTAAAAATGAAGAACTCACACCAGGGCAGGATCCTTTCTCCTTATCACATTTTGGATTACGGCAGAAGAGAGGGAGGGAAGCTTCTTGATTCAATGTGAAGGCTAGTTAAGCTGAATAGAGTTCTCAAGACCACTCGTTCAAGGCAAAAGATAATGAAACAAACTCTGCAATAAAGGCTGCCATTTGTCCTTGCCTTCTGGTTGAAGAAATGGCTCCTAAAAATGCCACCTAAAATAAAAGAAGGCTCAAATGAATAGTCAGCGTAGTTTCTAAAGAAAAGTAGCAGTATTTTGAGCACCAGACTTCACTGCCAAAATGGAGTAATCTTTGCAGAATTTGAGTTTTTATTTGCTCAACTACTTTTAGAACATTCCTTATTAAGGATGAGCTACCACCTGGAAACATTTGTTATATCCCATCATAGCATTAAATGGAGGATCTGTCTCTCTGAAGTACTAAGACTGATTTTATGATAGGCTGCACTGAAGATAAGAAAATAAGATATTTGTAACTCAGAGGAAATATTCCTATCAGCATGTCATAAAGGGCAGGTTCAGTTGTGCTGGTCAGTAGTTATTTGTGTAGGAGATTTGGGAAGGACATCAGTCAGACAGCTTTTGATCTTCAGACTTCATTCATCCCAAGCTGTGGCTATAGATTATGATGGTGGGGTGAGCCCTGCAACAGAGGATTTTGAGAAAGAGGCCAAGCCTAGAGTCAGTAGGTTCTTTCTGGAGCTTTAAGAATCCATTTTACCTTGTTCAATTGTGTCTCTGTCAGCACCTTGGCAATGGGAGGAAAAGTAAAAAGTGGAGAAAGCGCAGAAGTCTATATTGCTAGCATATCCTTGCATCTTCTGTAGAACAGAGGCACTTCACAGTTATCTTTTGCAACAAGTCTATGGGGAGTTTCCTTATTCAGAGTCATAGATTCCAAGGGCAGAAGGAACCATTGTGAACATCTAGCCTGACCTCTTGTATAACACAGGTTGTAGAACTTCCCCCAGATAAATCCTAGAGCATATATTTTAGAAAAACATCTAATCTTGATTGAAAAATTGTCAGTGATAGAAAATCCACTACTATCCTTTGTAAATTTTTCCAATGGTTAGTTATTATAGCCACTAAAAATGTATATCTTATTTCCAGTCTGAATTTCTCTAGCTTCAACTTCCATCCAGTGGATCATGTTATACCTTACTCTGCTAGACTGAAGAGCCTGTTACTAAATATTTGTTTGTCGTGTAGGTACTTGTAGACAGTAATCAAGTCACCCCTTAATCATCTACTCTCTGTTAGACTCCAAAGAGCTCATTATATTTAGTTTATCGCTATAAGCCAAGGGTGGGCAAACTACAGCCCATGGGCCATGTCCAATCTGTCAGATGTTTTAATCTGGCCCTCAAACTCCTGCTGGGAAGCGGGCTCTGGGGCTTGCCCTGCTCTGGCGCTCCAGCTGTGGAGCAGGATTGGGAACTTGCCCTGCTCTGCACATGCCGTGGTTCCACATGGCTCCTGGAAGCAGCAGCGTGACCCCCCCTCCAGCTTCCATGCATAGGGGCAGTCAGGGGGCTTCGCACACTGCCCCTGCCCCAAGTGCTGTCCCTGCAGCTCCCATTGACCTGGAAGTGCGGATGGGGCAGCATGCACAGCCACCTGGCCAGCTCCATGTAGGAGCTGGAGGGGGAAAATGCTGCTGCCTCTGCAAACTGCGGGGGTGGCGCCTCTGGACAGGGCAGCGCGCTGGACACGCCTGTGCTTCGGAGCTGGAGGGGGGACATGCCACTGCTTCTGGGAGCTGCTTGAGATAAATGCCACCCAGAACCTGCTCCCTTGACCTCCTGCTGTGCCCCTGCCCTGATCCCCCCCCTCCCACCCTCTGAACCCCTCGGTCCCAGCCCGGAGCACTCTCCTGTACCCCAAGCCTCTCATCCCCACCCCAGAGCCCAGACCCCCAGCTGGAGCCATTACCCCCTTCCTGCACCTCAACCCCCAATTTTGTGAGCATTCATGGCCCCTCATACAATTTCCATACCCAGATGTGGCCCTCAGGCCAAAAAGTTTGCCCATCCCTGCTATAAGCCATATTTTCTAGTCCTTGAATAATTTTTGTGGCTCTTCTCTGAACCCTCTCCAATTTATCAACATCTTTCTTGAGTTGTGGGCATCAGAACTGGACACAGTATTCTAGCAGCTGTGGCACCAGTGCCAAATATAGAGGTAAAATAACTTCTCTACTCCTACTCAAGATTCCTATTTACGCATCTCAGGATCGCATTAGCTCTTTTGGCCACAGCATCACACTGGAAGCTCATGTTCAGCTGGAACACTCAAGCCTTTTTCAGGGTCACTGCTTCCTATGATAGTGTCCCATTAAGCAAGTGTAACCTACATTCTTTGTTCCTAGATGTATAAATTTACCTTTAGCCATATTAAAACCTGTGTTGTTTGCTTATGCACAGTTTATCTAGCCATCCAGATCAGTCTGTATCACTGACCTGTCCTCTTCATTATTTACCACTCCCCAATTTTTGTGTCATCTGCAAACTTTAGTAGTGATGATTTTGTTTTCTTTCAGGTAATTGATAAAAATGTTAAATAGCATAGGGCCAAGAACTGATCCCCACTGGAAACACAACCACTTAATCACAGTTATCCTTTGACAATTACATTTTGAGATCTGTATCCTGATAAATCTTGTGAAATAATTTCTGCATTCAAACTCAGCTGGAACTTGTGGCCTTCCTGAGTTTTGAAGAGGTCTTAGATGGAATAGGTGTAAAAATGGTGGTGATTGAAGAACAGGACATAATCTTTGAAGCACAGCTTTTTTTGCCTTATCAGTGGTCCTCTAAATATGATAGAACTTGAATCCTGCCATGATGAAGAACAGCTACTATTCCATTCAAAATTTTAATGTCATTCGGCAATAGGAAGATTGAAAAGGAGGACTGGGTTCTGAAAACACTAGTCTTTGAATCTTATGTATTTCTAATGAGTAGAACAATTGATACACCAAATACAAATCTTACAGATCTGTTAATGCCAGCATTTCTTCCTATGACATCTTTGTTCCAGGCAGAAGAGATTCTGTCATGAGTTTTCTGTACTCCAAAAAGCAGTTTAGCTATCTGAGGTCAAAAATTGCTTGTAAGCCTATCGAGCTCGTCAACACAAGGAACAGAGAAAATGCCTTTGTGATCCAAGGTGTTTCTCCAAGGTGTTAAATACCCTTATTTAACAGGATCAAGGAGCTTCTGTGGTTTTGATTTGGCCTGTTTTTGTGGATTGAAAGGAAATGAGACATTTTGACCTTTAGAGAAGGGAGACAAATTCTATATCATTATTCATTTGACAATACGGATGGAAACTTGAATTTGTTCTGAAACTTGGTGACGCAGCTGTGAAGCCAGCTTTTTTGTGGGCCCTGTCAGAAGGTAGTTTAGAGTCTGCATGTTTCTGAGAAATGGAGGCAATGTAATGTCCACAATACCAGACTTCATAACAGGCTGGAAAATGGGTTCCTGTGCGCAGTAGTACCAGTGACTCCTTGTGGGGGAGTCATCTTTCTGCTGATTTTTTTTTCCTTCATATCTGTCTGTCAATCACTTGTGGAGAGAGAAGGCTCCATTAATATGGACTACTGGGACAATTTCAGAAGCTTAACCTCAGCGAGTACCAAGTGAGGATGAAGAGATTTATCTTTACTTAAGAATGCGGTCACTGGACAACCTAGATTACAGTCAGGATACAATAGGACATGGCCACGCAGTTCCGGGCAGAGTAGGGAGCTCCTTTGCCTCGTGTGAGCTCTCTTCCTGACATCAGAGCAGTTTGAGATTTTTACTTTTCTAACAACCAAACTTAGGAAATAGTGTATCTGTTAACTGCTGCAGAACTAGCAAAGGGAGCACAAAACGCAGTCTTCTCTGATGATCTGATAAAAATGGTGTAGAATTAATTTATTTTTTTAAACATATTGGTTGATTTAATGTAAATTTAAAATGTACATCAGATGTTTTCTACTGAATTATAACTATTTTAAGGTGAGGCATATTTTGGCCCTAAACACTTTTTGACCTTTTGCCTCAACCCTAAGGTCTGTAAAGATGAACTAATTCCTGATTTCACTTCAGACGTTAAATCTTTGACCATTTCTTAATACTTCTAGATCAAGAAATCCTGCGCAAGTTAGAAAAAGAGAAAATTCTGGTGTTTACACCATCCCGTCGTGTGCAGGGGAGAAGGGTGGTATGCTATGATGACAGATTCATAGTGAAGCTGGCCTTTGAGTCAGATGGTATCATTGTGTCTAATGATAACTACAGGGATCTAGCTAATGAAAAGCCAGAATGGAAGAAGTTCATAGATGAGCGATTGTTGATGTATTCATTTGTCAATGACAAGTAAGTAGCCTTGATTTTTGTACCGCTTGTTAGAAAACTAATGGAAAAAGGGCACTTTGAGGGCTTCCGTTAACATGTTAGGTTCCATAAAAATTATTAGCTACACATGAGAAAATAAAAGGATGTTGTAGTTCCAGGCTTTGCTCCTAATCTTCTAAACCTTCAACCTAAACCTCTGCTTTTTGCCAATGCTCTCCATAATGGTAATAACCACTATCAAAATGTATTATTTACCTTTCCCACCTTCCTGGAAAGCACCCAAAGATTGAAAAAGGATTAGACTACTTACTGGGTCCATGTAATTCCCATGATGCTCAGATACTTTGTATATTGAGTGTATTCTATAGTATAAAATACCTAGGTGATAGTTTTGCTTTGGCTGTTCTGTGAACAACAAAGAATCTTTAGTCATTTCTAAGACCGGCAAGCCTGACTTCAGTACTGGGGCAAACTAGTTGAAACCATAAGAAAGAACAGAATTGTTGGACACATAGATGAACATAATTTGTCGGGAAAGAGTCAACGTAATTTCTGTAAAGGGAAATCATGCCTCCCTAATCTACTAGAATTCTTTCAGGGAGTCAGTAAGCATGTGGATATAGTGTACTTAGATTTTCAGGAAGCCTTTGACAAGGTCCCTCACCAAAAGCTCTTGAGCAAAGTAAGCTGTCATGGGATAAGAGGGAAGGTCCTCTCAAAGACTGGTAACTGGTTAAAAGATAGGAAACAAAGGGTAGAAATAAATGGGTTTCCGAATGGAGAGGGGTAAACAGTGGTGTCCCCCGGGGTCTTTACTGGGACCAGTCCAATTCAACATATTCATACATGATCTGGAAAAAGGGGTAAACAGTGACATGGCAAAATTTGCAGATTATATAAAATTTCTTAGGGTTCAAAAAAGACCTAGATAAGTTCATGGCAGATAGGTCCGTCAATTGCTATTAGCTAGGATGGGCAGGGATGGTGTCCCTAGCCTCCATTTACCAGAAGCTGGGAATGGGCAACAGGGAAGTATCACTTGAGAGTTACCTGTTCTGTTCATTCCCTCTGGGGCACCTGCCACTATTGGAAGACAGGGTAGTGGGCTAGATGGACCTTTGGTGTGACCCAATATGACCTTTCTTGTGTTTAAGACAAACATTTTAACCTTTTAACTTTTAAATTAGGGCATTTCAACACATGAAGGTTAATCTTGAACAAGGTCGGGTGTGAATTTAAAATAGATTAACTGTTCCTGATTAACTCCATTAGTGGAGACTTTTTTTTCCAGAATAAAGGTGCCACTTTGAGTTAGTCAGGACTATCTCTTTTGGAATAACTCCCCTTAACCACCTAAATAGAAGTGGCATAAACTTAAAATATGCTTATCACCTACAGCTCCTGTTGACCCCAGTGGAAGAGTAGGGGTTGCTCAGCACCTCGAACAATCAGGCCACTTCTGTTACAGGCTTAAATATTGATGTAGGCACTCAGTTTTAAAAATTTTGGCCGGTGCTGCTGGTTATAGGGCACTGCTGTGATATGTTGCATAGTCCTGCAGACTGTGAAATAGCTTGCAGGACAGACAGGGAGTATATTTTTGGAATTTTTTTTGGGGGGAGGGTTTCTGGCAAGCAGATGCTGTAGTGCAGAAGCAGTCTTTCGAAACTACATGTTGGAACTAAATCATTTGTTGAATAGTCCTGATTTGACAACTTCCTCTTAGTTGCAAAATGTGGGTTTTCTTTGTTAAACCCTTTCCTGGAAAATGTTTACTACTTTAGAATAAAGCTGACATAACGTATGACAGATAAATTGTAACGGGTAGTCCACAGATATAATTTGATTGCAACAGGAACATGAAAATGAAATGTGTTCAGTTCTTTTATGCGTTTGTTGTATGTTATAGGTTCATGCCTCCTGATGATCCTCTTGGCCGTCATGGCCCAAGCCTTGACAATTTTCTAAGGAAGAAACCTATTGTACCAGAACATAAGAAGCAACCATGTCCATATGGTAACTTGATTTAAATACAAAATTTATTGTATAGTTAGAGATACAAGCCAAACTGCTTCCTTTCTTTATAGCTGTGCCAATAAAAATAAGATGTTTTTACAGAGCTATCTTATATTGACAAGTACTGAAATCCTGACTCTGTTGAAGTCAGTGGGAGTTTTCCCATGGATTTCAGTGGAGCCAAGATTTCTGCTGACATGTCTTATTCATTTATCAGTTGGAAAAGAATGTGTTAGTATTTGTATCAACCACTTAAGCTAAATAAATGACTTCATTAGCCATCAGTAAGTACCAGGATGTTAGTTACTGGGGCCAGCCGCTACAAGGAGATATGTTCACATTGACTAAGCCAGTATGTTACGTGCTCCTCCTGCAAGGCAAGCTAGACTTGGTCATCTAAAGTGCAGAAGAGATTTTAGTCTGATTTAGGGTACCATTGTGTCTAATGTATGTGGCCACAGTGCATTATAAAGTGATACCCCAGATGGAACTTGAACTTCCCTGGCCTGCAGACACTCAGGACAAGCTAGTCTAATGTGAAAGTATGTAATACATTAGCTTTTTGGCTGTGATCATGACCCCACTGTTGCGGATCCACAGGATCGGTGCTATGCCCACAACTATAGAACAATCTTTTGGAGGAACCCCTTTGATGGGCCAGACTCCCCAGGGCTCTCACTCTTCTTTCAAAGCTATACAGCCTCACCACCTCCTTAGGCTGAAACGCTGGGCTTCAGCACCCTCCTTCACACCATGTGCTTTGTTCAGTGTGCTCAACTGAGACAGACTGCTGTCAGAAATTTGTTTGCTCTTTGGGGATTGAAGCACCTGACCAAGCATTTACAGGGACACTCAAGCAGCATTTTCAAAACAGTAAGGTTTACTAGTCAACTGGAACACAGCATAGAAAATCCTTAGGTCAGCCCAGTGCCCCAGCCAAGCTCTAGTGAACTCCATTTTCAAGCTGTGTGTCTCTGTCTGACCTCCTCAGTTAGTTCCCAAGTGAGAGCTCCCAAACGTCTTTCAGAGCTCATGCTCATCTTCCACCTCGCATCTTCACGTCCTTTGTTCTTGAGCTGGGGTCTCTACTCACCTTTGCTGCTGAAAATGTTATGTTGTCTCTCTAGACCCCTTGTTGATCTAGGTTGGTTTCAGCGAGTTCTTTAATGACTCACTTCATTCCACCCAGTCCGGGAGGTGACACATAGGAGACACCAATGTCTCCTAGCCTTCCCTGAGAGCAAATTTAGTGTCGTTGTGTGTGTCATCTCTCTTTCTCCACCCATCCACCCATCCATTGGGTAGCCATGCAACTTATAGGGGAAACTGAAGCACACGTGGGGATGGGGAATTACAAAAAATTCCCACTCCAAAAACAGCTTCCTACATGATAAAGAATGACTCCTTCAACTGAAATGTTAGCAGCTTAAGCTTCTGGTGCCAGGGGTTACTGGTTTGATCACACTGACAACCATGAGGTCTACATGCATGAAGACTGATTATTGCACATGCATAATATTTAGTTCATCTCACTGGCGATACCTCATGGAAGACTTTTCCTTTAAATTAAATGAATTAAAAATGTAAAGGTTGTGGATATTACTTAAAAGTAGTCAGAAAATTACATTTTGGAGAGGTAGGAAGAGTGGGGTTCAAAACCATAGATCTCAAATGAAAGCAAGATTGGATTCCACGTAATGCTCAGTTTAGGAGAGCAGAGGATTAGAAAGTGGAAGCATAGGAGGGATGTTTCAGGACAGAATTGAGATACATTGTCAAGTCTAGTGAATATTTCCTGCTTGCACTGTCTCAAACTAGTGCTGTATAGGTCTTTTACCTTTTTGAACATTACCAGAATCTTTTCCACAGAGCAAGAAAGTAGGTTTCAAAGCCTCACTTCGGTGAGACACAGTTCAAAAATCTTTTCAATTCACTCACAAATTTTAAAAAATTGAGAGCTTCCAATTCAAATGGCTAAATATTTTTTTCTTTTCTTTTTTACCTCAAATTGTATAACTTTTAATAGGAAAGAAATGTACCTATGGACACAAATGCAAATACTACCACCCAGAAAGAGGAAATCAACCTCAGCGGTCTGTCGCTGATGAACTTCGAGCCATGTCTAGAAGCACAGCTGCCAAAGCTGCAAGTGAAGGAGGACTGGTAAAAAGCAACAGTGTTCCT
This sequence comes from Gopherus evgoodei, assembly GCF_007399415.2. Taxonomy (NCBI): domain Eukaryota; kingdom Metazoa; phylum Chordata; order Testudines; family Testudinidae; genus Gopherus; species Gopherus evgoodei. Next base: position 34,639,545 of record NC_044322.1, read on the forward strand.
TGTAGCACTAAGATTGATGGCACTTCTGATCTCAAACGTGCTGCTCCAAAGAGGCAATCAGATCCTAGTATAAGGACTCAAGTCTACCAAGACTTGGAGGAAAAGCTTCCCACCAAAAACAAATTGGAAACCAGGTCTGTTCCTTCTTTAGTTAGTTTACCAAATTCTTCAGTTGTAAAACCCCAAAGTACTGCACCTTTAAGCAATGGCCTTCCATCCGGGGTTCATTTCCCACCTCAGGATCAAAGACCACAGGGACAATATCCTCCAATGATGATGGCAACCAAAAATCATGGAACGCCGATGCCTTATGAGCAGTACCCAAAATGTGAGTCTCCGGTGGACGTAGGCTACTACTCTATGCTGAACGCTTATTCAAATCTAAGTATCTCTGGTCCACGCAGTCCTGAAAGGCGTTTCTCCTTAGACACCGATTATAGGATTAGCTCTGTAGCTTCTGATTGTAGCAGTGAAGGTAGTATGAGCTGTGGTAGTAGCGATTCCTATGTGGGTTACAATGATCGGTCTTATATGAGTTCACCTGACCCACAATTAGAAGAGAACTTAAAATGCCAACATGTGCACCCACATAGCCGCCTTAATTCACAGCCCTTCCTGCAGAGTTACCATGATCCTTTAACAAGAGTGCAAAGTTACAGTCATGAAGAACCAAAGCATCATCACAAACCTCCTACTCCATACATGTCTGTACATCTACAGCATCCTACAGTTGGTGCTCGTTCTAGTTGCCCTAATGACTACTCTGCTCTTCAAAGTTTGCAACATTCAAAGACCGTGCGTCTGGGGAGGGCCCTTGTATCCACAAGAATAGATAGCATTTCAGACTCACGTTTATATGATAATTCTCCGTTAAGACAAAGAAAGCCTTATTCCAGCCAAGATGGGCTTGGAAGTTGGGATAGGCAGAGTTATGGGATTGATGCGTACGGCTATCGTCAGACTTACTCCTTGCCTAGTAACCCCACTCAGCCATGTTACGAGCAGTTCGCCTTCCAAAGTTTACCTGAGCAGCAAGACCAGACTTGGTGCATACCTTATTGTGGAATCCCTCAAGATCCTCCAAGGTATCAAGACACACGGGAGAAGGTTTATATAAACTTATGCAACATCTTCCCTCCTGATCTTGTGAGAATTGTTATGAAAAGGAATCCTCACATGACAGATGCTCAGCAACTTGCTGCAGCCATTTTAGTGGAAAAATCCCAGATAGGTTATTGAAAGATGATGCATCTTTGTGGTGTCTAGTAGTTTTCAGTTCAGCTTTAATGCTGAGGGAGGTTTGCTACAATAGCATATGTGATCTCCTTCTCAGCAAGGAGGTTATACAGTAATCCATTTATGTGAAAATACAGTATCATGGAATCTGTATGTATAGCCCCATGCATTGGAAGTAACAGGCTTGTTTTACATTCTAACTTGAAATTTTTAAATGGTTTTAAGTTATGTTCATGACTGAAATCTTTCCAGTCTGAGTTTTAATATATGTGTGTATATGTTATCTGTGGTCTCCAGTAATAATCTTTGGTGCATCAGGGGTTTATATGCAGCACTTTCTACCTTTTTTGTTACATGTTTTATTAACTTACTGGATGTTTGTCCTTCAGCTGCAAGGCATTAAAAGAATCTACAAAAAATTGAAAGAATTTTAATAGACCTGGCAAACAATTGTCAAGCCAAGCTTAATTTTAACTTTAAACAGCAATTAATTTATTATTATTTATTTATTTTGTGGGCTTCTTTGTGCTATAATCATTTATTTATAGAAAACAAAGATTTACTATGGCACTAACTTTATTTTTTGAATAAAATATTAAGTTACCAGTTAAAGTTGAAATGGGTAACGATATATTAGTAATTTACAGTATGGCACTTTTCATTGCTCTTTTAAGAATAGTTTTTAATGATTTGATTCAGTTGATTTAATAAGAGCAGATGCAATCAAAAGTAAAGGAACTCATTTCCATTACATTTTGGATAAGGCAAAGCCTGGTGGTCTGATTTGCAAAGATTCTGAGCATATGCAACTTCCTTTGAATCCAATAAAAGCTGCAGCTGCTCAGAACTGCCTAAAATCAGGCCATGAATGTTTCAGTTCAGATACATTGTTATCCAGCTCTGGTGCTTCTGGTCGGTAGAAATGGAACTGAAAGTTTAGGATTCCATTAAATTGTTTTATATTCATCTTTTTTTTCTTTTTAAATTGTATTTGTACACAGGTATACTGGATAAAATATGCTTTTTCATAAAATATTACCTGTTTTTAAACGAATCTAAATATTCTCAATGCAAGTTTTGTATTTAAGATAATGTTCAATTTTCTTGCTATTTATTAAGGCTGGCCTGAGATGGTTTTGTGTGTTGAGGATATGCAACATTTATTAACTGCACTATGGTAATGGTATTGTAGCTGAAAATGATAACTTAAACCTTTTTGTAAGATACTGTATATGTTCTAGAAGTTAAGTTGTGGCCTGTTGTATTACGTAGGCCTAAATTCTTGCCACAAATAGTATAGCTATAGAAACAGATTAAAATAGTCTGTTCTAGTATTAATAAGGGATATTTCTGGTTTTAAGTCATGGGTTTTACTATTGCTTCAAACTTTTTTTTATACAGGGTTTGCAATCATTGACAGAGGGTTGTCTTTACATGATATAGTCAGTTGCCTATAGTTTTAGGATTCCATGTAGAGTAACATCATTCAGTGTTGTTAATTCACTGGTTTACAATATAATTGATGATAATTTTGATACACTTGCTGCAATTTAAAGTAAGGCCCTGAAGAACCAGAAAGTACCTATACTGTTGATACAAATTGTATCTTTTTAACTGAGAACTATTTTGATTTGTAGATCTAGTTAAAACACAAATGTGTAACTATAATTAGACTTTTGGGCAACATTTTATCCCTTATTTAAAATAATAGATTTCAATCTAGAATAGAGTTAGACAAATAAAACTACAGTAATTTATTTAGATAAGTGTCTGTCTCAATTTCATATTTTTATAATTTTGTTTTTAACAAAGCTATTGGCCTTTTCTTCCTTCTAAAACATACCTAATGTGAACTTACTAAAATAAAGGTAAAATGCTGCCTGAAAATAATGTCCAAGCACCTTTTGAATAGGAAAACATTTTCACTACTTGTGTGGCACTGTGTGTTGCAAGAAGTAGGATTAGGGTATACAGTAAATGCTTCTAAAAAGCATTGAGCTTATAGACGTATTCAATAATCTGAACCATGTTCAGCAAACTTAATTCAGAAAGGGTTCTTCTCTATAGCTTTTATGGTTGATTTTTTGAGGTGGGATCTACATTCATCTATCCGTTGTAACAGAATACAGGTGGTGCTGTACATAAGCTATCCTGAGTAGTTTAAGGGACAAACCTGTTCACCTCTGACAATATTTTTTCCCTTGATTTTGTTGGTCACTATCTGTAGAACATGTTTTAATGTAGAGGTCAGTAAAATGCGACTCTGAGGTTATAAACAGTAAGTGAGTCTTGTCTTAGTTGTACACTAAGATTTTTTAATCACATTACACTTGTAAGTAGTACACGATAGTGTAGGTGCATCTGTTTTAATAAGGATTATACTAGAGTTTTGTCTCTACTGCATTTCTACATTTCTATTTGTATGTATGAATTTACTTCTACCAAAAGCTGAATTCCTTTAAACATTTGAAGAGATGTATATGTAATAAATGCATTTCATTTTTTTATTTTTTCAGTCAGAAAGTCTCCAAATACATGTAGCAATTTGATATATAATATTAAATCATTAGTCTTGGCCACATTATTAAAACGGTGAGAGGAGTAACATGGCACTGTATGCTGCAGTGCACAGATAAGAGCTATCAGCATTGGATGCTTCCTTGTATATTTAATACAGTATTGAATCATTTAAAGCAAGTTCATTGCTAGAAGCATTCTTTTATACCATATCAAATTGTGCTTTGTCCTAAAGCACTAAAATTGCTTTACAACATGTAAGAACAAGAGTTATTTGGCAGCTTTTAATATTGTATCATGATATGCTAGTTCAATTCAAGCTTTGGTATATTGTGCAAAGGAAATTTACTGCTGACAAAATATTGCCTGTTGGTATATCTCTCTTTGCGAGTAATAAAAGCAAATGAGCAATACCTTCCATGAGCTCGTCATCCGGGAAGAGTTCACTCTAGCTATTTAATAGCTTAGAGAAATGACACACCAGTACCTATAGGACAGTGATAATACCTGTGAAACTTTACATTTGTTTTATGTTAAATGCATTGATGCAAATAATATAACTGTAAAATAAGGTGTGATTTATATATATATTTAAGACGTCAAACTGGGATATTGACTGCTTGACTTTGCTCTGTTTGAATAATATGGCTTTCATGTGTGGATAAAGTATTCAGAGCAAAGCCTTATGCCTCATTGAAGAGAGGGGAACATTTTACTTTGTCTGCAGTATTTTTAGGAGAATTATTTTGATATAATTTATGGTAAATGTGTATTTTAAAAATAAAACACTGCTTTTATAGATGCACAATATTTTAAAGGGTACACATTTCCAAAATACATCTACTCACAACTTTTATTTATCTAGCTAGATTGTCAATATTAGCTTTTTAATAGATACCTTTTTAAAATTAATTAACCGTGCATAGGCAATTCTTTTTCCTCTAGTGTTTTAACTTCAGTGAAATAACACCAAGACTGAGTTTGGCCCATATTTTATATCAAAGCCAATGTTAACCACTGTTCCCACTGTGTAAGATTTTTAAAGAATTGTTCCTTTTATCTTTAAATCTCAGTTACAACCAACTACTGTTCTTCTGAGGTAAAATCTTGACTTTGCAGGTAACCTCTTCTGTCCAGTATGCCTAAATTAAAAAACCAAACCAAACCAAACCAAACCCTAGCAATTGTGATGGCAGAGCTGAAAGTTTCACATTCAGCCTAATAAAATATTGTTCAGGCTTAGAGTGACTACAGGTGGCACTCACACTAGAAGGTCAGGTAGTGAATTGTTGCTGTGTTTTGGGCCCTTCTTGGAAGGTGTATGTGAATATACAAAGAGAAGAGGAGAGTTTGGCCTTAGGGGTAGGAGGAGAATATCATCTAAAAATAAAGATGTGGATGAAAACCAGAGTATCTTTTATTTAGTCAAACCTAAAACTCTGCAGCCTTTACCTTAGGAAAGTGACAGACTTATGAAGGAGCATTCTTGGCTGGGATGGTGGATGTGAAGGTTTTCAAGTCTAGGCACCAATATCGCCACAGTAAGCAATTACCAAAACATTTGTCTGGTGAAGATTTGAGTGTGTTAGGACTGAAATACTGGCACATGGCTATCATAATATCAGAATGTTTAAAAAATATCCAATTGACTTTTTAATATTGCTATCGGACAGATATAATACTGTGCAATTAAGAGACCATTGTAAAAAATAAAATATTGTTTAGAAGTTATTTTTGATTTACAATGTAAGTAAGTTATTCTTGTTAATTTATTACTTGCATTATAAAGATGAGGTGGAATATCTTTAGATCTAATTTTTAATTACTATAGAAGAAAAATATCAAAACAAAGCAAATTATTGATTAAAGCAGAGCTATCCTTAATGGCCATGTTTTGTTTTTAAAAGTTAGGGTTTTTTAAATGTCTGATCTTACATTTTATGTATTTTGTAAATTATAAAAAAATGGAAGCCGTAGTATAGTTTAAGAATTTTATTTGAATTATATAAAATACTTGTAGACGTTGTTTAGCTTGAATATGTAAATAATTCTGTAGTAATAATTTTAAATAACTGTTCTAACTAAAGCTTTTCTAGACAACTACACTTATATCTAGACTTTACGTTCACGTCTGTGGGAAAAGTTTCACTTAAGCTCAACCTAAGACTTAATCAGCAACTGGTGTTTTGATGATCTAATTGTGTATATTACTGGGCAGTCTGTGCACATGTGAAACGTACTCCTGTATGTACTTTTTTGCAGTGCATTACAAACTTTTATTTTTGTATATAAAATATACAGCAGCAGCATATAAAGGTTTCTACCAAATTATAGTGAATTCAATTAGTAATTGTAGAATGCTATACATAGTTTTGCCGGCTCCGAAATTCAGTTCTTAGTGTGTTCAGTTTTTTTTAATTGTATTCTACTATATCTGTGTTAATGATCTAAGTTAAAATTGTTATGCCCTCTTTAAAGTGTGAAAAGCTTGTCCTTTGTTCTCAAGAGATTTTTTTCATTCCTTATTTAGTCTTTGTAATAATTAGAGACCCTAATCCTGCAAAAATGTAGGCATATGCCTAACCTTAAACACATGAGTAATCTCATTAACTTCAATGGGACTACTCCCAGGTTTACAGCTAGGCATGGGCATAAGTGTTTGCAACATTGGGGCATGAGTTTGGGTATATTTTAGACTGGAACCTGGTGAACATTTTAATGTGTAGGATCAAATTCTCTGCTTTTATAAATGGCTGAAACGGCACTAACACCAGCAGAGAATTTGGCCAACAGTGCACGTGTTCTAGTGATTAAAATGCAGACAGATATTTCCATCTAACAATTGGTCCAGATTCTTATTCACACCACATAATCTATTTTCAACCACACAATCTATTTTTCTTTCTGTAAGGCAACTTCTTTCTCAGGTGAATTATAAGTTAATATTTGAAAAAAATTAAGTGGAATTCTTAATGAGACTGACATTTTAAAAAAAAAGTTTCACCAACAAAATACAAAAATGCAGACATAGTGGCACGAGTCATGGTCTGTTTTGTGTGTGTGTGTGCGACACACACACACACGTAACTTGTATTGATTAGGTGGGATTTTAGTGTTTGTCCTGATGTCCCCTCTGGCAGAAAAAGCTTGTCAGAGAAGAGTTTGGACCACCTGATAAACTTACTCTCTCCCGTCACTGGCTGTTGTGTACTACTTCTGTGATGTGACTGTTCACATCTGTTAGCAGTATTTTAGACCTTAAGAAAAACCATTGCAAACATGTACATGGAAATCTTATATTAGAGAAAAAATAAAGATATCTTTTCTTGCGATTGGATTGTTTTTATTTCATAAAGACAACCTTGCTAGATCAACACAAACGCTAGAAATTAAATTATAAGTGTCATTCATAACCACACAATAAAAACTTTTAGCTTGAGCTTGGTACAGATAATATAATTCAGTATAGCTAAAAAAAAAAGCATTTTAAATGCATAATAGCTTCATGGACTGTTAGTTCATTCTTAGAGGTCATTTGTGTTTTATTGGTTTAACTCTTGTCCCCATGGCATATATTTTTAATTTCCCTAATACAGAAAATCCAGGCAGTTAATTAGGATTGTCAGTAATTTAGCAGCATAATTTGTATTAGAGGCTCTATGTATGAACAGACCTTGACTTCTTTCAGATACTGCCATCAATCTGTTTTTTAATTGCATAATCCTGGTAGATTGTACTGAAAAGGATTGTGTGGTAGCAAATAACTCTTAAATCAAGGACAGCACAAACTATCAGTCTTTGGAAAGAGCTCTCAAAACCATGGATCCCTGGAGTTGACTCAACAGCCACTGACCATTATGTGGGTGAACAGACAAGGGTGGGTGATAAGAATGACAAAGTAAATAGTACTGCACTGTGGAAACCGCTGTCAGTGGGTTTTGAGTGCTGATAAATTACAGGCCTAAGACCAAAGTTATGCACAGCTGTGAGCTCCTGCTGTGATATTACATACATCCATGACATTTCATTGGCTGTTGGTGACATTGCATCATCACAGGGCTAAAATAGAGGCAGTGGATTGAAAATACAAGTTTCCCACTAACAAGGAAGTCTGACAAGACTACAGCAATGTATCTCACAAAACTCATTTCTCATATGCTTTGTCCAATGTCTATCCCTTTCATAGTAAGGGAAGAACAATTGGTATGAAACTTGTTTCCGTAAAATGGTGAGCAGAAAGCACTTATCAAACTCATGCTTGAATGTGGTGCTTTTGGCACAGTACTATGAAATAATATGCTTTCATTATCTTTTTTTATAGGCTGTTTCACTGCCCAATTGCTCCATAATAATTTTTTTCTCTAATCTAAGTTCTTCTTTGCTTCAACCCATTGCTACTTAACTTGCCATCTGACACTGATGACTGTTACTTTCATTATAGTAAAAGCAGCAAAGAATCCTGTGGCACCTTATAGACTAACAGATGTTTTGGAGCATGGACATTATAGTGTCGTCATGCATAATTATGACTCTCTGCATTTTTTCTAGCCTACTTTCCTCTCATCGCATGTACTGGCCTCCAGTCCTCCTATCATTTTTGTGTGTTTGTCTTTTATCAGTACTGTAGTAACCAATTCTGTTTGGGCCAGGCCCATGCTATGGAGCAGGGCTAGTAAATATTACATCCGCAGAACTGGCCTAAAAGAAAAGTTGCAAATTTAAAGAAATCTCAGACCTTATCTTTACCTGCTATCCAGCTGCACTATGATAGTCTTTTACATGATCATCTGTAAATGGTTTCTGTGGCCACAGGCACATGTGTAACAAATGCAGTACTGTGTATAACTCTGTATGCCACAATCAATATGTCATTTATATATTTAAAAAAAAAGTCAGTGAATGAGAAAAGAGCCTTCCAGGATTGTAAAAAGTGTGGTAAAGTCCGATCAGCTTTAGTGGGAGCAGGATTTGGCCCTTTCTGCAGATACACGAAGTGCAATTTCGAGAACATTTACATGACTTGGGAGCACAAGTCCCCCTGACTTTCACTGAAAGTTGTGATCCCAGACGTGTAACATTTGTCTTCAAGAGAGATTTAACTGTTGACTATGATTTTTTTTTCCCCTTCAGATGCTCCATGTTCACATATCAGTACTCCTCAGGTGTGCCATAGTCGCACTATAAGCGAGGCAGCCACAATATCCTGAGGTGTAGTGCAGACTCCTAGTTTGCTTGTCTTGCATGTTGCTAAAGTGTTTTGGGAAATCCCACTCCATAACTACCAAATCAAAATAATCTTTCCTTGAAACATTGACAGGTAGCTCCTACTGAGAGCCAGTTCTCTCTGCAGGCAGGTTTTCTAAACCTTTTATCAGTTTTTCACACAGAATCACAGACTTTAAGGTCAGAAGGGACTATTATGATCATCTAGTCTGACCTCCTGCACAATGCAGGCTACAGAATCTCACCCACCCACTTCTGTATCAAACCTGTGAGCCATTGAAATCCTCAAATCATGGTTTAAAGACTTCAAAGTGCAGAGAATCCTCCAGCAAGTGACCCATGCTCCACGCTGCAAAGGAAGGCGAAAAAACCCATGGCCGAAGGCAAAAAACCCCCAGGGTCTCAGCCAATCTGCCTTGGGGGAAAATTCCTTCCCAACCCCAAACATGGTGATCAGCTAAACACCTAAGCATGTGGAAAAAACTCACCAGCAAGACACCCAGGTAAGAATTCTCTGCAGTAACTCAGATCCCATCCACCTAACATCCCATTTTTGTTGCTGTCCTCTGAATTCTTTCCAGTTTGTCCACCAGTGCTGAGTAGAGCAGGACAATTCCGTCCTGTCTCTTGCATATGACACATTAATGCAGCCCAGAGTGATATTTACCTTTTTTGCAATCTCATCGCATTGTTGACTTGTATTCAGTGTGTGAGCTGTTATCAGCCCCAAGCCTTCCTCTGCAGTGTATTACTGCCTAGCCAGTTAGTCCCCCATTTTGTATTTGTGCATTTCATTTTTCCTCCTTAAGTGTAATGCTTTACACTTTTTATTGAATTTCCTCTTCATCTTGGCTTCAACCCAATTCTCCAATTTGTTAAGGACCTATTGAATTCTAATCCTGTCCTCCTAGACTTGGCTTGGTGTTATCCACAGACTTTATAAGCATGTTCTCTCCTCCATTATTCAAGTTATTAATGAAAATGCTGAATAGTACCAGACCCAGAACAGACTCCAGGCAGAGCCCCCACTAGATAACATACTCCTGGTTTGACAGTGAAACATTGGTAACTGCTCTTTGGGAATGTTTTTTTTTTCCAACCAGTTTTGCATGCACCTTATAATAACTTCATGTAGACCACATTTCCCTAGTTTGCTTATGAAACTGTCATGTATGAGTGTATCAAAAGCATCATTAAATTACTGCAATGTTGTCTAGTTCCTGGAGTAACCAGTACCCTCCTGATTCTTTCACCTTCTCTTAATTAAAATTGGCACCATGTCTTTCCATTTTCCAGTCACTGGATAACAAATAAATGATTTTTGGATAGTACTTTCAAAGGGAAGAAATGATATTCCTCAGAACATATGCAATTAAAAGAACAAGTATGTTACATTTAATGTATGAATTACTGCCATCAGATAACTACAACACTGAGCAAAATTATTTAAAAATAACTAACTTTTTATAGCATCTACTGTATTTAGCCATACATAGATGAGTTCTAAAGGTTGAAAGACCTTTCACTAAGTCTTGCTCAAACAGATCAAACAAAGGAAAGAAAAATACAGCCCCAATGCAAAAATGTATATCATAATATATAGGTGGAAAGTATTTTAGATCTGTTCAAGTGGAGGACATAGAGCCAAAATCTCCTTTTTAATTATGTGGATGCAAGCCCACTGCAAGCTGTAGGTTGCACTGATGTGGTTAAGAGCTAAATTTATCCGCTCATCTTCATATATAGATATTAAACTAAGGGCTTGTCTACATTACCCACTGGATGGGCAGCGATCAATCCAGTGGGTGTCAATGTATCATGTCTAGTCTAGACGCAATAAATCAATCACTGAGCACTCTCCCATCAACTCCGGTACTCCGCCAGGATGAGAGGCACAGGCAGAGTCAACGGGAGCGAGTCAGCCGTTGACTTACCGTAGTGAAGACACCGTGGTAAGTAGATCTAAGTACATCGGTTTCAGCTACGTTATTCATGTATACACCTTTACCCCGATATAGCGCGACCTGATATAACGTGAATTTGGATATAACGGGGTGGGGCTGCGTGCTCCAGTGGATCAAAGCAAGTTCAGTATAACATGGTTTCACCTATAACGTGGTAAGATTTTTTTGGCTCCCGAGGACAGTGTTCTATCGGGGTAGAGGTGTACTTCGGTTGAGCCTAGAGACCAAGATCACATTAACAGGTAAAGTTCTCTCCTCTACTGATTGAACCCTTTGATCAGAACACTAAAAAGTTTCCTAAATGCGGATGCCATCATCTGGTAACCCTGGCTGTGGCTGAACTGACTTTCCAGAGCTATTTTTGCATTTTCCTTCCTGCTGAACTACCCCTCACCTTTTATGGAGCTATCGCCTGTGCACCAGATCTCCCATTGTCCCACATGCTACCTTACCCTCACCTCTTGCACTCTACCCAGCACTGCATGTGATCCATGTTCTGCTGATTAATATCTGGACTGATGTCCCTGTGGCTTAGGATACCCTTAACCAATCCTGAAATGCTCTGTGAATTGGACTATAATTAATTCCACTATTTAGTGTAGTTGTGCTATTAAAGTTGGGATTTAGGGCATTCCAGCCCATAAGGTATCAGACAATACTTAAAGTTAGCACTTAAGACTGAAACAACAGTAAGTTCCTGTAGCTATCACATACATTTGTACTTAAGCACGTTCTATAGATCTGTGTAGCCTACCATATCAGTCTATTATGGCACTTTTATTAGCCTTATAAATGTTGACCAAATCCCTGCAGATGCCCTGTATCTAACACATCACAAACATCAGCTAGTGACTTGTAACATTTCATAAACCCATTTGTAGCTGTTTCGTGCAGGCAATCTGTCAGCAACTAGAACAGAGCAGCATTTATTTGCTGACCTCAAAGGGGACAGGTCTGTTACATTGGACCATTTCAGAAACATTTATAAGGCCAAGGGATGTTGCTTAGCTTAAGCCATAGAATAAAGCTGTTTTGTTTGTTTTTTTAATTGGTAACTTTAATACATCTGCGATGTCATTGCTTATTAGATTGACTCCAGGCTGGTCTCTTTGACTTTTTTGATGCCTATCTTTGAGCTACCGCTACCTTCATACATTGGTTGAATATGATTTGGCCTCTAAGGATTGTCTGTAATCTTCTAGGTTCTTTGAGGTCACCCATGTATGTCTTTGAACTGTCCATCTTGGTTGACTAATGAAAGTGGAACAGCTGGAGTGCCAGTCAGTTCCTCCCTCCCCATAAGTGATTTTAGAGCTACCTCTGGTGGCCAGACATTTGTTGTTCTCCCTTTCTTAAATTGGCCTCCTGCATTTGGTTTTGTTTGGAAAAAAGGTCAGTATCATTATCCCTGTTTCACAGGTGGAGAAACTGAGGACAAAGTGGTGAAGGGACTTGCCAAAGATCCCACCAGCAGGCTAGTGGCAGAGTCAGGTCTCCTGTCCCTCGTCTGTGCTCTATCCACTAGACAGCACTGCCAGTGGTGCCAAAGGCAAAACTAACCCTTCCTTAGTCATTATGACAAACTGCTAAGAAGACAAGAAACCTGAGCTACTATAATCAGCTCAAGAGTAACAGTTTGGAGGTGCCTGGATAGTAAAACACTGAGACACAACTGACCTTTATGGTTTTAAGTACCTGCAGACTGTATAACTGCTTCGATCTATCAGAGATGAAGGTGCCGTGAACCACTGTAGACTAGTCTTGGTTCGTTGCATTTTGAGTATGAAAATAACTGGGCCCTTCTAGTTAATATGCTCATTCTCAATTTGCGTGCACACAACTCTCAGCTTTTTCAGATTTCAAGAGAGAGCCTCTTTAAAGATTGAGCGCGTTGGTATGGGAACGCAACGTTAGGGAGGCTCATTGCAACGTAATTGTCAAGCTGCTAGAGCAGCAAGAGTTCTTGAAATGATGGGAAAGAACACCCACTAAGTGGCTGAATCATAGTGTTAAACGTGGGGGGAAGCATCTTTATATTTTAAGAGTTTTGCTACATGTGCTGATGGAAGTGGGGGGATGGGACAGTTGCAGAGTCTCTGTGAAAGAAATTCAAACACTTTTGAAGATGGCAAAATACAAACTAAAATGTTCAATATCGTTAATACACTGGATGATACTTACAAAAACAAAACAGATAAAATACCTAGTTTTAATTTATCCAGGTGTTGCAACAAACTAATGTGTACCACAATCTGGATAAATGTAAAGTAATGCACACTGGAAAAAATAACCCCAACTATACATACAATATGATGGGGGCTAATTTAGCTACAACGAGTCAGGAAAAAGATCTTGGAGTCATCGTGGATAGTTCTCTGAAGATGTCCACGCAGTGTGCAGAAGCAGTCAAAAAAGCAAACAGGATGTTAGGAATCATTAAAAAGGGGATAGAGAATAAGACTGAGAATATATTATTGCCCTTATATAAATCCATGGTACGCCCACATCTCGAATACTGTGTACAGATTTGGTCTCCTCACCTCAAAAAAGATATTCTAGCACTAAAAAAGGTTCAGAAAAGGGCAACTAAAATGATTAGGGGTTTGGAGAGGGTCCCATGCGAGGAAAGATTAAAGAGGCTAGGACTCTTCAGCTTGGAAAAGAGGAGACTGAGGGGGGATATGATAGAGGTATATAAAATCATGAGTGATGTTGAGAAAGTGGCTAAGGAAAAGTTATTTACTTATTCCCATAATACAAGAACTAGGGGTCACCAAATGAAATTAATAGGGAGCAGGTTTAAAACAAATAAAAGGAAGTTCTTCACACAGCGCACAGTCAACTTGTGGAACTCCTTACCTGAGGAGGTTGTGAAGGCTAGGACTATAACAATGTTTAAAAGGGAACTGGATAAATTCATGATGGCTAAGTCCATAAATGGCTATTAGCCAGGAAGGGTAAAGAATGGTGTCCCTAGCCTCTGTTCGTCAGAGGATGGAGATGGATGGCTGGAGAGAGATCACTTAATCATTGCCTGTTAGGTTCACTCCTTCTGGGGCACCTGGCATTGGCCACTGTCAGTAGACAGATACTGGGCTAGATGGTCCTTTGGTCTGACCTGGTACTGCCATTCTTATGTTCTTAATCTGCTGCATGTTGGGAGAACTTGGGTTCCTGTTGGAACCCTCTGCCCTTCCAGCAGGAAGTTTTAGCACTAACTGAAGTTGGAAGCATGAGACAAGCAGAGAGGAGGCTGCTGGCCTGTAATCCTGTTCTGTGTTTCCTTACAGAATAAAATGTTCCTGGTGGTTTGTCTGAGTGAGTCTGGTTTGAGGTGAACTCTTACTGGCACATCACACAGAGCAGACTGAGGAGCCTCAGGCCCAGTCCCCCAAAGTCGCGTAAAAGCCACATGGCAGACTTACTGTCCTGTGAACAGCCTCGTATCGGGATAGGGAACAAGGGCGGTGAGTTACAACTAGACCAGGAGTAGGCAACCTTTCAGAAGTGGTGTGCCGAGTCTTCATTTTTATTCACTGCCAGTAATACATTTTAACATTTTTAGGTCTCCTTGTCTAAGTCTATAATATATAACTAAACTATTGTTATATGTAAAGTAAATAAGGTTTTTTAAATGTTTAAGAAGCTTCATTCAAAACTACATTAAAATGCAGAGTCCCCTGGACCAATGGCCAGGACCTGGGCGGTGTGAGTGCCACTGAAAATCAACTTGTGTGCCGCCTTTGGCACCTGTGCCATAGGTTGCCTGCCCCTGAACTAGACTGACCCCATTGCCTCCTGTGGATTCATGAAAGGCGCCAGCTCCACAGCCCTTGCAATCATCAACAAGGGAAAAGCCATGCAGTTTTGCCTCATGCTCTCCTGCCAGCATTCCTGCCTCTCAGCTGCAGGGGCCAGCCTCTTAATTCAGTCTCTGCTCATGGCCTTTCTGTTCATGCTGCCAATTGAGATGTGGCCGTCTTCCCCCTAGGAGCTGGACTGACACCAGCACCTCATTTTGATCACTCAACAAACTGCCAGCAGCTGATGCCTGAAGGTTGTCACTGCCAATCAAGGCTGGATTTGAATGGCTCCATATCCCATGTTCAATCGCCTGAGCCACTTGGTCCTCAAATACAGGGGTCTTATTGCTCCCCTCTGTGGCAGCAGGTCACTTGAAATGCCAGCATGGCCCCTGGTGAGGTGTACGTCATTCCTCCCCCGCACCCTGTATGCACTTGGTTTTGCTTTCTTGACCCTCAGGAAGGAAAGAGCATCATCAGACAATGAGTCTTTTGTTTAGATCTATCCTTTGTCATTTGACCTAGTTTCCACTTCTTGGATGACTCGTTTTTGAGGTTCAGATCATTGAAGCTCTCCAGGTGAAGCCAGGCTGGTCTCTTGCCATGCTTCTCAGCTTTCCCGTGCGTGGAAGAGTTTGCTCTTGGACGTTTAATAAAAAAAACTGCCAACTCTCTTGCACTGTTTTTCCCCTTAGACTTACTTCCCAGGAGATCTTACCTACCCACTTCCTGGGTTTGCTAAAATCTGCCTTCTTGAAATCCATTATCTTTATTGTTCAGTTTTCCCTCCTGCCATTCCTTAGAATCATGAACACTATTTCATTATCACTTTCACATAAATTCTCAACTCTTTCCTCCCTATTTGTCAATATCAAATCTACCTGTGGATTCCAGGTGGCGTTAAGGATAAAACCTAGAGCATGTCACTACAATAGACTTGGGCCCAAGTCCCTCCCTGACTAGGTGTCAGAGTCTGAGTTTTAACTGGACTGAAGTGATGGTGAGGGGGAAGGGAGAAATAACCAGAAGAGCTGGCAAAAATTCTGCCAGCCCCTTGAGTGGAGCATCTGCAGCCAGCAGTTCTATATGTTTGCGAAGTGAGTGAGGATCCTCTTCTGCAGCAACTTTTTGACGAACCAGTAGCTGTGGTCACAATAAGTGCTGCTTTACATTGGACGGTTACCATTCTGTAACTGAAAAGCTGCCCAGCTAACACAAGAGTCCCTTTACATAGGAAAATGGTTCTGTTAGCTGCTGTATTTAATACTGTGATCTAATTAACTCTCAATTGTTAACATATACATACACAAGACATATCAAAGCTGCTACTGATTTACAATGGTTGCATTTTTAGATTTTGCATTAAACAAAAAAAATTCAGTATTAAAAATAAAAGAAAGATCCTGTTAGTGTGTTGTATGGTACAAGGAAATTGGCTTCTTACAGTGTTCTCAACCTGTAACAGGCTTTTAATCAAATCTGACTCGTTCTCTCTCCCCTTACGCTTTTGACATTAAAAACAAATTTACTTGAATAACACCACCCTGCTACCAGCTCGCATGTGTTTTCTTAGCAATCCTGAGGAAAGGGGCTGGAACACTTGTAGGCTTTCGTTGAGCAATTTACCAGCACTCAGAAATTGTGGAATGAAGCAGTTCAAGACAGTGACAGTACTTCAGTCACTTAATCAGAGAAATTGAAAAATGTGTAGGTTTATGCTATTATCTTTCACATTTAGAGGGAAAGTACATGTTTGGCTGAGCTCTGAAATACTGAACTAACCAAATGAAAAGCTGCTTGGCTGCCTCTGCACTAACTTTTTCTATTACGACCTGGGTCATTGTGTGGCTATATAGCCTTGGCTAGCCACAGATTGCCATTGTTTGAATCCAGATTAGATTGTGGTGATTCCGAGCAAAGGCGCTGACTTTCCTTTTTCCCAAGGAGTGTTCCACCCCTGCTCTGTGGCTCACTCCTTCCCCCTGCTCCACGTGTCATCCTGCCACTGGCTCTTCTCCGCTCCCTGTTCCCTGAGCACCTCCCACCAGCCCTGGGGCCCCACCAAACAGCTCATCAGTTGCCAGCCCAAACTGGCTGTTGAGTGCTTGAGGTCCAGAGCTCCAGGGAGTTGGCATCCATGATTCTGACTGTGGTCGCAGTAATATTTATGGTGTGGAGCAGGGGGCCTGATCCAGCATCTATTGAAGTCAAGGGAGGCTCCCATTAACTTCAGTGGACCTTAGATTGGACTCTCACTTTTAGAACCCAGTTAAAGGGAAGACAATGGAAGGTCAATACTGATAGGGTGAAAATGACTAGATGAACACTCCATATGAAGATACTGGCTTTGTACCTTAAAGACCAAACCTTGCTGATTTAGGAGTTGGCAGACTTATGCTTGAGCTCCCTGTGGGCTCTGCTTCATTGTGGTTGTCAAGGTTTTTTTCCCCACTTTGAACTTTAGAGTACAAATGTGGGGACCTGCATGAATACTTCTAAGCTTTATTACTAGCTTAGATCTATTAACGCTGCCACCAGGCAGAAATTCAGTGTCTGGCGCACTCCCTGTCCCCACCCCCCAGACTTTCCCCTCCCTGGGTTGCCTTGGGAGGCTTCACCAATTCCCTGGTGAACACAGATTTAAACTCCTTGGATCTTAAAACGAGGAATTAACCAACCCTCCTCCTTTCCCCCTGCCAATCCCTGGTGAGTTCAAACCCAATCCCCTTGGATCTTAAAACAAGGAAAATCAATCAGATTCTTAAAAAGAAAGCTTTTAATTAAAGAAAGAAAAGGTAAAAATTATCTCTGTAAAATCAGGATGGAAAATGCTTTACAGGGCACTCAGATTCATATAGACCAGAGGGACCCCACCCACCAGCCTTAGATTCAAAGTTACAGCAAACAGAGGTAAAAATCCTTCCAGCAAAAAGAAACACAAGTTGAGAAAAACAAACATAAGACTAACACGCCTTGCCTGGCTAAATTACTTACAAGTTTGAAACATGAGAGACTGATTCAGAAAGATTTGGAGAGCCTGGATTGATGTCCCGTCCCTCTCAGTCCCGAGAGCGAACAATGAAAAAACAAAAAGCACAAACAAAGACTTCCCTCCATCAAGATTTGAAAGTATCTTATCCCCCTATTGGTCCTCTGGTCAAGTGTCAGCCAGGTTTACTGAGCTTCTTAACCTTTTACAGGTAAAAGAGACGTTAACCCTTACCTTTCTGTTTATGACAGTGGTAGAGCATTTCCCCATCTTCTTGCACTATAAAATTACCTTACAGTGAGGTTTGAACAGGTCCTTCCAATGTATTTAATTACTAATTTGCTATAATAGTGCATAGTTTAAAAACAAAAAATCCAAGGGTGAAATCCCGTCAATGGCAAAACTCCTATTGATTCCAATGGGAGCAGGATTTCACCCACCGCATCCTGGAAGGGGTCTAAAATACTTGTGTTTCAGGGCTTAAGGCAAGCTCTAACTCTTGAAGGTTAGGAAGAAATTGCTTGGGAGCAGGTTATGCCATCACCACTGCAGGGCAGGGCCATCCAGAGGATTCAGGGGGTCTGGGGCAAAGGGGGGGAGCTGCGGCGCTTGTACTCACCCGGCAGTGGGCTGGCTCTTCGGCGGCATTTCGGCAGAGGGGGCCCTTCAGTCGCTCCATGTCTTTGGCAGCACTGAAGGGCCTCCCACCACCAAAATGCCACCAAAGACCTGGACCACTGCCGGGCCAGGGCTTGCAGGGCATTTCAGCGGCGGAGGGCCTTTCAGTCGCTCCACGTCTGCGGCAGCACTGAAGAGCCCGCTGCTGCCAAAATGCCGGCTGAAGACCTGTACTGCTGCCAGGCCAGGGCTCGTGGGCAGGGCCGGCTTTAGGAAGTGTGGGGCCCAATTCAAACATTTTTGGCGGGGTCCTGGCAGGGATGACTTAAAAAAAAAAGTGGAAA
Source organism: Gopherus evgoodei (assembly GCF_007399415.2). Classification (NCBI taxonomy): domain Eukaryota; kingdom Metazoa; phylum Chordata; order Testudines; family Testudinidae; genus Gopherus; species Gopherus evgoodei. The sequence continues at coordinate 34,658,239 of NC_044322.1, forward strand.
AAAAAGCCTTTCATTTCTTTCATGTATTATTTACTTTCCATAACTATATAAATAATAAAATTATATGTTATGTACATTGCATCATATATGCTGTTGATTCCAATGGGAGCAGGAATGACTGCCGTTTCACATGTGTGGGTCCCAGCTGCTCCCTGCCCCCCTCATTGAAGCAGGTGTGCAGGGTTACTGTCCTGGAACTGCAGGGCAGCAGTGGACATGGGGCTGGCTGGAGGTAGGGGCTGGCTGAAGGCAGAGCAAGGGTTGCGGGGCTGGTTGGAGATGGGGTGTGTCGGGCGGGCTGGCTTTAGGCAGGACCGCAAGGGGATGCAGCAGGGGTTGGCAGGGCTGGAGACAGAGGAGTGTGAGACTAGCTGGCTTCAGGCAGGGGGGTGCAGCAGGGGTTGGCTGGAGACAGGGCAGGGTGTGCAGGGCTGGTGCGGGCAGCAGTGTATGTGGGGCTGGCTGGCTTTGGGCAGGGCCACGGGGTGTTTTGCAGGGGTTGACCGGAGACACGGCAGGGGGTTTGACAGGGACTGGCTGTGGGCACGGGGTGCAGAGCTGGCTGCAGGCAGGGGGAGCGGGGCTGGTGCGGGCAGGGCAGGGGGTGCAGCAGAGGCAGCTGGAGCCCCAGCCCTTTAAATAGCCCCCAAGCTCCCTGCTATCCCAGGGCTTTGGGGGCTACTTAAAGGGCCCGGGGCTCCCCAGCTTCTACCCTGCCCTGGACCTTTTAAATAGCCACGGGAGCCCTGGGGAATGCATGGGGGTGGCTGGGCTCTAGCGGCTATTTAAAGGATGGGGGTGGCAGAGGCAGCTGGAGCCCTGGCCCTTTAAATAGCCTCCGGAGCCCCTCACTACCCCAGGGCTCTGGAGGCTATTTAAAAGGCCCGGAGCTCCAGCCAGGAGAGCCGCGCTCCGGCCGGAGCTCCAGCCGGGAAAGCGGGGCCTGCCGTGCTCTGGCCAAAGCTCCAGCCGGGAGAGCGGGGCCTGCTGCGCTCCCGCCTGCGCTTCGCTCAAGGGAGCAGGACCACTGAAGACCCCAGAGCAGATCGCTGCCAGGGACCCGGGGTAAGTTTAAAAAAAAAAAAAAAAGTGTCTGAGGCGCGGGGCCCGATTCCTGGGAATCGAGCAAATTGGTCTAAAACCGGCCCTGCTCGCGGGGCCCGGGGCAAACTGCCCTACTTGCCCCCCCGCCTCTGGGCGGACCTGCTGCAGGGTTTCCCACACCTGGAGCATCCAGTCCTAAGCTGCTGTCAGTAACAGAATATTGGAATAGATGAGCCACTCTGGCAATACCTATGTTACTGAAGTTAAAACTGAATTATTGGAAGCCAAAGCTGCCATCTTACACATCAGCAGTAACAAAAGGGCACAAAGTCTTAGTTTTTATTATTACTTTCAAATCAATAGCTGAGGACTCTTATTTATAAGTCAAGCTATTGGAATGTATTGTACTGTATCTTCCTTGCATCCAAACAGAGGAGTTAATAAATAATGACGACAGACAGAACACTTCACCTAAAACAGCCCAACAGCAGATAATACATTTAACTGCACTTTGCAGTTGCACTCAACAAACTCTATTTGCATAAAAGCTTTCTATTACTATTGCTGCTGTTTTTTTGTTTTTTACTCTCAGTATTTTTTTCAAACAGTGAACAGCTTGTGGGAATGGCTGCTTCCATCTGTGAATCTAGTACACAAGCACTTCGATCAAAGTCTAGCATTTGGGCAGATGCAAAATGGATACAGAGCAGAACGGAAAATTTCTCTGGACAGATTGAAGCGAGAACTGACCATCTCCTGTGGGGCATGGAAAGAAGAAAAAAACATAACTGTTCTTCGAGATGTGTTGCTCAAGTCCGTTCCATTCTGGGTGTGTGTGTGCCCATGTGCAGAGTCAGAGATTTCGGCCTTAGCAGTATCTGTAGGGTTGAATATGGTGCCCTCTGGAGTGCCACACCCATGCACTGGCACATTAGGCACAGCCGCCCTGCACCCTCTCAGTTCCTTCTTGCCGGCAACTCTGACAGAGGGGCAGGAGGGCGGGTAATGGAATGGACATGAGCAACACATCTCACAGAACAAGAGTTATGAGAGGCAGGTAACCATTTTTAATTCTTTGAGTGCTTGCTCATGTTAGTTCCTTTCTGGGTGACTCAGGAGCAGTATCCATGGAGGTGGGCTTAGAGTTTATGGCCTCAGCTTGCAGCACTATTCTACCAATGCCAGCATTGTCCTGGACCGGCTGGGTAAGGACATAATGGGACATGAACATGTGGACAGATGACCAGATAGCAGCCCTCCAGATGTAATGGATAGGCACTGGGGCTAGGAAGGCTGCCGAAGAGACTTGTGCCTTGTCAAATGCATGATTAAGGCTGCAAGTCTTTCTGTGACTACTGCTGTGGCCAGGAGTAGCAGTTTGGTTGTGTGGGAAGGGGCTCAGGGTTAGGGGCAAGGGGCATTTACGTCAGGTGGGGATGCTCCCCAGCTCCCACTGGCATGGCCCTGCAGCTCCTAGGAAGAGGGGCCATGGGGCTCTGTGTGCTGCCTGTGCCCACAGGCCCTGCCCCAGCAGATCCCATTGGCTGCAGTTCCCTGCCAATGGTAGCTGTGCAGCTGGTGCTTGTGGAGTTCCCTGGCCCCACTGGTGCCTAGGAGCTTCAGGGACATGCAGAGCCAGGTAGGGAGCCCCTGCCAACTGCCTCCCCATCCCCCACAGCAGTTGAGGTCCCAGGCCATAAACATGGCCTGCCCCAATTCCCTGGCACCAGCACAGTTCTGGACCACCTCCCCCAGCATCTGTGGCCCCCTGCACAAGTTTTAGTCAGGGGTATATGGTACAAGTCAAGTACAGGTCATGGGGGGAGGGATAGCTCAGTGGTTTGAGCACTTGCCTGCTAAACCCAGGGTTGTGAGTTTAATTCTTGAGGGGGCCACCTGGGGATCTGGGGCAAAAGTGAGTACTTGGTCCTGCTAGTGAAGGCAGGGGGCTGGACTCAATAACCTTTCAAGGTCCCTTCCAGTTCTAGGAGATAGGTATATCTTTATATATATATATATATATATATATATATATATATATATATATATATATATATATATATAAAGATATACCTATTTGTTTACTGCCTGTGGCCTGTCCATGAATTTTACTAAAAATACCTAATCATAGCCTTAGTCATGATTGCCAGAGGGGTCACCTTTGCCCAATTGTATCAGCAGTGAATGCAGGCAGTGATCCAGGAAGGACTTCAGGGTGTAGCTCAAAGATGGTATGTTGAGCACCCAATGGTCCAAGGTCAGCTACCACCAGGCCAACAGGAAGGGGTGCAGGCAGTTGAGAAGAGCAGGAGGGTGGATCTTGGGAAGTGACTGAGGTACCATCCTTGGACACACCCTCAAAAATGCCTGCTTCTGGAAGGGCCAGGCTGGGAAGACGAAGGGTATTGCCATTTAACCCCCTTGTCTCTGTCCTTTTTCCTGTAGATGCTTGGTCAGGGAGTCCCCCAGGACCTAGACTGGGGAGGTGGAGGACGAAATGACTTCCTAGCCTGCTGAGGACCATGAAGGCTCAAGGAGCAGAAAATGGAATGGGTGTCTTGAAGGCTGTGGAGCCTTGCATCAGAAAGTTCAGAGAAGAGTCCTGCTCCCTCAAATGGGAGGTTTTGATGCATGGCCCGAAAGGGTTAAACATCCTACAAAATAAATAACCCTCATGTGGAGGGATAATGTTTGTGTATTAATATATGTATGAGTAGGGTCAACAATGTAATCAACAGTCCCTGTATATGCTGTATTCTGATAGTTCAGAGATCAAAAGAACATCCTATCATGTAAATGAATTGTAAACATGGGATATCTCAGTATTCCTCTCTCTTTTAAATATACTGTGAATGGTGGAGGAACAAGCAAATTGCCTTATGTTAATTCTCCTTCAAAGTCATCCTAATTACCTTTTGTTCCCAGAGATACTCCTAAATTGTATAAAAGATCCTTGGGTATTGATTCTGTCATCTCAGATCTGCTTAAGCATCAGGAGAAGTTTGAGTCACAAGCCTGAGGTTTCAGTTATACTGGTATCCCCTGAATATGAGATTTGGACATTGGACTCTAACCTGCAAACTGAATTCTAAAGGAACTCTTTGCAACTACAAAGCTCACCATCTCTGCTAAGAATCTAAACCTCAATGAATTGAACTCATTTCTGTATGTATATTGATCTTTTAACCATTCTCTTATTTTTAAATTTTTAGTTTAGTTAATAAGAATTGGCTGTAACATGTATTTGGGTAAGATCTGGAATATTCAGTAACCTGAGAAGTAATGTGTCCAATCCTTTAGGACTGGTAGACCTTTTTCTTTTATATGATGAAATAAGATTTTCAGGAATCTTCATCGTATTTGACTTAGGTACCTGGATGGAGGCCTGAGGCTGCATCACTTTAAGGGAATTGTGTTGTTTGGACTTCTGAGTAACCAGTGAGGTAATAAAGAAGCTGTTTTATGCTGGTTTGGTAAATCTAAGCACTGGAATATCCACCAACTTTATGGGGATTGTCTGCCCCATTCTTTGCAGTTCACCCTAACTGAGGTACCATAGTTGGCCTCCATTGGGACCCCAGTCACAGAGGTCCTGAATAGTGCTCTGCATCTCCTGTGACAACACGGAGGACTGTAACCAGGGAGCTGTGCCTCATCACCACCACAGAGGTGACCACCCTGGCTGCTGAGTCCTTAGTATCACAGGCCATCTAGAAGACACCTTTTGCTACTGTTCTGCCTTCCTCTACTAAAGCGGCAAGCCCCTGGGCTTGGTCCTGTGGGAGAGCCTCCTTAACCTGTGGGACTCCATCAGCAAGTTCAAAACTGTACCTGCCAAACAGGGCCTGGTGATTAGACACCCAAAATTGTAGGCTGTCCACTGCATAACTTGTCCTGCCAAACCAGTCCAGTCTCTTGGCATCTTTGTTTTTTGGCTTGCCAATCACCTGTCCCTTCCTGTTCCTCTCATTGACAGTGGACATGACCAAAGGTCCCCGCTGGAGGGTGCATCTACAAATATTCAAATCCTTTTGCTAGGATGTAGTACTACTTTCCTGCCGCCTTAGAAGTAGGCAGAATAGAAGAGTGTGTTTGCCATAGCAGTTTTGCAATTTTAAGGGCTCCTGTGTGGACAGGCAACTTGTCAATCTCCAAGTTCAAACTGGTAGCCACTCTTTTAAGGAGGGCCTGGTGCTCCTTGAAATCATTGGGGAGCCTGTCCACTTGGGAGGGGCCTGTGACTGCTTCAGCTGGAGATGACTATGACAACTGCACCACAGAGGGGAGGGGTGGCTTCCCCTTCCCTCTCAGGGGATGGCTCCTTAGGTGTTGGAGCCTGCTGTGCTGGCCCCGCATTGGATTTGGTACCATGTTCCAGCACCAGGGACAGTTTGTCTGAAGTGGCCAGAGACGAATGGTGCGGATACAGTACAAACATAATAGGTACACCCCCCCAGATTCCAGTACAGCTATTGAGTGGGTCACTGTCCGTGTTGCCATGCCATCGCTGCAGGAGCCGCAGCGGTGTCATGGGTCAAATCAGAGACTGATTTCTCTCCTTCCGTGATGGAGGAGGAGGTGTCTGAGTCAGAGGACAAATGCATGTTAGAGGGAAAAAACAAAATTACAAAAAACCCATTTGATTTGGAGGGAAGGGATTTTTTTTTGTGGGGGGGGCATGTGTCACACTGTGAAGAAACAATTGCCCAGCTATGCCCTGACAAGGATCTTTTGCAGCTTGTTTTTCACGGGACCTTCTAGAAATGTCTCCCTCTGAGTCCTCTCCTGTAGGCTCCTACTCCCCCCTAAGTTGGGGGAGAGGGACTCTGCCAGAATTTCCTGGCTCAACCTTGGAGGAAGGGGGACTGAATGGGACCCTGCTTCTCTTCCCAGGGCACTTAGGACTCATTTCAGGACTTGGGGCAGGAGGGGCTTATCCTTGGGGTTCTAAATTGCCCCAGGACTTACTCCCCAGGCTGGCAGAATGTACTCCTTTTTGTCCATACAGTCTCTCTGTGTCCTTCTCTAGGTCTCCTAGTTGTTTTTCTGTGGAGGAGTCATGGCTTCTTAGGGGGCTGGAGGCCCCCCAATGTTTGTCTGAGTCAAAGCTCCATGCCCTAGCAGTGCAAGGGTCAGCTGATTGAGAACAGGCAGGGCATAGTTTGTCCTCTGTAGAGCCTGTTCATGATGCCTCACAGCTGGAGCATTTTTTATGCTTAGCCTGATGCTTGCACACCTGCTCTGTCATCCCTAAGTGGGGCAAAGGAGCCCATTACAGAGGTGTTGCAGCAGTGACTCTCGGTGCCTTCAATTATGCACTGCTAAATACTTGGTCCAGGATGAGAAGAGAACAGAGAAAGCTGATTGCCACTACCCTCTCCCCCCCCCCCAAAAAAAGAGGAGGGGACAAAGGAAAAGTCAGGAGCAAAGAGAATCACTACTGACAATCTGTATTGGGGGACTGTGACTCTTGAGAGCCAGGCTCTCTCCCTCTGTGTGTGGGTGTGAGAGAGAGTGAGTGAACGCACTGTCACTTTAAGCCCCCCCCCCCCCAACTCACATGGAAGTTTCGTTCCTCCTGGCCTGGCCCCCACCGGAGATCGAGCGGCGCAAGCAGGCAGGGTGCAGGGAGGGACTCCGCTCTGGGCGGCGGTGGGCTGGGCTGGGCCACCGCACCACTCTGGGCTTCTGTGGCTGGGGTGGTAGAGCTGGAGGGGGCAGGGAGAACCCCGCCGGCCCAGCACCGGGGAGGGGATGGAGAAGAGAGGATTCCAGCCACAGTCAGCAAGGGGAATGGTGCCCCACACACCTGCATATGCCTAGGGACAGCCCTGAGCTCATATCTAGCAGAACTGTGAGAGCTGCTGGGCTGCAGAAAGCATAGGCTTGATAGGATTTCACATCTTTCGAGACAGGTTGATATTCCCGTCTATCATTCCTAGATAGATTGTTGTGCATTATCCTCTTGCTCCACCCAGCCATATTTCCTGTGCGCACGGGCAGGAAAGTACATGCATGCAAACACACACTTCCAGTGCCCACAAGGAGGAAAGTAAAAGTGAATTAAGCTAAACCTAATTAAGGCCACTTTAATTTTGAATAACAGGATCTACTCGGGGATTTAATGCGGTTTAGCTAATCCACTTCAAATTCATACCTTTAATTTGGATTAGTTTTTCTGGATATTCCTGTGTAGCCAAGCCCTTGATAGTACCAACTTCCAGACTGAAGCGTATCAGGTATCATATTTAGATGAATTCTGCAATTATAGCTGATTACCAACATAGAGTCCCTTGGATTAAGAACACAGGGAAGTTGGGAGTATTGTGGCATACTAGAAATGAAGAGCTAAGGGCTGAAGACATTAATTATTAGGAAGAGATTTGAATGTGAATCTTCTACTCATCACTTTTGATTAAAGTTTCCACAAGAATTAAAAGGCAACTTGCTCTCTTAGGTCTCAGTTATTCCCCATTTCAAACCCAAACTTCCTTCTATCCCACACAAACCTGGATTCTTTGCTATTGAAAACTTTTTGCAGTGCTTTGCAAGTGTAACAATTTTGTTAACTGTTCAGAGATTATGTAAATAGTTGCAAAGAGGCAGCCATGTGCAGTGCACAACAAGTAGTTTTATTGATTCTACAAAACCTAGGAATTATGCTACATATTTTTGAGCATCATCTACTAGCACCTTAACTAGGAACTGTTTACATATATACAGCTACAGAGCACTTCTGTAATACGAGTTCCATGGTTAAGTGAAATAATCATTTTCCCCCGTTCTCTGTCTCCCAACCCAATTGTTGTGACTAACATCACAATCCTGCAAATGCCTGTGCACATGCTTAACTTTAAGCATGTGAGTATTCTCACTGAGTTCAGTATGACTAACACGTGTGTTTGCAGGATCTGGCTCTGACATCATACGGAGTATTAGTTCAGTGCTGACTCAGAAGGAACCCATCCATTTAATCACCAGCTTCTGTGTTCTCTTTATAGCCTACATGTTTGACCACTCCCAGTTCTGCAGAACTATGAGATCACAGCGGAAGGCAAGTATTAGGCAATCCTCATTCTGGCTTGGTATCATATATTATTATTATTATTCATTGGTGTGAATTAAAATTCTCATATGAATTGGCACATTTATATGTAAAAAATAGTAACAAGTAAAGGGATTCTTATTAATGTTAGAACATATTTATTCAGACACTTGTGCACAGCCTACATTTTACTGCAGTTTGTATACACAGTATGCCCATTTTAACTCCATACTAAAAAGGGATGTAGCAATGATTCCTAACACTGGAAATAGACATATTAATTTTTATACATAAAATCATCAATTGATAGGGTGCCATTTATATAATCAAGACGTATTAAAAACTGTGTAGAAAATGAATACACCTTTAAAGGCATGCACAATTATTTTATCTTACCGGCTGGATGTAGTGCTGGGCTTCACGCAGAAAAGATGTGGTCAGATCTGAGAGACCCATGAATTGTCACTGGACAAGTCCCTTGCCTATTGTGCAATGCTCCATTTCACTTACCAGTTGAAATAGTTTTCATTCCTGTGCCATAGGGAGAACAGCACGTGAAGTATATCTAAAGGCTAATTCTCTCCTGGCAAAAGACAACGAAGGAAAACGTAAAAAAAAAAGCAAAAAAAAAAAAACCATGTCAGAGAACCCATCCATTAATGTTAAGAATTGTTCTGACAGCAACTGAATCCTTCTAGAAAGGTCTTACTGGAGAAATTAGCACTGGATTTAAAGTACTGTAAATTGTCCAGATTTACAGAAGCACAAAGGCAGGCCTTAGGATACCCCAAAGTCTTCTGCTGGTCCTTAACATGGTCCTATCCTAAGGGCTGTAAGAGATTGTATTTTTGTAACCTTCACAAAAAGACACAGAAAAACAAAGCAGATTTAATAATAATAAAATTAGCACAGAAACACACTAAGCTAAAAGCACGATCACTATAGCTGCATGGCAGAGCCTTATTTGTGAAGGGTCTATACATCAGACCCATTAGATATTTTAAAGTAATAACACCTTCCTGAATTATTTCTGGTTGAACTTCATTCGTAAAATGTAAGGCAAATGGGGTAACAGCAGAAAAGAGTGATTTATGAAATTAGTGATCCTTGGAACAAAAATTCCTAACATTCAGGCCTCGTCTACGCTGAGTTTTGAACTCTGTTTGAAAATTAAACTTAACTCCATTTAAACAGCAGTTCTAAGCCTGGGGCCTAGTCCTGCTCTATTGCAGGTAATATGTTTTTTGAGGGTCTGAGGGTTAGCTGGCCAGCAAAGACTAAAGTGCTGTAAAATAGTGATTTAAAATCAAGCTGTGTGCTTGTTGTAAAATGTTGTGATCTCTTAATACAGGCCAGGCGAATGATACTTTCAAAAAGTTAGTTGAAAGTGCAGTGTGGGATGGACCATCCATAATAACCAGAGCTGACACACATTGAGTGAAGAAGGGTTCTGCAGAACATTCAATCACAGCCAGTGCTCTTTCAGACTGCAAATGTCGTTTCTTTGTAGGCTAGCATATTTAAGTGCTATATACAGAAAAAGCTGTGGTGGTTCTTCGAGTGGCTTGCTCATGTCCATTCCATATTAGGTGTGTGCGCTCCCACAAGTATTTCCCTCAGCAGTATCCATAGGGGACCAGTTCTGGTGCCCTCTGGAGTGGCGCCCGCATGGCACTGTATAAGGGATGCCACTGACTCCTCCTACCCTCAGTTCCTTCTTGACGCCAGTGACAGTGCTGGAACGTCTGCTGCTATGGCTAGCGTTGATTCCTTCTCTTACGAACTTTGAAAACCTGTAATATAGTTGTATATAGTGAGTAGTTTCTTAGTGACGCTTCATAATAGTTCTCAAACTCTTCGTTAGTCCTGAACAGGACTCAGCTGGGGGACTGGGCATGCCCCGGCCCCCAGGCTTTAAGCCCTGCGACTGTTGTAAATGACCTATGCTTGTCAGCGATCCACATACCAGCTGCCTAAGGTGCTTAGGTGAAGGGCACATAAGTGACAAGTGTCGTATCTGCAAGTTTTTTAAACCTAGGATGAAGGAGGAGTGTGATATCCGTCTAAGAGTGCTCCTAATGGAGTCGGAACTCACTTCGGCACCAGAGCAGTAGTCCAACTCCACACCAAGCACTGTGGCCTCTGTGCACAATGCTCCCTTAGCACTGTCCACAACCCAGCACCCGTCTCCCTCAGTGGCTCCGGTCAAGAAGCCGAAAAAAACCGAGGGGAAGATCTACCACTCGTACAGGAATGGAGAGGGCTGGGGATGAGCCAGAACCCGTGTCAGGGAGCTCAACATCCCCTTCGGAAAGTCTGGCCCAACTAAAGTTGAGCTTTGCAGCCCATCCCGTACTTCGCCGGTGACTCTGGATAGCGGTGCAGGCCCCAGCCAGCATCAGGTGCCATTGATGCTGGAAGCCCTTCAAGCAGCTCAGGAGATCCTGATGCTCTCGGTGCCTCCCACACCAGCTCCAGTGGTACCCCGATCTCAGGGAAAATCCACGATGGGATCTATGCGTGTATCCCCATCTCAGCAGCACCACTCCCCATCGAGAGGGACCTCCCACCATCGCTCACCTGCCCGGAGCCCTCACACCTCAGGGACTGGAGAGGTAGGCTCAGCGGAGCCCTCTTTATACCAGGAGCACTGATGGAATGACTCAAGGCGTACCTCGCCGGTAGATTGGCGTAGACCCTCTGAGGCACGCGCCACCTGACAAGAACTCCAGGACCAGCCCTTACTGTCTTCAATGGCCCAGTACCAACTGAGGATCAGGGATTGCACATCGCTGGACCATCATCGCCCGTTTCCTAGCAGTAGGTTGCCCTGCTCAGGAAGATCCTCCCAGCAACTGGCCTGTATTAGCTCCAGGTCCAGTTTGATGTCCCAGTACCATTTAAGTGGCGTGAGGCGTGGATCACTGGGTGTCTGATGCAGATCTGCCCAACGCCATCAGTCCCCAAGATTCCAACAAAGACGCTAGTCTTGCTCGGACAGGTCGGCTTCGGGACACAGTGACCAGCATCCATCGGACAAGTGCCACTGCTCTACCTGATCCTGGTCGTCCGGTATTGACTACTCCATTTATACTTCCGGCATGGAGCAAGATTCCCTGACTGTGGGACAAGCCCCAGTACCCATAGTGCAGCCTACATCATCAGCATTGAAACTTGTCCCATGGTCCCAGGCGCAGTAGCCAGTGCCATGGTACCCATGGAACCCTTGGGGGTTTGCTCAACCTTCACAGGCTGCTCAGTTGGTACTGGGAGCCCTGGAGAGGCCAGTGGCCTCAGTATCACATCTCCCTCCAGTATCCCATCTCCCTCCAGTGCTCGAGGAAGACCCAGGGGAACAGTTCAAACTGCAGCAGCCACAGGGCCAGGGGAGCCAGCCTCAGCAGGACCAGGACCACTTGAGCCACCTGCCAAACAGTTATTTTGAGGGTGCACCCGAGGGCAACCTACCAGACTATCCCCTGGATCCATCCGTCCTAGTGTTCTCCAACCATCTTTCCCTTTGTCCCTGCTTGGATCGCTATAACCTCAGACCGATGGGTCCTCAGCACAGTGGAGAAGGGTTATATCCTCCAATTCCTTTTGAACCCTCCCGCCCCCCATCAACCTTCCCCGTTCCTCTTCAGGGAGCCCTTTCATGAGAGTCTCCTCGCACAGGAGGTAAAGAGGTTACTACAGCTGGGTGCAATGGAAGAAGTTCCTCTCGAATACCAGAAAAAGGGGTTCTATTTCTGGTACTTTTTAATCTCAAAGGCCAAAGGCAGACTATGGTCCATCTTGGACCTGAGAGACCTCAACAAGTACCTAAAGAAGTTAAAGTTCCACACGGTGTCCCTGGCTTCTATCATCCCCTCCTTGGATCCAGGAGGCTGGTATGCTGCCCTCGACTTGAAGGACGCATACTTCCACATAGCGATCTTTCAAGGACACAGACGCTTCCTCCAGTTTATGGTGGGACCCCACCACTAGCACTTTGAGGTCATCTCGTTCAGTCTGGCGACAGCATGCAGAGTTTTTACCAAGTGCATGTCGTGGTAGTGGCTTACCGCAGGCACTGGAGTATCCAGATCTACCCATACCTTGACGACTGGCTTGTCATGGGCAGCTCCAGGTCTCAAGTCCAAAGGCATATTGCGGTGTTTCAAGCCACATGCCGCTCTCTGGGCTTACTGGTAAACAACAAAAAGTTGATGTTAGAGGATAGAGTTCATTGGAATGGTCCTTGATTCAACCTGTGCCAAGACGTTATTGCCACTGGAAAGGTTTCACACATTGATGAACCTCATTGCAGAAGTCTTCATGTTCCCTTTGACTGCAGCCAGGGTCTGTCTGCACCTGCTGGCTCACAGCACTTACGTGGTCTGCCATGCCAGGCTCTAGATGTGGCCCCTGCAACAACGGCTGGGGACAGTATATTCCCAGTCCTGGGACCCCCTGGAAAAGATTGTTACCATTCCCTAGGTGATGCTCATCTCGCTGCGATGGTGGACCGACTACAGGACAGTCTTGGAGGGGGGTTGGTTCAACAACCCCCCTCACTCCATTAAGTTGGTGTCGGACACCTCGGACCTTGGCTGGGGTGCACATCTCAGTGACTTCCAGACTCCGGGGATGTGGTCCCCGGAGGAGGCAAAGTTACATATAAATGTCAAAGAGCTCTGAGTCTGGCTGGTGTCTGGAGTCTTCCTGCTCCACCTGTTGGGCAAGGTGGTGCAATTCCTGATGGAAAACACAGCCTCAGTGTTCTACATCTACAGGCAAGGGGGACCGCACTCGTTGGCTCTCTGTCAGGAGGTGCTCCATCTATGAGACTTCTGCATCAGTCATGAAAATCCACCTGGAAGCTGGTGTCAAGAATACGCTGGCGGACCAGCTCAGCAGGGACTTCTCCTCTCACCACAAGTGGTCGCTCCATCCAAAGGGAGCCTGCATGATCTTCCAAAGGTGGGGAACTCCCCAAGTGCACCTGTTCACTACCAGACAGAACAGGAGATGCCACAGGTTTTGGTCTCGGCATGGTCTGAGCAAGGGCTCCCTCCCGATGCCTTCCTCCTAGAGTGTTCAGGGAGCCTGATGTATGCAGTCTGTCAGATTCCACTCATCAGCAGGGGCCTGGCAAAGATCAAGATTGACAAAGCACAGGTTGTTGTTATCACCCTGGCGTGGCCTCATCAGCACTGGTTTGGCATGCTCATGAACTTGTCAGTGTCCCCTCCCTGGCCCCTGCCCAACCAACCAGACCTGCTTTCACAGGACCACAATTGGCTTTTACTCCAACCTTGGGTCCCCTCACCTCATGGCATGGATGCTGTGTGGCTGAATCCAGAGGAATAGACCTTTTCGGAAGGAGTCCAGGATGTCCCCTGGGGAGTAGGAAGCCCTCAACTAGACTGACTTACCTGGCCAAGTGGACAAGTTTTTCCTACTGGGCATCTGGACGTGGCATCTCTCCCTTGTGTTCTTCCATACAGGCTATCCTGGACTACCTGCTCCATTTGAGGAACCAGTGCTTGGAACACACTTCCATTAGAGGGCATCTTACAGCCGTCTCTGCTTTTCACCTGCCGATCCAAGGATAGTCGATGTTTTCCCATGACATGATGGTCCGATTCTTGAGAGGGCTTGAGAAACTCTTCCCGCAGGTGTGGGCACCTGTCCCACAGTCAGATCTTAACTTGGTCTTCTCTAGGCTCACCGGCCCGCCCTTTGAACTGCTGTGTTCCCGCTCCCTTTCCCAGCTGTCATGGAAGGTCGTGTTCCTGGTGGTAGTGATATCGGCGAGACGAGTATCTGAACGTACAGCCTTGATCTCAGAACCGTCGTACATGGTCTTCTGTAAAGACAAGGTTCAGCTGTGGCCTGACCTGGCCTTCCTGTCGAAGGTAGTATCCACCTTCCATCTGAGCCAGGACATCTTCCTCCCAGTGCTCTGTCCCAAACTGCACAAGACCAGCGAAGAGAGACATCTTCACCTACTGGACGTCTGAAGGGCCTTGGCTTTTTATTTAGAACGTACCAAGCCTTTCCATAAATCAACTCAGCTCTTCATTGCTATGGTGGATAGGATGAAGAACCTCCCAGTGTCATCGCAGAGGATTTCCAATTGGATGTCCTTCTGCATAAGGACCTGTTATGACGTTGCGGGGGTCCCGCCACCAATTGTCAGAGCTCACTTGACGAGAGCACAGGCATCTTCGGTGAACTTCCTGGCACACATCCCTAATCCAGGACATCAGTAGAGCTGCAATGTGGTCCTCTGTCCACATGTTCACGGCTCATTATGTCATCACTCAGCAGGCCAGGGATGCTGGGTTCAGCAGAGCTGTGTTGCAATCTACATGTCCGTGAACTCCTACTCACCTCCATAGGTACTGCTTTGGAGTCACCTAATATGGAATGGACATGAGCAAGAAGAAAAGACAGTTACCTTTTCCGTAACTGGTGTTCTTTGGGATGTGTTGCTCATGTCCATTCCACAACCTGCCCTCCTTCCCCACTGTTGGAGTTTCTGGCAAGAAGGAACTGATGGTGAGGGAAGCCAATGGGACGCCACTCCAGAGGGCATCAGAGCTGTTCCCCTACGGATACTGCTGAGGGAAAAACTTCCAGCACTGGTGCATGTGTTGAGCACCCACACCTAATATGGAATGGACATGAGCAACACATCATGAAGAACACCACTTACGGAACAGGGAACTGTCTTTTCTTAGTTTATACAAGTCATTGCCCTATAAAGCTCATTAGAAAGAATGTTCAGCATCCTTAAGGATAGCCTCAGTTACAGAGTCCCGCTAGAGATTGGTTTGTCCATATGAAGTTTGCATAAGAAGTTCTCTGACGGAAATTATTAGAGCTGGTCAACATTTTTCAATCTTAATTTCTTAAAATTTTGACAATTTTTAAACACACATGGCTAAGCTGACCAAAATCATTTTCTAAATATTTATTTTGAACAAGAAAAAGGAAACTTGATTTTAAAAATGATAAAAATGTGAAAAAATTGTAATTTTTTTTTTAAAAAGCGTGCGACAAGCTCTTGAAGCCAGGTACTAGAGAAGCTTCAAATAAAAGCCTTAGATAGATCAGTAATATGAGATAAGGAGTTGTTCATTCAAAAGTTAGCATTCAAGATGACATTTGAAAAAGGAATCACTGATCAGATTGATTTTCATTAAAATGATGCTCCTTCCATTCAATGAATGGAAATTTGGTTCTTTTTTATATTATTTAAAATAATTTAAAATTCTCAAATTGCAGACTTCTTTTATTTACTCACTCAGTTAAAGTGTGTAAGGTATATAAATGTCTCACATCAAATTTCACTCTCAGGGCACTCCAGCACTGACTTGCAATGCCAGCAAATTGCCTATCAAAACTTCCAGTATTAGGACAAAATAAAAAAGAATGCTGCTAGTTTTTACTTAACATGATATTATAGATCCCAGCCTTGTTGAATTTAATACCAAATGAAGAATGTGACAGAGGGAGAGAGCTGGTTTGGTAAACCACAGAAAGAATGAAATTTCACCAAAAAACAGAAAAGTTCCATGAAAATGTTGGAAGATTTTTTTCTCTCTCTCTTGCCAACGCTGTAAACAGAAATCGGAAGTAGACTGAAGTTTTTATATGATCAGAACCTGGAAGCATTAAAAATACTGGACTAATTTTAAAATAAGACAATTGCTAAAGTAAAACTTGCCACTAACATTGACCCTTTGTATTTAAGTAAATGAAATTCTAAAAGATTATGGCTCCAATCCTCCATTGAGTTTAATTAGATCCCCACTGAAGCCAATGAGATATCAATATATTTTACTGATTCATTTCATACATCTATTCTGGGACCTAGCTGTCATTTATCATATTAGAAACCTTCTACTTAAACCATGCTCCTATTTAAAAATATATATGATCAGGCTCAATTTAAATGCAAAGCAAATTACAGTACATTCCCTAGCAAATAACTTTTCTTCCATCCATTAATCTCCAGAATGCAAGCTGATTTCAGTAGCAAAATATAATTTTACAGAACAATTGGGAAGTGGATGGGTGGGGAAGAGAGCTCCAATTTTACCTGGTAAGTGATTGCATAAAACCATAAACAGAACTGATTGGGGGAGAGTGGAAATTGCTAAGAGGGAAATTTGTGCTATCCTTTCTCTCCAAGCCTTTATATAAAATTCAGCAAAATCAAAGAAATGAATTTTAACAAACACTTTGCTACCCATGGGTTTTTGAGAAAATAATTTATCTCCCACATATATTTACTTCATTTAAGGTTACCAGTCACTATTTCATATTAAATATATGCAGTGATTATGAAATGTTTCTTTAGATTGATCTTAATGATTAAACCTTTTTGCATATTTGCTTTAAAATTAGCTGCTTATAATTTCACAAACCTTTCCCTGCCATTTTAATTTGTCCTTTCCCATACTGAAATAAAGATTGTTTAAAAGCATTAGAGCTAGTGATGATCTGAATTTAAGTCTGTACTTGAGCTGTTAGAACTTAAATGACATAACTGACAAAAAAACTCAAGACAGTGGCATCTGGCTGAGGAATGGGGACCTCGTTAGAGATTGGGATAAACAAGTGTGAAAAGGCTTCTACATTTATTAAGTCTAAAAGACAAGGTTACACACCTGTAATTGGAGGTTCTTTGAGATGTGAGGTCCCCGATTGTATTCCAAATGCAGGTGTGCATGCACACCATGCGCCAGAGCTGGAAAATTTCTGTAGCAGCGTCCATTGACCCACATAAGCGTCGTACACAGCCTCATGTTCCAGTTGAGGTTATGAGAAACCTTGAGGGACGACACCCCCTCAGTCACCCTTTTACTGATGAGCAGTGCAGTCTGCAGCAGAGGGGACAGAGGACAGGTACTGGAATACAAATAGGGACTACACATCTGAAAGAACTGCCGTTTTACAGGTAAGTAACATCCTCTTCTCCTTCAAGTGCTGGTCCCAAGATGTATCCAAATGCAAGTAAGTTCCAAGCAGTGATCAGCACAGAGAGGGGTGCATGGATGCAAGAAGTATCACAGTCTACAGGACCGCTCTTCTACCGCCCCCTGGGCGATGGCGTAATGAGTCCTGAAGGTATGCATGGAATGCCACGTCGCCACCCAGCAGATGTTGTGCCAGGATACGACCACCAGGGAAGCAGAGGTGGCTGGCTGCGCCAGTACTGAGTACATTGTACTCCGGCCAATGACGTGGTGGTGGACAACTTGTAGCATGCACAGATGCAGGCAGAGACCCACTTTGAGATACAGTGGGAGGAGAGGGCCTGACCTCAGGGTCCATCTGCAATGGACATGAATAGGCATAGAGAGACATGAAAGACACAGGTTCTGTCAAGGTAAAACACAAGTGCATGGCAGATGTCGAGTGAGTGCAGGGTCCTGTTTGCAGGAGTGGCATGCACCTTAGGATGGAAGACTGGGAGGTGAATTGACTGGTTGAAGTCGAACTCCAAGATTACTTTCAAGAGAAATTTGGCATGAAGGCATATATAGGGGGGTGGGGAGTTAGCCATCATGGTTGTCAATTCGCAGACTTGCCGAGCGGAGGTGATAGCCACAAGCAAGATGAACTTCGTGGAGGGGTGGGAGAGAAAGCATGTGGTTGGAGGCTTGAAAGGGGGGGTCTGGTGAGGGTGGAGAGCACAAGATTGAGGTTCTGAGGGGGTGGGAGGGTTGACCATCAGTGGGAAGCTGTTCAGCAGCCCCTTCGGGAAGTGGGCAGTGGTGGGGGGAGTAAATACCAAGCACCCGTCCGCAGGGGGGAGGAAGGAACTAAGCACTGCCAGGTGGACAAAGACAGAGCTAAGGGTAAGACCTGAAGTCTTAAGCTCCAGGAAGTAGTCCTGGATGGTAGGGATGGATATGATGTCAAGGAGGGGGTGATGGTGTTGAGCCCAGGAAGTGAAATGTTTCCATTTCTCCACTCAGCATATTCTTGTGGAGAACGACACCCTGCCAATCACACCGTGCAGAAGCTGGAGTCCCCCAGATGACCTGATCTTGACTGGCCAGCAGGGAAAGTTCATCTGCCTTATTGGGACTCAGATTGATGAGCATTGTACATTTAGCATGTGCATTCTTGTTTTTGATAACTGTTAATAAATAGAGGTTAAGTAGGATATTACTGTGTAAGGCTTTCCCTAGTAAAAGACCCCACAAACCTGCAGAATATAACATTACGCCCTGAGCCCATGGAAGGGTAAGGGTGGGTGTCTAAATTAAGAGAGTTATGCCTTGAGCCCTAGAAATTGGGTAAAGGTGGGTGCCCTAGAGTGTGCGAGTAACAGAGAATTTTGTGCGGATAACACTGTCTGTCACACTTATTGGCTGCCGACACAACAGTGAGCTTGGGGCAGGGTGAGTATATAGATATTAAAACTCCTTAGCAGGGACATAGTATTTTCTTTCCTCCAGCTTGGAGAGGGGGGCAAGGAGGAAGGGGTGTGCCACAGGGCCCTGATTATAGACTCATAGACTCTAGGACTGGAAGGGACCTCGAGAGGTCATCGAGTCCAGTCCCCTGCCCTCATGGCAGGACCAAATACTGTCTAGACCATCCCTAATAGACATTTATCTAACCTACTCTTAAATATCTCCAGAGATGGAGATTCCACAACTTCCCTAGGCAATCTATTCCAGTGTTTAACTACCCTGACAGTTAGGAACTTTTTCCTAATGTCCAACCTAAATCTCCCTTGCCGCAGTTTAAGCCCATTGCTTCTTGTTCTATCATTGGAGGCTAAGGTGAACAAGTTTTCTCCCTCCTCCTGATGACACCCTTTTAGATACCTGAAAACTGCTATCATGTCCCCTCTCAGTCTTCTCTTTTCCAAACTAAACAAACCCAATTCCTTCAGCCTTCCTTCATAGGTCATGTTCTCAAGACCTTTAATCATTCTTGTTGCTCTTCTCTGGACCCTCTCCAATTTCTCCACATCTTTCTTGAAATGCGGTGCCCAGAACTGGACACAATACTCCAGTTGAGGCCTAACCAGCGCAGAGTAAAGCGGAAGAATGACTTCTCGTGTCTTGTTTACAACACACCTGTTAATGCATCCCAGAATCATGTTTGCTTTTTTTGCAACAGTATCACACTGTTGACTCATATTAAGCCTGTGGTCTACTATGACCCCTAGATCTCTTTCTGCCATACTCCTTCCTAGACAGTCTCTTCCCATTCTGTATGTGTGAAACTGATTGTTCCTTCCTAGGTGGAGCACTTTGCATTTATCTTTATTGAACTTCATCCTGTTTACCTCAGACCATTTCTCCAATTTGTCCAGATCATTTTGAATTTTGACCCTGTCCTCCAAAGCAGTTGCAATCCCTCCCAGTTTGGTATCGACCGCAAACTTAATAAGCGTACTTTCTATGCCAACATCTAAATCGTTGATGAAGATATTGAACAGAACCGGTCCCAAAACAGACCCCTGCGAAACCCCACTTGTTATACCTTTCCAGCAGGATTGGGAGCCATTAACAACTACTCTCTGAGTACGGTTATCCAGCCAGTTATGCACCCACCTTATAGTAGCCCCATCTAAATTGTACTTTCCTAGTTTATCTATAAGAATATCATGCGAGACTGTATCAAATGCCTTACTAAAGTCTAGGTATATCACATCCACCGCTTCTCCTTTATCTACAAGGCTCGTTATCCTATCAAAGAACGCTATCAGATTAGTTTGACACGATTTGTTCTTTACAAATCCATGCTGGCTATTTCCCTATCACCTTACCACCTTCCAAGTGTTTGCAGATGATTTCTTTGATTACCTGCTCCATTATCTTCCCTGGCACAGAAGTTAAACTAACTGGTCTGTAGTTTCCTGGGTTGTTTTTATTTCCCTTTTTATAGATGGGCACTATATTTGCCCCCTTCCAGTCTTCTGGAATCTCCCCCGTCTCCCATGATTTCCCAAAGATAATAGCTAGAGGCTCAGATACCTCTTCTATTAACTCCTTGAGTATTCTAGGATGCATTTCATCAGGCCCTGGTGACTTGC
Organism: Gopherus evgoodei; assembly: GCF_007399415.2. NCBI lineage: Eukaryota > Metazoa > Chordata > Testudines > Testudinidae > Gopherus > Gopherus evgoodei. The sequence continues at coordinate 34,678,383 of NC_044322.1, forward strand.
AGGCATCTAACTTTTCTAAGTGATTTTTTACTTGCTCTTTTTTTATTTTCTCTTCTAAACCTACCCTCTTCCCGTAAGCATTCACTATACTAGACATTCCTTCAGACTTCTCAGTGAAGACTGAAACAAAGAAGTCATTAAGCATCTCTGCCATTTCCAAGTCTCCCGTTACTGTTTCGCCCTCCTCATTGAGCAGTGGGCCTACCCTGTCCTTAGTCTTCCTCTTGCTTCTAATGTATTGATAAAATGTCTTCTTGTTTCCCTTTATTCCCATAGCTAGTTTGAGTTCATTTTGTGCCTTGTTCACTCCCTTGTGGACTGGCAATACCACTCTGGAGGAGGCTGCTGCACTTAATACATCGAATAGGGAGTCTGAGGGCTTCGCCAGTTACTCAGCTTCCAGCCCCAGGTGTGATGCCACTCTCTTCAAAAGCTCCTGGTGGGCCCTTGCATCGTACTGGGGGACCACGTGAGAAAGTCCCCGCTATCACCTCATTGGGCACAGACGAGGAGGAGACAGGTACAGGTGGGTCTTCCAACTCCACTGCTTCTGCCAGGGGAGCCTCAGCTGAGGCTGGCTGTCCCTGGGGAGCTTGCTTCGACTCCGCATCTGAATCAGAGGGCGGGAGGGAGACAGTCGCTGACCATCTTTCAGATGCCCCCGAGACTGACCTATGTCTCTGCGACAGGTAGGGAAACTCCCAGGGGCTCCATAGTTGCCAAGGGGCCAACCACTGGCCCTGTGGCCATGCAGCCATCGTGGCCCAGAGGGGAATGCCAATATCGCCGGTGGGTGGCCTTTGCTTGGGAGCAGGCCTTTCTCCTTGCTGCTAAAGCCTGAGGAGGGACAGACTTGTCTGGGGGACCAGGATGGTACTGAGGCTGCCTGTCTACCCTGTTCCCATCGGCTGTCTCCCTGGACCTCCGTTGGGGACCTGTACTGGGCTAATGGCTCTTGGTGCCCCGACTCTGGTGACCAGCGACAACGTTCTGTGAAAGAGTGATGGTACCCCGGTGATTGATATCCCCACACACTGAGAATAGTGCCTCTCCATAGACCAGGAGTGGGAATGGGAGCAAGAGGATTGATGTCTCAGAGACTGTTGACATGCCACGCTGTTCCGTATCAGCGATCTAGACACCAGTGACAGGGCTCCAGGGACTGGCATCTCGACCTTCTGGAGCAGTGCTGAGGGCTGGGAGACTGACTCGGACGCTCCTGGCAACGGGGCTCTGGGGACTGGTGACGCACTTCTGTAGATCTGCACCAGACCGCCGGCGATTGACACTGGGACCCCGAGGAACACAGCCTAGAGTCCTGGGATGAATACCAGGAGCTCTGGCAAGTAAGCCAACCCACATCTAGGGGCTGGTGGTGATGTTCAGGTGAGTGATGGTGGGGCACCCCCTGCAGCAGGGAGCGATGCCGCACTGATGGAGACCACTGGAAGGGTCCCACAGCAGATTTACCCCTCAAACGAGGCACCTCAGTGGCCAGCATGGGTAGCACTGGAAGGGACAATATGTCCTTGGCATCCTAAAAGGCCTTTCGCATGGATGGCATCACCAGATGCCGAGTGACTCTGCTGCTCCCCAGGGTGGCAGGTGGGTCTTGAGTGGGCTTGACCACTCAGTGGGAGTCAGAGCCCAACCTCTGTCCAGAGGGGAAGAACTGCCCTATGCAGGTGTTTGCTCTCCTTCGGCTCTCTCCCTCCCTATAGAGGATGTAGGACAACGCCCTTTACCAGTTTTTTTTTCCCCCTTTTTAGCTGGTACCGGCAATGGGGATCAGCGCCAGTCAGAGGGTGGTGCCAACAGCACACTCCACACGGAATCTGCAGTGCTTGGAACAGAGTCAGATCTTGTTGGCTCCAAGGCTGGTGCAAGGGCAGACTCCACAAGGAATGCTCAAAGACAAATGTCCCACTCCTTTTTGGTCCACAGCCTGAAGCTCTTGCAAATGGGACACTTGTCACTCGTGGGTTTCCCCTAAACACTTCAGGCAGCTTTTACGGGGATCGTTGACTCTGACAGGTTTTTTGCAGCAGTCACAAGGCTTGAAGCCCCATGACCAGGGCATGCCCCACTCCTAGGCTAAGTTCTGTACAGGACTAATTAACTACTTCTAACTTAACACTGAGGGAGCTTATTAACTATACAACTTTTAACGACTATATGCAATGAATTTGCTTCTATGCACAGTTGAGATAGGAAAGCTTGCCAAAGCAAGGAGACGTACAAGCACCGTCACTGGTGGTAATCAGGAACTGAGGGAGGAGCTGGTGGCACCTCTTATACTGGTGCATATGTGCGCCAGAGGGCACCAAAGCTAGTCCCCTATGGATACCACTGAGGGAAAAACTTCCAGTACCGGTGCATGTGGTGATTGCACACACCTACAATGGAATGGACACAAGCAAGCATTTGAAGAAGAGCAACCGCTTAGCCAGGTCAGTATATAACTCACATCTTACCCAATAATCATGCTGATGCCAATCCTTTAGTAACTAAAAACTAAAGGTTCAATAATAAAAGACAAGAGAAACAGTTATAAATGGTTAATAGATCATATACATACAAGTGATTGCAAATTCCTTATATCACATTTGAAGCAGTGATGGAATAAACTGCTAGCTTGCAAAAACTTCTCTGGAATTATCCAAACAGGGTGGGGGTCATAAGTCCTTGTTTAGAGCTTCCTTGGTAGAAATCCAGTCCAGAGAAATGAAGCAGGAAATGAAGACAAAATGGAGATGTCTCGCGTGCTTTTTTATACCCTCTTCCATGTGCATTGAATTCTACTGTCTCAAACAAAGCTCACATCCCTGGTGCTTGAAAAAGTACTGGCCCAAGATGGAGTCCAGGGTCACATGACCACATCACATGTCCTTACATAGTTTACTGAACCACGGGGGGAGGTGGGGTCATTGGCCCCTTGGAGTCTAAGGCATCTGCAGGAAGAGCTATCTGGGCAGAACGAGTTTCTTCTATGGCCCACTGTGAGAGCTAAATGTTTTTGGTGGGCCATCGATACACAACTGTCTGTCCTTAATGTAACTACCAACTGGTGGGTGTTAACCAGGAATACAGCATATGTATAGGATGTGAACACACAGCCAATATTTATAACTTCAAATACAAAGATGATACAGGCATATAAACAGGATAATCACACCTAGCAAATCAGAACTTTTCCATTCTCTTCCTGTGCCACTATGGTATAACCCATGCCTCACCATCAAGGTCAACTCCATGCTTAAAATAATTTGGATAGAAAAAGGTTTAACAAAAATTAAAAATGGAATACAAGATGATAGACTGCCCTCCTTCAATTACATGTGTAACAAATATCCACTATCTCAGTTTTCTTTCTTTTAGCAGCTACGCTCAAGGATTCATGCAAGGAAGGGGGATAATTGATCTGTTTCAACTATATCTCAGTATGGAAACAAAGGCACTTTGTAAGAATTCTTTATAAGTGGCTTAATGCTGTGTATTATCTTCTCAATCTCAATGAAAAATGAGGCGGGGAAAAAAAACCCAAACAACTTTGCCTTACTATCACAACAAAAACCTGGGAGGATATCTGGCTTCATGTAATGTGAAAGATACTTTAAGTTCTTTATCCTTGCAATTCTTCCAGAACAAGATAATAAAAACGTACTACTGGATTCCAGGACATTTAAGGGTAGACTGACAAAAGAGTGAATGGCAGCAATGCAAACAGCCACATGCCAACTTTTCACACATCCTCTATATCTGTCCAAAAAACCCCAAGCCAAACCAAACAAAAACCAACCAACCAAGTGTTCTGGTACACCATATCCAGTGCTCTCTCAAACACTTCAAGTGTTGCTATCTTTCCTTCTGAAGCTTGCGTATTTTAAGTGTGCTGGATTAATTGGTATTACCAGTTAACATTAAGAATTAGATTGTAGTAACTATTTCAGTGGCTAAAAGATTTATTTTGAGAAAATGGATATCTGCATTTCCTCCCTCATACACAAAGAACTCTCTGCTACGGAATATTGCATTTTTCCAGGTTTTGCAAATAATTAATGTTGAATTTTGTAAAATCGTGAATAGTGTGAAAAAAGTGAATATAGAGAAACGGTGTTTACCCTTTCACACAATACAAAAACCAGGGATCACCCGATGAAATTAATGGGGAGCAGGTTTAATACAAACAAGAGGAAGTACTTTTTCACACAATGCACAGCTAACCTGTTGAACTTATTGCCATGGGATGTTATGATCACCATAAATATAACTGGGTTCAAAAAAGAACTGCTTAAGTTCATGGAGGATAGGTCCATCAACAGCTAATATTCAAGTCCGGGACACAACCCCATTCTCAGGGCAACTCTAAACCTGTGACTACCAGAAGCTGGGAGTGGAAAACGGGTGGATCACTCCATAATTGCCCTGTTGTACTGCCCCTGAAGGCGGTTATAGGCAAGATGGACCATGACCCAATATGGCAGCTCTTCTGTTCTTAACAATAAAGGAAGAAATGAAGCAATTGAAGGAAACAAAGGTCAAGAACACAGGAGGTAGCAGACTTGCTCTCAGATCTTGCAAAGAGTTCTACATGCATGCATTGCTGTAACTGCTTGTGTCCCATCTATGTCAGTGGTGCTGCATGTAGGTACTCATGAAGGATTAGGACCCTGGATAGCTCAGAGCACAATCTGAAATAGAACAGACGGGAATACACCTCTACCCTGATATAACACGATCCTCAGGAGCCAAAAATCCCTATTGTGTTATAGGTGAAACACCGTTATATTGGGGTAGTGGCGGCAGGGCTCCAGTGGTGATTTAAAGGGCCCAGGGCTCCCCGCAGCAGCCGGAGCTCCGGGCTCATTAAAGCGCCGCCCAAGCCCCGCTACCGGAGTCCCAGGGTTACCACGCTATATGCGAACCCGTGTTACATCAGGTCACATTATATCGGGGTAGAAGTGTAGTTTGAAGAGGTATGAACAACAGCACATCAGAAGGAGCTCAATATTACAGAAGACAGGGCTATGTATTTGGATTCACTGTATGGAGTGAATATTAAATTGTTAGTTGAATTTTAATGTTATTTTACCTTTGCGATAGAAAAAGAAATCTTTCACAGATTTGTTCATTATATCCAAAATGCATTAAGAACGATCTTAATATCTGTTGAAAAGTAGACTGTAGGCTTTCCTAGAAAGCTCAGATCCCAGTTAGAGGTCAGGTATAACTGGAAAAGCATGTTTAAAAGAAAAGGCAAAATGGTTATCCTACCTGTAAATTTCAAGTCTTCACATGTGATCCACCCATTCAGAACACAGGGATTGTTCCAAACTCTTTGCTGGTTCTCACACACAATGACCAATCTGTGCTAGGAGCTTTTGCACTAACCAGGTCTTCTCTGTTGATGTACATTTCCATCTCCACTTGTTTCTGCTCTAGTATCTAAACACTACTCCTATGCACAAAAACACTCACTGACATGTTATTTAATAAAGCTAATATAAACTCCACAAGGGATTCTCTGGATTAGTGGATAAAATTCCCTTTTAACTATTTCTGTTTTTCCTAACTTCTGTCTGTCTGTCCTTAGAATGTGAGCAACTTGAGTACAAACTATATCTTTCTGTCTAGAAAGTGCCTAGCACATTGCAGGTGCTACATAAGCAAATAAGCCTAATCATTGGATTAGACTCTCAATGCCAATAAACTACAAATTTCTTTCTTCACTACTACCCACAGAATACCTGGGCTTGCGCTTTAATACTAAAAAAGAAAGGGAAGTGAAGAAGCTGAAAAGAAGTCCAAAACATAGTTCTTTTGAATTACTCCACCTATGACGTATTCCTTAGAACACTGCCAGGTCAAGAGGCAAATCAGTCAATAGGGGATCGCCAATTATCTGACAAATTTCTTCAGCTGAAACAAACTCAGCTGAGCCACAATTCCTCTCACAAAAGAAGCCCTGCCTAAATAGACCATCAGAAAAATAAAACTGGGCCAATTGTTTTGTTGGTTCCTCTGGAAAGTTACATTAACAAATTAAACTATGAACTGCAAATTAGTGCTTTATTACTCATTATTAATCATGATTCATGTTATAAGCTGGTGTCAGGAAGAAATATTTCTTTCCCTTCCCCTATAGATTAGGTGAATTATGGGGATTTTACTTCCCTGAGGAATCAGTCATTGGCTACTGTTGAATAAAAGATACTCACCTTAGATACCATCATTAGAGATGCCACAAAAGCACTTAGATTATAGGTCTCATTCATCATGAAAAGTCCCATGTTTCTAAAAAGTAATATTAACGCTTTGTAGAGATGTTCAACTACATGCATTGGGCTGTTCCCATTTACTTCAATGAGCCTTTGATCAGGCCATTGGTAAGGAAGCTTTCATTTTTCTATCACATTTTAAAGAGTTATAGTCTCAAGGATAGATTTCTTTATGAAGGACAGAAACAGCTTTAGGAGCTAGGGCTCAGTTACATCTTTTGTTGAAGTTCTCCAGAAATGAAATATTAACAAAAACTTCTTTGACACTTAGAAGAGACCAGGTATTCAGCTTCTCCAAATCTGAATAGATGTGGAAAAAAATTTCCTAGTAATTTTCCTTTAGAAAACAGGTTTTACTGATGATTTTGTTGATTTTAAGTCCAATACTTTAAATATGATTTTTAGAAAATGGAGGAGTTTCTCCTTAGAAGCTTTCAATTACTTTGAGACAAGACATTAAGAATCAGGAAACAGTTTTCTCTCTTTCATGGATAGGTTTGAACAAGTTATTTTAAATTGCTCTGGAGACCATACATTGAGAATGAGGAGAAACCTGCTTTTAAGCTGCTGTTTCAGGATACCATCCCTGTTCAGAACGCACCTAAGCATTTTCCTGAAATGGGAACTTACTTCAGCACAATGCTTACATGCTTTTCTGAACAGGGGCCTAAACATGCAGAGACATGAGCTATAGAATGATATGGTCTTGGATTTCTGCCGTAACTCCATTTTGGATAAAATGAATAAAAATGCATGAATGTGAATCTGGAGAACCTGTCAACAAGAGAAAATTTATGTTTTGGAAATATAACTATGAAGGGGAGAATACTTCTGAATAGCTGAATTTCCCTCTCCATCAAACTGGGGATCTATTAAGCCCCTAATAAGTAAATTAACTTGGTACACAGCATAGGCCCCAACTCTGTGGGTGGAGCACCCATGGGGGGGAAAGGGGTGAAGATGGGTGCACAGACCTCCCCTCTCCCCCAGTGCCTTCTGCCAGCTGGGGACCACACTGATCAGTGGCTCCCCCCACCACACACACACAACCCATGCCTCCCGCCCACCATTGAACAGCTGTTTCACAGCATTCAGGAGACACTGGGGGCAGGGAAGGGCACTCGTGGGAGGGAGCAGAGCTGGGGTGGGAAGAGGCAGGGCAGGGGTGAGGTCTTGGGGGAAGAGGTTGAGTGGAGGCAGGGGCTGGAGTGGAGCTGGAGGGGAGCACCCCCCAGCACATTAGAAAGTTGGCACGTATAGTGCACAGGGAGCATGGGAATGTTTCTAGCCTCCTGTTCTCTCCTCCCCATGAAATAAAAATACCTTCATAGCGTTTACCTCCCAATTCAACCAAAATATTCTCTGAGGTTGGCATTCCTATGCACGAATACTCTGAAAACGGGGCTTTTGGAATCCAACATTTCATCAGAAAGGGCTCTAGAGTTAGGGGGAAAGGACAAAAAAATCAATCTACATGCATGGTAGAAAGCCAAAAGCATATAAGGTGTATTGTATGTCCTTTCATTTATTTTAACAACTCTGACATAACTAACAGAACGGAGGGCTCTGTGTTTGAGCCCATGCAAAGCCAAAGAGAAATGTGAGACTGAACTGTATGTCAACTGAGAGGAAGCCCGATTCATGTGCAAATTCTTTAGCAGATTACTTTGTCTAGCCATTTTTCTGGAAGAAGCAAGAAGCAGTGCATGTGCTCCACATCAGTGAAGAGGATGGGTAGAAAAGGCAAGCTTGCTTATAAATAAAAAGCATCTTTAGGCACCTCTGTATTTGAAAGAACTATCCAGATAATATATGGCATTTTAATAAATAACATTAAAAATAATCAAAATGTTAAAGACAAACCAAAAACCAATTAAACTAAACTTTACTTTGCCTGAGGCTAAGTACAGTGCAGGCAGTGATTGAAAGTTCTTACATTACCCCATGCAGCTCTTATGTGGCCAAATTATCTTCTTGTCTCAAAAGAGTCAATGTATTCTGATGATTCATATCCTCTCTTGAATCAGCAATCACCAGTTTTTCCTCCCAGTTGTAGGCAGTAATTTCTGACGCAGACTACTGTTCTTCGGGAATTTAATTTAAAACCATTTTTATTTTACTTTAACTACAATGTGAAATGTTAAGACTGATGATGATCCAGAATTCATTGCTCTGAAAAAAAGCTGTTGCAATGAGTTTGCCAGAGTAAAATATATTAAACAACAGTGGACCTCAAAGAAATTAACTGCATCTCTTTATTGTTAACCAATTAATGTTATCCAAAATAGCAGATGTAACTGTAGCTTAATTGTACAACACAAAACATGATGCTAAGGGGAAAGCATGTTGAAATTTGCTTCACCAAGCACTCATTAAATGCATTCATAATATCTCTGCATCAATAAGTCTTCCCAACTATTGGTAATAACCACTCTGGTTCATTGTGAAAATCCACATTTCAAATTGCTGTTCCTCGTTATTTAGAAAAATTCACACAGCTTTATAAATGGATTAGATCCATTTTAATTCTAATCTATATATCGTAGATTTATGAACAGCAAATTTAACTGGTATTTATCAATACTGATAAACTGATGTAGTAATGTTAGTGCACACATTTCAGGAAAAATCATAAAAACCCATTGAAAGCACAGTATTTCATCTGCTATGGCAGGTGGTTCTAATGCTCTGGAAATTCAAATGCTCATGCTTCAATGCAGGAAGCCTGAGATACATAAACTGTTCTTTCAATGCACTGCAAGTAGAAACAATAAATTTCCACCAACCTGTGTTTTGAAGCATGTGCACAACATTTGCACACCAGTCTTCTCAAGGTTAGCCATCTATTTTTAGCTCCACAACCCAAAATATATTAAATCAACTTTATACCCTTCTCATGATATCATCCCACATAGTGTGTCTAACTGAGCAAAATCAAAAAGAGCTCAGCTGAACTGTTCATAAATAACTTGAACCTATTGTGCCTGAAAAAAGTTTAATAAAATGGCATATTTTAATAGATAAGTGTAAATTTATGAGTGCATAATACCAAATGGAAGGTTGCTGAACCATCCTCAGAGAAAGCAGGGCTTTTTCCAACTAGACACTAACCAAGGTACTATAAAGTGAAGAATAACTGCAGTCCACGTCAGTTGTAAAATAATTTCTTAAAAGAAAGACTCGCTTTCTATGAACTATTTGACCCTCTAAAATAAAATAAAAAAAAAAATCTCGTTTAAATCTCCTTTTCCAGAGTTTGAGACAAATGAGTGACAATGATTAGACATCAGATACAACAACAATTACACACGGGCATCACTGAGAAATGAAGCTACAAGCCTCTTTTTTTCCCCCCCAATTACAGGAATTTTCATTTGGTACAGAGAAACCCATAAACACATTAAGTCAAACACATTCCACACCCCTCCTGTAAGATACCAGTGACAGGTTACAGTTTTAATGTATATCATATCATTCTATAATTTAACTCAACAAAAAGGCAGTTAAGCAGTATTTAGCACTATAAATCCATCTTGAAGTAAAACAAAATGTTAAGAGTAAAGATTCCTATCTTTCTATAGTATTATCAGAAGATGAAAGTCAATTTACACACTCAAGTTTACATGGTGTTTGAAGGACCTGTCATCATGTATATAGTAGTGAGGTAGGATACTGTCCCCTCCCTGGGACTGATGTTTTCATATGCTCCCTTGCCAGAAAGGTCCAGGTTTTTCTTATTGCAATCAAAATAATCATTAAAAAAAACAGGATACAAGATTCTTGTATTTTGTTTTTCTTTGCTTTGCTTTATTAGAACATTTCTACATATCTAAAGTGAAAAAAACAATACTTATTTAGGCCAATTGCCAACAACCGCTGCCACAGGTAGTGTTCCATTTTAAAACATCTGCTGGAACCTACGACCTGCCATCTAGACCTTTGTGAACAGGTAGGCAAAGAAAACCATCAATGATGACAGGACATGAAACGCCCAAAGAATTCAGCTTGGTGACAAAATGATAAAGTCAGCAATACCAAACTCCTAAGGAAATGTGGCAACATGGGAAAATCGAATTTCCAACTGCATCACACTGAAATAGTATCCATCAATTTTAGGTTCAGATCTAATGTCCTTTCTGACTGTGTTTTGGTAACACATACACACTTGACAGCCGTGATATAGTAAGCGCCAGTCTTCAAGAGAACAAGTGGCACAAACTATGAAAATGGAAAATAAAATGTGAAACAAGGGAAACCATCTGCCCCCATTCCCTTCTCTCTCCCCAAAAAAGCCAAAGAAGACAGACTGCCTTATTGTTGAATGGGTTCCCCTAAATTTGTCTTTTTACCATCACAGTCAAACTGGTATAAATGCTTTGGCAAAGTGGGGTGCAAACTTCAAATCTGCAAAGGCCCGCTCGTTTCTCAGTTGGTGGTTCAGCTTTACGAAGAACATATATGCAAAATAACAGCTTTCACATTGCCTCAAACTCATCAATACGTTGCTTTGTATTGCCTTGTCGAATTTGTCGAAGAGTCTTGTACTTGTCACGACCAGCTTTAACATTCTCAGCATGGAGGACATCATTTTGTGTTTTCTTGGTTTCATCTCTGGCTTGGGCCAACTCAGAACTTAGTGTCTGTGGGAATAAAATATTTGAGTTTCAGCTTTTTCACTACTCGGCACCAAGACTAAGGATTTCCTGACAACATATGATCTACAGTCTTGAACAGGGATTTGTTAAATTCCAACCATAGGAATGCTTCCTGCTGTGCTCAAGAAAAGTGAAAATATCCGACTGTGCTGAAGCTGTTGGATACATCATGCAGACTGAGGAGATAACAAACCTGTAGATAAAGGTTCTTCACATTCTAGCATCCCAGGAGGAGAATTTTAATAAGAGCAAGGGAACATAGTCTGGTAGGAGAAGCTAGGGCTTGACTTTACTCTAGTTTCTACTTAACTGAAAGGTTGCAGCTATTTACTTCTCTGCTTGAGTACCATGACCAGGATATGTACACAATTCAGAAAATATTGTTTATTTGTAAAATACTAATACTGAGAAAAAATAGGCGCTCACATTCATTTTAGTATCATCATAGAAAAATGGTATCCGTTTGTTGTATTAGTAAATTGTCCAATGACAGATCACTTAAAAAAAAAAAAAAAAAAGAACAGAAAAAAATGAAACATTACCTTCTAGAGTCTAACCGTTTGAATGGAGATAAATTATGTCATAACAGGTTTATATTTTTACTTTGCTTTTTACATTTATAGATACTGTGAGTTGCTGCTGAGAAACCCAAATAATACTCACTGGACAAAACACCAGTTAGTATGGCACAACAATTTTTGGTTCAGAAATTGAAGAATTAAGTTTTAAGGATTACCAGGTACTACAGGTGAATTTACATTTTTAATATTTGATTATAAATATTTGTGGTAGTGCGGTATCAAACTGATATGTGCACTTTTTAAACTACACACAGAGTTTGTTAGTCTACTCCAAGTCTTATTTACTCAGTTTTGTGCTGTTTAGTTACAAATCTAGTAAGTGATAAAATATGCAAAGGAAACTATACAGAGTTTCACTAAAACGTTCTGTTTAAATACACAAGATTTTCAGCAATTAAGGAATGAAAAACTGAAGGCTTAATTATACCATTAATGCAACCACAAACCTTCATTACCTGGAGCTGTTTCTTAACACGTTCGTTTTTCTGTGTCTCTGTTACACGTTCTTCCTCACTTCTGTGGTTCATGACACCATCAGAAGACAGTTCTGCACTAGCTTCAGCATTGTTCTCATCATGTTCATCATGCTCATTCTCTGTTGGAGGAATAACTGGTGGTGGAGGTGGTGGTGGTGGTGGTGGTGGAGCAGACATTACAGTCTTCAGTTCTTCTTTGGTCTTTTCCAAATCCTCTTGGGCTGCAAAAGCCTAAAAAATAATACTGCTACTTAGCATTTATATAGTTTCACCTTCAAAGTGATTTAAAAACAATCTAAGAATTAAAAAGAAAATAGTTTAAATGTCTACATATATGGTAACCACTCCTTCTGTACACTAGCAGAGTCATTTATAGACTGAAACCTGTGAGGATATAAGCCAGAGCAGAAAGGAGTTCTGATGAGAGTATTTTTTTCTCCACATTGATTTAATCACTCAGTATTCTGAAATTAATTAAACTGGTATTTTGTATGGTTTGAAGAATTTGGAGGACTAGATCTTTTGGGATGGGATTTTCAAAGGAGCCAAAGGCAGACATGCACCCAGCCTGACTAAATTTCAATGGGAATTGTACACCTAACTTCCTGCTTTGAAAATCCCAACTTAATACACAATAAGAGTTTATTACTTTGTGCTGCCATTCTGAGGCTTCTTCTTCCTTCTTCTTCTTGGCCTCCTCTAGAAGTGCAATCTTGGCAGTGAACTCAGCAAGTTCTGCTGCCTAAAAAGAAGAGAATTAAACAAGTAGAAGGGTTAATTTGCTACCCATTTTTGGCTCTGTAGTGGAAGAGCAAAGCCTTTGCTATGCTTTGGGCTAGAAGAATTAATTAACTAGGAGCTCAATCACTAAAAGTACTATTTTAAAAAGGTACAAAAAATATACATGAGCTAGGAGACATTCTATGCTGTACCTCACAGGAAGCATAGCTTAGTGAAGAGGGCTTTAAGTCACCTTTGTATGTCCCAGATTCTGAGCTGTCTGGGGCTGATACAGCCCCAGGTATGAATTAGAACAGCCCCAGGAGATCCTGACATTTACAGTAGCCTTACCTGGGCTACCTACATGCTGGTACCACAGCCCAAAATCTCAGGGATTGTCTTCACTACAGTGGTAAGCTGACCTAAGTTACAGTACTCCAGTTACATGAATAACATAGCTGGAGTCAACGTAGCTTAGGTCGACTTACCGCGGTGTCTTCACTGTGTTGCATCAACAGGAGATGCTCTCCCGTTGACTTACCTTAATCCTCTCAGAGGCTGGAGTACCGGAGTTGACCAGAGAGTGTTCTGCCATCGATTTAGTGGGTCTTCACAAGACCCACTAAATTGACCCCTGCTGCATCAATTGCAGCAGCGCCGATCTCATAGAATCATAGAAGATTAGGGTTGGAAGAGACGTCAAGAGGTCATCTAGTCCAACCTCCTGCTTATAGCAGGACCAAGCCCAACTAAATCAAATCTAAATCCCCTGATAGTGAAGACCAGCCCTCAGTGCTATGGTAACCCTCCTTCTCACTCTCAGCCCTATCTGTTACAGATGCGGACTGCAGGGGGTCAGGGTAGGGTTGCTCCTATATTGGAGGAATTCTCCCTGGACAATTATGGTTCCTTTATAATACAGCGTGTACAGACCAGGGCCTGGAATCAACCTACTATATTTTCTTACTTTCTACCTTAAGTGATTGAAAAGGGAAAAAACTTACATAGTTGTAGTCAAACATAATATTTTCTTAAGCTTAATTTTTTTTCCATTTAACAGAAAGCTCAGCCTCCCAATGGGATGAAAATGACTGGCCATCTTACAGTGAAAGAAACTAAGGGAAGCCATTCTGGTTCTCAACCAGATGAACCTGAAATATTAGGAGGAAGGTTTGTTTCAGAGTGGCTATATAGGATATATCTGTGAGGGAAGCATACTATGGCTTCTCTTTCCCCGCCCCCAAATCTTATTTTTTGCTGTGGGTAGCAATACAGTGGGAGATAGCCATATTCTGGCAACTTCTCAGCAATGATCTCTATGATAGCAGACTATGCCACCTATACAGGTAATTTTAGTTATTATGAAAAAATACTTCTACATTCTGGGTGGGATTTTCAAAAGCATTGGCTAATTCTGCTCCCAAAGAAATCAACAGGAATTTTATGGTTGATTTCACTGGCAGCAGAATTCAGCAACATTGAATGCTCCTGAAAACCTAACCCTGAAATTTTAATGTACAATTTATTTAAATACAAGCGTAATATGGTCCAATAATGAGCAATCGAGCATAGCATGTTACCAGACACTAAAGGACTGCAATGTCTCCTGGAAATTGACTATGGTAAAACCTACAAAGGATGTCACTACATGTTATGAGTAACATATTTCAGTATCAATTTCATATACTTGTTGGCATTTTAAATTTATTATTAATAATGAACAGGTCAAACTATTGTGATTGCCACTTATGTAAAAGGTATCTGCTTATCAAAGCCGGAAACTAATGTTCAAGGTAACTTACAGGTACCTATGTTCCATCAAGGAAGAGTATCTGTTTCTTTCAACAAAAAAGTAATTAATGTCAAACCCAAAAAGGCTGTATTTTCAACTTGTTGAAATAACTGTAGCTTGATTTCAACTGCTTACTAGCTGCTCCTGATTCTTCATCTGATCAGCAGCCTGTTTGGCTAGAGCAGCTTTTGCCTCCTCTGCAGCTCGACGGTCTTTTTCTAGGCGCTCTGCTTCCTCTTTTGCTCGCTTTCGTTCTTGATCCAGTTCTAGAGCTTTTCTTGTCTGTTCTTCCAGCTCTGTCCAAAGGAAGGTTCACAGAAGACATTGTTAGTTGGTTTTTGTACTGATAAATGTAAATGTAACAAAGTTTATATTCTCTATGAAGTCAATAAGTACCCAAACTGTAAGTTATTTAAATGGTGGTGAATTGTGCTCCTCATTTTCTGGGTGCCCCAACTGAGATGTTAGGGTTATGATTTGCAAAAATACTGAGTATTCTCAGCTGCAACTGAAATCAATAGGTGCTGCACTTTCAGCATATAAAGGTAATGGTAAGTACTCTGCAAAATCAGGTCCTAGGCATCTGAAATTGGACACCCAAATTTAGTACATACATTTGACCTTAACTTTCTCTCTGCCTCAGTTCCTCACCTGTAAAATTGAGATAATACCACCACCTAACAGGTCTTGTGGAGATTAATGTTTGTGAAGCATACAGATACACTAGTGGTAAGCCTCACAGAAAAGCCTATGAAAAAATTAATAATTCTGTCTTCAGAGCAGGGTTTGAATCACGTGCAGAAAATAAGGCTAAGGGCCACACTCTTTTATCCATGAGAATAAAAGAATTAAAAAATGGCTCATTCAGTGAGATAAGGCTTCATCCAGGCTGATAGGGTTTATTCTTCCCAGACTTGAGTCTAGGTCAGAATAAAACCTTAAAGATGCTGGCCTAGGAAAGACTGTGGGGCTGAGCGGCTTGTCAGCTGCAGCCCAAAGAAGACAGAGACACTAAGAAAGAGACAACCTGCAGCAAGCAGGCTGTCTCTTCCAGCTTAGAGATGGAGTAGCTGGGCAGGAAAGTTTTCAGTGAAAGGTTAGTGTTCAGGTAAGGGGAAAAATGTACAGACATTTGTTATATCCCTTTGCTCTGCATGTTAGGTACCTTTGGGTGCATAAATAATGCTTTGTTTCTTTAAGCTGTTTTGAGTCACTTTAATCAGCTGCTGTCACAGGCTCTCAGAGGAAAGGAGCCTACAGTTGCCAAATACAATTGGGTTTGTCAGATTAACGTGGTTAGTAAACAGGGGATTGCAGCCCCGAGAACCAGTCTAAAAGTGGTAGGACTCAGAGGTGAAAGTAAGCCCGTACGGGCCGGTATGGCATACTGGTAAGAAAAGGTGCAGTAGCATACTGGCAAGAAAGTGCAGCATTCAGTGCTGGCTTACTTTCATCTCTGTTGGCTGCATAACAAACAGCTTAAACTCAGAGTTAATAAAAGTTTGGACAGAGAAAAGTCACTGTCACATTTGTTTGTTGTTTCTCTTCCTCTCCTCCTCCAGCCAGGCTGCAGATGCAATTAGGCTCTGCATCCCCTCCACTCAGCAGGGGCTGCAGCCGCTTCCCTCTAGCTTGCAGCAGGGAGCAGGGGGACTGGCTGAGGGAGAAGCCTGCCCAGGATGCCTGCTGCATGCATAAAAACAGTTTAAACTCAGCTGTTCCCTGCGCGGTTCAGCCCGGTGATTAGGAGCAGTTTCTGGCATCCTTGTTAATTTCACTCACAGGTGTGTGCGTGCGCGAGTGAGTGAGTGTGAGAGAGACAGACCATGGCAGAGGCAGTTCTTTTCTGCCCCTTGGATGAGGAGATCTCCAATACTATAATACACAAAAAATACAATAGGCATTTGGCTGCATAGTTTAAATCCAGAGCTAATAAAAGCCAGTGGAAGGGGAAAAAAACTCGCTGTCACATTGGTTTCTCTCCTCCGTCCTCCTCCAGCCAGGCTGCGGACTAGGCTAGGCTCCCTGCTTCCCCTCCTCCTACCTGGCACTCAGCAGGGGCTGCAGCGGCTCCCCTCTAGCTTGCAGCAGGGATCAAGGGGGTGGCTGAGGGAGAAGCCTTCCCAGGATGCCTGCTGCCTGCATAAAAACAGTCTAGACTCAGCTGTTCGTTCCCTCCACGGTTCAGCTTGGGGGATTAGGAGACATTTCCGATATCCTTGTTAATTTCACTCACAGTTGTTGGCGGGGGGGGAGGGGAGGGAGTGTACAATGGCTGGGGCAGTTCTTTTCTGCCCCCTGGATGAGGTGATCTCCAAAGGAGTAAGTAACCAAGGCAAAAACCACAGTCAGCCAGCCAGGGGGAAGGTGCCAGAGGGGCAAGGGGCTGCGCTGCACCATGTCCGCCAGTGCCCCACTTTCCCTGGACCCTCCCTATTTCCTAGCAAGTCAGATATCAAGGATTATTTAATCACCCTTCCAGGCACATAAAAGGGTGCAGGGGGCACACCAATGGGTGGCTAGTAGTAGGGGAAGGCAGGGGTGAATGAAGGACAACTGGAATCGCCTTCATGAAATATACAAGATACTTAAAGAAAGTTTTGTCAATTTCATCCGCAGCACTCTATAGGACACTGACAAAATAAAGAGATCTGAGATCGCATCCCTATGTCCTAAAGACATTTCAGCTGTTTAATTCTATATATAAAGAGGATAGAATGAAAACTACAGTTTCTTTCAAAGGAGGCACAATAACTTCCCTGAATATCCAGTTTTCCCCTCCAATCCCTTTGTGGTTTTTCTATCGGGGCTTTTTGCTTTCCCTGTGAATCTTTAGCTGCTTTAGCAAAATTGCTTTGCCCAAACTAAACCCCGATCATCATGACACATCTTCTCACCATGTTCTCCATAGTTTCCTTTTCTGTTCTTTTTTTTTAAAAATTTTAAACAGTAACATTTCAAAGAGGATCTGCAAGCAGTTTGGTCATCACAACCATAATCCTCTGCTGGGGAGAGAATGGGATATATTTGAACTTGGAAATGGTTCCTGATTTTGATTGTATTTTTTGTATATTATACTTTTGGAGATCAACTCATCCAGGGGGCAGAAAACAAAAGACAGTTACTCATCTTTGTAACTGTTGTTCTTTGAGATGTGTTGCTCATATCCACTCCAATTAGGTGTGCGCGCGCCGCATGCACGTTTGTCGGAAGGTTTTTACCCTAACAATCTCAGTGTTAGGCTCGGTGGGTCGGCTGGGTCGCCCCCTGGACTGGCGCCGGATATATACCCCTGCCGACCCAACGGCCCTTCAGTTCCTTCTTGCCGGCTACTCCGACAGAGGGGAAGGAGGGCGGGTTTGGAATTGATATGAGCAACACATCTCGAAGAACAACAGTTACAAAGGTGACTAACTGTCTTCTCTTCTTCGAGTGCTTGCTCATATCAATTCCAATTAGGTGACTCCCAAGCCTTACCGAGGTGGTGGGGTCAGAGAGTGAGATGTTGCAGAATGTAGAACTGCTGATCCAAATGCCGCGTCATCTCTGGACTGTTGAACCAATGTGTAATGTGATGCAAAGGTGTGGACCGAGGACCAGGTAGCTGCCCAACATATTTCCTGGATGGGTACATGAGCCAGGAAAGCGGCAGATGAAGCCTGGGCCATGGTAGAATGGACGGTAAGGTGGTTCATTGGAACATGAGCCAAGTCATAGGAAGTGCGGATGCATGATGTCACCCAAGATGAAATCCTCTGGGAGGAGACAGATAGGCCCTTCATCTGGTCTGCCACCGCAACGAAGAGTTGTGGTGTTTTACAAAAGGGCTTTGTTCTCTCGATATAAAATGCGAGCGCCCTACGGATGTCTAGGGAGTGCATTTCCTGCTCCCGGTATAATGAGTGTGGTTTTGGGAAGAAGACCGGAAGGAAGACATCCTGGTTGATATGAAAGGCCGACATCACTTTAGGGAGGAAGGCCGGATGTAGTCGTAACTGTACCTTGTCCTTATGAAACACTGTATACGGGGGGTCCACCATGAGAGGCCGAAGCTCGGAAACTCGTCTTGCCGATGTAATGGCTACGAGGAAGACTGTCTTCCAGGACAGGTACAGCAGTAAGCAGGTTGCTAGCGGCTCGAAGGGAGCAGTCATAAGTTTGGCTAGAACTAGGTTGAGGTCCCAAGTTGGGGCGGGGCGACGTACCTGTGGGTATAATCACTCCAAGCCCTTGAGGAACCTCGAAACCATGGGGTGAGAGAACACCGACTGGCCGCTCTTTCCTGGGTGGAAGGTAGAGATGGCCGCCAAGTGCACCTTCAATGAAGATACCGCTAGGCCATGCTGTTTTAGAGAGACCAGAGATAGTCCAGGATGGTAGGGACTGGAACCTCGGTGGGAATAACATTACGTTGGTCACACCAGCAGGAGAAGCGCTTCCACTTGGCCAGATATGTTAACCTAGTGGAAGGTTTCCTACTACCCAGGAGCATTTGTTGCACTGAGGCAGAGCAATGTAACTCAGACTGGCTTAACCACGCAGTAACCATGCTGTGAGGTGAAGAGACTGCAGGTCTGGGTGGTGAAGTCTGCCGTGGTCCTGAGTTATCAGGCCTGGGCAAAGAAGTAGAGGGATTGGGTTGGCTATCAAGAGGTTGAGCAACATGGTGTACCAGTGTTGCCTCGGCCAGGCTGGAGCGATCATGATGAGATGGGCTGACTCTGCGGAGCTTGAGCAGGACCCTGTGAACCAGCGGGAATAGTGGGAATGCGTAAAGCAGATGGCTCATCCAAGGTATCAGAAATGCGTCTGAGATCAAGCCCTGGGAGAGACCTTGGAAGGAGCCGAACGTCTGGCATTTCCTGTTCTCGCGGGAGGCGAAGAGGTCTATGCGGGGAAAGCCCCACTTCCGGAAAACAGAATGGATAACTTCCGGACGAATCGACCACTTGTGAGACAGGAAGGATCTGCTGAGTTGATCCGCCAGAGTGTTCAGAACCCCTGGGAGAAAAGACGCTACCAGGTCTATCGAGTGGGCTATGCAGAAGTCCCAGAGTTGAATAGCTTCCTGACAAAGGGGGGAGGAACATGCTCCTCCCTGCTTGTTTATGTAAAACATGGCCATTGTGTTGTCTGTGAACAATGAGACACAACGGCCTTGTAACTGCCCTTGAAACGCCTGGCATGCCATGCGGACTGCTCTCAGCTCCTGGACATTAATGTGCAAGGCCAGTTCCTGAGTTGATCAAAGGCCTTGAGTGCGGAAATGTTCGAGGTGGGCACCCCAGCCAAGAGATGACGTGTCCGTTGTCAGGGTCACTGAAGGCTGAGGCGGATGGAATGGCATCCCTGCACAGACCAGGGAAGGCGTCAACCACCAATCCAGGGAGCCTAGGATGTCCGAGGGGATCGTGAGGATCGTGTCTATACTGTCTCTGCCCGGGTGGTAAACCGAGGAGAGCCAAGTTGGAAGGGGACGAAGACGTAGTGTGGAGTGTTTGGTCACGAATGTGCAGGCAGCCATGTGACCCAGGAGGCCAAGACAAGTGCGAGCCAAAGTTGTCGGGAAGTTTTGTAGGCCTTGTATAATTGATACCATCGCCTGAAACCGAGGCTGTGGTAAGCAGGCCCTGGCGAGATTGGAGTCCAGAATGGCCCCAATGAATTCTACTCTTTGTGTGGGAACAAGAGTGGATTTTTCTATGTTGATCATCAGGCCTAGTCGCTCGAATAGGTCCATGACGGGTGACTTGGGTCTCGGAGGCCCCTCGAGTGAGCCAGTCGTCGAGATACGGGAAGACGTGTATCTGACGACGACGGAGGGAGGTGGCGATTACAGCCATGCATTTTGTGAATACCTGCGGGGCTGTAGAGGAAGGACTGTAAATTGGAAATGGTGATGGTTGACCACAAACCGGAGGTACCGTCTGTGCGGAAGGTAAATGGCAATGTGAAAATACGTGTCCTTCATATCGAGGGCAGCATACCAGTCTCCGGGATCCAAGGATGAGATGATGGTCGCCAGGGATACCATGCGAACTTCAACTTTATCATGAGCTTGTTGAGTCCTCGCAGGTCTAGGATAGGCCTGAGACCTCCCTTCACCTTGGGGATTAGGCAATAGCAGGAATAGAAACCCTTGCCCCTTGAGTCCTTCGGTACCTCCTCTATAGCTTCCATGGCAAGGAGCGTCTGTACCTCTTGCAAGAAGAATTGCTCGTGAGAGGGGTCCCTGAAGGACAAGGATGGGGGGTGGGAGGGGCAAAATAAACTGGAGGTGGTATCTGAATTCTACCATGCGTAGGACCCAACGATCTGAAGTTAGTTGGGTCCATGCAGGGAGGAAAAGGGAGAGAGGGTTGTAAAAAGGAGGGGAAGGATCCTGGGAAACAACCGGTATGCCGTCCTTGGGCGTGCCTTCAAAAGTTTGGTTTGGGTCCCGCGGGTGGTTTGGAGGGACCCTGATTCTGACCCCCTTGGGGTCCCGACTGCCGTCTGCAATTGCCTCAGCCACGCCTTCTGCCGAAGTCCTGTCGTGGCCTAGGCGGGGGGTAAGGGCGGTGAGGTTGGGGATGGAATGATCTGCGCTGAGTCATCGGTGTGTGCATCCCGAGTGAGCGCATGATCACCCTGTTACCCTTGGCTGCAAAGCATAAAGGACCAGTTTTTTCAGAAAATAAACCTTGGCCATTGAAGGGCAAGCCCTGTATTGTGTGTTGCAGTTCAGGTGGAAGGCCTGACACCTGAAGCCATGATATTTGCCTCATGACAATACCTGAGGCCAGAGTTCTGGCTGCGGAGTCTGCTACATCCAGTGAGGCCTGGAGAGAAGTTCTCGCCACCTTCTTCTCTTCCTCCAAAAGGGCAGCAAACTCTTGACGGGAGTCTTGGGGGACTAACTCCGTGAATTTTCCAACCGCCGCCCAGGTGTTATAGTTGTACCGGCTAAGCAGGGCTTGCTGGTTTGCCACCCTCAGTTGGAGGGCCCCCGCAGAGTATACCTTGAAGCCCAATAAGTCCATGCGCTTAGACTCCTTTGATTTTGGAGCCGGAGCTTGCTGGCCATGGCGTTCCCTTTCGTTGACTGATCGCACAACAAGGGAGCAGGGTGCACGTACAGGTACTCGTACCCCTTAGAGGGTACCATGTACTTCCGCTCAACTCCCCTGGCCGTGGGTGGAATAGAGGCTGGAAACTGCCAGATGGTATCGGCATTTGCCTGGATCGTGCGAATGAATGGCAAAGCCACTCTTGTTGGGCTGTCAGCTGACAAAATATCCACCACCGGGTCCCTCTGTCTCCGGGACCTCCTCCACCTGAAGATTCATATTCAGGGCCATGTGTCTCAGGAGGTCCTGATGTGCCCTCAGGTCAATTGGAGGAGGGCTCGAGGAGGAGGGCCCCACCACCGCTTCATCAGGAGAGAAGGAAGAGGAAAGGCCAGGGACAAGAGGGTCCTGCGCGGGCTCCTGTTCGTGGGACCTGAGAGTCTGTTGATTGCATGGGAGCTTCCTCCGTACCAGCAGGAGGGGGGCGGCTGACCGTCACGTCCGGCACCCGGTGTTCCAATGTTACGGAGCGTGATGGCACTGGAGGCGCACCTTGGGCTTGGTGATATGCCCAAGGTGTCCAAAATGACCACTGATGAGGTCTTGTTCTTGGGCCTAGGTCTCCTGGAAGACTTGGCTGGGCACATCTGAGTCACGGTCCTGTGCATAGGAAGCACTGTCCGCGCGAGATGACACCGATGTGTGTTGAGACGGCCACGGAAGAGCTGAAATGCCCTGGGAAGGGTCTCCATCTCTAAAAGATATCTCTCTGCGTCACCGGAGAGCGGTACTGGGTGGCATACCGGTACCGGGAACAAGACCAGGACCTGCAACCAGAGCGGTGCCGGGAGGTCGACTGAGATCGACACTTGATGTCTGGAGCGGCTGCGAGAGTCACGGTGCCGGGAATGGTGCCAGGAGCTGGATCGGTGCCGAGAGTACCGGGTCGGCGAATGGGACGCTGAACGGTGCCGCAAGTGCGACCGGTACCAAGATGGATAGCAGTGCCGGGACTGCGAGTGGCGTCGGGACCGAGATCGATGACAGGACCGAAAGCACCGGCGGGACCGCAATCGTGATCGATGCCTCTCAGCGGTGCCGACCGAGGATGGTCTCAGCAGGGCAGGCTTGCCAATCGATTGTATAACCTGCACCGGCGGTGCCGGGGGTTGAGGCAGCACAGACTCCATCAGCGCAATCAGCTCCCTCGCCATGGATGTGCTCTCCGGCATGGAGGGAATAGTGAGCTCAAAAACGGCGTGCACCGGGGAGCTTTCAGGCACCGGACTTGATGGCCCTGTGGGACCGGAATCAACGGTGCCGAAGCTGGTGGTGCCACAGCAGGTGTCGGTGCCGGGCGCTCCGACTTAGGCAGGAGCTCCGACTGTGGTGCGCGCAGCACAGAAGCAGAAGGAGTCTGTTTCTTAACCTGCGGGGAGAGGGAATGGTGCCGAGCAGACATCTGTGCCGGCAACAGTTGGTGCCGAGGGGCCTTAGCAGTACCAGTGTGATCCGGTGCCGAAGAAGCGCTTCTTCCTGGTGCGGACTGTCCGGTGCTCGGTGCCGAGGGCGGAGGAGTAAGAGCTGCCTCCATCAGGAGCTGTTTGAGACGAAAGTCCCGCTCCTTCTTCGTCCTCGGCTTAAAGGCCTACAGATCCGGCACTTATCCGAGAGATGGGATTCCCCAAGGCACTTAAGACAGGAGTCATGGGGATCTCCTGTTGGCATCGGCTTGTGGCAGGCCGAGCACGGTTTGAAGCCAGGTGAACCAGGCATGGGCACCGGTACTGAGTGCAGGGAAGGAGCTAATCCCCGAACCCTTGTCAACTATATACACTAACTATATTATAGAATGAATAAAACTAACTACAACTATAGAAATTATAACATATACACAAAAATATAAGAGAACTACGAGTAGCTAGGGAAGTGGAGATCAGCTAAGCCACGCTTCACTGTTCCAATGACCGACGCGGGTGGTAAGAAGGAACTGAAGGGCCGTTGGGTCGGCAGGGGTATATATCCGGGGCCATGGCGGTGCCACTCTAGGGGGCGACCCAGCTGACCCACCGAGTGTTGTTAGGATAAAAATCTTCCGATGAACATGCACGCGGTGTGCGCACACCTAACTGGAATCAATATGAGCAAGCACTCGAAGAACTGCCCCTGCCATCATCACACACCCCAACCCCCAACAGCTGTGAATGAAATTAACAAGGATGCCAGAAACAACTCCTAATCCCACAGGCTGAACCGTGGAGGGAACAGCTGAGTTTAAATTGTTTTTATGCAGGCAGCAGGCATCCTGGGCAGACTTCTCCCTCAGCCAGTTCCCCTGCTGCAAGCTAGAGGCGAGCCGCTGCAGCCACTGCTGAGTGCTGGGGGTGGAGCGGAAGCACGGAGCCTAGCCCCATCTGCAGCCTGGCTGGAGGAGGAGCGAGGACATGGAGAGAAAAATGTGACAGTGAGTTTTCACTTTTTCAGGCTTATTCCAATATTAAAGTTTTATTACAGACAGTACTGGTAGTAGTAGTTTTATTTTCTATATCTATGTCATGCAATGGGAGGGATCCATGAAGTATGTAGGAGAGGTGGGTTGCTTGCGATTAGAACATATGGGTAACAAATGTAAATTACTTTCACCCCTGCCTAAACCCCAGGACTCCCAGCCGCCTTTGCAGCTGGTAGCTCCAGGGTGATTTAAAGGGCCCCGGGCTCCCAGCTTCAGCTGGAGTCCTGGCCTTTTAAATCCTGATTTAAAAGCCCTGGGATTTAAAGGCCCCATCTCTTCTGGTAGAGGCTACGCCTCTTCTGGTTGAGGCCCCTCCTCCTCCTCAGCACTCCAGAGTACCAGTAAGTCCTTTAACTAACTTTCACCACTGGTAGAACTGCATGGTTGCACCTAGATGGGGTGAAGGTAGCGAAACCTATCCACAAAGGGGTGTCCTTGAGAGGAACTAAAAGGGTTCTGAAGTGCAGCTTGCCCTATATACCTATGACACAAAGATTCTACAAATGTGCAGCTAAGAACACAGAAAATTATACATCATTTTAAGTGAAATTATTCATTGTTTTAAACAATTCAACAGTACACAATTCAAGTGGCATATAATTCAACTTCTAAAAAAGATGCTGCAGTGTTTGAACTACAAATGTCAGTGAATGTTAAAATCAAAGCTGTATACAAAAATGTCCATTAATAACAATGTCATTAAGTTTTGTAATTTTTATAAACAATCCTAAATTATGGAATTAAACTATTCAACACTTCTGCAAGGATTGAAATAAAAGGGATTACATGATGAATGAGTTTACCTTTCTGGGCCTTCATTGTCTGTTCTTCAATTTGTCGTAAGCGCTCCATTAATTCTTCTTTTTCACGCTCTATTCTTTCCTTTTCCTTTTCCGCTATTTCCCTTTTTTTCTTCTCATTTTCTAATTGTGCTCTAAAAACACCAGTTAAACTCAATTGAAGTCATGAAACTTATTCTCAGTTCACAAAGATGTGTAAGCAAGAGCAGAATTTAGTACTAAATGTTTCAGATTCAGTTTATCCTACAAATAAGTGTCAATAACTCAGTTATAACATTATTGCAATCTGGAATATAGAAAGCCTCTTAACACAATAGAGCTTCAGAACCTGGCTTGACCAAGGCTTGACCAAGTTACATTCAAGGGTTTAGTGCTGTTATGGCCAAAGTTAAGATTTTCATTTCTGCTGAAAATCACAACTGTCCACTTCCTGGCAAACAGGTCTATCTGTGGGATGCCACATTGAAATATGTGGTGGAGTATAGTGGGATCTATCTCCCATTCGTGATCTTGTGAGAAATGTCTGCTTAGGACATCCACTGTATGCCCAAAAGGTAAGCTGCTGATCTGGTTTTGTATGCACCAATTCCAAAATCCCACTGCTTTGGCACAGAGGGAAGGTGATCTCACTCCCGCTTGGCGGTTTATGAAAAATATGCATTGACACATTGTCCATCGGGATCTTTATGTATTTGCCCCTAATCTGTGGGAGGAAATGGATACAGACATTTCTGACTGCTCTGAATTCCAACAAGTTGACGTGGAGAGTAGACTTGGGAGACTGCCATCTGCCTTGAACAGTGTTAGTGTCTAGATTAGCTCCCCATCCCAGTAAGGATGCCTCCTTATTACTGATGTTGGAGACGGCTGAGCAAAGAGGATCCTTGTGAAACCATTGTGAGGGTTCTTCCACCAGTCGAGGCATTTTTTGACTACTGAAGGCATGGAGAACAGTTTGTTTAAACTGTTTGCTTGGTGAGTACACAGTTCTGAGCTACCTGTGGATGCAGCACATGTGAAGCGTCCCATGATTTATTACAAAGGCGCCAGTCGCCATATGTCCCAATAGCTGAAAACAAGTTCTAGCCAATGTTTGAGGGCTGACTTGAACTGTAGTGACTAAAGTGGCCAGGGCTATGAACTTGTAAGAAGGGAGGAATGTTTTGGCTGTTACAGCATTGAGGTAAGCTCCTACAAACTCCAGTCGTTGTACTAGAGTTAAGGTGAACTTTTGGATGTTTAATTGTAATCCCAGTCTGAGAAATAGGTCTACAGCCCTGAGTGGCCATCGAAGCTTCATTGAAGGACTGCCCTTTGAGCAAGCACTCACTGAAATATGGGAAAATCAGAGTTCCTTGTTTGTGAAGATGAGCTGTTACCACAGAAAGAACTTTTGAGAACACTCTGGGCACAGAGTAGAGAACAAATGGTAGCATGATCGATGCCTCAAGCCCGAAGAACACTGCCTGGAGTCCAGGGACTGACACCGGGAACTCTGGCAGGCAAGCTGACCCATGTCCGGGGTCCAGTGTTCAGGCATGTTCTGAGGGGGCAACCCCTGTGGCGGGGAGCAGTGCTGCACTGATGGGGACCATTGAAAGGGTCCCAATGCAGGTTTACCCCTGGAACGGGGCACCTCACTGGACAGTATGGGCAGCACCGGCAGGCACAGAATGTCCTTAGTGGCCTGAAAAGGCCTCAGGTATGGATGGCACCACCATGTGTGAAGTGCCTCTGCTACTCCCCGAGGTGGGAGGAGGGTCTTGGAGTGGCTCAGTCATTCAGTGGGAGTCAGGGCCCGACCTCTGTCCAGAGGGGAAGAGCTGCCCTGTGTGGGTCCTTGCTTTCCTCCAGCTCTCTCCTTCCATTTACGGGACATAGGAGAATGTCTCCTCCCAGCCTCTCTTTGCCTTTTAGCCAGTACCAAGGATGGGAATCGGGGTCGGACTGAGACCGGTGCTGGCGGCATGCTGCGCACTGAGGCCACGGTGCTATGAGCAGAGTCTGATACGGTCAGCTCTGAGGCTAGTGCAAAGGTTGACTCTGCAAGGAGCATTTGGAGACAAATGCCCTGCTCCTTTTTGGTCCACTGTCTGAAGCTCTTGCAAATAAGTCACTTAACACTAACATGGGTTTCCCCTAACTTGATGATTACCTGTCCTGTTCATTCCCTCTGAAGCACCTGGCATCAGCCACTGACAGAAGACAGGACACTGGGCTAGATGGACCATTGGTCTGACCCAGTATGGCCGCTCTTATGTTTAATCAGTCAAATCTAGTGTTTTGAAATTGTGGGTTGTGAGGTTGATGCCCGAGAAGCTGTTGGCCTCTTCTTCTGGAACCATTCCACTTATGTTCAGGTTCATAATGATTCTGGGAGGGATCAGATCTCTCTGCCACCTGGGACCTATCAAAATTTCTTTTTTGTGTAAATTTTCAGAGAGAGCACAAGGTGGCTCTAAAGCACAGTTGGCTCTCTGTGATGATCACCTGGCATTGCTTCTTCTGGTTTGTTGGAAGATGCTCAATAAAGGCATTTAACTTTGAATGGTTAGTATAGCTGTATTTCACCTTGAGGATTTGATAATGGGCAATCCTAAATTGTAAGGTAGCCGATGTGTAGGACTTACAGCCAAATAAATCAAGATGTGTTAAATCTTTATCATACGGTGTCAATTTAGCCTGGTGTTCTCAGCCATGTTTATTCACAGCATCAACCACAAGAGAGTTGGGGGATGGGTGCGAAAAATAAAAATTCAGAGTCCTTGGACAGAACACAATTTTTTGTCTGTCCTCTTATAGGTGGATGGTACTGTGGTTAGGAGATGCCCAATTATTTTTTCAGGGTCTAATAAGGCCTCAGAAACAGATAGTGCAATGCGGGCAGATGATGAAGTATGCAGAATATCACATAATTTATGTGGAACTCTTTAACCTCCACCAGTGGAATTTGCAAGGGGGCCATTATCCTTTTTAAAAGGCCCTGGAACTGCTTAAAATCATCAAACAAGGACGATGGAGAAGGCATGACAGCTTCATCTGAGGAGGAAGAACAGATATTAGTTGTAGGGGCAATCTCTTTGTCTAATCTTGCTTCCTGCCCCTCCAAGATCTCCTCTTGTGGATCAGGAACCTTAGACAGAGAGGCGGGGGGGGAGGGGCGGGGGAAATGTCTGCTCTTCTCCTGGCAAGAAAAACTAGGGGCCCTGGAGAATTGCTGTTTGGGTTCAAGGGTCACAGTATGGCTACTGAGGTGGTATATAAGGCATGGGTGCAGGCACCCAACTGTCTCCATACCAGCATGGTGGAGCGCATCTCTCACGAGGATAGTCCAACACCTTAGAGGTCTCAGGAAAGCAAGTTCCTTGATAATGGAAGGGAAAGCCCCAGCCAGAAATGTAAGAAAATGATTAAAAGTCCCCATCCTCCTCCTCCTCATCATCTTCCTCTTCACTTGGTAGAGATAGGTATAAACTCCATCAGTAACGGGCAAATCTCTGGGAATGAGAAGTGACTGGTACTGGGAATGGGTTGGTGCCAAACAGGGGAGATTTGAGTGTTTGTTACTACCCAAGTCCCAAGAAAATCAAAACTCCTGCAGTACCAAAGAGCATATGGTACCGATGAGGCAAGTTGGGCAGAGGTAACTGTGGCAGAAGGCACCGACAGTACCAAAAGGTCTCACGTTCTCCGATGAATGACCAGAAGGTGTCAGTCTGGTCTTTTGTGGAGCTGAAGTGCTGGGTACTGAGGTCCTAGTAGACTCTGTCAGTACCAATTTAGAAGAGCTGGTCATCTTCTCTCTGCCACTCCTATCACCTGATGGCACAGATCTTCCTGAGCTGGAACCCCTAGAGACCTTACACTTGCTGGTGGTCACAGTACCTGCAGCCTTGTCAGAAAATCAGTAGGTGCCAAAATGATTGTCTGAATCTGAGACCATCTCTTTGAGGTGGATTCTCTATCCAGAAGACTTGAAGACCACTTTCTAGAGTCTTTTTGAGAGGATCCCAAAGATTTCCTCTTCAATGCTCTAGAAGCGTGCTGTATCGAGGAGGTTTAAGTGATTGACCTGTTTGAAGACCATTGTACGGAGGGGAGGGGGGCAACTGGCTGAAACTAACCCTCCATCATAAGGAGACAGTTTAAGTTTCTGGTTCTTTCTGGTTTCTGGTTCTTTAAATTTCAGGCAGAAATTACACTTTTGGGGAACACGACTCCCCAAGACAACGGACACACTGACTGGGACAGCCTCTCAGCACAAAAGGCAACTTTTAAACCCAGGAGAATCAGGCATGCCCTCAGCATATCCTAAAATCTGCTATCTGAGGTGCAAGCGCACGGAGAGTGAAGCACCCATAGAAACACTACTTGTCAAAGAAAAGGTTTTCTATTAAAGCCAGATGAGCCATAACAATCCATGATCTAATTTACATATTCAGAAGTGGACAGGCAGAGTTTTGCCTTCTGGAACCCCAGGTACTTTGTGATTCCATGGCCATGTTCTTGCAAAATGCTTTAGATGTACTTTATTCTGGTTCACAGAAGATTGTTAATGTCATACCTTTCCAACTGTTTCTGATGTTTCTCCTCTCTAGCTTGGGCCTTCATCTGTTGCACTTCAATTGTATCAGGCTTTCTCCTCCTCATGTACAGTTCATGATTTCCCATGCACAGTGCCAAAATCCGCTTATTAATTCTCAGACGAGGTGCATAAAAAACAAAATCCTAGCAACAAAATATTTTAAGTTTAATTAAAGTGCAGCTCTTAGAGTCAAAAAATCTAGAATTTAAGCTAAAATCAATACGTTATATGTTTGGATTTGTAAGATTAAATAAAATTTTACCGCAAACTTGACATTTATCTCTGGCCAGTGCAATGGCAGAAACCTACAGCAGTGTTCCCCAAATGATGTCTCCCGATCCCCACAAGTGAGCTGAAGGAAGATTATAAAATGAGTCATGGGCCTGGCATAGAAAGGAGACCCAGGGGATGAGGGGAAAGTGATCCTACTCTGCACTCACCCTACAATGGAAGCTCCTGTCCTACATGGCTGGGCTCAGCTCCCCGCTCTGGCCATTGCAACCTGATCTACAGGGTCACAGCGCCACTCAGTTTGGCCCAGCCACCCCTCCACTGTGAAGTGAGTGTGGGTTGGATCTGCTTTCCGACTCAAACCCCATGGGCCTCCCCTCTGCACTGGGCTGGTATTAGGGTTGTGGTGCCCCCTTCATAGGGACAAGGAGAAGGATGCTGGCCTATGATTTTGGAACCTCAACCCTCAAATTTGGACCCTGGGTGAAAAACACACACACACACACACACACACACACACACACACACACACACTCTCTCTCTCTCTCTCTCTTAAAAAAAGCAGTTCATCAGTCACCTTAGTAAGAAGTTTGGGAACCACTGATCTACAGGACTACCAATCGAAAGAACTATCAATTTCATGAAAATGGTGGGAGAATATTTATTGTTTACTTTAATATTTCGGCTAATTCATGAAGTTTCATTTTGTGCCCCAACCTATACTTCAGAAGGAAGATGCTGCAGTGGTGGACAGCAGCAAAAAGTTGTAAGAAAACTTTAAAGTTACATATCTGCTTTTTTCTTGTACAGCAGCTGTCCAACCTGCACTAGTAAATGTATTAGTGGAAAAATATCCAAAAATCATCCAAACAACATCCAAAATGTGGATAATACAAGATAAAAATTGCATATTCTCTATACTTTAAAATGAACATTTTTTTGATTACCAGTTATTCCACAACTGAGACGTCTAAGTAATTAAGAGAGGTCCTTGGTGCCATTTTACACAGCAGAAAAGGGCTATCGCTTATGCAAAAGTGTCAGAGCAAGTTAGATCATATTTAAAATCCTCATACCTAAAGAAAAATATCCCACAGACTTTACTTACAGGGGCCTTTTTGTCAATTGGTTTTATGACAAACTTTTTGTCGTTAAATGAGATGTTTCTGATTTCACTCCAAGGGAAACCAATCTTGGGTGTCAACCTTCGAAAAACAAAACAAAACCAAAAAAGCTATTTTTTAATCAAAGGCACAAATATATGTATTTCCACCAAATATTTAAATCCATCTTTATTAACTTTGTATTGTTTTTTCAGTCACCCATTATATGTTATGGTTTCATTACCAACTAGTTAATGAAGGAATGATAAATAGTTAACAGATGTTTAAATTAAATGTTTAATTGTTACAGATAGTTATACAGCGTAGGGAGTCAAAAGTTGCCTTATAACTAACTATAGCACCTTCTACTCACATGCTCATATCCTTCAATCTTTAACACATACTATTCGTGTTATAAGCCTGGTACAAAAATCAATAATTTATTGATCCTTTATAAACAATTAGAAGTACACTTTTTATAATATGAGTGACTGTTTTCACAAAAGAAACACTCAAAAGTCTGTCACTATAACAAAGACAGAAGTTAAATCACCTTCCTTAAGTAATTTTGCATTTTGATTAAAGTTAGCTGTGCAATTTGAGTTGCTACACTGATTCCCATAACTCAATCTAAACTTCATCCCCTGCATTGTTTTCAGTTAAACATTCGGATATAATTGTTACCAGAAATAGTTGGAACATGTTGTGCATTACATTACATCAATGATGAATATTTTTCTCAATTGGACTAGAAGTCTTTTCCATTTATATTACAGTATCACAATTACAAACATTAGCAGCAGTTAGCAAATGAAGATGTATTTCAGAACATCAGAAAGGAGTATTTCTTTCTATTTCAACACCCTAAATGAATATTTCCTCCAACTCTTAGAAGCTACAATGCCATCTAATGGCAATATAGGTTTGCCAGGGAAACTCTCAGGGACTACATTTATTAGTTTGAAGGCATGTATTTTGAATGTAGATGGTATTGGCTATCTGATGCTGAGTTCACAATGTTCAAGTTAGAAAATTCATGATGACTTTCTTTGCTAGTATCGTGATTCTTAAGGAGTTATTTTATTATATATTCTTTCCATATCTGAAGTGATGTGGAAGAGAACAAAGGAGAAATGGGTGGACAGGAAGCTTTTCTGACCTCCTAAACAGAACAAGAAGTTTCAATCTATTAACAGTTTTCGTTGAAGAATAAAAAAATTACACTCCGTACCAGCGCAGCTTTGTTCTATAAGCTGTGCTTCTAATTGCAGCTATTACAAATAAAATGTTTCCTATTTTAAAAGAGTTCTTCCACTTCTGCCATACTAATACGATATGGTCATTGTTCTTACTCTCACTGAAGCCAAGACTGGGAAGCACAGAGAGCATCCATACAAAGAAAACTTTGTAAGCCACATCTTCAAAATGTGGAAGTCCAAATTGAAACCCACAAAATGGGAGTAAATTCCCCTTTAGTTGGAGAGGAATTCAAAAACCTCCACAAGAGAATTTTTCTTCCAATTTTCTTTCTCGTGTTATTTAGTCTGCAACATATTTGGGACAAAATTGTCTCTTATTACATGTATGTACGCTGCCTAGCACAACAGGGTCCTAATCTCTGTTCAGACACTATTATTATAATAAACATAATAAAAACAACTTACTTGTCATCGTGCTCATAAATATTCAGACCCAAAGCATCAACCCCTAGCCACAATTCAGTCCCCTTTTTATTCTTTATTTCAAAGTAGTTGACTCCATACATTTCCAGATCTTGTGCAATCTTGAGGTACTCCATCACAGAATCTTCCCTGATGAGAGAAAATAGCGGAACTAAGACAAATGAAAAATAAATGATGTACATGAGTGGAGAAACTAAAGAATGCCTAAATTTGACACTTCAAGTTAATAATTTTATTTAATTCCTCTTGAGGAATTCATCTGGAATTCTATCCGGGTACTTATACAGCTGCCATCACCATAGTATCAAGTTTCTCACAATCATTAAATTTTATCCTCAAACACCACTGTGAGCTAGGGAAGCATTACATCCATTTTACAGATGGGGAATGGAGGCACAGGGTAGATAACTAACTTGTCCAACATCACACACCCAAGTCTAGTGCCCTATCCACTAGGCCATTCTTCCTATCTAACGTAGATGGGGGGGGGAAGGAGGGAGTGTTAAACAAAACCAAAATAATTTGAAATACCCCCCCACACACACACACACAAAAATTAAGCTACAAGGGACAATTTCTGCATAATTACCTTAACATCCCTCTGTGTTCTTCATGCCAGTTCTGTATTCTTTCTTCCCACTGTTCTTTTGTCAGTTTGTGCTGTTCTAGAACACTGTCAATAAAAGAGGCTGCTATGAAATTAAACTGACAAATTACAGAAATAAGTACACAATAACCATAAAATACACAAATAGGTTCAGGTATAGAGCTTATAACAAATACATAATAATATTTATGCCAAATAAAAAAATTGAACAGACTCAGGGTAAAATATTTAACTGGCATTTTCATTAATAAACACTTTATACAATTTGATTTTCAAAGTACTCCAAGAGGTCTAAATGCGTGAAATAAATCACTAGAGGGAAAAAAACCACTGCAGTTTCAGTTTTAACAATAGTTTTTAAACTTTCACTGTGACACAAGCCAATACCTACCCAAACACATTCATACATAATTTTAATTCATAGCTTCAGCAATTTAAATCTGTAGGATAACAATACTATGTTTGAAAACGAACTAGACAAAATACAGAATCACAGAAAACTTTCCAACTCCTGTAGCATGAATTAAAGAACTTCTATACACCCACAAATACACTCAAACTTTTCAGTTTATTCTTAGAACTAAACCAACAGTTCTGCTGTTAGTGGGAAGAGAATGTGGGGTTACTTGCAAAAGAAACAAGAATAGGTTTCAGGATTTAAACTAAAAATGTCACAAGCAGTTTTTAAAACATAAAGTTTGCTCATGTTAGCTATAGCCAGGGACATGTGTTTCAACCTGTTAGAACGTATCAGAATAGTACAGCAACATGACCTGGTATAGCAGCACAAGAAACCAAGTGCACAATATAAGGAATTGTTTGTTTATATTAGTTAGTTACTAAGATTAAAAATTGTTTGTATGTCTTCTTAAAGTTAAACTATGGAAAGTTCTCTCTCACTTTTAGTCCACGTAGCTAACTTTTTTTTAACATTCCCGTAGAAACTGTTTTAAAGGGTGACTGGTCAGACAAGGGAGTGCAGAAGTGATCTTACTTAAGAGATCAATTGAGTTCCAGCTCTTCCTTATTGTTGACAAAAGTAACATTTACTACCTTTTCCCCCCCCCTTTCTAGCACCATTCAACAATGGGTGAGTGAACTGGATTCTGTTTTGCCTCATACACCAATAATTTAATTCATACAATACAATTCAAGGACAGACCCTTGCTGGTGACAATACAGAAGTGAGAATAAAACAGAACTTGACCACAATACCCAGGGCAGAGTTTCCAGTGCTGGCTGTTAAAAAGTACATCTGAACTTAAGACAAACAGGATGTCTGAATTCTAAATTAAGCATATTTCAGCAGGAGCTCATCTACAGACAAAACTGATACAAAACAATCCAATTACCACAGTTTTTTTTAAAGTACCATACTTTAAAGTCTGAGTAGTAAGTTTGTCCAAGCTATAGTCTTGTACAAAATAAACTTTAACATACTCAAACTTGCTTTTCTTTTTGAGAAAGGTTTTCAATATTAGAATATTTAAAACGGTCAGATAAGTATGTGCTGAGACTCCTAGGGACTACTGAAATACATACACACCAGGTCTCTATTGTGCAAGGCACCACACACACACACACATGCACGCAGGTGCGCACACACACACACAAAAGCTCTGCCCCAAACAGCTTTCAATTTAAGTAACAGATCTTTACTACAGTGTGCTCCAGTCGTGGCTATTCTTATTATGCTTGCAAGACACTTTCTGTTAAGTTTCTGGTTTTTACATGCTGACATAAACACTAGAATTTCATGTTTAGGTCACAAGGTTTCCATCACAGTGATCTCTTCCCCAAAACAAATTTGTTTGTAAAAATTAAAGCAAAATCCAGCCAGCTGATTTTGAATTATGGGAAACTGAAAGCAACTTTAGCTACTTAAAAAAGATCCTTTTACTTCTTCAGGGGAAAAAAATGATTTGGAAAATAGAAGCATTTG
Organism: Gopherus evgoodei; assembly: GCF_007399415.2. Lineage (NCBI taxonomy): Eukaryota > Metazoa > Chordata > Testudines > Testudinidae > Gopherus > Gopherus evgoodei. Next base: position 34,713,396 of record NC_044322.1, read on the forward strand.
AAAACTGAATTCTGGGCATGGACAATATATTTTATTAGGTCAAGAGATAAACAACTGGATGCATTGTGCACACACCTATTTAAGCATACACTTTTCAAATCTATTTAAGATGGCAGCAGTCTGATATTTTTACTTACTGTCTCTCAACATACAACCTCCAGCTCTCCAACAACCTTCTTATCCCTACCCTTTCAAAATGTAAGTGGGGCACACATAGGCAGTAGGTTGTTTTCTTTTGCCCTTTAAAATTATCTGAAACCATAAATGGTTTATATAGCTTAAGAGTCTAAAAAGTACAGGGAGACAAGCAGTCCCTTGTCATTGTCTTTAAGTCTGGCCTTGAACTTAACACAAAATCTGGAGAAACCCATTATAGTACATACAGAGAAGAAGCATGAAATTCCTTGACTGTGCCAATCTGGCCAAAAATATCCTAGGTAATCACTGAAATCTTGCAAGTGAGCAGTCCTAGTAGCTCCATATTTTCTAGGTTGAAACTACTATTTATTAAGAACAGAAAGCCTAAAATTAGACAGACACGCTTGGTTTCGTTTCACAGGCCCATTTGGCATTGCCCTCTCATACCATACTTCCGTTGCTTGCTCTAACACAATTTAAAGTTTCCACAAACTTTAATAGCAGAATTCATGTAAATATCATTTGAAACTGGCCGCTCAAGAGAACAAAGCGGGCAGAGTAAAGGGATATTGAGAAACATACATACCCGTGATAATGTCACACAAACATGTAACTAAAAATAAACCCTGGCTTGATTGTTGATTAGCCAACTGAACTCAGATTTTTATTCACCTTACAGCTTGTAGCACTCTCCTGTCCTCCAATTTGGTGGCATGAACAGGAACATTATCTCCAAGTACACACTTGTTTACTGCACTGTTTTAGGTAGAAGTAGTAAGAATCTGCCTGTGCTACATATACACACAAAGAGCATTAACATAACTGTATATTATATTATAGTTATGGGCATTCATGTTCTAATACTTTTTGATTGCTACTATGTACAGGAAAACACAATGCTATAGTCATGCTCAGAAACCATATTATAATCTCGATTTTAACAGGCCCTAAATTTTTAGGTAGGATGCCAGGAGAAGAACATCTCTTCTTTTAGATTGTTAAACTTTGTCTAGCCTTGTGTTTTTATGAGAAAGCTTTTAGATTTCGTTGGAAAAATATGTTTTTATATAAGTGTTAAGTAACTTCATGTAATTTACAAAAAAGGGGAAGAAGTACCAGAATAAATCAAAAATTTCAAGACGTAAAATAAATGTGAAATAACGAAGAGAGTCAGGCAAATTGATTTTTTCAGTTCACTGGTAGTTCTGAAAAATGAGAACAAGTATTCTGTTCAGCTCAAACAATCAAAAAAAACTGTGGAACATTTTGATGAATCAAAAACATCTGTTTTGAGGAGACTGAAACATTGTCATTCTGAATAACTACGAGTTGCCACTATGAATTACTCCTGAGGTAATTCTGCGCCAAAAAAAAAAATTGCACACAATATTTTAATATTCTGCAAACTTTATTTGTCAAATGTGGAAGCTCCACCATGGCATTGGGGAGCACAGGCCACACAGAGGTAGGAGATCACTGTGCAGCTCTCCCCCAGGACAGGGACTCAGCTGTGAGGCTGCACCCAACCCTGACACAGCGCAAGGACCAGGCCTGCCCCTCTGTGACAGGTGCACCAGGTATGGGCAGGCAGGCTCAGCAAGGCAGGATGCAAGTGTGGAGGGGCTTAGTGTGGGGGGATCCAGGTGTGGGTTGAGAGGGTTCTATGTGGGGCAATCTAGGCACAGGCAGCTCAGTGGGGGATCCAGGTGTGGGGGAGATCCGGATGCACAGGAGCTTGTTGGGAGGTTCTGGGTGCAACAGTAATGGGACTCTGCATAGGAGTCCAGGTGAAGGTGGTTGGGGCTCAGGGAGGGGTGGAGTACAGATACTGGGGGAGTGGGGAAGGGATCCAGGTGGCTCGTCAGGGTGGTCTAGGTGCAGGGGGAGTGAGGCTTATCAGGAGGGAGTTCTGAATGCAGGGGAATGAGGCTCGGTAAGACAGTCTGGATATGAGGGGGGTCAGGCAGATGGGGAGCAGCTCCCTGTACAGGGATCCCTCCCCCTGCAGCTGAGGAGCGATGGGTGCAGAAAGTGGGGGGTGGAGGGAAGGGAAGTTTGCAGAGCATCCTGTAGCAGGGGGAGAAATCTAGGGATGGGTCTGACTGGCTCCAGATGCCATGCAGGGAAAGAGGAAATCCCATCCTCCCCAGCCCAGCCAGGACTAGCAGCTGAGCCCAGCGCAAAGGTAAGAGCCACCAGCTGGGTCTTCCCCAGTCCCACGCTGTGCCCCACAGTGATTTGCCTCTCTGTTAGCTGCTCTGGGTACCCAAAACATACTTCTGGGGAGGGTTGCCTGACTGCTCTTGTGGCTTCCTTTTGCTTCCCTCTCAGAAAATCATTTTTCTGAGGGGAAGCAAAGAAATCTGTGAGAGAGACAAATTCTGTGCATGCGAAGAATTCCCCCTGGAGTATATGAACAATAATACATAGTTACTGGGCTAGGGAAAGGGTCAGAATATCTGTAGGCTGATGGTTAAGGCACTCACTTAAGATGGGGGAGAAGTTCACATCGCTGCTTCAAGAACTACTCTATTTTTAGAAAGTGAAGCAGCTTCAACAGGAGAGGCAGAGAGACCAACGCTAGCAAATTCCATAGCTAAGTGGCTAGAGCACTCTCCTACAATGTAGGAGACCCACATCCACATCAGGCAGAGGAGGGATACAGGTCTCCTACATCCCAGGTGAGTGCCCTAACATTGGGCTAAAAGTTATAAGGTGGACATCACCATCATTTTCTGAATGGTGTCTAGTCCCCTTTCAACATTTTTTGGCACATTCATATCAAATTCACTAGTAGTTTCAGGTCTACCAAAACTTATTATTTTGGCAAATAAACTATTCAAAATATTTTGCCCAGCTCTATTAAGGAATCCACACTAATTAGCGAACTGGATGGTTCCAATATTTATTCACAGAAGGCATTGATTTCAGAGAAGAGGTAGGAATGTGCATTATATACCATTTTAATATTAACTCATTGGAACAGAGAGGAAGTTGCTTGACTAAATATGTGCAATTACCTTAAGACAGAGCTAAAGAGTTACAAAAAAATTCAGTTCTCACGAGGACTGTACAGTTCTGATGCCTACTCTTCACTATTCAAAGCCCAAATGATCTCCTCCTTCACTCTTAAATTTCACCAATGAAACAAACACTCACTTCAGAGAACCGCCACCACCATATGGCTTAACATTAAAGAGAAGATCAGTTATAATACTGAAGAAACTGATACTCAGATTTAAAAGCTAAGAACATTTTTATTAGCACGTTTACAACTCTGCAGCATCCATATAGCAGCTGCAGTTTCCCACTTACCGCTGGGGGAGAAGTCTGTCATTGGCCAAGTAGCCTAGTTTATGAATCTCCTTATTGTAATCTCCATACTTGGCTTGGACAGCATAGGAAGCCAGTAGAACTGCAGTTTCAGGTGGACAATAGATTTCATCATTTAAAATGGCTTCTTTGACTTGCAGGAAGAACAGTCTCTGAGTAATTTCCTGAATTAACTCCTCAGATACATCCTCAGGAAAAAACTTAGCCCTGAACTTAAACTGTAGAGGATTTTCTTTCCTTACATCTTGCTGTGTTACCTGCAAATATAAATGAAAGACTTTAAAGGAGCTCTATATAGTGTTTAGTGTATTTACTTCAGTAGCAATCAATTAACTGGCAATAACACAGAGTAATCCAACTCTTCCTGGCAATCCAATTAGCAGCAATGACTAAGGCTCCCACAAGTCATGGATTCTGTGACTTTCCATGACCTTTGTGACTTCTGCAGCAACCCATGTGGCTGGCCCAGGAGCCACCTGAGCAGCTCAGGCAACCCGATGGCAGTCGCACTGGCTGCTGCTGGGGCAGTCTCGGGGCCTCCCTCCAGCCCGCAGTAGCAGGCGTTTGGGGGTGGGAGGGCTCAGTGGTGGGGATTCGGGTGCACGGCGGTGCTTACCTGATGGGGCTCCCCGGAAGGGTGACAGGAACTCCACTCCCTCAGCTCCTATCTCCACGTGGTGCATCCACCCGCAAACACCACCCCTGCAGCTCCCACTGGCCGTGTTTCCAGCAAATGGGAGCTGCAGAACCAGGGTTTGGGATTGGAGCAGAGGTAGCACATGGAGCTAGGAGCTGGAGGCCGCCGCTCCCAGGAGCCGTGTAGGGAACCTGCCCCAGTCCAGGCAACCCCTCCTCCCAGCACCCGTGTTCTCCCCAAATACCCATGGCACCCCCCGAGGCATACCCCCCAACTCCCCAAGTTTTAGTCAGAGGTATATAGTAAAAGTCATGGACAGGTCACGGGCCGTGAATTTTTGTTTTCTGCCCGTGACCTGTCCATGACTTTTACTAAAAATACCGTGACTAAAATGTAGCCGTAGCAATGACTTGTGAGTCACACAGCACTATGAATAATTTACACTTAATTAGGCAAACATAACAGCTTTCAAAGACTACTCAAGGCCTCATTAAATTTACTGGAGGCTCGTGGTAATTTTAGTTTCTCACCATGATTTTTTTTTCAAATTATCATTTTTACAACGTATATAAAACAAAACCTACAGAAGTCACAGAAAAGTAATGGACTTGGCTGCACTGCAATTTCAAGAGACAGGTTCCCTTCAGCAAGAAGAAGTTACTCACCCTGTGCAGTGACTGAGGTTCTTCGAGATGCATGCCTCTGTGGGTGCTCCACTTCAGGTGTTGGTGCATCCCTGTGCATTTGATCGGAGAATTTCAGCAGCAGTGCCTGTCCAGGTCACACATGTGCGGTCCCCGTCTCGCGGTAACCTGACCCCCACAGTTCCTTCTCTACTGTAGAGCCGGAATTTGAACTCCAAAGTAGAGGGGAGGAGGGGCAGATAGTGGAGCACCCACAGGGGGACACATCTCGAAGAACCTCAGTTACCACACAGGGTGAGTAACCTTGTCTTCTTCGAGTGATGTCCCTATGGGTGCTCAACTTCATGTGACTGTAAAGCAGTGCCCCACGTTGGATGGAAGGGGCTTCAGAGTTGCATGAGTGAGTGTAGACAGCACTGTTAGCTCTAGCAGTGCATTCAAACTTGAGCGCTGAGTGATTGCATAGTGTTTAGAGCATTTGGTAGTGGAGACAAACAGCCTTGGAGACTTTCTGAAAGGCTTAGTTCTACTGAGGTAGAACTCTAGTGAGAGTCTAATGCCCTGGGTATATAGTCCTGAGTCCTATGTGATCTTGTGAGGTTTGGGAAATTATACAGGGGTGGATTGGTTGATTTATGTGGAAGGATAAAAATATTTTAGATATAAATCTCAGATGTGGTCTTAGGGTGACCTTGTCTTTGGAAAAAAAATGGTAGAAGGTGGGTGAGCCATTAGAGCCCCTAACTCACCCACATGGCAGGCTGATGTAATGGCTACTAAAAATGCTACCTTCATTGACAGATGTATCAGATAGCATGTCTCTAAAGGTTTGAATGGATCCCCAGTGAGGCAGTATTATACCAGGTTTAAGTCCCACGGCAGTGTGGGTGCGCGTACTTCAGGGTAAACATTCTGTATGCCCATAAGAAAGCGTTTGGTAATCCAGTGCACAACGACATGCCATCAATCTTGTGATGGAAGGTGTTAATAGCTGCAAGATGGATTTTGATCAAACTAGTGGATAGTTCCAAGTTTTTTAACTTCAAGATGTAGTCCAATATCCAGAGCAGAGGTGTGGAAATTGACTTGCTTGACTTGGCACCACATAGCGAACGTCATCCATTTTTGAAGGTAAGTCTGGCGCATGGCTGACCTCCTACCGTTTGGAACAGGTTAAACAAGTATTACTGAACAGGCTAGTTTGTAATGATGGAACCATGTAGGAGTCATGCCCTCAGGTGCAGTATTTCCAGGTTCTGATGGTGGACTTGCCAATCATTCTTCAACAGAAGGTCCGGCTGGAGTGTGCGTGGTGCATATAGTGCCACCTGCAGCAGGAAAGAGTACCTAATCTGTCTGGGACATGCTGGGGCTATCACTATGACTTTCGCTTTGTCCATTCATATCTTGTTTACTACCCTCAATAATATGGTATCAATGGGATCACGTATAGAAATGGCACTTCTCATTTGAGAAGGAATGCATCCCCCAGTGACTAGGGTCCCAGAACTGCTCTCGAGCAGAACTGTAGGCACTTGTGGATCTGCAATGTTGCAAAGAGGTCGACTGATGGGGTCCCCACTGTTGAAATATGTTCTGCAGGACCATGTCGTTTAGCTCCCATTTGTGATTGTGAGAAAATTCCCTGCTTAATGTAGCCACTCTAATGTTCTGACAGCCTGGCAGGTAGGAGGCTGAGAAATTGATATTGTGTCAGATACACCAATTCCACAGTTACATGCCTTTGATGCACAGGGAGTGGGATCGGGCTCCTCCCTGTCGATTTATATAAAACATGCAAGCAATCTTATCAGTCTTTACTCACATAGTCTTGTTTCTTATCAATGGCAGGAAGTGGAAGCACACATTGCGAACTACGTGGAGTTCTAATAGATTTATGTGTAACTATTATTTTGGAGGGAGAACACGTGTCCTGAATTTTATGGTGTTGCAGATGAATTCCCCAGCCTATCAAGGAGTGAGTATCATAGAGGATGGATCCCAAGGAGAAGATAGTTAATGACATTGAGGTCAATGGTAACTGGGACAAAATATATCATGGTTTTACAAAAGGCAGATCATGCCAAACCAACCTGATCTCCTTCTTTCAGATGGTAACCGATTTTTTTAGATAAGGAAACACAGTGGATCTAATTTACCTTGATTTCAGTAAGGCATTTGATACGGTTCCACATGGGGAATTATTAGTTAAATTGGAAAAGATGGGATGATCAATATGAAAATTGAAAGGTGGTTAAGGAACTGGTTCAAGGGGAGACAACAACGGGTCATACTGAAAGATGAACCGTCAGGCTGGACGGAGGTTACTAGTGGAGTTCCTCAGGGATCAGTTTTGGGACCAATCTTTTCATTACTGATCTTGGCACAAAAAGTGGGAGTGTGCTAATAAAGTTTGTGGATGACACAAAGCTGGGAGGTATTGCTAATACAGAGAAGGACTGGGATATCACACAGGAAGATCTAGATGACCTTGTAAACTGGAGTAATAGTAAAAGGATGAAATTTAATAGTGAAAAGTGCAAGGTCATGCATTTAGGAATTAATATGATTTTTTTTTGTAATAAGATGTGGACTCATCAGTCAGAAATAACAGAGGAGGAGAAAGACCTCGGAGTATTGGTCGATCACAGGATGACTATGTGCCGTCAATGTGATATGGCCATGAAAAAAGCTAATGTGGTCTTGGGATGCATTAGGCAAGGTATTTCCAGCAGAGATAAGGAGGTGTTAGTACCGTTATACAAAGCACTGGTGAGACCTCATCTGGAATACTGTGTGCAGTTCTGGTCTCCCATGTTTAAGAAGGATGAATTCAAACTGGAACCGGTACAGAGAAGGGCTACTAGGATGATCAGAGAAATGGAAAACCTGTCTTATGAAAGGAGTTTGAAAGAACTTGGCTTGTTTAGCCTAACCAAAAGAAGGCTGAGGGGAGATATAATTGCTCTCTATAAATGTATCAGAGGGATAAATACCAGGGAGAGAGAGGAATTATTTAAGCTCAGTACCAATGTGGACACAAGAACATATGGATATAAACTAGCCACCAGGAAGTTTAGACTTGAAATGAGACAAAGATTTCTAACCATTAGAAAAGGCAAGTTCTGGAACAGCCTTCAAAGGGGAGCAGTGGGGGCAAAAGACTTATCCAGTTTCAAGACTAAGTTTGATAAGTTTATGGAGGAGATGGTATGATGGGATAGCCTAATTTTGGCAATTAATTGATCTTTGACTATTAGTTAGTAAATATGCCCAATGGCCTGTGATGGGATAATAGATGGTGTGGAATCTGAGTTACTACAGATAATTCTTTCCTGAGTGTCTAGCTGGTGAGTCTTGCCCACACGCTCAGGGTTTAGCTGATGTCCATATTTGGGGTCAGGAAGGAATTTTCCTCCAGGGCAGATTGGCAGAGGCCTAGGGGGAGAGGGGTTCACCTTCCTCTGCAGCCTGGGGCATGGGTCACTTGCTGGAGGATTCTCTGCGCCTTGAAGTCTTTAAACCATGATCTGAGGACTTCAATGGCTCAGACATAGGTTAGGGGCTTGTTGTGGGAGCGGGTGGGTGAGATTCTGCAGCCTGCGTTGTGCAGGAGGTCAGACTAGATGATCATGATAGTCCCTTCTGACCTTAAAGTCTATGACTGAGTGAAAGGAATCCCTGTGCACACGTTGTTGGGTTGCGTCCACCAGTGTAAAGAATCTGACTTTGGTTGGCATCATAAGATGTCTGTTTAGGCCATGTTTGTGTGGCATGTAGATGGTTCTGAGCCAGTCTTGAAGACAGCGCATGTAGAGACGCACATGTCCTACCACAAATGTGGTTGCAGACATGTGGCCTAAGAGTTGAAGGCAGGTGCGTGCTGATATGTGTGGACTGTTCATTACTGAAGAGATGAGGTTGGTCATGGTAATAAACCTGTTGGTTGGTAATGATGCTTTGGCTTCCAGGGGGTCGAGATGGGCCCTGATAAAAAGTCTAGCTGGTGAACAGGTTTTAAAGTCAATTTTTGTGTGTTTTTATAACCCCAGATTCTGGAAAAGGGCAATCACCCTGTAAGCACTGTCAACAACACTTGCCAGGGTGGGAGCTTTTAGTAAACTATCGTCCATGTAAGGGAACATTATTATCCCCTGCTTGTGCAGGTGTGCTGCTACTACTGCAAGAATTTTGAAGAAAACTTGTGGTGCTGTGTAAAGGCTGAAAGGTAGGACCTTGTATTAATAATGGTCCGTTTCCAGGATAAACCTGATGAACTTCCTGTTAGCGGAGTTCCAGTGTTGGTATAATAATTGCTAATGTGACCATCCTGAATGATTGAACCCTCATGAACTTGTTGAGGTTTGTGAGATGTAGCATGGGTCTCCATCCTTCATTTTTCTTTTGGGCTAAGTAGTAATGGGAGAAGAAACCATTCCTCTTGTGTAGTGGAGGAACTTGTTCCACAGCACCTAAATATAGAAGATGGTTTACTTCTTGTTGTACAAAGTGCTTGTGAGAAGGGTCCCTGAAGGGGGACACGGAGGGGGGTTGGGTGGGAAAGATGGAAGTAAAGGAAAGTCAACTAGCCCATGTGTATTTGAGCAGGGGATTGGACTAGATGACCTCCTGAGGTCTCTTCCAAACCTAATATTCTATGATTCTATTTCTAGGACCCACTTGGTGGTGGTGATGGAAGACCAAGTCAAATAAAAGGGAGTCAGACAGTATCTGAAATGAAAGTTGGATGGTGTCATTAGCACCGTAGAGTAGGGAAGGTCTTTCAGACCCTCAACCAAGCCCTCAAAATTGTTGCTTCAAGGAGAAAGATTGAGACACTGATGGTGGTAGTAGTTGGCATCTTGGACTGCCACTGATGTTGGGTATATGAGGCATACCTCTTGCGCTGGTAAGCCTGATATCTGGTTTGTCTTCTTTGTGGCAGGCGTATAAATCCCTAGTGGACAGAGAGTCACTCCTGAGTCCTTCATCACGTGGACGACTTGGTCCATCTTGGCGGTGAAAAGTTTCTGTCTGTTGAACAGAAAGTCCTCCACTGTGGACTGTATCTCCTGGGAAATCCCAAGGAATGCAGCCTGGATGCATGGTACATGACCATGGTGGTAGCCATGGAACTTCCTGCTGTGTTGACCATATTCAAGATACCCGCAAGATGGCCACAAGCTGGCCTTCAGACACAAGAGCTCTAAAGTGATACCTTTCATCCTCTGGAATATTAATAAAGTCCATGAATTTTAAATAGTTGCAGTGATCATATTTTGCTAGTAACGCCGCAGAGTTGATGAACTGGAATTGTAGGGTTGATGAAGAACAGATCTTGTGGCCAAAAAGGTCTATCCATGTCCACTCTTTCTCGATGGGTGTCAACTTGTACTGTTGCTGTCTACCATGCTGGTTGACGGAATTGAAAACGAGTAAATTTGGTGATGGGTGGGAAAACAGGAGATCCATACCTTTTGAGGGGACAATACATTTTGTCAGCCCTCTTGCAGATGGGTGGTATGGGGTAGCTGGCATCTGCCAAGCTGTTTTTGCTGGCTCCATTAGAGCATCATTAAATGGGGGCGCTATTTTGGAAGTTGAGGAGGCTTGTAGGATGCCGGCAGTTTACGTTGGGCCTCTGGGACCTCCTCAAGAAAGATCCTGAATCCATCAACCACACATTTAAAAAGTTTTTGAAATTGCTTAAAGGCGGCAGTGGCTGTAGGTGGTGGAGACATTATGGTCTCATCTGAGGAGGAATTATTAGTACGTGGTATGGTGTCTTGCTCTATGCTCTCCTCCTGTTGACAATTTCCTCATGGGGCTCTGATGTTGCAGGCTTTGAGGGTGATGGTGGCAATCTAATCCCCTTCCTATAGGGACTGGGGAGCCTGCTGTTCTACCTTCTATAGGCGGCCCAGGGATCCCAGTAAGGCATTGTATGGGGAATGGCATGGGTGAGGCCATCCACAAGTTCCCATACCATGGCTCAATGTCTTGCCTATAATGAGACCTCGATCACGGAGGTCCAGGGGTTGGGTCCGGTTGTACAGGTGAGGAGTGGTGTGAGGAAAAAACTATCCTCTTCTTCTGTGCTGGAAAGTGGAGGGACTATTGGACAGATGGTGAGTGCACTATGGAGTCATTGGTGCTAAAAAATGCTGAGTCTGGCATCGCCAATACAAATAGGTCTTTCTGATGAAGGAAGTGCCATGGTGCCATGGCCTCACTGCTGAAGATCTTGGTGCTGATGGTTTTGGCAATAGAGTTGCTAGTACCAATGGCATCACTGTCGATGCAGTCAGTGCCGAGGAAGCTGATGGAGCAGGCATAGCCTGTGTTGGAGGTCTTGGTGACATCTTCAGCAGTGTCAACGGTAGTGCAGCGGAGGAGGTAGGCTTGCTTTTGCCTCTCGACTCCGCACAGGAGTACTGGCAAAGGTCACTGTGCAGGCAGTGCTGGAGGATCCCAGTGCTTCATAGGTACTTAGCTGTGCTGCGGTTGGTATCAAGGAGAGAGACCGAGCTGGAGATTGCTTCTTTTTGGTCAGTTCTCTCTGAGGAGAAGTCGGTGATTGCATTCTCGTTGATTTTTGTTTAGAGGAATGAGCCTTCCTCTGAGAAGAAGGTGAAGTCCCTGGAGCTATTTTTCCAGAGGTAGTCTGCTGGCTGGGGTCTGAAGCTGGGCAGAGACTTCTCCATTAAGATGAGCTTGGGGAACGCATCCTTGTCTCTCCGAGCTTGAACCTTTAGGATGCTGCAGTGAGTGCATTTCTGAGGGATGTGCAACTCACCCAAGCAGTAGACAAACTGAGTGTCCATCTGATAACAGCATGGCATCTTGACATGACAGGTAGCGCTTAAAGCCTGGTGAACCAGGCATAACTGTAAAGATGGTGGGTTCATCTCATGGGTGAACTTAACCAGTCTACGAAAAACAATTTTTTTTAAACTAGGAAGAAATATGGGGAAAAGGGTAAGTAACTGAACTGCTAAGCTTAAAAAACTATGCTAAGTAAACTATTTTAACGTGGAACAAGCTAACTTTGTGACACTGCTGGGAGTTCTATTTCAGGCAGAGCACAGTTGAGAAGGAACTGAGGGGGGTCGAGCTGTACATGCGCTAGGTGAGGTGCCAACAGCGCCACAAGACAGGAACCGCGCATGTACGACCTGGACTGGCACTGCTGTTGAAATTCTCCCATCAAAGGCACAGGGATGCACCAACACCTGAAGTGAAGCATCTACAGCACCATCACTCGAAGAATTGTGGCACATTCACTCTTGAAGCTACCCCTTTTTATGGCATAGGGTCAGGTTCTTTTAAAAACCTTCAGTCGACTGCTATAAATGTGCCAAAAATCTTTGTTCCTGATGTCTAAGGGTTTAATCTGATTCCAACAATCACTTCATTTTGTTACAAATCATTAACATACTACATATAATGCCACCTTTCATTTCTACACAGATTTACCTTATAAACTCAATTAATAGACGCCTATTTAGCATTTTGGCAAAAAGCTGTATTTCTGTGCAGAGTTTTCTGCTCCACTTGGTGCAAACATCAGGCACTGTACTTCCCAAAGGATTCAATACAGCACCATCATAATCACAATCTGTACACGTAATAGATTATACTGGGAAGGTGGTTCCTGCTATCATGCCTTCTGGCCTGGGGGTTTCACCACTTAGTAACATACATGGAACAAAAGCAAAACATTTATCCATCATCATAGTTCTTGTGGGAGAAAGTAGGTTTCCCTCCAGTTTGTGGCTGCTTTGGTTAACTCTATAGGTTTAACTCTTCCACTTTTTGATATTGTTTCCTCCAGTGATTCTCCCACTACTCACCCCAAATGCTCATCCATTCGAAGCCATTGGACTTCCTAAGGTTTGCCAAATTACCTGAATGTCACTTTACACCTGTCATCGGCCAGGCCTAAGTGGCACTGACTACTGTCATTATGGTGGCAAGCATCAATGCAGCCTGGCCTTTCTAGTCAAGCACTTACTTCCTTTGGGACGTATATGCCTTGAACCTTCATAAATAAATCATCAGAAAGATGGAATGGAACATGGAATGTGAGGAGTATGCATGAAGACAATGTTACCACTTTGGCTAAAGCACTGGAAAAATGTAAGATAGATGTATGTGGAGTCTCAGAGCTCTCATGGAATGGTAGGGGTAATTTCATGACTAGGGATAGATACATAGTGCACTACACTCAGGATCTGAGAAAACAAGAGAATATGGGGTTGAATAAAACTTATCCAAGGAGACAAAGTCTGTGCTTGGATACAATCCAATCAGCGACAGAATCATCACTATTCACCTTCAAGCAAAGGCAGTCAGTATGTTGATTGTACAGGTTTAAGTTCCTATCACAGCTGCTGCCACAGATTGATGAATTCTATGAACGGCTGGAAGAGACACTTATTCATAGACCAAGCAAATATATCACTCTTGTAATTGGGGACCTGAATGTGAAAGTTGAAAAAGTGTAGGGTCTCAAAGAAGTAATAGGAAACAATCGTTTTGTGGTTTATAAAATGAGAGAGGACAACATCTAGTTGAATTGCGCTGCTCTAATCACTTGGTCATTACAAACTCTTTCACCCAACATCCTAAAAGTTGATATACATGTAAGTCATCAGAGGGCACGACAAAGAACCAAAAACTGACTATATAAAGATACAGCAATGCTGGAAAATGAGTAATGGACAAAGACTTTCCTCAAGTGCAGACTGAGGGTCAGACCACCAACATTAGCCTCAAACATTACATTGAAATTTAAGACATTCATCAGTTCTAAAATATCTGGACTTGTCTAAAATCAACTAAAATGCATGACTTCTGTCCAGAATGGGTTTGAGGCATGCAACAAGTGAAAGAACAACCTAAATTAACTTTGGAATAAAGTGAAAACTATCATACTCAAAGCATCCACAGCACACATTCCAAAAAATTGATGTCAGACTACACTATAGTTAACTGAGAAGGCATTTGAGCTGGTGAAAAAATGATGCAGAGTGAAAGAGAATGGCTTGGAGACAGAGGAATACAGGAGAGAGCATAAGGAACTAAGCAGACAGATCCAAAGGCAGACTAGATGAGACGAGCAAATACATAAGCACAAAATGCATGGAACATGAGAGTTACAAAAAGTAACAATATAAAAGATATATTTACATTGGTCAGACTTATTAACAAAAAGTTTCCCCTACAATCGAACATAACAAATGAGCATGAAGGCAGAGTCCTCAATGAAGATGATGTCAAATGCTAGTGGAGATTACTGGGTCCATCTGTATGCCTCTTACGATACAGACCAACAGAAACGAGAGTACGGAGCCAGTGCCATCTATCCTACAAGAGGAAATGCTGTACGCTATTATGAAAATGAAGGCTGGGAAAGAACCAGGGGTAGATAACAAACCAGCACAGCAGTTAAATCTGCAGTGATATATGGATGACTAGAAATTGGTTGGAAGACTGGACGAAGGGAATCCATTGGCCCTACCAAAGAAAGGGGACATAACAGTGTAGTATCAAGCATATTATCTCCCTGATATTACATGCAAGCCAAGTTCTACTCTAGAAAATCCAGGATTGCATGAAATGAATGATAGGAGAGAATTACAACCACAACAATTTGGTTTCAGAGAAGGATGAGGCACACATGATCAAATCGCAAACATCAGTCACATAACTGAAAAATACAGGGAATATAGTCACCCACTGATCATGTGTTTGATTGACTACTCAAAAAGCAGTGTAGAGGAATGAATTGATTCCATCCAACACAACCATCTTTGGAGGATACTGGCAGACACGGGGATTCCACAGCATCTCCTTGAACTCATCACAAATCTGTACCATCAACAATAGACCACGGTGAAAACAGCAGCAGGGAACAACTGGTGGTTTTCCACTGGGCCGTGTCAGGAATCGGAGACTGCAGCAGAGCCAGTATCCAGGCAACCTAATGAGACCAACTAGACTGTAGTAGGCTGCCTGAGTGGCTACACCATCTGATTCGTTTGAGGAGGCAGCAGACCAGCTCCAAGCCCAACAGCCGCAGTAGTTCGGTTGCTCCTCAAAGATTCATCGGTGGTTATGCTAGCCCTTGTGCCCGCTTGTCCCCAGCCTTGCTTCCACTTTGGGCTCAACCCCAGCCTTCCCCCTTCCTTGCCTCACTCCAGGTAACTCAATTCTAGTCCTCATATCCAATTCCTCACTTCTGACATCTGGAATCCCACTCCCAGTTCTGACCCCTTGGCTCCAGCTCCTGCTCTAACCGTGGGCTCCAATTCCTGGCTGCCGACTCCTGATCTAACCACTAGATGTCACTCCTATTCTGATCATTAGGCCTGACTGTCCAAGTCCTGGTCATGAGACAGGCACGGTGTGAGCCAAGAGTGTATTGCATCCCTAAGCCTCTTCAACGTGTATGCAGAATTTATCCTGAGACAAGCCCTGGAAAATTTTGACAAACTGGATGGAGCTGGAATTTCCATTGGTCAACACCTCTTAAACTAACCTCAGATACACGGATGACCGGACACTCTTTGCCACAACTATCAATGTAATGCAACAAAAGTTGGAAGTCTGTAAAAATAATTAGTGAGGAACATGGACTATCCCTGAATGAGGTGAAATGTAAATCCATCCACTTTGACATTAACAACAAAAAAAGGATGCAAGTGGACATCATAATTAATAATCAAGTGATAACTGAATTAATCTATTGCCTCTGTCTGGGATCATACATATCCCACCAAAGAGGCTGCCCTAAGAAATTGGAAAATGATTAAGAATGGTTCGCTCAGCCATGCCCTCCCTTACAAAAGTGAGGAAACAACGCTGCATCTCAAACTGTATGAAGGTTGTTTGGTGAAAGCTTAATTTTTTCCACGGTGACTTATGGATGTGCATAATTGAAAATTAAGGCAACCGACAAACAAAACCTGAAGCTTTTGAGATATGGTGCTGGCAAAGACTCTTGTGTATCTCCTGTATAGAAAAGATGATGAATGCTTATGTTTAAAGTATTATTGGAGAGAAGCAGAATCTGCTCTAAGAAATCAACAGGCACAAGCTTACATACTTTGGTCACACCAGGGGTAGAGATGGAAATAACCCTGAGAAAGTTATCACGGAAGAATGGTGGTAGGTCAGCATAGTAGGGGATGACAAGAGAGAAGATGGATAGATGTTATGAGGCAGATCACTGAGAGGTCAGATGTTGAGTGCTTGAAGCCAGAGATGGATTGAGAAGGTTTCAGAAAATTTTGCTGTCATCACCAATATGACACAAATAAATGGATTTTACTTATTTTCCTTGGTTCTACTTATATTCCAATACTAACCACTGCTGAGACAAACAGGTTAAAATTAATGTACAGTAAAATTTGTTGATGTAGCAAACGGTAATAGAAATGTTCAGAAAAAACACTGTCAAAGGCCCCAATCCTTCACATGCTTAACTTTATGCATTGTGAGTAGTCCTACTGAGCTCGATGGGACTATTCTTAGTGCATAAAATTTAAATGTGCTTAACTGCTTGCAGGACATGAAACAAAAATCTGTAGATTTTTCCCTTCTCATTCTCATCTCAATAAAATTCATCCCAAATTCTAAAAATCTTTGGGTTTATGTTTTATAGTCCTTTTCGGAGGAACTTAAATAAGGAGATATCTAAATTATTGAGAACTATGCATCCAACAGATGGCTGCATGATGTATGCCTAAGGCCAGATGCTTGTTATGTCCATGATTTCTGTGACAAGAACCATGATTGAGAGGTTTTTTGTCCATAAAAGTTATGGAGTGTGCTCCGTGGAAGTTTTGCCATTGAATGAAATAGAGCCAGGATTTCACTTATGGTCTTTTCCATCCTGGCCTGCCTGCTCTTGAGCAAGACTTTCATTAACATCTATATTTGACTCTGATTGGTGTTTTACTAGATGTTAACATTCTTCAATGAAAAATACACATAATTAAAATAGTATGGCAGGGTGAAAACTATTTTATTTTAAGATATTATGATTTTTGAATTTTTTTTGCCATGGCAAAGTCAGGATTCCCCCTTTAACACTGACATCCAATCAACCCCATCTACATTAAACTCAAATATATATATATGTAGTAATTTACAAATGAAATCTAGGGTATTTTATTGTAAATATTTTTAAAGACCAATTGTTACCCTACAAGTTCTTAGCTAAAGTTCAATAAACTGTAGGTTGCCCAAAAGAGTGTGTACAAACTGGCTTAAAAAGTAAAGAGTACCCAACAGTTAAGGAAATATGTAGTCACCTCTTCCCCCAACAACCCCCCAAAGAATCAATACGGACACTGTTTTATAAAAGAAAAATATCTAGTTCTATTACTTGTGTAGTGGAATCTGCCTAATTAATATATGATAAACTAATTTCAATTTCCAACATAATATTATGTCCATTCAAAGATAAAGGAAATTTTCAAATATATTTTTATATTTGAAGTGATGAACCAAAGCCAGCTGGGGCTGGGGAACATAATGATCAAGAAGAGTCACACCATTACTATTTATTATTTGTAGTCTGAGAGCGCTTAAATGCCTCAACCGGTCTTGCTTTCTAAAGTGCTCTTAGAATCAAGGGAGATAGGAGGACCGTATAAAGGTAATTATTTCATCACTGTATCAGAAATACATCCTTCAACAGCATTTCTCTTCTTCAACCTTTAAGACAAAGCAAAAAAGTCACTGGATACATGCTTCTAATCAAGACAGACCTGAAAAGCACTCCATTCTTAAAATGTTATGTGCACTACAAACTGAAGGTTCAGAAAGAACCACCATGACATGGGTTATCTAGAGTGTTTACTTCTCATCAAGTGAACTAACAAGGGAAAATTCTAGTAAATTATTGCCTATTCCAAAAGGTAAGTTGCCTCCCAAGACTATATTTTGCTTAGCTCCCACCTAGAAACAAAAATAGAACACTGCTGCCAAGTTATCCATTAAGTCTTAGATTCCTCCAACACCGGATGAAAGCTCCCAGAACTAACCAAAAAGAATTGTAAGCTTTAAAACGTTTATTTGAAAGTGAGCTTCTGGGAGATTGAAATCTCCTAGATAACCTTCCAGGTGAACAGATTCAGTTCATCATGCCTACCACAATGTGGGGCAAAGGCTGAATAAATGGGAACCTCTGAGTACAGCTAGTTAGGAATTTTTTTCAATTTAATTTTTTGTTGGAAAATGCACACTTGTCAAACCCATGACTTTTCATAGGAACATACCAGATATGACTAAACATTTCTCAGGGAACATCTACATTGAAATAAGAACAGGAGTACTTGTGGCACCTTAGAGACTAACAAATTTATTTGAGCATAAGCTTTCGTGGGCTACGGCCCACTTCATCGGACGCATAGAATGGAATATATAATGAGGAGATATATATATATATATATATATACATACAGAGAACACGAAAAGGTGAGAGTTGCCAAACCAACTAAGAGGCTAATTAATTAAGATGAACTGTTGTCAGCAGGAGAAAAAAACTTTTGTAGTGATAATCAAAATAGCCCATTTAAGACAGTTTGACAAGAAGCTGTGAGGATACTTAACATGGGAAACAGATTCAATGTGTGTAATGGCTCAGCCATTCCCTATTTAAGCCTAAATTGATAGTATCTAGTTTGCATATCAATTCAAGTTCAAGTTCAGCAGTTTCTCGTTGGTGTCTGTTTTTGAAGCTTTTCCGTTGCAAAATTGCCACCTTTAAATCTGTTACTGAATGGCCAGAGAGGTTCAAGTGTTCTCCTACTGGTTTTTTAATGTTATGATTCCTGATATCAGATCTGTGTCCATTTATTCTTTTGAGTAAAGACTGTCCAGTTTGGCCAATGTACATGGCAGAGGGGCATTGCTGGCACATGATGGCATATATCACATTGGTAGATGTGCAGATGAATAAGACCCTAATGGTGTGGCTATGTGATTAGGTCCTATGATGGTATCGCTTGAATAGCTATGTGGACAGAACTGGCATCAGGCTTTGTTGCAAGAATAGGTTCCTGAGTTAGTGTTTTTGCTCTGTGGTGTGTGGTTACTGGTGAGTATTTGCTTCAGGTTGGGAGGCTGTCTGTAAGCGAGGACAGATCTGTCTCCAAAGATCTGTGAGAGAGAGGGCTGCTCTGGGTCAGCTAACTCAGGGTTGTAGGGCTCAGGTTGTAGGGCTAAAAATTGCAGAGTATACATTCAGTCTCAGGCTGGAACCCCACAAGAAGGATGCGCCTCAGAACCCAAGTCTCTAGCATGTGCCCTATGAGTTTGAGTCAATTACCCAGGCTCAGAGACTCGGAACCACGGGTGTTTTATTGCAGTACAGATATGCCCTCAAGGTTCAGGAGGGAATTTCTGGACAAGACCATAAAGAGAAACTATGCCATAATAGCCAGAGCAGGGACTTAGACTCATAGACTTTAAGGTCAGAAGGGACCATTATGATCATCTAGTCTGACCTCCTGCACAAAGCAGGCCACAGAATCCTACCCATCCACTTCTTGAACAGACTTGAACCTGAGTCACCTACATAGCAGATGAGTGCCCCAATGGAGTCAATTTTGGCTCAATGAATATTTATTTATACAAAGTGGAACAGCTCCAACAGGAGATATGAAGAGAAAGTCACCCAGAAGAGCCAGTAGGCTGGTGGTTAAGACACTTACTATAAGGTTGTGGGCACTTGAACCCAGGTCTGTAGAGCCTGGACAGCTAACATTCCCACAGTGCCATGCAGAAACACAGTCAGGGAGCACCATGAAGAATAAGTGCCACAAGAAGCACTGCCCAAGGGAACCAGAGTGACATTAACCTGCGGTCCTTTGATTGGCCAACCACTCTATTTAACTTAATTGGGTGCCCAGGAAGTTGTCTAGGCAACATCACAGAGTTCAGACCTGCTGTGATTACAGAGCTCACCTTGTCTTCTGATTTCTGGCCTCCAATCTCAGCCTGATTCTGACACTGACTCTTTCCTCCTGACACTAGCTTGATACTACCTCTGTTCTCCAGTCTCCAACCTAGTCCTTACTTTGACCCTAACTCTTGTTTATTCAACCTGACTCTACTGATTCCTCCACCCCTGCTCACTGACCACCACAAGTCAGGGACTATCCAGCCCAGCCAGACCTCCTACACCCCAGTCCCTACACTCACTTGGGATGTGGGAGATTCAGGTGTAAGTCCTTGGCCTCCATCTAATCACCAGGTTACTGGTTATTCTGGGGTGGATATCTGTGTCCCCCCTCCCCCCCTCCAAAAAGGAAAAAAAATCTAGAAAGGTCTATTTCATTCTGATATGAACTAGGAAAATTTTTGAAATCTCAAAAGTTTTCATGAGATGAGCACATCATTTCCCACCCACCTCTATGTCTAAGGATTGCTCCTAAAAAACAGAATCACTACACCATGCAGGGATGGCGGTTTCTCTAAAACATGAAATGAAAGGCATTCTAGGCTAAAATTACAACCAAAAGGCATTTGCCTCTGTTTGAAGTAGCACCTTCTGATGGCACCTATTTTTGAAAATCCTGGCCTAGGTAGCAATATAAAGGGAAAATTCCATAGCCATACTCATACTGCATTGCTTATTAAAACCTATTCCTAACTTTTCTTCCCCAAAAATAATTTCTGCTGCATGAAAGGGACAGAGGGAGAAAGCTCATTTTGTGATCAAGGATAATGAAATATGATAGTTTTTCTAATATACAAATCACAACAGTAACTGAAGTACAGGAAAACATATCTTCATCTGAGTCAAATAAAATGCCGATACAATTGTGCAGTAAGATTCCACTTGTTTATAAACAGTTGAGCTGAACTAACCTTTAACGAAATGTGTCCATTAGATTAAAATTTGTAACATAATATACACAAGTAGCAAGTCTGCATATAAACTATTTCAAATTGAAAGTTCAACTGAACAATCAAGAATATTTTACCTTTTTATTCAGCTTCAGCCAAGTTGAATAGCCTTTGCTGTCCACATACTGCAACCCAAAAAACCAGACTTCACGTAGACCGACTGTTTTCACCACCTAAAAGTAAATGAGTCATTAAATCAATAAACCCTGAAGGGCACTTGGATTTTGGTGTAATGGTTCAAACGCCAGTTCAGATTCAGATACAATATACAGCAAGGTTTTGTGAGCAACCAACTTAGGCAAATAGAGCCATAAAAGATTTGTACACAAGACAGACAGAGCAAGAAGGAATACCTTACTCTTAATTATAGTATTGTTTTCCTCCATACACAACCAGTCAGCATGAAGTGATATGTCTCCACCCATCAGAAAGCAGATATTTGAAGAGGAAAAAAAAGAACTACTCAAGTTAAGAACGTGTAAGCCAAATAACTCCATTCTTTTAGTGCAAGACAATCCAAACAACAAAAGGAGAAGACAATGGGATTAGGATGGGGAGGAAAGATGACAACAGACATGATTATTGGTAAGTAATTCATTGTTTAATGTCTCCTCTTCCTGCATCCCATAACCAATGGATATGGCTAGCAGTACCAGTACTGGAGGAGAGCATTCAAAGTGATGTCAATGGCATTGTCTTATTGGTCACTTCCCAGATCTCTGCTGATGCTCTAGCCAAAAATGCAAGAAGTAGAATGTCTTAATTTTAACTAAACCAGAAGACTAATACCAGCCTTTTAGAAGCTACACAATGGAATCATTCATTTAACTAGAGACAAATACAATTGATTGTTTTCTGAAAATTTTACATGTCAGAAGCTTTGCTTGGTCTGTAGGGATAAGGTCCAGAGTGACCTAGACAAATTGGAGGATTGGGCCAAAAGACATCTGATGAGATTCAACAAGGACAAGTGCAGAGTCATGCTGTCAGGATGGAAGAATCCCATGCACTGCTACAGGCTGGGGACCGACTGGCTAAGCTGCAGTTCTGCAGAAAAGGACCTGGGGATTACTGTGGATGAGAAGTTGGATATGAGTTAGCAGTGTGTCCTTGTTGTGAAGAAAGCTAATGACATATTGGGCTGCATTAGTAGGAGCACTGCAAGCAGATTGAGGGAAGTGATTATTCCCCTCTATTCGGCACTGGTGAGGCCACATCTGGAGTAGTGTGTCCAGTTTTGGGCCCACCCACTACAGAAAGGATGTGAACAAATTGGAGACACTCCAGTGGAGGGCAATGAAAATGATCAGGGGTCTGGGGCACATGACTTACGAGGAGAGGCTGAGGGAACTGGGCTTGTTTAGTTTGCAGAAGAAAAGAGTGAGGGAGGATTTGATAGCAGCCTTCAACTACCTGAAGGGGGCTTCCAAAGAGGATGAAGCTTGGCTGTTCTCAGTGGTGGCAGATGACAGAACAAGGAACAATGGTCTTAAGTTGCAGTGGGGGAGGCCTAGGTTGGATGTTAGGAAACACTATTTCACTAGGAGGGTGGTAAAACACTTGAATGGGTAACCTAGTGAGGTGGTGGAATCTCCTTTTAAGGCCCAGCGTGAAAAAGCCCTGGCTAGGATGATTTAGTTGGGGTTGGTCCTGCTTTGAGCAGCAGGCTGGACTAGATGACCTCCTGAGGTCTCTTCCAACCCTAATCTTTTATGATTCTATGACTGGCCTAAAGAATTAAGTTACCTTGATCCAAGTTCATCCTCAGAGTGTAAGGATAACCCAGCAGGTTCATCAACCTGAATTGGGAAATAATTTAGAACTTACTATGGGACAGCTTTTCAAATTAGTGCAACAGGGGAATCACAATCAACTTCCTATTAGCTAATTTAAAGGCTGGCCCATTTAGATATAAGGACTTGTAAGGACAACAGTAATCGTCAGTATTCTTGATTAGGTGGTCTACTGAAATGCAGAGACAGTAAAGATTCAAGTTTTGACAGTGAAACCTATTTCACCAAGATATGAGATATTATGCATTTTGCACTCATGTCACAATTCTCCGATCATATCTCATTACTGAAGATTCACAAATTCGAGATACATGCTAGTTGCAGATCCTTGCACGCTCTCTTGGGCTGTCATATATTTATGCTGCCAGAAGTCTGAACTTTTCCCTCTCTGGGCAAAGAAAAGAGCCAGTCTCACTTGTAGCTGTGACAAATCCCAGCCAGAGCTCTGAAGCTTGAAAAACAAACTAGTGATGTTGGACATTCTCATGTACTAGGGAGAGGAGTAAGATGTTTAACACAACTCTTCTTCCTCAACATCTGGAGATATTTTTGACCCTACTGCCAAGGGATCAAATCAGTAAGTTCAAATAAAAAATACCCAAATGGGACTCTGGTAGCAGTCAAACTATTGAGGAGCTTATGTTTTAAGGAAGTGTTCAGATCCACCTGAGGTATATAGAATTACATACATATACACAAAAGGCCTACATTCAAAGAATATTGTTTAAGTTGCAAAATGAAACACTCGAAAGTTAGATAATTCCATAATTAAGGATGCCTGTGCAACCTTACTTCACCTCCCCCATGCACATGCACTATGATCAGTCTAATTATCACATACCATTTTTTTCCTATCTGACCCTGGTCAGCGCACAGGATGGCCAGTGCTCAGAAACAGAATCAGAGTTCAGTAGTAATCAGAAATGCTGTCTGTTGATGTCATAAACAGATAGTTAAGGGTTAATGTCTCTTTTACCTGTAAAGGGTTAACAAACAGGGAACCAAACACCTGACCAGGGGACCAATCAGGAGACAAGATACTTTCAAATCTCGGTGGAGGGAAGCATTTGTTTGTGTTTTTTGGGTTTTGCTTTGTTCTCTCTGGGCTTTGAGAGTGACCATACGTACCTACAGGCTCTCTAATCTTCTGTTCCAATTTTGTTAGTAAAAAGGTAGAAAGGCGGTATAGTCTTTTTATTTGTTTTCCTTTATTTCCAAATGTGTAGTTTGCTGGAAGTATTTTAAATTGTATTTTGCTGGGGGGGGAGGCTTCTTTCTAGTTTCTATAAGCTGACAGACCCTGTAACTTTTTACCATCTAAATTACAGAGATAAACTTTTTTCTCTTTCTTTCTTTTTATTAAAAGCTTTGCTTTAAGACCTGTCTGATTTTTTTTTCTACTTAAGGCTCAAAGGAACTGAGTCTGTGTACACCAGGGAATTGGTGGGGAGAAGGGAAAGAGAGCAGGGGGGAGAAGGGAAAAGTGAATTTCCTCTTTGTTTTAGATTCACAGAGTTTGAATCTGGATTGTCTCTGGGTGAAGGGAAAAGAGGAGGGGGGAAGGTATCATTCCTCTCTGTGTGGTGATTCAAGGAGTTTGAATCACGGTGATCTCCTAGTGTACCCAGGGCGGAAAGGAGCTGGGAGGAAGAAAGGAGGAGGGAAGGGATATGGTTTATTCCCCTTTGTTGGGAGACTCAAGGAATTTGGGTCTTGGGGTCCCCAAGGAAGGTTTGGGGGAGACCAGAGTTTATCAGGCACTCTACTCTAAGTCCTGATTGGTGGCAGCACTACAGGATCTAAGCTAGTAATTAAGCTTAGGGGAATTCATGCTAATACCCATATTTTGGACGCTAAGGTTCAGAATTGGTAATTATATTATGACAGTTGAACCCTTGCCTCATTTGCTCTAGAATCTGGGAGGTGTTTAAAGAATGAGGCAGGGTATGCAAGAAGAAAAAAGCAGGATCTTGTAAGGGTTGAATGCCACATGTGGTAACTCAGTTCTAGCCCTTCCTCTGCTACAAATTTCCAGTATGCTGCTAAGCAAGTAACTTCAACTAAAGTTTTGGTAGATGGCCCCTATTTGTGTGTTCTTCACTTTCTGAGTGCCAAACCTGAACCCCTTTTGCCCTGATTTTAAGAAGCGCTGATAAGCACTCACAACTGCAGCTGAAGTCAATGGAAATTGTAGATATTCAACATCTGGGCTAGTAAGGCATTGTGGTCTGGAGGAATGAGTAGTTGGGATTCAGGAAGTCGAGTTCTAATCCTGGCTCTGCCACTGATTCAATGGTGTGGCCTCACAAGTCGCTCAGTTTTCCCATCTGTAAAATGGGGTTAATAGTACTTCTATCAGTAGAGGAGGGATAGCTCAGTGGTTTGAGCATTGGCCTGCTAAACCCAAGGTTGAGAGTTCAATCCTTGAGGGGGCCACTTAGGGATCTGGGGTAAAATCAGTACTTGGTCCTGCTAGTGAAGGCAGGAGGCTGGACTCGATGACCTTTCAAGGTCCCTTCCAGTTCTAGAAGATAGGGTATCTCACTATTATTATTATTATTATTTTTTTTTTATTATTTTTTTTAAGCTTACCTATGCATGAGTAACCCAATTTTCCAGACCACACAGCCAAGAATAAAGGTTTGGCAGGCTTTTTCTGAGGGACAGAATGGCTAAGTAGATGGACTACAGGTCTGCCATGTTGGAAAGTTGCATTTTAGTCCCAGCTAGTGTAATCTCTCAGTTGGTTATCAGATATGGTTAATAACAAGCATTATGCATAATACAGACTTATTAACATCAAGCAGCAGAAGACGCAAGTCAAGAACTCATGCTGTCCTGATTTCCAGGTATTTGTACTCACTTCTACCCCAGGGGTTGCTGTCCTGCTCCAGGAAGTCTGGGGCTCCTGCCATATATGGTGCTCCCAATGGGCTGGATGGATTGTTGGGGCTGGGCTATGGACGCTGCAAGGGGTAGCCCAGCCTGGCACTATACACCTTGAGAGATTGGCTCCTACCCTAGATAATGGCTTCACAAGAGTTATGGGTAGCTGGGTCCATGTACTGAGTCTGGGGAAACCTGACCCAGTTCTCACCCATTCCACACCACCAGGACAGCTGCTCTGGCAGCAGCCAGGTTGAGTCTCTGTTCCTAGGGGTTCCAAGTGCAGTGCATTCTGTCACTGCAGTGGAGGCCTAGTCTGAGTATGTTCAAGGTTTTATCCATCTGAATCTGAATTCAGATGTAGCTAAGGGCACAAACAAGGGGGGCGGACAGCTCAGTGGTTTGAGGACTGGCCTGCTAAATCCAGGGTTGTGAGTTCAATCCTTGAGGGGGCCATTTAGGGAATCGGGGTAAAAATCTGTCTGGGGATTGGTCCTGCTTTGAGCCGGGGGTTGGACTAGATGACCTCCTAGGTCCCCTACAACCCTGATAGTCTATGGATTCTATGAAGGCTCTGTCATTCCTGTCTATTCTGGAACACTATTTGCATGCCTCTATTTTGTTAAGTACCATGAGTTTTCCCTCACTGACTAGTATTCAGCTGAGGGATTATTTCAGTCAGCCCTTTGATGTGTTCTTCCAGCTGCCCAAAGCTTTATACATTTTGTTAAAATTAAGCAGTAACACCACATGCCATAGCAAAGAAATGGTGATTTTCATCAGCTAGTAACTCAGCCAAATCTCAATGAAATTTCATGGGATGAAGCCAGAGGCACTTCCCTGGCCCCATAGCTTTCCCTTGCTGAAGAACAAAGCCCTGCTGCAAAAACTGGATGCTAGACCTTCTCAAAAAGTAGAAAATGTCACAAGAATCTTTTAATAATGGGAAGCATTTAGCAATTTAAGGCCTGGTCTACCCTGGGGGGATCGATCTAAGTTATGCAACTTCAGCTACATGAATAACGTAGCTGAAGTCAACGTACTTAGATCTACTTAGCGTGGTGTCTTCACTGCGGTAAGTTGACGGCTGACACTCTCCTATTGACTCCACCTGCGCCTCTTGCCCTGGTGGAGTACCCAAGTGAATGGAAGAGTGCTTGGTGGTCGGTTTATCACGTCTAGACTAGATACAATAAATCGACCCCCTCTGGATTGATCGTTGCCCGATGATCCAGGGGTAATGTAGATAAGCCCTAAAAACAGAGATTGATGCCAGATCCCCTATAATATAGGGCTTTTATAATTATTACTGTGGTTTCAGCTAATTTTTATTTCAGGTTGTAGGGATGTATTTTGACTTTTATAACGCATGTTTAAAAAGTGTTTTAAAAAAGCTACTCAGAGCTATGGATTGATACTTCAACAAATCAATAAACAATAAAGTTTCAGAACAAGAATTCTCTATTAGGCAACCAAATAAATAGATTTCATTGGGTCTTCCCTGCTAAACCTTGTAGAGGACTTCGGAGATATTTGGCAAGGAGGATAAGGCTATAACTTGATGAGATGGGGTGAGTAAAACCCTAATTTTTTCCTGAATTGGGACTACACTATTCTGTCCAGGTGCTTCAGCAGCAAATTCTGAGAACTTGACAAAAATCAGTTTGTGGATAACAAATATACTTCATGATGCTCTTTGTCTCCTATGAAAGAAGTAGGGAAAAGGCAGGTTAGTTAAGGCCCACAATATTAGCCTTTCACCTCCACTTTGGCCTCCAAATGGATGAGAAGACAGAAAAACTTTGTGATGATGGAGAGATGCCTGCTAAAACAGAATATCCAAGTGGCCTCCACCATCTTGTTGGTGGGATAAGGGAGGACTTCACTGAGCTTCATGACAGCAGGAAAGAAGGAGAAAGCCATAGACGCTGAGTTCTTAGACTTCCCATTTACCAGCAGATAGGGAGAGCGAAGGGAAATGCCCTGGTCTGGAAACAAAGAGCAGCTTGGAGAAAGGATCATACTAAAGTGTGAAACAAAGCCTTTCACATTAAATCTTCCCACCACTGACTAAGAAAGGGGTTTGCTGACATCCAAACATCCTTGGGATCATGGGACAAGAGAGATAATGCTGTGACAAGGTAACTTGCTTTGAGCAATAACTACAAAGGACAGAAGTTTACTGCAATGTACAACACATAGAGCTAAACATGTAGACTAATCAAGCTAGTTTAGAACACGTCACTTCACTTTGTTGGCAATAATAACCACAGAGAAATATTACACCTTTTCTCTGAAAACTTCATATTTGTTTCACACCGCAATTCAGCGACTGATTTGGGTCTATGAAGCCATGTGTGGGTTTAGGATATGTCTGAATGATTTCTCCCCTCATGTACAGGCATGGCACATGAACCAAGGGACTTAAGCTAATAATTTCTCAATTTAAACATCTACAGGCTAATCGTAAGAACTGCTGAGGCCGCCTGAAAGCCATGCAAGGAACTGAGGCAACTCGATGGAGAGAATTTGCATCTATATCTTTTATCCCTTGTTCAGAGAAGCTACAGAATGGGTGAAACTGATCATCTGAGCACAAGACTTTATGCAGCAGCAGATCACCTCCACCCAATACCGCATGTCAAGAGGAGCAGAGGTTGGCAGAAGAAAAGTCACAGCTGCCTTCACATATCAGAAGATGGCACAATTTTTACTTGTTGAGTTCTTGTTCGCAGCTCACTCATACATCTTGGGGAGAAGGCCAGATGGCTGCCCTGTCCCCAAAACTTTTCTGCCTTGCAACACTTGTGAACTATTTTTAGATTTAAATCACTTTTTAATTCCATTTTTCTTTCCTCTAGAAGTTTTGTTTCCCTGATTCTCTATTTGTGAACTAGAAGAAAGAGAGCATGAAGGCGGAAATATGACTCCACAAATTCCAGTACAAGTAGGCAAAAACAAATTAAGAAAAGAATAGACTAGGAGGGAAAAGAAGGTGCTTGCTTATACACCTACCATAAATAACAGTCTTTAATCTACTTGCTGCTTTGTGGATTAAGACATATCACTTTTTTAGCTGACTTGGTTGTCGGAGGAGGGTAAAGAAAAGAAAGCATGCAATCACTTATTTAAAAGTGGCTAATGAGATTCCATTCCTCAAAAGAATCGTGTCATACTGCTGCTTCCTTACTTGGACAGAAATGAAGGTAGTCTATAGTTGTTTTTTAATGTTACATTTTCTGTCTTAGATTTATTATTAAAGGGTATTTAAAGTTATATAAACATACAATGAATACACTTAGTAATTCCTGTGTGGAGTATATGATTGAGAATATCTATAAAATATAGTATTAATTTCAAGATGGTTTGACAACTGAAGCCTGACTGCTTATCCATTTATGGAATGTTGTCCTTGTGCTTAATGCTTTGCTTCTGAATTGAGGAGACGTGGCTCAAGTTGATTATTAGTATGGCTTAGATCAGTGTAAGATATTAATTGGAAAGCATGAACAGAAATCTATAACACTATAATGTTTTGTAAGACTAGCATTGTATCCATGATTATTACATATAATAAAGGGTTACCTGGTCAAAGAGCTGTTTGCCAGTTGTATTGGGTTGGATGGCAAACTCCAACTCTGCATCCATTGTGGTAACTCTTACGTTTATCTATGGAGAGAAAAAAATGAAATTCTTAGACAGTATGTGTTATACAATGCTTTCATACAACTAATGGCAAGTTTATAAGAAAAAATGTTAGTATATTGGAGTTATTTACCATATAGCAAATATCACTTTGATCTTACTTATATACAAGACATAGGAAATATACAAATGGCCAAAGGTGAATCTATAGCATAAAAAGACATTTACATTCATTCAGTGTTAAATATTGCACTAAATATAGTTTAAGTCAGAATTTGAAAATCAAAAGGGTATAACAAAGTTTAAAAAATTATTATGCAATTGCACAGCTAAACTAACCAAAAATAGAATATGGAGCCAGTCAGCTACTGGTCACCATTTCAGTTTGTTCGGGATGTTAGCAGTCAAATGCTAGCACCATTTGATGGATGTTTGGGGATACATTAGGCGAGTTGGCAGTCTGTATTCAATTCCTCTTGTACTGATGCACCTGCAGTTGGGACCTTTGATGAGAGTAGCCAAGGACTGAATGGGTACAGAGACAGAATTGCCTTCTCACTCCAAGAACTGGTCCTGCTCCAAGAATTAGACAGCAGTGTGCAGAAGCTGGCACCACCACTATTCATGTTATACTTGTCTGGAGAATAAAGAGACCATCACCACTCTCATTTATTTTTCTGATATTTTCTAGAAGCACTTACATGCACTATGAAAAGGAAATGAAAAAAAATCCTATATTTCTTCTAGTATCATTAAAAACTATATCTAAAAAGGAGTGGCAGTTCTGAATTACAGTTGTTAAATGATGTAACTTGTGAGAAACAAGACTAAGTATGGGTTTGGAAAAATAGTGCATTTTAAAAGAAATAAAATTAAAACCTGAAAAAGTTTAAACAGTTTGAGAGATCAACTATATTTTGCTATAAATAGCAGACGAAGCAGAATTATTTTTGCATAACTTCGTATTTCTGATTTTGTGTTTTACCATACTTAAAGGCATAAATGTTTCCCTCTCCCTCACAAAATTTACAATTTTTTTTGATGAGCTCCTGGAACATAAATACTACACCACTAATTCTTATATAAACCCACTTCCATGACACATTACTCTAGTTTTGCCACTAGATGGAGTACTTTAAGAAGGAAATAAGTCAAGTCTCAGTAACCTAATATATACACCTGTATTCCCAATACAATGCTGTCCTTGGGAGCCAAAAAATCTTACCATGTTATAGGTGAAACCGAGTTATATTGAACTTGCTTTGATCAGGGCCAGCACTTCCATTTAGACAACGTAGGCGGTCGCCTAGGGCACCAGGATTTGGGAGGACGGCAGGCTGCTCCTGTGGACCTCCTGCAGGCGTGCCTGCGGAGGGTCCGCCGATCGTGCGGCTCCGATGGACCTCCCGCAGGCGTTCCTGCGGTGGGTCCGTCGGAGCTGCGGGACGAGCGGACCATCCGCAGGCACGCCTGCGGCAGGTCCACCAGAGCCGCGGGACTAGAAATGGCTAGAGCCGGCCCTGTGCCTAGGGCGACAAAAACCCTGGCGCCGCTCCTGGCTTTGATCCATTGGAGCACACAGCCCCACCCCCCCGGAGCGCCGCTTTACTGCGTTATATCCGAATTCGTGTTATATCAGGTCATAGGTATATATCATTGTTTAATATCTGTACTTCAGTAGTGCCCATAAGCCCCAACCAGGACAGGGATTCCCTTGTGCTAGGTGCTGTACAAAATCATACCAAGACATGTTCCCTACCCTGAGTAAAATTTAAGACAATATGAACGGTGAGGAAAGAGGAAAAAAGAGCAGATTAAACTATGCGTTAGCTGTCCCTCTTTGCCCTCTATCTCACTAGACACCATCATTAATTGGCTACATTTCTTACACATACTAAAGTATAGTTGGGTCTACAGGAAGAATTTGAAGGAGATAGTCTTATGGATTTCAGGAGTGTAGTTCTATGCATAAAGTATAGTATGGAAGAACACGCCTATACATTTGTTTTACAAACACTGACAGATGGGCAGCAGTCAAGGCATTGTTGGTAGACTGAAAAAGTCAAGGGTGTGGGCGAAATGCAGCAAGAAAAAGCTGGACAAGTAGTAAGGTGTAGGAATTGTGAAGAGACATGAAGCTGAAGACAAGTAGTTTAAGCTTGATTAAGGGAAAGTGCGGGAACCAATAAAGGATTCTAAAGGGGCTGACATGGTTACAGTGATGAACAAGGCAAAGTTATCTTAGTAGCTGTGTTTTGATTTATTTGGAGGGGAGATGTGGGTGTCATGAAGGAGGTTACCATAATCAGGAGAGCAAATAATGCCCTGGATGAGAGTTTTGTTTGTCTGCATAGAAAAGAAAGAAGAAGTGGACAAATCTTAAATGATATGCAGGAAGAAAATCTGTACTCCACCTGGATGTGTGAGGCAAGAGAGAGGGAGGAAGTACAGGTGACTTATAGGCTTTGGTGAAAAGGAAGATGGTGCTTTTTGTCAATAGTGACAGATTAGAGGGAGTGAAGATGATTTTGGAGGAAAAAAAAAAGAGTTTTTATTGTAAACTTGAAACCAGTGGAGTGGCTTTTTGATTGGGTTAACAAAAAAACACACCAAACCAAACCATCAGCAGGACACATTCATCAATTTTAAGTTAAAATTTAAACCTTTCCGAAACTGCTTTATTTTTCAAATTAAATACTAAGAAATCGACCTACCAATTTAAGTTAATCAACCTTTTATCAGCTGGACTCAGAAGGCAAAAGGAATAAAGCTGGATCAGATTTTAGCAAACAAATACACATTGACATTTAATATAAAATACCACTACTATTACCAAAGAAAAAGTGCCACAAAAACATCATAATAGTATAACCTACTGCATTTTAAGTGATTAGTTTTCTAAAATATTTCTAGAAGTTCTCTGAAGTAATAGCATTGATCTGTATACAGAAATCCTCTATTGTGACAACCACCTGACAAATCAAGAAGTCATTTGTTCACAGAGTGCATTATCTGCAAGATATAAACAATCAAAAGGACATTAAAATAAGTGGAAAATATAAAAACTGAACATCTAACTTGAATCTTCTGTTTGTACAAGAACAAGTTTTTTAATTCAGATAAAGTTTCTGATTGATAGAGGTCCAGATACGGGAGATGTGTTGAAACAGTATCTGACAAGTACAACTGGGAGAGATTTACAAAACACACACATTAGCAGTTCCAGGTCAATTAGGGTACGCCTACACTGCAATCAGACACCTGCAGCTGGCCCTGTGGCAGCTGAGTTGGGCTCATGGGCAGGGGCGGCTCCAGCCCCAGCACGCCAAGCACGTGCTTAGAGCAGCATGCCACGGGGGGCGCTCTGCCGGTCACCAGGAGGGCGGCAGAAAGCCAGCCTTTGGCAGCATGCCTGCGGAGGTTCCACTGGTCCCGCGGCTCCACAGGCACACCTGCGGGAGGTCCACCAGAGCCACGGGACCAGCAACCGACAGAGCGACTCCTGCGGCATGCCACCATGCTTGGGGCAGCGAAATGTCTAGAACCGCCCCTGCTCACAGGACTCGGGCTAAGGAGCTGTTTAACTGCGGTATAGACATTTGGGCTTGGGCTGGTAACCCAGCTCTAGAATCCTGCAAGATGGGAGGGTCCCAGAACTCAGACTGCAGCCTGAGCCTGAACATCTATACCACAATTCAACATCATCTTAGCCCGAGCCCCATGAACCCAAGTCAGCTAGAATGGGCCAGCCACAGGTGTCTAACTGCAGTGTAGACATACGTTTAGACACATTACACTAGCCCATGGGCAGGCAACCTATGGCACACATGCCGAAGGCGGCCTGCTAGCTGATTTTCAGTGGCACTCACACTGCCCGGATCCTGGTCACCAGTCGAGGGGGCCTCTGCATTTTAATTTAATTTTAAATGAAGCTGCTTAAACATTTTTAAAACCTTATTTACTTTACATACAACAATAGTGTAGTTATACGTTATAGACTTATAGAAAGAGACCTTCTAAAAACATTAAAATGAATTACCGGCATGCAAAACCTTAAATTAGAGTGAATAAATGACTAGGCACAGCACTTCTGAAAGGTTGCCGACCCCTGCGCTAACCTTTGTTATAGCAACAGTCAAAGAAAAAAACAGTCAGTCAACTACACAGAACATTTGTGTGTTTGCCTCTGTTAACAGGACATTCATGTTGAGTGGGAAGATATGTTCTCTTTCTTAAAATAAATTGTTTTTTTATAAAAGGAAAGGACTAAGAAAAGGAGTTCATTGTTAAAATGTTTTCTATTTTAAGCCTGCTGGCAGCTGGGTGGCTTTGGATGCATTCCAATTAATTGTATTGCTTAAAAAAAAATTAACACAGCTTTTAAAAGGTGTATACCGGGGTCGGCAACCTTTCAGAAGTGGTGTGCCAAGTCTTCATTTATTAACTCTAACTTAAGGTTTTGCATGCCAGTAATACATTTTAATGTTTTCAGACTGTCTCTTTCTATAAGTCTACAATATATAACTAAACTATTGTTGTATATAATGGAAATAAGGTTTTTAAAATGTTTAAGAAACTTCATTTAAAATTAAATTAAAATGCAGAGCCCCCTGGACAGGTGGCCAGGACCCAGGCAGTGTGAGTGCCACTGAAAATCAGCTCATGCCCCACCTTTGGTACATGTGCCATAGGTTGCCTACTCCTGATGTATACCTACATAATGTAATTCTTTGGGCTTTAGAATCATAGAATTGTAGGACTAGAAGGGACATCGAGAGGTCATCTAGTCCAGTCCCCTGCACTCATGGCAGAACTAAGTATTATCTAGACCATCCCTGACAGGTGTTTGTCTAACCTGCTATTAAAAATATCCAATGATAGAGATTCCACAACCTCCCTAGGCAATTTATTTCAGTGCTTAATTACCCTGACAGTTAGGAAGCTTTTCTTAATGTCCAATCTAAACCATGCTTGCTGCAATTTAAGCCCATTGCTTATTATCCTATCCTCCGAGGTTAAGAACAACAAGTTTTCTCCCTCCTCCCTGTAACAACTTTTTAAGTACTTGAAAACTATTATGTTCCCCCTCAGTCTTCTCTTCTCCAGAAGAACAAACCCAATTTTTTCAATCTTCCCTCATAGGTCTTGTTTTCTAGACCTTTAATTATTTTTGATGCTCTTCTCTGGACTTTCTCCAATTTCTCCACATCTTTCTTGAAATGTGGCACCCAGAACTGGACACCATACTCCAGCTGAGGCCTAATTAGCACAGAGTAGAGCGTGTCGTGCTTACAATACCCTGCTAATACATCCCAGAATTATGTTGCTTTTTGTAACAGTGTTACAATATTGATTCACATTTTGCTTGTGATCTACTATGGCCCCCAGATCCCTTTCTGCAGTACTCCTTCCTAGGCAGTCATTTCCTATTTTGTATGCATGTCCTTCCTTTGCATTTGTCCTTATTGAATTTATCCTATTTACTTCAGACCATTTCTCCAGTTTGTCCAGATCATTTTGAATTATAATCCTATCCTTCAAAGTACCTGCAACCCATCCCAGCTTGGTATCGTCCACAAACTTTGAAAGTGTACTCTGTATGCCATTATCTAAATCATTGATTGAAGATATTGAACAGAACTGACCCCTATGGGACTCCACTTGATATGCCCTACAACCTTGATTGTGAATCATTGATACTACTCCTTGGAAATGGTTTTCCAAACAGTTATGCACCCACCTTATAGTAGCTCCATCTAGGCTGTATTTCTCTAGTTTGCTTATGACAAGTTCATGCGAGACAATATCAAAAGCCTTACTAAAGTCAAGATATGCCACATCTACTGCTTCCCTCCTATCCACATGGTCTGTCACCCTGTCAAACAAAGCTATTAGGTTGGTTTGACATGATTTGTTCTTGCCAAATCCATGCTGACTGTTACTTATCACCTTATTATCTTCTCGGTGTTTGCAAATTCATTGATTATTTGCTCCATTATCTTTCTGGGTACTGAAGTTAAGGTGACTGGGTCTGTAATTCTCTGGATTTTTCACACCCCTGAGAGATATTATACTGATGTAAATTCCTCGCGTAGACTAGTCCTAAGAGAAAAAAGGGGGTGTTTACCAATTCTGGGACTTGGAGGCTAAAGTGGAGAGGGAGCCACTGGAGGAAATTAAGTTAAAAAATAAATAAATCAGGGCTCTGACTAGGAGAGGTCCCTCAGCACTGTATCTTCTTTCTTACCCAGCACCTACCAGTTTTCTTTTTTATTTCTAAAGAATGCTTTTTCTCAATATATTGCAACAATGAATGGACAAATAGATTTAGAACACCAGATAAATGTTAAATAATAATTACCCATCAACAATGAAACTTCTATGCACACTGAAGTATAAAAATTTTGCATATAGCTTAAAATAGCAATACAATTATTTGCAATACAATTATTTTCAAGTTAGGTCATGGTTCTTTTGTCACTTATTTAGCCTTTAACATAACCTAATAGGCTTGGCTTACCACTCTGCCCTAAACTGCAGTATCTCACTACTCTGCTCATATAAACTAAGCACAGAATAACATTTTTCCTCTAAATACAAATACAGTTATCTAGCATACATAATCAGGACTTACTTGTAAGTACATTTAGCTTACAAAAGAAAAAAATACAGGAAGTGTGGGGGGAATAGGTAATGGACCTGCTGATATACAGTAAATGCCACTGGGCTCATCTCACCCGTTAATTTTAATATATCTAGAGAAAGCAGTAAACTTAGAGCTTTCTACATATACAGTGCTGCAGCTGTGCCACTTCAGCACTTAGTGAAGACACCACTGCCTACACCAAATAGGAGAACTTCTCCTGTTGGTGCAGATACTCCATCTTGCCAAGAGGCGGTAGCTATGTCAACAGGAGACATATTGCTGTCTACACCAGGGGTTAGGTCAGTATAACTACGTTGCTCAGTGGTGCAGATTTTCCCCTGACTGACATTGTAAAAACGACATACATCCCATGCGTAGACCAAACCCCACTGTGTACCACACCTAATTTTGAAACATGTTTTTGACAATTTTCTATTTGCCTTCTTTGAAAAAAAAGATGAAAAATGAAATCTTTTGAACAGCTTTATTTTGCATTTATTAGTATCTTCATTTAATAATGCCTTTCTTCATGTACTTGTTTGTTTTGGAAGCCACATACATTAGTATGAAAACAGGACTGACTAGGTTCAACTGGAAAAGAAGATGGAGAGATTTGGGGGGAGGGACGAGACACAAGAAATGAGGGCACACAGATGAGGGATAGTATCTGAAATTCCAAACATGCATACTTTAAAATTTATTTTACTGAAGACTTCAAGGACTCAAAGCTTGGCATATAATACTACAAAGCAAAATTAAATACTGAAGATGCAATGATTTCTGGAATCCAATAAATTCACATTCAATATGAAGTCTGGAAGATCCCTACATAGTTTTACTAATATTAAGTTTAACAGCATCACATTTTTTCTTAAGGAAATCTCTGATACCAAAAGTGTAACTAAGCTAAGCATATTAAAATTCTTAAAAAAAAAAAAAAAAAAAAAAAAACCCCAAAACCCGGTCTTATAATCCCTCACATTGCCAAAAGCCTGGAAGAGGTTAAGATAGCTACAACAAAATATAGACTTTGCCCATTTTCTCTGGCAAGGTGGTCTTATAACGAAACTAGAAACAAAATATTCTCCAAAAATTAGGATAACTTTTCCTAAACAACAGTACTTCATTTTCCCAGGCACTACCACAGAAGACTTTATAGTCTTGCATTCTGATCATTACCTTTTGCTTACCAGAATCAAAACTAGTAATAAGATTTTATTTCATTTTATTTTTAAAATTTGTCACCTAAAATAACTGAACTCGGTGAAGGAGTAGGTAGGGTTGTGTGTGTATATAATCTCCTTGTAGGGAGCAAATGACATTTGGTACAGAAGCTGATGAGTAAAGGGGCTGATGACAGGGAGTGTGAAGGGGTCTCCTGTAGTTTACAAAAGGGTGACTTGAAAGACCTACTGAAATCAAAAGTAAGGCAAGGAAGATTGGTAAAGATGCCCAGAGCAGTGAAGTGCAAGATTTTATTTTTTTAAATAGGACCTAATTAATTTTTTTATATAGAGAGAATATTAAAATACAGTATGTCTTTTGTAATTTTATGTATCTAAGCAAATACATTTTTTATTATTTCTACTGATATGTTTATCATCTTCAAACCATGGCATATACTGACATTACACTCACTAACTACCAATATAAAAAAATTGGACCTCTTAATAATCATAGATTTGTTATAAGAAAACACATAACTTGACTATGAATTTTAACAGCCTAATGCTAATCAAGTTTAAAGAACCTGGTGCTATTAATGAGATACAAATTGGTGCATTTGACTCTTGTGTTTTAGCTGTTATTTGCACATAAACACTGTGTACCAAGAGGAAGGATTTAATAAATTAACCACAGTATCACTCAGAAGGCTCAATAACTTGTTTTGGGGGTGGATTTTACAAGTCTTTTGATAAAAAAAATAGTCAAGTATTTAGGAGAAAAATACTTAGTTTCTCTATAAAATCCCAATTTAATATTTAGCATCAGCCAGTTATCTGTAGCAACTATAACTGTATAAACCTAACCAATGATTAAGCTAGACATATTACACGTTATAGTTTCTTCCACTCACTCCATTATTCTAGTTCAAATGTCAACTGCCTATAAACTGTATTGTGCATATTGAATTATTTAAATTACAGTAGTACCCAGAGGCCCTGTAGTCTCTGTACCAACCTAACTAAAGACAACACATAAGTGAATGTAACAAAAACTGACAGAATAAGGTAAGGAAAGCATGACAGAGTAAAGAGCAACAGCAACACTATGGCTATACAAAGTCACCATGCGCACATTTTAAAACCTCAATCAGTCCTCTCTGGGTATGTCCACTCTGTAACGTAAACTCATGCTCAGACTCATGCCCAAAACCCCTTTCCATCTACCCACAATTCTAACTCAGACCCAGCCCCTGGACCTCACAGGCATGGAGGGTTTGAGAGCCCAAGTCTCACAGGGGCTCCAGCCCAAACTCCATCATTTTGTTGTACAGATGCAGGGCTGGGGCGGGGGGGGGGGGGGGAGTCGGTACAAATTACTGGGGCCAGGCGGTCTGGAAGGGGGCCCGGCTTCCCTAGCCCTGTTTAGCTGGTCCACCTTTGCTGGTGGCCCCAAACCCACTCTCGGCAACCCTGTACGGAAGCAGCTCAAGCCTGTGACACCCAGACTTAACATAAGAACAGCTGGGTCAGACCAAAGGTACATCTTGCCCAGTATCCTGTCTTCTGACAGTGGCCAATGCCAGGTGCCTCAGAGGGAATGAACAGAACGGTAATCATCAAGTGATCCACTCCCTCTCGGCCATTTCCAGCTTCTGGCAAACAGAGGCTAGAGAAACCATCCCTACCCATCCTGGCTAAGAGCCATTGGTGGACCTATCCTCCATGAATTTATCCAGTTCTTTTTTGAACCCTATCATAGTCTTGGTTTTCACAACATCCTCTGGCAAGGAGTTCCAAAGGTTGACTGTGCATTGTGTGAAGAAATACTTCTTTTGTTTTAAACCTGCTGCTTATTAATTTCATTTGGTGACCCCCTAGTTCTTGTGTTATGAGAAGGTGTAAATAATACTCACTCTCTTTCTCCACACCAGTCATGATTTTATAGACCTCTATCATATCCCCCCTCAGTTATCTGTTTTCCAAGCTGAGAAGTCCCAGTTTTAGTAATCTCTCCTCATATGGAAGCTGATCCCCTAATCATTTTTGTTGACCTTTTCCGTATCTTTTCAGTTCTAATATATCATTTTTGTGACAGGGCAACGACATCTGCATGTGGTATTCAAGACGTGGGTGTACCCTGGATTTATATAAAAGAAATATGATATTTTCTGTCTTATTATTTAGACCTTTCTTAATATGATTCCTAACATTGTTAGCTTTTTTGACTGCCGCTGCACACTGAGTGGATGTTTTCAGAGAACTATCCACAATGACTCCAAGATCTCTTTCTTGAGTGGTAACAGTTAATTTAGACCCCATCATTTTATATGGACAATTGGGATTGTTTTCCAATGTGCATTACTATGCATTTATCAACACTGAATTTCAGCTGCCATTTTGTTGGGCAGTTGCCCAGTGTTGTGCGATCCTTTTATAACTCTTCGCAGTCTGCGTTGGACTTAACTATCCTGAGTAGTTTTGTATCATCTGCAAATTTTGCCATCTCACTGTTTACTCCTTTTTCCAGATCATTTATGAATATATTGAACAGCACTGGTCCCAGTACGTACCCCACGGGTCTATCACTGTCTCTCCATTCTGAAAACTGACCATTTAGTCTACCCTGTGTTTCCTATTTTTAACCGGTTGCTGATCCATGGGAGGACCTTCCTCTTATCCCATGACATCCTACTTTGCTTAAGAGCCTTTGGTGTCCCTGTCAAAGGCTTTCAGAAAATCTAAGTACACTATATCCACTGGATCCCCCTTGTCCATATGCTTGTTGACCCCCTCAAAGAATTCTAGAAGATTGATGAGGCATGATTTCCCTTTACAAAAACCATGTTGACTCTTTCCCAACAAATTATGTTCATTTATGTGTCCGACAATTCTGTTCTTTCCCATAGTTTCAACCAGTTTGCCCTATGCTGACGTCAGGTTTACTGGCCTATAATTGTCGGCATCACCTGTGGAGCCCCTTTTAAAAATTGATGTCACATTAGCCATCCTCTAGTCATTTGGCAGAGAAGCTGATTTAAATGATAGTTTACAAACCATAGTTAGTAGTTCTGCAATTTAACATTTGAGTTCCTTCAGAACTCTTGGGTGAATACCATCTGGTCTTGGTGACTTATTACTGTTTAATTTATCCATTTGTTCCAAAATTTCCTCTAATGACTCCTCATTCTGATACAGTTCCTCAGATTTGTCACATATAAAGAAAGGCTCATGTTTGGAAATATCCCTCATATCTTCAGCGATGAAGACCGATGCAAAGAATTCATTTAGTTTCTCTAAATTCATTTATTGGGTCCTGAGAATCCACCAACAATCCCATGGGACAATGTCCTTTGTCCCTTCTATCCCAAGACCGGCCAATCAATTTTCAACCTTTGCATTTTGTTCAGACCACTGAATTGCAGAGTGAACCTTCTACTGTTTGTAATGGCCATTGACACAAAGAACTGCTTTGTCAAGCATGCTGCAAGCTGGCTATGGGAGCACAAGCAGATTTTGATCAGTCTCCGGTGCAAGGCGAGCAAACAGTTTGACTTTAGCAAGAGTTCCAGGAATGACCATGCATAGCAGCTAATAGCGAAGAAACTGGCAGCACTGAGGATTCACTGGACCAGTGCTAGAAACAGATTAAGCAGCTCACAAACAACTACTGGCAAGCCAGGGATAACCACCACACCTCTGGGAACTCATTATCATCCTGACCCTTTCATGAGGGACCAAATGTACTGCACTGAGCCACCAGCATTTCATGACAGTCTGATTAGCTGGGATGATGACCTTCTCACCCTTTAATACAGTATAGGACTGGAGAGAAGTCAGCAAATGCCGGATGAGGATGGTGAAGTGACTCTTGTATTCAAATCAGTTCCTGAGCAGACTTCCACTAGAGCAGCTGCATCACATTCTGGGTCTCTACTCAGGAGTTTTTTGATGCTCCATGGAGGCAACAAGGTAAGTTTCTTACTCCATGGTTTTTGTTAATAATACTGGGGTGAGAGGGATTTCTGGTTTTTTACCCATTCCAAAATGTATTTCAAGCCACAGGCAACAGTGTGTATCCACTAAAGGCATATTGCATGCCAGTGCTCTAGTGTAAATCCCCCTTCCCATCACTACTACCACATGGAATTCAAAATGAAGCACAAACAGGGAAACAAGCATTTAAAAATAATTTTTTACTAGAAACATGCACATTCTTACAGACTTCCCTTTTAGTATGCCATACCCTACAAATTGGGCACACCACAATGTATCCAAATGCAAGCGACAAAGTTGGTTAAAGGGATGAAATGCAAGCCATATGAGCAAAGGCTGAAGGAACTGGCTTTAGTTTGGGAGAGGAGATTAAGGGGGAATGTGGAGATATGACAGCAGTCTTCAGATACTTGAAAAGCTGCCATAAAAAAAGATGGAGAAAAGTTGTTTTCTTTTGCCTCAGAGTGCAGGACAAGAGGCAATGGGTTCAAACTACAGCATAGCAGATTTAGATTAAATCTCATGGAAAAAAAAAAAACTTCCTAACTGTAACAACAGTAAGATAAAGGAACAGACTGCCTCAGAAGGTTGTGGAAGCTTCTTCACTAGAGGTTTTCAAAAGGAGGCTGGACAGTCATTTGTTTTGGACTGTTTAGACACAACAAATCCTGCATCTTGGCAGGAGGTTAGACTAAATGACCCATGCAGGCACTTTTAACACTATGATTCTGTAATTAGCTGCCTGTAAACAGAAAAAACTGTTCGAGCAACTGGATGACAAAATCAATTATCAAAGTCAGTCAGGAGGTTGTATTCAGTTCAGAAACGTACTGGGGAGGAAGAATGGCTTGGTAGATGTTTTAGAGTTTGTATTATCATGTGTATTTGAATGTAGTCCCTGGGCAGATGCATTCAGAGCAGTCTATATTGAGTGCCGTATGGAGCTAGTCATCCATGTGAACGCTGACACAGCATTCTGTTGATTCCCCCACGAATTTTGACCCAATCCCGGGCACTGATAGCTGCAAACCTAACAGGAACTCCATATTGCTAATCACATTTCAGAGAAGGGCATATTTCCTGGGCCCTCTTCTGTAGGTCACCAGCCCACTTCACTCAGAGATGTGCTACTTCTCCACCATAAGTTTGAAAATCTCTGTGGCACACACAGCTGGCTTGCAACCAAGCAGCTTGAAATAAAATTTCCCTTTGCCATTCTCGCACCTCTCGGATTGTAATGTCCTCCAGAAAGTACAAGGTCTGAAAGTACAGCGAATGCTTCTGTAGTAAGCTCCCCCCATGCCTCTTAAAGAGCTCAGCTATTTAAAAAACTGTAAACTGTACCTTGCCATTGACTGTGCAGTATTTTCACTGTGATTAACTGAGCTGAGGCATTTCCCTCAGGATATACTGAAGCTCAGTTTTACAGAGTATCATTTTTTGGCCTTGAGATTCCACAAGGCACTTTGGCCTGCAGATGGCACTGAACCTATTGTGAGGCACTGAAACAACAATGTACTGTTTGATTTCTGCTTTTAGTACATTTGAGCTCTGCTGGTCCTTCAACCTTGGTAGAGTGGGCCTACTCCAGCAGGACCCTGGGATGCAGAACTGTCATGGACAGGTCCAAACAGAAGCGTTTCCATGATGGTAGAAATTCCGGACAAGGCCAACAAGCAGTTGTAGTACCAGAGGAAGAAAAAAGCAGTCCTCCAACCCCGTGCTGATTCCACCCCGCCCCCCCCCCCCCGCAAGCTTCCACTTCTGTGCAGACAAAGCTCCATCCCGTGAACAACTCCAATCCCTGCAAGCAGCAACAAATAGGAAGGAGCAAAAACAGGCAGCCAGGAGACACACAACAGTAAGAAGGTTTATTGTTTGAAACCAGTGGCCCTGTTTGCCTTGTTCATGCACTTTGTTAAAAGTTTTGGTGTTGGTTTATTACTATTGTTTTCATGCGCTTATGGCAACTGGCCTACCTGGCAATGACTTAATATTGTACTTTTCTAATATAGGTTAAAAAATAAGGTTATTTTGCTAAGAAATTTTATTGCCATCACTGCATCACATTACATAATGTATGCTTCAAATAATTAAGGTAAACACATGATAAGAGACAACTGAGAAGATATATGCAAACTCTATTTCTCAATACAGCTCTACATCAATTCTCCAGTAAATCCAGTCCCTGACAGTTTATAAGCGATCATGTCGTTCATAATTACAATGCACAGCAATCTACCTCTCCCCCTACATTTCGCTGCATGACGTGATAGCACCTCAGTTACTGTAAGGACTGTATAATAACACTCAAACATACTATTCTCCCTATTTCATTGGCCATGAAAATCCATGACATGTGAGTACAGAGCATGCCTGCCTTATATTGCCCAGATGCATCCTGCCCTAGCTGTGGCAGATGCACTTTCTAGCTGAGTGTACAAGTTCAGCAATCCATTACTGTCATAGCTCCATTCAGGGGCAAATGGCTCACCTTTGGCTTCACACAGATTATGAAGAGCACAGCAAATCACAATAATGGCATTGATGACACAGGCATCCAAATGGGTCTGTAAACAGCACCATAGACTCAGACTTTAAGGTCAGGAAGAAGGGACCATTATGATAATCGAGTTTGACCTTCTGCGCACATCACAGGCCACAGAACCTCACTGACTCTCTCCTGTAAAAGACCTGTAACTCAGCCGAAGGTTATGGAAGTCCTCAGATCTTGATTTACAGACTTCAAATCCATCCACCATTTACTCTAGTTTAAACCAGCATAGTGAGCTGTGCCCCATGCTGCAGAAGGAAAATATCCCCGGGTCTCTGCCAATCTGACTTGGGAGAAAATTCCCTTCTGATCCCAAATGATGATGATCTGTTGTATGCTAAGCATATCCACAAAACCCACCACTCAGACACCTGAGAAAGAATTTACTGTAGTAACTCAGAGACTTTCACAGACTCATAGAATGTCAGGGTTGGAAGGGACCTCAAGAGATCATCTACTCCAACCCCCTGCTCAAAGCAGGATCAATCCCCAGACAAATGTTTATCCCAGTTCCCTAAATGGCCCCCTCAAGGATTGAACTCACAACCCTAGGTTTAGCAGGCCAATACTCAAACCACTGAGCTATCCCTTTCCCATCTAGTTTCCCATCTCTTGCTGTTGTGGATATTTACTACTAGCAGTTGCAGATGGGCCGTATACCATTGTATGCAATCTCCTCAAACCATCCCCTCCAGCCAGACATTCAACCACCATTATGCACCTGCTGAAAGCTCAACTGAACCTTCTTTTGCCAGTCCTGCTGAGATCAGTATGTTTGGCAGTAGCCAAAGCAAAAGGGAGCACGCAGGATTCCCCATGTTAATAGTGTGAACAATATCTCCATTTATAACAATATCATTTAGTGGGAATAGTGTCCCAACCTGTCCATGAATGTAGACTCCCAGTATTCAGAAAACCTTGGCATCATGTGCAGCCCATGTCGGTGTCCATAAATCTGCCTCTGGGGTCCACAAGGGTCTACATAGTAACGGAGTAGTTTGCAGTTTATGTAATCTTGGGCTGGAGGAGGGCAAACTAGAAGCAATCCTATCAATGGCTCCAGTATAATTTGGAAACCCCATTCCTCAAAACCAGCAGTTACTTCAGGGATATTGTTTATGCCCACCACTTTTGTGGAAATCACATGCCTGATTGCCTTAGAAACCTCCACAACCATTTTACCCTTGATTGACTTTCCAGCACCTAACTATTTCGCAACAGACCTGTAGCAGTTTGGGGTAGCCAGTTTCCACTTAGTTACAGCAACCTGCTTCGGGCCATTAGGGATGCCCTCATGCATGTCATATAATGCTAGAGGGTTGGGGCATGCTGCTCACACAGCTCCCAGAAATGTAGCTTTATTCATGGGAAAGTTTGGGATTCACTGCTGGTCATCCCAGGTGTGTTTGACGATGTGATCCTACCAGTCTGTGCTTGGAGCCCGGCACCAGAAGTACTGGTCTATGTAGGTTGCATCAGAGGCTACATAAAGATC
This sequence comes from Gopherus evgoodei, assembly GCF_007399415.2. NCBI lineage: Eukaryota > Metazoa > Chordata > Testudines > Testudinidae > Gopherus > Gopherus evgoodei. The sequence goes on from NC_044322.1 coordinate 34,758,250, forward strand.
ATGAGCAGCATCAGTCAGCTTCATTTTCCTGTATCGCCCTCCTCCAGCAGGTGCCTTTGGTAGGTCAGAAACTGCTGCAGGAATGCCCACCTCATCTCATGGCTGCTCTGCCCATTTGCTGGAGTAAAAGTGCAAGAAAAAGCTCTACAAATGGCGACTCCTCCCTGCTGCTTGATCCAATTGCTGGGAGCATGCAGACCCAAAAGACAGCTCAGCAGGATCTATTGAAAACCTGGCAGGCTGTGATAACCTCCTGTAACATGCCGAGTGGACAGTCAAATTTTCACACACTGCACCATAAACCAGGGGTTAGAGCAACAGGAAGCCTGGCATAAACTGCTTTGATTCAGTCTGCATACTGCAGCGTGGATGCTGAAGCCCTGGCCTACAGGCCCTGGTCCAGAAATTCTAAACGTATGGTCAATATGCAGTGTGGAAGCTTAAGCGCTGGGCTTGCAAACCCAGGGTTTGTGGACTCAAATCTCATTAACCCTAGGCTTACATTGCAATGTACACATACCCTCTGTTGGCCATCTGTATATCCATTTATACTGTAAAAATAAATGCCACATAGAACTATTTGAACTGTAATTTAGCTACTCATAACAAGGTAACTGGTCCATTAAATGAAACTGGGCTCAACTCTCCTGTTCAAGTCCAGATGCTCCCAGCTGGACCAATTAATCAGAGCAGCACCTGGGGGCCAGAAAAGGTGAGTCAGAGCAAGCTGAGTCAGTCAGAAGAAGGGTCCTAGGAGATCAGAACTACCAGAGACAAAGTGGTTCCTGCAAGAAGGCTGAAGGCAGAAGAGCAGAAAAGGGGATTTTACGGTCTGCTGTCCCCCAAGCCAGAGAGCCTGGGCTAGAGGAGCAACAGAGGGATGCCTGCTGGCTCTATGCTGGAGCGCCAGAGCCCAGGGACAGTGAGGGCAAAAAGAAGGAGCAGCAGTGGAGGGCTTATCCACTGACATCTTCTTGCTTGAGAGCTGGACCCCAAGGAACAGTGAGAAGGGCCAGGGGGTGTTTGAGGGATGCTTTCCTGGCAAGAATCGTCCTGGCAGAAAGGCTATGGGAGTTCCCACCGGGAAGAGCTGAATTGCAACCCCAGGTGGAAGGACTGGGGATGGCTGTCCTGGAAGATGGATGAAAGAGGACAGATAAGGAACCTAGCTGTGATGGAAGACACTGGGGTATGGTGACAGCGAAGACTGTATGGTCGGAGGCAATATGGATGATGTGTTGGGATTTTTGTTAGAGAGTATTGCATGATATTTTGTAATAAACTGGACCACGGGGGGCGGGGGGGAGGGAGTGGGGATGATATTTAAGTCAGAGCTTGAAGTGGAGTCCTCTAGGTTACTCACAAGGAAAACTTGAGGTGAGGGGCCACTTGCAGGGCTGTCCTGAGGCCACAAGGCCTACCACATAACAGGAAAGTAAATTTGAAAGATTTTCCTATGAAAATGATATAACTAAACCTTATCTAGCCAGAAATAGTCCATTTACACTATATTCAATTCAAGTATCAAATTTAAATACTAATTATTAAAATTCACTATAATCTTCCAAAATTTAAGATAATTAAGAAAATGTTAGGATATCAACACTGTTCTACAGTCTGAAGTCTACTGCTTTTGGTTGTATTCTATACCTGAAAAGATTTAGGAAGATATACTGATTTTTATTTTGCTGCATTTACACAATTTACCATCATTAGGTGTCCTATGTAGTGTTATCCTCCTCCTTCTAGGGCTTCGAGTTCTGTACGCACATACTCCAAAGTCTAACAAAAAATAGCTGGTGGGAAAAAAAATTGTAGAAGTCCTCTTACTCTCTGTAAATGCTACAGTCAATTAAACCTAATCTTCTTAGGCTATGAAATGATTAACAGTTATGTAACCATGTCTAATTTTAGTCTCAATGCTTCTACTTTAGGTGAAGATCTGAGGAAATGACAAATTTTTAAATGATTTTGATTCAGTTTTTTGGGAAGAGCATACTGGAAAAAAGAAGATTAAACAAATATTCTGCTCTTTCAGGACGTTGAGATAACTAAACATTTCAAAAGGTCATACATCCATTGATAATAATTATCTTTTGTGAGTTAAGGGCCTGATGCAACTCCCATTGAAATCACTGGAATATTACAATGAAAACTGGATCTGGAGCTAAATTCCATGATGCTCAATAGAGTTGAGTATGTAGACGAGTACAAGCACTGCTGAATAAATAGCCTATGGGAAGGCCACTGGATCCCAAATATAGCCTCAGTGGAAAAAGTATGCTAAATTATCAAACAGAAAGTAGAATTATCTAGGATTGATAATAAAGTACTCATCACCTTAATATCTTTAAAAGTCCTAACTCCAACTATTTGGCCTAATAATGTATATGTGATCAAACACTTCCACCTTTCAAATAATGGCTTTCAATTACCGCTCAAAAGATGTAATTTGCAGTGGCATGAACATGATCCCAGAAGGAGACTTAGTATTGAGAAAGTCCTAAGAATTATCCAGCTAGGTTCTGTTATTAATTTCATCTGTGACACAAAACTGTCAACTGGATTCTGTGTTCAACATTCCAGCCAAACTTGATCTATTTTCCATCTAAACACAAAGTGAAACTGAGATCCCCTCTGGATTTCACTGTGATCTGCAACTGTTATTAGAGGTGATAGTGAAATATAAAATACAAAATACTTCTTTACAACAGGCTAATACATTAAAGCCAAATACGGTTTGGCAAAGGTCTTTTCTACTAAGTCTTTCAAAGTCGAAACAATATATATGAGCTTCATGACTGATTATACATAGATCCAAAGACAAAATTTATTCTACAATGGTATGAAGGGTCACCTAAAAAAAAAGAAATCAATGAATGTGTTATATTGCCCAGGCTCTCACATTTGCAAGAATTTGTTAGATCCTCTGAATTCTACACATTAGACCACTCACGTTCCAACCAAGACATTATAAAACAGAAGACAGCTAAAACAGTCATAGTGATATAGGTAAAAAGAGCTATAGCATAGTATTATCAAAGTGCTCTCTCTTTATAATATTAAGTGCCAACCCACGAGATGCTCTACAGTAATTAAGGCACCGGTCATGGCTTAGAGTGAAGTCTAAAACACATTAGAACTAAAAATCAACAAACACAGAACAGATAAAAAGTTAGAGAAGTCATTCAACGAAAAAGAGGTTCATACAAGGATTTAATACACAATGAACTTGGGAGAAAATTTTTTTTTGGTTGTTAGTTGGCTGTTTTTAAATTGAGAGATGAGGTGAGGCAGATGCCCAGAGAGAGAGAGAGAGACCTTCCACAGCTTAGGACTGGCCACAGGGAAACAAACAAATCACATTCTAACCCCAACGCACAACAGTAGGAGTCCTAGAAGGAAGTAGATGTCATATTACATATTTTCATAAAGACAAGTCTTGAACATAACCATTGTTTAGGCCATTCAGGCTGGAAAAAAAAAAGACAAACTAAAAAGAAATCCATCCACCACTTCAAAAGCAGCCAATGAAAAGCTTGAGAGCAGGTAGTATAATTCTCAATGCTGTGTGAAAGTGTGCTCCTGCATTATGCTTTAGTTATTAACAGTAGGTACAGTAAATGACAATTTATAGAAGGCAATGCCACTGCATTTCTCCAAAATACAATCGTGTACTTCCCTAACTCCCTTCCCTAAAGTGTTTATTTCACTTGGAGGGATAGCTCAGTGGTTTGAGCATTGGCCTGAGAGTTCTATCCTTGAGGTGGCCATTTAGGGATGTGGGGCAAAAATCTGTCTGGGGATTGGTCCTGCTCTGAGCAAGGGGTTGGACTAGATGACCTCCTGAGGTCCTTTCCAATCCCGATATTCTATGATTCTAGTCCTCCATGGATTTTGCATTCTCCCCAGAGGTCTTCTGGCAAAGCCAAAGACAGTAAATTGAGAAGTTTTGTATAAAAGTCCCCATAAAACAATTGCACCCCTCCCTAACAGGAGTCCAGATTCTTCTCTGAGATCTCGTATTCAAATTTTCCTTGTCTCCGAGAGACCGCCAGCACTTTTAACTCCCTTCAGTCTCAGCTATGAGGGAATAAAGCAGTTTATATCCTACTTCCTCCCTTCCTCTCAGCAGCCCTGGAACTATATTGCCCAGGATTCTCTCTGGCTAGCCAAGGCAGAAAGGAGCTTTGCCCACCCAAACTTCAAGGGTCTGGTCCCAGGCCACAGACACAGGTAGCAGCCTTGGTTCTTCTCAAGCTACTTGTCTCCCAGTTGCTTTAGTAGTTCCATGGATCTGAGTTTGCATAAAAATCCCCGTAATGCAGTAGGATGGCCTCCGAGACTTCCCTCTTCAGTTTTATAGGACCACTAAACTCCCAACACCTAGTTGGGAAGCTCTACTGAAAGCCCTATTAAGAGAATCAAAATAATCAACGGGTCACAAGTCTATGTGTTGCTGTGGTATTTTCCTACATTTAACAGACAGCTCCCAATGGAAAGGGTGTAGCCATAAAAGAAGACAACCTCCTTATACTGACAAGTCTGAACCAACAGCAAAATTTCTTATCAATCTAATGATTAACAGAGCTGCATAGAGCTAGGTATTACCATAATTATTTATTCCAGTGGCTGAGTACAAGGCACAAATAGCATTCAAGCTCCCATTGCTTATTCTCTATACTTAAACTGACCATTCCATGTCAATGAAACTTGGGAGAATGAAGGGACAACTAGAAGCCACTTTATGGATGGTAGAGGAGAGCCTTAAAAGTCCTACTAAAACTCGGGCAGAATGATTCAGTGGCTAAATAATATTCTCCCAATAATATTCTCTCTAAAGAATATTGGAACCTTTCCAGAAGCTGAAGTTTAAGGGTTAACCAGTTTGTGTCCCTCATCTCAGCAGGAACAGGGATGAGACCTGACCTCAATGCAAATGAGGTGCTAATCAGACTATGAAAAGTGTGTGCTTGCCTTTCTATCGCATTTACAGTCCCAAACCACAAATAAGATCCAAGTTATTCCCACCAAGGAGTCAAGCCAAAAGACATCCAGGCCAGTCCTATGGTGCAAAGAAGGCCATAACATTCTAAATTGCCATACAAGTTTCATTACATTGCTGCACATCACTCCCCCATACCACAGGGACTGTTCTCACTGCTCACCTAAGCAAGCCTTTCCCTGCAAGCCCCCATACAGGGTCAATCCAATACACATTAAGTCAATGGAAGTACTTCTACTGACTTAAATAGGCAATGAAATAGATACATGAGGTGCATCTCTGAGCCACTTTTCACCATTATGTTTCACCTGAAATATAGAAACTCCAGAAGAACAATTCCCCCTAACACTGTGCTGCAATGTTAGTTCAGTATTGTCAGAGAGTAGGGCCCCCCAAGATGAAACACTAATCACCACTTTTTGAAGTACCCAGATTTTTATCTTGGACACTTGCCCATTTCCAAGTATTAAATAGGCCCAACCTTGATTATTAACTTATGAGATCTGACAAGATCACAGGCCAGGGAGCATTATGGCTATTATTATGTCAAATTCTAGAAGAGCAAGGAGGCATCTACTTACTGGTTTCGGCATTTCTCTCTCCTTCCCTGAATTTCTTGTTCAGTTAAAATCTTCTGCAAATTCTTTTGTCCCCTTCTGTTAAAGATAAATGTAGTTTGGCTGTTATGCAATTAATCATAGTAGAGTTCATGTACATCATAGCAAATAGTACAAATTCCAACAGAGGTAAACAAATAAGTAGTCTACCTACCCAAAACACACTTCACTCCATGGTTGATCACTTAACATAAAAGCAATTGGGACATCTGGTAAAAGCAGCAATGTCCTTTTACCAGAACTAGAAGAGCAGGGTGCAAGCAAATTAGATTAATTTTATTAGTTTTTTGCAGCCGAACTTTAAGTGAATAAAGAGACAATGGTGATCTAAAATGCTTTAACAAATTTGATATAACAGACTTTTTAATACCCAAGGATTCTAAAAATTAGCCACTGTTTAAAAATGTCTTTAAAGTTGAAGAGTGCTGCATAAGAGTTAAGTATACCTGCGCCACCAAAATTTGCACACTGAATTCCTTTGCTATAATTTAATTTGTCCACCCTAATCAAGCTTTGACAGTATACAAACATGGAGGGCCAAACAGGATTTTTAAAATTAAGATACCCTTTTAAAATCTATTTAAGGAGGAGTATCCTGTTAATTTTGTATCCAATCAGGTGCACTAATTCAGGTATTCCCTTTTCCAAACAAAATGAAATGTATATAAGTTGAGGTAAAAAGTGAAATCACGCAGAGTGAGCAAAATCTGCTCTCTGAATTTTACTTCAAAGCAGCAATGTAGTGAATAGTGTCACTTGCTTTAAAAAAAAACAAACAAACAAACCCTCTTTTCACTCTAGTATAGACATAGCTGGAAAAGCATTTACTTTTACTGTGTTCTAGAATTTCAATTTAATTCTTCTGTACCACAAGAAACTTGCCCGCATTATAGCATTGATCAGATAGCATTGTTATTTAGACACCTTCTCCCCCTTGGATATAGCATCATTTGTAAATGTTAGTCGTTGCTATGACCATTTTGTACAGGTTGACGGGGAGTAAGGCATCATCCACAAAAACAACATTCACTTTCAGTGCAGTTGTACTCTGAAAAGTGAGTAAGAATGTGCTCACCACAACTGAATGTGGTGACTTGTCTGGGCAGTAGGAAAAAGAGGACAAGGGAGGCAGAAGGGCGACGGACTTACCTAAGTGGAATGGAACAGGACATGGCTGGACCAGAGGGGGACACTGACCCACCATATGCACCAGAGGAAGGGGAACTCTCTCTCAAACACTGATCAGCAGCTCTCCATCCACACATGGGAGCAGAGTAGAAGCAGGTTTTAAGATCTGCTGTGGGTTTGCACTAGTCACCTTGGGGATGGGAGAGGAGGCTGGGAAAGAATATTTCCCTCACCACCAAATTGGTTGAGAAAGGTTGTTGTTTTCAAAGGAAAAAGGCCCATTTTTCATTTGAAAAATATTAGCTAGTTCTGGTAATGATAAACAGAAAAACTTATTTCATTTTAAGCTAAGGAAGGCTTCTAACGTTGTACTGCTGGAACCAGCCTTATTTAACATATTCATTCATAATATGGTAGAAGGTATCAACCGCACATTATGAACCTCCTCTGTGAATTTCAGTAGATTTTAAGGTTACCAGGGACATCATGATCATCTAGTCCAGTGGTCCCGGAGGATGTCATATTGGATGCACGTGTCCTGATCAGGCCACTGAGAACCACTGACTAGTCTGATCTCCTGCATATTGCAGGCCACAGAACTTCATCTATACGCTCCTGTAGGATGACCATAACTTCTGGTTGGGCTACTGAAGTCCTCAAATCTTGATTTAAAGACTTCACATTACAGAGAATCTGGTTTGAACTAGAGTCAATGGTGGAAAGTGACATGTGCCTATGCTCCAGAGGAAGGCAAAAAACCCAGGGTTCTCTGCCAATCTGACCAGAAGGAAAATTACTTCCTCACCCCAAGCTGACTAAGTGGAGTTGCAAACACCATGAAGAAATAATATATGGAGGTCCTAGAAAGATCAGAAACAGGAGCAAGAAAAAAAAAGGCAGAAGACAGGGCAGAAAATTGCTGGTGGATTGCATTCATTTCTCAGATTCACATGATCTAAAAGGTGGACAAAACTGAGTGACTTCACATAAGAGCAACAAAAGAATCAAGGGGCTGAAAGGACTGATTTACTAGGAAAGAATTTTACTATTTTTATTTACCTAAACAACAACTAAGTCCTTGATGCAGAAAAGCAGTTAAGCACACATGCTTTAACTCCCATTTATTTCAATGAGACTTTAAAATCTGCTTAAACGGTTTGCTGAATTGGGATCTGAGAGGAGAAGACACGGTAACACCAAGTAGGAAGATGAATTCAGCATGACACATGGGGGAAAAAGAGAAAAAGAAAACTAAAAGTTAAGACTACTGATATTAGTTTAACCTGGTCTCTAAGGAAGACATGCATGATAATACCTGCCAATGAAGGTTTCTTCCTTACACCATGTTTACTAGTCATCTAATCCAATTTTAGAAGTCCCAAATTATGAGATTTCCACTCCCTCCATAAAAATACTATGCCACAGCCCAACACATTTCACTACTGGCAAGTTTTTTTCTCAAACATAGCCTACATTTTTGTGCTTGTTTTTTGTCTGTACATCTTTTTAGGCTTCTTTGTATCATACTAATAATCTAAAAGATTATTGCACGTTTTGAACAGGAAACCTGCCAAGAGAATCTCTTGCACTGAAATTTGTCATCTCATCCAATCATAATTAAGGCTGTGAGTCTGTCATGGAAGTCACGGATTCTGTGACTTTCCAGGACCCCCGTAACATCTGTATCGGCTGGTCCGGGGGCCACTTGTGCAGCTTGGACATCTCTTGAGCCAGCTGCACCAGCCACTGCTGGGGCAGTCTCAGGCCACCTCACTCTCCCACCCCAGCAGCAGCAGAAATTTGGGTGTGGGAGAGGACTCAGGGCTGGAGCAGGAGGTTGGGGCAGAGGAGGGGTGAGGGCTCTGGGCGACGCTTACCTCAGGGGGCTTCCTAGAAGCAGTGACATGTCCCTCGGGTCCTAGGCAGAGGCATGGCCAGGCAGCTTTGCACACTGTTTCCACCCATAGGTGCTGTGAAGCCAGCACTAGGGTTGGGGGCAGCACACAGAGAACCCTGGCTGTGCCTCTGCCTAGGAGCTGAGGGACATGTCGTCGCTTCCAGGGAGCCACATGGAGTGAGGTGGGGAGCCGGACAGCCCCCCAACTGCCCTCCCCCAGCAGCATCAGGGGTCCCAGGCCCATGCTGCTGCCCGGCTCCGCCCCCCACCCCCAGCAGCTGTGGTGGCTATCGGGCCACACAACCCCTCCAAAGCACCCACAGCACCCCTGAGCCACTCCCTGCCCCAGAGCACCCAAGATTTAGTCAGGGGTATACAGTACAAAGTCATGGATCATGAATTTTTATTTACTGCCCATGAATTTTACTAAAAATACCTGTGACTAAAAGGCAACCTTAATCATAACTAAGCAGTATATCATTTAACAAGATTCAGAAAGTGATTCTTCATCAGTCATTTGTATTGCAGTAGCACACAGAGGATTCAGTCAGGTCAGGGTCCCATTGTGCTAGCTGGATATTGTAGGTTAATGACAGCCTCTGCCCCCCACAGAGCTTTTGAACCTGGTTAACTTTGCAGAGTACACAAGTGACAAAGGCAAACAATGTTAAACTCTTTTATGCATTTCTTCTTTAAATAGTATACTGGAAACATCTACAGTTACAAAATTAGTCACTGCAGTTTTTCTTTAAATTTGAATTTCATTCCTTCAAAAGAGAGTAAAATCAACTTTGTCAATAATATGCTTAAGATAACTTTGATAGAAAAGATTTTAGAAATATTTAATCTGCTTCAAGGGCTAAAATTACATTGTAAATTTCACTTTCAAATTTCATTAGAGACTGAGACCAGTCTACACTACAAACTTTTGATAGCATAACTGTATTAATCAGGGCTGTGAAGAGATGTGATCTCTAACCATCATTAAACCCCTAGTGTAGATGCAGTTATACCAGAAAACTGTGCTTTTGTCCATATAGCTTATTTCATTTGGGGGAGAGGGGCAGGCTGCAACAAGCTATACCGACAAAAGTATAGTTTTGCCAGTACAAACTAATCCACAACACTATCAGTGTATTGCCAGTATTCCTGTAATCTCATAGCAATATCATTAAAAGTGCTTCTAGTGTAGATCTTGCCTAAGGGTAACTTTTTAAAAAATGTCTAAATGACTTAGGAGTTCATTTTCCAAAGTGAGTTAAGCACTTTTGAAAATTTTACCCTAGTGGTTCCTGTACTTTGTAAGTTCCAGTAAAATTTTCCTGAAAATGTCTGACACCATCATACTTAGGTAATCTTTGTTTTAAGAGAAGGAATTAATACAAAGAAGCCAGATCAGGAGTAACGTTTTCACATTTAATGAGGGTCATACCTTTGTAAAGATTTTTAATCCAACACAAGCCACCAGAAAACCCACTGATTTATTGCCACGTTTTAACAGAATGCTATAATAAATTAGATGTGGTTCTGTAACTGTGTAATGTAACCACAATATTATAATGCTATGTAAAACTCAGATACTATGGAAAGGGCCATGTATCTAGACATTCATTTTTATAAGGTCTGATATCAGACCATTCTTCCTTTAACATATTCATAAAATGTTCCAATTAACCTTTGCTAATTGCCTTCTTCCTTCCATCATTAAGATAGTACATACACACATTACACTGATGATGTAGTTAGTGCGTGTTGTTGTTTTTAAATTTAAAATAAAACGAAATAACTTGGGACTAGATCATCACTTCTTATGGACGTTATTACAGGAATGAGCCAGAAGGAAAATACTATAATGTTAACATGTCAGCAACTCTGAAAATGTATTCCTTCAGAAACAGGGTAGGGGACTTAATCTCTGAAAGGCAATGAGCTCCCCAGGTTCAGTAAACATCTCCAAGGATCCACTGAGAACAAGTGCAGCAGGGGACTTCAGAACTTGCTCAGACACATACGGCCAGGCTCCTTCTCCTGGAGCCTGGCAACACAGCCCTAAGAGAACTGTCCACTTTCCTCCAATCACCCAAAGTGGAGGGGTTTTCCCCTCTCAGGTTACATTATTCCACACCAGATTTCCCACGGAATTGGCCAAGGGCTCTAAGTACTGCTCTCTCTCCAACTCTCCCCATCCCATATGTAGACACCCAAACTCCATGATCTCATAACTGAGTACAATATTAAGAAATATTTATGCTTTATCCAATAAAATCCAATAAAGGCTCATCATCTACCTTTCTCAATCTTGACTTGAAAGAGGCACCTTTAAGATGAAGGGATAGTTCATGCTCTGTAACTATTTAATCCTTCAATTCTTCAAAACCATGCTCCACACCAGTCATCTGGACCTTCTGCAAAACAGTCAACTGTGTCTACATCACAGAATCAACCATGTGAGAATTCTTCAAGAAAGCCGACTCCTGACTAAAAAAGGATATCTAACTACAACGAAGTCAGATTTTAAGTCATTAGCATGTATCAAAGTTTCTACTGTAGCCAACAAAAAAAAATGGTATTTATCAAAATCTGACAAATAAAGCTCTCTTTGTAAAATGACAACACATAAAATGCTTGATGCCAAATTCTGTCATCGCATATTTTATTCAGCAGCTAGTTTCCAAAAGAAACTTGCATATATAAAGCTAAAAGCCTGGGGTAAGAAGCAGGCATCCTATTCAGAATCAGGGTATGGCTACACTTGCAAGTGCACAGCACTACCGCGGAAGCGCTCCAGCAGCAGCGCTTTGAAGTGTGAGTGTGGTCACAGTGCCAGCGCTGCGCTGCACATACTCCACCTCCCCATGGGGATTAGCTTACAGCGCTGTTTACACTGGCGCTTTACAGCGCAGTATCTTGCTGCGCTCAGGGGGGTGTTTTTTCACCCCCCTGAGCGAGAAAGTTGCAGCGCTGTAAAACACCAGTGTAGCCAAGGCCTCAGAGTCCCTGTCTGACAACTTAGGCACTGCCTCTCTGAGGAAGCAGCTTCTTCAGCAGGTCTACTGAAGGGTAGTTGTTTACCTATTACTGAGCACAGAAGTATGACAAAGGAAGTGGTAAAGCAGACTAATCTGGTACAAAGTTTTCTGTGTGAATTATGCGGCAAGAGTTCTATTTTATTTAAGTTCCTATTAGTGAAGTATCTAAGTACCTTAGATCTTGGAAGAAGTTGACTTTTAATAAATCCTGGAGCACAAGGTTAGTTCTAGAAGATTGGAAGAACGCCAATTCTTAAAAAGGGCAAACAGGATGACAGGGTAATTATCAGTTCTTGGCTATTTAACATTTTTATTAACAACCTAAAAGAAAACAATCATACTGATGAAGTCTGTAGATGACAGAAAAATTGGGGAAATGACAAAGAGGACAAGTCACTGGTATAGAGCAACTGGACCACACGGTACACTGCCAGATGAAATTAAGCAGCGGGCCACATTCGACCCACAGGTTCCTCACCCCTGGATTAAAGGATTAGATAACATGCCTTATTGTGAGGGACTCACTGAGCTTTATCTATTTAGTTTAACAAAAAGAAGGCTAAGGGGGAATTTGATTACCATCTCTAAGTATCTACGTGGGGAACAAATATTTAATAATGGGCTCTTCAATTCAGCAGAGACAGGTGTAACAGGATTAATAGTTGGAAGCTGAAGCTAGACAAATTCAGACTGGAAATAAAGTGCAAATGTTTCACAATAAGGGTAATTAACCATTGGAACAGTTTACCAAGGGTCATGGTAAATTCTCTATCACTGGAAATCTTGAAATCAAAGATTGGATATTATTCTAAAAGACATGCTCTAGAATTATTTTGGGGAAGTTCTATAGCTTGTGTTATACAGAACGTCAGACTAGATCACAATTGTCCCTTCTGGCCTTAGAATCTATAATTCTAGGCGTATATCTACACTGCAGTTAAACACCCATGGCTAGCCTGTGCCAGCTGACTCAAGTAAAGAGCTCATGCTAAGGAGCTATTTAATTCTGGTGTAGAAGTTCAGGCTCAGGTAGTAGCCTGAGCTCTGGGAACCTGCAAGGGAGTATGGTCCCAAGGCTTGGGCTCGAGGCTGAACCCAAATGTCTACACCGCAGTTAAACAACCCCTTAGCCCGAGCAAGCCACAGATTTTTAATTGCAGCGTAGACATACCCAGAAGGGCTGAAGAACAGTTGGATGCCTGCCTAAGTGGCCTTAACTTTCTGCAGGAGAAGATTCCTTTCTCCAGTTAATCTTATTAGTCCAGCAGGGCAATCATCTTCCCCAGTAATGTACCTTCTAAAATGCAAAGGTCAGAGGCTCCCTAATGGCACACTTCCTGAACCCCAGCAGAGGAGTTCCTCTACTGCAGATTTTAGGAGGTCTGTAGATATTCACAATTCATGTCTGTTCCAGAGATCTGGAGAAAAGTGGGCCATGCAATAGCTCAAGGCAGGGATCGGCAACCTACAGCACACATGCCAAAGGTGGCACACAAGCTGATTTTTGATGGCACGTGGCAGCAGGCTGAGTGGTTCAGCCCACCGCTGCTCTGGGGATTCCACCACTGGCTCCTGCCAGCTGGGGTCCCACCGCTGGTCCCACTCAGCACCCGCTGCCGGTCTGGGTGAAGGACCCCCAGGCTGGCAGTGGGCTGGGACCCTGGCTGGCAGGAGCTGGCAGCTGGAACCCCAGAGTGGTGGTGGGCTGAGCCACTCAGTCACTGCTCTGGGGTTCCGGCTGCTGGCCCCTTGCCAGCCAGGGTCCCTGCTGCAGCCCCACTCACCTTGCTTCCAGTTGGAGTTCCAGTGCAGGCCCCCTGCCACTGCCAGACAAGGTCCAGGCCTCCAGCCCTGCTCAGCCCTACCAGCCGCCAGCTCCACTCAACTCAGCTGCCAATCTAGGGTTCCAGCCGCTGACTTCCTGCCAGCTGGTGTCACTCAGAAGCCTGTGTGCAGTTTAAAGTATCCAAATACATGCCAGACATTGGAAAATTCAGCAAGGGCAAGGATCACACTAAACTGATAAGATCTGCATTTTAATTTAATTTTAAATAAAGCTTCTGAAACATTTTGAAAACCTTGTTTACTTTCCATATAACAGTAATTTGGTTACATAATATATAGACCTATAGAGATACCTTCTAAAAAACATTAAAATTTATTACTGGCACACAAAAACTTAAATTAGAGTGTATAAATGAAGTCTCGGCACATCACTTCTGAAAGGCTGCTGACTGCTGGCTCAAGGTATCAGAGAACCATACAGGAGACTTGCATAAGGGAACTCACAAGAAGTGGCTGCCATCCAAGCTGCAGCCAGGTAATAATTAAAACATACACTTAGTGGGTGACAAGGGACTGTATGCATCTTTTAATTTCATTTTAATTTCATTTCAAACAGTTAAGAGAAGCTTCTCTGGCTTTGAAAATTAGATGGAGACAGATTAAGTTTTATGTAGTGATCTGTCTGTCACTCTTAAGTTTCTAATTATTTTAAAATAGAAATTTCCAAACAAAAACTTTTTGAAGTAAGGATGCTGACTTTTATGCAAGATACAATACAATAGTACCATTAAGATTCTTATGCATTAAAAGACTAAGTGCTGTATGTAATTATGGATACATTGAAAGAATTTGAAAATGTGTGTCCTCTGAGCTATAGCTAATGTTATTAGACTATATAAAATAAATTTTCACATACCAATAAAGTAGTTAATACTCATTAACTAATGGTAGCAGAACATTAATGTAAGTTAGCTTTATGTGTAACTTTATGTTTTAACAGCAGCGTTATGTATTTTGCATAAAGGTTATTTTAGTAAGGTTAACGTGTTAACCCCAAATTAACACTGATTTTTTGTTTACAGTAGTTACAAACTTTGAAAATTTCACAGCAGGACACAAAGGAGTATAATCTCTCAATATATTTGTCTTATACAAGAGCTAATATTTAAAATAAATGTAGAAACTGACAAAGATGACTGATCTAAATGTTCACGTGTCAATATGAAGTGATAATGTTCATTGTCAACACAGTTTTTAAAGGGATAACAAAGTTGTATATTGGATACATTTCATTTCAGACCTGATTATTTTCCTTTCCAAATAGCAGTTTATCGCTGTATATTTATTATGTGTTAGGTTTCTTAAATCATAATATGTTATATATTAACACTCATTACTCCGTTAGTCCTAGCACTTTAGACTAAGGCCAATGAGTGGTTTGTTTTCCCCCTGTACTATAGGATATCATGACAGAAATGAAAAAACAACCAACTTGGACTCACTTCATGAGTCAGTTTCTAAATAATCAGTTCTAAGTAATCAGTGATCAATCAGTTTCTAAGTAAAGGAGAACAACAGTTTTGGATTGTGAAACAAAATTCATGCTCATGAGCTTACTTGAGAATAAAATTAACCAGTAGTAATCCTAGCTAATTAATACTGACAAGGAATATGATGCTTGGAGAGAAACTTGTATATATTAGTATACTCATTCAGCCTGCAAGAGAGACTATATTAAGCTACGTATGTATCCTTTCAATAATCAGAAGTTTTTCCAAAAATCTTGTAGCAATCAGACAATGTTTTAGTTTATACAAACGGTCTTGAAAGGCCTCCCTTCATGCACTCACACACTTTCAACTCAAGGTGATAGCAAGACAGTTTTGCTGTGGATAAAATGTACAATACCAAAAAGTAATGCCTTGAACAACTTCCACCACTGTATGGCAGCAATCAGGGCCTGCAACAGAGCTAATATCCAGACATCCTCATCAGTACAGCTGACCTGCATCAGGCTGCCTGATCGGTTGCAGGGGCCAGCAGACCAGCTCTTAAGCCAGTCATGGCTTGCTGGCTGCTCAATGCTTATGCCCACCACTGCACCTGCTCTTGCACTATCTTGTTCTTGCTTCCCCTACCTTGAACTACCTTGTTCCTGCTGCCCCACTCTTGCACCCAGCCTTGCCTCTGTCCTGCCACTGCTTTGAACCCCACCTTTCCTGCTATGACCTCCAGTTCAACCTTTGGCTTCTGACTCTGGCTTAACCCTCGGCTCTGGTATGCAGTTCCTGCCCTCTGGTTTGATTCTCAGTTCCTGCTTCCAACTACCGACTCCAGTTCTGGCCCTAGTCCTTGATTCCTGATGCCTGCTACAATCGCTAGTCTAGATTACTCTTCTCCCAGTTGTCTGACAGATTGAGCAACCCATAAACTTAAGAGCCAGGTGTCCTCAGCGTAAGCATGGACCCTACTAAGGTCCCAGTGGAACTGGCAGATCCCACCCAGAAACCTGCAAGTACAAGTAACCATCCTTCAATCACATAACGTGGTCCTGCAGGTGCAGGTTTCTCTGTTGGCCCCTCCTATCCAGCTCTTCCTGGAGCCAAAAAGATTCCTTTGCCTGACAAATTTGACGGAAATCATGACAAGGGTTGGGGGTTTGTGAACCAGTGTCAGTTCCTGTTCTTACTACACCCTTGCTCATTCTCCACAGGCCACAGTGAGCACACGAGGACCCCCAAGTCAGTTTCAAATGCAACTCTAAACACCTGTATTGATTTGATTACTGGTAAGCTCCGAGATTCATCTATAAGCCATAGTCAACCCAGGGGCCTCAAGTAACTTTATGGACTTGAACTTTCCTAAGATCTATGCGTTTCCAATCATACGCAAGGACTCACCAGATCTGGTCAAGACTTTTTATGGGCCTCTTTTTTCCTTGAGACCAGTAACCCACTAGACCTGCAGTAACAGTTATCCTCCAGGGGCACTAGAAAAACCTACAGTATGGATTAATCCAGGCCCCTCATACTCCCATCATCCTTGGTATACCCTGGCTTACCACCCATGACCCCCACATTCACTGGTACTGTCAACTATCCTGCGTCTCAGGCGTCAAGAACCAGACCAGTACTCTCTGCAGTTCATGTCACCCACTGGAAGACCTCAACACTCAGTGTCCTCACAGCTTTGCCTGCTATGGCCAAGATCACCCACAAACACCAAGACTTTGCAGATGCATTTGACAAGGAGAGGTGCCCTCTCTGAACCCACATTTCAGGCTCTCCACCTGTACATGTAAGAGAATCTTCAGAAGGGTTTCATTTACTCATCCACACGCCCAATGTCTGCACCAATCTTTTTTGTCAAGAAGCAGGATGGCTCTCTACAGCCGTGCACTGACTATCTGACCCTGAACAAGGTGACCATATGAAACAGCTACTTCCTCTCCATTATCAACAAGCTCTTACACTGGCTAGGCACAGCATTTTCACATAATTAAATCTGTGCAGGGCATATAACCTAGTGCGCATGTATGAAGGAGACAAGTGGATGACCACCTTTCATACTTGACATAGCCACCATGAAGATCTAGTCATGCAACGCTTCATAAAGTGTTCAAAGAGTGCTGAACAATATATTTTGAGATATGCTGGACCATTCTGTCAGTATCAACCTTGATGATATTCTGATTTTCCGCAAAGACCCAGCTTTTCATGGTGAGCAGGCACGTAGTGTTCTTGAAAGACTACTCCAGAATCATCTATATGCCAAGCCGGAGAAATGCGAGTTTGACCTTGAATTTCTTGGGTGAGATGATATGTCCAAGGGACTGGCAATGGACCTCTGCAAGGTGATGACCACCACAGATCTGGTGGCACCAAGGATGTCTGCGGAATCCAATGCTTCTTGGATTTGCTGATTTTTATAGATGATTTATCGCAGGATTCTCTGTGCTCACGGTTCTCATGGACCTCAGAGGCACAAGTTGCCTTTGATAATCTGAAACAGAAATTTGTCACAGCTCCCATCTTGGTCCACTCAGACCTCTCCAGACCATTTATAGTGGAGGCAGACACTTCAAAGTTTGCACTAGGGACAGTTCTTGCCCAACTTAATGCTCAGGATGATTGAATTCATCAGTGTGCTTTTTACTTATGAAAACTCTCTGCTGCTGAGATGAACTATGACAACCCGACAAAGAATTGCTGGATATCAAAGCAGCCTACGCAGAATGGCACCATCTTCTGGAAGGTGCTAGGCTCCATTCCAAGTTCCGACATCATAAAAACTTGCAATATCTAAAAATGGCCAAGAACCTGAATCAGCAGCAGACATACTGATCCCTTTTCTCGAGAAATTCAAGTTTGGGGTCATTTACCAACCAGGAATAAGGACAAGGAAAGCAGAAGCATAGTCCCAACAGAATGAATACTACAAACCTTGTGCGGAGACTGCGTCCATGATTCTCAAGCCCTCAAACTTCATTTCTGGCATCATAGCCCATGATCTGTTATCCTCCATCCACCCTCAGTTATCTAGAGATCCCTTTGCCATCCAAACTCATCAAGCCTGAGATCCCAAAGAGGACCAGACCACTATAGGTTTCATGTTGCAGGACAGAAATCTATACCACGAGGAATGCATCTGTGCGCCCAAAGGGGCCACCTGGCTTTAAGTCCTACAACTCAGCCACAGTGCTCCCCTAGCAAGCCACATCAGCCATTCTAAAGACCCAAGACCTGGTTTCCAGGGCCTACCATACACATCTCTGCTGCGTCCTGTGTATATTCCAGTTATCTTTACTCCTGGATCAAGACCCCCATTCAAGACTGCTGGGATTCAGACTGCCCTTATGCAGTCCACCTCCGTTAAGGGCCATCATAATTTCCATAGACTTTATCATGGAATTACCACCCTCCCAAGGGCACAATACCATTCTAATTGTGGTTGACCACTGAACCAAGATAAGGCATTTTGTTTCATATCAGGCACTTCCCTCTGCTCAGGAGACAGCCCCCTCATTTGCGAGCTACATCTTTCATCTCCCTGGCTTGCCTACATGCATAGTATCTAACTGGGGATCCCAGTTTATTTCCCACTTCTGATGAGAATTTCTATACTGTCCAAGTATAGATGCCCTAACCACAACAACGTATCACTTCAGCACCCCTGGGCAGGCAGAGTGGGTCAATCAGATCCTTGAACAGTACCTACATTGCTTCCTAAACTATCATCAAGATGATTGGCTGTCCCTAATCTGTCATGCGAGTTTTCTTAAAACAAATGCCACACACACATCCACCAAGAAACCACCTTTCTTTGCTAACTATGGCTTCCATCTTCATGCTCATCGATGTTTGGAGGCAATCTCTGGATGCCTGCTGTTACCAAACTCACAGCCTATATACAGCAGGTACACCAAGAACTCTAGAGGCATTTAGAAGGTACTAAAGCAATCTACATACAAGTATGCCCAGTGGTCCCACCAGCGAAAACCTGGCGTCAGGACAGGGAATAAGGTGTGGCTGTTCACCCAGAATCTGCAAACAACTTGCTCCTCCATGAATCTGGACCATAAGTATCTAGTGCCTTTCCCAGATCACAAAACAGATTAACCAAGTTACATTCAAGGTACATCTAACAGATTCCCTCAAAATTCACCCGGTCTTCCATGTCTCTCTTCTAAAGCTATTAGACAAGAATCCCTTCCCACTCCATACTGTTACCCATTCACAGATAAATATTCAGGGCCAAGAAGAATATGTGGTTTGGCAGATTCTAGTCAGATCTGAAACTACAATATCTAAATGACTGGAATGAGTACAGCTTGGATCTCCTGTGCATCTTTCACCATGCTTACCCTGAGGCCCCAAGGTCTCTAGATGGCACTCTCAAGGGATGGGTACTGTCAGGAACTAGGGCCTGTAGCAGAACTAATCTCCAGGAAGCCTCATCAGTACAGCTGGCCTGCAGCAGACTGCCTGATTAACCACACTACCCAATTGTCTGTAAGCGGCAGCAAGACAGCTCTTAAGCCACCAGCAATAGTTCACTGTCTGCTGTATGCTCATGCGCACCACTGTGCCTGCACCTGTGTTACACTGTTCCTGCTGCCCCTGCCTTCCACCGAGTCTTGCTGCTGTCCTGACACTGCCTTGGATCCCTCCTTGTCTGCTATCCTGCTCACTCAGGTTTGGACCTTGGCTTTGGCTTCTGATTACTGACTCCAGGCTCAACCCTTGGCTCTGGTATCCAGTTCCTGCCTTCCAGTTTGGCCCTTGGCTTTGACCTCTGACTACTGACCCTAGTCCTTGGTTGCCAATGCCTGATCAAACCACTAGACGACCACTTTGACCTCTAGGCTAGACTCTCCTCATCCCAATCAGCATATGCTGGATGGAAGAATCCCATATATTGCTACAGACTAGGAACCGAATGGCTAGACAGCAGTTCTGCAGAAGAGGACCTAGGGGTTACAGTGGACGAGAAGCTGGATATGAGTCAACAGTGTGCTCTTGTTGCCAGGAAGGTTAACGGCATTTTGGGCTGTATAAGTAGGGGCATTGCCAGTAGATTAAGGAACGTGATCATTCCCCTCTATTCGGCATTGGTGAGCCTCATCTGGAGTACTGTGTCCAGTTTTGGGCTCCACACTACAAGAAGGATGTGGAAAAAATGGAAAGAGTCCAGCAGAGGGCAACAAAAATTATTAGGGAGCTGGAGCATATGATTTATGAGGAGAGGCTGAGGGACCTGGGATTGTTTAGTCTGCAGAAGAGAAGAATGAGGGGGGATTTGAGAGCTGCTTTCAGCTACCTGAAAGAGGGTTCAAAAGAGGATGGCTCTAGATTGTTCTCAGTGATGTTAGATGACAGAACAAGGAGTAATGGTCTCAAGTTGCAGTGGAGGAGGTTTAGGTTGGATATTAGGAAAAACTTTTTCACTGGGAGGGTAGTGAAGCACTGGAATGGGTTACCTAGGGA
Organism: Gopherus evgoodei; assembly: GCF_007399415.2. Taxonomy (NCBI): domain Eukaryota; kingdom Metazoa; phylum Chordata; order Testudines; family Testudinidae; genus Gopherus; species Gopherus evgoodei. Next base: position 34,778,697 of record NC_044322.1, read on the forward strand.
GGTGGTGGAATCTCCTTCCTTAGAAGTTTTTAGGGTCAGGCTTGACAAAGCCCTGTCTGGAATGATTTAGTTGGGGATTGGTCCTGCTTTGAGCAGGGGATTGGACTAGATGATCTCCTGAGGTCCCTTCCAACCCTGACATTCTATAATTTTATGATGCCATCCCTGCTCACAAACAAAAAATCTTGGATAATAGTAAAAGATTATGTCATTAAAAATGTCTAGGCATCACCAGACTGTATATCTGAAAAAACCTCATTTACTTCATTCCCAAAGAAATACTGCTTCTGTCACAGTTACCGGGTGGACTGCACTTCTGACCTCCTTCTGGTCTCTCGGAGTGTAACCTCTTCAGGTCTGTCTTATGCCTCTAGCTGTCATCTCTATCTCAGAGTGGAATCAAACAGTTCTCCCACTCTCAGACTGGGCCTTGACTGCAGTCCTCTGTTTATCAACCATGATTATTGCAGCAGGTCTAACTTAAGTCCAGACCCGGCTGTTCTCAATTCTGCAAATCTCAGCTCCACATTTGTCACACTTACACTGCATATTTTCTATTTCATATTTCTATAGCACCAATCATACTATTTAAGGACCACTGGTAACATTTGGCATTTAGGGCTGAATCCGCCAAAGTTGACACTTAGGTGCTCAAGTCCAAAATTTAGATCCCAAAAGTCCCTGCTCAACTGCTGCTTTACCCTATAAGCACCTAAGTATCAACCAATAAAATCCTACAGACCCCTAAAAATCTGCCACTGGGCATACACACAACCACCTCAGTCCAGGCAACCAGGCATTTAACGCACACCTAAATCCCAGCAGAATCCTCAAACTATGCAATGCCCTGCCTACCTCACCTGTGAGGTCTGATCTGATAGACACGCTGAATGGCTTCCTGATAGATCATGCCCTGTACAAAATGCCAGAAGTGGAGCTGGTGCCCCCTTTGTAAGTTTTAGGCTAGTGGTTAGAGCACTCACTCAGGACATGGGAATCCCAGATTCAATTCTTCCCTCTGCTAGATGTGGAGCAGGAATTTAAACCCTTGTCTCCACCTTTCAGGAGATAGCCCTAACTTCTAAAAGGATATTCTGGAGCTGTTCCCTCTTAACCTCTCCTGTTTAAATTGTTCCACTTCTTATAAATTAACACTCTCTGGAAAGAGTGAGAACAACTATCAACTAGTGGTTTGGGGACTCACCTGAAATGTGGGAGTCCCAAGTTCAAGCCCATGCCAATGACTATCCAAGGTGAGTGCTCTATCAGTCAGGCTAAAAATGTAAGGGGGGGGGGCACCTCCACCCTGTTTTTTGCAAGAGAGGGCTTAAGCACCTAACTCCAAGAGAGAGTTTATGCCTTTGAATCTTAGGGCTTGTTTATACTTAAAATGCTACGTTACCTAGGCTGTCTGCATAGGTAAGCCACCTCCCCAAGAGATGGTAGCTAGGTTGACAGAAAAAGGCTTCCCTAGACCTAGCACTGTCTACTGGCTAACTTAGGTAGCTCCCTGCTCAGCTTGCTGACTTTTGTGGATTCCACTCTTTGACACCTCGCCCCATCCATTGTATAGGGGAGCCTGTGTACCTAATGTGGGGCTGTGAATTCCATTAGACAATATGGCACCTATATGTTGAACATTACAAGACTGAGCCTAAGTCCCCTTTGTGGATCCGCACTTATGTAACACTTTGAATACGTGTACTGCATTCCTGTGACACAGGTAGGCAGGCAAATACCTGCAACTGATCAATACAGAAAATGAGGCATAGCAAGGTGAACTGGACTTGCCTGAAGTTACACAGTACTACACCTCAGGACTTCTTGTCTCCCCACCCTGCACTTGTTGATTCAGACCAACACATGCCTGTCAACGAACATGTACTGTAAGTAGTAATATTAAATCCTCCATCAGTATGCTCTACAGTTTGACAAATGCAGCTTCACAGTTCATTAAATAAAATTAGTGTAATCAGTTACATTAGCACTGAGAAAGTGCTATTTTTAAACATCCAAGCTGATAATAAACAAGGGCAAGGGAATGATGTAGTTAAGAAATATATTTTCATGCTTTAAATTTCCTTGATTTAGCTAGTTTTTAATGGTAAGGATTAAAACAAAAATTTGCATTATTTATATCAGACATTTATCCAACATAATATAATGTACAATGGCACAGGGCTGTTGCAACCATTATGTAGATCAGTATTTAGACTGAGGCTTTAAAATGTACATTTGTTGTAAACAATAGCAACAGATGCTTCATGGCACTTGTTTATGAAGTAAGTCCTTATTATCCTTCCATATTTGTACATTCATTGATCCAAGCTGATGTTCTACAAGAACATCAAGAGTTAAAAAGCCTTAAGATATTGTTAGTGAAAAGCGGTTGCATAGCAGTGGAATTTTACATGCTGTACCTTGCCTTTTGCAAAGGACCAACACTCTCCCCAAGACTGCTTTACGGACTACATCATTTTAAACTTTTATTTTAAAACTGAGGAGTGAGCTCTAGTTTCAAGCTGGAGCGATTTACAAATTCAGAGCTTCCCCTCAACTCTCAAAAAACCCTGGAGGCAGTGGGGGAATGTAGCTGAACCTGACGCGCCGGCAAAACGTCTCTGCACTCCTCGTCGGGCTGGTACGGCGCCGGGCCGCCTCCTGCTCCTGTGCTGCACAGGGGTGGATGGGTGTTTTGTTTCTGACGTGAGGAATGTGTTACAAAGTATCATCCTCATTGCAACAAGTAGCCGAGGGGCCTTTTCGAGTTGCACTTTCGCTCAACCCCCTCCCCGCAATTCAGGGCTTCGAGCGAGTCGGGATTATGCGCCGCTACGCCGGCTCCGGGCACCGAGAACCAAGATTAGATGCTAGCGGACGAGACAGAGCGAGCGGAAGAAAAGCATCAATTCCCATCCCATCCTGCAGCGGCTTGATCCCCCCAGGCCCCCGAACTCCTCCTCCCCATAACCTCCTGCAGTCTCCGAAGGGGGCGGGCAGAGAGGAGGCTGTGGGAGGACCACCCAGTGTAGAAGGGGGCCGAGAGGAGCGCGGGGTGACGGGACAGCACCGGGAGAGGGGGGCAAGCAGCCTGGCGGTGGCAGGGAGGGACACAGCCCTGGGGGAGAGACAAGCGCTGCGGGGGACACGGGGCTCTAGGGAAGGAGTTACGGAGGGGGGCAGCCCTGGGGGACACAGGCAGCCCCGAGGGGCCACGGGGGGGAGCACATAGAGTCCCGGGCCCAAAGCAGCGTGGGGGGGGGGACACACACAGCCCCGAGGGGAGCACGAGCCAGACCGCCCCGGGGAAGAGGAGGAGGGACCAGGCAGGCAGCCCCCGGTAATCTGATAACGGGCTCTGACAGCTCCCGAGACCCCTGCCCCCCTCGGCCCCGGCCTGGCGGGAAGCAGCGGAGGCGGGGGCGGGCCGAATGCGGCCTGGTAAGCGGCCGGTCGGGCACTGCGCGGACACCAGCCCCCTCCCCAGTTCTTCCCTGCGTCCCCCTCACCGGCGGCTCCGCTCCCCGGCGGGGGCCTCTGCCAGGGGACTCGGTCCCGCCGGGTCTCCGACGCGCTCTCGGTGGTCGGCTGTGGCCGGGCCCCCGCGCAGGCCCCTCCGCGGCCGGGCAGCAGGCGCTGGGGGCCGCCCTGGGCTGTTCGCTGGTGGGTCGAGACAGGAGACGCGCAACGCGCCGCTGACAGCTATTCAATATGGCGGCGGCGGCCGCCGTTTAGATTTTCCTCCGCGTTGTAATGGAGCATGCGCACTAGTCACAGCGAAGTCGCTGCCCTCAACTCTTCGCCGCGGGGGGCTGAGAGCGAGCGGAGCCTCGGTGTGAAAGGAGGTTTCGCGGGAGTACGTGTGTGTGTTGCGTAGGGGAGAGGTGGGGAGCACGAGGAGACCCGGCGTGCAAGTACACAGCGGCGGAGGGGGGGCTAGCCCCTGTGAGAAGTAATGTTGGGGAGAGGGCAAGAGGTGTCGTGTGATGCCCTTGCTGTGACTAGCCCGTGTGAGCCCTCATTCCTCTCGCCTTGTTTATCCAGCAGGCTCTTGGCATGTGTGGATGCGGCTTACATAGCTGATGTAAGACTAATTTTTCACATGTCTAATGCCTATGTGTCCAGAGGTGCTAGGGGGTCCTGGCACACCCCCTGGCTTGAAGTGGTTTCCCTTATATACAGGGTTCACCCTTCGGTTGAATGGTTCTGAGCACCCCCACTATACCAATTGTTCCTGCCCCCCTGCCTGTGTCATACATAGCTGGCTGCATAGGTGGTTCCCAGGAGCTGTGTTTAGACCCGGATGTTAGAGAGACAAGTCAGGGAGGTAATATCTCTGCTTGGACCAACTTCTGTTGGTTAGAGACAAAGCTTTCAAGCTACTGGGCCCTGAAGAAGAACTTGGTGTAGTTTGAAAGCATGTCTTTCCCCAACAGATTAGTCCAGTAAAAGATCTTATTTTTCCTCTCTCATAGGTGTACCTTGACAAACCTGTTTCATGAGCGAAGTCTTTTAGAGTGCTCCATTTGGTAGCACTTTGTCATAGGAAAGGTTGTTACAAGCATCTGTTTATTTTTTTGGATTACTCCTTAGGAGCCCATGCCTGCTCTGCACTTACTCTGTGCAGGCAGACCCTCCCCCCCATGCACACACTTTGAAGGGAATGGGGCTCTGCAGAGTCTCAACTTGAGTTACTGATTCAGTCACATAAGGCTGTTGCCTCTAAGGCAGGGACTTCAAGAAGAGGGTGGCATAGGTGCCGACTTCATAGGTGCTCCGCCAACCAGCTCCCACCTGCCAGTGGGCCCTGCCAATCAGTTCCTTCCCCTCCCTCCCATTGCCTCCCAGGCATGGTGGATCAGCTGTTCAGTGGAGGTGCTGGGGAGAGGGAGTGGAGCAAGGGCAGGGCATGCTTGTGGGTGGGGGGCGGAACAGGGTGGGAAGAAGTGGAGTAGGGGCAGAAAGGGGTGGAGGAGGGGCATTGGGGGAAGGGGTGGAGTAGGGGTCAAGCATCCCAGGGAAATGAGAAAGTTGGTGCCTGTGGAAGATGAAGCCACAGTTCCCTTTGGGTTGTACAGGAGGGGCATTGCTAACACTCTTAGACCCTGCTCTTACAAAGACTCAGGTCTTTAAGCACTTTGGGTGGAATCCACAAAGTCTTAGGTGTTGCAAAGCTAAGAGTTATAGGGCCTAACATTTAGGTGCCTAGAAAATCACAGGAACAACACTGCAATCCACAAAACCCTAGGCTCCCTATACAACGAACAGGAGAGATAGGTGACTAAGAATGCGATCTACAAAATCTAGCACACTAGCAGGGAGCCACCTGCACTAATACATGGGAGATGCCAAACAGAGGTTTGGGCTGAGCACTCTGTCTCTGAGATAGGGGCAAAAGTCCAGGCTACAAGGAGACCCTAACTTGGTTTAGCAATCCATGAACAGGCTCCTACCACCAGGAGACAGACAGTTTAGGCACCTGCAGCATTTCTTGTCCACTGGTTCCCTAGACACCTTTAAGGAGCAGTGGGTGCTGTCCAAGTTTCTCTGCCTAGTATCCCCTTCCAGATCCCTGATTTTGTTCGTGTGACCCTCACTTCTGACCTTGTTGTTTTTTCATTGTCCCCTGTAATCCCAGGTTCAGTAGCTCCTCTTCTTAGGCTGGAGAGGGTCATTCAGACACAGGTGGGCTTGCGCCTGCCTGCCTCCTAGACTTCAACAGGTATAGCATTTCTTGTGGAAATGAGTTAGGCACCTGCCGTACTCCACACAAAACAGCCAGGTGTGATGCCCATTTTATAACTTTTAGCCCAGTGGTTAGAGCAGTCTCCAAGTATATCAGAGACTCACATTCAATTACTCCTCTCTTATCAACAGTTATGATTGTGCAATCTATACTTCTGTTGTTTTGCCTATATGGTCCCCACATCTCTACTCTTTATCTGTATGGTCTGTGTCTGATTCTTTAATTGTTTCTGTCTGTTGCATAACTCATTTTGCAAGATTTAAATCAACAAAGGTAGTGGGGTATGATTGGTTAAAGAATTTTTTTGTAATGGGCTACGATTGGTGAAAAATACTGTTTTGTAGTACTTTAGTTTAAAATGATTGATTAAGGTATAGCTAAGCAAGATTCAAGTTTAACTATATAGACTGGGGTCCAAAAGGAAGTTCTTTGGAACCTAACTCCAGGACACAGCCCAAGATCAGAGCTGCCAGACCTCAATGCCCTGCCAACTATATCGTGCAGAAGCTGGTGCCCCAGATGACCTGATCCTAACTGGCCACCGGGAAAAGTTCATCTGCCTTATTGGGAGTGGTGAGCATTATATGCTTAGTGTGTGTATTCTGTTTTGGTAACTGTTAATAGATAAAGGTTAAGGATATTACTGTGTAAGGCTTTTTCACTGGTAAAAGGCCCTGAGGTGCAAACCCGCAGAAGATTACACTCTGAGCCCTAACCAGGTAAGTGTGGGTACTTTAATTACCCAGGTTACAGTCTGAGCCCTAGGAACTGAGTATGGGTGGCCCTAACCCCTAAGAACTGTTGATGGGTAGGTGCCTTCACCCAGAGCCCTAGGAACTAGGAAAGGGTGGGAGTGCCTACATTAACTGGGTTATGCCTTGAACTCATGGAAGGGTAAAGATGGGGTGCCCTAGAGTGTGCAGGTAACAAACGAAGCTCCACAGTAGACTAGCCCATAGCTCTGTGATGAGAGCACCTTCATGAGAGGTGGAAGACGCTTATTCAAATCTTTTCTCCCCCTCTGGTAGAGAGCACACCTATCACATTGGGCTCTGCATAGAAGTTAGGATCCAGAATGCCTGTCTTCTCCTGGTTTGTGGATCACTCTGGGGCTTAGGCAGGAGATAGGCATCTGAATACCTAAAGGGAGGCAGCAGCGTGCATGCTTAGAGGCTCAAACGCAGGCTCCGAGGGAACTTTTACTCTGAAAACTTAGGCCATGAGTGAGTTTAGGGGCTGACAGGATTCATCAGGAGTTTTGAGGATCGAAGTGGAGCCAGAACTGGGAACTAGCAGATACTAACTCTGCCATGTAGGTCCCCAAGTACTTTTGCGGTTAACACTTTGTGAGTAGTCCCATTGATTTCAGTATAAAGTTAGGCCTGAAAGTCTTTGTAGGACACAGCTATTCTGTTGACCACATGCAAACACATGAACACAAATTCTTTTGGCTTCTAGAAAAAGTGTAAAATTGTGGTCTCAACAGAATACATTTTCATATCCTTATTTTAGTATTTTTCTCATTCCACCATATTTTATGCATTGTTAACAATCATGCTTGAGTAGTTTCTCATAGGAAGCTGTAGCTTTACTTCACACTATCTTCTATTTGAAGTCACTGCCTTAAAAAAGGCATAGGCCCAATGGTACTTTATTCACCTGGGTAGTATCATGAAAGTCATGCACGTGCATAAGTATTTGCTGAATTAGAGCCATGATCATGTGACTCTGTTCAACATGAAATATGTTTTGAAACAGAGAAAATAATTTCTTCCTAGTCACTAAACTGAAACTCATGCAAGTAACCATACCGGAAAAGAGTAATTCAAATACTATATAAATACGGCTGGGTTACTATCCCGAGTAAGCTTTGTGCAAGACAATTGATGGAAGATTAGAAGGGAAAGTGAGATTTAAGGGCATAGGGGAAGAATAGAATTTTAACACTTCCTAACCCAGGGGACAATTGGCAGGCCAATAATTTCTTTAGAAAACATATTACACAGACAGCATAGACAGATGAGAGAAGAATGATAAATAAGGCTACAATTTAATCACAGGTATTTTTAGTAAAAGTCATGGACAAGTCACGGGCAATAAATAAAAATTCACTGCCCGTGACCTGTCCATGACTTTTCCTAAAAATAACTGTGAGTAAAGCTTAGGGGAAAGTGGGGGCACCTGGGGCCAGCAGCACCAGCTGCAGGGGTCTGCCCGAGCAGCAGCTGGTGTGGCTGTCCCTGAGGCCACCTAAGCAGCTGGCCCCAGAGCCAGCTGCTTCGGCAGCCCTGGGGTTAGCCACACTGGCTGCTGCAGAAATCATGGAGGTCGTGTGACAGACACGGAGCCCTAATTATACATAACTTACTTTGGGTAAGGGGAGGGAAGACAGTCATTTGACACAGATTTTTCCTGTTAAAAATCACTGCCCTGGACCAAGGCAGGAAGGTTACATATTTTTGATTAAAAAGTGAGTGAGGATTCTGACACTATACTCCAGCCATCTCCTTATCTCCAATGTGCACCAGCCTCAGCCAGCACCCACAGGACCAGTGAGGACTTTAACCTCATGGTCTGGTTAGCGTTGCCCATCATAAAAAGAGGTAGGACATCATCCCTCTTGGAGAAAGGGAAGGTTCAGAAAGCAAACACAGAGGTTAAAAACACAACTGTTTCAAGGTCACACTGCTCTGTCCTCCTACCCCTTTCTTTGCCACATATGAACACACACATGCTAAAGGGGCTAGGATGCTGCTTCACACATTCTGAGATTTTGTGGTGTGGGGGGAAGAAAAGGAATGCTCAGGCTCTAACTCCTTTTCTATCACTCATGAGGTATGGAGGAGAGCCTCAGACTAATCCTCAAGTAGGGATGGCGATTGTTGAATATTATTCTTTGTATACAGTTCCTGCTTCCACAGCGAGCAGAGGGAGTAGGAGCAAAAGAGAATTCTTCTGGAGAAAAATGGGAATGAAAATACTGAGGGAGACCCAGCTGCTCGTCTGTTTTGCTGTTTTATTCTGGTTTTTTTTAATAGGAAAGGTTCTCTCTCCTAGAGCAATAGTATAGCCAGGAACATCAACCAGCAGATCTCAGTATGAAGGGATCCACTTGAGTTAACAACTCTGAGTCATGCAGCAGCTATTAATATACCTTGACCTCTGGCTGTCTGATAAAGAAGGAAAGGTTGAGGGAAGAACAGAGAGGAATTTCTAATTAAAGCTGCTGCTTCAAAGAGTAGTTTAAAAAAAAAAAAAAGCTTTCAAAAACACCGAAACATACAGACAAAAAAAGAAGCAGCACCAGCAGCAAACTGCTTCCTGACAGTGAAATCATGTAGAATAATCTCCCTGGGGAAAATTATGGAAGCCACATCATTTAAGTCATTTAAAGTTGGTCTGGACAAAACAGCTATTACAGGGGTAGGCAACCTGCGGCACGCAAGCTGATTTTCAGTGGCACTCACACTGCCTGGGTCCTGGCCACCGGTCCAGGAGGCTCTGCATTTTAATTTAATTTTAAATGAAGCTTCTTAAACATTTTTAAAACCTTATTTACTTTCCATACAATGGTTTAGTTATATATTATAGACTTATAGAAAGAGACCTTCCAAAAATGTTAAAATGTATTGCTGGCACGCAAAACCTTACATTAGAGTGAATAAATGAAGACTCGGCACACCACTTCTGAAAGATTGCTGACCCCTGAGCTATTATGTAAAGAACATTCCTGTATGCTGGGAGGGATCTGCATTAGATCAGTGGCTCTCAATCGTTCCAGACTACTTTACCTTTTCAGGAGTTTGATTTGTCTTGTGTACTCTCAAGTTAGAACTCACTTAAAAAACTACTTGCTTACAAAATCAGACATAAATATACAAGAATGTCACAGCACTCTATCGTTAAAAAATTGCTTATTTTCTCATTTTTACCATATAATTATAAAACAAATCAGTTGGAATATAAATATTGTACTTACATTTCAGTGTATAGTTTATAGAGCAATATAAACAAGTAATTGTCTATATGAATTTTTAGTTTGTACTGACTTCGCTAGAGCTTTTTATATAGCCTGTTGTAAAACTAGCCAAATAATCTAGATGAACTGATGTACCTCCTTGAAGACCTCTGCATACCCCCAGGTGTATGTGTACCTCTGGCTGAGAACCACTGTATTAAATCAGTGGTTCACAAACATGCTATAAAAACTCCATGCTCCACCTACACCACAATACCTGGTTTTCTGCATATAAAGGCCAGGGCCAACGTTAAGGGGTGGGTAGCAAGCAAGGCAATTGCCCAAGGCCCCATGCCACAGGGGGCACCATGAAGCTAAGTTGCTCAGGCTTCTGCTTCATCCCTAGTTGGTGGGGCTCAGGACCCCAGGCTTCAACCCCATGCAGTGAGACTTCAGCTTTCTGCCCTGAGCACCAGCAAGTCTAACACTGGTCCTGCTTGGTGGATCCCCTGAAACCCGCAAGGGACCATGGTTGAGAACCACTGTATTAGATAGTTCAATAGGTCTCTTCCATCCAATTTCTGTGAGAGAATAGTGTTGTAGAGTCCAGGTGGTAAAGGGGGTTAGCCCATAAAGTTTTTAATAAGCATTTTAGATTACATATTTTGTATAGATATTTCTCTGGCACTCAATGCCATAGAATGTGAGCCCCTCACACTACAAAAAATACATTAAATTGCCTCTAGAAGGCTGAAGTCTCTTTCCTGCCCTCTCTTCCACCACCCCCCCCCCGCTTTTGAGCCAATTCATTACAGTGAAAGAATGAGGGTGATCAGTTTCTCCAATATCTGACATCATTACTACACTAATAATTTAGGGTAATGCTGGGCTTCTGCAGCAGCATGCTCTAAAATCATTGGCCTTTCACTAATCTTCTTTATTGTTAGTCACCACAGTACAAGATCTGCTCCCCACTCCCCCATCCACTGAAGTGTCCCTGCTGAGAACAGCAGGTATGATGGGGAGCATAAAGAGATGGAATCTTACCTAACCAGACCCTAGCCTATTCAGGGTTTTGGAGGCAAGAAGTTTGAACTGGACCAAAATTTTACAGTCACCCAATACTGACAACAGCACACAGGTGTAATGTGTTCATTCTGGTTGGCTGTTTTAGAGACAAGCTACTGCATCAAATGCTGCTTCCAGATAGCCCACTGAGCCAGCCTCAAGTATTGAATTAGTTGAAGTTCATCATTATGTGGATTAATAGAAAGTGGTAGTGATAGGTTCCTTTCAAAAAAGCTACATTTGTTTGTCATTTTTTTTATTTTATACTTTACATCCTGTCTGATTACATAATGTATGTTTATAGCTGTATTACCCCTTAATGAAAGATAAACAAGGTATATAAAGTAGTTTTATCTACCTTGTAAACATGATAGTGACTTCCCCCACCCTCCAGGGCTGTAAAATTGCATTCATATCTCTATAAAAACAGTTTATAGTCAATAAAGCATTAGAAGTGTAGTCAGATTGCATTCTTCCTAGCAGTAGAAGTGAAACTACTGAGGGGCTGTGGTTACTGCATGTTATTTTCTTTACAGAAAGCTTTCAGATATATATGTCTAATTACTCAATTCTTAAGAGGTAGGTTATAAAGATAACGTTACAAGTACTAACAGAAGTTACTGTGCTATAATTGGATGATAAAGATAATAAGAAACACATTTGTCTTTCCACAGTTAAAAAACAGTATAAAATGGATTTAGAGGACTCTTGCCCAATCATAGCTGCTAGTATAGACCCCTGTGCCCACACAGAGCCCCACTGATTTTAAGGAGGCTCTGCTCAAGTATAACAGTTGGTCCATGCAGATCATTGCAGAATTGGGACCTAGTTTTGCTAAAACTAAATATATTCATCTGACACTTTACTGTATGATCTGAGACTTAATGAGGGAAATTGGAGAAGGCATTTTGGAGATGACAGCTTTTGTAAACGGTTACAGCTTTTGTAGCATTTCCTAGTTTTGTCATATCAAAAAGAGTTGTATACAATTTCAAGTTTATTTTATCCTGTTATCCAAAATTTATGCCTTTGACTAGTATGGGAATGTTTACTGTGTTAATAGTTTAGACCTTGACCCTGCTACTCTGTGAATAAAGTCTCACATGTACTTGAATATTTGCAAGATTGGAGTCCTAACTGTTCATCCTGGGAATATTTATCCACATGACTAAATTTATATACAGAGATCTATTAATGTGCTTAATATTTGCAGAAATTGACCCAGTCATGTAAAACTATTACAATACTAGTGTTAGGATACCATTAGCAAATTCATGCTTTAAAACTAAAGTGTTTTATTAAAATGTTAAAAGAATCATAAAATGTTTAAATTAATAGGTGCTTGGCCTGGTTTATATTTTCTACAAGGAAAAAAAATTACTTTAAAAAATTCCAGAAGACAACAGAAATACAGGGATGGTGGTTGTTAGATGGCTGTTAAGAACGTTCTCTTATTCTAATACTATCCAGCATCACCAGATAAAGAAACATATCTTTGAAGAAAACTTTGTTTCAGAGCATTCTGTCTGGCAAGGCATCACTTACCAACAATTGTGAAATCTATACCACTATTGTTTTGTCTTCATGGTGCCTACTTCTCTATTATTTATCTGTATAGTCTCTGATTCTTTAATTGTTTCTGCCTGTTGCATAACTAATTTTGCAAGATTTAAATCAACTAAGGTTGTGGAGTATGATTGGTTAAATAATTGTTTCATAATTGGCTAGGATTGATGAAAAATGATTGGTTAAGGTATATATAAGCAGGAGTCAAGTTTAACTACATAAACTGAGGTCCAAAAGGCAGTTTTTTGGAACCTAACTCCAGGACACAGCCCAAGATCAGAGCTGCCAAACCTCAAAGTCCTGCCAACTATATTGTGCAGAAGCTGCAGTCTCCAGACAATCTAATCTTCACGGGCCACCAGTAAAAATTCTTCTACCTTATTGGGAGTGGTGAGCATTGTATGCTTACTGTGTGTATTCTGTTTTGGTAACTGTTAATATGATAAAGGTTAAGGATATTACTGTGTAAGACTCTCACTAGTAAAAGACCTCACAAATCTGCAGAAGATTATGCTCTGAGCCCTAGTAATTGGTTAAGGGTGGGTACTTAAATTAACCAGGGTTACCCTCTATGCACTAGAAACTGGGCAAGGGAGGTGTCTTTTCCCAGAGCTCTAAGAACTGTGAAAGGGTTGGGTTATGCCTTGAGCCTACAGAAGGGTAAAGGCATAAAGGGGTCCTAGAACATGCGGGTAACAGATTTGGTGAAGATGGCAGGCAGCCTACAGTTGTTTGGACTGAACTGATGGAGCCTAACTCAGTAAATAATAGCAGAATACCTGTATCTTCTGTCAGGAAGGATCGCTAGCTAGCTGGTAGAATTTCCACCCCAGAGCAACAAGAGGGGTGGGGAACAAAGAAAAGGGACCAGGAGAGGTATGGGCTAGTTGAGGAGCCTACCCTCCTTGTTAAATGGGTAGTGGAACAAGGCCTGTGCCCATGGGAAGGGATGGTTCTACAAGGAAAGCAGAATCAGGCTCCGACAAGCAGCATTCAGTCTGCAAGCAACAGATAAAGAGATTCAAAAACATGCTGGGAGCCCAGAGGGGCATAGTGGTAGGAATAAGTATAGGCACCAGGGACACAGACCTCTGGGATGATACTTGGAATGGTAATATCTGGGCTGATGAAGGTTTCATTTTGGGAGATAAGTAAGTGATTGAAGGAAAGAGCGAGACGTTAAACACCACAGAGGTTGGAGGGAATTAAACAATTAAGTTGTGGAAATGTTAAAGAGGGAAAGTGTTATAGGAGGAGAATTTTTGGTTTCTTTGTAGCCATTCTGAAGGAAAATGGGCCCTTGTAAATAATCAATGGTTAATAATTGCTGCAGACACACAGAAAATCTGATTTAAATCATTTGAATATGGACAGTTTAGTCAAAATCACTAAAAAGAACATCGGGGGTTTCGATTGGAACTTAATTGCCTCCAGATGTATAAAAGAGAATGTGATTTGTGTACAACTGTGTACAGATAATTAAAGCAGTGCAAGAGATGTTAAGAAAAAGAGAATTTGTGTGTGTGTGTGTAAATATATTGTGTAAATATGTGAGGTTTTAAGAACCTAAACCAACACTACTTGTTTGTAAAAACTCTGTTTTGTAGGTTTAAGATGAATTGGTTTTGGTTTTTTTTTGTTTTTTTTTTTTTTTTTAACATAATGCCATTAAAAATCCATTTGAATCTCTCATTCAAAGTTGCAACACTACACTTTTTCCTGACACAAGCAGCTAGTGTTGTTTGGCTTTATTTAGCATTTAACCCTTTGGTACTTCTATGGTTTATAAAGTTGAATATCTTTTTAAATAAGGACCAGAGGATGTGGCCATGACTGTGGCAGGGAAAGCCAGCACCAGGAGAATAAGAAGAGATTCTGGATCCTTTTTTTGTAACAAAATAGCAGATAAGAGCTGCAGTAAACGAATAAAAAATTAAAAAGACAGTGCCTCTTTGGAACAACAGCATGGGTGAAGTGCACAAAAAAGTAATGTTAGGAACACTGAGCCTTAAGGTGGCTCTGAGTAATCAGAATGTCACTTTAATAAGGGTACATGAATACTCTGTAAGCACTAAATAAACAGTTACACCTTATGTAAAAATTGATATGGTTAATATAATGTTTTGGAAGTTAAACTATGTAAGAAATGTGCATTTTCCCATGATACATGCAGTATATACTGTAGAAGGAGTAAAAGAAATGTAAACAAAACAAAGTGGGTATTCACCCACAAAAGCTTCTGCTCCAATACGTGTTAGTCTATAAGGTGCCATAGGACTCTTTGTCACTTTAAACAAAACCTGTTCCTTGCAAGGGCTCTAAAAAGAGCCATGATAGGTTATGTTTTCTTTTTCAGATTGCTGTGTGCTTTAAAAACAAACAAAAAGAAAACAAGGTAAAACCTATACTTTAAATGAGCCCAGTGAACATTGTAGAAAAAGACCAGCCCAACAGTATACTTGGTAAAAATAAATTTGTCAAAGAAACAAAACAAGCGCTGGTTAATTTTGTTCCATTCTTCATAACCGAAAGCATGGAACAGGGCTAGAAAATTATTTATTTGTCAAAATCTCAAAGGAAAAACTAACAGCCAGTGGCATCTGTGTTGATGCAAACTACCAAGCTGATAGGGGAAGGTGATAACTGCCCAAAAATGGTAGCACAAAGGGGCTGCAGATAAGGGACACACCTGGCCAGCATGCAAATTTGTGTAAACAAGAAGGCTCAAATTATGACCCTCCAGAAAAGGGAGGTGGGAAACAAGTCAGTCCTGATACTGAGGCCATGTCTACATCTAAAATTTTGCAGCGCTGGTTGTTACAGCTGTATTAGTACAGCTGTATAGGGCCAGCGCTGCAGAGTGGCCACACTTACAGCAACCAGCGCTGCAAGTGGTGTTAGATGTGGCCACACTGCAGCGCTGTTGGGCGGCTTCAAGGGGGGTTCCGGGAACGCGAGAGCAAACCGGGAAAGGAGACCAGCTTCGCCGCGGTTTGCTCTCGCGTTCCCGGAGCCACCCAGCAAACCGCAGGGAAGGAGACCTGCTTGCTCGGGGTTCCGGGAACGAGAGAGCAAACCGGGAAAGGAGACCAGCTTGATTACCAGAGGCTTCCTCCTTCCACGGAGGTCAAGAAAAGCGCTGGTAAGTGTCTACATTGGATTACCAGCGCTGGATCACCAGCGCTGGATCCTCTACACCCGAGACAAAACGGGAGTACGGCCAGCGCTGCAAACAGGGAGTTGCAGCGCTGGTGGTGCCCTGCAGATGTGTACACCTTCAAAGTTGCAGCGCTGTAACTCCCTCACCAGCGCTGCAACTTTCTGATGTAGACAAGCCCTGAGAGACAGGTTAACCCTTAGAAGGCAAGTGTCCCTTACGAACTTACCCCACCAAAACCCCAAGGATATAATTTAAATTAAAAAGTCCATGCAAAGATTCCAAGAGGGTTTTGAACACACTGGCCTCAGAGACAAATTGTCTAAATAAAAGGCGTGGTATAACAAGATACTTTTAAATGCCCACTTGTAATAGATTTGATGCTAATATTACTGTTAATATTAAACATTGGGATAAATTTAAATGTTAATGAGTAACCCTGTAACAATGTAAAATGTGTGTGATTTTTGGGAAAAGCCTTTAAGCATGCTAGAAATGGTCACTGGAAACATATCTCATATTAAAAAGCCTTATGGTAATAATGCTTCTCAGCTATTACCTGTGAATAAACTTAAAACTTGGCACAGCATAGAAAAGATTACAAACCAGGGCTGCTGTATAAAAAAGGGAAACTGAAGTATACCACCTCATGAATTTCATGACTGAACAGTGAGATAATTCACCCTAAACCAGGGATCGGCAACCTTTGGCATGCAGCTTGCCAGGGTAAGCACCCTGGTGGGCAGAGCCACTTTTTTTAACTGCTGCATCCACAGGTTCAACCAGTGGGAGCCGTGATCGGCTGAACCTGCAGACACAGCAGGTAAACAAACAGGCCCAGCCTGCCAGGATGCGTACCCTCGCAAGCCGCATGCCAAAGGTTACTGATCACTGCCCTAAACCCTCAAAAGGTGGTAGCCATTAAAACCTGGCCTGCGTATAGAAGACAAACACATGAAAGTATGGGGGTAATTCCTCTGTTTTGCCTGCAATCAGCAAGGAGATTTGTAAAAGGAAGCGGTATTTTAAGCAATAATCTGCTGCCCCCTAATGGAGGTAGAAAAATCTTTTTGTCTTTCAGAACTTCAGGAAAAGCTGTGCCAGCTGAAGAGCAGCCCAGAATACCATGGACGTACTGTCACAACAAACATCATGTTTTGTGTTTCTGTGTTTTGTATCAGAGGGGTAGCTGTGTTAGTCTGGATCTGTAAAAGCAGCAAAGAATCCTGTGGCACCTTATAGACTAACAGACTTTTTGGAGCATGAGCTTTCGTGGGTGAATACCCACTTCGTCAGATGCATGTTTTGTGTTATTTGTGTTAGGCAGAAAAGGATTAATGGATACTTGAACTGTAGTTACAGAAACAAATGTTGCAGAAGGACAGAGTCAAGGAATGCCAGTCTGTTAACAGGGAAACATCCACAGATGGTGAAGGCATGTTTAAAGGCAAAATATGCATGGGACTGTAATACAGACAGTTAAGGGTTAATGTCTTTTTTACCTGTAAAGGGTTAACAAACGGAACCACAAAAACACCTGACCAGAGGACCATTCAGGAAACAAGATGCTTTCAAATCTCGGTGGAGGGAAGCCTTTGTTTGTAGTTTTTGGATTTTGCTTTGTTCTCTCTAGGCTCTGAGAGTGACCACACATACCTACAGGATCTCTAATCTTCTGTTCCAGTTTTGTAAGTACAAAAGTAGAAAGACAATTTTGTCTTATTAATTGTTTTTCTGTATTTGCAACTGTGTATCTGGCTGGTAGAGTTTTACTGTGTATTTGGGTGAAAGTATTCTAAATTGTATTTCTGCTGGAGAAAGCTTTCTTTCTATTGTCTATAAGCTGAAAGACCCTGTAACTTTTTATCATCTAAATTGCAGAGATAGACCTTCTATTTTTTCTTTCTTTTTGTTAAAAGTTTTGCTTTTAAGACCTGTCTGATTTTTTTCCCCCTTGTTGAGGCTCAAGGGAATGGAGTCTGTACTTAACAGGGAAGAAGAAAGGAGGGGAAGGGTGGAATCCCTTTGTTTTAGATTCACGGAGCTTGAATCTGGATTGCCTCTGGGGGAAGGTATCATTCCTCTTTGTGTGGTGATTCAAGGAATTGAATCATGGTGATCTCCTAGTGTACCCAGGGCGGGAAAAAGCTGGGAGGAAGAAAGGAAGGGGAAGGGAAATGGTTTATTCCCCTTTGTTGTGAGACTCAAGGAATTTGGGTCTTGGGGCCCCCAGGGAAGGTTTTGGGGGAGACCAGAGTCTATCAGGCGCTCAACTCTAAGTCCTGATTGGTGGCAGCAGTACAGGATCTAAGCTGGTAACTAAGCTTAGGGGAATTCATGCGAGTACCCATATTTTGGACACTAAGGTCCAGATTTGGGAATCATACTATGACAGGGACACAAGATTTATCTGTTGGTGGGAATGAAAGGATAAACATAAGTATTTTAAGCACAAAGTGAAGTTACGAAAGGAAAGAAAGGGCATGTGAAAACATTGGTTGCTGGGGGGGAAAAATCAGTAATAATTGGCAAGTCTTAATCAACCTCCAGCATGTAAGCCCGCTGAATACATCTAGATGTAGTATAAAATTGGATGTAAGCATAGGCACCCACTCCATGGGTGCTCTGGGGCTGGAGCACCCACGGGGTAAAATCAGTGGGTGTTCTGCAGCCAAGCTCCCCTCACCCCTTGCCCCACCTCCTCCCCCCCCGAGCATGCTGTATCCCCACTTCTCCACGTACCTCCCAGCATTGCCCGCCTGGCTGCCGCCAAACAGCTGTTTGGCAGCATTAGCACGCTCTAGGAGTGGGGGAAGGAGTGGGAACATAGCGCACTTGGGGGAGGAGTGGGGAGAAAAGGCTGGGCCAGTGAAGGGGTTGGAATATTGGCAAGGAGGGGGCAGAGTTGGGGTGGGGTCTTTAGGGAAGGGGTTGGGAAATGGGCAGGGCCTCATGGAAGGGGTGGAGTGGGGGTGGGGTCATGGCAAAAGGAAGGACAAGCACCCATGGGAAAGAGGGGAATTTAGTGCCTATGGATGTAAGGAAAGGAAGGCCATTACAGTACCTTCCCTGACTACTATAAGGGGCAGTACAGTAAAGGCCCAGCAAAGGTGTAGCTGCTCTAACACTATCTCAGTATGAAATACTGAACATTACTGCATTTGTGTGGCAGTCAGGAGGGGTAGGTAGCCTCCAAGGAGTGTACTGAAAACTGCTTTGGGTGGAACTGGATTAGGAGTTGGAATACTGGATGCTACTAACATAGAGGTATTGACAAACAAACAAAGTTATGTTACAGCTGAAATACAAAAATTGGGAAGCCCATCAGTGCATCCTTGTCAAATTAGGAATGGGGCAACAATTATTTTTTTAAAATACAGCCAGTATGGCAACAGCAAGGTGAAAAAGATTTATTATTTTTTGCAGGGGCTATGG
The DNA here is from genome assembly GCF_007399415.2 of Gopherus evgoodei. NCBI lineage: Eukaryota > Metazoa > Chordata > Testudines > Testudinidae > Gopherus > Gopherus evgoodei. The sequence goes on from NC_044322.1 coordinate 34,797,627, forward strand.
AAACAATGCAAGAAAATTGTGTCCTTAGCATTAGCCTGTACACAGGCCCAAGATATTAGTCAGGAATTGGTCATTCAAATGATTCGGGGAAACCATGCAAGGAAACTTGCCTTTGGAAATAAAGTTGTTGTGGAGAAATATTACACTAAATAAATTTTACACTAAATAAAGACCAAATGGTTCTACAAGCATACGTAGGACTCATACATCCAGTCTCACTATTGATATATATCCGGTGTTAGCTGTGGGAATCCAGCTAACAAAAAATTTGGTTATATATTCTGCTGATTACCATTCCTGGGCATATAAGGAACATCAACAATGGAAAACTACTGAAATCTTTCAGTGTGTGGCCCATGAAAATTTGAGGTGTGTGTGAGGATTAAAATTTAAAAGAAAGAGATGGATATTTTTATGTTAAAGACAACGGAATCCAAAGATATATGTTTGATATATTCACTGAACAAAAACTGGCTGTGTATGCAGGAAGGGGATGTGTTTTGTGTTAGGAGTCATTGTCCAATAGTAGATGATAATGACTAGTATGTTATGACTTATTTAGTTAATAATGTTTTTGCATTACAAAGATTAAAAATTGTGATTTTTTTTTTTGAATACTACATACCTGCATGGACTGTAAACTACTTGAAGTTTAAACTGAAGTTGTATCACACTGTAACACCTGTAAGCGTAGGCATGAATATGACCATGATAAGAAAATTGTTGGTCCATGCTATGTTCCATTCACATTTACAATATATTGCACAGACAGGAGAACAAATACATATTAAAGTACATGATCCTATAGAAATCACTCGTGCTGTTGCAGGACAATGCTTTTGGTGGGAAACACTGGTAGGGTGTGTAAAAGCAGCAAAGAATCCTGTGGCATCTTATAGACTAACAGATGTTTTGGAGCATGAGCTTTCGTGGGTGAATACCCACTCTGACAAAGTGGGTATTCACCCACGAAAGCTCATGCTCCAAAACGTCTGTTAGTCTATAACATTCCACAGGATTCTTTGCTGCTTTTACAGATCCAGACTAACACGGCTACCCCTCTGATACTATTAGGGTGGTGGTCTTCTGCAAATGGTAAGCGCAATATAATGGTTCACCCTCTTGTGGTGGTCACTGCAATTCAATTGGCTTTATTTGTAAGCATAATAGCTTTCGCTTGCTGGATGAAGAGAACTGTTCAGAGAATACAGGAAGCTGACATACAAAGCTGAATAAGGCCCTTGTTAATTATACCTAGGAGGCAAGCACATGCTCATCAGGTCTGAATATTAGACTCCTGGAACAGTAATGATAGCTTTAGTAAAAAGTGTCATTAAGGAGGGGACTGTAAACTGAGTGCTTTTTCTTTAGTAAGCAGCAGCAGCAGCCATGAGTTAAAAAGCAGAAAGTCACATCCTCACATTCCATCAAAACAGTGTAATATCAGGCTGTTAAGAAGTTGCTCCTGCCCCAATAGTACCTAGCATCACCTATTAAACATCTTAAGATCTGTTTCTTTAGGAAAACTTTTTGTTTTATAACATTCTGTTCGGCAAGGAACCACTTATCAACAGTTGAGATTGTGAAATCTATACTTCTATTATTTTGTCTTTATGGTCTCCACTTCTTTATTGTTTATCTGTATGGTCTCTGTATGATTCTCTGTTTCTGTCTGTTGCATAACTAATTTTGCAAGAATTAAATAAACTAAGGTGTAGGATATGATTGTTTAAATACTTGTTTCAGAATGGGCTAGGATTGATTGAAAAATACTGTTTTTTTAATACTTTAGTTTAAAATGATTGGTTAAGGTGTATATAAAAGCAGGAGTCAAGTTTAACTGTATAAAGTGGCGTCCAAAAGGCAGTTCTTTGGAACCTAGCTCCAGGACACAGCCCAAGATCAGAGCTGCTTGGCATGACATTGAGGTCTATCATATTGTGCAGAAGCTGCAGTCCCCGGAGGATCTAAATCTTGATGGACCACAGAGAAAAGTTCATCTGCTTTACTGGGAGTGGTGAGCATTGTGTGCTTAGCACACATATTCTGTTTTGGTAGCTGTTAATAAATAGAAGTTAAGGATATTACTGTATAAGACTCTTTCACTGGTAGAAAGCCCCGCAAACACACAGAAGATTACACCCTAGGAACTGGTTATCGGTGGACTGGAGCCATAGTAACTGGGTACGAGTTGGTGCCTTTCACCCAGAGCTCTAGGAACTGGGAAAGGTGAGGGTGCCTAAATTAACTGGATTATGCCTTGAGCCCACAGAACGGTAAATGTGGCGTGCCCTAGAGTGTGTGGGTAACAAGGGGGCACAGTGAATTGCAGCATCAGGGCCTAAGACACTTACAGGAGTAAAACCTATGTGAATTAAATTGTGGGACGGATGGATGGAGATATATAAATACACACACACACACACACTTAGGCCAGAAAAAGACTAACAACCCACAGGTGAAGAAAGAGAAACTATTCCTCTCCTTCTTGCCAGAAGAACCTATCAGAGCCTCCAGTTGAGGATGGCAAGGTCTCCAGCTCTGTATCTATGAGTGGGGGGCAGCTCTGAACTGGGGACTGGTACAGGAAAACAAACTCTCCCTCCTGTTAAAGAAAAAATGAAGTATAGGAAGGGTGATTCAGGAACCTACAGTCCAGTCAGAAATTCTGGGCAAGAGCAGATGAAATAACCTCTTTGCTGTCCAACAACCTCTCTTTAGAGCTGAGACTCAAAAGGCAGTTAGCAGGCATTTTAGGTTAAGGTCCAGGGAAGGTCTGTTGCGTGAGAAATACTTAAAGGGACAGGACCTTTCTTCTCTGTATGTCTGTCCCTAATGGGACAGGAAGACACCCTGCACTTTGACTACTCTCTGTTTTAGCATATCCTAGGAGCTGTGATGAGCTCCCATTACAGGGTAGCCATTTGAGACACTGAATGGGCCATAAAATTTACCATCTGTCCATGCTCCCCATATGGCCTCTTCCAAAGCTACTGTGGGTCCTACTTCTGTTCTCATTCTTTTCTAAGAAAGGAATTTGCTTTTTGCTGCTGCAAGAGTTATCCATAATAATCTATTTCCACTTCAGGTTCAGACTGACACCTTTACTCATGTTTAAGTCATGGAATCCATGACTTCCAGTGACCTCTGTGAATTCAACCTTGTCGGACAGAAGCTGGAGGGTCCCCCCGCCGTTCCCTGTGGCTACGGGTGCTGGGGCCCCCCAGAGTTCCCAGCTGCCCTGGGCAGTAAGGCTGCCGCAGGGAGTGGGCGCCCTGCCCGAAGCTCCCGGCAGACGTGGGCAGTGGAGGCCCCCTGGAGTTCTGAGCTGCCGCGGGCGGTGGGGTCACAGATCCTGGCCACAGCAGTGCCGTCCACCCCCACCCCGCAGCCTTCCGAGCCGCCACAGGCACCGGGAGTCCTTCAAAGTTCCCAGTCTCTACAGGTGGTGGGGGAACACTGGAGCTCCTAACTGAGGAACCATGGAGCTCCAAGCTGCGACACATGCTGGGTGCACCCAGAGCTTGGAGCAGCCCCTGCAGCTGCCCAACTTCTGCAAGTGGTGTGGGACCCCATAACTGGACTCCCCATTTTGTCAGGGATATTTTTAGTAAAAGTCAGGGGACAGTTCAAGGGTTTCCATGAATTTTTCTCTATCGCTCCTGATCTATCCATGACTTTTACTAAAAATATCCATGACACAACCTTAGCTTTACTCACATTGAGTAGCCTCTTATGCTAGAAGAGGTCCCATGGAGTCAGTGGACCATTTCTAGAGTAGTGCACCACTCAGGATAAGTGTGTCAGAATCTGGCCCTTTTAAGTGACCTTCAATACCCGCCCAGCTTCAGCCCCCCCCCCCCAGTGGTGGGGAGGTTTGCTGGTTTCAACCCCGGGGTTTAGGGGGGCACAAGTTTCAGCCTCGTGCTTCCCCCAGGCTTGAGGAGGGGCACCGGCTTCAGCCCCGCACCAGTTTCGGCTTCAGCGCTGGGGCTTGGGGCACTGGGTTTCAGCTGCGGGGCTCCATGGCCTCCCTGAAAGGGCTCGCAGAACCCCAGTTGAGAACCGCTGCTGTAGAGCACTTGCTGGTGGTCTGTGGAGAGCTGGCTAGTTCACCTGTTGCTAGATCTCTTCCCTTGTCTTCAACTGTTAACTCATAAAGACAGAAGAAATATAATGTCTGTATGCTCCAGATGAACAATACCAGTATCTGAGAGATTAGAATGCTATGGGCAGTAAATGTGGACAGCGAACACTACTTCAAACTAACATAGGATCATGTTGTCATTTTCTCTTCCTACGTGTTTAAAGGCAGCAGTACAACTAACTTCAGGGTGTGGTAAGTGAAGTGTAGTTAGAGACTGCATGCGGGATTATCTTGCTGTGTTTTTTTTCTACAAGTATCCTAGCCATTGCTTGTCCCCTCCAAATGTTTGCTTACTATAAACTGCCCTCAGATCCTCAGTACTAATACTTCAGTGTGTGTTAGTTCCTAAGTGAGCCCAACCCTAATGAAATCAATGGAGCTCTGCTGACTTACATCAGCTGAGGCTCAAGCACTAAGAACTCCTCTTCTTGTGAACTAAAGTACAGGTTTATCTTCTGCCCTTTATCATAAGGGACAGATATTGGTGAGGGATAAAATAGTAGGCATGTCACTACCGATCTTATTTATCTTTCTTCTGAAGCCAATAAAACTATGCTTGTGACAAGGTCAACATCATCCTTTCATCACATCCTTTCATAAATTGGTCCAATTTAGTTAAATTGGTACAAACCCGTGTGTGTAGAAAAGGCCAAAGTCTTTGATGCTGCAAACTCTTAAGCATGTGGACAACTTTACTCACATGACTGGTTTCATTGTGTGAAAAAACAGATGATCTGGACAATCACTTTGATTGAGAGATATTATCATACAGGGGCTGATGCAAATATTAAAACAAGGCTTGCTTTAATTTTCAGGATTTTATGTTTTAATTAGATGGTACAACAGAAGATGGGAATTCTCATGAGTAAAGTTACTCACATGCATCATTGTTTGTGGGATCAGGGCCTAAAGTCAGCCTTTCTGCTATGTAGGAAGCAGGGCTTTGTGGGGCTAATGGTTGGGAATCCTGGGTTCTGTTCCCAGATCTTCCATTGGTTCAGTGAAACTCTGAGTGCTTAAATTTGATCAGAGATGTTATTTTAATGACATATTGTTTACCATAGATTAAGTATACTCTTAATATTGTATTACATTAATCTTATTTGCACAAAGAGAACCTGTTCTTTAGATAGAGATAAGAAAAATAAACTAAGATTTGTTATAATTGCGTTGCCCAGCAGGCTCTCTGAGTCATCAAAACAGTATATACAAAGCTTCAGTGTGTAACTGCATACAGGAATTTAAAAATAGCCTGAATACTGGTTAAATAGCTTGAATTCAAACTAAACCTGTAAGAACTAGGCTGCCAGTCCTACAACCATAATTCACTTTAGCAATATTTAGTTATTCAATAAATCTGATTGAAACTAAAGGGACTACTTGTGTAATTTTAAGAGTATGCAGGATTGGACTTTCAGAGTGTTGTATTTGTATTGCATTAGTGCCTAGAGGCCCATCAAGATTAGCTTGTGCTAGGTGCTGTACAAACGGCTTCTAGCTAGCTAGTAGTTTTGTGACAGTTCTTGATAAGTTTAAATCCAAGTTTGCAGGTCCTGGATGATCTTGTTAACAGGAAAATGGAGTAAAATGTTATCAAAATAAAGGCTTATTTAGAGACTCTGACAAATTGCCTGGTACATCATAACACCTGGAACAGAGGCTGGTCCTCTTTGCTTAGGGTCACTCCCTGTGCTCTTGTCTAGATGAGGAATTTTCTTACTGGCAGTTCTTCTCAACAGTACAGCTGCATCACACAATCAATGATGTGAGCTCTGATCCAGACTTGAAAGTGAGGATTTTTACTGCTTTTAAACTTTCTCTGAATAGAGCACGTGAAATTACTTGGATTATAGCCTCTTTGGGAAGAGGCTACAATCCAAGTTGGGACAGCCTCTCTTTTTTGGTTTTGTTTTTTTATGTGTTTTTTATCATGTCTAGCACAGTATGGCCCTGATCCATAACTGAGGTTACCACAATACTAATAAGACATTGTGGAAAAATGCCAGTGTCTAGTTTTGCACTATTAATAGCACTAGTGTAACTACACGACTGCTGAAAAAACAACATACTACCTTAAAATGCTTTATTTTCCTCTTATTTGCACAAATGTACATCTGGAATAGTGGCACCTGAGCCAATAGTTATGCCAACATATAAGATACGGGTATAGAGCCTTAGCCAGTCGCATGCCATCTGTGTATACAAGGCATGCATTGCATGCTCAACCAGTTGTGTGTTGTCCAACTGGTGGCCCATGGGCCACATCTGGTCCATGAGATGATTCCTTCTGTCCCCCGTGGAGGATGCCATTTTGTAGAACATGCATGGTCATGCTGCATAGAGGATGCCATTTTGGACTGCCAAAGGCATGCGCGTCAGTTGTTGCATACCTTAGAAAAACTGACTGGCTGAGGCACTCCTAAAAGAGCCTATCAAGTAAGTGTGTGTGCGCGCGCAATATTTTATGAAAGTTGTTTTCCTATTTAAAGTCAGAACAAAAATGAGTGAAAGCTGATGGTTATTATGCAAAGGTGTAGTATTGTAGTAGTTGCTAGAGTCAACCAGGTAAAGACTCCATTAGATGCTGCATATAGAGAAATGACAGTATCTGGACCAAAGAGCTTACAATCTAAAAGTCTAGTATGTTTGTCTAAGGAATTTGGTCATTTGATGTGTAAATTAAGTTAATTTATATTTAATATTCCTTACTGCTTTTTGTACCACTACAGAAACAGACAAATTACCAAAATATTATTCATGGCCTGTTTTTCCATCTATATTTTTCCAGCAGGACACCCTAAACAGGATATAAGAAGGCACCACCTAATGGCACAATATGGACTTCAACTACCAGTTAGACACTGATTTACAAAATAACCCATATATCTGTGACTTTCTTTCAGCCTGTGATGTATTTGTAACTGCTTCTTGAGGCTGAATCTAGGCTTTTAACGCTTCTGATATCTCTGGTTGGGAGAATGAAAACTGTCTTCTCAAATATAGTTAACTTTAAACAACCCTAGGTGGAGTACTGACAAGAGCCGGTAAAACTTCAAACTTTGTGATGCAGTTAATTCTGAAGTAGAGTTGCAAGTTTGGATCCAAATGAGTTTTTTCAAGTTTCAGTATTTTGGCATATCTAACAAGGTTTTCTGAAGCATAGGTCCAAGCTCTGTCAATTGTATAATAACACTTGAAACTGTTTATTATATAAACTAACTTCTGAAGCATTAATTGATCAGAAGGTGTGGCTTTCTATAGTTACAAGATTTCCTGAAATGTTGGATGAAGGCTGAAATCACTGGCCAGAGTTGGGAGTAGACATGCTGATAGCGAATGAGAAATCACAGGCCGGGTGGGGATAGGCCATGAAGGGCCTTGAAAATGAAGACAAGCATTTTATGTTTGATAGGATAGAGAAGGGAAGCCATTGGAAAGATGCAGAGAGGTGTATTGTGGTGTCATGGTATAATTCCCCACTCTGAACCTTAGCATCCAAGAGATGGGGTACCACATGAATTCCTCTAAGCTCAATTACCAGCTTAGAACCTGTAGCGCTGCCACCAACCAGGAATTTCAGTGCCTGGTACACTCTGGTCCCCCCAAAACCTTGCCCGGGGACCCCCAAGATCCAGACCCTCTGGATCTTAACACAAGGAAAGTAAACCCTTTCCCACACCGTGGCCTTTCCCAGACTTCCCCTCCCTGGGTTACCCTGGAAGATTGCTGTGACTCAAACTCCTTGAATCTTAAAACAGAGAGGAAAATCCAACTTCCCCCCTCCTTCTTTTTCCTCCTCCCAGATTTTCCCTGAGAGAGAAAGTAATCCTAACACAGAGAGAAAATTAACCTTTCTCTCCCCCTTCCCTCCTTTCTCCCCACCAATTCCCTGGTGGATCCAGACCCAGTCCCCTGGCATCTCACCATAATAAAAAAACAATCAGGTTCTTAAACAAGAAAAGCTTTTAATTAAAGAAAGAAACAGTAAAAATTATCTTTGTAAATTAAAAAAAATGGAATAGGTACAGGGTCTTTCAGCTATAGACACCGGGAACACCCTCCCAGCCTAAGTATACAAGTACAAATTAAAATCTTTTCAGCAAAATACCAATTTGAACTCCTTCCAGCCAAATACACATTTGAACTTCTTCCAACCAAATACACATTTGCAAATAAAGAAAACAACCATAAGCCTAAGTCGCTTTATCTACCTAGTACTCACTATTCTGAATCTATAAGAGCCTGTATCGGAGAGATTGGAGAGAAACCTGGTTGCACGTCTGAGCCCCCAGCGTGAACAACCACCAAAATCTAACAGCACACACACAACTTCCTTCCCTCAAGATTTGAAAGTATCCTGTCCCCTGATTGGTCCTCTGGTCAGGTGACAGCCAGGCTCACTGTTCTTGTTAACCCTTTCCAGTCAAAGAGATATGAAGCACTTTTGTTCTATTAACTCTTACTTATCTGTTTATGACACGCCCCCCAAATTGCTGACTGTGGAACCACACTGGCAGTGATTTCTCCCTAGAACTCTAGAATAAACAGATTAATAAACACATGCACCCTTACATATGCTACTAATTACGTACAACTACAAAATTCTTCACATTGCAAGGACAATTTTTAACCAGTTGATTCTGGGAAACTTTCACGGGAGAGTGCATCAACTTCTTGATCTGTTGCCACTGCAGACGTTCCAGGGTTGTGGTTCCAGGGTTGTCAAGTTAATCTGGTTCCACTACTTCGGTAACTATATATACTAATCTAGTGGTTCTTCAACCATCTACACTCTTGCAGGATACGAATGATCTGAATTTTAACTTTTAAAAAACTGATTTTTTTTTTTAAAAAAGGTAAAAAGACGAGCTCTCAGGACTTCTTTATACAACATGAGGGGGGAAAAGGCTGCTTTTTTTTTTTTTTTTTACTCAATCACAAATTGCATTTTCAACATTTTTACAGCAAACGGTATTACCGTTCCCCCCGCTGCTGTTTTCTCTTTTCCATTGAACTTTGATCAAGGATGATCCACTTTGATAATGTAAAATTGCAACACATTGACAACTGACACGTGAACACATGCCTTAAATTATTTTCTCAAGCTCCAGTCCTGAAACTGGAGGCACACAGATATGTAAAAGATCACACAGCCTAAGACAAATTTGTAGGATTAGTCAGGCCTCTCTAAAAGAAATCTCTGGGTACACCTCTCTCTTACTATGCTCATGAAGTCAAAAAAGACATGTGAGCATTCACGTCAGTAATAGCATAATAGCTGATTTTAATGTGAGAACACATACTTTTGTTAGCAACTCAGCCACTTCATTGATAAATTCCTTCAGAACTCTTGGAGGAATAACACCCAGGCTTGATGACTTAATCTTTTAAGATTTTTAATCTTCATTAGTATACATCAGATACTCCTGAGAGTATTCTACACCAAAAAAATTAAAATTCTGTGAAGAAATTCTTAAATTTCTGTACACTATTTTAAAAATTCTGCAAGTTTCATTTGTCAATAAATAAATGCAGAGGCTCCAGCATGGCAGTGCAGAGCACAGGCCATTGGCTGCATGAAGGCGGGAGATCACCCTGCAGCCCCTGACTCCCTGGGCATGAACTCAGCAGCGAGGCTGCACCTGACCCTGACACAGCACAAAGCCTGGACCTGCCCCAGAAACACCCTGGGGCCATGCCCCTCTGGGACTGGTGCACCAGGTGTGGGGCAGGCAGCCTCAACCAGGTAGGATCCAAATGTGGAGGGGCTCAGTGTGGGGGGATCCAGGTGTGGAGTGAGAGGATTCTGTGCAGGACAGTCTGGGTGCAGGCAGCTCCGTGGGAGATCTAGGTGTGGGGGAATCTAGATGCAGAGAGGCTCATTGAGGGGGTTCTAGGTGCAGGGGCAATGGGACTCTGTAGGAGCTTCCAGGTGAAGGTGGTTGGGGCTCAGAAGAGGGGTCTGGGTGTGTGGGGGAGGTCTCAGCGGGGTGGGGTCTGGGTGCTGGGGGAGTGGGGCTTGGTGGGATTGGGGTCTGAATGTGGGGGTTCAGGGTGGTGCAGGGGGTGGGACATCAGAGTGGGAGTTTGCGTGCAGGGAGCTCAATAGAGGGTAGTCTGGGTGCAGGGGTGGGGGTTTGGAGGCAGGGGGTCTGGGTGCAGGGGAGCTCAGATGCAGGGGTTCAGATTCAGTGGGGTGAGGTTTTGGTATGGAAACCTGGATGTACTGGGTGAGGCTTGGCAGGAGTGTCTGCGTGTGGGAGATCCGGATGCCCGAGGGTTGGGTGGATGGGGAAGCAGCTCCGCATACAGTGACTCCTACCCACACAGCTGAGGAATGATGGGAGAAAAAAGCAGAGGAGGCTACTGAGCTTCCTGCAGCTGGGGGAAGTTTCTGGAGGTGGGCCTAACACAGCCCCAGTCACTCCTTGCAGGGGAAGAGGAAGTCCTGTCCTCTCCTGGCTCCAGCCCAGCCAGGACTAGCAGTTGATCTTGGCTCAGGGTACGAGCCACTGGCTGAGGTGTCCCCAACCCCGCTGTGATTTACCTCTCCAACAGTTGCTCCGGGTGCCTGAAATGATGTACTTGTGCTGCTAGAAAGTGGTGTGTGACTGCTCTTGCAGCTTCCCTTTGCTTCCCTGTCAGAAAGTCCTCTGCAGAAAGAAATTTGAGGGGGACATGAATTCTGTGCACATGCAGTGGCACAGAATCCCCCCAGCAGAAACCAGAAGTAACTCCACTGAAATCAATGAAGTTACATAGGTATAAATAGCCATACTACATCAGAACAGTTGGGTACCCTACGTTTACTTATTTGTTTCTTAATATAAAGCAAGTATTCATGACAGGATCTTTTTTGCTCTGCAGACTGCAGCTGTATTCTTCAGAGCAGCTTTGTGTGTTCATGGAGCAGATTCTGTGCTGTGCTTGTTGTAGCTCAGGAGTAAAACTAGTGGGGAAAAATTGTCAGATACTTCTGGGAAGATTTTTTTGAACTAAACATGGCTTTTCAACTAAAACAAGGTGCATTTTTTGACTGCTCTACTTAGGAAGAAGAAAAGGTGGCTGATTCTCTCATTTTGGGAATCCCTATGGTTCTGACATATACTTCCTCAGAGGAATAAAGGGATCCAGACAAAGCCTTGCCCAATATGACCTGGCTGAAAAACTGAAATGATTTATAGGTGGGCATTCTTGCACTTTCCCTTTGTCTTTTGGACTCCATATACTTGATTCTGCCTTCCAGGATATTTACAGTAGTCAAGATTTTAAAGGACTTCAGTCCTATGCTCATATCTTGACTGACTCACTGTAAAGGAGTGGATTGATGTTTTTCTTTTTTAAAGATGCCTTTGCTTATTCACAAAACTTTTGTCCCATTTATAATGCTATCATGTGTGCCTGGACAGGCACACTGTGCGTTACCTATAAGGATTTTGTATTGGAGCTTGGAAAGGATACACTAACAGCTTGTTCACGTGCTTTTTCCTTTCTTCACGTAAGAAAGTAGCCTCCTCCAAAGAGTATACTTCCTGAATTAATAGCTATAATTAACCTTATTCTCACTATTACTTTAGTTCTGCTTCATTGTATTATTTGTCACTAAGTGCTTGAATGTTTAAAGAAGTCTATGAATGTATGAACTTAAACATGCAGTTGTCTTCTGTTTTAAATAACTGTATGGCATATTTGATCTGACTACTCTCACAATGATGCTGTATGTCTCTAAGCCAGTGACTTTAATTTCAGTGCTATGCACCTGAACATCATTTTGTGGTTATAAATAATGTAGTCACTTTAGGACAATTAGCATTTGTCAGAAAAATTATAATCATGAATGAGATAAAAATGTGAAGTAGCCAGGATCAGGAATCATAGTAAGTGTCATCTGACAGATTCACATATCTGAAGGCATGTTTGGGTGGGGAGACACAATGTATTGAGACAAGAGCAGACATATCCCAGCTGGTTTATAGGAAACCAGTCAGTTGCTTCAGTCTTAATAAGTACTGCATGTTATAAAGTTAATACCAATGTACAACATTTACAAAAGCAAATCTTAAAATAAGATGGTGTAAGTGGGGATAATAGATGAATCATGAAAATTTGCTAATGTCTCGAATGGAAGTTGTCAGAGTCCCTCTCTCTCCCCACCCTGAGTAGGCCAGTCTGGGGGGGGTCACTTGATGCCCTCTCCACCATGCATCGCCTTTGCTTGAAATTCACTGCTTTAATCTAGTTATGATCAAGCCTTTGGCCTGGTACAAATACCCCCCGTTGATCTCTACAGAGACAAGTAAAAGAGACAGACGGGTTGCAAATGTCCCGGAGAAACTAAGACAAAGATTTTGCCAGCCCAGTAACCCAGCAAAAAGATATGGAATGAAACTAATCCACTATTAATGCCCTACTTAACTTTTCACAATATTAGGTTTCCACTGCAATTTTGACAGTGGGAGCCTGTGACATTATTGATATAATCTGGGACCACACAGAACATAGTTGCAACCAAGGTCCTGTAGTAGCACCAAATCTTATGTAAAGGAGGTCATTTAAGGTGTCTAAGACCAGGTTATCGGTTGCAGGTTATAATTATGTTCTCTGTATGTGTATGTGTCATTTTTTAGTTGAAGTTATGAGTATTGGCTCTATACTGTCTGTATTTCAAATTTGTGCTGTGCTTCTGGGTGACACCCCAGACAACTTGGTGTTAAGCTCTGCCTAGCCTGCTTGATGGCCCATTAAGGACCATCAGCTACACAACTGACACATTGAGAGAAGGCAAATACGTCTTGTAACTCAGCAAAGTATGCAGGGACTTGCCCATGTGACTCCAGACTCCATTTTGCTGTACATTTCCACAGTAAGAACAAAGAGATTCTTACACCTGGAAAAGTCTATATAAGGCTGATGCCTCATCTCCATCTTGTCTTCAGTCCTGCTTCTTACCTCTGGAGGGACTTTGCTACAAACTGAAGCACTGAACAAAGGACTGAATGACCCATCCCAGTGGGGGATGTACTCCAGAGACTTGATTTGAACCTGCAGTTTATTCTATCACTGCTACAAGCCTGAACTAAGAACTTTGCCATTACTGTATGTAATAGATTCCATTTAACCAATTCTAGCTCTCATCTCTATCTTCTTTCTTTTATGAATAAACCTTTAGATTTTAGATTCTAAAGGATTGGCAACAGCGTGATTTGTGGGTAAGATCTGATTTTGTATATTGACCTGGGTCTGCGGCTTGATTCTTTGGGATCGAGAGAACCATATTCTTTTATTGGGGTGTTGGTTTTCATAACCATTCATCCCCAGGACGAGTGAGACTGGTGGTGATACTGGGAGACTGGAGTGTCTAAGGAAATTGCTCGTGTGACTTGTGGTTAGCCAGTGGGGTGAAACCAAAGTCCTCTTTGTCCAGCTGATTTGGTTTGCCTTAGGGTGGAAAAACCCCACCCTTGGGCTGTAACTGCCCTGTTTAAGCGATTTGTCCTGAATTGGCACTCTCAGTTGGAAACCCTGCTGTCAGCCACTATCAGCCTGGGTGGCCAACAGGACGAGTTGTTGCATTCCTGCTGTCAGCCCCAGGCCCCTGCTCTCAGTCCTCAGCGGCCAACAGCAGGGGCTCCCACTCTCCACCCCAGGTGGACAATGTCAGCCTCAGGCGGCCGACAGTGGGAGCCCTGGTCTCAGCCCTGTGTTCCCACTGGCAGCCCCAAGTCCCTGCTCTGAGCCCTGGGCAGTCAACAGCAGAAAAATAATAATGAACTTTATTACTGCATATAATAAGGTTCATTATTACTTTTCTGCAATTTTCCATGGTCTGTTTGCAACTCAGCTGCCATTTTTTGATAATCATCCTGCAATTCAAGTAGGACCTAATCCACTATTAAATAGCCAAACAGATACGTTTATTGGTCTACACCCTAACAAATCATAAACAGGTACTCAAGGTGAAATGGGATGAGAAAGGTATAGAAATGCTAGCCGACAACAAAAATCACTGTGATCTGATTTCTGGATTCTGTGATCTGATTCCTTTAACTTTTTCATTGCATAACTGAAAAGTTAAGGATTCTCTCCACCCTAGTAAGATACCGCTCTACTCATAAGAGCTCTTAAGTACCACAGTTTCCCACAAAACTGGGTGACTGGGCAACAAAATGGCAGATAAAATTCAATGTTGATAAATGCAAAGTAATGCACACTGGGAAACATAATCCCAACTATACATATAAAATGATGGGGTCTAAATTAGCTGTTACTCAAGAAAGAGATCTTGGAGTCACTGTGGATAGTTATCTGAAAACATCCACTCAATGTGAAGCGGCAGTACCTAACAGAATGCTGGGGATCATTATGAAAGGGACAGATAAGAAGACAGAAAATATCATATTGTCTCTGTATCAATCCATGGTTCACCCACATCTTGAATACTGTGTGCAGATGCGGTTGCCCCATCTCATAAAAGATATATTGGAATTGAAAAAGGTTCAGAAAAGGGCAACAAAAATGATTAGGGGGCATGGAACAGCTTCCATATGAGGAGAGATTAATAAGACTGGGACTTTTCAGCTTGGAAAAGAGACGACTAAGGGGGGATATGATAGAGGTCTATAAAATCATGACTAGTGTGGAGAAAGTAAATAAGGAAGTGTTATTTACTCCTTCTCATAACACAAGAACTAGGGGTCACCAAATGAAATTAATAGGCTGAAGGTTTAAAACAAAAGGAAGTATTTCTTCACACAAGGCACAGTCAACCTGTGGAACTCCATGCCAGAGGATGTTGTGAAGGCCAAGACTACCACAGGGTTCAAAAAAGAGCTAGATAAATTCATGGAGGATAGGTCCATAAATGGCTATTAGCCAGGATGGGCAGGGATGGTTTCCCTAGCCTGTGTTTGCCACAGAAGGATTGCTTGATGATTACTTGTTCTGTTCATTCCCTCTGGGGCACCTGACATTGGCCACTGTCAGAAGACAGGATATTGGGCTAGATGGACCTTTGGTCTGACTCAGTATGGCTGTTCTTACATTCACAAAAGCAGCAAAGAATCCTGTGGCACCTTATAGACTAACAGACGTTTTGGAGCATGAGCTTTCGTGGGTGAATACCCACTTCCTCAGATGCATGTAATGGAAATATCCAGGGGCAGGTATATATATGTGTGCTAGCAAGCAAGCTAAAGATAACGAGGTCAGTTCAATCAGGGAGGATGAGGCCCTGTTCTAGCAGTTGAGGTGTGAAAACCAAGAGAGGAGAAACTGGTTCTGTAATTGGCAAGCCATTCACAGTCTTTGTTCAATCCTGAGCTGATGGTGTCAAATTTGCAGATGAACTGAAGCTCAGCAGTTTCTCTTTGAAGTCTGGTCCTGAAGTTTTTTTGCTGCAGGATGGCCACCTTAAGGTCTGCTATAGTGTGGCCAGGGAGGTTGAAGTGCTC
This sequence comes from Gopherus evgoodei, assembly GCF_007399415.2. NCBI lineage: Eukaryota > Metazoa > Chordata > Testudines > Testudinidae > Gopherus > Gopherus evgoodei. The sequence continues at coordinate 34,813,224 of NC_044322.1, forward strand.
TCCTACAGGTTTTTGTATATTGCCATTCCTAATGTCTGATTTGTGTCCATTTATCCTTTTCCGTAGAGACTGTCCAGTTTGGCCGATGTACATAGCAGAGGGGCATTGCTGGCATATGATGGCGTATATTACATTGGTGGATGTGCAGGTGAATGAACCAGTGATGGTGTGGCTGATCTGGTTAGGTCCTGTGATGGTGTCGCTGGTGTAGATATGTGGGCAGAGTTGGCATCGAGGTTTGTTGCATGGATTGGTTCCTGAGCTAGAGTTATTATGGTGTGGTGTGCAGTTACTGGTGAGAATATGTTTCAGGTTGGCAGGTTGTCTGTGGGCAAGGATTGGCCTGCCACCCAAGGCCTGTGAAAGTGTGGGATCATTGTCCAGGATGGGTTGTAGATCCTTGATGATGCGTTGGAGGGGTTTTAGCTGGGGGCTGTATGTGATGGCCAGTGGAGTCCTGTTGGTTTCTCTCTTAGGTTTGTCTTGCAGTAGGAGGCAAGACAAACCTAAGAGAGAAACCAACAGGACTCCACTGGCCATCACATACAGCCCCCAGCTAAAACACAGATCAACAGAGCCAGACGTGTACCCAGAAGCCTCCTACTGCAAGACAAACCTAAGAGAGAAACCAACAGGACTCCACTGGCCATCACATACAGCCCCCAGCTAAAACACAGATCAACAGAGCCAGACGTGTACCCAGAAGCCTCCTACTGCAAGACAAACCTAAGAGAGAAACCAACAGGACTCCACTGGCCATCACATACAGCCCCCAGCTAAAACACAGATCAACAGAGCCAGACGTGTACCCAGAAGCCTCCTACTGCAAGACAAACCTAAGAGAGAAACCAACAGGACTCCACTGGCCATCACATACAGCCCCCAGCTAAAACCCCTCCAACGCATCATCAAGGATCTACAACCCATCCTGGACAATGATCCCACACTTTCACAGGCCTTGGGTGGCAGGCCAATCCTTGCCCACAGACAACCTGCCAACCTGAAACATATTCTCACCAGTAACTGCACACCACACCATAATAACTCTAGCTCAGGAACCAATCCATGCAACAAACCTCGATGCCAACTCTGCCCACATATCTACACCAGCGACACCATCACAGGACCTAACCAGATTAGCCACACCATCACTGGTTCATTCACCTGCACATCCACCAATGTAATATACACCATCATATGCCAGCAATGCCCCTCTGCTATGTACATCGGCCAAACTGGACAGTCTCTACGGAAAAGGATAAATGGACACAAATCAGACATTAGGAATGGCAATATACAAAAACCTGTAGGAGAGCACTTCAACCTCCCTGGCCACACTATAGCAGACCTTAAGGTGGCCATCCTGCAGCAAAAAAACTTCAGGACCAGACTTCAAAGAGAAACTGCTGAGCTTCAGTTCATCTGCAAATTTGACACCATCAGCTCAGGATTGAACAAAGACTGTGAATGGCTTGCCAATTACAGAACCAGTTTCTCCTCTCTTGGTTTTCACACCTCAACTGCTAGAACAGGGCCTCATCCTCCCTGATTGAACTGACCTCGTTATCTTTAGCTTGCTTGCTAGCACACATATATATACCTGCCCCTGGATATTTCCATTACATGCATCTGAGGAAGTGGGTATTCACCCACGAAAGCTCATGCTCCAAAACGTCTGTTAGTCTATAAGGTGCCACAGGATTCTTTGCTGCTTTTACAGATCCAGACTAACACGGCTACCCTCTGATACTTACATTCACAGACACCCTATGTGAAATCCTGGCCTCAGGAAGTCAATGGGGCCATTGATTTCAGTGGGGCCAGGATTTCACTGCAAGTCCCTATAATACAGTTTTCTGACTACACAAGCCACTAAACAAGATACTACACTCAAATATATAGGAATTTGACATAAGTTCTGTTGTTGTTTCTTTTATATGTACAAAGTGTACGGATATTAGGCCAAGTTTTCTGTTAGTTACGTGGCAGGGCTCCATTGACTTAAATAGAGCTATACAAGTTTGAAATAGAATTTGGCTACTTTTAAGACTAAAATACTGCATGATTTTGCTACCACTGCTTCTCTGTATGGAAGAGCAAAATCAGAAGAATAAAGTAATAAAACAGATTGCTGCCTTAGCAGTCTTGGGATTGCAGTAATGCTGCTGTGGCTTTTTTAATTCAAAATGGTGCCAACAAATGGTGCAAAGAATACCCAGGGTGTCACAGATATTTACGACAAAGAGTCCTTTGGCACCTTATAGACTAACAGATATTTACAAATGCATTTCTCTACCTCTACATGAGAACAGTGACAAAGCAAATGCAATAAATTTAAAGCAGTGTTTTACCACTGTCTGGGGGATTGCCAAGTAGTTGAGAAATATTAGAAGCAGCTGCTGAAACACTCCAGCAGGATGAGACACGCTGCAGAGACTGGGCCCTCACAGTGTCAGTTTGGCATAGATCAATATCACACATAAATGCTAGAGAGAAATATAAAATGTGACAAAGTCAGACCAGACTGCTATAAGAGTTGTGGAAGTCATATATATATCAGAATGTTGAAGGCCCTTTTCCTATTAACTGAAAAGAGGTTACCTTAGGTCAGCTAGGGGCAACTGAGTCCAATTAAGGGCTGCCTGTGACCTTTAAACTCCTCCCTCCCACCCCCCGCAACAGGGAAGAGAGATGAAAGACAAGCGGCAGCAGGAAAAAAAGGCTTCTCTTCTCCATATAGGGGAAGCTACGAAGCTCACTGACTGGGGAAGGACTGGCATCCAGAAGCCAGCATAACAAAGCAACACTCCAGAGAAGGGGCAGGGAGAAGTATTCCCCTTTTGTATTATGAATTTGTTTCTTTTGTTTGGCTGAAGAGTACTGCCTGAGTCTACCCTGAGGCCTATCTTGTAAATATTGAAAAATAAATACAAGTGAGAAATAAAAAAAAAATCTCTGGAGTGGGACTGATTGACTCCAGGCCCTCCCACTGCTAGAGGAGGAAATGCTGGACCCAGTGAGGTAAAGGAAGTACAGTGCCACAAGGACAAATGTGCTTCAAATGCCAAGATGCAGTTCTCAGTCTGAGTTTCCAGTAGAGGGCTCAGACAGGCATGAGACAGCCTAGCTTGTATTGCAAGGGGCATACCCCTCAGCTGTTTTTAATCCTGCCCTAAATGGAGGGGGTTTGGGTAAAGTCAAGAGCCAAATACAGTATTGCCAACCCCAAGAGTTCAAAAATCGTGAGTCAGACCCCAGAAAGCCATGAGACTGGCTTAAAAAAATCATTACATTTTAAAAACAGACTTTTGAGTTCTCTTTACTTGGCTTCTGATTTGAGCCTGTATGGTTCACATTTGCAAGATTCTTTACCCACAGCTATTAGGCCTAGAAAGCTACTTTTCTTTAAACAGTTAAATTTCTCACATGATCCCAGACTCCAAGAGCTGGAGCTTTAAGAAAACACACACCAGATGTTGCAAGAGTTAGCAGCACTGCATGAACCACCATTTAATATGCTGATACAGTTTGCATGATCCCAAGATAGCAGAGGGAAGGAGTCAACCCCAAGTTACCTCCTGTTCCAATTACATCGCTGATGGGACAGCCTAGCTGACCTGTAAACTGCAAGTCTGTACAGTGGCGCAAGTGTCTGTGTACTTAGTGCTGACTCTACAGCTGGTTTTATAAATTTTTATTAGAGTATCCAATTAGAGTTTATTAGAGTAGTTATGGGTGTATTGTTTTGAATGGATCTTCAGACACCTGAGTGCTTTATAAATGAGCTCTATTTCTAAAAATATACATATATTGGGTTATGTAATGATAACATTTGTGACTTTATTCATTAATAAATAACCATAAAAGTGCTGGGTTTTTTAAATTACAAGTAGTAGCTTCTGACAAAAGCACAGCTATATTAATTGCAATGTGTTGGAATATCCCAAAGTGACATTTCCACTACATGCAGGCTGTATTCCTTGAAGGAGATTTTCTTGCCAGTTCTCTCCACCCACAGTTCTCATATGAAAAAATGTACTGTTTAACCATTATAAGTCTTTCATTTTCTATTTCTTGAAAATTTTTACTCCATACACTACCTCTGAAATGTAAAATACTGTTTAGGGGTGTTATAAGCAAGGCATATCCCTTTCTTGGTTGCTATGCCCCCTGGTGGAGATGCAAACCTCTTGCATGGTAGGGGAATGCACAGCACTTTTTCTAAACATCTTCTGCACATATTTAATGAGAATCAGCTCAGTTAGACTAATACTGACTTGCTGCTTCCCAGATCACTATTTTTTAATGATCAGTCCATGGACCAGCACCAGTTCCTGAGATCTCCCTGACACAGTTTAGGAAGGCAGGAAACTGGTCGGAGGTATCAAAAAGATTGAAAAACACTGTCCTAGATTAGAGGACCATACAAGGAACCAGGGTCGGCTCCAGGCCCCAGCGCGCCAAGCGGTGGAGCCGCAGGAGGTCCACCAAAGCCATGGGACTAGTGGACCCTCCGCAGGTATGCCTGCGGGAGGCCCACCGGAGCCGCGGGATCGGCAACCGGCAGAGCGCCCCCTGCGGCATGCCGCTGTCCTTGGGGCGGTGAAATGTCTAAAGCCGCCCCTGCAAGGAACGTACCAACCGTCAACAGTCACTTGCCACTGGAGCGAGGACTACACTCCGCAGAAGACGTAAGTGCCTTGGGGAATAGCCGTAGCTTGTGCCGGTTATATAAGCGGGTGGACTTTACTCACAGTGGGCGGGGTCGGCTGTGTTTCAGAGTTCACTTTTAACATTCTGTTATTATCATTTTTTCATATGGCATGTATTGTCATTCCTTTGCTGAGTGGAATCAGATCTCAGAGGTTTTGCCGGTTGACTTCCACTCAGGAGGAGAAAGAGTCTGAGAATATTCTTAGTGTAACTTGTTTTATTCACAAATATATGCCAATCCTGGAATAGAAGTGGTCACAAATGGCATACAGGCAATCCCCTCTTCCAGGTATTTCAGTTCCAACATCAAAGCCCATGGAACAACTCTGCCTCAATAATTGACTCTAGCTGGAGATACTAAGGCAGATAGCAAGTTCCCGTGATGCTTGCCACAGATCTCCTATAGAAACTGCAAGAGATAAACAACACCACAGCATTTTCTTCCAAGACTAAAAGTTTCCTCACAAGCAAAAATAAAGAACTATGTTTAACTGGGGTTCTCAACTGGGGTTCTGTGAGCCCTTGCCATAATAAGATTACATGATGGTGGGAAAAGTTTTATCAGACTGGGTACAGAAGATTGGTCTCCTGAGGCTGGGGCTTGCCTGGTGCCCTTCCTATAAAAGACAGGAACAGAGCTGAGGTCAGTTTGCTAGGATCTGGCCCCAGGAGGGAAAGGGCAGCTGACCTGTTAGATTCAGAGGATGGTGAGGGTCCTGCTGCATACTGGAAATGGGGCAATAGGTGAACCAGTCACCCCTGGAAGAATGGAGAGTAAAGAGGACTGTCAGCCTCTGCAAACCCAGTGACAGGGGATCTGGGGCCAAAGGACTGAGAAGCCAGCTCCTGAGAGCTGGGGCTCATAGAGGTACTGTGCAGTGGCCAGAGAGAAGCAGTGGGGGCTGCAACAGTAGGTAGGGGCATTGGAGGGCTGCATGTGGCGGCAGCCAGAGAGGTGACTGGAGCACAGAGGCTGGAGCAGTGGACAGGGGAGCTCAGGCAGTAGGTAGGGGGCTTAGGGCAGGGTTGGAGAGGGGGCCGCAGCACCAGGCAGGGCGCCCGGGATATGGCCTAACACTCTCCACAGCTTCAAGCAAGGACACACAACGCAATTTGCGTAACCTCGGCTGTGGACTAGAAGACGGCTCTACGGACATTGCGTATTCCCCGCACAGGAAGAGGAGATTGCTCTGCCCATTTTGCGTACCAACCGTCAACAGTCACTTGCCACTGGAGCGAGGACTACACTCCGCAGAAGACGTAAGTGCCTTGGGGAATAGCCGTAGCTTGTGCCGGTTGTATAAGCGGGTGGACTTTACTCACAGTGGGCGGGGTCGGCTGTTTCGTTGCTGCCCGCCCCTGCCATGGCTGCTCCGGGCACCGCGAGTCTCCTGCGGGCCGCCGCGGCCTCCTCCCGCCGCTGGCTCCTGGCCGCGTCCCGGGGAGCCGCGGGGAGGCCGAGCGGAGACTGCGTTGCTGCCCGGACACCGGGCCGGTTCTTCGGCGTCTCTGCCCGGGCGCGGCTCAGGTAAGCGGGCAGGAGACTCGGTGGATCCAAACCCCCCCCCCCCCCGAGGGGCTTCCTTCCCCGCTTGCTTCCTTGCTGCCTCGCCCGGCGCCTCTGACCCTGCCCGCGGGTAGTGCCAGGCCTGGCGCCCTGGGCTCGGCGCTGTACGGGAGCCGCCTGGGAGGTCGGCAGCTGCCGGGGGGAAGCGGCGGCCGAGCCTAGCGTGTGAGCTGGTACCGGGACTGGGGTGGGCGTGAAACCAGTGAGCCGGGGGGCGGGGACGTGTCAGCGTCATCCCTCTGTCATTACCATGCGCTTCCCCGGGCGGGTTTTCCCTCCCCTCCCCTGGTCCCCGCTTGTTAGAGCCACCTCTCACTTACACCCCAGGCCGGAAAGCGTCGGTGCGGGTGGGTGACAGTTATGCGCAAGGGTTTGCAGGATTGGGGCCTTACGGTCGGAATTGTCCCCGGCATGTGCACTGGTGGGTGTTATTAAATGACTTCTTCTTCTGGAAGAGCTGTGGGGAATTGCTAATGTTCGGTGCGACAACCAGCAGAGGGAACAGAATTGAGCAGTAACTCCAGGGATCATAAACTCTCTTGGGTGGTATCTGAATAGTTGCACAATACCAAAAATTACTCACTTTCTGTGGACAGAACTTGAAATGCTAGCAGAGCTAAAACCAAATTAAAACTAAAAAAAAGATTTTCAAAATCTTCTGCTTTAAAAGAGAAGTGCCGGAAGCCTCTAACTAATTATATTAAATACTGAGATGTTAAATGCAAATTAATTTCAGAGCGAACAATTCCTTCCATTGTGCAAATAGCCTTTCTTAGAATTGTACAAGAATTCCCTTCTTTATACAGTAGTGTCCACAAAAACCATTGGAGCTGCCAAGTCTTCCCTCTTTATTTACAAACTACATAGGGTGTTTTAAACTGGCTTCAGCTTTATTCCAGTGCATTCCTCAATGATGAAATGTTAAATCTTGCCAAGGTGAAAGTATGATTTATATATTGTTCACCTATTAAGTATCCCAAGCTGTACCAGCAGGTCAGGCAAAACCTGTTATTTGTACTCCACTTTCTAGTTAAAATGTCATGGGTAGATAACTATAATCTCCTCTGCGTCTTCATTAAGGCAACCTGATATTAGTTTTAGAAATTCAACTCTGGAAGTCACGCAAACATGCTGGAGATCTGTCCTAAATAAGGCAGGCTTGATATCTAGCCAGCTAAGGAAAGCTCTAGTTCTTGGCAAGTCTAGAAATAAAATAATTGTATCATGGGCTGATCTTCTTGAGGCTTTTCATTTAGAAGTGCAAACAATGGCACTGAAATAAATACAATATTTGTTGCAATTTACCAAATGACAAGAAATTATATTATCACTGTTTAGATTTAAAAAATCCTGTATTGACAGGACAAGTATGCATAATTGCTTTGCTTTTTAAAGTAGTACATTAAATCCTCAACTTTCATTGGAAGTAGATTTTGAAATTTCACTGTAATTAACCAGAGGCCTCAACATAATATAGCGTCATTGTTCAAAGAAACACTCTTTTGAAGCCTCCTGATGAATGGGAGAAATTGGCTCTCTCAATTTATTGTCTGTTTAGGCAGGGTTCTGCAGACACTTATTCGTGTACACCTCTACCTCGATATAACGTGACCCGATATAACACAAATTCGGACATAACGTGGTAAAGCAGTGCTCCGGGGCGGGGCTGCACACTCTGGTGGATCAAAGCAAGTTCAATAAAACCTATAACACGGTAAGATTTTTTTGGCTTCCGAGGTCAGCGTTATATCGAGGTAGAGGTATACTTAATGCCAAGCAATAGTCCCTTTTGATTTAAAGGCATGTGTAAATGTTTGCAGGATTGGTGCCGGAGATTATAGGCTGATTAGACTCTCCTGGCACTACCATTATACAGATTTAAAAAAAAAAAAAATCTGTATAAGTCGTTTAAGTAGAAGAGCATTTGAACACTTGATTTCATAAGACATGCAACTATAGCACCATCTACAGTTTGGTCTGCTTTGTTACTAAATATTGTTAATTCCTAACTTCAGGTTTCAGAGTAGCAGTCATGTTAGTCTGTATCCACAAAAAGAACAGGAATACTTGTGGCACCTTAGAGCAGTGGTCCCCAACCTTTTTGTGACCAGTAGCACATTCATGTTTTCAGAAGAGTATGGCAAGTGCCAACAATTTTTCAAGGCTTATTTTGTATTTGTACATTAAATAATAATATATTAATCCAGAGAGAAGCCGAAGAAAAGCCACGAGGACAGAGAACACTGGTGCCTGCAGCCCTGGAGTACTCTGTCCCTGGCAGGCATGGGGCCCCAGATTCTCTTCTCTGCTGGGCACTAGGCGGGCCCTGCACCTTCCGTGGACCAAGAACACCAGTGCCCGCAGCCCCTGAGTTCTCTGTCCTTGGCAGGCATGGGGCCACAGCTTCTCTCCCCTGCTGGGAACTAGGCAGGCCCCGCACCTGTTGGGAACAGAGAACACTGCGCCCACAGCGTGAGTTCTCTGTCCCCAGCAGGTCCCCTGCTGGACACTCGGCGGGTGCACATAAATGCCCTGGTGGACGCCATGGCACCCATGGGCACCACATTGGGGACCACTACCTTAGAGACTAACACATTTATTTCAAGTTGTTTCCCTTCCTTTTTTTATAGATCTGTACTCAAATTTAAAAGTTAAGTTATGGCATGATCCCGAAGATACTTATGCACTTAATTTATTTTATTCATATAAATACTGCCATTGAACTTCAACCTGTGGAAAGTTTGTGTATGTAAATGTCTGCAAGATCAGACTTCGACAGTTAAAGCAGATTTTTTTTCCTAGTCACTGACATGCCCATTTACATTACAAATACATGTTTACATTTTAAAGTATTTGAAATTCAGTTTTGGCCTTACTTAACTGAGGTATGTTGAGGAATTCTTGACATTCTGAATAGAGAGCTTCCTCTTACTATCAGAGCTTTTGCCTCAGTACTCCAGGCTTCCTTTTCCTCACTGGGGGAAGTTCTGAATTTTGTTTTCTTCTGGGAAGTTTTAATAAAAATTAGAAAGCTTGTCATCTTGTCAAATTTAACTAGAATCACACACTACCTACCTCTTATGTAGTACTTGACATCAGTAGATTTCGAAGCACTTCATGATTTTTGTAATGAATAGTGCAAATTTAGCCTTAATCCTGCAAATCCATGCAGGTTCTTTAAGTACACAAGTATTTCTGTTGCTGATGGGACAACATGCATAATTTAAAGTTTGCAATATTGGGGCCTAAAATAAACTTGTGCCCACTAAGAGGGTATGTGGTTGCCTCTCCTAGATTTGTCCAGCTTTAGAGTTGGACAGCAATCGCTTCCGCGGCATTCAAGAACAGTGCTTCTCAACCAGGAGCAGAGGTGGATTAAGCTTTCCTGGGGCCGTGGGCCAGAGCAAGTGGGGGGGCCTTCCCCACCACTTCTGCCTGCAGCCCTGCCAACAGCCCTACCCCTTTCTGCCCTTCCCCTCCATTCTGCCCCCCCCAACTGCAGCACGGCAACCCCTTTTGCTCCTTTCTGCACCCCCCACCCCCCAACTGAATCCTCAAGACCAGAGAAGCTCTGTCCCCACAGCCTTGGGGCCGCAGTGAGGAGTGAGAGCTCCTCCAGTCCCAGGGCTGCAGCAGGGGTCTGGGTACTGGGGCTTCCCCTGCCACTGCCCTGTGCCTCTGCGGGGGACCAGGGTCAGGGCCCTGGGGCTTCTTCTGGCTTGGCGCTTCTGCTGGAGAGTGGGTTGGGAGTGGAGGCTTGTCCTTCTGCCCCACATCTTCTGATGGGGTCAGAGGCTTCTAGTGGGAGGAGCCTTTCCTGTCTTGTGGCTGCTGACTGGGTCGGGGAGCTGCTGCTGTGGGGGCGGGGGCTTCTCTGTTCTTGGAAGCTGGTACTTTGGGCTTTGACTGCTGGGAACCCCGTTGGCCAGGGCCCCATGGGCTCAGTGGCTAATCTGCCACTGGCCAGGAAGGTTGTGGCGAGGGTGGGTCTCGAAAGACAATCAGGGAGGGATTGTCAAGGCATCAATTTTATTACAGCCTAAAGCAAAGAATTTTGCTTCCTCACTGCGCGCAGTTCTTGCCCTTCAAGGTCAAGGTCCAAACAAAACATACTTAATCATATTGTTAGGTAAATAAAGCAAGTCCTCACTCACCTCTCCAGCACCCGAGTTCGTGCGGAGTTGGTATGGGGCACACAATTCTGTCAGAGATCAGACACCAATGCGTTGATCAACGGGCTCACACTATCCTTAGCTCTAAAAGCTTTAGATTAAGTGTGGCCCCTTTATTAGGGGTGAGCATCAATATTTATACACAGAAGTAAACAAAGTGATTAACAAAAGATAATGGTCATGCATAATCAATCAAGATTTTACAGGAAAAGCAAGTTAACAAGTAAATGCATAGAGATAAAGGCTAATGGCTACTTGAGAAAGGGGGTGTCATGAGTAGTTTGCAGGTCAGTGCTTTGTTCGATAAAGGGTTCAGAAAGGATTATGCAGAGACGGCCAGTCTGGGTGTGTTTTGGCTCCCCAAAGTTCACCAAAAGTTTAGACCCAACATTCCTCCATTTGTAGCTTTGAGATAACTATTAATCAAAAAGCTACACCCTATTTCAAGATCTCAAGGGCCGCTTGGCAATTTCAGCCTGGGCCAATTCGAAGAGAGTAAGGCTTTTAGCTGAAGTGGGAAAAGAATAAACTGACTTACATGAGTTTATGAGGGAGGGGGCACACTGAATACAGCAACACAGTATTATAAGGACTACTATGGCCCCAACAACACCCACCAAGAGTTTTTTAACCCACCCAAATCCGGGCAGCCAATTCCATAAGGCTCCCCACCAATCATAAGGTGGCTGGCCAGAGGAGTAGTTTTTAGCCATTTCCCTTAGGTGTTTGGTACGTTGAAAAGTGTCAGAGTTGGTGTCATTTACAAAAACACAGCATTCTTCATTTATGAGGGCGCAAGTTCCTCCCTGGGCTGCTAACATTATGTCTAAAGCCATTCTGTTTTGCAAAGCTAACTGGCGCAGCTGGGACATTTCCCCGGCCTGATTTTCAAATAGGGTTGCAGTTTCATTGGTCAAAGATTCTAATAGTCCCTGGAGACGGATGATAGCACCCTTCAAGCTAGTGTGACCAGCCCACTGCTGCCAGGACAAACCATCACGGAGATTAATATCTCTGTCAGTTTCACGGATGTTACGAACGTGGGGAAAATGAGGGGGAGTGAGGGAGATGCGAGAAGGCAGTGCTAGCCATGCCAAATAACATGACCCTGCCCAATCAGGGGAGAGAAAATAATAAGCTTTGGGCCCGCACACCCAGTATGTTCCATATAATGCGTTTTGGGTATTCCATTTCTCAAAGTAGGAGGTAACCCACCACCCGTTGTACCACTGTTCCCCTGGTAACGCAGAGGGGTCGTTGTGTGAACTGCAGAGGCACAATTTGGTAGTGTTGTTCTCAAAGGACAGTGTAGTACTGCTTGAGCAGTTGTAGAAGGCAATTGTGTATCCTTTAACAATTAGTTGGACACCCTTGAGATCTGAGCAGGGCTTTTTAAAAACTGACTCTGAAAACCTGCCCCTCCATGAAAAAGTTGAAAAGGTTGGATCGGGGTGAGGGATCCACATATGGGATAAGTGGGATGTGCAAGGCTTGAAGCCAAGATTTTTACTAAAGGTGGTGCCATTAAAATATATGTTGCATTTACTTGTTCCCACAAAAGTTGACCCTTTTCCTTTAACAAAACACAGTGATCCTGTTTGATTGGTTACCCTGAGATATTTGTTAATTGGCACTCCTGTTTTGTCCCATGTAAGATTGGGTTGGACTGGATCTTTTATTCTAGTCGGTGGCATCCAAGTCATATTAGCAGTGGTTAGGGGAATGGGTGTGAAGGGGAGTCCCTGTGCTGCATTTACTGGAAATTGAGTACATACCCAGCAATTACTTCTATTTCCTAAAATACGAGTTTTAACCTCGTGGGAATATCTAATAAAAGCATTATCTTCATAAGCAGAAAATAAACTAAAAAAGCATAAAAAAAACCATACAGTTGTCAGAATAAAGGGTCCTCTCATTTTTTTCGAGTCAATTTAAGTCTAATGTCTGAGAGAGGTAAGCTGGTCCACTGGTCGAAGGCAGTGTCCTCAGTGGTGACAAGAGCTGCTGGTCCGTCACTGTGGTCCACTACGGCTGGCTTGACGTGGGAGTGGTGGATCCAAGATTTGCGTCCTTCCAGGAACACTGCAGTCTGGGTTGTCAAAAGAACCTGGTGGGGTCCAGTAAACCTTGGCTGGAGGGTGTCGTCACGAACAAACTTTTTGGCCCAGACGAAGTCCCCTGGTTGGAACGGGTGGATCTGTTCCTCCAGCGGCACGGTCTGGGAAGACTGCGAGGCTTTCCAAAGGGTACGGAGGCGAGCTTGTAGGGAGAGAAACTGACACGCGGTCATATGATCCCCTCCCAATAGTGAAACATCAGCACGTGGTAGCGCCCCGCCTTTGAAAGGGGGGTGTCCATAGAGCAGTTCAAAGGGGGATAATCCCAATGCGCGGGTTGGGCGAGTACGAAGGTGAAACAGGACCAAAGGAAGTACCTGAGGCCACTTTAATCCTGTTTCCTGACAGTATTTAGCCAATATAAGTTTAAGTTCCCTATTCATACGCTCAACTTTCCCGCTAGACTGGGGGTGGTAGGGTGTATGAAAGGAGTGTGAAATGCCCAGTCCTTGTTCTAAACGGCCAAGGACATGACCAGTAAAGTGAGGTCCGCGATCTGAGTCGAGCACAAGAGGGATGCCAAAACGGGGTACAATGTCTCTAAGGAGAATCTTCGCCTTCCTGTGGCAGCAGTACAATTAGCAGTAGGAAAAGCTTCGACCTAGGAAGTCAGAGGGCAAACCAAAACAAGGAGGTGCTTTTTCCCAAAAGCCTTTGGCATATCTGCAAAGTCAATTTGAAGATGTTGAAATGGAGCAGCAGGCGGAGGTCTTCCACCCTTAATTTTGTTAAGAGGCGGAGCAGGTCCATTACGCTGACATGTGCTGCATGCTTTCACTATTGATAGGCAATAGGGTTGAATGCCTGGAGCATACCAAAAGCTAGCGATGGTGTCCACGAGGGCGTGCGTGCCGTAGTGACCCCCTTTATCATGGTGCCAGCGAACTGCCACGGGGTATGTGGAGCGAGGGAGGCAGGCTCGGCCATCTGGCATAAGCCAGGTCCCTTTGACCAGAGTGGCCCCGAGGCTCTCCCACGATTGTAGTTCAGCAGCAGGTACTGGTACGGGGTGCGGTGGAGTAAAGGAGGAGGCTGCAATAGCCAATGTGGGCATGGCTAAAGGTAAGCTGGCAGCCTTCTTGGCGGAGGCGTCAGCCAGGGCATTCCCACGGGTAACGGGGCTACTATCTTTAGTATGGGCCCGGCAGTGAACTACAGCCAGGACAGAGGGTTTTTGGAGGGCGTCCGAAAGCTTGTGGATGAGGGGGAGGTGCTGAATGGGTTTACCGGCAGCTGTCAGGAAACCTCAAAACTTCCAGAGGTGGATATGACAATGCACAACTCCAAAAGCATATTTGCTATCAGTAAAAATGGTAACGGTCTTACCAGCGGCCAACTGGCAAGCTCGGGCCAGGGCATAGAGTTCAGCGGCTTGGGCTCCCCAGTTGCCTGGCAGTGAGGCGGCCTCTTGAATGTCCCATTCAGAGGTGACAGCATAACCTGTGAAACGCTTGCCATCAACATAGAAGGAGCTTCCGTCCGAGAAGAGGATGCAATCGGGATTGTCCAGTGGCACGTCAAACAGGTTGTCCCTTATTTGTAAGATGCTGGAAACTACTTCCACACAGTCGTGCTGATCCTGGGGGACTGGCAGGTCAGGAAGCAAGGTAGCTGGATTAAGGGGTCCACACCTTTCAAAAATTAGGTTAGTGTCTTCTAAGAGTTCGGCCTCTAGCTGTTGCTGACGATGGGCCGAAAAGACTTGGGTTGTGCCCCTACGCAGAAGGGCTGACAAGGCATGAGAGGTCCAAACCGTGGTAAAATGACCCAGGGTTAGGCTCTTTGCCTTTGTGATCAGCAGGGCAGCTGCTGCTAGAGTCCGGGTGCAGGATGGGGTTCCTTGAGCGACAGGGTCGATTTGCTGAGAGTAAAAAGCAAGCGGGAAATGGTGGGGCCCGCTCAGCTGGGTAAGGACACCACTAGCAATTCCGCCCCTCTCGTGGACAAAAAGGTGAAAGGGTTTGCTGTAATTGGGGGTCGGAGAGACATGGAGGAGGCCACACTGTCCTTGAGTAACTGAAAGGCTTGAATAGTGTCCGGGGACCACTGCAAAGGGTCAGGAGCAAGGTTAGCAGTGAGTCGGTGGAGCGGTTTGCTTAACTCCCCGCAGGACGGCAACCAGGGGCGACAGAAGCCAATTAATCCTAAGAAACCTTGAAGTTGTTTCTTGGTGTTCGGTAGAGGGCAGTTTTGAATAGTCTTTATGCGGGCTGGGTCCATCTGTCTTCCCTCTGGGGTTAACAGGAAGCCCAGATATCGGACCTTCTGTGAGTCCCACTGAATCTTTTTAGGGTCTACCTTGTGGCCTCTGGTGTGTAGGTATAATAAAAGTGCCTTACCATCGATGCGGAGGGCAGCTTCTTTGCGATTACCTAATAGGATGTCATCTACGTATAGGACCAATGTGGATCCCTGCGGACTGGTGAAACCTTCCAAGTCGTGGCGGAGGCACTGGCTGAAAATCGTGGGGCTGTCTCTGTAGCCTTGAGGAAGTCGTTGCCAGACATAACTTTGTCCCTCCCAGGTGAAACCAAAGAGATACTGAGAGTCTGGGTGCACAGGAATGCTGAAAAAAGCTGATTTTAAGTCAATAACAGTGAACCACTCAGCATCCCAGGGGATTTGGCTGATGATAGTAGCTGGGTCAGGAACTACTGCATGAAGAGGGACCACATACTGATTAACAACTCGTAGATCCTGTACAAAGCGCCAACGAACAGGGTCTCCGTCCTTTTTAGGAGGCTTTTTGACAGGCAGTATAGGGGTGTTACAGGGAGTGCGCTGAGGGCGGACTAGCTTTTGTGCAATGAATCCCTCGATAATGGGGCGGATGCCCTCCCGGGCTTCCAGCGACAGGGGGTATTGAGGGACTGACGGGGGGGTTAAGGAAGGCTTCACCTGAATCCTTACGGGCTCTGCCGAAAGGAGCAGGCCAACATCAGTATCAGAAATTCCCCAGAGGGTTGGAGGCAAGTCAGTGAGGTCAGGGGAGAGAGAGGGAGGTGTTTCCCAATTACCCTGAGTAGGGGCAGAATCTCCTAACACTGTCATCAATAATCCTACCCCTTCAGGAGTGCAGGTTAAAGTAGCCTCAAGCTTACAGAGTAAATCCCGGCCCATCAAAGGGATCGGACAAGCTGGGGAAAAAAGAAAACGGTGAGGAAAACATTTATCAGCATAAATAACATTCAAAGGCAAAGTGAGTCCCAGAGACTGTGGGTTGCCCTCCACCCCAGTCGCAATTTTAATCTCAGAGGATAGCCAGGGAGAGGGGGCATGATTTAAAAGAGAGAAAGTAGCCCCAGTATCAATGAGGAAAGAGACAGGCAGTCCCTGGACTGAAAGGGTTAAACGAGGCTCTTTGCTGGGAGGGGAGAAAGTGAGAAAGGAGCCGGCTAAAGACATTAAGGAAATAAGACCATCACATTGTTTGCCTTCACCCCCCGGGTACCGTCATTGAGGAGGCTGAGTTTGCTGCGGCTGCTGCTGTTTCCCGTAGTTGATCCAGGCCTGGGGAATGGGCTGAGCTGGTGGTGCAGGGGTGCATTCCTCACTTGTGTAAGCATCTGCGGATGCAACCAGACCCTCTGGGCGTCCCCAGGGGCATTCACGTTTAAAGTGACCGGGCTGTCCGCACTGAAAACAATTTCCTGATGGCTGGGGTCGCCAGGAACCTCTTCCCCGAGCACCCTGGAATCCCCTGCCACGGCCACGGCCTTTGCCTCGAACACCGCCCTGAAAAGCTAAAGCCATCAGCTTATATTCTTCCTTTTTCTCTTTCTTTTTACTACTTTCCCTTTCTTTCTCCCAGGCAAAATCAGCTACGTCCAACACTGAAGTGACTGACTCACCTCCCCAACCAGGGCGAAACTTTAAGAAGTAATCCCTTACAGGGGGCACCGACTGATTCACAAAAAACGAAATAAGAGTAGGGTGGTCTGCTTCTCTCTCAGGATCCATCTGAGTGAACATTCGGGCCCCCTCCAATAGCCTCGACCAGAACTTTCTGGGCGGCTCATCAGATTCCTGCCGAATCTGCATGAACTTAGCCTGATTAGGCGAGCGGCGAGCCATTTCCTTGAGTCTCTCTAACAATCGCTCTCGATCTGTTCGCAGCTGAGTCAGCCTTGGCTGAGTCCAGTCTAGGGGATTCCAGCCAGCGGCCAGATCCCGCCTATCCATCCAAGTAAGATTAACTGCATTGCTATCTCCCCATGTCCTTTCTGCCATCCACAATCTACTACGTTCCTCTCCGGTCAAAACTCTACTTAACAACTGATCCACATCCGTATAAGTAGGATTATAACTTAGAACTTCTAGAAAGATTGTTTTTATGATCTTTCGGGGATTTTCCCCAAAAGACCCTGACAGCCGTCCCCACTCTTTCAAATCCCATTCTAGCCATCCTTTATATTCCACAATATTAGCATGTTGTAACCGTCCATCATTGCCCATATAAGGTTGATCGTGCACCTGTAAAGGCATCTCTCTGACTATACTTTTATTACTCGCAAGAGATTTGACGGGGACATCCTCTGGGCTATCCTCGGGGGGGGGGGGGGGGGCATGCACCCTGCTGTATCTGCTTGGACATTAGCCTAGTAACTACTCCTCCCGAGGTTTGCCCCTTCATTTCCTCCTCATCCTTCTGCAGAAATTCCAATTTGGGATCCTGCAGATTCCCCTCTGCTACATGGAGAGAGTCCCCCTGCGGAGGAATAGGGGCAGGTGCAGAGGGGACCAGCTGACGAGTCAAAACACGCCGTGGTCTACACCCTTCATCAAAATAACCTGGAGGGGGTTCACTCTCGGGAGAGTACCTGACTGCCATAATTTTTAAAGATTTCCACAGCTCTGCTGCTGTGTCCCAACAAAACCAGTAACATAACTGTCCCGGATGGTCTTTTTCGATCTGGCCCTTTACTCCTCTTAAGGCAGCCTTTCGAAAGAGCCATACGAAGGCCACCTCATCTCCGGGTCGGCCAATACCGCGGTATACCCAGTCCAATTCCTTACACATAGTGTGTACAACTTCTTCCTAGACATTCCTGTCTGTACTGGGAGTTTCCCTTTGTTCCATAACTTATTTACAATCCCCAACGGACTCTCAAGAGGCACGCTAGTCCCTTGACCCATGGTGTCTGACAGGAGCCCTCCAACTGGCGTTTACCCTGCTGTCCAATACACGACCCCTCAATATTGAATTGGCTGGGAGAAATCTCCTGTGGCGCCTTGCCAATTCATATATGAGTGGTCTGACCACTGGACAGAGGTACCGCACCAGAAGGAATCCCAGACGAGCCCCCAAATTGTTAGGTAAATAAAGCAAGTCCTCACTCACCTCTCCAGCACCCGAGTTCGTGCGGAGTTGGTATGGGGCACACAATTCTGTCAGAGACCAGACACCAATGCGTTGATCAACGGGCTCACACTATCCTTAGCTCTAAAAGCTTTAGATTAAGTGTGGCCCCTTTATTAGGGGTGAGCATCAATATTTATACACAGAAGTAAACAAAGTGATTAACAAAAGATAATGGTCATGCATAATCAATCAAGTAAATGCATAGAGATAAAGGCTAATGGCTACTTGAGAAAGGGGGTGTCATGAGTAGTTTGCAGGTCAGTGTGTTGTTCAAAAGGGTTCAGGAAGGATTATCCAGAGACAGCCAGTCTGGGTGTGTTTTGGCTCCCCAAAGTTCACCAAAAGTTTAGACCCAACAATATCACCATTGTGAATCTGGAGTGCCAGGATGCTGCTTTGAGGTACAGAGTGTCACATATTAATCAAGAACTTTTGAATGTATATAAGTTCTTTACTTTGCTCATTCATTGGGCTTTGTATGTCTGCAGCCAGCTTGTGTTGGAATGCTCGATCGTGTTCCCACGTGATCTCAATGTCCACCTAGTTTCAGATGGATGCTCTGTCTCCAAACCACCCTGTTATATCACTGGTGGATAGGCTCCTGAGGCTTTGCCATTGAATTGATTTGAGTGCTTTTACTTCTGCATTTCTATCACAAAGTCTTTCTAATAGTCCTTTATCATTTTGCTGTAAAATTAGCCAAGCTATGGTGGACACAATCCTTTTGGCAAATGCAATGAAGTCAAGTTAAATAATGCAGGTATATGTATACATTATTGTACAGCACTTCTTTAAGGGGCCTTAATACAAATTCATGACTGACTCCTGCCTCCACCTTGAGGTATTCTGAATTTTCCTTTTCAATAACCGATATTTGTGCTACCATTATTTCTACTCTTTGTGAAGGGATGAGGCCAGATGGCTATAGTAAAGTAGTGAGGAACAGGTATGTTTAGCCCCAGGCTAATCAAATCCCTGGTACCATGGTAACCAAATGGCAGTTGCTTCAGGTTAATCAAGACACCTAGGGCCAGTTAGTCAGTGAGGTGAGTGTGTCAGGAGCTGTAGGAGGAAGCCGTGCTGTTAGAGGAACAGAGCAGTGCAAATCCATATCAGGTGCAAGGAAGGAGGCCCTGAGGGAACAGTGAAGGAGATATTGAGTGAGGACTGCTGTCCGGAAGTGGCCTAGGGAATTATACATGTCCTATTTCCAAAAAGTCAGCTTCCATAGCTGCTACTATTAGGGTCCTTGAGCTGGAGCCTGGAGTAGAGGGCGGGCCTGGGCTCCCCCTCCCTGAGACAGGTTAGATCACAGAAACCCCCTTGGGAGCTGCCACCCAGTGTGCCAAGACTACTTTTACCTCTGCTTTTCCTGCCAGCACAGGACTCCAGCACCCTGTCTTGCTGAGCCAGACACTCCCGTCTGCTCTAACAAAGACTGAGGGTCTGAATTACTTGCCTCAAAGATGTAGGTTTACCTGAAAGCAGCTCACAGAAGTGTTCCTGTCTAACACTCAGATGCTCAATTCCTAATGCGGTCTGAACCCAAATAAATCTGTTTTACCCTGTATAAAGCTTAAGCAGGGTAAACTCATAAGTTGTTCACCCTCTATAACACTAACAGAGAGATGTTTGCTCCCCCAGGTATTAATGCATACTCTGAGTTAATATGTAAAAAGTGATTTTTATTAAATACAGAAAGTAGAATTTAAGTGGTTCCAGGTAGTAACAGAACAAAGTCACCAAGCAAAATAAAATAAAATGCATAAATCTATGTCTAATCAAACTGAATACAGATAATCTCACCCTCAGAGATGCTTCAGTAAGTCTTTTCCTCAGACTGGACACCTTCCAGGCCTGGGCACAATTGTCCCCTGGTACAGCTCTTGTTCCAGCTAAGGCGGTAGCTAGAGGATTCTTCATAATGGCTCCTCTCTCCTCTTTGTTCTGTTCCACTCCTTTATATATCTTTTGCCTAAGGCGGGAATCCTTTGTCCCTCTCTGGGTTTCCACCCCTCCTCCTCCCAGTGGAAAAAAAACAGGTTAAAGATGGATTCCAGTTCAGGTGACATGATCACATGTCACTGCAAGACTTCATTGCCCACTTGCCAGCACACAGGTATACAGGAAGATTTACAGGTAAAACACACCCATCTGCAGACAATTGTCCTGGTTAATGGGACTCATCAAGATTTCAAACCACCATTAATGGCCCAAACTTTGTATAATTACAATAGGCCCTCAGTTATATTTCATATTTCTAGTTTCAGATACAAGTGGTACATTTATACAAATAGGATGATCACACTCAGTAGATTATAAGCTTTGTAATGATACCTTAGAAGAGACCTTTTGTATGAAGCATATTTCAGTTACATTATATTTACCCATTAGCATATTTTATAAAACCATATAGACTGCAACTGTCACACTCCCCTCCCCGGTTAATCACTGAGACTAGGAGACAACAGAGACTCTGCGAGGGAGGGTTGCTTCTCCTTACTTCCCTTGCTGGCTCATGATGAAAATGGCTCAATAAGCTGTGACCCTTGCCTCTAGAGAGAGAGAAGGGCTACCTGGAGGGTCACAGTAAGCCTCCGAGGCTAGCAAAATCTGCCAGGAAATGCGGGACCCACGGAGACAAGGACAGAGCTTTGTCACACCTTCCTGATTCCAAAAAGGGTAATTATCAATAAGCCATTGTTTGTTTACATTTTACAGGGAACACAGAACATGTCATGCCCTGCATACCTTGCATGCATGTATGGAAAATTCAGGATACCATTCCCTAAATAGGGATTGATCCTACAATTGTCAATCCTTACACAATCGCCATGCTTTCGCTTGTCTTCAGCCCATTTGCATAATTGTATGCAATACCCGGTGACATTATTTATTTCACACCACAACTGACTTGTGCTTCTTGCTGTTACTTCAATGAGAGAGGCTTCCTCATATTCCTAAACTTGGATTGTTGTTTCTGTGTTTTCTCACTTTTAGATCCTGCTTCTATTAGTACCAGAAACTGCAGGCCTGGCTATTTTGTATTATAAAGTAGGGGCTTCCATATCTAGGTGCTGGAAAACAGGTGCCACTCCCCCTCCCCCAGGGTTAACTGCACCATCACTCTGTCTCCTACTTGCCAATCTACATTTTGGGCTTGTTTGTTAAAGCATACTCTGGTTTTGTCATGATTCTGCCCCTGCTCCTCTGCGATACACGTACATGTCTTATAAATTTTCCCTCAGCTGTCTTACTCATTGTTCTGTGATCTACCCTTCCTTCATTAGGTTTGGCATGGGGACTGTGAACAAATGTTCAGGGAGTCTCATCTCTCTACCTGTCATGACAGTAACAGGAGAGACACCAGTTTTATTTTAGATCCCTCTTAAAGCCATAAGAATAAAAGGCAACTTTTCATCCCAGTCTTTACCTGATTCACACACCACCTTCTTTAACATTTTTTTTTGATCTGTTTGTCTTTTCCACCAAGTCAGAAACTTGACATGGTAGTGTATGTGAAATTTTTGCTCTGTTTCGAGTATGATGCAAGCATCTTTCTTTATCTTCTCA
This sequence comes from Gopherus evgoodei, assembly GCF_007399415.2. Lineage (NCBI taxonomy): Eukaryota > Metazoa > Chordata > Testudines > Testudinidae > Gopherus > Gopherus evgoodei. Next base: position 34,834,728 of record NC_044322.1, read on the forward strand.
GTGAAGGTTGTTCCTTGATTATTGTCAGGGGCATTCCCCACCTGGAAAAGAGTAAAACCTCTCCAGCACATCATCAAAGATCTACAACGTATCCTGAAAGATGATCCCCCACTCACACAGATCTTGGGAGACAGACCTGTCCTCGCTTACAGACAACCCCCCAACCTGAAGCAAATGCTCACCAGCAACCACACATCACTGAACAAAAACACTAACAGGAACCTATCCTTGCAACAAAGCCCAATGCCAGCTCTGTCCACATATCTATTCAAGTGACATCATCATAGGACCTAATCACATCAGCCATACCATCAGGGGCTTATTCAGCTGCATATCTGTAAGCAGAATCAGGATGAGCTCTACCCTGACATCTGGTGGTGAATTATGGGGAGTGTGGAAAGGAATTTTAGGTATTTGCATTGGCATACCCACCCCACCTAGCATAGCCCACGGCAGCCTGGGATGGTTATTTTGACAGCTCTGGGCTCCCCAATTTCTTTGTTACTGGGCAGGAGGAATAAAGTGTTGTCACTCTGATTATGTGAATGAGGAACTATGAGACTGCTTTACGACAGAGATGTCTCATTATCAATTAAGTAGCACTTGCTAGACAAGGGACATGGGTGCCAAAACCCATTGAAATGAGAGAGGTTGGGGACTGGTGTGTGTACTTGATGGTATGGGCCTCTTTTGAGGGCTTGGAACACCAATTGCACATCCTCCTTTCTCCACTGTTGAAGAGTAGAGCAAATTTTGATTCTATTAGAAGTCCATCTAGAGGCTGCTGAGCTGAATTCATGTTGGGCCAATGGTGCACCAGCACCGGGGCTCCCCTGCTACAAGCTGAAATCACTAAATAGAGCTAAGCTTACTGAGCTGAGATCACTGAGTGCTGTGTTAACTAGTGGGGGGAGCCTGAAGATCTATTGCTAAGTGGCTGGCAGAGCGGAGCAATTTGTAGCATGTTGGAGCAGCCCATGGAACAGTGAGTGGAGTGGATTGCGGGGACGGCTAGAGTGGCTCAAGGGTCGGCTGGAGGAGCGGCACAGCTGGTGTGGTGAAGGCTGCAGCAGAACTCCACAGAGAGGCAGAGCAGTTGGCCCTGGCCCACGTAAGGTGCCCCTTAACACCCTGTGTGTGACCCCCCCTTTCCACCCAGGCTAAGGGGGTAAAACTCTGTAGATAAACTTTTGAACTCTGGGATGGCACTGACCAGAGACTTTTGGGTTATTGGACTTTGGGGTGATTGGACTTAAGACCCTAAGGGGGAAAGGACATTGCCAAACGTACTTGGAGGTGGGTTTTTGCTTATGGTTTGTGTTATAATCCCGTTTGGAGAAACACCACAATGTGATGCCACATTGTTTCCCTCCTTTATTAAAAGGATTTTGCTACACTCAGACTCCGTGCTTGTGAGTGGGGAGGTATTGCCTCCTAGAGGCACCCAAGGGTGTGGTATGTTATTGTCCCAGGTCACTGGGTGGGGGCTCGAGCCGGTTTTGCATTGAGTTATTGAAATGGAACCCCTGGATACTGAACTCGGCCCTTGTTGCTGCCAACTCAGAGGGGCCGAAGGGTTACATATCTACCAATGTGATGTATGCCATGTGCCAGAAATGCTCCTCTGCCATGTACATTGGCCAAACTGGACAGTCTCTACGCAAAAGAATTAATGGACACAAATCTGACATCAGGAATCATGATACTCAAAAACTAGTAGGAGAAGACTTTTAACCTGTCTGGTCATTCAATGACAGACCTGCGGGTGGCAATTTTGCAACAGAAAAGCTTCAAAAACAGACTCCAATGAGAAACTGCTGAGCTGGAATTGATATGCAAACTAGATACAACCAATTTAGGCTTGAATAGGGACTGGGAATGGCTGAGCCATTACAAACATTGAATCTATCTCCCCTTGTAAGTATTCTCACACTTCTTATCAAACTGTCTGTACTGGGCTATCTTGATTATCACTTTAAAAGGTTTTTTTGTCTCTTACTTAATTGGCCTCTCAGAGTTGGTAAGACAACTCCCACCTTTTCATGCTCTCTGTATATGTGTATATATCTCCTCAATATATGTTCCATTCTATGCATCCGAAGAAGTGGGTGTAGCCCACGAAAGCTTATGCTCAAATTTATTAGGGTATGGCTACACTTGAAATTTCAAAGCGCCGCAGCGCCGCCGCTGCGGCAGCGCCGCCGCTGCGGCAGCGCTTTGAAGTGTGAGCGTGGTCGGAGCGCCAGCGCTGGAAGAGAGCTCTCCCAGCGCTGCACGTAAACCACATCCTCTATGGGTGTAGCTTGCAGCGCTGGGAGCCGCGCTCCCAGTGCTGCGGCACTGATTACACTCAGGCTTTACAGCGCTGTATCTTGCAGCGCTCAGGGAGGTGTTTTTTCACACCCCTGAGCGTGAAAGTTGCAGCACTGTAAAGTGCCAGTGTAGCCATGGCCTTAGTCTCTAAGGTGCCACAAGTGCTCCTGTTCTTTTTGCAGATACAGACTAAGACAGCTGCTACTCTGAAACCTAGAAAAGACATGCTCCAGTAATAATTTTGCTGTTAACAAATGCAGTGTCTTTTGTAGTAGGGAAGGCTTCTGTCTATTTAGTAAATGCATCAACAACCACAAGTAAATATTTGTTGCCTCTTCTTATAAGTGGCAACTCTTCCACATAGTCTGTTTGCAATCTTTCCTGATGACCCCTGAAGCGCTGTGCCTGGATAAATCCATGTTTTGTTTTTTCCTGGTGGATTATTTATAGCACAAACCAGGTAATTGTTAACATGCATTTTTTACATCTGTTTTACAATTGGGCCACCAGGCTACCTTAATTAGTTGCTGATAAGTGGCATCAGCATTTTGGTGGCAAATCATGCACCAGTCTTTACTTTTCCCATTTAAGGTACTATGACGAAATCCAAGCTAGGTAAGGCAGGAAACAGCACTGGCTGCAGGGACATGCTGGCTGCCACTTACCAGAGCTCCCATTGGCAAGAAACGGCAAACTGTGGCCACTGGGAGCTGCGGGTGGTCGTGCAAATGTAAACAAACTGTCTGGTGGCCCGCAGGTGGATTACCCTGATGGGCCACAGGTTACCCATCACTGGTATACACTGTGTATTCCATGGGGAAATGCACATTCCTTTCATAGTTTTACTTCCACTTTTTATTTGCTATAGCATTTTATTAGCTATATATATTTTTTACATGAAGTTTAACTGTTTATTTTAGGTTTGTTACAGATTTTTCGTGTACCCTTATCGAAGTGACAATCTGATTACTCAGAGCCACCTCAGTGTTCTTAATGGTGCTTTTCTTGTGCACCTCATCCCTGCCATTGCTCCAGAGGGACACTGTCTTTTTAAGTTGTCATTTGTCTCCTGCAGCTCTTGGCTGCTATTTTATTACTAAAAAAAGGATCCGGAGTCATTCCCCTTTCTCCTAGTTCTGGCAATCCCTACCATGGCCATGTCCTCAGATCCTTATTTTAAAAGATATTGAACATTATAAAAGTGTTGAGGTACATTGAGGGCTAAATAACAAAGCCAAACAACACTAGCTAGCTATGTCCGCCAAAAAGTGCCATCAGCTTTTCAACTTCAAATGAAAGATTCAGATGGATTTTTAGAGGAACATTTAAAAAAAAAAAAGCCAATTCATTTTAAACATATAAAATAGGGTTTTACAAACCAGGAGTGTTGGTTCAGGTCCTTAAAACCTTACATAAATATATTTGTGTAATTACCTTAAAAAATTTTTTTTGCTTAACATCTGTTGCGCTGCTCTCATTATTTTTATGCAACTGTATCCAGATTACATTCCCATCTTGTACATTCGGAGGCAGTCAAGTTCCAGTGGAAACTCCTTATTTCCTCTTAGTGATTTTATTTAATTTAAGACCATTCCTTTGGGAAAAGGGCCCATTTTTCCTTCAGAATGGCTATAAAAGCTCTTGGGGACAAAAATGTGGCGGTGTTGGTAGCTACTACCTGACTTCCTTGTATAATTTGTTTGACTACCAGGGTTCTATTTGGTGTGACTGTACCAACTACCATAATTTGTTTCTGTTATCAAACCAATAATTCTCTTCTTATAACACTTTAGCATGTCTACAACTCCCGACAGTTCAATTCCTTCCAAATTTTCTGAAGTGTTAATTTCTGAAAAGCTACTTTTAACTCCTCATTCTTTCCTTTAATCACTTACTTGTCTACCAAAGTGACACACATTCATCAGCCGTTTTCTCTCAGCTGCACTGAGCTTATTTTGGGCCCCCCCACTCATTCTTCAGGATGGTGCACTTTACTGGAAAGACTTAACCAGCAAGTACTGGACAATCCTTGTAACATAGCTGCCTTAGTCCGTGCTTTCTTTACCTTTAAGAAGACAGCATTCATATTTGTCTCCTTGATCTCCCATGGGTCTTCTGCTTCTAAAATTTCAGTCGCATTCAGTGGTACTTTGCCAAAAAGCTTGCCACATAGGTATCCAAAGTACCTTCCTATATTCTCCTTACTTTATTGAATTTCTCTTTAGGAGAAAATTCTATACTGGCCCCAGAGCATAGGTTGCTACCCCTTCACTCTGAGGGTGTAGAGCAAGTGAAATTAATGTCAAGGGTTATGCTGCAGTTGCCAAAATGTTGGAGTTATTAATATTTGAAATTGATATGGGAAACCACCAAACACTAATTTAACCATAAATTCCTTTATTCAATCTAAAGGCCAAATGGTATTTATACAATTGCTCTAAACATGCCAAAAAGATTGATTAATAAGCAATTTGATACATCCAAACAGTAACAAAACATGTATAAGCATTTGATTAAGATACTTACAAATGGGCTAAACTCAGGGGTGTTAGTCCCATATTGGTCGGTTCCAACGTGGACAGGCAGGTATTAGCAATGAACCCTTAGGAATTTACTTTTTTTATACACTTTAACAAACAAGTGATGTCACTGCCAATTACAGACGTTAGCTAAAAACCAGCTTGAGACAATTCACCTTATTTCCAGTTTTAATCCAGATAAATTTTACAGCCTCCTTTCTTCCCAAGTGTTCCTTCACCCTCTCACTTCCCTTGTCCTTCCTGCATGAGCAGAGAGCAACAATACCCGAACTCCAAAGGTGCAAACAGCGCTGTAAAGCCTGAGTGTAATCAGTGCAGCAAGCATGATTCCAGTTTCCTTCCTTAGTGTCCCCCTTCCCAGCTCTGACACCACAGAGCCTTGCCTGTGTCCCTGTCCCTGTTCCCATTCCCCCCTCTTAGTGAAACATGATTCCAATTCCCCCATCCCCATTCCCTCCTCTTATTTCCTGATCGACTGCAGACTATATAATAAAACTTGTTCTGCTTAGCTATATCTTAACCAATCATTTTACTGAAATTTAACTAACCAATCCTAACATGATTATTTAACCAATTATATCCCACCACCTTAATTTGTTTATACCCAGCAAAATTAATTATACAGCAGACAGAAACAATCACAGAACCAGACAGAGATTATACAGACAGACAATAGGGAAGTGGAGACTAAAGTGATAGAACAATACAGAAATGAGGATTTCACATCCCAGCTATCGATAAGTGATGATAGCACAGGATGCTATCAAACTAAGTTTCCTTTTATATCTTCTAGGCTCTTCCCTTTCTCTGGCGGTGATAGGAATACAATCCTGTCCTAACAGCCCAATAGCACCTTATTTCAGTGTGACTAGTTTGGAATGTGAGGATTGACCATACACTTCCCAGTTTATTATGGCCTTGTCTACACTACAAAGTTGCAGCGCTGGTGAGGGGGTTACAGCGCTGCAACTTAGGATGTGTACACACCTGCAGGGCATTACCAGTGCTGCAACTCCCTGTTTGCAGCGCTGGCCATACACCCGGTCATGCCTCGGGAGTAGAGGATCGTCATCAGGTGTAGACACTCACCAGCGTTTTTGTTGACCTCCGTGGAATAAGCAGGTATCCCAGCATACCTGAGGAAGCCTCTCTGGTAATTAAGCAAACTCCACTGCCCTCCAAGCAGGTCTCCTTCCCCGCGGTGTGCTCTGGCGTTCCCCGACCCCCCCTCCAAGCAGGTCTCCTTCCCCGCAGTGTGCAACAGCGCTGCAGCGTGGCCACATCTAACACCACTTGCAGCGCTGGTTGCTGTAAGTGTGGCCACTCTGCAGCGCTGGCCCTATACAGCTGTACTAATACAGCTGTAACAACCAGCGCTGCAAAATTGTAGATGTAGACATACCCTATGGCTGGCCTCTGCTACTTACCTGAAGGCCTTAGCGTAAGAATCAGGCCTCAGACTGTCACAGTAAGGCCACGTCCAGACTAGGTATTAAAATCTATTTTAGATACGCAACTTCAGCTACGGGAATAACGTAGCTGAAGTTGAATTTCTAAAATCGAGGTATTCACCCATCTGGACGGCGCGGCATCGATGTCCGCGGCTCTCCGTGTCGATTCCGGAACTCCGTTCGGGTTGATGGAGTTCCGGAATTGATGTAAGCGTGCTCGGGGATCGATATAGTCTTAACCTGCCGATGCCGCGGGTTAGTCTGGACGTGGGCTAAGAGAAGGCCCTTACACTGGCAGACAGTGATTTTGATTCTTTCCTTTATATCTCTATAACTAGCTCAGTGATAAGAATACACCTAAATTCTTAAAGTATAGGCCTTTGCAGACAGGCCTGAATATCTATATCCTAACACAAAGGCTTTTCCTTTCTTATCTTCTTCTGTCCTCCTCCTTGCTTACCAACAGAACAATGGGGAGGCTTGGGCTTGTTTCTTTTAAGACACCTTTTTTTTCTTTGTCTTGTTACTGCAGCTTATCACCGAATCACAGGGACAGTGCTCTTTCAGCTCCTCACTGTCTGTGTGACAGCCCTTCTCCGGCGTGTCACTCTTTCAGGGGTTAACCCTAGGGTTCACCGCCTTCTAGAACTACACCTCTGAGCCTTCAACAGGCCTGTCTGTCTCTATGAGCCCTCCTTGGAGAGTCCACTCGCTCTGAATCCCCTGGGGGGGCCTCCACACCCAGAGGGAGCACTGCAACCCTGACTTCTAGACAGGAATGACTCTCCCCCAGGTTAAACAAGAAGAGTGTATTGCACGTCTGGGACACAGCGCAGAAAGTTCTCAGGGACCTTGAGCATAGAAAGTCTCAGCATAGTCCAAATAGGACTTTCCAACATCCAGGTGGGCTCAGGCTGCTCTTTGTCCCAGTCCAGAAGTGACCACTCCTTCTAGTGGCCCACACTATATCACTTCCAGGGCCCCTCCTCTGTCCTTTGTCATCTTTTCTGGGCAAACTGATCACCTGGGGTATCTCTCTTCAGCTCTTAGTTCCGCTGGTCAAAAGTGGCTGGCTCCCAAGATGGAGTAGGCCTTCGGGCCATCAGTTTCTAAGTTACAAAGTGTCCAGGCTGTCTGGGTCCGGGCTGCTATGCGGAACCACACACTTGGTCCTCTGCATCAATAAACACCCTTTCCTACCACTTCATTAAACATACACGTAGAGGAAACTTGAGTCACACACAACATTCATACAAACAAATTCCCCGCTTCATCACACAGCTCTTTATTTTATTAGTTACTTTTGAAACCATACATCCTTCCCATGCTACAAGTAATACTGCTTTTTAGGGCTATTGATTAATCTCAGTTAACTTTTTAACCAACTAATTAATCGCAGATTTAATCGCACTGTTAAACAATAGAATACCAATTGAAATGTATGAAATATTTTGGATGTTTTTCTACATTTTCAAATATATTGATTTCAATTACAGCACAGAATACAAAGTGTACAGTACTCACTTTATATTTTTAGTACAAATATTTGCACTGTAAAAATGATAAATAGTATTTTTTAATTCACCTCATACAAGTACTGTAGTGCAATCTCTTAATCCTGAAAGTGCAACTTACAAATGTAGATTTCTTTTTTGTTACATAACTGCACTCTAAAACAAAACAATGTAAAACTTTAGAGCCTACAAATCTACTCAGTCCTACTACTTGTGCAGCCAGTCGCTAAAAGAAACAAATTTGTTTACATTTACAGGAGATACTGCTGCCCACTTCTTATTTACAATGTCACCTGAAAGTGAGAACAGATGTTCACATGGCACTTTTGTAGCTGGCATTGCAAGGTATTTACATGCCAGGTATGCTAAACATTTGTATGCCACTTCATGCTTGGCCAGCATTCCAGAGGACATGCTTCCATGCTGATGACACTCGTTTTAAAAAAAAAAAAAGTGTCAATTGAATTTGTGACTGAACTTCTTGGAGAATTGTATGTCTCCTGCTGTGTTTTACCTGCATTCTGTCATATATTTCATGTTACAGCAGTCTTGGATGATGACCCAGCATGTTGTCCGTGTTAAGAACACCTTTTTTCACTGCCGATTTGACAGAACGCAAAGAAAGTACCAATGTGAGATTTCTAAAGATAGCTACAGCACTCGACCCAAGATTTAAGAATCTGAAGTGCCTTCCAAAATCTGATTGGTTTAGGGTGTGGAGCATGCTTTCAGAAGTCTTAAAAGAGCAACACTCTGATGCGGAAACCACAGAACTTGAACCACCAAAAAAGAAAATCTACTTTCTGCTGGTAGCATCTGAGTCAGATGCCGAAAATGACCATGTGTTGGTCTGCACTGCTTTTGATTGTTGTTGAGCAGAACCCATCATCAGCATGGATGCATGTCCTCTGGAATAGTGATTGAAGTATGAATGGAGCATATGAATCTTTAGCACATTTTGCAACACCGGCTACAACAGTGTCATACGACTGTCTGGTTTCACTTTCTGGTGATGTAAACAAGAAGCAGGCAGCATTATCTCCTGCAAATGTAAACAAACTTGTTTGTCTGAGCAAGAAGTAGGACTGAGTGGACTTGTTGGCTCTAAAGATTTAAATTCTTGTTTTTGAATGCAGTTGTTTTTTTGGTTTTTTTGTTTTTTTTTTTTTACATAATTCTTCATTTGTAAGTTCAACTTTGAGGATAAAGAGATTGCACTGCATTACTTGTATTAAGTGAATTAAAATACTATTTATTTTTACAGTGCAAATATTTATAATAAAAATATAAAGTGAGAACTGTACACTTTGTATTCTGTGTTGTAATTGAAATTGATATATTTGAAAATATGTGGAAAACATCCAAAAATATTTATATAAATAGTATTTTTGTTTAAAAGCGCAATTAATCATGAATAATTTTTTAATCACTTGACAACTGTACTGTTTGTTATTCTCACTGCCTTATTTTACTTGCTGATTGGTGCCGTCATTACAACATATATATATTTCTCCTTAACCAAATTTAAGCTAACTTTTAATTTTTTATTTATCATACAAGGTGCTCATTAAAAAGCCTAGAGAAAATGCATCATGTCCGAAACTGGGTGCTCCCATTACACGGATCCTCACTAAGACGTTTAAATCTGCCATGTAGTCTTTACTCAACCTCTGTCATGGTACAAGTTGTACTGAGCTCAGTGAGAGTTTTGTCTCGGAAAGGAGTGTGGGGTTTGGCTGTAAAGCGATATCCAATATAAACAGTAACTCCTCACTTAAAGTCATCCCGATTTAATGTTGTTTCTTTGTTACATTGCTGATCAATTAGAGAACACTCCTGTTACACAGCCTGCATTCGCTGTTATGCCATCTAAATTCAAACCAACCAGTTTTTATCTTCTGCTATGATCCCTAAAGTTCCTAAAACTGTTCTTATTTCCTTTGTGATACCATCAGCTGCGTCAGCTTCCAACTCTATGTCAGCAAACAAATTTAAATAAATTTATTAAAGTTAATGTTAAAATTACATAACACACAGACCGAGAAAAGTGTCTTTACATCTGGGTATAGTGCTTAATTATCCACAAATACAAAGTTTGTTTTTAAAGTGATAAGATACATATAGTGCATAATGAGCATTAACCCATATTTAGGTGAGTAAATTTAAGAATGCAGTTTAGATATTAGCATCCAAGTATTCAGGTACATCACTCATGAAAAGTTTATACATTGTTGGTATGGAAAGCACATATATCAATGAATGAAGATTGTCCCTCAGTAATTGAGAATTTAGGGTAGGTTGTCCTTTTAGAAAATACAATCCATGAGGATATAAAATTACGGTCCTGCCCAAATCTGATGTATGCGCTCAGTTGTAGATAAATCAGCAAGGAGAGTGAGGGTACGTCTACACTACGGGATTATTCCAATTTTACATAAACCGGTTTTATAAAACAGATTGTATAAAGTCGAGTGCACGCGGCCACACTAAGCACCTTAATTCGGCGGTGTGCGTCCATGGTCCGAGGCTAGCATCGATTTCCGGAGCGTTGCACTGTGGGTAGCTATTCCATAGCTATCCCATAGTTCCCGCAGTCTCCCCCGCCCCTTAGAATTCTGGATTGAGAGCCCAGTGGCTAATGGGGCAAAAATCATTGTCGCAGGTGGCTCTGGGTAAATGTCGTCAGTCAGTCCTTTCTCCATGAAAGCAACGTCAGACAATCATTTCGTGCCCTTTTTCCCTGGATTGCCCTGGCAAATGCCATAGCACGGCAACCATGGAGCCCGTTCAGCTTTTTTTTTTTTTTTACAGTTACCGTATGTGTACTGGATGTCGCTGACAGAGGCGATACTTTAGCGCTACACAGCAGCATTCATTTGCTTTTGCATGATAGCAGAGATGGTTACCAGTCGTTCTGTACCGTCTGCTGTCGTTCTGTACCATCTGCTGCCAGTGTAATTTGGCAAGGAGATGACGGTTATCTGTCCTTCTGTGCTGTCTGCTGCTATCATGGGTGCCCCTGGCTGAGATCGGTCGGGGGCACAAAAGCAAAACTGGGAATGACTCTCTGAGTCAATCCCGCCTTTATGGTTTCTAAAAATAGAGTCAGTCCTGCCTAGAATATGGGGCAAATGTACTAGAGAAGCAGTGTATCAGAGAGTACAGCTGCTCTGTGTGAGATCCCACAGAAATGATGAGCTAAATGCCATTCACGGGGGGTGCCCCTGCAACAACCCCACCCGTTGCTTTCCTTCTCCCCCAACCTTCCTGGGCTACTGTGGCAGTGTGCCCCCCATTTGTGTCATGAAGTAATAAAGAATGCAGGAATAAGAAACACTGAGTTTTTAGTGACATAAAATGAGGGGGAGGCAGCCTCCCGGTGCTATGATAGTCCAGGCAGTACAGAATCTTTTCTTTTCACATGAAAGGGAGGGGGCTGATTGAAACTCAGCCCCCAGTTGCTATGATGAAGACGGTTACCAGCCATTCTGTACCATCTACTGGGAATGACTGGGAGTCATTCCTATTTTCACCCAGGTGCCCCTGGCCAGCCTCACCTGAAGCCAGCCAGGAGCACTCACGGGTTCATAAGAAGGACGGTTACCAGTCCTACTGCACCGTCTGCCACCACGGAGGGAAGAGGAGCGGATACGGCTCTTCACTGCTGCAGCATCGCGTCTACCAGCAGCATTCAGTAGACGTAGGGTGACATTGAAAGAAGTCAAGAAACGATTTCTTTCACATGGGGGGGGGAGAGGAGGGAGTAAATTGATGAACTATTCCCTGAACCACGCCGGACAATGTGTTTGACCCTACAGGCATTGGGAGCTCAGCCAAGAATGCAAATACTTTTCGGAGACTGCTGTGGACTGTGGGATAGCTGGAGTTCTCAGTACCCCCTCCCTCCCTCCATGAGCGTCCATTTGAGTCTCTGGCTTCCCGTTACGCTTGTCATGCAGCACTGTGTAACCTGTAGATTTTTTTTTTCAAACACTTTGGCATTTCGTCTTCTGTAACGGAGCTCTGATAGAACAGATTTGTCTCCCCATACAGCGGTCAGATCCAGTATCTCCCGTACGGTCCATGCTGGAGCTCTTTTTGGATTTGGGACTGCATTGCCACCCATGCTGATCAGAGCTCCACACTGGGCAAACAGGAAATGAAAATCAAAATTTCGCGGGGCTTTTCCTATTTACCTGGCCACTGCATCCGAGCTGAGATTGCTGTCCAGAGTGGTCACAGTGGTGCACTGTGGGATACCACCTGGAGGCCAATACCGTCGATTTGTGGCCACACTAACCCTAATCCGATATGGTAATACCGATTTTAGTGCTATTCCTCTCGTTGGGGAGGAGTACAGAAACCGATTTAAAGAGCCCTTTATATCGATATAAAGGGCCTCGTAGTGTGAACGGGTACAGCGTTAAATCGGTTTAACGCTGCTTAAATCGGTTTAAACGCATAGTTTAGACCAGGCCTGACAGATCTGTCTGTCATTTTGAGTGTTTCCTTACTGGTTTTGCAGTTGCCTTTCTGCAGTCTTTCACTCTTTCGGTGTTAATATAGATTGGTTTGAATCTGTGATCGCTTTTGGCTTGAAAGCTACAGAATAGTTCAACAATTCTAAAATTCAGATGTTTAGCAGCTGACTAAGCTGTTAAACAAAATGGCATTTTATTTCTTCCCTTATGCTGTATTTTATGGATCAATCTAATAACTTCTTTTAGGCAAAATGGCACATTTCTATTTCTGTGTGTTTCACATGAGCAGCTTGCTTATGTATTTGTGGGGAATAAGAAGTCTAACACTTATTTACAAGGGACTGCACTTTATCAGAAAGCGTCTCCTGCTTTTTGCAAACTGTACAAAACCATTTATCTTTCTGATCTGAAACCCACAGGTACTTATCCTTCTATGAATGCTGGAATTGTTTATATATTTAATACCCCTTATTCTTTTCTGAGCCATGTACTTTACTTGTCCCAGGGCCTTTCCTCTACTAATTCAGGATGAGGGTTTTTCACGCAAAAGGCTCCCATACATTTTTCAAATTCTTTTAAGTCCACCAAATCTGTATGTAACTGTTTATAAAGATGTGTTTTAAAATAGGCTGCACTCCTGTGACGATTTACACATATGCTTCACTTTGAGCATGTGAGTAGTCCCATAGACTTCAAAGTGAAGCATATACGTACATCTTTTTAGAATTGAGTTCTCAGTGTGCAAGTCTTACTTATTTGGAAAGGAAATGGCCTGGACCTGATTATAGTGATAGTTAAGATTGTGATCGCAAAAGATTGTAATAGCTTCTAATACCTTATCTTCCTACTAAAATCAAGTTAAACTGTTATGCTCCTGCAGGAGGTAATAGAATCATAATTTTTATACAGTGTCCTCCAGTTTGTTGGCCAACTGAGCTAGTGTGAATCTTTGACAAAAATGATTAACTTCATATCTGTAGTTAAAAATCCCAGATGCAGTCTCTCCCTGCCTCATTACTACTAACAGGTGAGGCATTCAAACTGAGATGGCTTCAGACATGTTCAGTTCAGAAGAGGGCCTTTCCTTGGCCTGTCTTCCTTCTCACAAGACATTACATATATGGCCGACATAAGCTGAGTTCACCATCTTCCCTGCTGACTAGTAACATACTTACATTGTTGTCTTTAAAGCACCCTGCCCCTCCCCTTTTTTGGGGAGAGGGTTTTTTTTTGTTTTTTTTGTTTTTTGGTCCTCTCCCCTCCAGGGGCATGCACAAGAGGGGGAAAGAAGTGGTGTGGGCCCCCCAGTGATCAGCGGGGGGCACAGAGTTCCTCTGGCCGTGGGGCCACTCAGGGGCACAAAATGTGCCCCCGCAAGAGCCATCAATTTTTTATTCCTGCACGCGCCCCTGTTCCCCTCTAATTGGTTGCCCAATTTTCTTTGCTCCTCTCCCATTTAGCCCCTCTGGCAATTCTACTTGCTGACTAGAAGCTTAATACTGTATGCAGCCTACTCCCAATTTCCCCTGTTGTCTTAGTCCAGCAGACAGGAAAACTGACACTTGCCTAGGGGTCCCTTCTGAGCAGCAGAAATGCTAAGCCAAGCAGGAATTTTACCAGCCTGACATCATTAGGAAGGATGTTTTTCAGAGGCTTAATGCCTTATAGACGTGTGGCCTGAATGGAAGAACATCTCCCAGGTGCAGGACCAGACCTGTAGGAGCCAGACACTGCTCTGACCACAGCTGGAGCTGTTGAAAAACTGAGTAGGCATCCAAAGGCATTTCTACCCTTCCTTTTGATGGTGTGTGTTGTTTTGTTGTTGTTTGTTGTTTGTTTTGGGGGGGGGGGGGAAGGGGGAGAGGAATGGAACAGAAGATGGTTGGATAGTGACCATGGAAGGATGAATGAGAGTTTTTTGTTTAAGGGAGCACTTTTCCTTGAAAGATTTTGTGCATATTTTGGAGCAAGAAGCCTACATAACTTAATAAGCCTAATTTTTTTATTTTTGTAACCTCTATCCAGCCAACCTATGACTTGCCCAACTATTGTTTCTCTCTCACACTTGTTGCATCATGTCTGCTGTTGGATTTTGAGCACTTAAGGGCAGAGAATATATCCATTCTAGATGGCCTGGCATGCTGTGGGCACTCTGAATAAATAATATTTTACATTTAGCACACTTACAAAGTAGTTCTGTAAAAGCAATCAGATCTGTATCGCCTTCACCTGCTGGGATAAAAAAGTATTCCAAATAGACTGAAACATGCTTTGTCTGCCAGAACATATGCACGTCTGCATTCTTAAAGCTGAACAACTTTATGTCCAGAAATTCAGAAACCACACTCAAGTTAATGTAGTACGTACTTCACTTAAATTTAGCGGATTAACAAGGTCAGTCTTTTGTCACTGATTATATTTTTTTGGATTAATTCATTGTTCTTGAAGGTAGCTTGTGGCTATCTTCTGGAAAATGGACTGAGAGAATATTTGACAAGAATTGAACATGGCATCATAATGAATCATGCCACATATTGCTGCCAAAGTTTTTTACAGTTATGGCAAATATAATAACTCTGTCTCAAGAAACATACTTTTATTTTTTTTAAATAAAATTATATAAGGATACTTCTAAATATATCATTTTATGCCCTGTTTCAAAATGTTTGATTTAATTTAGTCGTCATTAAGGCACTTAAGGTTTTAATCTAATTGTATAGTTAGTAAATTTTGTGAAGAATATTAAAATACTTTTCCCCCCAAAAATGTAACTTTCAGTATGAAAATTTTCGTAATTTTGTTTAGCATTGACTGTGCAGATTAGACTTCTTATGGACTGGCTTCATTTACAAGATTGGTAATTATTGTACATGGCAGGTCATCCAGAGCCTGTATGCATTAGAGGTAATACTTGGATTTAGTTTCTTGAAGCTAGATGTAATTTTAAAGCAAACATTGTATTGGTCTGCCTTTTTGCTGGTGGGAGCAATCCTATTGCCAGTTCAAGGATAATTCTGTTTACTAGTTGACATGCATGTGCATGCTCACACATGTATACAAAATAAAATAACAGGACATCCCAGTGAAGAATCTGATTGTTTTGGTTTGATTGATAATCCTTGAAGTATAGTTCTGCTCTTTAGAAGTGACTTTTAAAATGGTATTCTTGAATTCCTAGTTGTTGTTTTTATTTTTTATTGAAATGCTAATCTTACAAATAAGAACTTTTTTTTTTCTTGTCAACCCTGCAAACCCAAAATTTAAGGTGTGTGTTCTTTCTTGCACATCATTAGTGGTTTTTTAAAAAAAGTTATTGCAGACACCTGTGCAACCATATTGCTGTCGCTGGGGTTGCACAGATATAACTATTTGGAATTTAGTAAACAATTCAGTTGATGTACTTCGGAAGCCTTTCCAGACCATCAGATGTCACGTGTAGGCAGTGACTGTCTGTCCTGGGCCACTCTTTGCATATCCTCTGTTTTGGAAGTGGTGTTCAATGATGGGATTTTGTCAGTTAACCTGTGTCTGAAATAAAATAGCTCTAACTTTTATGGAAAAAAGAGAAATTCAGGATCTGATACTCTTCCCTTTCTGTCATTCATCATGACAAAATACAAACCTTAGCTGCTGTTACTTATTTCTTATGTTAGTGCACTCAGCACTGAACAAGATGTAGTGGAAATATTTACTCTGTCATGAAGAGTTTACAAACATAATTATTTCTTTGGGTTTTTGTGCTAAAAACTGTTGGTAATGTTTAGTGTTTTATTGGTGCTTCTTTAAAATTGGTAGACTACCATAAAGCTCTAAAATTCTTCTGCCAGTCACATTACATGCTTTAGTAATAGTTAACATAGATGTGCTTTTATTTTCTAGCTCAGAAGATAAAGTAACTGTCCACTTCATAAACCGGGATGGGGACAAACTAACAGCTGAAGGGAAAGTTGGGGACTCACTGCTAGATGTTGTTGTTGATAAGAATCTAGACATAGATGGATTTGGTAAGTAAAATTACTTGAATACTGTGCTTTAATTTTCGAAAGTATAATTGACCAGTTTTCTCATTTGCATAGGATGTGTCTAAAACATAATTATCTTCTTTGGAACTTCAGAATTTGTCTAACTTTTCTTTTTCTCTCTGGGGCTGCATAGAATATTTAGAATTTAGTTAATATAGAACATTACTTTTTGGAAAACAGAAACATTTGCTTTGAAGCTTTTAAAAATTGACATGAGATCTCTGCAGACAGATCTCAAAATGGAATTTTAAACAATGATAGCTATAAGAGCTTTCTCTGAAGGGGATGCACCCAATCTGACTGCTCTCTTCTAATAACAAGTTGTTTTTGCCCTGAAGATTTTCGCTGCCATGTCTTTCATGCAATCTGTCTGGAGCCCGAGTCTTGCTCTGTTTTGCCCACTGTAGAGATGCTACACAGATAGTTGATCTCCTAGTAGCATTAGCTATTTCTGCAGGTGCAAAATCTGCAGAATTGGCATATTCCCATCAATGACAAGTTCCTTCTGCCTCTACTGTCTCTAAAACTCCTCTTCATCTGTTGTAGGGCTATCTGTAACAGCCATCACTGTTGAATGTAAGTGCTGAGAGGAGGAACCAGCCAAGGCCATCTGCAGATATGGGCATACAGTTTAGCTTCTGCAAAAGCAGCAAAGAATCCTGTGGCACCTTATAGACTAACAGACGTTTTGGAGCATGAGCTTTCGTAGGTGAATACCCACTTCGTCAGATGCATCTGACGAAGTGGGTATTCACCCACGAAAGCTCATGCTCCAAAACGTCTGTTAGTCTATAAGGTGCCACAGGATTCTTTGCTTTTGCAGATCCAGACTAACACGGCTACACCTCTGATAATTGAATTTAGCTTCTGTGCGCAGGGGTAGAGGGAAACTCTTTTACTCATCCCAGTTCAATTATTTCAATGTCATCCTATTATGGTTTCCTTGAAGGCAGAGTTTATCTATTTTTTAGAGGGGTTGGATAAAAAAACCTCCTTTCCTTTCCTCCCAAGTTCTACAGACACTGGTAGGAAGTGTGGTCAGGAGTATTTCCCCTCTTCCACAAGGTTTCATTTAGGGAACCAGAGTCCCTATTCCACACACTCTCTCCCAGTCTGTTTCACAAATGCTCTGACTAGTCTTCTAGGTACCTGTTTTTGAGGGGAGGAACCTCTCACTTTTCTTCTGTTGGCTTCTCCCTTTCCTTGTCTTTCCCAGCTTCAGTTCAGACAGGACATGGAATAAGCAGTCTCCACCTGTTAGACCAGGATGCCAGTTAGTTCCTCCAGATAAGTTTTATTCTGTGAAAGCACTCATCTCCTCTGCCCCCTGCCACCCTGTCATAACTCTAGTCCCAGATTTGGACCTTAGCATCCAAAATATGAGGGTTAGCATGAAAACCTCCAAGCTTAGTTACCAGCTTGGACCTGGAACTTGCTGCCACCACCCAAAAAATTAGAGTGTTTTGGGGCACTCTGGTCCCCCTGAAAAACCTTCCCTGGGGACCCCAAGACCCAAATCCCTTGAGTCTCACAACAAGGGGAAATAATCCTTTTTCCCTTCCCCCCTCCAGGTGCTCCTGGAGAGATACACAGACACAAGCTCTGTGAATCCAAACAGAGTGACTCCCCCTCTCCGTTCCCAGTCCTGGAAACAAAAGCACTTTCCTCTTCACCCAGAGGGAATGCAAAATCAGGCTAGCAAATCCAACACACACAGATCTCCCCCTGATTTCTTCCTCCCACCAATTCCCTGGTGAGTACAGACTCAATTTCCCTGAAATTTCCCAGTAAAGAAAACTTTAACAGGTTTTAAAAAGAAAGCTTTATATAAAAAAGAAAGAAAATACATAAAAATGGTCTCTCTGTATTAAGGTAACAAATACAGGGTCAATTGCTTAAAAGAATATTGAATAAACAGCCTTATTCTAAAAGAATACAAATCAAAGCACTCCAGCACTTATATTCATGCAAATACCAAAGAAAAGAAACCATATAACTTATTATCTGATCTCTTTGTCTTTACACTTAGAAACAGAAGATTAGAAAGCAGAAACTACTTCTCCAAAGCTCAGAGAAAGCAGGCAGACAGACAAAAGACTCAAACACACTTTCCTCCACCCAGAGTTGAAAAAAATCAGGTTTCCTGATTGGTCCTCTGGTCAGGTGCTTCAGGTGAAAGAGACATTAACCCTTAGCTATCTGTTTATGACACGCCCCCCAAATTGCAGACAGTGGGGAAGCTCACTGGCGGCGATTTCCTTCTAGAACTTTAAAATAAACAGATTACTACAACAAATGCACCTTTACATATACTCCTAAGTATATAACTAACAGACTTCTACATTTTAAGAACACTTTTTAACTGCTGAATTCTGGGAAACTCTCACGGGAGAGAGCATCAGCAACTTTGTTAGAAGCTCCTGTGATGTGTTAAATTTCAAAATCAAAATCTTGGAGAGCTAAACTCCAACAAAGAAGTTTCTTGTTGTTCCCCTTGGCAGTATGAAGCCACTTTAGTGCAGCATGGTCAGTTTGTAGTTGAAACCGCCGTCCCCAAACATATGGGCGTAGCTTTTCCAGGGCGTACACAATGGCATAGCATTCCTTTTCACTGACTGACCAGTGACTTTCCCTTTCAGACAGTTTCTTGCTGAGAAACACGACAGGATGGAAGTTGTGATCTGTTGCTTCCTGCATGAGCACTGCTCCTATACCACGCTCAGATGCCTCCGTGGTTACTAGGAATGGTTTGTCAAAATCCGGGGCCCTGAGTACAGGGTCAGACATGAGCGTTGCCTTAAGTTGGGTAAAGGCCTTTTGACACTCATCAGTCCACTTAACTGCATTTGGCTGGGTCTTTTTGGTCAGGTCGGTTAATGGGGCAGCGATTTGGCTGTAGTGTGGTACAAATCGCCTGTAGTATCCGGCCAAGCCTAAGAAGGATTGGACCTGCTTCTTGGACCGTGGGACAGGCCACTTATGGATAGCATCCACCTTGGCCTGTAGGGGGTTTATGGTTCTTCAACCCACCTGGTGCCCCAGGTAAGTCACTCTGTTTTGGCCTACTTGACACTTTTTGGCCTTAACAGTTAGTCCTGCCTGCCTGATGCGCTCAAAGACCTTTTCCAGGTGTAGTAGGTGTTCGGGCCAGGAGTCTGAAAAAATGGCCACATCATCGAGGTAGGCAACTGCAAATTCTCCCAGTCCAGCTAGTAGACCATCTACCAGCCTCTGGAAGGTGGCGGGTGCATTTCGAAGGCCGAAAGGAAGGACATTGAATTCATACACCCCCGCATGGGTGACGAATGCTGACCTCTCCTTGGCAGGTTCATCTAGCAATACTTGCCAGTACCCCTTGGTTAAGTCTATTGTAGAGATGAACTGGGCACGTCCCAACTTCTCCAGTAGCTCATCGGTACGTGGCATTGGATAGTTGTGCGGACGAGTTACCGCATTTAGCTTACGGTAGTCCACGCAAAAGCGTATTTCCCCATCGGGTTTGGGTACCAGAACCACTGGAGATGCCCATGCACTGGTAGATGAGCGGATTATACCCATCTGTAGCATGTTCTGGATCTCCCGTTCTATAGCAGCTTGGGCATGAGGAGACACCCGGTAGGGTGGGGTTCTAATTGGATGAGCATTACCTGTGTCAATGGAGTGGTATGCCCGTTCAGTCCGTCCTGAGGTGGCTGAGAACAATGGGGCGAAGCTAGTGCACAGCTCCTTGATTTGTCGCCGCTGCAGACATTCCAGGGTGGTTGAGAGGTTCACCTCTTCCACGCCACCGTCTTTTTTCCCGTCGTAGTAGACACCGTCAGGCCACTCAGCATCATCTCCCTGGACTGTAAACTGACAAACCTGTAAGTCTCTGGAATAGAAGAGCTTGAGAGAATTAACATGGTAAACTCTAGGTTTTAGTGAGGAATTGGGAAATGCTATGAGGTAGTTCACAGTTCCCAGGTGCTCTTGGACCATGAATGGCCCTTCCCATGATGCTTCCATCTTATGGGCCTGTTGCGCCTTCAAGACCATAACCTGGTCTCCTACCTTGAAGGAACGTTCTCTGGCATGTCTATCATACCAGGCCTTTTGCTCTTCCTGAGCATTCTTTAGGTTCTCTCTAGCAAGGGCTAAAGAGTGTCGGAGGGTGCTTTGTAGGTTGCTTACAAAGTCCAGAATGTTAGTTCCTGGAGAAGGCGTAAACCCCTCCCATTGCTGCTTCACCAACTGTAATGGCCCCTTAACCTCGTGACCATACACAAGTTCAAACGGTGAAAACCCTAAACTGGGATGTGGTACAGCCCTGTAGGCAACAGCAACTGCTGCAACACTAGGTCCCAATTATTGGAGAATTCGTTGATGAATTTTCGTATCATGGCCCCCAAAGTTCCATTGAATCTTTCCACCAGGCCATTGGTTTGATGGTGGTACGGGGTGGCAACCAAGTGATTCACCCCATGCGTTTCCCACAGTTTTTCCATGGTCCCTGCCAGGAAATTAGACCCTGAATCTGTAAGGATGTCGGAGGGCCAACCTACCCTGGCAAAGATGTCTGTTAGGGCCAGGCACACAGTGTTAGCCCTGGTGTTGCCTAGAGCTACTGCTTCCGGCCATCGGGTAGAAAAGTCCACGAAAGTCAGTACGTACTGCTTTCCTCTGGGCGTCTTTTTTGGGAAAGGGCCCAGAATATCCACAGCTACTCGCTGAAATGGGACCTCAATTATGGGGAGTGGCTGGAGAGGGGCCTTGACCTGGTCTTGAGGCTTTCCCACTCTTTGGCATACCTCACAAGACCGGACATACTTGGCAACGTCCTTGCCCATCCCCTCCCAGTGGAAGGACTTCCCCAACCGGTCCTTGGTTCTGTTCACCCCAGCATGGCCACTGGGATGATCATGGGCTAAGCTTAAGAGCTTCCCCCGGTATTTAGTTGGAACCACCAACTGTTTTTGCGGCTGCCATTCTTCCTGGTGTCCACCAGAAAGAATTTCCTTGTATAAAAGTCCTTGGTCTATAATAAACCGGGATCGATTAGAAGAGCTGAGAGGCGGTGGGGTGCTCCGTGCCGCCGCCCAAGCTTTCTGAAGGCTGTCATCTGCTTCCTGCTCAGTCTGGAACTGTTCCCTTGAGGCTGGGGTCACCAGTTCTTCCTCAGACTGTGGACTTGGGCTTGGTCCCTCTGGAAGCGATGTAGGTGATGGGGTTGTTTCCGTTGCTGGTGAACCGCTCTCCGCTGGTGCACCTGAGGGTATTTCAGGCTCTGGCTGAGCCTTTTGGGTATGGCTGTCTGTTGCTTCTGCCAGTTCTGGCTCGCTGGTGCCCTCTGGTGTTGAGTTTGAAGATGTGGTTGCACTTGCTGGTGCTGGTTGCTGTTCCAGTTCCGGGCCTGGGACTGGAGGTGTTGTGGCTGTTTCAGTGGTTGGCATGGAATCCGGGTCCACTACCTCTGTCTGGGTCTCTGGTAACACAGACGGGGCCTCTGTGGACAGCTCAGGAACAGGAATGGGTCTGGAAGCTTGCCTGGTTTAGCTACGTGTAACCATTCCCACTCGCTTGGCCTGCTTCACCTGGTTGGCCAAGTCTTCCCCTAGTAGCATGGGGATAGGATAATTGTCATAGACTGCAAAAGTCCACATTCCTGACCAGCCTTTGTACTGGACAGGCAGTTGAGCTGTAGGCAAGTCTACAGCTTATGACATGAAGGGGTAAATTGTAACTTTGGCCTTTGGGTTGATGAATTTGGGGTCAACGAAGGATTGGTGGATAGCTGACACTTGTGCCCCCGTGTCTCTCCACGCAGTAACCTTCTTTCCGCCCACTCTCAAATTTTCCCTTCGCTCCAAGGGTATTTGAGAGGCATCCGGGCCTGGGGATCTTTGGTGTGATGGTGGTGTAATGAATTGCACTCGCATGGTGTTCTTTGGACAGTTGGCCTTGATATGTCCCAGTTCATTACACTTAAAGCATCTTCCATCTGATGGGTCACTGGGCCGAGGTGAGTTACTGGAGACTGGTGAGGTGGAAGAATAGGGCGTCTGTGGCTTTACTTGGGTTGTATGTGGGGTCTTTGGCTGTCCTCGGTTGTAGGGTTTATGGTCGGTGTGCCCCCTGGGGTATTCGTTCCCCTTGACCGTAGCTTTCTTGCTTTCTGCCACTTCCATCCATCTGGCTCCAATCTCCCCCGCCTCCGCGAGATTTTTGGGTTTTCCATCTTGTTTGTACCGTGTGATGTCTTCAGAAACACCATCCAAGAACTGCTCCATTTGTATGAGTAGGTGCAGTTCTTCCAAGGTTTTAACATTGTGTCCTGATATCCAGGCCTCATAATTTTTCCCAACGTAGTAGGCGTGTTTGGGAAATGACACATCTGGTTTCCACTTTTGGGTTCTGAAGCGCCGACGGGCATGATCCGGGGTGATCCCCATTCTGTATCTGGCCTTGGTTTGAAAAAGTTTATAGTCATTCATTTGCTGCTTAGGCATTTCAGCTGCCACCTCTGCTAAAGGTCCACTGAGCTGTGGCCTCAATTCTACCATGTACTGGTCTTCAGGGATGCTGTACCCAAGACAGGCTCTTTCAAAATTTTCCAAGAAGGCCTCGGTGTCGTCACCTGCCTTGTAGGTTGGAAATTTTCTGTGGTGTGGAACCATAATTGGCGATGGGTTGTTAGGATTGGCTGGAGTCTGTTGCTTAGCCTTTTCTAATTCCATGGCCTGTTGGTGGGCTTCCCTCTGGAGTTCTATCTGTCTTTTGTGGGCTGCCTCTTCTTCTTCTTGTTTCCTTTTGTGGGCCACCTCGTCTTCTGCTTGTTTCCTTCGGTGGGCCACCTCTTCTTCTTCTAGTTTTCTTTTGTGTGCTGCCTCTTTTGCTGCCTGTTCTCTTTGGTAGGCTGCCAGTTTGATGCTTTCTTCCTTTTCTTTCAGCTCCACCTCTTTTTGTCTTTTTTCCAGTTGTCGCCTGTGTTCTGCTTCTTTGATTTGTTCTTCGGCCTCCATTTTTGTCTTGGTAGACATGGTTTCTGTTTTCTTGTGTTGGGGTGCCCTCCGGTGTTTATCTTCAGAACTGCAGGTTCTCTGTTGCCTCCTGAAGTCTGCCTAGCAACAGTGCTTATTTCCTTTTCTTCCTCTAGCATAAACTAGAAAAACCACTTTATTTGCATGTATATAGTGCTGGTATTTGACTCCTAATGGGAGTGTTATTGCATGACAAAAGACCTGTAACAGCTCCTTAATGGCTTCTTGCTTAATATACAAGCCACAAACTGCCAGAGAGAGCAGAAAAAAAAATTCTCTCTGGTTTCTTTGAAAACCAAACCCTCTCTGCTAAAAAGTCCCTAGCAGAGAAAAGAAAAATATAATATTCCTACTGGCTTCTGGATTCTATCTCACCACTGCACACCATGTCATAACTCTAGTCCCAGATTTGGACCTTAGCGTCCAAAATATGGGGGTTAGCATGAAAACCTCCAAGCTTAGTTACCAGCTTGGACCTGGTATTTGCTGCCACCACCCAAAAAATTAGAGTGTTTTGGGGCACTCTGGTCCCCCTGAAAAACCTTCCCTGGGGACCCCAAGACCCAAATCCCTTGAGTCTCACAACAAGGGGAAATAATCCTTTTTCCCTTCCCCCCTCCAGGTGCTCCTGGAGAGATACACAGACACAAGCTCTGTGCTTCCACAGAATAAAACTTATCTCCTCTGCCCCCTGCCACCCTCCACTGGAACAAGCCAGGTTGCTCACCATGTAGGATTTAGACTGCATAGCAGAAGTTGCCTGCTCCATTCGTTATTTGTCTGGGGCAGAGTCTAAGGATCAGATAATCCATTGACAGTGGCTATTGAAATTTAGAGAGAAAATTTTTCACGAGACCAAGAAGACCAAAGAAATGGAGTTGGGGCAGCACACAATATCAGATATTTGCTCCTGAAAAAGTGTCAATGAATCTTGAACCATTCTGGCATGAATTAGCACAGAGGTGACTTCAGTAGAAGAAATTGATTCCACCCTTGAAAAAAGTCTGTATCCCAAAAGAATCTTGCAACAGAGAAACCTCATAGACTCTAAAGCAGAGGTTCTCAAACTGTGGTCTGTGGACCACCAGTGGTCCACGAGCTTCTTTCAGGTGATCTGCAGATAGTTCCCTCTAAGATGCGCGTCTGGGCAGCTGCACACAAGAATGAATGGCCACCCACCTAATTAGTGGAGTCGTGCAGGCATGGCTCCACTAATTAGGTGCCTGTACCCTGGAGAAGACGCACATGTAAGGTGAGGTGGTAGCCTTGGGGAGAATAGGAGGTAGATGGGAGGGGGAAGTTGGGCGAGAAGACAGGGTGGGGGTTATTTTGAGATATGCAGGGCTGTGGTGGCCAAAGAGGCAACTTTTCCCAGCTACAGGGCTGCAACTGCTGGGGAGAGATCTCCCCTGCTCCTTCCCAGCCTCAGCTCTGTGGCTGCTGTGGTGGTGGAGAGGGGGAGAGACCCCTCCCTCCTTCCCAGCCTCAGCTCTCTGGCTGCTGTGGTGGGGGAGAGGGCACATCCATCACATTAGAAAGGTAAGACTATTGATATTGAAATATGAGTTGTGTGCTTTTATTTGTAGAAGGAAAAAAATGTTGTTTGTTAAGGTTTTTTTTTATATAGTGCTTTTATCTAAAGCGCTTTACAATAGTTAACTAATGGTACAAACAGCATTTGGATCATTAAGTGGTCCACCTAGACCCTCAGCAATTTTCAAGTTTTCCATGGGGGAGGAAAAAGTTTGAGAACCACTGCTCTAAAGTCAGAAGGGGCTGTCGTGGTCATCTGTTTTGGCCTCTGGCATATCGTAGGCCACAAACTCACCCACCCTCTCCTGTTATAGACCCATAAACTTTGGCAGAATTACTGAAATCCTCAAACTTGATTTAGACTTCCAAGTTATGGAGAATCCACCATTTACTCTAGGTCACGCCAGCCAATGATGCATGCCCATTGCTGCAGAGGGAGGGGGGGGGGGAACAAGCAGCCTGGGTCTCTGCCAATCTGACCTGGGGAAAATTTTCTTTCAAGTCCCAAATATGGTGATCAGTTAGACCTAGACCAGTGGTCTCCAACCTTTTTCATCTGGCGGGCGCCAGACAACAAGCCACCAAGGACTGTGGCGGCAGACAAGCATCCGCCGAAAAGTGTCAACGTCAAGAGGCGTCGCCGTTGAAGTGCCGCTGATTTTTCGGCAGCGACACCTCTTGACGTTGATGCTTTTCAGCAGCATTTCGGTGGATGCTTGTCCGTCGGCCAGTACATGGGCGCAGATAGATGCCCCAGCGGGTGCCATGGAGCCCACGCAGGCACCGCGTTGGGGACCACTGACCTAGACCATATGGATAAGACCCACCAGCCAGACACTTGGGAAAGAATTCTCTGTAGAAACTCAGAGCCCTCCCCATTTAGCGTCCCATCTCTGGCTGTTAGAGATATATTTGCTAATAGCAGTCGCATATGGGCCATATGCCATTGTAGGCAAATTCATCATGCCATCCTTTTCCATAAAGTTATTGAGCTCAGTCTTGAAACAAGTTAGGGGTTTTTGTTTTTTTTTTGTTTTGTTTGCCCCCACTGCTCTCCTTGGACAGCTGTTCCCAGAACTTCACAGACATCTTAGTCTAATTTAAAGCCTAGAGTTGTTGATGGATAGTTTATATCTGTTTGTTCTTGTGCCTACATTGTCTCTTAACTTAAATAACTCCCTTTCCTCGCTAGTTTTTGGTCCTCTGATGTATTTATATACAGCAATCTTAGCTTCCAGCAGTCCTATCTTGTCTACAACCAAAACTCCTTAAGTTTCCTCTCGTAAGGCAGGTTCTCCATTCCTCTAATTATCCTACTAGTCCTCCTCTGCACCTGTTTCAGTTTGAATTCATCTTTCTTAAACATTGGAGACCAGAATTGCACTCAATATTCCAGATAAGGTCTCATCAATGCCTTCTACAATGGTAATAACACTTCCCTAACTCCTGGAGGAGTTGAAGTATTTCAAAATTCAGGATTTGGTTTGACTTCATAGTTTTGTCCTCTGCTTGATCCAGAGGGAGTCTTGGAATTGTTCTTTAGGAATAGTAAAACACCATGCTCATTTATGATGCGATGGAAGTATTACTAATCCATTACATTAGGCAGCAGCCAGTATTGCTTTTTGAGTCACAGAAGTAGGAATAAGTAGTCAACAATAACTGAGGCCATGTCAAATAATCTGCTCTGTTAAAGTACCAAAGTAGCAGTTTAGGTTTCATTTCAGAAATGCAGTACTCTACTATGGTGGAGATGATCCTGATGGCGGATGTAAGAGGAAACTAAGTTGTCGCATTTTTTCCTTCTCCCTCCAGCCAATTGTACTGGAGAATTGCACCTGTGTGTCTCTTATACAAAAAATAAAATGTGATTGTAGACTAAAAGGTATCCAAGCAGTTGAAGTAACGTCTTTGCTTTTCCGTATTTTTCAGAAAATGCTATATATTTTCATTTAATTTATTGAATTAAAACTTTTTGTCTTTCAGATAATATTACATTTTTAATACTGTAAAATGGATATCCTGTAATTCCTAGATAAGAATCTTATCTATTGTTTTCCTGTTGTCTAATCATATTGCAAAGTTTAGGTACATATTGTTTAGTCTGCATACACAATAGTACATCAAGTCATCCATTGCCCTTTGACGTCTGTGGGAAGATTCTCCTTGATTTCAGTGGAACTGGATTGAGTCTTTGGCGAGTAAAATTATGATTTATTAAGTATCATGTGCAGATCCAAATTAATGGATTCCAGTTTTTATAGTAGCATCCAAAAGCCCATATCAAATCGGGGCCTTGTTATACTGGGCACTGTATAAACTAAATAAGAGATGTTCCTTATACTGAAGGCCTCACAATCTCAGACCCCAAACTGCAGGGTTGTCTGTACACAAACCACGGAGCTCCACTGAAGGCAATAGAGCTCTGCATGGCCAGGGATCTGCCCACACAAATAAAACTTTCCGGATTGGGGCTTGAGACTAGAGCTAGAATAAACAAAAGGAGGGAGTGGGTGAAGATAGGAATACAGTAATTAGAGAGGAACAAAGTAGAGTTAGACTAGTGAGGTGCACAATTTGCAGCATTCCGTCTTGTTTTAAGAGTATAAATAAACATATCAGTGATGGCAGTAATCCGAAATCTCCTTGGTACACTTGTAGAACCTCTGTTCACATCAACAGAAACTGCATACATATCACAGAAGATTAGATTCCTAACATGATCATTTAAAACTAAAATGGATGATGACTTAGTTCAATTTTGTAAGCATGTCAAAATATTAGTTATTCTATTAAGAATTATAAATACCATCTAATACCATAAATACCACAGCATATAGGCCTGTGGCTACTCTGCTTGTATTCTATGTAAAAACATCCCGTGTTAATCTTGGAGCAAAAAGCGGTGGTCTGTAAGTTAAGAAGCCAAAATAAATATGTGAGCAAATTAAACTTTTTGAGGGACAGGGGGAAATCACAGTCTGGCTGTGTGAGTCTATGCTACATAATGTTAAAGAAATTCTATCTTTTATTAAAGTCCTATATATCGAAGTACTTGATCTTGTAAAACCTTTGCTAGGAGTGCAGTTTTGTCACTAGGGGGCAATCCAGATTCAGCAATAGTGATATAGGGATATTTAAAACTGTTTAATGACTTAACTGTAGCCACGTCACTTAATGCTACTTGTTTAACAAAATTAATTATTTAAATGGAATGGTCAATGCGGTGATTACGTAATCTCAACTGAAAATATATTTCCTCTGTTTGTGTGGCTGATTTAAGCAAAACAATTTTTAGTATTATTTTCTAACTGTGAAGTCAAATAGTATCTAGAGACACATTGCTGCTTTTCACAGAATGGAAAATCTGTTCTATTTAATGAACATTCTTCCCAATAGCATTTTAGTTTTGATGGCTAACTGCTCTGTGGTGCTTTCTAGACACTGGATGGTTCTTCAAGTATGTGTCAGTGTGGATCCCATTCTGGCGCGCATGAGGTGCATTCACACCTAGATTGGAATATTTTGTACCTCAGTGTCAACTGCAGTCATATATGTGGCTTGTGCCATCTATGCTCCAATGCGAGGACAAAGGGCAGAGCAGCCACTATCCTCTTAGTTCCCTCTTACCGCCAATAGCAGCAAGATGGAATGTAGCAAGTGTCTGACGAGGTGTTCTTTTGAGATCTTCAAAACGTGCATTTTTTACAAATTTAAGTAGAATTTTGTTTTCTACCCTGCTTTTAATTGGGCATTGTCCCCTGTACAAGTTGGGATACCTGGTATCAACTGTAACACATCATGACAGACTCTAAGCTGTTGTGTTCAAACCCTACTAATCCCCCTTACTAACAGATGTAGCAGATGCCTGTTCTGCTTGGAGAAAGAGAACACCTGTTTGGGATGTGGCTGTGCTTGTCTTTCTCTGCAAGGACTTGCTAGTCCAGAAACTCTTGACTCAAGCTACATCTTTTAGAGCAGACTGTGTGAGTCACTTCTGACCCAGAGGAAATGTTAACCAACAAATAGAGCCAAACATCTAATCAGCCAGCATTCCTTTAACTGGACACCATACTCCGGGATCTAGAGAGAAAAAGGCATCAAAGAAAGTGCTGGCAGCCTCAGAGCCAACACTGGCAGTTCTGGCACCTGTGCCCCAACACTAGAGGAGCAGCAAAGAATCCTGTGGCACCTTATAAACTAACAGACGTTTTGGAGCATGAGCTTTCGTGGGTGAATACCCACTTTGTCAGATGCATGTAGTGGAAATTTCCAGGGGCAGGTGTGTATATATACGCAAGCAAACTAGAGATAACGAGGTTAGTTCAATCAGGGAGGATGAGGCCCTGTGCTAGCTATCTCCGTGTCACCACTGATTTCCTGAGGAAACTACAATGCATTGGTTACCTTCCAGAAAACACTATCCTAGCCACCATGGATGCAGAGGCTGTTTACACAAACATCCCACACACATGTGGAATACAAGCTGTCAGGAAGAGTATCCCTGATGATGCCACAGCACAACTGGCTGCTGAACTCTGTGCCTTTATCCTCACACACAACTATATTTCAAATTTGATGACAATATATATCTCCAGATCAGTGGCACCGCTATGGGAACCCGCATGGCCCCACAATATGTCAATATTTTTATGGCCGACCTGGAACAATGCTTCCTCAGCTCTCGTCCACTCACACCCCTTCTCTACCTACGCTACATTGATGACATCTTCATCATCTGGACCCATGGGAAGGAGACTCTGGAAAAATTCCACCACGATTTTAACAGCTTCCACCCCACCATCAACCTCAGCCTGGACCAATCTGCATGGGAGGTCCACTTCCTAGACACCACGGTGCAAATAAATGATGGTCATATTAACACCACCGTATACCGAAAACCTACCGACCGCTATGCCTACCTTCATGCCTCCAGCTTCCATCCCGGGCACATCACACAATCTATTGTCTACAGCCAAGCACTGAGGTACAACCGCATCTGCTCTAACCCCTCAGACAGAGACCAACTCCTACAAAATCTCCACCAAGCATTCTCAAAACTACAGTACCCACATGAGGAAATAAGGAAACAGATCAACAGAGCCAGGCGTGTACCCAGAAGCCGCCTACTGCAAGACAAACCCAAGAAAGAAACCAACAGGACTCCACTGGCCATCACATACAGTCTCCAGCTAAAACCCCTCCAATGCATCATCAGGGATCTACAACCATCCTGGACAATGATCCCACACTTTCACAGGCCTTGGGTGGCAGGCCAGTCCTCGCCCACAGGCAACCTGCCAACCTGAAACATATTCTCACCAGTAACTGCACACCGCACCATAGTAACTCTAGCTCAGGAACCAATCCATGCAACAAACCTCAATGCCAACTCTGCCCACATATCTACACCAGCAACACTATCACAGGACCTAACCAGATCAGCCACACAATTCACCTGCACGTCCACCAATGTAATATACGCCATCATATGCCAGCAATGCCCCTCTGCTATGTACATCGGCCAAACTGGACAGTCTCTACGGAAAAGGATGAATGGACACACATCGGATATTAGGAATGGCGATATACAAAAACCTGTAGGAGAACACTTCACCCTCCCTGGCCACACTATAGCAGATCTTAAGGTGGCCATCCTGCAGCAAAAAAACTTCAGGACCAGACTTCAAAGAGAAACTGCTGAGCTTCAGTTCATCTGCAAATTTGACACCATGAGCTCAGGATTAAACAAAGACTGTGAATGGCTTGCCAACTACAAAACCAGTTTCTCCTCCCTTGGTTTTCATACCTCAACTGCTGGAACAGGGCCTCATCCTCTCTGATTGAACTAACCTCGTTATCTCTAGCTTGCTTTCTCTGCCCCTGGAAATTTCCACTACCTGCGTGTGACTAAGTGGGTATTCACCCACAAAAGCTCATGCTCCAAAATGTCTGTAAGCTGCCACAGGTTCTTTGCTGCTTTTACAGATCCAGACTAACACGGCTACCCCTCTGATACTTGACACTAGAGGGCAACTTTGAGAAGTGAGGCCAGATGGAGAATAAGCTTGGCTCCAAGCATCATGCAGGACAGTCCTGCAAGGAGGACTCTAAGCGCTACTCATCAAGAGACACATCCTCCATGGCTTCTTGTCTGAACATGTACCGTGCAGGGAAGAAGACCTGTTGCCAATCTGGGTACTGATATTAGTGACTGTGCCAATCAAGGGCCTGAGATGCATCTGTTACAGGTCTGGGCAAGTGCCTCTCTTTTGCTCCTCACCAGAGTGATGTGAGGGATCCAACAACTGAATCCTTGGGTGTTTTAAGCCTTTGGAGTCTGAACAGGGACCAAGATGGGGACAGTGCTTGAGGCTTCCAGGCATGCTTTCAGGGTGCAGATTATTTGGCACTTTTCCCTCCTGAGAGTTGCAAGCACTTGCTACAGCTTCCCAGCCCTTAGAATCAGTGCTAACTCCCAGACTCTTCCCATAGCTTAAACTCACCCTTTCACAGAACTCCAGCATATGGTGGTATGAGTCCACAGTTTACTTCTTCAAGGGGCATATGAATAATGAAGCACACTAACACTCTGCAGCTGATTCTACAACACTACTCTTTCTTTAATTGCATGAGAAATACAGAGATCTGTCCAAAAATAATAAATCCAATACACATTTCCCTGGACCCTACCCCTCAGTATTGTCATAGTATTTTGGGGGATGGGGTCAGAGTCATCTAGGGCTGTCCAGGGTCCTTCAGTGGTAGTGCCTGACTTGGGTTCTGAAGCATGGAGGCTCTCTCCAATCTTCTTTCCTTGGCTGGTCTGTTCCCTCCCCAAAACTTCCTATGTAGGTCCCATCTTCCCTCCTGAGTCTGTTTATAACCTCCTGCTTTGTCACCCCCATCTCTTTGTCCTTCTCAGGGAATTTCCATTCTTTCCACTCTCCCGTCCCTGTAGGTAAGTTGGGGGAAGTTGGAGAGGTGTTTGCCCCAGACACTGATAGGTCCTTAACAATTTTACCACATTGGATAGGGATCCCTTTTCTCTACCTTTTGGAGAGCATCCCCAAGGAAGTTTCCAGGGACCCCCATTTCAGGCTCCACCTCAAGTGAGATATGAGAGGCACTGGATCAGCCATCTGCAACCTGACCCAGTATCCTTTCAGCATAGCTTCTTGGCCATATTGGCCTGATTGCAGACTATCATCATGAAGTTCCTGAGCAGATCTTGCTTTCCCGTGGCACAATTAGCCAGCCCATCCACACCAAAGCCTGATGTCAGCCTCCAGGAGCGGCTACAGATGGACAGCAGAAACCGCCATCAATACTGTCACTTGATGAAACGAAGGCAATGCTGTAGGCCCCAGTACCAATAATTGATCACTTCCAGCCAGACCAGGATCTCCAGCTCTAAATCAGAGGCTCTGGGCCACCTACTTCCTTTGGTAATGTTTGCCCCAATATTGGCCATCCCACCATGTCCATCTTCTCCATCTCCCACAACTGTCCCTGCCACCATCTCCTCTCCCTCATGCTATCATTCCTAACCGCACTCCTCTCTCTCTCCTTCCATCCATACAACTGTCTCTGGAACTCCCTCTCTTTTTTTAAAAAAATAAAAATAAAAAAAATCATATCTATCTATGGCTTCTTCATGTCTGATACAAATAATAATAATAAACACTGAAACAGTGGTGATACAGATTAAGTCCCACAAGCTGTTGGCATACTGAGTTCTTTGACCCCAGCAGGATTGCCCTGCTGATCAACAAGAGATCCTGTCACCTGCCGTTGTCCCTGTGTACTGCATACTTGAGCCAGCGAAGGGACTGCGTCAGGCCCTGGCCACTCTGTTTGGCTCTTTAGAAGCAGAACAGATGAAGTGCTCCATTCACTAAAAGTCTCTCAGTCCATTCTACATTCCTCGGGGATCTACACACCGGGTTCCTGTAAAAGCCAAATAAAACCTAATTTCAGCAGAGGACACAGTCCTACTCTCTTGAGTTTACAGCGCATGTACCTGAGAGGAAAAGGCCCCAGTATTCCAGGAGACCCCATTTTTTGTGCTCCTTTGGACACAAAGGAGGTGACAGGTTTGGTAGGAATGTTGGGATCCACATGCGAGCCATTTTTAGCACTTGCCACCACCTTGTCCCCTTCCACTTGGTCTTGTTCTACTATCACGACTGAGAAGCAGCTGTTGGATATCCTCATCCAGGGCTACCCCATTCATTTCCATCCTCTTTTCACAAGCTCATTACAAAAAGTGACCTCCTCATTGCTTCCTCTAGGTGCCATAGAGGAAGTACCTCAGGAATGTAGGGGAAGAGGCTTCTACTCCTGGTATTTCCTTATACCATAGAAGAAAGAGGGTCTTTGTCCTATATCTAAGACATGGGTTGACTGAACAAATACATATGCTGCTTCTGATTCAGGATGATGATCATCTCTTCAGGATCAAGACTGGTTCATTCCTGTTGACTTACAGGATGCATATTTCCACATCTCTCTCCACCAGAGAGAGGTATCGGAGGAAGTACCTCATGTTCACAGTGGGGCCAGAGGAAGTACCTTATATTCATAGTGGGGCCAAATCATGTCTGTACAAGGTACTGCCATGTAGACTCTCCATGGCTCTGAGTCTTCATAAAATTCTTAGAAGTAGTGGTGGCCCACATGAGCAGTAGGGGCATGCTTATGTATCCTTTCCTGGATGGTTGGCTGATCTCCTAGCAGGAGACAGTGGCAAGGCACTAGAATAGGCACTTGTGCGCTTTCTCTCTGTTTGCCCAGCTAGCCCTGCTGGTGAACTATCAAAAAATCTTCTCATATCCCATCACAGACAATAGAGCTCATAGCAACTCTGATCAAGTGTTCAGGTCTGAAAGCACGTATCTGCCTGAGGAGAGATTCCTGCTAGTGCAATTACTATTACCTGAAATAAAATCAAACCAGACCATGATGATGGTACAGGCTTCCTTGGGATGTTAGGCTATATGTCAGCATTTATGCGTGTAACGTCACTTGCCAGACTCCACTGGGTGCTCCTTCAACTCTGGCTCAGGTAAGTCTACTCCCTGGAGAAACACTGGATGAATAGGAAGGTCTTAGTACCACCTCATGTCATTGAAGAGCTGAGATGGTAGCTAGAACCCAAAAAACACTCAAAGAGGTGTACCGTTCTCTGCCCCTTCCTTTACAAGGACATTAATTGTGGATGTATCACACAGGTTTGGGAGCCCACCTGATCCAGATGCAAGGGACCTGGTCCCCCAGAAGACCTAGGACTTGGCAAAAATGTCCTGGAACTCAAAGCATCAGGGTAGTGTGTATGGCATTCCCAAGTATCCTTTGAAATTCCCTGGTGTAGATTCTGACGGACAACACATCTGGGATGCGCTACATAAACAAGCAGGCAGGAGCCTGCTCATCATCCCTTTGACTGGAAGTCATCAACCTCTGAACATGGTGCCACCGATATGGGATTTCAAGGTCATCTCTTGGGAGTCATCAACAATTTGATGGACTTCCTGAGCAGAAAATCTGTTACCAATCATAAAGGGTCACTTGCGAACCATCATAGAGCTGATTAATTCCATTATTGGGGGGAGGGATGAAATTCTTGTGAAAGACCAGTTTGGCACTGAAGAGAATGTCAAGAATCTGAACCTTTCTTCCAGAGGGGGTAGGAGTAATCCAAGGGATTGTTATTGGAAACCATAATGGAGTCAAGATCTCCTATATGCCTTTCCAACAATATTCCCAGGGCACTCTACATAGTTAAACAACACAGAGCCACAATCCTCCTTGTAGCTCCCTACTCGTTCCCAGCAGTATTGGCTGACAGACCCACTCCAGATATTCATTCAGCTCCTAGACTGCCTGGACTTCACATCATCACAGTCAGATAATCCATCCAGACCTGAAATCGTAGCATATAACAGCATGGATTTTTGTCTGGAGTACCGTGGATGGGGCCTGTTCTTGGCAAGTCCAGGAGATACTGATACAATGTGGAAAGACATTACCAGAAGTACTTACAGTAATTATCAAAGTGGGTTTTGCTTTGAGGGCATGAGCGTATTGGTGTTAGAAGCATTCTGGTTTCTAGGCTTATTCTTTGGGCTGGTGGGTACTGAGTGAATTTTTCAAGTTCTTTATATATTTGAAATAAGATACAACTATCACACACATTATAGTATTTTTAAGTAGTTTAAGTAACATTCACATTCATGTGATAAGGTACTTCTCATTCTTTAGCCCTGCCTTAGGAGTTCAGTTTCTTCTTTTCACACAGGATGTATAAATTGAATAAAACTACAGTAAATATGTTTGTGCATAGTTCATATGGCTTGTGATGTCTGAGGAAAAAGTGGATGGATCTAGTAATGCTCTCTATGCTGCCTAATAAGACTTCTGATTAACTCAAGAATTTGTCGGAAATAAATAGCATGTCATATCTTTGCACTTTAACATTTCTCATTACTCAGTGGTTGACTTTTATTAACAAGTAGTTCATTGTTTAGTAAGGGATTCTACTGATTCTCTGCTATAATGCAGTGGCAGATGTAGTCTCCCATTTCAGTGGGTGCACGAAAGCAAGAGAGTCCCTGCTTTGCATCCAGACCTGGCTGCTCAGAGTTGGGAGAGGCAGTGGGTGCAGTTGAACTCATGAGCCTCTGCTATAATATAAAACTCAATATTTCTAGTAAACTTTTGTCTATCTTGCAGGTGCATGTGAAGGAACATTGGCCTGCTCCACTTGCCACTTAATCTTTGAAGACCACATATTCGAGAAATTAGATGCAATTACTGATGAGGAGATGGACATGCTGGACCTAGCTTATGGACTGACAGAAACGTAAGGCACAGTCTTTTTGAATATGCCAGCGGGCTGAAAGAAAGGGATGGAGAAGGGGGCAAGAAAGAATTAAATGTTGCTAAAGTGACTTAATCAAATGAGAATAAACAGTTGGGATCAATTACATAGAAAAGTTAGATTTTCTTTGTTAGCTGACGTTTACTACATAGGTGGCACCTGTACCACCAAAGACTTTGCCAGACCTCAGTAGTATCCTTTCAGTGTACAAATGATCTTGCACAGAGCTGTCATGTAGCTCAGTATAAACAAAGCATCCTTCTAGTAGTTCCGCTACTGCTCTCCTGTTTATTTTCTTTCTTCTGCTTTTCTGGACCATATTAACCTTGTATGTAGAGGTTATGAACAACACCATGTTGCCAATTTGGAACAGGTAATTAGCAGCCATCTATAAAAGCAAAAAATGTTAGATTGCTATTTAGTTTTAAGCACATTTCTTTGTCTGCTGAAAACCTTTTCCTGTTAACCTTTTCTAGTGTTAGTCTGTTACAGCGTTCAGGTGAACACAGACAAGCGCTCCTAAATACTTCAAAAAGCCCAAGAAAGTTTAGAAAGAAAACTTGTGCTCAAAATATGGGGTTCAGTCGCTCACCCACACTGAAGAATTGTGTACTATGCATTGAGGGAGACAACTGCCCCTTAAAGAGCTATTCTAGAGAAGCTGCAAATCAACTCCCTCTCCCCCTACCTCCATATATGTAGAGCCCTGCACTCATACAAATTTATATCCGCGATATAAATCGGTATCCGCGGAACCAGAGAGCTCTCCCAAAAACCACAGCAGTGAAAGGAACAGAACATGGGGCCATCACCAGTGCCCCACGCCAGCAGCTCCTCTGGCATGGCTGTAGCACCCCAGCCCTGCCCATTGGGGAGGGCACCAGGTTTACTGACAGCTGCTCTTGATCGCGCTCTTGTGTTCAAGCGGCATGCATGCCCCCAGATAGGAGACGCAGACTGCTGCATGGAACTGATGGGGGCAGGGCTGCAGACAAGGGGTTGCTGGCTCCTGGGAGCAGTGGCCCCACATTCTCCTTTCACCGCTGCGGTTCTCAGGAGAGCCCTCCAGATATAAATTTATATCTGCGCAGGGCTCTACACATATGAATACATTTTCCTAGCTGTCAAAGGCTGTTATATGATTAGCTTTTCCTTGTGAAGGCTCAGAGACAGGAGAACATGATAGACAGGCACTTCATTAATGGTTTTAAAGGCCTGATTCTATCTGAGGTGTGCCTCACAAAAGGCCTGATCTAGAGCCCATTGATGTCTTTGGGAATCTTTCCATTGATGAGAGTGGGTTGGTTGGTTGGTTTGTCTTTCACCCCTACCAGTGGGCTTTGGATGTATCCCAAAACAAATTTTTGACTCTGCAAAGAAGTGGGTCTAATTCAAGCATCCTTCCGTCCTGCAATTAATGGGACTTCTGAATTAGTCAGAGACATTTCCCCACCCTCTGCCTGGGTTTTGGTCAGCCAATCTTTTTTTTTTTTTGTCTTAATAATTGCTATTTGTTTCTAAAATTTGTCTCCTAACTAAGACATTAAGCTATGAGAAAATTGTTTTTGCTTCCTTTCCTTCCTCCTCCTCCTCCTCCCCATCCCCTTCCCTAAACAGAAAATTAAAAAGAAAGAATGAAGAAAATGTAAGACTTTTAAACATAGTTACTTCAACCTTACCATCTCTGTTCACTTCCTCCACTGAGAAAGAGGTACTTTAGACTCTGGGCCAGAGCTATTTGGGGAACAGACTCCGGAAAGAATGTTCCAAGACCATATGTTTTTTATTTAACCACCTTTTATTTAAGGCTTTAGAGCAATGTTCTCTTAATGACTAAGGAGCAGAATGCCAAGCAGATCACGCAGGCAGTTTAAATAAATTAAAAAAAAAAATCTGAATGGGAGGAAGCAAGATGGTGAAGTTTCAGAGTTTCTAAAGCAAGTTCTACTTCATCAGCTTACTTGTCATAACTATAGCATCCTTGGCCAGAGAAGCAATGGTCTACTCAAGAGAGAGAGAGAGATTTTTTCTGGATGACCAGACCAACAGGAGGACAGAACTTTTATGGCTTCTATTGCATTTGCTATAGGCTGTCTGGCCTGTTACGGTGATATAATTGTTAGGTAGAGAGAGAAACCTGATAACTTTGCTAGGGTAATATATATAGGTTTTCCTTGCAGGTGAATCTCTAGACTTGGAAAGTTTCAGCAAGGGGAATATATTTGGTTAAAGATAATTGTTTGAACCATTCACAAAGACTCTAAACGTGTTGATAGAGGAACTTAATGAGAAATCTGCTAACTACTTTCATTACAGTGTACCCATCTGATTGGGGCTCCGTTATGCTGTGCACTGTACAGACACAGTTCCTGTCCCAAAGAACTTGCAACCAACTTGAGACCAATTTATATCTTAAATTATATCCGTGCTAAAGCAGACACCTATGATGTTCTCAGAAATCAAGGTGATTCTCTAGGCCAGGAGCCCCATGAGACCACTACAATTCTTCATCTAAAGTATTAGACCAGTAATCAGAGCTTCATCTGGTTTCTTCTTGGATTTTGTGACCCCCTCAGCTCTACATCTGGGTATCTGTGTTTTTTTTCACTGCTAACTTTACTGCCCTCTAGTGAATATTGGCAAATAAGTAACATTAGACTGAGAAGTATCAGAGGGGTAGCTGTGTTAGTCTGGATCTGTAAAAGCAGCAAAGAATCCTGTGGCACCTTATAGACTAACAGACGTTTTGGAGCATGAGCTTTCGTGGGTGAATACCCACTTCTTCAGATGTTAGTCTATAAGGTGCCACAGGATTCTTTGTTGCTTTTTTAGACTGAGAAGAAAATTTAGCCTGGTTGTTTTTATTTCATATAAAGAACATTTGCTAATTCAACCCACGGTGCTGATTTTTGAGGATGAATCTTCCTAAAGTTGTGGTGTTCTCTCACATTCAAAATAAAGTTATTAGTTGGTGTTAATCTGTAACCTTGAGTATTGTAATAAATCCATCTGGTTGGAAGCAAAGAACAAGCGTCTTCGTATTGCCACCCTAACTTACATTTGTTCTAGTCACCTCAGTAAAGCATGAGAAAGGATGCCACCCTCTTCTGATGGTCATTATGAGCCCATTTCTGTGAAGTTTAGTTCACCTCCAGGGACCTACTGATATTCCATTGATATAAGAGTTGAATTTCACCCATGTAGTCTTTCAGAATTAAATTAATAGAATTTGTTAATTTACCTGTTCTATCACTTCACGAAACCAGTCCATAAAATCATCCTCAAATGCAAGTCTTTCCTAAACAAAGGAAGTTTTTTTCATTTAAAAAAAAATCTTTCTTTGTTCCAGCAAACCAAAAGAGAGAGAGTAACTTGCAGGATATTTTTATTAAGATAACAGAATGATTTGTTGTGTTAATGAACGTCTGGCTCCATTGAATATCTTTGCTGGTTCTGAATCGTTGCTCTCGTAATTAGAGCTGAATTTCTCATGTAATGAGAAAATAAATTGAGTTAGTGAATCTTAGCATCAGACTTACTGTATTTGGTGGTAGGGACTGTTTTGGTGGAGTTAGTCACTTTTGGTCCAGTGAAACTAGGCTAAAGTCAGAGAGAGTATCTCTAGATTGGCGCTGCTAAAATCAGTATATTTGAAACAGAGGCAGTGTGAATAAAGTTAATGTTGGTCCTATGCGGAAGATTGGACATGTAAAATTGATATGTTTTAATTGATCTAAAAATTTCTAAAACTGATGCTAAAAGCTATAGTGTAACTTACATTAATTGCCTCTCAATCTAACTGTGCAAAATTTTAAATGTTAACTGTTACATGTACATTTTAATGGACTTAAATTTTAGTAAGGTAGGGTTTTTTTAATGTAACAGAGCAAGAATATAAAATGCTGTCACAGTCTCTTAAAGACATTTATTAAGACACCACTTTTTTTAATTTATGAATGAACTTGAAAATTGTCTTGCTAATGGTATTGCTAAACTACAGGAAGAACATTATGAAATGCTTAAATAAGAATATTAAATGCTATTTTTATAGGCGTTTGTTTCCCCTCTGTCCTTACGTGAAACTGATATGACTTCTATTGCAGTACAGTAACTCCTCACTTAAAGTTGTCCCGGTTAAGTTGTTACACTGCTGATCAATTAGGGAACATGCACGTTTAAAGTTGGGCAATGCTCCCTTATAACGTCGTTTGGCAACTGCCTGCTTTGTCCACTGCTTGCAGAAAGAGCAGCCCGTTGGAGCTAGCTGGCGGGGGCTTGGAACCAGGGTAGACCGGCAGCCCCCCATTAGCTCCGCTAAGTTTCGTGTGTGGCAGCCGCCCAGCAGGCTACCAATTGCCGTGCAGTTCAACTGTCCCTCCCCGCACTGCCCTGTGCTGCTCCTGGGAGCTTCCTGCTTTGTGGGAGGAGGGTGCTAATGTCAGGGTATCCCCTTTCTGCCCCCGCTGCTCCTGTACCTTATCTCCACAGAGGGGGTGGGGAAGGGAGGAACACATGACGGGGCTCAGGATGGAGGGAGCTTGCTGGCAGCAGCTGCTGTCTCAACTTGCTGATTTACTTAAAAAGGCAGTGTACGTAAAGGGGCAATGCATGTGTCTCTCTCGCTCTCTCACAGACACAATGTGTGTCTCTGTCTCCCCCTGCCATGCTGTCTCCCCTCCCTTCATTCGTGCTGCCTTGTAGAGTGTGAGGCTACATTAACAATAATGTGTTAACCCTTGAGGGCTCAGCTGAGTGCTAATTCATTGTTTAGCAGTAAGGCATTCCCTGGGAAATATCCCACCCCCTTCCACCCTCTGATGTCACCACCTCAACCAAGTTTCACAATCATCATTGCTGTGTACAGTATTAAATTGTTAGTCTTGTCTGGCAAAAAAAATTTCCCTGGAACCTAACACACACACACCCCATTTACATTAATTATTATGGGGAAATTGGATTTGCTTAACATGATTTTGCTTAAAGTAGCATTTTTTTTTAGGAACATAACTACAATGTTAAGTGAGGAGTTACTGTACTGCCCACAAACTCCAATCAGGATCACTATGCTTGGTGATACTGTTACTGTGCAAACATAGGGCAGGGGTCAGCAACCTTTGAGAAGTGGTGTGCCAAGCCTTCATTAATTTAAAGTTTCGTGTGCCAGTAAAAGGTTTCGTGTGCCAGACAGGCAGCACAGGCGGCGGACGGAATCCCAGACTGGCAGCGGGCTGAGCAGCTCATTCCGCTGCCGGCCCGGGTTCCGTCCATCCAGGCCGGCAGCGGGCTGGCAAGGGGCCGGCAACTGGGATCCTGGCTGGCAGCAGCATGCCACTAAAAATCAGCCTGTGCGCTGCCTTTGGCACGCGTGCCACAGGTTGCCGACCCCTGATATAGGGTGATATGGCTCATGTGATGAAAAACTTGTAGTCTGAGGCCTTAGCCTTGCAATATGCAATGCATGGGCACTGCTGTGCCTGTGTATTGTACACTGAGGCTATGTCTAGACTACCCGCCGTATCAGCGGGTTAAAATCAATTGCTTGGGGATCGATATATCGCGTCTCATCTAGACGCGATATATTGATCCCCGAGCGCGCTTATATCGATTCCGGAACTCCACCAACCCCAACGGAGTTGCGGAATCGACAGGGGGAGCCGCAGACATCAATCCCGCGTGGTGAGGACGGGTGAGTAATCCGATCTTAGATATTCGACTTCAGCTACGTTATTCACGTAGCTGAAGTTGCGTATCTAAGATCGATTTCCCCCCGTAGTGTAGACCAGCCCTGAGATTTAATTTGAGAGAGAATAGAAAGGCAACAGTCAAGCAAAATGTTTGAGGTAATGTTAGATGCACTTCTTAATTTTTTTCTTTTTAACTTCTTGCCTATTTACTCTTTATAGTTTCTTAAATCATGTTTTTTAAAAAAAATATTTTCCTTGCCTGTCTACTGTTTTTGTATTAACCCTTCCCCATATTTTAAATGTAATTATTACCCCTACATAATTTTCAGTTATTTTCCAGATCAAATTCACTCCGTCACCTTTGCTTTTCTTCAGCCAACCTTAGCATCTGAGCTATTCAACCCACTGCCTTCCTTCACTGTCACATATAATCCAGAATTCCTAGCTTTGTATACTTTCTTTCTCAGTTATACTGCTAAGATGTGGAGAGAAAATATTTATTAATAGCACAACTGACCCTGGAAATCATTACAAGTAATCACAGATGGATGGGAGAGGTTTGCTTCATCAAACTCCTTTTTGTATGCAGAGGAGAACTGCTCTGTAGCACCACCAAACACCACTGAGTAAATAACTTCACGTCCTCTTTATCTGAAGTTCTCCTTCTATGCATATATTTTTAAAAGCCTTTTTCAATTATTTATAACCATTGTTACATAAAGAAATGCACCTTTTGGCTCTTGTAATTTTGGCACTAGAACTTCTAGCTATAATTACAAGCCAACGTCTTACATTTGGGGTACCTTGCTAATTATGGTGTGTGTGTGTGTGTGTGTGTGTTACTTTTAAAAGGTTTTAGGAATTCTCTTGATGCTCTGCTCCTCTCCCCAGCCCAGGTTTCAAAATTAAAACCAGTAGCCAATTAGGGCTTTTAGTAGTGCTTATCAGCAGCTGAAATGGTGTTTTACTTTCATATTTTATTATTCGAGATGAACTACCTGTTTCGTTTTCCAAACTTAGCTTTATTAAAAAAGAGTAAAAGCCAACCTAATTGAGTAAAAGCACAACTGAAAGCCTTAAATACTGGCTTCAATATTTAGACTATGAGTAGTTCTTCAGATTGTTTATATGTATTCTTTTCCAGTTGTATAGCTACTCCATGCACTTTAGATCGCAATCTTTTGGCTAGCAGTGTCTGTGGGGGTCATGTGTGCGCCCTGAGTACCTTTGCACCCTCCCATTCAAGAGCATAAAGGGCAGGGTAGGGCCAAACATCCCTCAATACCTTGCTACGGCTCATGGTTGTGAGATGGAACTATGAGGAGTTTGTCTATTTGTTGCCTGCTTGGCTACCTCCAGTTATCTCTTAGTTTATATAATATTTAGATTAGTGTGCAGGTAGTTAGCACGGGGGGGGGAGGGTTGTTTGTTTTTTCTTATATCCAATACCGGTCTTCAGTCCTTATGGCTAAGCTCAAATATCCCAGTCTTAAATATTGCCCCTCTTATGAGGTAGCTATGCCCGTTAGTGATAGACATCAGATGTCTCTGTTTTGTCTGGTAAAGGGCATATCCCTGAAAAATATTCAATCTGCAGATTGTTTTCTAAATGAATACAGAGGCAAGAGAAGTTCTCCTAAACAGCTGTTCTGACGAACTTGTCTAGTAAGACCTGTTTTTGATCTGGATGAACAAGACCCTTGTGGAATAGAGCAGGTTTCCTCTGAACGTGTTTTGGTAAGCTCTTGTTCCACTGCTCGCACCCATGCTTCTGCTCCTGAAAAGACTATCACTGTTCTTGCCTTCGTGTCTTTGTCGGCTACTGAGAAGGGTATGAGAAAGCATGGCTCTGGGAAAGCATAGGAAAAGGTCACCTTCTAAGGGAGCTGCTAAGAGAAAGAGACTCAAACCACCATATTTTACTGCCTGTAAGGGTACGTCTACACAACACTTAAACCCCCATGGCTGGCCTGAGTCAGGTGATTCCAGCTGTGGAGCTGTAAATTTTGCTATATAAATGTTTTAGCCATGGGCTGGAGCCTGAGCTCTGGGACCCTGTGAGGGAGGAGGATCCCAGAGCTTGGGCTCCAGCCTAAGCCTGAACATCTACATGGCAGTTTTTTAGCCCTGCAGTCCGAGCCCTAGCAGCCCAAGTCAGCTGACCTGGGCCAGACACAGCTGTGCCGCTAGTCTTTTATTTCACCCCAAGAAATAGCATGTATCCCAAAATGGATCTGTCTGGTATCCTCAGACTCCAGTGATTGAGTTGTGGTACTGTCTAAGGAACAGTTTCAGCCTGTCTCTACTGAAATTGTGATACCATAATTGGTGCTCTCGGTACCAGAACCAATCTTTTCAATATCAGCATCTTCCACCCTGGTGCCATTAATATCTAGTGTCTTGCACAGGATACCAACCTTCTTGCCTCTGAGCTCACGGTATTGAGTGATCTCATGGAACGATGCTTCCTGAGTCACTACTGTTATGTGAGGCTACGCTCCTTTGTACTGGCCACTAGCTCAACTTTAGGCACCAAGTATTTTCACAGTACAGTTGAGGGAGTTCCCTGTGCCTCACCCTGGGACCCAGCTAAAATCAGCACCACCACTTGAGGAGTCCAGTTGTTCACCCTTTGCCAAGAAGTGATTCAGCTGTCAAATTGATGCAGTGAGTATCAAATCACTTCAGTAGCTCTGAACCTTCTAGGATTACAAAACACCCTAGCAGACTATTGTCCATATGTAATCACATGGGAATCAAGGACTCAAGTCATTCATGTTTTTGCAAATAGGGTCAACCAATCATGGATTTATTTGCAACAGAAATAAACATTGTCCAAATTTCTGTTTGGGGGAGGGGTTGTGTGTGCATGTACATGTGAGCCCTGGCTCTCAATTAGATGCTCTCCTCACCAATCCCTCTAATATTGAGAAAGCTCAGACAAGATAGTTTAATGATCCTAATAGCACTAGATGGCAATCTTGGTATCTTCTGAGCTATCTATCCGACTATCAGTAACGTTTCCTCAGATCCTGCACACAATTTCCCAGAACAATGGACAGATCCTTCAGCCCAAACCCGCTTCACTGCATCTCTCAGCATGGATTCTGGCTGGTTGATTGTAGTGAAAAGGAGCTGTTC
The DNA here is from genome assembly GCF_007399415.2 of Gopherus evgoodei. Taxonomy (NCBI): domain Eukaryota; kingdom Metazoa; phylum Chordata; order Testudines; family Testudinidae; genus Gopherus; species Gopherus evgoodei. Next base: position 34,879,305 of record NC_044322.1, read on the forward strand.
TGCTGGTATCAGCATTTTGTTCCAAAGCAGAAAAGACACCACAAAACTGATACATGAAGCTTAGTAGAAAAGATTGTCTATTTGGACAGAACAGAATCACATTTCTCCCTTGGACACTTGGGTTCCTTTTTATTCTGGATTATTTACTATTATTGTAGAACTCTGGACTATCCATTAGTTCTATTTAGAGTACATCTGATAAAAGCTTCAGCATGTCATCCCCCATCCAGGGGCACATTATATTTTCACTTTTTCTTCCTGCTCACTAACCCTTTCTTGGCATGCTGCCCTGTGACCACAGAAAAGAGGCTTTCTGTCACAGTAGGATTCAATCTGGCATGTGGTGATCCAGCACTCTGACAAAGAGATTGCGGAGAAGAGAGGACTCTTCGGAAACAGTCATTAGTGAGGGCAACACTTCTAATGAGGTGGAGAGAGAAGAAACTTGACTGGAGGGATGTGGAGAGTGGATGTCAAAGCATTTGGAAAGTACAGTTTTCCTTGGTTAATCTCCTTGAGCAGGCTAAAAAAGTTTTATTTAGGATATACGCAAAGAGGAGAAGAGGCAGGAGAAATGAGGAGGCTGAGACAGGAAAGAAAAGAAAGGGGCATTGAGCGAGAGCTCCTGAGTGTGACGAAGGATCAAAAGGACAAAAGCAAAGCCAAGTAACCTGTGGAAAATATTTACTCCATTCAGTCTACTTGGGTGCCAGATCTATTCACTCCACTATTTCCATTTTTTTTTTTAAATACAGTTTCTGAATTGACAACAATGAAGAGTGAGGTCCTAGCTAAAGAATAGGTAGAAGTACAGATCAAGGCTGATTTTTCTCCCCCTACCCCTCCTGCATAGTTCCATGAATATTTACCAGTTGTGTGACCTGCCTGAATCATCAGAAAATTTAGTCCTTTTTTATACCAATTGCTGTATAATGTGATTTAGACTTTCCACTAGAAACTGGACTTGAGAACAACCAACTTGTCACAATAACTGCTTGAAAAAAATCTCAAATTACTAGTGACCTAACAGGATTTAAAACCAGTTACATAAAGTAGAAGAGGTTGTGCGGTGCAGATTCTCAGATGGTGTAAATTGTCATAGCTCATTGAAGACTTCATTGGAGCTATGACAATTTACACTAGCTGCGAATCTGCACCATAGGTTTTAACTACCCCATGCTGCTGATTTTCAAACTTAGACCCCTCTCCCTAAAGCTGTGTCATGTGCATACGCCCAGGCAGAACCCCATTGATTTCAGTGAACATAATGGTTTACTCATGTGGAGCAGCTTGCAGGATCAGAATCTTAAATATCTCTTCCCCCCCCCCCCGCCCCCGCAGAGGTAACACAGTCTACCAGTTCACATTAAGGACTAAATTAAATGTGTTTTTAGCTGTATTATTTTGCATCTTTATGCTACAGTATTTACAGCCTGCCAGCTTTTTACAAATGCACTTTTTTGGGGGGTGGGGGAGGGGTAAACGGTACTGAGTATCATATGAATGGGCTCTGAAAGATCAGATTTTTAACCCCATGCTGTGTTACTGCAGTGTTAAAACACCATCAGCATAAGTATATGGCTAGAACTAAAGATCGTGTTGTTCTTTGTTACAGATCTCGTTTGGGCTGCCAGATCTGCTTGAAGAAATTTATGAACAACATGACTGTTCGAGTACCTGAAGCTGTTGCTGATGCTAGACAATCCATAGATATGAGCAAGAATTCCTAAAATAAAACTTGTTAGGAGCTTTTCATGACATTTTTAACTATTTTTATAACTTATTTCTGAATGTTTAAATGTGAACTTGCATAATCATGGGAGTTATTTTTGATATCAATGTTAATTCTGTTTTAATTTTCTTTATGGAACCATTTATTTTAATTCTTAAAATGAAGTAATACTTTTTAACAAGGTGAAGCTGAACTGTAAAATGTTGACCAAATTAGACTTGGAGAAGTCATTAATGAATTTATTTATGTAAAGAAGTATTTTTTTTTCTTTTTCAGCTGTATTTGAAAACCAGACTTTTTCACTAAAATAGTGATTTTTTTGTAATAGATTCAAAACCATTTGGTTTTTAGGGTTTTAGGCCTAGAAACATTAGGGTGCTGAACAGATGACAAATGTAGCACAGACTGTTCTTCTGTTTAATTCCCTGTGCGTTTCATGTGTTGTAGTAGAAACAAGAATATCCAAAGAGAGCTAATTTGCTGGTTGATGGTATGGTGCTTTCACAGCAACTGAAAGTGTAATTAGGAAGACAGGTGGAGCTGGCATGTCCTAAATCTGGAAATCTTGATAAAATATGACACATACTGTTGAGATAATGTTTCCATCCAGTCCAGTCCTGCTGCTGGTAGTGTCTAATACCTGATAAAAGCAATTTTCTTATCTTCCCATTGAGGCCAGATCCTACCTTTACTGTGTGCATAGGATTAAGCCCTTACTAAATATTTGACCCTTTCTAGATTCCCACCCACCCCCAGAAAAAGAAAAAAATCTGAACTTCATGCTTTTAACCATCATTGTATACTTTTTCCGTTTTCATGGCTACATTATTAGGTGTGTCAACTACCATGAAATATAATGGTCATATCATTAGTGTATAAAGTCATTTTTAGATTTGGATGAAATCTTTATTTTGTATATAGCTGAACATTAATTCACATTTGACTACTTAAGTATAGTCATCAAGTACAGTATCCGAGCTGTCAACACTGGCCCCTAGATTTTTTTATGTGAAAGGTTTTTTCATGTTTCATTTATATGTGAAAAAGAATTGCCTTTCTTAACTATGCAGTACCTATAACTCATAGACTGAATTTGCTGTCTGTTACCCAGGATTGACTAAATCCTTCTTCACTTCTTAGAGTGAATCAACATCTTTTTACATACTCAAGGAATTCCTTCTCTTCTAAATATTTCAAAAACACTCATTCTACTTCTGATTTCAGGGGTGCTCCTTTACACTAACCATTTCTTATTATACTGATTCATGTTACCTAATCCATTTTTAATCTATGTAAGACTTTACCCCTTATCCTATATGTTCTGGTGAGAAAGCTCATTTACTTGGATTTTCAAAAAAATATTTGGTTGAGTGGTCTGACAAAACACAGCAGGAATATATTCATTCTGAAGCCTCATTGGGACATAAGCAGAACAAAAAGAAGAGGTAAATTAAGGAAATATATTCAAGATAAAATATAAATAGATATTGAGCTCTGTCTTTTCGTCTGTTACTGCTCTGTGAATAACATTGTAGGATGGTGGGAGTGTAATATCAGAGGGAGTCCCACTGTCTCCTCTCTGAATTCTTTATGTAAGGCAGTACTATCACTTAAAATACTTTAAGATTTTATTTTATTGAATAGCAGCTCTTTACACTTTGACTAAGAACACACTTGCAATTCAGGTCACTAGAATGGTAGTAGTATAACAAACTGCATCATGTGCTGTAGAAAACTGAACGTTTTAGTAGGTTTTATTTATGGTACAAGGCACTTTTCATTGTGATGACCTCAAAGCACTTAAACACTGTGAGCTAGATTCACAAAGGGATTTAGGTGCCTAACTGACACTTTAGGTGGCTAACTCTGAAATGTAGGTTCCGCAGGTAGTGAGAAAGTTCTGCTCACCTGCCACCCAACTCTAAGTGCCTAAATTCACTTGACACCTACATTTCTGCAGAAAAAGCTCACTAAGTGTCTGTCTGTGCCTCTGCGCATATACACTGTAGCTTTCCTGTAGGCATCAAGACAACTTTCTCCTACCCAAGCTGCAGTGTCATGCGCAAACCGGGGAAGATAGGTGTTCCTCTGCCGAACTGGCATGTAGCGCCTGATCCAGTAGTTTTACTGGATCATGCCTTGCAGGCGAGCTCACCTAGTTCCACACAAAAGAGGTGAGAGGGGGTGGCAGAGAAGGAGGGTTTCCCTCAAAACTTTTAACCCAGTGGTGAGGATACTTACCTGGGAGGCAGGAGGCCTAATGGATGAAAGGTGTGAACATAAGCCCATCACTGTCCAACATTAAACAAAGTTAAACAAGGTCTATGATTTCGTATACAGAGACCTCAGCCTGCTTAGTACCATGACAAACATACCATTAAACATTCTTTTTATCTTAAGAAAAAACCATTAAAGCATTTGAAATATAAAGTATTAAGTAAGGCTTTTATTTTAATCTTTCTTGTTCCTTTTCCCTGGAGAACGTTTTAGACCTTAGAAAGGAACGGTGCTAGTACTGATCTCTATGGGAAGCCATTGTGCAGACTCTACGTTTTTGCTAACCTGAATTGAGAGATCATGGAACAGTCCAAAAACATTGACCTAATGAGTAGAAATGTCTTGTCACATTGAATTAGGTTGGATAGCATCAGAAATGAGTCCTTGTGCAAGAGTTTCAGGCTGATGACAAGTTGATAAAAGCTGTGGGCGTTTTAAGCTTCTGCTGGAAGCCAGTCTCAATGTATGTAGTCAGTACAAGCACTGGTTCTTAGCAACTTTGTCCTGCCCTGCAGTGTTTCTTTTCAGGGGGTCTTGCAGGCTCTAGGATGGGGGTCAGCCTTACCAGTATTATCCACTCCAATAATTTGTATTACATGTTGCAAGATCATTTATGCCAATGAACTGGCACCACTGACACAGGCTGCAACTTTCAAGGAAGTGAAAGACGTCCTTTTTGCTGATCTGAAGGGAATGGAAAATTTACATTCGGTACTGGCGGATCAAACCCAATCCATCAAAAATGGTGTCAGCTTTCCATCTCAGCAGTTCTGAAGCTATGAAGATGCGGAATGTAAACTGCTGTGGCAAAGTAATTGCCCATGATCCTACCTCCACTGCCTCAAAGTCATTCTCAGTCACAGCCTTACCTATCAACAACATTTGAAATAGGTAAGCCATAAAATCAGGAGTTGCACCAATATCATGCAAAAGCTATCTACCTCTAGCTGGGTTCTCAGAGCTTGAATGCTATGAACAGCAACACTGTTTATTCCATGTCCAAGTACTACACACCTATTAGGGGAGGACATTTGGATACAGACCTTGATATCCAGGTAAAGGGGGCTGGCACCCTGAAGTCCATTCTGACTTGGTTTTAAGTCCTCATGGACGTCTTCGAACCATCTGGTGACAGCTGGCTATGTTGCATGAGTACAAGAAAGCTCTCACTGACCAAAAGCTGCCGCTTCATGACAACCTTGTTCACTTGCCTTACACTTGACTTAATGCCACCAACCCATTCTGGGCAGCTGAAGAAGCCTTTTTTTTCCCACCCAGCTTCAACTCAGAATACAGCTGGTGCCTGCAATGGGCAGTGAGTGATGTAAACAACCAGCACATCATAGATGATCCCACTGATGAACTGCCTGGTTTCTTGTTCCACCAAAGACAGTGGATGACCATCAACTGTATTAGGATGTTCCATGGAAGATGTGCACATCCCGTGCACAAATGGAGAATTGGGGATTTGCCACAGTGCGAATGTGGAGACCTCCAAACCATCAAACACATTGTGAACAGCTGCTTCGTCTTTTCATTTCCAAGAGCTAGAGGAAAGTTGTACTCTGCATCTCCTGAAGCCCTTGAATGGATTTCTAGCCTTGCTGTGAACTTGTAAATGTTGCTATGAAAAAAGTTTTGGAAGGAAACCCCCCCCCACTTGTTTGACAGTCAGTGTCAAAGATGGTAACTGTCTTTTTGTATAAAAGAGAAGAAGTTAATGAGCTGGAGCTGATAAAGTCTGCTCCTGTTTTATTCCATGTGGTGTTTTGGGATTCAGCTGGAGCTGGTAGTGGGGTGATATTATCAGAATCCCTCTCTCTGGCGCAAAGACATTCCTCAGGATTATGATGCAGAAGGTCGGGGGTCCCAAGAGACAGTGGGGGGTAGCAGCCAGCTCCAGGAGACTCTGCTCTTCTATATCCCCCCTCACCCCAGCCTCTGAAGTCTTTCTTTGTGGACCCAAAACAGGAGTGATGGGAGGAATAGCCCATCCCCTCATTATTTTGTCTACCTGTGAGGTCTTAATATCTGACGCACCAACTTTGTTTAGTCAATTTCCAGTTCCACATTTTATCTTTTTACCAAGCATGATTTCAACTGAGTCCTTTAATCGTATCAACTTGCCCTTTTATTTGGTTGAATTAATTAGTCTCTCTGCTTCTCTTGCCCTTGTTTATAACATTCATTAGTGCAAGCAACTTGACCTGTTTCCATCATCATTTGTTATAGGTGTTTTCATCTTGTTAACCCACAATTTGGACATCAGGCACTCCAATAATGATTTGCCTACAATTATGCAATTTATTCCATCCAAATAGGTAATAAGGTGGTGGCCTACCCTAGAATTACTACCAGGGGTTTGCCTCCAGCCTGCAGAGGACTCCGTTAAGCCGGCTCATCCTGCTATTCCCTTGGAAGGACACGGATACAACCTTCCACTCAAAGGATTGACATGCAAACAGCAAGTCTTTGAAAACACAGTATCATTTTATTTAAAGGAAATAAGCAATTACAATATATTTAATAAAGCAAGAAAAGATACTCTATGGGATATTCTGGTGTGGGGCTCCCTCACTCCCTCCTCTGGAAGCTGTTCCATTTTGGATAGTCATGGGAGTAGGGAAACTGGCTCCCCTGGGTGAGTGCTCTAACCATCAGACTAGAAAGTCATTCTCATATGTCCACTTGCACGCTCTGGCCCAGTGACTAATTATTTATCCAGAGTGGAAAAGCTTTAGCAGCAGCGATTTGAGGCAGCCCCGGATCAGAATATCCTGTAACCCAGTGATAGGAGACTTACCTAAGAAGTGGCAGATACTTCTCTGCACTGGGGGGTGGGGTCCTTCCATATCCAAGATGAATATTCTAACCTCTAGGCTAAAAGTTATGAGAGCTCTTCCTCCTCTGCCCCACAAGAGAGTGTGCACAGCTGATAATCCCAGCAGCTGCAGATGCCTCCATCCAGCCTGAATTTAGGTGTTGAACTCCCTGAGCTCAAAGCTTAGGCCACACTCCCCTCACATTGGCTAGTTTAGGCAGGGCGCTGCTTAGTGTGCTGGCTTTTGTGAATCATATGTCCCTCCCTTCACTGCATAGGAAATCTGTGTGCGTAATCAGACACTGTGAATCCCAGTGATTTTATAGGCATCAAAAATATAAGCACGGTGATGATCAGTCTTGCAATGTCTGAGTCCCTTTGTGAATCTAGCTCTGTATCACCACACAAATGTGAAACCAACGTCCAACTGTCTTTGGTATAGATAGAGTAAGGCTGTTATAATGTGTTAGCACTTCACATGAAGGCCTCCTGCAGTGTGGGGTTTTTTTTCTTTTAAATTTTGTAGAATATGATCATAGGAGGAATTCATTCAGCAGAGAAAGGCAAACAGAAACCACAAAGTTCATTTTGACTTCTGTGAGTGTCCTATGTTGTATAGGAATGTGGATCTGAGGAATTGGCATGTACTTGAGAAAATGCATACAGCTCCTAGCTGTACCTGATTTCAGTTGTCAAAAATGATGTGCAAGTAAATCTTATTTTATACCAATTTTCCAGACACTTTGTCTTTTACAATTTTCTTCCATTTTTGCCTTTTGCCATAGCATGTGTTCCTAGATTTAATGCGGACTATATATTTCAAGGTAAATGGTGCAAGAAATGCATACACTTAAATATGTTATGACTGCACAAAGAAATATATCATTGTAAATAACCCATCATGTATGGTAGATATATGGTACCAATTTCATATCTACTGTAACCTCGTTGACTTCAGTAGGACTACAGTAGGGACAACTTTGGCTCATGGTATTTTCTAATTTCCCTATTAAATGACTTCACGTACTGTGAATGACTACTTAAATAGCAAAATATATTACTGAGTGAACTATCATGTGGAAATAAAGACTAAGGAAAGGATGATTTACAATTGCATTCATCTTCTGACAAATTTATGCAGTCATAGTTTAATCCTTAGGTAGCTAAGGCAGAGTATACTATACTCATCCTTAGTTTTCCCAAATGAGGGAAGGAGCTGACTTAACCTAATTCCCTCTACTTTCATCCTTTTTTCATTATGCTAAGGACTGCAGTGTGCATGTGTAGGACCTGGCAGCAGTGGAATGCCTCACCTTTGGTCTAATTTTCAGGATTGCATTTACCTTGTGGAGAGTTTGTCCCCTCACCTCTGCTTCACTTTCTGAAGGGTTTGGTGCTCCTGGTGCCCTTGCAGGCTTCAGGGAGAGAGCTAAGCTAAGAAATTCCGAAGGCAAAAGGAGAGGATTTTGTCTCCTATTTCACTTCTTTGAGTGTCTTGTTGGGGACCTCGGCCAGCTCAGGGGGTAGTGTGATGTTCACCCATCCAGCCCACTCTCAACTGAGTTGCCTCAGGCTCCTTGCCAGGGAAGGAAAGGAGCCAGGCAGGACTGCAATAACTGGATTCAGAAGCATGAACCCCTCCCCCTCATCTCCATGCAGCAAGCAATCCTAAAAGGGCAGTGTCCCATGTGAGAAATGACTACAGCAGCCCTAGGGCCCACACCAGCAGCAGCCATGGTTCTGACTGGAACTTTGCTGCTCCTCCTGGTCCACCTCCCTGCAGATTGTGGATGGAAGGCCCTGGACATAGCCTGGAGCCTAGTAATGTTTGAATCTGATAAGGGATCTTCAGGCCTAGCCTTGCCCCAGTCTGCCACCTCTATAACAGGACTGCTAGCCTAGGCCCCAGGGGAAATGCAGAACAATCTAAACTTCTTACAACAGAAAGTGATAGAGCTTACACGTCCATTCTTAATTCACAGTACCATCCCTAAGAACACAGGCCCCAGAGGTGGAGGGGGTAAGTGGGCCATGGCCTGACCAATTTTTCACCTGCCACAGTCTAGCTCAGAGCAGGCAATCCAGCAGCACCCTCACCAGAAAGAGGGCAGTGTTGCAGGGAGCAGGCCTTACCTGCATGCTGTGGTAAGAGCAAATGGGCAAGTAGGGGGAGCTGGTCCCAGCCTGAAAGGATAGGAGCTGCTGTGGGATGAGTGGTGGGGGTGGGCTCACTCTCCAGCCCCACCCAGGGCTTCTAGATCCCAATGCCAGGGGCTGGACCTGATCTGTAGGCAGGACCCAAGTATGCACTCCACAACATCACAACTCCTGGGGGTGGGATACAACACCTGCTCCTACCTGATGGAACCCCTGCTGGGGATACAAGACAAGGTAAGCCCCTGTATGGGGGGCAGTGAGGTTGAGCCACTTGAACTATATTTGGTGCAATGGCTGAGCCCCCTAAGGCAGGGTTATAGGGACAAACTCCCAAAGATACTATAAATAACTCAGCACTGGTTCCCCTACTCACCTTTACAGAGTGGAGCATGGTAGCTAAGCCTCAGCACCCAGTTCCCCAGCTTCCCTTCATGATATGCAGCTTGGCAAATTAACACAGAACAGACCAACCCAAAAAGCCATGCAGATTCCTCTATGGGTGCACACTTTAGAATTTTTTATAAAGATCTTTTTTCTTCTGATGGGAGGAAGGCCCGCTGGCGGAATCAGAATTAGGACTCAAATCATAAAACAGGATCAGCAGAGCACTGAATGCTGTGAAACTACACTTAGGAGGGCGAGAGCTGCCCTAAACAAACTGTAACTGTTCCTGCTCAAGTGCTCTGGAAAGATGTAATAAAGGACTGGGGATTTCCTGCCACTCCTAAAATATTAGGAAACAGGCTGTCATCCCCTGTGGGTCACCACACCCTAATGTTGGGGCTGCTGTCCCCTGGTCGCAATGGGGGACAACCAGGCCAGATTAGCTGCTGCTGCATGCTGCCATGCTTCACCTATAGCCCTGCCTTGCAGCAGTTCTCCATAGAGTGACAAGAAGGTGAGTAGCCCAGATGTGGAAGAATAAGCAGGCACTAAGGAGTCTCTTGACCTAGCCTTTCCTTGTTTCTAACTTGCCTGGCCTCCATTTTATAAGGCCATACATTTTTTTGGGTGCACTAGTCCAAATTCAACATGGTGTCACTTCCAAAGGTAAATGAGGCGATCTTCTCTGGTGGCCAGGGACTCAGCATTTCTAACTGGGCAAGACTCTTGTGCCTGAAAGAATGGCATCTTTACTATGGAGGCCTTTTGTAGGCAGCCAGGTCTGATCAGGTATCATTTTGCTCCCGCCCCTGGACATGAAAGATCTGTAGGCCACTGCCTAACATCAACAGAAATAAATAAAAGTGCAAAGTGATATTCAACAGCTTACATGGGTGGTCAGTGTTGCCATATGAGCTTTCTGATCCTAAAATAGCCCATAATCTAAGGGTTTTTCACCCTGAAAAGAAATAGTGTGGCACAAAAATGTTTTATGCTGGTTTGAGGGGCCTCGGTCATTGAGATTAGCTGCTCAGGCGGAACAGTTTCCAGTGCTTCATGTTGCAGTGGGGATCATTGCAGAAAGCCATAGCCATAGATATCGGAAAAGGAGCTTTACAATCCTAGCTCCTGTCAGGGACTACAGAACACATGGCAAGTTGATGAAGTTGCTGTAGTATGACAGAAAATACCACTTTGGTGAAGCAAGGTCAGGCGCTGCCTTCAGGTGCCTCAGAGCATAACTTCTGACGGGCCCTACCAGGAGTTAGACCTGCAACTGGTACCAGGTTCTTTCAGTTTGATAGAAAATTAGCTACAGCTTTGGTCAAAATGAGGTCCCTGGACAACCAGAGGGAGTGGCTCTGTGATACTGTGCAAAGAATTAGAAGCACAGTTTTGTCCAATTCCCAGTTTCACACAACACCCTGGAAATGCCAGGATATCCAGCAGCTACTTCAGATCAGAGTGCTCTAGCAAGCACTCTGTGGATTTTGCAAATGCAAAATAATATAAAACAAAAAGGAAGTAAAACCTCACCATGCAGCAGTGGCTTCTGTCACTCAGACCTGGGCTGGGCTCCCCACTCCAGGAGTTGTGACCTGGGGTACACAGTAATATGGGGGCAGCCGGGCCAAATTTGAGAGCGTGGCATTGTGACCTGGCACATGGGGTCACAGAACCACTCACTCAAATTTGGCCTGGCTGCCTTGCCATCATCATGAGAAAGGAATGGTCAGGCCAAACCTGACCAGTGCTGCACCAGGCCACAAAGCTTGGCATTGGGCCCAGCTCCAGAGACAGGAACCACCACTGCAGGAGGGGCTTGCTCTGCACCCCCCCCCCCAAGGACCTCCACCGCCCTGGAGGCAGGACCTGACACCTCCTGGGGGAGGAGGGCAAGACCAGGGCCAGAAGGGTAGAGTTAGGGGTTCAGGGAGGCAGAGGAAATATATAAAGGGGTATAGAGGAGGGGGTCCCTGGAACTCAGTGTGGGATGGGAAATATTTAAAGGGGGAGAGGTTAATGGGGGCTTGAGTGGGTGAGGTTCAATGGCAGAGAGGGAATATAGAAGGGAAAATGAGGGTGCCCAGGGAGCATCCCTGGGTAAATAGAGTGGGAGCTGGTGGGAGCAGGGAGCTGGAGAAGGAAACAGTAGGGATTGGGAAGATCTGCAGTGTCCCATGGGATTTGTGGCACTGAGTGGGGAATGCAGTACTGGGTAAATTTCGAGGAGGGAAACCCTAAAGAGATGTCCAGGTATTTTGGGGTGGTTAGCTATGGGGTGTCTGTGTGTGGTGGTGGTGGTAGGGAGTGAATATCTCAAGGCATGGAATAATGCTTTATGCTTGATAAAATGATGTAGTGTAAATAACTCGGATTTATAGACTGATTTTGTCTATACAAGGTCATTTGGGGTATTTTATTAATGCAAATGTAATAAAAAGAAAAAACATTTTTGACAGCTAAAACAAGACATGATTTCCAGAAAAATAAAATGGAAAAATACAGAAAATAAGAAGGATGTCATGAGGCTCTAGAAATAACCCATTCCCTATCGAGGGCTGGTCATTCTATTTCTAGCTGCAGGGACTCAGGAATAAATGGAGCAGGACTCAGTCTGAAACATCTGAATAGATTCCTAAAAGAGGCCTGTTTTCAAATTCCCATTTTTCATACCACAGATGATTCTCCCACTTTGCATATGGCTGATGGGACTCACCATTTGCGTTGACAAGTTGGCCCACGGTCTTTTTTCAGCAGAATGTTAAGAGGAAGAGGAAGCCATGATGAAGATGACTGTAAACAAAAACAAGAAATGGTGTCACAGAAATGAAAATCCAATTCTTAGTGAAACTTATTGAGAATGCTAACCTCATGCACAGACCTGCTTCTGTGAACAAGGATTTACATGCGGCCTACCCAGTAAATCCTGTCAGCTCCTCCACATCACACCCTATCACATCTATTGGCAGAGGGCAAGATCCAATTCTCTATTCTCAGCTCCCTCAATTGGTGAATGCAGAACTTCAGATTTTTTTTTAAAAGGATCCACACATCAGTGAACCAGTGAACCAGACAGAGAAATCCTTATGTCAAATGCTAGCTGGGGCTAATGGAAAGGGCTCTCTCTGTCTGGTACCCATGGGCTCTATTTCATTTTCTCAGCCAACCATTCAGGGCTCTAATGGAGGTATATGAAAGTCTTCAGGCTAAAGCTAGAACTTGTGGTCAGTACTGATGGCCTCAGTAGTTCCCAAAATTATCCTGTAAACTGGTCTTAACACAAAGAGAGCTGGCCTCTTTGAAAAATAACACGAGAGTTTTGATCAAAGTTCTTCCTTTTTTTATCCTTTTCAGTCAAAGCTGATGTACAAGTATTCTTTTCAAGAGCAACAAACATTAATTTCAGGAGAGAGAGTTTGTAAAATAAATCAAATCAAACCTTCTCCAAAAAATTGTTTTGCTATGTGGGGGACCCTATTTCTTTGTCTAGTTATAATTTCAGGAAGACTTGCCATTTCAAGGGAAGGCTAGTTCATTAACACTGGTAGCCAGCTGATGAATTGAAAGTAGAGCTGGGTGGAGAAAAGTAATGCTGTTTTGTGGAGGACTTCAATATTACGAAATTTGGTTTCATTTTGGTTTGGAACAAAACCCAAACATTTCAAAATTCTTTGTGAAAAGGAATGGAGCCCAGACTCAATGGCAGTCTGCCTGGAGGGCTGCCATGGACCCAAGAAGCCCTGGTGTGCTGAGCTCTGGGACAGAGTGCCTGGCAGACTGCCCCAGAACAGGAGATTGGAGTTGGAACTTAATAAGAACATAACAACGGCCGTACCGGGTCAGACCAAAGGTCCATCTAGGCCAGTATCCTGTCTTCCGACAGTGGCCAATGCCAGGTGCCCCAGAGGGAGTGGACCTAACAGCCAATGATGCAAGTTTAAGCCTAATATATTAAGAAACTGAATACAGATAAATCTCACCCTCAGAGATGTTCCAATAAGCTTCTTTCACAGACTAGACTCCTTCCTAGTCTGGGCCCAATCTGTTCCTCTCGTACGGCCCTTGTTAGTTCCAGCTCAGGTGGTAACTCGGGGATTTCTCATGACTGGCAGCCCCCTTTGTTCTGTTCCACCCAATTTTATATCTTTGGCACAAGGTGGGAATCCTTTGTGTCCCTCTGGGCTCCCACCCTCCTTCCAAATGGAAAAGCATCAGGTTAAAGATGGATTCCAGTTCAGGTGATATGATCACATGGCACTGTAAGACCTCCTTCTTCATTACCTAGTACCTGGAAGACACATATATAGGAAGGTTTGCAGGTAAACAAACTCATTCACAGTTCACAGATTCTGAAGCACCCTTAATGTCTTCCACTTAACATGTTTACATAGTAATACAAGTTTATATCTTATTCTCCTAATTCTGGACATTGAAATAATGCATGCAAATAGGATGAAAACACTCAGTAGATCATAAGCTTTGTAATGATACCTTACAAGAGACCTTTTGCATGAAGCATATTTCAGTTACATCATGTTCACACTTATAAACATATTTCCATAAAATATATGGAGTGCAAGGTCACGCTTGGTTGGAGTGATCATGAGCTAATTCAGTTAAACAAAATGGAAGGATAAACAAAAATAGATTTGCAGCTAGGATCCTTTATTTCAAAAGAGCTAACTTGAAAAAATTAAGGGAATTTATTAGGAAAGTGAACTGGATCAAAGAACTCAAGGATTTGAATGTGGAGTTGGCTTGGAATTACTTTAAGATGAAGTTGCAGAAACTATCTGAAGCCTGCATCCCAAACAAGGGGAAAAAATCAGGGAAGGGTTGCAGACCAAGTATCTCAAACAGGTGATTAAGAGAAAGCAGAAAAACCTACAAGGAATGGAAGATGGGGTGGATCATCTAGGAAGGAACTTCTTGAAAGTCAAAATGTGTACGATTAAAGTGAGAACTGCCAAAAGCCAAGCAGAGATAGACCTTGCAAAGGGAATTAAAACTAATTGTAAACTAATAGTAAAAGGTTCTATAGCTGGATAAATAAAAAGAAAACAAGGAAAGAAGAAGTGGGACAGCTAAACACTGAGGTGGGTGTGGGGATTAAAGATAGTCTACAGAATGGAGAAAAAATACCAAGCAAAAGGAGTAAATCAGTCTAGAGTCCCAATACAGGGTGACTTTAGGAGATTTGTTATAGTAATTCATTGAGACACCCTCACCTAATCAGTACTGCCAGTTCCCCTGACTTGTACAACTCTCAATTTGCCGTAACTGCTCGGTTGAACATAAAGAAATAAATAGATATGTTACAGTTGTGGCTCCGATCAACAACACAGAAACAGAGTTACTTTATAATGGCTCTAGTACCATAATAACGGAGTCTCATAATAATAGCTTTCCTTCGGGCACTTGTTGGCTTTTTTTCAGTGATTAAGGAAATTTCTGACAATCTCAAAGTCCTTTGCTAGCATGTGAGAGGCTCAGGGGTGGATTATCCACTGGGCCCACGGGCTCCAGCCAATTGGGGACCCTTGGAAAAATGGGCACCCTGCCCCCAGGGTAGTGTGAGGGAAGTCTCTGCACCCCTAGACCCTGCTCCCCGGCAGCAGCGCTGGGCGGGGAGAGAAGTAGTAGGGCCAGAGCCTCTGCAGGCATGCTGGAATGCTACCCGAAGCAGCTGGGAGAAAAGCCTGGCTGGGGAAGGGTAGCAGCTCACTCAGGGCCAGCTTTAGGGCAATTCCCGGGAATCAGGCCCTGCACCTAAGAGGGTCCCACAGCATCTGGAAGTGAGGCCCTGCATCCTCCACCAAAGTGCTGCTGGAAACAGCGACAACCGATTGAGCTGCCACTGAATTGCTGCCATTATCTTGTCTTCAGTGGCATTTTGGCGGCAGCTCATTTGAATCGGGGCCTGCATGTCCTAAAGCCAACCCCGAGCCCACTCCCTGTCCAGGGTCAGCTTCTGGGGAGAGCAGCTGATTGAGCTGGAACCCCCTTTCCCTCCACTCCCCTGCCACTGCCACCCCTCCCGAGCCAGGCTTTCCCCCAGGCAACTCCTCACCTAGGCCTGCCAGGGATGGTGGCAGGCAGCCAAATGTGCTGGGGGGGAGTAGCCAGAGCAGCAGGAGGACAAAGCCCCTTCCCCCCTCAGGTAACATGTGCTGGGGTGGGAGGAAGAGAGTGCGGGCCCTGGTTGGGATCGGTGTGGGGAGGAGACACCTGGAGAAGTCACATGTCCTTCCTTTTAGTTAGTGCCCCCCAGTATGGAGAGGCACTAGTAGGCCCGGTGTCGAGCAGGCAGAGTGTGAGAAGCCCCGGCGCCCCAATGCCCATCCTGCACAGAAGTGCGGGGTGGCAGGGAAAGCCCCAGCACCCAGACCCCTGCTGTGGCCACGGCACTGGAGGAGTCTGGCTCCCTGCTGCAGCCTCAGGGCTGGGAGAGCTCTCATCCCCCCTGCTGATGCCCCAGGGCCCTGGTGCGGGGTGGGGGGAGAGCTTCTCCAGTCTTGGGGCTATGGTGGGGAGCAGAAAGGAGCAGATGGGGGCCACAGTGAGGGTGTGTGGAATGGGGCGGGACAGTGGGAGGAAGAAGGGCGTGGATGCAGGGGGATGAGGCAGAACAGCGTGGGGCTGTGCGCAGGGCCATAGGTAGAAGGAGCAGAAAGGGGGCGGAGCCACAGGCAGAAGGTGTGGGGAGGGGACCTCCCCTTTGTTCTGGCCCAGAGCCCCACGAAACCTTAATCTGCCTCTGGAGAGGTTCATCCCACCCATGTCCTAATATAAATCTGCATCGGATTTTTTGAATTCTGAGTTACAGTTGTGGATCTCACTGCTAATTTAATTGCACTGGTACAATTAAATCATCACTTGGAGAAGATGCAGTTAGCAGATTATGGAAATGGATACATTAATATTTATTTACAAAAACATTGTTTTTCATCCCCCTCAAAAATATAAAAATAAATCATCATCAAGAAGATACAATAAGGTCAGACTCCTGCAACTGTGACATCTATGAGCAGCTTTACTCCAGTAAGTCATCCTATATCATTTAACCAACAAGGAATCTGGTGGTACCTTAAAGACTAAAAGATTTATTTGGGCATAAGCTTTTGTGGGTAAAAAACCTCACTTCTTCAGATGCATCATTTAATATCATTTAATGGGACTCTCGGGAGAGTCAAGTTACCTGTATATTTTTTCAGCATTGAGCTCTAAGTCTGTGTGTTGACCCTGTTGTTTTGGTAGGTCTTTTGGGAAAGAGACCCACTGCAGCTTTACTGTACCTTGCTTCTCCTTCTCTCCAAACAAACAGGCCAATGGTTCTGCAAAACTTTAAAAAGAATCTTGAAGGAAATTACACTGGATAAAATTCACAACAACATTTGAGAGGTAAGTGGCAACGCAGTAATATTCCTTCCAGTGAATTGAGAATATGTATGTATAAAAAACCCCACAGTAATGCCCCAATCCTGCAAACATTTTGTTTCCTGTTTGTCCTCTTTTGCTTCCTAAGCTTCTTTCAGTGAAGAGCTGAAGTGTAAACTTCTACTGTCTCTCCTGTTTTGTTATCTGCAACGCCTTGCTCCCATTTCAACACCTTTCAGCTATAGCATTTACCTATTTTTGTTCATTTAGCTGCTTTTTTATATGTACCATTTTAAAATGTGTCAAAAGACACAGAGATAGACTACTTGCAGACATTTTCTTCTTATCACACCAGTCAATATTTGTGTGTTAAATGTAAACACTGTGAGGGTTTCATTATATACTTAGTCTTATGACTGCATACATCTCTGATAACAGGACCAAAATACTAAGTTCTAGTACATGGCTAAGCCAGCAAAGATCAAGTTTTTGCTGGAGAAAAGAGAAAGGGGGAATGTCACAGAGCTTTAGTCTTATATCATTCCTGTATTATTGCTTTTGACCCTTCCTAACTCCGCTAATAGCTAGGCAACCTTTAAAAAGAGGATGTGAGACTATAGTTGTTGTGTAATGTTCAGAGGCAGCTCAATATATCTGGCTTTAATAGCTCAACTAAAATGAGTTCCTGTGTTTTGGCAGTGCCTTTCATTTCTTGTATCAGACATGGGTCTCAAGAAAACAATTTCACTACTAGAGTCAAACATCCTAAGTAAAAATATGTGTATGGAACATTTTCCATAGTCGTTTGCTTTACCATTATTAGGTGGGAAGTCAGAAATAAAAATCTAACCTCTCAGCCTTGTGTATACAGCACACACAGTTTAGAATCTGTATAGCCACCCATCCTTCACATTTTCTACTCTGTGACTTTTGCCAAAGCCCATTGTACAAAGTGCTGGGAGAAAAAAAAACTTGGATGTTTGATCTTTAGGGTGGATAAAAAGCTGGCTATGTCATCGGGCTCAACAGGTAGTGATCAATGGGTCTATGTCTAGCTGGCAGCCGGTATCAAGCGGAGTGCCCCACAGGTCGGTCCTGGGGCAGGTTTGGTTCAACATCTTCATTAATGATATGGATGATGGGATGGACCGCACCCTCAGCAAATTTGTGGAAGACACTAAACTGGAGGGAGAGGTAGATATGCTGGAGGGTAGGAATAGGGTCCAGAGTGACCTAGATAAATTAAAGGATTGGGCCAACAGACATCTGATGAGGTTCAACAAGGACAAGTGCGGAGTCATGCATTTATGACAGAAGAATCCCGCCCACTGCTACAGGCTCGGGCCCGACTAGCTAAATGGCAGCTCTGCAGAAAAGGACCTGGGGATTACAATGGATGAGAAGCCGGATGAGAGTTAACAGTGTGCCGTTGTTGCCAAGAAGGCTAATGGCATTATTGGGCTGCATTAGTAGGAGTGTTGCTAACAGATAAAGGGAAGTGATTATTCCCCTGTATTCGGCACTGGTGAGGCCACATCTGGAGTACTGTGTCCAGTTTTGGGCCCCTCACTACAGAAAGGATGTGGAGTAATTGGAGAAAGTCCAGTGGAGGACAATGAAAATGATTAGGGGGCTGGGGCATATGACTTATGAGGAGAGGCTGAGGGAACTGGGCTTATTTAGTCTGCAGAAGAGAAGAGTGAGGGGAGTATTTGATAGCAGCCTTCAACTACCTGAAGGGGGGTTCCAAAGAGAATGGAGCTTGGCTGTTCTCAGTGGTGGCAGATGACAGAACAAGGAGCAATGGTCTCAAGTTGAAGTGGGGGAGGTCTAGGTTGGATATTAGGAAAAACTATTTCACTAGGAGGGTGGTGAAGCACTGGAATGGGTTACCTAGGAAAGTGGTGGAATCTCCATCCTTAGCGGTTTTTAAGGCCAGGCTTGACAAAGCCCTGGCTGGGATGATTTAGTTGGGGCTACTCCTGCTTTGAGCAGGGTGTTGGACTAGATGTCCTCCTGAAATCTCTTCCAATCCCAGTCTTCTATGATTCTATGCTCTTGAAACAAGAGTCAACTTCTCTAGTGAATGGCTGCTCTAAAATCCAGTCTGAAAATAGTTTACTGTATCTGTGGTACAGTGCAGGTACGCTACTCTGTTTTCTGTTACTATTAACTCTGAAAGAAAGAAAACATTGTTTCTGCACAACTAATATGGAAGGCAGCAGAAACCCTAAGCCCTCTTCCTACTGCTGCTCCTTGCTTATCAGCATCTGAGAATCTCCCTGCTGGTGGTACGCATCCTCTCTACTTGTTTCATCCTGCTGCTTTGTATATTAATGCTTCTTTGGAATTCTCCATTGTAGTACCCATAGAAATAGATTCTGGCTATGAGTTCTCAAACCCACCATTTGTGGAGTTTCAGGCTGTTACTTTCACAGACATCACAGAAAATGTGAAATTAACTGTTTCCTGTTAAACACCTAAACTCTGGGAAAAACATAAAATGCAAACAGTTTGCCTTTTTTTAAAAAAATCCCTGAAAATTGCTCATTTAGAAGGTACATGCGAGAAATCAGCTCTGTCAGGCTGAATGAAAAACATCATCATTCAGCTCTGGCAGACTTCACAGAATGTTTTCCAGATTTGACAAATATTGCAGTTGTCTTTGAGTCCATTCCCAGTGCAAGAGCTGAAAGATCCTTTTCACATTACACTGCATTGCTAAAGGATAAATATAGACACACAAAACCAATGTGTTTGTCTATACAGCATGCTTTACCATAAACTCAAATAACATCACCATTTCTATAGTTATTCTTTCCTGTTTAGATTCTTAGTTAAGTTGATTTTATTGAAAGTTGTTGTGTTTTTGAACACATCAGACATAAATATACCCCTTGAGTCCTGGAATGTTTCAAATTAAAGCTCCAACAAACTAAAAAGTACTTGGACATTATTTTTATTTTGTTAGCTGAGTGGTGAACCATTTCTGTCACATAAAGCATTGGTTGGTTGATATTAATCATGAAAGTACATTTATGAAATTTAATGTTGGCCTATGAAATTTTGCTACTTTGGTCCATGGCTGCTGTGGTTAAAAAACAAAACACTAAAAAAAAATAAAAATTCCAGCCTTCTTTATTGTAGGTGAGAGGTCAATCACTTGAGGCTATACCAGACACCTGGTTTCCTGTGTGGTAGCTGTAGCCCTTATGATTAAAATTGCCACAGAAGTCCTTTGGCCAGCTTTTTAAGTCACCTCTTAGTGGTACAGGGGAGAGCGCAGCCACAAATATCCTGCTACTGCACATCATTCCTCCTCACATCATGTATGTTTAACAGGGGAATCCATCTTATCTGGAATAGAGCACCTGGGGCTGTCCTTAGACGGTATTTAATGCAATTAAAAGATCTGACAATACTGGATGCCTTATCACCAAGCCTAGTGAGTGTGACAGCCATCAAAGAAACTTGTCAAGAGGGTTACAAACAGTAACTGGTATATTGAAGATAGAAACTAGGGGCTAAACGATACTACTACTAGAGCGGAAAACTTACAGGCTTGAAGGTTAAAGGTAGGAGCTAAAGCCTGGACCTCATTAGGTTTGATCACACCTTGGGACTACTGTTGAAGCAAAACTCTAATCCCCTTGGCAAGCTGAATGTGATCCAGGCTTCTGCTTTTGTGCAATATATGTTCATGGGAAGGCAGAGACCACGCCAAAGCTCAAATTAATCCCCCAAATATGCCCAATACCTTTGCTCCCAATTGTGTATTGGTAACTTTTGAGGGATTATTGTAATTAAATCTTTTAACCTATTTTCTTCCATTTTTCTTCCATGTTTCCATGTTTCTTTCAAAATTCAGCACCAAATCCATAAGGTTGTTATCCTTAGTGCAGAATTTTTGACTACTGGAGCACAAGCTACTGTGCTCTACCCTGCACAGTCTTGAGTTCTGCTATGTGGTGCTCAAATAAATATTTCTGTGGGTAGCATGTTGTTTTAAGATGCAAAACTTCTATCATGGCCAGAGCAAGAGGCTGAATGGGATCTTGGCAGAGACATATTTGATAATATCACTACACAATTTTGCACCAGATCTTAGCTAGTGTGAAATCCACATAGCTCTAGTGAAGCCAATAGAATTATGTTAATTTACAATTCCCAAGCATCTGTCCCTTTAGCTTTAAGATTCTCAGGGTTGGGTCATTGGTTGATAAACGTTGTTTTAGTAATCTACAGTTAGAGACTCATACACTGTATGTGTCCATCTTTGTGACATCCTTGTTTACATACCTACTATATATGACACTTGAACTTTAATTTATAAAAGCTTCTTGTTTGGGGCTGCTTAGACAGATGTTGCATAACAAACTGATTGTGAGATTTATTGTAAGTCTCATTATCCTCTCTCTCTCTCTCTCTCCCCCACCATAAAGTGAAATTGCAATAGTAATGAAGAATGAGAACTTCTGAGATATATTCTCATATGTTTAGGTTTTCCCCTTTTCTGTGATCTGAGCCTAGGCAGATATTTTTTTTAACCTAAGGAAGCAGCGTGACAATGTTTGGAGCAGGGATGGTGAGTCAGGGGTCCAATTTTCTAATATTGACCTTCTCTCTTGTCCTGTGTCCTCACTGACCCACTTAGCTTTCCTGTGCATCAGTTTCCCTATCTGTAAAATGGAGGTATTTACTCACTAGGTAAAGCACTTGGACATTTGCAGAAAGGGGCTATGTAAGTGCCAACTGTTACTATTACTACATTTTAGATCTATAAATGAAAAGAAAGTATAATGGACAAATATTACCCAGATGGAACGCAGGACAACTGACAATTTCACTGTAGTTGCCTGTGACCCAAATATGCTGACAGTGTCTTCTGGGAACTCTCAGGTGTGGATTTAGAGAGGGAGAGATAGGGCTGGATTAAGTCAATGCAGGGCCCTAAACACAACATGCATCCCATCCATACACTTAGAGTGGTGATGACAGTGGTCCCCATCCCCAGAGAGTGATAGGCAACGGCCTAGTGCCCCTTTCTTCTCCGGCCCCCAGGAGTAGCAGCAGGTGCCACCTTCTCCCTCTCTCAGATGGGTAGCCGGGACACCCCAGTACTTACACCTGAACAGCTGGAATATCTGCTTGGGTGGACGGGCTGGGCTTGATGCCCTCTTCTCTTCCTGCCAGACACACAGTCCTCTGTTGAGGTGATGTTGGTAGGGCCAACCAAGAGCAGTAAGTATTGGGGTTAACAGCCCATTGAGATGCATGGGGCAATTCATACTGCCCAGAGCTTTTGTCTCAGGCTCTTTGCAGACCCAGGTAAGTTACAGTGAAACTTTTCTTCATAACCATGGGGCTAGAGATTTGCTTTTTTTTAAAAAATGAAAACTGATTCTGATATAATTACATGACTTCAGGAGCTTTAGTCCTAGGCATGAGCCTATAGTTTGTAAATCTCAATCCAGACCTGGAGAGAGAGATTATTTTGATGGTGAAATGAGTTTTATTCTGCCTCCTGTTATGTGCACAGGAGTTCACAACTACAAAGACGACAATGGAAATCAAGCAATGGCTGTGATATCCACAAAACAGGGATCACCCAGCAAAAATAGGTTTCTAGCTTTCCTCTGGCTTTATCTCCTCCTGCCTGGGTTTCCAGTCTGGAACTTGCTTTTCCTTCCCCAACCCCAGGCTGAGCAAAGAAAAGACTTGCCTTTTTCTCATTACTGCCTGTGGACTGGCAAGCAGGGAACTTAGAAGCTGCTATGCCATACCATCCAACTATACACCTCCAGGAGGCCAATGTGCTTCTAATCCCCAAGTACCCCTGCTCACTCTGGGCTACAAAACTTGTCAGTAGCATGGGGTTATGTATAGAACTGAAAAGCAGGTTTATTGGAATCATCATGTTTAGGGCTTAAGCAGTGGCACATGCTGTTTGCAGCCATGCCCTATTGGCGATTCATCCGTGTTGGGCAGGCAGGGGGTGGTAGCTCCATTTCCGTTCAACAAGGAAGGACAGCTTTGATATTGGGCCGGGGAGCTGTAGGAACCTTGCTGATGGAAACTGCTCATAAACTCTGAATGAGCACTACATCTCCCAGGTCAAATGCTGCATAACTGGTCACTTTTATGTCCTTTTGTGGTTTTTTTGTTCCTTGGGTTGTTTTATGGTGATTGACGCTTTACATTTGCTGGACCTCTTAATTTAAAAGATTTTTCAAAACCCAGCTTTGTCACAGACTGTGTTCCCAGATGTCTTGATATAAAGCTTTGCCCATCAGATGCAATCTGAACATCAACCCAAGTTTACCCTCAAATACTAGTCTCTCTAGCTTGTCTTGTACTAAGCTAGTACTTTCACTATGCTGTGATGGGGGCCGGTATCTTTTTCTTTTTAATGGTATCTTGTCATCCAGTTAATAGGTCAGAACAGCTCACTCTACAACAGACTAGTTCTGTCTTGGGAAATGTACATCACAGGGATGCTCTGAAGGGCTACACCTTTAAATATGATAGAGCTGAACAGAATATAATTGTAACATTTATTAACCAGGCCAGACATCAAACAACTGCAAACCATGCAATAAAAATGGGATTATAGGGCAATTATGTTATTAAAACTTATCTAGTGGGTAATGTGGCTGCTATTGAAGAGCTTTTGTTACAGAGAAAAATAAAAATAGAATTAATAGCTCTTACAAGCACCTGAAAAAAAAATCATGGCTTGTTTTCTGGCTTAGGAGCTCACTGAGACCTTGGCAGTGTGTGTGTGTGTGT
The DNA here is from genome assembly GCF_007399415.2 of Gopherus evgoodei. NCBI lineage: Eukaryota > Metazoa > Chordata > Testudines > Testudinidae > Gopherus > Gopherus evgoodei. The sequence goes on from NC_044322.1 coordinate 34,902,845, forward strand.
GAGTGTGTGTGTGTGTGTGACTAGAATGGCTGAGCGAGAATAAATGACCCTTTGTTCTCATTCCTTGTTTCTTTCCTCAGCACCTGCTACCTCAGCCTTTTCTAGCTGGAGAGATCTGGAAAAAAGGTTTATATAGTCTACATAAGGTATTTATAAAACATCAGTCACTTTAATATCTACTCACACTGCAGCCATCCTGATTAGTTCATTAATCAACTCCTCTCCCCTTTTAGTTATATGATCATCAGTAACTGACTCCACTATGTGTGGTGGTATAACATATGACCGGCAAACTGACCCTCGTACTCCCAAGTAGTCTGAAGTCTCAATCATTGGTCAGGACACTTACATCTAGAAAAGCAATTTCAGGTCATTTTTCGAAGATTTATCACTTGCTTTTTCTGAGCCTTGCACAGTTGGACTGGAAATAACTAAGGCACCTGGCTTTGCAAAGGGCAGGATACAGAAATAATCTGCCATACAAAAATTTAAAATCTCTCCAAAATGTTCTGATAATTGTTTTGCTGTATGGTGAATGTACCAAACACACAATAGAGTGGTGTTGCATAAAGGCTCGCTTAGCTCTCATTTGGGCTTGCCTGAGTAATCTACTCCTGGACACGTGTGAGTAATGTGCCATTTCATTCACATTAGTAAATAATAGCCTGGAATTGTGCACAGTGTGTCACACTCTCTACCATCCTGCCAGCATTGATATGCACAGCAACCTTTGCTCATTTGCATTTTAGTCTCAGCCTTTGTATTATTAAATAGAGAGTTTTCAAACTGAATCCTGTCCCTTTTCTAGACTGTAGCACCCAAACTTCTTCACTGATGTCTTTTACCTTTTATAAAATGTACAATCATCATGTATTTCCCTTGTCTACTAATGAGTCATATTACGAAAGGGTTTGATAGGTCAACTACACCTCTCTTTTATACATGACAGCTAGCTGTAGGCCAGTTCTGCACTCATGAGGTTAATGTAGTTTGATACTCAAGCAATCAACTGACGGCTATTGAAGCTGGCTATCCTCGTCTGTAAAACAGGAACCGTCTATCTTTTCCCTCTGACCCTTGACATCCTGAACTGCTTCCCTGAATGTTAATGAGCATAGATAACAATTCAGACTGCACAGAGTCCTGCAGCCACCCCTGAGAAAGTAAAACGTGCTGCTAGCCTAATGAGGAGACAGATTGAAAGAATCATAGTTCAATTTTCTCATTAGCCTAGGGCAGAGAGAGATGCAGCCAAAGATTCACTTGGCTAATTTTCCAGCCAGCTGCCGATGCAGTATTCCTGCTGAAAGAAGGAAAGGGGCTGGGAAATATGTAATAAATTGGATTGACATGGTGAGGTAAGGGCATGTTACAGGACAATTGAGTCTACCCTACAATTATCTTCATTTAGAAGTTCAAACCTTTCAGCCGCTACAATGGCTGGAAGGCAAAGGAATAAGGAGCTGTTTCTGAAACCCATGATGGTTTGTTCAGGCATAGCAGGACCCTCTGTCAGGTGATGTGCAAATTTCTTCCCAGTTTTGTTTTTTTGCTTTTGTGCAAAGAAGAGTAAACACTCCTGCCGAGGACGAACTTGAATGACTGTCTGTGACAAAAGCTCCTTTCCATCCTCTCTCCCTCCCTCAGCCCTTTTCGGCTATTTATAAAAGATTAACTCTGAACAAAGGACAATAAATGTGATTCATATCAAGGGGGGAAGTGGAGATGAAACTTCCCATTTTCTTCTGAAGATTAGTATCAGTTCCTCTTAGCCCAAAGTTTGTGCACGGCTGCAACTTTCACAACACTGTGCAGGATTACTTATACCAATAGGGTGATCTTGGAGTCAGAAGGTGTGTGGGCTTGGATCCTGTAGACTATTCCGGAAAACCCTGCTTCTGATCACTGCTGTAATTCCATCACCTTCAAAGGAGTTTAGCCTGGTTCATACCAGGCTAGGTGAAATCAGGTTGAAGCCCACAAATTTCAGCAGCACTGTAGGACTTGTGTGATGCCTGTCAGTCCTGTCTCCGCCCCCCTCATCAGCACTGGGACGGAATTAGGAGTGTGGCTGGAGTGCACTGCACTATGACTGCTCTCTGCTTCTCAGAGGCCAGTGGCCAGGTGATTGTTCTAACTTACAGCAGGGGTTATGTAGGTCCCTACATGGCCTCAAAATTCAGGGAGTGTAAAGGTGACTTAGGGCTTGTCTACGCTGTCACTTTACAGCACTGCAACTTTCTCAGAAAAAACACCCCCCTGATGTCGACAAGTTTCAGCGCTGTAAAGTTCCAGTGTAGATAGTGCGACAGAGCTGGGAGCTAGTCCCCTCATGGAGGTGATTTTTTATAGCACTGGGAGAGCTGGTGCTGAGACTACACAGCCACGTTAAAGTGCCTGAGGCAGCGCTTTAATGTTACTAGTGAAGACATACCCTGAGAGATTTTGGTGTCCATCCCCCAAGCACAGGACGGAAGAACTGAAAATCAGGCCCATACACGTTATGTATGTAAGCAGGGTCTGAATGAGTTCTCCTCTGACAGCTAACTGGGAGGAAGAAGGACTTCAGGAGCAAACTGTATTTACATGAACATACCTACTCTGTCAAGCTGGCCAGTAGACAGAGCAGTATTGCTCAAAGTGATCAGCTTTGGCTGGTGTTGGGTTACAAATCACTTTAGTGCGGAATGCAGGGGTAGTGAAATGTTGTTATCATTGTTGTTGTCCTTATTATATTAATAAAGGGAAGCAGAACTGTGCTTAACCTGTCCCAAATGAGGGGTTCACCCTCAGCTGAAAGGACCTAGTTAAGCCAGGGGCTTCAATGCCATACGCCTGTGAAAGTAAGAGCTGAAATCACTTGGGGGTGGTGATGAGCTCTGCCCAGCCTGCTGAGAGCTAAAAGTCACCTACAGAGGTCAAAGCAAAAAGGCAGCTGGCAGCAGAAGGTGACTGACAGGTGGCTATTTCTTCCATTTTAAAAAGTGGTACACTCTATTCTCCATAGTGCAGCTCCCCATTCCACCGCTGTCTGTCTTGCTCTTCTACAATCAACTGCACAGAACTTAATGCAACTACCAAGTACACTGAGGACTGAGAGGCAAAGTGAAGATGGGAGGTGGGTGTGTATACCACAAAGAAATCCACCTTGACTTTTGTTAATGGTTGTCTTGATCACTTTGCTTGTATATTGTATACCATCACAGACCATACATTTTTCGGGGCAGGGATTGTCTCCCCCTCTGAGCTTGGAAAGCACATATCACATTTTGGTCACTGCTGCAACAGAAATAATAATCGACTGAGTTAACATCTCCAGCCAGAGACTGAATCTCTGGTTCCACAGAAGCTAAATATTTCAAATGTGAGGCTTAGATGGCTAAGCCTCTGACTAATTAGCATACAAAATCATTAAGCACTAAGAAATGCCTGTGCAGGATGTAAATACTGGATAGAACAAATAGCTAGAATGGCAATTTCATCAGACTACTGACCACTACTACGAAAGCAATGTGACATTTTTACTTCTCTCAGCTTTTTGCCGCCAGAACAATTTGTGTCCTTTCTAGCTGCTTAATCCTATAAAACAGAAGTTTAAAATGTGCAGTCTATAAAATCTTCCTCTTTTTCCCTTATTAGCATGAGGTCCGGGGGGTCTGAATATGTTACCATTTTCACAATCATGTAAATCACATAAGAACATGTAAAGAGAAAACTCTGGACAGAAGCCTTCCAGTGCGGGGAGGGATTTGGTATTTTTAGGAGAAATTCTCCCCTAGTCATAATGATTAGACTATCTGCATTGAAGCACAGAGACAGTATTGACAAAAATGACGTAATGAGTCAAGTTGAGCCTGCGGCTAGTGTGTGTTTTGAGGGAAAGAGCGCGAGCAAGTGAAAAATGAAGGGAAATCATAATGGCCCTGAGCTCACACAGTCCTTTGACTGTTTCTCAGAAAATGAAGCAAATGGCTGCTGCTTTGTTTGGAATTTAATTAATGATAGTAAATAATATTTCTTTGTGCTAGGAGTACATAGAGCTCTTCATCAGAGGACCTCAAATTGCTTACCAAACCAATTAATTAAATCTCACAGCCAAAACTGAATTATTCATTGCAAATAAATTATTTGAAGAATACAGCCCTTTTTGCTGTTTGTAAACCAAGCTCAATATCTGTGAAGCTATTTGATAAGGCTCATCTTCCTGGGGAAGCAATTGCACAATAAGCTGGCTATAAATTAAAGCCAGTAGCTATTCCAAGTTAGCTTTGGCATACCATACGAGTGTCCACACAGGGACCTATGTCTACACTATGAGTTAGGGGTGTGATTCCCATGGTTGTATAAACATACTAGCTCTAGCTCTCAGTGAGCTGGTGTGAGTACGAATAGCAGCATAGCCATAGTAGCAGTGGGAGCAGCAGTAGAAGCTGAGCTGGACCAAGTACAAATGTGCCTGAAACTGGTGGGTAAGTAGTTGGTCCGGCTCAGATATGCCTCTGCTGCCTTTACCCACACTACTCTGGCTATGCTGCTATGTGGACACTGCTGCTGCACAGTAAATGTTCCCTAATGTGCTTTGATCTGTTCCCATTTCAATATGGAAGTAGATCAAAGCAACTAGTGAACTTTTAGTGTGTGGCAGCAGGGTCTATGTGGACAGTTAGTGCGCAGCCAGCTAGTGCAGGGTAGATTTATTCCCTAGCACTAGCTGCTCATAGATTCATAGACTTAAGGTCAGAAGGGACCATTATGATCATCTAGTCTGACCTCCTGCACAACACAGGCCACAGAATCTCACCCACCCACTCCTGGAACAAACCCCCAACCTATGTCTAAGTTATTGAAGTCCTCAAATCGTGGTTTAAAGACCTCAAGGTGCAGAGAATCTTCCAGCAAGTGATCCATGCCCCATGCTGCAGAGGAAGGCAAAAACACCCCAGGGCCTCTGCCAATCTGCCCTGGAGGAAAATTTCTTCCAGACCCCAAATATGGCGATCAGTTAAACCCTGAGCATGTGGGCAAGACTCACCAGCCAGCACCCAGGAAAGAATTCTCTGTAGTAACTCAGATCCCAACCCATCTAACATCCCATCACAGACCATTGGGCATATTTACCTGCTAATAATCAAAGATCAATTAATTGCCAAAATTAGGCTATCCCATCATACCATCCCCTCCATAAACTTATCAAACTTAGTCTTGAAGCCAGATATGTCTTTTGCCCCCACTACTCCCCTTGGAAGGCTGTTACAGAACTTCCCTTCTCTAATGGTTAGAAACCTTTGTCTAATTTCAAGTCTAAACTTCCTAGTGTCCAGTTTCTATCCATTTGTTCTTGTGTCCACATTGGTACTAAGCTTAAATAATTCCTCTCCCTCCCTGATATTTATCCCTCTGATATATTTATAAAGAGCAATCATATCCCCCCTCAGCCTTCTTTTGGTTAGGCTAAACAAGCCAAGCTCTTTCAGTCTCCTTTCTAAGACAAGTTTTCCATTCCTCAGATCATCCTAGTAGCCTTTCTCTGTACCTGTTCCAGTTTGAATTCATCCTTCTTAAACATGGGAGACCAGAACCGCACACAGTACTCCAGATGAGGTCTCACCAGTGCCTTGTACAACGGTACTAACACCTCCTTATCTCTACTGGAAATACCTCCCCTGATGCATCCCAAGACCCCATTAGCTTTTTTAACAGCCATATCACATTGGCAGCTCATAGTCATCCTGTGATCAACCAATACTCCAAGGTCCTTCTCCTCCTCTGTTACTTCCAGCTGACGTGTCCCCAATTTATAACCAAAATTCTTATTAATTCCTAAATGCATGACCTTGCACTTTTCACTATTAAATTTCATCTTATTACTATTACTCCAGTTTACAAGGTCATCCAGATCTTCCTGTATGATATCCCTGTCCTTCTCTGTATTGGCAATACCTCCCAGCTTTGTGTCATCTGCAAACTTTATTAGCACATTCCCACTTTTTGTGCCAAGGTTAGTAATAAAAAGATTAAATAAGATTGGTCCAAAAACCAATTCTGGAGAAAGTCCACTAGTATCCTCCTTCCAGCCTGACAATTCACCTTTCAGTATGACGCGTTGTAGTCTTCCCTTTAACCAGTTCCTTATCCACCTTTCAATTTTCATATTGATGGCCATCTTTTCCAATTTAACTAATAATTCCCCATGTGGAACCGTATCAAATGCCTTACTGAAATTGAGGTAACTTAGATCCATTGCATTTCCTTTGTCTAAAAAATCTGTTACCTTCTCAAAGAAGGAGATCGGGTTGGTTTGGCATGATCTACCTTTTGTATAGACAAGCCCAAAGTTTCAGGGTACGGTTTCTTGTTTACTGACTGGATGAGTGAACCTTTTAAAGCAGAATAATGAACAGAGAACAACAAATACTCATCAGGAACAATACATTTATTCATGCATGCATACAGGTGTTCAAGTGGGGCAAAATTCACCCTGTGCAGTGAACTCAACCAAGGCCCATGCACCACTTAAGTCCTCAAAACAGGGCTCACGGGGCATTTAAGTGAGACATATCCCTTAGACTGGTCCTTTGTACAGCGGTCGATTTCACCCACAAACAAGAGCCATTCCCCAACTGTTCGGCTGAAGAAAGACCTGTTTGCATGAATAAAAAGGGGCACAAATGTAACAACATTCCTAGATGGGGCATCGAGCACAGGACCTCAGTATTTAAAAGCATGGAGTCACACTTGCTTGAGCTAAATGACTCATTCCACTCCCTTAACACTATTAACAGACTCTTTACATGATTCAACCACTTGAGGTGGACAAAACCCAGCACTGGGTCAGCCTGGGTAACAAATGCATGATTGAACCAAACGGCTGTTCACAAGTCAAACGTTTGTTGATTCTTTATATACAGCTCCCAGCCAGGTCTTTGCCATCATGACACATACATTAAGGTACTAAAATGAGTTGGCCAAGGCCTCACAGGAAGGCAGCGGCAGAGCCAGGACTAGAAACCAGTGCTGTACTCTAAGCACACTTTCTCAGCTCTCTTCCCCCTATGTCTGTGCATACTCAAGGCCAAGCTGAGAAAAAATATTTGCTCTGAAATTCCATGTTGGAGTCCCATCTACACTAGCAGTTGCCCCACTCATAACAAGGTGCTGTTGGACAGAGGTGGAAAAATGGGTGCTACATTTGCTCCGGCAATGAACCCTTAAATGAGTTAAACCACCTTCTTTATGGATGTAACCAGACTGTCAGAGTGTTCAACGTCCCAGTGCTTTCACTTCATACAAATTACCCTGCTCACAGGAAAACCCTTGGAGGAACAAACCTTCAAGTGTGCTTTAAAAATCTCTCTCTGGGTGGAGTTGTTCAAGATGTGACAGGAGTCCAGGCAGTACATAAAATCCTGTCAGTGCAGCGCCACCGCTAATCTCGTTTCACAGAGGGAAGTCCAGCCAGATAAGTGTTACTTCCACATGTTTTTCTCAGTTGCATGGCGCTTAAATGCTACCTAATGAGCACTGTAAGGTCACAGTAATTGGGTTGCGGTAGATTTGGAAACACACCCGCCTCTCTGCACTATAGCAGCTAATGTCATCCACTCAAGCTTTCCTTCACTCCGTCTACCACGGCAAGCAAAGTAACAGGAACAAAAACAATGGTAGCACCTAATTCCCTTCCCATCTTCTATTTCCTCCACAAACTTCACGGAGCTTTCTCAGTAACTTTCTATTTAATTTAATTTTGTTGGAGTTGATTGATTAATTTCTTCAGTCTTAATTTCCTGCTGCAATAGATGCAATTATTGCCTGTATGTGTCAGAGCATTACAAATCACTATGGGTTACATTCTGGGCAAGACTGGATGAGATGTATGAGGAATTCATGCTCTCTGAAAACCCACCTCATTGCCTGAGGGCAGATTATCCTATCCCATGGAAAAAGAACACGTGAGTGGTCTCCGAGGAGGAAATATCCAAGGATCTCTTTACGAGGATCCTGCCTGATTATTTTCTGTGAGGGAGTGTAGGGATTACTCCCCTGTGGAACAGGCCACTGGACCCACCCAGAAATCCAGCAGATCCTGAGGGATCCACAGGAGGCCAGGGCCAGCCACACAGAGTCTATGTTGCCATACCAGTTCTAGCTCTGCATTTGCCGCCACTCTACGGCTGCCATGAAGCCATATTAGCATGTACTCTCCTGGCTACAACTGCCCTTCAGACACCACAAGAGTAGGTTCCCTGGTAACAATTGTCTGTAGGGGTGGCATGGGGGTGTGTGTATGATGTTCATACAGCCTGACCCAGAGAGAAGCCTCTGAGGGTGCTGTAGGTGAAGGGGGAGAAGGATGGCTCCTTGCTCTGCCTGGATCTGTGGATAATCCCACTCTTTGTAAATGGACAGTATTTTCACATCCTCTCTTTGAACTTTGTCACTTGTTTGGTGCCAACAGTAGGCTTAGACCCTGCACACAGAAAGAAAGGAAGACATTGTCCCTGTCTCAAGGACTTTACAATTCAAGGACCCAATTCTGCAAGGTGACAAGCTCCCTCAGAGTTCCCATAAGGTCAATAGGACCACAGACCTGATTGAGTACTACTGCTTAATCCATTGAGAGTCATCTCAGACAGCTATCCCAACAAACTGAGTAACTTTTGGATTCCATTTTCACCCTAGACCTTAATGGTTGCTATGGTGTATTGTCCTTTATGAGAAAGTACTGTAGTATATTGTGTTCAATAGTGTTAAGTGCATTTAGGACATGACATGGGTAGATGTAAAACATCTTCAAGCAGTCCATGAGATCTATTATGAAACAGTTATATATTGCATAATCATAGAATAGCAGGGTTGGAAGGGGCCTCAGGAGGTCATCTAGTCCAACCCCCAGCTCAAAGCAGGACCAATCCCCAACTAAATCATCCAATGAATCTCATGGTATATAAACAGATATTTTATGTCAGGGGTTGGCAACCTCTGGCATATGGCTCGCCAGGGTAAGCACCTTGGTGGGCTGGGTCAGTTTGTTTACCTGCTGCATTGGCAGGTTCGGAGGGCCTCGGCTCCCACTGGCCGCGGTTCGCCATCCCAGACCAATGGGGGTGCAGCACATCCCTTGCCTGCGCCGCTTCCCACGGAAGTTAAGTTTCTCAGACAATTCAGTCTCTGTTCAGCCTCATTCTTAAGCATGATTAATTTGTCTTGCACATTCTGGTATAAGCTGGAATCTCTCACCTCTTATTTTAAGACAGCATGACACAGTTTGAAATGAGATCCCAGATGAAAGAGGTAGAGCTCTAGGAAATGACCCACCAAACCTCCACAGACAAATATTTCAACACACACAGAACAATTGAATGGGTTGAAGATCTAGGCCAAGCCTACTCTAAAAATCTTTGCAGGTCTAATAGGGTCACTTAAGGGGTGTGATTTAAAATTTTCAAGAAACAATTTGAGTGTTGATAAAAATGCAGTTATAGGTGTCAATATACTGTCCCTGCTAAAATACTGCTGTAGAGAGAGGAACTTGGAATAGATCTCAGATGGGACAAACCAGAATAGTCATAGGTAGAAAAAAATATGCTAACTATAAAATGGACCTGGGCGACACCGCCTCAGGTGGTATAAAGCCAGATAGCCCCACTGAAGTCAATGGTTTACACCAGCACCTCTCTGGCCTCACCCCTGGACAGGGGCTGCAGCTGAGCAGGGGGAGGGAGTGGCAGTGGGGTCTGTGGGTCAAGAGCTGTGATCAGGGGCAGGGGCTGAGAGTGGGGGGCTGGGAGCTGAGCCAAGCCACTGTGGCCAGGGGCAGGGAGCGGAGTGGGGGCCACAGCTGTGGCTGGAAGCTGTGGCCAGAGGTGAGGCCAGAGAGGTGCTGGGTAGTGCGCCCTCCCTCCCCCTCCCCATGGGGGCTGGGCTGGGCCCTGTTGCACTCCCCCCAGCATATTCCTCCTGGGGGGCGGACCCCACAGCTTGGGGACCACTGCTTTACACCATTTGAGGATCTGTTCAGGGGAGGAGGATGCTAAAGGCAGCCTATCCTAATGCAGCTGAAGGACATGGCATTCTATACAAAAAAAGACCTAAGAATGTAAAACATTCCAAAGAACACTGGTCCCTTCTGTACATTTTTCAACATGAGCATTATCAGAATGAGGGGAAAATGTATCACAGATTTGTTTTACCACATTGTATTAGGCTTTAGCAGAGCTATGTGAAATTACTACAAATATCAAAAACATGTTATATTTAAGAAAAGATGATTTAGAAGTCCACTGAGAGCTATATAACTTACAATTTACAGTTCCAGTGTATCATTTGGATGAAATGTGAAATATACCATTGAACTGTGAAACTGTGACAGATTAAAAGGGAAGGTGGAATATTTGTAATCTGCAGGCTATGCTGAAACAGACGGAACTGGGCCAAGTCCTTTTGGAAGAAAATTAATTCATAATATAAAATATAATATAAAATGGCAATGAAGCAGCTTAGCAGCTTTGATTTGCATTCATCTAGTAATATTAACGCAGATTTCTGGCTGCAGCAAAATTATATGAATCCAGGAAACTAGTCAAGCAGATTAAGAGAATTAGCATTAAAAATATTAAAATCTGTAGCCAATGGGAAGTAATATCATGCATGTAACATATGAATAGAGACAAGTTTAAAAGCACATAGTGCTCAATTCTGCCACCATTACTCATGATGAGTAATACTGTCTCATGTGAGTAGTTGCAATGTGAGCAATGGTTGCAAAATCAGGTGGGTAATAACATCATGTTAATGTAAGTAATAGTGGCTCCATAATTTCTGTTCCAGAAATGCAAAGCATTAACAGGTGGAATGGTCTACAGACTCGGGGTACTAGAGGCACCCCCCTCAAAAAAAACTTGCTGCTCCTGGATATGTGATCCTGTCAAAAAAAGCACAAGTCCCACATATAACAGATCTGTGCTAAAAGGTCCAGATTCTGACACCACTGCAGGGAGTAGTCACTTACTGCATGAGAAGGCCTATTGATTTCGATAGGACTACTCATGGAGTAACACTGGCAGAAGCTGGGCCATGGATCATGCACGGTTTGAGTGGAGGTGGGAAGTTTTAACCCTATGCTCAGATTGTTCACATACTGACATTAATATCAGGGTACATTCTATTACAGTATCTCACACACACACACACAGTAATAACACTCTTGAGTCTGCGCCAGCGTGTAGTCGTTAGAGGAACCAGATCCTGTGAAGATTGGGAAGTGGATGAGCGTTGAGGGCACTCAGCACTTCACAAGATTAGGGCACAGAAACTCTTAAAAGAAAGCAGAGGCAAAATTTAAGATACAAATATCTCTGAGTTACTGAACAGGTTTTGCCCTTCATTTTTCTATTGATGCCTTTCTGCACTGAGACTGTACAGCACCTTGCACACAGTAGGCCCAGGGATTTGTCCACATAGATCCATTTGTGGGGCTGATGGCTTTGTGTGCTCTGTAAAAGTGAAAACAAAATGAGGATTGCCAAGTAGTTTTATGAGGTTCAAAGCTGAAACATGCAGTTTCTGCCCAATAAGTTAATTATTATGATACTGCCTTGCAGCACATTACATTTACACTCCTCAGAGAAGTATACTTATATCTTCAGGTAAAGAATGAAAGCAATGCAGACTTTGACATTGCCAAGTATGTTATGGTGCAAATTGCACATTTTTTCACCTATACAGAACACACAAGCATTGACTGCATTTGCTTAATTTTCACCATTTGCTGGAAAAACTAAATTAAAAATATCTATTCCATAGATAGGGTTAAAAGTAATTTGATATGAAGCAATTTATTAGCAAATCCAGTATGCAAGGTAAATCTAATCTTGTACATACAAAACAGGAGCACAGACTCCAATTCAGCAATGCAATTAAGCACATTATTTTCAATGGGACTATTTATATAATTAGAGCTAAGCATGTGCCCAAGTGCTTTGCTGGACCAGGTCTATGCTGCGAACTGATTAGTCAGAATATAGAGAAGGTGCTTTCACTATGGCAGTGGACATTTAAAGAACACAGACAATATTTCACCTTTCCAAGATGTCCGATGACATCTCTACCAGGAAAGTATAATATACAGTTCAGCTGTTACATACTGGAATATTTCTTAGGCTTGTGGCAATTTAGCCTCTTATACAATACTTAGCGCTGGAGTCAATAATTCATAGCAAATGATGTACAGAATAAGAGTAAGGTAAAATTTCCAAGAGCACCTAAGCACGTTGTGGTCAGATTTTTAAAGATATTCAGGTATCTAAAGATGCAGATAAGTGGTTCTGAAAATCTCACTAGCCACCTAGGGCCTAGTTCCCTTTCCTTGGAGGTTCAGTGCCTAGGTGCTTTTGAAAACCACACTAGGCACATATCTGCAGCTTGAGATGCCTGAATATCTCTAGAATGCTGGACTTCAGGAGCCAACATTTCATTTTCAAAAGTGAGTTAGGCACTTGGGTGCCCTAATTTCTATTCAACTTAGGCTCCTAAGAACCTAAGTTACTCTGGAAATGGGATTTAGGTGCTTTTGAAAATTTTACGTTTTTTACTTCGTTCATGAATTGACCACAAGCAGCTTATAATTTTTTCTTATTTATTCCTAATTCAAAACGATCTGCTGACAATTTGTGACACAGAGGCCTATGGGTGTTTCACTACTCTGTGTCAGCAACTCTTGTCAGGCCAGTAATATTGCATGCTGTATGTACTGGGTGTTGTGATAAATGAAGCAGGGGAGGGGAGAGCTCCCTTTTATGGACACCCAGCCAGCCAGTTAGCTATACAATTCCTCTTAGTAGCTGTTTTGTATTTGCTTTACCCTCAAAGGGTTAACAAGTCCACAGGTAAAAGAAAAGGAAGTGAGCACCTAACCAAAATAGCCAATGGGAGGGCTAGAACTTTTTAAAATTGGGAAAAAGAACTTCTCTTTATCTGTTGTTGTTGTTGTTCTCCGGAGAGTGGAGAAGCAGAGCAGCAATGTTGTAAGCAGCTTAAGCCAGGTATGATCATAAATCGGGGTCTCAAACACACGGCCCACGGGCTCTTCTGTGCGGCCTGCCAAGCTCCCCGCGCCTCCCCCGCCCCTCTGCCTACCTCCAGGCCAAGGGTGGTCAAACTATAGCCCATGGGCTGAATCTGGCCCGCGGAATTGCCCCCTTGCCGCTCCCTTAAGCAGCTGGCAGCAAGTCCATTTGGGCCGGAGGGGAGGGAGAAGGCGGCAGGGGGCTCCTGCATTGCCTCACTTCAAGGTACCGCCCCCCACCCCCCAGCTCCCACTGGCCGGGAACAGAGAACCATGGCCAGGGAACCCTGATGCACCCCACACCCTTCCTGCACTCAACTCCCTGCCCTGAGCCCCCTGCTGCACCCCCCACCTCTCCTACACCCAACTTCCTGCTCTGAGCCCCCTGCTGCATTCCACACCCCTCCTGCACCCCAACTCCCTGCCCTGAGCCCCCTGCTGCACTCCACATGCCTGGTGACAGGGGAGGGGCAGCATTGGGGTGGGGACTTTGGGGAAGGAGGTGGAAAGGGGCAGGAAGAGGCGGGGCAGGAGCGGGGCTCATGGAAGGGGTGGAGTGAGGGCAGGACCAGGGGCAGTGAGGGTGGGGTATCAGTGATGCGGCCCTCAGGCCAAAGCACTAGACCTCATGTGGCCCTTGTGGTCATTTGAGTTTGAGACCCCTGTCATAAATCCTCAGATCATACCTAGAACTACTTATCTGGAATTCCCAAATGTGTAAGTAGATCAGGAATGTTTAGAAAGATGTGATTAGGGTTATTTAGCTTTATTATGGCTAATGGATTCCTCTGTGGTAACCCCGGATGCTTTTGTTTTGCCTGTAATCTTTAAGCTGAACCTCAAGAGAGCTGTCTTGATGCTTAATTTTCATAATTGTTTCTTTTAAGAGGTCCTAAGAGCTTTGTGCATATTGTTTCTTTTCTTTCTTGTTTTCTTTCTCAGTTCTTCCTCGGGAGGGCTTGCAGGTACCCCACAGGGAGGAATTCGCAAGTACTCCTTCCTGAGTTCAAGGGGGATTTTTTGCATTTGGGTGGTGGCAGCATTTACCAAGCCATGGTCAGAGAAAAACTGTAACCTTGAGAGTGTAATAGAAGCCTGGTGTGGCAAGTATTAATTTTTAAAATCCTTGTGGGACCTCAAAGTGTCAGAGTAGGGATTCAGCCTAGACAAGTGTATGCAAAGAGACATGAATATGCACTAGAATTATGACCCTGCCAAATGAATGAGGTCATCAGGCAGAGACTCATAGACTCAAGGACTGGAAGGGACCTCGAGAGGTCATCGAGTCCAGTCCCCTGACAATGAAGGCACATCTAAATGGAAGGTAAACAAAGCCATCAACCTAGTGAGTGGGGGAAGATAGCCTCTTAACTAAAAGGACAGGAGGTCTGAACCTCAAATAAGTAATTAATTGACTCAAATTGTATACACTATTGCTGTATTATAAAAGTGTATCAGGTAAGGTCTATGAAAGCTAATGACATACTGGTGATTAATATAATTGTAAAATGTGTGCATTAATACTATATGAGGAATTATGAAGCCTCATTGATATTATACTTTAAAGTCTGTGACCAAACACAGAGAGAAACAGCTTTTCCCCCAGACTCAATTGAAGGCAGCTACCTACCTGTGTCTGGTGAAATTAAGCAAGATGTGACCAGAAACAGTAGAAACCCTATTTACATATAAATCAGCAGGAGAATGGGAAGTCTACATGAAGGGAAGAACAGCATAAGGTCAACCTGAGTCTGGGAAAATATAAGGAGAGAAGAAGCAGCCATCTAGGCATCACTCACTGGACAGACACGGGGCCAGGGCTCTTGTGAGCCAAGTCATCCCTGGGAACTGACTATATGGGAGAAACTTGCATAGGCAAAGATCTTTCACCTAGGAAGACAAGGGAAATCAGCATCTTGTATTTCTGTGGAAAGTCCTGGCTGGAAAGAAGAAAGATTGGTAAGAAATCTACCTTGAACCAAGGCTGTAGCTTCCTAAGTGTTAGCCACTAGGAAGTGGATTTTACTTTTATGTACTTGTAACCACTTGTGTCTTTATCTCTTGGGCTTGAACTCACTTAAAATCTGTCTTCTTCTGTTAATTTGTTTTCCTTTTAATCCAAGCCAACCTAGTGCTGCATTTGAATTGAAGTAATTGCTAACTTCAGCTAACGTAACATGCTGTGCTTTTGTCTTTTAAAGGAGCAATGAACCATATTTACTTCTGAGTGGTCCAGGAGAGGGCTGGACACTTCCTGGCAGACTGTTTTGGGGAAACTCCAGACTGGGAGGATGTTGGGGGTCATCCTGCAAGTAGAAACCCAGGCTGGTAGATGTCATAGGCAGACTGCTGGGGTCAGAGCACTGAACCAGGGCTGCATAGCACAGACACTTGGGGAACTGCATGCTTGTCTGCTGGTGGTGGGGGTCCAGGCCATGCACCACAGCAACACAGTTTTTAGGGCTTCCAGGATTATAGGGCAGGTGGAGATACAAACTTCTCCCTGGTTGTATTACACCCCAAAACGTCATCCAGTCCCTTCCCTGCTTTTAGTGAGGGTCTCTCCCAGGCCTTTCTGCCTGGAGAGCTTTTCCCTAGTCTCTCCAGGGCCCTTTTGCCCTCTGCAGTCTGTGCAGATATCAGAACAGTTTCCTGGGCTTCCCCACCCCCTTTCATGGTTTCTTCCTGCCTTCACAGGAACCTCCCTCCAGCTCTTTCCCCAGCTAGGCTTTATCACTACTTAAAACTGGCTCCTCTACACAAGAATCACTTGATTCCTCTCAGGTGAGGCCCATCCTATGGTCAGGGTTAGCTGAGCCCAGGCTCTCCCATCCATGGGAAAAGCATCCCTGTTACAATGAGGAAACAGCAGCAAAGAGGTTAAGTAACTTGCCCAATGTCCTAGAGAGATTCGTTGAGAGAGGTGGGATTAGTACGCCGGAGTTCCTTTCTCCTAGCCTTACTCTCAGGCCTCTCCCTGTAAGTTCTCTCACCCTCTGAACAGAAAGATGTTGAGATTTCCCACAAAAAAAAGAGGCGCTTTAGAGTGATGACAGCCATCCACTTACATGTTAAGTCAGAACTAGAGCCATGTTTGAAAGAGTGACTTTACAACAGACTTTGATTGAAATCATATGTGACAGCAGGATCAAGTGAAGAGCAACAATTTTTGAATTGAAAACACCCCTCTTATACACAGTCTTTGAATGGCTACATTCTGAACTATTTTACTTAACTACTGCCAGTTGTGCTACTAGACTAGACTACTTGTCCTCTAGGAATGGTTGAGATGTGCAGTCAAGGCACTGAAGAACCTAGACAAAATAAAGCCTACAGCAGTCCTTGTATTAAGAAAATAATCAGTGTATCTTGTGCAGTACAAATTTATAAATCCAAGTGATGCACCAAACCTTTTAGGGCTTACGTGGCAAACACACTCTAGCAGAAATCTTCAGCACCTGAGCACATTTAGTATCCTAGATTTCTATGGATCAATTAATATTTATTTCCCTCATGGCAACAGTACAGCAGCAGTATTAGCTACTCCGCATAATAAGTGAAATCATGTGCATGCTTCTGTGAGTTAAAGAGGGTTGTTCTCTATTTATTTAGGGCTCCATTTAGCCTGCAGTTGCTGCACTAGGGAGGCTCCCTGCCATTTCACACTGCTGTGGTGAAGGCAGCTTCCCATTCCTGTGGGGGAAGTGGGCCTTCATGAATGCCTATGTAAGGTTTTATGCAGTTGCTCATGTAAAGCTACTCCACCCCACTCAGTGCTTGGCAATGATGTGAGGGGGAAGTACCGAGCATGCTCCAATCCTCACAAGGAAAGTAGGATCTTGGGTTCTTTCCACGTTGATCATCAGAAGCTTCTGTCTACAGCCAAAAGTAAATTACCCAGCGGTGTCACAAAAGTCAGCCCAGTGCCATAGCCTCTGCTGAATATTCAGTGTAGAGAGGCCAGGATGGTGGGAGAGGTTAAGAGTTGCTGGAAATTGTCATGTCTTTTTCCAGTTACTTTTCCGGTAAAGGGAGGCCAAAGATTTATATCCACAACTGGTTTCTTGAGAACTGTCCAGATTATTGCAAACTTTAGGGAGGTTGCCTTCTCTAGAGGAGGCTCTCCTGATTTTGGTCCCCAGCCACCCTTAGCTGGATTTCACGACCCATGGTCACCCATGTGCTGCTAGCTGGGAAGGAATTCTGGGGTTGTCTTCTTGCCTACAAACACCACAGACATAGACCTGCAGGTACATGTTAGCTACAGCAACTCAAGAAAATGAACAAAGGGACATGGTCCATGTAGAGGAAGGGAAGCAATAGGCACAGGCCTGACTGTCCATCTTAATCCAGCAAAGGAAGCAAGTAGAAGGGCCCAGTTGCAGCCTCTCAGCAAAATGATGATTGGAAACTCTCAGAGAAGCAATGGACAGGTAGTAAAACAGCTGGAATCTTCTCCAGACAAATCAACCAAACTCTGCAGGTAACATAATCCAGTGGAGTGAGCAGAGGCTCACGGCAAAGCAGAGTCAGAGACCAGGAAAACACATTTACAGGCTTGGAAAGCAACTTTACAAAAAACAATGTATAACCCAGCTAAGTGGAATCTGACTCATCCTGCCATATGCCCCCACTCTAGCCACCCACCAACCAAGCGAAGAAACACCTCTAAGCTTGTGTCTTGCCCTTCATGCATCATGTCCCAGTGTTCTCCCTCCTCCCAGTGCTTTCTTCAGGCTTATTAACTTGCACAGCTGGAAACCAGATGTAATGTGAGTCTAAGTGGTTTTCTCAAAATGACCTTGGTTTAGTCAAGGCTCCATGTGTACCAGATGAGCTGTCACATTTCACTGTGGTTATGCGAGTGAAACTGTAAACCTATCACAATGGCTACAAGAGAGTATTTGCTATTTCAATCCAGCAAGAACTACCTGGGTTAAGGAGCTTCAGCTACTTCCACCGTACCCTCTGCTGCTCTGCAGTACAGAGAAGGGGCTTTCCCAGCTCAAACAACAGTGTCAGAGGGGCCCATTAGTCAAAGATTTACCTCCTTCTGCTTCACATGGCTCAAATGTTACAAACAGATTGGGCCAGCCCTTGTATTCTACGAACTCTTTCGCATGCATAGGTTCAAGGGTCAGAAGGGACCAATGTGATCATCTAGTCCGACCCCCTGCACAAAGCAGGCCACAGAACCCTACCCATCCACTTCTATAACAAACCCCTAACCTATGCCTGAGTTATTGAAGTCTTCAAATTGTGGTTTGAAGACCTCAAACTGCAGAGAATCCACCAGCAAGTGACCCATGCCCCATGCTGCAGGGGAAGGCGAAAAACCTCCAGGGCCTCTGCCAATCTGCCCTGGAGGAAAATTCCTTTCCGACCCCAAATATGGCGATCAGCTAAACCCTGAGCATGTGGGCAAGACTCACCAGCCAGCATTCAGAACAGAATTCTCTGCAGTAACTCAGATCCCATCCCATCTAACATCCCATCACCAACCACTAGGCATACTTATCTGGCGATAATCAAAGATCAGTTGCCAAAATTAGGCTCTCCTGTCATACCATCCCTTCCATAAACTTATCAAGCTTAATCTTAAAGCCAGATATATCTTTTGCCCCCACTACTCCCCTTGGAAGGCTGTTCTAGAACTTCACTCCTCTAATGGTTAGAAACCTTTGTCTAATTTCAAGTCTAAACTTCCTAGTGTCCAGTTTATACCCATTCGTTCTTGTATCTACATTGGTACTAAGCTTAAATAATTCCTCTCCCTCTCTAATATTAATCCCTCTGATATATTTATAAAGAGCAAGCATATCCCGCCTCAGCCTTCTTTTGGATAGGCTAAACAAGCCAAGCTCTATGAGTCTCCTTTCATAAGGCAGGTTTTCCATTCCTCGGATCATCCTAGTATCCCGTCTCTCAACCTGTTCCAGTTTAAATTCATCCTTCTTAAACATGGGAGACCAGAACTGCACACAGTATTCCAGGTGGGGTCTCACCAGCACCTTATATAATGGTACTAACACCTCCTTATCTTTGCTGGAAATACCTCGCCTGATGCATCCTAAAACCACATTAGCTTTTTTAACGGCCATATCACATTGGCGGCTCATAGTCATCCAGTGATAAACCAATATCCCAAGGCCCTTCTCCTCCTCTGTTGCTTCCAACTGATGCGTCCCCAATCTATATCTAAAGTTCTTATTATTAATCCCTAAGTGCATGACCTTGCACTTTTCACTATTAAATTTCATCCTATTACTATTATTCCAGTTTACAAGGTCATCCAGATCTTCCTGTATGATATCCTGGTCCTTCTCTGTGTTAGCAATACCCCCCAGCTTCATGTCATCTGCGAACTTTATTAGCACATTCCCGCTTTTTGTGCCAAGGTCAGTAATAAAAAAGTTAAATAAGATTGGTCCCAGAACCGATCCTTGAGGAACTCCACTAGTAACCTCCTTCCAGCCTGACAGTTCACCCTTCAGTATGACCCGTTGTAGTCTCCCCTTTAACCAGTTTCTTATCCACCTTTCAATCTTCATATTGATCCCCATCGTACAAAGTCACATTGCACTAAGAACAATCTCCTGGGTAATGACTCAGTGTCCCTGTTATGGCCCAGCACAGTTGAAACAAGGCAACATGTTCTTGGAAAAATTTGAAAATTAAGAAAATGGTTTTCTCCAACCCATGGCTAGAGATCTTAGGAATTTGTAAAATAAGCAGTTGTGGAAAGATCTGAAAAGTTCCAACACTTGGGTTGGGAATTATTCATGAGAGTTTCCCAGGTGATGATTGATATTACATACAGATCTGTATTTTCTTTGTTCCTGAAAAGGAGCAGATATTTCAGAGCTGCCACTTTTCTGATCTGCCCAGATCAGATACACATTTCCATGGCAGTGCCATTTATGTCATATTTGCTCTGTTTATTAGCTGAAGCAGTTTGTGGCCATCGGGGCTAGGGCTTTTGACAATTTTGCATCCTCTTCAGTTTCATGCATCAGTCATCAGCAATGAGAGCTCTGGGTTATGAGCATGTTTTTGCCTCAGGCAGAAGGCTGACAAGTTGATTCCTTATGAGCTCTTGCAAGTTGACCTGCAGGGCTGAGTGCGGACACATTTGTTTTCATTAGTAAACTGAACAAACATGACAAGGAAGTTAAAAAAAATAATAAAAGGGACATACACACAATATAATTAAGTTTAAACCTGACATCTGCCAAATGTTAAAGAATTGTTCCCTACCTGTGATTTTCCCATGCCTGATGCACATCACTTACAAGATCTACTGAGATTATTACTGTATCACCCCAGATCTCAGAAATTACAGTTGCAAAGACCATTTAGTCCCTCTCACCCTGCTACTACAGGATTATTTCTGTAACCCTTCTGCCAGGTGGAGCCAGCAGCAACCAGGGGCAGGTTCGAAATCTAGGGGTTCCTTTTCAGTAGTATAACACAGCAGTGGCTCGAGCCCCTCTCACACTGCAATCGGCACTCGACACACTTCTCTCTTACTGCCCTAGGGACACAACTGTCCTGATTTTGTAGGGACAGTCCCGATATTTGGGTTTTTTTTATATGGGCTCTTTTTACCCCCCACCCTGTCCCGATTTTTCACACTTGCTATCTGGTCGCCGTATGCTGCCCGTATGTCTCTCCTTCTCCCAAAGGAGTGAAAAGATCTCCCATCCCATTGCCCTTTAACCTTTATACTTCCACCAAGGGGTTACAACATCTCCAGCTCACTCTGGAAAAGGACATTTGACATAGGAACAAAATATGACCAGAGCCATGTTTTAGCAGAGTGAGTAGCTAAAGCTCCTACTAATCTGATCCGCTCTCTCTCCTTAAAGGAACTGTTTTTTGGCTCTCAGTGCAGATTGCCTCCCCCCAATCCAATTGCCTCTTTGAAAGCATTTCTGCAGGAAGAAATGTGAGTGTTAAAGGCCTTAAAAGTCACCTCCAGGGCCAAGCAGAAGTTACTAATGGAGGGATGGCCAGTTGTTCCAGTACCTGGCAATCAGTGCCCCATGGATGTCCCCTTTCTCTGCCAACCCCCCTCGGCACTAAGGCTTTTTGGAGCCAAGCTGTCCTTCCTCATGCTAGCTTTGAAACCAAACAATGTCCTGAATAAAACGAACTGACTCATAGTGGATGCAACTGCCAAAGTATCTGCTGAACTGGGAGCAACAGAGCTGCTGTTGCCCACTCCGGGCTTGACCAGTAAAAAACCACAGACTTCCACCTACTTCTTTGAAACTGAGCTAAGAGTCACACCAGCTAGAACAGCACTGGGCAGTAGGACCCAATACTAACTAGATCTCTATGTCCACAGGCTGATTTCTGGGGAAGGGAGAGGTTTCTTAAAGGAGTTTACTCTCTTTTATTAAATGTTGGCATTTCTAGCCACAACAGCGGCAGCTGCATCTGCTGTAACAGGACCAAAAATGTAGCAACTAGTTTAGGCTCTTCATAAGCTTCACACTTAAAGATTCAGTTGGGAGCATGGGCGATCTGGGTGGTTCAAATGTTAAGTCACAGCCACTGTCAGAGGCAGCTCACGGACACGTTCCCAGGTGGGAGCTAATTAAGTGCAGTCAAGTCTATTTAAAAAGAAGGCAGTTATGGCCAGTGAAGCTAGAACCAAATCAGAAGTCAGGAAGCTTTGAGGAAGCACAGCTGCTCTCCTGTAATATGGTTTTTATATTTGGTGTTTGCTGTTTGTAAAGTTACATGGAAGGAAATGCAGCTTAAGCCTTCTGCTAAATTGGTATCAATTTGGTTAGCCCAAATGCCAGCTCTAAAACCTACCTACAGAAAATGATTTTTACATTCAGACCTGAACCTCCGGGTAAGTGTTTGCTCTTGTTTTTCCACCCCTGGTCCCATGACAGGGAGATGAACCTTTTCTGAGTTTAAAATATCTTCTCCGCAACTAGCCAAACTGTTGCTCCAGACCTGGACCTTGCACCTGAACAAGCTGCATCCTGGGTTTCCTATTCTGTGATTGCCTTTGCACAATTCACTGTATATATCAATAGAAAGTGAAAGAAGGTGACCAAGCAACACTGCTACTTTCAGAAACACTGCAGTAGGAACAACATGGCACGAGCACGCTCCCAGCTTTCATGTTTGACAGATGAAGATTCATTTATATACAATCACCATAAGCATGGTGTTTGTTTAGAACAGTAAATAGTTTAAATCTTATTTGCCATATTAATCTTGAACAAGATGCCATCAGTAATCCACTCAGAAACCTCCCAAAGGACAAAATATCAGTGCAGTCCTATTTCTTTCAAACTAGTTTCTTGTATGTCTTGTTGTATGGGGTGAGGTGTGTGTAAAACATATAGGTCCAGAGAGAAACCCAGACAGCTTGAAGGAACATCTGAAAGTCTGGGGTCTGACCATGGACCAAACCTGGGGCAAAGTTTTTTGGGTCAGCGGGAAGTAGGGATGGGAGGATGTATTTCCTGCTATTTGATTTTTGTCTCTGAACACAGAAGGACTGTAAATCCATCAAAGAAATACTTATCACCAATTTCTCCTCCAAGCTGGAGCAATACAGGCCCTGAACGTTGACTGCTCCCTTCAAAAAGGGGCAACTTACAATTGTGAATTGTTACAGTTAAGAGACTGAGAAAATCATCTTGTGTGCCACCAAAATGTATTCCCCTTATTGCTCCTGGTATAAAGGAATGACATAGTAGACTGCTATGTAACAAAACAATTTCACTAACTAAATTAGAATACAGAAAGGTCACTACATTTTAATAGTACAGAAGGGGTTAATAACTTATAATTTTTCTATTATTTGTAGAACAGTAGTACCTAGAGGCCCCCTTGTCCTTGGAGCTCTACAAACATATTAAGACAGTCCTTGGCCCAAAGAGCTTATCCTCTGCAACATGCAGCAAGTCCATGGCACAGTTGAGAGTAGAATCATAGATTAGGGTTGGAAGAGACCTCAGGAGGTCATCTAGTCCAACCCCCTGCTCAAAGCAGGACCAACTAAATCATCCCAGCCAGGGCTTTGTCAAGTCAGGCCTTAAACACCTCTAAGGATGGAGATTCCACCACCTCCCTAGGCAACACATTACAGTGTTTCATCATCTTCCTAGTGAAATAGTTTTTCTTACTATCCAACCTAGACCTCCCCCCTGTAACTTGAGACCATTGCTCCTTTTTCTGTAGTACTTCGCCACTGGAGTTCCAGCCCAATTCCCTGGCAATTCAGGCACATTACCTCCCCCAGTTGTGAGCAGACCAAGAACAGTAACTATTAACAAAGGCTGTGTAATTTGGAGACCTGATAAAGGAATGCCATCAATCAAAGAATCACTTTGGTTTGAATCTTATGTCTTGTTGCAAGTGGTGTGTAAAATTGCTGTAGCAGGGATTGGAGGTGAAACATCTATACCCTTCTCCGCTTGGTTACTTTGTGTATCTGACACCAGTTTTTGTGTAGTTACTTTCACTGTTTCTCCTGTCACATCAGTCAGTTTTCTTTATTTTGTGGGCCTTTCACACAGCAATAGGAAAAAGATAAAACAACTTGAGGCTGACTTAGAGCTCAAGTCAGCTGTGTCCTTTGGCGGTTATTAAAATCATTTAAAAATTTTGTTCATTCAAACAATTTGAGTGAATTTATGGATCACAGTAGCAAGCAACTTAACACCCAAGTCAGATAACACTCTTATCTCACCCAATGTACCTCAGTACTGGCCTGCCACATCTGTTATTCCATCTGCCAGCCCCTACCACTTTGCCATTGTGTCATAGGCCTCATCTGCAACCTTCCCTTCTACTCCAGTTGTAGGCTGACCAGCATGCCAGATGGGCAGTGTAGAAGAGTGAACTCATTGCTGAGCACCCCTTTCTGGCTGAACACAGCATAGCAGTTCTTTCTTGTGTAGCACCCCCACCGACAGTTGCCCTGGTCCCATGGTGGTCTGCCCTTCCTTGTGCCTCAACACTCCAACCAGGTCATGCTTTAGTCCCCACCCCTTCTAGCCCAGCAACCCCCTCCTTCCATCCCCCACCATTCCTTTTGTCCAGTCTGCCACCCTCAATTCTAGGCCAAGCAGTCTGAACTATGGGAAGCTCTGAGCAAGGATGTATATCTCCTTCTCAGGGGCTTCATGCCACCTTACTAGGGGAACCCAGGGCCATTCTGACCATGGGGTTCCAAGTCTAGGGACACTAGTCCCTGAATCCTTGCAGCAACCTCCCTGGACTTCTTCCTAACAAGCTTTTCCAAGACTTTCTCCTTATCCTGCTAGAGCCTCTCTGTTCCCTACAGAACTCTTCAACTCTACTACCAGGAGCGTAACTGCAGAGTTCCTGCCTGCTCCCGCCTGCCTCAGTTTATTGCACCACCCTGCTCCTCCTCAACTGGATGTCATTGTGAGTTAGGTCTGGCCCATTCCAGGTGGGTTAACTGAGCTCTGACTCCTGTGAACCCTTTGCTCACCTGTGTGGGGTCAACACTCCATCACAGATGGGCCTTGATGCTAGCACAGATACTGTTGCAGGATTGAGGCCTTAATAATGAATGTATGGTGATCTGTATGTGACCAAAAAACATGTTTTTCAGCAGTAACATTATGCCTGAGTTCAAAGTAAGGCTTAAACATGAAAGGCTAGTATTCTAACCCTCTCGCCCACCAATATACCAGTGGTTACAGTCATTAAAGTAGCACATATGAAAAAAGTAAACTGGCCATTAGCCATTGCAAAGGGACTAATTTGGGAGCTATATTATCTGAATACATTTCACTCTCCTCTTGTGGCATGTTATATTGGCTTCTGACTGTATAAATACCTATTAGTTGCAATGCTTATTAGCCCAGGCACCATTTTATAATCTTTGGCTTCCCTTAATATACAAAAAGAAGCCGCC
Source organism: Gopherus evgoodei (assembly GCF_007399415.2). Lineage (NCBI taxonomy): Eukaryota > Metazoa > Chordata > Testudines > Testudinidae > Gopherus > Gopherus evgoodei. The sequence continues at coordinate 34,927,828 of NC_044322.1, forward strand.
AGTGCCAAACATGGAGAATAACCTTGGCAAAGTGTGGTGGCAGTAGCCATTCAAACAGGATTCAGCATTCCCTTTGTATCTCCATGTATGCAATCTGATGAGCATTTTGTGAATACACACTCCCTGCACAAGCATTGCCAATATGACATACGATTGCCTGTTTAAGAGGCCAAGTTGCTAAGGCCCCCAGGCTGTCTGTAACACTTACTGTAAAGAATACTTTTTTTGGGTAACAGTAGCTTATTCCTAGTTACAGAACCATCCCTCGAGATGTGATGCTACCTCTACTTTTATTTTATTTTTTTGAGAACCGAGATGTAGGCCCCATTCCTGCACATGATCAGCTTTATGTATGAGTAGCCCATGGAGTCAATAGGAAAATGCACATGTATCAACTTCAGCGTATGAATGTTTGCAGCTCAGAGCAATAGCATGAAGATTCTTAGGCCAGGTCCACACTACAAGGTTTTGCTGGCATAGCTGTCAGTCAGGGGAGTGTAAAAGACACCCCCCTAGCTGATAGAAGTATGATGGCAAATCTCCCAATGTAGACACAGCTACACTGAGAAAAGTGGGTTTCTCTTGGCACAGCTAGCGTTGCTCAGATAGTAACTATGGTGTAACGATGCTGACAGAAAAACGCCTTCTGTTGGCATAAGCTGCGGCTACACTAGAAAGCTCTGCTGCTATAGGTGTACCAGTACAGCTGTATCAGCAGAGCCTATGTAGTGTAGACATAACTTAAACCTAACATTTTCTCCAGTTCCAATACACCAGCTTAAGAAGCAATTTAGGGTTCCATGACATGATCACACAGCGTGACTGAAAGTAAACAGATATATCTTCGATTTAGACTGTATGTTTTGGGGGGACATCAACTGTCTTTGTTACATAGTTGTATGCCTAATGCAATGAGGCTGAATTCTCTAGGTGCTACTTGTGATGTTGCACTCCATAGGTTTATGGAAATATGCTAATGAATGTAAATATAATGTAACTGGAATATGCTTTATGCAAAAGATCTCTTGTAAGATATCATTACAAAGCTTATAATCTACTGAGTGTGTTCATCCTATTTGTATGAATGTATCATTCTTGCATCTAAAACTAGAAATATGAAGTATTACTCTGAGGTCCTACTGTAATTATGCAAAGTGTGGGCCATTAATGATGGCTTGGAATCTTGATGGCTCCCATTAACTAGGACAATGGGTTGTAAATGGCTCTGTTTACTTGTAAGTCTTCTGTATACATGGGTACCAGACAGTGAGCAATGATGTTTCACAGAACAGTCCATCTTAAACCTGGTACTTTTCCATTTTGAAGGAAGGGTGGAAACCCAGAGAGAGAGAGAGAGAGAGAGAGAATTTCTACCTTGTGCCAAAGATATAAATGGGGGTGGAATAGAACAAAGGGGGGCTGCAGTCACGAAAAAAAACCCTAGTTACCAGCTGAGCTGGAACTAACAAGAACTGTACCAGGGAAAAGAATTGGGCCCAGACTAGGAAGGAATCTAGTCTGTGAAAGCTTATTGGAACATATCTGAGGACGAGATTTACCTGTATTCAGTTTCTTCATGTATTAGGCATAGACGTGTGTTTTATTTTATTATGCTTGGTAACTTATTTTGTTCTGTCTGTTATTACTTGAATCCACTTAAATCCTAATTTTTATACTTAATAAAATCACTTTTGTTTATTATTAAACCCAGAGTAAGTGATTAATAACTGTAGGAGCAAACAGCTGTGCATATCTCTCTATCAGCGTATAGACGGCGGACGATTTATGAGTTTTTCCTGTATAAGCTTTAAAAAGAATAAAACTGATGTATTTGAGGTTTGGATCCCATTAGGAGCTGGGTGTCTGGGTGCTGGAGGTAGGAAACCTGCTAAGCAGTTTTGGTTAAAGTCTGCAGCATGGCTCAGACCTTGGGTCTGTGTTGCAGAGGAGTAGTGTGTCTGGCTCAACAAGAGAGGATTCTGGAGTCGCAAGCTGACAGGGAAAATGGGCTCACAGGTAATCTCAGCACCTCAAGTGATAGTCCCAAAGGGGTCTCTGTAATGGAACCCGTCACACTACTGTTATACAAATAATACAGAAATAAGTTATGGCATCTGCTGTCACCTACATTTTCAAGGTGTTCTATAGATTTTAGCTACTCAACTCCCAAGAGTTTCCACAGGAGTTGTGAGACGAAGTATCTGATACAAGCATTGGGAAACATAAGGATAAATCTTTTCAGTGGATAGCTGAGCAGTTCAGTGAAGAAAAGTAAAGTCATAAGAATGGCCATCTTGGATCAGACCAATGGTCCATTTAGCCCAGTATCCTGTCTTCCAACAGTGGCCAATGCCAGGTGCCCCAGAAGGAATGAACAAAAGAAGATGCCGTAGCTTTCAAGTACTGAAGATATGTCCACAGAAGCCCTCTTCCATCAGCACAGCTGTGGACATGCTGTGAATTTAGTCAGTATAGCTCGGTCGGTCAGGGTTGTGGTTTTTTCATACCCCTGGCTGATGCAGCTATGCTGACATCACTTTTAAATTTATACCTAGCCTAAGATGAGATGCTACTTGTAGCCATACTAGTTCTGTAAAGAATGGAGGTGAAAGTAAGTTTGCAGACAACCTGGATTCTCCCTTGATTTGTAGTGGGGTAGGGAACTTTTTGTACAGTTAGCCTCCAACCATGTTGGAGGATAGAAGTAAATACTATGACTATTCTATAAAGTTCTCTATGGCTGCACTTGACCCTCTCAGATACAGTTTCATTCACTTTGCTCCTTAGCACCACATAATTCATTCAATACAAGGCTGTTGATAGAAAAGGAATCCTGAGCAAAGGTTATTGGACTCCAATGGGCTTGAAGTCTACGAGCAATTTCTCTCCAGCTCATGCATATAATAGAGGTAGGCCAAAAATTTTCATGTCATGATTTGTTTCCATACATTAAATGTTACAAATTTGGTATTTTTGTAATACAAACTTTGAGTCTATTGTATCATTCACTCAGTTTATTTAAGTACAGAATCAGCTGTTGTCTTATATTATCTGATTTTTTCCCCTGGAAAGGCAGCACACCTAGGGGAATGAGCCTGACACTGGGAACCAGGAACCAGTCACTTGCTCAGGGCTAGGGCATTGCATTTATGCCAGAGCCCTGTATAGCAGGGACTCCTCTTGGAAGAGCATCAAAGGGAATGTGCCTCTCACGCAAGTAGTTTCTCTTGATGCTTTGTGCTTCCTGCTACCCCATCAGGGGCACAATCTGCTCTACCCGTTATGACTCCACCCACTTTTCAGTTTATTTCTCAGGGGGAAAACAGAAGCAAGTAAGCTCTCCACTCCAGAGCCCAGAGACTGCAATTACAGGAGCCTTTTGTGCAGCTACTACTACTTTTTGTGCCTTCTTTATGCACAAGGGTCACTTACATCTGAGCCCTGAATGTGCCCTTCTATGTGACCATAAAAATGGGATAATGGAGTTCCATGTTGTGCATCAGTCATCTCCAGACAACACTGTCTTTTTTTTTTTTTTAAATAAGTAAAATTATGGTGGGGTTTTTTGTTGTTGTTAACTACAGCCCACCCTGCAGTCTCAGCCTGGGATTAGGGCAGCTGGAATGGCACAGAAAAGATAGTACAACTTGCCCTGCAGACCCTTGTGATGATGTGTAAAAAGGGAAGAACCCAGCTTGATTCTCAGTTCCCATGTTAAGTTTGCGGAGCTGAGTTAGAAAAAAAAATTTGCAACTGTAAACTGACCAAATCTGATATGGAATCAGTGAGACACAAACATGCAACCCCACAGTGCCATTTTTAGAGCCACTTTTAAGAGTAGAGCTCTCCTGTAAGCTCTGTATGGGGATAATTAGTTGCTCACCTCTCAAGGGTTAGTTATTGTTTGAAAGCCCTCTGAAGATGTAAAGTGCGATATAAAGTCCTAAGCATTATTGTTCTTTTTAGGGTCAACTCAGGAAAGCACATGCCTAAGTGCATTCCAGAACAGGGATGGACTTAAGCATTTGTGTAAGTGCTTTTCTAAGTCAGGGCCTTTGCGACTGATCAGGACAATGTCTGTGAGTGAGGACAGACACAGGGCTGGATTTTAAATGGCAGGCTATAGCTTTATTAGAAATTAACATGGGAGAGGGGCACTATCTGCCCCATCCTACGCATTTAGGGGAATCTAGTGCAGGATTACAGGGCACCTGCCATAGAGCCATAACTCAGGGCACCTACCATGGACTCTTCACTGCCTACCCCAAGGATTCAGCTTGTTCTGCTGAATCCCCTTATCTTCCCCCTGCAAAGGGGACAGAAGGTACCAGGAAAGGATCCCTGTCTGCAAGGACTTCAGGTCTTCCTTTTTCCATAGACCTGGGGTCCACCAACAAAATCCTATGTTTCTTACTGTCTGATCACTGGCTGTTTGGCTTTTTAATCTGCACTGGACAGAAGTTGTGATGAACATTCACACAATTCCTCACATTAAACTCTGACACCATTTCACCTCGTGGTGTCTCCATGAGGGTATAAGGAAGGTGAAAAAACCTACTAGGCCACAGTCCATTTGGCCCCTATGAGAAAAAATTCCTTCACAACCCCTTACATAGGTGATCAGTCAGACCCACTGCACACTGTACTATACAACCCTGGAGACGGAGGCTGGGTTCAACTTAAAATGGGACAAGAGGCTGATAAAACCCAGGCCAGGATTTAAAAGAAATGATTGTGGGAAGCATGAGACAATCAGCTCACATCTCTCTAGCTGCCCAATGGGCAGCAGAGCACCCAGAGGGAGGCGGGGCTTATCCCAGTATACACTCCCTCTTTAGCCTATAGCTGTCCAGCACCTTGTGGATCCAATCAAGTTTCTCAGTCATTATGCTGGGGGTGGCAGCATCCGAGTACATGCCTTTCACAGTCCATTCTACATGTTAAACTGTACTGATCCAACATCCAGCTTGTTCGCTGTATTTGTAATATTGAAAGCACTATGCCATGACACGTAGCTCAAGAGCAAACTCTCAATCTGTTTCCACATTCAGGCAGCACTGAATGTACTTTTACTTTAGACTAGCAGGAAAAAATGACTGCAGTAAGATATGACAGGTATTACAAAATGCTTATGTTGCAAAGACTGTTTTTAACAACATTTATTATTGGTGCAATGAATCAGTGTTTGCTACTTGATTGAAAATTGCCTGGCAATGCAATTTTGAGCAGTTTGAAAAGGAATGAAGCGTGGCTCCTTCTGTCATTTAAAAATGGCATCAGGGCTTTGTTTTCTTTTAAAAAGGGAGATGGGTTGTAGTGCTGATAAATATGAGGACCCAGCACACACAGACACACAAATTTATCCTTGTGAACAAGGTTTTAAGGTCAGATTTTGTGTACTACACTTCTAATCAAATAACTGTAGCTATATATATAATTTATGAGACGATGAGAGAGAACAGATGGTGTTTATAAGCCTGATCCCACAAACAGTTTTACTTGCCTGAAGTCCTGGTGCCTTCAGTGGATCTCTGTAGATGTAGCAACAATCGTGGGTATAAACTATTTGCAAGTCCAGGTCCCAAAACGGTAAGCCTTTGAATGGATATTTTCAATACAAGAGACATTCGTAAACATATTTAGTCATTCCACTTGACAGATATGCAGACAGATTGCTTGTTCTGCCTGGTGAAGTGGTGCAGTGCTTCCATAGACTGCTCTTTGCAGCTGCTTGTGGCATTAGACAGCGGGTAACATTTTCAAAAACACCTCAGTCTTAGTGCCTAAGTCCCATTGGTGCTTTTGGAATCTTGCCCCAGTGTGACTGAATACAACACAGTGTTAAAATTATTATACTGATCAATACTATTTGAAGTGGGTGAAAGCCATTTTTAAAAAGGGAATGTTACTAACTGAATCAATACCATTCCAGAAGCACTGGCCTTCCTTCTAGCCTTCTGTAAAACTTTGCCAATATTCATACAGGATCCATTACCCAGCCAAACGTCTATTAGCTGAAATATCCTGGGACCAACTTGGTTACAACACTACAAACATTATCTGAAAAGGCCCTTTAGCTTCTCCCTATTCTTGACTCTTCATCTCATTTTAGAGCTCAGCTGAAAACACCTGATTCTCCCTTGAATATGCCTCTTAGGGAATAGCAGAAGGGGAAGAGGAATTATTCTTTAACTACATTATCAGTATGTTGAGATCTGCAAGTTTGAGGTACACTTTATATGCATGGTGCTGTACAGAAAGTAAAGCCTAAATCCTGCAATCCTTTCCCATGCAAAATTCCCATTGATATCACTAGGCAAGAAAGAACCCATAGAACTTGACCTCTGACATTCTACTGAATTGTATTCCCATTGCAGCTTGTTCTCTTTGCCAAAACTGAAATATACCATCTCTTTCTAGTAAACAAAACAAAAGCATTTACTACAGAAGCAAATGTCAAAACCTAGAGAGAAAAAAAAAGGGGGGGAAATAAAGTAGGTTTCTAAGAAGCATCATTAACATCACAATCCACTGGTAAATAGATGTGACTTTAAAGCCAGAGAACTGAAGGGTTCTTTGGAAAATTGTTTTGGTTGACTTTATGACAGAATGGATTTTATTTAATGTACAGCATTGAATGCATACACCAATACCAGTGCCATAACAACAAAAACGGAATTTGTAAAGTTAGCAGCAGTTCTGAAGTACAAAAATACACATTTATTTCAGACCATATATAATAGCAAAATTTATCAAGATATATTATACAAACTCAAAGCATTTTAGATAATGCATCACTTTAAATATATTATAAGATGATTTAGATAGCACATAATAAAATTACATGTGTTCTGCTTGCAATAATACATGCCATTTTACAGCTATATTAATAAACTATTCACAACGTAAACATAAAACACACCCAATGGAATACAATAAACCAAACACACAGAGTTGGGAGTTGTTAGTTACAAGCTTCTACATTTAATGTCACTTCTTTTGCTGCAAGACGGAGAGGACTGGAACTACTGAAAAGTTACCTAGTTAACATACAAAGCATGATACTTCTTCCTTGAGGGCAATGAAAGTTATAACCGTCATAGTTTCAAAACAGTAGTAGAATACCACAGTTATGGAATCTATGCTGACCATGGATACTGCATCAAAACCACAAAGGACACGGACTTACATCTACAAAGCTTAACACGGGTGGTCAAGAGGAGGACTCTATGTCAAACACACTACTGCACTCGCTGGTGTCTTGGATCTGAGTGCTTCTCTTAATTCCTAGAATCTGGGAAGGTCCCAGGAAAGGTAGTTAATCACAATATCAGTATGTGGGGAAGTTACTTTGATAATTCCCATAATGACAGGATGAGTTCTGTAGCCCCGACATGAAAGTTCATCTCTGGGGATATTAAACCCTAAGCAGATTCGACATTAGTCTCAAAGGTGGTGATTTTAAACATAAGACTCCTCGGCAAAAAACCTTTGGTCAAGCTCTTCAAACTTGGAATCACTGCAATGCTTGTTTGGCCATTCCTTTGTATTTTGGACCAAGGCCTTGGTCCCTTCCTCTGATTTCTGAAGACATTTATTAACATCAGGTTTAAACAAACAGTCATCATCTGCCTTTGTGGTTTTTGGAGATCGAGAGAAGCCCCTTTTGGACTCATCATCAATATTTTTTGATTCAGTGCATGGCAAAGATTTGTTGTTCTTGGAGTTTGTCACTTGCTGACCTCCTAAATCTGTGGAAATCACAGTCTTACTGAAGCTGTCCTTGACGAAAAGTTCATGTCCAGCATTGACAACATCCTCTGGCTCACGGGCATGTTCAGCCCTTGGATTTGTGGACTGAGTGAAAGTGTTGGACAGCTGTCTTTTATGTGACTGAACAAACAGAGAGTTTGCCGCCTCCTCCTCTTCCTCCTCCTTGCTTTGCTCAGCCAACAGCCCCAAAGCCTTTAGTCTCTTGTCTTTGGCTTCCGCTGCACAAAGTGGAGAGCTGCATAGCTGCCCACTCCCCCTGGAGGAAGAAAAATTGCCCTCCTGCACTGTTTCTGCAGCATTAATTTCTCCTGTTGACATAAGTGTTTTTAAAACTTGCCGTTCTTGACATAAGTTATCTTCTGACGCATCTGAAGAATCGGTTTGTGGTTCTAAAGTTATTTTAACAACACTCTTCTTTTTCTCCTCTTGCTTGGACACTCTCCCCTTTTTTCGGAGAGTCCAATTTTTCATTGTGGAGGCTCCGTTCTTTAGCCATGTGCTGGGATGAAGAGTTACAGGGCTTTTTTGACTCTCTTTTCTAACACAAATGGAGCTGCTGCTGCTGGCTTGGCTAGGAAAAGAACTGAGGCCAGCACCCAGGTGTACTCCAGAGAAAGGGTTAAATTCAGGAGAAAGCTCTCCATGTTTCTTCTGAGGCTGAAAAGCACAATCCAAAGGAGAGGAGGTCTCAGTTGGAGTAAATACTGAATAGTCTGAAAACTGAGAGAAAGCACTGTCCAAGGAACTCATTGAGGACCCAGATGGGGACGTTCCGGGAGAAGATAAACTAGAACAGCTAGTTCTTGAGCAAATATTTAATCTCAGCAGGGGTGGAGGCAGGAGGCAATTGGACAAGTCTTTCTTTTCACCATTTTGGCCCACGGTGCCACTCTGACCCACATCAATCTCCATAACCAAATTCTGATTAATAAGCTTTTGCCCTTCCACCTGTAATGAACGAAGCTGCTTGAGCCAGTCTTCATCTACGTGCGACAGCACTGCGTCACAGCTGGCTTTACGTACTGCGTTCTCATGAACCTCACTGACGTGGCTGAACTTAGAGGCAAGAAGGCCAATCGTGGGCTCTGAGCAGCGTCTCTGTCTTCTCAAGCTTTTGAGAGCATCCGGGACCATTACTGAGGAGCAACCAGAGGTACTGGAGTGAAGAGACTCGTTCTCAGAGTGATCCTGTAATGCAGATTCATGGCGTGATCCAGTAGAAATTCGCACTGGTTTTGATTTGGGTGGCAGCTGAATTGTAATTTCTTCCACCTCAGGCTGGTCCAAGTCACAATCACTCAGAGTCAAAACTGAGTCCCGGCTCCTGTTATCTTGACCTCGTTTTTTGATCAAGTCACTAAATGAAGAGTCAACGTCATCATTGAGCTCATTTTCCAAACTGTCATAGGAAGAATCATTCTGATGAAAGGAGAGATCTGCAAGAGGATGAAAGCAGCATTAGCATGTCCATGCTCAAATGACTCTGATGACATAGTTACATTTTGTTTCAAAAGTATCCTTTCCCTTCGGTAACTGTTTGTCCTTGGAAAGTCCCTAAACCGGACACGTGGCCAAATCAGAAAAGTTTAGAATTCTTCCAAAATGATCTTTGTAAGATGGAATAGAAATTCATTTTATTAGGTCTCCAATGCAGCATAGGGACTTAAAAACACATGCTTAAGTGCTGTGCTGAATAGGGATGAATTTATGGATACTCCCTAGTAATCAATCTATGGATAATAAATTAATTACAGGCTATTAAATCAGTAACATTATGAACATTCAATTAAATTGCTCTGATATGTGAAGAAGCCAGGGTATAATTTTATTGTGCTCCAGAAAGTAGAAGATTTATAGCCAATATATGATGAGAGGTTCTAGTTTCAGATACGGCATAACAAGTAGACTCAAGACAATGGATTTAAAGTGGTGTAACTGAGGGACAATTTAGTCACATTACACTAGAGGGAATACATGAGAAGTTTGGGACAACCATATTACTCATGAGTGGCAAAGTGCATTATATAGATCATGCCAAACGGAGTGAAAAGAGTGACTGAATTAGTTATGTATTTTTTTTTAATCATGCACCTTATACTATCACCATCACTGGCTAAGGGAGAGTGCACGTTTGTGTATGCATTTGTGTACACTGAGTAATATTTTGGATGGACAGATTATATGAGTGGAAAATAACAGCCTTCCTAAGAATGTACTCAATCTTCTGACTGGCTGGGTTAAGCTAGTATTAATGAAACATATGTTACCTGAACCATCCTCTCTGTTGTCACATCGTATCAGTATGTCCCCAAAGAGGGTGGAAATTTCCTCTCCAAAAATCCTGCAGCAATTTTCAATTAGAAACTGTACCAGAATAGAAACCTGCAACAAATCAGTGGCAATGAGATCTCTATACAGATCTTGAACTACTGAGTTGAGAGGAGCATAGATTGGTAACAAAACCCAACCAATCCTATGTGCTTTTCCTTTGAATGAAAAGGGTGCTCCCAAATATCATGTTACAGGCTCTCTGCTGATGCTGTATATTGTGCTCCAGCCTTGGATTTACTCAGCATGTGCTAAATTTTGCAGGTAATGATTTGTTCCAAAGCAGGTCTAGATGGGTGGCTCCTCTGGACATGTTTCAGAGATTCTAAGGCCAGAGGGACCACTGTGATCATCTAGTCTGACCTCCTGTATAACACAGGCCATAGGACTTCCCCCAAATACTCCCTGTCTGAGCTAAAGCACACCTCTTAGAAAAACATCCAATCGGGATGTGAAAAGTACCAGTGATGCAGAATCCACCAGCCCTTGGTAAGTTGTTCCAATGGCTGATTACCCTCCCTGTTAAAAACATCCACCTTATTTCCAGTCTAAATTTGTCTCGCTTCAACTTCCAGCCGTTGGTCTCAACACAACTGTTAGGAGATTGAGAAAGGAACAGCCAAATCTGTAAGAGGTCACTCTGCACTCCCTGGAACATGTGACTGGCCCCATGTAGGTACCTCTCATTATGAATCCAATCCTTGCTTTCCCTGTGCTCATATTAATACCAAGAGTAATAAATGGCTCTGCACTATAAGAGACGAGCACTCTAGCACCCCCGGCCTTGGTGTTTTCCCCTCTCACCACCATTGTAGCCTCCCTCACCATAGGTCCTGCTCTCTCTGTGCACAGACTGAGCCTCTGCTAACTCTAGTCCCCTTCACTACGCACTAGATCACTTCCCACACCATCCCTGCAGGCCTCATGCTCCCTGTCTACCTCCTCTCACCAGCTGGCTCTGGCATGCAGTCATTTCCGCACCAGTTCTTCCCATCCATAGCACAGCCTTCCAAGGACAGCAGCTTCTCCCAGGCTGGAGAACAGACCAGAGGAAGGGTAGGAAACTGGCAGGTAGTAGACGATCACATTGGGAGGACAGGGTATATGTGGAGGGGAATGGGATGGCACTTGCTCCATCCACGCATCCTGACCTGCCCTCACCTCCCAGTAGCCAGGAACTCTCCTGCCTTTATGGCACAGTGACCCCTAGCAGATCACCACACCCCAGCCCTACAAAAACAGCCAGTCCCCCGGAAACACACATTTCAAGAACTAGGTTAGTTCCCTACGGATAAACAGGCTTCCAGCAGATGAAATTTCTTTTACCTTTAGGCAACTGCCTCCAATTTTGCCATTACAGGGCCTCTGCATCTATACCCTTCTTCCCCCACAGCTGGAAATGAATCTACAATGAATGGATTTTCAAACTAGTATTTACAAGTTTCTGCTTTTGCATCCCTCTCATTAGGTTCATCTGTATTGTTGCCTTTATGAACAGCTTCCAAATGGTGCCAGATCCCACCCTCTTCAGCAGCGCCATCTTGCAAAGGAGGCAATTGCATAGATTGATTGTGTTTGGATCCCACTCGGCTCCTTCCCAACTGCCGTTTACAATCTTCTCCTTGGGGATAATGTTCCCCGAGGCCCTAAGCCGACTCCTTCCTGTGCATCTTTTCCACCCCGACTGCCTTACAGGTTTATTTGGTCCTGCTTCAGTACAGGGGGCTGGACTGAGGTCCCTTTTCACCCTACATTCCTCCAATTATACAGAGAAAACTGTTCTAAGACCAGCTTAAACAAACAGCACCTCTAGGAGGAACTGATTGTTACAAATGCACTGGATATTTCTGATCTCACTCCCTCTGTTTCAGGGGCAGAGTGGGGATGAATTATTTAATGTTTGCAGAGGGCTTTGAAGAGGAGAAGCACTGATCTGTGTAGGTGCTAATTATCATCACCTTGCTGAACATAGAGATTCCTTAGCAAAACTGAGGTTTCACTCACCTTTTTGGTGAATTTGCTTTCTGTTTCAGGGCTAGAGGGAGCAGGAGGCCACAGCATGCTGGGTGCGATGCACACAGCTAGATTAAATGCAGTCATCTGGTTATCTTCAGATTGCTTTTCTATACTGTGCAGTACTCCAAAGAGGTAACGTAAAAGAACCACATTGGCTCTGGGGAGTTGCTCTATTAGCCTGAAAGAAAAAAAACCATCAAAAGCAATTGAAGAAAGTACTTCCCCCTACACTCACTAGAGCTAGAATCTGATGCAACTACAGAAATCGGAGGGAGGCAATGTGGATTAGTGGTTAAAGCAGGAAATAGTTACTATTTCAATAGCTTCTAAGAAAAGACCCAGCAGGTACTCTCATTACTAAAACTTCATTGCGTTCCTCTAATATGGGGCAACTCAGAACAATTGCTGATATATTGTGAATTAGTCTAAGAAATAATTAACACTGCACTGTCACATAAACGCACATGTACAATTTGTGAACTTTATTTGTTCTTTTGTTTAATTAGTTGTCAACTCACTGGTTCAACTCAGTTGCAAAATTCAGTCATTTGCTCTGGATACCCGTTGTTAATGTAAATTGGCAGGGCTTCATCTAATAGGTCACCCAGTTCACCCTCCCGCCTGCATGGACAAGTGCTTTGCCCAATCTAATTTTAATATCCTCAGCAACAGAGCTTCCACCATTGCCAGACTCCAATATTTTGAAACAAATACAAATAAAATAAAGAAGAATGGAACTGAATAGTTGCTGAGCCCCTTTTGCCAAAGCTCCTGCACCACCCAAAACAAACTCAGTCTATTTCAGTAGCAGGCAGAAGTCCTGGTCTTTGGGAGCATATTTATAAACAAATACTCTCCCGTGGTCGTGGTGAAAGGAAATGACTGAAATCTGCTTACTAGCATGCATTCCCACAGCAGGCACATAGGTACCAAGGACATGATTTAGGAAAGCACCCTATACAGGAAAGCTCTTCAGCACGTGTTTAACTTGTAGCATGTACTTAAGCCCTTTTTATGTCAATGGGACTTGAGCACATGCCTGTGTGCTTTCCTGAACTGGAGACAACTTAAGCATGTATTTAAATGCTTTCCTTAACTGGGGCTTGTCAAAAGTCTAATGTGCAGGATTCCACTTTTTTGCAATATAAATAACTCTACCTTTGGATGTCTTTTATCTTCTCTTCATGGTTCCCCTGATCCATCACAGAGACCCACTTATCACAGAGCTGGGATGAAAAAATGCTGCCTGGGATGTTCCGAAGAAAATCCTTATTCCAAGAGAGGAACAATAAAAACATGTGAGCTAGCAGTGTGGGGGAGGAAAAAAGATAAGCTACACAGATCTGAGAGAATGTATTGGTGGGACAGCACTGGCTGGTGTGCATTTTATTCCAGGGAGCCGCTGAGGCAAGCAGTAAAGCTCTTAAAATCAAGAAAAAAATTGCATTTGTTTAGGAATAATATTTTCATACCCTCTCCTGAACCTTTTCTGTCAAATGGGATGCATTTCTGATGCTTTATCTGTTTTCACTGCACCAGCGAATTAGCTCAGGGGCCAGTTATTTGGATACCGTGAGACGCCTGCAGTTTACTAATCATCTGATTATCTTCAATCCCCATTTATCCCAGCAAAATGTTTACAGTGCTTGTCACGGATCTGGCTAAGTAAGGAGCACACCCTTGCTGCATTCCAAGAATGAGGAGAAGACTACAAACGCACAGCTACTTTCCTACACGTGTCACAGAAAGACCTGGTCTATGCGTATAAGATTTAATGGTAAAACGATGCTGGTTGGAGGGTGGTAATTTTTAACCATATAGTTATACCGATAAAAGTCCTAGTGTGGCTGCAGTTATACCAGAATAAAGGCAACTTATACTGGTACAGTTATTCTCCTTCCTGTATGGGAGTAGCTACACTTGTATAAAGCACCTTTATATTGATGTAACTGCAGCGCCACCTTAACTGTACCAGTATAGCTAAAGCAGTACAAATTTCTAGTGTAGACAAGCAATACATTTTACAGTAAGTTTCCTATAGGGCCTGATCCTGAGCCATTGAAATCACTGGTAAAAATTCCACTGGGTTCAGTGGTGCCAAATTAGGCCCATATTATCATGTGTTTATATACTAATTATTCTGTGTTCAGTTTGTGACTGTCACAGGATTGTCAAAGAACAGATTGATTCTGATGATAAAAATTAAAGAAAGTTAGTTTTGCCTGCCCATTCTCTTCAGAATAAGGCTTGTACTTCCCTGAATTACAGACAGAGCTCAATTCTGGTCTCCAGTGTTCCTATCAATAATGAACCAGAGTAGCTGCATATTGCATATTGCATGGCTCCCTCATTCAAGCGGCAGGAAATATTCTTCACTGATGCTTGATTCACACCTTGGGGAAACTCTTAGATACAAGGTCTGAGATGGGCACTTCCAAAGAACATTAAAGCAAAGTCAATCAAGGGAGAAGTGGTACATGAATTCAGTTCTCTGTCAAGTTTTCAAGTGGCAGGAAAATTTGCTTTACCAGCTTAACTGTACAATTAGCACTTACTCAGCAGATCCCACCGACTTTGCCAGCCTTAAATGGGGTCATGCTATACCACATGAACTTTTGAACCATGTCTATGATGCATAATACACAAACAGGCTTTTCTTTGACATCAGACATGTACGCCCCCTTTCCCCATCTATTTTTGGGACAACTGCAACGAAAATTATGATTTCCACCTAAAATTTGTGGTGATAAACAGGGTCCTGATCCATCAAAACACTTCAGCAGTTGCTTAACTTGAGGCACGGGAATAGTCCCACTGGAGTCAATAGGATAACTCTCATGCTTAAAGTCAAGTGCATGTTGAAATGCTTTGTTGGGTGAGGGCCCCGCTGCTCAGCACTTTGCAGGATTGAGCACTAGATGTGCAAAATATTTGTAATGAAATGGAAACAAGTACTACAGTGCTTTCCCCAACCCTTTTTGCTACAAACAAAATAAGTGGGCTCATTTCACCCCCAAAACTTTGCCCTGTTTCATACGTTTGTTTTAAACCTTAAACAGGCCACTTTTTCCCAAACAAAACAAACTCTATTGTGATGTGAAAAATGGGCACAGTGAGGTGAAGCCAGGGCAGAGGATCAGCACCATTTCGGCACTATTTTGATGATTTAAGTGGTGTTCCCTGTGCCAAGGTGCAAGCATGAGTCAAATTCGTTCAATGGCTTTGATACTGAGAATACAAATGTCACACGTTCTGGCTGAAGAAAAAAACTCGTGTCAAATTGTGCAGAAAAAGAAAATCTGGAGAGCGTCAATCAATTTGCAAGGGTGAAACGAAAACACTTTTGTGCAAAAGTTTGGGGAAGATATTTCACCATCTTTACAAGCACAGATATTATTCCACATTCAGGTCTTATTTTCTTCTCTTTTGTACACTCTAAAACCAGTAGATATGGTTTCTCAGTAGATATGGTTTCTTTAAAAGAAGCAGTAGATATGGTTTCTCAGTAGATATGGTTTCTTTAAAAGAAGCAGGTGTGCTTTTCCTTATGTCTACATGTTATCCAGAGAGCGTCTCTCTTTCCCAGTGAACATTAACAGCAACAGCACAGCACAAGGAAGAATCTGATTCCATGCAAATCCCAAGGCAGGGATCTAACTTCATTCCTTGAATTGTTCAAGATCTCTTGAGCTAATGGAGAATTTCCGATTTACTGTCAGTAGTTAACAGCAGCACATTTTAAGACCTCCAACCACTAGAGGGCAGACCATTGCAACATAATGACAGGCAACAACTCATAGGCATCAGGAATGGCAGCAAGAGGAATAGCATTCTCTGTTAAAAAAATCCTACTAGAGACACTACTTGAACATATATCAATGGAGATTACAAGGACCCATTTTACGTAACCATGTGAAGGGTAATAAAACAACAAGGCAAATATGCCAGTCCATATTTGAGATTTATATAGAAATACACATCAGACAAAATTCTCCCAAATAGGCTGGTTATGAATTCTGGATGTTCTTTGCATGAAACAATACTGTTATTAACATACTAATCCTTATGCAAAGATAATCCACGGAGAAATAAACCTGAATATTTTGGGAAGCACAAGAGTCTTGTCGTTTATAGCATCTTTACAGAATAAGGGCCCAAGCCTGCAAAGAACTCCCACAGACTTTAAGAAGAGCTAGAGGACTTGGAGGATCAGGTTCTAAATGAGATTGGAGGCAAGTTTTTAAAAAATAATAAACTCCTATTGCAGAAAACAAATTGACTCATTGTCATATCCCTCCTCCCACCCCCCGCCCTCAAGGAGTAAAGCTTTTTGCATACCTTAAACACTGAGGCGGTCACAAATATGGATTCACAAGCTAGGTGCACTTCAGCTCCCAAATTCAGTTTCTCCTTGAGCTCTCGGCAGGATTTCGCATTCGCTGAGCGTCTGAAAATACCCCTGGTAAAAGGCCCCTCTTTGTAAAGGAAGGAAAGCATGTCCTGTGAAAAATTAAAAAGCCAGATAGCCTTCCTTACATACAGCTTCTTTATCTGTTAACTATTAAGATGTGGTTTTATCCTTTTTCTACATGTGCAAACATCCCACAAAGATTCACAAGTCAAAAACACATCAGGGTATCTCTCTACTCCATGGGCTTTGCCACCCAACCTTCATTAAAGCTATGGTCTGCGGCACTGAGTTGAGAAAACATTTCTCCAAACAAGCTGTGCGAATATTCTCACCCTATATAATGATATTACTCAACACTGATCTAGCACATTACCTCTTCAAAGCACTGTGTAAATGTTAGCCAGTTTAAACTGCTGTACAGGAAGAGAGCAACAGTCCATCTAGCATAGTATCCTGTCTGACAGTGGCTACAGCCAGATGCTTCTCAGGGAGGTGTCAAACCTTCATTCACCTGTTTGTTCAGCATTGCTGCAAACTATGTGCTAAGGTTTCTGGCCCAGCTGATGATCAATTTGTAGCCTGAACAGCCTAACAAAATTTTATCATAGCTAGTAAGTACTTCTCATTTCATATTAATCTGCACTTCTAAATCCTAATTAAGAGTCAGCCCTTACTGTGCCAGATCAATATGTTATTCCATGGAGTGTTTCATTTAGGAATTCTTTAAAATAGTGATATATCTCACACACACACTTTGTCTGAAGACCAAAGTATTTAAAACAAGGAAAATAAGCCGGTCACAAAGCAATCGAATACAGTTTGTTTTAAGGAAGGATCTCTGAGCTGTAGGCAGGGAAATGGTGGCTGGTGAAGTATGTATTATCATTAAATTATTAGAACTGTAATGGCTGAGAAGTAGCTTTTGGCTAATTTTGCAGTCTGGGCTGCTGGGTATGTCTTCCTGAAGCGCAGCAATGCAAATATGCCAAATGGAAACTATTTTTAAAGTCTACATTCCTCCTCTTTCAGAAGTTGGTAGCCAACTGTCCATCTACGTGCAAATACCTTTATAGGGGCACCATTCACACCAGCAGTACTCAGAGCAGTATTTCGCCTTTCTTTGCAAAGATTGGGAGCTCATTTGTTAAAAATGAGCTAAATCCTGCAATGCAAGATCTCGACTTGAGAACAAAGGTTTGGCCAACAAACAAAACTGGTCAATGTTTTAGGGTGATGAGTTAATGGTTTGACCCGCTTTTTATAAGATAAAAACTAAAACAACCCTTTCAAATTAGAATGCAGGTGATAATGCTTTAAAGCAGACACTTGTAACCTGTGTGGGGCTTTAACGCCCTCAGCTTTGCCTTCTCCATGTAGCATCCCAGATGCCGTGTTTCCTTCTCCAAGGAAACTGCATGAATTTTATGAAAATCACTTTTTGGGACTTAAACAACATACGTTTTTCAGACTCAAACTACTAATTGTACCAAGTGGTGTCTGTGCGCCCAGTAACTTTACTTTTCCCAAACAAAAGTTCCCAAAGGATTCAAGTTTGAGAGAGATTCTCAGAACACATCAGTGGCTGCGTTGGGCTTGAAGGACCTAATAGTTCTAGAATAGATTCCTAAGGTAAACTAGAGCTCATATCTGGAGGTTAAATTGGATACCCTAAAATCATCAACATTCATAAAGACTGCAGCTAGAAAACAAAAAATGCTCTGGAATGTCCTGAAAAGTCCTGGTAAGAACATCCCTGAGTGATGTGGGGAGAACATACCAAGGGCAAGCATAAGAGTCAGATCCTCCACTACTGTAAATTGATGTAGCTCCATTGACTTCACAGGATCTCCCCCAATTTACACCAGCTGAAGATCCGGCCCGTAGACTTAGGTGCCTGATTTCACAACACTTCTGTTGAGTAGTACGTACTGCTATTGAGGAGTAGGGACTACTTGCATTAGAGACAGTTACAGAATCAGGCCCATGCAGGAAAGATAGATTAATTTTAAAAAACCTTCAGCCTGATTACATACAATTTGCAGACTGATTTGTACTTACCAGGTCTGACCACATTTTACAAACATTTGCTGCAATTTGTGTTGACAGCCAAAGTTCTGGCTCAAAACTGGAGAGAACATTTCCTCCTGGTTTCCCTACGGAGGATCATTTCAGTGTCCTGGCTACCTAACCCCCAACCTTCTCATTTATTATGCAAAGAAATCCCAAAATATTTAATAGCCAGCCCAGAATCCGTGACTTACCAAGACAGGTTTGGGTAGATTGTCATTCTCACAGATGGCTGGCAGCGACAGACCAAAGAGTTTCCCTGGAACAGGAGATGTTGGAGACAGTGGTATATCGTCCAGCTGAGTGCCTGGACCACGCCAAAAGGCCCAGTTTATGATCGATCTTTTCCTTTTAAATGGCTTTTGGCTTAGTTCTGGGGAAAAAAGTGAGATGTTTATTACAAGAAATGTATTTCAGTTCTGTTTCCAATATTACTTTTGTAGTGGTTGCTACGGTTTCAGATGGAAAAAAGTTTCATGAACACAACTAACACAACTGGCTCAGCCTTTTCCATTGGTACATGCACACGTGGAGAACATGCCTTATTATCCAAGCATTCAAAAAGGATCACACTGATCTGCACTGCATTGCTAGACTGCAGCCGAACTCTTATCTCTAAATATAGGATTAAGAAAACCAGCCCACTGAGTTTACATGCATCCAGATTGTCGCCACTCACATGCACAAAAACGTCACAGCCTCTTTTAAAAAGAAGAAATTCTTCTCTTGCTGGTTGCTGTACCACGACATTCCAGTTTCCACTGGCAATGGGCTGGAGCAGCCTCTGCACAACTAACATCAATGAGTAAGCTGATGGGGGAAGGAGCATTAACAGCCAACAGAAAAACCCAGTTGCCTTTCCAACTCTTTTCCCCCAGAGTGAGCCTATCTGTGTATTTGCTCCAAGCATTTGCCGACTAATGCTCAAGAACCAGTGCCTGCTCTTTAATCAATGTCTTCCAGCTGGCACTTCATCATGATGCCAACACACCAATGGGCTTGGTTATTCTTCATTCTTTTTGATGGTTTTCATGAGGTATGGTAACAGTGAGAGCTCCAAACTGCACTACTGATGGAAGCTCTTCTTTACAGCACAAAGAGAAGGAAACCAAGGCAATCTTAAATAGATAAACGTGAGGGCATCCCTTTTCTATGTCATCCTATATAAATCCTGCCTTAACAGCAAAGGGTATTTTGGAGGGTTGTGTTGGATCTTTAAGGTGGAAACATGAAATATCTATCCACACATACCCACACACACTTTCCCTTTTCTTTTGTCTCCAAAGTCATCTGATTCAGGTTTACAGGATCCTTAAACCTCTATGAACCTTTCCATTCTTTGGTTCTTTCATCCCACGGAACGGTCTACGTTACTAGAATTCAGGTGCGGTACTTCTATAAGCATGGATTTCAGTACAATATAGACTTTTATATTGTGTACTTTATCACACATGCTTTTAGCCTCACTAGTGGCTTTTGTTATACATCATTCCACTGTAGGAGATTACGTTCCCATTGGGAGTGGGGGAATTCATTTCATTACAATTAGACAGGAAAGTTAGAGTAACTCAAAACTTGAACGTTTTAACTTTACAAGCTGATGAAAAATACTTTCCATAAAAAAATAAGGATATAAATTTAAAAAGAACCAAAGCTTCATGACAGATAAGCCTGACAAAGTTTAAGATTGTGCTTTCACATGCCATGCTTTGGAAGAAAGGAACTAACCTCTAATGTCTAAAAACAAAATTTTTGTTATGGCTTGCTAAGGTTTACTACACTGGGAGTTCTGTTCTTACAACAGCAAGTATATACTTATGCTCTGTTCTTGCAATAAATACATTGAGCCCATTGAAAGGAAAAATTAAGGAGAGCTTCTATTTTGGAGAATAAGGAATATTAAAACTTAAGGGAATTTATCTTAAAAATTAGGAACAATTACTAGCTTCTTGTTATTGCCTTCAATTCCAAGAGGCCAAAGCACTTAAAAAAATTATGGAAACAAAAAAAGGACCATTTCAAGGAAATGCAGCCAACATTTGGGAGAGAAACAGCATCTGTTTCACAGTGCACTCCAAAATTATCATCATCTAGACCAGGAAGCAGAACGGAGGTAAAACTATAGGGGGAATTTAGGTAAGCAGAATTATTACCCAATCTGGAATTTAGCCAGGTCACCCCCACACTGGTGAAAAACTTAAATTTCAGAAATGTGTCGATGTAAATGAACAATGTTGCAACTAAGAAAATTTCAGCCTTTCCTTTGCGGCAGCAGAGTGGTTGAGCCAATCTCAATGGAAACTTTTCTTTATCTCCAACTCCGCAAGGCAATAACTCATTGGTCAAACTAAGTGAGAGCCCTAAGCCTGGTGTTATGAGGCTTCTGATGCCAGTATATCCCCCTCAAAAACACATTCTGTAGAGCTACCACCAGAGAACAAAGTCCTGGAGAGACAGTTGTTCCACTTGGCCACTGTCTTGTTAGCATTTAGGAGAAGATTTCTTCCTATTTGAAGAGGACCAATTCAACATTCTTGAAAACACTGGGACAGAAACCAACAAGTAGCCTAAAACAATGAAATACCAGCATAGTGTCAAAAATTGACAATGGTTGAGCAGCAGGAAGAAACATCCTGTGGCCACAAAGAGATTCTAAGGACAGTAAAGCTACTCCAATATTAGTTAATTTACAGCTCAAGGGAAATGGGAGATATCAAGAAGAAGAGCTGGGGGATGGAGAAACATATAAGGTCTTTCTTTGCTTAAACATGTGCTAAGTTAAGATACAGAGAGAAGCTCCGACATGGCTGAGACACAGGCAGCTTATTCATTATGCAGAAGGCAGTACTTTCATACTTTGGAACACAAACTTTGTACTCCTAGGGTCTCTCTGGGCAGTGGTGCAGTTTGGATATTTTAAGTTCAGGTTCTCAGCCCCTGCCAGCACAGCCACGCACATACAGTGCAAGAGGTCACACTGCGCGGCCCTCCACTGTTTTGCTCTTTAAAATGGAGTCTTCCATGCAGCTGTATGAGAGGTCATACTATATGTGGAGGATGCCATTTTGGGAACAATTCTGTCCACACAGCAACTTTTTCACATTACAATCATTTGTTAACTGTTCACGGCCAATGGGAGCTGCGGGGGGGCGGTGCCTGTGGGCAAGAGCTACCCAGAGCTGCTTGCACACCTCTGCCTAGGAGCCAGACCTGCTGCTGGCCGCTTCCAGGGCACAGTGCAGTCTGCAATACCAGGATAGGCAGGAAGTCTGCCTCTGCACACCTGATGCACCGCTGACTGGAAGCCGCCTGAGGTAAGCCCACGCCCCAACCCCTTGACGCAGCCCAGAGCCCCCTAGAAGCCCTGAACCCTTTATTCCTGGCCCCATCCTGCAGCCCTCACCCCTGCACCCCAACCCTCTGTCCCAGCCCTGACTCCCTCCCACACCCCAACCCCCTGCCCAACCCTGAGCCCCCCCAAGCCCAGAGCCCCCTCCCACATCCTGAACCCCTCATTCCTGGGCCCATGCCACAGCCCTCACTCCTGCATCCCAACCCTTTGCCCCAGCCCAGAGCCCCTCCCACAGCCCAAACCCCTAATCCCCAGCTCCGCTGGATCACTGGCACCAACCATTTTCTTCACCTGGGTCGCCAGAAAAAAAAAAGTTTGAAAACCACTAATCTATGCAATGTGAAAGTATTTCACCTTTGCCAGTGGTCTAGTGTGATACATGATTGAAACACTTATGCCTCTGTGCTTGCTAATTGTATGTTAACCATGTTGTGCATGGACAACCATCATGTTTAGAGCCAACTGTATCCTTAACTGGCTACATTCAGTTGTAAGTTTTAGTGGACACTGTATAAACTCCGTTTCCAAGTTAACTCTTTTATCCTATTTCAGAGAGAAGAGAATAAATTGAGCTTAATCTTACAATAGTGAAGTGCAACATTATGAGCCATAAGACCTGTTACCATACATACAAATCTTGCCCTTTGTTGTGAACTCCTCTGATACATAGGCAGAATTGTGCCTGGCGGTTACATAACAATAACAGCCACATAGCCTTTGGCCTGCTGATTTTAAAATCAGCTTGAGATCAGCCACTGGCCTCTGTGCTGCTGTCCTTATCCATTTCCTAAACTAATCTGTGAGTGGGAGCCAAGAAGAGGAAAGGAGAGTGGATCCTGCAGCATACAAGTTAATCAGGTTTGCAAACAGATAAAACAATTTAAAATGATGTATTGCTCAATCAGCTGAGGAGGAGAGTGGAAAAATAAATAAATAGCCTCTCTTACTGACACTTTGCACAATGCTTGTGCATCATCCATGGGCTGCCCCAAGCCTCAGATCCAGAGGCAGTCTTGCTTTCTCTCCAGTAGTTTACATAGTGCTATTGATAATGGGTCTGCCTCAGAACTTGAGAGAGTTGATTTGCATTTCTATTTTCTCTTGCCAGTCAATGTCAGCTGCCAAGCTGGGTCTATAAACCTAATCACACCTGCTTACTAATTGCCTCATTCCTAAAATACACCATGAAGTAATAGATGCTGCATAACATTCTGGGTAAGGGGAGTACAAAGGAAATTATTTTACTATCTATAAAACACAATTAAATTTCCTGTGTAATGTATAATACATACACATACCAAACCCCCATATATTTAATTTCTAGATACATTAGAAATGGTGTTCTAGGCATACACTCTGAGCAATGATATCCAGGAAATAAAAATAATTGGTGAGGCAACATGAAAAAGTCCTACATATATATATGATTTTATACTATTATTAATACTACAGTAGCACAAAGGTGACAACTGAGATCAGGGTCCCAGTATGCCAAGTGCAGTAAAAAACATATTAAGGGCGTCTCTGCCCCCAATGAATCTACAGTATAAGGCCCCAGCCCTGCAAAATCTTACTCGTGTGCTTAACTGTCTCACTGAGGTCACGGTGCACAAAATTAAGCATGTGTTTAAGAGCATGCAGGGTTGGGCCCAATACAGACAAAGGGTGGAAGAGTATTATTATCCTCGTTAATGGAAGCAGAGATGTACTTAAGTACATGCCTAACCTCAAGAATGTGAGTAGTCCGCTTCTGGGAGCCACTTGGAGGACAATGGGTATTCACTCACGAAAGCTTATGCTCCAATACATCTGTTAGTCTTAAAGGTGCCACAGGACTCTCTGTTGCTTTTTACTTGGAGGACAGTGGATGCCTCACTTTACAGCTTTCCTCCTCACCTCCAAAAATCCACCCCCATCACTCCCCCCCCCATCTAATTTTTATCAGATATTATTCTACAGCTCTTTTTTTTTCTGATTTAATACCATTATGGATGCTGCTCCATCTCCAGACTTTCCACAAAATACTCAAAAGCAGAAGCTATTGGGCAGCCCTCTTGCAGACAGGATGGCTGACCAGGGAGAGGCTGCCTCTCTGAAGCCAGAAGAAAATATCAGAGGGGTAGCCGTGTTAGTCTGGATCTGTAAAAGCAGCAAAGAATCCTGTGGCACCTTATAGACTAACAGACGTTTTGGAGCATGAGCTTTCGTGGGTGAATACCCACTTCCTCAGATGCATGTAGTGGAAATTTCCAGGGGCAGGTATATATATGCTAGCAAGCAAGCTAGAGATAACGAGGTCAGTTCAATCAGGGAGGATGAGGCCCTGTTCTAGCAGTTGAGGTGTGAAAACCAAGAGAGGAGAAACTGGTTCTGTAGTTGGCAAGCCATTCACAGTCTTTGTTCAATCCTGAGCTGATGGTGTCAAATTTGCAGATGAACTGAAGCTCAGCAGTTTCTCTTGGAAGTCTGGTCCTGAAGTTTTTTTGCTGCAGCATGTCCACCTTAAGGTCTGCTATAGTGTGGCCAGGGAGGTTGAAGTGCTCTCCTACAGGTTTTTATATATTGCCATTCCTAATGTCTGATTTGTGTCCATTTATCCTTTTCCATAGAGACTGTCCAGTTTGGCCGATGTACATAGCAGAGGGGCATTGCTGGCATATGATGGCGTATATTACATTGGTGGATGTGCAGGTGAATGAACCAGTGATGGTGTGGCTGATCTGGTTAGGTCCTGTGATGGTGTCGCTGGTGTAAATACGTGGGCAGAGTTGACATCGAGGTTTGTTGCATGGATTGGTTCCTGAGCTAGAGTTATTATGGTGCGGTGTGCAGTTACTGGTGAGAATATGTTTCAGGTTGGCAGGTTGTCTGTGGGCAAGGACTGGCCTGCCACCCAAGGCCTGTGAAAGTGTGGGGTCATTGTCCAGGATGGGTTGTAGATCCTTGATGATGCGTTGGAGAGGTTTTAGCTGGGGGCTGAATGTGATACACTAAGAAACTACAACATCTACTCAGGACATTCCCTACACTAACACCAGAAGAAATCAACATACCCCTAGAGCCCCGACCAGGGTTATTTTATCTACTACCCAAGATCCACAAACCTGGAAATCCTGGACACCCCATCATCTCGGGCATTGGCACTCTCTCTGAAGGACTGTCTGGATATATGGACTCTCTACTCAGACCCTATGCCACCAGCACTCCCAGCTATCTCTGTGACACCACTGATTTCCTGAGGAAACTACAATGCATTGGTCACCTCCCAGAAAACACCATCCTAGCCACCATGGATGTAGAGACTCTCTACACAAACATCCCACACACAGATGGAATACAAGCTGTCAGGAACACTATCCCTGATGATGCCACAGCACAACTGGCTGCTGAGCTCTGTGCCTTTATACTTACACACAACTATTTCAAATTTGATGACAATATATATCTCCAGATCAGTGGCACTGCTATGGGCACCCGCATGGCCCCACAATATGCCAATATCTTTATGGCTGACCTGGAACAACGCTTCCTCAGCTGTCGTCCACTCACGCCCCTTCTCTACCTACGCTACATTGATGACATCTTCATCATCTGGACCCATGGGAAGGAGACTCTGGAAAAATTCCACCACGATTTCAACAGCTTCCACCCCACCATCAACCTCAGCCTGGACCAATCTACATGGGAGGTCCACTTTCTTGACACCACAGTGCAAATAAGTGATGGTCACATTAACACCACCCTATATCGAAAACCTACCGACCGCTATGCCTACCTTCATGCCTCCAGCTTCCATCCCGGGCACATCACACGATCCATTGTCTACAGCCAAGCACTGAGGTACAACCGCATCTGCTCTAACCCCTCAGACAGAGACCACCAAGCATTCTCAAAACTACAATACCCACATGAGGAAATAAGGAAACAGATCAACAGAGCCAGACGTGTACCCAGAAGCCTCCTACTGCAAGACAAACCCAAGAAAGAAACCAACAGGACTCCACTGGCCATCACATACAGCCCCCAGCTAAAACCTCTCCAATGCATCATCAAGGATCTACAACCCATCCTGGACAATGACCCCACACTTTCACAGGCCTTGGGTGGCAGGCCAGTCCTTGCCCACAGACAACCTGCCAACCTGAAACATATTCTCACCAGTAACTGCACACCGCACCATAATAACTCTAGCTCAGGAACCAATCCATGCAACAAACCTCAATGTCAACTCTGCCCACGTATTTACACCAGCGACACCATCACAGGACCTAACCAGATCAGCCACACCATCACTGGTTCATTCACCTGCACATCCACCAATGTAATATACGCCATCATATGCCAGCAATGCCCCTCTGCTATGTACATCGGCCAAACTGGACAGTCTCTATGGAAAAGGATAAATGGACACAAATCAGACATTAGGAATGGCAATATATAAAAACCTGTAGGAGAGCACTCCAACCTTCCTGGCCACACTATAGCAGACCTTAAGGTGGCCATCCTGCAGCAAAAAAACTTCAGGACCAGACTTCAAAGAGAAACTGCTGAGCTTCAGTTCATCTGCAAATTTGACACCATCAGCTCAGGATTGAACAAAGACTGTGAATGGCTTGCCAACTACAGAACCAGTTTCTCCTCTCTTGGTTTTCACACCTCAACTGCTAGAACAGGGCCTCATCCTCCCTGATTGAACTGACCTCGTTATCTCTAGCTTGCTTGCTAGCATATATATACCTGCCCCTGGAAATTTCCACTACATGCATCTGAGGAAGTGGGTATTCACCCACGAAAGCTCATGCTCCAAAATGTCTGTTAGTCTATAAGGTACCACAGGATTCTTTGCTGCTTTTACAGAAGAAAATATGGTCTGGCTACCACAAATCTCAAGTGAGCAGATTATCTTGAGAAAAAGATGTGAGGATACAACGGAGATCAAAAATATTACTAGTACGCGCCAAGCTAATTTGCGAGGCTTGGCATCAAGACTAGAGGACACTGAGAACAGAATCTCCTCACAAGAAGACACGGTGAGTAGTATGAAAATAACTGCAGAGTAACAGGAAAGAACTATTAAAGCACCACAAGAGAAAGTTAAGGATCTTGAGGGAAAAATCTGAGACTCGTGGGTCTCCTAAGGGAGGCCTGTGGAATTTTTATCCATCATACTGCTAGCACTTTTGTCTCTGCCCCAATCAAACTTAGAAATTGAGAGCGCTCACCGCTATCTTGTGCCAAGCCCCATCCAAATGCAAAGCCCCGGGCCATAATTGTAAGATTTTAAAAATACAGTATTAAGGAACTCATTCTTTAAAAAGTCCATGAACTGAAAGATCTAACAAGGACACAGGTTGATGATTTCCCTGGATTACACCAAGGACATGCTGGAAAAAAGGGCTAAATTCAATAGATCAAGAGCCCTAGCGAAAGGATTGGGTTTGGACTACTTTGTTTCCTTCCCTGCTACTTTCAACATTAAAGAGTAAGGTAAGATACTCATGATTTCAGTGCACAGGGAGCACCATCCACCTCGAGATCCTGACTCCAAGCAACTCACTGCACCAGACCTGGGGATCCCTTACACCTATGGATCAGCAAGGCTCAACAGAGTAGTGTGATGCTATTTTCTACCTGAGGCACTCTCCCTCCTGGTACCTTTTCCAACCCCTTACCTCACCCTCACCCTCCTTAAAAAAAAAAAAATCTTCCTGCCTGATTATTTTACTTGGTTTCATCCCCATCTAATTCAGAGATTCAGGGTGTATAGTAAATCTGGAAATATTCAATCCATTTGCCCTAAAGATACACTTATAAAAGATACCAGATCTAAACGACGGAATCAAGATTTTAATTTAATGATGAATCTTTTATAATTCTCCATGGTGAATAAAACTGATCTCCTAAAATCCTATCCAAGAACAATTATTATTGCTGGTTATGATTCACCAAATTACTGATACTGCGAGTATGAGACGGTCAGTTGTCTTTTCCAATAATATTAGTTCAGGTGGTTTATTTTAGTTTTTATTTTCATTAAATGAGTTGAAATAAATGTTAAGCTGATTTACATTGCTGATGCAGTTATTGGACAATGGAGTTCACACAATACTCAAGTGCGGACAAAACTGTAGGGGGTAAAGTTTAGGTAGAACTGTTCTGCCAATGAACACTTACTTGCAAATGATCCCGTTACATTAGAATAAGATTAAACTATTTGTATACCTTTCTTATATATCTCCTATAGACTTGTTCCTTAGACACTAGCCTTCTTCCCCTTTTGTTGTGAGTGCATAAACCATTCCCCTCCTTGATGAGAATATTTCTTCTTTATAAAGTTAGAGGGTGTTTTGGAGAGGTGGGAGGTGTGAGTGACAACGTCACCCCCTTGCAAAGCTCCTGGAATGAAGTATTATTTCCATTTGGATAAGAATTATGTATTTTTAAGTGATCTGTGGTCAATTTTGACCACTTCATTTCTTTTTATACAGTTTTTCCTATTTGTTTCCCACATTATACCCATCTTTTACCTTTCCAGGTCTGCCTTACCTTCTCCTCTTTCCCCTCCCCTTCATGCCCCCATGGCATGGAAGGGAAACCCAGATATACCATTCCTAAGATCTGGAAGTAACAATGACCCAAGCAATGACACTATTCAGGTGCCTGATAAAGAGATATTTGACCTAAAACACTACTTATGGCTATTATAATAAATAGTGTTTCCTGGACTATAAAAGGGGTTAATCATTCAATAAAAAGAAAAAGAACTGTCACCCACCTAAAAATGCTGAAAGCAGATGTTATCTTCCTACAGGAAACCTACCTTATGATTTGGAGGCAGAGAAATTGTGGAGGGGTTAGATGGGGGGAAAGGATGTTTAACAATTTTTCCTCTACAGCCAAAGGTGTAGCAATATTGTTTCACAAAAGACTCAATTTACAAATTCTAGATGTAAATAAAGATGAAGGTGGTAGATTTTTGCTGGAGAAGGCTAAGATTTTTTTCAAACTACAGGTTGCATAATGGAAAGCACTTGGTCACGGTGGCTCTGGTCAGTACCGCCGATCGGGCCATTAAAAGTCCCCTCGGTGGTGTTGCCCGGCTAAGGCAGGCTTCTTCCTACCCTTCTGACACCACACTGTGCCCCAGAAGTGGCCAGCAGCAGGTCTGGCTCCTAGGCGGTGGGGCTCCACACCATGGGGCTCCGCACACTGCCCCCACCCTGAGCACCAGCTACACACTCCCATTGGCTGAGAACCAGCCTATGGCAGCTGGAGGGGGGGGGGTCGCTGTCTGCAGGCGAAAGCCATGCATAGCCGCTTTTGCGTCTCCGCCTCGGACTCAGACCTGTTGCTGGCTGCTACCGGGGTGTAGCGTGGTCTGAGGCGCCAGGACAGGCAAGAAGCCACTCATTGGGAGCTGCCCGAGGTAAGCCCAAGCCCCAATCCCCTGCCCCAGGCCTGAGTCCCCCCCCAAACCTAGAGCCCCTTCCTGTACCCCAAGCCCCTCATCCCTAGCCCCACCCCAGAGCCTGCACCCCCAGCCCAGAGCCCTGACCCCCTCCTGCATCGCAACCCCCTGCCTCAGTCTTGAGACCCCCCCCCAAACCCAGAGCCCCTTCCTGCATCCCAAACCCCTCATCTCCGGCCCCATCCCAGAGCCTGCACCTCAGCCCAGGGCCCTGACTGCCTCTCACAACCAACCCCCTGCCCCAACCGAGAGCCCCCTCCCACACCGTGAACCACTCATTCCCGGCCTCACACCACAGCCCTCACCTCCACACCCCAACCCCCTCATCCCCAGCTCCGCTGGGTCGCAGGCATTAACAATTTTCTTCAGCTGGGTCTCCAGAAAATTTTTTTGAAAACCACTGTTCTATATACACTCTGATTAATATATATGGACCCAATATAGGTGATCCAAGCTCTTTTTTCTCCCCAAACTAATTAATATTCCACTAGAATCAGCTGTCACAGCAGGAGATTTTAATGAGGTATTGGACCCTTTGAGACAAGTCAGGTCGGCCCCAGTGTACACAATCACATCAAGAAATGCCTGGGTGCCCCTCACTTCCCCCTCCACTCAGCCTACTTCCTTCCCTCCCCTCCTCCGAACTTGGCTTCTCTTTATCCTAACTTCATAATTTTTCTTTGATTAATTGGATTTTTATAAACAAAATTTTGTTTGTAAATCGTGTAATACAAATAGCTGCTTTATATTTTAATAATTCATATTACAGATATAATTAAATGTTTCAAGTATAGCTAAGGTTAGGCAGAAAATGGTTAATATGAAACACTTCTGTATTATCAGAAGCTTGTGTATAGTACATTATGCTTGTTTTTTCTATATATAATTTGTTTTTAAATTAATCATAAGCGAATTAAAAAAAAGAATGCAAGTCGTCCCATTGAAATAGGTGCTTAAAGTTAGCACCTTGCTGCATCAAGGACTAAGGGGCTTGTCTGATGAGACACAGAAACTGTGGGGGCATAGCCAGGAATTTAATCCAAATTTCGTGAGTCCCACTCCAGTGCCTTAACCACAAAACTGTCCAGCCTCATTATAGAAAAGCAAGGCCTGTGGAGACATGATTTTTCTGATCAGCAAATAAACTGTTAAAATAAGCGAACAGGCTGCCTGGAGGAGATTTGGCCATTGCTTTGTTGGTTTCAGAAAAACCATTTGATAGGCAGTTTCATAAAAACTTAACCTGGTTCAAAAAAAAAAAGTGTAAAAAAATACAGTGAACTCAAATAAGAGAATTCTAGTGTAAAATTTCTCATATAGTTGAAACGTATATCTGGACCCTCTTCCCCACATCTTGTGCCCCCATCACATGACCGCTTTCTATAACAGAGAGAGAACCTGAAGACTCTCTCAATGAATGACGCCTCTGTAAGGGGAGCAACTTACCATTCAGTTGCTCGCACAAAGCCAGACGACTTGGCTTCAGTATAAACTGGCACTGCAGCTCCCGGGGCAGCTGTTCCATTAAGAAGGACCCATGAAGGTCGAGAGGGTAGGCATAGTCTTTCAATTCCTGGGTCTGGGGCACAGCATCTCGAATGTGGCTCATTTTAATTCCAAAGGGATATTCATGTCCTACTCAAGGAGAAATAAAAAAAATCTATTTCGGACTGACTGGGGACCAGCAAAATTCAATCTACTTTAGAGAAAAAGCAGATTCTTGTACACTGGCTTGCAACTCTCTATCTCCTGGTAACCTAGGGATAAAGCTACTCTGATTCTCCTCTCATTTCTGTTGGCATAAGTCATCTTTGACTCCACTGTAGTCAAAGTTACAGTGAGTACAAGAAAATTCGGGCAATTTTGTTAGTCACATTGTGCAAATGCCCAGCAAAAAATTACAACTGACAATTTTGGAATCCAGTGTTTATTCTTTTTATTGCTTTATTTTCTCTGCAGAAAAATCTAGGTACTGGTTTTCCACATGGAGCTGGCAAGAAATGAAAGTCCTGGTAGCCATTATTTGCTAAACACACAAAAAGCGTTAGATTCAACATGAAAGTGATCTCTCCTCCCTGGCCTTGGTAACTGGGCCATCCATCAGTGCAGGCAAAGGGGACAATTCCACTTCCTGTAGGATGTTGAAATAGGAAGGAAATGTTAATCACACAGTTAACTGAAACTGGTCATCCATGCTCAATTAAAGTCTTCGGTGACTATTCAGTATCTATTCATTTTGGTGTAATTATACAAACACTCCACTAGAAAACTACCTCAGGGCTTGTCTACACACGCAGAAGTTGAACTGAAGGTGTGATGCTAAAATGAATTAAGTAAATTGGTGTAAGCGTATGTAGACCAGAGGTAACCTGAAATCTGTTTGTGGATGCAATCTTGATTAAGGATGATAGGCAGAACAAAGCTGAAACACTTGCAGTTAGATGCACACCAGCAGGCAGAATTTGAGATAAAAACTGGGCCCTTAACCTCTCCAAGTAAACTTTTGGGTTAATATCAAGTGTAGTATCAGTTTAACATCCAATAGGTCTTCTATTGAAAGGATTATATTCTGTACTTTCAGAAGGAGAGATTCAATGAACTGACAGATCTTTTCCATCTCTACATTCTATGATCCGGTAAATAAAGCCACATCAGCGGTTATGTCTGAACTAAACTACGTTCAATATGCTGAATGAAAATCTGGTATGTTTCAAAGACAAAACAGTTTACATTGTCTATAAGGTGCACACCTTAGGACATTTTATAAATATGAATGTTGCCTGATGCCAGTAAAGCATTTGTAGTTAAGGCTGCTCTGAGAAGGAATGCTATGATTTAGCTGCAGTTAGGTTTGAGAGAGGAGAATGGGAAAAACCTGCACATTGTTCTTGTTCCCTGTTTCTGTTCGCCTGCAGAATGTTATGAAGCGTAAGCAATGCGACGTTCCAAGGAGGGAAGGTTCTCAAAAATAGAAAGGGGATCAGTTCTTGAATTAAATGAGAGATGGGCCAGAACTAATCTCCTCAATCAAAACACCTTGGAGCTTTGGTGTAAACCAGTGAGGGGTTGTTTAAACCAAAACACCCAATATTTTGTTCTACTCCTGCAAACGGGGAAAGCCAGCCAGCAGAGAGGACATAAGTACATTAACAAACCCATTCCCCAGCAATCTGCTGAGCCTGAGAACACTGTACATATGCTATGGCAATATAGGAGAAAACACGACAAAGCAGGTTGGTTCTATGAGAGAGAGGTGGTTTGTGATTAGAGGGGCTAGATCAAGGTTTAGAAAATGTAAAATAAATCTCAGGGAGAAAGAAATGGTACTTTCCAGTTGCTAAGAGGGTACAACACAGGAGAGCTCTCTGAAAAAAAATATCAAAGAACTCAACTGTGTCTCAGGTCGTCCTTAAGACAGGCAAACCCATAGGACAGGAAAGTATTAAAAATAGGAAACCACATTTTTAATATGACAGTTAATGATGTAAAACAAATCCATCCCAAAAACTCACCAATAAGTGGGTAAGGAGCATCTTCTTTTCCTGAATTCACCCACAGCTGATAGTCTTTTTCAGAGCCCTTTAAAATCAAAATGACCAGCCATTAGGAGAGGAATGTATTAAGTTTCTTACAGTAATATGAGTCTGCGCCTTGAGACTATGAGCAAGGGGACTCTCCAGAGGGTGACTACTCCTATAATTCCCAAATAGAACATCCAAACTTATGAATTATTTGCATTATTATATTGTTCAATATGAGGTGTTAAGGACTAGCTCCAAGCAGCACGACTGACTGCTTGGAGTCCTCCATTTCTAGTGGCCTCTTTCAGACTCACAGTTCACAGACTGGCAATTCTCTCTACACAGTAGCCGGATAAGAGGGGAGACAGTTTATCCTGAGTTGGAGGTGATAAAATATGATTGGGTGTGAAGCCCCTTTCAGTGCAAGCCTGATGCCACGGAATTGCCAGCAGCTGAAATCAAACTGCTCATCAAAATTTCCTATGATCGATTCTTGCGAAGAACATATGCCCAACTTTCTCTCCCAGAGTTCTGGTTCATTGTCAAGAATGAATATCCTGCACTCTCAACATGCGCCTTGAAACTAGGGTGACCAGATGTCCTGATTTTAGGGTCTTTTTCTTATATAGGCTCTTATTACCCCCCACCTCCTGTCCCAATTTTTCACATTTGCTGACTGGTCCCCCTACTTGAAACTGATGGTGCCATTTGCAAGCATATAATTGTGTGAAGTTGGATTCAGGGCACTTGTGTCCATCAAGTCTCGGTATTGATCAACCATTGATGTCACATCGGAGATTAAATGTGCAACTTCTACCATGCCACCAGACGTTGAAAAGCTGTGTCACAACACACAAGCCCATGTGTCACATCAGAGAGCATTAAATAACATACTTAATGTGTAAAGTCCTTGGATTCCTTAGCCACTATGTTACTTCATTGCTGTCAGGGGCCACAGGAAACAGTAAGGCTCAAAATGGGATCATGCATGCAAAAAGTTGGCGACCCCTGTGCTACAGCATTCTTAAGCAGAGAGAGTGTCCTGGCTATAGAAACCTGGCAGATACCCACTTGGTACTTTATTTAGATTTACGACAGAGTCCAATCTTCTTCAAAATAGATTTACCACCTCCTGCACCCACTTATAATAGTCTGGATCCACCCCAGAAAGCTGTAGCCACTTTCACTGTGACTGACAGAAGTACAGCTTTCTGGGCCACATCAGCACTGCTGCCAAGCTAGTTCGCATGTGGAAGAAGGAAAAGAGAGAGACACTCTGGAGACATATAGCTGAATAGCACAAAAAATATTTACTTTTTCTTTGTAAAATATATAGGAAGGAGACATAGTGGAGGGGGAGGGGCTGGTGAACTCAGTTTTGAGGGACTGACTGCCCTTCCCAATCACAAATGCTGCCCCTGTAGGCAATACAAGGCCATTTGCTTGCACAGTTGTGACAGTCCTGGTGTTACTGAAACATTAGGAACTCAAAATTTGAAGGAACCTTCCAACCCCCTTTCCTGACCAGCTTGATAGTTTAGACCAGTGGTTGTCAACCAGGGATCCGGGGCCTCCTAGGGGGCCATGAGCAGGTTTCAGGGGGGTCGCCAAGCAGGGCCAGCATTAGACTTGCTGGGGCCCAGGGCTGAAAGACAAAGCCCTGCCACATAGGGCCGAAGTCC
The DNA here is from genome assembly GCF_007399415.2 of Gopherus evgoodei. NCBI lineage: Eukaryota > Metazoa > Chordata > Testudines > Testudinidae > Gopherus > Gopherus evgoodei. Next base: position 34,962,446 of record NC_044322.1, read on the forward strand.
AGGGCCCTGAGCCCCGCCACTCGGGGATGAAGCTGAAGCTTGAGCAATGTAGCTTTGTGGGGGCCCCTGTGGCATGGGGCCCCAGGCAACTGGCCTGCCTGGTAGCCCCTAATGCCGGCCCTGGCATTTATATACAGAAAACCAGTTGTGGCACAGGCTGGCCATGGAGTTTTTACAGCATGTTGAGGGGTGGGGGGACTCAAAGTAAAAAGGATGAGAACCCCTTGAGGTTGAGTCAGTTTAGACTAACTGAACAATGACACTTTGCAGGAATTAGCTGTGGTTTTCCCAGAAAAAAGTACACTACACAAAATGCAGCAAAGTCAGGCACAGTAATAGCATCATTATTCACACAAGATAGGAAATTTATTTCCTTTAATTGCCACTGAAATATCCTTCCCCCTGCTTTTCAGATGCTTGTTCCTGTGTGTCATGTTATGTAAGGAAAAGACACTTATCTAACAGAAACAATTACTGGATGGGGCTTGTGTGTTTTCTTTTTAAGCTAGTCTCAGATGATTGCTGGTGTGTGATATGCTCATAATAAAACAGCTGCGAGGCCACCACGATGCAGAGAAAATCTGTGCTGTCTTACTTAGAAGAGTAGTACAGCAACCAAGAGTCCTAATCATCCAGAGAGATTTTCATTCTTTTCCTGCTCAAACTGATACATTAAGCCAGGGCTAAAGCTCAGGTAATGAGGCAAGAGCCAGCTCCCAAGGTGAGTTTCAGTCTTCAACAGGAGTTGTATGGAGCTCTAAACTTGTGATCACCTCAGCTCACCCACCTGTGAAATAAATTTAATAACCAGCACGAATGTGAGGTCTCTCTCACAGGGGTATTGGGAGACTCTCTCAATAGCTATAATGCATTTGGTGATCCGTGGATGACAAGCACTATACTAACATGTGCCTCCATAGCAGTTAAGAATCACTGGGCTTTTATGGTAACCGATGTAATTGGTGCCAATGTCTTCAATCTGGGTAAAAGTAAAGATTTGATAATTATTTAAAAATAAATAAATAAATAAATAAATAAATAAATAAATAAATAGAGTCATCAAATCTGATTGCAAGGACTTACGTTAATCCCCAGCTGTTGCAGGGCTGTGAGAATCACATCATTCGCTGTATCAGCATTGGTTACAGTGAGCGTTTTTGACTGTGGAGAGAAAAAAGGGGAAGGGAAAATTGGCATTCTAGACTACAGTGTTTGCCAAGAACAGCCTCCCAACGACTTTCGCACGAGAATAGTGGTAAATTACAGTGCTGAAAAAAAACTGTGCAAGAGACTCGGGTAAGATGATGGCTAATAAACAATATATGCTTTTTGTGCATAAGAACAAGCCCTCAGACCTGTCCATACCTGGCCCCAGGCCCACTTTCCAAACACCAATATGGGAAGGGCAGGGTGGTTATGATTTTGTGGTTGGGACCCCTGCAACACACAGCTGAAACAGCCACTAAGAACCGCACTTTCCCTCTGCACAAGACAAATAAAAGGTGAGTTAATGCAGGGACATATAGATATGAGAAGGGTCTTTGGAAAGAATGGAACACTTCAGAATGGATAAAGTGAGTGTGTTCAATGAAACAAATCGTCAGTGTATTAACATTTAATAATTCACTTTTCTACTGCAGTTCTAGCCAGAGAGGATAGTAACAGTAACATTCACATCTCTGCCTGTCACCACTTCCCATGTATATGCATCAAAGCCAAATTCTGTTTGATAGTAGAACTGCTTCATCTCAGGAATCTCTAATCCAGTTGTATTTTTACCTCCATAACATCCTCCAAACTTACTGATAAACAATATGAAACATACTATTCAGGTGTGTATAATGAATAGAAACAGGACATTGGTTTGACACAGGGGATGAGCTGAGCACTCTGACCATCTTGAAGTCCCTCTTCCGTATGCACTACTGTGTCTTGATTAGTCATTCCTGCAAGTCCTGCTTTCTGGAAGCTGTTCTTCCTGGAATGATCTTGCAACACCAGTACCACTGACTGTCGGGCATCAATATTATTCCTGACGTCTTGAGGGGAACATCCTCAATTACGGGTCTTATTTTTTACATTGCCATGATACATGGTTTCTAATCTTACCTTCATGTCCTCCCTCCAGCCCATTCCAATCAATCTTTATGCACTTGCCTCTTCCCCAGCTCCAACCAAAAAAATTCTTAGACTTTATCTGCACTAGAAATTACTTCGGTATAACTTACGACACTCGGACCAGTATAGACAGGGCTACGTCAGCAGGAGAGCTTCTCCCACCAACATAGTTACTGCTTCTCATGGGAGGTGGAGTAATTAAGCTGACAGGAGAGCTCTCTCTCGTCACCTTAGAGAGTCTTTACCAGAAGCTGTGCAGCTGTGCCTCTTTAGCACTTCTAGAGCAGATGTAGCCTTACTCAGAGCACTACATTTCAAACACACGTACGAGCATGACCTAATTCATTCTCAACATCGCTGGGAGGTAGATAAGTGTTACTGACCCCATTTTACAGATGGGGGGAAAGGAGACACAGAGGTCCAGTGTCACAGCAAAAGTAGGTGTCAAACCCGGGATTTGAACTCTTGACTCCTTGCCCAGAATCAGTTTGCTAGACCCTGCTGACACATACAGCATATCAATTTTAAACTGGACACAACATTTCTAGGTAAAACAAGCCCATGATGTTTTGCCTTAAACAAAAGATCTGGAACGTCCTTCTGTATAAGCCTGATAGTAACAAGCTGCCATGGCAATCAAAGTAAAGCAGTGAGAATACTGTATATTTGCTTCAGGACATATCTGAATGCTCATACCATAAAAAAATTAACATTTCCCCAAATCAATGGCATCTGGCACTCAGGAGCAGGTCAACACATTTGCATAAATTTTGCTTTGGGCTAGAATATAATAAAATGTTTTTATGCTGCATGTCCCTCCTCCCACAAAATGAAACAATTCCCTAGGATCCCCAGCTGCTTTAGTACATAAGAGACTGTAGCATCATAAGAGGTATTTAGATTATGAAGTTTCCATCGATATGCCTTTGCTTCATTACTGATAATATCTAGACTGCTATATTTCATTTCCAGGACTATCTACTGCCCCACTCTGAATGTACATAAAAGATTTACAGACTTCTCTTCAGAAATATCTGAGCACAGCTTGATTCACTTCCTTCCACCCAAACTGCCACTGTTTGCATCACTGTTTATTAACATTGTGTTTAGGGATCCAGTAATTCTAGCTGTTGTGCTCTTAATGATTTCCCATGAAAGGAGGAACACTCTGTGGTTGGACTTATTCAGATATAACATTCTAACAACTGCAGATTGCCCCTTCTGACAGAAAAGTCTCTTTAAGGGACTTTCTACAAGACATAAAATGCCTCAGCAATTGTCTTTTAGGCTCTTGAACATAAAACACAGATTTTTAAAGCAGCATTTAGAGGGGAGAGGATAAAAACAGACAGGATGGATGGATGATCTATGGATGCTAGTGTTTTTTAGAGGGCTTGTCTACATACAGAAAGTGCACTTGTTCAACTTAAACTGGGTAAAAACGGAGTTAAAATGGTGCAGCGCCCTATGTGGACATTCTTATATTGGCTTAACATTTGTTGTATCAATTTAGTTTTTTTCCTGAAAATGTATCGATACAGGTCGTCTTCTTAGCGTATGCACGATGTGCCTCAGGTGGCGCGTGACCAGGATTAACCACTGAATTTGGGCCCGCTGATTTCATTAGTTTCCCCGGCTTGGGCTGGGTACTGGCGAGGAGTGATGTGAACACTGATCCTGGTTAAGCTGATGCGAGCCAGATTTAAATTGATTTGACAGTGTTCACAAACCAAATCACACCAGTTTAGCTAAATCAGTATACAAATCACCCTTTCAGATGAACCAGTACAACTTTGTATCTAGGTCAGGTCTGAGAGTAAAACCAGGACATGTCGTAAGAGCGTCCAGGGCCGCCCACGGGTGGGGGCGGCAAGAGGGGCAATTTGCCCCAGGCCCTGGCCCCGCAGGGGCCCCCACGAGAGTTTTTTGGGGCCCCTGGAGCAGGGTCCTTCACTTGCTCCGGGGGGCCCGGAAAACTCTTGCGGGGCCCAGGCCTCCGGAGCTTCCTCCGCTCCTGGTCTTTGTCGGCGGAGGGTCCTTCCACTCCGGAGCGGAAGGACCCCCCGCCGGCGAATTACCACCGAAGCTTGGGCCCACCTATCCTGGGCAGTGGTACTCAGGCTTCAGTGCAATGAAGTTTGAGAAGCCCTGTTATAAGGCACATTTTCCTTAAAATCATAATAAATGCAAAGTAATGCACACTGGAAAACAATCCCAACTATACATGCAAAACGATAGAGTCTAAATTAGCTGTTACCACTCAAGAGGGAGATCACTGTGGATAGTTTGCTGAAAACATCCACTCAATGTGCAGCGGCAGTCAAAAAAAGGTAACAGAATGTTAGGAAGCATTAGATAATAAGACAGAAAATATCATAATGTCTCTATATAAATCCGTGACACGTCCACATCTTGAATACTGTGTGCTGATCTGGCCACCCCATTAAAAAAAAGATATATTAGAATTAGAATTGGAAATGGTACAGGAGAAGGGCAACAAAAATGACAGGGGTATGGAACAGCTTCCATATAAGGAGAGATTAAAAAGACGGACTTTTCAGCTTGGACAAGACACGACTAAGAGGGGATATGATAGAAGTCTATAAAATCTTAACTGGTGTGGAGAAAGTGAATAAGGAAATGTTGTTTACCCCTTCACATAACACAAGAACTGGGGCTCACTCAATGAAATTAATAGGCAGCAGCTTTAAAAAAAAACACAACATGTAGTCAACCTGTGGAACTTGCTGTCAAGGGATGTTGTGAAGGCCAAAACTATAACAAGGTTCAAAAAAGTATTAGATAAGTTCACAGAGGATAGGTCCATGTGGCTATTAGCCAGGATGGGCAGGGATGTTTGCCAGAAGCTGGGAGCAGATAACAGTGGATGGATCTCTCAGTGATTACCTGTTCTGTTCATTCCCTATGGAGCACCTGGCATTGGCCACTGATACTGGGATCTAGCCAGGATACTGGGCCAGATGGACCATTGGTCTGATCCAGTATGGCCATTCTTACATTCCAATCCTTTAATCATTCTTGTGGCTGTTCTGTTCTCTGAACCCTCTTCAATTTATCAACATCCTCCTTGAATTGCGGGCACTAGAACTGAGGACAGAATTCCAGATATGGAGGCATCCATGGCAAATACAAAGGTAAAAACAACCTCCCTACTTGAGATCCTCCTGTTTATTCATCCAAAGGTCACATTATTCCTTTTGGCCACAGCACCACACTCATTCAGCTTATTATTCACCATGGCCCAAGCTGTTATAGTGGGCTGGATCCTGAGAGGGGCTGGGGTCCTAAAACTCCCACTGACGTCACTGGGAATTGTGTGTGCTCAGCATCACTCAGGTCTTTTGCGATTAAGCCTTAGTCCCCTTTTTCAGCACAGAAACACTTACATATGCACAATTTCCGACATCCTTCGCAATGATCTTCAGTGGAATGCTCTTGGGATAGTCTTTTTCTTTCTCTTCTTTGATTTGACTAACAAAACAAGCAAAGACCACACCATTTTCATTGTTATTAACAAAATTGGTAATATTTTTATTTAGTAACCCAAATAATAGCTGTGATTGCAAGGTTATCATATGCACAAAGATCTTAGAGGGAAATGATGCATCGATGGTGTATGGATACTGACCAGGGTTTCCAATAAAATATTACACTTTTGCATGAATAAAGCTGATAGGTGGTGGAAACCAGTATGAGCAATAGACGAGCAAGGTTTAAAGCCCTTCTGAAACCTAAATGCTGCTTTCACAATGGTTCGCTTTTTGGGCAGCCCATTAAAATAAAAAGCATCCTTCTGCTAGCAAAGGGCCTAATCATTTCCCCCAGATTTGCATACGAAGGAAATCCCTGCACAAGTCTCCCTCTCTTCTGGACAGAAGTGGGGTCTCGGTCATCTCCACACCATTGCCCTCTCCTTGCCCCAGATCATCTGGAGGCTGCCCCATGGATCTGGGAATACCCCTCCCCCCACCTTATGGAGATTCCCCAATAGGAAAATATGCATCCCAGGGCTGCACTACCTTTTCCGCAAAGCCCCCTCCATGGCAGGGATCCCCCCCTAGGAGGGTCCTGGGGATCATCTGTGGGTAGAAGAGGTCCTGGTAACACAGCCCCCACTGGAGCCTCACTGCCAGGGACCAGGGCCAGAGCAGCTAGTGGCACACAGCCAGCCACGTAGTGGTACACGGCCTCCACTCCAATGGCACTGGTGGGACCGTGTGGTCTATTTCCAACCGGTCAGGACAATCCTCACAGGGGACTCCTTTGTGCAGCTTTCTTTCTCTCATGGGTTTTGCTGTGGGAGGGAGAGATCCAGCTCAAAGGAGGAAACTACCCTAACAAGTGAGGATAAACCTGTTGACTGGTATATTAAATCGTCATCATTATAGGATAATCCAGTGACTACCTGGGACCACTGACAACTGCCTATACGGATGACTAGGGTGTAAATAGCAAGGAAGGAGAGCAGCTGTATTTGAGGACGATACATGGTGACATCACTAAGGGGAATGGGATGAAATTAAGAATGGGTAAAATTACACCAAATACCAGCAGAAGCTTCCCATCACCGAGATGCATTAGGCTGTAAAATAGTCTCCTAAGGGAGATGGTTGAAGCCCCATTGTTTAGAACACTTAAAACAACTGGACAAAAAAAGTGGGAAGTCTAAATAATTCCAAGTAAGCATGATTGATCCACTCTCAACCCATGAAGTCTGGGGATCCAGACAAACAGACACAGATCTGAACTCCCAGAACTTTGACTCTGGAATACAAAATTCCAGCCAATGAGGTTTCTGCCCATCTCTATTTGAAATGGGACAAAACCAGATCCATGTACTCAAGCCTCCCCAAAAATCTCCCTTGACTGATTAGGTTTTGAAAAATGGATTTTGCCCATTCTTTCTAGAAAGTCCACTATAGGGAACAATCCTGCATTAGCAACAGATAGTTTAGGTGAGTGAATGAATCTTATCTATTTCTTCTATGAGTATTATAAAAGTAGGAAAATAAAGTACCTTTGCAAGGAAGAGAGCCACTTTTCCTTCTGCTCTGGGGAACTGCAAGTATTATAAAACAGTGACAAATATAAAAGTTAGCCAGCATGCAAGTGCCAAAGAAAGAACCAAGATGGACGAGCATATAGATTCACTGGCATATCCACGAACAAGCAAGTGTTAAAGAACTGTTGTGACAGAGTGACCAGGCTCTTGCTGAGCCCTAGAGCCGGCCCCTGTCCTAAGGAGTTGTCCTGCTGGAAGGGGAGAGCAGTGAGTTTAGAGCTCCAAAGGTTGCTTAGAGAGACCCACACAGAGTTGGTCCTCTGGTGCCAGGAGAAGGCAGAGGCCAATCAGGGCCAAGCAGACAGATTAAAAGGACTAATTACATCTAGTAGGGACCAATTCTGGGTGAAGCCAAGACAAAAAAGGCTCACTCTCTCTAACTCAAGTAACCAGTCAGGGGTCTAACCTTGACAGTATGTGCTCTGGATCTCTGTGAAAGTCCACATCAAATAATAATCTTTAATGGCCAGGTAGCTATTTTGAGTTCAGTGTTAATTTATTTTCTGTAAACCTGAAGTGAGCCTACTTCATGGGGAAACTGTCTCAGGGGAGCTCTTGACAACTACTGACATGATTTGCAACTTTCAGTGAATACTTCATTCCTTGCAAATTGAAAAAATACGATCTGATTGGGGTAAAGTCCTAGTGTTCAGTTTTTCACCACAGAAGTTAAAGTTCTGCCAATGAAGTCAATGGAAACAAGATTAGGCTCCTAAGCTACAGGCTGTTAAAATGCAAACAAAAAACGGGATAACTTTACACTTAGGTGTTTAGTTCCTGAGTTTACGGGTATTGCTGGTATAAAGATTGGTGAAGCTCCTCCCATTCTGATGCTTTGGCTTATTAATCGTTTGCAGTAGGCTAGTACTTAAAAGGCCCCAGTGAGGACTGAGGACCCATTTTACACAAGATTTTTTAACTTTTATCTCAGCCATACACTTTGAAGGGTACTAAGCTATCCAGTTATATGTATGATTGTTCTTTTATTAGGATAATTACAGTAATAAGAAGCCTAACCTAATTTTACTTCAAACTTTCTTGATCCAAATCCTGGCCTAGCAGAAGAAAAGATAAGATTTTTCCCACTGCTGCTTCTTCAAATCAGTTCTCCACATTTTTGGTGTTGATTGTTAGGGAACTATAATCCCTGGTCAATTTTTCTTCTTCAAAAACATACACTTGATGAACTTTTGAACGTTGGTTTTGGTTTCATTGATTGGGAGATTCTCTTGTAACTTATTTCTACTTAGCAACTTAGGAAATCTGAAGAGTTTTATACATTTATCTCTGGACATGAAATCACTCCACTTACATACAATCTAGGATTCCCTTTTGACTAGGCTGTCACTGTCACACCAGACTATTTCCTTTGAGCTTTAAAGGATAGGCTACTGTCTGTAAATCAAAGCTCATTTTTATTGGCAAGAGTTTAATTAAAATAGAAATTTCAGCTTTGTTTCAGACCTATTCTGTTAAAAGAAAACCAGTCAGTATTACAGAGAACAATTTATGCAGAACAGTCTCGTTGGTTACAGACAATGTGATATAAAACAGAACTACAGGTCTCATCTCTTGCTGTCTATTACGGGGCAAAATCCAGTTTCTGGTACTCAGCCCAATTAGCTTAGCTGGACACCACAGATTTATTGGAGAAAGGTCCCCACCTTTTTCCCAAGTGACAAGGGAGCCTTCCTGCAGAGACTAAAATCAGCCTAATGGCCAGAATTGCCTCAATGGCCATAGAGTGCCCTCACAGCAAAGACCGTGCAGAAACAGATTTAAATACTCATGCCCGTTAATATTCAGAGTTCCTGTTTTAGGAGGAATTTTGAATTTACTTTTTCTGGCACAGTTTAAAAAAACTGAACTGAGTCAACATTTTACTGAATGATTCTTGCTTGCACTCAATGCAAACTCTGCCCCTTTGCAGGCTCATATGATAGACTCTTTGACCCCCGGAAAGGGCTGACACAGCCTGGCTGTGCCTGTTCGGTAGTTAGCCTTACTAAAAACCAAGACAGACAGTTAACACCAAGCAAGTACACAGCACAAATCATACAGCACTTTGCCAAATTTTCTATTTTCTGCGCACCCATAAGAGCTAGGCAAGTACCACTGCCACTCTTTTTGAGATCTGGAAACTGAGGCAAAGAGATTAGCTGACTTGTCTCAAGGCAACAGAGGGAATCTATGTCGGAGCCACAGAGACCCTGGCTTCCAGGCCTGTGTGTAGACAATACGTCATTTGTAATATTTTTATTACATTGCTAGCCTACCTAAATTTAATAAAGCAGCAAATACATTTTTCAATTCTTACCTAAAATTAGCAACACAGTTGGTGGTGGGCCAGCCTATAACAAAGGACCTTTCCGGGTTAGTGCTGCCTTCATAGACCTCTTCCATGCAGGATGCCGTCCACATCTCACAGAGACGCACTTGGCTCTTTAGTTTGAAATGAGATGGTGACCTGTTGACAGAAATGCCAGCTATTAGACACATGAAACCAGAAGAACCCAACTTATTAAATACTGTGGTGCTGACGTGCAATTTCCATCAGAGCTAACGGAGAGATTATACTTGTTCAGTTAGAAAAATACAATCTTACTGGGCTTTTGTGCTTACAGATAAATACAATTTACTTTCCATTCCACATAAAGACGTCTCTTGGCTGTCCTAGCCCTCCACTATATCGAAATTATTAAAAGCATAACAAATTAGCTGATATCAGCCAACTCAACTCTATAGATGCAACCCACAGTCACTACAAGCAAGCACTGTAATCATCACCACCCCCTAGGCAAAAGGCCGAGTTAACAGATGGGTTTACAAAGTCAAACTCCACCTTTTCTGGACAAGGAGGAAAAGAAATTTCAAGAGATGAGGGTCCTTCCCAGAAAGTGCCCTGCCTGCCACCAGGATGTGTTAAGCCAAGCACTGCAAACAAGAGTGCACCATCTCAGCTCACCATCGTGAAGATGAATGGGGATGGTGCCTAGATACTATGGTGATTAGTGCTCTAGAAATAAATACACTAAATAAACAGTTTTAGAACTGTGGAGGATCTGGAATACCTTCTTCAGGATTAGTCTCATTTACAAGGTATTTAATTTAAGTCATATTGAACTATTTAAGTCTGAAACAGGACAGGACTTGAACCTCATGGGTTTAAAAAGATTGTGCTAAATTCTCACTGCTCTGATTTCTGATGTTTTCAGTTTAAATTCTGAAAACTGCTGCGGCTGGATACTGTACCACTGAAGACCCGGTATTAATGAGAATTTCCACAGCGGAATGTAAAAAGGATCCTGCATGCATATCTCTATAGCCATTGACATAAAGTAGTAGAATGTCTGTAGAATATTGTGAAGTTACATATTAAAATCACATCTTTATTTTTATTCTGCCATAAAGATTCGTAACCCACTGTGCATCTCACCTCTCTTAAATCTGTAATACTTGATTCAATTTGCTCATAAAATGATTGGATTTTTTTTTTTTTAACAGAGCAAGTAAGAGCCATTGTCAAAAATATTGCATAATCATGCATAGACTGACCATGTTTAAAAAATTTACAGATACAAACATAGGAGTGAAGTCTAACGAACTAAGCATAAGATCTAACAATATAAATTTATCTCTGGTGTAACTCCATTGACACCTGCGGCGTTATATCAGGAATTCATTTTTTAGTCCTGTCTTTCCTCTTTCAATTTCTGGTAAGGTGCAAACTTTGCCTGGTACTTTATTCTCTTAACATATACAACATACGGTGCTGGATCCCCACAAAACCAAGAGTGAATATTGGCAGGGGCCCACACAAACACAGAGATGCTGTATTGACCAGAATTGGTGGAGCGGAGTCCATGGTATAAATTCCCCTGGGTTAGCCAGAGTTGTTAACTATTATCCATGTCAAGTCAGTCCCATTAAAGTCAACAGAGCCAGAGAAGTATTAAGTCATCCATGGTCCAGTGGAACCAGGGAGCTCTGGTGCCTTTGCAATGGAAATACTGTGGGGGCTCCACCCCTGTGTAAACTCAGACACAAGAGTGGGGCCTGGAAGGATTGGGCCCACCATTGCAGCCCCCAGGATTGGACTGTAGAGAAGGTAGGAATCCCCCGGACCCTCCTTCCCAGACTGGAGCTGGGTCCCCACTCACTGAGTCTCAGTAATTCCCCTCTCTTCCCCTTCTACCCCTTCGTTTCCCCCATTCACAGGCAGTCCTCCCCCCATTTTCATCCCCATCTGCCAGGTCCTTTCTGCAGTCAATGAGAGGTAAGCATTTTTGAACATTACGCAACTTATTTAAAGTGCTTAAATACTGTCATTACAGCCTAACTTTAGGCACCCAGTTTTGAGACTCTTGGCCAAATATCAGAGTTTTCTGGTCAGTTCAAAAACAGCTATCATCAAAATTCAATATTAACCAATAGGGAGGGAAGAGACTGACTGGCCTAAGGAGAGATGGATTTTGTTTTCAAGAAAACAAATGGACACCATTCCAAAATATGCCTGTTTTTACATTGCAGATATAGGACACCATCCTGCTCCTAGTAAAACAACAGCAAAACTGCTGACTTTAGATGGTGCAAAACTGGGCCCTACATGAAGACGCAGGTACGCCAATACATGCCTAGCTCTCTCATACCAGCATGGCAAGTCTAGTTCCTTTTGCTTTCAGTAAATGGCAATTCGGTACCTTACTGCTATTAACAGATGGAAGATTAATTTCTCACTAGGTTAGTTAATCTCTTTAATAGGTGCTTTGACAAAAATGTTAATGGATCCACTGGGAAATTGCTACCATCATTCCATTTATTTACCCTCTTACTAATTTTCCCCAAAGCAGCTAGACTTCAGAACAGTAACCAAATGCGTGTGTTGAGGGGGAATTTTCTATCTACATCCTGCAATCATTAGAAATCTTTTTTAAAAACAGAAAGACACAAACAGCATTAAAGCATCTATCTGTAGCTGTTGGCACATGGAAACTAATGTACAAGATAAGAAACTTGCTACCAACACAGTGCACATAGAAACTTTGTTTTGGAGATCAAGGATCTTTCAATCAGCTAACTAGTGTATTCTCTTTTCCTCCTAGTCTCAATTTATTTGGATTCGCATACGTTCTCCTTTCACAAGGCTGGCAGAGGAGAAACACCTGTAAACTATCAGCTGTGGAGCTACAGCCAACCAACAGTGAGTAGAACATGGCTTAAATCTTCATGTGGCCACAGCAGAACAGGAAGATTTACTTGTGTGTGCTCAAAGATATAGCACAACCATGGACTAAGTTTAAGGCTTTGATATTCCACTCTGGTGATAGTGAAAGTAGCTGAAAGGGACCCTTGTGTGGCCCTCTCCGAGTTATTTTGCTTCTAACAAGCTGACTTTGTAGCTCTGTAAATTATTGTCTGCCTGGAAATTGTTGCTGTGGAGTTTGCCTGACTTGATAAGTGGATTACTGTCTGAGACTGCAGCTCCCGCATAAAACTGGGTCAGCATGAAAAGGGATCTGATTCTTCTATATGGCATCAAAAGCCTTCAGCAGGAAGAGTGACTGCTGGTGGGATCACAGTCAGTGAAATTCCAACCGTTGGTTGAACTACGGGACGTTGACCAATGGTTGCTAAACAGGATGCCTTCTGTATTCAGTGTGTGCATAGGGTTTTGGTGGCATTGTGTGTTATATAAACACAACAAATGCTTTCTGTCTTGATATGTACACATTCTAAAAAACTGAGTTTATCTACAACTCCAACAAGCCATTCAGTTGCTTTTCCCTGCTAAGAAGGGCATCCATTACATACTGGGAATCAACTAGTCTCTTTACTTCCAGTTCAGATTGAAGAAAAATGCCCCCAAATTATCTAAATTTTCTTGAGAGGCAGTAAATATAACTTGATTTTTTTAAAAACCCAAACACTCACCATAAAGCTTGGATTTTTCCTTGCATAAGATCCAGGACAGTTTATTTGCAGAATCAAATTTTGTATTGTATCCAATCTTATATCTGGGTTAAATGAGACACAAAGAGCTCAAATTACCTCATTCAAGGTGAAAAAAATGAATCAGTGGCTCTGTTAGAAACTAGGGTATTCCTGGCTCCCAGCCCTTTGTTACAATCACAGGAAACACACAGCCTTCTTATCAGGAGTGGCTCTATGTGTTTTGCTGCTCCAAGTATGGCAGGCAGGCAGCCTTCAACGGCATTTCTGCGGGAGGTCTGTCGGTCATGCAGATTCAGCGGCAGTTCTGTGGGAGATCCACCGGTCCCGCGGTTTTGGCGGTAATTCGGTAACTCCCACAGAAACGCCGCTGAAGGCTGGCTGACTGCTGCCCTCACAGCGACCGGCAGGCCACCCCCCGCTGCTTGACGCCCCAGGCATGCACTTGCTGCGCTGGTGCCTGCAGCCACCCTTGCTCCTTATCTGGATGTTCGCAGTCTTTCCCCTTTCCCAGGTCCCTCACCAATGATCTCTCCTCCACTCCCTCCCACTCTCACACACCTAGAATGCAAGGTCTGTTATGCGAGTGCTCTGGGTTATGAGAAAACCAAGCTGGAGTCATGCACGTGAGAGCTAGTTCTGCATGAGTGACAGGAAACAGAATAAGAGAGTGATTTGACTTTGTGACATAGGGACCCTTCTACTTCCAGACTAGCTCCACAGAGAACGTACATGCCTAGATGCAAAGAACAAAGTGAAGCAAAGCAGTACCTTCTGTTTCTTAAACCTCTCGCTCCTTTATGTACAAAATCCTATGCTCAGCTTCTTTAGAATTGGAGGCTTGGGGAACAAAGGGACGGGAGAACGGGGAATGAGTAAAACGTGGGGAACAAGTTGCTTAAATCAATGCTTTACACAAAAGTGGACACAAACCAACAAATAACCCTGAAGTTCTCAATTCTGCCATTCTGAGTCACTTTGAGCAGGCCGTATTATGCAAAATGCAAGGAAGGTTCTACTCAACATAAACATGAAGGGGAGCGAGACTGGGTGTATGAACCTTTTACTAGGCAGGGGTCCCTTGCAACACCCGCCGATCACAGGGTTAAGGAACACTTATGGGCTAAAGAGACCCTGCCCCCCCCCCACACACACCATGGCTAGGTATGCTCAGATTGGAGGAGGGGTTTAAAAGCCAGCCAGGCAACTCAGTCTGGGGCAGGCAAGCCAGGGAGCAGAAGCATGCTGGGAACTGCCAGAGAGCCAGTATTGAGCTGGTGAGCGAAGGGATCTGCAGCATCCAGAGGCGGGGATGTGGACCAGAAGCCCAAAGCTGAACATCACACAAACGCAGGTGAGCAGCTGAGTCAGTCTCAGAGGGCCCTGAGTCGGAACCCGGTGGAAGAGGGAGAGTTCAGGTTCCCCTGCTCCTGCCCTGGCAGTAGCCACTAGGCAGGACTGCCACCACCTTGAACCATCATTACTAGGCGTAATGGCCCCTGTGTGACCACTAGGCAGGAGCCACCTGAAACAAACACTCTCCGACCACAGGGAAGATCATATCCAATTGTATCTATTGGGTTTCTGGGTTTCTGCCCGCCCAATGCTAAAGGATCCCCCCCTCAGCCTGAGGGGAGGATCTACAGGACCTCAGAACCCCACTGATTTTGGGGGACAACTAATAAAAGAACAGGGACAGGAGTGCGGTCAAAGGGTCATAAGAAGGGAGCCTGACAGGGACACCGAGCAGAGAACCCCAGACAGCGCCCACTGCTCCTTGAAGGCGTCAGGGGACTGTTGCCCCCTTACTAACATTCAGTGGAGGTGTTTGGTTTCTAGCTCCCAGCACTAAAAAGGGAGGGGTCGATGGGAAATCAGGAGCCTGAGACTGACAGTCTCCAGGAACAATGTGGAGAGGCCAATGCTCCAGATCAGCCTGATTGACAGGGCGGGCAGGCTAATCACGGAGTCAGGAGGCCAGGGGGGTCCCATCCTCCGTGTGAGCTGGAATTGTCCGAGTCAGACAGAGTGCGGCCCAGCTAAGGAGAGAGCAGGGGGCCTAAGTTAAGCTGCTAGGAGTAGAGCTGCAGCCCAAAAAGCCAGAGCACAGCCCAGAGAGAGCAGACCTGCCCTGGGAGGAGAGCTGTAGCAGCTGGAGCCAGAGAGGCCAGAAAAGCAGCCCAGGGAGCTGAAGTCAGAGCAGTAGCCGTGCTGAGGCAGAGTGAAGCTGGAGCTGGAGCAGTCCAGAGCTGGGTGCGGTGAGCAGCTGGGGAGCAAGGGGGACCCTGGGCAGTAGGCCCAGCACAGGGAGACACCTCAGCCAAGAGGCTCTTTAGGCCAGACTTGGAGTGGGATTGTAACCCTGACAGGGTGGGGGAGAAGGGTCCTGCCACCCAGAGCTTGAGAGTGTGGCCACCGCTAGAGCAAGTGTCCAACCCGCAGCGTCCCTGCAGCACAGCCAGGGCCTGAGAAGGAGGCCTGGGACCTACAAGGAACAGACTGTGAACTGCCCTGACATTCCAGAGACACTGTTTGTGATGTTCTCTGCCACAGAGCAGGGTGATGTGTTTTCCTTTAACATTTCATAGATTCATAGACTCTAGGACTGGAAGGGGCCTCGAGAGGTCATCGAGTCCAGTCCCCTGCCCTCATGGCAGGACCAAAATACTGTCTAGACCATCCCTGATAGACATTTATCTAACCTACTCTTAAATAATCTCCAGAGATGGAGATTCCACAACCTCCCTAGGCAATTTATTTCACTGTTTAACTACCCTGACAGTTAGGAACTTTTTCCTAATGTCCAACCTAAATCTCCCTTGCTGCAGTTTAAGCCCATTGCTTCTTGTTCTATCCTTAGACACTAAGGTGAACAAGTTTTCTCCCTCCTCCTGATGACACCCTTTTAGATACCTGAAAACTGCTATCACGTCCCCTCTCAGTCTTCTCTTTTCCAAACTAAATAAACCCAATTCTTTCAGCCTTCCTTCACAGGTCATGTTTTCAAGACCTTTAATCATTCTTGTTGCTCTTCTCTGGACCCTCTCCAATTTCTCCACATCTTTCTTGAAATGCGGTGCCCAGAACTGGACACAATACTCCAGTTGAGGCCTAACCAGCGCAGAGTAAAGCGGAAGAATGACTTCTCCTGTCTTGTTTACAACACACCTGTTAATGCATCCCAGAATCACGTTTGCTTTTTTTGCAACAGTATCACACTGTTGACTCATATTTAGCTTGTGGTCCACTATGACCCCTAGATCTCTTTCTGCCATACTCCTTCCTAGACAGTCTCTTCCCATTCTGTATGTGTGAAACTGATTGTTCCTTCCTAAGTGGAGCAGTTTGCATTTGTCTTTATTGAACTTCATCCGGTTTACCTCAGACCATTTCTCCAATTTGTCCAGCTCATTTTGAATTTTGACCCTGTCCTCCAAAGCAGTTGCAATCCCTCCCAGTTTGCTATCGTCTGCAAACTTAATAAGCGTACTTTCTACGCCAACATCTAAGTCGTTGATGAAGATATTGAACAGAGCAAGTCCCAAAACAGACGCCTGCGGAACCCCATTTGTTATACCTTTCCAGCAGGATTGGGAGCCATTAATAACTACTCTGAGTATGGTTATCCAGCCAGTCAGGCACCCACCTTATAGTAGCCCCATCTAAATTGTATTTGCCTAGTTTATTGATAAGGATATCATGCGAGACTGTATCAAATGCCTTACTAAAGTCTAGGTATACCACATCCACCGCTTCTCCCTTATCCACAAGACTCGTTATCCTATCAAAGAAAGCTATCAGATTGGTTTGACACGATTTGTTCTTTACAAATCCATGCTGGCTATTCCCTATCACCTTACCACCTTCCAAGCGTTTGCAGATGATTTCTTTATAATAATTACTTGCTCCATTATCTTCCCTGGCACAGAAGTTAAACTAACTGGTCTGTAGTTTCCTGGGTTGTTTTTATTTCCCTTTTTATAGATGGGCACTATATTTGCCTTTTCCAGTCTTCTGGAATCTCTCCTGTCTCCCATGACTTTCCAAAGATAATAGCTAGAGGCTCAGATACCTCCTCTATTAACTCCTTGAGTATTCTAGGATGCATTTCATCAGGCCCTGGTGACTTGAAGGCATCTAACTTTTCTAAGTGATTTTTAACTTGCTCTTTTTTTATTTTATCTTCCAAACCTACCCCCTTCCCATAAGCATTCACTATGTTAGACGTTCCTTCAGACTTCTCAGTGAAAACCGAAATAAAGAAGTCATTAAGCATCTCTGCCATTTCCAAGTTTCCTGTTACTGTTTCTCCCTCTTCACTGAGCAATGGGCCTAACCTGTCCTTGGTCTTCCTCTTGCTTCTAATGTATTGATAATAAGTCTTCTTGTTTCCCTTTATTCCCATAGCTAGTTTGAGCTCATTTTGTGCCTTTGCCTTTCTAATCTTGCCCCTGCATTCCTGTGTTGTTTGCCTATATTCATCCTTTGTAATCTGACCTAGTTTCCATTTTTTACATGACTCCTTTTTATTTTGTAGGTCATGCAAGATCTCGTGGTTAAGCCAAGGCAGTCTTTTGCCACATTTTCTATCTTTCCTACCCATCGGAATCGCTTGCTTTTGGGCCCTTAATAGTGTCCCTTTGAAAAACTGCCAACTCTCCTCAGTTGTTTTTCCCCTCAGTCTTGACTCCCATGGGACCTTACCTATCAGCGCTCTGAGCTTACCAAAATCCGCCTTCCTGAAATCCATTGTCTCTATTTTGCTGTACTCCCTTCTACCCTTCCTTAGAATTGCAAACTCTATGATTTCATGATCACTTTCACCCAAGCTTCCTTCTACTTTCAAATTCTCAACGAGTTCCTCTCTATTTGTTAAAATCAAGTCTAGAACAGCTTCCCCCCAGTAGAGTTTTCAACCTTCTGAAATAAAAAGTTGTCTGCAATGCAGTCCAGGAACTTATTGGATAGTCTGTGCCCCACGGTGTTATTTTTCCACCATGTAGTAGACTCCTAGCACGACATCACCCTTGTTTTTTTACCCCTTTTATCCTAACCCAGAGACACTCAACACTTCCGTCTGCTATGTCCATCTCCACCTCAGTCCAAGTGCGTACATTTTTAATATATAAGGCAACACCTCCTCCCTTTTTCCCTTGTCTATCCTTCTGGAGCAAACTATACCCATCCACACCAACATTTCAATCATGTGTGTTATCCCACCAAGTTTCAGTGATGCCAACAATGTCATAGTTGTATTTATTCATTAGCACTTCCAGTTCTTCCTACTTATTACCCATACTTCTTGCATTTGTATATAGGCATCTAAGATACTGGTTTGATCTTGCCTCCAAGTTTTGCCCTGACCCTCCTTTCTCTCTGCCATTATAGCCCATGCTCCCTCGTTTCCGACCCATCTCCCAGGTTTTCATGTTCTCCACTTACCTGTGGGCTTTGTTCACCTGTCCCCGTCGAACCTAGTTTAAAGCCCTTCTCAGTAGGTTAGCCAGTCTGTGTGCAAATAGGGTCTTTCCCCTCCTCGAAAGGTGAATGCCATATCTGCCTAGCAGTCTTTCCTCGAATAGCATCCTGTGGTCGAGGAAGCCAAAGCCCTCCTGGCGACACCATCTTCGCAGCCAGGCATTCACCTCCATGATGCATCTGTCTCTGCCCGGGCCCCTACCTTTGACAGGAAGAATCGAAGAGAATACCACCTGCGCTCCAAACTCCTTTACCCGTACTCCCAGAGCCCTGTAGTCACTCTTGATCTGCTCAGCGTCACGCCTCGCAGTATCATTTGTGCCCACATGGATGAGTAGCATGAGGTAGTAGTCAGAAGGCCGGATAATCTTCGACAATGCCTCTAACGTTTCGGATACGGGCCCCCGGCAGGCAGCATACCTCCTGAGATGAAATGTCAGGGCGACAGATGGGCACCTCCGTCCCCCTCAGCAGAGAGTCTCCGACCACCACTACCCTACGTTTCCTATTTTCAGTGGTGGCAGCAGACCTCCAAGCCTTAGGGGTACGAGGCTTCTCCTCCTTTACTGTAGTGATTCCTTCTCTCCTGTATCAAGAAGAGTATAATGGTTACCTATTACCATGGCAGGAGGGTTCGCAGCAGGGGTGGAGCACTGCCCGCTGCCAGAAGTAACCAGCTGCCAGTGTCCACCCTGAGCCATCTCCTCCTCCACCAGTGGTGTGTCAGCAGTCCTGTGAACTGGGACAGCTACCTCAGCTGTCTCCACATGGAACTGTCCAAGAATTGCTCATGGATACCGATGCTCCTCAACCTAGCCACCTCCTCCTGCAGCTCTCCCACCTGCTGCCTGAGAGATTCCACCAGTAGGCACCTTTCACATTGGATGCCCCTCCCAGCCTGGATATCAGTAAGTGGAAATTGCAAGTTACAGTCTTTGCAAAACCACACCAGAATCTGGGTAGAAGCATCCATGCTCTGGTGCCCTGTCTGACTACAGGCACAGGTGGAGGAGACAGAAGCAGTGCTGCCACAGGTGTTGCGGGTCTTCCTAACCATCGTAAGCCTCCCTCTGTCAAACTCCCTCTCAAACTCCCCTGTCTGCAGCTCCCTGTCCACTCTGCTCTGATTTAAAGAGAAAGATTTTGGATGTAGTTAGGTTTTCAAGGGACTAACGGGTCACGGATAGGACCGACAAGGGACCCCCGCTCCCTTCCTACTCCCCTTCCAAACTCCCTTGCGAAAATCCCTGTTAGCAGCCCCTGGTCGCTTGTGCGCGGCTTTATAAAGCCCTGGTCTGAGTGAATGCCCCACCCACTGGTTAAGGCTCAGCCAATTACCAGAGGCTTCTAGCTTTCAAACCTTCCTTTGTAGCTCAGCCTCCAACTGCCAGCTACAGCACACAGTCCTTCAAACCACCAAAACAAACAAAGACTGACAAACACAAGCTTAGCACGCAGCAAGAAACCCCCAAACATAAACAAACACACACACTGCAGACAGTCACTTACCCCACAGATGCTGTATTTGCCCCCTCTTCACCTGGAGAACTCCTTTGCGAAACTCCCTGTTCGCAAAGCTCCCTGGTCGCTTGTGCGCGGCTTTATAAAGCCCTGGCCTGAGTGAATGCCCTACCCACTGGTTAAGGCTCATTTTTCCTTATTCTTTTTTAAAATTAGTTGTTAATTAAATAACTTGTATTTGCTTTAAATTGTATGATGAGATCAGTGGTTCAGGGAGGTGTGCAGTGCAAACAGAGTACCCCGGAGTGGGGACACCCTAGCCCCTGTCCTGGGTGACCACAGCAGGGCTGGGGGTTGAGCCCCCCAGGAATCCTGGGTCCAGCCTTGTTGGGGTTACGAGGACTCTGCCAGACAGCAGAGTGGAAGGGGAGTCCTCAAGGGCAGGGAGGCCTCTGGGTAAAGGAAGTGGGAGTGAGGACTCAGATCCTTTCGCTAGCCCACTTCACTGGGGTAGTGCAGAAGCCAGGAAAGTTCCACACAATAGCGGGACCATTCTCCCGCTTACACAATGCTTACATATGAAACACCAAAGTAAATATCTCATGGGGAGGGATAGGAAAAAACAGAAGAGGAAATTGAGTCCATGAGCTGCACAGACTACAAGCTTTCACAGAACAACAACAGGTGATGAATAATATTTGTTGATAATATTTAGCACTTTTATTGCGCTGGTCATCTGAGGATCTCAAAGAACTCAAAAAAGTTCAGCAAATATTTAATTATTTAGTTATTTGGTATGGCCCTCAGCACCCGAGCATCTGCGTATTATCACTATATTTATTTATATTTATATTTTTAACTGTTTGGTCAACTGATGAACCGAAAGGTTAACTGTCTAATTTGCAAAGATGCTTTATAAAAACCCATAAGTGACTTGTCTAAAGTCATTTGCTGAGCTGGGAACAGAACCCCCATCCTATCCACTGACCCACACTGCATATCTCCTTTCCCAACATCTCCTGGAAGGTACTGAGCATCTTCCATTCCCATAGACTTCACTGGGGGTAACTGGTATTCGTCACTTCTCCACCATCTTACAGGAGTGGAATCAGAGCTGACAGCCTGCTGGGGACTTTTTAAAGAAAAAACTTGGACCCATTTACTGATAATGAAAACCTAATTATAAATGAGATTCCTTTGTGATTCCAGAGTGACTGATTTGGGCTGAGCCTGTACATACGTTGCAAATTAGGAGTACCTCTAAATATAGAGAAACACTTGTCCAAAGAAAGACAAAGATGTCTCTTAGACACATGCAGCCACCAAAACTAGAGAAGTACTTAACACAGAAGATTATTACAGATTAGCCATTTTATGGGAAATAATTTTGTAGCTGAGTCAAATTCAACAGGATCCTCATTTCAGTTCAGATTTACTCTGGTGCACTACAGTCTTAAGTTCACATCAGACATTAAGAAGTCAACACTGATCACAATATATTGGTACATGGTGCACCACAGGTTTCCTGTATGTACTACTTAGAATAGGAAATAACTACAGTATCTCAGATGATACTGCATGATAACTTTTGGCAACTGCTGACTTTTTAAACAGTTCCCATTAGCGATATAGGATTCAAATATTAATTGCTGATAGAACAGCTTGAGAGATCATATCCCAATCGGTACTTCAAGACACACCAAGTAATATTCAAAATACTGTTCTTATTACTATCTTCAACAACCAATAGGAACGGAGGATCATTTTCTTACCAGAATCCTGCTCTGTTTATTCTTCTTTAAACCCTAAATTACTTTGAGCTGGTTTAACTTGTATCAAATTCACACATGGAAAAACATTCATTTTTTTCAACTCCTTCAGAAATTTTACAACTCTCCATGTTAAATTAAGTGCTGTGTATTCAGCTACCATTCCCTAGAGGCCATGTAGGCACTATGGTAATACAAATCTACTACTACTAATAAATATACATGTAAATTACTGTTCTGTGTGAGTTAGTACATTGCTTATACAGCACCCAGCACAGTGTGACCTTGATCCACCATTAGGGCCCCTGGGTGCTACCGCAGTGCAAATAATAAATAATAATAATACGTGTAAGGACCCAGCCCTATGGATGTTGACCACCCCATGGATAGTGATATGTGTTTGAAATAAAATATCCACAAAGTGAAGGAATTCAACTAGGAGTTTTATGTTTACTATATGTGATTCACACAGACATGGCTCAGATGTCTATGGAAAACATCGATTTATATTGGCTCTTCCCAGCAGCCTCTGAAATAGCCATTTGAGGGTAAAGCTGTATTGGAACAAGCACAAGATTCACATTTAAACCATCCACCCTCCTAAAAGTAAGCACATGGTGCCTTACAGAGAACGAAGGTACATTAGCGTTTTTCATATTTTTCCTTAATACATAAACAAGTGAAAGCACTCTCAAGATTTGCCTTAAACCACAACTGCTGCAAGAGGCTAGCATGCTAGATCCATCTTGTAAATTTGATCTAATTGTGAATGGTAGAATGAATAATCTGAGCTCAACAACAAGCCTGATTACATAAACAGCTCCCCAGGTTCCTCAATACTACCACCTTCTATTTTGCTACATCAGAAACAGTATTTGGAAGATAATTCAAAGAGGATAGAAATGCTCACTGTAATACTTTAATATTACATTTTCTATAGAAATGTTAACCATCTGCGGATATCAAATGACTTCCCAGACACGTATTAAATCTTTAACACCATGTGATGTAGGCAGTGATATTATACACATTTCTCAAATGAATGAACTGAAATCCAAGATGCTTAAATCACTTGTCAGCGTTTGGACAGCTGGCTACAGACAGAACTGGGAATGGAACTCAAGATGCTTAACTCCCACTCTATCCACTAGACAACATTCCCACTCTCAGCTTAAGGCAGCACTTCTAAAATACCCTCCCATATTGAATTAACATACAAATTTATGATTCCTTTAACATATTCTAGTCTGGATTGACTGATTTGTGAGTGTACAAAAGCACTTAAGGGAGTTAGGAGCTCAACTCCCATTGGCAGACTAAGAAGCTCTCATGAAATCCGGGGAAGATTCACTACTGAAGATAGCATTAGGGAAATTAATGGGATGCTGTACTGAGGAAGGGTGCTGCTCTGCAAGAATATTCCCTTAGGAATGATACTTACTTGGACTTGGCAACAACAAGGATGTCTGTGAAGAGGAAAAGGTGCCGTTCCTGGGTCTGAAGGCCCGTCTTCAACTGCACATGACCATCAAGTACAAAGGCTCTGTTGGGGCAGATAAAGGACTGCACGAGGGGACATGCTTCTGGACTGATTGGGGAGAAGCAGCTTTCCCTGCAGCAGGAATAAAGGGAAGCAAATCAAAGATAACGAAAAATGGCAGAGATTTCCCATACCAATTGCTGAACAGACAGAAAAACATTTAATTAATTCACAGATGAACTAAAATATTGCAGGGATGCTGACTTTTGTTTTTCACAGTTTAGCAGCACTGTCACCCGTGCATCTTGTACAGCACCAAGCACATTGTTAGCACTTAGCAAACAATTTAAAAACACAACCTCTGCAACTCTGTATCAGACTGTTAACAAAATACTGCGCGTATTGTAGGTTCCCCATAAATGAACGTGCCTTGGAGCAGGGAACATATGAGCACACCTGTGTGTGTGGAACTTTGAATAACTTTTTCTAAAATTGCAAACTCATACTGAGAGTCGCAGAGACCAATACTGAAAAAATGAACATGGTACAATCAGGTCAGGATGTACTGGTGACAGACCACACAACTTTCGAAGTATGTATAATGCAGGACCTAAACTACACAGAATTTGGCAGCTTGGTCAATTATTTTCCCATTGCATTTATCACTAATATCAATAGTTCATTGTCAGATCCTTGTAAATTCATGGCAGAATTTTCAAACTGATTCAGAAAGGGTCATTTTGCATTGGCTCTTTATTAATATACAGGGAATTATGCCTGTAAAGTGAAGTTTTCATTCCTACAAGATGAGGAATTTTTTTGGGAGGAGCTGAGCATCCTTAGCTCCCATTGAAGTCAGCAGCAGTTAAGTGTATTCAGTACCATACAGAAGGTGCTCAGCCTCTTGTAAGATGTAATTCTATGTCTGCTATCCAATCCTGTTGCCATCGCAGAGAACGAGAAATACACGTGATGCAGACAGGGCCTGATTCTCAGCGATGCTGAGCACCTGCAGCTCCCAACTACTTCGACTGGAGTTGAGGGTGCTCAGCACCTTTGAAAAAACACGTCCCAGGGTGTGCGGCCTTTTATTTTGCTAAGAATAAACAGGGCAGAGCTAGGTAGAAGTAAAGTGTTTTCCTACTGAGCCTGTTCCTGCTCTTATCAAAACTGATGGCGAACTCCCGCTGATGTCAATGGCAGGAGGATGGACCTTGTAAGAGGATAGCCACAAATGTAAGGAGAGACATGCAAAAAGAAGATTGCAGGCAGAGAAAGTGTTCTCAGATAAGGTCACAGGTCTTCCCAAATCTCTTGCACAATCTGGCTGTTTCCCTGTGTTTGTAACCCTTTGCCTGCACTTGGATTACTTGGAGGGCTTCAGCAGTAACGCTGACTTAGGAAATCTGACAGCTGGTGCTAAAAGAACAAGCGCTTTGATCAGCCTACATGAGCGTGACTCACTTTCACTGATCTGCAAGGAGGCGGTGGGGAGCTGCCAGAGAAAGCCCATATTTATCCTACTCGTGGCTGAAGAGCTGCATTTTTAAAAATCATTCCTTCATTTTATTTGAGACAGAGGGAGGAGCAGGAGCTTTAAAAATGAATAATGCAAAAAATAAAAGGTTACTTGTTATGGGAGTGGGGCCTAATCCTTCCTATGCAGAAAGGATGTTGAGAGGTGGGGGTGAGAGAAGAAAGAGCTCACATTAGTATAATGCAACAGTGGGCAGGTCACTATCTGAGTGGGCAAGGTGAGAGATGGTGCAAGGAGCCACTCTTCAGCCCCACCTTCTCCCCAGATAGGGGCCAGCCACAATGTGGCTTGGAAGTCCTGCCAACCCTTCTCCTTCCTAGTGCCCCATAGGCATTAACTGCCCAAAAAGGGCATGGCCCTATTCACCCTGAACTAGTCAGCTAACTAGGCTGGCGAGGGGTGCAGGTGAGAATGCTGAACCCTCTCCAAAGGCTGTGCCAGCATGGGCTGCTCAGGAGCCCCCTGAACTAATGGTAGCTAAGCCAGACTTCCTTCTCGGGGTCAGAGTTGCAGCACAGCGCTTCCGCACCCTCTCCAGTAATACTTAAGGGAGCCAAGGGCACCCGGGAAGGGATCAACCTCCTTACATGTCAAACACTTAGCAAAGAGGTTTTCAACCCATTGTATATCCAGTACCCAGCTCCCAGCTAGCCAGGACCAATCTCCCCTCCCCCAAACACCCTCCCACAAATCTGGTAATAGGGGGAGAGCAAGGTGGCTGCATAGGTGTTGGAAGTAGGGGTGCTATCGCACCCCCTGGTTTGAAATGGTTTCCATCATAGGGTTTACAGTTTGGTTGAATGGCTTTCAGCACCCCCACTATACAAATTGTTCCAGCGACCCTACGTGGCTGTGACCCCTGTTTGTGACCCTTAAGTTGAGAAACTCTGTCCTAACACAGTACTGGGGATTCAGTATCACAATGTATTTAGAACCAGGAGAAGTTATTACCTCAGACACAGGGAGCATCCTCAAGTTGTCACCTAAACAACCACACACCAAGAGCTGTGATATTCCAGGCTTTTCAGTCAGGTCAGTTCTGAATATTGGGTTAAGAGCTTCATAACAGGAGTTTCAGTACTTCAGGGAAGGGTAACTATGGAAACACTCGAGAATCACTTCACTGACTCCTGTCATTTGAAATCCTTGGGCTTTGGTTATTCAGCATATTAAACACTTGTGGCCACGTTATCAGGGACCCCATTATATGAACTCACTCGTCTAGTGTTCAGCCCAGCAAATGAAGCAGAAATGATTAATGCTTTGGGCTGGCGGAGCTCCTCCATCAGGGTGGACGCGATGCAGACGCAATGCCCACTTAGCTTTGAAGTGAGTAATGACAATTGTTAGAATAAAAACATGGTATGTTATTATAACCAAACCAAACGGAAGCCTGTGAAGGTATGTCTACACTGCAGTGAAACACCTGCAAGTGGTTCATGTCAGTTGACTCAGTCTCGCAGAGCTTGGGCTCCAGGGCTACAGATGTTCAGGCTTGGGCTTCAGCCCACGCTCTAAAATGCCACGAGAGCAGAGTATCCCAAAGCTTGGGCTCCAGCCTGAGCCCCAATATCTACACTGAAATTAAACAGCCCCATAGCCTGAGCCCCACAAGCCAGAGTCAGCTGACAGGCCTAGCTGTGGGTGTTTCATTCATACCATGCTAAGTCATATGGAAGCTAACAGAGAATCCTGTAAATTTCTTCTTGAATTCTGAGCCAATCCCAGGTACTGAAAGCTGCAAACTTTTCCTGAAGCAGGAACTCCAGATAGGTAGTGACATGCTGGGGGAAGGATTATTTTCAAGGGTCACCTCAGTAACTGACCAGCCCACACCACTTATAGATGCCCTGCTCAGTTACTATACATGGAAGACTTTGGTTGCATACACTGCTGGTTTCCCACCAGCAGCATGGGACCAACATCTCCCTTTGCCACAAGCCCACAAGAACTGTTAATGTTCACCAAACTGTGGAAGGCCTGAAATAATAGAAAACCCTTCTGTAGCATGGCTACCAACCGCCCCCTCAAATCCAAACTGTTGTACAATTTTTTTAAAGCAGCTTTGATTTTTTTTAAACTTATCATTGTCTCTGCACTTCTTTCATTGTGATTACCCCAGCTGTGTCTGGGGAGCTTCTGTGGCCTGAAACATCCCTCTCAAAATATACTGAAGTTCAATTTGGAAAAGTAACATTTTATATCCTTGCTTTGCAGTTCCTGGAACAGGAACAGCTGCAAAGGGAGAATGACAGAGCCCAGCAAAAAGAACTGCTTGATGGCTACTATCACAAATGGCCGCAAGACTGCAAGCTCCTGCTGCATCCACACCCTGGCCTGAGTCCCCTCTGTGGTACCTTGTGCGGCAGTCCAGAAACAGCTCGGGTAACTCCATGGCTGGGTGGCCCATGTTACTGGGCCCTTTTGAGCAGCTGGGCAGAGCAACTGTCCCCCCATGCAGCCCTCCATATTGATACTCACCCCTGTGGATGCCTCCCCCACCTCTTCCCTCCCCCCATGCAAAGTGCACAGCAAATGTGGAAGGAGAGGAAATGAGAACGGGGTGCTTGTCAGGGAACAAGAAACAATAAGTTGTTTCTGCTTGTACATGGTTTCACTGTTTGCACTTTTTTTGGTTAATACTGTTCTGTGTGGTGATGGCAACTGGCCTGCCTGGCAATGGGTTAATGTTTACAAATAAAGCCTTTTATTTGATCAAGAATGTGTATTGCTATCACTACATCACATCATACAATGTGTATTTCAAATAATAAAGGTAAACACCTAACCAGGGACAACTAGAAATTAGTACGCAAACAATATTTCTCAACACACAGTTAGCTATATCGATCCATACATTAATCATTTCCTTACATCAATCCACACTGTGAGTGAACCCTCTTTCACCTCCCCCATTTGATAAGCAGTCAGGTACATAAGTACATTGCATGCAATCAACCCCCTATCCAGGGGTGCTGGAACAATTTGGTACAATTTGTACCAAACTGTAAACCTGTACATAATGGAAACCATTTCAAGCCAGGGGGTGCAGCAGCACCCCCAGCACCTCTAGTTCCAGCACCTATGTCCCTCCCCAACCCCAAACTCTGAACCCCACCCCAATCAGCCCCCCTAGTGCATTCATAAATGTGCTACTCTCCCTCTTCCATTAGCCCATGCAAGCCCATCACATGGGAGCACAGAGCATTCCTGATTTCTGTTGCCTGGCTGCATCCAGCTGTGGCAGGTGCACTTTCTGGCTGAGGGTAGTGGTTCAACAATCCATCCCTGCCACAGATCCATTCTGCAGGAAATCGCTCACCTCTGGCTGCACGCAGATCATGAAGAGCACAGCAAGCCACAGTGATGCGCACAATGTTGATGACACTGGCATCCAAACAGCTCTGTAGACATCTACAATGGGATTTCAATCTGCCAAAAGCACATTCAACAACCATGCTACACCTGCTGACTGTGTAATTAAACAGGGCTCCTGATATTAAGGAATGGTTTCATAAGCCAAGGCAAAAGGGGGTATGCTGGGTCCCCCAGAATAACTGAGGAGACAGTAACTCCATTTATTACAGTGTGATTAGGTGAGAATAGTGTTCTACCGCCTGTCCATGAATACAGACTCCTGATCAGTGAAAAACCCTGGCATCATGAACTTTTCCAGTGCAGCCCATGTTGACAATCAAATTGATTTGTGGCCTGTGAGCGCCTGCCTAACGGTGGTGTGTCCTTTGTAGTTTATGTACTCGTGCTCCTTGAGAAAGGCAAACTATGGGGACATGAGTCCCATCAATGGCCCTGGCACAATTTGGAAACCCCATTCCCTCAAAGTCAGCAATTACTTCAGGAATCGCTTCTATTCCTGTCACCTTTGGGTAAATCACATGCCTGATCATCTCAAACTTCCATCACCACTGTACCCACAGTCAACTTTCCAACACCAAACTGGTTGGCACCCAACCTATAGCAGTCTGGGGTAGCCAGCTTCCAGATGGTTATAGCAACCTGCTTCTGGACAGGCAAGAGTGACCTCAGGCATGTCTCTCTATGGTCAGGGCAAGCTGCTCATAAAGCTCCAGAAATGTAGCTTTCTTCATGCAAAATTTCTCAACTCACTGCTGGTCATCCCAGGCCTGCAACATGATGTGATCCCAGTAGTCTGGGCTTGTGTCCCTGCTCCAGAAGCACCAGTCTACGTAGGAGGCATCAGCAACTATACTGAGTGTCATGAGCAGCATCAGCCACTTTGAGTCTGCAATGACTGGGTCCTTCTCCTGCTCCATCAGGTGCCTTCCATGAGTCAGAAAATGCCAGCAAAATGTCCACCAGTATCTCACGGGAGCAGCACCCATTTCCTGAAACAAGAATGAAAGCGCAAGCGAGAGATCTTCTTCAAATGGCACCTTCTCCATGTTGCTGGCTCTGGCTGTCGGGCGCGAGCTGCCCAAAGGGACTGCTCAGCAGGCTGTGTGGGCAGGCTGTTCAAACTTCCTGTGACATGCAAAGTGGACTGTTGAGTTTTCCCACACTGCACCACAGTCAAAGGGCTAGAGCGGACACATTTCAGGAGGGCACTAGGGAATATGGGATCTGGTTGTTTGACTCAGGTCTGTATGCCGCAATGTGGCCCTGGGCTTAAACAAGCTTAGAAAATTCTTAACCTAGGGATGGCTCAAGCTCTGGATTCTCTAATCCAGGGTCCACCGATTCAAATCCCACTAACCTTGGTCTTGCATTGTAGTGTAGACATACCTTCAGGGGTGTAAAGCAGTGAAATCCTTTGTAAGCAGTAAAGTCACATTACAGGGCTTGATTCTATTGATTTTCATGGGAGAAAAGGGTGCTCAGTACCTTTCAGGATCAGGCTTGTATGGGCAAGATGCATTTTGATCATTGTAGTGGAATGACTACTACATCAGATTCAGAAACCAGAGAACTTCCCAAATCACACTACAACATAGTCGCAAAATCTCCCTCATGCAGGTAAACAGAGAAAGTTCTACTAGATATTTCAATGCTATTGCAGGTCAGGCAGGTTATATTTGTTTCTAGTTTGAAGATACACAAAAACCTAAGCTATTTATCCAAATACGACCTGCACCTTGACCGGGGTGAAAGTAACTTACAGGACTTACCGGTATTGAGTACTGAGGGCAGCGTGGCCTCATCCAGAAGAGGTGTGGTCTCAACCGGAAGAGGCAGGGGCTCTCAAGATTTAAAGGCCCTGGGGCACCGGCTGTGGCTGGGAGCCCCAGGGCCTTTAAATCAACCAGGGGCTCCCAGCTGAAAAGATGGCTGAGAATCCCCAGGGCTCAGGGGCAAATTAAAGGGCCTGGGGCTCTGGCCGCCGCGGGGAACCCCGAGCTTTGCCAGGCTGGGGCTGGGATTTAAAGGGCCCAGAGCTCCTGCCGCTGCAGGCCTCCCAGAGCCCTTTAAATCCCGGCCCCAGCCAGGCCACCAGAGCCACTGGGGCAACCCAGAGCCCTTTAAATCCCCGCCGTGGAAGCCGGTGCAGTCCAGCATGGCGTACTGGCTCTTGCCAGTACACCGTACCGGCTTACTTTCACCTCTGACTTTGACTACCATGGCTCTTTTTTAACCAATAGCATTCCCACATGCTGCAACACTGCTTACAAGTGGCACCAAACAAAGGTGTGACAGTCTTTGAAAACAAAGAAAAATCAAAGATATTACTTTCAACTGGACCTTATAACCAAAAGCCCCATTGATCAACCATAGCAAAGGAGCAGAAAACTCTCCAGCATTGATACAAATATATTTTGGAAAGCAATTTTTTAATCCATATAATTGAACTGTTCCTGTTACAGGAGATGAATGAAACCAAAGTTCCACTGTACTGGCATTCTTTCACATCAGAAAATCATTAAAATACACAATTTAACTATACTTGTAGGCCTACATTTTCTTAAATGAGGGGATATTTTGGACCCCCAGTTTTTGGTTGATCAGCTTGGTACCC
Source organism: Gopherus evgoodei (assembly GCF_007399415.2). Classification (NCBI taxonomy): domain Eukaryota; kingdom Metazoa; phylum Chordata; order Testudines; family Testudinidae; genus Gopherus; species Gopherus evgoodei. The sequence goes on from NC_044322.1 coordinate 34,993,313, forward strand.
CTTGGAATGCTCATGTCTGAAAATTAGGCCACTTTTAATAGACACACCCAAAAATCACTAATCACTTTTCAATGTAGGCATTATTGCTTTCTTGATAGATCAATGGCTGAGAATTATTTTTAAAAGACTTTTTCCCTGTTCTTTTACAAATTATTTTATGACTGGTTACTTTTATTACTACAGTTTTTTAAAAATAGAATAGTCAACTTTCTAGTAATCTATTTGGCAGATAAATTCTGTTTGCTGCAATATCCAATTCCCCATTTTTTCTAGACAGATATCCTTCAAAGAGAACATCTACACTTGTTTCTCTTTGCGGAGCACTGCTTCTGTAATGTTATAAAATGGAAATGCCATCTGAACCTTAATTAACTCTCTATTGTCAGTTGCTTATTAGTTTCAAAATATATTATCTTTGGGGCAGAAATTTCCAAAGCATGTTCTTAGTCAAGAGGTGAACTCTGCTGCACAGTTTGAAGAAAGTCCATAAAGCTGTTTTTTGAATTATTCAAGGATGAATTCAAATGATGGGGTAAAATCCTAGCCCCACTGAAGTTAATGGACATTCTTCTATTAGCTTCAATACAGCCTGGATTTCACTCACTATTTTTAACTGAATCAAAATATGTACCTGTTCAGTGCCATTTTGAAGAGCTCTACAATCTGAGGTGTAGGGGCTACTCAGAGTCAGCACGAAGAATCAGCTAGCTGTTGAAAGATACAATGTCGTTGCACTCAGTATGAAAACAAACATCTCAATGCCCACTTCATTAGAATGGCTTCTTTACTAGGAAGCACAAAAACACAGCCAACCAATGTTTCTCATCCCCACAGCTGTCATGAGGGTTTCCAAGCTAACCATATCTTTACGAGGTAAGTACTGATATGTTTATTTTCATTCAGAGTGCAACAGAGATGTAGTTTTTAATGTTTATTCACAGGGGAAAACAGAGTACAATACCAATATTTTGCTCTATGCAGACACTTAACATAGCATCTGTTATGTAATAACAAAGGCCCGGATCTTAACCCCGCTGACATCAATGGAGGCTTTACAATGACTTCAATGGACTTTGGATCTGAGCTTTAGGTTAATCTCCGAGTGTCTATCTTCTCTTCTAGCCTCCTCTCCAGAATAAGAACTTTGTAGCTATTTTTGTCAGTTTTCCATTGAGTTTAGGCACCACAAATATGCATAATGAAATAAAACATTTTGATCTTATATAACTGAAGCGCTTTACAAAGGTAGGTAAGAATTATTCCTATTTAACCAATAGATGAATCTGAGGCACAGCATGGTTAGGTGTCTTGCCCAAAGAAAGAGTGAAGTCAAGAATAGAGGCCACGTTTCCTGACTCCCAGTCTTCTATCCTAAATCCTGATGCATCTTTAGATGATTTTTAAATTTTGTGAATAAGCTTCAGGAACAACAAACATAAAATCCCTCCACTCTCCTTTACAGTGCTGCTGGGAGAATAACTACTGAAGTTATTCCATCCTACAGCTCTGCTAAATGTGTTACAGTTACTGTCAGGATGTAGCAAAATAGGGATGGAGCCAGCGTTAGCCATTTTGGGAGGGTTTTCCCCTCCCATGTAACTGACTCCTGTCCACCTGGTCATATCACTGTGCAGAGGGTTAGTCTAACCTTTTACACTGTATGTAAGAAGGGAATCTTTCAGCCACCAACTGGTTCAGCAGAACTGGTGCCCAGCTGTTAATGCTACAATTTCTGCGTTGTTTTGAATATTAAAAAAGTAGTAGTTTTCTTAAAGACAATTGTCCAAATAATTGGAAGTCTGGAATTTACTAACCCCAGCCACTGGACGGGTGCTGAGTGCTTTCTACTGAACTTTAAACACACATATAGTACTTTTCTAAGCGAACATTAACTAAGTCAGTCACCGCAATGAATATTTATTTACCATCACCATTCCACCCCATGGATTTTATGTACATTTCACAGATGAGAATGCTAAGGCAGAAGGATTAAGTGGCTTGATTTAAGATCACTGAGTCAGTGTCAGAGCCAAGATTAGAACCTCTGAGTTCCTTCCAGTTCTATGCTTAGTTATGTAGACTTTGAAGATTCTCATGCTATGAGCTGCCCCTTGTTATGCTGGCAGCTGGCTAGAAGGGAGTTTGCAGCAGCCATAGCACATAAATCAATGCTCTTTAGAGTTACAAACTAGTCTGTAGCTTCCTTCTCCACCCCCATCCCCCACAAATACAAAGGATTTGTTTCACATCTCAAAGACCAATCACTGGGTGTCTGTAGAGAACCGTTTATTTGCCTTTAGGAAAACCAAAGTTGGCAAACTTTTAATCCTAGCAATTGAGTTTCTATTTTCCAGGTTCTCTCTCTGTTACACAAGCTCCTTGCACAGTCCCAGAGTAACTAGAGCAGTGGTTCTCAGACTTTAGTTCTGGTGACCCCTTTCACATAGTAAGCCTCTGCGAAACCCCTCTCTCCTTATAAATTAAAAACACTTTAAAAATATATTTAACACTATTATAAATGTTGGATGCAAAGTGGGGTTTGGGGTGGAGGCTGACAGCTTGTGACCCCCCATGTAATAACCTCGCAACGCCTTGAGGGGTCCTGACCCCCAGTTTGAGAACGCCTGGACTAGAGGTTTCTGCTAATGTGATCAGCCATGAAAAAGTTAGTCATGTTGATATTTACTTTGTCATCATTAGGCTTTACTTACATAAACATAAGAACGGCCGTACCGGGTCAGACCAAAAGGTCCATCTAGCCCAGTATCTGTCTACCGACAGTGGCCGATGCCAGGTGCCCCAGAGGGAGTGAACCTAACAGGTAATGAACAAGTGATCTCTCTCCTGCCATCCATCTCCATCCTCTGACAAACAGGGGCTAGGGACACCATTCCTTACCCATCCTGGCTAATAGACATTTACGGACTTCACCACCATGAATTTTATCCAGTTCTCTTTTAAACGCTGTTATAGTCCTAGACTTCATAACCTCCTCAGGTAAGGAGTTCCACAAGTTGACTGTGCGCTGCATGAAGAACTTCCTTTTATTTGTTTTAAACCTGCTGCCTATTAATTTCATTTGGTGACCCCTAGTTCTTGTATTATGGGAATAAGTAAATAACTTTTCCTTATCCACTTTCTCCACGTCACTCATGATTTTATATACCTCTATCATATCCCCCCTTAGTCTCCTCTTTTCCAAGCTGAAGAGTCCTAGCCTCTTTAATCTTTCCTCATATGGGACCCTCTCCAAACCCCTAATCATTTTAGTTGCCCTTTTCTGAACCTTTTCATTGAGATGAAGGGAAGCAGTGCAGACCTTTTAGGGCACCACTATAGCACTGTAGCGTCGCTACTTGCTACGTCAAATGAAGGGTTTTTTTCTGTTGCTGTTGTAAATCCATCCTGAGAAGCAATAGCTACGTCGCTGGAAGAATTCTCTCATGACTTAGCGGTGTCTCTACTGGGGTTTAATTCAGCTTAATCATGTCTCTCAGGCGTGTGATTTTAAGTTATAGACCAGGCCTTAGAGACAGGGAAACAATAAGTATTTGTAGACTAACAGCTATAATAAAACAACAACAACAACTGGAGATATACCTATCTCCTAGAACTGGAAGGGACCTTGAAAGGTCATTGAGTCCAGCCCCCTGCCTTCAATAGCAGGACCAAGTACTGATTTTTGCCCCAGACCCCTATGTGGCCCCCTCAAAGACTGAATTTACAACCCTGGATTTAGCAGGCCAATGCTCAAACCACTGTGCTATCCCTCCCCCGCTATGTTTCCACTGCAGTTCCTATGTTGGCACAGCCCCCTAGTGTAACCGCAGTGTACACCGACTGCAGGAACTCTGCCAGTGTAGGCATGCCACTTCCTTGAACAACGTCAGCTATGCCAACAAAAGTCCTCTTCCACTGGCATAGCTTCATTTACACTTTGGGTTTAGGGGCACAGCTATGTGGGCGAAGAGGTATGATTTTTTCACTCTCCCGACTGACATGGCTATGCAACTGTAAGTTTTAAGTGTAGACCAGGCCTGTGGGATGCCTATTAGACTCTGCAACTAAGAATTTCCCATCTATTACCATCACCAGTCCACTGGTGTAAAGAGGACATCAGGCAGGCACCAATATTTTTACCACACTATTGCCTAACTCTGCTCAGCCCTGCTCAGAAGACTTGTGGCTTTTTAAATGGAAAAAAAAAATGTGAGAGAGTGGTGGTGAGGTAAGACGGAGGAGGAATGAGGAAGGGACAAACATTTCCTCTCCCACCTTTCCCACTGGGCGGAAAAAGGGTGGGGGAGAATGAAAAAAAAAATAATCAAGTTTTATATTTGAATCTAAATAAATATTTTAAAATACACATTTTTCTTACATTGAGAGAGCCACTTAAATAATGCTGAGACAGCATCCCAGCCAACTCTCATGCAATCCAAACCTCGTGGGACCCTGCACCTGCTCTACTAGCAATGCCATTTTTCTCATTAACCAATCATTTTAACCAAGGGTGGCCAACCTGAGCCTGAGAAGGAGCCAGAATTTACCAATGTACATTGCCAAAGAGCCACAGTAATACATCAGCAGCTCCCTAGCAGCTCCCCGCCACTCCCAATGCCTCCTGTTCACCGGCGGCCCTGCCAATCAGTGCCTCCCTCTCCATTCCCACACCTCTTGATCAGCTGTTTCATGGAGTGCAGGATGCTCTGGAGTGGGGGGGGGAGCAAGGGCATGGCAGGCTCAGGGGAGGGGACGGGAAAGGGTGGAGTGGGGGCAGGGCCTGTGGCAGAGCCAGGAGTTGAGCAGTGAGCACTTCCCGGGACATTGGAAAGTTGGCATCTTTAGCTTCAGCCCTGGTGTCGGTGCCTATACAAGGAGCCACATATTAACTTTTGAAGCACCACATGTGGTTCCAGAGCCACAGGTTGGCCACCCCTGGTTTTAACCAATGCAACAGGGTTTGCCACACACATTGGGTCTGCACCAGCACACGCTGTTCTAATTCTCAAGCCCTTGGCCAGAAGAAATGAAGTTAGGTCCAAGACTTCTTTTGTAAGCAGATTGGGTGACCAGTGGTGGAGTTAAAAGGGAGAGGAGAGGCCTTCAGATGGAAGTGTGGCACTTTTCAGGCATATTACGCAATACACAAGAGAAGGAGTACAACATACATTTTCATACAGAACAGGAGAGTGAGCCTGCCTCTCACTCATTTGGCGGCAGCAGCTCCTGTCCTATGGGGCAGGGCCAGGTCCCCACTCTGGGCTTTGACACATGTCATCCAGGCTTCCTTGTCACTGTAACCCCATGCACTAGGTCGCAATGCCCGGAGTGGTGAGCCCAGCCCCGCCCCTCGGGACAAGAGCTGATGCTGTTGCATGAGTGCAGGACAGGCTCACTCTCCAGCCCACCACACCAACAATTATACATTGACCATCCAGTTGCAAGAAGTTGCAAAACCTGGCTCTGTTACTGCAGGTGACAACCTTTGCACTGTTATGGTCTCATTTTCATATCCTCAATTGCACAAGACTGCCTTCGAGAAGCCGCCTTCAATATAAGCGTAATCCATGGCTTGTTAGAAGAAATCTGAGGCAGGCATGCACTGCTAACCGGAGCTTAGGAACCATGTTGGCTCCCTGTTAGAAATACATTTCAAATGCACAGAAATTCTACCCATATTTCCTGGCTAGAGTTTTTGCATTCAGGGTCACTATTTAAGAACTAATTATTAACAACAGTATTTGAACAAACCAAAAGGCAGAGCTCTAGTATGGATTGCAGTCCTCATATGAGCAGAAAAAACCTCCAAACCCATAACACTGCAGAAAGTACCCATCGATACACTGTTTATATTGCACTCAAAACAAAAGTTAGCATTTCAAGACCTCAACACTTATCCGTTTCATTGTAACAGTAAAATGATCATTTAGCTAATGTCTTGCACACATATTATGACCGTCTTGACAATATCATGGTAGCAGATCATCATGTGATGTGTGTAAAAATTTAATGAGTTTCTTCTGTGATGGGATCAAATTCACCATGGGCATAAGCAAGTGTGCGATAATGGAATCAGCAAGTGGTAAATTTGGCCCCTAGCATGTGGCTAAGTCATTAGAGCACACAGCCTGAAGAGGCTCACTTGCCATGTCAAAAAGAATTAGAGAGCGCAACAGAGGACTGTTTTACACAGAGCAAGACTACTCCTGAGACTTCCCAGCAGGTAATCCAGTCTTTAAAGAACAGCTGTATGATTATCAAAGCCTAATTTAAGCAGCTTCTCATTTTCTCAAACCATCGAAGATATCAGTTAGGAGGAAGAGGCGAAAAACTGGCAAATGTTTTATGGCTTCGGAATACTAATGATATCCAACCAGATAGGTCTTCGCTATGCTCCTGCTGCCTTGTTCCCCACAGGTCTTCGGCATACAGGATAAGATTTTGAAAGGTGGGACCCTAAAGACAGGCCTGTTCCTTGCACTTGGTTCTGCAGAGCCTGTGCCCACACAGAGCTCCACTCGCTTCAGGTGCTGAGGACTCAGAGGTCCAACTGCCTTCAGTGGGACTCCACACAGGGATCTGCTCACATGAAACAATTTGTAGGATTGGGGCCTAAAAGATGTGAACATTCACTGCTCCCACTGACTTCAAGTCAAGATTGGTTTTGTTAGTTGGTCCAGTTAGATACGGTTCTCTACATGCACATTTATCTTTGACAAACACGCAGAGAACGAGGTGGTGCCTTTTCCCATTGCAACCCTCCATTGAGTGAGGGGGTTATATATAAAGCTTGAACGGCATTTTATATTATAACAGTACATATATCACTCCATGAGGCCAAGAATAAACAAAGATCAGCCCAGAGGGTATTTTTTTTCCTGAAAGAGATAAGTGGAAGAGGTGATTGTGGAAAACTATAATGCTGCTGTAACATTAAACTGATTAATAACACAAGAGACTTGGATACACAAGCACAAAAATTTTTTCATCGTAAGGGCAGCCAATCCATTTTTGAGAGTTAGTCAGCAGTAAATCTTATACAGTCCAAGTAGCTGATTGTGAAACCAGTGCTGAATTTCAAAGAGCTAATTAATTTATTTTGTGCAGCACACACTGCAGATTTCCTTAACCACTATATAGTCATATGCAGTAGTGTAAACCCTCTGCCAGTTGGAGTCTGCAGCAACAAAGGTTGTGTTCAGTATCTAGGGGTTCCTTTTCAACAATACAACACCAAACAGGCTCGAGTCCCACCCCACAGTAATCTGGGACAATTACATACCATCCCAAGCATGCCTCTAAGAGGCAATACTTAACCTATTGCAAGCCCACAGAGTTTGAGTGCAGAAAAGAATCTCTTAATAAAAAGAGGAAAGTAACCCAGCATTAATTTGGAAAAATGCTGAAAGCGGGATTCATAAACATAAAACAGTGAGCAAAAGACCCACCCAGAGTATGTCCTTTTGCCTCAGGTTCTGAAGTCCAGCAACCAAAAGTTCCTTCAGTGTGCCTCTCCCTTCTCCCTCCACTGCACCCCACTCACAGCTGTTGTCCTTGGTCAGTGAAGACCTGCAGTTTAGAGATATAGCTGCATGAGCTCACCTCCCACCCTGGTGGGAGGAGCCCTGTGCTTGCTCTGCCATCCAGTCACTTGCTCTGGCATCAGCCACCTTGCTGGCTGCTCACTGCTCCACTCTGCACCTTCTGGGATGTTTTGAGGTCCCACCACTTAACACAGTTCTTGGTGACTTCAACTGTTAGTCGAGGAGCCTCACTGCTAATGGAGGCTGGACAGAGACACTATCCCAAAGCAGGCTGAATGCTTAGACCCGATTATCAGTGATTTCAGCTCTGTTGGTGTGCAACAAGACTCTCAGTTGAATCTTAATCAGCTGTGTTATTACACGCTGGAGAGAGGAAGAGTCAAATGGTGTCTAAACCCTTACACGGCAACCACACCACCATGTACAAGCACCTGTCCCCACCCTCTCTCCACTCACTGGGCTTTGGCACTCATGTCCCCTGCCTAGCGAGTGCAGTTTTGATAAGGAGGAGTCCCTCAACCAGGGTATGCCAAACACAGTTCTGCTGCCCTTGATTCACACAAGGACAACAACCCTTTAGTACCCCTGCTCCTGATAACAAAGTAACCTGTGATCCAACACTAGCCAAAAGTGATCATTTAGGCAAAGCAGTCCCATCACACTGAGCACCTAGGCAAGGTAAGTGTGACCATGCAAAGGTCAGCTCCTGAAGTCCTCTTCCTCAGCTCAACACTAGATGTCAGGGGAGAGCTCATTCAGACCCAGCTTACAGTAGTTCCATACAATTAAACTTGAGAGATTTGCCTTGTATTAAACTGCAAACAAACCAACCAATCCACTCTTATTCTCAGAGTATTACTATTCCTATTCCTTCCTGAACAGGATGTAATGTATTGAATGCAGTTCTATTTTAAATATCACTCGTATTTCATTCATTCACTGGACCAGTACTGGTTTGCTGCTTTTAATTCAACTACACATTGAAAAAACTAATTGTACAAGTCTCATCTTTGCATTATGCCAAAATATTATTTCACGGAATTACTAGCAAGAGTTATAAAGTCAAACTGCGTAAAGTATGTTTCTTTTGTACTCTCCCTGAAAGGCAGTGAAGGAACCAGAATGCAATAGAATACTCACATAGCTATTAGTATGAAATATGTTATTTAAAAATATCTCCACACCTTTTGCCCCTGATGTCTGGCAGCTTAAATGAAAACAACTTCACTGAAGTCATTTTTACACAGCTGAAATGACAACATTCTCTGTGCAGCAAGAGTGCACTATAGTGTGATGCCTAGAGTCAGGAAAATACACATGTGGCTTGGTTTACTTCCAGGTTTTGTTTTAAGCTTTAACAAACAGCTGCAAGGTGTTTACTCTGCAAGTTTAACACAAAGGGCCAAATTCTCTATTGGTGCACGTTAGAGCTCCATTGGAATGTACGCTGCTGACAATTTACACCAGAAAATAATTTAGCTTTTTTTAAAGCACTAATGAACACTCGAGACTTCAAATACTTGCTGTGTGGATATTCTGCAAACTCTGCTACAGAGCTTCAATACTGATCAACTACGAATTCAGAGGGCTTATAAAGATGGAGGGAAAGTTTAGGCAAGGACATATTTGCATGTAGAAGGCAATAAAGTCTTTTTAGCCTTCAAAGAATCGATTCTCTGTTCACAACTGCAATTTAAATTTTTATTCAGTGACATAGCAGCACCACCTTGAGCGGCATTCCCACAACATCAGACCCTCTACTCTCTACTCAGACCCTATGCCACCAGCACTCCCAGCTATCTCCGCGACACCACTGATTTCCTGAGGAAACTACAATGCATTGGTGACCTCCCAGAAAGCACCATCCTAGCCACCATGGATGTAGAGGCTCTCTACACAAACATCCCACACACAGATGGAATACACGCTGTCAGGAACACTATCCCTGATGATGCCACAGCACAACTGGCTGCTGAGCTCTGTGCCTTTATACTTACACACAACTATTTCAAATTTGATGACAATATATATCTCCAGATCAGTGGCACTGCTATGGGCACCCGCATGGCCCCACAATATGCCAATATCTTCATGGCCGACCTGGAACAACGCTTCCTCAGCTCTCGTCCACTCACACCCCTTCTCTACCTATGCTACATTGATGACATCTTCATCATCTGGACCCATGGGAAGGAGACTCTGGAAAAATTCCACCATGATTTCAACAGCTTCCACCCCACCATCAACCTCAGCCTGGACCAATCTACACGGGAGGTCCACTTTCTTGACACCACGGTGCAAATAAGTGATGGTCACATTAACACCACCCTATATCGAAAACCCACCGACCGCTATGCCTACCTTCATGCCTCCAGCTTCCATCCCGGGCACATCACACGATCCATTGTCTACAGCCAAGCACTGAGGTACAACCGCATCTGCTCTAACCCCTCAGACAGAGACCAACACCTACAAAATCTCCACCAAGCATTCTCAAAACTACAATACCCGCATGAGGAAATAAGGAAACAGATCAACAGAGCCAGACGTGTACCCAGAAGCCTCCTACTGCAAGACAAACCCAAGAGAGAAACCAACAGGACTCCACTGGCCATCACATACAGCCCCCAGCTGAAACCCCTCCAACGCATCATCAAGGATCTACAACCCATCCTGGACAATGATCCCACACTTTCACAGGCCTTGGGTGGCAGGCCAATCCTTGCCCACAGACAACCTGCCAACCTGAAACATATTCTCACCAGTAACTGCACACCGCACCATAATAACTCTAGCTCAGGAACCAATCCATGCAACAAACCTCGATGCCAACTCTGCCCACATATCTACACCAGCGACACCATCACAGGACCTAACCAGATCAGCCACACCATCACTGGTTCATTCACCTGCACATCCACCAATGTAATATACGCCATCATATGCCAGCAATGCCCCTCTGCTATGTACATCGGCCAAACTGGACAGTCTCTACGGAAAAGGATAAATGGACACAAATCAGACATTAGGAATGGCAATATACAAAAACCTGTAGGAGAGCACTTCAACCTCCCTGGCCACACTATAGCAGACCTTAAGGTGGCCATCCTGCAGCAAAAAAACTTCAGGACCAGACTTCAAAGAGAAACTGCTGAGCTTCAGTTCATCTGCAAATTTGACACCATCAGCTCAGGATTGAACAAAGACTGTGAATGGCTTGCCAATTACAGAACCAGTTTCTCCTCTCTTGGTTTTCACACCTCAACTGCTAGAACAGGGCCTCATCCTCCCTGATTGAACTGACCTCGTTATCTCTAGCTTGCTTGCTAGCACACATATATATACCTGCCCCTGGATATTTCCATTACATGCATCTGAGGAAGTGGGTATTCACCCACGAAAGCTCATGCTCCAAAACGTCTGTTAGTCTATAAGGTGCCACAGGATTCTTTGCTGCTTTTACATTCCCACAACAGTTACGCCCGGGAGATGCCATTCCAGGCACTATTTGTACAGGAAAAGATTTCTTTGTTCCTTCTACTCCCCTTGTCACGAAAAAGTGATTTTTGCACAAAAATAGAAATGACCCTGTCATAAACAGATAGTTACTGGGTTAATGTCTCTTTTACCTGTAAAAGGGTAAGAAGCTCAGTGAACCTGGCTGACACCTGACCAAAGGACCAACAGGGGGACAAGATACTTTCAAATCTTGGTGGAGGGAAGTCTTTGTTTGTGCTTTTTGTTTTGTTCGCTGTTCGCTGTTGGGACTAAGAGGGACCAGACGTACACCTAGGTTCTCCAAATCTTTCTGAATCAGTTTTTCATGTTTTAAAATTGTAAGTAGTAGCCAGGCAAGGCGGATTAGTTTTATTTTTGTTTTCTCAACTTGTAAATGTTTCTTTTGCTGGAAGGATTTTTATGTCTGTTTGCTGTAACTTTGAATCTAAGGCTGGGGGGGGGGTTCCCTCTGGTCTATATGAATCTGAGTACCCTGTAAAGCATTCTCCATCCTGATTTTACAGAGATAAAAATTATATTTTCTTTCTTTAATTAAAAGTTTTCTTTTTAAGAACCTGATTGATTTTTTCCTTGTTTTAAGATCCAAGGGGTTGGGTCTGAACTCACCAGGGATTGGTGGGGGGAAAGGAGAAGGGATGGTTAATTCCTCCTTGTTTTAAGATCCAAGGGGTTTGGATCTGTGTTCCCCAGGGAAGGTTTTGGGGGAACAGAAAGTGTGCCAGACGCTAAATTCTGGCTGGTGGCAGTGTACCAGATCTAAGCTAATAATTAAGCTTGCAAGTGTTCATGCAGGTCCCCACTTTTTGTACTCTAATGTGGGGAAAAAACCTTGACATGGTGGCAGCTGTGGGATTTTTTAGGAACTAAAAGCCAGTAGGATTTTTTTTTCTCTCCTTTCTAGCTGCTTGGAAAGCAGACTGAGGGCAGAGGTGTTAAGTTTTTTAACAAGGGTCTTTGTTAAGAGGAGGCTTCAAGCTGTGAGCAAGCAGATAGCAAAAAGGAATTTACAAGTTGAATTGTTTTCTTTCTTTCTACCTCTCAGGTATAGCTAATTACAAAATCTCTGTTAACTAAGCAGCCCTGAGCGGAGTGCATCCCAGGTTTCAGTGAGCTGCAGGAGAGGGCGTGGCCAGCACAAGAAAGCAGAAAAATGAGTGCCAAAAAAGCAGTTAAACAGGAAATGGCTAGGCTGGACACAGAAGAGAAAGCCAAAGAGGCTGACCACTGGAGGGTTTTGGAGCTCCAGAGGGAGGCCCACCAGCAGGCCCTGGAATTAAAAAAGGCTAAGCAGAATGGAACAGCCAACCCTAACAACCCTTCTCCAGGTACTGTTCCCCATCCCAGGAAATTCCCCACCTACAAGGCAGGTGATGATACTGAGGCCTTCTTAGAAAATTTTGAAAGGACCTGCCATGGGTACAGCATCCCTACAGCTCAGTGGACCCTTAGCAGAGGTGGCGGCTGAAATGCCTAAGGAACACATGAACGATTATGAACTTTTTCAAACCAAGGCCACAATTATAAAGGGGCTAACACCTGAGCATACCCGTCGGCGGTTCAGAGCCCTAAGGTGGAAACCAGATGTGTCATTTACCCGACATGCCTACCACATTGGAAAGAATTGGAATGACTGGATATCAGGAGCAAAGGCTAACTCTCTGGAAGAGCTGTCCCTCCAAATGCAAATGTAGCAGTTCTTAGAGGGTGTTCCTGAGGAAATAGAAAGGTACATCCTAGATGGGAAACCCAAAACTGTAACCAAGGCGGGGGAGATTGGAGCCAGATGGGTGGAAGTGGCAGAAAAGAAAAAAGCTACTAGCAAGGGGAGAGAATATCAGAAGGGGCAAACCGAAAATAAACCCTATCACTGGGGACAACCCAAGACCCCACCTACAACCCAAGGAAAGCCCCAGACACCCTATTTTCCCACCTCACCAGTCTCCAGTAACACACCTCGGCCCAGTGACCAGTCAGCTGGGCGATGTTTTAAATGTAATGAACTGGGACATATAAAGGCCAACTGCCCAAAGAACCCCAACCGAGTACAGTTTATTACACCACCATCACACCAAAGATCCCCAGGCCCAGATGCCTCTCAAATACCCTCGGAGCGAAGGGAAACCTTGAGAGTGGGCAAAAAGAAGGTTATCACGTGGAGAGACACAGGGGCACAAGTGTCAGCTGTCCACCAATCCTTAGTGGATCCGAAATTCATCAACGCAAAGGCCTAAGTGATAATTTACCCATTAATGTCAAAATCTGTAAACTTGCCTACAGCTGAACTGCCTGTCTAGTACAAAGGCTGGTCAGGAATGTGGACTTTTGCAGTCTATGACAATTATCCCATCCCCATGCTACTGGGGGAAGATTTGGCCAACCAGGTGAAGCTGGCCAAGAGGGTGGAGATGGTTACACGCAGTCAAGCCAGGCAAGCTTCCAGACCCATCTCTGTTCCTGAGCCGTCCATAAGGGCCCCGTCTGTGTTACCAGAGACCCGGACAGAGGTGGTGGACCCGAATCCCCTGCCAACAACTGCAACAGCCACAGTGCATCCAGTCCCAGAACCGGAACTGGAAAAGCAACCAGCACCAGAACCGTTGCCAGCACTGACGCCAGCACTTGCAAACCCATCTCCAACCCCAACGCCAGAGGGCACCAGCAGGCCTGAACTGACAAAAGCAGCAGACAACCCTACCCAAGAGGCTCAGCCAGAGCCTGAAATATCGCATAGTGCGCCAGTGGACAGCGGTTCACCAGCAACGAAAACAACTCCATCACCTACATCGCTTCCAGAGGGACCAAGCCCAAGTTCACAGTCTGAGGAGGAACTGGTGTCCCCAGCCTCAAGGGAACAGTTCCAGGCTGAGCAGGAAGCAGATGACAGCCTTCAGAAAGCTTGGGCGGTGGCATGGAGCACCCCACCGCCTCTCAGCTCTTCTAACCGATCTCTGTTTGTTGTAAAACAAGGACTTTTATACAAGGAGACTCTTTCTGGTGGACACCAGGAAGATTGGCATTCGCAAAAACAGTTGGTAGTTCCAACTAAGTACCGGGGGAAGCTCTTAAGCTTAGCCCATGATCATCCCAGTGGCCATTCTGGGGTGAACAGAACCAAAGACAGGTTGGGGAAGTCCTTCCACTGGGAAGGGATGGGCAAGGATATTGCTAATTATTTCCGGTCTTGCGAGGTGTGCCAAAGAGTGGGAAAGCCCCAAGACCAGGTCAAAGCCCCTCTCCAGCCACTCCCCATAATTGAGGTCCCATTTCAGCAAGTAGCCATGGATATTCTGGGTCCTTTCCCAAAAAAAAAGACCCCCAGAGGAAAGCAGTACATACTGACTTTTGTGGACTTTGCTACCCGATGGCCGGAAGCAGTAGCTCTAAGCAATACCAGGGCTAAGACTGTGTGCCAGGCCTTAGCAGACATTTTTGCCAGGGTAGGTTGCCCCTCCGACATCCTTACAGATTCGGGAATTAATTTCCTGGCAGGGACCAGGAAAAATCTGTGGGAAGCTAATGGGGTGCATCACTTGGTTGCCACCCCTTACTACCATCAAACCAATGGCCTGGTGGAGAGGTTTAATGGAACTTTGGGGGCCATGATACGTAAATTTGTAAATGAACACTCCAATGATTGGGATCTAGTGTTGCAGCAGTTGCTTTTTGCCTACAGGGCTGTATCACATCCGGTTTAGGGTTTTCACCATTCGAACTTGTGTATGGCTACGAGTTTAAGGGGACATTACAGTTGGTGAAACAGCAATGAGAGGGGTTTACGCCTTCTCCAGGAACTAACAGTCTAGACTGTAAGCAACCTACAAAGCACACTCCGACACTCTTTAGCCCTTGCTAAAGAAAACCTAAAGGATGCTCAGGAAGAGCAAATGGCCTGGCATGATAAACATACCAGAGAGCGTTCCTTCAAAGTAGGAGACCAGGTTATGGTCTTGAAGGCGCAACAGGCCCATAAGATGGAAGGGCCATTCACAGTCCAAGAGCGCCTGGGAGCTGTTAACTATCTCATAGCATTTCCCACCTCAGCCCTAAAGCCTAAAGTGTACCATGTTAATTCTCTCAAGCCCTTTTATTCCAGAGACTTCAAGGTTTGTCAGTTTACAGCCCAGGAACGAGATGACGCTGAGTGGCCTGAAGATGTCTACTACGAAGGAAAAAGTGACGGTGGCGTGGAAAAGGTGAACCTCTCCACAGCCCTGGAACATCTGCAGTGGCAACAGATCAAGGAGGTGTGCACTAGCTTCGCCCCAATGTTCTCAGCCACCCCAGGACGGACTGAACAGGCATACCATTCCATTGACACAGGTAATGCTCACCCAATTAGAACCCCACCCTACCGAGTGTCTCCTCATGCCCAAGCTGCTATAGAACGGGAGATCCAAAACATGCTACTGATGGGTATAATCCACCCCTCTAACAGTGCATGGGCATCTCCAGTGGTTCTAGTTCCCAAACCAGATGGGGAAATACGTTTTTGCATGGACTACCATAAGCTAAATGCTGTAACTTGTCCCGACAACTATCCAATGCCACGCACCGATAAAA
This sequence comes from Gopherus evgoodei, assembly GCF_007399415.2. NCBI lineage: Eukaryota > Metazoa > Chordata > Testudines > Testudinidae > Gopherus > Gopherus evgoodei. The sequence goes on from NC_044322.1 coordinate 35,008,936, forward strand.
GCTATTGGAGAAATTGGGACGTGCCCAGTTCATCTCTACAACAGACTTAACCAAGGGGTACTGGCAAGTACCGCTAGATGAACCCGCCAAAGAAAGGTCAGCCTTCATCATCCATGCAGGGGTGTATGAATTTAATGTGCTTCCTTTTAGGCTACGAAATGCACCCGCCACCTTCCAAAGACTTGTAGATGGTCTACTAGCAGGATTAGGAGAATATGCAGTTGCCTACCTCAGTGATGTGGCTATTTTTTCTGATTCCTGGGCAGAACACCTGGAACACCTGGAAAAAGTCTTTGAGGGCATCAGGCAGGCAGGACTAACTGTTAAGGCTAAAAAGTGTCAAATGGGCCAAAACAGAGTGACTTACCTTGAACACCAGGTGGGTCGAGGAACAATAAACCCCCTACAGGCCAAGATGGATGCTATCCAAAAGTGGCCTGTCCCAAAGTCAAAGAAACAGGTCCATTCCTTCTTAGGCTTGGCCGGATATTACAGGCGATTTGTACCCCACTACAGCCAAATCGCTGCCCCACTGACCGACCTGACCAAAAAGACCCAGCCAAATGCAGTTAAGTGGACTAATGAGTGTCAGAAGGCCTTTACCCAGCTTAAGGCAACACTCATGTTCGACCCTGTGCTAAGGGCCCCAGACTTTGACAAACCATTCCTAGTAACCACAGATGCGTCTAAGCGTGATGTAGGAGCAATTTTAATGCAAGAAGGACTGGATCAAAAATTCCATCCTGTCGTGTTTCTCAGTAAAAAACTGTCTGAGAGAGAAAGCCACTGGTCAATCAGTAAAAAAGAATGCTACGCCATTGTGTATGCCCTGGAAAAGCTACGCCCACACGTTTGGGGATGGCGTTTCCAGCTACAAACTGACCATGCTGCATTGAAGTGGCTTCATACTGCCAAGGGAAACAACAAAAAGCTGCTTTGATGGAGTTTAGCACTCCAAGATTTTGATTTTGAAATTCAACACATTTCAGGAGCTTCTAACAAAGTAGCTGGTGCACTTTCCCATGAAAGTTTCCCAGAATCAACTGGTTAAAAATTGTCCTTAAAATGTGAAAAGTCTTGTAGTTTACATAATTAGTAGTATATGTAAAGGTGCATGTATTTTATTAATCTGTTTATTCTAAAGTTCTAGGAAGAAATCACCGCCAGTGTGGTCCCACACTGTCTGAGATTGGGGGCCGTGTCATAAACAGATAGTTAAGGGTTAATGTTTCTTTTACCTGTAAAGGGTTAAGAAGCTCAGTGAACCTGGCTGACACCTGACCAAAGGACCAACAGGGGGACAAGATACTTTCAAATCTTGGTGGAGGGAAGTCTTTGTGCTTTTTGTTTTGTTCGTTGTTCACTCTTGGGACTAAGAGGGACCAGACGTACACCCAGGTTCTCCAAATCTTTCTGAATCAGTCTTTCATGTTTTAAAATTGTAGGCAGTAGCCAGGCAAGGAGTACTAGTCTTATTTTTGTTTTCTCAACTTGTAAATGTTTCTTTTGCTGGAAGGATTTTTACCTCTGTTTGCTATAACTTTGAATCTAAGGCTGGGGGGGGTGAGTCCCTCTGGTCTATATGAATCTGAGTACCCTGTAAAGCATTTTCCATCCTGATTTTACAGAGATAATTTTTACCTTTTCTTTCTTTAATTAAAAGCTTTCTTTTTAAGAACCTGATTGATTTTTTCCTTGTTTTAAGATCCAAGGGATTGGGTCTGAACTCACCAGGGATTGGTGGGGGGAAAGGAGGAGGGATGGTTAATTCCTCCGTGTTTTAAGATCCAAGGAATTTGGATCGGTGTGAAGCCTCTCAAAGCAACCCAGGGAGGGGAAAGTCTGGGGGGAAAGGAGTGGGGATGGTTAATTCCTCCTTGTTTTAAGATCCAAAGGGTTTGGATCTGTGTTCCCCAGGGAAGGTTTTGGGGGAACAGAAAGTGTGCTAGACATTAAATACTTGCTGGTGGCAGTGTACCAGATCTAAGCTAGTAATTAAGCCTGCAAGTGTTCATGCAGGTCCCCACTTTTTGTACTCTAACGTTCAAAGTGGGGGAAAAACCTTGACAGACCCAAAAATAAATATCTATATCTATATTAGAGCGGGATCCTGGCCCCCATCATGATTTAGCCCATAATCTCCCATAGGAGATTTCCCTAGTTTAGGAGACTCCTAGGTGGTGTAGAACCAGCTACACCAATTCTACACCATCCCCATCCATCCATCCCATGACAGGGTAAAGGTACAACCACACTTTGGTGATCCCAGCTGCATGGAAGGCCACTCAAGAGTCAATGCAGCTAACATAATTTACAGCAGTCCTGAGGGGCAGAATTTACATGCTCACCAAAACACTCTTTGTGCTGCAAATCAGCCACAGATTGTTTACAAGGTGCAGTGGGACTGTCTGTTGCAATGATTAGCATATCCCACTGCTCACGCCTACCAGGAAACAAGCGCATGGTAAGAGAGGACTTGGGACAACTACATAAATTACTTTTAATATCCATAATAGTTCTAGATCACTACCAAACTGCTTACCACAGACTAATCGCCTAGCTGGGTTACCAGATAATAAACTGGTGTATGTTAATGCTAGGCAGGCTGCTAGGGGCTGAGCAGAGTCCCATACCAATGAGCTCACTCACTTTCAGCCACTGAACATTCCACTCTCCAGCTGCTCTCCTAAGTATCTCTCCTCCCCAAGCTGCACCACATGGAAACTGTCTCCAGATAGGCCACTGTACTTAAAAAAACAAAACAAAAAATCCAATCATTTGGTCCAAAGCAATAAGAGATATTTGAGCCCAGGTAAAATTAAAGTCGATTTCAACAGCTGTTAATTTTCAGGCCTTTTGGCAGTTTGCCCTTTTCAAGAGTCTTGAATTACTAAACTTACTGATTTATAAACTATCGGAGTAATAAAATATAAAAAGCCTTAAACAGGACTGCTAAGAGATAAATCTCTACAATCACATATTCTATTAACAACTCTGGTTCTGTTCACTCTTTTTACCTGTTTCCTTTAATTTCCTTCTCTAAGGATTCTATATTATGTTCACTTTTGTTACGATTTAACCCTTTCCTGCTTTAATTGGATACTTTATATGATTTTATAAAACCTGAATCAGCATCTTTAGGACACATACCGTCATGTCAGTTAGTGAGGAGGAGCTAAAGCCATCGTGCACTTTTTCCTGCCATAGGCTGCTAAGCTCTACCAGTCTATCCAAATGGCCATTCAAACCTGACACTCTCCCCAGCTGATCTCTTCCTTCATTTTAAATAGCCAGACTGGAAGTCGTCCGGATTGTTTGTCAGCCCGCTGATGTGATAGGTGCTGAGTTCTATCAGGCTGATAAATCACTACTGAAACTCCACTGAAGTCAGTGACATTACAGTGCAGATGAACTTGGCCCATTGTGTTTAGAAAGGACAGATTAATTCCCACTACCCTGTTCTCATTATGGTTCCACTTGGGATATTCAGTGCTCCCAACCACAGATCACCAGGGCTACAGAGGAAGCACCATCACCCCATCCCTTTCAAGAGGACACCCTCACCATGGTGTCTGTTCTGGAGACAGTCAGCCCACCCACTACCGCCTCGCTACTTGTCCCACTGCCTTTTAAACAGGCAAAGCAACAACAGTCTATGAAACAGCAGCTGGCCCAACCTTACTCCAGAATGCTTTGGAAAGCTCATTGGACTGGTGCAGGTGGCTCCTACAGCAACACTCAACTCAGAGTGGTTGAAGTGACAGCAGTGCCACATGGCTGCCTACTGATGTCCTGAAGCTTGTTAGGATCAGTGGGAGCCTGTTCCATGACCTCTTGATGTCCCTTCCCCTCTTGCATCTCCCAGACATCTTCAAAAAACACTGCATGCTGTTCAGGTCACCCCATCACAAAATATATAAGAATTGGAAAAAGTACAGAAAAGGGCAACAAAAACGATTAAGAATATGGAACAGCTTCTCTATGAGGAGAGATTAAAAAGACTGGGACTTTTCATTTTAGAAAAGAGACTACTAAGGGGGATATGACAGAGGCCTATAAAATCATGAATGGTGTAAAGAAAGAGTAAATAACACATCCTTATTCATTCTCACAACACAAGAACCAGAGGTCACCCAATGAAATTAATAGGCAGCAGGTTTAAAAAACAAACAAAAGGAAGCATTTCTTCACACAATGCACAGTCAATCTGTGGAATTTATTGCCAGGGGATGTTGTGAAAGCCAAAAATTTAATGGGGGCTCAGAAAAGAATTAGATAAGTTCATGGAGGATAGGTCCATCAATGGCTATTAGCCAGGATGGGCAGGGATGCAACCTCATGCTCTGAGTGTCCCTAGCCTCCAACTGCCAGAAGCTGGGAGCGGACAACAGGGGACAGTAGACAGGATACTGGGCTAGATGGACCATTGGTCTAACCCAGTATGGCCGTTCTTATGTCCTTAATCCTCACTCTCCCTCCCATAAAAGGCCAGTTATAATGGAGGAGCCCATATATGGGCAACTCTCTTCTATCTAGAGTGACCAGACGTCCCGATTTTATCGGGACTGTCCCGATATTTACTTGTTTGCCCCGTGTCCAGACTGATGTTCAGTCAGGACATGAATTGTCCCAATATTTTGCCCTCCGGTGCACAGACGGAGGGGGTTTGCACCCCCCACCGCAACTCCACCCCAACCCCGCCCTGACTCCACTCCTCCCTCCCCCATTGGATCCTTCCCCAAATCCGTGCCCTGGCCCCGCCCCCTCACTGCCCTATTGGATCCCTCCCCAAATCCCCAGCCTGGCCCCACCTCTTCCTCAAGCAGCCACATTCCTCCTCCTCACTCCTTCCTCCCAGGCTTGCACTAATCAGCTGTATGGCAGCACAAGTGCTGGAGGGACAGGGGAGAAGCAGGATGCGGCAGCCAGCTCAGGGGAGGTGGAGGCAGAGCGAAAGTGAGCTGATGCCGGGGGGCAGGGCGTGGAGCTGCCAGTGGGTGCTCTGCCCCCACCAATTTTTCCTATGCTCTGGCAGCTTTTGTTGTTGTTGCTGCTCTGCCGGCACCCGCCCCCCTCCCGCAGTATTTCACGTCTCTCATCTGGTCACTCTACTTCTATCTCCCTCCTCCACTTAGCGTTAGTGGATTGATCAGCATCCCCTCCTAGCCCTCTTGTAAGGCATGACCCCATCCCCATCACCAGGAGAGAAGAGTTTTTTTCTGCTTTCACTGAAGTCTGTTGCTACCTGTCGACCAATCACTGGCTTGTAAGTACCCAGCAGCAGTGGGACTCTATGGTGTAAATTCAGTATAGCTCCACTGAAAACAAACTGGGGATCTGGCCTTATCTCTCAAGCTAGCTTGAGAAACTACTGTGCATTTCAACATGATGGCAGTCTGGCTGGGACTCTGGAACTGTAATGTCCCATTGAAAATTTGATTGCCACCTTGTTGAACTTAATCTTAGTTTTAATGGGAATGAATCTGTCTTTGGCTTGTTTCAAGGGCTTTAAACCATAATCTGATGCTGGTCCCATGGGATATGAATGATCCCTTTGCAGTGAGGAGATTTACTTGATACCTCTGGCTTCGCTAGCTACTGCATGTGTATGACCCAGATTCCTTTTGAGCTGCAGTAGACAAATTAGTTTCAACTGTGTCCATCTGTTGACTTCCTTACAATTCCTGCATATGAAAATTAGTTTTTTTTACAGAGCTTCTAGATCTATTTCTTTGAAGATTCCCAGGTGATACTAATCTAGATACAGGATGTACAGGGACTGATTCTCCACAGCCTTGCACCTTTCTACAATCACACATGTGCAGAGTGGGTAGTGCAGAGTAAGGCAGCGGAGAATTAGGCCTCGTGTGCTCTGAGGGCAGCATGACAAGAACTTTTTGCATGGCAACTATTTTTATATTTGTTGCCACATTTGGTTTGCCAAACCTATGCCAGTGTCTAGTTATTGACTCTTTGGTGAAAACAGGTATTTGATTTTATACAACACCCACCAAGCCAGCTCTTTTCCTCTTGGAAAACATTGTTCACAGAACTCAGGAGAAAGCACGTGCAAGCCAGAGAAACTGTTCTCAGTCAAAGGGAACCAGTGATAAAATAAGTTCCCAGGGGAGGCCAGACAAACCCAGAGTCAGACTACTTTCAGGGTACAATGCAAAATCCAACCTTTTGACAAAGATTTCTACCACAGCTTAATTAATAGAGCATCAAGAGAAGGCAGAGAATAGGGGAAAGAAACCCAGGCATGTATATTATAAGCAGTGTCGCAGTCAGAAACTGTGGTGGGGATGGTCAGGCTTAATGGTCAGAGCCAGAATCAGGAATCCAGAACAGGACTGGAGCAGAAGCAATGCTGGAGCAAGCTAAGGCTTGTGGAGTCTGTTACCACCGTCAGGCAGCAGAGAGTTCCAAGCAATGAAGTGACTTTGAGCAGACTTAGTTGCTGTTTCTCCAGTGAGGCTTGTATACCCCGTGATAAATGAAGGAGAGAAAAGTAACTCCCTTTTATGGACCCAGCCTGATAGGCTAGCTATAAAATCCCTCTTTGTAGCTGTTCTCTACTTGGTTCACCTGTAAAGGGTTAAAAGTCTCACTGCTATGCATAGGTAAAAGGAAGTGAGTGGGCACTTGGCCAAAAGAGCCAATGGGAAGGCTAGAACTTTTAAAAATTGAAAAAAAAGACTCCCCTTTTATCTTTCCGTCTGTTGTTCTCGGGGAGAAGCACACACAGAGCAACTATGCTGTCCGAAACTTGGGGCTAAGTACGAAAAATCATAGGTATCACACCTCAACTACTCATTTGAAATCTCAGATATGTAAGTAGATCATGAAATGTCTAGGAAGACACAACTAGGTTTCTCTATTTCTTTATGGCTTGTGGACTCCTCTGTGCTAACCCCAAATGCTTGTTTTGCTTGTAACCTTTAAGCTGGACCTCAAGAATGTTATTCTTGATGCTTAATCCTTGTGTTTTGTTTTGTTTTTTTAAATCTAGCAATAGCCTGAGTTTCCAGATGTATTTTCTTTCTTTTTGTTTTTAATAAAATCTACCTTTTTTAAGAACAGGATTGGATTTTTGTGTCCTAAGAGGTTTGTGCACATGTTGTTTAATTAGCTGCTGGCAAAAGCTGATTTCCTTTGTTTTTCTTTCTCAGCACTTCCCCAGAGGGGGCGTGAAAGGGATTGAGGGTGCCCCACCGGAAGGAATTCCCAAGTGCGCCTTCCTGGGTCCTCAAAGGGGTTTTGCACTTGGGTGATGGCAGCATCTCCCCATCCAAGGTCACAGAAAAGCTGTAACCTTGGGAGTTTAATACAAGCCTGGAGTGGCCAGTATGAATTTTTAGAATCCTTGTGGCTCCCCACCTTCTGCACTCAAAGTGCCAGAGTGGGGAATCAGCCCTGACATACCCATCCTGAGTGTCACCAGACCAGCTCCTGGCTTGTAGATTGGCTGAAGCCTAGCACAGGAATTAGTCAGTGCGGGCTCTAGTTCAGGGATAACTCACACTTTACTGTCCCCCTCCATTACGGAGACAAAAACCAGAAAATGTTCTTGAAGTCCACATGTAACCCTACCATGCAGACCTAGGAACCCAAGAAGCACTCAGAAATGAGACCATTTAAAAAAGATAAAATTAGATTATTGTGACTGTTTCATAGTTAGAACTCGTTAGAGGCAGCACCACTTTATGTTCCATCATTATGTGACCCAGAGAGGTGATGCACCACCACATCAGTCCAGAATTCAACAAATATTTAATCCTGGCAATTTTCAGAGCTGTGGACATTGATGACTGCATATCATTAGTTGCTTTCACAAGGAACTCTGTCAGTCCCCAATTTCTTCAGGTATGTCACTGCCCAACTGCTATGCATAAACACAGTCATTTGACTGAGACATTATTAACAAGAATCAGAGCTATACAGATGCTGAACAATTACTCATTTTGTCAAATGACAAGTCTCTTCTCCGAAGTACAATCTAAAACCATGCAGGTACAGAACAATGAGAGTTTAGAACCTTCCTTTTATGGGATGTAACCATTCACCACCTTTGACTTAAAACAGTCAAAATTCTAAAGGGGAACTGGATTGAAGGACTTCTCAGCTTAGAAAAGAGATGACTAAGGGGGGATATGATAGAGCTCTGTAAAATCATGACTGGTGTGGACAAAGTAAATTAGGAAGTTTTATTTACTCCTCCTCATAACACAAGAACTAGGGGTTACCAAATGAAACTAATAGGCAGCAGGTTTAAAACAAACAAAAGGAAGTATTTCTTCACACAACGCACAGTCAACCTGTGCAACTCTTTGCCAGAGGATGTTGTGAAGACCAATACTATAGCAGGATTCAAAAAAGAACTAGATAAATTCATGGAGGATAGGTCCATCAATGGCTATTAGCCAGGATGGGCAGGGATGGTGCCCCTAGCCTCTGTTTACCAGAAACTGGAAATGGGTGACAGGGGATGGATCACTTGATTACCTGTTCTGTTCATGCCCTCTGAAGCACCTGGCATCGGCCTCTGTCAGAAAACAGGATATTGGGCTAGATGGCAGAGAAGCCATGTTTATAAGTTACTGGGGGGGGCAGTTGCTCAACCCCCCTACTCTGCCCCAGATCCCGCTTCCACACCATCCCCCTACGCCCCACCTTGACTCTTCCTGCCCACATCCCACCTCTTCCCACCCCTGCTCCACCCCATTCCACCCTCTCCCTGAGCATGCCCTGCCCTATCTCCTCCCCTTCTTCGAGCTCCTCCTGCTTCCCGTTAAATAGCTGCACGGTGGGTGGGAGGCACTGGGGGGGAAGGGCTGATCTGCAGGGTTGCTAGTGGGTTCTGAGCACCCACTATTTTTTTTTCTCTGGGTGTTCCAGCCTCAGAATACCCACGGAGTCAGCACCTATGCTAAATGGACTCTTGGTCTGACCCGGTATGGCTGTTCTTAGGTTCTAAAGGGTTATTTATCAATTATATTATCAAATATTATCAAATCATTATCAATCATAATAACAAAAGTAAATTGTAAAGTTTACTTCTGTATCTGAACTTGAAGCACTCTGAAAACTTGCTTCTGAGCTCCTCCGCTTTTCACCTCTCTTCCTTTCCTTTTAATAACCCCCCCCCCCCAGCATATTGCTAAGTCTAGAAGAAGCAGCACATTTCAATCTCCAGATGCAAACATATAACTGTAAGCCAGTTTGTATGTAATAAATGAATAACTGATGCATTCTGCAACACAAATACATGTAGAGGAGAACAGGAAACTCCAATCCATTGAATTCAAAGGCCATTGGAGGCCCAAGAGTTCACTTTGTTCCTTATTAACAGTTTTAATAATATTTTCCCCTAACTAGTACTGCAGAAAAACAACATCTGGGTCCAAGTGCACAGTTTAAGAAAACCAGCATCACAATTAATCTAGATGAAACATGAATTGAAAGTGCCCTAAATGTCACAGTTTGTTACTTTAGGTTATTTTAAATGTGTGGCTTTGTATTAAGATGACAAGCAAGCTGATACACACACAAGTTTTTTGTTTTATTTTTAAGGCAGTTCTATAGTGTATTAATATTTGCCTGTATTGCATACAAAAGCAAAGCATATTAATGGGAGCTAATCAAAAACAGATTTTATGTCCATTGGGAAATTCAGATATTTTGAAATCTGTTTACATCCTGGATCTGGACAAAAAGTTGAAATTTCATGAACAAAAACAAAACAAGAAAGTTTCTAATTAGAAATTCCCAATTTGAACATTCCTGAATCCAGAAGGTTTCAGTTTGTCAACCTACAGTCTGTGGCTAAGCTGCTCTGTTACATCATGGGAGCCATCTACAGGGAAAGGCCATGGGTGTATCATGGGAGACGTACAAGGGGACACAAGGAACTGGGAACTACAACGCCCATGGGGCTCCACGGTAGCTCAGGCACACACAGAGATTAATGTTGACCTGGCCTGAAATGTTTCATTTTGATCTTCCTAATGGCAAATTCTTCCAAAATAGATATTTTCCCACAGAAAAATTTTATAACCCTCATTTCCAAGGGGAATAGGGTAAGTTCAAAAATTTTCAATCAGCTCCAATACTAATATTATTTTGGGGTACTCTGGAAGTGTCTTAATCACGAAACTTTATATGTAAAACAGGAATGTGATCATCTTGAGCTTATCTGAGAGAAGAATGACACTTTATAGAAGTAGCTACATAAATTGTGTCACTCACTTTCTGCATATTTGCATTAAAGCTTAAGCAGTACATTGCTTATCACAAACTTAAGCAGAGTCCCTATTCAGTAAGGCCAGAGCCGGCTCCCGGATTTTTGCCGCCCCAAGCAGCAGAGAAAAACACAAACAAACAAAAGCCGCAATCATGATTGGTGGCAGCTCTACCCGCCACTTTCTTCTTCGGTGACAATTCGGCAGCCGGTCCTTCCCTCCGAGAGGGACTGAGGGACCCACCCCTAATTGCTGCTGAAGAGCCCGACATGCCGCCCCTCCCCCGTGGCCACCCCAGGCACCTGCTTGCTGAGCTGATGCCTGCAGCCGGCCCCGAGCAAGGCACTAAGCAAGTGCCTACTGTAAGTTTGCAAGTTTCCCCACTAAAGTCAATGGGATCAGTCACATGCTAACAGTTAGGAACATGCTTAGGTACACTTCTGAATCAGAGTTTATCTAGAGCCCTGATTCAGTGATATGACCCATAACAGGTCCTTTTCTTTTTGGAGGCTTGAATCATTTCCCACTGAAGCAATGGAAAGGTTCCCATTGACTTTAGAGTTGGATCAGGTCTTTAATCCAGTACTGCGAACTCCAAGCGTTCATGAATCATGGGACAGGGAGAGGATTTTAAAATCAAGTTTTAAACGGTGGGTTTTTTTATGTGCCTCGTGGTTTGAGTCTTTAGGGTTCAGTTTTTCAAGATTTTTCCATAACCATAAAGGCTCGAAACTTTTGCATGGTGTTCTGTTTTGTTTTTTAAATGAAAGCTGAGATTCTCATTATCACATGACTCCAGGACCTATGGCTCTAAGAAAGAAACAATATGAAAGTTGCGATAAAAATCACAGGAGTTGGCAGCAGTTAATTCTTTGGTTTGGGAATTTTTGTTTACATTTTTTCCTCCCTGCAGCGATGTGGGACTCACCCCTATGGCATTGTCTCTGGGAATTAGCTTGTCCAGCCTCCGGAGCGCCCTCTGCAGCCCAGGGTCTCACTGCCGCTTGGCCCCCGTGTCCTTCCCAGACATGGTGCCCTGTTATCTGGGGTGCTGCCCCCTGGCCATACACCCCTCAGTCTCTCCAGGTCTCCCCACTCAGGGGAACCCCTACCCACTACCCCCACCTCACCTCAGTCATAGGTACTGCCAGTCACCAACTCACCCCTGTGCCCTGGGGCAGACTGCAGTATAAGCCACTCATCATAGGCAAGGTTGGATCTGAACCTGCTGCCTCTACCTACTATTGGGCTGCCCCTTTGCAACCCCAGTACTTGCCTTAGGCCCTCTGCTAGGCCCACAGCCTGGGGGTTTTCCAGGCTGGAGCTCCCCAGCTCCTCTAGCCTTCCCCAGCCCTGCTCCACTCCCAGTACCCTGCTCGACTCCCTAGCAACCAAGACCTTCGTGTCTCTACCAGCAGAGAGACTGAGGGCTTCTGGCTCTCAGCCTCTTATAGGGACCAGCTGGGCCTGACTGGGGTCTGGCCCCATCTGTTACTGCCTTCTCCAGTCAGCCCAGGCTTTGTTTCACAGCCTCAGCCCTTTCTCAGGACTGGCTTTAACCCTTCCAGGGCTGGAGCAGGCAACAACCCTGCTACATTCCCCTTCTCATTGTTCTGTAAAATGTCTCTTCCTTCCCATGTTGTTCAATACATATGATGTCTCTTGGACAAATCACTCTAAACCCAGGAATGCAGCATCATAGGTCGGCAACTGTGTTTTTCCTGTCCCTTGAATCTTGCAAAATTCCATTTCTGCCTTGGAGGAATGCTTGAACAATACTGCCAGCTCTCTCACCCTTAACCCTGAGGAGACAGAAACTGCTATTGGAGAGGGATGATCCATATGGGGGGTTTGCTCCTCTTCTGTGTCTCTCTTACTGATGGGAAAAATTCAGGAGAATCTTGGGGTCACTTTTGACCATGCCCTTTCCATGTCCAGACATGCACTGAAAGAGGTGTTTCTTCAGTAGTGCAGGTCACACCCTTATTTATCCTGTGACAACTCTGTTTCAACAACCATTGCCCTGAAGACCTAAGAGGTTAAATTAGTGTAATTCTCTCAGATTGGCTCTCTCCGGAGTTTCTCCACCACTTCCAGCTCAGAATACAGCCACACATTTGCTCACTGGTTTGAGCAAACAATGATCTAACACCCACCAATTATTCACACTACCTGCTTGTAAAGTGACAGACTGACTTTAACCTGCCACTGCTGTTTCAAAAGCCCTTATTGTGCAGGCCCCAGGTACAGCAGAAATCTCATCCCTGAGCCCACTTCTAATTGTTATCTCTGCATTTCAGGGATCACACCTTCCCTTGTGGTGGGCTCTGGAATGTGGAATTTGTTTACTCAACATCCATCTCTGCCAATTCTTCCTCACTTAAAGGCCTGAAATCTTCCCAGTTTCCCACAAAGGTATTTCTTAGTGGGACCTTACCTAGCACCAAGATTACCTTTCTTGCTCATCTTCATTTTTGCCCTCTCTTCCTGCAACAGTATCCCTACGTTTGATGTGTTAACAATATTGTGTACTGTTTCCGTTTTCCACAGATTTCCTCCCCCACCACACCTCAGCATTTGGCTGGGGCTGGTTTACAAATACAATTATTAAGATTTGATTACATCGGTAACGCACACACATTTTGGGCATACCTAAACTCCCATGGCAACTGGGATTGCAGTTTGACTGAATATTATTTATGATTGGTATCCTCGCAGCACCTAAGAGCCCCAGTCCTGGACCAGGATCCCAGTCTGCTAAGCACCATACAAAGAATAAAGACAGTCCCTGCCCATTACAATATTTTTCTTCACAGCCTGTCCTAAGCAGTTGGGTATCAATGCTGCTGTAGTAAAGAGCTGCCACATTCCAGAGTTGGCTACGTCTCAGTGCCAAGTGAAGCAGTTCCTGTACAGGAACATGATTGAAAAATATTTTGGAATGAAATGCACTACGGGCCTGCACCACTGAAGTCAAATGGGAGCAGAATCTAACACTGATATTAATGTGAGGTGTTAACCATCACCAAACATGCACAGGTTGTATTTTATCTAAGAAAGAAAGAGTGAAAATACAGCACATAGTTGCAAACTGAAATACAAGTTTAACACGTTAATTAACATCATCGGCCTTTATTCCCCTCCTCCTCACACCTTGATTTTGATAAAACACTGAATACTGATCTTCCCAGGGAAGAGGGAATAATAAAGGCTTTCTGGCAATTTACATTTATTAAATCTCTATTTTTGTCTTCATCTAGTCACAGATTGGCTCATCCACTATCTTTCTGATTAATACCTTAGGAACAGACTGTCCAAGACGTTGGGAACACAATGTACTTGCCTAGAGCCAAGTGACATGTATTACTAGATAACACATACAATCTAAGTTATCTAGGAATACTTAGCATTTGGCCAGGACCCTTCAAAGATAACATGTCAGAATAATTTACTGTGATTCAGAAAAAGGAGCAGTGTTTCCACAAAACATGAAACTTTGATTCTATTTAATGGAAGGAAAAAACCCCTAGGAAATTCCTTAAATCTAGATTTTTTTCTGATGGATCTTCAAATATAAATCTAAAAATCCAAATGAGGATTATTTTCTAATCTATTTCCTTCTGAGGTCTATTGATGTGTTTTTATAAGCCTTCTAAAAATACTGTTTAAAAATTTAACACAATCTTTGCTCCTAGCCTATCAAAATTACCCTGTGCTACTCAGTGTGTTTCGTTTCTGACAATTTCACTTGAACATGCAGGAGTCTATTTGAAAATTGTCAAGTAGATACAAAAATGAAACTGTTTCTAAAATCTCCTGAAATTATATCAGTGTGTTACAGCTAACCAGAGTTCTGCCTTCTTCTCCTGGGAGAAGGAGTCAGCTTCATTTAGAAGTATAACCATTAGGGGGGTATTTTTCAAAAAGCACTCAGTGTTGGCCTAACTCCACACCTGTTGTAATCAATGGGAGTTTCACAATTGATCCTCAATGCTCTGATGAAACTGATAATTAGAAAAAAGGAAATAGATGGCCCATGATGCCAGCCTCCGTTGTTACACTTTCAAACCAGCACCTTCATGCTTTCTCCTATCCTGTCCCTCCTTCTTGAGAGCAGCTCCCTGAAATATATGCAAAGCTACCTCACTATTCTCCTTCAGATCCCTTCTTCAACTCTCCTCTGCTGTGATGCTTAAAAAATTCTTGATAATGGTTACGCTGCTGGACAGGGCTGGCTCCAGGCATCAGCTTATCAAGCAGGTGCTTGGAGTGGCAAATCTGAAGCGGGGCGGCACTTTCAGGTATTCAGCAGCAATTTGGTGGAGGGTCCCTCACTCCCGCTTGGAGCTAAGGACCTTCCGCTGAATTGCCGCAGATCGCGATCATGACTTTTGGGGTGGGGGTGGGGCTGCTTGGGGCAGCAAAACCCCTGGAGCCGGTCCTGCTGCTGGAGCACTGAGACCGCTGCCTGTCATGCTGACCAATATCGCCTCATTGTGTCCTTGTACTCTCCTGTCAGTTTGTCTGTATCCATCTGCTGTCTCTTATCTTATACTCAGATTGGGAGTTCTTCTAGGGTGGGGATGGTCTTTGGTTCTGTGTTTGTACAACCTAGCCTAGTACAATAGCTCCTGCTCCATGACCTCAATGCTACATTAATACAAATAATAATAATAATAATAATAATAATAATAATAATAATAATAATACAGACTTAAGTTCCAGACCTACCATGTGCTCCAAGTGGGAGCAGGTGTCACTTCACAAGAGCTCAATGAAGGCTCAGAAACCCGATAGCTATACTAACATCTAATGCCTCTTATCCCTCCAAACAATTTTCCTGTCTGAAAGAATGAGTTGTCTTGAGAGAAGTCTCAAATACTCCATACAAAAGAGTTTTGCGATTCATAGATTTCAGGGCCAAAAGGGATCACAATGACCATCTAGTATGACCTCACAGATAACACAGACCATCAGATTTCACCCTGTAATTCCCTCTTCAAACCCATAAATTCTGCTGGATCTCTAGAACATATCATTCAGAAAGTCATGCAATCTTGACTGAACGACAATGATACCCAGTAGTAAACAAGTGATTTCAAATGCACACCATTCTCAGGGCCAAATATAATTGGTTTATGTCAACATTGCACTTCATGTTGGCTTTGAAGCAGCTTTTGCTTGCCCCTTGTCTGCTGGCCTGCTTTGGAAGTCAACTGTCTGGCATTCGAAGAACATGATCAGCCCAATAGAGTTGGTGGTATATGATCATAGCTTCAATGCTGGAGGTTTTGACTTGGGATAGAACACTGATGTGCATTGGTCATCCCGCTTGATTCAAAAAGATCTTGCGGAGGCACTGTTGATGGCATCGTTCAAGAATATCGAGGTGTCTACTGGACATGACCCAGGTTTCAGCACCATACAAGAATGCAGGGATAACAATGGGCTAGTACATGAAAAGCTTAGTTTGATTCTTGATATCAATCTTTGAAGACACATTTTCTCAAGCGTCCGAAAACTGCACTGGCACATAAGCGGCAGTATTGAATTTCCTCATTTATGTCAGCTTTCTATGACAGATAGCTGCTGAGGTAAAGGAATTGATCAACATTCTCCAGAGTCTCTCTATTGATCTGAATTATAGGAGCAGGATGCCAATGATTCAGAGGCTGTTGGTGGAGTATTTTGGTTTTCCTGGTATTGAATGCAAGATTGAGTTGGTTGTAGGCCTCAGAGAAAATGTCGACTATTTTTGGAAGATCTTCTAGGTGAGCACACAGGGCACAGTTGTCTGCATATTGGAGTTCAGTGACTGATTTGTGATAATCTTTGCCTTGGATCAGCGGCGACTGAGGTTGAAGAGCTTGCTGTCCCTTTTGTTTTGAATGTCAAGTCCAGAGGGGAGCTTATCAGCAATGAGAAGGAAGATGATAGCAAGGAAGATGGGGGAAAAAAAGGGTTGAAGCAAGAGGCAGCCTTGCTTGATTCCTGTCTTGACTAGGAATAGGTCCATTTTAGAGCCGTTGCTGACCACCATCACAGACATATTGTTCTAGAAGAGTCTGAGGACAGCAACAATTTTTGGTGGGCATTCAAATTTAAGGAGAACTCTCCACAGATTCTCACAACTGATAAGAGTCAAATGTTTTTGTGAGGTCAGTGAAGCTCATGTACAGAGGTTGATGTTGTCTGCAGCACTTTTCCTAAAATTTGTGGGTGGTGAAGATCATGTTGGTGGTATCTTGAGATAGTCTGAATCAGCATTGCAATTCTGGGAGGATTTCCTCGGTAAGAGGACGCAGTCAGTTGAGGAGAATTCTGGCAAGAATTTTTCTGGAAGTGGACAACAGGACAATTCCTCAATAGTTTCCACAATCCAATCGGTCTTCTTTCTTGCAGATGATCATGATCATGGCAACCCTAAGATTGGCTGGGATTTCTTCTGAATTCCAAATCTTGAACATTAGGGCATGAAGCTGGCGATCCAGTTCTTCTCCTTCTTTGAAGATTTTGGCAGGAATTCCATCAGGTCCAGATGCCTTACTGTTCTTCATCTACTTGATGACTTCCTTTACCTCAATGAGTGTTGGTGGGGTTCTAAGGTCATCCTTGACTTAATCTCTCAACATCGCATCAAAGATGCTTTTGTCAATGTTGGAGTCATGATTCAGGAGGTCTTCGAAGAATTCCTTCTATCATTCATTGATCAATTGCCCTGAGGAGGGTGGCTCCATCCCTGGATCTAAGGGGGGTTAGCTCTTGGGTGCTGGGTCCACAGAGGGCTTTAGTGGTGTTGAAGAATCCGTGCATATCATGGGTGTTAGCGAGTTGTTGGGATCTCTTTTGCTTTGTTCTCCCACCACTTGTTCTTCATTTCATGGGTTTTCCTTTGAACTTCACCTTTGAGTTGATGGTGAATGTATGGCTTCTGCTTGGAACTGATGTCATTTTGCAAACACAAAAGGCTTTGTGCTTACAGTTGATCAGATCTTGGATTTTCTGATCATTCTCATCAAACCAATGTTGATGCTTCCTGGTTGAGAAGCCCAGTGTTCTCTCACATGCAGCATAGACACCTGATTTGAGTGCTTTCCAGTAATCTTCAGGGCTCGTCATCTTAGTTTTGGTATTCATCAGTTTCTCAGGGAGGCACTGCAAGAAAAGGTCACATTTAGTTGGGTCCTTGAGACTCTCAACATTGATCTTCTGTCTGGTTGATTTCTTCCACATTTGTTGTTTTGATGCAAGTTTGATGGAAGTAATGGAGCAGATGGGGTGATGGTCCATCCAACAATTGTTGGCACCTGTTGGCACCTGTCATCACTTTGGTGATGTAAATGTCTTCACAATCACGGACAATGACATAGTTGATAAGATGCCAATACTTAGACCCTGGGTGTTCTCATGATATCTTGTACTTGTTCTTTTGGCGGAACATGGTGTTCATGATAATTAGGTTGTGTTCTGTGCATTTTGTCAGTAGAAGAATTCTGTTGGAATCGGTCTTACCCACTCCTTCCTTTCTGATCATGCCATTCCAGAGCTCCAAGTCATGTCCAACTCTTGCATTAAAATCTTCAAGGAGTATGAGTGTGTCCTCTTTCAGGACGGTGGAGAGAATATGGTCAAGGTTGGCATAGAATCCTCCTTTGGTTTCCTCATCAGCATCAAGAGTTGTCACTGTATGTTGCATGCTGGTTCTTGGCAAGTTTAAGGCAGAGGGTCATGAGTCATTCATTGATGCTAATTGATAATTCTGCAAGTTGGTTGATAATTTTGTTTTGGATGGCAAAAGCAACGCCCTGGATTCATCATTCATCATCACCTGTTTTTTTCCAGAACAAAGTGTAACTACCACATTGTTCCTTGAGCTGTCCTTCTGTATGTCAAGTCTCACTCAGTGCAGCATTGTTGATGTCACGTCTCCTGAGTTCTCTGGCCACGATTGCTGCTCCTCACTCTGTCCGGTTATTTTTCGGTGTTAATCTGGAAGCTCACTTTTCCACTTTGGGTGACCCTGCCCAGAATGCGAGACTCCAAGCGACACTGCTCTCAGGATCCTGGGAACAGTCAAGCCGCTCCACATCAAGGTCATGATCCACTGTGGCAGTCTTTCCAATAGATTTCTAATGTAAAACCTGCTCAAAGTACTTCAAATGCAGCCATCTAATTACGTGAAACAGTGCTAGCATGATCATCCAGTGTTACTTTGTGAAGACAGACAGGCTGGGTTGTATGGAGAAGAAAACTAAAAATAGGAGGGAATATTTTCATCCTTTGGAGGCAATAGGCCATATTCTATTGTTATTCTGGTGTAAATCTAGAGTAATTCCATTGGTATCAATGGGATTACACCAGTGTAAATCTAGAGTAACTGCCACACAGCCCTAGATCACAGCAGTATAACAACCATCTTATAAAACATTCGGACTCTTCTATACACCAAATTTCTGCCAATTGCATGATATGTAATTCACTGAAAGCTAAAACAGCCACCTCCAGACATCAGAATGGTTTCTTTAAGAAAAAAAAATACTGTGAATAACTTTTACATTGCCTGAAGGCAAGTTTGCCCTGCACTTGCATTTTATTAAGTTGTGCCACATGTAGTCTGAGGACACCAGAGATATATAAACTACTATTGAAATATGACCAGACTCATGTTTCTATGTATTTCCTGCCCTTATAAAACCTTTGCACTTGCTCATTAATTTCAACAAATATTGAGGTGAACCAGCTGTTGAGGTGAGACGATTCATATAAAATACCTCACAGATGTATGCCAACATTGCATGGGATCTTATTATCTACAAGTGATTAATCAACCATTAACAAGTCAGTGTATTGGAGTAGTGACATTGGGGATCACTGCCAGAAGGAGAATAATGGAGTTTGCTTACAACAAAAGGGAACTAAGTGCTAAAATAACTTAGAGAGAAAATTTGGAGATTAGAAAACAGTTGTTTTGTTGTTCTTTAGCTCTCTTAAAAAGAGAACACACTTCACAAGAGTTAAACATTTACACAACAAGCAGAGCAGGAAGTTCAAATGCATCCAGTTTATTGATGAAGAGGAATGCATTTTGTGCAACAGAAGAGGAAAGCTGAACAGGCTAAATGAAAATACCAGATGATCCAAAGGGTTACCTTGTAGAATAAGCCTGCTTCTATTATAGGGAAGGAAAGTTCTGTCATTGAACTCAACAGAGCAGGTCCTAAAATTTTCGCACTCTCTGTTATTAGAAATGGCTCCTAATGACTGACTTTTGGGGGGGATCATTATAAATGAGACCCATACTATTGGAAAAGTACATTCTCTGAGGACAGTGGGATACAACACTTAGCTCTTTTATATAGTTCTCTACATATTGAAAGCACCATACAGACATTAACTAAGCTGAGCCCTTGTTTATTCCTTCCAAGGAGATGATACTGAGCTACTGCAGATACAGCTGGCCCTAGACAGGGGACCATTGCAGGGATGAACAGATGTTGAGCTAGATGCCAACAAGTCGAGGAAAACTCTGAAGACTAAGTATTGTGGGAGCCTGTCCCTGTGTGTCCAATCACACCCTCTAGCTGTCACCACTCACAGTATATATGAAGATGCACACCCATCTCTGCTTTGAGAAATTCAATTGTGTGAAAAAGTGTTACTGTGAAATCAGAAATTTTAAGACAGTTGCAAAGATGGTGAGGAAACAGTAAACAACAGATAATAAAAATGAGTTACCGTAGAGTCTGAGACATAACTAATTCCTTAATGAGGCAGGTAAGTAACCTGGAAACTGAAGGAAAGCAATTAAGTGACTTGTTCATGGTCACAGAGGAAGTGTCAGAGCCAGGGCTAGAACCCATGAGTTCCTAGCTCCCAATCCCATGCTGAACCATTAGACTGCACAAAGTAGCATAAACACCGTTTAAAGATTTTTTTCTATGTTTCTCCTTTTGATTCAAAGACAATAAAAAGACCTGTAGCAGCTTCTAGTACTTTCAATTTACTTTCCTTTGGTTTTTTTTGCAACTCTGATATTTTCTCAGAATTCTTTTCATATTTTTCGAGTGCTGTGGAATTCCACTGGATGATAAATATGGATCCAGGTATTAAGTAGATCAAGCAGCAAAATTTGTAAGGCCCACACATTAATTCCCTAAATTCCACACCACAGTGTGGGAGATAGTGATTCTTTACATAGTTGTGCTTTCATTTTCCTTAATTATGCTTCTCAGTAAGGTTCTCCATGTAGTCTGACATAATAACATTCTACTTGACTGTTCACTATTTCATAAACATTGGTACTTTGCAGGTTTAAAGTCTACTGAATTGTTAGTAAGATGCCAACATAGCACAAGAGGTGAGTTATGTACAGTAATGTATCATAGAAACTTAGCTCATACAGCAACTGGTATTGAATTATACCAAGTGCTGCCCAGGGGCCCGGGGGTTTGGGGGAATGAAAGAGGGAACCATTCACCCTCTCCTCGCTGCCCGTTCCATCACCACAGCAGGCAACCATGATTTGGGGTTGACTAATGCTGCCTGACGGGCTGAGGAGCTCAAATAAGGCAGGCCTGGGTGCGGCTGGAGAGCAGTTATGCTTGCCTCCTTGACATATCAGCCAGCACTAGGACAGCTGTGCTAGACAGCAGCACTGAAAATGCCTTTTAAAAGATGTAGCAAGAGCCACCTCTCCATGCAATTCACACCGCACCTCTGGATGCATTATACCTTCTAGTAGATATTATGCCAATGTAGCTAGCAGTGAAGGACATCTCCTGCCACTCCTCAATATGGCACTGCCTGAAGACATAATTTAGCCAGGTTTGGATAACTGCTTGTCAAAAACATCTCAAGATTTGGGCTCGGGAACAGGAAAAAGCACAACCAGCAAAATACATCAACTCACCTGGTGATAGTTCTGGACTTATTAAGTGCTTTGCTGAGGACCAGAGATGGTGCAGACTGACGTCTTTGAGCTAGACTCTTCATCTTCTGTTTGGAAAGAAACAAAAGGAACCAGAGGTGAGATTTTAAACACTAACTGAATGTATATAGACATTCCTCTCCTGTCTCCATTAATCTAACTGGAGTGCTCTCTCTAAAAACTGATAACACTAAGTGTCAGCATTAACTATTTAATTGCTGATTATTGGATAGAATGGGAAAGCAAATGGCTGTGAAACTCACAAAAGGCAAGGAAGAAATTGGGGATTACTGCAGGGAAGGAATAAATGAGGGGAGACACTGTCATAAACAGATAGCTAAGGGTTAATGTCTCTTTCACCTGAAGCACCTGACCAAAGGACCAATCAGGAAACCGGATTTTTTCAACTCTGGGCGGAGGGAAGGTTGTGTCTGAGTTCTTTGTTTCTGTCTGCCTGCTGTCTCTGAGCTTTGGAGAAGTAGTTTTACTTTCTAATCTTCTGTTTCTAAGTTGTAAGGACAAAGATCAGATAGTACTGGTACTAGTACTAGTCATGGTAGAATTTGTTTTTTCCAGTTTTTTTTTGAACTAGTGCATTTAATTCACCTAGTGAAGAAGCATTCTTAAATACAGATTCTATAGCTTAAAAAAAATCACTAACTTGTCTAACATGGCACACTGCGCAGCAAAACTCACGTGTTCCACATTGTGGTCATTTGTCACACACTTGGATTGCCTGTGTCATGCACTGAAGGTTGAGAGATGTGCCCCTAATCTATAGCTTCTAAGACGTGTGTCTGTCCTTACAAGCTTTGGTATAAAAATATGCAATGCTAGAATTTTCATTTAACATTGTTCCAGATCTCAGGATTGGTGACCACGGAGAACAAACAAAAATAAAACTCTAAAGATTCATCCCATGACTCTTTTCAGCCAATCGTGATCCAGGATTTTCTTCCTTTATGCTAACAATAACCACCGAATACTATTAAACATTTTAGAGGACTATTGATTCTTCTGACAATTTGTACTCTTAATATAGCACAGAACTTGTTAAGGCAGGTTCATATTACACTCTTCACTGAGAGGAAAAACTATGCAATGCTCCATTGTATCCTTTCCTCAGCCAAACAGGGAGACATTGATCAGTAATCACAGCAGTGCATTTGTTGCTTTGATGATTTTTGACACTTGCTTTTTTATTCATGCAATACGTGCCTGTTTGGTTATAATATATTTGTCTAGTAACAGACTTTGCTCTTATTAAGGCTCTGTTATACAGCAGTGGTTGAATTTCCATGATAAGTTTGATTTCTGGTCCAACTCTAAAATTTACCGAAAATCCTATCCATTTTGATAAGTTAGGCCCGGGACCAAGTTAGAATTCTTTTTTCTGATTTGTAGTTATGCAGGTACAGGTTTAATAGACTGACATGCTAAAAAAGATTTCCAGTACTTTTTTGCCACTTTATAGCAGAAAACAGAGAGAAAATACCATCTTTGCTGAATTCTTTTAGCTGAGAACAAGTGTAAAGGATCAAACACTGCCTGATTACAATCAAATCTCATAGACTTTAAGGCCAGAAGGGACCATCATGATCACCTAGTCTGACCTCCTGCAGAACACAGGTCAGAGATTTCACCCAGTAACTTCCAAAGACTAAGTACTGTGTCTTTATAGGCATTTTCAGTCTTGCCAACTTCCAGTTTTACCATGTGTCTCATGATATTTGGTGGTTTTCTTAAAGCCCCAGCTCCTGGAGTCATGGGATTGAATGGGAGTCTCAGCAAAGATTTTTAAAAGATTTTGGACCTAGTGGGAGAGAAGAAAAGTTAGAAAATGTGACCCCACAAAGGCCTAAAGAAACAGAAGACAAAGTGAACAAAAAGATTAGTATTTTTTAAAATCTCATGGTTTTCGGGGGGCTGACTCATGATTTTTTAATCTTTGAGGTTCAACAGGTCCCTGATCTTGACCGGGAGCCTCCACCAAGGGCTACAGTGACATAGAATAATAATAAATGAGTATCAGATTCCAGCAAGTTCAGAATAGAACTCAAATCACTGCTGTAGACATAAGCTTTCAAGTCTCTAGCCTTGCAGAGAGAGGCCTCCAAACATAAATAGATCGCAAAAGAGGCTTGCCATAGAAAAGAGGAGAATTTCCCAACCAAGACTGAAGTTTCTCAGGCCATCTGTCTGTAAATGAAAACACTTCAAAAGTAGTGCTCAACACAGCTATAAAGTTCTTCTAATTTTTATTTATTTAGACAGATTCCTAGTATAAAAAGAACAGAAAGTGGGAAACAATTACAATTAAGTTAATTTAATTCATCTATTCTGTGGGGGAATGAGACAGCTTCCTGGTCTAGCGAACTGCACCCAAGATGTCTGTTATCTCTAGCTTTCCTACCCGTGTTTCATATGCATGTACACACCCTGAGGTCTCGTGCTGGCAGCACTTAGGAGACCTAAGAGGATCTGTATGGCAATGAAGAGCAAGCAGAGGGCAAGGGATTAGTGGGAGGAGTGGCAACAGACACAGAGCCAGCATTTCTCCATATACAAATCCCATATGCCCATATCATGAAATTTTAACATTTTTTTAAATAAAGGTAAGTAGTATGGTAACAAATCCTCACTGGCAGAAGCATGCAGATAGGAAACATTATAAAATCAGTATCCCATGAATAAGGCTATGATTCAATCATGGGTATTTTTAGTAAAACTCATGGACCGGTCACAGGCAATAAACAAAAATTCATGGCCTGTGACCGGTCCATGAGTTGTACTATACATATCCCTGACTAAATGTTTTGGGGGGGTGGGAGGAGGATCGGAGTCACCGGGTGATGCTCTCTAACTGCTCCCCACCAAGCCAGTAAGGACTTTGGGGAGCCTCCTCTCCCTTGGAGCAGACTTGTTCAGGGCAAGAAGCTCACACGTCTTCACCTCCTGGGTCTCTCCTTGGAGCATTCAGCATCCTCTGCCCTCCGTGCACTTCCCACAGCGAGCCCGCCTCGGTGGGGTCCTGGGGAAGCCACAGGGTCCTGCACCCTCACTTTGCAGTCAGACGTGACTCAGCCAGCCAGTAAAACAGAGGTTTATTCGATGACAGGAACAGGGTCTAAAACAGAGCTTGTAGATACAGCGAACCAGACCCCTTGGCTGGGTCCATTCTGGGGGGCAGTGAGCCAGACCCCCAGGTCTGCCCTCCACCCTTGACCCCAGCCAGCTCCAGACTAACAGCCCCTCCCCAGCCCCTCCTCTCTGCTCAGCCCCTTTCCTGGGCCAGGAGGTCATCTGATCTCTTTGTCTCCAACACCTTCAGTTGGCACCTTTAGAGAGGAGGGGCCCAGTCCATCAGTTGCTAGGAGACAGAGTGTCAGGCATTTAGGTGCACTGGCCCTTTGCTCTGCCAGATACTTAAGAACTGCCATGGGGACACTGAGGCACCAACACAGTATTCAGAGAAAACATTAAGAACATTCCCAGTTCGTCACACATACCCCTGACTAAATGTTTTTGGGGGGTGGGAGGAGGATCGCTGCTGGGTGGCGGTGAATCGGGGGCTGTTGCTGGGGGGGTGGGCAGCGGCACCAGCTGCTGGGGGCTGCCAAGCCAACCGCAACTGCTCTGGCCACCCTGGGACCGCTGCCGGCAGCCGCTGACAGTCGCTGCTTTGGCTGCCCTGGGACTGCTGCTGGTGGCCACCAAGCAGCGGTTGCTCAGGAAATGGGGCCAGCTGCCCGGGATCTCCCAAGCAGCAGCCGAAGAGGCTGTCCCCAGGACCACATGAGCAGCTGGCCCCAGAGCCAGCTGCTTGGGCAGCCCTGAGGTCAGCCACACTGGCTGCTGCAGAAGTCACGGAGGTAGCGAAAAGTCATGGAATCCGTGACTTCTGCAACCTCGTGATGGATACGGAGTCCTAGATGCACATTTTTAGTACTCTGCATGCAAAGATGGTAGGCTGGCATCTGCAAAGGACAGAGTTAAGGTACATATGTCACTGTACATTTACATACTTTCATGGTGTGGGTTTCTTCTGCATTTTACCTTATGGCTATGTTTCTTGGGTTTCTATTTTTTTAAAACTCAAACCACAGAAATTAACCTGTAATCTTAATTTCACCTTAAAGTTTTCTGTTGGGGTTATAATACCATATTAAAGTGTTATCTGTCACTGCAAAGAAACTGTACAAACAATGCCAGATCCTCACCTGGTATAAATTAGCATAGCTCCATAGATTTCAACTGAGTTATGCTAATTTATAGGTTCCGGCCCAAATTGTTTAACAAATTAGGTCTTGTAATCTTATTGATGGAAAGATGAGCAGTAAAACTGCCAGCCTTTACTCTGAGTATCAACCTCGTCATCTGCTCCAGAGAAGTCCATTCCCAAATGCCAGCATTAAACTAATTTTGGCTAGTAGTTTAAGTAGACAGTCACTTTATATTGTGTTGCTCAATTATGGCATTAATCTCCATTCTGTGAAAAAGCTAATGTACAACAGATCTTGAGTGGAGCTTTTTTTAAATTTAAAAAAAAAACACACACACACACACCACAAAAACAAACTTTACTGAAAATATAGCACTTTCTTATGATTTCTGCATAGTATTTCATTATATTAGGCCTGGAAAGAGATCCGCAGAGCATTTGTTAAGTAGAGAACACACAAAAGAATTCATCGCACATGCAATTTCTTTTGTGGGGGGAAAAAACTAAGCACTGTACCACTTACATCTGGTATCTTATAATTTTTATGTGCATCTACAGAGGCAAAATAGGTGTCATTCTTTTCCAGGTTAGTGCAATGAACAGATATCCTTTTTCTGCTTTGATAGCTCTACCATTCTGATTTATGTAGTATTTTTACATACCACCCTCCAGTCTCATGTAATGCTGATACTATTAAACTATTTCAGGCCTTGATTCTCAGCTTGTTCTACATAGACAGACCCCTAGCCCACAACATGCAACTAAGTTTTGATTTACTTCTTTTGATTTACTCCTTTTTCATCATAGCATAACGTTTTTTGTCATGCTCAAATAATCTAAGTTCACTCAATACCATATTTAGATTAGTACATGAACCTTGTTGTTTACTAAAGAAATCAAAGATCTGGTCCAGTTCCCATTTAAATCAATGACAAAGTTAGAGCAGAATCAAGTTCACAGAATGTATGTGTGTTCACAGAATGAATATTGCTGATGTATTCCAGTAACATACAATGCAAGAATGTCAGATGTTTTTTGAACAGTAAGACACTTGCTTTTTGAGGAGAGGATGGGAATAGAAGGGCTTGCAAGCTTGATAACGAAATATGGAACCTTTGGTCTCTATGCCAATGGTTTGAATCCAGAAGAAAAATCAATACCATTTGAGGATGATTCAGTGATCTATGTGAAATGGACGAAGATCTCAATCTATTCCTAGCTGATAGGTTACCACAACACAAACACCACCTCTGTAAAAGGCAGACACCCTTATTGGCTCACTCACTGGAATCAAAAGGATTATATGTGTCTGGAAACTGAATTAACTTCTCCATCTCTAAATATGGGTGAGGACTGAAGCACAGTGCCTAGCTACAGCAACCTTCACTCACACTATCGCTGCTATACCTGTTCTGCAAGCAGAGGATTTTGCTCTTTTGGGTGGTAAATCTGGACCCTTCAATAGGGTGACCAGATGACCTGCTTTTATAGGGACAGTCTTGCTATTTGGGGCTCTCTCTTATATAAGCTTCTATTACCCCCCACCCCCGTCCTGATTTTTCACTCCTGCTGTCTGGTCACCCTACCCTCCAACTTTTAATGAAAAGAAGCCTTGTTTAATCAAAACTTACACTATAAAATCTTTAAGTCAATAAGAACAGTTAATGATTTCATCTGTACAAACTCTGCCCTCTTGATGTTTGAAGTAACAAAAAAAATATCTGGGCATACACGCCTTATGGTTTAATTATATCATACTTAATTCATGTTTACAGACTTTTAAGGAAGCCTGTACCAAGGTTTCCAAATAATTGTTTTTACTAAAACTAAAAAAAAGCCCCCAAAAATTCCTCACTGTCCAATAGTTTATCTTGCAAGATCGACTTGTGCATCAGCGCTTTGAGTACATTTCACAGCTAGATTGCACAGGTATCACTAGGCCAGAGGTTCTCAAACTTCATTGCACTGCGACCCCCTTCCAACAACAAAAATTACTACACGACCTCAGGAGGTGGGACTGAGCTCGCCTGTGCCTTTCCGCCCCAGGTGGGGGTGGGAGAAATGGGGCAAAGCCAAAACCCAAGGGCTTCAGCCCCAGGCAGTGGGCCTGTAACCTGAGCCCCGCTGCCCAGGGCTGAAGCAATTGGGCTTGGGCTTCAGCTTTGGCCCTGGGCAGTGGGGCTCAGGCTTTGGTCCCAGGCCCCAGCAAGTGTAAGCCAGCCCTGGTGACCCCATTAAAACCCATAGTTTGAGAACCACTGCACTAGGCTATTTATAGCTTAGTAGGTAATAAGCCCTTTATGTTGTTTATTTCTGTTTTCTGCATGCCTTAATTTAATATTTTTCAAAGTCATACAGTACACATTGAATATAAATTAAATCAAACCTTGAGAAGTTCACTATTTCTTCAGTAGGACAACAGGGCTGTTTATAACTTTCTACCCCATTCTTGACCCCTTTTAAACAGAATGATTCTGATTGCTTCATGAGTTCTGCAGTTATTAGGCTTAGCCTGTAGCGATTGCGTGTTTGTGTGCTCCATAAATTTACAGAATGTAAAATGTCCTTCTCAGGGTTCATGTACCATAAAGATAGATCAAGTGAATATTTAGCAAACTACTGAGTTACTGTTTACACTGGCAACATACTTTTACTTATTTACTTACAATGACTTTCCCCAAAATAATGTCCATTTAAGAGGGCTAACTAAAGAAAAAACAATTACAGAGGCATGAAAAGAAAGAGACATTAACACAAGAGGATGATCGGGGTGGCAGAGTGCACAATAACAGACTAAAAGGAAAGTTGCGGTAGAAAAACAGAAGATCAGCAAGAGAAATTATGAACAAGGAAAGATGTGCTATCAGCAGTCATACTACTACACTAGAAGAAACACTCTTATGGCTTTAATTTAAATCCAGCAGGGAGATCTCACCTATTATGTTGTTTCAAATGTTGGTGGGAAGGAGGAATACTAACAAAAGAATTGGAGCAAGAGGTTGTAGGGAAAACGAATGCTAAATCTGCAAGTCCTATTGCCAGCAGTGCTTCAACACTTCCTAGCTATCCTCCCCTTCTACTTTATTCTAGTTATTCCGCTACCGGGCAAGTGCATGCATATACAAACACAGCAAGAGGAGAATTAGCACTTGGTACAGTTGTGTCTGTGCTCCTGTAGTGCAGGACTTTCCCAGTGACAGTTTAAAACTGACAAACCTCATATAGTTCTTGTCAAGTGGCTACTGGGGAAGTATTGATGCAGCAGAAATCCCATTTGGGGAACTAACAAAATGCAGGCGGGTGGGAAAACTGTGAATCCCATCATCTTACATTCATCTGAAAGCCTAGTTTCTTCCCATCATTTGAAAGACTATGGGGAGCTCTTTCACATATCCAAACTTCAATTTAATCTCTGGCAGGATTTTCTGGAAGGCTGGAAGGGTTTTAGGAGTTACGATAGGCATTCACTAAGCATGTGTCTCATGTCACCTTCCTTAGGTGCCTGACATGTTTGCTCACTGTGCTGAGTGCATTCATTTCCCTGATGTACTGACATAGATGGAGCAGGTCACAGCTAGATTCCAAGGTATCTCTGCCTTCCGTTACATGTTTCAGGCTACAGAATGTAAATATGCAACACCTGTCTCCAGGTGAAGAAGAAGAAACAAAGGAGTCATAAGTACTACCATAGCATAAATGAGAGCTTACCTGTGAGTACAGATTGTACACAAGAATCTGCTAGACACATGCATGAGAAGCAGACAAAGGATTCTAATAGCCTTAAACTAATACAAAAAGGGAAATTCAGGTTCAGGCTGCTCTGCTTCCTTAACTCATTCCCCTTGTACCAAGATACTGCAAGCAACTCAGAGTCAAAACAAGATGTGACATATGCAATTCCTAGGAACTGGGGACTACAGTTTTTACTGAGGACTGCTACTACCTTGGAGTGAAAAAACAAGGCCAGGAAACTCAGGAACTGGGACATCATTTTATTCTCCAGACATATAACGTTCTACTTTTCCCATGGATGGCCACCCTCAAAAAAGAATCATTAATCCTGGATCCTTGACAAAAGCAACATTGCTGGGCACTGAGGTACAGTACTACGTTATCATAAATCAATACATGCCATATAACTGGCTCATTCCTAAGCAGCAAGTGCATTAATGATTTAGTTAATCTTAACTACATGCTATTTTCAGTCCTCATTTGACTTAAAATTGCTCATATCACCTTAAATATACGCAGTAATTTTCCATTACAGGGATAACAGTGTACTGTGAGACGTGTCCCTAGGCAGCCAAGATTCCAGTTATCATTAGCAGTAATATTATTATAGTACCACCCAAAGGCCCCAAAATCTGACCCTCTTGTGCTAGGCATGACACAATTTTAATGGGAAGATATAAACCGTGCCCCAAAGAGCTTACACTCCAAAATAAATAAATGAATATAAGGGCATGGGAAAGGGATACAACATACAAGCAATGTAATCAGGGTGTTGGCAGGTATATAGAGAAAACAACAAAATGTATTTGCCTATTTTTACAGGGGGATGAAGAGGCAGAGAAAGGGAGAAGTTATACTTGCCCCTG
This sequence comes from Gopherus evgoodei, assembly GCF_007399415.2. NCBI lineage: Eukaryota > Metazoa > Chordata > Testudines > Testudinidae > Gopherus > Gopherus evgoodei. Next base: position 35,038,924 of record NC_044322.1, read on the forward strand.
CTTATTCTAATATTGCTCCCTAGTTTTTTAACTATATCCACCAAGTACAAGTTTCTGCATCACCTGAATTCTTCCTTCCTTAGCATAGTAAGCAACAGCCATACATGTGATCACAACAATTGCATCAATTTAACTATATTGGTTTTGAAACAAATATCCTCAAACTAGCACAAAAACTAGCATGTGTAGACTAGCCCCCAAAAGTCAGGTCCTCAGCTGCTGTAAATTGGCATAGCTCCTCTGACATCAATAACGCTATACCAATTTACACCAGCTTAGAAACTGTTTTAGGATTTTTCATAAGCATAACAATAATACTCTGCACTTCTACATCAAATGTAGAAGTGCAAAGTATTTCAAATGTCTCGAACACAGATTGACGGTGCCTCACAAAGTCTCCGATGTAGGTAACTACTTATATCCATTTTTCATCTAGAGAAGATAAAGCATGCAAAACTTTTTGCTATTTGCTCAAAGTCACACACTAGTAGATGGTAAAGCTGGGTGGAACACATAGGCAGCTTCCACCTTCCAGCCCTGTGGTTCAACAGAGATCACACACTCCTATTTGCTCTGACAACTACATGCAAACTAGTAACTTAAGATAAAACAGAGTTCTGAGAAACACAGAAGAGTAACTATTTCTGCTAAGCTTAATTCAGACTCTGAGTCTTATCTCATGATAAGAAGAATGAGTAATTTAGTGGCTACTGATAGTCTCTCTTATTTCGAGAGGGTTCATGTCAGGAGGTTAAAGCCATTTTAGCATCTTTAATCTTAAATATCATATTTGCATTAATCTCTCTCAATTTGCATTAGCACTGTTTTGATCTTTGAGATTGTCACCAGTCTCTATACTGATCTATTACCAACTTGCTCTCCCGTATAATTTCATATGTAATCAGCACACAAGGGAATTTATCTCCCACTGTAACAAGAAGGATTCCATCCATTCTTCTGTTATATGCACACTGTAAGATAATTACCATAGATATATAGGTACTTACAGAGTATCCATCACTGTAGTATCTAAGCAGTAATGATGCCTCATTTGAGATTCCATTCCATGCAAAACTAGGGGCAGGCCTTGACCTCTGTTGAACTAGTATAGAAAGATCATAGGCAGCCTCTTCCTCACTCATGAAGCAGCAGGACAGGTTTCCAGTGCAGTACTTAAAGAGCACTAAGGACGTGGACCTATAAAAGTCACCACACCATCAACTCAAAGGCCAATATATGCAGAGCCGAGAGTGTGACTAACCTTACCCCCACCTAGCATGCAACATGCCATCTGCAGCATTTACAAACCAGAGGCACAAGCTGCTTCTTTTCAAACATCCATATCCCACTTTGTGTGCCTCCACTAGATGGAATCCTGACATGGCTGTCAGGATCTGTGGGAAATGGGCATGCTAACCAGCATCCTTACCCCCTCTCAACACTGGCTAGAGGCTGAGCAGAATTTGGGCGGCAAAGTTCCTTAGCCTGTAACCTCTTTGGAGCAAGGGCTGTCCTTGAGTGTTTGGAAAGGGTCACCATTAACAACAATGCACTCTTTATTACTTTGTATTATTTACATCCAAAGTTCTACATTACACATAGGAGGCTGTAGTAAAATACTTTGAATCTCACAGCATTTGAAGCTTCCTATCATTCTATTGTTCTTGTTCCCCCTTCATTTCAGAAGGCATTTCGACTTTCACAGGTTGCAAGGTATAACATGCACAGAGATTACATTCAGAAAATGGGGAAGAAACAATAGAAAAAAAACCTACCCTGAGGGGCCACATTTTAGATCACAGTATTTAGAGATGGAAAGTGTCTATTAGATCAACAACCCAAACAGCCAGGGCAGGATATAGTTCCAGTTTAAGGAGGTGTAGTAGATATCCCGTAATGGTACCTGTCAGATATTTCACTGATACTACATTTGATTGTAGCCAAAAACATTCTCGGCGATTGTTTTATCTATAAAAACAACAAGGAGTCCGGTGGCACCTTAAAGACTAATAGATTTATTTGGGCATAAGCTTTTGTGGGTAAAAAACCCCACTTTGTCAGATGCATGGAGTGAAAGTTACAGATGCAGGCATTATTATGCTGACACATGAAGAGAATGGAGTTCCCTCATGAGTGAAGAACACTTGTGAGGGTAACTCCCTTCTCTTCTTCATGTGTCAGCATAATAATGCATGCATTTGTAACTTTCACTCCATGCATCTGACAAAGTGGGGTTTTTTACCCACAAAAGCTTATGCCCAAATAAATCTATTAGTCTTTTAAGGTGCCACCGGACTCCTTGCTGGTTTTTTTGGATACAGACTAACACAGTTACCCCCGATACCTTTTTATCTATACATTTTCACTTGCTGCCACTGAACTGGGTCAGAGCAGTGGCTGGTTACAGTACTGCAGCATGCACTTTCAGTCTGGTTGCATTCATTGTCAGATAGACAGAAAATACAAACACTTTTTATTGCCCCTACAACTGAGATGTAACATACAAGCTTTCTGGCCATAAGGATTGTTTCTTCAGGTGGAGCAGCATTATGAAGAGACTAAGATTTGTAGCTGCCTTGCAGCTCTGCACTGCTCTTGTGGCCAATAAAGTTCCATGCCCAAGCACAAGATTGAATACAAGCATGTCCTTTAGCAAAGAAGTTTCACTCCCTTCCTAACTTGATATAATTAGGGCTGGAAAGATTTATGAAGGGCATTCCCAACCCAGCCAAGCATTATAATCCCAAGAACCAATCTGGCAGTACTGTGTGTAATTCTCTAAGGAAAAGGTATTTTTTTGCATGAATTCAATGACATTTTAATGCAAACTCTGTAAGCAAGAAGAGATTCCTATCCAAACTCCATGCCCACCAAAGCTATTGCCCAAATAAATGTGTTAATCTTTAAGGCGCCGCAAAGACTCCTCCTTGTTTTTGCTGATACAGACTAACAGGGCTACCACTCTGAAACCTGGGTTCTCTCAAATGGAAAAATAATGCACAATATGCTGAGCTAAAATGAAAAAGGAGATCCTATTTTACATTGTGGTGAGAATATGGCAGAGACAATTTAATTGGCTGTATATTACAATGGAAACTTAGCATCCAACATAATCAAGCAAGGAAACAAACTCTAGCTTTAAGAAGAGATTTTGAAGATGGCTTTGGACATCGAGCTATGTCCAATTTTCCTATAACTAATGGAACACTATTAGCGCTTATTTTCTTCCCAGGACACCCCTTTCTTGTTTCTTTCAATTTAAAAGCACGTAGGGCAACGTCCAGAGTCCTCCTCCGCTGATCCCGGCTGGACAACGCGCAGACAAGGAGCAAAGTAATTACAGAACAAGGACCTATTCCAAGCCAATCCGGCGTCGATCTAATAAGTAACAATCACCTTTAACCCATCTCGCTCAATCACCACCCAACATACACGGACATCTCCGGTTTGTGCCACTATCACTCACGTTCATGTCAACAGCTCCTTTGAAACAAACCCCGTGGCTTTTCCCTTAGACACAGCATGGATCATTATGGCAAATTACTAGAGAAAACAGCTAACGGCAATCATCACTATCGCAGGCAGACACAGCACAGGGAAACAACCCGTGCCGAGGGTGACAAATACCCCTGGGATTCAAACAAACAGTGTCAGCCGCTTGCCCTAAGTAACACATTCTGGGGACGCAGCGTGTGGCAGGTTGGATTTCGTGGGTGTTCTTGGCGATTACTTTAAATAAATGGCTCGTTCAGCCGGGGCAGAGCGGATCCGGCAAACCACAGCCTTATGCCAAGCAGTCAGCGCCAACCCGAGGGGGAGTCCGGGGACATCCTGCAAAGACAGGGCCAAGGACGGGGCTGCCATGGGAGAGGGAGGGGCGTTAACGCTATGGGGCGCGGGGCGCATCGTCTCCGAATAGGGGCACAGGATAAGAGATGGGGAAGCGGGACTTCCTCCTCCGCACTGATGCCCGGGAATGGGGGGGGGGGGTAAATGAGGGCCCTCTCGCGCCCTGCCCGCTGGGGAGTTTCAGGATTATGGGGGTATCCTCGGGGCTCTCCGCTACCGGGGTGCATCTGGGGGGAGGCGGGGCTCGAGGCTCTCCGCTACCGGGGTGCATCTGGGGGGACGCGGGGCTTTCCGCTACCCAGGTGTATGGGGGGGGGGAGATGAGGGGCTCGAGGCTTTCCACTACCCGGCTGCACCTAGGTGTATGAGAGGTTCGGGGCTCTCCGCGACCCAGGTGCATGGGGGGGTTGAGGGGCTCGCTCGCTCTCGCTCTCACCTTCTTGCCCTCGGAGGCTGCGGAGGCTCTGGACTCTCCGCTCACAGAGGACGAGCGCCCCTGCCCGACGTGATCCTGTTGCGGGGACATCGCTTCCATCAAGCTCCCTTCCCCGAGCGGCTCGAACTCCCGCTGAAGTCACAGGCTCATCCCGGCGGCGGCTGCACCACACACAGCCAGTGAGGCTGCCTGCGAGCGAGCGGGACCACAACGCGTCGGACACCCGCTCCGCTAACCCCGCCCCCAGCAGACCAGCACCGCTGCCCCGCCCACTCAGCCAGATGGCTCCGCCCACACACCGCTGGGGAGCGTTTTGCCTGTCCTCCAACGCGGAGGGCCGCGGCTTGGCTGTGGTTACTGCGCATGCTCAGCGCGCCGGCTGCTCAGTGGCAGGCCGCGGGGGGGCAGTGGAGCTGCAGCGGCAGGTGTCCCCGCCGCCGGGCTCGCGCTGCCTGGACGCGCACGCGCCGGGCCCTGCGCGTTCCCTGGGGGCCGAGCCGAGCATTACAGCGCGTGGCTGTGTGAACGGGCGCGGCTCCGTGCGCAGGGGAGGCCGAATTTGGCGCTGTAGCTCTAGAGTCACGAATCAGAGCGAGGCCGTTAGTGACTGTTAATGTGCAGCCTCCCTGCGGGCACAGGACATCTGCAACCAAGACGCGTGCCCCGCTCAGTCGAGCGCCTCTGCAAAGGGGTCAGATTTCACGCAAGCCCCATTCTGCTGTCAGTATTTTCGAAGCATTTTTTTTCCTCCTAGGGTTGAATACCTAGATGTTGCTGTCTGTTTATAAATAGCCTACTGCCGTGCTCTAGACTGCACCACTCGCGCAGATGGAAGACAAGCTGGTTTATAAAGCAAATGCTTCTGCTTTTAAATACATTGTTCAGGCCACAAGCTCCCCTTTCCATCTAATCGAGAGGAAATAACCCGAAAGCTCTGCAGACTTGGGGTGCAGTTAGGAAAATCAGGGCCAGAATCCCTGGCTCAGGAGTCAGGTACACGCTGCCTCTGTCTAACCACACACCAATTGGTTCCTCCTGCCTGCAGTATTGGCAGCACAGCTGGCTCAGTCCCATCTGTAGCTCCCAACAACGCTCATATGTCCCCGTCCAACCTAGGCAATCACATTTCGTAAAAAGGGAAGCAGCATAAATTATAATTAGAGAAGAGAACATTGTACAGAGCATGTTTGTTCCCCAGCACTTCCTTCCAGGGGGAGGACCTGAACCTGTCCTATGTGGAGCTTATGCAATATGCTCTTGACACAGAAGGGCTCTTGATGGCTAGATAATGGGGTGAACTGGGTACACCCCATAACCACCTTTTTATGTTCTGTATTCCCAAATTCTAGCCCTATTTCTACACAATGATCTGGTTTTTGCACTCCTTCACATACTACAGCAAAGAGGCAACTAAGTTCTTTGGTAAGCAGAAGTGGCTATTTAGTGGCATTTTGTTTGAATGTGTAAACATTAGTGTAAACATGTAACGCTACTTTTGGAATCAATTGCTTCCATCATGCTTTTAACTACTTCTGGCATCTATTTTGCTATATGCTACATGATTCAAAATGCTCAAACCCCGTACTGCTTCCTTTTATAACTTACCCTCTCACTGGACACTAGCCGCAAATTAACTTTGAATCTAGGAGAAGAGTTATGTGTAAAATTATTTGAGCTAGGGGCTATCATTTACTATGTTTATACCACCCCATCCACAAAGGGACCCCAACCTGGTTAAAGCCTCTAGGCACTACCACACATCTTAAATAATAGCAATAAATCATTTTGGCCGAGTTTTGACATATGACAATTGATACATTTTCTGGGATCATTTGCTGTGGAATAATGTCTCCCATTATCCAGTGGGACCTCTGCTATCTATGTTTTTTCTAGACACCCAGAGCTGACATTGAAAAGGTCATGAGGCAGGGAGCTGAGGAACTGAAGTGGAAGGGTAAGAGTACAGGTACTTTTGCAGAGATTTATCTTGAGCCCTAGCTGAATGCTGGCACCCAAATGCACACAAAGAGTAGACTCTGCCTTTTGTACACATTTGTAGCTGAAAACTCTTGCAACATCATAAGAATTCTACTACAGAACTCAATGTGTCCATTACCACTATTCAGAAAGTCAGTTTTCCATTAATTTCAAATGGAGGATGAGTAGCTAAGGTGCCTAAATGGCTTTGAAAAATTTAAACAACTACACTAGTTCCTGGAGTAGCATACTTTGTGTGTTGCCTATGTGTGCTCAGGACTTCTCCCACCTCACTCCTCATTTCTGCAAGTCAGTGGAATCACACAAGAATAAAACTGGTGTAAGAGAGTAATTTATTAATGGGCAAGAGATGGTATAAATACTTCTCTCATTCTCACAGAGATGCTGTATTTGCACATTTTCTGCTATTAACCCTTCCTTCCTGCCCTAAGTCATCAACAAGTCTTTTAGGTTATGGACAACTGGACAGGGATAACTTTGATGCCATCTAACAATACTTATTAGGTGACTGGAGAGGTTGCTTTTGGATGATGTGGTGCATGCCTTCCCAATCCTTGCAAGATCCATCACTGCCTCTGCCAGCCCCTGGAGAGAGAACTGTACATATGTTCACTGCAGAGTTGTGAACATTAAAAATTTCACGAGTTAAGATGTTTCCTGTTCACTGAAGTCTTACAGAGGAGCTGAAGTGATGCATTCTTGGATTAGCACTAATTTGCAAACAGATGGCCATATTCAAAAACTCAAGCCAGTACACAATTTAAATTTTTTAAGTTTGATAAAAATAAAATCCTGAGTCATCAAAAATAAGCTAAGCATGAACCAACTATATACCAAAACAGGTGGCAAGCTGTGACTGCTGTTTGCAGTGCAAAAGTTGCTTATTTCACTGTTTCTTCACCCACCTCCTGCTCCCTCTTTGCTCACATCTGTTTGTTTCATCTGCCTTCTGCATCTTAACCAAGACCCCAGTCCTGCAAAAACTTCCAGACAGTGGCAGATTAGCCACTGGTCCAATGGGGTCCATGCCAAGAGCCCCAGCCCAGAAAAATGGGCACCCCCATGCTCGCCTGGTGCTCCTGCCGGGGCGTGGGGTCTGGGCGCAGGGGCTTGCCCTGCTCCGCCCGACGTTTTTGTGCCCCAACCCCGCTCCCCAGCAGGAGCGCCGGGAAGGTGGAGTGCAGCAAACCTCCACGTCCCAACCCCATTTCCCTGGCAGGAGCACAGAGAGGAGTAAGGGGAGGGAGGACTGCAGGGAGAAGGGGTGGGGAGAGCTCCACACACACACTTGCTCTGGCCAAGGGCCTCACAAAAGTTTAATCTGCCTCTGCTTCCAGACATGTTTCTCTTTAAACACCTGGGTTAAAAGTAAGCACATCTGTATGTCTTTTTAGGCTTTGGGCCCAAGACTGTAAGCTCTTTGGGGCAAGAACTGTCTCCTTAGGAGCTACAGTACCCAGTACAATGGAATTCTGATCCCTCACTGAGATCTCAAGGCATGATTGTAATATACATACTTCCTAAAAAAGGGGAATTTTTTTGTATTAGGAAGCTGTATAAAATGTCTGCTCAAAATCTAGAATATTTTTAGTAATGTTGGCAGGCTATTTACAAGAAAAGTTTGTAAATGATGATATTCTTGGTGATTTTTTGGAAATTAGGCTTATCTATTTTGCAAAGGAAATGTTACACAATCTTTCCTAAATGCTCACACATGCTTAGTTGTGTTCCTTTCTCTAGTACTGTAGCCACATTTCCTGCAATATTTATTGAATGTTTATTGACCTTTTCACATAGTAACTAAAATAAATAGATTAAAAAAACTTGCTGCACGAGAGTCTGAAAATCAGAGACATGTTCCTCTGTGGATGCTGTGAATATAAAAAGTTCTATTTCAGTTCTGCTATTTCCTTTATGCTGACTTTCATACACCTTTTGTTAACCTTGGATTATTTTCCTGCATTGCCAGAAAAGCAAACAGAATGTTTTGTGCTGAAGATATCTAGCTGTAAGTGACTCAGAGGAAACAACAGTTTATAAACCATGCTTCTCTTAAACTACAGCACAAATAGTACTGTAGCCAAGTGATAGAATGGACACATAGTGAACATACAGTACACACCCACAATGAACAGCCATCCTGAGGTGCAGTGCCTCTAAAAAGACCTTCTGCATTAGAATTGGCAGCTAGAAGGTTCCACACCTTAGACCTCTTAATCTCAAAGCATATAAACAAACAAGCCAACTGAGAATGGCTAAAAATGGAAAACAGGAAAAATAGATTTTCCCAATGGAGAGTTCAGGGTTTTACAGTCAATTTTTTTTTTAAGGCTGCGCATGTTTTTTTTTAAATTTGGATTCTTTAAGGAAGCCAGAGGCTCAGCACTAAAGCCATCCAAATTACATAATCAGTGTCTGGGCTGTATTTGACATGTGGTGTTTTTGCATGTAGATTTCAAATATCAGCTTGGGGATTCCTGTTTTGCATATATAATTGTTCCAAACTTTCCAAGTATTCAACTATGCAAAATATCACAAATATAAACTAAGAACATACTCCAGCCCTGCCCTACAAAAATGTAACAGGCTCACAAGAGAACATAAATATTAACAGAGGAGAATTTTTGTTGCTTTGGCAACAATGACTGTTGTTTGGGGGCCAGAAAAGCATGGATATTTTAGGGGGAAAAATCATGTTTGTGAATATAACACAGGAGAATTAGTTCAAACAAATCCATCTACATGGAAATATGACCCCTGTAAAACTGCCATATCAGTGAAACCCCTGGTGAACTGAATACAAACTTGTTTTTTTTGGAAACCCAAGCTTTCCATCCATTTTAGCACTAGCGGAGGTTCCTTTCCAAGGAAAGGAGTGCATCCAGTGTAAATAAATTACAGTTTGGAAGTTAGGCAGTTGTGTTGATTTACAAGAATAAACTCAACATACATGATTCTACTAAATCTACACCAAAATATATGTTTTCCTGCATACTAACTTAACAAAGATCACAAAAGCCTCAGGTCAATGAAGTCATACTGTGGGTCAAATAAAGGAGCTTGAAAACCTAGAGGCAATCGTAGACCTGGTGCAACAGCCTTCATTCACTTCCTAACAATCTAATACCGTTCATACATTCTAGTGGCTAAATTCAGCAGGACCAAGTCCCAGGCAGAACTGAACCACACCGGGCACAACTGAAGATGCAGGGGTTGCTGGCAACAGTGGCTTTATGACATCTTTATGCCCTCCACTGATCCTGGAGTTGTCTGGCTGCTAGCCTGGTCCCTCACATACATTCAGCTGCAACCCCTGAGGTTTCTGTAATGAGCAGTTCTGGTTGCTGGGGTGATCACTAGGGCAAGGGCTGACTTGGACATGTTGCTGTCTCCTGGACATTCCCCTTTTTGCTGGGATCTGAGAGGGAGTGAGATGCAAGCTACAAGAGCAGCCATTCACCTCCAGAAGACTCTCTTGCACAAAGGGAATCTGCCACTGCTGAGTTCCACAGAGTTTACTGCTACTTTGTGCCAGCAGGCCAGAACGAAGTGAGCATCATAGAGCTGAGTCTGGACTGTGATATGTGTGTGAGCCACCTAGTTGCTAGGCCCAGCACTTATTCTTTAGTTTTTATGGTAGTTGGCAGTTATAAATGGTTTGCTATGCAAGTCATTGCTGGTGAGGACCATGAACCCTACTGGTTTAATCTAGAGGGGTTGCACTAGCTGGTTTGCATGGAGGCTCAGGTTCTTGGGAAACATGAGCATTTATGATAAATCATTTTCCCTCTACCTCAGGCCATTTCTCCTTTGTCAAAAGCAATGAGTTGATTTATAGCTTGTATGTGTGCTGGATGCACGTGCTGTTTATGCCCTCTGCATCTTTCAGGGGGACTGAGTGTCACTCACCCTCTTGTCTGTACCACTTCTGAATTGTAGAAGATTTTATGAAATTGCAGTGTTGCCAACTCTCATGATTTTGTCATAGGTCTAAGGAAAACAATAATTATCATGAAAGCCCCAGCTCCTGGGGTCAAATGGCTATGCAATGATTTCAGCCTTCATTCTTAAAGAAAAAGTAAGTTTCTAGCCCTCCTGGCTGTGGAGAAAGCTTCAACATATGACCCCAGGGCACGCTAAAGGCTCAAAAAGCAGAAGACAAACAAAAAACACCAGATTTATTACTGTTACATAATCTCATGATTTTTGGTGAGCCTGACTCATGATTTTTGAACATTTAGGGTTGGCAATACTGAAATTGTATCATGAAATTACTGTGTTCTGGAATGCCTGCATGTATGTGGCTTCACTGTGAATAAGCCCATAGGGTGTGCCATGTTGCTGCCAGGCCAGAGACAATGGGTGAGTGAGCAGCACTCTATCCAGAGAGAAACCCCATGTGATAATGGGTATGCTCTAGCTAGAAGACGACACTTCCTCCTCTTGTCTGAAGGGGGGGAGGCTTGGAAGTAATGGAAAGTTACCAGGAGGAGAGGAAAAGAAGCAAGTTACACCAGCAGGAGTCTATAAAGGGACTCACAGGGTGGAACCAGAGAGAGCATAGGCATGGACGCAAATAATAAAATAGTGGGTGCTCAGCACCCACCAGCAGCACCACTGATCAGCACCTCCTCTCGCTCCCTTGCCCCAAGCACCTCCCACCTGCCAGTGATCAGCAGCATGCAGGAGGTGCGGAGGTGGGGGGAACAGAGGGTAGGGGGCATGCTCGGGGGAGGAGGCAGAACAGGGCAGGAAAAGGAGTGGAGCAGGGGCTGGAAGAGGCAGGGCAGGAGTGAGGGCTGGTGGGGGGGGGGGAAGGGGTCAAGCAACACCTGGCAAATCACAGAGTTGGCGCCTCTGGGGAAGGAGAGCCATTTTGCACCAGAGTAAGAGGAATAAGGCTGCTGCAGGGGCAGGGTAAGGAAGGAGACAGAGAACCCTGCCTGCCTGTGTGAACACTGATGACATCCCAAGGACTCCCAAAGGAAAGGTGAGGTAGTAAAGGACAGGTAGGATGTCTGATTGGTTTGTACGATCGGTACTCTTCTGTACTTTACATTATAAAGTAAACTTTATTCTCTTATTTATTCTTCAGCCTCTATCAGTCCATCTCCTTACCATTATTTTCCTTCATAATTATCCTAATTCTTCAGAGGCATCCAGAATTCAAATTCTGACAAACAGATCCCTGGTTTCCTATTTCATATCTTGGGAGTTACCCATTTCATATCTTGGGAGTTAAAGTAGCTGGAGAATCTGAGAACAAACGCTGAAGGAACTGGGTATGTTTAGTTTGGGAAAGAGGAGATTAAGGTGGGGGACATAACGGTCTTCAAATACTTGAAAGGCTGCCATAAAAAAAAGATGGAGAAAAATGGCTCTCTTACCTCAGAGAGGAGGACATGAGGCAGTGGGTTCAAACTACATCATAGAAGATTTCGATTTAATCTCAGGAAAAACTTCCTTAACTGTAAGAACAGTAGGGCAATGGAACAGACAGCCTAGGGAGGTTGGGGGAGGTTTTCAAAAGGAGTCTGGATCACTGTCTGTTTAGCATGGGTTAGACCAGGGGTCGGCAACCTTTCAGAAGTGGTGTGCCGAGTTTTCATTTATTCACTCTAATTTAAGGTTTCGCGTGCCAGTGATACATTTTAAAGTTTTTAGAAGATCTTTCTATAAGTCTATAATATATAACTAAACTATTGTTGTATGTCAAGTAAATATGTTTTTAAATGTTTAAGAAGCTTCATTTAAAATTAAATTAAAATGCAGAGTCCCCCAGACCGGTGGCCAGGACCCGGGCAGTATGAGTGCCACTGAAAATCAGCTTGCGTGCCGCCTTCAGCTCCCGTGCCATAGGTTGCCTACCCCTGGGTTAGACACAACAAATCCAGCATATTGACAGGGAATTAGACTAGATGACCCTTGCAGTGCCTTCTAACCCTATGGTTCTATGATTCTGTAAAGATAATAGATTGGGTAATGTATGCATGTGTTTGCTGACTGCTTCACAACTGCTGCATACTCTTTAGCGAGTTAAACCTGTGAAGCTACTGGTTTACACTTTGGGTAGAGGTCTGGGATAGGTGTCTGGATAGTGGGTTCCAACACTCAGAGGCTGGTTCCAGACAGAAGGTCTGTGCCCTGAAAATGTGCTTATAGACCCCAAGAGTGGAGCAGTGGCTGGACTTTGTTCAGGCTCCAGGGGCTTGAAACCCACTGGAGATCCAGAGCACAGGGGCTTGGATTTCACTCACAACAGTGCTGGTGGTTACCCAGAAAAGGGTGCTTGCCGTGATTTGTGATCCACTCACCCCTTAATGCTTTTCAGAGGCCACCAGAAAGAATCACCACTTTCTTCTACCTTTAGCAGGTCTGCAGGAAGGTCAAACTCATTCTCCAAACAAAATACAGGCAGTAGGAGCCAGGAAACAGCCCCAGTCCCATTGCAATGACTCAAACTGACATGGGGCACTGAGCACCTCAATCATTAACTCAGAGTAGCTATGGCACACCTACAGTTCCCTAGCTGCCACACACAACAGATTATGGAATGTCCTTCCCAGCACACAGTTGCTAGTGAGCCTGGAAGGTTTGTCAGACTGCTGCAATAGACCTCAAGAATGCGCCCTGCTCCAGGATTCTGTGTTACCACAGCCGTTCCAGCTTTCTGACCTCCAGACCCAGGTTTCCTTCCCCTCATTTCCCCTTCCACCTCTCTCTCTTCCTGCTCTAAACCTTCCCTCCACCTCCAGACATACCCTGTCCCAGCTCCTTTTCTATTGGACCCGGTGTCCATTTCACCCACCCTCAGCTTTCTTTTTGATACCACCTACTCCATTCCCCCTGTAGAGGTAGGCTCTTCAGAATTCAATTTAAAAAAAAATGTCAGATATATCACTGAAGTTTATTTTTAAGCTTTTTCATTTTTATCAATTTTAATTTTCACTGTTTGCCTGAAATTATGGGTTAAGCCTTTTAAATTTTTTTTCATCTATTTCAATTTTTACAGTTGCAGGAAATTATGGGGAGGTCAGACAATAATTATTCAATTACAGTAGATGTTGAAATACAAAAAGTTATAACAGCCTTATAACGGTTAAAATACAAATTGTCAATATCATGTCAAAATACAGAAAATTAAAAAAAACTTAAAATCAAACTTTAATAAGTTCTCAAGCAGCCTTTTCTTACTTTACCTACCCATATGTTCCAATTATTATTGATTGAAATATTTTTCATTGGTGTGTGTGTCTACAGTGAATCTGACGTTTACTGACATCTATGACAAAAATCTAATCCTTCCAAGCCTACCTACAGGCTATGCCTGCCTCAAGAACCTGCTGGCATCCTCCACCAGCTTCTATTATTAGCCTTCTCTGACTGCTTCCTCTGAAACACCCCCCTCACTAATGAATCTTAGCATAACTTTGGCCCTGAGCTCACAAGCAGTTTAATCAAATGAGTAACTTCTTAGTGTACGCGCAACGTGCCTCAAGTAGCATGACTGGGATTCATCACTGAATTTGGTCAGCTGGTTTGATCATTAGCTTCCTCGGCCAGGGCCGAGTAGTGCTCCCTGTCAGTACATGAACACTGATCCACGCCCCCCAGGAGTAACCATGTAAAGTTAAGCACATGTTTACGAGTTTGCAGGATCAGGGCCTTTATCTGGAATTCTTGTCCCACCTTGCTCCATGCAACCTGCTCCCTAGATATCTTTTGATTCTTTTTCTAAAGGGATCAGTTCTTTGCAAATTTCATTTGTTCTGCCTCATACAGTGAACTCTAAGTACACAGTAGAGCACCCCTCTTGGAAAGTTTAATTAATGCTTAGCTACTGCACAAGCTATCTGTGTCATGGGGTGCACTCACCTCTCACGTCTCAGTGCATGAGCCTGCACCAGGGGTGAAAGTAACTCACAGGACTTACCGGTACAGCCAGAGTCCTGGGGGGTGGCCTCATCCGGAAGAGGTGGGGCCTCATCCAGAAGAGGCAGGGCCTCAAGATTTAAAGGCCCTGGGGCACCAGCTGTGACTGGGAGTCACAGGACCTTTAAATCACCCAGGGGGCTCCAGCTGCAGACATGGCTGGTAGCCCTGGGGTGAACTAAAGGGCCTGAGGCTCCAGCCACCACGGAGCTCCGAGACCTTTAAACGCTGGCCCCAGCCCGCCCGCCAAAGCTGTGGGCGGGATTTAAAGGGATCCTCCGGGCTCCTCGCTGTGGTGGGAAGCCCGGTGGAGCCCTTTAAATCCCGGCCCCGGCCCACAGCTCCAGCAGCTGGGCTGAGGCTGGAATTTAAAGGGCTCCTCTGAGCTCCCCACCACTGCATGGAGCCCGGAGGAGCCCTTTAAATCCCGGCCCCAGCCCGGCCACTGGAGCTGCGGACCCGAGCCATGGCCGAGATTTAAAAGGCTGCTCCGAGTTTCCGGCAGGCCGGGCTGGAATTTAAAGGGCTCCTCCAGACTTCCCGCTGCAGCGGGGAGCTCGGAGGAGCCCTTTAAATCCCAGCCCTAGCCTGGCCCCTGGTGATGCATTTATCTACAGTGCTTTATGGATGAGACTGGTATTTTCCTATTTTCAGTTGTTTATAACTTCCCAGATTTTAACTGTTTGTTCTGAAATCTCCCATGATGGTTGTCTGTATCAGGCAGAATTTTTCTGGAACTTTTCAGATCAAATGGTTCAGCCATATTCAAGACTGAGGTGAGTGAAAAAGATGTCCTTTAGCTCACATTAAAAATTCTGGCGACCTGTTCTTTGAGAAGCTCTAGTGCCTCTTTGCTTTGGAGCATGGATTCAAAATGTGGCATGAGGTAGGTAGTCTTGTTATCAGAGATGTGCCATTTGCTGCCCCTGTGAAAATCTATCCAAATTTGACCAATTTATGGCCTTTTGAAAATTGCAGAACGCACATGTTCAGTAAAGACTTACTAAAAGTTTGCAGCTGGATTCCCCAAAGATTCCATCTGCATGGGCATGCTCCAGGCTGGGGCTGAATAGGATTTTCCCTACAATTGCTGCTGCGGGTGGACCAGGGCCAAGGCCATGCCCCATAACTGAGAGCAGGGAGACTATTTCCCTGGCTTTCAATGGTCCCCCTGCAGAGTGTTGAGGAAGAAGATGCCTGACTCAAATGTAGAGAGGAGGAGGACCAGACACATGGAAGGGTTGGTAGGTGAGTGGAATAGATAGGAACAAAAAGCCTGGGGAGGAGACTGGGACTGGAAGGGGAAGACTGTGAGTTGTGGAGACTGGACAAGCTGGGTGAGGAGACTGGACCTGGTATCTAAGGGAGGGTAATAAGAGCTGGGCTTGGATTCAGTGGGGTGCAGGGAGATTGAGTTCAGATGAAGTGCCAGGGAAGAAGTCTGGGAGCAGTTTGACAAGGAGACTAGGAACCAGCAGGGCAGGAGGAAGGAGGTGGGGGAAGGGAAGACAGATTTGACAAGGAGCCAGATTGCAGAGGGAAAATTGGGACTGGCCAAAGAGATTGGGACAAGGAGCTATGAGAGGGGGAGAGAGTGAACTTGGACCTGAAGACTGGGTAGGGAAACTGGAACAGAGTTGGTGGGGATAGGCAACATGAGGGGAAGGGTGACTGGAGGCTGGATGAAAAGAGAAGCTGATCAAACAAGGAGCTGGGAGGGGAAACTGGGGTGGAAGATAGCAGCTGGGAGTGGGGAGGAGTCTGGTGTTGTGTATTCGGTTGCCATTGTTTTTGTTCCTATATTAAATGAGTTAGATTATTAGGGGATAGCCCAGTCAGGTAATCATAGAATATTAAGGTTGGAAGGGACCTCAGGAAATCATCTAGTCCAACCCCTTGGCTCAAAGCAGGACCAATCTCCAGACAGATTTTTACCCTAGTTCCCTAAAATGACCCCCTCAAGGATTGAACTCACAACCCTGGGTTTAGCAGGCCAATGCTTAAACCACTGAGCTATCCCTTCCCCACTCCTCCAGAGTAAGCTCTGTGTCTGTAAATAAATGGTAGTTTTGTTAGCTATCTGCTGTCTGGCACCAAATTATTTCCTCCTAAACTGGCTGCCCCCAAGAATACAAGTGGCGATGAGAGATGGGATTCCGGTGCTGCTCCAATAACAGAAGGAAGTAGAAGTCAAGGTAAAGAACCAACAAAAAAACTGCTTGTTTGCACTGACTGTGAAAATGAAACTAAAAATCATGGCTACTCTGACCGGGTCACTGGAACCTTTTGATGAGAATATAGTGCAATGGCATGTGTATACTGAGCTTTTTGAACTTTTTGTTATTGCAAATGACAATACAGAAGAGAAGAAGGTGCCAATATTCTTAAGTGTTGTAGGGGCTAAAACCTACTCCCTGCTACGCAGCTTATTACACCCTGTTAAGCCTGAGACTAAATCTTACAGTGACATTGTGGAAATCCTGGGGTCCCATTTTTCCCCCAAACCACTGGTAATTGCTGAAAGATATAAGTTCCACAAAAGAGACCAAAAAGAAGATGAAACAGTGGTACAATTTGTAGCAATTTTAAAAAAGCTAGCAGAACACTGTGAATTTAAGGAGATGTTAAATGATGCCCTGCGTGACAGATTAGTGCATGGCCTGTACAGTGAAGCTATACGGAAGTGCCTACTGACAGAGGCTCAGCTTACATTACAGAAGGCTGTTAATATTGCTGTCTCCATGTAACTGGCTACAAGGGAGGCGCAATATGTCGGTGCATCCCCTAGGATGCAAAAAGTTACAAGAACCTACGCACAAAACTGTGTAGAGTCAGGAATGTTACCACTGTGGTAAGCCAGGTCACCAGGCATCAGAATGCTGGTGTAAGGACCTGGTGTGTCGACACTGTGGCAAAAGGGGACGCACTGAGTGTGCCTGTAAACAAAAGAAAAAGAGTCCTGTGGTCTGGCCGACAAAAAGAGGAACCCTGCATACCCTAGAGCAGACCCAGGATGATCAAGGTGACACCTCATCGCAAGAGGAAGTGCCACTGCATCTTTTGTCTTTGGCAGTGGGCTCACATGAATATTGGGTAACCCCGTTGTTGGATGGCAAACCTATACGCATGGAACTGATTCCACCACCACTGAGATCACAGATGTTAGAACAGCTGCATTCCGGTCACTGTGGAATAGTGCGCATGAAGGAAATTGCACGAAGCTATTTTTGGTGGCCTGGATTGGACAGTGCTATTGAAGAGAAGACAAAAGCTTGTTTGTCATGTCAGGGTGTGAGGAATGCACCCCAGTGGGTACCCCTACACCCATGGGACTGGCCTGAAAACCCATGGTAACGTATTCACGTTGACTTCGCTGGCCCCCTTGAAGGAAGCATGTTCTTGGTGGCAGTAGATGCCATTCTAAATGGCCAGAAGTCTCTATAATGCAGTCTACTACTGCAGAGAGTATATCCAAAAACTACGGGGACTCTTTAGTCGTCTCGGTCTGCCAGAACAACTTGTGAGCGACAACGGACCACAGTTCGTCTCTCAGGAGTTTCAAAATTTTATGAAAGCAAATGGAATACACCACATCACTTCAGCACCATATCATCCATCCACCAATGGATTAGCTGAAAGATTTGTGCAGACAATGAAACACACTTTGAAATCAGCAAGGGGACAACACTCCATTCAAAAGTGTCTGAATACCTTCTTACTTTCCTACAGAAACACACCTCATGCTACGACAAAGGCATCCCCGGCCTTTCTAATGATGAGGCGACAGCTGTGCACTTGCTTTGATCTGCTGAAACCTTCTGAACCCCGACAAATTGTGCAACGTTAGCAGCAATATCAAGTCATCAGACGGGCACCCAGAGCAAAAGACCGAACCTTTAGCCCGGGACAGCCAGTTTTGGCTTGGAATTATACTTCTGGAGCTAAATGGGTCCCTGCCATGATCATCACTCAAACTGAACCTGTTTCCTACACAGTCTGGACTGCAGAGAATCTTACCTGGCAGCGACATGTAGATCAGCTGTTGCCAGGTGATGCCAGTCCTCAGGACACATCTGAAGCTGAGTGGTCTGACTTCACCTCTTCTGGTGAGACACTGAATCACGAATCACCTGTTCCTGACTGTTCTCCTCCATTACTGCTGGCGGCTGAGATACCCCTTTGCCCAGTACAAGCTGATACCACCTCCTCACCCATTCGTGCTGCGGACCCTGAGCCCATGGTATTTTCGGGTGCAACAACACCAGAAGTTCACCATAATCCACCTAGAGACAGAAGGCCTCCTCATCGGCTGGATCTTTAGCTAGGGTGAACCCACAGTTATGGTGCAAAATAATCCCCAGGGTTTAGCCGGGAATGGAGGCAGTCTACCCTCCTTCTCTAGTCTAGTGTGTGTTTTATTTAGGGGATGTTCTTATTGGGGGGGGAGGAATATGTTGTGTATTTGGTTGTCATGGTTTTTGTTCCTATGGCAACTGAGTTAGATTATTAGGGGATAGCCCAGCCAGCTTCGGCCGGTGAGGTGAGCTCTGTGTCTGTAAATAAATGGTAGTTTTGTTAGCTGTCTGGCCTCTAGTGATTTCTTTCTAAACCAGCTGCCCCCAAAGATACAACATCTGGGAGTCTGGAGTGGGGAGAATGGTATTTGCAAGGCAAGGAGACTGGGCGTGGAATGAGAAGCTTGTGAGGAGGAGACATGGACTGGCTATGTGAGGAGAATGGAAGTGGGATGTTTTTTCAGTTTGCTTTTATTAAAAACCTAGAGACTTGCACACAAAACCTACATTAGAAGACCATTATTAAAGTTGCAAAGTTGAGCACTCAAAAGTGAGGAAATGCCAGAAATAAGCTTGCCTGTAGGCTTGAGAATCCTCCAGTCAGGGAGCAGAAACAGTGCTGTATGTCTTGAGTGATGACCCACACATTACAAACTGGGGCTGGCCAGAGGCAAATGGAGGGTGCTCATCATTGCCCCCCATCCCCCTGAAGTGTTTAGCATCTTGCTGGATCAGACCCATTACAAATAGTGAATACCTGAAGCAATAGACACAATGAGACGTTTATGAGCAATTCATCAGCTGAAATACATTTATATAACACCAGCTGTCTAGTATTTTTGAATAAACAAAATTTTTATACAAATCACAGTTTGTTCATGGATAATTTGTGACTAGAAAATGGGTTAGATTTGTTGTAGAAATTATGCACTGTGAAGAACTGGCTCAGTTCCCTGGGAGCTTCTCTTCTTGTCCTCCTGGCATTGTCCTGCATGTGACAGCAGGCCAGGGCCTGAGGGTCATGACTCAAATGCAGCTGCTCACTCCAAAACCTATGTTTCCAAGGGCCTTCAAAACACCAAACTAAGATTTACCTGTCAGAACTCCACATTTCTGAGCAAAGTCAAAGAAAATAGAAACGTAAACTGTCAGCTCATGGGACAGGGATTCCACATAACCCAGTACATTTGAGCTGATTGTGTCTGTTTAATATATATCTCAAGTGACAGCAGAAGTTCTGGTAAAGGACTTATGCTTGCTGCTGTTGACAAGAATGCTGTATAGATTAATTAACAGGAAAAGGGCAGAACTATTGATTTAAGATACAACAGTGGGCGACCATATCTTGCATTAGAGGCTGATCACCATGCATCAGTAATGCATACTTTATTTTGCTCTTTGTTTCCTGAAGGGATTTTATGCCATTTACACCTCTGGGAATTGATTATGAAGAATAATATTTATTATGGGCCACAGTTCAGGTTGTTGTATTGAGAAGAACGATGCTTTTTTTGTCCTGGATAATATTGGACCAAATTCTCTGGTGCACTGGGTACGTTACACTGCTCTAGCATGACAAAGCAGCACTAAACCCAGCCCCTACTATTAGACTATGTTTTCACTGCAATTAAAAACCCACGGCTGGTCCATGCCTGTTGACTTGGGCTTGGCCTCGGGCTCAGGGGCTGTTGAGTTGCAGTGTAGATGCTCGGGCTGGGGCCTGAGCTCTAGGGCTGTGAGATGGGAGGATCCCAGAGCTTGGGCTTCAGCCCAAGTCCAAATGTCTACACTGCAATTAAACAGCCCCTTAGCCAGATCCCTGCAAAGACTGACCTGGGCCAGTCATGCATGTCTAATTGCAGTGTAGATGTACACTGGGTGGCCAGTTAAGCCTGATTTACAGCTGTTTCATGTTGCCAGAGCAGTGCAAAGCAGCTGGAGTGCACAACAACAATGAATCTGTCCCAGTACGTTTATATTTATATATTTTAGGGCTGTCAAGCGATTAAAAAAATTAATCACGATTCATCAAGCGATAAATCGCACTGTTGAACAATGATAGAGTATCATTTATTTAAATAGTTTTGGGTATTTTCTACATTTTCAAATATATAGATTTCACTTACAACATAGAATGCGAAGTGTTCAGTGCTCACTTTATATTTATTTTTTATTACAAATATTTGCACTGTAAAAAAAAGTACTGTAATAGTATTTTTCAATCACCTAATACAAGCACTGTAGTGCAATCTCATGAAAGTTGAACTTACAAATGTAGATTTATGTACAAAAAAATAGCTTGTGACGAAATGGCCGATGTTGATATGATGGGTCCCGCGCTTTTCTTGGTGGGGGCACCGAAGGCCCCGCTAGTGGCCCAGGAGGGTGGTCGAGGAGGGAAGTGATGAGGGAGGGGTCCTGGATTTTCTCCTCACTCTGAGCCCCAGCTCCTCTCACACCCTACAGGTGTCTTACCCTCTTCCCCCTTTGGTAGGGTTAACCTCAGTCCTTGATACTGGGGCAGAGTCTCCCTTCCTTTGGTTCTCTGGTCTCTCAAGTCTCAGCAATACACCTCCAAGCTCCAGTCCTCTCTCCTTCTCTGAAGCAGGGGGTTTTATTAGGTTCTTGACTACAGGTGCTCCAATTAACCTGGAGCAACCCTCTCTAGTCTACAGGGAACCACACCTTAACTAACCTAGGGCTTATATATTTCCCTTCAAACACTGCTTCCTGGCCCTCCTGTATCACAAGCTGCATTCAAAAATAAAACAAATGTAAAACTTTAGAGCCTACAAGTCCACTCAGTCCTACTTCTTGTTCAGCCAATCACTCAGACAAATAAGTTTCTTAACATTTGTAGGAGACAATGCTGCCCATTTCTTGTTTACAATATCACCTGAAAGTGAGAACAGGCATTCTCATGGCACTGTTGTAGCCGGTGTTGCAAGATATTTATATGCCAGATGCACTAAAGATTCATATGTCCCTTCATGCTTTAGCCACCATTCCAGAGGTTATGCATCCATGCTGATAGCAGGTTCTGCTCAATAACTGTCCAAAGCAGTGCAGACTGATGCATGTTCATTTTCATCATGTGAGTCAGATGTCACCAGCACAAGGTTGATTTTCTTTCTTGGTAGTTCAGGTTCTGTAGTTTCCGCATCAGAGTGTTGCTCTTTTAAGATTTCTGAAAGTTGCTCCACACCTCGTCCCTCTCAGATTTTGGAAGGTACTTCAGATTCTTAAAGCTTGGGTCAAGTGCTGTAGCTATCTTTAAAAATCTCACATTGGTACCTTCTTTGTGTTTTGTCAGATCTGCAGTGAAAGTGTTCTTAAAATGAACAACATGTTCTGTGCTAGGTCACCATCAGAGACTGCTATAATAAGAAATATATAGCAGACTGCGGGTAAAACAGAGTAGGAGAACTCGAAGGAGTTCAACCACAAATTTAATTAATGTATTATTTTTTTAATTAGCATCATCAGCATGGAAGCATGTCCTCTGGAATGGTGGCCAAAGCATGAAGAGGCATATGAATGTTTAGCATATCTGGCACATAAATGCCAAGCAATGCCAGCTACAAAAATGCCATGCAAACACCTGTTCTCACTTTCAGGTGAAATTGTAAATAAGAAGCAGGCAACATTATAGCCTGTAAATGTAAAAAAACATGTTTGTTTTAGTGATTGGCTGAACAAGAAGTAGGACTGAGTGGATTTATAGGCTCTAAAGTTTTACATTGTTTTGTTTTTGAGTGCAGTTATGAAACAAAAAAAATCTACATTTGTAGGTTGCACTTTCAAGATAAAGAGATTGCGCTTCAGTATTTGATGAGGTGAATTGAAAAATACTATTTCTTTTGTTTGCCATTTTTACAATGCAAATATTTGTAATAAAAAACAATAGAAAGTGAGCACTGTCTATTTTGTTTACTGTGTTGTAATTGAAATCAATATATTTGAAAATTTAGAAAAAAATCCAAAAATATTTAATAAATTCAATTGGTATTCTATTGTTTAACAATGCAATTAAAACTGCTATCAATCGTGATTTTTTTGAATTAATTGCATGAGTTACCTGCGATTAATTGACAGCCCTAATATATAACGTGGGCAATGGAAGATTTAACATGCCCTAAACTTCTCATTTTAAACTATTTTCAGATGTTTAGGTTTTGTAAAGGATGTGAGAGGAAACTACCCAGTTGTCATTTAGGCCCTAACCTTGCTAATGCTAAGCACTTGCATAGCTTTATTCTCTTTGGGTTTAATGGGATTACTCTAAGGCAGTAAGTTATGCATGTCCTTAAGTGTTTGGATGCCCAGGGCTTTTGCTACCTTCATTGTTTTTTTTTTTTCTTTCAAATTAACGGTTAAGTGTTTTGCTTCTTGGAGATGAAAAAATAAACTCCATATGTTCAGTAAAATGTTATTTCTTTATAACAGAGCAACGTAACACTGACTAATAAAATAATATAAGTGAAAATAATCTTTTCAGTAACAAGATATATATGGAATATAGCAGGAAGATTATTCTGGCACACAAAATTCAAGTGTAGTGCCAACAAAAGTAATGTAACAGAATGAACAGGATGTTATAAAATGTATTTAAACCACACAATGAGTCTTTTCCAAGTGGTGCTGCATTTAGTTCAATGGGAGGGGGGGGTCATTTTGTGCTATATAACTGTAATTTTTAATAAAGTAAACCTTGAGGGCTGATAATTTGCCCTTTTTTTTTAAGAGGTGTTAATATTTACATTGATTCAGTAGTAAACCTTTTAAATCAAACTCAAATCTTGGAGTAATTCAAGTTTAGATTTCCACCAGAAAGTATTTACTTAAATCGCAATGACCCTATGCTCATTTGATTTAATCAGAAAACTAATTATCATGGAGTTCCAGACACTACAGTACACTACTTTGTTTGATATCGGTACTCAAAGTCACACTGACTTCAAGAGAAGGAGGATGACAGGTTTAGTGTAAAGAAACAAGCATTATCCAAATATCCTCTTGAATCTCACCTAAAATTATGCTGTCAAAGTGTTTTAACATTTTTAAATGTATTTTCTGGCCTCATTGTTCATAATGATGGGTTGGAAACTCGAAACTGAAATCTGTTTCCTTGCTAAATGATTTTCCTCCATCCTGGAGTAAAATGAGTGTTATTGTAAAAATGTAAATGATGGGCTGCTAGGATTGGGGTTTTGCTTGTTTGTTTTGTTTTCTCTCTTAAGTTAATAAAAAAGCCACATAAGTAGTACTGGGGGGTGGGGGGAACATATGCACGGATTACAGGTCTTTACAAACAAATGCAGGAGAAAGACAAGTTAAATTTTGAACCTATTAATCTTGTTACATTTCCATACATAAAGTGCAACACAGGTTCTTTCAGTCTAAAATTACTTGTATTTATGTTAAGGAAAACAACATGAAGAAAGAACAAAAGTAAAGACTGCATGAGAGAGTGGAGTATTTGCATCTCTCCTGTTATAGGCTACAGCAATTCTAAGAACAAAATGGCTGCTGAAATCTACACACAGGGAGAATATTTAGCAATGAACATGTTCAGTGCAATGTAAATAAAAGGCATCACAGTTTCATGTGGTATACATACATAGCTATAATTCCACTGAAAGACGGTATAAAAGTGGAAGACTATTAAGTAGATTTTTGAAGGCTAATTCCTTTTTACTTTATATAATAGTTCTGCTTAGGCCAAGGTAAGTTTAAGGTGGAAAATTAGGGTTATGTCATAAAAATGTTTGAAATCCTTTAGTGTCCAGTTTCAGTTCTGGGTCAACTTATGATTTTGAAATTGGCAATAATGCATGTTTTTGCCATGATGGTTTCTACTGAATTGTAAAACAAGCCATTGCCTGAATGAGCAACAAGGATTGAAAGTGGGGCCTTTAGAGCTGAAAGCACAGGCCTCACCAACTTGAGCTAAAGGAACAGTTCCACCAGCTGGTAGCTATAACAGGCTGTTATCCCTCAGCCGACCAGCCATTAGAGAGGGACAAAACCCACACTTTGCCTTTATATTACTGTTGCACAAAGTGACAATTGAAGATAGGAGCACAAGTCTATGTGAATTAAACCAAAACAAAATACTTTTACATAGCTGTAGTGAAAAATCAAAGCGGACACTGACCATAACTGATGTGTGGTCCTTGTATTGAAGTATTGAAGGCAAAAGCAACCCCCCTGCATCTATAAACAGGTGGGGAAATTTCAGTCTGTCTCTCCTTCTAATATTAATGGACTTCACATGACAAAAATATCAAATTAGTATATTGAATATGTAAAGAAAATGGTTGGCCAAGGCCGATCACTGCACATACCCAAACATAGTTCTTTCTGGCTTATGTATTACACATAGTTGCAATGCTATGCTAGTAGCAGAAAGGCAAGTTATAACAATATTGTAAAGATTCTGTACAAGCTCATACATGCCTATGTACTATGTAAAGCCTGGACATACAAGTGCACACTTCTGTTTTAATATATTTATTTATATTTTACACTTCTTTTATTCATATATTTTAATTCACAGTTCATAGACTTTAAGGCTGAAAGGGACCATTAAAATCATGTAGTCTGACCTCCTGTATAACACAGGCCAGAGGATTTCACCCAGTGACTCCTGTACCGAGTCCTATAAGTTGCAGTTGAGTTACAGCATCTTTTAGAAAGGAATCCAATCTTGATTCAAAGAAGCCAGGTGATAGCACATCATAATATTATACTATTTAGCCTACCAGGATGCAAAACTAAAAGAAAAATCATGTAAATTAATTGAGAACATTTAGGATCTCGATCTCTGTGTTAGCAAAAAACAAAGATTTCAGCTAGACTAGTGAAAAACTGAGTGTACAGGCTTCTTTAGGTCACACATTCTGCACTAAATGTTTTCTTCTTCTTGTAGAAGGGAGGAAGAAAGCAGATCTGGGAGTGGGAATGAGAAGAGGGGAGAATGCTGGCTTCAAACTCAATACATGCCTGTACAGTGGCCTTGTAGGTGACCACAGGGAGGGCTGAGGCAGAGGACTGTATGCCACTGTCACCATTCAATCAGATAATGGAGGTGGAGCATTATCAAGGTGTTAATGCCAAATCAGTCAACCTGGATTCCCTTACAATGAGGCAATACCACAAGTGGGCTTTGGGAACCAATAGCTGGTAGGGACACTGGGGGAGCTGCGAAGAGAGAAATGAGGTAGGAACTAGTTGGAGACACAGAGCCCCCAAAAAGATGGGCCTGAGCTCTGGGTGATCTCCAGAGATCCATGGGTGCCAGAAGTCAAACCCTCTTCCTCTCAGCACAGCAAACCCCACCAGCTCCCCCACAATCAACCGGAAACTCCATGTTTCAGAACATGTGGAACTTCCTGTCTCGTTGGTAGAAATACACCAGGGAGGGTGCTATTTAGCCCATAAACCATGATTCAGAAAACCCCCATACTCAACTGAGGTAAATCAACAAAGCACCTTTGACTTCAGTGGAATTAACAGACTTCAAGATAGCTTGATTTACACCTGCTGAGGATTGGGCCCCCGGACTACATTTTTCAGCTATGTGAAAGATGCCCCTGTTTCATCATGGAGCCAGGGTCAGGAGGAGGTCGTCTACTTCATTTTTGATTCAAGTCGGTTTTAAAAGTATCTCACTCTTGTGGTGAAGGATTTTGCATTGTGTTTCAACAGGGCCTTTACAAATCTCACCCATAACTTTCTCTCTCTCTCTTTCTCATTCGGGTTGTCACAGCTTAACAGCCCTGGAAAATGTTACAATAAAAGAATCCTCTACAATGAATGGAAAAGGGTAGATCTATGGACTGATAATAAGTGAAAATACAAGCCATCAGAATGTTAAAAATAGAAACAGACAAAAAATAAGGTCCTCTGGGTCCTTAAACACACTTCCAGTAAAAACCATCCAGATTGTAAATTAGAGATGCTGAATCCACCACCTGAAATGAATCTTGAGCAAGGTAGATAATGTGATAGCTTTTTATCAAGATATAGTATTTTCAGATGGAAAAGGTCCCCTGTTCACAAGGGATTTCTTTACTTTTTCTTGACAGCTGATGTCAACATGCTAAAAAAATCACTGCTTTCTGTTTCTCATAAATTTATGGCCCATCAACCATAAAACAAAGATGTTCTATTCTTAATACAACACAAATACCTTCCCATTTTAGTTATAGTAACATTCCTGATATTAATGAGTAATTATTGATGGGCCCAGATATGCCAGCTTTCCTCATGTTACATAATACATTACACCGCATCACACTGGGAGATCATGTTCATCTGATTATCCATGTTACTAAGGCTGCCAGCAATAAAATGCCTATGCGCCTTTTCTTTAGCAGTTATAACTAAAGAGAGGAACTCAGCAGTTCCTAACTCAGCCTCTAGGGACAATCCAGTTCAGGGTATAAAAAATAAAAAGGTCCTGATTAGAGCTAGCTGGAAACTAGCAATCCTGTTCCAAGGGTGTCATGGCGTAAATCCCCACTCTGAACCTTAGCGTCCAAAAGATGGGGTACCAGCATGAATCCCCCCTAAGCTTAATTACCAGCTTAGACCTTGTAGTGCTGCCACCAACCAGGACTTGCAGTGCCTGGTATACTCTGGTCCCCCCAAAACCTTCCCAGAGGACCCCAAGACCCAGACCCCCTGGATCTTACACAAGGAAAGTAAATTCTTTCCCCCCACCGTTGCCTCTCCTAAGCTTTCCCTCCCTGGGTTACCCTGGAAGATCACTGTGATTCAAACTCCTTGAATCTTAAAACAGAGAGGAATGCACCTTTCCCCGTCCTCTTTCCCCCTCCCCAAGAGGTAATACAGATTCAAGCTCCGTGAATCTAAAACAAAGGGATTCCACCTTTCCCCCCTCCCTTCTCTTTCCCTGTCTCCCACCAATTCACTGGTGAGTACAGACTCAATTCCCTTGAGCCTCAACAAGGGGAAAAAATCAGTCAGGTCTTAAAAAGCAAAAAATAAAAAGAAAGAAAAAAAAGTAAAAGTTGTCTCTGTATTTTAGATGGTAAATGTTACAGGGTCTTTCAGCTTATAGACACTAGAGAGGAGCCTTCCCCCCAGCACAAATACACATTAAAATCATTCCAGCAAAATACACATTCGCAAATAAAGAAAACAATCAAAAAGACTAAACTGCCTTCTACTGTTACTTACTATTTGAATAGAAGATTAGAGAGACTGTAGATACGTCTGGTTACCCTCTCAGAACCCAGAGAGAACAACAGACAAAGAAAGAACACACAAACAAAGACTTCCCTCCACCAAGATTTTAAAGTATCTTGTCTCCTGATTGGTCCGCTGGTCAGGTGTTCCAGGTTCACTGTTTGTTAACCCTTTACAGGTGAAAGAGACAGTAATCCTTAACTATCTGTTTATGACAAAGGGAAACTCCAAAATTAAAAAAAAAATGAAAGAAACACACGTCCAAAAACCACAACTCCCTTCCCCTCTACACACACATTCCGAAATAGAACCAAAACCTGAAAAGTTGGAATTTCCTGCAGACCAAGAATTCCAAAATGTCATTTTGAAAAAGGAAAAACAACATTTTATTCTGAACATTTTCAAATTGTTTCCAAGACTCCGTAAGCTGCTTGGAGCCCAGCCATAGCCAGGGAGCTGGGCAGCTGTCATAAACGGATAGTTAAGGGTTAATATCTCTTTTACCTGTAAAGGGTTACAAGCAGTGAACCTGGACCACCTGACCAGAGGTCCAATCAGAAAACAAGATACTTTCAAATCTCGGTGGAGGGAAGTCTTTGTTTTGTGTTATTTGTTTGTCTGTTGTTCTCTCTGGGTTCTGAGAGTGACCAGACATACCTACAGGCTCTCTAATTTTCTGTTCACATAGTAAGTACAAGTAGAAGGGCGGTTTAGTCTTTTTGATTGTTTTCTTTATTTGCAAATGTGTATTTTGATGGAAGGATTTTAATTTGTATTTGTGCTGGGGGGAAGGCTTCTCTCTAGCGTCTATAAGCTGAAAGACCCTGTAACTTTTACCATCTTAATTACAGAGACAACTTTTACTTTTTTTCTTTCTTTTATTAAAAATCTTTTCTTTTTTAAGACCTGATTGATTTTTTCCCCTTGTTGAGGCTCAAAGGAATTGAGTCTGTATTCACCAGGGAATTGGTGGGAGACAGGGAGAGAAAGAGGAGGGGGGAAGGTGAATTTCCCTTTGTTTTAAGATTCAAGGAGTTTGAATCACAGTGATCTTCCAGAGTAACCCAGGGAGGGAAAGCCTGGGAGAAGCAATGGTGGGGGTAAGGGTACTTTCCTGGTGTAAGATACAGAGGGTCTGGGTCTTGGGGTCCTCTGGGAAGGTTTTGGGGGGACCAGAGTATACCAGGCACTGCAAGTCCTGGTTGGTGGCAGCACTACAAGATCTAAGTTGGTAATTAAGCTTAGGGGGATTCATGCTGGTACCCCATCTTTTGGATGCTAAGGTTCAGAGTGGGGGTTATACCATGACAGCAGCTCAGGAAGCCTGGCAGCTGGGGAGCTCAGAAGCTCAGGCTTTCCAGCAGCTCGCCAAATGGGCTGTCAAGGAGCAGGGAAGCCATAAAGCCATGAACAATTTTCCAAACAAAAAAACAATTTTTTTAGCAAAACTGAAATTTTCCTGTGGAAAATGTTGAATTTGTGGAAAGTGAATTTTCCATCGGAAAATCATTCCAGTGGAAAAATTCATGACCAGCATGAGTCCTGCTACTGGCCTGTATTCTCCTCTCACATCCTTCCTGCTGTTCTCAGTGCCAGCAGGACATGTCTCTCTCCCGCTGTCTCATGATTTTTGAAGGTTGGGGTTGACAATGCAGAGTTCCAGGTCTCAGCTTCTCCAATCCCAGCCCCCATATGGCCTGCTGTCTCACCTGGGGCTTCTGCTCTTATGCAGACTCTGGCTCCCTCCTGAACCTGCTCTGCTCTGACTTCAGGTTGTAATTCCCTGTACTCAGGAGGCTATGTAGTCCTCTGATGTCTGGATGCTGAATTAGATGGTGGTGACAGTGTCCGGTAATTAGCTACAGGTTCATTACAGCATTAGTCATGATATCCAGTGCGTTACAGTACGCTAAAGCCAGGTGTCTTCATTCAAAAGCAGGCTTAGATCTCTTCTCTAGGGTCACTGCAGAGGGCTTCCTCACAAGTACTGCCACCCATCTTGCTCTGCTCCAGGCAAGCGTTCCTACTCCCTGACCATGCAGGAGTCTTTCTGCTCCCTGTAAGCCTCTCAGCCAGAAAACTGTAGGAGCCGTGCTTAATTTGTGCCAGGGCTTGTCAGGCTGAGCCCCAGCACCTCTGGGCTTGACAGTTAATAGCCCCAGCACCTCTGGGCTTGCTGCATCAGTTATGAAAGTAAAAAAATTGCTTAAGCCCCCAAACCTCTTTCATTACACATTAAGCATGGTGTGGGGCATGCTCACTTCCTCCATTTTTCCTTTCTCTTTATAATTCTGCCTTGCCTCTATGCTAACCAGTCCATTCCTCCTAGGGTTACCACCTCTGAAATGCAAAAAACTCAGCTCCCTCTCCCCCTGCAAGGCAAGCCTGCCACAACCCCAAATCCCAACCACAAGACAACTCCACAAAACCCCCATCAGCAGACATTTACAGTGTCTAGAGAGAGATAACACATATAGGTAAGATTGATAACATCGCTTGTCTCCTCGTGGTCATTTGACTCAAACCCTCTCTCTCTCTCTCACACACACACACGCAGTGCACTTGCATGTTGGTGGGCAGACAGCTGATGTATTTTCAACAGCTTTGATCTGCTGTTGCTTGAACTGTGGAAGTGGGAACACTGTAGAATTTTTAGCTGGACAGTAACATTAGATATCCTAGTGTACTGTGATGATAATGCAAATCTTTTGATCCACGTTAAAAAAAAACTGGCAAATTAAGTTATTTTTCTAGCAACTGGCAAATCCATAAATAACTGGTGAAGTGGATCAAATACCAGGCAGGTGATAACTCTAGTTCCTCCTCTGTTAGGCCTAATACTACACTGGGTCTGGCCTTCCCTCCAAGTGCCACTAAGTGGGCCAACTGAGACCTCAGGCTCCTGTTCACCCTTTGTTGCCAGTGTGTGGTTTATATACCCCATCACATGCTCAAAGATTTCTGTTCTGCACATTTTGTCATGCTGATTTTTTTCATGCTCTCGACAACGATTATACAGTATACAGGGCCCCATGTGCTATGCTACTGTTGGCTTCCCTACCCAGATACCTCTGCGCTGGCAGTAGGTAGTAAGTCTATGAGTCAGATCTAACTAGTAATAGGAACAGAGAGAGCGAGAGAGAGAAGCAGCTGAAACTCATTTAAAGTTCTTTCCTTCCACCCCCACCCTCAAGCCCTTCATTTTCATTTTTGTATTTTGTTTAAAATTTCCTTGTAATTTATCGGTATTTATTTCAAAAATTAAAAATGAATGAAAATAAGAGAAACTAAAATTCAATTTTCTGGATAAATATCAGGGTTAATATTAGCAGATGGGAGGATGGAATAAAGCAACAAATAGTGTGTGTATGTATGTGTATTTTCCACTAAATTACCTTACTTTTACCAACATCCTCACATTTGCACTTAGACAACTTTATTACTAACATCAACACATCTACCTAATTTAATAGATTAGATTTTCTTAAGTATATGAAAATACTGATTATGTTGAGCAGTCCAAAACTGGGGTGGTGGGAGGGGGGAAAATTGGTAAAACACAAATAGATTTTGTAAAACCCAAGAAATTTTCAATTAAAAAAAAAAAGATATCTGAAAATGAAGGGCCTTACTTACCCCGCACACATGGAGCTAGGCCATGGTGACATGAGGTCAGCAGAAGCTTGGAGAGCTAGGGAGAAGGGCTGCCCAAGCCAGCAACAAGCACCCTTTTTCCTTCAGAGACCCATTATCAGATCACATAGTACTGAACTAGCTAACTTGACAGACCAGAAGTTGAAACTAAATGCTGATCTGCTAGGATAATGTAGTGATAGACTCAACTTGCTCCATCTATTTAGTTTATCAAAGAGAAGGTGACTTGATTAAGGTCCTTAAATACCTGCATGGGAAACAAAGCTTTGATAATGAGCTCTTCAGTCTAGCAGAAAAAGGTAGAACAATAAGATCCAGCGACTGGAAGTTGAAGCAAAACAAATTCAGACTAGGATCAAGGCACAATTTTTTAACCGTGAGGGTAATTACCCATCAAAACAGTTTATCACAGGCTGTAATGGGTTCATCACTGGCAATTTTAAAATCAAGACTGGACTATGCGAGGTGGGTGGGTCCCAGAGCTGGGACAGCAGCGTGAGCTTGAAAAGACGGTTACTCACCTTTGTAACTGTTGTTCTTCGAGATGTGTTGCTCATATCCATTCCAGTTAGGTGTGCGCACCACGCGTGCACGTTCGTCGAAAACTTTTTACCCTAGCAACTCCAGTGGGCCGGCAGGTCGCCCCCTAGAGTGGCGCCGCCATGGCGCTTGATATATACCCCTGCCGGCTCACCCGCTCCTCAGTTCCTTCTTGCCGGCTACTCCAACAGTGGGGAAGGAGGGCAGGTGTGGAATGGATATGAGCAACACATCTCGAAGAACAATAGTTACAAAGGTGAGTAACCATCTTTTCTTCTTCGAGTGATTGCTCACATCCATTCCAGTTAGGTGGAAGCCTTACCTAGGTGGTGGGGTCGGAGTGAGAAGTCGCGGCATGGAGCACTGCAGAGCCGAAGGCCGCGTCATCTCTGGACTGCTGGTCCAGGGCGTAATGGGAAGCAAAGATGTGGACCAATGACCAGGTCGCTGCCCGACAGATCTCTTGGATGAGCACGCAGGCGAGGAAAGCCAGCGACGACGCCTGCGCCCTGGTAGAGTGCGTAGTCACACAGCCCGTAGGGATGTGAGCCAAGTCATAGCAGGTCCTGATACAGGACGTTACCCACGAGGATAACCTCTGCGAGGAAATGGGAAGCCCCTTAATGCGGTCTGCTACTGCCATGAAAAGCTGGGGGGATTTGCGGAATGGTTTGGTTCTGTCCACATAAAACGCGAGAGCCCGACGGACATCAAGCGAGTGGAGTTGTTGCTCCCTGCGTGACGAATGAGGCTTCGGGAAAGAGACGGGGAGGAAGATCTCCTGGTTGACGTGAAAGGCTGAGACCACCTTGGGGAGAAAGGCAGGGTGCGGTCTCAGCTGTACCTTATCTTTATGGAAGACCGTATACGGGGGATCTACTGTGAGGGCCCGGAGTTCAGACACCCGTCTAGCTCAGGTGATGGCCACTAGAAAGGCAGTCTTCTAAGAAAGATAGAGCAGGGAGCAAGTTGCTAATGGCTCAAAGGGGGCCCCATGAGCTGAGCCAGAACCAGGTTGAGATCCCAGGTAGGGGCAGGGGGTCGGACATTGGGGTATAGACGTTCTAGCCCCTTCAGGAATCTGGTCACCGTTGGGTGAGAGAAAACTGAGCGGCCATCCCCACCCGGATGAAAGGTGGAGATAGCCGCCTGGTGAACCCGAAGGGACGATATCGCCAGGCCCTGTTGCTTGAGGGACCAAATGTAGTCCAAAATATTGGCGACAGAAGCCTCCATAGGGAGGAAACCCCTCTCCGTGCACCAACAGGAGAAATGCTTCCACTTGGCCGAGAACGTCGCTCTGGTGGAAGGCTTCCTGCTGCCCAGGAGTACCTCACATACCGGGGTAGAGCAGCGTAATTCGGATCTGGTCAGCCACGCAGGAGCCACGCCGCCAGGTGCAGCAACTGGAGGTCCGGGTGACAGAGTCTGCCGTGGTCATGGGTGATCAGGTCCGGGTGAAGGGGCAGGGGGACTGGGTTGGCTATGGCCAGGTCCAGCAACATGGGGTACCAATGTTGCCTGGGCCATGCTGGAGCTATCATAATCACGCGGGCCCTGTACCTGCGCACCTTCAGAAGGACCTTGTGGACCCGTGGGAACGGAGGGAATGCGTAGAACAAGTGGGTCGTCCACGGGATAAGGAAGGCGTCCGCTACCGACCCGGGTTCCCGGCCCTGAAAGGAGCAGAACGCCTGGCATTTCCTGATCCCCTTGGACGCGAAGAGGTCCACGCGGGGACAACCCCATCTCTGGAAGAGTGAGAGGGCGACGTCCGGGCGAAGGGACCACTCGTGCGAGAGGAAGGATTGGCTCAGGCGGTCCGCCAGCGTGTTCTGTACTCCGGGGAGGAAGGAAGCTGTGAGGTGAATGGAGTGGGCTATACAATAGTCCCAGAGCCGCATCGCCTCCTGACATAGGGGAGAGGATCTGGTGCCGCC
Organism: Gopherus evgoodei; assembly: GCF_007399415.2. Classification (NCBI taxonomy): domain Eukaryota; kingdom Metazoa; phylum Chordata; order Testudines; family Testudinidae; genus Gopherus; species Gopherus evgoodei. The sequence continues at coordinate 35,072,784 of NC_044322.1, forward strand.
CTGCTTGTTGATATAGTACATGGTCGTCGTGTTGTCGGTGAACACCGCGACACAACGACCTCGAAGCTGATGGGAGAACATTTGACAAGCAAGACGGACCGCTCTCAACTCCCGCATGTTGATGTGTAGATCCACCTCCTGAGGGGACCACAGGCCCTGTGTCCTCAGAGTTCCCAGGTGGGCCCCCCAGCCGAGATCTGAGGCATCCGTTGTTAGGGACACCGAGGGTTGGGGCGGATGAAACGGGAGCCCTGCACACACGACGGACTGGTCTAGCCACCAGCGGAGGGAATCCAATACCCCCTGGGGGATGGTGACAACCGTGTCCAGCGAATGTCTGGTCGGCCGGTACTGCGTGATGAGCCAAGATTGGAGGAGCCTCATGCAGAGCCGCGCATAACCTGTCACAAACGTGCAGGCCGCCATGTGGCCTAAGAGGGTTAGGCATGTCCTTATAGAGGTCAGCGGGGCCGCCTGCAAACGTGGTCAACGGCAGAAGGGCCCTGGCCAAGGTGGAGTCCAGAACGGCCCCGATGAACTCTATCCTCTGCGTGGGGAGCAGAGTGGACTTGTCCACGTTGATAATGAGGCCCAAGGTAGTAAAGAGGCCGGTGATCCTGCGGACGTGGCTGCGGACCTGCAGCTGTGATGTGCCCTGAATCAGCCAATCGTTGAGGTTAGGGAACACGTGAATGCGACTGCGCCGAAGATGTGCGACAACGACAGCCATGCATTTGGTGAATACTCTCGGGGCCGTAGAGAGGCCAAATGGGAGGACCGCAAATTGGTAGTGATGGCGGTCGACCACGAACCGAAGGAAACGTCTGTGTTGTGGCAATATGGCAATATGAAAGTAAGCGTCATGCATGTCGAGGGCGGCATACCAGTCTCCAGGATCCAGAGATGGGATAATGGTCCCCAGGGATACCATGCGGAACTTCAACTTCACCAGATGTTTGTTGAGTTCCCGCAGGTCGAGGATAGGTCTGAGGCCTCCCTTGGCCTTGGGGATGAGGAAGTAGCGGGAATAAAACCCCTTGCCCTTCTCATTCTCCGGAACCGCCTCTATGGCTCCTTTGTCGAGGAGCGTCTGCACCTCCTGGCGGAGGAATTGCTCGTGAGAGGGGTCCCTGAAGAGGGACGAGGGTGGGGGGGCGGAAGGGAGGGAAAGACGTAAACTGCAGACGGTATCCCGTCTGCACAGTGCATAAGACCCAGCGGTCGGATGTTATTTGGGTCCACGCCTGGAGGAAAAATGAAAGGTGGTTGGAAAACGGGGGGGAAGGATCCGTGGGGGAAACTGGTACCACGCCCTCGGGCGCACCTTCAAAACGAAGGTTTGGGCCCAGGTGAGGCTTTGGAGGAGCTCTGCTTCTGCCCCCCTTGGTTCCCCGACTGTCTGCGCCTGCCATTTCTGCCGCGGCACCTATTGAGGTCCTGCCGCTGGCGGAACTGAGGGTACGGCCGGCGCTGCTGCTGTTGTTGCGGCCGGAAGGGTCTGCGTTGTGTCCTGGGCGTGTGCATCCCAAGGGAGCTCATGATGACCTGATTGTCCTTCAGACTTTTTAGTCTGGGGTCTGTCTTCTCCGAGAACAGGCCCTGGCCTTCGAACGGGAGGTCCTGATGGTATACTGGAGCTCCGGTGGAAGGCCAGAAACCTGAAGCCAGGAGATGCGGCGCATTGTAACCCCTGAGGTGAGGGTATGAGCGGCCGAGTCTGCTGCATCCAAGGAGGCCTGCAACGAGCTTCTTGCGACCTTCTTGCCCTCGTCAAGAATTGCCACAAATTCTTGACGCGCCTCCTGTGGCAACAGCTCCTTAAACTTATCCGCTGCCACCCAAGAGTTAAAGGCATAGCGGCTAAGGAGGGCTTGCTGGTTGGAAACCCTGAGCTGAAGGGCCTCCTGCCGAATAGACCTTGCGGCCGAGGAGGTCCATACGCCTCGCCTCCTTGGACTTGGGAGCTGCGGCCTCTTGTCCATGACACTCCCTCTCGTTCACCGACTGCACTACGAGGGAGCACGGTGTCGGGTGAACATGGAGGTACTCATAGCCCCTGGAAGGGGCCATGTACTTCCACTCCACGCCTCGTGCAGCAGGGGGGACGGAGGCCGGCGACTGCCAGATCGTATTGGCGTTGGCCTGGATAGTCCGAATAAAGGGCAGGGCGACCCTGGTGGGAGCATCTGAGGAGAGGATGCTCACCGCGGGATCTTCGATCTTGGAGACCTCCTCAGCTTGCAGGTTTAAGTTCTGCGCTACGCGCCTGAGGAGGTCCTGGTGCGCCCTGAGGTCGAGGGGGGGGCTGGTGGAAGAAGTGCCTGCCACTGCCTCATCGAGAGAAGACGATGAGGAGACCCCTGGCAAGAGAGTGTCCATAGGGGGGTCTATCTGAGCCCGCGCCTCTGACTCTGGAGGGAGCTCAGGGTCCTGCTGTTTGGACCTGTCCTCCCCATCCGGAGAGGGAAGGGGGCGAGACAGCGATGCCCCGGCGCCCTGTGCTCAGTCGTCGCAGGCCTAGGAGGAAGCTTCTGGGGGCCCTGGGCTTGGTGGTACGCCCAGGCTGTCCAGAACCCCCACTGCTGCGGTCCCTGGTCCTGTGGAGGAGTGTCTTGAAAAAGGGCCGCGTGCCTGTCTGTGTCCAGTGCATAAACACTGTCCGCCTGTGACGACACAGACGGCTGTCTGGAGGGGCCGAACGTGGCTGGTAGGGATCCCTTCGTCCTGATGCCGAAGATGTTCTCGGTGCCGGGGACCGGTACCGGGAATCATACCGGTGCCGGGATCGGGACCGGGGCCTGCCTTGGACTCGGTGCCGGGAGCGGGACCGGTACCTGCCGCCGACTCGGTGCCGGGATCAGGAGTGGGACCTGCCACCGACACGGTGCCGGGAGGTCGACCGGGACCAGGACCTGCCACCAGCTCGGTGCCGGGAGGTCGATCGGGGAGTTGATCACCGGCGGGAATGGCTCCTAGAGTCCCGGTGCTGGTATTGGTGACTTGAACCAGACCGGGACTGTTTGGAGGATGACCGGTGCCACGAGTGCGACCGGTACCGCCGAGGGGAGCGGGGCCGGGACTGCGAGCGGTGCCGGGATCGGGAGCGTCCACGGTGATAGGGCCTCGACAGCAAACGTGAGTCCTGAGACGGCGCTCTCATCGTCGGCTTGCCTCTGGACACAACCCGCACCGGGGATACCGGGGGTGGAGGCTGAGTTGGCTCTGTAAGAGCGATCAGGTCCCGTGCCGAAGCAAAAGTCTCCGGCGTCGATGGGACCAATAGCTCAAACCCAGATCTTATGGGGGAACTAGGAGGGACCGGACTCGATGGACCCTCCGGGCTCGGAGTCGACGGGATCCCTGCCGGTGGTGCCGCGGCCGAGGTAGGTGCCAGGCATTCCACTCGAGTCTGCCTGGATGGAGTCACAGACTTCGAGGGCCTTGCTTCGGGTCCCGGTGCCAGGGAAGGACGGTGCCGGGGTGTCTTTCCGGTGCCGGCGCGGTCCGGTGCCGGTGTAGAGGCGACGGTCTGCGAAGCTGCCGGGTTGAGTGCCGCTTCCATAAGGAGAGTTCTCAATCTCTGGTCTCTCTCCTTTTTTGTCCTAGGCTTAAAAGCCTTGCAAATGCGGCACTTGTCCGAGATGTGCAATTCCCCCAGGCACTTTAGGCACACGTCGTGGGGATCGCTGGTCGGCATAGGCTTCTTACAGGCCGCACATTGTTTGAAGCCCGGCGAACCAGGCATGGGCCCAGTGCCGGGAAGGGCTACGGCCCCAACCCGCTAACAAATATTTACAACTATTTACAATACACCAATTAACTAACTATACTTAACAACTATTTACTACTAACTACAACTATGAACTGTAAAACGAAGGAGAGCTAGGGATGTGGAGGACAGCAATGCCGCGCTCCACAGTTCCAACGACCGACACGGCGGTAAGAAGGAACTGAGGAGTGGGTGGGCCGGCAGGGGTATATATCAAGCGCCATGGCGGCGCCACTCTAGGGGGCGACCTGCAGGCCCACTGGAGTTGCTAGGGTAAAAAGTTTCCGACGAATGTGCACGCATGGCGCGCACCTAACTGGAATGGATATGAGCAATCACTCGAAGAAGAATGTCTATATTGCAATTAAAGAGCCTCCTAGCCTGAGCTCTGCGAGCCCAAGTCAGCTGACACAGGCCAGCTACCATAGGCGCCAACTGCCCCTCTTTTACATGGGTGCTTGACCCCTCCCCGCCCCTGGCCCTGCCCCCACTCTACCCCTTCCAGGAGGCCCCACCTCTGCCCCACCTCTTCCCACCCTTTCCCCACCCCCATTCCAACCCCTTCCCCAAAGTCCCCACTCCAACTCCTACCCCAAACCCCGCCCCAGCCCTGTCTCTTCTCTGCCTCCTCCTCTGAGCACGCCACATTGCTAGTTAGGAAGGCCAAAAAAAGAATTTGAAGAACAGCTAGCCAAAGACTCCAAAAGTAATAGCAAAAAATGTTTTAAATACATCAGAAGTAGAAAGCCTGCTAAACGACCAGTGGGGTCACTGGATGATCGAGATGCTAAAGGAGCATTCAAAGACGGTAAGGCCATTGCATAGAAACTAAATTAAGTCTTTGCATTAGTCTTCATGGCTGAGGATATGAGAGAGATTCCCAAACCTCAGCCATTATTTTTAGGTGACAAATCTGAGGAACTGTCCCAGACTGAGGTCTCATTAGAGAGACTTTGGAACAAATTGGTAAACTAAACAGTAAGAAGTCTCCAGGACCAGATGGTATTCACCCAAGAATTCTGAAGGAACTCAAATATGAAATTGCAGGACTACTAAATGTCATCTGTAACCTAGCATTTAAATCAGCTTCTTTACCAAATGACTGGAAAATAGCTAATGTGACGCTAATTTTTAAAAAGGGCTCCAAAGGGGATCCCAGCAATAACAGGCCGGTAAGCCTGACTTCAGTACCGGGCAAGCTGGTTGAAACTATAGTAAAGAAAAAAACTGTCAGACACATAGTTGAATATAATTTGTTTGGGAAGAGTCAATATGGTTTTTGTAAAGGGAAATCATACCCATCTACTAGATTTATTTGCGGGGGGTCAACAAGCACATGGACAATGGGGATCCAGTGGATATAGTGTACTTAGATTTTCATAAAGCCTTAGACAAAGTCCCTCACCAAAGGCTTTTAAGCAAAGTAAGCTGTCATGGGATAAGAAGGAAGGTCCTCTTATGGTTAAACTGGTTAAAAGATAGGAAACCAAGGGTAGGAATAAATGGTCAGTTTTCAGAATGGAGAGAGGTAAATAGTGGTGTCCTCCAGGGGTCTGTACTGGACCCAGGCCTATTCAACATATTCATAAATGATCTGGAAAAATGGGTAAACAGTGCAGATGATTCTCAAGATAGTTAAGTCCCAGGCAGACTGAAGAACTGCAAAAGAATCTCTCAAAATTGGGTGACTGGGCAAGAAAATGGCAGATTAAATTCAATGTTGATAAATGCAAAGTAATGCACATTGGAAAACATAATCCCAACTAAACATACAAATGGTGGGGTCTAAATTAGATGTGATCTTGGAGGCATTGTGGCTAGTTCTCTGAAAACATCCACTCAATGAGCAGTGGCAAAAAAGTGAACAGAAAGTTGGGTATCATTAAGAAACGGATAGATAATAAGACAGAAAATATCATATTGCTGCTATAGAAGTCCATAGTGCACCCACATCTTGAATACTGCGTGAAGATGTGGTTGCCCCATCATATAAAAGAAATATTGGAATTGGAAAAGATTCAGAAAAGGGCAACAAAAGTGATTAGGGGTATGGAACAGCTGCCACATGAGGTGAGATTAATAAGACTGAGGGCTTGTCTACATCAGAAAGTTGCAGCGCTGGTGAGGGAGTTACAGCGCTGCAACTTAGGAGGTGTACACATCTGCAGGGCATCACCAGCGCTGCAACTCCCTGTTTGCAGCGCTGGCCGTACTCCCATTTTGTCTCGGGTGTAGAGGATCCAGCGCTGGTGATCCAGCGCTGGTAATCCAATGTAGACACTTACCAGCGCTTTTCTTGACCTCCGTGGAAGGAGGAAGCCTCTGGTAATCAAGCTGGTCTCCTTCCCCGGCTTGCTCTCGCGTTCCCGGAACCCCGAGCAAGCAGGTCTCCTTCCCTGCGGTTTGCAGGGTGGTTCGGGGAACGCGAGAGCAAACCACGGCGAAGCTGGTCTCCTTTCCTGGTTTGCTCTCTCGTTCCCGGAACCCCGAGCAAGCAGGTCTCCTTAACTGCGGTTTGCAGGGTGGTTCGGGGAACGCGAGAGCAAACCGCGGCGAAGCTGGTCTCCTTTCCCGGTTTGCTCTCGCGTTCCCCGAACCCCCCTTGAAGCCGCCCAACAGCGCTGCAGTGTGGCCACATCTAACACCACTTGCAGCGCTGGTTGCTGTAAGTGTGGCCACTCTGCAGCGCTGGCCCTATACAGCTGTACTAATACAGCTGTAACAACCAGCGCTGCAAAATTTTAGATGTAGACATGGCCTGAGATTTTTCAGCTTGGAAAAGAGACAACTAAGGGGATATCATAGAGGTATATAGAATCATGACTGGTGTGTAAAAAGTAAATACAGAAGTGTTATTTACTCCTTTTCATAACACAAGAACTAGGGGTCACAAAATGAAATTAATAGGTGGCAGATTTAAAACAAACAAAAAGGTATATTTTTTCCACACATCACACAGTCAACCTGCAGAACTCTTTGCCAGAGGACGTTGTGAAGGCCAAGAGCATACTAGGGTTCAAAAAAAGAACTAGATAAGTTCATTGAGGAAAGGTCCATCAATGGCTATTAGGATGGGCAGGGATGATGTCCCTAGCCTGTGTTTGCCAGAAGTGACAGGGGATGGATCACTTGATGATTACCTGTTCTGTTCATTCCCTCTGGGGAACTTGGTATTGGCTGCTGTCAGAAGACAGGATACTGGGCTAGATGGACCTTTGGTCTGTCTCAGTATGGACATTCTCATGTTCCTGTTGTTACCCAGGCTTAGTTCACACACCTCTTTATGAGTATATAATGTCTACACTGCAGTCAGGTGAGATTGCACCTCCTGATTGCAGTGTAGACCAGGGGTGAGCAACCTACAGCCCACAGGCCAGATCCAGCCCACCAGACATTTTAATCTGGCCCTTGAGCTCCCACTGGGGAGCAGGGTCTGGGGCTTGCCTCGCTCTGGCGCTCCAGCCGGGGAGTAGAGTTGGGGGCTGCTCCATGCGGTTCCTGGAAGCAGTGGCATGTCTCCCCTCTGGCTCCTATATGAAGAGGCAGCCAGTGTGCTCCACTCTGCTTGCTGTCCCTACCCCAAGCGCTGCCCCCCAGCTCCCATTGGCCAGGAACCATGGCCAATGGGAATTACAGGGGCGGTGCCTATGGATGGGGCAGTGTGCAGAGCCACCTGGCTGCGCCTCCGCATAGGAGCCAGAGAAGGGACATGCCACTGCTTCCTGGAGCCGCTTGAGGTAAATGCCACCCAGACCCTGCATATCTGAGCCCCAACCCTGTGCCCCAGCCCTGATCACCCTCCTGCCCTCCAAACCCCCTCGATCCCAGCCTGGAGCACCCTCCTGCACCCCAAACCCCTCATCGCCAGCACCACCCCAGAGCCTGCACACCTTCCCGCACCCCAACCCCCTGCCCCAGTCTTGATCCCCCTCCTGCCCTCCAGACACCTCAGTTCCAGCCCAGAGCATCCTCCTGCACCCCAAACTCCTCATCCCCAGCCACATCCCAGTCTGCACCCCCAGCCCCCCAGATCCCATCTCCCCACCCCAGCCTGGAGCCCTCTGCTGCATCCTGAACTCCTAATTTCTGGCATCACCCCACTCCAGTGCCCGCACCCCCAACCAGAGCCCTCACCCTCTCCTGTACCCCAACCCCAATTTTGTGAACATTCATGGCCCGCCATACAATTTTATTCCCAGATGTGGCTCTCAGGCCAAAAAGTTTGTCAACCACTGGTATAGACAAACCCTAGCTGTGAGGGGGACCAAGAGCTTTGGGCTAGCTCCTCTCCCCAGCTCCCAAGCAAGAGGGACAGGAACTATGAGCTGGGCCTGAAGAATGGGCCTGGGCCAAAAGAGAATTCCATGGCCAAAGTGACAGATTCTGTGCTGTTGTGGCAAAATGCCAAGTTCTGTGGCAAGTTCTAGCATTGCATGTAGTGTATACAGGGCCCTGATTACCTGGAATGCAGGCAACTGACATTGGGCTGCATCAAGACAGTTGATACAGGACTAGCTCCATCTCCAGTGATACTGTACCCATAAAATCTAAATCATTTTGTGAACTGGAAAGTTTTATATTCAGGGACTTAAAGGTTAAACAAAATTTCAAGGAACAATTTTGGTACCAAAGGGCTTTCCATTTGTTCAGAAATGAACGCCAAGTAGCTGTATAAGGTGTAATTGCTAGTTCTTTCCACTTCAGTAGTTGAGAAAGATGAGTTTCATGCTTTATAGTGATAATTATCTTATTTTGTCTATTTTAAAATTTGAAACACAGCTGTACGGAACTAATTGTACCAGGCTGCAGAGAGGCACAGCACACTCTGAACAATGAGAAACAATCCACTTCTGATTTTCCTCTTGTTCACAGAATGAAGAATTAAGGTACTGTGTCTGCCTCAGAGGCCATGGCTGCACTGGGTTTTTGCCATGATTTCAACCACTGATGGTCAGTGACCTGTGCAGCTGTTACAAGTTACAATTTGCAGTGGTCAGCTTGATCCTGTTTCGGAATGGCGTAAGCTGAATCATGATTTCCTAGTCCCTCACCCTTAGGAGTAACACCAAAATTGACCAACAGGGGGAAGAGAGGGAAGAAATATTTTTTCTCTTTTTCCCCCAAGTTTATTTACTTCATGTCTACACAGCAGCTTGGAAGTGTAATTCCCAGCTTGGATAGATATACTGATTGATCTAGTGCACTAAAAATAGTTGTGTGCCTGTGGTAGCATAGGTGGCAGCTTGGGCTAGCCACCCAAATACATAACTAGGACCTCAGATGGGACTGTACTCAGATGATTAGCCTGAGCCACTGCCGTACCACTGTGGCCACATTGCTATTTTTAACGTGTTAGTTGAACCAGAGCTAGCACATGTATGTCTACTGGAGCTGGAAATTACATCTCCTAGCTACAATGTAGACATACCCTTGCTGTCTAGTCACTTTCACTGTTTCTCAGTACAGTTTCTTCTGTTTGCGTGCATCTTTCACACAGCAATGGTAGGGGAAGGAAAACTTTTTAAAAACAGGAAAATGATTGCAAGATGGGGCACTCAAAGGAGGGAAGGGAAACTTCCAAGCATGGAAACAGTGAGACACATGTTAGGAAGCCAGTGAAAGGGAGGAGGAGGTGAGAGGTATGGGACTAGCATGGGGAGTGGGAGGAACAGTAGGCACAACTCTGGCAAACAACAGTTCTTGGCAAAGGAATAATTGGATGTCCTAAAAACTGTATTTAATAGTAAGTGGACTCCATTGAAAGCCAGGCATGTTTCTTCAAGAAACTTGACATTTTTCAGATGCATTTATATTGGAACCTTGGGGGCCAATTCTGAATGAGAGTTCGCCCTGTGGAGGGTTTACAGGGTTGGGAGTTTATATTTAGTCAATATAAAGTAAAGGGATGCATGCAGAATACCACGGTCAATACTGTATGTAGATATTGGCACATTTAGTGTCATTTACTGTAACACTAGAATGCAATACCTCTTTAAAATTCATTTAATGTGAGGTATCACAGGCTGTCATCAGTGTAACAGGATCAAGATGTATCAGCATAGAAAAATAGGAGAATGTACACATAATACAGGCAAACCCATGGAAAGGTAAAACTTGTTGTATAGTTCATCACTGTGAAATGCCATACAGCACCTATCTTCTATGTCCAACATGTAAGCGTATTACCTTCACACCTCTCATGTATACTTTAGCAGTTAACTAACCTTACAGCCTACTGTGATTTGACACCAGGCCACAAGGACTTGACAGAAGGGTTTAAATAAGGATCACAGAGCTTGCTGTGCATTTATTAAATAGAAAGTCCTTTCATAGAATTATAGAAGATTAGAGTTGGAAGAGACTTCAGGAGGTCATCTAGTCCAACGCCCTGCTCAAAGCAGGAGCAACCCCAACTAAATCATCCCAGCCAGGGTTTTGTCAAGCCAAGTCTTAAAAACCTTTAAGGATGGAGATTCCACCACCTTCCTAGGTGACCCATTCCAGTGCTTCACTACCCTCCTAGTGAAATAATATTTCCTAATATCCATCTTAGACCTCCCCCCTGCAACTTGAGACCATTGCTCCTTGTTCTGTCATCTGCCACTGAGAACAGCTGAGCTCCATCCTCTTTGGAACCCCCCTTCAGGTAGTTGAAGGCTACTATCAAATCCCACCTCACTCTTCTCTTCTGCAGACTTAATAACCCCAGTTCCCTCGGCCTCTCCTTGTAAGTCATGTGCCCCAGGCCCCTGATCATTTTCGTTGCCCTCTGCTGGACTCTCTCCAATTTGTTCACATCCTTTCTGTAGTTGGTGGGGGGACACAAAACTGGACGCAATACTCCAATTATGGCTTCGCCAGTGCCGAATAGAGGGGAATAATCACTTCCTTCAGTCTGCTGGCAACACTCCTACTAACGTAGCCCAATATGATGTTAGCCTTCTTGACAACAAGGGCACACTGCTGACTCATATCCAGCTTATTGTCCACTGTTTTCCCCAGGTCCTTTTCTGCAGGACTGCTTCCTAGCCATTCAGTCCCTAGTCTGTAACAGTGAATGGGATTCTTCTGTCCTAAGTGCAGGACTCTGCACTTGTCCTTGTTCAACTTTCTCTCTTTTCAACCTTTCCTTTGGCCCAATCCTCCCATTTGTCTAGGTCACTCTGAACCCAATCTCTACCCTCCAGCATCTCTTTCTCTCCTCCCTAGCTTAGTGTCATCTGCGAACTTGCTGAGGATTCAATCCATCCCATCATCAAGATCATTAATGAAGATATTGAACAAAACCGGCCCCAGGACTGATCCCTGGGGCACTCCGCCTAATACCAACTGCCAACTAGACATCGAACCATTGATCCCTACCCGTTGAGCCCGACTATTTAGCCAGATTTCTATCCACCTTATAATCCATTCAGCCAATTCATACTTTAACTTGCTGGAAAGTTTCCTATATTTATAATTGGAAATGGTAATCAAAGGACTAGCATCTTGATTCTGCCGCCACTGAGGGTTCACTGCTTATTTCTGTAAAGCAGAGGTTTGCCTTTGGCTAGAAGAATTATAGATCGGTGGAAAATGCTGATCTCCAGAAGCCTGTCAGGAAAATGAGTAAATTATGGATTCTGGCCAAGTCATGTGCTTAAGAGGCCAATTTTAAGGAACCAAAAGTCTGCAAAAATTCCGTTCAAATGAACTGTAATGAAAGTGCATGTAAAATCTATATCCTACACTTTGCAGGCTTGTTAATGGTTTGCAGTATGACATAATCCCTCATTTTTCATATCATCAAAACACTTCTGCTACGTTCAACAGAACTGAAAATGATGTCACGTAATCCGCCTTTTAGCACAGTACTTCATATAATGCTTTGTAACATTATTTGCTGAAGGATTCCATAATTCATGTCACCTTATTGCGTCACTGAGGAATAGTAGAAAGCTACCAAAACGATGTTAATTCACGTATCAAGCTGTGAGTCAGATCCAAACCTTTTCAATTTTGTCCTTCTTTTGTCACCAGTATCTATTCCAGACCCAAGCACAAATGCATTAAAAATGTTCCAGGAAACCTCTGCTTCACTTTTAACTTGCAGGATGTTCATAAGTCACATTTCCTTAAGGGTGGAATAAATGCAAGTCAGAAGATTCTAGTGTAACAGCCACATTTGAAAAGAAGTAGTGGGCCAGATCCTGAGCTGATGTGTGTCAGCATACCTCCATTGACTTCAGTAATAATGAGGAGTCACACTGATTTACACTAGCTGAGGAAATGGCCCCTTTTTGTTTTAGTTCGAGGGCTTCCACTGGCATAGTAATAAAAGTGCCCTATTCCATAGTGTGACTAGTTTACATTGCAAATTCCACAGTACTGAGTATTATACAGTAGTTGCTATTGTCAGATATAAGGCCTGCTTCTCGTTTACACTAAGACCCCTTTAGATCCCATTAGCAGTGTAAAGGGACTGTTAAGTAGGGGTTCCTTTAAGTCCCATTTACACTGCCAGGAGATGCAAGGAGGCCTTAATGAAGATGAGAAGTAGGCCCATGGTGTCTGGACCTTCACTATAGCATCCTGTAGCATATTTATTAGTGACACTGTAAAATTCACAGGACATTGAAACACCTTTCCTGCACAGCAAGTCATGATTTAAAGAGTTAATGTATGTGCTTTGATTTGTTAAAAAAATCACAACTAAACACCTCTTTAAAACTCCAGGCACTTGCACATAATATAAAATGTGCAATCCATCAAATCAAGCCTGCCTACATAACAAAATTGATCAACCCACTGAACCACAGAGCATAGAAGAATATACTGTACTCACTTCATGGAATCACATGGATTTATTGAAACACTGAAGTACCTACCAATTCCAGCACACATAGGCAGGACTGAACTTTCAGCCAAAACCCCAGATCAGATAAAAACATAACACACAAGATAACAACTTAACATTAATATAAAGGCACAACACCACCTATTGGCAGAGGTTCTATCCGCGCTGATTGTTACAACCCCCCCCCCACCCAGTTAAAATAAGAACTTAAAACAACAACAACTCCTCCTAGGAATCCAGGCATTGTGCCATCCATGCAGGTTTCTGTTGGTCTGCCTGCTCAAGTCCTATATTCAGTGAGGGAGACATCACTCATAGTTGGATCTAGATCAGCAGCAAGGGCAGAGTTTGCCAGGTCAGGCCTCTTTGTTGTGGACAGACTGTCTAGTGAACCAGTATGTTGAGGTTCTGAGGACACCCTGGCAATTCCTCCTCTATAACTGGCTGGCGATCTCCAACCATGTGTCATAGGAACCTGGTGGGGTACCTCCAAATCCTCTTCTGCATTCCTCTGGAATGGCAGTTGCGCTCTCCCCTTTCTGTCAATGAATCTGTGCACCAGGTCTCCATGTGATACAAAAACCAAAAGGTTTCAGAGTGGTAGCTGTGTTAGTCTGTATCAGAAAAAGAATGATGAGTACTTGTGGCACCTTAGGCCTGGGCTACACTAGCCAGGGGAGTTCGAACTAAGATACGCAAATAGCGTAGATGAAGTCAAAGTATCTAAGGCCTGGTCTACACTATGCGTTTAAACCGAATTTAGCAGCTTTAAACCAATTTAACTCTGCACCCATCCACACAACGAAGCCCTTTATTTCGATATAAAGCGTTCTTAAAACTGATTTCTGTACTCCTTCCCAATGAGGGGAGTAGCGCTGAAATCGGTATTGCCATGTCGGATTAGGGTTAGTGTGGCCGCAATTTGACGGTATTGGCCTCCGGGCGGTATCCCACAGTGCACCATTGTGACCGCTCTGGAAAGCCATCTGAACTCGGATGCACTGGCCAGGTAGACAGGAAAAGCCCCGCGAACTTTTGAATTTCATTTCCTGTTTGGCCAGCATGGAGAGTTCACCAGCACAGGTAACCACGCAGAGCTCATAAGCACAGGTAACAATGCAGTCTCCTGAGAACTGAAAAAGAGCTCCAGCATGGACTGCACGGGAGGCACTGGATCTGATCACTGTATGGGGAGAGGATTCCGTGCTAACAGAACTCTGTTCCAAAAGACGAAATGAAAAAACATTTGAAAAAATTTCCAAGGCCATGATGCAGAGAGGCCACACCAGGGACTCAGTACAGTGCCATGTGAAAGTTAAGGAGCTCAGACAAGCCTACCAGAAAACCAAAGAAGCAAACAGAAGGTCCGTGGCAGGGCTGAAAACATGCCGCTTCTACGCTGAGCTGCATGCAATTAGGGGTTCCGCCACCACTATCCCACCCCTCTCCATGGATTCCGAGGTGGGGGTGATAATCTCAGCCATGCCTGAGGATTCTGCAGACGGGGAAGATGAGGAGGAGGAAGAGGAGGACGAGCTTGCACACAGCACTCTGTTCTCCCTAACAGCCAGGAGCTTTTTCTCAACCTGACGGAATTACCCTCCCAGCCCTCCTAAGCCACTATGCCAGACAATGAAGCCACGGAAGGGACCTTTGGTGAGTGTACCTTTGTAAATATAAAACATGGTTTAAAAGCAAGCGTTTTTTAATGATCAATTTGCCCTGAGGACTGGGGATGCATTTGCAGCCAGTACAGTTACTAGAAAAGTCTGTTAACATGTCTGGGGATGGAGCAGAAATCCTCCAGGGACATCTCCATGAAGCTCTCCTGGAGGTACTCCAAAAGTCTTTGCAGAAGGTTTCTGGGCAGGACAGCCTTATTCCGTCCTCCATGGTAAGACACTTGACCACGCCATGCATGTAGCAAATAATCTGGTATCATTGCATGACAAAGCCTAGCTGCGTATGGTCCCAGTGTTTACTGGCATTCAAGCAACATCTGTTCTTTATCTCGCTGTATTATCCTCAGGAGAGTGATATCGTTCATGGTAACCTGGCTGAAATTCAGGAATTTAATTAAGGGGACAGAGATAGCCATTCCTACTGGGCTGTTTGCCTGTGGCCAGGGCCGGCTCTAGCCATTTCGCTGCCCCAAGCACGGCGGCACGCCGCGGGGGGCGCTCTGCCACTCGCCAGTCCCGCGGCTCCGGTGGACCTCCCGCAGGTGTCCCTGCGGAGGGTCCGCTGGTCCCGCGGCTCCGGTGGACCTCCCGCAGGCGTGCCTGCGGATGCTTCACCGGAGCCACGGGAGCAGCGGACCCTCTGCAGGGATGCCTGCGGGAGGTCCACCGGAGCTGCCTGCCGCCCTCCCAGCAACCTAAAGAGTGCCCCCTGTGGCATGCCGCCCCAAGCACGCGCTTGGTGTGCTGGGGCCTGGAGCTGGCCCTGCCTGTGGCTTAAAAGAAATCCTTCCCTGCAGGTAGCCAAGCAGGGGGAAGAGGGAGGGGTGATTGGTGCTGAGCTTTTTCGCGTTTGGCTAGCAGTGATCTTCCATGATACCAGCCACGCGGTGGGGGGAAGGGTAAAGCGATCATCCCAGAGAATTGGATGGGGGGCGCGTTTCTGCTGCTGCACGTTAACAGGAAAGAAGCAGCACTCAATGGGCTTTGCTTCCTATTAGGGAAAGGAGGGCACTGTGTATATGAAGGCTGCAGAAGCCGAAAGACAATGGCTTACCATGGCTGCATGCAAGTCGAATTCTGATGCCCGGATCTGCATCTGTGAGATCTCTAGCACCAGAGCCTCAGGCACTCAATATTAAGATGCAAAATGCGACCTTGTAGTGAAATCACATGTGCTATGTAAGGTGAATAGTGTTGTTCACCGTGAAAGAGTATAACCATTGTTCTGTAAAATATATCTTTTTAAATACTTCTCTCCCTTTTTTCCCTCCCTCATGCAGCTGCAAATTTTTCAAGCCTCCCTACTCCATCCCAAAGGCTATCTCAGATAAGGCAACGGAAAAAATAGACGCGAGGTGAAATGTTCTCAGAAATCATGGAAGTGACCCGCAATTAAAGAGCTCATCTGAATGAGTGGAAGGACGTGGTATCAAAATACAGGAAAGATGCCAGTGAATGTGAGGACAGGAGGGACGAACGTGAGGATAGGAGAGATGCTCGAGATGAGAGGTAGTGGCAGGAAGATCAGCGGTGGTGGGATGCAACACTGGGGCTGCTGCGTGATCAAACTGCCATGTTCCGGCATATGGTGGAGCTTCAGGAACGGCAGCAGGATCTTAGAGTGCCGCTGCAGCCCCTGTATAACTGCCCTCCCCCCTCACCATGTTCCTTAGTCTCCTCACCCACCAGACGAGTAAGAACTCATGGGGGTAGGATCCGTGCACCCACCCACTCCACCCCAGTGGACAGCCCAACCTAAAAGCTGTCATTATTATGAAATTTTTTTAGTGGCCTTTTCTTTCCCTCCTATCCTCCTCCCAACCCCCCCCCCCCCGGGCTACCTTGTCAGTTCTCTCCCTCTTTTTATAATTAATTAATAAAGAATACATGATTTTTAAACAAGGGTGACTTTATTTCCTTAGAAAGCAAACTGTGTTCGAAGAGGGGGGCGTGGCTTACAGGGAATGAGTCAATCAAGGGGTGTTGGGTTTCATCAAGGAGAAACAAACACAACAGTCGCACTGTACACTGACCAGTGATGAAACTGGTTTTCAAAGCTTCTCTGATGCACACCACTTCCTGGTGTGCTCTTCTAATCGCCCTAGTGTCTGGCTGTGCGTAATCAGCGGCCAGGTGATTTGCCTCAGCCTCCCACCGCACCATAAAGGTCTCCCCCTTACTCTCACAGAGACTGTGGAGCACACAGCAAGCAGCAATAACAGTGGGGACATTGGTTTGGCTGAGGTCTGAGCGAGTCAGTAAAGTGCACCAGCTCTCCTTTAAACGGCCAAATGCACATTCTACCACCATCCTGCACTTGCTCAGCCTGTGATTGAACAGCTCCTGACCACTGTCCAGGCTGCCTGTGTATGGCTTCATGAGCCATGGCATCAAGCAGTAGGCTGGGTCCCCCAGGATAACAACAGGCATTTCAACATCCCCAACTGTTATTTTCTGGTCTGGGAAGTAATTCCCTTGCTGCTGCCATTTAAACAGAGTAGTGTCCCTGAAGATGTGAGCGTCATGAACCCTTCCCGGCCATCCCACGTGGATGTTAGTGAAACGTCCCTTGTGATCCACCAGTGCTTGCAGCACCATTGAAAAGTTACCCCTTGCGGTTTATGTACTGGGTGCCCTGGTGCTCCGGTGCCAAGATAGGGATATGGGTTCCATCTGTTGCCCCACCACAGTTAGGGAATCCCATTGCAGCAAAGCCATCCACTATGACCTGCACATTTCCCAGAGTCACAACCTTTCGTAGCAGCAGATAGTGATTGCTTTGGCTGCTTGCATCACAGCAGCCCCCACAGTAGATTTGCCCACTCCAAATTGATTCTCGACTGACCGGTAGCTGTCTGGCGTTGCAAGCTTCCAGAGGGCTATTGCCACTCACTTTTCAACTGTGAGGGCTGCTCTCATCTTGGTATTCTGGCATTTCAAGGCAGGGGAAAGCAAGTCACAGAGTTCCATGTAAGTGCCCTTATGCATGCGAAAGTTTTGCAGCCCTGGGAATCATCCCACACCTGCAACACTATGCGGTCCCACCAGTCTGTGCTTGTTTCCTGGGCCCAAAATCAGAGTTCCATGGCTAGAACCTGCCCCATTACAGCATGATTTCCAGTGCGCCGGGGCTTGCAGTTTGAGAGAATTCTGTGTCCATGTCCTCATCACTCTCGTCGCCGCTCTGCCGTGGCCGCCTCCTCCTCGCCTGGCTTTGCAGGTCCCAGTTCAGCATAGACTGCACAAGAATGCGCGAGGTGTTTAAAACCTCCATGATTGCTGTCTTGAGCTCAGCAGGGTCCATGCTTGCCATGGTATGGCGTCTGCACAGTTCACCCAGGAAAAAGGGTGCAAAACGGTTGTCTGCTGCTGCTTTCATGGAGGGAAGGGTGAGGCTGTATCCAGAAGCACCAGCGACAATGTTTTTTGCCCCATCAGGCACTGGGATCTCAACCCAGAATTCCAGTGGGCGGGGGAGACTGCGGGAACTATGGGATAGCTATGGGATAACTACCCACAGTGCAACACTCCGGAAATCGACACTAGCCTCGGTACATGGACGCACACCGCCGAATTACTGTGCTTAGTGTGGCCACATGCATTCGACTTTATACAATCTGTTTTAAAAAACTGGTTTCTGTAAAATCGGAATAATTCCGTAGTGTAGACATCCCTTAGTTCGACTTAGCTGGCCGTCCTCACGGCAGTGAGTGAACTGCCGCGGCTCCCCCATTGACTCCGCTTACTCCTCCTGGAGTACAGGCATCAACTAGCGTATCCATTTATTGTGTCCAGATGAGATGCGATAAATTGATCCCCGATACATTGAACGCTACCCACCAATCCAGCAAGTAGTATAGACGTACCCTTAGAGACTAAAATTTATTTGGGGTATAAAGCTTTCGTGGGCTAAAACCCACTTCATCGGATGCATGCAGTGGAAAACACAGTAGGTAGATATACACAGAGAACTTAAAAAAATGGGTGTTGCCATAACAGCTAACAAGATCGATCAATTAAGGTAGGATATTATCAGCAGGAGAAAAAGCTTTTGTAGTGATAATCAGGATGGCCCATTTCCAACAGTTGACAAGAAGGTGTGAGTAACAGTAGAGGAAAAATTAGCATGGGGAAATAATTTTTACTTTGTGTAATGACCCGTCCACTCCCAGTCTTTATTCCAGACTAATTTAATGGTGTCCAGTTTGCAAATTAATTTCAATTCTGCAGTTTCTCACTGGAGTCTGTTTCTGAAGTTTTTTTTTTGTTGGAGAATTGCAACTTTTAGATCTGTAACTGAGTGACCAGGGAGGTTGAAGTGTTCTCTGACTGGTTTTTAAACGTTATAATTCTTGACATCCTGATTTGTGTCCATTTATTCTTTTGTGTGGAGACTGTCCAGTCTGGCCAACGTACACGGCAGAAGGTAGCAGCAAGGATAAGTTTTTTAGTTTGTTACTTAATATGTAAGATCCCTGCCAAAAAGAAGTAAGTTTGGGATTTTTTCCAGGCGTGTAGCCACACCTCCTCTCCTTCCTTTTTCCTGGTTTCTTGTGGTTAGCATGGTTGCCTGTGGCTCACCGATTCCTCTACCATCTGAAATGATTTCCTCAGATTACTGATCTAAGACTTCACCATCTCTCAGTTGTGTAGGTGCAGGGTGTCTTGCTAGTTCTTGCTGCCTGAACATCAAGTCCCAGGGAAGCATGGGTTTACGAGATTATTTATTTTTGGATTCTAGTAAGAAAGTAATGGATAGTTGAGACCTGTCTGGTGTTATATGCAAAGACAGCAAAAAAAGTGTCTTTGTATCCCAGTGTTGTCAACCTTCACGGACTCTAAGCATAGATCCAATGGTGCAGCTTACTTTCTCCACTCCCCCATTACTCGCAGGGTAGGTGACAGTGGTCCTCACTTTGGTTATCTGGAATTATCAGCAAACATCGTGTAATAATGAATTCAAATTCTTTCCTTGATCACTGCAGATGCAGTTTAGTGGGCCAAACTGCAACACTGCATGTTTCATCAAAGCAACTATAACTGTTGAAGTCCTTTTATCTCCTTCAGTGGCTGCACTACCACATACTTTGAGAAGGTCTCGTATACTACCAACAAATACCAATTTCCAGGTGATGTTTCTGGTAGGCCTTTCAAGTCAATCTGTATGAACTCTCAGGGCTTAGCAAGTTGGGGCATTTCCCCTAAAGGAGTTCTGCCTCTCCTTGCCAGTGCTTTCCTTTCTTGACAGGTAAGATAGGAAAATATATCCAGTCCTTAGCAACTGCAGGTATGTCCAACCAAAAAAAAAAAAATCTGTTAGATACCTGCCTCCGTGTTTTTTCATACCCCAGGTGGCCTGCTGCTTTATAATCATCATGAAGACACACCAATGCCGTTCTCTGTAAGATTGCTGGAAAGACATTCCTGTTACCTTCATGCACCAGCAAGTTGGTACCTGGATCAATTGATAAAACATTCCTGAATTGCATTGAACCTCCCCAGTATGGGTGTCCTCTGGTTGATCTGTTGGCACATTGAATATAACCTAGGGTCCTAAGATAGTTCTTGCCAGATGTCCTCACAAAACCAGGCTAAGTCTATTCTCACTACCCTCACCCGACTGAGAGCATCTGCAACCTCATTTTGCTTTCCAGGTTTATGGTGAGCTGTGAATGTATATTCAGACAATTTGCGAATCGAACTCCACAGGCATCCTTCAGTCCACGAATGCAGAGGATGGATCTGGAAATTTAAGCACAAGATAGTTTAGACGCCCTTTTCAATGACTCAAATGCTTTTTGCTGTACAAAGCACTGTACAAAGTCGCTCTTACTTAGCAGGTATAATGGTACTCCCCGCTCAACGTTATTTATTTATTTATTTATTTATTTATTTACCAATCTCCTGTAGAATCCACAGAGGCCTACAAACCATTGTACCTGGTTCGGAGCTGTAGGACACCTTCAGTCCCTGATAATATTCAGTTTCTGTGGTTGGGATTCCACTCCATTCTCACTGGCTATATGTCCTAGGAAGGTGATATGATTCCTCGCAAACTGACATTTGTTTCCTGCATGTTTAAACTGACTCCTTAAAAATTAGAAATCCTTTTCACTTCTACCAAATGTTTCTCTCATGGTTTGTGGAAAACAAAGTAGAAATCTAAGTACATAAACAGGTCTCAAATTCTCAAAAATCGTGTTAAATCATTTACTACCCTTTGAATGTCCCTTTTTCATTCATGAGTCCAAAAGGCACTCTGCAGACTTGAAACAACCCATAGGGTGTCACAAAAGCAGTTTTCTTTCAGTCACTAGGTGCCACTTTAATTTTGATGGTATCCAGATACCAAATCAAAACTACTAAATCATTTTGCTCCTGACATTTTATCCAGGGTGTCTACTATGTGAGGAAGTGGGTAGCTACCTTGAACTGCCTGTGAATTAAGTCTCTTGTAGCCAATGCACATCTTCAAGTCTCCATTGAGCTTTTCCACAATTACAACAGGGGATTCCCAAGGTGAGGTAGATTGCTCAGTCAAGCCATCCCTAGCATGCAATTGAGGGCTTGGCTACACTGGAGAGTTGCAGCGCTGGTGGTGGCTTTACAGCGCTGCAACTTAGTAACTGTCCACACCTGCAAGGCACATCCAGCGCTGCAACTCCCTGGCTGCAGCGCTGGCTGTACACCTGGTCTGCTTGGGGTGTAACAATTGCAGCACTGGTGATGCAGCGCTGCTCATCAAGTGTGGCCACCAAAAGCGCTGTTATTGGCCTCCAGGGTATTAGGAGGTATCCCAGAATGCCTGCTCACAACAAACCGGAAGAATAGCTGAACTCCAAGCTTCCCCGAGCTGCTTATCTAAAAAACAAATGCAGCTGCTGTTTGCTTGAGCGAGCGAGCGGAGGCAGGCAGGGGAATTGCTTTGGAAGGTTCACAGCTGTTTGCTTGAAGAGAGAAGTCACACGGCAGAGGGGGAGAGGGGCGTCCGCATTGAGCAGCTGCTTATGTGGTCTGAAGGCTATTTAGGAGTGCATAATTTGCATTTAGTGAATAAGAGAAGGGTGGGAGAAGGGCTCGAAACTTTTAAATTGATTGCAGGTTGGTGATGTGTATGTTCTAGTCCTCAGAACTTGCAGCAGGGAGCTGAAAGATCCAAAAATCCAGGCCTTGGCTACACTGGCACTTTACAGCGCTGCAACTTTCGCACTCAGGGGTGTGAAAAAACACCCCCCTGAGCACTGCAAGATACAGAGCTGTAAAGCCTCAGTGTAAACAGTGCCGCAGCGCAAGCTACACCCAATGAGGAGGTGGTTTACGTGCAGCGCTGGGAGAGCTCTCTCCCAGCGCTGGCACTCCGACCACACACACACACTTCAAAGCGCTTTTGAAATTTCAAGTGTAACCATACCCTCACTCTCTCTCCCTCCCCCACGTTCCCCTCACCCCCCTCTTTTGGAAAGCACGTTGCAGCCACTTGAACGCTGGGACAGCTGCCCACAATGCACTACTCCCAACAATGCTGCAAATGCTGCAAATGTGGCCACACTGCAGCGCTGGTTGCTTTCAGTGTTACCACATTGCAGCGCTTTCCCTACACAGCTGTACAAAGACAGCTGTAACTCCCAGTGCTGTACAACTGTAAGTGTAGCCAAACCCTTAGTTTCTCTTTCACTGCTACTTAATACACCAGGGGAAATCCAATTTGGGGCTGACACACAGAAGCACTTCCTGGCTAAAGCACAATCCAGTGTTAACCCCCCATCATATCTCTCAAGCTCTTCACTATTCTTGGAGACACACTAGCATGCTGTAAGAGGTGCTGTTGTAATCACTTCTTTTCATTGCCTTCTACAGCTGCTTCTGTCCAATAAACCCTTAGCTCTTTAACTGCCTGGGTTGCTTCACAGCTCTTGACTTCTGCCTCTGTGAGAGGCTTTGACACACCACCTACCTTGAAATGATCTGATTTTTTCCCCCACTAATTGCATTTCCTGGTCAGTCACATTAATTGCTCTTACCCAGAACTCACCCTTTGGTCCAGCTTGAAAGAGGGTTCTGCTAAACAGCAATCCTGACTGGGTATTTATAGCTTCAAACTCCTATAGATTCACCTCAGCAGCCTTTCATCCATAAAGGTATTATTGCCTGAAGACCTGGCTTCACCACAACTTTATTCTGAGCCACCACAGGGAGCAGTTACTCTATCACCCTGTAGGCATGAGAGGGGCATCTCTCAGGCCTCAAAACTTGTCCCCCACTTACAGCAGTGGTATCTGAATATTGTCCAGGGACTCGTGTTCTGTTAATCCCAGAAGAGGTTTTTGTGATTCCCTTGGATGAAATCCACTCCCAATTCAACATCACTAGAAATAGTCACCAAAACAAAAGTCCATTCAGTAGCAGAGATCCCAAGTTCAGTGAAAGCTGGATTTCTCCTGTTGTCTGCAGTCACCAACTTAACTCCTGCAGTATAAATTGTGTCTCTCTTTGGCCCTTGGTGTTCTTCAGGGATCAATTTATTTCTGACCCTGTGTCCAACAGCATTGTGGTTTTCCAACTATTGATTTTTCCAGACACATACTAACAAAGTATCTGGGCAGCTCTTCATGTGGGCTATTCTAATAGTTGCTGATGGTGGCCCCATTGCATCAGCAACTTCTAGTTTCCCCTGGTGTGGCTTCCCTTTCCTTGGGCAGTTCTGTCTCCAATGGCCTTTGCCTCCACATCTCCTGCAAATATCATCTGGCCTAGGAGTCACTCGAGAAACAGTCTCTCATTTGACCTGGGCCTCTTCCAATTTTTTAGCCACTTTCCTAGCAATCTTTTCTTGAAGAACTACTTGAAGAACTCCATTGCTGGTTCCAGTTTTGGTGCAGCAGGTTCTGCTTCACTCAAGCCATCTCCTGGCCTGGTGGTGCAGAGAAAACCCCATCAAACAGTCTCTGCAATGCACCCAAATAACTATGCAGGAGTTTTCCTTGCCACGTCCTATTTTGCCATTTCTTCTGGTATTTCAAAAGGGCCAATCCCCAATCATATCAGTCATATAAGTGTTCACCTAACCGTCTATAAGATCCATGATTCTCACTAGAAAGGTCAGTGTAAAATTCTTTGGCATCACCATCCAAACAAACAAAAAACATCACACACAAAACACTGCTACATACTGTGCTGTTCTCTCATTAGACCACTTATTCCCAGGAACAACAGCTCAAAGTCTGTCAGATATGCAGATTCCAGTCTCTTCCATGTGACCAAGTAATTTTCTTCTCAGGAAAAAGTGGTCTTGCCATCTTGAAGCTACTGCTGATAGTTGCAATACACACTTATAGGGAGTTATTGGAACACCGCAAATCCCAACTCCAGCACAGACAGGCAGGACAGAACTTCCTGCTAAACCCCCCCTCACCTCCTGCAGGTCAGATACATCAACTCAACACTAGGAGAAAGGGAATGCACCATCCAATGGTGGAGATGCTGTCTCCACTGCTCATTTCGGTGCCCTGTCACCCCTAAAAATAATATAGCCACTTTATGATTCTCTTCTCTCCTCAAAAGCCTGGTAAAATAGATGGGACATGTAACATGCCTAAAACAAACAAAGAAACCCAAACCACCACAAGTCAAGTCATCAATGAAACCCAAAGCCAAGGAACTCAGGTTTTTGAGAACTCCGTGCTGTCAGCTCCTTCCCTTTGAAAGCAAGGGGCTCATAATCCCAGCTGCTAGCTTGCATCTTTGGTGCATGGCAGGGAAGAGAAACATCTTCTGATGCAACTGTAATTGGCTGGCTGCACTCAGTGTCCCCAAATAATTATAAACAATACAAACAAAATTGGAGCTGAAAATGTTCCAGAATACTGGTCCATCCTAGTGCATAAACAAAAATAAACATTTCTTAAAACTATTTGCATAAGAGTTTGAGAGTGGCTAAGGTTATGTTTGATTTGCACATTCATGATTTCAGTTGTTTTATTGTTGTTTGGAATATAAGGACATAACATTAGCTGATAAATAACTTGTAGGTGCTTCAGAAAGCAACAGTTGCTTTCCATCTCAGATAGTTATATCAAAAAGCTAGAGACAGACAATTTGATCATGCCGATTACTATAAGCAGCCTTTTCCACTCATCACTTGGAAGTACTGTGAGATATGTCAATGGAAAAACCACTTTGTTAAGAAATAATAGTATCCTTCTACTAAATTAATACCTAGATGACATCTCTGAAAGACTTCCATTATAAATACAATTATTTTCTATTATACAAATTGATTGATGTACAGCGGATATCATTTTGTCTGATGGTTATTGCTGCAGATAGTCAAGTGAGAGCTGCACACTGTATCTGATCTTGTAAATTGCTGAACATCCTCTGCTCTCAATGGCTGGAATGGGCACTCACTTTTCAGGAGAGGCTCAAATTGGCAAAATTTACAATTCTGGACTGTTTTATTATGACTAGTGTGGGAAACATGCTTATGTTTATGATGACTAAAAGTATTCATTCAGCATATCTGCCTCCCAGGTCTCTTCCTCTCATATGTTCAGGAATATTTTCCCTAGAAGTAATAAACTGTATTTTTCCAAGATGAATATCGTTTTATTTTCTGCTCATGTTTCTAAATTTTCTATTTGGATTTTCTCTTTTCCCATTACTGTTTACAACATCTGTTTAGTAACAGCTACACAATTTATCAGCATGCCATTTACTCTCATCTAGATCATTAGTAAAGTTGTTCTCTGCAGTACCTCTGTAGGCAGCTCCATTTGGATGCTTTGCTATTCATCATAACTCTTTCTTTATAGTTCTTCAGACAGTTTTCAATCCATGTGAGGTTGTTCATTTCCAAGCCACTTTTGATTACTCTTTGAGAGTATAATACTGTATCAATTGATTTGCTAATCCAAAGATATTTCATTTACTTCATTCTGTTTGTCCAGTAATGGTATAACTCCATCATACAATACAATACAGATTGTTTGGCAAAATCCTTTATATAGAAACAAATGCCACTTCTTGCACAGAATTCCATTGCACCCTACACGTCCTGTGATTATATTTTCAATCTTAATGTTGCATTACTGTTATCAGGCTTTTAGCATTTATCTTATACCACGTCTGATTATTTTTGATATATGTAGTACATTTCCTGAAACACAGAAAACACAAATACAGAAATGATATTTTTTCAAGTGGTTTAGGTTGTTTATAAATTGGTATTTTGAGCAGCCTCTTATGTTTATTTTATCATTAATACTTGGTGGGAGGGTCATCTTTTTCCCAAATGTTTATTAGTTTAGCAAACTAAGATTGCTTGCAAAATAACTTGAATCATAGATCTAATGCTTGTAAAATGTACTAGCGATGCCAATGAAATGTTTTCAAGAATTTTCTATCTTCAAAGCAGTGGTTTACCCCAGAGACATGGTTTACCACAAGTTTAGCATAGTGGCATGAATTTTAAACATGTAAGTCAAAGTCCTGTCTAATCTGGAAACAGTGCTGGGGAGAAGAAAGGGATGGAGGTAGAAGGAGATGACCTATATTAGCCTTTCCTCTTTTTTTGAATTTTCAATGTTTCCTTTTCTTTCCAACTCAAAAGCAATGAGAGGTGTGGGTATTGGACAACCTTTGTCCCCTCACCTGGTATGAGTCATGTGGAATAGTTATGGACTCCCCCAAACAAATGGATTGGTCCATATTACAAACTTCAGCTTGACACCCTTCTTCCCCCCCCACAATATCTACATGAAATGGCCCATTCTTCACACTTCAAAATCTGAATGAGACACAAGTATGTGCACCCATAAAATACTGTTCACACTGCACACTTCTAACTACTGAATCATACACACAGGGCACCAGACGTCACTGTCCTCTTAAGTCGATCAGGCTCTCATGTCCTCCAGTTCATACAGTCCATTTCACACAATTCCAAGTCTTGAATCTCACTCTGTTTCTCTTGCATACACAGTATGATCCATACTGTATATTTTCAGACTCTGAATTGTCCTCTAACGACTAGACTGGCCTATACAACATGATTGTGGTCTCAAAATTCTTCCCAAACCCAGAAAATCCTTCAATGTTCTTTTGAAAAATGGACAATTGTATCTCTAGTATTTTGTCAAATTCTCCTGTCTTACAGTTTCCTGGTATTTAGTTGCTTCTGACTCTGTTATTTATATTATGCTAAATGGCACTTCTTTAAAGAACAATAATAATTAACATGTATACAGTACAGCAGTGGTCCCCAACCTTTTTGTGGCCAGTAGCACATTTATGCTTTCAGAAGAGTGTGGCAGGCGTCAACAATTTTTAAAGGCTTATTTTGTGTTTGTACATTAAATAATATGAAAAACATCATATTTACTATTACATAATATATGAATCCATAAGATAAAAAGGGTAATTTTACATGTAAAAGGTATTAATTAAATTTGGCAATTACTCTTTCACCTTACCATGTGAATTTGCTCTTTTTTATCTACCTGTAAGAAAAATTAAGGACTTTTTACAAAATAAATATCAAACAGTTTTCTTCTGGTTTATTTAAAAAAAGTAAAACATGGTTGAGTGTATTTATTATTCTTACTTTAACATAGAATGAAGCCTGCAGCCCTGGAGTTCTCTGTCCCCAGCAGGCACAGGGCCCCGGCTTCTCTCCCCTGCTGGGCCCTGTGCCTGCTGGGGACAGAGAACACCGGTGCCAACAGACTGCAGCCCCGGAGTTCTCTGTCCCCGGCAGACACGAGGTCGCGGCTTCTCTCCGGCTTAAGCCACAGCCCCGCATGTGCCGGGGACCAAGTACACTGGCGCCTGCAGCCCCGGAGTTCTCTGTCCCTGGCAGGCGCGGGGCACAGCTTCTCTCCCCTGCCGGGCACTAGGAGGGCGCACATAAATGCCCCAGCAGGTGCCATGGTGCCCATGGGCACTGCGTTATGGACCACTGCAGTACAGCGTTACCCTTGTCCAAAGTGCTGTACACAAACATTAATTAACCTTGACAACACCCTGATAGGTAGGTTATTAAGTGCTAGAGCGTTCCCACATCAGAATTTAAGATATTTTCCTCAGGGTTAAAGCAGGTCCTCCAAGCGCAGGGGACTCAAATATTGATAGCCATCACCAGGCAGGGCCTCTTTTCATATCAAATGCAATAAAAAAATAACATTTGAAAACCAAACATGTAACCTTCTCTTATATTTGCTCCTTAGTTCTGTTTTTCCCTTCATTGTAAACACTATTATTACAATATACAATTAATGCAAACCAAGTCCAGCTCATGTTAAAAGGAGATCTAGTTAACAGAGAACTAGTGTTAAACAACGTGGATGTCCATACGGAAAATGAGTAGCTTAATTTCCAAGAGATGTCTGTATATCCCATAAAAAAAAAGAGAGTGCAATGACAAATACCCCTAACAGAGACTATACCACAAGTCAGTGAGATTTCTGAATTAGGATATACAGACGTTGGTTCACTCACCAGAGGTGAGCGAATGGTCCTGTAGCCATCCATTCTCACCTTTGGCAACAACTGCTGAGCCTGAACACCCCTGGTGCCAGGGAAAATGTGTAAAAATCTCAGTAGTAATAGCAGACAAATGCTCTATTAAGTTGTTTACTCCAAATGTGGCAAGAGCAAACCAGATCCTGCCATTAGCCAGGATTTTAAATAAACTTGTTATTTATTAATGCTTTTTTAAAGGAAGCCTTGCAACCAACAGAAGCGTTGGAGAGAAAGAGTTACCAAATAAACAGGATTGAGGATTACTGTTGTGTGTCAGGTAGTGCTTAACAACACTGGAAAATAATTGAGGGGGAGCCAAATATATATATATAAAAAAATGTAGCAAAGAACACAGGCAGGAGCCATCCTGTAACTGCAGTGGGCCAAGCCCAGTTGCAGCAAAGCTGGTGTTAAAGGAAGTGATTCAAATTAATATTTAGTAGAACACTGAAGATCTCAAGAACTTTACGAAGGTGGGTAAGTATTATCCCTGTTGTACAGATGGAGAAACTAAGAGGTTAAATAACTTGCCCAGGTCATACAGGGCCTGAACCAGAGCCCACTGAAAAAAATGGGAGCTTTCCATTGACTTCAATAGGCTTTGGATCAGCCCCACAGTGAGCCAACTGCAGAATTAGGACTAGAATCCCAATCTTCTAACTCCCACCCATGTGCACTACACCAGGGGTTCTCAACCTTTTTCTTGCTGAGCCTCCCCCACCCCCCAGCCCCCTTCCCAACATGCTATAAAAACTCTACAGCCTGCCTATGCTGCAACAGCTGGTTTTCTGCATATAAAAGCCAGGGCCCGCGTTAAGAGGTAGCAAGCAGGGCAATTGCCTAGGGCCCATGCCACAGGGGGCCCTGCAAAGCACATTGCTCAGGCTTTGGCTTGCATCCCAGGTAGCAGGACTCAGGGCTCCGCACTTCAGCCCCATGCGATGGGGCTTCAGCTTTCTGCCCATGGCCTTGGCGAGTCTAATGCTGGACCTGCTTGGTGGACCCCCTGAAACCTTTTTGTGGCCCCTCAGGGGGCCCTGGACCCCTGATTGAGAACCACTGCACTAGACCATGATCTGGTGCCTCAAAAACAGCAGATCACACATCCTGTGGTTATGGATATGTTACTCATTCAACATGAACATTATATAAGATGTTTTTGACAACATTCCTTCCTATTATATATTCTTACAAATTCTGTTGGGTGAAAATATTACCATCAACCGCATTTCTTCAATGTCTCTCGCTTTGACCTCTTTGCGACCTCAACTGCCTGTGTAACCACACTTACTATCAGCCACTCAGAATCAACAGGCCTCAGCCTATAATGAAACTAGTAAACAGCAGCTTTCCAATGAGATCTGCTATCATTTCGTACTGAATTTAAATGAGTAAATTCATGGGAAAGAATTTCCTTCCCACTTTAAAATTAGGATCTCTTACATCTCAGAAAAATCAAGTGCTCCTCCCACCATCAAGACTGATTTCTGCAATGCACCCGGAAAGGCATACAACAGATTTTGATCCAGATGGGGTCGTACAACATGAACTGTTGGAGTCACAGAGGATTAATAGATCAAGCAGCAAAGAACAGAGAATGCTGAGCAAAATAATGCATGATATATAGCAAAGGTCATTGCTGGAATGCAATGGAGCATTGATATCTTGTAGCACTATGTTGTTTACACACATGTGCACAAACAGCTGCTGCCTCAAAAACAATGCCAAAAATCAAATACTTATTTCCAAGGGACAAAATAATAAGAACCAGCAACTTAAAAGGAAGGTTTGGATAAATATTATATAAGAAATGCTTCTATCTGTAGGAAATTATTCCCTATTCTTTGTATTAATGGAAAGGAGAATACATGAGGGTTTTGGGGCCCAATCCTACATCACTGAGTAGAACAGGGCCAAGATCCTCCTTCCTCTCTTCTCCCCCCCGTCCGCAACCTCCTTCTTTGCACCATTCAGGCATAGCCAAGGATCTTGCCCTGAGAGTTTTCCCTTTGATTTCAATGGCAGTAAAAACTGGACCCACAGCTTGTTACAACAATACAATCTTTTAAAAGTATCCCACATAAGCTAATTTTCAAAAACCTACCTAATGTTTCCTCTATTTCTTGCTGTTATCAATAAGAAATGGTGCACATAAATAGCACATCTCCAGTCCAGAGCATGTAACCCAATTTTTATTAGCATAGCTCTTTGATTTCAGCCTCAATGGGGTACTTTGCATAATGTGTCACTATGCCTGTGCAACAGCAATGACTGTAATTCTTCATGAGCAAACACATTTTTTTCTTATTGAAATGTGTAACATTCCCCAGCACTTTCAGTACTTTGCCAAACGACTGCCTAAGACTGTTGTGTAAATTTGTTTGAACACTACGCTGCTAAAACCAGCATGAACAAGACTGGCTCTTGGCTGAAGAGCAGTTGGCTGAAACCTAAACCAGGGATTAGGCAGGAGCTCTAATGGGTTAAGAGAAGTACAGAGGAGAAATAACCAACCCTATTCCATCATCCTCAACATAGGATGTCTGACCAACCATCATCAAAATGGTAGATCGCGTAGGAGCCTCTCTTGATAATGGACACCCAAATAGTAACATTCACAAACACCTTCTTCTCCTGTGACAATAGCCACTGTAATCAATGGATGCTGCATACTGTCCTGTGGTGAAGTGTTGGCCTTTGTAACATTGACCTAGGTCAGGTGGCTGGGGCTAGGAAATAAGGTTCAATCTCTTTGAAGTTGTGTGTGTGTCACAGTCTTATTACATTGTGTATTGCTAGGACTTGGGCAGAGAAAGGCAATTCCCTTTCATAAAGGATTTTGATATTTTGAAATCTGGTTTCATTCCAATTTGGAACACAGCCCCCCAAAATTCTCCATGAGAGGGAATGGACCCCCAGCATTGGGGCAGTCCCCCTGGCCTGGCGGCCCTGAAGCAGCAGACTCTGGAAGCCCTGGAGTCCTCAAGTCTGAGGCAGTTCACCTGGTGGGCTGCCCCTGAGCTGAGGATCCTTGAAGTCCTGGGAGTTTGGACTGCCAAATAACCACAGTCCTGGCAGCTTGGGATCCAGGACTTTTGGGACTTTCAGGCTCCTGGCTTCCCATCAGCCTATCAGGAAGGTTTCTTAAGAGAAGAACTGTCAGGAAAACAGGCTGGTTTCTGTTGGAAACCTGCCTGGGTTCTCTCAGAACATTGTGGAAATGTAACCTTCTTCACAAAACATTTGATAAATCAGCAAAGTGTTTCATCAGAATTTTTCCTACAAGATGTTCTTGAGATTTGGAGCCATACAGATATTACTGTATGGTCCCCTCTACTCAGAAATAGTATTTCATTAGATTCTTTGGACATTTTTAGGAATAGTGCTGCTCATCCAATTCTATGACTTCGTCTGTCCTTGCTGTATGTAGCAGACTGCAAGTAGAGCAAGTTTGACAATATAAGTATGTGTACATAGTACGGAGCTTACTGGGATTTGTAAATAGTGACATCTCCCTGAACATGTATATTTAGAAAGATGACTGTCATTTTGCATGTGTTGTCCATGAAAATGTTGGAACTGTGGTTGAAGTTTGGAGTGGGGAAGGATGGAAGGCATACATTGAATAAGTAAAATAAATGAGTTATTTGAAATGAGTGACTCCTAATTTATCAGTAATGGTAACACTCTATATGCACTAAGCAGACACACCCCAGAGTCTGTTTTTGCCTTGGCAGATGTGGGAAACCTTCTGTACAGGTGCATTTCATTATTGCTGTCTGAAAATGGAGTCTGCATCACTGAGCTACTGGTAATACGCACAGAAGATGGATCAGACCAGGTTGCCATAAGGCACTGTGTTTTTTCCTTAAGCCAAAACCAGCAGAATTTTAAAACTAACATCAACCTCTTTTGCGGTTGCCAAGAAGGTTTTGAACTAAACATGAGATTTAAATTAAGTGGGTGACCTGTGAAATGCCATAAACTTTTCCATTCTTCTGGGATCTAGAATTCTGACTGTTCCCAGACAAAGTTCTCCTGTGCAAAACTGGCAAATTACTAAACTGTTTAACAAAAGGTTTTCTGCTCTGCTCACAAAAAATGAAAATAATAATGCCACAAATAGATGGCTTTGATTTTACTCTCTTAGCGATATAACTCAGGAGAAGCCCGGTGTAAATCAGGAATAAACTCCATTGTTTTCAATAGATCATGCCAACGTAAAACCAATGTAAATGAAGAGAATCAGACACAAGGTGGTGAAACCAGAAAGGTCGGCACTATGCATTCACACACACAAAATCAGTTATTTTAAAATGTTTTATCATTCGATATGGGTTTGGACTGTAAAATTTCAGATGTAGTTCCATAGCTAAAGAAACCCAGGGTCAGGGGGTGCTTGGATTCGGCCCAGATCCTTAATTAAAATAGAGATTATTTGTAAGATTCAGTTACAGACACAAAAGACGCCAAAATTCAAGCAAGGTCAGATCAGGTCATATAACCAAATCTTCAAGCTTCCTGGCTAATTAGTACTGTAGTACATGACCATCTTAATTTTTGATTTTGTACCATTTTGTGTGACATAGAGAAAATTACTAAGTGGAATGGAAATTCCTGATATTCAAAGAATTCTCAGACAGAATCAAGCTAAGGACAATTTGCTGTCATTAACAGACAAAATACAAATAGCTTCCATGAAGAAGCTACCGGCACCTAAAAAGGAAAGGTGTGTTTCATTGTTATTTTAATTTACGAGAGTCTTTGAGCCAGAATATCATAGATAAAAAAGCCCTCTCTCTTCATGACAGTCTTGCAGAGGAGATGTTCAGGAAACTTGTCATATTGTTTGTAGATAATATTTCCAGGAGATACCAGGCAAATTTGATCATGTCTTCCAGACAGTCTATTACTCATGAGCACGTAAGAGCCCCATCACCTCACACAGATCTCCATTGTGCTAGGTGCTGTACACACAGAGAACAAAAAGATGGTCATTGCCCACACAGCACTTACAACCCAAGTACAAGACAAGAAACAGATCAGAGAGTACAAGGAAACAATGAGACAATACTGGTCAGTGCGATAGGTTACTGCACATCAACTGCCCAGCTATTGTCAATTTCTTTTGTAAACATCACAGCCAAAGGAGAATTTTAAGGAGGGATTTGTAAGATGACAATGCTATAGCTTGTGGAGGTTTACATAGAGCTCCTCCCAAGACTAAGGGTCAGATGGCCCAATGGTGCTTCCTTAAAAATTAACAGATAAGTGATTAAGGCTGGTATTGTTCCCAGAGCAGAAGAAGAAGTTAACATCTCAATAGCATATGAGAGAGGATAGAAAGCCTCAGCCAAAACCCACTGAAGTAAATAGGTAGCATGCGGAGTCTACAACTTGGTACAAAAAATGAATTTCAGATTAGCAAGATATTTTAGACCGAGGATAGTGAATCCAGAGTTTGAAGAAGATATTCCCATTTCACAGTAGGAATGCAGAAGGACAGCCTGGCAATCTGTTGCCAAGTGGAAAGGAAGATAATATCTTTGGTCTATGCTGTAGCTTTCCATGGTGCACTAAAGGAAGAAGTTCTGGGTCAGGAGCCAGACACGATGGTACCATAGTGTTCTGCCTGACAGCCAGAGTAGTAAATGGAATCCTGATAGAGAACAAACAGTAGCAGATGGTGCAGGAGAAAATTAATGAAGTGGTCTAGACAGGTGAGAGAGATGGGGAAGGTTAGTATGGCCAGAACACACACAGCGAGCCCCCTAGAATAGAATGAAAAGAATATATTTTACATTTACCCAAAAGGAGCCTTCCTTTCATGCCACAGGAAAATGAGACAGATTGTAATTGCTTTGTGGTACCATGTCTGTCAATCTACAAAAACAACAACAACAATAATCAAAAAGCTTGAGATAATAACTTGATTTAGAGTTTTGTATCATCCACTGGACAAGAAGAGGATGGAACAAATGCTTAAAACAAAAGTAACTGGATAATGATAACCCTGAACAGGATGACTAAAGCAATTTATTTGTTTTTCCTCCATGTTGGAAACTGACTAAAGACAAATGAGTGCTGAGATGTCATTTTATATCAGTTCTGCTGCACCCCCGACAAGAGATCTATGAAATTCACAATTCATTTTTATTGAAATTTTTCACAGAAACCTTTGCTGCTTTGTTTCCTGTACTTTCTCACATGTCAAATTGCCATACTGTTAAAACTGTGAATAAAGTGAAATTTCCTCCCTAAAAATAAAATAAAAAAAGACTGACACCCTTCTCCACAGCTCCGCCATTCAATGTTATAAACCAATTCATACAACTAAACAGTAAGATCCTGATCAAGGTCCATTGAAACAAACAAACAAACAAAAAACCAGTGGAAAACTTTTCATCAGGCCCTGAATATGCAGTAGGAAGAAATGTAATGATACCACAGGGAAACAGATTTAAAGTATACTATAGTAGCCATTTTCCATAAAACTAGTTATACCTAACTTCATATCTTTTCAACTTAAATAAAAAAACCCTTCTAAATAGTTCACAAGATTTATTTGGCATGATCTATCTTTTGTGAATCTCAGTGGACTAGCTTTCAATAAATCATAATTTAATGTTGCCAGATGCTTTTGCTGAAATCAAATATATAGACATCCTTTCTTAAATACAGCTGTCACATAAGCATGTGTCTAGTAATATCTCCAGGACTTTAGAGAAAATCCATTTAACTTTATCTTTTGTCTCTTCATTTATAATTCTGAATACATTTCTTGGATTTTATACTTTGTGATTGTCAATATTCTTCCTTTTTCTTCCCATACCTCAGTGCATTTGTCTCCCATGCCAGTCTGACACTTAGTTTCTAGGGAAGTGGTGGGAAAGTAAGACAAGAAATTCATGAAGGTAAATCCATCTGTCTGTAATTATTAAACTTTGTATTGACTGAACTAAGCTATTTCAGGACACATGCAAAATGCACCTCCCTATTAACAACATGGTGCAGTGCACATTTCAACAGAGATGGCGATCCTAGTTGTAATTCTGGGATGTAATATTCTGTTATTGTTTGAGTCACATAAGGAACAGTGCCTGACTCATTTGTAATATGCACACCCACTTCTGAATATGCCATGCACCTTTTGATGTACAGTATCTAACTTTCTACCATATAACAAAACAAACAGTAAAGAAGAAAAAGAAAACTCTTATGTTCTCAGTTTACAAAGGTCAAAATCGAGAATGGATGACCAGCTCTGTGGTGCTTTGCTATATTGTGACATGGAATTATTACTTAGTAGGCGATGAGTGGACAAAGAGGATCAGTAACAGCAATGAAAGTGACCTCTTTTAAAAATTGGATACTTGTCATCCAGTCACAGCCGACAGTACATTATGATGTTACAGCCATAGCAACAAAAACTGAGCAGCAAGTCCCACCGTGTTGCAACAAACAACTTCAGTCTTTTTGAGCTGAGACTTTCACTTCAGTTAATTATTTTTTCATGCTGGATGCATCAGATGAAAAAGAGTTGAATTCATGCTGTGTGCTAGTTCCCAGCCAGAAAGCGACTCCATGAATTTACTGCTATCCCCTTAGCTCGAAGCTTACCACGTTCACTCCTACCTTCCTATGATCCCCATTGTCCTGCTAGAGGTACCTGCAGATGACATTACTGCCAGGAGTCACAGACCACCTTTTGTACTGCTTCACATATTGGGTGGCAGGATGTGATGCTGTACACCCAGCATTATTCCTTCTCAGAATCTAGTCACATCAAAGCTTTAATATATCTTAGATCCTTTAGTCTGGTGAGGAGGAGTCTTGAATTCATGGTGTCTCCTGCTTAGCACTTGTGAGAGATGCTAGGTGTTCAATGCACGGGCAGCAGCAGTTCAGGTTTCTTTGCACCATCCTATCAATAGATTTCAGCCAGTTTTGGAGGGACAATCATTAAGAATTGTGCAGCTCTTCGATAGCTCTTTTCAGCAGTAGATCTCAAAAGCACTTCACAAAGGAAGCCCCCATTTTTAAAGATGGGGGCACTGAGGCACATCATACCCCCATAACACATTGCCTCAAAAGGGTATTTCTAAGGTATGTATTATCACCATGGAATCTAAGCTCACGCCTGGTGGCCAGTATTTTATAGTACAAGAGAGTGTATGTACACTACAAGTGGAAGGTATAAATTCTGGCTTGAGCAGACATACCTGTGCTAACTCTGATTGACCTAATGTGCTAAAATTAGTGCAGTTTAAGTTGCACAAGCAGCAGGAGGAGCTAGCCACCTTGCGTAAGTAACCAACTGAGACTCTAGTCGCCAGCTAGCCTCTCCTGCTGCTCGTGCCACTGTGGCTACGTTCAGTTTTCAGCTCACTAGCTTGACCAGAGCTAGCATGAATATGTCTCCTCAAGCTGGAATTCACACCTCCCGTTTGAAGTATAGATTAGCTGTCTGCCAAAAAGACTTCATTGTGGAACTGCTTAGCCCACTCTAGGATTAAGTTTCCATCTGGAGTGGAGGATTATCGCTTTAGGAAGCAGTTTCCCTACTAGCTTGAATCCAGCAACTGGTCCAATAGGTGCAACATCATTGCATTTCAGATGGGCCACTTATTAGCCGAGGAAACAGTTCTGCAACTCACTTGAGCCCCCTCTACACTTGTTTGTGCTCTGTTTCTAATATTGGTGCAACTGCACCATTGCCAGAAAACCAGACACTGAATGTGCTGGGGTAGACAAAGCCAGACACTGATGAAATACTTCATAAGCAGAATAGGACTTACCATTTTTGGAACAGCCCTGAAAAATCACCACCACCATGATCACACCTGTCCACACAGAGCCAGGCTAGTGCTTTAGGGGAGGGTTAGTGAAATGATTAACCCTCGAGCTTAACTTTATTAAAAGATAGGCTTGTATTAGGAGGATCCATGAGGTCTTCCCCAGGTTCCTGCTGTGAAAATGGAACTCTTTTAATTGTAGTACAGCCATATAAACTGATCTCATTTTCAAGGCTCTCTGCCTAGGGAAAATAGCTAGATTTTTTTTTTAATGAACACTGAGGCTCTCCTACTGGGCCTAAAGGCTGGCACTTTTATCCCTCCAGCTTTAGACTATCTGCCTAAAAATGAAACAGGAAAGCAAACTCCATGGTAACTATTCCTAAACAGATTTTTGCCAGACCGTTAATACCAGGACATTGAGGGGAAAGAAGAGGATAAAATGAGTGGCTCATCACAAGTAAAGCAGTGTGCTGGTTTGGTGAATTGTTACTTTCTAGATGAAACTAATTTTCCCAACCTTATGTATAGTTGACCCTTATAGAAAAGCTGATCCAACTGAAGAAAACAGCAAATGGAGGAATCTACATAGATTTGAGTGTACATTTAGCTACTGCTTAAAATTCCAGCATACAGTACTAAAGATGGGCCTAGACCAAAAACCAAGATCAAAACACCCCTGATCTTTACATGGGGAGGGAAGGTGTCACAGGGTCCACTCAGCACGAGCAGTGCCTCTTGCTGGCCAGCCTGGGGTTTAGCTCACTCCGCTCATACTCTGCCTCTGGTGGGGTCTCCCTCTAACCTCTCTCACTGTGCAGCCCCACTCACTCCTGGGTCTGCAGTCTCCTCTTTGTGGCTTAGCCCTCCAGCCAGGTCACAAAGGTCATCCCCTTCCAAGGAATTCATGGTCTTTCCAGAGCCGTTGGCTGGCACTTCCAGCACCTGAACACTGCTTAGTGGCTAGTAGGGAAATCCAGGCCCACCCTCTACACTGGGTTACAGCCTAGGGACCCTTTAACAAGCAGTCACAGTCCCTGTACAATCCTACCCCTTACTGCTGATTCCCTAGGCTGGCTAGCTCCTGCATTCCTCTAGAGGCTTGCTAGCCTCCAACTCCTGCCACTGAAGGAGTAACAGCAGCCTACAGCCTTTCCCTGCAGCCAGCTTC
This sequence comes from Gopherus evgoodei, assembly GCF_007399415.2. Taxonomy (NCBI): domain Eukaryota; kingdom Metazoa; phylum Chordata; order Testudines; family Testudinidae; genus Gopherus; species Gopherus evgoodei. The sequence goes on from NC_044322.1 coordinate 35,110,555, forward strand.
CTGGCTTTATACAGGCCTTACATGTTTAGGAACAGGTGAACCTGTTCCTAATCAATCAGCTTCCCGGCTTGCAACCTAATTAGTTGTTTGGATCCATGTGGCCCCACCTGAGCTCGTGCTGGGCCAGTGTGGGGTGCATGCCCCATCACAGAAGGTCAGATAATGGGTCTTCGCTAGCTATGAACATCCACAGCCAGCTCTGAATCTTATGGCCCAGACTATATCTATCTAATGCACAGTCCACATTTTGCCCCTGCAAAGTTATGAGAGGCAAACTAATCAAAAGGTGTTTTCTCAGCAGAGCACAGAATGACTTCTTTAGCTAACAGAGTGAAGTACTAATAACAGCATTTCTGTCAGAAAGAGAATCCAGCCATCTGCTGCACTCAGAGAGCAGGCGACAGCTCAAACACACATGCTGGGATTCTGGCATTTGACACTTTGCAATGGAGTTTGTTTTCTTTCCAACTCCAGACAACTTTTTACCCTCCCAGGCAAGTGTGCATCCCCACTTATGTTACCCCGGCATCATAATCTCCATAGCTCCCTGCCTAGTCTTGGAGTCTGTGCAGGATGTCACCTGCTGCGACTGTAGAGGCCAGTGCTAACACATAAAAGAGAAAACTGTTTGTTCTTTCTTCTCAGGGCTGCACTGTACCAGTTTATATACGTCTTAAAAACCTTTGGTTGGTCCTTGTTGCTCTGAACTGACCCTACATGCTGAGTTGGACTTGGGAGCCAAAAGACCTGAAGCCAAGCAGAGTCTTTGTAAGAAGTCTTTATGATAAGTGGGGACTGGTGGGTCAGCTGGCGTTTGGGTGTATTGATAGTCAAGCTGGGGGATGGAGGGTGAGGAAAGAGGAACCGACCATAGGCCCCCATCCTGACTCACTAGGAAGGAGAAATTATTAGAGGAGGTGGGTCAGAAAAATGAGAATTAGGGGGAAAAGGAAAGACTGAGGGGTTGGGAGCTCTCAAATCCCTGACGTCCTAAATCCAGCCCTGCCTACCCCTCTGTCTGACATATTGCCCCATCCTGAATCTTGAATTTTCAAACATTTTTGAAGTCCCGTTTTAAGGCAGGACAGCAAACTGCCCATCTCCCCGAGGAGTCTTTTGCAGGGGAGTGGGGTTCATGAGTGCTGTGCTGCCAACAGAGTAGAGGCAACCATGTAATAGAATGTTCCATTGAGCACCAGTTTGCAATGCTGGGTAACCCAGACCAGCAGTCATGTTTCCTACTGAATGGACTTGTAGTGTATTTTGAACATCATCCGTGACATTACTGTACGGAGGATTAGTTAATGCTGCTTAGCCACTGGTAGTTGGAAGTTGTAATCAAAGAGTTTGCAGGGAGCAGGCAACAGCCAGAGGCATTCCCTTTGCGACCTGTCTGCCACACTGCTAAGATTTTGCAGAGGGATTGGTAACATCTAAGCAGGAACAAGGAGACAGTCACCATCGCAGTCTCCTCCACATGTTCTTATCTCTCCTCCCGCTTCCTTGACCAACACCTCTTCTGTTGCATTCTAGTGGATTTGTTCGACCCCAGGGCATGAGGGCTTGCCATGGAGGGGTACATGGAGTTTTGCCTGAGTAAGGCCAGAGGGCCTGCATCTCCATGTCTCAGCACCTAGTATAGTTATTTACATCAGTGCAAAGTGAGTGTAAAATGCCATGATCCTGATCTGGTGATGTTTTGCTCTGGTATAAATAACCACACAAAGTGCAAGGAATCAGTGAATAAGGCCCGGGAGTAGGCCTGCAGGATTTAAAAGGAAATCTGCTATAATTAATGCAGTAGAGTAATGCATTATCCTTTTACCTCCTACCACTTGAATCCATACTGAGGGTTAGGTCAAGTAAAATACATTTGCTGGCCTCAATTCTGTCTCCTGCAACCACTCCTATGAGGAGTGATTAATGTTTGTATGAAAGTAGTGCTCAAAAGGACCCAGTTAGATTCAGGGCCCTGTTGTGCTAGACATCGTACAAATATATGGAAAGACATAATCCTTACCCCAGAGAGCATACAAAGTCTTAAAAGAATCATATGAAAGACAGGAGAGTCACTCAATCAAAATACAGAGGAGATATGTATAATGGACTTGTGTCCATTGGCTCTATTTTTAAATGAATAAATGCACATCAGCTATACCAACTACCTTTATCAGATCATTAATCAGCAGGCAGCTTTCATTACTAGATTTCATTTCCAGCAATTCTGGTAACCATAGTTTGGCACAATTGCTTGATTTCATTCAGGAGGAGCAAAAGGACCAGACTAGCAAATATATTGGAGGATGTGCATGTGTGTGTTGGGGGAAAAGGGGAGGAAGAAAACAAGAATCTATAAAGATGTTCTTAGCCCTCATTTAATAGAGGGAAATTCAGTGTTATCTTACCCATGAAGAGGCTGACAGTAATTTTAGCACTTACAATAAAGAAAGAAGCTGCTACAATAAATATGATATAGCATCAGCTACGAATTGAAAAATGAAGTAGTCTTCTTTCAAAGCCAAAACTCCACAGCAGAGACAACTAAAATTTTTGTAACAGTAAAAGGCACATTTACAATAGATATATTGTGACAATTTGGGGCATCTGTCTACATACAATTTATTAATTCTCTTTGATATTACGAGATCTCCGTAGTATCTAAATCAAACTACAAACACCATTTTGATTGTAAGGCAGATCTGTGCCTTCCCTGTTGTCTTTCTACCTCCATCGTGGACTGAAATTCCCAAGGATGTTGACAATGGGGGATTGTTAAACCTTGATGGCCCTTTATTCAAGTAGAGGCTCCTTAGGTCAGTGGGCTGGCTACCAGGTGGGCTGGTAAGCAGGCAACTGATCACTGATAGGAGATCCAAGGATGACCACAGCATCACCTCACAAAGGAAACTGGAAATTATAAGAGGAAGATCCTCTCAATGGCCATTTTAGAGAAGGAGAACAGACCAGAACCAGGGGAAGCTGGCTGTAGAAGTGAGAACAGACTCCATGTCTCGGAGGAGAGGCCCTGACTTGCAGAAGGGAAAGCCAGGAACTGAAACTGGAACCCTGAAAGGACCCTAAGCTTTCCCAAAGAATGATCAAGAATGGGGAGGAAATTGAGGCGGGGGATGGCATGCAGGTATTTATTGTTTTTTAACCTAGATCTGTATATCTCATGTGAAGTCTAAAGTAAACAGTGATTGTTTTTAGAAATCTTTCTGCGAAGTCTATATCTGTTTGGTTCAAATATCACATGTCCCTGAAGGGGTAAACTGTAAATCAGAGTGCCCACAGGAGTGGAGCCCAGGAGAAGGGTGTATTTAAGTTACTGTAAAAGCAGCAAAGAATCCTGTGGCACCTTATAGACTAACAGATGTTTTGGAGTCTATAAGGTGCCACAGGATTCTTTGCTGCTTTTACAGATCCAGACTAACACGGCTACCCTCTGATATTTAAGTTACTGAAATGTCTTGGGAGGTTAGGACTGGTCCCGGGGCCTAGGGCCTCATTTCTGAGTAGGAGTGTCAGACAGAGCATCTATACGCAGGCAGTGTGACAGGGTGGTTAAAAAAAGAGGCAGTGCTGAAGCCTATTCAGGCCAAGAGAAGCTTAAAAGCATGCAGGTCCACTGCTGGGATCCAAACAGCAGTCCAGTGAGTGTCCAGCGGGGGAGCTTGACCAGAACTATGACATTATATATTAATTCCACCTGTCACCTCCCATCTCCCAACATGTGTTTCAGTTAATCCTACCAGCAAGTTCAGGTTGCACAATGTAAGGATCCCCAAGATGTGTTATGAGTTCCCATGAGGCTGCATGGTTGGAGGATTGTGTCCAAATGGCCTCAAACTCCAACCTACCAGACCTGCTGATGTTGTCAAAAGTCTAGTTCTTTCTCAGGCCATTCTCAGGCCATTTCTGCTGCATGAATCTTTAGGGCTCTACTGCCCACTCCTACCTCTCTGAGGGACCTATTCCCCGCTAAAGACCCAATCTATCATCCACAGAAGTCAATGGAAAGACTCCTACCAACTTCAGTGGGCATTGAATGGGATTTGTAAGGAATTTATTTCATGTTGCTAAGGGACCAGTTCACCTTGCCCATATTCCTCAGCAGCAGAACCTGAAACTGGCAGCGAGATTTACACTTAGTAGAAGTGTTTTTGGGTCAGTGGCATTTTGGGATATTTTACCTTTATTACTTCTTTTTAAGATGTCTTTATTCACTGCAGATAAGTCTGAAAAGTTACATTTTCTTTCCTAGATTTATAAACCATTTTACTGAGAATTTTAACCTTCCTTGTCTTCTGGTCCATTACATTTTAATTTGAATTGTATAAACGGGCACAATAATTCATGAGAGATTCTTTTCTTGTTTACTTACACCATTATATCCAGTGTAATTTCTCGGACTTTCCAAAATATGCTGGAATATGAAGAGAATATAGTTGCCATCTTGAACATATTATATTAACAGATACCATAAAGAGCACCTACGTGCAACACACAACCACTTCTAAATAATTCAATACATACATTCAGTTTTTACTTGCATGTCAGAATCATTCAGTTACATAGTAACTCAGAGGTCCAGGTTAGGTTTATCATGGAATATTCCTAGTTATCAATCAACCTAGTTTAACCTAACTTGTGACTAATTGGCACAAACTCTCTACTTCAGTTCTGTTTTTCTAGATATCAGATTTCATAGGGAAAAAGATTTCAGGTCAAAACACTTTTTACCAAGGCATGATCTATTGGGCTCAAATATTAGATGTTAGTTCACAGTACAGTTATTACAATTTATTATTGGTATTACTGTAGCACCTAAGAGCTCCAGTCATGGACCAGGACTCCATTGTGTGAGGTGCTCTACAAACAGCAAACAAAAAGATGACACCCCCCCGCAGAAAGCTTACATTTATATTGTAAGACAAAACAGCAACATATCGATACATACAGACCAGGAGGAGCACAAGAAAACAGACAATATTGGTCAGCATGATAAGCAGTGGTCTCAGCACACCAACAACCTAGTTGTTGTCATCAGGCTTTTTATAGGCACTACAGCAAAGGAGAGATAAGAAGGGATTGGAATGAGAAGAGGGAGGTAGGTTTGCAGATGTTTGTGGAGAGCTTCTTCCAAGAATAAGAGGCTGCATGGGAGAAAGCATGAAGGTGCTTCTTTGAAAGCTGAAGAAGTGGGTGATGAAAGTTGGCATCATTGGCTGACTGGAGATGGGAGTAGACATTTTGATAGCATATGAGAAATGAAAGGCTATAAAGAGTTCTTGCAATACAAGATGTGACAGATCCAGGCCAGTGGCGTACAGGAGTCTGGTAGAGGGCATATATATTGGTCACTGGATGAGTAGTTTTCTGTTCCCTGAGTGACCAGAGCAGGGGCTGCACTAGAGTAATCAGGAACCTGCTGGAACCAATTAAGGCAGACAGGCTGATTAGATCACCTGCAGTCAATCAAGGCAGGCTAATCAGGGCACCTGGGTTTAAAAAGGAGCTCACTCCAGTCAGGTGGGGGGAGCCAGAGGAGAGGAAGTGCGTGTGAGGAGCTTGGAGCAAGAGGCACAAGGAGCTGAGAGTGAGAGGGTGTGCTGCTGGAGGACTAAGGAGTACAAACATTATCAGACATCAAGAGGAAGGTCCTGTGGTGAGGAAAAAGAAGGTGTTTGGAGGAGGCCATGGGGAAGTAGCCCAGGGAAGTGTAGCTGTCATGCAGCTGTTACAGAAAGCACTATAGACAGCTGCAATCCACAGGGCCTTGGGCTGGAACCCGGAGTAGACGGCGGGCCCGGGTTCCCCCCAAACCTCCCAACTCCTGATAAGATACAGGAGAAATTGACCCAGACTGTGGAGAAGATCACTGAGGTGAGCAAATCTGCCAGTAAGCACAGGACCCACCAAGGTAGAGGAGGAACTTCGTCACAAAGAGAAGTAACTTAATGTTTGACATGATAGAGAAGGGGAATCAGAGGAGATGCAAGGGGAGGGGGTGACATGGAGAAAGAGAATGATCCTTGCAGCAGTATTTTGAGTGGTTCCAAGGGAGCGAGACTGTATTTGTCAAGCCCAGAGAAGATGTTGCAGTAACTGAGACATGATGTGTTGAGAGCTTGGATGAGAATTTTAGCTGTGTGGATGGATAGGAAATGCCATAATTTAGGGATGTTATGCAGAAAGAACTGGTAGGATTTAGACTCAGCCTGGATGGTGTTAAGATCTAGAGAGAAGGCCCACTGGAAAATGCCCAGATTATGGGCCTGAGTGACACTGATATTGTCCGTAGTGATCAAGAGAGAAGGGCGGGCATTGCGTTCAGAGAGTGAGATTAGGTGTTTTGTTTTGTCCTTGCTGAGTTTAAACTGATGGCTGGACATCCATGAGATGTCAAAGAGATGGTCTGAGACTTTAATTTGGACAGAAGGAGACAGGTCAGGAGTAGAGAAGTATATCAGTCATCTGCATAGAGATGAGTGCTAATTTTTTTGTTTGCAGATGAGATTACCCAGAGATAAGGTACAGAGAAAGAGGAAAAGGAGGTCATGGACAGAGGCCTGAGGAACCTCCATAGAAAGTTGGAGGGAAAATGTGGAGGATCTTCTGAATGAAGCATTGGAGGAGCAATGCGAGAGGTAGTAAGAGATCCAGACAAGGACAGAGTCAGAGAAGCCATGGCAGGACACAACATCAAGAATGAGAACATGGTCAACTGTGTCAAAGGTAGCTGACAGGTTGAGATAAAGATGGACTGGTTCTGAGCTTGAGCCATGAAGAAGTCATTTGAGACATTGGAGAATGTGGTTCAGCTGAGTGCAAGGGGCAGAAACTGGATTAGAGACGGTCTGGGATAGAATTGGAGGAGTGGAACTCCAGACAGTGGACTACAGAGAGTGACTACTATGCCACTCGTTTACTTCTATGTACTATTTCAAGTGCTTCAGTTAAAAAAATAATAAAATAAATAACATGTATGACTGATTAAATTACTAACTAGATGTTTACAAGGTTATAGTCAAACTCATTGACATATGTAAACGTAAGGGCATAGAATTCAAAATAATTCTTCTGCATGAGTTATTTGTATTGACTTCCAGCTCTGTTGAAACACATTGTAAACATCTCTTTCACAACTAACACATTGCTGGAACAACCAGTTTCTTATTTCTCAGGGACAGTCTTGTATGGTGAAGAATAAATGCAGATAAGCACCTAGGTGGTTAAACCAATGCTGTCATCTACTTTTAATATGTTGTCTTTAACTCTTCCTTGTCAGAATCTCTTAGAACTCTGGTAACAGCATGCATTTCCCAAATGATGATGATTGCCAGGCACTGGTTCCCTTACTCCCTGTGTTCTACATGGAGCACAAAACAGAAATTTTTTTATTTCTTTATTATTCACCAGCATCATCACTGATGCCAATACAGCTGTAGGAAAAATATGAGGGGGAAAGGAGTCCAGGAGAGCTGGCTGTATTTTAAAGAAGCCTTATTGAGGGTGCAGGAACAAACCATCCCAATGTGCAGAAAGAATAGCAGATATGGCAGGCAACCAGCTTGGCTTAACAGTTAAATATTCAGTGAGCTTAAACACAAAAAGGAAGCTTACAAGAAGAGGAAACTTGGACAGATGACTAGGGAGGAGTATAAAAGTATTGTTCGAGCATGCAGGGTGTAATCAGGAAGGCCAAAACACAACTGGATTTGCACTAACAAGGGATGTGAAGGGTAACAAGAACGGTTTCTACAAGTATGTAAGCAACAAGAAAGCGGTCAGGGAAAGCATGGGACCCTTAATGAATGGGGGAGGCAACCTAGTGACAGACTGGAATGGGTTACCTAGGGAGGTGTTGGAATCTCCTTCCTTAGAAGTTTTTAAGGTCAGGATTGACAAAGCCCCGGCTGGGATGATTTACTTGGGAATTGGTCCTGCTTTGAGCAGGGGGTTGGACTAGATGACCTCCTGAGGTCCCTTCCAACCCTGATATTCTATGATTCTGTGTGGAAAAAGCTGAAGTACTCAATGCTTTTTTTGCCTCAGTCTTCACAGACCGCCATATTTGGGGTCGGGAAGGAATTTTCCTCCAGGGCGGATTGGCTGGGACCCTGGAGGTTTTTCGCCTTCCCCTGCAGCGTGGGGCACGGGTCGCTTGCTGGTGATTTCTCTGCAGCTTGAGGTCTTCAAACCAATTTTGAGGATTTCAATAACTCGGTCCTGGGATAGGGGTTGTTATAAAATTGGATGGGTGGGGTTCTGTGGCCTGCCTTGTGCAGGAGGTCAGACTAGATGATCAGATTGGTCCCTTCTGACCTATGAGTCTATGAGTCTATGAGACAAGGTCAGCTCCCACACTGCTGTCTGGGGCAACACAGTATGGGGAGCAGGTGAGCAGCTCTCAGTGGTGAAAGAACACATTAAGGACTATTTAGAAAAGCAGGACATGCACAAGTCCATGAGTCCAGATCTAATGCATCTGAGGGTGCTGAGGGAATTGGCTGATGTGATTGCAGAGCCATTGGCCATTCACTTTGAAAATTCATAGTGATTGGAGACAGTCCCAGACAATAGGAAAAAGGCAAATATAGTGCCCATCTTTAAAAAAGGGAAGAAGGAGAACCTGAGGAACTACAGACTTGTCAGCCTCACCTCAGTCCCTGGAAAATTCATGGAGCAGGTTGTCAAGAAAACCATTTTGAAGCACTGGAGGAGTGGAAGGTGATCAGGATAAACATAGTGTCAAGTATCAGAGGGGTAGCCGTGTTAGTCTGGATCTGTAAAAGCAGCAAAGAATCCTGTGGCACCTTATAGACTAACAGACGTTTTGGAGCATGAGCTTTCACGGGTGAATACCTACTTCCTCAGATGCATTCACCAAGGGCAAGTCATGCCTGACCAACCTGATTGCCTTCTATGATGAGATAACTGGTTCTGTGGATATGGGGAAAGCTGTGGACGTGATATATCTTGACTTTAGCAGAGCTTTTAATATGGTCTCCTAGAGCATTCTTGGCAGCAAGTTAAAAAAGTATGGATTGGATGAATGGACTATAGTGTGGATAGAAAGCTGGCTAGATCATCAGGCTCAACGGGTAGTGATCAATCACTCAATGTCTAGTTGGCAGCCAGTATCAAGCGGAGTGTCCCAGGGGTCAGTCCTGGGGCTGGTTTTGTTCAACATCTTTATTGATGATGGGATGGACTGCACCCTCAGCAAGTTCACAGATGACACTAAGCTGCAGGGAGAGGTAGATATTCTGAAGGATAGGGATAGAGTCCAGAGTGACCTAGACAAATTGGAGGATTGGGCCAAAAAAAATCTGATAAGATTTAACAAGGACAAATGCAGAGTCCAGCACTTAGGACAGAAGAATCCCATGCACTGCTACAGACTGGGGACCAACTGGCTAAGCAGCAGTTCTGCAGAAAAGGACCTGGGGATTACAGTGGATGAGAAGCTGAATATGAGTCAGCAGTGTGCCCTTGTTGCCAAGAAGGCTAATGGCATATTGGGTTGCATTAGTAGGAGCATTGCTAGCAGATCGAGGGAAGTGAATATTCCCCCCTATTCAGCACTGGTGAGGCCACATCTGGAGTATTGCATCGAGTTTCGGGGCCCCCACTACAAAAAGGATGTGGACAAATTGAAGAGAGACCAGCAGAGGGCAACAAAATGATCAGGGGACTGGGTCACATGACTTACGAGGAGAGGATGAGGGAACTGGGCTTGTTTAGTTTGCAGAAGAGGAGAGTGAGTGGGGAGTTGATAGCAGCCTTCAACTACCTGAAGGGGGGTTCCAAAGAGGATGGACCTCAGCAGATAACAAAACAAGGAGCAATGGTCTCAAGTTGCAGTGTGGGAGGTCTAGGTTGAATATTAGGAAACACTACTTCACTAGGAGGGTAGTGAAGCACTGGAATGGGTTACCTGTGGAGGTGGTGGAATCTGCATCGTTAGAGGTTTTTAAGGCCCAGCTTGGCAAAGCCCTGGCTCAGATGATTTAGTTGGTGTTGGCCCTTCTTCGAGCAGGGGAGTGGACTAAATGACCTCCTGAGGTCTCTTCCAACCCTAATCTTCTATGATTCTAAGAACATTTCTTAATCAACTTGTGCTCCCACCATTGGTTTCAGAATAGCAAAGAACAGACCACAATAGATCCTATATAAACAATGGCTAAACTTTATTTGTATTAGTAGGAGCAGGTACTGGAGGACAGGACTTCTGAATTCTAATCCCTACCCTACCACTGATTTGCTGTGTCACTTTTGGCAAGTGACATTCATTTTGTGCCTCATTTAACCCAGATGTTAAATCCAAGGGAAAAATAGACAAAACAAAAAGAGCGTTATCCAGGGAAAATAGGAGGTTAGTAAAAGTGAAAACAGACCCTCCCTCCCCCCCCCCAAAAAAAAGTCTTGATGCGCCAAACTGTTTTTTTCTGTTTCTTGTGATCGGAGAACTGTTACCTTTATCAGCATGTCTAACGGAGATGAACATTTCCTCCCTAAGCAAGGGATCACATATTGATTTGGATTATGAACTGTCATGGATTTCCATGAAATTCCTGAAATCGCAAATCTGATATCAATTTCCTCTTCTCACCCTAAATCCTGCTTTTTTGACATCCACTGTTAATCATTCTTACCTTTGAGACAATCTAGTGTGTCTTACAACCGCACCTCAGTAACACGAAAGAATAATGAGATTGCTTCATAGCACTTCTTCTCCCAAGGGTCTCTGTTTTAACTACATGTAGTAAGAGGTTAGTGAAATTATGGCACTTTTGTGTCTATGCAAATGTATCCCATATTTCTTGGCAGATCTGTCTTTTGACTCTGCATGACATGGTCTACTGCATATGGCCTCTATAGTTTATGGATTCCTTTTCCAAGTAGAGGCTAGAGTCTCTCTTTTACAGAATCTGTCTGTAAAAGGAGTCAGTCTGAGTGTGTCCCTTTGCGGCATTGCATACCACAGTCCCCTGCATCAATTTCCCTTCAAGAGTGCTGGAAATGATCTACTCAGACCCAAAAGTCTTTAAAACAATATTTTCCCTCCCTTGGGGTCTAATTTATTAAACATAGTCCAGCTCCCAAGAGCCCCCTTTTTCACTCACCCCTAAGTTCAGGGTCTCACAGTCCTTTGAGAGACTGCATGGTTCAAATCCCAGCCTCTTCAGCCTGCAAACCCACGTCTTTAGTTCAGCATTTCTATATTCTCCTTCTGCAACTGTGTCCTGACAGACTTCTCTCAGAGTAGGTCTCTGACTAGGCTTGGAACCTCAATTTTTGAATCACCCACCACCAATCTTCTGACCACTCCCTTGACCCTTCCCAAATGGTCTAACCTCCCCCAATAGGGTGATCAGATGTCCTGATTTTATAGGGACAGTCCCAATATTTGGGGCTTTTTCTTATATTGGCTCCTATTACCCCCCACCCTCTATCCAAATTTTTCACACTTGGTCTCTGGTCACCCTATCCCCCAAACACCTGGCTGGAAGAAAGGGGAGCCCTGCCCCACCCACTCTTCAAGGATTCTGGTCCCAGGCCCTTAAAGTTGGCCATCTGAATCCTGAATGATACTCCAAAGACTTGTCCACATTACAACTGTAGTCATGATTTCTAACTAATTAGGGGAAGCAACATCGTAAATAGTTACAAATTCTGCAGTTCCGTTTGTGCCCACACATGAAAGTTGGGCACCCAAAACCAAAGCACCTAAAATCTGGCAGAGAATTTAAATTTACTGCTTTTGTTTAGAGGCCAAGACAAACAAACTCTTCCAAACCTCACACTGCCATGGAATGTGAAGCTATGTCAGCAGCAACATCTGTCTCACCCCTCTTGCCCCTTACCAAAGCTTTAACCATTCGCATTCTTTCACTATCTAACAGCTGAGGAAGGAGTCCCATGTCTGCTTTCCACTCCCATTCTACCACAACACAGCTGGGCACCATTACTGCTCCAATGGGCAATCATCTGATGGTTCCAGAGAGCTTTCCCTTCCCCCCACTTCAGCCCCAGGATATAACACAGTATTATAAATCTTGTAAATGAAAAATCTTTCATCCTGATTAGCTGTTGAAGCTGCCTTAACCATTTACCAACATATGGCACAATGCCCCACAGCCTTGTCACTTGGAAAATATCAGTACAATCAGACCTGGATAGCCATGCTTCATTTAGTTATGTGTCTAGGGTTCTGAGTGCTGTAATAACTAGTCTACTAACCAGAATATAAATAGTAATTTTACAAACTAAAATTTCTTAAACTAAATAAATATAGAGGACCAAATTTTGCTCTGGGATACACTTCCACAACTCCCACTGAAGTTATAAGCAGGTGTGTCAATCTGTGACAGGGGAGTTTGGACCAGAGTTTTCAAACTGATTTATAGTGTCCATCTGGCTGTTCTGAATCAGGGAAAACCAAAACCAAGTGCAATTTAAAAAAAAAAATACAGTATACACAAGTTCCAGTTACATCTACACATTCATCACAGGTCTCTGTGTTTGGTCTAAACACTGGCATCATAGTTACATAATTTTGTAGCATTAAGCCTTAGGTTCATTAGACCAAATTCAATCCTGGTGTACAAAACTCCATTGAGATGAGAGCTCTACTACTAATTTTTTTCCCCAAGGCAGTTTTGGCTTTGGAAAATTTTACAGCTTCTGAGACCATGTCTGTAGATTTCTCTTCAGATAAGACAAAACACAGCAAATAAAATTCTATAAATACATTAGGAGCAATAGAAAGATGAAAGAGCCACATTTTAGCAGGGAAGAACTAAAGTAATCAGCTCAGGATTAAACAGATTGTGAATGGCTAGCCAACTACAAAAGCAGTTTCTTCTCCCTTGGTTTTCACACCTCAACTGCTAGAAGAGGGCCTCATCGTCCCTGATTGAACTAACCTCGTTATCTCTAGCCTGCTTCTTGCTTGCATATATATACCTGTCCCTGGAAATTGCCACTACATGAAGTCGGTATTCACCCACAAAAGCTCATGCTCTAATATGATCTGTTAGTCTATAACAGGGGTCGGCAACCTACGGCACGTGTGCCAAAGGTGGCACGTGAGCCGATTTTTCATGGCACGTGGGGCAGGCTGAGCTGCTCAGCCCTCCGCCACTCTGAGGTTCCTGCTGCTGGCCCCTTGCCAGCCGGGGTCCCACTCAGCACCTGCTGCTGGCCTGAGGGAAGGAACACCAGGCTGATGGCGGGCTGAGATCGCAGCTGGTAAGAAGTCAGCAGCCGAAATCCCAGAGCGGCGGCGGGCTGAGCTGCTCAGCCTGCCTCCACTATGGGGTTCCCACTGCTGGCCCCTTGCCAGCTGGGTTCCCCCCCGCCCCCAGCAGCCCCACTCAGTACCCGCTGCTGGCCTGGGGGAAGGAACCCCAGGCTGGTGGCGGGCTGACATCCCAGCTGGCAAGGAGCTAGCAGCCGAAACTCCAGAGCGGCTGCAGGCTGAGCTGCTCAGGCCGCCCCAGCTCTGGGGTTTCCTGCTGCCAGTCCCACTCAGCCCAGCTGCTGGCCTGGGAGAAGGAACCCCAGGCTGGCAGCGGGCTGAGACCCCAGCTGGCAGGAGCCAGTGGTGGAAACCCCAGAGCTCTGGCGGTCAGTCCCCCACTGCTCTGGGGTTCTGGCTGCTGGCCTGTTGCCAGCTGGGGTCCCCTCAGCCCCACTCATCTTGCTTCCAGTTGGAGTTCCAGCATGGGCCCCTGCCAGACAGGGTCCAGGCTTCTGGCCCTGCTCAGCCCTACCAGCCACCAGCTCCATTCACTTTAGCTCTGGATCTGGGGTTCCAGCCACTGACCTTCTGCCAGCTAGTAATCAACTTATAACTCAGAAGCCTGTGTGCAGCTTAAAGTATCTAAATAGGTGCCCCCAGATATAGGAAAACTCAGCAAGGAAAAGCAAGGGCAAGGATCACACTAAACTAATAAGATCTGAATTTTTATTTAATTTTAAATAAAGCTTCTGAAACATTTTGAAAACCTTGTTTACTTTACATATAACAGTAGTTTGGTTATATATTATAGACTTATAGAGAGACCTTCTAAAAAACATTCAAATGTATTACCGGCACGTGAAGCCTTAAATTAGAGTGTATACATGAAGACTCGGCACACCACTGCTGAAAGGTTGCCGACCCCTGGTCTATAAGGTGCCACAGGAGTCTTTGCTGCAATTATAACCTGTTTTCACATGCTTATGACTTTCTGAAAAAATTGTCTATGGGTTGATATTTTCCAAGTTTGTCAGCCTGGTTTGGGGCTTTTTAAGGAGAGGGGAGTTTGAGAAAAGCCCTTTCATCTGTTTTTAAGTTATTGTGGGGGAGCGTGTGATGAAAAATACGTGTCCATTATGGAAAGAAAACAAAACTAGAAGCTGAAGCCTGAGATGTGGCCTGGGCATTGCCTTCTTTCAAAACTGTGTTTGGCTTGAAAATAAATTGGTTTTGATGTAACTAGGTCTGACAATATGAAAACTGTGCATTTAGCAATAGTAAACTACGTTAAGCCTACAAGTACGCACCCAAAGATTGACGCACAGTGCACATGTGCACAGATAGTTAAATGTGTGACTAATTAAAGGCCTGAGTCTGTAGGGTGCCAAATATCCTTAACGCCCATTGCTTCAGTATCCTCAAGATCAGGTTCTTAGTGCACAGCTGGAAAAAAGAAGCAAATCATGGACCCTATTAACATGGGAGTACAAGGCCCATTAGACGTTTACTGCTGTCTAACCCAACTCTGGGCTTGGCCAACCAACCCGGAACACTGCTGTCTCATGGCAGAAGTTGTCACAGAGTGATTCCACACTTGCTCCATTGGAGGTTGTTGTGGAGTCACTTAGGGCATGGGAGGCAACAAACTCATGCTAATGAGCTCTTTGTCCCCAGGTTACCATTCATACTTCTCCGGCCATGGTGATTATAGTGTAGGGCTATAGTAACCACTTTGAAGCAGCTGCATGGGAGATGTGGACAGAAGTAGGGTCCCAAACATATGTCCCTATTCCAGATAGAACTGGCATCTCTCCAGAAGGGTTATGAATGGGTGTTTGTCCCCCCATAATTGTCATTGGGGATCTTTGCACCGGCTGCACTATATTCTCTCCCAGCTGATGAAGCCAGCTAAGGATGTGAGACCCACAAGCCCAACAGCCGTAGAACAAGTGCCTTACATGCACAGCAAACAGTATTTTTGTCTTTTGTTTTTTAAAAAAAGACCCTAGACCATTAAAGCAAAATTTGTTAATGCAACAAAAATGAAGGAAATGGAAATGTTAGTGCACGTGTGTCATGGTATAATTCCCCACTTTGAACCTTAGCGTCCAAAAGATGGGGTACCAGCATGAATTCCTCTAAGCTTAATTACCAGCTTAGTACTTGTAGTGCTGCCACCAACCAGAAATTCCAGTGCTTGTACACTCTGGTCCGCCCAGAACCTTGCCCCGGGACCCCAAGACCAGACCCTCTGGGATCTTAACACAAGGAAAAGTAACCCTTTCCCTCACCGTTGCCTCTCCCAGGCTTCCCCTCCCGGGTTACCCTGGAAGATCACTGTGATTCAAACTCCTTGATCTTAAAAACAGAGAGGAAAATGCACCTTCCCCCCTCCTTCTCTCTTCCCCTCCCAGACTCTCCCTGAGAGAGAAGTAATCCTAACACAGAGAGAAATTACCCTCTGCTCTCTCCCCCTTCCCTCCTTTCTCCCCACCAATTCCCTGGTGAATCCAGACCCAGTCCCTGGGGTCTCACCAAAAAAATAAAAAACCATCAGGTTCTTACACAAGAAAAGCTTTTAATTAAAGGAAAGAAAAAACAGTAAAAATTATCTTTGTAATTAAGATGGAATATGTTACAGGGTCTTCAGCTATAGACCCTGGGAATACCCTCCCAGCCTAGTAGTACAAGTACAAATTAAAATCCTTTCGCAAAATACAACTTTGAACTCCTCCACCAAATACACATTTGCACATAAAGAAAACAACATAAGCCAACTCGCCTTATCACCTAGTACTTACTATTTTGAAATCTATAAGAACCTGTATCATGGGAGATTGGAGAGAAACCTGGTTGCAACGTATGGTCGCTCTCAGAACCCAGTGAGAACAACAACCAAAAACTAACAAGCAACCACAAAGACTTCCCTCCCTCAAGATTTGAAAGTATCCTGTCCCCTGATTGGTCCTCTGGTCAGGTGACAGCCAGGCTCACTGAACTTGTTAACCCTTTACAGGCAAAAGAGACATGAAGTACTCCTGCTCTATTAACCCTTAACTATCTGTTTATGACAATGTGTTTAGTCCTTTCCTGTAGTTCTTATTAAAAATGCTATTTCTGTTTAAATCCGGGGTAGTGCCAGTATCTTCCAGTTGTGGGGCGGGTGTGGGTGGGGCTAAGGTGGGCCAAACAGAAAATGAGGGGCTCAGCCCTGCTTGCCACAAGGCCATGCCCCTCTCCATGACCCCACCCCCACCATGGCCCCATCCCCTAGTCAGGCTGGAGGCCAGAAGCAGGAGCTAGGCAGTGTGGGGCGCTGGCTGCTTGCAGCCAGTAACAGCTGCCTGGGCAGGGAAACCCAGCTCTGGAGCTGGCAGAGCCCGTAGGAGCAGCAACTGTGGGGAGCAGGACCCAGGAGCCTGGGCTGCAGCAGGACAGTCCAGGCTGCTGTGGAGAGCCCCCGACCCTCCACTAGTCCTGGGTGGTGCACTCCGGCAGGCAGGGACATGGGGTGGGGGCTGTTCTCGGGCACCTCAGCCCCCTGCTTGGCCTTACTTCTCTGTCGCTGCTGAAGCTGGACACCTGACTAGCAGCCACAGCTCTCTCTGCTTTGTCTTTAGAGCTGGAGGGCAGCAGCTGCTATGGGTTGGCTACAGGAAGGCTAAGGCAATTTTGGGGGAGACTGTAGCTCCCACAAGCCCCCGCAGCACTGCTCCTGTGTAAATCATTAAAAATGTATGCCATAAAATATACCCAGAGGCACAAAACTTCACCCAAGGTCACATGGCAGGTCAGTGACAGAGCTAGGAATAGAATTCAGGTCTCATGAGTCCCCGAGTAGTGCTCTGTGCACTAACCTGCACTGCTACATTTTCCTGACTCTGTTCTTAAGTGGGCAGCTTTAACATGCCATTAACAGTCTTTTGCATTTAATAAAAAATAAATGACAAACCATTGCTAATGCAATTAGCAATGAGATTAAAGCCCTTAGGGCTGGAGTGAAACATAGTAACAGACCCTGATGAATAGCAGGGTTCCAAAATGATAATTTTTTTTAAAAAATCATTTATTTTTGATGGACACAAAGGAAAAAAAAGCCACGGGGCTTACATTAGAGATAAAGGCAAAGTAATTTTAGGCATACGCAAAATGAATATTAAACCAAACCTTGGAGTTCTCAGTGCCACTGCCTAGAACTAGCCCTGCATCCAATATTGGATGGCTTTTAAAGAAGAAATGTATCCGTGCTGAGATTCATGGCTATAACACACTATAGTAGTGGTCACAAAATTAAGAATGCAATTGGAACATACCATCGTACGCTCAAAAATAATTGCTTGGTATCAGAGGTGTGTAAAGAAGCCCTCGCTTTCCCTAAACAGATCAGAATCTTTGAAGGTGCATCTTCACTAAGAAAAAAGATGTGCGCTTAACTCATGCTAGCTAAAACATGGTAACTGCTACACAAGTAAAATCCTAGCGAAGACATGGAGGTTTGTAGTTTTCACACGAGTTAGCGGGTTGAGGAAGCTGCCGCAAGTCTTTACCTCAACCTGTTAACTCGTGAAAACTGCAAACTCCTTTGTCTTCACTAGGTTTTGACTGAGTGTTAGTTACCACACTGTTTTAACTCATACTAGCTAACACACTTTTTTTCATAGTAAAGTCAAGGCCTGACAGTTTTGATCCCATGCATTATAACACAGAGCGTGTGAGGAATCCACAATACTGAAACGGATGAGATGCCCTGACAACTTTAAGCTAGAAATGGCAATCACCAACAGTGCCATCGGGTAGAGGGAGATATAAAATCACCTTGTATCCAGTTTAAAATATAGAGCTCTTGGGGCCTGAATCTCTGTTGCCCTGCACCTTGTATAATCATTTACACCAGTGCCCGGGGGTATAAAAGGCTGCCCCGTGGTGCAGGTACTCAGTTTTTACTCTGCAACAGTGAAAATGACTACACAAGATGTAATGAAACAGTGAATCAGGCAGACAGAACATGCCCTGTTACTGCAAAAGAGAGGAGGAAGAAACAAGAATACCAAACTTCTGTACTATGCATCTTGGGACTGAGCCGACACTTGTTGAAGTCAGCGGGAATCTTCATCCTCCAAGCAACAGTCCTGAAAAAGCCAAAGTGCATCACTTATCTTTCCAACAATAGCCAGGGGCGCCTCTAGGCATTTTGCCACCCCAAGCACAGCAGGCAGGCTGCCTTCGGTGGCTTGCCCATGGAGGGTCCGCCGAGGCCGCGGGACCAGCGGACCCTCCGCAGGCAAGCCGCCGAAGGCAGCCTGCCTGCCGCCCTCGCGGCGACAGGCAGAGCACCCCTAGTGGCTTGCCGCCCCAAGCACGCGCTTGGCGTGCTGGTGCCTGGAGCCGCCCCAGACCATAGCTGCTCAGCTTTGCAGTTGTTGGACAAATAACATTCTAAGAGCAACCAAACCATATAGAATCCAACCAATCACTGAAGTATGTCTAAAATTAGAGGATTTGAAACTGAAATTGCTGTAGTGCATTAATTTTGAAAATATATGGCCCCTGATGCTCCCGAGCCACACAGTGTAACCAACTGTTGCAATTTTATCATGAGTTTCATGGTCTTTGGTGTTTTTCTTAAAGCCCCATGTCCTGGAATCAAATGAGAATGTCAGCTTTAGTTTAAAACAAAAAACTAAGGGCTTGTCTACATGGTCAGGTAAACCACACTACGGGGGAGTGATTTCTAAGGCACACAAATGTGTTGTGCATTCATTGGTCTGTGTAGATGACATTCATGCTGTTTCAGCACTATATTAAAGGGCACTAGGGAACCCTTAGTGTGCACCAACAGGGTCTACATGGACCAGTTAATTTGCAACATGCTAGAGCATTTTAGAAATCACATTCCTATAGTGTAAATTACTCTACTATGTAGACAAGCCCTAAATTCTAGCTCTCTTGTTTGTGGAGAAAATCTAAAAGTGTCCAAAGTGAGTTCAACCTAAAGGTTCAGAAAGCAAATTTTAAAAGGTCAAAAATTATTTATAAATAAGGTCATACTTAATTTGTAAAATTGCAGATCCCACAATATTAGGCTTCCATCGCAATTTTGTTTTTAATTAGCTTACTTTGCACAGTCCACAGTTTTGCATATACTTTGAGGTTTGCAACACTTTTTTTCCCCATTAGTACAGTAGAACCCCATTTGTCTGAGCTGATAGTGGCTGGGGTTTGGTAATATAGCATCAGCAAAATGTCTGGTTATCAAAAAATTAGCAGGCATGACATAATACTTGAGTGTTTCTATAGTTCCACAATGTTTTCTTAAACAAATAGGCCTTCTCTGGCTTTTCCAAATTACCACAATTAATATGTTAATTTAATTAACTAATTACTGCAACTATATTATTACTTTTCCACTCTTTTCCATGTCTTGTCCGAAACTCAGCTGCAATTATTTGACAATCATCCCACAATTCAAGTATGGCCATATTTATAAAGTATCATGATTTTTAAGAATCGGTCTCATAATTTTGGAGGCCTGACATGATTTTTGAATGCTCAGGGTTGGCAATACTGCATTTAAGTACAGAAGATTATATGAACCTGCTAATCCTCAATCATCATGATAGAAAGTCTTTCATGCTCTACCCACTGGAGTTATTTTTATAGCTGTTGGTTGGTTGAAGTTATTTTTGTTTTAAATTTCTCTCACTTAGCAGCAGTTTGATGTTATTTAGCATACAATTAAATAGGGAAAATGTATTAAGTCTAAAAACCAAAGAGACAGGAAAATTCAATAGTTACATTTCCAAACACAATGCTAACTTGATCATGTTACACATGCTGTTTGTTTTATTGTATACATTTTACAATATATAACTACAAATTTAACTGAAAACAGTAACAGGAAATAATAATGCAGCAGGGTGGCATTGCTTTTGGAACCTAGAGTTTTACAATTCTAGACTTTGTAGAGTTTTTTAAACCAAAAAATATCACAAATCCCAGAGAGGACTATTTCATATCAAGTTTAAAATGCCAAACTTCACCATTTTGGCTGTAATTGTTTAAAAAAAGAGGTTAGAATTATTTTAGTTTATTTTAGCTATTTTTTATATACACTGGTGACTAGAG
Organism: Gopherus evgoodei; assembly: GCF_007399415.2. Lineage (NCBI taxonomy): Eukaryota > Metazoa > Chordata > Testudines > Testudinidae > Gopherus > Gopherus evgoodei. The sequence continues at coordinate 35,130,932 of NC_044322.1, forward strand.
ACCCTGATTTAGGTGTGCTAGGTGCTGTACAAATATATAGTAAAAGACAGTCCCTGCCCCAAAAGAGCTAACTATCTAAATAGATATGGAAGAGAAAGGTAGGGGAATGCAAATATTATTATCCTTATTTTACAGATGGGGAGTGGAGACACAGAGATTAAGTGAATTGCTGTAGGGCACACAAGAAATCGGCAGCAGAACCTGAATTCAAACCCTGACTCAATTTAGATCCTTAACCACACAGCCCTCTTTTCCCATCTCACAGCTGGAAAAGTACATTCTTCACTCGCTCATAACTTTTAGAAAGAAAGAAAACATATTAAAGCAAAGACTCCCACATGGAGAATTCAGCTCTTTCAGAAAGCTGAGTCTGTCATAATGGTGTGTTACAGTTGAAACTGTTTTGCAGTGATACAGCTTATCACAGACAGTACAGATTACTGAGATCAACGTGATTACTCCTGGAGTAAGGTATTATTCAGCATGAGGCATGCTGTTACTGTCAGTCACAAACATATTGCTTATCATGTTTGCCAAGCTTTCTCTTAAACTGGGCTCCATATTGCAAAAGGGTCAGAGAATAGACTATACTACGGATTACTGTGTTCATGTAAGAGCCAGCTCCTTTTCTAATCAAGTGCCATATAATTATTGATAGTAGTTCTATATTGACTACTTTATGTCACAAAACGACAGCCCATAATAAAGGGTACGATGCTGGTACACAACCCCCAAAGCATCGCAGAGATGAAATTGTGGTTCAAGGAGATAAGTCTATCCCTGTTCTCTTTTGCTCCATGCGGTAGTAACTTGCTGATGGCCTATTCCAGCAGCAAATTACTTCCCCCATGCCAGCCTCCACATTGGCTCCGTTGTGTGTTGGAGGCATACAGGAAAACACTGGAACCATTATTAGTGGAGATTGTCACTTTGCTATGTCACTTAGCGGCTACCTACAAAAAATGAAAAAGCTCATTAAAAAGCAAATTACCACTAATGGTTAGTGGTAAACAAGACTACTATTGCTGCGAGAAAGACTGTTCAGGGGCAAGCAAAATGGTTGATGACGTGGGTCAGTAGATAGAACCAAGGAATGGGAATTACTGCATGTGTAAGTTCTGTTCCTGACTCCATGACCTTGGGTAAATCACTTAATCTCTCTGTGCCTTGGTTTCATCATCTTTATAAATGCATGCAATCGTGCTTACCCACCTAAGCAAAGCCCTTGGAGAGCTACAGAGGAAAAAGCATTAATTACGATTAGAGAACAAAAATCAATCAATTAAAAGCTAAATCAAACAACTGCATCCTGTTCCAACCATGAAGACTGCCAAACTTGAGCGCTAGCAGAGCACCTAGGGGAGCAAGGACCACAGATAAGAGCTCTCTAATGGAGCAGTTTTGTCACCCTGGCTGGATTTGTTCAGTCCCAAATCCAGATGGGAGATGCATCCCATCTCCTTACCTGCCAAGGTGGCTTATAAAGTGAGAGGTGAACCTAATGCAGGAAAGCAGTTGAGAGCTACAACTGAGTCTGAAAGCAGCTGTTGCACATCCAGGTTTGGCCAAAGTGAGGCCTGTGGAGTGGTTCAATATAATCCACAGTAACCCTCCTAATGTAGGCATGGATCTTGCCCCAAATAGGTCAGAATGTAAATAGACACTTAAACACCAAGGATGGCAGGTGAGTGACACCTCTAGTAAGTGGATGAGTGGGGACGTTTAGGAGCTTTGTTGGTTCCATAATTAAAAATAAATATTTATTATTTGTAAATATCTGAAAATATTCAGATTTCCTTTTCACCTGCTACTGGGTAATCAAACTTGGCCCTGGGGGAGAGTAAGCAGGTGGAGATCCCACCTGATACTATAAGCACACACTAGATATGATCCAAATCATAACTCTCTTTATAATTCATAGCAACATAAATAGGCCTCTACCAAATTCACAGCCATGAAAAATGCATCACGAACTGTGAAATCTGGTCTCCCCCATGAAATCTGGTCTTTTGTGTGCCTTTATCCTATGCTACACAGCTTTCACAGAAGAGACCAGCATTTCTGAAATTGGGGGTCCTGACCCAAGACAGAGTGGTGAGGGGGGGTCACAAGGTTATTTTAAGAGGATCACAGTATTGCCACCCTCACTTCTGCTCTGCCTTCAAAGCTGGGCGGCCGGACAGCAGTGGTTGATGGCCGGGCACCCAGCCAGCAGCAGTGCAGAAGTAATCGTGGCAATACCATGTCATGCCACACTTAGTTCTACATTGCTCTCTTCAGAGCTGGGCAGCCAGAAAGTGGCGGTTGCTGACCAAGGGCCCAGCTCTGAAGGTAGCAGCACAGAAGTAAAGGTGGCAATACCATATCATAGCATCCTTACTTCTGCACTGCTGCTGGCTCTGCCTTCAGAGCTGGGCTCCAGGCCAGTAGCTGCCGCTCTCTGGCCACCCAGCTCTGACAGCAGTGCCCCTGCCAGCAGCAGCACAAAAGTAAGGGTAGCAGTACCACAGCTCCCCCTAGAATAACCTTGCTGGCCCCCCCCAATTCCTTTTTGGGTCAGCACCTCTACAATTACAACACTGTGAAATTTCAGAATTAAAAATCTGAAATCATGACATTTATTATTTTAAAAATCCTATCACCATGAAATTGACCCAAATGGACCATGAATTTGGTAGGTCCCTAAATATAAAGCATACATTTAATCTAAGGTCTAATCAAGTGGAACTTGTCTCCTAGGGTGTTCCACTGCAGGACCTTTCTGTACCTGTCCCCATAGGTGCTGACTCTGTGAAAAAATGCTGAGCACCCACTGGCAGCCTCCCTATCAGCTCCCTCCACCCCCTCAATTCTAAGAACATATCTTTCTAGAAAAATATCCTGTATTTATTTTAAAATACCACTGATAGAGAATCCACTACATTTGGTAAATTGTTCCACTATTAAAAAATTATGCCTTATTTCCAGTCTGAATTTGTCTAGCTTCACCTTCCAGCCACTGGATCATGTTATTCCTTGACCAGCTAGTTTTACTCCTGGGGAAATTCTGCACACGTGCAGAATTCATGTCCCTTACAGATTCCCCTTCCCCACCCCGCAGAAAATACATTTTGCCGAAGAGGTGCTGCAATTACACCCTTTGCCCACTAAGGGCTGCTGTAGCACCAGAGGAGAGGGCAGCTGGCTCTGGGTTGGAGCAGCCAGCCACAAGTAGGGAAGGGACAGTGGCTGTGTTCCTCACAGTGCCATGCCAAGGGGGCAAGGTGAGGAGGCACAGGATATGGGGGGAACGGATAGAGGCAGGGGCACAGGAGCTAGTGGGTAGACAGCATTGAACCTGGGGCTGAATGGGAATGGGGATGCAGGGACACATGGGGACAGGGGGGATGAGGGGTGGGGAATGCTGGGATACATGTGGACAGGGACAGGTGTACCTCACTAAATGGGAGATACTAGGAGTCAGCCAGGGTCTGCATGAGGGAGGATCCCCAACTCCTTAATAATCCCCTGCTCCCCCAAAAGAACTGCTCCATACTTCTCGCACTCATAACCAACAAACCTCCAGGTTCAGTCCCAGGCTTCTTCTCAGCAATTACTTCCCTCTCTCTCAGCTGATTCCCAAAGCTGCTTCTGAAGGATGTGGGAAATACATTTCTGTATTGTAGCTTAAATGAATATTACTCAAAGTTCTGCATTAATTGATGATTGATTGATGATCCCTTGATTCGAGGATGATCTCTACCACAAATTTACATATGGATCCTGAGATGACTCTGCAAATTTGCTCACAGTAGATACAGACGTTTCGTGGCAGGCCAACTGCCTGCTGGGAGAAAGTTCTTTCTTTTTCCTTCCTTCTCTTTCTCTCTTTTCAGCTTTGAGGGCAAGGCGCTTCTCCTCAAAGCAGGCCACTGTCTGATGGAGGATATGTATTAATATGACTAGTAAGATATCCACTTGTCAAAAAACATTTCCTGAATCTTTTTTGTTGTCTGTATTGTTACAGACATACTTGCTGTCAGGCATTTTGAAATAAATTACCAAAATAATTGAAACTGGCATGATTATATTGTGTTATTTTGACAAAATCTAAAGAATTTTAAAAGATTGTGCGCAGAATTTTTAGTTTTTTAGCACAGAATTCCTCCAGGAATATAGTTTGAAGACTGTAATTGAGTCACCTCTTAATCTAGGGTTGTGAGTTCAATCCTTGAGGGGGCCACTTGGGGATCTGGGGCAAAATCAGTACTTGGTCCTGCTAGTGAAGGCAGGGGGCTGGACTCTATGACCCTTCAGGGTCCCTTCCAGTTCTAAATGATGGGTATATCTCCATTATTAAATTAAATTAAATTCTCTTTGTCAAGCTAAACATATTGAGGTCCTTGAGTCTATCACTATAAGCCATGTTTTCTAGTCCTTTAATCTTTTTCCTGGCTCTCCTCTGAACCCTCTCAATTTTTTCAACATCCTTCTTGAACAGTGGGCACCAGAACTGGACATAGTATTGCAGCAGCAGTCAAATACAGAAGTAAAATAACCTCTCTACTCCTACTCAAGATTCCCCTGTTTATGCATCCAAGGATCACATTGACCCTTTTGCCACAGTGTCACACTGGAAGCTCATGTTTAGCTGATTATCCACACTGCCACTCCAAATTCTTTATTCCTAGATGTATACATTTGCATTTAGCTGTATTAAAACACATATTCTTTGCTTGCACTCAGCTTACCAAGTGAGCCAGATCAATCTGTATTGGTGATATGTCCTCTTCATTATTTACCACTCCCCCAATCATTGTGTCATCTGAAAATGTTATCAGTACTGATTTTATGTTCTCTTCCAGACACATACCATATAATACGGGGAACATACATGAAATATTGGCGATATATACACATTCATAGAGTGAATTCTTCAACTACCATTAACCCAAAGATCAGAAATTCATTAAGATGAGAGCTTACTTGATAAGACAGGAACACAGGACTCTCCACACCATAGCAGAACAATGGTCCATCAAGGTTAATAGCTGTACCCAACAAATGGTCAATGGCAAAGGAGGCATTAACCCTTTCACAATGCACCTAACTATACAATGGGAAAATTACTTCCTTTCATAGACTCATAGACTCTAGGACTGGAAGGGACCTCAAGAGGTCATCGAGTCCAGTCCCCTGCCCTCATGGCAGGACCAAATACTGTCTAGACAATCCCTGATAGACATTTATCTAACTTACTCTTAAATATTTCCAGAGATGGAGATTCCACAACCTCCCTAGGCAATTTATTCCAGTGTTTAACTACCCTGACAGTTAGGAACTTTTTCCTAATGTCCAACCTAAATCTCCCTTGCTGCAGTTTAAGCCCATTGCTTCTTGTTCTATCCTTAGACACTAAGGTGAACAAGTTTTCTCCCTCCTCCTGATGACACCCTTTTAGATACCTGAAAACTGCTATCATGTCCCCTCTCAGTCTTCTCTTTTCCAGACTAAATAAACCCAATTCTTTCAGCCTTCCTTCATAGGTCATGTTCTTAAGACCTTTAATCATTCTTGTTGCTCTTCTCTGGATCCTCTCCAATTTCTCCACATCTTTCTTGAAATGCGGTGCCCAGAATTGGACGCAATACTCCAGTTGAGGCCTAACCAGCGCAGAGTAAAACGGAAGAATGACTTCTCGTGTCTTGTTTACAACACACCTGTTAATGCATCCCAGAATCACGTTTGCTTTTTTTGCAACAGTATCACACTGTTGACTCATATTTAGCTTGTGGTCCACTATGACCCCTAGATCTCTTTCTGCCATACTCCTTCCTAGACAGTCTCTTCCCATTCTGCATGTGTGAAACTGATTGTTCCTTCCTAAGTGGAGCACTTTGCATTTGTCTTTATTGAACTTCATCCGCTTTACCTCAGACCATTTCTCCAATTTGTCCAGCTCATTTTGAATTTTGACCCTGTTCTCCAAAGCAGTTGCAATCCCTCCCAGTTTGCTATCGTCTGCAAACTTAATAAGCGTACTTTCTATGTCAACATCTAAGTCGTTGATGAAGATATTGAACAGAGCCAGTCCCAAAACAGACCCCTGCAGAACCCCATTTGTTATACCTTTCCAGCAGGATTGGGAGCCATTAATAACTACACTCTGAGTACGGTTATCCAGCCAATTAGGCAAACACCTTATAGTAGCCCCATCTAAACTGTATTTGCCTAGTTTATCGATAAGGATATCATGCAAGACCGTATCAAATGCCTTACTAAAGTCTAGGTATACCACATCCACCACTTTTCCCTTATCCACAAGACTCGTTATCCTATCAAAGAAAGCTATCAGATGGGTTTGACACGATTTGTTCTTTACAAATCCATGCTGGCTATTCCCTATCACCTTACCACCTTCCAAGTGTTTGCAGATGATTTCTTTAATTACTTGCTCCATTATCTTCCCTGGCACAGAGTTAAACTAACTGGTCTGTAGTTTCCTGGGTTGTTTTTATTTCCCTTTTTATAGATAGGCACTATATTTGCCCTTTTCCAGTCTTCTGGAATCTCTTCCGTCTCCCATGACTTTCCAAAGATAATAGCTAGAGGCTCAGATACCTCCTCTATCAACTCCTTGAATATTCTAGGATGCATTTCATCAGGCCCTGGTGACTTGAAGGCATCTAACTTTTCTAAGTGATTTTTAACTTGCTCTTTTTTAATTTTATCTTTCAAACCTACCCCCTTCCCATAAGCATTCACTATGTTAGACATTCCTTCAGACTTCTCAGTGAAGACCGAAATAAAGAAGTTTATTAAGCATCTCTGCCATTTCCAAGTTTCCTGTTACTGTTTCTCCCTCTTCACTGAGCAATGGGCCTAATCTGTCCTTGGTCTTCCTCTTGCTTCTAATGTATTGATAAAAAGTCTTCTTGTTTCCCTTTATTCCCATAGCTAGTTTGAGCTCATTTTGTGCCTTTGCCTTTCTAATCTGGCCCCTGCATTCCTGTGTTGTTTGCCTATATTCATCCTTTGTAATCTGACCTAGTTTCCATTTTTTATATGACTCCTTTTTATTTTGTAGGTCACGCAAGATCTCGTGGTTAAGCCAAGTGGTCTTTTGCCACATTTTCTATCTTTCCTACCCATCGGAATGGCTTGCTTTTGGGCCCTTAATAGTGTCCCTTTGAAAAACTGCCAACTCTCCTCAGTTGTTTTTCCCCTCAGTCTTGAGTCCCATGGGACCTTACCTATCAGCTCTCTGAGCTTACCAAAATCCGCCTTCCTGAAATCCATTGTCTCTATTTTGCTGTACTCCCTTCTACCCTTCCTTAGAATTGCAAACTCTATGATTTCATGATCACTTTCACCCAAGCTTCCTTCTGCTTTCAAATTCTCAACGAGTTCCTCCCTATTTGTTAAAATCAAGTCTAGAACAGCTTCCCCCCAGTAGCTTTTTCAACCTTCTGAAATAAAAAGTTGTCTGCAATGCAGTCCAGGAACTTATTGGATAGTCTGTGCCCCACGGTGTTATTTTCCCAACATATATCTGGATAGTTGAATTCCGCCATCACCACCAAATCTTGGGCTTTGGATGATTTTGTTAGTTGTTTAAAAAAAGCCTCATCCACCTCTTCCACCTGGTTAGGTGGCCTGTAGTAGACCCCTAGCATGACATCACCCTTGTTTTTTACCCCTTTTATCCTAACCCAGAGACTCTCAACACTTCCATCTCCTATGTCCATCTCCACCTCAGTCCAAGTGTGTACATTTTTAATATATAAGGCAACACCTCCTCCCTTTTTCCCCTGTCTATCCTTCCTGAGCAAACTATACCCATCCACACCAACATTCCAATCATGTGTATTATCCCACCAAGTTTCAGTGATGCCAACAATGTCACAGTTGTATTTATTTATTAGCACTTCCAGTTCTTCCTGCTTATTACCCATACTTCTCACATTTGTATATAGGCATCTAAGATACTGGTTTGATCTTGCCTCCCAGTTTTGCCCTGACCCTCCTTTCTCTCTGCCATTATAGCCCACACTCCCTCTTGTTTCCAACCCATCTCCCAGGTCTTCATGTTCCCCACTTACCTATGGGCTTTGCTCAGACTTTTGACCTGATACTCACAATTCTGAGGTATATCTGGGACCTACAAGCCAATTCATAGTCACCACAAGTATGAAAGTGACAACGGGTAGAGCACAGGAGGAACAGAGAGCAGCGTCCTATCTATCCTAAATTTCCTCGCTCACAGTGGTACCTAAGCTACCTGTCCTGACTAAGCAGGTTGCAAAGAAAAGAGTTCTTGAGTCTGTGACCCTCCTCAGGGCCCAGATTCACAGGAAGTAGGGGTTATTTTATTGTCCTGATTATGACAAAAGGATTGGATGCCATTTTTTCAAATAGCAGAGGAACTCAATGAGGAGAAGATGACAGCTGAGAGGAAAATCTTAAGCTTTTCCAGTTCCTCTTAGGGTAGATCTACACAGCCACTAGACACCCGCAGCTGGCCCATGCCAGCTTACTCAGGCTCATGGGGCTCAGGTTGCAGGGCTGTTTTACTGCTGTGTAGATTCCTGGGCTTGGGCTGGAGCCTGGGTTCTAGGACCTTGTGAGGTGAGAAGGTCTGAAGGGCTCTGTGTAGCTCAAAAGCTTGTCTCTCTCACCAACAGACTAATACATAGGTAAAAAGGAGATAGTTAGAGGGAAGCTAAGTGAGAGCTACAGCTGCCCTAAATCATAACCCAACTCCAGGAGGAGAGTGGGGGACTCCTGACTTGCAAAGAGAGAGAGAGTTTGGGCTATAACCCTACTCGGGGAGGAGGACTGATGACTCTAAAACTTGGGAAAGGATGCTTTTTCAGCATTAAATCCAGGGCTACAAGAAGGGTTGGGCTCTGTAAAATGAGATAATAAATGAGACCCCACAAACAGGGTATCTTATTCTCAGTAGATGGGTCTGAGAGTAAAAGACTGCAAGCACTGAGAGCCATGTAGTTGCAGGACCACAAGGGGGCGTGCTTGAGGAAAGTGTCCTGTAACAGACAGGTATGAGCCCCAGCCATTTGGATGGTTACCTGAAAATGTTCTTTGGAGTTTGTTTACTCTGTTCCACTTAATGGGTCAGTTCCCTAGCTAGTGTAAACTAGTGTGGTGCCACTTAAGTCAATGGAGCTGTACTGATATATACTTGCTGAGGATCTGATCATAGATTCCTTACCACCTTTCTCAAGTTTTCAGTGCCAGCCACTTCTGCAGTTACATCAGTTACCCTCCTCAGGGTCACTTCTGCATAAGGTAAACAAAATGGTCCAATAGTAGGGATATTTCACATTTAAACTCTTCCCCCTTAATGACACTGCCTATCTTTTGTCCCTTAAGCCATTTTAATCCTTTTCAGTGTTTCTCTGCCTATGCTATGTCATGCTTTCTGACCTTGCAAATCAATCTGTTGTGCAGCGTGGTATTAAATGCTTCCCTGACAGCTGGATAAATCATGCCTACTGCTTCCCTCTTGTCCACTAATTCAGGAAACAAATTTATCAGGTGTGACCTACATCTATGGTTAAAGAGTGTCTGAAAAGCTGGAATTCACACAGTAGCCTCTGCTGACGTTAAAAACACCATGGGACTTATTCAAGGCAGCAGAGCTCTGAGGTCATATATTGTGGGCCTAATTCTGCTTCTTGCTTACACTAGTGTAAGTTGGGAGTAACTCCATTTAAGTGTATGGAGTTATGCCTGTATAAGTGAGAAGAGAATCAGACCTTGCCATTTTCAAGTCTGAGTTGTTTCTTTGCTTTTAATTCTGATGTTTGTACACCTGATGTGATATTGGGAGCCTCTCTTCTTCCTCTTGAACACAAGCTTCTGAAGATGGAAGGCTGGAAAGGTAGCTTGCTGTTTACAGAGCAAAACTGACAATGTTTTTTTGCTTATTAATGCTTATTTTGTTGAACTCAGATACCATGGTGATGTGCAGAGTATATTATAGAGTAGACTAGATGAGATGATAGCTGGACATATTTCTTGTAGGGTTAAATTGTGATTTGAGAGCGAGCCTTAAGCAAAGGAGGTATGTAAGCTACAAAGTAGCTGATAAATAGCCCTGAGGAAACGCTGACTTAGACTCATTTCTGAGTAATAGTTTCTCCCCTATTTCTTCCTTGGTCTTGGGGAAGTAATTTGCTGTTGTCCTATACTAGCAGGAAACTCTGACACCCTCACACCAGCTGAAATGCACTGCCCACCAAGTAGGGGGTAGGGCCAAGACTAACCCATTTCCCCTTTCCTCCCTACCCACCTGCTCCAGAGGGAAGCAAACAGACATGCAGCATCTGCTTACTCCTATGAACCTCGGCCCAACAACTGGGTAATCCATGTACGAGGAGCTCTAATTCCCCATTGCATCTTTGCATGGGCATGTAGTTCAGGTCACAGCCTAGCCCTTAGCAAATGCCTCACTTGCATTTAGCCCATGAAAATAGTTCTGACCTATTTGTACTCAAGAGGTGAGAACTAGTGCAGAACTAATGCAATCCTCCACAGAGAAAGTGAAGGTTAGTGCAAATTCCCCGTTTCTCTTTAACCTGCAAGAAGAGGAGAGACATTTTCCTCTTTAACCTGCACTGTAAATGTCTATGGTCTGTTCTGTGTTCATTCTTTGGGTGGAAAAAGCTATGATGTCAATGGGAGGAGTTCCCTGACCAGCGTGAATGCAGCCTCGATAGATTCATAGTTTAGGGCCAGAAGGGACTCTTAGGTCATCTAGTCTGATCACCTGTATAATACAAGAATTGCACCCAGTTGCCCATGCACTGACCCCAATAACCTGTGTATGATTAAAGCATAGCCTCCAGAAAGGCATCCAGTCTTGACCTAAAGACATCAAGAGTTGGAGAATCCTCACCTCCCTTGGCAGTCCATTCCAGTGATCAGTAGCCCTCACTGCCAGAAAAATGTCCCTCATTTCCAGTTTGAACCTGCCTACCTTCAGCTTCCTGCCATTGGTTCTTGTTATGCCTTTCTCTGCCAGCCCAAAGAGCCCTGCAGTACCTGGCATTTTCTCCCTGTGAAGGCACCATAGAGTACAATCAATTAGAACTGTGCAGAGAATGAAAATTCCATTTCATGGAGGATTTTGAAATTTGGTTTTGCTTCAGTTGGGAATAAAACCTCAAAATTCTAAAACTCTCTGGAAAAAAACAAAAACCTTTGGACTGGATTGATAAAATATTTAGTTTTGACAGATTCACTTCAATTTAGACTATATATAGCTATAGATATATAGATAAAAATAATACAAAGTAAAAAAAATTGAAAAAGTCATTTAGAAAGGAAATATTGAAATACTTTGTTCTAAAATTGTCAGGACGGGATGTTTGAGCATCATCAGAACTTCTTTCCCTTTTTTCTCTGAAAATTTTGGTGTAAGTGTCAATTTCACAAAGTGTTTTGATTTCAATAGAGCTGCATTGTCCAGTGAAAAATAATTCCATCTAACTTTTTCTGACCAGCTCTACTCTCCTGAAAAACGAACAGATGAAGCTCTTCAAGTGTCCCACTGCAAGGCACTTTCCCCAGTCTCAAATAATTTTTGTGGCTCTTTTCTGAACCCACTCCAATTTTTCAACATCTTTTTAAAATGTGGGCCCCAGAACTGCATACAGCAGGGGCTCTCAAACTTCACTGCACCATGACCCCCTTCTAACAACAAAACTTACTACACCACCCCAGGAGGGGGGACTGAAGCCCAATGGCTTCAGATCCAGGCGCAGGCAGTGGAGCTTCAGCTTCGGCCCTGGGTCCCAGCAAGTCTAAGCCAGCCCTGGTGACCTCATTAAAATGGGGTCCTGACCCACTTTGGGGTCCCAACCCACAGTTTGAGAACTGCTGGCATACAGTATTCCAGTATATTCCAGAATATGCATCAGCATCTGCAGTGGAGATTGGAGAGAAGTTTGCATATAAACTGATAGTTTCATAAGGCTCTAGCAGTGGAAATATAAAAGTGTCTTATACAGCCTGCATCATACTCCTACAAGACCCTGACATGACACATTATAACATCTCCTTGGAAACCATTGCAGTGTGTGGGCTGTCAGTACATATCAGCAGTTCCACAGATTATATATTGTGGAACTATTATGATGACAGTATGCCATGAAATCAGCCAGTCAATAGGACTTTACATTTTGCTTCTTAATGCCTTTCTATATGACTCTTGCTAAAAGTACTTTCAGTTTCTAACTTAAGTATATGGGGTGTTTGAATCTAAAAAGAATGCAGCAAACAGTTCACATTATGGACTAGAAGTAATAAATGATTTCTAATTTACATGTATAGTTCATCAAGGCCCCAGTTCAGCCCTGACTGCAATGGGATTTAGTCACTTCCTTAAGTAGTCTGCTGAGTATGTGTGAGATTACATATGTGCTTGAAGTTAAGCATGTATTAAGTGCTCTGCTGAATTGGGCCTATGTTAGATATTTAACCTGATTAAACTGCTCCTTTATCTGGATTTCTAGTCTCAGACATACTCATGGGACATTTCACGTTCAGTAGCTGAGAAGCAGCTTTATTGCTTTGGCTTTAAGTAGCAGTAGCATTTATTTAACTTTTGCATATAGGGTCATAGATCTGCATGGTGCTTTATATACAGCAAAGTGAGACAGTCCCTGCCCCCCAAAACACACAATCTAATATGTGTATGACAAGATCTCCATAATAATATCTCCTCCTGCATATATACATGCAGGAGGAGATGATATGGGAGGTGGGGAATAAACAAAATAAAGTCTTAAAGTTGCCAGTTCGGTAGAGTATTCACCAAGTTCCATCTTCATTTGTAAAAAGTTATGTCATAAAGAAGCAAAACAAGGCAAACCATTTTTTCTCCTTTGAGGGTAACTTTAACAAGAAGCAAGAGTTATCACTTACAAATCCCCTCTTCTCCATTTCCCCACTACAGAAAATAAAGATTTCGTCACAAATTTTCCTTTCTCTTTCCCCAACACACACTGTTACAATACATTGTTTCAGTTCAGAAGTTCAGTGAACCAAGTTTTATCTGTGTGCCAAATAACAAAGCTGTAACAAACTGGCTAGCATGTCTGGCCATGATCCAAAACTAATTGAAAGCAAGTAAAAGATGTCCATTGACCTCAAAGGGTTTTGGAGCAGGCCTTATGTATGCACTGCTCTCTACTGGACAGAATAAGACTTGCTCATCTGAGTCACTGGTAGAGCTGGGTGACGTTTCTTGTGCAAAACCTTTCTTTCTCTCTCTTTTTTTTTTTTGCCAAAAAGTGCAGAATTGAATCCATCAGAACAATTCACGGCTGTTTGATTTCGCTAATTGCTTTGGTTGGAAAAACAATGTAAGACGTTTGGAAACAATTCATTTCAGCATTTCCAAAATGAAACATTTCAATAGTCTTTGGTCCGAGGGACATTCTGAGATTTAGAGTAGAAAGAACTGATTTCTGTGGCTATGGTGTGCAACAAAGATAACTTTCTAAATGGCAGTGGAAGTGTTGGAATATGCTATTTCAATAAGTAATTTCATTCATATTTGTATAATGTTTAGAAAATTTAAAACTCTATAGGTTAAGGGTTTACGTCCTGATTCTGCAAAGACTGATGCATCTGCTGAAGTTCACACACTGACTAATCCCATTAGCATCAGTGAGACATGCTCATACTAGGATGATCCGAGGAATGGAAAACCTATCTTATGAAAGGAAACTCAAAGAGCTTGGCTTGTTTAGCCTAACCCAAAGAAGGTTGAGGGGAGATATGATTGCTCTTTATAAATATATCAGAGGGATAAATATTAGGGAAGGAGAGGAGTTATTTAAGCTTAGTACTAACATGGACACAAGAACAAATGGACATAAACAGGACACTAGGAAGTTTAGAATTGAAATTAGATGAAGGTTTCTAACCATTAGAGGAGTGAAGTTCTAGAACAGCCTTCCAAGGGGAGTAGTGGGGGCAAGAGACATATCTGGCTTTAAGACTAAGCTTGATAAGTTTATGGAAGGGATGGTATGATGGGATTGCCAAATTAATTGCCAGAATTAGGCTATTGATCTTTGATTATCAGCAGATAAGTATGCCCAATGATCTGTGATGGGATGTTAGATGGGGTGGGATCTGAGTTACTACAGAGAATTCTTTCCTGGGTGCTGGCTGGTGAGTCTTGCCCACATGCTCAGGGTTTAACTGATCACCATATTTGGGGTTGGGAAGGAATTTTCCTCCAGGGTAGATTGGCAGAGGCCCTGGAGGTTTATCGCCTTCCTCTACAGCATGGAGCATGGGTCACTTGCTGGAGGATTCTCCGCAGCTTGAGGTCTTCAAACCATAATTTGAGGACTTCAATAACTCAGACATAGGTTAGGGGTTTGTTACAGGAGTGAATGGGTGAGATTCTGTGGCCTGCGTTGTGCAGGAAGTCAGACTAGATGATCATAATGGTCTCTTCTGACCTTAAAGTCTATGAGTCTATGAGTCTACAGTGTGTGAAGTTACGTATTTGTGTAATTCTTTGTAAAAATAAGGGCTTGAATATCATTATTGTTATAAGTATATATTCAGAGCCAGTGTAAGATCACTCCAATCACTATTGGAAATATAGGCCCTCCTGCCCAGTCTCCATTATAATGTAATTAATATATTGTTCATTAGGAAAACGTGCAAGAAAAACTTGCTCAAATGACATCTAAAACTACAAAGCATGAGAAAAAATGACATGTACCACATAGAAATGGCACACTTTTTGCTCACATGCATATAATTTAGTGGGTATAATATACAAGGGGGGAACCAGCTGCGGTGAGGACAGAGTGGACTCTGCAGAAATGTGGCTTCAGTACTTTCACCACAGAGTGATCTTTTATTTTTACATTTTGTGAGTGTAACTCTCCTGGAAGGGTGCTAGAGCAAAAGCACTGGAGAATGAAGTCTTCTGTTCCTTCAGGGTGAAAATCATCCCTGTGCAAAGGGACAATACAAGGACTATGCACCTACTAAATCCAAATTAAGCCCTATTTTTAGGGCTTACAGACATGGTGCACAGGAATTCTGCTGGCCCTTTATACAGGTATGAATTTCATTCACACAAACCTGGACAAGCAGCAGTGCTAACTTCTCCATCCCATAATGCCCACCAATGTTGCTTGACCCTGTGCAGGCAGAGACCACCTCTAGGGTTGAGGGAATGAATGGTATTTTGACTTTTTCAAACCCATTTTACTATAGTGAAAAATTTGCAATGAAAATAGGAACTGTTCAATGTACATTTTGAGCATCGCTGAATGATAGCAGACCTGGGACTTCATGGGTGAGAAAATCCCTTCTTCACCTTTTATATGAGGTGTGAGCTCATGGAAACTTGGAGCAATTTGCCATTCACCTCCCAAACACTCAATCACCATTTAAAAACTTTACAGTGTCCCTCAGTGGATGTATATTAGCCTCACTCGGGGGCTCGCAGACACTTTCAGAGAAGGTGAATTTAAAGCATGAAAAAGAAAAGATAAGAAGACAATGATTAATGAATAAGCCTGTTTTCATTCTGTCGCAGATCTGTATGCAACATCCTTCACTGTGGTATCTAAGACCTGGTCAGTTCATAGTCCATTGGTTTTACTGGTAGAAGTAACATAGATGTTTACAATTCTCTCAGTCTTAATAAACTAAGGTGTAATTAATAAAATAGGAAGGAAATGCATTTAAAAGAACAAATGACTTAAATTGGCAGTGTCATTAATTACTGTTATTTTTAGGGCTCCATTGTGCTAGACATTGTACAAGTAAAAGATTGAGTCCTTAAGCATTCACAACCTTAGTTTAAGACAAGACATTACATAGAGTAAAACCAATAAATTAGGCTGGGAGCCGAGGGAAGGGAGAGAAGGATGACAGCAATGTGAGCCTGTATTTTCATAGACTATCTGTGTGTGGTTTAAGCATAGAGGTTCTGTTGTTCTATATAAGCCCTGCCATGGAAGTACTCTCACTTGTTGCCTGCCTACTGTTAGCAGCTGGAAGGACTCTATAGGTGTCACGGCAAAGTGAGTAGTGTCTGGGTAGTGCCTTTACTGATCCACCTTGTAGGAGGGCGTCCCACAGCTAAGAGGATGCACATTAGAAACTATGAAGATGTATGAAAATAGAGGAGGTAGGTAGTATGTGGCCAGAACAATAGGCCAGGAAGAACACACTTTCTGTACAGTAGTACTTCACTCCCTGGAAAAAATACCTATTCACTGTCAATTGCAAGCCCTTCAGGGTAGAAACCATCTTTTTGTTCTGCTAGTATAGTACCAAGCCCAACAGGGCCCTGATCCATGATTGGGCCTGTAGGTGCTACCAAAAGATAAATATTATTAATAGTAAGGGAACCAATTTCTTTTCAGTTACGTTGCCAGTTTTGGTTGGATGTATTCCTGGAAGTTTAATCACATGACATAATATTTAATTAAAGATTAATCTTTAATTCCTGGAGACTCCAGTGCAATCTTGGAGGTTTGGCAACCCTGCTTTTCAGGCATGTCTGCGGGCTAGAGCATCTCTTTCAAAAAAGATGGGGAAGATCATTTTTTAACTAACAAAACAATGTGTTTTTTTTTAAACTACTTCTTGTTGTAACATGATCTAAAGCTTTACACTCTGGAATGTGTTAGCTTAAAGTCAGTGAACCAGGTTAATCAGCCAACCTGCGCAGCAGAAACATTTGCAGATTCTGGAGTGACCACTAGAGGATGGTTCAACACAAGAGTGCTTTCGAGTAGCAGTAATGTTGTTAGCATCTCCAGGGATCTTTGAAATTGTGCCATGGTCAAATTCATCCCTTGTCTCTACTTAAGTCATTAGAGTCAAACTAGGGATGAATTTGGCCCATATATTTTATGATCAGTTGCTTTTACAGACAATGAATTATTCCAAAAATAAAATACAGCATATATTTAACCTATTTTTCATAAAAATTCTATTGAATACATGTTAGTATACAGTATGTGTGTGTGTATCAGCTCGTGTATATGAAAGCTGGATTATGCATAATTTACAATTCCCTGAAATTGTTTTTGGAGTGTTTTTTCTAATATAAATCCTTAATAGCTTTAAGGTGCTATGTCAGCCTCCAATCATCTTGTTATTTTCATATGATTTTTAATTAGCTACTTTTCCTGTGACTTTGCCACAATCAACTATACTTAATCGTCTTGCAATCAAACCGTGTAAATGTGGAGGCATTCTAAAACCATATTATATCAAATGTAATGTAACTTAATGATTTCATAAAAGGCTAAATCTTTACCTCAGATCCAAGGGCTGGTTCTCAGATAAGCAGCTCAAATTAAGGATTATTTTGCTGAGATATAGAAATGTTGATCCTTGTGTTGCTTTTTTTTTTTTGCTTTTTTTTTACAGTGAGACTAAGGCCAGAGGTGCACCCAACAATGCTGCAGCAAATGGATTTCCAAAAGACAATGTTTGTTCTGTTGGAAAAGGCCCTTAGTCTAATATATTGTCTATTGCCTCGACTCTTGCTGAAATGAAGGTTCGTTTAGGCAAAACAAAATTTCACCTGTTACATCGAACAACTGATGGATGTGCAGCAGCCACTGCAGATACAGAAACCAGCAGGCAGATAATATAGCTATACCCTGTATATAACTATATTGAGGCTATTCAGCACTAGAACTAGTAAAATAAAAGCTAATTATTTTTCCAGGACATTTTGAAAATAAACACACTTTTTCTCACCCCTTCCACCCCTCCAAAAAATCATAAAATTATTTCAAGATTAAAAACTCTGACTAGTTCTCCTTAACATCTCAGAGTACCAGGAGATAACTGATTTGTAGCAGTTACCATCAAAGCTTGGCTAATAAATGATATATTGTGTTGCAGGCAATTCCGGGAAAAAACACCCATCCTTTTTGGGTCAAAAGAAATGTTTTGTTTGACCCAAAACCAAATATTTCATTTCAATTTTGAGCTTTTTAAAATGATTTTTAATGAAATTGAATGGAATGCAAAATGCAAAATGAAAAGTATTTCAAATCAAATCAAAATGTTTCATTTGAAAAATAAAAAGAGGGAATATTTTGACTTCTTCAGAATTCCACCCCCCCACCCTCAAAGATGAACAAATCGACAAAACTGACACAAATTTGTGAAATGTTTCGGTGTCCTTTAATCTGCATTTTTTCACTGGAAAAAACTTTCAACTAAAATTTTTCACCTTGCTCAAGTTATCATATCTTGATAGAGAGTTCTAAATGCATTACATCACCTCTAACTTTTGGTATAGAATGTTATTGGAAAGTCTTTACTGAGATCAATTTGTGTTGAATAGTTGTTTAGCTCATCTGTTCTGACTCCAGAACAAACATAAATACAAAACAGATAATGTTGGTCTCAGTTAAGATAATGATATACATAAATCCAGATTGGATGAAAAGCTTGTGTGTAATGTAAAAACTCAACACAAGGCAAAAGCAACTATCCAGACAAGGAGACTTCAGAGATGAACTCTTTGCAATAGGAATCTTGGAAACAGGCCATTAAAGTGGATTTCTATTCCCAAAGACTGCTTTAATGCTGTATGTTATATTCACATCTTTCACACTGAGATGCATGTAGTTCACCTGGCTTACAAAGTAAACAGTATAACAGAACTTGGATGCCCACAGAAACCCCAGTTTGCTTGAGGTTTCAGAAAGAGAGAAGCTTTCAAAAAGTGAAACAGTATCCACACATCATATGAAATATTAAAGAGATTCATGTGAATTCTCAGGAAAAGACAAGTGATTCATCATCTAATCGTGCTTCTAATAACTGATGTAGGCTGCAAAAATGACAGCATGACACAAGCTATCAGTTTAATTAAGAAGAAGTAGAATGACATCAGCTACAAAAACAAGGGAGAGGAAAAGATTGTTGGGACAGTACCTTTAGAGAACACGCTGAAAATTTTAAACATACGGTCAGTGAGTCAGCAGGAAGACTTTACATCACAAAACATATGGAAGAGTGTAAATTGCAGTGCAGTCTTACAGACTATTTGTGTTGCAGCCTAACATCACGGAAGACAGCTCATTCCCATTACCTGAATCTTTCATGTAGTTACCCTGTAGTATAGCTTTCTGGGATAAATTACCAAATGTAATTGACTAGGAAAGACATTATGGAGATAGGACTTTTCTAAGTCTTGGTATGAAATGCATCTATTAGGCTTTGTAAGATTTGTTTAAATTTTGCGGAAAGTAGAAGCGTACCATTGGTTATTGCACGTCAGGAAAAAAAATTCCATCCATTGTGCCACAAGCAATGAAATACCAATAGCTGAGAGGCATTATGTTAATGAGAAGATGTGAGAGGGCAGTACTGTGACGTGATGTGTGATACCTTGTGACATATATTACAAGGTGACTCAGAGGTTAACTTGTGCCACTCACCACCATATTTTTCCAGCTGCAAATAAATGATTTTTCCTTGTAAACCCAACTGTGCCTAAGAGATTCACCATGACTTAAGAAAAGTGTGTGGTACCAGTAGACAACAGAGCTAGCTGTGCCTGTTATCATAGAATATGGCCAGTACCATTATGCTTATAGTCATTAGGTGAGCTCCTGGCTCCACTGAAGTCAGCAAAAAAACTTCAACTGACTTCACTGGGGCCAGGGTTTCAACAAGTATTTTTCCCACATAGGGTTTTAAGAGGTTTTATTATTTTTGAGCAATGAGGAGGTGCTTGATGCTGAGAGAAGCACGATGGTCCAGTGGTTAGGTCACTAGCCTATAGACTTTGAGTGTGGCTGTGGGCAAGTCACTTAGCCGCTCTGAACCTCAGTTCCCCATCTGTGTTTAAACAAAATAATAATAGCTTCCCTACCTCACTGGGTGTTGTGAGGTATATCCAGTAAGGACTGTGAAGTGCTCAGAAACAATGGTGTTGGGAGCTCTCTAAATATCTAAGATAGAGATACAGGCCCAGTCCTCAAGAAACCTATGACAACTGTCAAAAAAGACAAACAAAACAATAGACACAGATAATTTACTGGGCAATCATAGGGTGGAAGCACCACAGAGAATTCTTTCCCCTGCAGGATCACTTGATTATATAAGACATGGAGCATGATACTGCACAACAGGTGAACGCCACAAAGTCACTTCCAGAGGCCAGCCACTAATGTCATCAGACCCTTCCCTCAGAAAGCAACTGGTAGATGCTTCTTCCAAAACCAAGAGCATCACAATTTCACATTAGCACACTGAACAACAGGGTATATCTCATAGGGAGAGTGAACAAGTGCCAAGTTTCAGAAAAATATGCAACACGAAGGCTTGAAAATGTGGGGAGCAGCCAGCTCCACCCCAGGTAGACCACTGCCTAGACTGAGGCTTGAGCCCACCAGACAGATGAAAAGTTCCAAAATGTCAGAGGAGAAGTCTTCATTTGTTTGAGAAAGTTTGCGGAGTGAGGGGGAATAGGCTTCTAGTGAGAAACTGTCTTATGACTTTAACTGCAACATCATTACTGCTGCTGCATAACTAGGGCACCTGATTGACAGGCTACATCGTGACACAAGCACAAAGAGAGAGCCAAACGCCATTCCCAGCACTATCATACCACAGAACATCCTCATACCACTATCATCCCACAGAGAGTCCTTCCTTGCATTGTAGAGAAGTAACTGAAAACAGGAGCTTTATTGTCTTTAACATTTTTACTAAAATAAAAACAGAATCAAGGGGGCCATGAGCTACATCTTTAAATGTCCCTCAGGGTATGTCTACATTGCAATTAAAAACCTGCCATGCCAACTGAGTCAGGCTCATGGGGCTTGGGCTAAGGGGCTGTTTAACTGCAGTGTACATTTTCTGGCTCTGGCTGGAGCCCAAGCTCTGGGACGCCCCCGACCCTCACCTTATAGGATCCTAGAGTCCAGAGCCTGAATGTCTGCACTACAGTTAAACAGCCCTTTAGTCTGAGCTCCATAAACCTGAGTCAGATGGCACAGGGCAGCCATTGACGTCTCATTGCAGTGTAGACATACCCGCACGGGGTTAGCCTAGTACTACTGACATCAGCACAGAGACAGTGTACAATTCCCAGGCAGGCAAAACTCCTGCTTGGCTGTAAATAAAGGATCAGGATCTACCTCTCTAGATCACGTGCTATGGCAAATTGTTTTAATCTTAAACACACCTCCTAAACACAACATAAAAGTCCAAACACAAAATCAAACTATGGACTCAAAACCAGACTAGAATAAAAAGACATTTTTAACCAAATCTAGCACCCTGGGGGAGATTACAGTGGATTTAATCTATACTATGTGTACATCAAGGGCTAGAGAGACAAGGTGGGAGGGAAAGTCTTTTACTGGACCAACTTCTGTGTGAGAGAGACAAGCTTTTGAGTTTACACCGTGCTCTTAAGACCTGAAGAAGAGCTCAGTGTAAGTGTGAAAGCTTGCCTCTCTCACCGACAGAAGCTGGTCCAATAAAAGACATTCCCTCTCCCACCTTGGCTCTCTAATATCCTGGGATCAACAAGGCTACCACACCACATCAATGGTTCTCCATTATGTATTTTAATAAAGCCTGCCAAGCCCTTCTTGCTCTTTCCCCTAGAGTAGGTTCTTCCTAGCCAACAGCTGTAACTAAACTGAAGACAAGAAGACAAAGCTACCCTTTATTCAGGAAAGCTATGGTCACATGACTCCTTAGACTTAAAGCTACAGACTCATGACTACAGGAAACACCAAGCACATTCTTTTCTGTTGCACAAAGGTGCAAAATTTTGTTGCAGTTACATACATTCACCTCTCTTGGAAACCAAAGTGTTAATTTCATCTTATTATATTGTCATAGGCAATCTTTGTGCACTGTTTTGGTTTACTGGGTACACCTCACTGGAGGCTGTGACAATGAAACCATTGTCAGCTCTAGCCAAGAGTTGTGTCCAGGATTGTTCCACATCCTAGAAGACCGTAGCTCACTGACAGCTGGATCTAGGTGATCAGATAGATATTGGTTACCCAAGCAACCCCCATGCTATGTTTCCTAAACAGCTAAGATGTTGGAAGTCTGAGGATAGTTGAGGGGAATAGTTCTGGAAAAATAAAAACTGTTCTCCAGTCACACTGATCTTGCATACAACATATATGGTAGAATCTGATTATTAAACTATTTTAAATTCTCATCATTTAAAAAAAATGGCTGGCTGATGGGATCTAAAATTTTAAACAAATATTTTATGGCCCCAGTTTCCCTTCCTGAATTAATACTGGAAAATAAGGTGGACCAGCCCTGTAGAAGTGAAAGTGAATTAACAGACAGGTCACGTAGTTGCAACACATAGTTCAGCGAGTGCCAAAATATCCCCAGTGAAGGTTCCTCACAAGCAGCCAGTCACAATTTATGATTATTTCACATCTAAACGCTATTGAAACACATAGTGTAACTGGAAAATATGATGAAGATTATGAAAAGCCATGTGTCAGATCCTGAAGTGACTCAAATCAGTATTGATCCACTGTAATCAATGTAGCACCTTAAATTCACATGGCAGTATTCTGTGGAAATGTATATGAAGTACCTACTTCAAATTCCTTTGCAATATTCCTCAAGGACAAGAGGTTAGTGTGTTGCAGAGAATTATATTCACAGATTCTCAGTATAAGACAGTTTTCATAACTATGATTATCTTCTTTTAGATTCATATTCTGTAACCTGAAAGAATTCCCCAGTCATTTTAACTTCAAACTCCAGTCTCATTATGTAGAATAGCTCATATTAATCATAGATTTGTTAAATATTTAAAATGTCTACCTTGAGAAAAGGTGTGGGTTTCTATAGAAACAAGTGTCTTCAGAAGGAGAACAGCAAAGTGTAGCTGTTCAGGCCTAGGTATAATTTTGTATCAATTGAAGTCATGCATTTCTATCTTGACAAGGTTAATCGTAAAGTTCTCTTTTTTTCAATCAAAAACCTGCTGAACTGTGCCTGCTGAGGTTAGCTTGTGCTCAGAGAATTTAACCTCACAGAAATGCTGCAGATCACTTGTTATCCTATCAAAATATTCAAAAGTTACGTTTTTGTTTGTTTTAAATATTAGTACGAAATGAGTCATCTTGAATCGGTCTGTAAGTAACAATCATTGTGATAAGAAGGTTCAATAAACATCACTGGACCTGATTCACACTTCACTTTCACCAGTTTTACAGCTGCGTATCTCGACTGACTTCAGTAGAGCTACTCCTGATTTTTTGTCACTAATTCAGAGGAAAATGAGGCCCAATATAACTTAACAACTTAGTGCAAAAAGTTAAAGTAACACTGACTATTCTGTGACACAGGAAGCATGGGACCTAAATATTGAGCCTAAATACCTGGCAGTATCAAAACCAGAACAGAGGAGAATGAATAGAAAACATTGGATATTAAACCAAATTCACAAGGCTGACAAGCTAAAGAAAGAGTTAGCAGAAGATTTACACAGACGTAACTGAGGGAAGAATATGGTTCAGTTTGGATAAAAATGGATCAAAATACCTTTTAGGCACCAACTCCTAGTATCATGAAAATACCTAGAGCCAAAAGACGGTGTTAGTAAAGCAAAACAAAGAAACAAAACAGTAAATTTCTATTATGTGCATTATGGTAGCACCTAGGAACCCCATAGTACTATGTTCTGTCCTATGCATAGTACGAGACAGCCCCTGTCCTAAGGAGATTACAATCTAAATAGTCAAGATAAAGGAAGTATTATTATTCCAGTTTTACAGCTGGGGCACCCAGGCACAACGACATTAACAGACTTTTCCAGGGCCTCACAGGAAGTCTGTTATAGTGCCAGGAATGAAACTTCCATCCCCAGCTAGGAGTGTGATCAAACCATCAGACAAAGAGGGCACCCTTGTAGTCCTCAACTCTGATGACTACGTTAATAAGAACAACAAGGAGTCCGGTGGCACCTTAAAGACTAACAGATTTATTTGGGCATAAGCTTTCGTGGGTAAAAAACCTCACTTCTTCAGGTGCATGGAGTGAAAATTACAGATGCAGGCATTATATAATGATGTTAACAAGGCCAATCGATAACTCTCCAACACCACCTACTGTAAAGAACTCAAAGAAGACCCCACACCACAATTTACCTGAGAACTTAAGAATATAAAGCAATCAATTTGCAAACATCTAGAAGATAATAAGGTGATAAGTAACAGTCAGCATGGATTTGTCAAGAACAAATTGTGTCAAACCAACCTGATCGCTTTCTTTGACAGGGTAACAAGTCTTGTGGATATGGGGAAAGCAGTAGACGAGGTATAACTTGACTTTAGTAAAGCTTTTGATACTGTCTCGCTTGACCTTTTCATAAATAAACTAGGGAAATGCAACCTAGATAGAGGTACTATAAGGTGGGTGCAAAACTGGATGGAAAATCGATATCAAAGAGTAGTTACAGTGGTTCACAGTCATGCTGGAAGGGCATATCAAGTGGGGTCCCGCAGGGATCAGTTCTGGATCTGATTCTATTCAATATCTTCATCAATAATTTAGATAATGGCATAGAAAATACACTAATAAAGTTTGCGGATAATACCAAGCTGGGAGGGGTTTCAAGTGCTTTGGAGAATAGGATTAAAATTAAAAATGATCTGGACAAACTGGAGAAATGGTCTGAATAAGAATGAAATTCAATAAGGACAAATGCAAAGTACTCCACTTAGGAAGGAAAAATCAGCTGCATACATATGATTTGGGAAATGACTGCCTAGGAAGGAGTACTACGGAAAGGGATTTGGGGGTGATAGTCGACTATAAGCTAAATATAAGTCAACAGTGTAACACTGTTGTAAAAAAAGCAAACATCATTTTGGGATGCATTAGCAGGAGTATTGTTAGCAAGACACACAAAAAGTAATTCTTCTCTTCTACTTCACACTGATTAGGCCTCAACTGGAGTTTTATGTCCAGTTCTGGGCACCACATTTCAGGAAAGATGTCAACAAATTGGGGAAAGTCCAGAGAAGAGTAAAAAAAATTATTAAAGGTCTAAAAAACATGACCTATGACAGAAGATTGAAAAAATTGGTTTGTTTAGTCTGGAAAAGAGAAGACTGAGAGGGGACATGATAACAGTTTTCAAGTACATAAAAGGCTGTTACAAGGAGTGGGGATAAAAATTGTTCTTCTTAACCTCTGAGGATAGGACAAGAAGCAATGGGCTTAAATTAGAGGAAGAGCAGTTTAGATTGGACATTTGAAAAAACTTCCTGTCAGGTTAAGCACTGGAATAAATTGCCTAGGGAAGTTGTGGAATCTCCATCATTGGAGATTTTTAAGAGCAGGTTAGACAAACACCTGTCAGGAATGGTCTAGATAATACTTAGTCCTGCCATGAGGCAGGGGACTGGACTAGATGACCCCTCGATGTCCCTTCCAGTCCTATGATTCTGTGAATATCATCAAATCCTTACCCAAACAGCTCCAAGAAAAACTCTACAAACTTATCCCAGATGAACCCACTCCAGAGGCCTTCTACATGCTTCCCAAGATACACAAACAAGCCAAACATATCATATCTGGCCATGGCACTCTGACTGAAGGTATATTGAGACTCATAGAAACCATCTTCAGACCACTCTCCACATGCCCTGGAGCTGTCCCCTGCCCCTGGAGCCTGGCTGCCATGAGATGCTCCCCGAGATGCATTTCACTCTCCTTAGCCACCAGCTTCTCCGCAGTCCAGTCACACATCACTCACCAGCCATGGACCTGCCATTGCAGCCATGTCACTCTCCCTACACTCCCAGCCAGCAGAATGGAACCACCCCAAGCTCCCCTTGGCTGGCCTGTACCAGCCCCATGGTTGCTGGGCTTATGGTTCCACAGCCCAAGCTCTGAGCTCAGCCACACAAGCCCCTGCCTCGGCCAGGCACTGGGGGAAGGCAGCTAAGGCTGGCAGGACTGACTTACTCCTGCCAGCTCCGGAAACCAAGACTGTGAGAATGGAGCGACCCCTGGGATTACCATATTTCAAGTTCCCAAATGGAGGACAGTGCTGGGGGGGGGGGGAGTTGGAGATGGAGGGGTATTTGGCAGGTGCTGGAGGGGTGTCTGTGTACTGGAATGGATATATGGGGAATGTTGAAGGGGGTATTTGGAGGGCACTGGAGGGGATACTTATAGCAGGGGTACCCACTGGAGGTGGGGGGCAGTCTTGTCACTGCCATAGTGGCAGGGCAGCTGGCACAGGCCTGGGACACAGCACTACCCATCAGTCAGCACTCCCTGTGAGCCTCTCCCACTCCCCAGGGCTGGGAGCAACTTTAACCATGATTCCAGGGGCTACTTAAGCACCTGAAAAAGCTAGTGTTTCCGCAGAAACTTAAAAATTAGCTGATAGGAGCATTGTGTCTAATTCCTATATAAAAAAAGAAAAAAATATATTCAAACACCAATTAAAGCCATATTTTAAGTTTATATGTAAGTTTAGAACAATCAGGAGATAATACAGCAAGATACTCCCAATTCCAAACCTTGAGGTGGAGTGAGAACTATTCCGCTGTGTCCTGCCATTAAACCGTCAAGACCCTCGTTCAGCTCAGTTGGTGGTGGGGAGAAGCCTGTGCTTTGGGAATGGGAGAAGTCCATTTCAATCCCCATGGCCAGGATAAAGTCTCATATGAGGAGGGAATGCTGCAGTCAGAGCAGGGCCTGCTGCAGTCAGAGCAGGGCCGTCCTTAGGCATAGGCAGAATAGGCAGCCGCGTAGGGCCTCACTGTCCCTGCGGGCACCACTCTCCAGGCAGCACAGACAGTGTAGAAGCAGGGCTGCTGGGTCCTAGAGAGAGCCGAATGCAGCACAGTCTGAGGAATGGGATTGGCTGCTGGGGTCTCTGGGAAGGGGAGGGAGTAGGGGTTGGAAAAGGAGCTCACCTCCCCTCCGCCCCACGGAGCACCCCCTCCTTTCTCCCTCCTCCCCAGGAGCACCCCTCTCTCTCTCCTCCCTCCCCTCCGTCAGGGCTGGGTTGAGTGAGGTGCTGGGGAGGAGGGGAAGCTGGCTGCCTGCGTGCTGAGGAATGAAAGTGAAAGTAACTCACTTCCTTGGCAGGCAGCCAGAATTGGAATGTCACACAGGGCTTGGCTGGGGTTAGCCAGATGTGTGAAAAATCAGGATAGGGGATTGGGGTAGGGTGAGCAGATATCCCTATTTTATTGGGACAGTCCCAATTTTGGGGTCATTTTCTTATATAGGCTCCTTTTACCTCCCCCCCCATCCCTGTCCTGATTTTTCACACTTTCTGTCTGGTCACTCTAGGTGGGGGTAATTGGTGCCTATATAAGACAAAGCCCCAAATATCATGACTGGCCCTATAAAATCAGGACATCTGGATCTGGTCACCCTAGCTGGGGAGCGCCTCTCCCCCGGGCTGGCAGCTGCCAGCGATCCATCTCATCCCGGGGGAGCTGCACAGGGCAGGACGAGCTGCTGTGGCTCCATGGGTGCCCCGTCCCTGAGATCAGATGCTGTGCTAACTTCACCATGGTCTGTTGGGCTGGCGGCGGTGCCCATTGGCGTGTGATTGGACCTGAGGGTTTGCTGCTGCTGTTGCCACTCTGCACCCCAAGAGGTGGATTTTGAGGTCCTGCAGTTTTCCACCTACCTCCTCCTCTACTGCAGCTGTTGGACCAGCAGGCTGGGGGGTGAGCCAAGAATGAAAGCAGTACTGTGTTGCCATTTAGATTGTCATTTAACAACTTTGTTTGCCAAAAATTCTTGCTAACAATCCTGAATCCAATTTCAATATTTTTTTAAATCAATATCTTAGCCAAAAACAGAAAATTAAGTTGTTGACAATTATTAGTGACAGGTTTGGTTTGAGGCAGGGAGTGGGTCAATTTTCATCAGAGAAACAAAAAATGTTGACTGACTTTCCTGTAGCCTGTTACTCCTGATAAGAGCCCTCCAACAACTGTAATATGTTCATCTCCTTACTAGTGTATAAAGCAGGGGTCGGCAACCTACGGCACACGTGTCAAAGGTGGCAGGTGAGCTGATTTTTGATGGTATGCAGAAGCAGGCTGAGCGGCTCAACCCATCACTGCTCTGGGGTTCCGGCTGCTTCCCTATTGCCAGCTGGAATACCAGCCATCGGCCCCACTCAGCATCTGCTGCTGGCCTGGGGACCCCCAAGGAACCCCAGGCTGACAGTGGGCTGAGCAGGCCAGTTGAACCACTCAACCTGCTGTCAGCCTGGGGTTCCATTCACTCAGCCAGCAGCGGGCTGAGTGGGCTGGTGGTGGGCTGAGCAGGGCCAGTGGAGGGTTGAGTGGCTCAGTCTGCTGCCAGTCTGGGGTGCCAGCAGCACTCAGCCTACTGCTACTCCGGGGTTCTGGCTGCCGGCCCCTTGCCAGTCAGGAGCTCAGCCGCCAGCCCCACTCTTCCTCCTGCCAGCCTGGGTGAGCAGAATCCCAGGCTGGTAGCGGGCTGAGGGGTTGGCGGCTGGGATCCTAGCTGGCAGGAGTTGGTGGTCAGAACCCCAGACCAGCAGCGGGCTGAGCAGGGCCTGGGATCCTTGTCTAGGGTTCCAGCCACCAGCCCGCTGCCAGTTTGGGGTTTCATTTACTCAGCTGGCAGTGGCCAAGACCTCAGATAATAACAATAGATTATTTATATAATATAGACGTAGAGAGAAACCTTCTACAAACATTAAAATGTATTACTGGCACGAGAAACCTTAAATTACAGTGAACTTGGCACACCACTTCTGAAAGGTTGCCGACCACTGGTTAGAGTGACCATATGTTGTACTAAGATTCTCCTGCTTTTTTTTTTTCCCTGTGAGTCAGTATAACTTTTGCCAGCCCAGAAGTTGGGCAGCCAATGTTTTACGTTTTCACAATGTTTTCTCCAACTTTCATAAAGTAAATACATAGTTAATATGAGTTAAAAAGGCCAGGAACACTTCTTTATGAAGAATCTGTACAGTAGATCGTGCCCCTGGACGATCCAGAAAAGAAATTTGAGGTTGAATTTTTTAATGTTGTGATGGATAAAGCAGTATCTGCTGTTGATGAAAGGTTTAATACCTTGCAAGTACACCATGAACAGTTTGGATTTTTGTATGACATAACTAAATTCAACAAACTAGGAAAACAAGAGCAACTAATGACAAAGTGCAAGAATCTAGAGAGCCTACTGAAGCACGGTGATAGTTTTGATTTAAATGGACTTGAACTGTACGAAGAATTGAGTACACTGTCATCAATGTTGCCACATGCAAAATCGGTGATGGACATTGTACAGTTTATTCATACCCGCAAACTTGTTGACATATATCCTAATGTGTACATTGCCACTCGTATTCTACTGACAATTCCTGTAACAGTAGCATCAGGAGAACGGAGTTTCTCAAAACTAAAGCTCATTAAAAACTATCTCCGCTCTACAATGAGTCAGGAACACTGGACTGGTCTTGCTATTCTTGCGATCGAACAAGACACGACTTTGTCTTTGTCATACGATGACATTATTACTGATTTTGCAGCCAAAAAAGCCAGAAAGATTGCTTTTAATTAAAAACAAATCTTTGTTTCAATACCTCTTCATATAAATTTCCAATAAAATTTTGATAAATTAAAAAAAATATATTATTTGCATCATTCTGTCATATCAGAATTTTTTCTATAGTGCTGCTTCTTTAGTGCTAGTCCATCAGCATTACAGTGTGCTTAATTAAGTTAAACTGGTTTTAATAATGTGAATGTGGCAAGTTTTCCAATACTATAAACTTATGTTTGTGTTGCTAAGAGCAGATCAGGCACAGGGGCACCAGTTTAATATTCTCGCCTAGGGCACCATAAATCCTAAGGCCGGCCCTGCAGGGGAGAATTCTGGTTTTGGGAATGTATGTGCACCATGTACCTCTCATGGTTCTCCTGGATGTCATGGTCCCTACACTGCTAACAGATAGCAAAGATTCTCTGTTAGCTCAGGTATCAGGGCCCTGTGCTTTGGTGCAGGTCATGGGGGTTCTGCCCCAGCCACAGTTGTGAAGCTCTGCAAGGCTGTTGTGTGCAGCACAGGGGCACATGGTGGTTCCATCTGTCGGTGGAACTGTCACATCAGAGCAGCACCTCCCTGAGTTACTCTTTCACCTACCCAGTGAGCTGTTCAATGCAGTGAAAAGGCTGTTACAGGAAAGAACAGGGTGAAATAAAAGCTGGCCACTGTAATTTGAAATCCATGGGTGACAGGGGCCATCATTTCATCAGCAGCTGTGAAAAACTTGAGCTTCCAGATCCCTCAGCTGGAATTACAGCCTGGGACTCCCCAGTTCCCTGGAGATGACCCCACGTGAGTGCCAGGGGATGCTCACTGCTATGTGAGGATTTGGAGGCCTTGGCTCCTTACCATTACCATGCAGTTGTGTCAGAGTCAAAGGTTTGTCAACAACCAAGGGGCAGAGGCCATCCCCATGTGCAGCAAAGGTCCCAGGATGGCACTGACCCTGTGAGTGGCCTGAGCAGTGCCCCATGGATGTGTGTCAGCCTGATTGTGACAGGATCCCCAGGGTACAACCTGGATCTGAGGGACCGCTGTGTCCCCTGTAACTCTCCAGCCCAGGCTGTCTCTCACAATGCTTTGCTAGCGACAAGCAGTAAACCCCTCCAAGCATTGGTATCACTTCACCTAAGTATGTGGAGCCCAACACCCAGCTAAATTGCATGAATGCTCCCTAAGCCACTCACGAAGCACACAGAGAAAGGCACCAGCAAATCTCCAAAGCCACTAGCCTTGCACCCCCGGAATATACCATCTTGCCCTGTCAGAAGCCTGACCAGTGCAAGTGTATTAACTAGTCTGCCTCTCCCTGATGTGGAGAGGACATACACACACTAGCCTTTGTAAACTGAGCTGAGATTTCCCAAACACTTCAACCAAAACACACTGTTTTAGGTAAAATATAAAACAGATTATTTAACTACAGAAAGAGAGATTTTAAGTGATTATAAGTGGTAGGCACAAAAGGTCAGAGATATTTACCAAAGAAAATAAAAGTAAACACACAGTTTAAATCTTAAACCTTATTTAGACTAACCAGTATTTGTATCAAGCAGTTTTCTCACCCCATAAGATGTTACATAGGCTTCTTCTCTTTCCCCCAGTGCTGAGAAGGGCTAGGCTTCAGGCTGTCCACACTGCTGTGCCAGGGCTCAGCACTGCACACAGGTTAGGGAGCATGAGCATAGCCAGTGGCACATGGTCAGACAGTGGGTCTGGGGAAGGAAACAGCTCCATCCTGAGCTAACCACCCACACAGAGGCAGCAGATCATTTTGGAACCAGGACTTAAGAAGGTGTGAAAGCAGAAAAGTCCCTTCAATGCCACATCCTGAAATGAGGGAGCACTCTTGTGGCAAGTGCACTCTATAACAATCACAGTAATGCAGTTTATAATCAGACTAGAAATTAAATTTTGTTTTTAGCTGACACAGTGCCGAGACCCCATTGTGCTCACATTGGAGTCAATGGTAAAACTCCCATGGATTTCAATGGGGAAAGCATTGGGTTACTGCCATATTTTTATAGCTCCTTTCACTTCAAAGGAAACTCAAAGCACTTAATAAACTTAAATTAATTAACAAGCTATATATCATATTCATCACTAGCTCTGCTGGTCCAGACTGCCGACGTGGCAAGGAATGCCATCTTTCTTCAATTTGCTAACAGACATCACCCTTCGTCTTGGGTGAAGATCTAGCCTCCGTGATCCATCCATCACCTCCAGACTGAATCAGTGTAAATCACTAAATCTGGGACTCAAAGAAGCAACAAAGAGGTTCCAGCTGGAGAACTGGCTGCTCCACAGGGAGGAGGCTGGCTGCGGGCCACCTCAGGCATCAGACAGTGCTCAACGCTCTACCCAGCTTCCCTATCCATTGAGGTCAAGAACCGGTATGCACTACTGGCAGCAGGAGAAGAGGAGCAGATCCCAATGATTGGGAGATAAGTCACTTGCCCCTAAGACTTGGAGGCTCATGGCCGCTACTCCCAAGAGAGTGGTGGTGGTGGGAGACTCCCTTCTGAGAACCTGACCTGACATCCTGGGTGTATGCTATTTGCATCTGCGTTACTACGGGTGCTGAGGCTCATCTGGCTCTCTGACCATTACTCCATTCTGCTCACCCACATGGGCACTAATGACACTTCCAGGAACGACTCTGAACAGATCAGTAGTGACTATGGGTCTCTGGAAGCAAGGGTGAAGGGACTGGGACTGCTGGTTGAGAGTAAGGGCCCAAACAGGGATAGACTCTGGAGATAAATGCATGGCTGCGTAGATAATGTCAACAGGAGGGCTTTGGCTTCCTCGACCATGGGATGCAGTTCCTGGAAGGAGGACTACTCAGAAGAGAATGTGGGTCCACAACTTAGCAGGGTAGGAGTGCTAATAATGAATGACACCTGCTTTGCTTTGCTTCAGTCCTCACTAAATAAGATTAATTGTGATAAAATGCTTAACACAATTAATATTAACAACAAGAGGGAAGGAACACAAGCCAGAAGAGGAAAGGAACCGGTTTAAAAGTATCTTGATAAGTTAGATGTATCATCAGCAGGGGCTGATGAAATTGACCATAGGGTATTTAAGGAACTAGCTGAAACAATTTCAGAACCATTAGCAATTATCTTTGAGAATTTATGAAGATGGGTGAGGTTCCAGAGGACTAGAGAAGAGCAAACATAGTACCTATCTTTAAAAAGAGGAACAAAGAGGGCCTAGAGAATTATAGACCAGCAGCCTAACATTGATACCTGGAAAGATAATGGAACAAATTATTACATAATCAGTTTGTAAGCACCTGGAAGATAATAAGGTTATAAATAGCCAACATGGACTTGTCAAGAACAAATTATGCCAGCCATCCTAATTTCCTTCTTTAACAGAGTTCCTGGCCCAGTGGATGAGGGGAAGCAATATACATGATACATCTTGATTCGAGAACATCTTTTGACACAATCCCGCATGACATTCTTACAAGCAAATGAGGGAAATGTGGTCTAGGTGAAATTATTATCAATTGGGGGCATAACTAGTGGAAAAAACATACTCAAATAGCAGCTATCAATGGTTTACTCTCAAATTGGGAGGATGTATCCAATGGGGTCTCACAGGGATCTGTCCTGGGTCCAGTACTATTCAATATTTTGCTGGATCATGATGAGGACATGGGCAGTCAGGTTTGATGGTCAGAGCCATGGGAAATTATCAAGCCTGGAGATTAGAACAGAGCCAAGCTGGAATCCAGAATCAGGGCCATAGATGAGAACAGCAGGAAGAGTCAGAGCCAGGGATCAGAAGCCAAAAGCCAGAGCCAATTGAGGAGCCAGAGATGTGGTCAGGAAGCAGATCTAGGGATGTCAAGAATGAAGAAGGGTAGTAACAGAAGCCAGCACAGGAAGAAGCAGGATCAACTGTAGCTGAGCTGCAGACACGAAATGCATGGAGTAGCCAGCAAACCCTGAAGGCTTCTGGGTAAAGTAATAGCTAGCTCCACCCCTCAACCAATCAGGAAGTTCAATCAATCAAGCAGCCCCTGCCAGGATCAGCTGTGTCCAGTGTGTTGCTATCAGACTGGCCCTGCGGCAGTTGGCTCCCTGACAATTTTATTAATGACTTGGATAATGGATTGGAGCGTATGCTTATAAAATTTGTGGATGACAGCAAGCTGGGAGACATTGTGAGCTCTTTGGCGGACAGGATTAGAATTCAAAATGACTTGGACAAATTGGAGAATTGGTCTGAAATCAACCAGTTGAAAATCAATAAAGAAAAGTGTAAAGTAAAAGTACTTAAGAAGGAAAAAATCAACACGGGGAATAACTGACTAAGCAGTAATACTGCTAAAAAGGATCTAGGGGTTATAGCAGGGGTCCCCAATGTGGTGCCTGCGGGCGCCATGGCGCCCGTGGGGGCATCTTAATGCGCCCACATCCTGGCCCCCGGGAGAGCACCCGCCAAAATGCCGCAGCGGCATTTTGGCGGGGACGCCTCTCGCTGACGCTGCTTGCCGTCGACAAGTGACGTTATTGAGAGGCGTGGCCCCCGAATTTCGGTGGGGACGCCTCTCGATGACGCCGCTTGCTGTCCAGTGACAACATCGAGAGGCATCGCTCCCAAATTTCCGTGGGGACGCCTCTCGATGACATTGCTTGTCAACGGCAAGTGTCATCATCAAGAGGCGTCGCCGCCGAAATTCGGCGGCATTTCGGCGGGTGCTCCACCGCCACAGTGGTCCTTCAGCTGGCACCCGCCAGCCAAAAAGGTTGGAGACCACTGGGTTATAGTGAATCACAGATTGAATAGGAGCCAACAATGTGATGTGGTTTTTAAAAAGACTAATATCATCCTGTGATATAATAACAGAAATATT
Source organism: Gopherus evgoodei (assembly GCF_007399415.2). Lineage (NCBI taxonomy): Eukaryota > Metazoa > Chordata > Testudines > Testudinidae > Gopherus > Gopherus evgoodei. The sequence goes on from NC_044322.1 coordinate 35,165,394, forward strand.
GTATGTAAAATAATGCAGGTAATTGTTCCACTCTACTCAGCATAGGTGAGGCCTCAGCTGGAGTACAGTGCCCAGTTTTGGGTGCCACATTTTAGAAAAGATGTGGAATTGGAGAGTCCAGAAGAGAGCAACAAACATGATCAAGGGTTTGGAAAACCCTTACCTCTGAGGAAAGGTTAAAAAAATTAGGCATTTTTAATCCTGAGAAAAGAAGACCTGACTGTTATCAGGGGGGACCTGATAACAGTCTTCAAATATGTTAAGGGTTATTATAAAGAGGATGATAATCAATTGTTCTCCATGTCCACTGAAGGTAAGACAAGAAGGATTGGAGTTACTCAGCAGCAAAGGAGATCTAGGTTAGCTATTAGGAAAAATTTTCTAACACCAAGGGTAGCCAAACTCTGGAATAGGCTTCCAAGGGAGGTGGTGTCATGTCCGCATTGTAGGATTTTAAGAAGTTAGACAAAAGCCTGTGAGGGCTGGTCTGGGGGGAGGGATAGCTTAGTGGTTTAAGCATTGACCTGTTAAGTCCAGGCTTGTAAATTCAATCCTTGAGGGGGCCATTTAAGGATCTGGGGCAAGAATCTATCTGGGGATTGGCCCTGGGTTGAGCAGGAGGTTAGACTAGGTGATCTCTTGAGGTCCCCTCTAACCCTGATATTCTATGATACTTGGTCCCACCTCAGCACACAGGGATGGACTAGATGCCCTTTTGAAGTCGCTTCCAGCATTATATCTCTATGATTCTGCCAGCGAGGGATTGCCAGAATGCAGCAGTGCTCCAGTCAATCCCCTTCTCCTGACACATCCCCTACACTGGGACTGGTAGTGAAGGAGTGGCAGAGAGTCAGCTAAACCAGCTCTACACCACTTAGGGATTACTGTAAACCAGGTACATCTCTATTTAAATCAGCAGTATTGCTCCTTTGGGTGCACAAAAGGTCTGCAAAGGGGCTGATTGAGGATCTTGCCCTAGATCAGAGGTTCTCAAACAGGGGGTCATGAACCCTCAGGGGGGGTCACAAGCTTATTACAGGGGGGCTGTGAGCCCATGCATGTCAGGGTTGTAGCTGTCAGCCATGCAGGGGGCTGACAGCCCCAGCCCTTCAGAGCTGCGTGGCCAGATAGCAGCGACTGCTGGCCAAGCTCCCGGGTCTGAAGGTAGCACCGCCCCCAGCAGCAATGCAGAAGTAAGGGTGGCATGGTATGGCAGAGGGCGGTTATCATTTTTTTGGGTGGGTCATAGGCACCGACTTCACGGGTGCTCCAGGGCTGGAGCACCGATGGGAAAAAATGAGACCCCACCCATCATGCCACCACTCCACACTGCTCTTTTCAGCACTAGCTTAAGCAGAGCTAGCACATCTGTATACCTGCACTGGGAAACACACACTCAGACCCAGCTGCAGTGTAATCATGCCCTTAGAAACAATCAACATTTACCACAGTGTGGTTTGTGTGGTGTTTCCATACACAGAATGGAAAGAATCATAAATGTTGCAATAAATTTAACTATCATAGATGGTAAATCTTTATATATTTTTTCGAGAAGCACCCGCTGCACATAGTGTTATGAAGATGTGCATATACCTAAACGGAATTACTGCATGACCTTATTGTCCTAATAATCTCTCCTTTGGTTACTTCTTTGTTACGCTCACTTACGTTATGTTTAATTATAGATTATAAAGCTCTTTAGGGCAGGAACATTGGGTAAAATTTCCAAAAGTGCCTATGGTACAGATCTTAAAAGATCCACTGAGGGGAGCGAGGTACCTACATACCTTTCAGGACCTGGGCTAAGCGATTTAAGAGTTAATGTCCCACTTTCAAAAGTGATTTAGGCATTTATAGAAGCTTAGGCCTGGTGGAAAGCCAATGAGACTTATGCTTCTAGGTACCTAAAATCACTTTTGAATGAGGTTGAGGCTTCACATAGGTGCTTTTGAACATTTTATCCCTTGTCTTTCACTTGTTTCTCTGAAGTACCTAACCACTTTTGGCTGCCATAAAAAAATAAATAAATAAATACTATCTGTAAGATGACACCTTGATCTCATACCCCTTGCTGAACCTGGGCATAGGCCCTTACAGCACATTTTCAAAAGGTCTCCAGTTTGTGTAGGTACAGAATATGAGCATAATCCAAGCCCACAGTTCCATGCCTCGTGAGGTAAACAGGCACGGTTACCTAATCTGGTTGCACACATGTGGGGCCATACTGCTGCACCTTTTGTGCATGCACGAATCAGAGGCTATTTGTATGTTAATGTAATGTAGGGGAAATTGATGTTTTAATAGCAAGATTTATTACTGCAAATGCAGTTATTTATAAACCATCTCATTGATTCAAACAGGAGAGCTTGCCTGTACAAAAGGGTGGAGGGGAAGGCGGGGAAGAGAGAGAGAGAGAGAGATTAATGCTATTTTTTTACATTTTACTGATGTGTGTATATATGGAGATAATGAATTACTAACTTCTCTAGTGACAGTGTGCAGGCACCCATGACTTCAATTGTACATTTACTTAACAACATTGATACATACAAGCGGGCATTTCCTTAGTGCCAATTAAGCTTTGCTGCTCTTATTGTTAAAAGGAACATATAACACGGTATGCTGAGGCAATATTTAAAAGATGATGCCTCACTGAGGGGATAAGAGGAGTGTTAAAGATGGCTCTTTCCTTTCCAACCCTTACCCACTTCCCCATCCTGTATGCCACGTGGAGCAATTTCAGCCTGTGCAGCACAAGTCAGGGAAGCTCTTCAGCTGCTCTGTGGCTTGAGCAGGAGCGGTGTCAGGATTTTTGGCGCCCTAGGTGGAGGCCTTTCCGTGCTCCCGGTCGTTGGCGGCAATTCTGCGGTGGGGGTGTCCTTCTGCTCTCCTGGTCTTCGGGGCACTTTGGCGGCGGGTCCCGAAGTGAGTGAAGGACCCGCCACAGAATTGCCTCTGAAGACCCGGAGTGCGGAAGGACCCCTGCCGCCGAATTGCCGCTGAGGTGGCAAAATGCCACCCCCCCCAACCCTGGCACCCTAGGCGACCGCATAGGTCGCATAATGGAAGTGCCAGCCCTGGGCTTGAGCCAGCTTGTAAAGGTCCCATAGAGTCTATCTACACCAGAGGGGACTCACCCAAGCACACCATGCTCGCATCATTCACTCCCATCCAGTACAACTCCAACCAGGGCCGGCTTTAGGAAGTGCAGGGCCCATTCGAATATCCAGCGATGGTCCGAGACTTCGGCAGCACTTCGGCGGCGGGGTCCTTTTCTTGCTCCGGGACTTCCATGGCACTGAAGGACCTGCCGCCGAAGTGCTGTCAAAGACCCGCGACCGCTGCTAGGTGAGTAAAAATTAAAAAGGCATCTAAGTTAGGCGCTCTTCTTTGGGGCGCAGGGCCCTCTTAGGTGTGGGGCCTGATTTAAGGCAATCGGCCTAAAGCCGGCCCTGACTCCAACATGCCTCTATTCTGGCTTTATGCCAGGCAAGGATTTCCTTAGAGCAGCTTTTAATCTCCTTCACCAGAGCAAAAACAGAGCAGTGGAGAATCAGGATCATGGATCCTGTCTCAAAGAACTTAGAGTTTGCACCAGTCTTCTCAAGGAGTTGGTTGTGAATTTAAACCAAAATAATTAAACCAGTCCAAACCCATGCAGACAAGCTTATTTCAATTTGAGTGGCTTATTGCATTTTACGTAAAGTCCATTAAGATTGGTTTAAGCTAAACTGAAATAAGCTACTCTTAAACCAAAAAGAATGTCCACACATGGAGTTGGCACCGATTTAACTAAACAAGTTTAATTAAGCCAGTGCAAGTTTGTGTGTAGACAGGGCCTAAGAGTTAATACTGGCAAGTGCAGAGGAAGGAAAGTAACATAAAAGTAATCCACACTGAGTTGTTGGATATGCCTTTTTATTGCTAAGGGTTGTCCTTTAGTTGTTTTGCTTATTTTAATCATTTATAAATCATAGTGGGTCATATTCTGCCATCTTTATTGGTCAACATTTCCATTGACTGAATGAAACAGGAGTTTTGTATAACCAAGTGCTGTTAGAATATATCCTTATTCTCCCTTATTCCTCTGTGTGGCTGTAGATGACAGCTTAGCATATATTATTCCTTTCCATTGATATTATTTTCTTTAAAGATTAAAAATAAAAATAGCTTTCATTGTAAATGGTATTGTTATCCCAAAAGACAGAAAGTCAGAGATGAGGCTGATGTTCTGTCTCTTCATGCTGTGTTGAGAAGGACAAAGCCCAGAGGCATGTGGGAAGGACGGGAGCGACATTCTCATTTTGGAATTTCCTGAATTCTGTTGGTTTGTGCTACTGAATCCTGAAACATACAATACAACATTTAATGTGACACTGTCACTATCAAATAAAAATCACATTTCTGTCTGAAAATTATTTATCTCCTAGTGTTACACATCAAACATAGTTCAGTACAAATGAGAGAGATTAGAAAGAAAAAATCTCTGTTTTTCTTCTCATTCTGTCTGTACATTTCACGGCACTGAGCAAGGGATGATGCATCAGTGGCAGTACCACAGGAGACACTGTGCCTCAGAATATTCCCCTGAGGCCACTTCCATCTTGCTCCAGCAGAGTAGTAATTAATTTGTTGATGGCCTATACCGGCAGCCAGTTATGATCCCCTGTGCCTGCTCAGCTGTGCTTCTTACCTTTCACTACCTGTATCTGGTCCGGGATCTCTTGGAGCTTGGGTGCAGGGATGGTCTGTCGTTCGCCCTCCTGTCCCTGGATCAGGAGAAGGCGTTCGACAGGGTTGACCACGGGTATCTCCTGGGCACTCTGCGAGCTTTAGGCTTCGGGTCCCAGTTTTTGGGTTTTCTCCAGGGGCTGTACACTTCCGCAGAGTGTCTGGTCAGGCTCAACTGGACCCTGACTGAGCCGGTCAGCTTTGGGCGGGGAGTGCGTCAAGAGTGCCCCCTCTCGGGCCAGCTTTACACTCTGGCCATCAAGCCCTTCCTCTGTCTCCTCCACAGGAGGTTGACGGGATTGGTGCTTCTGGAGCCGGAGCTGAGCTGCAGCTGGTCCTGTCGGCGTACGCCAATGATGTGCTCCTCATGGTCCAGGACCCGGGCGACCTGGCACGGGTGGAGGCTTGCCAGGCTTTGTACAAGGTGGCCTCCTCTGCCCGGGTCAACTGTGTCAAGAGCTCTGGCCTGGTGGTCGGGGACGGGTGGCAGGCGAGCTTTCTCCCATCCGTGCTTCAGGCCATCCGGTGGAGTGTGGGTTCGCTGCTCTATCTCAGAGTTTACCTTTCCACCACGCATCCGTCTCTGCTGGAGAACTGGCAAGGTTTGCACGGCAGGGTGGCAGAGCAGCTCCGGAAATGGACAGGACTCCTCCGGTGCCTTTCCCTTTGAAGGAGGGCACTGGTGCTCAATCAACTGGTCCTGTCCATGCTCTGGTACTGGCTCATCACCCTGGTCCCAGCCCCGGGCTTCCAGGCCGACCTCCGGAGGGTGGTTCTGAAGTTCTTTTGGCCAGGACTGCATTGTGTCCCTGCAGGGGTTCTCCACCTGCCCCTGGAGGAGGAAGGGCAGGGCCTGAAGTGCCAGCACGCTCAGGTCCACGTCTTCTGCCTCCAGGCACTGCAGAGGCTTCTTTATGGTGTGGGTAGTCCGGCATGGAGATACTGGCTCACGCCTTCCTCCGCCGCTTCTGAGGGCTCCGATACAACCGACAGCTCCTTTATCTCGATCCAAGGGGTCTTCCGCGAGACGTCTCTGGGCTGCCGGTCTTCTACCAGGACCTTCTCCGGACCGGAAGCTGTTCTCTGCGACCAGGTCCATGGTGGCCACTGACGGGGCAGATCTCCTCACCGATCCCCTGCTACACAATCCCCAGCTCTATGTGCAGGTGGCAGAGTCCCCTGCAGTGCACCAGAGGTTGGTCCTGGCAGAAGCTACCAGGGTCGGAGACCTCCTGGACTACGATCGGGAAGACTGACGCTCGCTCTGCGTGTGGGGCTCTCCAGACCTTGTACTCCCCGACGCATACTACAGGAGGTGGAGGCTGCTTTGCCGCCTGCTGCTCGGCCTACCTCAACCGGGTCCTGCAAGAGGGCACGCCCCGCCCACCCACCACCCCAAGCCCTTCAGACCTTTTCATTGGGCCCCTGTACCGTGGACCTGACCGGCCCCCCCACCCCTTCTCCGCAAGCCGGCAGCATGATTTGCAGCCGGTCCACCTCCAAACCGTGCCAAGGAAGCATCTCTACATGCTCGTGCTCCACACCCTTCACTTCCTGACCCTCATGTCCCGCCCCGGCACAAAGTAGCGGGACTTTCTGCCACCTCTGGAGGGTGAGGAGCCCCAGTGAGCCAGCCTATACTCTACCCTGGTCCTGAGGCCCACCAGGGATATCAGTTGGCAGCTCCTCCATGGGGCTGTGAGCATTTGGCCCGGTTTACCCCTGTCCCAGACACCTGCTTCTGCAGCATGAGGGAGACCCTGGCACACGTTACTTAGAATGCGCCAGATTGCAGCACCTATACCGGCTCCTCACCAATATCCTGTTGCGTTTCTGGCTGGACTTTTCCCCTCACCTCCTTCTCTATGCACTCCCTATCCGTGGCTCCACAAAGTTACGGGACCTCCTGGTCAACCTCCTCCTCGCGCTGGCTAAAATGGCCATCTACGCAACCAGGGAGAGGAGGTTGGCTGATGGAGACTCCGCTGACTGTGGGGCTTGTTTCTGATCCTTAGTCCATCATGTATCCGGTCGGAGTTCCCTCTGGGCAGCATCCACTGGCTCCCTTGACGCCTTGTCCAGGGTTCTCTGCTCAGTGTCCCCGCAGGCTCCCTTCTTATGCCCTTTAACCTCACTCCTGTCCCTGTTCTTTTATTAGTTGTCCCCCAGAATCAATTGGGTTCTGAGGTCCTGTAGACCTTCCCCTTAGGCTGGGGGGGTGGATCACATTAGCAATGGGCGAGTTTCCGCCTGCCCAGTTCCCGGAATCCAATAGTACCCTTCACCACCCATTTGTTCTGGAGGACAAAGCAGGGTTTGGACAGGCCTGGTTCACAGCTATCATAACCTTATTCCCAGATTTGGACCTTAGCGTCCAAAATATGGGGGTTAGCATGAAAACCTCCAAGCTTAGTTACCAGCTTGGACCTGGTACTTGCTGCCACCACCAAAAAATTAGAGTGTTTAGGGGCACTCTGGTCCCCCTGAAAACCTCCCTGGGGACCCCAAGACCCAAATCCCTTGAGTCTCACAACAAAGGGAAATAATCCTTTTCCCTTCCCCCCTCCAGGTGCTCCTGGAGAGATACACAGACACAAGCTCTGTGAATCCAAACAGAGTGACTCCCCCTCTCCGTTTCCAGTCCTGGAAACAAAAAGGACTTTTCTATTCCCCCAGAGGGAATGCAAAATCAGGCTAGCCAATTCAACACACACCGATCTCCCCTGATTTCTTCCTCCCACCAATTCCCTGGTGAGTACAGACTCAATTTCCCTGAAGTAAAGAAAACTCCAACAGGTCTTAAAAGAAAGCTTTATATAAAAAAGAAAGAAAAAATACAAATGTTCTCTCTGTATTAAGATGACACAACACAGGGTCAATTGCTTAAAAGAAATATGAATAAACAGCCTTATTCAAAAAGAATACAAATCAAAGCACTCCAGCACTTATATTCATGCAAATACCAAAGAAAAGAAACCATATAACTTACTATCTGATCTCTTTGTCCTTACACTTAGAAACAAAAGATTAGAAAACAGAACTACTTCTCCAAAGCTCAGAGAAAGCAGGCAGCCAGAAAACAAAGACCTCAGACACACAATTCCCTCCACCCAAAGTTGAAAAAATCCGGTTTCCTGATTGGTCCTCTGGTCAGGTGCTTCAGGTGAAAGAGACATTAACCCTTAGCTATCTGTTTATGACAACAGCGATATGGTGTGCTATCACCTTCTTCATCTTCTAACTTGTTCTCCAGAATCTCAGATTCCTTTTTTTTTAAAATGAAAAAGTCTCTCACTGTTATGGTTGTTAAGAAAGCCTCAGAAATATAAAACAGGTGTAACAGATTGTGAAGGGGCATCTGCCCCACACTAGCAGAAAATGGGTTAGCCCTAGGGAGGCTGTGCAGAAGGCAGCCAATTGGAGAAGGGCTGAGAGGAGCAGCCAATCAGAGCAAAGCAGTCCCATATAAAAAGAGAGCTGCAGGGCAGAGGAAGGGAGCTCTTTGTTGGGAGCCTCAGAGAGTCAAGAGACTGTGAGACATAGAAGATGAGACAATAGAGTCAGGGTATGCAGAGGCCTTCTTTGAAGAGGGTTCTTGTGCCTTCCTGGGCTTGACTCCAAGTCTGTGCCCCTGCGGAAAGGGGCCAACGAACAGCAAGGGTGGCTTCAGGCCCTGCTGCTGCAGGTGCTCAGAACCCAACAGAGACAATGGGAGGCACAGGAGTCCCTGCAGGCTGCAACAGCAGTATGTATTCAAGTTGCTGAGGAGGGGGGGGGTGTCCACAGAGGCCATGCAGAGCAAGAGAGGAAGCCAGGCACCAGGGCCAGTGTGGGCAGTGGCTGGGCCAAGTGAATGTATTTATTGTGGGTAACATGAACACTGGAAAAGAGAGTGTCCCTACAGCGGTGCGGGACAGAAGCCTCTCCCAGAGACTGGGAAGGGGCGAGAGCCCAAAAGAGTCCCTCCTGTGAGGAGAACAGGGAGGATATGGGCGAGCTGGATCTGTGAGCAACCGGAGCACCTGAGGAGGGAGTGTCCTCTTAGTTGCAGGCCGAAGCTAGCCCAAGGGAAGGGGCTGAGCAAGGAAAGGACAATGGGAGGCCCATGACCAAGGGGATGCAAGGTCTTGCTTCCGATGCCATGAAGAGGGCCATAAAAAGACATTGCCCCCTTTGGAGAAGGCGAGATTAAAAAGGGGATGCCCAAGAACCGGGCTGGGTCAGAGGCTGCCCAGAGGGATGGGACAGTAACGACTGTGGACCCATTGGGGAGTCATCTCCCACCTCTAGCAGGGGGTATTAGGGAATGGGTGGATAAGAAGACCCTGAAGGACAAGGGAACCCACATGGGATCAGAACATGCCACGATAGGGACTCAGACCCTGGAGGAGGGAGGCAGATAGCTCCTTCTGGTGGAGAACCTGAGGCAGGAGAGGGATATCCTGCGGACACAGCTGCGTGGAAAGCAGGGAAGGCAATTTCCCCCCTTCCCCAGATGGTTGGTCTTAAGGGGGGGGTGTATGATGAGGCGTCTTCCCCACATTGGCAGAAAAGAGGTTAAAATCAGGCCTAAGGAGACTGCGCTGGAGGCAGCCAATCTGAGAGCGGCTGAGGGGAGCAGCAAATCAGGGCAAATTTGGCCCATATAAAAAGGGAACTGCAGGGCAGAGGAAGAGAGTTCTCTGTTGGGAGCCCAGGGAGGAAGGACTGGGTCCGTGAATGGCTGAGAGAACTGCCAGCATCCTAAACAGAGGAGTGCTGCCAACAGGAGCTGAGGGAGCAAGAGACAGCTCCTGGTTGTCTGTTCGGGGCTGCAGACTAAGGCCCTGACACAAGGGCCAGGAGAGTGCTGGAGCCACGTGGGAAATGGCTAGACTGTGGATGGCAATTTGCCACTGAAGGGAATGGCTGGACAGTAGACTGCAGGTACCCCCCGAAGGGGGGCACATAAAGAGTGGCACAGCCAGAGGGCAGTGTCACTGAAGAGGACACCATGGTCCTTGGAGTGACATGGGCCCAGGAACAGAGGTGACAGCGGGTGAGACACCACCCAAAGAGGTGCAGTGCTAATTCCTCAGACAGACAGCAGGAGGCACTGCAGTGGTGAGTCACATTCCATCACACAGAAGCAGCGATGTCTATGTGAGTCTGCAGAGAGCTTGGAACAAAGCTCCGAGGGGTGCAAACTGCCCCATTAACAGTACTGCCAACCCCAACTGTTCAAAATAATGAGATTGGCTTAAAAATTGAGGCTTTAAAAAGTGATAAATGGTGGCTGTTCTTTATTGGCCTTTTGGATTTTGAGCATTTTCCAGTTACATTTTCAGGATTTTCACCGCAGCCACTAGAGGAAGACATTTACTTTTTAAAATACAGCTGAGATTCTCATACAAACCCGTAAATGGGGCACTAAAAAAACCCACCAAATATTGTGAGACTCATGATAAACTCATAAAAATTGGCACTCTCTGAAGTCAGATGCCAGTGATGATGATTTCAGTGTCACCATTGTTATCTATAATACTTTTCATGTAGGAAAGGAGAGGGAGGTTCACAGATCTGCACAATTTACAGTGAGTGACATCTCATTCTGGTGCCTTTTGGGACAGACTGCTACTTATTATTTTTCCCCAGTCAAGAAGAAGCCTAACCCAAGAAACTCCCCCAGAGCCTAAGGGAATGTCCATGCTCTACCAAGGGCGATCCAGCTCCAGGAGCCCAGGGGCACTCAGATAGCATGCATAATTATGATTTTGACAATATTTATAGTCTACTGTGAGCAACGTCTCATTTTGGTGACTTGTGTGTGGAGTTTAATTTGTGGGTGGAGCCTGGAAGAGCACCATCACCTATATTTTCTGACTGTGACATCTCAGAAAAGGTATGGGGATTTACAGTACCCCACAGTTCTGGATGCCCAGTCACAAAGTCTGAGTAGCCTACCTCTCAGTGAGAACCAATGGATTCTAACCACTTGTGGTGGCCATTCTGTGGGCACGTAGTCAAGTCGCTACCTACTCAAGTGGAGCCAAATTTCAAATAGAATATGCTGATTTGAACAAAACTTAACATTTGAGTTTATAGATAAGTAATTAAAGTGCTGCTTATCTAGCTGTATAACTTTATTAGCTTGTTCATTAGATGTTTGTACAGAGCCTAGCCTAGCAATAAAGCCCCTTGATCAATGGATTGGAACCTTTGATACTACTGCATCATCAATAATAAATAATACAAGACACTGCAGAGAGATAGATAGATACAGTCACATGTCTGGCAAATCAATTCAAGATAAAACTGAACATTTTGTATTTCATTCAATTTTATCTGAAATGATATTCTGCCTCCTTGCTCTCTCTGAGCTTATCTACGCAGTGGGGGTAATGCACCTATGGGGCTGTGTTTTCTAAAACACACTAACATATTGCACATTAATTGGTCCATCTATACCCTGTTGATGCACACTGTTTCCTAGTGCCCTTTAATGTAGCCCTGTTTGAAGCAGTTCTATGTTAACCCATGCTGGGGAACCTTTATAGTGCAGTATATCAGAAATGTATCATAAACCCATCCTAGTGCTACCCCTTAAAAGGTTATGCAGACTCAACAATCTTTCATTGCACAGTTTCCATAAAAAGTTCCTGGCTTCCTCTTTGTAGCCATAATCTGCAATGAAGCTTTTCGAGTGAAAGTCTCACAGTGTAGACACATACATCCCACCTTAACTGTCTTCTGAGAATGAAGACACCTGAAAAGTACCATTTCCTTCCAGGGTCTGTAGTGAGGGATTTGTGGAAATCTTGCAAGGAGTCCAGGAAATCCTCATTGCAATCTGTTGCCTCCCTCAGGAATCTGCTCTTTTCAACTGTCTTCCCTGAGTGAAGACAGCAGAAAGTGGCTGATATTAAGGATTTGAAGGATTCAGCACAAAAATCAAGGGAATCTTCATTATGTCAGCATAGAGGGCTTTACAAAACTGTGGAGGCCCTCTCCACTGCCCTTAAAAACTGGCATAGAACACTACATTGTTTTTAAGTTCCATCTCTCTTCATTTTGGTAAATACATCTTAAGAGCATAAGAAAGGACATACTGGGTCAGACCAATGGTCCATGTAGCTCAGTGGCCAATGCCAGATGCTTCAGAGAGAATGAAGAGAACAGGACAATTTATTGAGTGATCATCCCATCATCTAGTCCCAGTTTCTGTCAGTCAGAGGTTTAGGGACATCGAGAACATGACGTTGCATCCCTGTCCATCTTGGCTAATAGCCATTGATGAACCTTGGGACTGGTTACCTATGGGGTGCCAGCTGGAACTAGGGTACCACTGAACCCCCTGACCCACCAGCCAGGGCTCCCCCTCACACAATACTGCTGTGACCAGCAAAAAAGCCCTCCAGCCTGCACTTTCACCAGCATACATGAAGGTTGTGATACACCCAGCTGCAGTTAAAAGCAGGCTCTCTGACCAGCCCGTGCATGGGAAAGTTACTACCAGCTCCTCAAGCATGTACCCCCTCTGGAGTATAAACCCAAAATTATACCGTATTGCACTGCACAGGGAACTGTACAGCATAAGCTCATAAAATTCACCCCTCCCACAAGTTTATTAACTACAAAAGATAGATTAAGTGACAGCAAACAGATCAAAGCAGATTATCTAGAAAATAAACAAAACACGCAAATTAAACTTAATATACTAAATAGATTGGATATGAATAGCAGATTCTCACCCTAAGAGATGATACAAGCAGACTGCATATTCTTAACGGGCAAGCTGTGCTTGCTTTACAGCTTGGAATCCCCAGGTATTTCATACACAGGCTAAAAATTCCTTTAGTTTGGGTCCAGCACTTCCCCCAGTTCAGTCTTTGTTCCTGAGGTGTTTCCAGGAATCTTCTTGGGTGGGGAGTGAAGAACACCAGATGATGTCACTCCCTGCCTTATATAGCTTTTGCATTTGGCAGGAACCCTTTGTTCCCAAAGCTTGGTTCCCAGATCGGTCTGTGAAAAAAATATTGACATCCCAAGATGGAGTCTAGAAACACGTGGTTTCATCACACGTCCTTGTAGAGTCCTAGCAGCCATCGCTCACAGACTGTTTGGAGCTTTCACAGGAAGGCTCACCAGGTGGATAATAAGCTCTCCTAAGACGTATTGTTTTTTCCTAATGGCCCATTGCCCTGAATAGGCCCTTCCACACCCAGTATCTAGACTGAAAACATCTTGTCTAGTGGGTGTTACCCAGGTGTAACTACATTTTAAATGTCAAGTATCAGAGGGGTAGCCACGTTAGTCTGGATCTGTAAAAGCTGCAAAGAGTCCTGTGGCACCTTATAGACTAACAGACGTTTTGGAGCATGAGCTTTCATGGGTGAATATCCACTTCGTCAGATGCATCTGACGAAGTGGGGTATTCACCCACGAAAGCTCATGCTCCAAAACGTCTTTAGTCTATAAGGTGCCACAGGACTCTTTGCTGCTTTTACATTTTAAATGCAGATACATAGTCAATATTCATAACTTCTGATAAAGAAATGATACATGTATACAAATAGGATAATCATATTCAGCAAGCATAACCTTTTCAATGACTTCTCACATGACATCTTGCATAAAATACATTATAATTATGTTATAATCATATCATAAAAATATCACTGTGAAGAATATGGGGTGCAGTGTTACAGACCTATCCTCCATGAACTTATCTAATTCTTTTTGGAACCCTGTTATACTTTTGGTCTTCACAACATCCCATGGCAATAAGTTAACAGGCAGACTGTGCACTGTGTTTAGAACTACTTCCTTATATTTGTTTTAAACCTTCTACTGGTTCTTCTGTTATATGAAGGGATAAGTAACACTTCCCTATTCACTTTCTCCACACTGTTCATGATTTGATAAACCTCTATCATATCCCCCCTTAGTCATCTCTTTTCTAAACTGCCCTGTTCCCATCTTCTTAAACCCAGTCTTCCAAGCCTTTTATCATTTCAGTGATGAGTTATGCCATGGTGAGACTGGTCTGAACTTGTATCTCTTTTTTTATTACCAAAAACCTAGAGCAAATATTTGGCTACCCAAATTAAATTAAAGATGAATGGATAACTAAGGGTAGTCACTTCTATTCTCCGGGTTATGTGGATGTTATTTTATCTATAGTTTCTTTAATCAAAGACGTTGTGTATAGAGGTGATTGGAGAAACAGAAATGGTACATGGACCCATTCTACCATCTGGATATGTTCTGGCTGGAGATCACAACATTTTCCAGTGGCACACACAAAAACAAGACAAAAAGTGTGTAGAGGAAGGGGAGAGGTAAACAATGGGTCTGATGTTGACCTCAGCTCAGTTATACACAGTTTATATACAGGGGCTGCATTGGCTGATCAGTGACTGGTGCTGGAAATATTTTGGAAACAATTAGTTTTCAAATATTGCTTTGAAAGTACCTTGACAAAACTTGTTCTTTCGGCTTTTTTGCTGGCAACTTGGAAACAAAACTGCAGATTTCAGTCCTGGTCATGTTGAGATAAGCTTGGGACCTAGGCAATTTGTAAATTCATTTTGATTGTTCTCTCATCCTTATTGCAGATGTTGCTTTTAATGACGAAGTGTACAAGGCCCTCAAAATTCCAGAAGGTCTGCAAGTGGTGGGACATCTAAAGGCCTGAAAAAGTGTTGTGTTTTTACTATGCACAGTGCTTAATTTGTGCCAGGGCTTGCTGGGGCTGAGCCCAGGCACATCTAGGTTTGGCAGTTCATAGCCTGGGTATCCTGGGCTTGCTGTGTCAGTTATTAAAGTAAAAAAATTGCTTGAACCTCTTTCATTACAAATTAAGAACTCACTATCCAACTTACTGGAGCTTCAGACTGGCAGTGATATCTTGAACGACAACTTTCCCTGAAGAGTTTCAAGATATATGGTGCTGTTCTTCATGGTGTGAGTCATTATCCCTGGCTTTGCCACTGTCTTTTGTTTAACCTTGGGCAAGTCACTTACCCTCTCTAAATCTCCATTTTCTCCACTATTAAAGGGAGATGATGATAATTCTTACCTACTTCATAGGAGTCTTATGAGGAGACATTCATTAATGTTTGTAAAATGCTTAAGATCTTTAATGGGAGATGAAATGCAAAGTATTATTAGTACTGTCTGATGTTATGATATTGTTCCATTCTCCTGTTGGGTATATAGCGAGGGGATATGGGAACAAAACCACTGCGGGTCAGACATAAAAGTAGGAAGTTGTACCTGGCTGGCCTTGAGTTGTTTCTTTTTTTTTCCACTGTTCAGTCATTTGTCCTTGGTGTCCTGATACTCATATCCTATTCCTGCACTCTGATGCAAATAGACATTGTAGTGCAAGCTCCTAAAGAAATCGGCAAACAATGCAAACTCCTTGTGAGTTACTCAAAACGGACTATACATACATATTGCTTAAAGCCTTTTAAAAATCAGTACCCCCCAGGGAACATTCTTGGCCAGCGATACACTTCTTATTTCTTTTGCCACACCACCCTGAATATTTATGAGGTGGCATGTGATTTGATGGTATCTGGTTCCATATGTAATGCTGATGTCATGTGTTTTAAATTTAAAATGCCAGTTCCATTTTGCAGTGCATAATAATGTGTTTTTTTGGCAGCCTATAAAGAATTTTCACTGATCTTGACATTCTAGTTGCAAACAATGTGGAAATGTGGGATCTTATTGTGCTATTATTGATGCAACTCCTAGAGTACAAGTTCGTGGTTTTCAAGCATGAAAACACGCACAGAGCTCAAAAATATGCTATGCCTTCCCATGACACCATCTATTCAAAGCACTTTACCAATAGTCATGAATACAGCCTCACAATATCTGTGAGGAGGATAAGTATCATTATTCAGTTTAAAGATTGGGAAACCTTACACAAGACATCTGTGACAGAGCTGGTGGTTGAACCTCAGTCTTGCGGTTTGCAGGCCTTGGTGAAAGCCACAAGATCATACTTCCTCTCTGAGGGCTTGTCTACACAGCCCTGTGGTTTGGACTATGCGGATATGAATTGCAATGCACACTAGCATGCTGCACTGTAACTCCCTGTGTGGATGCTGCAGGAGCAAACTAAAGGGCACTGTAGCGGGAAAGTGTGATGACCAGCTGGTCTAGTGGTCAGGTCATGGCCTTAGTTTCTGCCAGCTTAGTTGTCCCATAGGTAGCCCTGGCTGCAGCCTCAATCACCCCTACATGCTCTGCTTGCTCCTCCAGTCATTCTGTCACGACAGAGCAATCAGGAGGGGGCAAGGCCCACACACTTCATCCAGTCCAAACCCAAGACCTTAGGGAATTATCAAAGTGGCCAGCCCAGTTACTGAGCTACCACAAATTATGTTTTCCCCTGGGTTACTCCGTACCAGGCTGGAGAGTCCTCAGTTTTGGGGTGTGGTCACAAGTTTAACAAACTTGCCTCAATATCTTAGGGTCCTGTTCAGTCAGTCTCACTTAGGGCTTTCAACACCCAAAGGCATAGGTGCTGACTCCGTGGGTGCTCCAGGGCTGGAGCACCCATGGGGAAAAATAGGTGGGTGCTCTGTACCACCGGCAGCTCCCTGCCCCAGCTCATCTCCGCCTCCACTCTGCCTCCTCCCCTGGGTGCACCGCATGCCCCTTTTTTCCCCTAGCTCCCAGTGCATCCCACCACAAAACAGCTGTTTCACGGCACCAAGTGCTGGGAGGAAGGGGAAAGAACGGGGAACGCGGCACGCTCGGGGAAAAGGTTGGGCCATGGTGGGGATTTGGGGAAGGGTTTCAATAGTGGCAGGGAGGGGGCGGAGTTGGGGAGGGGACTTTGGGGAAGGGGTTGGAATGGGGGCGGGGCAGGGGTGGAGTCAGGGGCAGGGCAGGGCAGGGGGTGTGAGCAAGCACCAGTGCCCAGAAAAGTTGGCGCCTATGCCCAAAGAGGGAGGGAGAATCCAAGTCCTTGTGCTAGAGTAGCCCTCACCAAGTTGTTGCTACAGCCTTCAGCATCACCCTTGCTTCCTGATCCCACATGCAGCTCATTTTCTTCCCTGTGCCCCACCCTTTCCTTGACCACCACTGTCTTTTTAAACTATTTCTCCACTGGGAACAAGCTCTGCACCTGACAAACAGAATTTGAATCCCAAAGGTAACAATAACAGAAACTAGTTAGTCTTACAGTAATCATAACAATAAAGAGATGTATCAGTTCAATATTTATATCAACTGAATATAACTCCTTTGTAAAAAGCAGATGAATTCTTCCATGTAACTGCATAAGGAATAGGAACACCTTGTATATGTATGTATGTTTATATTAGTGGCCATGATGTGCTCAGGACTTTCCAGACATTCAAGTCCCTTCCAGAGGAGCTCTGGGTCAGGGCTAGCCAACACACAGTTTGTGTACCAATTCAACTATATCGGATGCAGCAGATGTAGTTCAATAAGTGCAGGCCCCTATCTGTCTCAAGCAAGGGCTATATTAGAAAGCATTTGCTCATCTAGTTATACCAGCAAACCCTCCTAGTGTAGACCCAGCTTATACCAGCAAAGACATGTTTTGTCGGTATCACTTATACCAGTTCCCTAAGCAAAATACGCTTAACTGGGGGGGAGACACTTTTATGTTGGTGTAAATGTGTCTACACTAGGGCTTCTGCTGGTATAGAAGTGTTTGTTAAAAAATAAAAAATAAAAAAATTAATCACACCCCTAGTCAACAATGTGATACCAGCAAAAGTTTCTAGTGCAGACCAGGCCCCATCGCCATAGTACCTGAGAGTCTCATAATCTTAAATGTTAATATCCTCACAACTCCTCTGTGAGAGAAGATCTATTATCCCCATTTTACAGATGTGGACCTGACCCACAGAAGACTAAATGATTAGCCCAGGGTAGCACTGTCATAAACAGATAGCTAAGGGTTATGTCTCTTTCACCTGGAAGGGGTAACAAAAAACACCTGACCAGAGGACCAATCAGGAAACAAGACTTTTTCAAATCTGGGTGGAGGGAAGTTTGAGTGTGAGTTCCTGGTTCTTTGTCTTGTGTCTGTGCCCTCTCGGCTCTGAGAGTGATTTTTCTATCTCCAGGCTTTCTAATCTTCTGTTTCCAAGTTTTAAGTACAAGGATAGTGAGACAATAGGTTATATTTTTTTGTATTTACATGTGTGTAGTTGCTGGAATGTGTTAAATTGTATTCTTTTTGGATAAAGCTGTTTATTCATTTTTTTCCCTTTAAGCAATTGACCCCTGTATATTGTCACCTTAATACAGAGACTATATTTTATGTCCTTTTTTCATTCTTTTTATATAAAGCTTTCTTTTTAAGACCTGTTGGAGTTTTTCTTTAGTGGGGGACTCCAGGGAATTGAGCCTGCAGTTCACCAGGGAATTGGTGGGAGGAAGAAGTCAGGGGGAAAATCTCTTTGTGTTAGATTTACTAAGCCTGACTTTGCATACCCTCTGGGTGAGGGGGAAGAGAGATTAGTTCTCTCGGTACTTGTGTTTCCAGGACTTAAAACAGGGAGGGTAGAATCCCTTTGTTTAGATTCACGAAGCTTGCTTCTGTATATCTCTCCAGGAACCCAGGGAGGGAACACCTGGAGGGGAGGAGGGGGAAGGGAAATGGTTTATTCCCCTTTGTTGTGAGGACTTAAGGAATCTGAGTCTTGGGGTCCCCCAGGGAGGTTTTGGGGAGACCACAGTGAGCTAGGCACTGTATAATTCCTGTTAGTGGCAGCATTACCAGGTCCAAGCTGGTAACTAAGCTTGGAGGTTTTCATGCTAACACCCATATTTTGGACGCTAAGGTCCAGATCTGGGAAGAAATGTTATGACAAGCACACAAGGAAGTCAATGTCAGAGCAGGGGATTGAACCCAGGTCTTCAGCTAAAAACATGTAACCAAATTTCAGGCTTATGACTGTGATTTAGTAGTTGGGGGCGTAGTGTATCCCTAGGGCTCCATGTCTGTCACAGTACTCACTGATTCCATGACTTTCTGTGACTCCAGTGTAGCTGACCAGGACCATCCAAGCAGCTGGCTCCCAGGACAGCCACACCAGGTGCTGCTGGAGAGACTCTGTGGACAGCCACACCAGCCACTGCTCAGTGGCCATTAGCAGTGGTTCCCAGGTGGCTTGTAGGACAGCTACAGTCTGCTGGCCCCAGCAGCGGTCCCTGGGCAGCCAGCCAGAGCAGGTCTCAGTCCATGGCCCCTGAATTCCCGCTGGCCCCAGGACCCCCCCCGCAGCAGTGTTTCCCCTCCCCTCCCCTGAACTTCCCTTAAGATTTAATCACAGGCATTTCTAGTATAAGTCATGGACAAGTCACAGGCCATGAATTGTGTTTATTGCCCATGACCTGTCCATGACTTTTACTAAAAATATCTGTGACTAAATCGTAGTCTTAGTTATACAGCATTAGCATAGCTTCCTCAAACTGCTAACTATTCTTCAGAATCACATTTTTTTAAATCAAAAGTAAAGTGAAAGTATCTAGCTTTTATAGTTTCAGAAGAAACACTCAGTTTAATATTTGAGGTTAACTGATGCAGACATGTCATCTAAAGCTCCAGGAACAATAACTCTGAGAGGTGTGAACTGCCCCATTCCTCTCAGAGAGTTAACTCAGATGCCCAGTGGTGATGATTTAACTGTAACACATCCAACTTTTTCACTCCTCATGTAAGAAAGAGAGATCACAAATCTGCACAATTTACTGTGAGCAACATCTCACATTAGTGCCTCAAATGCGTGGGATATGGGACATCCCACCATTGATTTTTTCCCCCTGTCATGGAGCCAAGTCCAAGAAACCCAGTGAAGCCCACGTACCTATACAAGCCTCGGGATAGCTATGATCAAGGAGCTCTCTGGAGCTCAGACAGGTTTTATTTTGAATAGCTGCCTAATCTACTGTGGGAGGCATCTCATTTTGGTGACTCACATGTGGGGAGCTCACTTTGTGGGTGGAATTTGGAACAATGCCACCACTTTTCTTTTTTAATTTGACTTCTGTTTGTACTAGAGTAGTCAGTGCTTGCAGGTCAATATTCAAGTTTTATGACTGAATCAGTCAGGTGATAGTGTTTTTTGGTCTTGTGACTATGAGACCTAATCTTTCTAAACATGCTGAGGCCCTGATTGATTCACTGGGTCTTTGATTCTCTTGGGAGGAGGGGGAGAACACTTTAGGGAGAAGGAGATAAGAGGAGAAAAAAGGCCTAGGGAATTTATGACTCTTTCAAACTACAAAAAGAGCTTTATATATGGCTACGCGGGGTGAACATGTATGCAAAATACCTGGGTCCCCTCCTGACTGAAGGAGAGAGAAAGACATACAACGTAAGGCCAGGTCTATATTTAGAAGTGCTTTGCCGGTAGAACTCTGCCAGTAAAGCCCCTCGTGGTGATGCAGTGTGCACCAAAAAGTGTAGGTCTTTCGCTGGCATAGTTAAACCGCTTCCCCCAAGGACTTAAGCTTTACTAACAAAAGAATGTTTTTGCCGGTATATGCTATTACTACAAGAGGTTTTGCTGGTATAGTTATGTTGGTTAGTGTGTGATTTTTGGAGTGCAGACCTGGCCTTAATGTGGACTCAGCTTCTACCAGCAAAACTGCACTTGAGGCTGCTCTAACTTGAAGCAGGTTGAAAGAACAATGTGGCCCAATCACATTCTCTCCTGCCTCTTTATGTTTCTGTAAGCAGAGTCTGGATGATCTCTCCCCTGACATCTAGTGGTGAGCTGTGGAAAAGAACTGATCAGAAGCTGATCTCTTTTGCATGGACACACCCACCCTGCCTAAGTGCTCAGTATGATGGGACTGCTTGTCCAAATGATCACTTCTGGCTGGTGTTGGATCCCCAGTCTTCTTGTTATTGGGGCAGGACTAATAAAGCATTGCTATCCTTGTTGTGTGAACTGAGGGCAGGAGAACTGTAGCTGGCATGCTCAATGGAGGGACTTGCCCTCAACTGAACAGCACTCGCTAGGCAGGGGACATGGGTTCCAAAGCCCACTGAGTTAAGTGAGGGTGGGGATAGGTATGTAGGGGTCCTACCCTAACAAAAGAGTGAATTTAAATGTAATTGAGAGTTTTCTTACAGGCTCCAGAGCTGAAATGGCTGATACTTAGGTTTAAGTATTAGACCTACTTTAGAGTAGTGTGTCTATTGAAAGAGATTGCCCAGTGTGCACCAGCAGTGAGACTCCCCTACTAATAGCTGAAATCACTGAGAGCTGGGAGGAGGCCTGAAGATATCTTGTTGAGTGGGCAGCTCATAGAGAGGTGTGGCAAGTGTCTAGCAGGGTAGCTAGTGGAGAGGCATGACCAGTAGGGTGGCTGCTGGAGAGGTGTGGCAAGTGGCTAGCAGAGTGGCTGGTGGAAAGGCATGGCAAGTGGCTAGCCCAGATGCTGGTGGACTGGGTCAGAGTAGAGCCCCACATAGGTCTGGCAATCAGCCACTGGGGTGATGAATGAGTGCCTGATCAGTGCAGTGTGTAAGGTACCTCCATACCAACTCCCTGCCTTCCACAAAGGGTGGGAGGTGAACTCTGTGGGTGAATCTCTGAACTCTGAGGCTGCACTGGCCAAGGACAGCAACTGTGAATAGGATACAGAGAAGGGACAGGTACGTTAAAGGGATCCGGAGGGGAAAAGGACACTGCCCAACTTACTTGGGGGTGGATCTTGTGCTTATGATTTGTGTTTATGAGCCCTAGTTGTGGTGTTTTCCCAAATTAATGCTGAGTTGCTTCCCTCCTTTTATTAAAAGGTTTTGCTACACTCAGACTGTGTTGTGAGAGGGGAAGTACTGCCTCTTAGAGGTATCCAGGGGTGGTATGTTTTGTCCCAGGTCAGTGGGTGGGCGCTCAAGCCCGTTTTGTGTTGTGATGTTGAAAAGGTACACCTAGATGCTGGACCTGCCCCTTGTTGTTGCTGGCTTCACCTGGCAGAAAGGTTACACTTCTATCATCCCTGGCAAGCCCTTGACACACCCACTGTGCTGGGAGAATTTCCAGGCTAGGGGAATCTCCATCTCTCCACTTAGGACAGTTTTACAGCCTTTTCAAGCTACTTCAGCAGCACAAAGGGGCTGTTTCATGAACTAGGGTTTAACCCAATATGTTTCTCTTTAATTTAAGGCCCTGCCTACAACCCACTCTTTTTAAAAAGTATTTTGTAAGTATGCATAAGCATGCTAGAGTCATTTGCTTGTTTATTTTCCATCTGATGGGAGCTCATATAAAACCAAATACCCCCACTCCCCAGTTAAATCCATATGTGATGGGATATTCCCCTACACTGGCTCTGAGAGGGCTGAGGTAGGTCAGGTGAGTCCAATCAGACAATTAGGCTGTAAAGGGGGGGATATTAAGTGTGAAAGGAAAGCCCTAATTCGGAGGAAGCTCACCTGAGCAGAATTGGCAGGATTAATGTAAACCCAGAAAGATGGCGGCAGCAACAGCAGCAGCAAAGGCTGCTGGGAGGAAGTTTTCAATCAACCTCCGTTTAGTAGAGAGGGAAGGAGATGGACCGTGGGGGTCTGGGCTGGAAGGAAATGTGTACTGTGAAAAGAGTAGGGTGGAGAGGAGAGCCGAACCTGTGAGATGTGGGGTAGGCAGTAGCCCAGGGAGTAAGCAGCAAGGCTGAGGACTCAACAGACTGTGGCTGCATGTTGCAGGGTCCATGGGCTGCAATTCAGAGTAGAGGGTGGGCCCTGCTTCCCATGCTTGCCACTGCAGGAGGGGTAGTGAACTGGAAGACTGCCTGAGTCACCTCAAGAATGAAAGGGTCAAGGCACTGGGCCTGAGGACTGCCAAATGCCCCTTCAACAGAAGAGACTTTGATGGACTCTACCCCAGAAGGGGGAAATACTGAGTGTCCTAGGCGGAGCACCGAGTCACAAAGAGGCAGCAGCAGCTCCTTGCATGAGAGAAGGGCGGTGGACCAAAAGCACATCATTGTCTGCTTCTTGCAATGGTGGGAAAGAGTATCAGCCTCAAAGAGCTAATCCCAGAATGGCCATCAGGAGATGCCATTCCAGCAGTGAGTAGAGCACCCCTGTCATACCATGTAACCCCATGAAGGCCATGGGACTGCATGAGTACAGTTAAGGGTTAAATTTGGTTAATAATTTTAGCTGTCTCCAGAAAATGGTTTATTTTCCATTGCACACTAGCAAATCCCATTAGTGAAACAGGCCTGACTAGTTTAACTAAAAACTAAGTTAGAAAAAATGTTTCTTTTATTCCAAATCTGGTTTCACAGATTACAGAGCATTTAGCTAGGGCCAGTCTGGATAATTGTAGTTTTAGCCCCTAGATAAGTAACATCATGAAC
The DNA here is from genome assembly GCF_007399415.2 of Gopherus evgoodei. Classification (NCBI taxonomy): domain Eukaryota; kingdom Metazoa; phylum Chordata; order Testudines; family Testudinidae; genus Gopherus; species Gopherus evgoodei. The sequence goes on from NC_044322.1 coordinate 35,188,482, forward strand.
AGCTGGTAATAGTTTGCACTCTGAAGATTCATCAGCATTTTGCCTTGACAGCATATGATAAAAATTGAAGTTAAAAGGAATGTAATTTCACATCTCATCAAAGAAAAGAAATTTGTTACAGTGGGTGGGGGGAAAAAAGGTTATCCATCAAAAACTTTCTAGGCTGAATCATACCACAACTGGGAATCTCTGCTGTCATATTTATGGATCAATTCCCATATGTAATAATGCTTAGCACTTGTACAGCACTTCTCATCTTAGCACCCTCCATCTTCAAAGCATTTTACAAAAGTTAACTCATTAGTGCCTGCAGCACTCCGACTTGAGCTAGAGAGGTTAAGTGACCTGCTCAAGGCTAGAAAGAAAGTCTGTGTCAGACCTGGGACTGTATCTCAGGAGGTGTTCCTGTCTCCCAGTCCTGTACTTGAATCACACCACTTTCTGTGAATATATCTGTGATTCCCACACTGGCCCTGCAAAAGCTGAATTAGGCAAAGTGGGTCCAATCAGCCAATTAGGCTATGAATGTGGGGAAATTTAAGCTGGAGGAAGCTAATTAGAAATCAGCTCACCTGTGAGGGAACAGGTGGGGCTTCTATATATCTAGGAGGCTGGAAATAGTGTGGGAAGGCAGCAGGGAAGAAGCTGAAGTCTGATTCTCTGAGAGAAGGAAGAGGAGAAGGAGTCCAGGGGTGAGAGAAGTGGTTGGTTTGGAACTTGAACTGTTTGCAAGGGCCCTGAACTGCAACCCAGACTAGAGGGTGGGCCGAGGTTCCCCTGCCAGCTACTAAGGGAGTGGCAACATGGGGCAGTGTAGAGAAGATTGCTGGCAAGAAGGGACTTTGACATCCCCTCCAGAAAGGGAAATCACATAGGGGCCTGATCAGAGGACCAAATCACAAAAAGGAGGCTGCAGTTCCTGGAATTAGAGAGGGGATGCAGAGAGAGACAGAGTGTGACTGCCAGAAGTGGCACCGCTGTGGCAGAGCTAATCCCCAGAACTGCCAGAAAGCAGTGTTGTCCCCACGTGAGTAACACTTCCAGTCACAATATCATCCTCTATTTTAGGATTGTATACTGCAGCCCATCAATTATCTGAGCACCTTCCAAATCAATAGCAAAGTACTTAATGGACTCTATGGAGTCTTCGGTACTTCTCCGTTTTCAGGGTAGAAGTTCTGCTTGGAGGAGGTTTTGTGGTTTTGTTTTTTAAAAATTGTATTAGTGTACTTTTACTTTTTTAGGTTGAGTGGTTTCAGGGAGTTTTGGGAGGTGGCTGAGGGATTTTGGTTGCCTGGGGTTCTTTCAGTGAAAGGGGTGTCAGTTTTATCATGGAAAGGCCTTTTAAAAGAGCAATGTTTTTCAGCATTTTCTAAAGTTTGGACACTGGATTTGCTTGATCTCCTCTAGAGGTTTGTCCTATAGCCACATCCCTTCCATTGAGCATCCTTTGTCCCCAGCTTTCATGCTCTTCATCCTTGGCTTTATGCCCAACCCATTTTTCTGTACTGTCATTTTTAAGCATCAATTCTGGAATGGCCATTAGTAACCTTGTTGAATGCAGAAAAAAAGAAGTTGCTATCAGTCACATCTTTGCCTTGAGGGTTACAATACATTTATAGCAAGAAAGTAACAATTTAACAATCCAAGAGTAAACTGAAAAACTCCTTAGCTGGGGGTTCAACCTTATATGGAAAGCCCTAGTGTGGATACCAGTCCTCCAAAACAGTCTCCTCGCTCTGTTTCCCAAGCATACACTTTGCCTCTACTCCTATTTGAGAGGTTTTAGTCCTTGTGAGAAGTACCAGAATGACGACAGCCAGCTGATGGATAATATGATTAAACCCATCTCCAAAGATGACAAAGTAGTTCAATCTTGAGACCCATTCAGTCTTTGGCCTCTTTGTTCAGGTCCTTGATAATCCCCCTTCAGGCCATTTGCTTTTACTAAAAGAATGGAGAATCTGAGTGGAAACACGAGAGGGAAGTTTTTGGCATACATCAGTGGAGAGCTAATTGGAGAGTTTGAACACAAGTTAGAATGTGAACTGTGTTTTTCGCAGACAGCGCTGACAGAACAGTCATTTGTATATGAACCACAGGCATGAAAAGTATGATCATACTTAACAAAATTCAATCCGTACTACTGAAAACAAACCACATGCAGAAGAATTAGCCAAAATAGTGGCTACCTGGTAATTTCTATAAATGACAACAGAACTGTATCCCCGACTTCCAGAATATTATGCAAAATGGAGGGAAAGTAATGCAGGTGCTTTAAGGAGCTGTTGCCTCCATGCAATGGATTCTTTGAAAATTTTTGTGAGGCATTTATTTTCCCTATTGCTACATGCCATGCAAACTACATATACATAAAGATTTCCATTTTGCTTTTATTAATAAAGGATAGCCCCTTCCTTTTTCCTCCTCTATTCATATCATCTGATTTTATGAAACAGGTATTTCTGATACTTTGGATTTATATCCAGTCAACCTGTGGAACTCTCTGCCAGAGGATGTTATGAAGGTCAAGACCATAGGTGTCGACTCCATGGGTGCTCTGGGGCTGGAGCACCCATGGGGAAAAATTAGTGGGTACTCTGCACCCACTGGCAGCTCCCCTGCCCCCCCACCCCAGCTTGCTTCCACTCCACCTCTGCCTCCTCACCTGAGCGTGCTGTGTGCCCACTTTTTCCCCCCTAGCTCCCAACGCTTGCTCTGTGAAACAGCAGTTTCATGCGGCAAGCGCTGGGAGGGAGGGGGGAAGAGGGGGAAAGCGGCACACTCAGGGAAGAGGCCAGGGCGGGGATTTGGGGAAGAGGTCCAATAGGGACAGGGAGAAGGTGGGAACTTTGGGGAAGGGGTTGGAATGGAGTGGGGAAAGGGTGGAGTCAGGGCAGGTCCAGGGGTGGAGGGGCGCGAGCACCCATTGATGCCGGGGAAAGTTGGCACCTATGGTCAAGACTATAACCGCATTCAAAAAGAACTAGATAACTTCATGAAGGAAAGGTCCATCAATGGCTATTGGCAGGGATGGTGTCCCTAGCCTCTGTTTGCCAGAAGCTGGAAATGGGTGACAGAGGATGGATCACTTGATGATTACTTGTTCTCTTCATGTCCTCTGAAGTACCTGGCATTGGCCACCATTAGCAGGCAGGATACTGGGCTAGATGGACCATTGGTCTGATCCAGTATGGCTTCTTTATGTTCTATATTAGTAATTTACATTTAGCATCTTTTATCCAATAGGATCCACAAATGTTTCACAAATTAAAATTAAAATCTATAGGACTAACTTCACCTACAGCTAAAGTGTAGCATGTGGGAAGAAAGATGGCAGCTGTTTAAAAAGCATAGAGAAATGCTATTTAGTAGATTTTGCAAAAAGTAAAGAATTCTGGCCATATTTTCTAACCAAGATGTCTATAGTTAGGCACCTAAAGAAGTGAGCACTTAGCAGCTCTCATTTAAGTTTTTATTCCACTCATTTAGATGTCCAAGTCTGAAATTGGGAACCTAGCTTTAGACCCCAATTTTTGTCCTTTGGAACTGGGAGACTTAGGTACCAGTCAGGTAGACTGTCATTTCCCAGATTAGAGTCTAGTAAGGATGTCATAGCTAGCACCTCTATTACTGAGAAAAGTGTATATGTAACCTTTTCTCCATTGCCATCTGTTCCTGCTTCCCCTTATCTTCCCCTGTAGAAGGGTTCGGTTGGGGGTCGCCCCTCTCTGGGGCAGCTGGGAGCCTGGCCGCCTCACTCTTAGGTCTGGTACATCGGGGAATTAGCCTGGTCAGGAAGGAAACAGTCAAGGGCTCAGGCCCTCAGGCAGGGGCTGAGCAAATAGTTCAGGAACAAAACCCAGGCTCCTGGTCATGAACGGCTGGGACGAAGGGGAGACTGCCCCCCCCCCAGTGGGGTGGCAGGGGGGATGCAAGCTCGCCCACTCCTCTGTGTCCCAGCCCAGAGCCCTAACAGCGGCAGGCGACCTGCTGCTGTGTCAGTGGGGATCCTGACTGCAACATACTGACATCAGTTCTGGGTGTGCCGCAGCCAGACTGGGGTCGGCTGCCCCTGAGCTACTTCTTACCTCCCCCTCTAGTCGTACCTGCGTCTGGTTGGTGTCCTCCATGGGATCCAGCACCCTGGGCTCTTCAGAGTACTCGGCAAGCTCCTCTGGGTCGCTTCTCACAAGTAGGCTTACCAGCTTCTCCGGGGTCTGGTCAGCATCTGGCCTTGACTGGTATGGCCAGTCCTCGGGTCGGTCACAGGCTGCAGGAGTATCCCCAGCAGGAGCTAGGCTACCAGCCTCTGGCTTCTTCGGCGGCCAGGGACCTTCTGAGTCCTGGGTTTTGGCTTTTGTACTTCCTGTCTTGTGCTTTGACCTCTGGGGGGCGGGTGCTGGCTCCAGTGGCTCTGTCCACTTTGGCATCCAGAGGGGCTCGTCCCTCTTTGGGGCAGGTGGGAGCCAGGCTGCCTCACTACATCCCACCCCCCAAAAAAAGGAAAAAAATGTAAAATAATAAATACAAACCTGAGATGTATGCTTGTACATAGCTAAACAACCCACTTGATTTTCATTAGTTATAATCCTTATCTTTTTCCCCTGAAGCCAATCGCCACTGTCTGTTGTCATCATTCAGTTTTTCAGCAATTGTTAAGTCAACATCATGGGTAGCAGCGTCAGGGGCAGTAAACAGAGTCTGCAGTGTCACTACTGGTCCTCCCATGCAGAAGGGTTGGGAGTGGGCAGATAAGGGAGCAAAACTCCATCTCTTCCCACCATCTCCCTTAATGCTTTGCCAGCACAGTTGCAGCAGGGGAAGTAATCGGTGCCAGGTATAGGGCTGGCACAGATTATTTTCCCCCAGGAGCAGGCTGGGAACTAGGAAGTAGACTATAATTCAAAGACAAAAATCTGGTTCCCAGTCTGCTCCTATGACAGTGTCCCATGCACAGGGCTTGTGGGCAAATCAAAACAGAGCCCTTAAAAACCACCCTCTTTATTCTGACAGGAGTTTCTCTTTTGTTTAAGAGGGTTCAGACAGGCTTATAGTATGGCTGGGTCCCCATCTCTCCAGCAAAATAAGCGCAAGCTAAACTATTTTGATCATCCTTTTTATAGACTGGTGCCATTGTTACCCCATGTATTTCAACAAATCTCCTCTCTGGAATGTGTTGTCCTCAACACTATTCACCTCAGCAGGTCAGAGCAGAACTTTGATGTAAACTGAAAGGCATTCACAGAGCGATGGTTAAATGAAACACATGCTTAAAAGGTTCTTCAACATTAGGCTTTATTTTTATTTGACAAGTTTTAATGACATACACATGACAAGAGTGTTACAGGAACAGAGCCAACTTACTGTACAATACAGCTTGATTTAATACCCCACATGACCTAAAAATATTAAACAAAAAGGAGTCATTATCAATCTTGCCACATCAAAATATTTAACCATTTTCAGGTGAGTGAGTGAATATTTGTTTGTTTTCACTTTAAATGGATTGTTTAACATTCATTGCAAAGAAAATGTGTTGTCTAGCTGTTCTAAGGAGTTCTCTATTAATAAGGTTCTGTTGCACTGGTGTATATTTCCTAGCACACAGAAAATGAGTTTTTACTACTTTATGATTTGGCAGCTTTTCATTCTTGTGGATTCCAGTCAAGTTATGTTGCTGGCTCCCCAGTTCCTCTCTGTGTGTTCAAGACAGGGGATATGTTTGTGGCCAACTACAGACGATGTAATCACCTCCACCCTGTTTCTGAATCGTTATGTATCAGACAAAAATATAATAGGCTATATTTCAGTTATCACTGAAGCAGCCAGTTTTATGGCTTGTCCGCTCAGAAAAAACAAGAAATGGGAACATTTTAATTACTTATGAATAACTTATGTTGATATTAAGACTGGAATTTTGTTTGTTTTAGGAAGTTTTCTGTGGACTTTGTGGTATTTGCTTAAGCTAATTTTATGTGAAATTATTGAAATGCTTAAGATGGTTGGTTAAAGCCTCTTTCTTGGCTGTGGCAGCTGGCTTTTGGAGTGGCTGGTATTTTCTCTGCTTCTTTTGGCTCGTAGTTCTTTCAGTCTTTTTTTGCAGGGGAAGTGGGACTACCTTGCATATGAATGGCTAAATCAGCTAATGTAAATGGTCATAATAAAATAATACTAAGCTCTTATATAGTGTAGCTGAATTGATTTCAATACCAGTGCTGATTCACACCAAGTGAGGATCTGGACCAAATAAAGTAAAGATACTGTATATTAGGTCTGATTTTCCTCTCTTACATGGGTGTAAAACAGTAAGAACTCCACTGAAATCAATGGTGTTACACTGGTCTAAGAGGCAAATTAAGCCTGTCAGTGGAATTAATCAGGTTTACCTTGCTATAAGTGAGAATAGAATAAGGCCTGTTTTTTACATATTGTGACAAAGTTCCTCCTTTACCTTGGTGGGTCCTGCACTTATTGGCAGATTTGCTCACCTCAGTGATCTTCCCCTCTGGTGGAACTCACAGTCTGGGTCAACTTCTCCTGTGTCTGATCAGGAGTTGGGAGGTTTGGGGGGAACCCAGGCCTACCCTCTATTCCGGGTTCCAGCCCAGGGCCCTGTGGATTGCAGCTGTCTATAGTGCCTCCTGCAACAGCTGCATGACAGCTACAACTCCCTGGGCTACTTCCATGGCCTCCTCCAAACACCTTCTTTATCCTCACCACAGGACCTTCCTCCTGGTGTCTGATAACACTTGACTGATTGTCTGATAATTCCTCAGTCCTCCAGTAGCACACCCTCTTAGTCTCAGCTTCTTGCTCCCAGCTCCTCTCACACACTTCTCTCCTCTAGCTCCTCCCTGCCTGACTGGAGTGAGCTCCTTTTTAAACCCAGGTGCCCTGATTAGCCTGCCTTGATTGGCTGCAGGTGTTCTAATCAATGTAGCTATCTCCACTGCCTTCTAGAAAGATCTTAATTGGACCCACCTGCCTTGATTAACCTGGAGCAACTGCCATTTGGTTACCATGGTACTAGGGATTTGTTTAGCTTGGGGCTAAACATACCTGTTCCTCAGTACTTTACTGTAGCCATCTGGCCTTGCCTCATCACAATATGGATTATCACTTTGCCCATTAAATGAGCTCAGGTGGGTGGAGCCAGGTTTTATTCTGAGAAGCAGTTAAAATCCCCTAAAGAACAGCTTCTTTGCTGAGTTGAAACCAGATATCCAGTGACATTTCTACAATGGTGCTACTGTGCAATTTGTGCCAGGGCCCACACAGTTATGGGGGCCTAACCAGCAGAGGCTGCTCTACCTTAGGCACCAGTGTAGTTACACTACAGTCTGCGCAGGCAGATAGGACTCGAGGAGTGGGAAGATGTCCCCAGCTAGGCAAGGAAGCATTTTTGCTCCCTCCCCAGCTGCTCAGGCAACTCACAGTCTCTTCCTGGCTAATGCCACACTGGACTTGCACTGCAGCCACCACTTCAACAGCGAGGTGTTCATCCGGAAAGGTGAGGGGTCTGGGAATTACTGGGGACCTGGCAGGGCAGGGTATGGAGTGCCCATGTTGCCCAGATCCTGTTGTAGTTGAGCTGAGTAGCTCCAGGGGAAGAGTTGCACAGGGGAGTGGGGCAGATGGACAGTGGGTTCCCAGCCCAAGGGGTGGAGGGGGCCAGGGGAAAGTTGTAGGGGAGGAGGTAGAAACAGGTGCCCAGGCCTGCGTGGGAGGGGAGTGCAGGAGGCCAGGGGAGGGTTGTCAGTAAAGCTTGCCCTGTATGGGATAGGCCTATCCGAACAGTGTATGTATCACAGAGGAATGTAAGAGATGTTACAGATGTTGATGTGGGCTGGCTTTTTATGTCAGGTACCATTTCTACTATATAGAAGCAGACATACCATAAGTGCCTGACTTAGATAGTAATGTAAAATGGACTCTGTGTCATAATGTTTGAAAAATACTGATGATGTAGATGTTTTTGTTTTAAATTGCATGGCAGTATTTATCCTTGGGTTTGGTTTTTGTGACAGAGTGGTCACATTTTCAAGAGTGGTCCATACAGTTGTGATAACACTTGTTTGCATTTGGTGCCCAGTCACATGATGAGTGAATGCAAAACAAATACTGTTTGTGCTCAAATTGTAAGTTTTTCCAGGGGCAAACTAGTGGGATTAAGTATAAAGATTTCAGGCTTGATTCCCCACTGCATTATTCCCCTTGTACAGCAGTGTCACTCCATTCATTTAGTGCAGTAACACCAGCTTGAAAGTGGAGTTACAGATATCCTAAAGATTAAGACATCCAGAATATAAACTCTTCTAATATTTCCATTATAAAATCCTACCTCTTAACAGTGCTGCATTTCTCAGTACATAACAGATGAGAGCCACTTCTGGCTCTCTGCACAGCATCCCCACTTTGACCTGCCTGAATTCCCCACAGGTGTTGCTTCGGGGTCAGCTGGCAGTGAATTGGGAGTAAGGAGGGGAGTGCACAAGACCAGGCCCCCACTGGCACTAGCCTACAGGGGGAGTGCTGTGAACCCACCCTCCCATCATGCCACCATTATCTGCATTCTGAGTGCAAGTTCACAAGGCCTTAGCGGCGAGCCACAGCACCCACCATAGCTATCTGCCTTCCTGCCTAGGAGAGAGGAGCCAGCCACAGGAAGAGACCAGGTGTTCTACTGCCTCAGTTCAGCCCCACACAGCACTCCTGGCCTGAAAGCTGCTCTCAGCTACCCAGAGCTGCTTTCTGCTGTCATCTGCCTCTGTAGCGGAGGAGAAGCTCATCGGCACCTTGCACTCGAAGCAGAAGAGCTGCAGAGAAACCAGCAGCACGGGGAGCTACTCCTGAACCTCTGTGAGCAGGCAGCTGGAGGGTGACAATAAAGGGAGGTTGAACCAGGATGAGGGGAAGCAAGGGAGAGTGAAGTGGCTGTTTGGTTGCACATCACGCCATAACTGACAGATTAATATTTTTTATCTATAAAACCTGTTTTTAAGGGTGATTATTTTAATGGTGATAATTAAATAAACTAGTTTTGCAATGAGATTTACTGGGAGAAAACTTTCCTAAAAACAGGTTTTATAGTGGAAAAACTCTTGTGCGTTAATTATGGTGCGATGTGCAGTAAAACCAGGGTGCTCCACATTTCGGTCATTTGTCACAAATTTCAATGGCTTGTGTCACTCACTTGCATGCACGGAGGTTGAAAGATATTCATAGAGTAATAAGGGACAATCTGCGCCAGGTACCTACTTTATAACATATGCTAACAACATCCATGATATATGATCTCTTCTGACTACATATGTGTTCAAACAACTGGTGCAAAACTAAATTTCTTGAAACTCAGGAAGTAGACAAGACAATTAAACATTTATTTATTTAGATGGCTAGAAATGCTGAAAAATTGAATCTAGGCACCATTGACATAACTTTAAATATGTTCTAAGTGCAGGAATACAATTTAAAATAATCCACCACTAGTAAAACAGGCACCTTAACTTCTCAAATCCCCCTCAAACAATATATTATCCATACCTCATTTCCAGAGAGGAATAATATGAGCTTTGCAACATATCATGAATGTCATCTGCTTGGGGCTAGTTTGGGCTACAGAAGGGAGAGAAAACACCCTGCTAGCAGTCTCCTCTCACTAATACAAATGCAGTTTCAGCCTGAGAGCCTCTGCTGCTCTCAACTGTGGCGGTTTGGGATGGAATATGAATCAGGCTCCGTATAATATTTTCAAAGCCATGGAAGCATCACTAATAATGTGCCAAAGTAAAGTGGAATCCCATGTGGCGTTTCAGTGGCAGAAGTAAATCCTATGGGAGATCACAGTGGAGTTAGCAGAAATGAAAAGGCCTTTCAGCCTGGTTCAGCTTCTGTACAAGGACCTGGATCCCTTAGCACCTTCCTCTTCCTAAAAGGAAAGAAGGGAGAGAGAGACCTCTTACCAGGATGCCCAACGACTTTAGGTACATGTGCATGAGAATGGAAGAACTTGCTCTATGTGTAACACACCCAAACACTGACTTCAGTAAAGCTGACTTCAATTCAGTAGAATTGCATCAGGGATGAATTTGACCTAATGTGCCTTTACTCCCCTTAAATGAACAGAGTTACCTCCTCTTGACATCACAGGTAAACTGTATTTATCCATGTTGACAATAAAGCCATTGTGTTTTACATATGAAAGAAATATCTGACAATACTGCAGCTGAGACTTGGAACTACTGAGCTGTGTTTGAGAGTCTCAGTGATTCATGATGAAGGTCTGTCTCCAGACCAAAAGGCTTTGGAGAGAATTGTAGCAGTGTCGTATCCCCCTATGCCTGACAATTCACTGTGTGTGGTATATTCATAAATTCTCAGGCCAGAAAGGACCATTATGACCGTCTAGTTTGACTTCCTGTATAATACAGGCTGTAGAAATTCAACAAAATAATTCCTAGAAAATCTTGATTTTTAAAATTGTCAGCAATGTAGAATCTACCACAACCCTTGGAAAATTGTTCCCATGGTTAATCACTCTCACCATTAAAAATGTACACCATAGTTCCAGTCTGAATTTGGATCGTGTTATACCTTTCTCAGATAGATTGAACAACCTATTATTAAATATTTGTTTCCCCTGTAGGTACTTACAGATGATAGTCAAGTCACCCCTTGATTTTCTCTTTAAGATAAACAGACTCAAAGAGCTCAGTCACTACAAGGCATGTCTTCTAATCCCTTAATCATTCTTGTGGCTGTCTTTTGAACCCTCTGCAATGTATCAACACCTTTCTTGAATTGTGGGCACCAGAACTGGGCACTGTATTCCAGCAGTGGTCTCACCAGTGCCAAATACAGAGGTAAAATAATCTCTGTACTCCTATTCGAGTTCCCTTGTTTATGCATCCCAGGATAGCATTAGCTCTCTTGGCCATAGAATCACACTGGGAGCTCATGTTCAGCTCGTTATCCACCATAACCCCAAATCTTTTTCAGAGTCACTGCTTCTCAGGATACAGTCTCCCATTCTGTAGGTGTGGCCTACATTCCTTGTTCTTTGATTGGATAACTCTGTGTTTGATTTTATAAAGACACATTGTTTGCTTGCGCCCAGTGTTCCAAGTGATCCAGATAGCTCTGAATCCTCTTCATTATTTACCACCCCACCTCCCTGATTTGTGTGTCATCTGCAAACTTTATCATGTTTTCTTTGAGGTAATTGATAAAAATATAACACATCATAGGTCCAAGAACCAGTCTCTGTGGGACCCTACTGGAAACAGACCCACTTGATGACATTTCCTTGTTTACAGTTACATTTTGAGACTTATCAGTTAGTCAGTTTTTAATCCATTTAATGTGTGCCATGTATTAATCAAAATGTCATGTGGTACCAAGTCCAAGTATGTCAACACTATTGCCTTTCTCAACCAAATATGATCCAAAAAAGAGATCAGGTTAGTTTGCCAGGATCTATTTTCCATAAACCCATGATGATTTGCATTAATTACATTGCCCTCCTTTAATCTTTATTAATCGAGTCCTGAGTCAGCCATTCCATCATCTTTCACGGGAGTGATGTCAGGCTGACAGGCCTATACATACATAGATCATCCTGTTTACCCTTTTAAATATTGGCACAACATTAGCTTTCTTCATTAACAAGAAAGCTGAATAAGGGACATATTCTAATGCCTTTGCTCACATTGACTATTGCCTTACTTGATGTGCAGTCCCATAGAATAAGGTGCTGCTAATATGAGCAAGAGTAGCAGATTCTGACCCTTTGTGATGGGACATTAGGCTGTCTGAGCCTGAGGGAGGAAAAATGTGTCCTTTCTGCCTAAGTGGGCCTCAAATTTACTAGTACCTAAACCTCCTCTGAACATTTCATCCAAGTCCTGAGTATGGTGGTACTGACTCACCAGTGGGTTCAAATAACTGGAGAATGATGTCGTTGTACCTTTAATTGTACCTTTTAAGTGGGGAGGGGCATACGCATTAGAAACAGCTGGGGAGAGAGCACTGGGTTATCAGGCTTGGGAGTCTTCTTTTATGGCAACTAGGATGCGAGGAAAACTGTAGTGTGTAAATCCTCCCCCTCTTGTTCTCTTTCCTCTAGGCTCTCCACAGGAAGTGTATCGCTATTATTCATTATTAGCAGTATTAATCATTTCTATTGGAGTAACCCTTTGAGGTCCCATTGTGGTAGGCATTGTATATGGTAGGCATATGGAAAAGGAAGACCCAGCCTGAAACAGCTTACAATTATTGTAGCCATAGTGCTGCAGTAATTTCTGTGGCCCCATTGTGCTGGAGAGGGCAGGAACCACACACGGCAGCTAATTTGCTAGAGTTTTCTGCCTCGTGACCAAGCATCTCCATGCCTGCCTCCCACACAGCAGTGTTATTTTTTGTATTTACTATCAGTGTTGCATAGTGTCCAGAGGCCTCACTCCAGCATCATGGCTGAACTGAGTTTTCAGGAGGACACTGAGGGATTTTTTTTTCTCAAGTAGCTTCTTCCATGCATGAAGGTGTTTGTTGGAAATATGCAGAAAGGGCAGTGGCTGGAGTGCAACCTTGGTGATCCCTGGATACCATAACAACACTTTGGGGGAAGCTAAACCAGCCCTGAGGTGTCTCTAACTTGTATGGCAGCTGAGCTGGCCCTCTACAGTGCTGGAGATTGGAAGAGCACAAAGATTAAATGCAGTCACCTTTGCTTCAAGGTCAGCAGGATCCAAGGGTCTGGCTCTTAGGCTATGCTACACTTCAAACGCTATAGCGGCAACACTGCAGTTGTGCTGCTGTTGCTCTTCTTTGTAGACACTACAGCAATGGGAGGGGTTCTCCCATTGCTGTAGGTAACTCCCCTTCCCGAAGACCAAGCACTGTCTATACTATGGATTTTTCACACCCCCTGTGAGCTGTAGCTACACCAATGTAACTTTTCAATATAGACTAGCCTTTAGTATATTTTCCTTGCAGGCACTTGGTCTTATTAGCATTTTGGTCTCAGGTTATCTACCCAGGCTATCTAAAATGCATGATGGTGGTTCTGAAGTACATGCAGTCCTGTATTGATACCATTGCCCTCCTATGAGAAGACATTATGATAATTCCTTTGTAACTTGGCGCTGTTACTTTGGTCTCATACCAGTACATGGCACTTCAAGACATAAAACACAGCTACTGGAAAGCCCGTGTGAATTCCTTACGATATGCGTAATGGAAACAGGTGAAGTTTAAACAGTATGCTCACGTTCTTGTCCAGTCCCCATTAGAGTTTTGAAGCTCTCCTTTATTTAAAGGATACATTTTTCTGACACTTAAAATAAGTTAAACAATGTGTTTGAAACTAACATAAAACAGTGTTAACACCGTTCTTTCTCTTGAGAAAATTTTTCAAATCATTATTCAAAATTGTCTTTGTTAAGAAGTTGACACTGTTTGGATTAAACACTATATATTCTTTCTAAAAATGGACAAACAGGACAAAATGAGATCTAAATATACAAACACAAAATTAAGAAACAAAATGTATAATATTTGTTTGGAAAGAAGCTACCATCATAGTCATATCAAAAAGAACTCCAGATATAGTACCAAACTTGTTTAAGCTAATACAGTAATACCAGTAGGATACAGTATATGTTAATAAACACATAAAGTCAAGATTATTTTAAGGGAAGTATTCTGAGATATTATTTGTTTAAATTAGCCATCTAGACTAAAGCAAGTAGAAGGGCTATGACTCCACATAGACTGGTTTTATATATCTAAAATAAAACTGTAGAGATTTATTATATTATTTTAGATCGGTATTTAAATATCAACTAAATCCAGTGTCATCGTCTTATGATCAAGTCTGTTTCTATCACTTTGATTGAAAAAAGCAGTGAATCTCATTACCTACTCGATCACAAAGGTTTATTTCAGAATAATTCTAGTTTGGATGATTTAGATTTTGTAGGTAAATGTCTCTGATACCCTACCATGTAAACTAGCTAATTTTTTGTGCCAGTATTAAAGAGGTTGGTAACCTCAGATACAGTAGCTACATGTCTTTGCTGGGTCTCACTATATGATAAAACTTTGGGATTTCAGATATAATATACTTTTAGGCAATTTCCCCAAGCAATTACCCTGAGCGTGGTCCCTTCTTGTGAAGTGATTTAAAAAAAAAGCCTGTCTCTTTTTCCCCACTAACTGAATATGGCCTTCAGGAAGGCATGAATAACTTGCTGTAAGGCTGTAAAGACACTTATGTTTTGGTATAGGATGGAATTTTCAAAAGCACCTACATGATTTAGGAGCATATATCATAACCTTAGTCCCAGATTTGGACCTTAGCGTCCAAAATATGGGGGTTAGCATATAAACCTCCAAGCTTAGTTACCAGCTTGGACCTGGTACCTGCTGCCACCACCCAAAAAATTAGAGTGTTTTGGGGCACTCTGGTCCCTCTGAAAAACCTTCCCTGGGGACCCCAAGACCCAAATCCCTTGAGTCTCACAACAAAGGGAAATAATCCTTTTTCCCTTCCCCCCTCCAGGTGCTCCTGGAGAGATACACAGACACAAGCTCTGTGAAACTACACAGAGAGACTCCCCCTCTCTGTTCCCAATCGTGAAGACAAAAAGTACTTTCCTATTCCCCCAGAGGGAATGCAAAGTCAGGCTAGCAATCCAACACACAGATCTCCCCTTGATTTCTTCCTCCCACCAATTCCCTGGTGAGTACAGACTCAATTTCCCTGAAGTAAAGAAAAAACTCCAACAGGTCTTAAAAGAAAGCTTTATATAAAAAGAAAGAAAAATACATACAAATGTTCTCTCTGTATTAAGATGATACAACACAGGGTCAATTGCTTAAAAGAATATTGAATAAACAGCCTTATTCAAAAAGAATACAAATCAAAGCACTCCAGCACTTATATTCATGCAAATACCAAAGAAAAGAAACCATATAACTTACTATCTGATCTCTTTGTCCTTACACTTAGAAACAGAAGATTAGAAAACAGAACTACTTCTCCAAAGCTCAGAGAAAGCAGGCAGCCAGAAAACAAAGACTCAGACACTCAAATCCCTCCACCCAAAGTTGAAAAAATCCGGTTTCCTGATTGGTTCTCTGGTCAGGTGTTTCAGGTGAAAGAGACATTAACCCTTAGCTATCTGTTTATGACAGCATATATCATTGACGTTCAGTAGGACTTGTGCTCCTAAATGACTTAGGAAGAATCTTCAAAAGTTCTGTAATGCTACTGGAGAATACAATCAGTCTATTAGCAGGCATAAGGTAGACCACTGTTCAATTTTCAGATTCATTTATGCAGTGCAGATATGCATAGGTTGTGATACTGAATAGAAATCATTTTGGGTGACTTCAACTGATTATTTCCATACTTTCTAATGTATATTTGGGAGTTGTGGGGGTAGAAGGGAGGTGTTCATTATTTTGCCCAGGAATGATGTAAAGCTATCAGGCCAATAATTACCTGGGTCATTGTATGAACCCTTTATAAATATTGACCCAGCACTTGCTTTCTGCCAGTCCTCTGGAACTTCCCCAGTTTTCCAAAAATTATTAAAAACTAGCGTAAGAATTCCAAGAACTCTGAAGTTAACTCTTTTAAAGCTCTTAGGTGCAAGATATCAGAATAAGTGATTTTAAAATGTTTTAACTTCAGTAGCTGCTAAGTCCCACGCAGTTATTGCTGGGATGGAAAATATTTTATCATCACTATATGTTATGAGTACATCATCCAGCTTTCAGAATATAGAACAGAAATATTTCTTCACACACTTGTCTGTCTACATCATTATCAACAATTTAGCCATCTCCACCTAGTAGTGGACCTATATAATTGTTAGGATTCTTTATGTTGCTCCGATACTTTTTAAAATCCTTGTTGTCCTAATTCCTACTGGCCACATTGGGGCCTTAAGCTTCCCTTCTCAATCATCCATATTAAATTTCTAATATTAAGTAATTGCTGTCAACTTTCCTCCCCACCCTTATTGTATATGTTTTTTAATTTTTTATTACTATTTTAACCTTTTCTCTAAACCAGGATTATTTTTTAAACTTGTGTAGCCTTCTTATGTGATTGTGGCTTTTAGAACATCTAATAAAATGTCCTTAAGCTACTCTCAATTATCATTCACATTTTTCTGTGTAATTTTTTCCTCAGTCAATTTTGCTCATAAATATTTTCAGCTTTCAGAAATTGGCCCTTTTAAAGGTTTACCATCTCTCCTGCTTTGGGCAGTGTTTGCATTACAGCAAAGAACATGTAACATAACCAATACTACAGAATCCATAGCGTGCTATTAGATGTTCTGCTCCTCCATTCCAGAGCACTACCTTTCAGTACAGAAGGTTACCTCCACAGGGTATCCTTAAGCAACAGTAACTGCTGTACCACACACCCAAGGGCTAAAAAGACCAGGTCTTCCCATTAGCTCATGGCAAACCATCATCTACAGGGAAACTGAATTACAGACATTTCTGGATGGTGGACTCTGCTCTCTCACATAGACATTTAATTATTTCCATGCAAATATGTCAAGCTGAACATGTTTAGTTTTAGTTGTTAATTAAATATTGGAGGTGGGAAGAAGGGAGATGACTGGTGGAAGTTTGCTACTGGCAGCCCTAGAAGTATTGCTGCAGTAGTTCAGAAGGCGGTTCACTCTCCATCTGTCACGCTCAGGCTCCTCATGCTTCTGCTCTCATTGACAGGACTTGCTATCACACTCTCCTGTTGCTAGCAAGCAGGCTCACAGCATTACAAACTGTCCATCTTATTGGTTGTCAGCAGCTAAATTCAGAGAGCTAGTAAGAGAGAACCATGATATTATGTCTGTCAAGGAGGACCAGTGCTACAGTACGTACTACTTAGTGGCATATTTTCAAAGCCAGCATCTTCAGTCCAGACTTTGAATGAGAGGGTAGATATCTTTGAATGACGGGCTTACTCAGGAATCCAGTTAAGAATTGTGCCTCAGCAAGTAGCTGCTTCAGATTTGGTTCCTGGAAACCAATGGATTGGTTGCTATTAAACTGTTTAACCCCTCAGCCTGTGGCAATGACAACAGCTTAGACCTCTACAGATAAATGTGGGCTTACTTTGTGTACCTCCTACTACATTCCTGAATACAATAGTTATACTTTAGGCAATTTGTACTGCTCATGATAGCAGAGGAAAATCTCATTGAGAAGCAGAAACTGGACCTCCTTTCTTTGCATCATTTGCTTTTTGTCCATTACTGATAACATGCTTCACTGTAAAATTCCATAAGAACCTGAATCTGCCTAACTCCAGGGGGGAATGTTACTGCAATTATTTTAACTATTAATCAAGAAATAGATTCTTTAGAAAAAAAATCAGGATGGACAGTCGGCTACAGAACACCATGTGCCACAGCCACAATATTATAATCTGCTTTCTGTCAGGGGTATTTGCCAAGCAAATAAAAACAAGTAGAAATTGTTTCTGCAATACTGAGAGGATTTACACAAAAAATATTATCAGTGAAATCATTAGTGCTTCAGCTGATAAACAATGGGAAATATTTGCAATAAATCATTTTTTGTTTAAACCCTTGCAGATTTTCATGGGAAGTCAAGAAATGAAGAAAGGATGCACCCATTCTTTCTGCAATGCCAAAGAGGTTTGGTATTATACCAAAAAAAAAAAAAACACCACACCATCAAATGGAGAAATTCTCACATGGTTGTGAAAGGAAAGAGGGCAAAGCTCTCGCATAGACATGTGAATGAAAAGCACTTCTAAAGAGTGAAATGTAATACCTGGGCTGCAGCAGGCCTAATATCTATGACTAACACCTTCACTTACTTTGTCTTTGCCAGTCTGCCCCTCAGGTGAACTCTGCTTGATTAGGAAACAAACTCAGCTGCTCTAAAAATTAGGGGGCTGATCCTCCTTTTATTTATTCCTAATTTACATTGGCTGAAGTTAATAGAGTTACACTGATGTAACTGAGAGGAGAAACAAGACCTACATCTTTTTATCCTAAAAGACATTAAGTACTTGCAACACGTGTACATCTGGTGCCTCTACAATGACATGCACAATTTTAATGCCGGTATCTGTATGATGGAATGTACAGAGCCAGTGTGAACTTGGAAGGGGACAAGTATTCATCAGTGCTGGGTTTACAATAGTACCAGACTGGTGCCATGGGGCTGGGCCCCCACACAAAAGGGGCCCTGTCTCAGCCCGCTCCACTTGTGCTGTACTCCGGGGCTTCACCAACCCACAGGCTCCTCTCCAACCCCTAGCCCCTCACCCCTGAATACACACTGCACAATAAGTATATAACATTCTTCCATGTCACTTGTGGCTTTGCTGTCTTTCCTTTCACAAACATGTGAGGATTTCTCCATTTGATGGTGTGTTCTTTTCAGGGAAATGAATTGTTAACAAAGGGCATGATCTGACTCTACACGCATGGTTTTTCCTAGCTGGATGCCCTTCAAAGCTCAAGTGCCATATATCAGAGTGTAACATTGCTTGGTGACTTTCAACAGCAGCAGTTCCATTTTCTTAGCTGAATCTGGAATTAAATGTTCTCTTCACAGCATGTGATGAAACTGAGGGCTGGTCTACACTAGGGAGGGAAATAGATCGAAGATACGTAACTTCAGCTACATGAATAGCGTAGCTGAAGTCAAAATATCTTAGATCGAGTTACTTGCCGTCCTCATGGCGCGGGATCGATGTCCGCGGCTCCCTCTGTTGACTCCGCTACCGCCGTTCACATTGGTGGAGTTCCGGAGTCGACAGGAGCTTGTTCGGGGATCAACATATCACGTCTAGATGAGAAGCGATATATCGATCCCCGAGAAATCGATTGCTACCCACCGATACGGCCAGTAGTGAAGACGTACCCTGAGGGTAGAAATTGACAGAGGATTGTCCCCATCCTTCTCAACACAACAAGGGGCACAGAGGCATGTCTCACTGTGGATAATCTCTAAATGTGAAATGTATTTGTACATTAATTTTCTAATTACAATTGGCACTCCTGACTGCTGCAGTGTCCCCTGCTGACAAGTCATAGGGTTTGTGACAGCAGCAATAAGAAGCCCAATGTAATATTTCAAACATTTCTATTCGGATTTAATTCTGTTTTAATATCAAAAGAATAACTTTAGTGTTCAGTATTTAAACAATATAGTTCATATCTGCCTACCCAATACAGTTTTCTTGAAGCTTCAAACAGCATTAAAGTTGGATGGAAACTAGTTACCTGAACCAATAATCACTATACTCCCATTGATTGCAAACAGAGTTGGACACTCTCTTGTCTGGGAGCATAATGTAGTAAAATCTCATTCCATGGGCAAGCTAGTAATAAAAAGGTCAGAGGTATCATCTGAGTCATAAAAATCAACAGAATCATAATTTCAGTGGTGTCATCCTCTGCAGCATGCCAGGAAGGAGTCACTTTTCACCCACCCACTCCCTCCGCACCAGATCCCAGCTCTGGGTGCTCTGGCTGATGGAAATTTTAATATAATATTGCTGGAAATGGATTGAACATAAGAACGGCCGTACCAGGTCAGACCAAAGGTCCATCTAGCCCAGTATCTGTCTACCGACAGCGGCCAATGCCAGTTGCCCCAGAGGGAGTGAAGCTAACAGGCAATGATCAAGTGATCTCTCTCCTGCCATCCATCTCCATCCTCTGATGAACAGAGGCTAGGAACACCATTCTTTATCCTTCCTGGCTAATAGCCATTTACGGACTTAGCCACCATGAATTTATCCAGTTCCCTTTTAAACATTGTTGTAGTCCCAGCCTTCACAACCTTCTCAGGTAAGGAGTTCCACAAGTTGGCTGTGTGCTGTGTGAAGAAGAACTTCCTTTTATTTGTTTTAAACCTGCTACCTATTAATTTCACTTGATGACCCCTAGTTCCTGTATTATGGGAATAAGTAAATAACTTGTCCTTATCCACTTTCTCCACATCACTCATGATTTTATATACTTCTATCATATCCCCCCTTAGTCTCCTCTTTTCCAAGCTGAAGAGGCCTAGCCTCTATAATCTTTCCACATATGGGACTCTCTCCAAACCCCCAATCATTTTAGTTGCCCTTTTCTGAACCTTTTCTAGTGCTAGAATATCTTTTTCGAGATGACACCACATCTGTACACAGTATTCGAGATGTGGGCGTACCATGGATTTATATAAGGGCAATAATATATTCTCAGTCTTATTCTCTATCTCCTTTTTAATGATTCCTAACATCCTGTTTGCTTTTTTGACTGCCTCTGCACACTGCGTGGACATCTTCAGAGAACTATCCACAATGACACCAAGATCTTTTTCCTGACTTGTTGTAGCTAAATTAGCCCCCATCATATTGTATGTATAGTTAGGGTTATTTTTTCCAATGTGCATTACTTTATCCACATGAAATTTCATTTGCCATTTTGTTGCCCAATCACTTAGTTTTGTGAGATCTTTTTGAAGTTCTTCACAATCTGCTTTGGTCTTAACTATCTTGAGTAGTTTAGTATCATCTGCAGACTTTGCCACCTCACTGTTTACCCCTTTCTCCAGATCATTTATGAATAAATTGAATAGGATTGGTCCTAGGACTGACCCTTGGGTAACACCACTAGTTACCCCTCTCCATTCTGAGAATTTACCATTAATTCCTACCCTTTGTTCCCTGTCTTTTAACCAGCTCTTAATAAATGAAAGGACCTTCCCTTTTATCCCATGACAGCTTAATTTACGTAAGAGCCTTTGGTGAGGGACCTTGTCAAAGGCTTTCTGGAAATCTAAGTACACTATGTCCACTGGATCCCCCTCGTCCACATGTTTGTTGACCCCTTCAAAGAGCTCTAATAGATTAGTAAGACACGATTTCCCTTTACAGAAACCATGTTGACTATTTTTCAACAGTTTGTTTTTCTATGTGTCTGACAATTTTATTCTTAACTATTGTTTTGACTAATTTGCCTGGTACCAACGTTAGACTTACCGGTCTGTAATTGCTGGGATCACCTCTAGAGCTCTTTTTAAATATTGGCATTACATTAGCTAACTTCCAGTCACTGGGTATGGAAGCCGATTTAAAGGACAGGTTACAAACCTTAGTTAATAGTTCTGCAACTTCACATTTGAGTTCTTTCAGAACTCTTGTGTGAATGCCATCTGGTCCCGGTGACTTATTAATGTTGAGTTTATCAATTAATTCCAAAACCTCATCTAGTGACACTTCAATCTGTGACAGTTCCTCAGATTTGTCACCTACAAAAGCTGGCTCAGGTTTGGGAATCTCCCTAACATCCTCAGTTGTGAAGACTGAAGCAAAGAATCCATTTAGGTTCTCCGCAATGACTTTATCGTCTTTAAGCACTCCTTTTCTATTTCGATCGTCAAGGGACCCCACTGGTTGTTTAGCAGGCTTCCTGCTTCTGATGTACTTAAGAAACATTTTGTTATTACTTTTTGGAGTTTTTGGCTAGCTGTTCTTCAAACTCCTCTTTGGCTTTTCTTATTACACTCTTGTACTTAAGCTGGCAGTGTTTGTGATCCTTTCTATTTGCCTCACTAGGATTTGACTTCCACTTTTTAAAGGACGTCTTTTTTCTCTCACTGCTTCTTTTACATGGTTGTTAAGCCACGGTGGCTCTTTTTTAGCTCTTTTACTGTATTTCCTAATTTGGGGTATACATTGAAGTTGGGCCTCCATTATGATGTCTTTAAAAAGGGCCCATGCAACTTGCAGGGATTTCACTTTAGTCACTGTACCTTTTAACTTTTGTTTAACTAACCCCCTCATTTTTGTATAGTTCCCCCTTTTGAAATTAAATGCCACAGGGTTGGGCTGTTGAGGTGTTCTTCCCCCCACGGGGATGTTGAATGCTATTGTATTATGGTCACTATTTCCAAGAGGTCCTGCTATAGTTAACTCTTGGACCAGCTCCTGCGCTCCACTCAGGATTAAATCTAGAGTTGCCTCTTCCCTTGTGGGTTCTGGTACCAGCTGCTCCGTGAAGCAGTCATTTAAAGTATCGAGAAATTTTATCTCTGCATTTCGTCCTGAAGTGAAATGTTCCTAGTCAATATGGGGATAATTGAAATCCCCCACTATTATTGGGTTGTTAATTTTGATAGCATCTCTAATTTCCCTTAGCATTTCATCATCACTATTACTGTCCTGGTCAGGTGGTCGATAATAGATCCCTAATGTTATATTTCTATTAGAGCATGAAATTTCTATCCATAGTGATTTTATGGAACATGTGGATTCGCTTAAGATTTTTACTTCATTTGAATCTACATTTTCTTTCACATATAGTGCCACTCCTCCCCCTGCATGACCTGTTCTGTCCTTCTGATATATTTTGTACCCTGGAATGATTGTCCCCATTGATTGCTCTCAGTCCACCAGGTTTCTGTGATGCCTATTATATCAATATCCTCCTTTATCACAAGGCACTCTAGTTCACCCATCTTATTATTTAGACTTTTAGCATTTGTGTACAAGCACTTTAAAAACTTGTCCCTGTTTATTTCTCTGCCCTTTTCTGATGTGCCAGATTGTTTTTTATGTGACTGTTTATCATCTGATCCGGCCCTTACATTATCCTCTTCCATTCTCTGTTCCTGACTATAACCTGGAGATTCCCTATCATCAGACTCTCCCCTAAGAGAAGTCTGTGTCCGATCCACATGCTCCTCTGCAGCAGTGGGCTTTCCCCCATCTCCTAGTTTAAAAACTGCTCTACGACCTTTTTGATGTTTAGTGCCAGCAGTCTGGTTCCACTTTGGTTTAAGTAGAGCCCATCTCTCCTGTATAGGCTCCCCCCATCCCAAAAGTTTCCCCAGTTCCTAATGAACATAAACCCCTCCTCCCTACACCATTGTCTCATCCATGCATTGAGACTCTGAAGCTCTGCCTGCCTACCTGGCCCTGCGCATGGAACTGGGAGCATTTCTGAGAATGCCACCATAGAAGTCCTGGATTTCAGTCTCTTCCCTAGCAGCCTAAATTTCGCTTCTAGGACATCTCTCCTACCCTTCCCTATGTCATTGGAACCTACATGTACCACAGCCGCTGGCTCCTCCCCAGCACTACACATAAGTCTGTCTAGATGCCTCGAGAGATCCACAACCTTCGCACCAGGCAGGCAAGTCAACATACAGTTCTCCCGATCATCACAAACCCAGCTATCTATGTTTCTAATGATCAAATCTCCCATTACTAACACCTGCCTTTTCCTAGCAACTGGAGTTCCCTCCCCCGGAGATGTAACCTCAGTGCGAGAGGCAACCCCAGCACCATCTGGAAGGAGGATCCCAACTATGGGAAGGTTTCCCTCTGCTCCCATTGACTGCTCTGCTTCCCTGGGCCTTTCTTCCTCCTCAACAGCACAGAGGCTGTCTGAGCAGAGGTGGGACAATTCTACAGTGTCCAGGAAAGCGTCATCAACATACCTCTCTGCCTCTCTTAGCTCCTCCAGTTCCGCCACCCTGGCCTCCAAAGCCCGTACGTGGTCTCTGAGGGCCAGGAGCTCCTTGCACCAACTGCACACACATGCCACCCGCCCACAGGGCAGGTAATCATACATGCCACACTCAGCGCAATAAACTGGATAGCCCCCACTCTGCTGCTGGGCTTCTCCCTGCATTGTTTCCTAGTTAATGAAAGGGTGGTTTAAAGAAAGGGGTTTTGGAATATGGTTCGGATTATAGGTTTTAAGGGGACTACAGGGGAACAGGTAGGACCGACAAGGGACTCCCCCTCCCTTCCCACTCCCCTTCCATATGCAAAACTCCCTGTTAACAGCCCCTGGTCGCAAGCTCCCTGGTAGCTTGTGCACGGCTTTATAAAGCCCTGGCCTGAGTTGGGTATCATTCGAAAACCCTTTCTGCCATGAACACAGTGGTACCAAATATGACAAATATAAAACAATGATGTCGATATATAGTCAAGAAAATGTTTACCTATTTTTAAAAATAATTCTTTAACATGGGAGTGCATTGGTTACATTAACTAAGACCAATGTTAGGTTTTTTTTTTTTGACATGTAGGATTGAAAACATTTATTCAAAGCCACCATGTGTGTCATCTTCATCTAAGCTAGACCCATTGTCACACTGCTCTCTGGCCATGCCATGCTTGCACATCTCTGTACAAAGCAGGCTGCTGGCCAAACATTTGCAGGGTGGTTGTGATCCTTGGCACCCCTGTATTCACAACCTATACACTACTGCAATAATATCTGTACAAATATATATGCCTTGTGTGGTATCACTTGAAAACTAACACTGGTTACGAATATCTTTGTGAAGTGTGTGACAAAGCTGTATGTGGAATTAGGGATACTCACTGATATTATGCTTTAAAGTCTGTGACCACAAGGTGTTTAAACTAGGTACGTTGGGGGAGTTGATAAACAGGTTTTCTCCAGCCAAAGGAAAGAGGCCAGGTGTGGCCAAATTCAATGGGCTATTCATTTGTATTGGAGGTTGCAGCAGGAAGAGATAATTTGCATTGCCAAAATCACCAGCAGGGAAGAAGGCAAGGTGGCAGCTACACCAGACACCATGGCATCCACCCCCAGCAAGGGGAAGGAACTTCATCTGAGGATACATATCAAAAGTTTATTGGATTATAAAGAGAGGAGGAATGAACCCCTGAGTTATCCTACACCTGAGGGGACAAGGTAAACCAACACTTTGGGCTGAGGCTGGTGTTCCAATTCCTTACTGTCACACTTGCTGGTGCTGAAGTCACTATAACCACCACTGCACCAATAAAAGTAGTAGTACAGGTCACACAATACAGTTGTTTTTTTTTCAGGTTTGGCATCAGCTACTGATCCCTGAAACTCCCATGTATTGCAGGACAAAATACTTTTCCACAAAAATTTAGGCGCTGTAAAGAGTTTTCATATTACTGTTGAAATCAGTGCTTTTGCCCCCACTTTTTGTATCTCCAGGTCTTTTGCAGCATTTAAGAATGTGTTATGATTCATTTCTGCAGATAGGATTGATAAAAACTACAGCCATATGCCATAATTAATCATCAATAAGTACTTTATATGCCTTTCTGCTAAGCATTAGTTCCTGTTTAATCCCATTCAAAGCACATGCTTCTCTGCACTTAGCCCGCGCATCAGCTATCACCACCACTTTCCCATCCATTAGAGCCTCTGCCAGGCAATTTATGAGCTCCAGCTGAGTTGCACAGTTTGCAGTAGTAAAATCAGTATTTATTTCTGTTATCTTTACCTTTTGATGCAACACATTACATACATCCTTGGGGTAGCACTTGATGTGATATGCAATGTCATATTCATGAGAGTCTTGTGTTTCTCACCAGTCTCCTGCTGAAACTGTGCTTAATGGATGCTTTCAGGCTTACTGGAGAAGAAGCAGGTGCTCTTCTCAAAATATATGCCAAGGGAACTAGCATAAAGCAAGTCTCGCCTGCAGCAGTTAGCACCTGTCCTGGCATTTTCAACTTTTTCTTCTGCTTGATGTGCTTCCTCTCTAACCCTGCCAAATTCAGTTTATGGTTGCACTTCTTATGGCATGTTAGGCAGCACTGAGTCCTGTGTTTAATCAGGTCTTCCACATTGATATTCTTCTTTGCATAAAAGTGATCAAGACCAAAGTAAAAATCAAGGGTTTTATAATAAATTACTTTGGAATTGTAATTAATTGTAATGTAACTAAGTGTATACCATTTGCAGATAGATTCCATTAATTTCTGTCAGGATGCTGATGTCTTAACTAGCATCTCATTACAATGGTTTTGGCATAATACACAAAGCTATTAATCAATACCACTGAACTGCCTTTTTTTGTAGGGGAGAGGGCTGATGATAGCAAATCAACCTGAAGCAATTCCTTTCACCCATAGTAAGTACAAAAATGGATCAGGTATGTTCAGAGCATTAACTGATAACACAGCACTATCAGTCGAGAGCCACAATTTAACTTGGTGAGGGCTGCGTGTTTGATATGCCCGTGTTAAAGTATAATTTAAAAAATATTTCTCTTTTTAAACATTTTTCTTAAACATTTCTTTGACTATTCTAGCCTTTTTACGCTTGGTCCCATTGTGTTCATTGGACAAAGACTTTCAAATGATACTCAACTCGGTCCATTTCCAACAATGTATTATCAAAATTTCCACTAACTGGAGGACTTGGAGCTGGAAGCTGGGGGTGGGGTCTCCCTGTGCCATTCTGCAGAGGGTGACTATTCAAATTAAGATGATGTAGACTTTTATGACTCAAATGACACCTCCCTAACTTTTCTATCATTAACTTGCCCAGGGAATTACACATGCTTCCAGACTTCCCCAAAATGCCACTCTTCAGCAAGATGGCAACACAGTGCAGTAGATGGCTTGTTGCAACTCTCCTCCACTGCAATTACAAACACTCCTACAAAGGAGGCTTCCTGCAGGCCTGGCAGTTTTGCTGTGCTACTGAATATATTGGCCTCTTGAGAAACAAAGATCTTTGGTGCAACCTTTAACTTCTTCCACAGGGCATAAGAACAGAGTTATTTTCAGCAAAATTGAGTCCCTAGGAAGGAAAGGAGTAAGCTAGTACAATGGCCACATTCTTTGTGAAATTTGCAGAAGAATGTATAGCTGAGGCTTATAAATTTTCCATGAGCATGTTGTAAGTCTGAGCACAAAATCAATTTGCCTATCATAATCAGGATGATCAATGGACCTGAGGCTATTTTAATCACTTATTTTTAAATCAAGAACTCATCCTAGGCAAATGGCCAGGTAGAATTTTGCAATGCTGGCATAACCTTTAGCTTTGTCACTCTTCCTCACATATGATAATGAAATGTTAATTTATACATTTGGGTGATAGAAGATATAAGTAGAAGTAAATAAAATATACTGTATAATACCAGGTTTCAGAATGGTAGCCGCGTTAGCCTGTATCAGCAAAAGCAACGAGGAGTCCTTGTGGCACCTTAGAGACTAACAAATGTATTTGGGCATAAGCTTTCGTGGGCTAGAACCCACTTCAAGTTCTATATGCCCAAATAAATGCAGCAGGGCTTGGCTACACTGGCACTTTACAGCGCTGCAACTTTCGCGCTCAGGGGTGTGAAAAAACACACCCCTGAGCGCTGCAAGATACAGTGCTGTAAAGTCTCAGTGTAATTAGTGCTGCAGTGCTGGGAGCACAGCTCCCAGCGCTGCAAGCTACACCCGTAGAGGATGTGGTTTACGTGCAGCGCTGGGAGAGCTCTCTCCCAGTGCTGGCGCTCCGACTACACTCACACTTCAAAGCGCTGCCGTGGCAGCGCTTTGAAATTTCAAGTGTAGCCATACCCTGATCAGTCTCTAAAGTGCCACAAGGACCTTACCCCTGCCCATCGCTTACTCCTCTCAGCCTGCTGGCTGGACCCCAGTGCAGCTCTGACTCCAGCAGTCTCTGCTCTCTGCCACATGTGGGGCCCCTGCTGCCTCCCCAGAGCCAAGCCAAGCCACCTGGGACACATGCAAAAGTTGGTGTCCTCCTTCAGTGCAGAGACTGTAGCGGGACCCAGCTGTGAAATAATTGACGAGAGTTCAGCTGGGGCTTTTTGTTCATTAGAAGGGAGAATTAAAGAGTGATGTTTTGGACATTTGGCTGTTGATGTGAAGTACACCTGCTGTGGATACTGGACTCCCTATGGGAGCAGTAAAGATCCTTGCTGCAGAAGCATTCCTGGGTACTTACGCAACGCAGGCTACAAGAAGCCTTATTTGTCTTTTGTTGTGCTTGCACTTTGACTCATTGAGTCCAATACGTTTGTACTTGGCTGTTGTTTTAGCCTCAGCAGCTGGTCACAGTGTAAGCCACCTACTTACTGATGGGAGCTTACTATGGTCATACAAGCTTCAAGAGAGGAAGTATATTTTCCTAATAGCCACAATTACCACATGCCCAGTCCTGCTGTGCTCGAAGGCAGTATTTATGGGACTGACACTATAGTGCCAGGAAAATCAAAGTGCTCAGTTTTGTAACTGACATTTCTGGAAGTGACATCTTCAGGGGGCAGAACAGGCAGAAGGCTCCCTGTAGAGCAACATGATGCACCTTCCTCCAGCCAAGAGCTGGGAGAGATCAGAACACAGTATCAAGACCAAGCCTCCAGCATGGCAGTGAGCAGCTTTAATCACTGGACCATCCATCCAGCTCATTAAATTGATTAGCTTCAGCAGATTTGCTGGCTCCTTCCTTTAAAGCAAATTACATTTCCCAGTCATTCAATAACACAAATATTGGCAGATTTTCTATGCTTATTCTGCATTTGGGGCAAAATTCATGCATATGCAAAGGATCAGGACACAATTTACCCACCAACCGGAATCCATGTAAGCCGTATTTTTAGGACTAAAATGGTGCACAGACCCGGTGGTGGCCCTCTGCACAGAGATTTTGCCCTTGGAGACTAAAAATGAACATTGGTTTGTAGAGAGAAGGTCATAATTTAAAGCAGTAGGTGGGTAGCATTTTAGCCAGAATATGCCAGATATTTTTACTGGCAAGCATACAACTAAAGGCCTGTGCAACTCCTTGGAAATAGGGACTGAATCATTTAATCTGGCCTTTTGGTGTATGGTACTTCATTGGCCATATTGGCCATGGTGATATTCAACAACATATTCATCGCACTCATTTTCTCTGATAAGATTTCATCCTGACATCTCATCAGGAAGAGTTTAATGTACAATTCTTCCTCCACTTCTTACATGTGGCATTTGGAGCTGAAAACAAAGACCCCCCAAAATATTTAAGAAAGGGAGACAGGAAAGGGAAAATATCCCTTTTGTAAAAAATGAGTTGATAAAATATTGTCATTTTTGTATTTTTAAGTGGTTTTTGTGATGGGATCCCTGGCATACAACCTGGAACTATGGGACTACTATGCCCCCTTAAACCTGAAGCCTGGCCTATCTCTCACAATGCTTTGTTAGTGACAAGCAGCAAACCTCTTCAGGTGCTATGGTCACTCAGTCAAGGGCAGATAAGGACACACCCAGCTAAGTTACATGAAAGCTCTCTAAACCACTGTGATAGACCCAGGCCAGTGGGGTACAGCAGAGTAGTTGAAGGCAGATATACTGGCCACTGGATAAGCAGTTTTCTGTTCCCTGCCTGACTGACCAGAGCTGGGGCTGCTCCAGGCTAGGGTGGACACATGACTCCGATTAACCTGCAAAGAGTCAGGTGAGGCTGTTAAGCTACTGTGAACACCTGACTCTAATCAAGGACCCTCTGATACTATAAAAGGGATCACTTCTTGCAGGCTGAGAAGAGCAAGGGGAGAGGAAGTGCATTTGAAGGGCTGGATAATGAAGACCCCCCTCAAGCCACTGGAAATGGAGCCCTAAGGTAGGGGTGAAGGAGATGGGGGTGGGGGAGAGCGTGCTGTGGGGAAGAGGCCCAGGGAAGTGTAGCAACTCTGGCAGTGAAAGGTTGGCTGCCAATAGATGCTGCAATTAGGATCTCTGGGCTGGAATCCAAAGTAGAGGGCAGGCCTGGTTTCTCTTCCCCTGCAACTGCAGAAACACCTCCTGGGAGGGGAAGACAGGCCCCTGTCAGAACAGGAGACTAAACTGTTCTTGAATGAGCCCATAGGGACAACAGAGACTGTGGGAGTTCTCTCACCAACCTCCTCACTGGCTTATGATGAAAAGGGCTCAGTAGACTGTACTCTCCCCCTAGAGAGAGAAGGGCTACGTGGAGGGTTGCACAGAGCCTCTGAAGCTAGCATAAACTGCCTGGAATTGCATGATCTCTGGGGACAAGGTCAGAGCTCTGCCACACTGCTCATAAACCATACACATGGAAA
This sequence comes from Gopherus evgoodei, assembly GCF_007399415.2. Taxonomy (NCBI): domain Eukaryota; kingdom Metazoa; phylum Chordata; order Testudines; family Testudinidae; genus Gopherus; species Gopherus evgoodei. Next base: position 35,218,371 of record NC_044322.1, read on the forward strand.
AACCAGCAAATCGCCCCAGCCTTGCACCCCAGAAATGTACTGTTTTATGTGGCTCAAGATCTTCTCTTGAACCATGCAAGTTCATTAGTTTGCCACTTCATCAAGGAATAGAGGACATGCGCCAGTATTTGTAATCTGAGCAGATTCTCCAGACATTTTAGACAAACTCACTGGTAAGGATAAAACATTTAAAATATCTTTATTAGCTACAGAAAGATACATTAAGTGGTAGGCATAAAGGTCCGAGACAGTTACCTACGAAAATAAAAAGTAAAAACATTCTAAATCCTAAACTTTCACACTAAGCAAGAGTTGAATCAAACAGCTTTTCTCACCACACTAGATGGTGCAGGTAGGTTGCAGTTTTTAATACACAGGCTGAATTTCCTTCTCAGCCTGGGACCCGTCTCCTCAGTTTGAGGTCTTTGTCTTCCCAGAGTTTTGTTGCCTTCAATGTAGATGGGGGAGGAGAGATTCATCTGGTGCCACCATCTCTTATTTTATGCTCTCAGTTCATTTTCCAGGGAAGATACTATCCCAGACATGTCTTGGTGGGCCTTGCTGAGTTACAGAGATGAGCAATCACAATTGTGTGGTGCTTGTGCAACTGTCTCTTACAGAATTGTAAATCTCTTGTTTACAATTCCCCTGCTGGTCAATAGCTCATGATGGTCACTTAACGTCTGCTTGGGTGTGGGATCACCACCTGTATTGTCACCGAGAGCTGGCAGAGGGGGTCTCTCAAACTCCCAAGAACAAATTTTAATAACAACTGTATTGCAAAACCTTATAACTTCATACATAACACTGAGTTTCAGCAACTTCTGACCTTTCATATATCTTACAAGGCATGCCTTGCATGAAATATCACAATCATATACAAGCGATGGATCTAGGGGTTACAGAAAATACAAAGTTAAGGTACATGCCACAACCCCAAAACAACCTTAACTCTGCCCTCTTTGAGCAATGCCCCAGCGCACCAATAACGTTCTAGCACTCTACCCTACAGATGCTACAGAACACTTCAAGAATAGCGCACATGAGCATGTAAGACAAAGTCTAATACTTTCTCTTTGCTATGGCAAAGCTCTGGGTTAGGTCAGGCATTCCTTACAGCCTCACCATGGGAACTACCTGCATCCTGGCCTAAACTCATATTGAACCTGTTCCACACAAACTATCCCAATTTTGCAAAATGTTACCTTAACTTCATCATTTCCCTCAGGAATTCTTCTGAGACATTGACTTCATTTACCCCATAGTAAGCCTTGGAGATCAGTCATGTATTCTACTAGATAGCTAGCAATCCCCATTGGAAAAAGACACACCTGTGCACTGCTACTGACACAACTTACAGAACCCAACGCTAAAATGGGGCATACTGGATCCTTTGAAGTACACACACACCTTGTCATATCACAGCGCCAGCTCTGCCAAACTGCTCCAACTAATCCCTCCAGCATTCAATACATCTTCGCCTACCCCAGTAACTGTAGTGGAGCGAATGAAGGTAAGTGCTGAAATTCAAATCGATGGAGTGCAATACAAACAATGGCAAATTCTTTTATAACTTTCTTATGGAATTGCCCTGGCTGAAGCATCCCCAGTGACTACTACCAGCTCCAGGGGACAGAGTTAAGGTTGCATAGAGGTAGCATGTACTTAACTTTCTATTTCCTGGTGTTCAGAGGTTTAAGTTTAGCCACAAGGCACTGGGCAACCTTAACTCTGTGTTAACAGAGTTTTAGGACATTTAATTTAAAGAAACAAACCTAACTGGTGAATAGCAGAAACTTGACTCTGCTCTTTATTATGCTAACCATGATCTTGTCACTGCTCCCTTATCCTTACTTCTGCTGTCTCTTATCATGTACCTAAGTTCGTAGTCTCTGCCCCAAAAGATTATCTTACATGTGTATGCTGTGTCTAGTGCATTGGGACCCAGTTAGCTGACTGGGGCCTTGTAGGTGCTACAGCAGCACAAATAAATAAAATCCAAACTCTAGAAGGACTTATCTGTGGAGCTGGTCAGAAAACTTCTGATAAAACACCTTTTGTCAGAATTTGCTGCTTCAACAAAATCAAAACATCTTGTGGAGACAGCTCGTTTTTTGCCAATGGTCCTGCAGAACTCAGCTAGAACTCTTCATTTGGAAACCTGTTTGGTTTCCTAATTTCTGCCAGCTGACCTATGTCCTGGGGAAGTTGGGCTTCCAGAGGCTGCAGCGCTGGTGTTAGGACTTTCCAGGGAGACCCAGCTCTGAGGTGAGGTGAAAAATTTTGGTTTTCATTCTGAATCCCAATTGAACCTAAATACAAAATAATGAAATCCTCCATGAATCAGAATTAAATTTCCCTGCCTAGATTTACTTATTTGCCATACAACATGCTGCAGGTTTAAACAAGACTCTTTCAGGATAAGAAATTATTACAACTGGGCAAAACGAAATTGGTACTCTTTTTTTATAAAGTAGTTTTAACTGGCATCTCCCCTGCCAGCATAATTTTAATAGTATAATGGCAGCGTGTTCCGAACATGCTCATTATGCTTTGCAAATCTTCTGCAGTCAAATAACCAGCAGCTGTTGGTCCAACTATTTCCCATTTTAAAAAACAAAGTTTATAAAAGAAAATGTCCAGTAAGACATTCTCCCCTTTCTGTTTTACAGATGCCTTCTTTAATAAAAACTCCCTGCGTTATTCGTTCATGGGTCTTCCGTATTTTGCAAAATGTTTAATTATACCTCCAATAGCATATTCTTCTAGAAAGTGGAAATTAGCTAAAATTATGTTTGCTTAGTTTAATTTTTTGATGAAACTACTGGTCCCAATTATTGGCATTTTCTCAGAAAGAAATAGCACATTCATATGGCAAAAAACAAGCAAATTGATTCCCCCCCCCCTTTTTAAAAATGTTTTCCACAAGTTTTCATTCCAATGTTAATCTACAGGAGGTTGTAATGAGATCTATTGAGCAATCTGTGCAAATACTTTCTATGCATTGTATGTGACAAAAACTTCTTTGTGCTTTTCAAATCTTCTCAAGAGCACTATCTTGCATCCAGATGCAACATCCCCAGGGTCTGTGGTTGTTCAGATCTGGGGTTTTAATTTGAGCACCTCTAGAAGTGCTAGAGCTGGGAGCTAATTTAACCCTGGCATAAGCAAGTGCAGTCTTCCATTGAAGACCATGGTAGATAGGATTCCACACCTGATTGGGCCTTTAATTGCTACCCTAGTACTAAAAATTCATAGTAATAAATAATGCTTGTTTATGGTAGGGCTGCATTTGACCCATTTTGTGTAAAACAAGAAGTAGTTTCCTTTCAATAAGTTCAGCTCATTCCCTCCTAATTGAATGTATTTACACTCACCCACTGTGAGGCTTATTTTGTTTGAGCACATTGAATAGAGTCCTACAGACTGTATTCAGCTGCAAAGCCAATTATTAAAATTCTCTCTCCTTTTTGGCTCTTTACTTTTTATGCACAGACATGTGCTAATGCCATACACAACAACACTAATGACATACATTTATAAAAAGAAAGAAGCACACTGCGAACAAAGAGGTGAAAGAATAACAACCAAATCTAGTAGTCTATCAGGAGTTGTCTGAAACCCCCCGGCTAAGCTTTCACCGTTCCAGAACCAAGACGGAGACGTAGAAATATTCCTTAAAGAAAGAATGTAAGATGGAATGGTTCTGGAAATTGTTCCTGTTCAATTTGGACACAGCAAAGACACAGATTAATTGACATTTTTGTCAGACTACGTAAAACATTGTAGCTGTTAGTGTAGTATAACCCTTCAACGGCCAGCTTTTTCCAGACAGACATAAGAATGTGTGTTTAACAGAATGTGTGTTCGGCTCAATTATTTCCCTTTCTCCAGAGCCCAGCTATCTCCAAGTGTGGTCCACTGTTGAAAAAGAACAACATATGGCAAATTCCTCTCCCAGAAGTGAAATGTAGATCAAATATGGTCTGTCATAGTGCTCCACAGAAGTATCAGGACAGGTGCTCCCCAATATGTACCAAGTTATGGCATGCTTCAGACAATGTGGGGGCAGCCATGCATATAGAAATATGTATGGTTATGATAAGGAGGCTGCTTCCCTACATTTTATAAGTGTAAACCTTATGGCCAGAAGCTTCAGAGGGGAAAGAGGTTTCTACCCCCTATGTTGGTAAAAAGAAGTGCTGCCATAGAAAGCTTTGTTAGTGTAGGCTAAATACCCACAGGTCCAGTAGTGATGCTTGGGAGATCACCATATATACACAAGAGAAAACTCTTATCTTGTGGGAAAGAGCTAGTTTCCAAGGAGTCAGAACTCTGCTCCTGGCTCACTTCCTGGGAGGATTTCATGATAAGAGATGACACAGAGGACGGCAGCAGAGGTGAGTGGACTCCAGTGAGCCCCCAACTACCCAGCACCTTAATAGAACCTGACTCTCTATGCTGGGTTAGGTTGTGGCGCTTCCACACAGGACTGGGCAAGCAGCTCCTATGGGACTGGAGACAGATCAGCAAAGAGACATTTGAACTACTGCTACATGCTGATCCCAACCATGAGAGGGGTTTAGTGGATGGATGAGGTGGTGTGGTCAATATGGGACATTCTCACCAGTAGGTGGGAAGGGAGTTAAATGAACTGCTGCAAAGTTACTGGAAGAGGGGGTATTTTATTCTTTTTTTGCACATGTTCTGTTGCTGTGCCCACTCAAGTCTGACTGTGTTCCCTTTTCCTATAATAAAGACTCCCTTGTTTGTACACAGTCTCAGACTATTTGTAAGAGGGGATGTTCTGCCTGTTAAAGGCATCCAGAAAGGATGTGCTTAGCTTCCCCAGGATTCTGGGTGGAGGCTTGAGCTAGTTTAATTATTTTGTCAAGGTGGACCCAAGATATATTGAACCTGGTCCCTTTTGCTGCTGTCAACCATCTGGTAGAAGGTTTACACACCATTTTAGCTGGTCATGGCTGCTTCAAAGTGCACAGCTAGAGATAACCCCAGTGGGTACCATGCAAAAGTACCAGAGCACAGTAATCAGCCACTAAGATCCTGGAGAAGATGGTGTATGAATGGTTGCCCATTGCTATTAGAAAGTTAAGGATAGGTTTGTGTTGTCCATGGGGAAGGATTTGCAGCCATGGCATGGATGGTAGCAGGATCCATACACTAGATGTGTGGAGGGATAGTCTGGAAATGACAGTGGAATATTCTGTACTCAGGGCTGGTACAACCATTTAGGCGACCTAGGCAGTCGCCTAGGGCAGTAGGATTTGGGGGGCGCTATTTTCTTTGGCAGCAATCGCGGCTGCTGGATCTTCGGCTGCCCTGGTCACCGCCGACATTTAGGCGGAAGGAGCTGGGGCAGGGGAGCACAGGGAGGGCTGCCTGCAGCAAGTAAGGGGCGGGCAGCATGCAGGGGAACTCCCTGCCCCAGCTCACTCCTGCCCCGCCTCCTCCTCGAGCACGCCATGACTGCTTCACTTCTCCTGCCTCCCAGGCTTGCAGCGCCTAAGTTGATTGGTGCCGAAAGCCTGGGAGGCAGGAGAAGTGAAGCAGCCATGGCATGCTCAGGGCGCTCCATACGTGGAGCAGGGGTGAGCTGGGAGGGTGTGGGGGGTGCCTCAGGGTGGAGGGGAGGAGCTGCCGTGGGGAGCATGGGGGGGCTCGCAAGGTGGAAGTTTCGCCTAGGACGTGAAACATCCTTTCACTGGCTGTCTGTATTGCTCTTGGGCCAGAGAGATTGGCCCACTGACATAGTTTACCTTCAGAAGAGAGACTGCAAAAGTTTAAGGCTAAAAGGCCTTACTTTTGAGCAGAGTTATTGTGAGGTGCACTTCACACTGCCTCTGCCTCTTTTGCTTTCTTTACTTCCCAAGGTTAGGGTTAACTATTACTTTGGACTTTTATTTTCTCCTGCACTACTAATATTGTACCCTTTTTCTCACCAGAGTGATCTAGTCTAATGGTATGTAAGAGCCTAGACTTAAGGTTATATCAGCCTTTAGTTAGGGGCTCTTGCTTTCTGGAATTTGTATGTCAGCAATAAAAATTTGCTCAAAAAAGAAACTTGTCTTGCAAAAGTTCCACTGAGGAGACTATGGCGTTTGGGGAAACCACTTTGTTTTTGAATTATATAAATGAAAATCTTTTAAAATATGTTTTATTAGTTTGGGATTGTTTTTTGTAAAGATTATAACTCCAGTGTCTTCAGTTTAAAATATAGGTGATCCAGTTTAATGACTTTTGGTACGAGGACAGTTCAGTTTAATTTGATTACTTACCAAGTAGACTACCTTCCCCTCACCACACACACACGTTTTCTCAGATTATTACATGTACTCGAACTGCATAATTAAAGAACAGATTATAGTCACTCTAACAGCTCTGTTCCAATGCACTAAGGCCTGCAAGTAATATGACTTAAAAGTTACCTGATTATGGACCCAGTTCTGTCACCCATCTTCACGCTGAGTAGTACTTACTCATAGGAGTAGTCCAGTTGCACCCATCGGAATACTCATGTAAGTGCTACTCAGTATGAGGAAGGGGGTCAGAGCTTGAATATACCTCATAGACCAGAACTTCTCCTCCAAAGCTGAGCAAAATAATATGAAGAGTTTATTTTAGATATGGGAGAATTGCAGATAAATAATACATAATCTGAAGGATTCAGAACAATTTTTTTCTAGTTTCTTAGGTAAATTTTTTTGTTTTAATTGCAGTGTGTATTTAAAAATAAAGTTTGAGGGGGAAAAGGTAAAACAAACTGATAAAAGCCAGGAAATTCACTGTGAATATTCAAGCTCACAGTATGTTTGCAGACAGCTAAAGTTTTGTTAGTATATGCATGTGGGTCAGGAAACAGACTCCATACCATGTGACTTAAGCAACCAATTACACAGCTTGGATATAAAATTGTGAATATTAAATTCATTGTGAATAATCTTGTAGTGGGGTCAGCCACCTCCTGACTGCCCCCTCATGGCCAGGGGTCACTTTGCTGGAACCCTGTCCCTGTTAGCCCTCTCATGCAGGCCCCTTAAGTACATCACACAGTTGCTCTTGTGACTAATGGCACTGCTACCCAGACGTGGATTAATAACAGTAATTGTTCAAGCAGTCCTGAGGAGCTCCAGAATAAAGTCTAAACCATAACACAAGTACATACTCAGCCCTGGTTCTTCTGCCATACACAATCAGTTTCTCCAAAAGCTGCCAGTCCCAGCTCTTTCTGGCTGGAGTACAGCCCTCTGGCTTCCAGGTCCCCCAACCCCTTCTCCCAGTTGGGATCTCCATCAGGACCTGGGCCCACTACTCCCAGGCTTTATGTGACTGAAGTTCAGCCCTTGGGTTCTGGCTTCTAGGACCAAATCATTTGCTCAGTTGGGGGTCTCTAGCCAGAGCCTCCTGCTCACTGCAGCTCCTCTCTGTTACCGCTTCCTTAGTGTCAGGGTCTTCCCTTCAGCAGCCTTTCACTGGCTAAGATTTTCTGCATTTCCTCTTCACTGCAGTCTCCTGCTGTTCTGTGCAGGGCAATCACCCTGATCTCTCCAAGGTAGGGATTATTCTGTAATTGGCTAGCTCAGTCTGTAAGGGGCAAGCTATCTTGTTACAAATTATAGGCTGAAACTGGTTCAATTGAATTCAAATAGTTCTTAGATTTTAAAGCCATATGAACGTTCTTTATAAAAACTATAATCTGTCTGCCCCAGGAGAACGTACTAAAAAAATGGTCTAAATTCACTCAACAAATTATTCATTTCAAATTACTCCTCTAGCTCTATTCCTGCTTTGCCTTACACATACACTAAAATGAAAGTATCTGCTTAATTTTGGCTTCCTTGGCCTCTCTCTGTATTATGAGAGTTCTATATGAAAAGAGATACCTGTTTGTGTGTATGTGTACTTATAAAGAGCGCCATCTACAGGCATATAAGAATAGGGTCCACAACATTGTTAATAAGTTTATAGGTTCAATACAGTTGTTACACTGCAAAATGACTTTCTTGCTGAGCAGCTCTTACTGACATGTAGCTTAATAAAAAAAATTAGCATTAAAATATGATGGTATATTAATATATGAAATCTATACTGGAATCTGTAAATAGGTAATGGTTAACAATCATTTAAGAGAGTGTCTTTCATAACAGCTTTGCCAGGAAGACCAATGGTGTTAAGAGCTAATGTCCAGAGCAACCAGAGGAAGCCATTTGCAGTATATTTAACAAGTTTTATCAGCCTTTCAAAACCCAGGAACTATGCTATATGTTGTTGGCTGCTATGTACTGGCACCTTAGCTAACTATTTACATACATACAAGTTATAGAACATTCCAGTAACAAGGTAAACATTAGAGATGATCAGAAAAATTCCAACAAAACTGGTTTTGGTCAGAATTTGCCAATTCATCTAAATGTAAATAGTCCACAGAGGTGGTTTGATTTTTGACAAAGTTCCTCGGGAAACCAGGGAAAGTGAAACCTGCCAGGCATGTTACCAATGGAAACCAGCTTGTATTCCTGCCAGCTTGCCCATCTAGCTCCTGGGCAACTTATCTGGCTGCTTGCTGGGGAGCCTGAGCTTCCAGGATCTGCTGCTCTGGGGCATTCCACCAGACGGACTGCCAGAGTCCAGCCCCAAGGTCTTCCAGAGTCTGCAGCTCCATGGCTACATCCCCTTTCATGGAGAATTTTGAAATGTTTGGGTTTTGTTCTGAACTGGAATTAAACCAAATTTTGAAATGGCAAAATCCTTCACAAAACAGAACTACTGTTCTCTGTCCAGCTGTTGTAGATATTGTTCTTGTTCACGAATAACATACTTCCAGATGCACGCGCACACACACATGTTCAATGACTGATTTCTGGGAGTCTGGAAAGACTCCGGCAGCTCCTTATTGCAGGGATCTTTCTCTGTGGCAGGGAAAGACTCCTGCAGCTCCTTGCTGCTGGCTAGTAGTTCCCTGCTACAGAAGTTTTCCCTGCTGCCTCCCCCTCTTTCACTGACGTGTAACTACACTACAGCATGGATGCAGTCTGATTTTTCTCTGTGGTGTGTAGCTACACATACCCAATGCACTGCTGCAAGAGGTGTGCAGTGTAGACTTAGCTTTTTCCATTGCAACATGGAATCTATGCTTGTAGAATCCATACCAAACTGACTGTTCACCATAGGTGCTGGAACTAGGGGTGTGCGAGGTGTTGTCGCATCCCCTGACTTGAAGGGTTTTCCATCATAAGCAGGGTTTCCGGTTTGGTTCAATGGCTTTCATAGAATCATAGAATATCAGGGTTGGAAGGGACCTCAGGAGGTCATCTAGTCCAAACCCCTGCTCAAAGCAGAACCAATTCCCAACTAAATCATCCCAGTCAGGGCTTTGTCATGCCTGACCTTAAAAACTTCTAAGAAAGGAGATTCCACCATCTCCAACTCTTTCCAATTTTTCCACATCCTCCTTGTAGTGTGGGGCCCAAAACTGGACACAGTACTCCAGATGAGGCCTCACCAATGTCGACTAGAGGGGAATGATCACTTCCCTCGATCTGCTGGCAATGCCCCTGCTTATACAGCCGAAAATGCCATTAGCCTTCTTGGCAACAAGGGCACACCAACTCATATCCAGCTTCTCATCCACTGTAACCCCTAGGTCCTTTTCTGCAGAACTGCTTCCTAGCCATTTGGTCTCTAGTCTGTAACAGTGAATGGGATTCTTCCGTCCTAAGTGCAGGACTCTGCACTTGTCCTTGTTGAACATCATCAGGTTTCTTTTGGCCCAGTCCTCTAATTTATGTAGGTCCCTCTGTATCTTATCCCCACCCCCGAGCATATCTACCACTCCTCCCAGTTTAGTGTCATCTGCAAACTTGCTGAGAGTGCAGTCCACGCCATCCTCCAGATCATTAATGAAGATATTGAACAAAACCATCCCCAGGACCGACCTCTGGGGCACTCCACTTGAAATCGGCTGCCAACTAGACATGGAAATGTTGATCACAACCCGTTGAGCCCGATGATCTAGCCAGCTTTCTATCCACCTTATAGTCCAATCATCCAGCCCATATTGCTTTAACTTGCTGGCAAGAATACTGTGGGAGACCATATCTAAAGCTTTGCTAAAGTCAAGGAGTAATACGTCCACTGCTTTCCCCTCATCCATAGACCCAGTCATCTCCTCATAGAAGGTAATTAGGTTAGTCAGGCATGACTTGCCCTTGGTAAATCCATGCTGACTGTTCCCGATCACTTTCCTTTCCTCTAGGTGCTTCAGAATTGAGGACCTGCTCCATGATTTTTCCAGGGACTGAGGTGAGGCTGACTGGCCTATAGTTCCTCGTATCCTCCTTCTTCCCTTTTTTAAAGATGGGCACTACAGTAACCTTTTTCGAGTCATCCGGGACCTCCCCCATTCTCCATGAGTTTTCAAAGATAATGGCCAATGGCTCTGCAATCACATCCGCCAACTCCTTTAGCACCCGTGGATGCAGTACGTCCGGCCCCATGGACTTGTGCTCGTCCAGTTTTTCTAAATAGTCCCGAACTACTTCTTTCTCCACAGAGGCCTGGTCACCTTCTCCCCATACTATGCTGCCCAGTGCAGCAGACTGAGAGCTGACCTTGTTTGTGAAGACAGAGGCAAAAAAAATCATTGATTATATCAGCTTTTTCCACATCCTCTGTCACTAGGTTGCCTCCCTTGTTCAGTAAGGGGCCCACACTTTCCTTGACTTTCTTCTTGTTACTAACATACGTGAAGAAACCCTTCTTGTTACTCTTAACATCTCTTGCTAGCTGCAACTCCAAGTGTGATTTGGCCTTCCTGATTTCACTCCTGCATTCCTGGGCAATATTTTTATACTCCTCCCTGGTCATTTGTCTAATCTTCCACTTCTTGTAAGCTTCAATTTTGCGTTTAAGATCAGCCAGGATTTCACTGTTAAGGCAAGCTGGTCACCTGCCATATTTACTATTCTTCCTACACATCGGGATGTTTTTTTCCTGCAACCTCAATAAGGATTCTTTAAAATATAGCCAGCTTTCCTGGACTCCTTTCCCCCTCATGTTATTTTCCCAGGGGATCCTGCCCATCAGCTCCCTGAGGGAGTCAAAGTCTGCTTTTCTGAAATCCAGGGTCCGTATTCTGCTGCTCTCCTTTTTTCCTTGTGTCAGGATCCTGAACTCGGCCATCTCATGGTCACTGCCTCCCAGGCTCCCATCCACTTTTGCTTCCCCTACTAACTCTTCAGTACCCCCACTATACAAATTGTTCCAGCGACCCCGCTCGTCACCAAAGCAATCTGGTTGTTCTGGATTTAATGCTTCTGGAATCATTCCCCCTGCAAAATGGGGATTTTTCCAATGATGTAGGGCTGCCATAGGCTTTCCTATGCTCCCCCTGGCCACAAGCACAAGAGGTATGGTTGGACAAAAGGGCGCGTGGCCAGCATATTTCAGCACCTTGCTAATCCTTTGCAGTTGGAACAGTCCTTTGGAATGGTGGGGAGCCAGGCCCACATTAGAGCAACCGTCAGACTGTTTCAGCCCCCGGATAGTCTGAGGATCAGGGAAATGTAAAGATGGCTTATAACCATCTTTGTCACACCACCCACCCCATCCCAGATCTTGTGCCAAGCACAGCTCAGCCAGACAAGAGAATCTGTCCTATTATCCATAGTCAAAATCAAAATGAAGAAACTGATATCACGTAATGATATAGTGAACTAATGTTATAGTTTCTGAGATTTGGACATGCTGACAGGAATTCCACTATTCTATGCTAACTGTTAATATAACTCATAAGTAACGCAATGATTTTGTCATGGACATTTTTAGCACAGCCTTCCCTATCCAGCCCTCCATACAGTTTTGGAACTCCGATGTGGCCCTCAGGCCAAAAAGTTTGCCCACTCCTGGCCTACAGGGACTGGAGAGCTCCACAGGATTTCTCTGCCGAGGAGCAGCTGGGGGTCCCCCATCCTCCTTGGGGCCTGGGGAGCTCTAGGGGATTTCCCGCCCCCAAAGGCTGGGGAGCTGTGGGGGACCCTGGCCACTCCAGGCGGCAGGGCTACCCTGAAGCTCTCAGCCACCATGGGAGGCAGGGGTAACCTGCAGCTCCCAGCTGCTGCAGGCTGAAGTCATGGAGATCTGTGGAAATCACGTATTCCATAGCCATACTCATATGCAATTTAATTGATTCACTTTAGAATGTGGATGGTTATTTATACCCCGATTTTAGCACTTATGTAAAGGGAAATAGCCCATGACATCTTAAAATTCAGTAATTTACAGAATGTAAAGTGTCACTGTGTGTACACATTTTAAACTGGAAATGTGGATGGGGAAGGAAACAAGATAATCAGATGCTACGCTCTGTACCTGTTAATTCTTTAAACAGTATTCAGGATAATTTATTATTTAGTACATATTATGTTAGTGCTTCGAGACCAGCCAGACTAGGGCCCAATTGCTAATTGCTTTATATAAATGTAGTCAATGATCGTCCCTACCCCCAAAGCATATACAGTCTAGAAGGATCTAGAATCTACAATCTAGAAATGAGCTAGCTAATATGGAAAAGAGCTAGCTAATATGTTATCTAGTGTGCTGCTTCCCCTGAGTGCAGGATTGTCACACTAAGAAAGGTTTAACAGGTATTTTCCAGTCTAGTTAAATGGAGCATATGATGAGTTTTCAGTTGCTCTCTTGAAAGGCTCATATCTTGCTATCAGGAAGTTTTTCCTGATATTTATTTAAGTTTCTCCTTTTCAATTTCATTCTAGTACTCTGAATCCTATGCAAAATATTTGGTTTTCCTCTTTGAAGTTTATATTAACAGCCTTCATATATTTGTAGTCTGTAATCTTAACTCCGCCAACACATGCACATTGTCATTTAACCATGCTCCATCTAGCCTCATCACCTTACAAGAAAACAGAAACAAGTACTTCCTTGGAAACTCATTCATTCTTCCTTTCATCCAGTGGCAGAGATGGGTATTTGGCAGTAGTTATTTTTTCACTATGATTGTGGGACAGCTAAGGTAAAAGGTATACTCTTCTTTTTGAGTGTGCTGAAATTCAAGATTATTCTCCTCTCTCAAGGAAGGGCATTCCATAGTCACAGAGCATCTGCTAAATAAGCTCTCTATAATTTTCAGAAGCCTTATCTTTGTTGTAGACAGCTCTGTTTTTCCTAAGGTACACAGCCGAAAAAAGACTCTGGCCATGGAGTGCTAGGCAGTGTGAACCCAGCCCATTGAAAGCTTTGAAGTTTTGGCCCTGGGACTTTGAACTGGACCTATTATTCAGCGAAGAGGGAGTGTTCTCCTTCCTCCTCGACCAGTCGCCCCACAAACTGAGGTCACAAGACAATCTACCTGCTACCATTGCTGTTATTGTGAGGAACAGCTGCTGTTCTGAGTGAAACACTCAGAGGAGCCTGCATGCAGTGTGGGAACAGAAAAGCTGGATGGGCGGTGAGTGGTAGGGACTGGAATAATTGATGGATTTGTAGGAGGAAGAATATAGACTTGATTTAGAGGCTTTTAGCAAGATGGGTGGTATTGAGTATTTTACTCAGGAAATGTCCCATGTATCAATGGGTAACTTAGGTGTTATTTTCAACTCTGACCTCTCTCTCTAGGTCCTCACATTAAGGCTATGTCTAAATCTTACAGATTCTTCCTGTATAACATCTCTAAAATACAGTTTTAGTTATCCATCTACACAGCTAAAACTCTCGTCCAGGCTGTCCTTTCAATGACTGCAGCAGCTTTTTCTCTGATCTTAACAAATGCAGCCTTGCCCTGCTCATGTTCATTCAGAATGCTGCTGCAAAGATCATTGTCCTAGCCCAACACTTTGATAATATCACCCCTCTCTTTACACCCCTTTCCTGGGCCCCTCTTCTCTATCATATCAATCTTAGGCAGCTTGTCTTCACTTTCAAGGCCATTCACAGCTTGTCCCCATCTAAGTTTTAATCATTCACTCACTCGCGATGTGTCAATTCCCATCTCTGACTGGCCCATGATACAGCCTCCCTCTCCCACTTGTGAAATGTTCAAACAAGCGCCTTTGTGCTTTCTCATATGCTATCCTTCACATTTGGGAGGTACTCCCACCCACAGAGCTGCTTTATTGTTCTTCAGATCCCTCTGTAAAACTCTCCTTTGCTGTGAAGATGATAAAAAAACACTCAACAATGGTTACTCTGCTGGTGCTAGGGTGACCAAACAGCAAATGTGAAAAATCGGGATGGGGATGGAGGGCTAATAGGAGCCTGTATAAGAAAAAGACCCCAAAATTGGGACTGTCCCTATAACATTGGGACATCTGGTCACTCTAGCTGGTGCGCTGATACCTCTGCCTGTCAGGCTGAACAATATTGCCTCACTGTTTCCTTGTAATCCACCATCTGTCTATATCCAGCTCTTGTTTCTTGTCTTATACGTACATTGTAAGCTTTTGGGGGGGGGGGGCAGGAACCATCTTTTTGTTCTGTGTTCATACAATGCCTTGCACAATAGGTTCTGGGCCATGTCTGGGGCTCCAAGACATTATAGATGCATAGATTTTAGGGTCAGAAGGGACCAATGTGATCATCTAGTCCGACTCCCTGCACAAAGCAGGCCACAGAACCCTACTCGTCCACTTCTATAACAAACCCCTAACCTATGCCTGAGTTATTGAAGTCTTCAAATTGTGGTTTGAAGACTTAAAGCTGCAGAGAATCCACCAGCAAGTGACCCATGCCCCACGCTGCAGGGGAAGGCGAAAAACCTCCAGGGCCTCTGCCAATCTGCCCTGGAGGAAAATTTCTTCCCGACCCCAAATATGGCGATCAGCTAAACCCTGAGCATGTGGGCAAGACTCACCAGCCAGCCCAGGAAAGAATTCTCTGCAGTAACTCAGATCCCATCCCATCCAATATCCCATCACCAACCACTGGGCATAGTTATCTGGCGATAATCAAAGATCAATTGCCAAAATTAGGCTCTCCCATCATACTATCCCTTCCATAAACTTATCAAGCTTAATCTTAAAGCCAGATATGCTTTATGATAATACAAATAGATAATAATTAATCATTTATAATGATGGCTTTCTCATTTTGTTCAAATGTTGGCAGCACATCCCTGCATTATAGACTCCATTTCTAGAAGGAAATCTTAGTCTGCACGCTGTTCGTGGCAGTGGTTGGGACATGAAGGTATGCTTGTTTCCACCTCATTTAACCAGTGCTTGAAAGCATGTTGGAATCAGAGTGCATTAGGCACAGTCAGTCATGGGCCTGGCGTCTCCCTGCTCTGTAGTACCAGTGGAGTGAACAAATCTGGTTGTCTGGGTCACTTGCTGGCACATTTTCTGAGAAAAAGTGATTTATAAGATGAGAAGTAACCTTCCAAACTGTATGTTTAGTACGCTGTGTTCACCTCGGGCTGTAGCTGCAGACACAATGCGATGCCATGGTCTGATAATGCAATACCAGGAACTATAAAAATAGCACAAAGGAATGACAAAATCTGCTATAAAACCTGCTTTATGATTCATTTAATTCCTGATAATACATTTCTCAATTTCATTTCACTGCTCCTGGATTGTCTTTTTATGCTATGAAATTTGTTTCCCTTGGCTATTTGATATAAAAATTTATCTTAAAAATAGATTGTGAATGAAGAACAGTGTCTGCCATGTCTGTAAAAGAAGATTGTCCCACACTTTCATTCAATGAATGTTGTACTGTGCTTAAGAGAGGCTCACAACTGAAATAGCTGCACATCAGAATAAAAGTGTACTGGTAGAGGTGCGGGGGAGGGCAGCCCAGTTTGCCTCACATCAATGCTAGCCATTCTTTATCCGTTTTGAAATAAGAAAAGGAAAATACGTTAGGTTAAATGTACAGCTGCAAGAAAAAAATCTGTACACATCAAATTAAAAATTAATTGGTAATCACAACATGATATGTATAAGCATATCTTTTCTGAAAGTTGTGTTATAACAGAAGCTGTAATCTCAGGAGGCTGTTAATGCTATATAGCACCTGTCTTCTTCTGCATCGTCACTTAATTTCTCTCTTCTGGCACCTTCCCTGCTTCATTTAAACACACCACTGTGTCCCACATCCTCTAAAATCCCCCTCTAGACCCCACCAGCCCCCTTTCCTTTGCCTCTGAGCTTTTCCTAACATGCTGCATCCTCATGCTGAATTGATCCTCTCCACCAACTCTCTCCTTGATCCCATGCAATCTGGCCTTTGCTACCACCACTCCATTGAAACTGCCCTTCCAAAACCAACAATGTGACCTCTATTTTGGCCAAACATCAAGGCCTCTTCTCAGTTCTTCTACTCAGTCTATCTCCCTTCACTCAGCTCTCATATTCTGTGCTGTCCTGGCTCCTTTCCCTCTTTTCTAACCGTTCTTTTGCTCTGGGCCTTGATCATCACAACTACTATACTCCAGCCTCCTTCTCTTTGGCCTCCATGTCTCATATGTCCTCTTCAATCCATTCAAAACTCAGTTGCAAAAATAGTTTGTTACTAAACAACACAAGCATGTTCACAGACCCTTTTTAATCCCCTTCGCTGGCTCCATGTTGTCCTCTGCATCAAATCCAAACTATTACTTCTTGCTTCAAGGTCTTCCACACTCTAGCTGCTTTCTATCCGTGTGTTCTTGTCTCCTTTCTCTCAACACAGCTCTCCCCCACCACAATTTTTGTTCTGACCAAGTTATCTAGGCAACCACATGTTCATATTCCTGTTACTTTTATCTTCCCACAGCCCCTCTGAGGCTTTGTCAGCATATCTTAACAAGGCCTGATCAAAAGACCATTGACTTCAACATAGCTTTGGAGTAGGTCTGTAGCCTTTAAGCTCTTCTAGGCAGGAGCTCTCTATTTCTTTTATAGAGTGCCGTGATTATTTTGATGCTATAAGTCAGTGTTTCCCAAACTTGGGACGCCACTTGTAGAGGGAACACCCCTGGTGGGCCAGGCAGGTTTGTTTATCTGCCACGTCCACAGGTCCGGCCGACTGCGGCTTCCACTGGCCACGGTTCGCTGCTCCAGCCCAATGAGAGCTGCTGGAAGTGGCGGCCAGTATGTCCCTCGGCCCGTGCCGCTTCCAGCAGCTCGCATTGGCCGTAATCAGCCAGACCTGTGGACGCAGCAGGTAAACAAACCAGCCCGGCCCACCAGGAGCTTTCCCTACACAAGCGGCATCCCAAGATTGGGAAACACTGCTATAAGTAATAAAGAACTGGCCGTTAGAAGCAGTTTTGTCATCAAACCATGTTTCTTACCCTGTTGAAAATATATAAACCAACTCTGAGTTATATGCGTCTCCCTGCAAATGTGATCTTTACATTTAGGCTGTTACAGAATAAATAAAAATGTACAGCCCATGACAAGGAAAAAATAGCTTTTCATCAACTATAGAGCATTTTGTTCATATTAGACAGCACACATTACTTATTGGCATTCTTTTACTAGGGTACCTGGAGCATCCTAATGCAATGCTTATGACAGTTTGATGAATAGCATTTTCTACAAACTGTCAGGTTAAAATCCCAAAACATGCAAACTGATTCCGATTTCTCTGGAAGATTCACTGTCAAGATTGGCAGTTTTTAATTTACTGTACTTTCTTAAAGTACATTTCTTATTGGGTTTATTTGATTTTTTTTTTTTTGAAGGATAGAAAGAAGGGAGAGAGAGAGAGTAGAGTGAGACTGAGACTGAAAAAGATTAATGCTTTCATTTTTTCTTAAAATAAAAATTACCAGAAGCCCAGTGCTCAGGAGCTATTCTATAATGACATACCAGTATACACACATGATAAGAAGGGGTGAATTAGGACTGAAACAGATTTCATTCATAAAGTAAATAATAGTGAATGAAACAATAGTTTAAAGGTGAAATTTACTGTACCTGGACAGTATCTTTTAAAGTAGATATTTGTCTGAAACCACAAAATTCAGCACCCACATTTTCAAGGATTTTGGTTTGGACCATTCTAGAAATAGGGCTGTAAGGAGCCAGGGTGGCTGCCCTCTGAACCTGAGGGTAAAGAGCCACTCTCTCAGCCTGAGGTGGCGGTCCCAAACCAAGCTTACTCCATCCCCGGAAGGGGAGGGGTGGAACAGAAAGTACAAAGGGCAGGGCTCTTAGGCCAGTCAGGGCAGCACCAGGGAGGGAGGCAGATGCAGACCACTGGTTTCTCCCTTCAGACCCTGCTGCTGGTCCAGGTGAGGCCCTGGAACAGGAGAAACCTGACCTGGAGGAAGGACAGGGGCTACCGGGGTTGCTCGCTGCCGAGTACCCGAAGGAACTGGAGGAGCCTGAGGCAGAGGGGGAGCTGGAGCTGCCAGCAGCCAAGTACCCAAAGGAACTGGAGGAGCCGAGGCAGAGGGGGAGCTGGAGCTGCCGGCAGCGGAATACCAGGATGAGCTGGAAGGACCGGAGGGATTCGCTCAAGGGACTGGGTAGGAAGGAGCCCTGGGACAGAATTGCACAGTGCGGTGAGTCTATTTGGTCAGTATGTTGCGGAGGGACCCCGCTGACTCTGTGGCAGGACCCTTGGCCCACCACTTTCAAGGCCCTGGGCTGGAACGCAGTGGAGTTGGGTTGGCCTGCGTTCCCCTACCCCGGTCAACCTGCCTCGGGTAGCAAAATCCCGATAGCGCTATAGACTCTTGTGGGCACTCCCCTGCCCGAGGGACGCGCTATAGACCTTTGCTGGTGTCCCTCCCTCTGCTAATTCCCTAGTGACAGATGGCCTGACACAGGCCAGCCAGTGGGACAGTAGCTATCCACCACTCCCTCGAGGCTCGGTGGGCCAACCAACATGGGTCACAAGGGCCAATTATGAAATTTGGATCTGTACCTAGTTTTGAATATTTACTTCTCCTTACATTTAGTGATGTCTGGACACTGGGGTCTTGCATTATTCTGCACTCTTCTTTTAAATTTTGTTTTGTTTGAAAGAATTTTTTTCCCCATGTGCTGAAGTTGAATATCAAATACCATCATCTAGCATGCTGCCATGTCTTAACCAGTAACATTGATTTCAATATTTGAAGGCGTTTTCAAAATATTTCAGATGCAGGTCTTTTGCTAAGTGAATTATTTTCTCCCACTTGCAGTGAGGATAACAGATTTGTAGGTTCCTGGCATGTAGTTCTTTTGTAATGACACAGTTTGTTTCTAGTCAACTATATAATTTACCATAATTTTGTATTTAACATTTATATTAGCATATGTTTCATTCATGATATCCCAAAGTCTCTGTTAATTTTACAATCCTTTATTTCACAGAGTGCTAGGTGAAGCATTAAAATCTTGTGTTGCGACTACCAGGTTGGTTATCAGTGGGGACTGAACCCAGCATCTACACTAAATTAAGCATGAACAGCTACATCTTGAGCTAACGGGCAACTTTGCATAGTTGGAGTTGCAGCAGATTCGTATTCTTAATTGATCAAAGAAAGAGGAGGCTTTTAAAAAATATTCACCAGTGGATTACACTTACAAGTCCCAAACAGCTTTCTTTAGTAGGAAAACTAGCCAAATAAAGCACATACATTACAGGAGACTAAATTTTCAGCATCCTTTTTTCCTGTTTCTGCTCATCATGAAGAAGAGTAAAGAAATAACCAGCACTATGGGGAATAAGGCTTATAGTAGAAACTAGCTTTCCTTGTAGGCTGAATTTTCCAAGGAGCCTAAGGGAACCTGTGACCCAAGGAGTCCCTCAGTCTCAAATGGCAGAGGGTAGCTCATAACATAACTCACATGAGGCTTGACACACTCATTGTCCCAACACCCCTGGTACCATAATCTGTAGCTAAAGGTGTCATGTAAGTATCATATGCAAACTGGCAACATGCTGTTAATTAATATTATTGAGTGATGTGTGTATGGTTGGCATATAAAGAATTATAGATATGTGATGGAAATATGTTCTCAAAAGGTGTTTTATGAGCAGTGCATTAACCCAGCTTATCCTAGACAAAGGAATGTTGTTTGTGTTTTTTCTGTCTCCCCAATGTAAATTGAGCCAGGTAACACCTCAGAGGACAATGGAAAGGACATCTACATAGAAGGTAAACAAAGCCGTCAACTAAATGAGCAAGGAGAGATGAAGGGAAATCCACATAATGATCACAATGGGGGATGGAACCTGCACCCTCAGGATGCTTTCCTTTCTTGAAACAGACAACAGACTTTGGAAAAATTAAGCCAAACGAAAGATGTCAAAATGGCTCTATTACTCGGTGGTTTGAGCATTGGCCTGCTAAACCCGGGGTTGTGAGTTCAGTCCTTGAGGGGACCATTTAGGGATCTGGGGCAAAAATCTGTCTGGGGATTGGTCCTGCTCTGAGCAGGGAGTTGGACTAGATGACCTCCTGAGGTCCCTTCCAACCCTGATATTCTATGTAGGGGACAAAGGGTGAGCAGCATCCTTTGAGCTCATGAAAAGTATATCCTCTTGGCTTGAAAACCAAGGAAATGAGTATAGGTGAGAAACCTGCTTAGATAAAGATTGTAATTCTCTGAAGTTAAGTTTTAGTCACTAGAAAGCTTGTTTTTTTTGTTTTTACTTGTAATATCATCTGTGCCTTCTGTTCTTACTGATTATCATGTAAATATCTGCTCTCAATAAACTTATCCTAGTTTTTATTACAGAACTTTCTCAGTGCTGTGTATTAAACTGAAAGGTAAAATCCTCAGCTAAACTAATAGGCAAGGTGTGTGTTCCTTCTCTTTGGCTACAGTGAACTTAATTTCAGTGAGGGAGTGTCCAGCAAGAAGAACTGGACACTGCAGGGGAGACGGTTTTAGGGAAACTCGGGACTGGAAGGGCTGTTGGTGTCATCTTGCAAGTAATAAGCAGGCCAATGGAAGCCAGGGTGAGGCTACTGTGCTGTACGCATGCTGCTAATATCAGGGCTAAGCTAAAGCTGTACCCAGAAGCATGCAGGGTTACAGAGCAGGTGGTGATACAACCCCTTACTGGTCTGGATGAACCCCAAAGTGTCACAGAACCTGACTGGGATTTTGACCCTCTACTTCCCTTAGGGCTCTGAAACTCTCCCCTCTCACTGCATATCAGAGCCTGTGCTCCAGCCTGAGCCCAAATGTCTACACTGATATTTTTAGCCTCGCAGTGTGAGCCCTGCGAGCCTGAGTCAGTTGACCCGGGCTCTGAGATTTGCTGCTTGGGTCTTTTTTTTTTTTTTTTTCCCTGCTGTGTAGATGTAACCTGAGAAACTCTGCCACAGGTCTTTTTTTGCAGTTCAGACGTATCCTTAGGCTTCTTGGAAAATTCCAGCCTTAATATTGCCTATTATTGGATGGGCCTGATCATGAATGGTCCTTCTCCTATTTCAGTCAGTGAAAGAGGAGAACACCCAGACCGTCACATGATTGGTAAGTATCTCTGGAAGCTCATATAGATCCATTCGTATTCCACAGTACAGAACTCATGAGGATTTCTAGTCCCTTCAATTCATTTAATTGATTTGAACGTAGCTTCATGGCTTCAGATTATGCTTCAGCTTGTATTTCAATTTATTGTTCACCTTATGGCTCCCTCGACACTGCATAAACGCTCTATGAACATTGTCATCATTAAATACAAGCACCATGTATTTTATTTAAATCCATATATATTTCACAACCCCAGAGAATGGCAAGAGAAATTAATGCTAACAGATTTGACTCTACAGATATTCTCCTAGGTTATTTGATTGAATGCAACTGTAGGAAGGTTCTTGTTAGCCACCTGCTATTCAGTCCCCAGGTCTGGAATTCATCAGTACGTATATCAACTTTTAAAACATTTTTCTGTAACTTATTAAAAATAAGGCCTGGGTTACAAAATTACTTAGTTTACGTTTGTAAGAGCTGCCAAGGATATGAACAAGTGAAGAGGGGGAAGTTGATTTTACCCAGAGGTACACTCTTCAATAACTTCTTCTCAAAGTAAAATGCTACACTATGTTGCCAGCTTTCTGCTAGTGCACTTTGCCATCCTGTGAGATTTACACTCTCAGAATAAATTCGGAAAAAGCTAACTCCATAATACAAAGCGTCAAATCCTCCTCTCTAATCCATACTATCAACCTCTTGTCTAAACACATCTTGGGTGACATCTACCCTCAGGGCCAGATTTAGGGGCAGGCAACCTCCTGAAGTGCCAGGCTTGGGGGTCGCAGGGCTCAGGGTGCTGTTTTATTGTTAGTAACAAAAGGAAAAATAGAATGTTTGTTTGAAGTAAAATGTTTCAGGTATTCCATATGTTGATTCATTTTTCATTAACCTCCTAGAATGTTCTGGACCTTTGTAGTATCTCGTGGAACTGTCCAAACTTTCTGAGAACTACATTTTCCTTGACCATCTTAGAATGTTGTCAGCAATGTCCTCGCAGGTATATAGGGACAGGGTGTCTCCAGTCAGTAAGTGAGATGTCAGAAAGAGCTGAAGTGAAGTGAGAGCCGGCTGCAATATTGCGAATGGCACTCCCAACATTAATCACAGTGAAAAGATATTATTTACAGTAAGATTTGTTGACCACAAGGATGGCTGTACCCAAGTAAAGGAACAATTTATCTGTTTCCCATCTGTGGATGACTTTACTGGAAAAGGCCTAACAGAACTGTTTATGAATATTTTGAATGAGCATAAAATACAGCTTCAGGACTGTGGCAGCCAAGGCTATGACAATGGCACAGACATGCACGGAAGAAACAGTGGCATCCAGGCAAGGATCCTTGCGCTGAAACAAAGAGCTTTCTTGGTTCCTTGTGGCTATCATTCCCTCAACCTGGATGTGTCAGATGCATTGTCATCTTCTTTAGATTCAATCTCTCTCTTCAGAGTACTGCAAAGGATATACATCCTGTTTTCAGATGGAAGATCCTGGACAATGTTACAAATCTGACCATGAAGCAGCTAAGTGACAGTCACTGGGAGAGCCGCATTGACAGCGTAATGCCAATGAGGTACCAAGCGACTGAGGTTTACAACACCCTGCTGGAACTGGTGCAATCGAGTAGCGCCAAGGCCAGAATCTGACACAAGGTGCAAGCCTGGCAAACCGGATCACTGACTTCAAATTTCTGGTCTCAGTTGCGGTTTGGCACAATATCCTGTTACAAGTAAATGTTGCAAGCAAGACATTACAAACTCAGTCATTGGACATCATGACCACTACTACTTTGATGAGAAGCTGCCTTGATTTTTGTTTTGACTTACAGAGACAACTGATTTGGAGATGCAATCACTGCTGCAAAGACATGGCAGAAAACTTAAGAGTTGAGCCTGTCTTCAAGGAAACTCATATTCATCGGAAGAAGAAATGGTTTGGTTATGAGGACAGAGATGAGATGACAGGAAGCTCAGAAGAAAAATTCAAGAAGGAGGTTTTTTTGCTTGTTGACACTGCTTGAGTGTCCATTGAAGAAAGATGTGGACAAATGAAGCACCAGGAAAAGACCTGAGAGTTTTTGTATGACTTTAAACTGCCAGTGGACAGGAAAACACTGTTGAACCATAGTACAGACCTCCACCAGATGCTGACACACAGCGAACATTCAGAAATCAATGATAAAGACCTCTGTCAAATTGGACAATATCCATCACATTTTGTAACACAAGAAGCAGACTCCATTCCACGTTCGCCAGTTAATTCTTGATGCAGAGCTGAAGGACACATTTCCTAATGTGTGGATAGCTTTGAGGATTCTGCTCATGGTGTCAGTCACAGTCACAAGCGGTGAGAGCAACTTTTCGAAGCTCGGGCTCATTAAAGCACATCTTCAACCAACGATGGCCAACGAGAGACTGACATTACTTGCTATTTTATCACTAGAAAATTTCATTGGCCAGCCTTTGGATCTCTCTGATGCTGCACTTCAGTTCACAAGGGCAAAGACAAGAAAAGCGACCTTTTGAACTAAAGGACTAAGGTTAACATTCTAAGGCTGTCACCAACTGTAATGCTATTTAATATTGGTCCACACTTCAATTTCTTCATATTAGTACATTTCAGTTATTCATAAAATTAGTTTCTGTAAGCATAGAGGAAACTTAAAATTATTTATGTATGAATAAATACAGATTTACAGATCCTAGTATGCAAATTTATTGTCCTATGTGACAGGGATAAATCCTGCATCAAAGTCATGAAATAGGTTACAAATGCAATAAAAATAAGGTATTCAAAAGTTTAACAAATGCGGGGGAGGGGCTCCATGCCTGGGGTACCATTTGGTCTAGGGCTGCCCTTTCTACCTTCAGACGTCCCAGCTTGCCAAGGCCTAAATAAGGAGTGTTATGTGTAACAGTGGCTCAAAATGCAGGACACAATGGCTCTAAGTCTGGGATGTTCCTTTAGTGTAAATGATTCTCTCTCTAACTTTGGGTTCATAATGATTTATTTTACATAAATAATTTTCAACAATAAATGTGTGATATTTGATGTTGGCCAAAGTTTCCCATAATTATTTTTCATGATACATCAGAACACCATACCTCATGACATGAAAGACTGAAGATTTTGTGATGGTTATTCATTCCCAAATAAACCTTTAGGTTGTGACCATCTTCTCTACTCTATGTAAATGAAGTGCTGTCATGCTGCACTATACTAAAAGAACTGGAAAAATGATTCTCAAAATTTCTTCTGTGGAGCATCTCCAGGGGATCCATGAGGCAGCTTCCACCACAGTGATTAAGTATGCACAATTGTAATACATCAGAGTTGGTCCTACCATTGTAGAAAGTTTTACTTGTAGATTTAACATTCTTCAAGCAGCTAGAGGATTCACGTACACGTACAATTGAGTTATTTGTTGCACAGGAGGCCTCAGATATTGAGGCTTCTAACTTCTACTGAAATCAATGGAAGTTAGCAGCAGAGCTTAAATATCTTTGTGGATCTGGGCCAAAGGCTCTTAGCAAGCCTCCCCCTTTGACTGGTGTTTCTTTGGTGTAAATTTGCCAATGAAACAAAAATCACAGGAGGATGGAATTTAACTCCATAGAGACCTGCAAGGATTGGAGCAGTGGAAGATTGAGGCAATGGCAGAGAAGGTGTCCAGGGAAAAAATGTCCAGTGGAAATAAAAAGTGAAATGAAATGAAAATGTTGGAGATGTTCTAGAACAATCACCTGCACCACTGTAAATGACAGACATATTTTCCTAACCAGTTATGACAACATTACACATTTTATCTATATAATAAGACTCCAGGATTGTAACTCTGTGTGTTGCTTTGAAGCCTAGAATGCCTGTAGTGTAAAGTAATGGAAACAGCTACAAACATGATTCAGAGCTCTCTTTGTTCAGAATATCACCAGGTTCAATCATCACTGGGATTCGCTGTCTATTGTCATCCACTTTTTTAGGTTCTCAACCATTTGGACTTTATGAATTACACCTGAGTGGTATATAGCTCCAGTTAAGCATGTATCTGTCCCATGACAAGAGTCCTAGACTACTGTGATATTGGAGGTAACTCAACCAATCGCCACCCTTATTTTGCAGCTAATTTGCATGCAACAATTTCATTG